>NC_090921.1:166185225-168684600 GCF_040938575.1 Ambystoma mexicanum | reverse complement strand
ATGCGGGGGGAAACCGCCCGCAACCCCCCACCCAACCCAAACCCGCCCAAAACCCCATATATTTATATATATATTTTTATATATTTCCAAAGCGATATATATATATTGTGACCCTTTAAATTCGGTCAATTGTTCATTCGAACAATTGTAAACGAACAATTTGGGTAATACCCCCACGTATTGTTCCTGTCTCCAGATGAGTCTTGTGTCTCTGCAGATCCCGAGGGTAGATATATGTGCTAATGAATTCTTCATTTCTCTTCAGCCGGTGCCCACTTTCAATTCACTTGAACATCTCTGATTTTCCAGATGCTGCATTAATCGCCCCTTTGCAAACGCAGCAATGTTTAGCATACCCCCCACACTTCTGGGTTAAGGCTCTAATGAACCATAAGTACTCTGATTGTACAAGAAGTCAGAAGGCTAAGGCACTACCGATGCAGAGCTCCTGACCCCACATCAGATAAGAACTGGCAATGGAGGTGAAGACTCAATAGAGAAAAATTCAGTGACATTTCTGTGGATACGGCTTCATTCCTGCTTCTGTTTCTTCCTGACTAATATATCTGTGATGGGAGAAGTGCAATGTGGCGGATCGGTCCGAGAGCTGGAGAGAGGAGTGGTTTCCTCCTTCCACTTTAACAAGGACTTTGTGCTTCCTAGGTTGTTGCACACTAGCGGGGCAGCTGAGATGGAAAAGATTAGGCATATGGATTTTGGTACGATGGTCAAGACGTATCTTGAGATTCCAGCAGCCTCAAGATTCAGTTATGCCCTTTTAGTAAATGTTGGTACAGGTAGTGCAGGGGGAAATACCTATCAACTTTTGAGTCATTGCCTCAAAATCATAACCTCACAGGCAACCCAGGACATACGCCCCCGCTCCCCTGCCAAAGGGACTATCCCGTCCCCGGGAGGTTAACAAGGGGGTATTAATATGTAAAATTTGCTTTGCTAGAATTTGGATTACCCCAAACACATTTGGTTAAGACGTATCTTGAGATTCCAGCAGCCTCAAGATTCAGTCATGCCCTTTTAGTAAATGTTGGTACAGGTAGTGCAGGGGGAAATACCTATCAACTTTTGAGTCATTGCCTCAAAATCATAACCTCACAGGCAACCCAGGACATACGCCCCCGCTCCCCTGCCAAAGGGACTATCCCGTCCCCGGGAGGTTAACAAGGGGGTATTAATATGTAAAATTTGCTTTGCTAGAATTTGGATTACCCCAAACACATTTGGTTAAAAAAAACTATTGTGTGTGACTTTTGGGTGGTTCCTTGTATTTTGGTATTACCACACTAAATGCCAAGCATTAGTATTGTTACAAACAAAATCTGCTGGGGTGCAATGACGATGGGCTTCTGTATTTGCCTATTATTATTATGGCTGCATCTCCTTGCTTGGTATATCGTCATCTTTGAGGATTGGGATGAGGAAAAGGTACAAAGGGGTAATGCCCCGGTAATCTTCATTACACCAAATCCTTCTCTTCCTTGTCCCAGTCCTGCTTCACAGCCATACCACCCTGCGACTGTTGGAACTGGACACCTTGCTCTGTAATACCTAGGTGGGTGTTTTGGTGTTGATACTTATTATCCCGTCTGACGGAGGCAGAGACCACTGTAACAAAAGAAAAGGTATAGCAATAGGGCTGTTTTTCTGGGGGGTATGGTATGCTAATCTTTGAAGACTGGGAAGAGGAAGAGAAGAGTTGCGGTATTGAAGATTACCACTAAGTAATACGGGCATTACTGCTTAGACAATGAATCTGATGTTGCTGTGTTCTATTCTTCCCTGCAAGTAGACCTGTGCTACCTACATATATAAAATACAATGCAGAAAAAGACTTACTCATTGCTTGTCAAGAATGTCATTGACACCCAGTTCCTGTTCTAAAATGACACATGGAAAGCTTGCTTATACACCCAGTTCCTGTTTTAGGCTTTACACACACTAGGCTTTTTGATCCATATTGCTGTGTTGACTGTTGATTATTTAGTCACTTTTGCTTCTGTGGTCGTTTTTTGTCACTACACAGTGATAGAGGACTACAGCTACTGTGGTAAAATGGGTTGCGCATCTAGACCGCATCCCATCTCATGGACTATCAGGCTTAAAAAAAATCTGTAGGCACAAAGCCTGTATGGGACCGTTCACGCCATGTCAGGCATAGACATACAGCGGGCTGGTCCTTTTGCTCTGGACCCTATTGGTAAGCCGAGAGATCAGCATACGGGGGCTCATTACGAGTTGGGCGGTAATACGGCAGAATTAAAGGCATGTTACAAGTTGTCTGGAGCGTGCGCACACACAATTGGTGATAACGGTAAATCTTTCCAGTAATTCCATGCATCATCCACATTCATAGCTAATTCCGCCTTCGGAATTACTGCCGGCAAAATTAACCTCATCGCCGGAACGGTAAGCACAGCGACGGCCAACTTTAAAAATCAAATCCATTCTGAATCCCCCATTTCATCTTGCCATCTGAACCCAGAAGCAGGACAGAAGCTGTGACAGAACAAAGCTAAAGGGAAGGTGTCAGATATAAGGCTGTGGAAGCAAACATTTTGTGAGGATGAGCGACAGTTTCTCACAGATGAGGTTGTTGCCCATGCTGAAGAGCTATATAGATCAAAGCACAGGAAGACATCTGGGCCAGCAAATGTGATAAGGTTGCGGCAGTGGGCACAGTCCCACGGGACAGCAAGTGCTGGCATGACCTCAAAGCCAGGGTCCGTAGTCTCCTGTCGAAACACAGACATTAGACATCTGCAACAGGAGGCAGCACTGTTGTCCTCCTTGTCCTGTTCCTGTGGGAGGGGAAGGCTAGCAGCATCCTCTATAAGGAAGGGATTGAGGGTGTCAGTAGTGCCGAGGTTGGATCCAGCAGCCAAGGCAAAGCTGGTGAGTTTGAATGCTCCCCATGACATTGCACTGGCCACTGACCATCCCATGCATGTGTCCATCAGCATAGATTGGCTCAATGGACAGGGGAATGTGCAACCACATGCCAATGCGTCCAAAGTCAATGCCACCACATGTGTATGCAAGGGAAAGGGTGCGACTATGTACATACCCATGTACTGTAGTAGGAATTTGCAAGTGCGCCCATGCACCCATGAGCAGCACCCATGTATGCTGGGAATGGTCAAGTGCCAAAGTGTACCTCCAGGGCTACCTCATGTACAGGCCACATCGCCAGCCCAACAGGCACTTCCTCCACCTTGCATTATCCATATTCATTGGCCTGCAATTGACTCTGACGATCAGACCACATGTGTTTATGATGATCTTCCATCATGTAGCAATAGTGACTTGCAAGCCCACGTACAAGTATGCATGATGACTTGGAGCATGTCATTGTCTACCCAACAGGTTTAGAGTCGACTCAGGAGGAGGATGCAGGCCCCATCTATTTCCCATGGTAGGGTGGGCCCACAACGACCTCCAGCACTGCACCGCCCAGAAATCAGAAAAGCAGGAGAAATGGCATGAGCGAGGCATGCCATTCCAGCTGCAAGAAGTGGAGACACTGCCACAGTCCCCACAGTGAGCCAAGTGGACCCAACCAGCAGCATTGCACATGCCAAAGCTTGCACTGCACCTGATGGCAGCACATCGTATGCAGCTGAAGGTGCTGCACCCCAGCCAGCTGCAACCGCCACACCACATCCAGCCCCAGTGGATGTGTCCGAGGAGTCAGATGCTGCCACTGGCACACATCGATTTGCACCTGCATCCATCCATCATCCCCCTGATACCCCCTTGTCACCTGGGCAAGACAGCCTGGCACATGTGCAGCGTGACCTGGAATCAGATGGTGACACTGATGCATGTGGACCATGCGATCCAGGTGACAGGGTTTCGGGTCCACCTGCTTCAGCCCCACGCCTCTACACAGCATTCCGTCGATCTTATTTGGAGGAGGCTGGACGTGATGGAGCAGCAGCAGATTAATCTTGAGCCAATAGCAGATACATAGGTGCTCGCGTTTGCAAGCTATCCGTGGCTGTGCATGGCGCCTTACAAAGGATTTCAAGGTCCTTGGACAGGGAGCGAAAACAATAGTCAATGGTAACTTCTTCCCTAACTGTTGTGGGCCAGAGGGTGAGAGAGCTGACAGAGGGCATCTTGGCATTTGCTGAGTCGACGCAGGCCAGAATGATCCTGACTCTCCAGCGCATCCGGAGGCCAGAGTCTGACCTGTCAACCTCAATCACCCACACTGAGGGATCATCAGCTGGCAGCCCACAGCACTGCTCTTTGAGAAATGTGGCCCGCCTAAAGCCGAAACAGCCTGGCAAGGGCAAGAGGTTAAGGAATTTATTGATACCTCATTACACTATTTCACCAGGCAGGGTGAGGTGGGTAGGTATGGGTGGTAGGGATGGGGGAGGTGGTTGGGATTGTGGAGGTACGTGGGTATGGGTGTTGGGGATGTATGTTTTTAACACTGCACTATTTAATACTAGTTCACTTGAAGCAATGCTAGGACAATCATTTGTGTGTGAATGTGATGTATTCAAAACGTGGCTATATACAAAGGTGAGTAGCAGCTGATTATTGATGTGTTCAGTGATTCTCAGTTAGTTCTTTCCGCATCATATGACAAAGCCTTCTCTCCTCCCGCGCACTGTATGGCAGCACTGCACCGGCAAGTAGTGAGTCATTTTCTTCTGGGGGTGGCATGTCCTCCTCAGGGGGCAGGGAGACATTTAGCCTGAGGCAGATGTTGTGCAGCATGGCAAAGGCATAACACATGTCTCCAACCTTTTGCCAGTACATCAATACCCCTCCGTTCTTGTGTAGACATCGGAAACGACCCTTCAGCAATCCATAGATCTGCTCTATGCACAGCCTGTTCCTGACTTATGCTTCATTGCAGTGCACCTCCTGTGCTGTACGTGGATTGCGCACAGGTTTCATTAGCCATGGTAGTTGGTGGTATCCAGAGTCAACTGCAAGGACAACGTTCACAGGTGTCAGTCACAGTGCATTGTGGATGTGTTGGTTTTTCTAAAGGCATGTTGATGGACTCTCTGCCCAGGCTTTTTTACTAAATTGTCATACAACATGCTTTTCCATCCCAGTAATTGAATGTAAAGTCATTTACAATTGGGGGCCATATGGATTGTTGTGTTAAACCATGCACACAGCTCAAAACCGGCAGTTGTTACTTTCATGGTCTGTGATTGGCATTGCAGAGTGCATGTTGCCTGTGATGGGCCTATGAGTTGCTATCATGCATGTGACCTGATGGGTGATTAGTTGTTCTTGTGCATGTTAGCTGTGTCTGTGTTCCTTCCATTATGGCTTCACATACATGGTTACACAAGAGAAATCTCACAGGCACACCCCAGCGAGAGCCACACGCTCACGTTTCCCCCAAAATATGGGCTGAAATGATCAAACAGCTTCATCTATTCTCAGGAAAACATTGTGAATATATTGTTGATTCTTCCAATTTAAAAAAGTAGCCTATTCAACAAAAATATATGACATAGTTAGTTTTAATATATACGTAGGAATGAGGCAGTAAAGCGCTAATGAGGGTTCAAAGGTTGTCTATGCATTTCGGATACAATCCATTAACTAGGGCAGAATCCCCGTCAACACTCCTCGTGTATATTGTGTCTCTAATCTCTGCTCTAAATAACCCTAGCTGGCATCACTGCTGCTTCTGCAGTGAGGAAATGCCTGCCTCCGCCGGCATGTCTTCATATACTTGGTTACCAGATTACATGGCATTACTTTCTGCCAGTCTTGCATTGTCTTTGTGCAGTATTGAACTGTGACGTTCAATGTTTAGGTATGTGGTCCTTTGCATTGAGGTTCCAGCACTCCTCTGTTTGTGTATTGCTTACTTGTTGGGGCAGTATGCATCGCCAACATACTACTGCATTGTCCTGCATGGCCTAAGTCCTATGGGTTGGTGGCTGTCATGTTTGGGTCAGAGGGCAGGCCTTGCATGTACAGGGTCTTACTTCACGTTCATGAAGGATAACTGTCTTTCGAGTGGTTCGAAGGATTGTCTCGCTCGCTGCACCTCCCGGGTGTAGTCAGGGAAAAAGGCTATTCGGGACCCATTGTGGGTAATCGTTCCTTTTGTGCGGGCCATCTGAAGGAGCGCATCCTTGTCCCGATAGTTAAGCAGTTTGGCGATAACTGGTTTGGGTGGTGCACCTGGTGTTGGTCTACCTGAGGGCATCCTGTGAGCTCTTTCCACTGAAAAGAATTTGGAAAAGGAGCGAGGTGCAAAGATGTCCGCTAGCCATTGTTCTAGGAATAGTTCCATGCTAGGCCCTTCCTCCCCTTCCGGAATGCCAAGAATATGCACATTGTTGCGGCGCGATCTTCCCTCCCCTTCGTCTACTCGGGCCTCAAGGGTCTTCAAACAGTTTAGGGCTTGTGACAGCTGTTGATTGATGCCCCTGATGTTGTCTTCTGCCCCTGAGCTACGTTGTTCTGCCTCTCCTGTGCGGGAGGTGAGCTTCTGTAGATCACGACGAAGAAAGGAGACGTCTGCCACAATGCTGTCCATCTTCATTTCCATAGAGGAGCAGGAGTTGGCTTTAGCAGCCATCACATCTCGCAGTGAGAGGGCTTCCTCGCCACTGGGGGAGGTCGGTCGTGGTGTTTGGCTCGCCAGCACCGGAGTACTGGCGATCGCATACTGATCCATTCAGCTTAGCGTCAACGCTTTCTGCTGAAAAGAATTTGGAAAAGGAGCGAGGTGCAAAGATGTCCGCTAGCCATTGTTCTAGGAATAGTTCCATGCTAGGCCCTTCCTCCCCTTCCGGAATGCCAAGAATATGCACATTGTTGCGGCGCGATCTTCCCTCCCCTTCGTCTACTCGGGCCTCAAGGGTCTTCAGACTGTTTAGGGCTTGTGACAGCTGTTGATTGATGCCCCTGATGTTGTCTTCTGCCCCTGAGATACGTTGTTCTGCCTCTCCTGTGCGGGAGGTGAGCTTCTGTAGATCACGACGAAGAAAGGAGACGTCTGCCACAATGCTGTCCATCTTCATTTCCATAGAGGAGCAGGAGTTGGCTTTAGCAGCCATCACATCTCGCAGTGAGAGGGCTTCCTCGCCACTGGGGGAGGTCGGTCGTGGTGTTTGGCTCGCCAGCACCGGAGTACTGGCGATCGCATACTGATCCATTCAGCTTAGCGTCAACGCTTTCTGCTGTTTATCTTTGCCCATTCTCTGAGGTGGGAAACCAAGCTGCCCGTCTCACTGCTTCTGGGGTGTTAGCAGTTGTAGCGTATGTGCATTGCTATGGGATTATGGTGCCACATGCGGGTGACCAATGCCTCTCACACCTTTGCTGGGAGCTTTCTGCAGCAATTATGACCAAAATGCATAGGGTTATGCATGCTCACATGTGGTGCCTGGATCTGGACAGCTGCTTTCTACGTCCTGGGTCAGTAGGTTGTAGGGGGGGCATTTCTTTAGTAGGTAAACCAAAGGAGCAGGGCATACCTTACCTTGGAGGCCATGACACCCCAACTCAGTAACTATTAAACAGTGTTCCTATAGTGTTCTGTACTAGAATGTTCTCCCCACTGTGTTGCAACCTCACACAGGAGAAGCCAAAGCGCTCCCAGCCCTTTCACGTCACCAGTAGGGCACAATAGCTAAGGAAGGCCACTTAGGGTCTGTGAATGTCCTGCCAGCTGGGGTATTCACTGTTGCTATCAGTGCCTTGTGCCTTCCCCCTGCCCCAAGATGAGTGGTACATAACCGGTAGCCCTCCTAATGTTCCGTAGCGTGTGCTAAACGTGCCATTAGATGTTATGGTCTTTCCCCCTCATGTTTGTGCCGCCGTTTCCCCCCTTGGGTGGTCGTTGGGCTATGTTAACGTTTGCCTTCAGTATCCACAAGATAGCCCACAGGATCCCAACTTGTCCCGGCACCGTCGGATTATGCAGGGCATGACAGTACCGTTGCAGCACTCACCTAGAGCTGGTTTGTGTCCTGCCGTGATGGTGCTTCCTCGCACAGGCCTCGTCACCCAGGATCTGGCAAAGTCCCCACTCTGCGCGGCCAGCGCAGCGTATGATGTTGAGATTCCCCACCGGCCACACTCTCATTGCCAGCGGAGCCCCATAGGGTTTACGCCACAGCTTCTGGGACCCCTCCTGGCCGGGCACCTCGGTGCCTGTCTTCTTCGTGTCTTATTGTGGCCTGACTGCACCTGCTCTCCAGCACCATTGGGTCATCGGGTCCGTTGCCGTCTGGTGATTGTACAGATCTGGAGTGACCCAGAGATTCCCAGGCACTTTGATGCATGCCGTATGCCGCTGGGGTATCTGGTCCGAGTCGCTGCCCGTGTGATTCCTTCCAGATGTAGGAAGCTCAATAATCTAGCTCCCACAACCGCCGGCTGTGGTGATCCTTTGCCGGTAACCCCAGCCCTGTCTTGGTCTTGGGCATTCGCTCGCACCTCTCCCCCGTCTTCCCCACACTTAGGAGCCTGGGCACGCACCTCGATTTACTGTCCGTTGTCCATTGGAACCGGTCCTGTCCCTCGAGGTACGGCAGATTCGGGTGCGCTCAGCTGGACCGTTGCAGCGCTGGCGATGTGTAGAATGCAGTGTCTGCCATCAGGCGGGCTGGCAGGCAGCGCCAGCCATTTTGGGGAAGAGATTTGCGCCAAACCAGCACACTGTCCGCTTCCAGTTTAGGCGTGCAAGGCCACTTCTTCCGCTTCTCCTTTCTTGTAACAGCTGTCTAATCTTTACCTCTAATCAGTTGTGTTTATTGCCCATAAATGTGCATGGAATCAGGATGTTGAGCAGGATATCTGCGGCGTTTGCCGGAGCTCCGACAGATTCACGTCTACTCAGCCTGCATGCTGGCCACGCCCCTCTCGCATGTACAGGGTCTTGACTGGACATGCGAGAGGGGCACTTTTCACATAGCATTTCACTAATGCTCTGAGATCAGTTTGTGTGATGCCACTTGTACTGACCCAGTATCCATGTCCGTTGGCCTTTGTGGCTCTCCATGTATGCAGGCATTGTGCTGTTTCTGCAGGACCATAGCATCGGCAAAAAGGGAAGCGGGCACAGCAGTGCATGATCACGAGGTCAGCATCACAGGTGACCTGGACATTCATGGAATGATACTGCTTCCTGTTGCCGTATCCCTCTTCGGAGTGCCTGGGGTGACCAACGCAACATGGGTGCAGTCCAGAGCAGCTTTTATGTTGGGCAGGTGAGCTGCTGCATAGAGCATGGCATTAATCTGTGCTGGTAGTGGGCAGGGAGATGTGGCCGGAGGCGCATGAGCACCTGCCAAAGCACAAACGAAAATGTGGTCCGAGGCCACAGTGTGCTGGTAGGTGCCAGTTTCAAGGAAAAGAAGGACTGATTCAAGCTTCAGCACGGGAGTAAGGGAGTTCTTATGTTAATCCTGCTCTGTATGCCGTCATGGATCAGGGAGAGTAGCTCTACAGTGGCCTCCCTGTTCAGCCGCTACAGGGTAATCAGCTGGAAATCAATTAATATCCAGGGTTAGAGCCTGACCTTGGGAATATACATGCACCTTGCACGTCATCTCTTCCTCCTCTCTGAGTCCCGTGACATGTGCTGCTGTGCCTGCCTCTGCAACTTAATGTGGAGCTCGGGGTGCTGCATGTCCCAGTTAGCGACAGCCAGTGACAGCATGGTGTTGAAAAGGATCTGGGTTGATTATTCACAAACAATTTGTTCACGGGTAAACTTCTGCAGTATAATTGCGCTGGTCCCCATTTTGAACGTTCATTTTAAACCAATGCCCAAGCAATGTCTGTCCCCTGCTGCCAGTTTTAAGGATGCGGGGGACACCCCTGCACCACCGAAACCCCAAAATACCAAACATGGGGAGCGGGGGACACCCCCCACAAGCCCCGCTCCTCATATTCGGTATTTTCGGCCGTGCACAAAACGGTAACACCCAATGCGATCCAAACATCCGTATGGACAGTTTGATGCGATCAAATTGGGTGTTACAGTTGGAAAGTGTATTTGGTTCAAGTGGATACCTTTTGTAGTCTTTTAGAGTAGATTGGGGGCACCTGTGATTCTTTTTCATCACCTGTATGCATTTATTTAGCTCCACCTTTTAGGTGTAGGTAACTGCACAGTGTTTTCGGCAGAATTACCACCCATTTTCAGCATGGCGATATTTTAACGTGTGATATGGCGGAAATACTGTTTTGCATCTTGCCTGTTATTCCGTGGGCGTAATTAGCGCTAATGCTAATTCTGCCTGATGTTGGCAGTAATTTTGCCGGCGGAATTAGTGCAATCCCCTAATTCGGCAGTGTGGTAAAATTGGCAGTAATTCTGTTACTGCCACTTTCAATGTATATTGCTGAACTCGTAATGAGCCCCAAATGTCTGATCCCATGAACTCTCCTGCCTGATCACCATAAGACTGTTGGGGATCCACTCACTCTAAGTTCTTATCCATTCTGGTCATGTACCTGCTATGTTTGAAGACAGGAAACAATGGTCCGCCCCTACCCCTCAAAATTCTGGCGGGCAACTCCTATGAGTCATGGTGCAATGAGCTGCAATGTTTTTGAATCGGAAAATTGCAAAAATATGGAATTGCATAGCTATGATGCCACATGACATGTCAGTGGAAACCAGATGCTCTGTATCCACTCTGCCCCCTCTATCAGGCTAAATAACGTCTCTTTTTGTTCAGTCCGCGATGATGACTTTTCCAATATCCTTATGAGGGTAACCTACCTGGAGACCGTTGGGCCTCAGTAGTTGTAAAATACTGTATCAAGGACTTAAGCGTACTGATCATAAAGCTCTAATGCAAATCATTTATAGAAGGTCAGAATCCAGAGATGCTAATTGAGGGCCAGGTCACTCCTCACTCGATACACACATCTGGGCCAACTATTGGCCCATTACCAGCGCACCTTTTCTATTAAACACCTTTTACAAGGTAGCAACAATTTTACTTCAATTCTCATAGACATTCTTAATGTACTTGGTAACAGATCGCCTTGTGGCATATGAGGATGTGTGTATTTACTTCCCCTGCATTCACTTTGTCATACATTCACAGAGTCCATTTACTTCTCCATACCTTTACTTCTCCTGCCTTTTAATGTCCCTGGAATCCACTTCATTACAGGGGGAGGCTCCCTTCCTTTTTTCCCCATCTTTGTCTGCCCTGCCGCACCTTGACCCCAAACCTAACCTTTAGCTAGCCTTAGCCACATGCATTGCCATCTTCACAATGTGAAGATGCAGGCGGAGTAAAGGCATGAATAAGTAAATGTATGACAAAGTAAATTTCTGGCGAACTGAAGGAAGACTCAATAAGTGTAGGGGAGGTTTTCTAGGTGAAGTAAAGAAAGGATACTGCATGTGAAGGAAAATGTACTACAACTAATGAATCCTGATGCGACTGTTCGGCTTGTCTGCAGCATTTGACACCAATGACCGGCACATTCTTCTGAATAGTTAGGATTGGTTTGGTTTGGTTTATTTATTTATATTGCGCGCCTGGCCTGGAGGCATCTGGGCGCATTACTTTCAAGGTTATGGTTACAATACAACGTATTTCTTACATATTACAGATGATACATTTGTTACAGTAGAAGTGCAGGTACTCAGGAACACAGTAGGCGACGATAACGATCATAGACAGACAAGCATAATGAGCGGGATGCCGGAGTGTCCTGCTCAGAGAGCCATTTTTTTGTTTTGCGTTTGAAGGCAGGGAAGGAAGGCTCCTCTCTTAGTTGGATTGGGAGGGTGTTCCAAAGTTTGGCAGCGAGGACAGGGAAGCTAGTTCCTCCTGCTGTTTGTAGCTTGAATCTAGGGATGGACAACGAGGGAGTAAGCGTCAATCTCAGTGGACGAAGGGCAGTGTGTATGGTAAAGGGGTTGGCCAGGTATTCGGGAGCCTGGTTAGTTTGACACTTGTGGGTGATCATGAGTGTTTTCAGTGAGATTCTGTGGGTGACCGATAGCCAATGAAAGCTCCGTCTAGTGTCTGAGGTAAGTAATTTCCTAGGGAAGTTAAGAGCAGCCCTGGTGGCATTGTTCTGGGTAACCTGAAGTTTGTTGATGTTTCTTTTCTTTGGCTAGTCCCCAGGAAAAGCACATTACAATAGTCAATCTTTGACAAGATGAGTGTTCTGGCAAGGATGATACAGTTATTAGTTGTCAGAAAGGGTCTGCATGCTGTTATCAGCTTACATGTAAAGGCTGCTGCAAACGTCACTGTGTTAGTTTGTCGATTAAGTGATAAGGCGGAATCTAGATAGATATCTAGATTAGATCTAGATAGATCATCCTTGCCAGAACAAGGTATCATCCATGTTCTGGCAAGGATGATACAGTTATTAGTTGTCAGAAAGGGTCTGCATGCTGTTATCAGCTTACATGTGTAGGCTGCTGCAGACGTCACTGTGTTAGTTTGTCGATTAAGTGATAAGGCGGAATCTAGATAGATACCGAGGGTTTAAGTATCATTGGCCACCTTAATGGTGTTCCCATCAATGATAAACGATTGGAATACTGTGTCAAGTTTATTTAATCTAGTCTGTGAGCCTAGGATAAGTAACTCGGTCTTATCATCATTTAGACAGAGCCCGTGATGCGCCATCCAGGCTTGAATGACAGTGTAGACATCCTTAAGAGTTTTTGAGTCGATTACATAGTTGCCAGTGATAGGTATAAGTATCTGGGTGTCATCTGTGTAATTCGTGTAGGTGACACCCAGAGAGTCCAGAATATCAAAGAGCGGCTTTGTAAATACATTATATATTGTAGGGGAAGCACATGACCCTTGTGGGACCACGCAACTGACTGGAGAGGGCTCGGCATTAGCAGATGGGGAGAAAACCCTCATCATTCTGTTCGCCAGGAAGGTTCTAATCCATGCGGTGGCCTCTAATGAAAAGTGGGAAGCGATTTTGAGGTGATGGCAGAGAATTTGGTGGTTGACCAAAGTAAAAGCTGCTGAGAGATCAAGCAGTAGAAGGAGTTTCAGTTTACCCTTGTCTTTTAGGTCCTCAATTTGCATTTTTAAGTCGATCACAGCAGTTTCTGTCCCGTGTCTTGGACAGAAGCCTGATTGACGGAGACCCAGGAGTTTATTATCTTCAAGGTAGGCCTGAATTTGTAGATAGGCATGGCGGTCAATAATTTTCAAGAGAAATGGCACTGTGGTGATGGGCCTGTAGTTTGAGGGGTTACTCGGATCGAAGTTGGGTTTTTTAATTAAAGGGATGACCCGTGCGTCTTTCAGATTGTCAGGGACAATACCGGATTTGAAGGAGGTGTTAATAAATGTAGTGATGAAAGGGGCAAGGTCATGGGCTGCCTCTTTGATGATGGGGGCAGGGCAGGAGTCGCCTTGACAATTGGAGGGTTTCATTTTTCCACTTCCTGGATGGATAAGGAAGAGAAACAGAAAGGTTTGAAGGGATGATTAGGTGCTGATGGTTTATTAGCAAAGGAATTAACTAGTAGGTCTGGTAGCAGACTACTTTTTTTGTTGTTGATTTTGGTTTGTAGGGTAGAGATTTTGTCAAGGAGTGCTTTTGGGATATTTTTACACCATAGGGCATCAGTGTTGCACTTGTTAGTTGAGGCAATGGATGATTTGAGCTCTTTTAGAATTTTAAAGAGCTCTTTGGTGTCAGATTGAGCTTGCAAGATGCATTTGTTATATATCTCTCTTTTAGCTGAGAGAATTGCTTCTTTGTAAATGGATGAAGCAATGATCAAAGTGTTTTTGTTGGCTTCAGTTGGAAGTCCTTTCCAGTGTGCCTCAGCATTTCTTTTAGTTTTCTGTAGGTTACGTAGATGGGGTGTAAACCAGGAGTTGAGGTGCGCTTGGGGTTTCGGTTTGTGTAATTTGAGCCGGGCGGTGGCGTCCAGTGCTTTAAGAATAGATTGGTTGTAAATGTCTACTAGGACTGTGGGGTCAGAGCAGAAATATGTGGGATTTTTAAGGGGGAGGATGTGAGGGAGCAGTTTTTCCTTTATGTCCTACTTATTACGGGTATGTATAGCTGGTGTTAGGTTTCTGGCTAGAGGTATTGGCTTGGATAGCGAAGGTAATCTTGTAGTGGTCGGACCAAATATAAGCTGACACAGTTACTTGACCGATATTACAGTTCAGGTCGGTAAGCCAGTCAAGGGTTCTCCCTTTGTTGTGTGTGGGTTCTTGGATATGGTGGGTGAAACCTAGGTCCGTTAATGAGTTAGCCAAGTCAGAGGCTTTGTGGTCATTAGGGTCCAGGTAGAATATTGTGACGTGGAGATATGCTGTGTGAGAGGGCGTCTGAGTTGAGGGTACCACAGGTGTGTGCCTACTGTTGAAATATGTGATAGAAGTAGTGAGCTGTCTGGCTAAGGTGGAGATGTGAGAGGTACATTAGGTGGAGCCAGTGCATTGTGAGATGATGGTCTAGGAAAAGCAAGGGTTAATAGCAATGTCCTAGTACGCATAGGTGAGTGGTGATAGCAGAGCTGACAAGATATAAGTGCACTAGAGTAATGCGGATCTAAATAATAGGTATTTGATCATAAAGCAGTGTTAACACAATGTTGGTACACTTGAGTAATGTAAATCAGAATAATTAATCTTACAAGATAGTAAACATTCACAATTTGATAGATCAGGCGTTCCATGGGCAGCGGGCATTGGCAATGGTAGCAGCGCTAACACAGTAAAAGTGCAGTAGGGCAAATGAAAATCAGGACATAGGGTACTTGCTCAAATGCAGTACTAACACAATGTAAATGCACTAACGTAAAGCAGATCAAAGCATGAAGTACTTAAACTGGAAAGATGTTGAACAATCACCACGTTGATGGAACAGACGTACAATGAGCAACCATGAGTAATAATGTTAACGGTGCTAGATCAGTATCAGTGTAATAGTGTGATGCCGATCACACAAGGTGCGTGTTGTTAATGGTTGTACATAACAATAGGAGGTACAAGCATATAGTAATAATGATATTAGACAGTAAATGCAATAGATTGAGGGTACAGCCCCTGAGTAAACCGAGCTGCAGTCCTCTAAGTATACAGAGTGAGCACAAGTTAGCATTGTTGGAATAGTCGAGCAACGCTGATAGACAGTGTTCGTTTGTGTGGTAACTGGTAAGGTTGGCCGCCAATGTTACGTACAGTTAGGGTCCATAGTCAGTATTTCGGTGTGATCGAGTTAGCAGGCAGCTAACTAGCGCTATATGCGCGCCAATCATGCAAGCAAATAGGCGCATATAGCCCAAACAGAGTTTAAAATGATGGGTTGTTGAGGATTGACATTAGAACATCACAAAGTAGTAAGGGCATGGAAGGTAGAACGGTTGCCGCAACGGCGTAGGATTTACTAACCATGAACTTGGCATGTCAGGGGAGTATGGCAGGATGATTATGATGCAGCGTGGTGATCAGGCGTGTTTCTTACCCCGACTGCAACAAGGCGAACAAAATGCAGGTGCAAGCACTACAGGGAGCAAACATGGCCTCTGTTTTACGCTCACCTGGCTCCCACAGGGGCGTCGATCTGAACTGGACAGCTGCGGTCTCCACCAATGTGACGCGTAGTGCCGAGATGACGGACTGGACTGGCCCACCCAGCTTCGTTTGCTTGGCCCGTAGGAATATTCTTCTGCAAATGGAGAAAGGGAATTAAGCACCCGTGGAGTTGAGCGTTAACCCCCCCCCACTCCCGCTGTTCTCCCCACTGATCACCTTTGGTGTCCCCTCTTATAGTCTCACCTGATGGTTTGGAAAGATGAGCTCTCCATCCTGCATTGAGCGCAGGGGCGCGTAGATAACCAGTTGCTTCACTGGCTCGAAGGAATTGGTGAGTTTCAGAACAATATTGACTCTGAGATTCCCGGCAAGACGCCGTAAGTATGTAGTTCGTAAGAGTTCAAATGTCTGACTTTCACTCTTGTCCGATTCCTTGCAGGTTGCAGCTTGACCCTAGCGAAGAGTTCCTCGTGGCAACCGGTAATATTCAGGTAAGGATTAATGTCAATATGTAACCTGTTGCTTTCTCCCTTATTCAGGCGCTGAGAGAAAGTATGAAGTCTCGGGGAATAATGCCTCCGGCGGTAAAATCAGGTAAGTTTGTTGTGGTGAGGTTTCCCCTTGTTTGTCCCTTTGTTTCACCTTCCTGTCCTTTTGTTTCCCCTTAGGGGCCGGGGTTCGGCGAGAATGCAGTGGAAGCAGCGCGGACCCCGTGAAGAGGAATAGTACCCCCGGTGGTAAAATCAGGTAAGTCTAAGGGGGGTAACTAATATTGCCTCTGTGTATTCCCTTGGCTCACCTTGCTGTTCTTGTCTTCCCCTTAGGTGCTGGAGTGCGGCGGGAGCATGCAGAAGGATGCGGTGGAATGTGAAGATGCTGCGAAGGCCGGTGAGTTCAGTGCGGCGCTGCTGCAGGCGAGGCGCATAAAATAACTTCTTTCTTCCAGCTCAAAGGCACGATGGATCGGGAATTCAGGTAAGGATCAAAGGTATTGCTCTTGTTCTAACCTTTTCTCCTTCTCTCCCCTTTTTCTAGGAGCTCCGGACTCGAGGCGGGCGTGGCAGAAGACTGAATGCAGACTTGCAGACACGGTGAGCGTTACGCTGCTGGATGCAGAATAACGTGAAACGTGTGCTGCTCTTCGGGCGTGGTTTAAATAGCCTTCCAAAGTAGTCCCAGGTAAGTATTCCTCCCCAGCCCCACCCGAGTAAAAAATAGTCCCTAGGTAAAGTAGTCCCTTCCAAGCCTCCTTTGGCTTGGAGCTCTTGCAGCATGGTCTGCATCAGGTGAGTTTGCAGCATGGTCTGCCTCAGGTAAGTTTTAATCTATGAGCCTGGCGCCTATGGCGCCAGGACTGACTCTCCATATGAGCCTGGCGCCATAGGCGCCAGGACTGCACCCAAATAGCCCCTAGCAGGGGTTATTGGGCTTGCTTGGAATAACTTGATGCCTGCTTCCGGGGTTGCTGGACTTGGTCTGGGTCCCCGGGGGTAGGCATCATGACACTCTGTCTGGCCTTAGTCATTGGCTGCCGGCATATCCGCCTAACAGCGGATATTTTGGATTCAAATAGTTGCCAGGATACGAGGCTCAGTCTCGTTATGGTGCCACAAAGCACCCGGCATGCGAAGATCAGGTGGAATTCTTGGACAGGGTCAGGCGGGCCGGTGAGGTGGAGGACCTGGCAGTTGCAGAATTAGCTTAAATCCTTCCTTAGCAGCGGAACATCTTAGGTGAAAGGTGGACTCTTGATTCACACCCGGGGAAGGGTGCTCAGCCAATCAGGTGGCTGAAATATTGGGCGAGAATACAAATTCTCCACCTGCTGTTTCCAGTCACCCGACCATTCCCCGGGTTGCTCCATCTTTTTTTATGTCGAACGACAACCCCTCTCCCCCCACTCACCTTCTCCACCCTCCAAAACATAAACAACAAACCATACTCGTTCCCCACCCCCTCCCACTTCCCTACTTACCTGCTTGACCGGAGCTTTGCGTTCCGGTCCCAGCGCTGCTCCAGCTCCTGGTCGCCATAGAAATGGAAAAGATGCTTAGTCACTTATCCCTATGGTGCCCATCTTTTTTTTTCGGGAGATTGGCTGTGCAAGTGAAGCCAATAGTAAATCTCCCCATTAAAAAAAAAGTGCATCCCGGATAAACCCTGGGGTGCAAATGGCTTCCACCCCAGCCAAAATCTTTGCCAACTGCAGTAGACTGATGATTCCCAATCTCCTGTGTTCCTCAATGTATACATCACGCCTCTCCATGATCTGTTGGCTAATGAAGAAGCAGCTTTTCACAATGATGTGCATGATGACCAGGTCCTGCTTATGCTCTCAGGTGATCCAATGAACGATCTTACCACATAAATCATCTCTATGAATCAAGTATCCGTGTTGAATCAAGGATGAAGGCAAACTGGCTTAGCCTAAACTAGAGAAAAACCTCTTACTCCTGGACCCCAAACACATGTAGAAGAAGGGAAACTACCCCATGCAGATGTATCTAGGGCAGGCTTTAATATGACTACCCAAAGAAAAGTACAATCTCTACAGATTGCCCTTGACTCCTTCTTAGCCAAAATAGCCCATGTGAATGATATGTTTAGTTTGAATAACCAACCAACACCTCATGCTTTTACGTCAGATTATTGGAGTAAACTGCAATAATTCCTCATGCTGACATTATGCCCAAATTGGACCACTGATACATCATTCTAGGTGCCAAATAAAGCATACTTCGGCATCATCCATTTTTTTTAACATTGCTTCTTAATTCTTCAGATTTATGTAATTTGTATAAATCGACATGGTTTGTGGTTATCCTTGCTACTGTCTCATCCTTAATTTCAAAGGCCATCTCTGATTCACGTATTCATTTTTATCAGGGCTAAAACAAAATATACAACTACATGTGCGTCTGGATCTAAATGTGTATTGCTAATGGTGCAAGGAAAAGGATGCTTTGACTCCAGCTAGTTCTGAACTGCAGCACAGCTTCCTCGGTTAAAAGGCGTCTATGACTGCTCTTGCCCTTTGCACGATTGATGGATATCCAATGCAGATATCCCCCTTCGTCCCCAGGGCAATGGCATATTCCTTTCATTTGTGAATCTGGATTTTGGAGACATTTAGAGAGAACTGTTTGACAACCGCCTGCGCTACTTTCCATTCTCTCTGCTTGCCAGAAGTGATTATCAGCCATGCACACACTTAATGCTTATTTTGGCAACGAGACAAAACACGTACAAATTTCACCGGATTTACAAAAATATAAAAAGTATTTCTGTGAAACAAACCGTGAAATACTCCAAAGTTACATGGATAATAAATAAATAAAATTAAACAACTCTTTGATGCACATTTAACGCTACTCATAAAAGCACCCCAAAGAAAGGTTGACATAATAAGCTACTAACGCATGTGCTATTTTTAACTTATTTCATAACATGGGCTGACAGCCCGTTGGCGAAAGACTAGTAACCCTCTGGGTCCCATCCTTTCGCACACGCTTAACCCTCTATATACATTCCTTCGATTTAACTAGATTTTCGATTTTGAATACCTTCTTGCTATGACTCGCAGCAATGCATATGAGGTGAAACATAATGTACACAATTAACTGCAAACTAAGCACAAACGTTGTCCTACCATGTCCTGTTCTGCTTTCTTCGCTTCCGTTATAAACGTGTCCATCACTCGACTGTCACAGATCGGCTGAAGAGGAACTGCTTTTGCTGGGGTTAAGTTTCCAAATATCATTAATAGCAGAGCAAAGAGTCCTAAACGGAGAAAAGACCAAAAATTCGATGAGTCATTCTGAATACTGTATTTGCAACATCTGTGTGAAAGCATTCCGGAGACTGGGATCACGAGGTGTCATCGCTGGAAGAAGAGCCACTTCTCAGGGCTCGTCCGAGCAGGAAAATAGCCTTTAGTGCTTTAGGTTGGAAAGGTTTGCAAGGTCACACAAAGTTGTAGAAGATCTGGCACTTTTGGTGTGATTGAAACCTTACGCGTGCCTATTTTTCTTTGTGCGTCTTTAATGTTTTACATATGTCTTCGGTTCTGTAAATTCCTTTCTCTTTCTTCATGCAGTGCTCTGTTGTATTGTGTCTCTATGTAATTGTCTCTCTTCTATTTCAATCTCATTACCTTCATTTGCACTGATTGCCCTTCTCTTATTTACTTTGCTAGTTCTTATACATGCTTTTCTCACTTTCTGCAGAGTTAACTTTTCTTCAGCCTCTCTTACTAGAAACTCAAAAAGACCATTCCAAGTGCACTCGTTTTTAGTTTTGGCTGAAGGTTGGCAAAGCAAACCTGGCCCAAGTATTCCTATGTATGGTTTACTTTTGGATTAATTTAAGGATACAGCGTAGTGTGGTTTGCTGTTTCCTTCCTGCAAGTTATTCATCCAATCAGGGTTTTGCATGACCCTTACATGACAGGGGGATCCACTGATTGGATTGCTTCTCCTCACACTAGCTCTGGTCCGTCCTCGCCCTACTAGTCTGTACTCGAACAAAAGCGAGCATCTCTAATAAATAATTAGGGTTGCCAGATTGGGTGTTTGATTTACTTTTCGGGTATAATACTCAATGTGACGATTTCCTGGTCACTATTCACCTTGGAGAAAATATTATTGTTCTTTTATAACACGCTTAATAGCAGAGATTGGTTTCTAAGCACGGAATTCAAACCAGTGCTGCTCTGCGTTGTCTTGCTTCCAAGACAAACTCGTTGCCACTCAGCTATCCCCCTCACCAAAAGTTACTCTTGTGCAGGAGGTGGGGGAAAGGTTACATGGATGCCATTGGTGTGTAGAGTTAAGGGGAGTTTCAGTGGAAAGGGATAGACTAGGCAGGTTGGCCAATAAACAGAGCTGGCCGTCCTCCAACATCTAAGCTTCAAAGGCTGACTCCCCTAGTTTAGGACTGCCTTGGATCGTTAATGCTTTACTTTGTGACAGAGCCATTTAAGAAATGAGTGAGGAAGCTTTCTTTCTTTTTCTGAGGCAGCACTTCCTAACAGAGATATTCAAAATGACATGTGCGGAAAGGAATGTATACATCTTTTAAATAAATACTGAAGCTGGAATTACTCTTTTTCACAAAATGGAAATAAGGTGTTTCAAACATGCAAACGCCTCTAGCCTTAGATGATTACTTTCAGAGAGTATCGGGCATATGTAGAGTTCTCACATTGTTCCATGCCAGATGGATTGGCATGTTCAGTCCTGGTGTTTGCTTCCATTGTCGGACTTGTCGTGCTTTATTTCTAATTGTCTCAGGATGCCAACTGTTCCAGGATGCAAATACAGAAGCAGGGATTGATGGGCTACCTACACATCATGTGGGGCAGCTTGATAGTTCTGCATATGTCATTCCCATTTGATTGCTTTAGGAATAAATTAAGCTACACATTTTTCTAAAATAAATATGCTGCATATTTACTTTGACTTTATCCATGCTTCATACGTTAAATGTCCAAATTAATGTGTGCCGTTGGACTACCTGTGTCAGATCTCATATTTAGACGAAGGGGGACATCCGGGGAAAACATGGTATACCCAGAATATTGATGCTGATTGGTTGACATGCTGTTGTGTCGGATGTAGGCAGATTTTTGGGTTCACTTGGCCTATAAATGGGTTTCCAATCTGGCAGCCCTGTGAAGTAATTGTGTTGTATAGTACAGGAGGCAATGATGGTAAGTGCTAAATTAATTCAAAGATGTGTGTTTTAAGTAAAACCGTTCCCTTTTTTTTCTGTTTGTGTGTACTCTTCCCCCCACCGCTGCAGTTCCTGTTTTCGACTGTGCACTACGCTAATTCTGTACTTGCTCGCATAATTCGTGGGTACAGTGGCTAAGCCACGAGTGTGGCGGCTGCTCCCCATGTCCTCCTCCTTCATATTTCAATGAATCCACTATGCCCCTGTTTCCAAACCTGGTTTAAACAAGCATTGGCAATGGCAAACGTTTGGGCTTTTGTGTAGGCATGGAAAATGAACTTGCCACGCACAGCCAAAGTGGTATTAACTGGCCATTGATGGTAGAAGGTGCAAGTACCTGGGCATCTAATAGCAGTGTCTGGCAAACGCTTCATATAAACAAGCCAAAACTGTTGGCTTTGCCAATGCTTGTTTTAACAGGACTTCAGGGCAAACAGTGCTTATAAATCGAGTGGCGGCTGAGGGCAGTCCTGATTTTGGCATTTTTATCACAACAGTAGCAGGTTTACAGCTAAAATAAAGTCATTGACTCACAGAAGCATGCCTTAAAAGAAAACCTGGCAGGCACTTTCATGTGCAAAGTCAGGCTTGATTAAAGCGAACTGTTCGCATGGGGAGGTGTTTTGAGCGGGAGGGGCATTAACTGGTGGGAATGGCCATAGGGATTAGCATGGCCATGGGCAATCAATGGGTGGGCAAACCAAATAACCAAATAATACCTACAAGCTATGTGTCCCTACCCGTTTGCCATGTCTCTCGATCTGCACTCTAATTCAATAGTTTCTGCTTTATTTATTTTTTATTTAGTGTGTTATAGTTATATAACTTTTCACACAATAAACAGCAATAAACACAACATAAATAAGACATTACAACAATAAAATATAAACAGAAACAACACAAAGCTACGCCACCTAATAGCCCAAACTAAAAATGTACACATACTATTGAATTGGTGGAGGTGCTCCCTCAGTTAAATGAGTGGTCCATGCTGACTCTGCACGCTGCAGCCCATTGGTTTCTAGGCATCCAAGTTCAGATCCCAGTCGGCTGAGGACGTGTTTTAGCACTTTTGCCACCAGCCTGCCTGCACCTTGATTGCTGAATCCTACTTCCCCAAACCATAGAGAAGATTGATTGTTCACTGCACTAAAAGGTACATTAAAAAAAAAAAAAAGTATTTCCATGTGTGCATGAATGTTTCACGTTTTTGGCATTGTATATGTATGCGTGCAAGAGTTTCAATGAGTGCGCATTTGTGTGTGTTTTTATGTGTTTACAATGAATTATTGTGGGTACAAGCATTGTGAAAATATTAAAAAATGCAACTCTGCATTGTTGGAGACCTGGCATATATTGAATTGTATGTCGCCCTATTGAACTGATTGTAAATTGTATGGCTTTTTATCCAATTCTTCTCAAACGTGTGCTGTAAAATGCACTATTAATTGAAAAAAATATTCTTGCAGGTTGAACCAACCTGATCTCCTTTACAATGAAATATGAATGCCCTTCCACTAAACATGTACAGCTACTGACTGTTGTGTCCCCTCAGGAGCACGCCACACCACCTGACACTCAAAGCTTCCTTTGCTACTGGTGTGGGTAGGCCACAATGGCGTTTGCCGCGTACATCCTAGGAAAGACTTTCTGGTAGAATGTGCATCTAAAGTGCACAAGTCACTCTCCGAATCAATTCAAGTTGTGGAATCTGGAATGGCGGGCTGCTGCTGACAGACCAGCGCGCTTGCCATCGCAGCTGTACCACAGTATGCTGTGTTGTGCATGCTCACACCTCCTGGTCACTACACAGTAACCTGTGAGGTCACATGATGTGGCCTTGATGTGGGCTTCACACTGATATCCCCACACTCACTTAGCAACTTCGCCTCACATTCTTATTGATTCACCCACTTCACACTCAATTATGAAACCTGACATGCTTATTCGATAATCGATTTATCCGTATCACAATTATGAGTGATTCTCACGACATCATATCCCTTTCATTACTATTGGTAGGGTATTTATTGAGTGTGGACCCAGCGTTAGGCAGGACAACACTTGTGTATAGGCGCGCTATAAATAAAATATATAACAATGGAGCACTTTACAATGATTGGGGGAACAACACGTGAAGGAAGCAGAGAAACAGGAGGCAGGGAGCTAACAGAAGGGAATGGGGGACGGGCAGGCAATTTGGTAGTAAGGGATTTTCAAGGAAACTGTGGGGAGCAGGTAGGGCGGGATCCTAGGGGTGTGTGGACCTAGGTGTTAAAGAGGAGCTCTTGAAGAGGAGGGTAACTGTAACATTGAAGGGGCAAGTCTGATGTTGATGGGGAGGAAGTTCCAGAGTCTTGGTGCATAGACAGGGAAGGCCTGACTTCTGATTCTTTCCTTCCTGCACAGCAGAGTCTGTCCTTACTTCTGGTAATTCGTAGGCCTCTGGAGATTCACCGTCTTCAAAATCATCGATTTATCTACCAATCCTGAACCCTCACACACTCTCTCTGCTTTCACCATGCCATATGTCCCATCTCCATACGTTTGTATGAAGGAAATCGGAACAGGTACAGCAGCTAAAACTATTGACTTTGCCAATGCGTGTTAGTTTCTAACCCCAAAGCAATTGTGGGAGAATGTGTACATTCTGCTCACATCAGACTAAAACAATTAACAATAAAATACGTTTTTTAATATGCTTCTTAAACAACCGCTGTAAACAAAGTGCTTACAATTAATAATCTAGACAGACTCTATGCCTGGTCAAAGATCTGCATGTGATCAGTTTTAAACACAAATGGGCTAAGAGCAGCCTTTCATTCTTCCATGATTAATTACTTTGGGTAGAAATATAACCTGAGCAACTAGAGATTCAGTGTTGGTGAAACTAAAAAGAAAAAAAGGCTCATGTCCTTTTCAAAATCTAACACTTTTAAACTTTTTAATATTTTTAACTTTTGAATGGGGTTATTTATTTATTTATTTATTTATTTGTATTTTTAAAGCGCCCAGCTGCCCTTGGGCATCGTGGCGCTGTTACAAGAGAGTTTACTTGGCATGAAGAGATATCGTGTGAACACAGATGACGACATGGTTACAGGCATGGCAACAGTTCCGAGGTTACAAGGGAACTGTGAGCGTGGTACAGTTGTAATTTACAGACATTGATGTATGCAGTGGTGTTATAAGTGGGGTTCACTTAAACAGGGTGGTTTTCAGAGCTTTTCTAAAAGCTATGAGGGATGTTTCCGCTCTTAGTTTAGGCGGTAGGGTGTTCCAGGCTCTTGGCGCTAGGACTTCAAAGCTCGAGCCGCCCGCTCTGACTCTAGTGAAGTTGGGGATTGAGAGTTGGTTAGCGTATAAGTCCCTTTTGGATCTAAGTGACAGAACTGGTTGTATCCGTTCAGTAAGGTAGCTGGGGCAGATGGGCAGATTGAGATATGCATCTGTGTGTAATGGTGAGAGTCTTGAACTGAATGCGCTCTTTGACTGGGAGCCAATGGGCATTTTGTCTTGCTAGGGAGATATGTTCCTTTCTTGGAATATTGAGGGCTGCTCTCAGGGCGTTGTTCTGTGCGACTTGTAGTCTATTAATGTTTTTGGCCGAGGTGCCTAGTAGGAGGACGTTGCAGTAGTCCAGTTTAGCGCCTATGGTGGCCCTGGCGATGTTGAGGCGGTTAGTGGTGGACAGGTAAGGTTTTACTGCGTTGATTATTTTGGTTGTTAGGGCTGCTGAGGAGGAGATGTAACTGACATGTCTGTCCATGGACAGGGTAGAATCTAGGTATACTCCTAGAGTTTTTAACGCAGGGGAGACTGAGATTACTGAGTTTTCAATTAAAAATGTGCTGTGTTTGCTGTCTAGTTTGCTGAGGATCTCCTTGGGGCCCACCAATAGGATCTCTGTCTTGTCTCCGTTGAGACAAAGGCCATTGGCTGCCATCCAGGCCTGGATGATGGCATAAGTGTTTTGAAGGGTTTTTAGGTCTAGTTCGTAGTCGCCGGTTAGTGGGAGAAGGATTTGAGTATCGTCGGCATAATTGGTGAAAGTTATGCCGAATTCTTCTAGGTCATTGAATAGCGGGAGTGTGAATAGGTTGTATAGTGGGAGGTGCATGATCCTTGAGGTACTCCACAGTTGATGGGGGAGGGAGTGGCTGCCGCTTGGTCTGAGTAGACCCTCATGGCTCTGCCCTCCAAGAAGGATGAGATCCATGTTGTGGGTTCATCTGAGAAGTGAGCTGTATTGGTCAGATGAGTCCTTAAGGTTTTATGGTCGACTAGGTCGAACGCAGCCGACAAGTCAAGGAGTAGTAGGATGGCACATTTGCCTTTGTCCATGTTTTTTAGGAGTTGGTTCTTTAGGTCGAGTAGTGCTGACTCTGTGCCGTGGCGTGGGCAAAAGCCGGACTGTCTCTTGCCTAGGATGTTATGAGATTCAAGATAGGCTTGTATCTGTAGATAAGCAGCCTTATCCAGGATTTTCAGCAAGAATGGCACTGTTGTAATGGGTCTGTAGTTGTTAGGTGAGTCTGGGTCTAGAGTGGGCTTTTTTAGTAGTGGGCGAACCCAGGCTTCCTTGAGGGAGGAGGGTACTGAGCCAGTGGCAAATGAGGCATTGATAAAGGTTGCAATAAACTGTGCTAGGGGCTCAGCGCAGTCTTTGATTATGTTTGCTGGACAGATGTCCCCCTTGCAAAGTGATGGTTTTATTTGTTTCATAATGAGTAGGACCTCAGGGGCAGTTACCCTTCTAAAGGAAAATGGTGGTGGAGGATTGCTGTTGTGTTGAGTAGGGTGTATCGGGTTGGGGGCAGCCCGTGTTTGAGAGGAGACTTGGGTAGACTGTCTAGGTTGGCTTGGATTTTCTTTTGGAGTAGGTCTATTTTGTCAAGCATCGCTTTCTGGATGTCATTACACTATTTCTCATCCTTGACTGTTTGATGTTTGGATGTGGGGGTTATGACTAGTTCGTTAAAGATAACGAATAGTTCTTTTGAGTGTGATAGGGCCTGGTCGATTCTAGTGTTGTATGTGTCCTCTTTAGCTTTGGCTATGGCGTTTTTGTACTGTTTAACGGTAGCTAAGTATGAGTCGCGTAGTGGGGCGGATGGGCTGGATTGACATTTTTTGAGTGCTTGTCTTTTGAGTGTTTTTAGGTCACGTAGGTCTTGGTTGAACCATGAGTTGGCGTGGAAGAGTTTTTTCTCTTTTTTTGTTTCTAACGGGGCAATTGCGTCGATGGTCTCTTTAATGGTGGAGTAGTAATGATCAACTAGTTCTTAGGGGTTATTAGAGGTGGGTGATGCTAGTGCCGAGGTTTCTAGGAGTGGACACATTCTCTCTTTAGTGAGAAGTTTTTTTGATCTGGCTAAGTCAGCTGGCATGGGAAGGTTTTGAGTAGTGGCTGCTTTAGTTGGGATGTAGAAGTGGATGAGGTGGTGGTCGGTCCATGTTTGTGGCGTGTTTGAGCTGATGTCTACTCTGCAGTTGTGGTCGACTAGCCAGTCTAGTATGCGGCCTTTGGTGTGAGTGGCAAGTCAACTCTCTGAATGAATTGTAGGTCTAGAAGGGCTTTAGCAAAGGTTTTACTCTGTTTGTCTTTTGTGTCATTGAAACCGAGGTTCATGTCTCCTAGGAGTATGGTTTTAGTATTAGGTTTGAGATTGTTACCTAGGAGGTGTAGGATGTCGGCTTGGAAGTTCAGGAGTGGGCCTGGCGGTCGGTAGATAAGGTGCATTGTCATGGTGTCGTTTGGAGAGAGGGAGATTTTTACTGTTAGGGCATCAAAGTTCTCGGCTGTGATGGGTTTAATTTGTCTAACCTTCAGAGTTTCTTTGACTATTAGGGCGACGCCTCCGCCTTTGTGTATTGGTCTGTCTTGACGGAGATGATGTACCATGGGGGGAGGGACTGGCATATGGCTGGTCCAGAAGCTTCATGCAGCCAGGTTTCTAGGGCGTCTAGCTCGAGGTCAGAGATTAGGTCGTGTATTTCTGTGGCGTGTGCTTGAAGAGATCTAGCGTTAATGAGAGCAAGTTGGATTTGGGAGGGTTCATTTGTGCTTGGTTTAGCTGCGCTGGTGTGGTGTTTGGTGGTGTTGGTGTGGAGTTTGGTTCAAGGGTGTTGAGCTATGGGAGGGGGAGTGATTGTGGAGGGTGTGGGGAGTGGCTGTGGTGTGAGTTTGTGAGTATTGGTGTGAGCTGTGTAGGTGCGGGCTCCTAGTGTAGTGTTTCTTATGTGCACTGGTACAGTGTGATGTGTGGCTCTGGCAGGGGATTTGGGGTTGGGGATAGTGTAAGTGGGAGGGGATTGGTGGCTGTGGCGCTCGTGTGTGAGTAAGGCTGGTAGGAACGGAGTAGGGGGGATGGAATCAGTACGTGGAGGCCTGTTGGAGTGGACGGAAGCCATGTTGACTATGGTGCGTGTTTTATTCATGATCATGAGCTGGGCAGGACAAGTTAAAGTAGTCACTAATTTGGCTAATGCAGGCAAATATGGGCTAAATGCAAGACTTAAATGGCAAGGCAAAAATGGGCTAAATGCAAAACTTAAATGGCAAGGCAAAAATGGGCTGAATGCAAAACATAAATGGCAAGGCAAATATGGGCTAAATGCAAAACTTAAATGGCAAGGCAAATATGGGCTAAATGCAAAACTTAAATGGCAAGGCAAAAATGGGATAAGTGCAAAACTTAAATGGCAAGGCAAAAATGGGCTAAGTGCAAGACTTAAATGGCAAGGCAAAAATGGGCTAAATGCAAAACTTAAATGGCAAGGCAAAAATGGGCTAAATGCAAAACTTAAATGGCAAGGCAAATATGGGCTAAATGCAAAACTTAAATGGCAAGGCAAATATGGGCTAAATGCAAAACCTAAATGGCAAGGCAAAAATGGGCTAAATGCAAAACTTAAATGGCAAGGCAAATATGGGCTAAATGCAAAACTTAAATGGCAAGGCAAATATTAAATTAATGCAATGCGAGATTAGGCAGTGCGGATGTACTAGCGACAGGGCTAGGCAAATAGTCACAGATTCAATTAAGGCAATGCGAGATTAGGTAGTGCAGATGCAGCAAGGTGTAGGCAAACAGTCTCTAATTCAGATAAGGCCTAACAAATCTAGGCAGTACAGATGCGCAGATGCCGATAGGCTAGTAACAGGTACGGGCGAGCAGTCTCAGTTATAGTTATATGGTACACGATCTATGAGGCATAGGGTGCATGATGGTACAGTGGGGTGTATAGTAAGCATGGTCAATCGTGGGCGAAGGCAGTAGCGCTGTGGAGCGCTTAAGGTAGTTCAGGCGCTAGGTTAGATAGTAGAGGGCAGGTGCGAGCACGGGCTGCGCACAGGTTACAAGGCGTCCAAATGGCGTGCATACAGTATTGTGGTGGTGTAATACTAGGTGGGATGATGGTTTCGGCGCTCGTAGGCACACAGTGAGCAGTGCAACGTGTGCGTGAGGCTAAGTATGTAGGTTATAAACCTCTACACAAGGCACCTTTTGGCTCCTCCAGGCTCTTGACTTGACTTAAATTATTTTCTTTCTAAGGTGTTTCAAACTCACTTTTCCACCATTTATTTTCAGTTTGTGTACTTTTTTTGTTTCAAAGTTTTACATTTTTAATATATGTTCAACTAAATATAAGTGGTACATTTGAAATGAATTGTTCTTTTAATATAATTAAAGCATTCAAAATCGCGAATTGCTTTCCTTTTTAGCAATTTATTTTGCAATTCAGCCAAATTATTTCGAACTGAACGTATTTCGGTCGATTTCTATCAAACCTCCTCATACCACGCAAGGGATGTGAGCCTCCATGCACATGGGAGTGGAACAATACTTAAGGCCACGCATCCTCTCATAACAGGCAATAATGCCTGGTATGGCCCATTAAGCAGAGAGTGGGTTCATAGACAGTTTGTTGAAAGATTCGAAATTCTGGAGTATGGCACAAAAATATTGCTTCCCATTTTTGATCAACCTCCCTGTCTACTGGAACAGTCCCGAGTTGTTAGAAATGCATGGTCGCCTGTCATTCTTGGGCATCAGTAGTGCAACTTAATCTTAATTCTCTTCTGCTAACAACTCCCACATGTACTTTCTATTCTCTGTTTACCCTACAGTCTTTTCTACACCAATTTACTTCCCTTCCATTCACCCCTAATATCGTTTTTACTGACTGTACTCGATAGTTCTGCTTTCCCTCATTTCAAACTCGTTGGTCATGCAGTCACCACAGGCTATATGGAAAATGCTTCTCCAGACAGATCATTCTTCCACATGCCTGGCTCTGTGCCAGGCTCCAGGCACAACCTGTGTGTCACCCACTGTCCCTTCCCAGTTACTGTTTCTCTGCTTTTTAGATGTGGGAAGAGTTTCTCTTTGCACCTTCCTTTTTTGGGTGTTGTTTTTTCGAATTTTTCTGTCTCCCCTCCTATTGTGGCATATGTCCTAATATGAGTGCCTATTTTTCTAACATCTGCCTTCCTACCAGCACATTCCGTTAACAACAGGTTTCAAGTAGTACATAGGGTGTGACAAGGTAAAGTCCCCGATCTTGTTAGGAAGGGATGCTAGCCCCTCTCATTGGATGGTGGCAGATGTATGGAGAAATCATGAACAAGCCTGTTCCCTATGGGAAATACTGGGCAATAGGGCCCTAACCCACCCTGTATCCAAACCCTTTGTGCCAGCATGCTTGTTTGCAGGACCTTATCACCAGCCCTGCATCATGAAATAGATGCTCATCAGTGTCCTTCTATTCTTTTTAGAAAAGCTAAACCTGAAGTTACAGATATCGCAGAACAGAAATCTGTGGGACAACATTTTACAAAGAGAGCAAGAGGGCCGCAGACGAGAGGCAAAACTCAAAACTCAGACTCGGAAACATGCTAGAAGCACGAGTGTGGCCCAGTAGAAGAGATAGAGAGACTGCTGAGATTGAACTGGCATAACCACACAAGGGCATGACATTCTTGAAAAGAAGAGAGCCCATACCCAGCATCCCTCAAGAGATTTACCAATACAACCCATCAACCGAGGAGCTAGAACATGAACTGGAGCACTCCCTATCCCGGGCTGCCATTGTTGTTGATCCAAGGCGAAGCCACGCCTGAAAAGTGGGTGGGGGTTAGACCCCTTTTCAAGACTATCCTGCACATACGCGTCCCGGGTTGGGAAGACAGGACCGGATTGGCCAGGCAGAGGTAGCCAATCCCTAGAGGGAGTGGGGAATTTAAGCAGGGGACAGAAAGTAGGAAGTGTGGGATTACCAGGTGAGGTCAGAGGTGGTGGACCACCACGAGACCAGAAGGAGGAATGAGAGCGTGGCGGCTTAGTGGAGGAGACTTGTGGAGCTGGTGAGCTATTGGCTTAGGAGTTGCAGTGTTTCGGCAGTTGGAGTGTGCATGCTTGTGTAGCAAGTGATTAGTGGAGTTAGAGTAAGGAGTGATTGTGTAGTGAATGATACTGCGGAAAAAGGAGAGTGTGAGTATTTGGAGGGAGGATTAGTAGAGTGGAAGGAGGAGAGTAGTTGTTACAGGGAGGAGCCATAGAGAGTTGTAGGTGTAGAGGTAGGAGTAGTGGGAAGAAGAGGGGTTGTAGAGTGGGAGGAGAAGTAACATCAAAGGGTGGAGGTGAGGAGTAGGAGGAGTGAAACACCAAAGGGACTGAAGAGTGGTGGGTGGAGTAGGCTTGGAATGTGGTAGTAAAGGTAGGAAAATAGATGAGTGGTCGAGACTGAACTAGTCTGAATCCAACAGTTCTAAGTACAAGGCGCTATTTCAATTCCTATTAAAACACTAATCTCCGTTAGAGTCGGGAACGTTATGAAGTCCCGGAGGAAGTTTAGGGAACCATAATTAGCAGAAACCAGAACTTTGACAGTAGAGGCGTTCACATTTGATAGTACTAACCAGAGCTTACGGATGCCAGTGGTGTGGGGTGAAATAGCCCCGGATGCTATGAATAAAGAGGCCAGAGTCAATTACAAGGGCTCACCAAAATAACAGGCCAGGAAAGACACGTGGAAATGATGTGTTGACAAATCCATGGAGAGCTACACTGGGACTCTGAACAACGCATACGATTTGGCATCTCTCTGTACAGGTCTCAAAGTCGTCACCTCAGTTACAAAGGGACCTTCAGGTGTACGCATCTGTGAGTGCCTCCGGGTAGGAAAGCTCAAGGTTCCAAGGCTTCATCTTCGGTACCAGATGACCTTTTCACTCCAGACAAAGTTAAGAAGGTAACTGAGAGGGTGTTCCTGCCTCAGCACTGTCCTGCTAAGGCAGATGAGACCCACAAGTCTTGATGAAGGTGGAGAGAAACTCCGTTCAGTCAGAGGATGAGCCTAACTTATTCCAGTGTCCTGGTACCGTTAAGTCTTTGCTACCCTGGATCACTCCATCCTATTACCAAGGTTAAAAGCCATTACTAATATATCAAATGATGTTTTACGTTGGTTTTCTTCATTCTTAGCCGACCGCACAATCTTTGTTAGGATCAATTCAACTTTTAAGCTAGACTGTGGAGTTCTACAAGGAGCATGTTTATCCCCTCTCTGTTTTAACATCTATTTAAAGCCACTAAATGACTGACTTCAAGCGATGATATTCCCTTTCAGAACTATGCTGATGATACTCAACTCATCTTCGGCATTTCCCCCAAAACAACGACTCAATACATGTTAAAATTAATCATTCACTGAATTTAATTGAAAAATTGATGGGTCAGAATTGGCTACGTTTGAATACCAGTAAAACAGTTACGGAATGCCTTAATACATTTGTTTCTTCTAAGTCTAAATACCTCAACGAGCGGATTCTCATGACAAAGCAAATGTTAAACTATCACCATTTGTGAACAACCTAAGCAGCTCTAGCCTATTAACAATCTCACTAACACATCTTCTAGAGCTGTTAACTCCTCAGTCTACATGCGCGGTCAGGCTCATCTGAAGACTACTTCCTTACATTCTGACATCTAAAATAAGGTAATGGATTTTCTATTTGATGTGAAAACCTTATTTTCTACTTCGAACAATGAGGCTCTTCAGACATGTAAAAGGGCGCTGTGACTGCCAAATCTCTTTGTGCCTTTTCCATATCTTCTAAATCAGGCTTTCAGCCCTCTGCTCTTTCAATGCTTTTATGGCAAGATATTTGGCATGAGCAAATCTTCTACATCTTTTTCAGGCAAAACCAGCAGTATCCTCTTCTACCAACCATGATTCTGGCCCAAAGTCGAATTGACTCCGAAGTAGGGGAGCATGCTGATCCATTTCTGGCCAGGCTTCGTGCATCCCTGGTAGAAATAAGGCTTTCCTCCTGGTCAAGCATCACACAGGCTCCCAGTTGCTCAGTAACATCAAGGAAGGTCTTTCCCTGTTGATTACACCTTCGACTCTGTCATCTCCACAGTCTTGACCAAAGTTAATACAGGAGATTCAAAATCTTCTGTGCCTGAATGCCATTGAGTCTGTACTAGAGAACGAAAAAGGGCTCAGCTTTTACTCTTGCTATTTCAGATTGATAATTAAAACAAGAGGCATAAAACTCATTCTAGGCCACTCAGAACATAAGTTTCCGGGCCTCATTCCGAGTTTGGAGCTAACCACAGAGTAATTAGCTCCATGGTTGCCTCCGAAACAGTCCCAAATCCGGCATGGTGAATGGAGTAATTACCGGTCCGTTCCAGGGTTGGAGGGACCGGTAATTCCCCATTCACCTTTTGCCCTTCCCCATTCCCATTTCTGCCCCATAGGGCTCAATGGGAATGGGGAAGGAGGTAATTACGGCACCGTAAATTACGGTACCGTAATTACCTCCGAAGTACCTTTGCGGGTCCCGTACTTAACTCCTGCTAAAAGCAGGAGGTAAGGAAGGACCCGCAAAGGGACCTCGGAATACGGAGGTAAGGGATTACCGACATCGGCACCCTTACCGGTGCCGGTAATTCCTTACCTCCAACCTCGGAATGACCCCTTTGGAAGCTTTAAACATGACGACTCTGGCTTAGATGCTAGAGGCCCTTCAGGTGGGGGATTGGCTAACATCAGTTGATCTTCAGGGCGCTTATTTTCACATCCCATTCAGAAGAGAGCAGACAATTTATTATTTTAACTACAGAACTCTGACATCTCCCTCTAGATCGTTGATGTGCCTCATGAATTCTGATCATGCATCTGGCCAGGTCCACAATGAGACCTTTAGTGATGTATCTCCTATCCAGTTAGAACCAACTCTCAGATTGTCACTCTTGGATGATTTAAATCAGAAAGAGGTCCAGAGTACTCTTTATTGGTGAACCCTAGAAGATAATCTCCTCTTGGGACTCCTTTTCTTCCACCTTCCCCTCAATGACACACTTGTCCCTCTCTGGATTGTGGGTGGGGGGTGTGAGAAACCTGAAGGTGTCTCACCCGCTAGGCCCCAGGTATCTATTATCCAGGTGATCAGGACACGCCCATCGCTTTTGGATCCATTTGCTGGGGGTGGACCAGTGTGGGAGGATCACCTGGATGAAGGGTCCTCGGGGAGTGGAAGTAGGACACCGGAGGGTGTGACGGGCTATCCCCTTCCTTGTAACACCTTTTCCTCATCATACCAGGTAGGATGCGTAGGAACTCAACACCCCCTCCCCCTTCTTGACATGAACACTGTTTCACAGACAGCTCACTGTGAGAGAAAATAGACTAACACCCAAGCCGTATACCTAACATGTCCCAACACAAGGGTCAGGCAGTCAGGTAATTACTAATAATTACACACACACCTGACTTCCATCATACTTCCCCACACAGATAAAAGGCAGAGAGCAAGACAAAACCCACAAAAAAGTAACAGTTCCGAGATGGCAGTTTAATACGAGGAGAAAGACGGCAAGACCAGAAAGGGTTGTAAGGAGGGAATTGCCCTTGGCCTTTTCAGAGGAAGAAAACCGCTACTTTCACGGGTCCCTCGAGAATAAGAAACTTAAGCCCCGGAATTAAAGCGGAAGAAAGGTGCATTGTGTGTCAAAGGTACCCGGGGCTCTCCCGCATCAATAGCCGAGGCGGGGAGGAGCACTTGCCGCTGTGGTACTGTCCTTGGCTCCAACAATAAAGCTGCTTCTGCAAAGTCAGCACAGCCGGTGAGTCGGGGAGACTGATACTGGTCTGTGTTAGAACCAAGGTTGCAAGCAGCAACATTGTATGAGGAAATCTGGAAAGAACAGAGTAAGGTGTATGTGATGAGCAATGCAAATATAATTGAGTATCCAAGGAGTGACTGAACCTTTGAAACCAAGGTAGATGCCATATACAGAGTGGTCCGGCGCCACGTGGTTGTTCATTCGAAGGTGTCTGTTAGGCATCCAACTGAGAGTGTAAAATTGTGAACTGTGAAATCGTAGTATTCCTGCCACAGGTTAAAGCCAAACCCTGTGCACCTTCAAAAGTCTTGGATAGCTAATACAAACTGTAATTGGTCCAAGCCCGCCTGTGGGAGACTAATTGTGTAAAAGGGATCTGAGCCCGGCTGAGGGGAAACCGGGGTGAGAAAAGATATTCTATAAGCATTGGAGAAGAGGGTCTGAGCCCGGAAGAGGGGATCCAAACTAAAGACTGTGGTAGAAAAGGGATCTAAGCCCTGCTGAAGGGGATCCAGGGTGAAGAGTAAATCGCATTGACTTGAATATTTGTAAAGGAACTTTTCGTTGTTTTGGTACATCAGGTCCTCTGAATCAAGAGACTTTGATAAATTAAGCGACTTGGGCACAGAAGGCCCTGATGTCGGTAATGGAACTGTGTCCTCGTGCCAATAAAGCCAAAGAGTGTGCTATGCTCCCATGCTGAAAATGTGGGGAAGGGAGGCCAACAACCTGAACATTATGGTTTATTATTTTGTGAACACCTCTTTCTTTTTCATGAATTTTTCCCCTCAGTATTTGTAACTTAGCGGTAAGGATTGGCAATAGGATTTTCAGTATAGGCCCTTTTATTTTGACGAGACTCCACTAGAACTGCGTTATTATTATTTGATGTTCGTAGCCTGCTGCCATATTTAGATTTAGGTTTAGAAAGGCGATTATCACACCCTTGATAAAGTTCAATAAACACCCTTGAACTGTGGTCACTTGTGTCTGTCTTACTTTGATACCATCCCTTCCTTACATATGGTGTGAGAAGCGGGATGTGACTCAATTGAAACAAATTGGGGAACTCTACAATTCCAGAAGCTTAGTCATAGACCCTCCAATCCCTCTGTTGCCATGAAAGAAAGAATAGGCTTTGATATCTTTAGCAGTAGAGAGGCTAATATCCCTCCTGGGAAAAGAGGAATGATTCCCACAGACTTAGTTTTGATACCCCCTCCTGGTTGTTATATAAGATTGGCCCCGAAATTTGGCCTGGCCTGGAAGTTCAGTATAAACTTTCTAACAGGCGTCATCGATCCTGACTTCGGGGGAGACATAAGGGTTCTATTACAGAACCATGGTGAGATCCCATTTGAAGTACATTGTGGAGACAAAATTGCCAAGGGATTCTTGAAAAAACTTTATTTCCCTATTTTAGAGAAAGTGAACCAGAAGAAACGGAGAGGGGTACCTTAGGCTTTGGGGAAGCTGATGAACCATCGAGCAGTGAAAAGAGCTTACCATCTATCCCGACCTAGCCTTTGTCCATCTAAATGACCCAGGCCTCGCTGAGGCATTTTTACCAGAAATTCCTAAAGGAGAGGATGTAGAGAAGGGAAGCCCTTTGTTCTTCTTAAAGCAAGGATTGCTATATAGAAAATAAATATCCACAGAAGGCTTGAGTAAAGCCCAGTTGGTAATCCTCATAACTTACTGAAGGATCATGCTCGATTTTGCGCATTCCCATCTGACTGGGGGACACTTAAGACCATCCAAAATCCAGGCACACATCAGCAGGAAGTTGTACTGGCCAGGTATCCATGCTGATATAAAAACCTTTACTCAGACGTGTGAAATATGCCAGAAAACTAGTACTCACATCCCATTGCCTGTCCCTTTGAATCTTTTGCCAATCATAGAAGTCCCTTTTCAAGAATTAGATGGGACATCATTGGACCTTTAGAAACATCTATGTCCTCGTAATTGTTGACTACACAACCCGATACCCCGAGACATTCCCTATGCGGAATAACACCACTTAGTAAATCCTAAAGCACCTCCTGCCGTATTATTCTAGGGTTGGCTTTCCTAAGGACATCCTAACGGATCAAGGCTCAAATTATATGAGCAAGCTCATGGGGGAAGTCAAGGAACTACTCCATATTACCACTTTACGAACTTCAGTGTACCATCCCCAAACAGATGGGTTGGTAGAGAGATTCAATAAATCGCTTAAAATGATCCTAAGAAAGTTGGGAGATAAGGATGGGAAGGACTGGGCCTGTATGATCCCCTAGGCACTGTTTGCAGTGAGATAAAAATCTGGCATCTACTGGATTCTCTCCTGTTGAGCTACTGTATGGTAGAGAACCTACAGATGTCCTGGACATGCTCTGTGAGACCAGGGAAGAACGAGAAGAGGCATCCATTCCCCTTTCACAGATGGCTACCAGACTACGAGAACCTATAAGAATTGTTTGCAGTCTAGTTTATACTCATATGGAAAAGGCCCAAATACAGCAAAAATCTAACTAGGACAAAATGTTGAGCTTAAGATCGTTTTCCGTAGGACAAAATGTATTGGTCCTCTTGCCTTCCTCGGAAAACAAGCGTGTCTCTAAGTAGCATGGGCCATATGAAATACTGGAACGGACAGAAAGCTGTACTTATAAGGTAGTACAACCTGACAGGAAACAGAAGTCCATCTATTCTATCCTGTTTGGTGCCAGAAGAGGTAGACAACTTTGAATTAATTCCTCAAGAGCTATCTAGTCAACAACAAGAAGATTTCAAAGATTTAATTATCTCATTCCCCGATCTAGTCTCGGAGAAATCAGGAAGACTGAAAGGCACCTATCACTACATTAGAACACCGAAAGGAAAAGTGGTTAGTCTGAAACCATATAGATTCCCAGAAGCTTGCAAGCAGACAGTGGTTGAGCAAGTGAATAAATGTTAAGAGCAAACAAACATTATCAAACCCTCTTCAAGCCCATGGTCCTCCCCTATTGTATTGGTAACCAAACCTAACAGAGGAGGTTTCGCATAGATTTCCCCAAAGTTAAGGCCATTTCCGACTTCAGTGCTTGTCCCATGGCACACATCAATGACCTAATTGATAAACTTGAAGACGGCATCTTTCTATCAACCCTAGACTCATCAAAAGCATACTGGCAGGACCCAGTGTATGGACCTGACAAGGAAAAGACAGTTTTCACGACACCCCTAGGACTGTTTCAGTTCAAAGTCCTCCCTTTTGGATTACACAGGGATCCAACCACTTTCCAATGGCTTATGGACCAAATATTACAGACCTACTCTGATTTCTGTGGAGTTTATATTGACAATATCGTCATTTGTATTAAAACTTGGAAAGACCACCTTTTCCATCTTTTTACCATTATGAGAGTTCTCAGAGAAGCTGAAATACCTCAGCGGTGAAATACCTCAGCTTCTTTGTAGGGAATGGTAGTGTGCAACATCACTGCGAGAAAGTGAAAGCGTACTAGACACCCCTACATCTAAAACTAAAAGAGATCTCAGAGCATTTCTAGGGTTAATCGGTTATTATCGTAGGTTTATCCCAAACTTATCAGATAGGAAAGTTAGGCTGGCAGATAAACTATGCTAAGAATGCTGAGCCCCAGAAAATTCATTGGACCGACGAATAACAACCTAAAACAAACCCTATACCGGAACCCAATCCTAAAGATAGATTTCTTAAAAGATTTTTTACTGCAGACAGATGCCTCCCTTGCAGGGCTAGGAGCCATTTTATCACACATTTGTGTCGGATTGGAACATCCCATCTTGTTTCCTTGGGGAAAATGGGGCCTTGGGGAATAATTCTAAGCAGAATTTAGTTTTCGAGCTACTGCTTGCAATTCGCAAATTGTTGTTTTTTTTTCTCTTCTTTTGATATATGCTATGTATTTCAGCATTCCTGCTATCTTCTCCTTGGGGATCCTACACTCCCTTTGACTGAGTCTATTTGTATTCACAAAAATGGAGTTATGTGTGTTGCACCCGCTGTTTGTTCATGAGCTAGTGGTATACCCGATTCTTCTGTGCTTTACTTACATATATCCAGAGCTCCTTAGCATAAGTCGATGCCCTCTGGTCCTGCGAACAGGAATTCATCTAGGTAATGTATCACTAATCCTTCTGGCATAATTCTTTTAAGCCCACTGTAAGCAAGAGCTAAATTGCTCAACATACACATGGTATGGCACCGCCCATAGGTAGGCATTTGTCAAAACAGAATTTCCTTTGAAAGTGAAAACATAACCATGTATGTGAGTTCTTGTGCACTGGTAGCAGCCTACATGCTGACCGCATGTCTGCCTTTGCTAGCAATGCATTTTTCCCTGCTCGTTTCACTATCTTTTTGGCATTCCTGGAAGCTGGTGTCCAATACTGCTGCCTAGGGCGCTAGAAATCCTGTCATATGAGAGGTGGTGTATCAGTTTAAATTCCCCAAACTCCTTCTTGGGTGCCAAACCTAATGGTAAACCAATGTATTCTTGGAATGGTATGCTGTGAAAAAAAGGGGGATCCTGCCCATCCTATTCTGTAATTTCTTTCTTAACACCTCAGGAGCTGCCAATACTGACTTTAGATGGTTGGGAATACCTCTTGAGCAGGTGCAATGTAAAGGGACGATGAAGTCCTGCGCGAAACCCTCTTCAATAAATCAGCTGCCAGCTTTGTCAGTAAATTCTGGCAGCCATCCTTTAAGGGCTAGCAGCTTTATTGGGGACCTTCCCAGACTTAAGTCCCCTTCAGGTGTTCTTTGTCTCCGTTTCCCTGTGGATATCTCAGAGAGGGTTGCCCTTTGTTCATTTGAGACTGCTGTGACTAGCTCCACAATTCCCACATTGGTGCCTGAACTTACATTCGCTCCCCCAATTGCACTCATCTTTCTCAAACTTCAAGCATATGGCTGTGCTGGTGTTCTGTCCTCTCCACCCCCCAAATTGGGAGGTGTTAGCTTGTGTATTGCTGCGTTTATATGTATATGTACTTTGTCCCCAAACTTGTTTCTGCCTTAAAGGATCATCCCTATTTTGTTGTTGAATCCCATCATTGTATTTGTGTGTGCTATACACGTTTTGTCTGCCATAATTATATGTTGTGTTATGCCGGCAATGTGTCTGCGCGCTGCGCTGTTTTTGCTTTTAGCCCCTTAACTATGAACAGATGTGCGTCAGTACCCCATCCTAAGTCGGGGTACCTCTCCATAGTCATCCTAAATTTCATAACTTAATTCAGCCTTGCTTCACCCCCAAACGCTCTGTGCACTTCAAGCATCCTGTGCTGTGCTCGTCTGCTATTAGTGCAGATCCTTCTTCCCTAGAGCCGCCTCCCGACTCAGAAGTAGTATTTCCCCTATCATGTTCTTCCTTTTCACATTTTATTAAATGGCTTGCTATTCTTGTCTCCCTTTTACCACGTCCTGTGCTGTAGGATCAAGAACTCCTCAAAATTCCTTTTAAAATTCCTGGGTTCAGTAGCTGTTGCCTTCTCCTCTTCGCCTGTGATGACGCCAACACATCGCTGTCCTCAGAACCCTCTATTTCGCTCTCCGAGGACAGGCATAGTGAGCCACTAAACAAGACATAAGAACGACCTAGGGATTCGAACCGTAGTCGCCATGTTCACAGGGCACGCACTTCACTAGTACACCATATAACATGGTTCGATTTGTGTTTCTGTCTTACTGCCCTGCCTCTTGCTGCGATCTTCCTGTAACTTCACCACTGCCCCAGCTAAACTGGCCACGCTTTGCTGTTTTTTCTGCCCTCAGAGTCCCTTCAGTGCCGTGCAAACAATATATCTTTCTTTGTGACTTGCTCTAAGCCGCCCAACCCGGCCTGCGTCCGTTATTACCTGGTTCGCATGTTTGGCTGCGCTGGAATATTCTACTTGCAGGAAAAGACAGGCACTCGCTGCCAGCGTTCTTTTTGTTACGCTCATTTCGCTCTCCCATTGCAGTTGTCACCCAAGGCTGCCACCAGGCCAGATCACCCTGCCCTTCCTCAGAACATGCTGCACCTCTAGTGGCGGCTGGTGAATTTTGTAACTGGAGGGGTGTAAATATTTGCCCAGATATACAAGTGCGACAGACCGTAGCCAGGGAGCCCACACCACTCAAGAAGAGTATAGGGGGGGTTTGAATGGTGCATTTTAGAGCACACTTTTTAGAAAAATGTGATAAATAGCCAAACAGTTTGCAATTGGGTTTTGTAGGTTAACTCACGAAAACAATCCAATAGATGCAAGTCACCAAAAGTGCGCAGGAGCATTTCTCCAACACATTTTCATGATGCCTGTTCCCACAATATGTGCCATTATAAAACATTTTCACACTGGCTGTGCCAATACATTTCCATACTGACTGCAACATTCATGTATGCTTTGTGCATAATGCAGTAATGATACTATAAGAAAACATGTCCATTGTTGTTCTGCCAATATATGGCAGTATCCCCACATCAGAACATACTCCAATTGACTTTACCATTAACAGTGCATGCCAAAGTATGAAAGCATGTACAGACTGGCTGTACTAAAATGCCAGTCGAGCTACATAACAACGCTTATCATGCTTGCTTTACCAACGATGCCCAATACAAAATGTCATACCGCAATAAGAAATTGCTAGACTAAGTGCATAAAAGTGATGGTCTTGCTTCTTAATAACACTTATCATGCTTGCTTTAATAACGATGCCCAATACAAAATGCCATACCACAGTAAGAAATGACTGGAGTGGCTGCATTGGAATGCTAGTCTAGCTACGTAATAACACTTATGCTTGTTTTTACCAGAAATGCCTAATACAAAATGTACAAAATGTCATGCCACACTAAGAATAATACCACTGATCCTGCTTGCTTTATCAAAGATGCCCAGAACACAATGTCAGCCCACAATAAGAAATAGCTAGACTGACTACATTAAAATGCAAGTCTAGCTACATAATAACACTTATCATGCTTGCTTTATCACCAAAAAATGCCATATCTGCTCCATGGTGTACCAGCGTCTTGCAGTCAGACATAATCACAATAATGATTAATGTGATTATGTGTGATTGCGAGGCGCTGGGGGGCACTGGCGTAAGGCATGTTTCTTTTACTGAGCATCTATCAGATGCCCAGCAAACAATGACACACCTGTCTCCTGGATCCCAAGCTCCTCAAACATGCACACAATCAATGTGCTTATGTGTGTATGCCAGGCACTGGGGCAGCAGGGAAGGTATTTTTTAATGGACATCTATCATAGATGTCCAGTAAAAAAAATACCATACCTGTCCCCTGGGCCTCACAGCGCCAAATACACGCACACACAATCAAAGTGATTATGTGTGTATGCAAGGCGCTAGAAGGGACAGGGGGGCAGTTATGGTATTTTTTACTAGACATCTATCATAGATGTCCAGTAACAAAAATACCATATCTGTTCAACATTTACACAACAAACACACAGCAAGCACTCTCGGTTTCATTCATATGAACATCCATCATGCACTCACTCATAACACAAGCATACACACCTCCTTACACATATTTAAATACTAAATAAACGAACATACACACACATTTACACCACATACACACAGAAACATCCATCATCATACATTCACCTAACAACACAAGTATGCATGCATCAAGACACATAGGTTAATTAAAAAAAATGACATAAACAAATGTGCCTTCTGCCACAGGTCTCGAGGTTCCAGTGCTGCAGCCCCCTGCAAGCATGAACATGAATCAGGAATCTTCCTGGTTCCTGCATATGCGTGCAAGGGGCCTGAGCGTGGGTCTAGACACACCCCACTCCAGCCGGCTCTGTCTGTTTGTGCAAGGAGGTGCAGGAGCACTCCCTGCATACAGACGTGCAGTTCCAATGAACCATGTGAGGCTGGGGAAGCAAATGCCCCCAGCCTTGCATGGCTCATTGAGCTTGCACGGCTGGGGAAATTTAACTGTAAAAGGGAAACTCTGTTTCCCTTTCACAGTTAAGAGCACTCCCCCAGCTGAAAACAACAGCTGAGGGAGTGCTTGTATTTTACTGGGCTGGTTCCTCCATAATGAGTGAGAAGGGGAAACGACCCAATGGGTCGAAGCCCCCTCGGCCATTATGGACGGGCCGCTCCTGCGCACCGCATCCTGGAGCGCGCTGTCACCGCAGAGCTGCCATTTTGCATCAGTCCAATGTCCCCGATGACGCTCAGTGTGTTAAGCTGTGATAAATCTGCAGCTCTCTTTTCAGCAACCTGGCTAAGGGCTGGATCTTTTCTGCTTAGCTTGAACCATTATTGCTGGTACGCAGGCTTGTTCGCGCTGGGTCAGCCTACTTGTCTGGCCAACAGCTGCTCGCCGCTCGCACTGACGTGTTCAGCTCCTCCACCAGTCGCAGGCACTTCTACAACTTGCAGGCTGCTGCCAGGCCAGATCACTGTTAGGAACCGCTTACCGGGTATCCCGAGCCCCTCTGCTCCGCCATCCTTTCTGGGCGCATAGTGGCTTCCGTGGTGACTGGGGGCCAGATGATGTGCTTCCCGAAGATGACATAGAAAGAGAAGGAGGGATGCTGCATGATGAGCGACCATGTGGTAGGGCCCTTTCTTCTAACCTGCGGGTAGTTGCATCACAAATCAGCATCCTGGAGCGACTCTCGTGCTCCGATTACTATAAAGCTTTGTCTCTCCCTCCTCTTCCTATGTACCACGCTCCTTCAAATCAGCATATATCAAACCACTTTTAAAAAACATAAGTGGCGACGTGAAAGACCTCTCCAACTACAGACCGATTTCAAACATTCCCTACCCGGCAAAACTCCTAGAAACGTACATATACAAACTAACCCAAGAACATGTAGAAAAACACCATTGCTAGACCAAGCACAAGTCGGTTTCAGACCCGCGAGAGGTACAGAATCGGCATTACTATCCATCTGGGATGACCTAAAAACAAACGCAGACTCCAACACAACCTCATTCCTGATTCTGCTCGACCTCTCCGCAGCTTTTGACACAGTAAGCCCTGAGACCCTAACCAAAAGAATGGAAGATATAGGTATAACGGATATGGCACTACTCTGGATTAAATCATTCCTAGCAGACAACAGAAACTGCATGGATAAAACCCTTCAAATCTACTCCACGAGTTAACGACTGTGGAGTACCACAGGGATCATCACTATCACCACTATACTTCCACCAGACTTCAGTAATCAGAATCTTCAAAAAATACAAAATCACATGCTACAAGTATGCATACAGCACTCAAATCATCTACAAAATCGAAGACATTCAAGCCGATCACTCAACCCTAATTGAGATTCTAAAAGAAGTTGTTAACTGGATGAATGCCAACAACTTGAAAATCAACCCAGGAAAGAAAGAAATCACATTGCCTGGATGACGGAAATGGGAACTGCGCCCACTCTAACTAAGGTAGTAAAAAAAGCTGGGAGTCCTGATGGACAACACCCTAACCTTGGAACCACAAATAAATGCAATAATCAAGAAATGTTTCTTCCTCCTTCACACAACAAGAAGAATCCTACCTTTCCTCTCCTTCTCCTACAAAACACTCACAATCATCGCCCTCATCATGTCAAGAATCGATTACGTAAACAGCCTCTACACTATCCAGAAGAGACCACATCACTCCAGCGCTAGAAATACTACATTGGCTCCCAGTCAAACATCACATCACCTTCAAAACAATGTGCATAGCACACATTGCAATCAGTGGACAGGGAGGTGAATACCTACAAAAGAAATAACAATCTACAAGCCAACTAGACACCTCAGATCAAGTAATGAAATCCTCCTGGAGCCAAAACCATAGATCAAGAAAAAACTAGGAGGCTCCTCCTTCTCCCACCTGGTCGCAAAAACCTGGAACAACAACCCGAAACAAATAAGAAACACCAAAGACCACATACAATCCAGAAAACAACTAAAAACTTGGCTCTTCAACACTGCAGAAACAAATTGAAACAACTAAACAACCAAACAGGAAACACAGAGAACAGTTTGACAGAAATTAGGATGACACAGACAACACCCAGAAACGACTAAGGGAAAGTCCTACAATAACAAGAGAGACAACACTAGGTTGAATAGGACACAAGCGACAACCCCATGAGGACAGAATTAGCACCCCTGCCCAATTCCATCCTCCAACCTCACCCACTCCATGAACGCTAACAAGTGCCAATTATGAATGTTAACAGTTGCCAATTTTGGAGGGAGCTATGGACGTTAACATGCACAGAGCCCAGACAGAGTTTTGAATGATGGCAGATGCTGCGCCTAGACGTAGCTACGAGTGTTGGCATGTACCTCGCTTGGATGACAGGGTTATGAGCCATAGCCTGCATGAGCAACTGGGTAGGATTGTGAATGCCGACTATTGCCACATCTGGATAGAGTAGCGGTTGTTGAGCAAAGCCATGTCCGGACTGCATTGGGAATGCTACCAAGGCCAGATTTGGATGGAATCGCGAATACCAGCTATCCGCACACATAGACAGGTTCCAATGGTGGGCAGGGGCCGAATTTGGGCACAGTTGTGAATATTGGCGAGCGTCATTTATGGAAGGGATAATGAATATCGGCTGGTGCCAGAGCTAGATTGATAGGCAGTGAGGTTTGCGCGCCACACCTAGAAAAAATGTGGACATTCAGCACATCTCTTATAGACAATTATGCCAATAACCAATCCACTAACAATTTCACCCCTCCGCCTACACCTCTCAAACTCTAACTAGACACAACCACAACCCTATTCCACAACAAACTGCACAAACTTCACTACACCGCATCAACAAAACAAACCTCACATAGACTCGCACAACAGCACACAACGTCTACCGACCGGAAAACATCCCAGGCCCAGCGAACGGTGTTAACCGTGTTGAGGCTGCCAACAGCACATCATTGCTCTCTTGCACTTTTCCCACTTACTCCCACTAACTCGCCCCCCTTCCCAATTCAGAGCCGCCATAGCGCCAGGGGACCCCTCCGATGGTGATAGTGCACGGTACAACTATCTTTTAACACTAACATGAACATATTCTTGCAACTGTCCTACTTCAGTTCAAGAGCCTGCACTTCTTGCGGAAGGACTCCTTCGACTTCGTAACCTTTTCCATTGATATTTACCCATTGGGTATTTAGTATTTCTTATTTGTCCTTGTATCTGTTTTCCAAATACTGTCTCTGTATTTCAAGGCACCATAGGTTTTTCTTTGACAGCTGGTACATATTCTCTGTTATTTAGGGGGAATCCTTTTCCTTACTTTTCTCTTTACTTAAAACTGTTTTTTTCTCATCCTCTTTAGCTCCTATGTACATTTACGCCAAGGGAAAGGGGGTGTCACGTAGCATACCTGTCTGTGGGGAAGGGTCCACTAAGGTTGACTTTAAGTGTCCCAGCTGATTCTTCTTTGTATGTTGGAGCAGTATTGTCTCCAGGACTCCTGAGAAGGTTCTCTCCCATCTCAATTGACATGGTTCGTGACAATCAACCTGCCCTGCTCCCAGTGGGTCATGCCCCATCCTGGGTGCGTGTGATGCTTGAGCTAAAACATGGTGCTGGTGCGCAGTGCATTCTGGGGGCACTCAGAGCCATAATGGATATTTATTCCATGCCTCAGTGGACGCTGCACTTGCTGAAAAACATGTTTTCATTGTTATTCGTTGCTGAGACTGGTATGCATGCATCAGCCAAGGACACAGCGCTGGGAAAGATAGGATCCACAGGTGCCAGCTGGTACCCGATAAGGTTTGTTATGGTTTGATATGCCCGCGGCAAGGTTTCAAGATGAGTTATGGAATTGTTTTCTGTGGTGCTGTAGGAGAGAACAGCGCTTTTCCCCTTGGGGTTACTGTCGGATGACCCGGCCGGCAACCAACGGTCACTCATCAACGCGCAAGCGCTAATAGCAGAAGGTTTGAGAAATTGCCACCCCTTTTGAGGAGGGCATATATTGCGGGGCTCCGGAAAGGTCAGGGGGGAAAGGCACAAATACCTCAGTAGGAGGGGGGACGCCCTGTTCCGAAATCCCTGTGGGTTGTTGTGCTCTCGGCCTGGCTGTTACCGTGGTCTTCCTGCCGCTTCTGGCATGATGAGGAATTCGGTTACACCCATGGTGATGTATTCTTGCTAACTTACTATCTTTTCTGTGATTTATTTCTCCAGCATTGGATCTTTCATGGATTCACATGCTTAGAATATTCCCAGTTGTCAGGCTGGGAACCGTTGGTATACTTATTAAGACGTGTTCCATTGGAAAAAATTCGATACTTCTGTGTCCCCTCTATGTCGTTTTGGGCCCCTTACGCATGACCCAGTAGGATTTACTGTATAAATAGCACCACCTCTGCGGCTCCCTTCAGATTTCAACCGTCTTCAATGTCTGGGAAGGCATTATTCCGGGCGTGTGCCACGTGCGGACTGAAGAAACTCTATGAAGGAGATGGGCACATGGATTGTCTGTATTGTCTTCACCCCCATCATTCGGCGGACCGCTGTGAGATTTGTAAGGGTTTTTCACAGAAAACCCTAAGAGACCGTAATAGGCGTCTGGTGACTTCGCTGAATGAAGGGGGAGGACAGTACCCTTCATCGGAGGTAGGATCTGCACACAGTTTGGCATTGAGGCCTAAATCTCTGATAGTTTATCGCTGCTCTGTATCTGCAGGGCCTCCGGTGAAGAAGTCACGTTCTACAGAGAAATGTCCCTCGCTAGAAAAACATCCGGTGAAAGAATCCTCTTCGTCATCGAAACATGGTCGTGGAGAAGACCGCAAACAAGGAAAATCCTCCTCTTCATCTTCGTCAAAGAAAGATAGAAGAGATCCCATAAATGGCATCCTCAGGGGACCATCACAGGTCTTCCCCGAGTAGAGGCTTGACGAAGCATAGACCTAGTTAAAAAAAGGCGGGATCGCCTAAAGAGGCGGCGTCACAACCACCAATGTCATCAACGGAATCCCGTCGTCAACGGGCTCATTACCACCGGCGCAGGCAATACCTGCAGCGGCTTCGTCGACCCCGGCAGAGACGATTGAAGGGGCTCTGAAATCATCATCGATGGTGAATCCACCAGAAGTTTGGCAGCCGTCAGTGTACGATGCGGTTTTGCCAGATACCCTATTGCAACAGGAATCAGCGTTCTCAATATTGTCGATGGAGGAAGACCGCAAACAAATTGCTTGTCCAACGGATCTGGGCTTGCAAGGTGTTGGCTCGTCAATGGTCTCGGGAATGCAAAGTGTCCCTGTTACATCGTCGTTGCTCAATCCTCAGTCGGTATTATCTTTACAGGTGTTGACCACGCTGCAGTCTTTATTGAGCCAATTAGACGCAAGGTTATCCCCTATAGGTACACCTCCAGCGGTACCGGCGACACCTGCCAACGATGAACCAGGTCCCACTCCGCGGTCAATGTCAACAACCGGGTTGCCGTCCTCCCGTCCAGTTAGCGAGGACCTCCTCCGCTCTCACCGGGAAGGAGGGGAGTTGCAAGATTCAGAGTCAGACCAAGGGCCTAGAGACTCTTTTTTTGCGGACATTTCGTCTTCCCCTTTGAGAGATCCTGCATGGGAATCCGAGGCGGAGGTGGAAGCTCCTAGAAGCCAGACTCAGCCGTCACCGCCAGATGACATCGGCTCTTTTCACACGATGATGGGCAAAGCCTGTATTGAATTTAGTCTGACCACAGAGGAAGAGAAGAAGGAATGCTTCTTATTTGACCATATGGGGAAGAGGAGGAAGTCAGTCTTCTCAGTCCCCATTCTGGACCAAGTCTGGCAAGGGGGCCTGCGAATCATGCACCATCCATTTTCGGAACCTGCAATCAAGGGCAGGTTGGAAAAGAAGTTCAAAGCTCTGGATTCTACACCGAAATGCTTGACCGTACAACCCTCCCCGGAATTAGTAGTGTCGGCAGCAGCTGCTAGAAAAGCCAGATCTCAGCATAAATGTACAACACTCCCAGACAGTGAGGCTAGAAGGCAGGATGCTTTTGGAAAAAAGGTCTTGTCAGTAGGAGCAACGACGGTAAAAGCAGCTAACTCGTTGGCTATCATGGTAAGATACGACAGGAAGATGTGGCATCGTTAGGCCCCCCATCTTCCTCTCCTTCCCCCAGAAGCTCACTGTCTCCCGAGCCCTGGTTCTTTCGAAGCTGGACTACTGTAACAGCCTCTATCTTAATCTGCCTGCCTCCACTCTCCGCCCTCTGCAACTCATCCAGAACAGAACAGCGAGACTTGTCCTTGGCCTCAAGCCCAGGGACCGTATCTCCCCAGGACTGAAATCTCTACACTGACTCCCAGTGGCTACGAGGATTAAGTTCAAAACCCTCTGCATTATCCACAAGGCCTTCTGGGGCCAAAATACCTTCAACTCTCTCTTCCTAAATATCTTCCTTCCCGAGCCCTTCGCTCATCCGTCTCCAACTCCCTCAGGGTCAGCCGCTTCTCAAAGCAACGAGCTGGGGGTAGATCTCTCTCCGCGGTAGGGGCCTCCCTCTGGAACAGCCTTCCTGCCTCCCTGAAACTAGAGGAGAACCATCTCTGGTTCCGGAAGCACCTCAAAACCTTCCTCTTTGCTTCTGCCTTCTCTGTCCCTCTCCCCTGCTAAATTCTACACTGAAATTGCACTGAATCTGCAACTGGGCCACTCTCACCGACCTCGGCCCTGGGCCCAGCCACTCTCCACTCGCACTGCCTCCCTGGCATCCCCTGCACTGCGGGACTGTCTCTGTATCCCTACAGCCCCCCCTTCCCAGCACTTGTCTGTACTTACCTTGCACTTGCCACCAGCTGGCCCTATTTATTTATTTATTCTTATTCTACCTACTTGTACTGCACTTCCCCCTCCCCTTCCCCTTGCACTTTTCCCTTCCCCTACCCCTGCACTTGCGCGGTCTGAATGATACCTGGCCTAGTAGGATCATTGTCTGTCTTCCCCTTGTTCCCCCCTCCCTGCCTCGTCACGCCTTGAAACACTTGTGTATAGGCGCGTTACAAATGCCATATCATATCATATCATATCCTAGAACACCTGCCTGAGGAGCACAGAAAAACCGCTATGTTACTGGTTCGTGAGGGGGAGGAGGCATCAAACCACTCAATCAATATCGCCGTGGACTTGGCCAAATCTGGTTTCAAGGAAATAAATAACTGAGTGGTTTGAGAAGACAAGCCTGGCTGAAATGTATGAACTTTAGACCGGAGGTCCAATATAAGGTGCTCTATATGCCATGTGAGTGTGAGCAGTTGTTCGGAGAGAAAGTGGACGGGGCCCTTAAGGGCATGAAGGAAGATTCGGACACGGCAAGATCGCTCGGAGCCCTACAAAGTGGTAGAGCATTTCGGTCCTTTCGCCCCCCTTTCCACGGAGCATCAGAGAATTCCCGATTCGCGGCATCCAGGGATCGGAGTTTCAGCAGGTCATCAACTCCTCCCAAGGTTACAGACGAGCTGTCCAAGCGACACGCAGAAGCCGAGACTTTCAGGCCTCTAGGAGAAGGGGAGGACAATCTTCATCCACCAAAGGCAAGCAGTCAAAGTCCCAACAATGACGAGTTTCAGGACGTCCTGGGAGGCAGAGTGTCCCGTTGCGTCGACGAGTGGGAATGGATAACATCAGACCCTTGGGTGTTGGACACTGTAAGGCTAGGCCACTGTTTGCAGTTCAAGAAGGTAACATCTCATATTCTGCCTGTGTATTCGGCGCAACCCCATCTTCACATATTACAGCAGGAAGTGGAGCTTATGCTGCAAAAAGGGGCTATAGAATGTGTTCCGGTGGCTGAGAGAGGTCTGGGAGTTTACTCCCTTTACTTTGTGATAAAAAAACCCAACGGCAAGTGGAGACCCATTCTGGACCTTCGGGCTCTCAGCAAGACTCTGCAACGCCTGAAGTTCAAAATGCTTACACTTCAAGATGTTATCCGGTCCATGCAGCCCGGGGATTTTCTGGCGTCGTTAGACCTGCAAGACACATATTTCCACATACCCATGTGTCGACGACACAGAAAGTTTCTAAGGTTCGTAGTCAGTCAGAGTCATTATCAATTCAAAGTGGTTCCATTCAGACTAAAACCGTCCCCCAGTACGTTCACAAAATGCTTGGCTCCAGTGGCAGCCTGGCTGCGAAGGAAAGGTCATCATGTTTACCCTTACCTGGACGATTGGCTGGTAAGGGGTTCGTCGCCGGGAGTGGCACAGGCAAGCCTAGAAGCTACCATGCAACTTCTGCAGCGGTTAGGCTTTGCAGTCAACTTCGAGAAGACCTGCTTAGCTCCCTCAAAGAGTTTGGTGTTTTTGGGAGCGGAATTCCAAACTCATTCAGGGCTAGTGAAACCGTCCGTGGAAAGGGTTCAAAAGCTCAAACAAAAGGCGAAGGAGTGGAAGGCTGGCACCAGAGTGTCAGTCAGGAAATACATGTTACTGCTCGGGGCAATGGCGTCGTGTATCCCGTTAGTGAACAACTGTTGTCTCTTCATGAGACCGATACAAGAGTCCTGGCAGACCGATGGTCTCAAAGTCGCGAATTGTGGTCCGACAAGTTGAGCATCAACAACGACCTCCCACAAGCGCTTCAGTGGTGGCAGCTCTCAGACAATCTAACAAGAGGGATGCCGCTGCACAAACCGGATTTTCAGTTGACGGTAGTAACGGATGCATTGCAGACAGGATGGGGAGCCCATCTGGGATCCCTACAGGTTGAAGGCCAATGGTCCCCAAAAGAGTCGACGCTTCACCTCAACGTGCTGGAGTTAAGGGTGGTACGTTGTGCTCTGAAATCATTTTTACCACGAATACGGGGATCAGTCATAAGAATATTAATGGACAATACAACAACAATGTTCTACCTCAGGAAACAAGGGGGTTCACGTTCCAGAACGCTCTCGAGCAAAGCTCAAAAGATATGGTGTTGGGCCCTCGAGCAGGAAATAAGCATAATGGCTTACCATCTGCCAGGGGTGCGCAATGTACAAGCAGAATCTCTCAGCAGAGAGATGAATCAACTGCACGAGTGGGAGTCGAACGATCTACAACTGGCGAACATCTTCAAGAAGTGGGGTCATCCTCCCCTGGACCTTTTCGCAACCCGAGAGAACAAGAAGTGCGAAAATTACGCAAGCAGATGGCCACAACCCGGCTCACTTTGGGAGGCATTCTCCTTCCTGTGGACGGGCAGGTTCGCGTATGCGTTCCCTCCGTTCCCACTCATTCGACGGACCCTCCAGTGGGTTCAGAAATACCCATGTCGGGTGATTCTAGTCGCTCCTTACTGGGCGAGACAGTCGTAGTTTTCGGACCTTCTCCAGCTGTCGATAATGGAGCCAGTGAGGTTCCAGAAGATTCCAGACCTTCTATATCAAGACAAGGGAGCAGTTTGGTATCACAATCCAGGCGCCTTCAGCCTGACAGCCTGGCTCCTGACTTCTTCGAGTTTGGGTCCCTAAACATTTCCTCGGATTGCCCCCAAATTTTAGAGGCAGCGCTGGATCCGTCCAGGAATACTTTGTACGCATGTAGGTGGAAAAGGTTCTGCGTGTGGTGCAGGGACCAACCGGGGGTGGACCCACTAAACTTTGCGTCGAAACAAATTCTTCCATATTTGTTACACTTAGCGAGAAGAGGATTATCGTTCTCCTCCATAAAAGTTCATTTGGCAGCCATTTCAAGATTTACTCGTAAAAGGCATTCAACTCCATTGTGCAGCGATCGACTGGTTAAACATTTCCTCAGAGGCTTATTTCGGACCTTCCCTCCAGCCAAAAAGTTCCCTCCTAATTGGAGTCTCAATCTGGTACTGGCAGGGCTAATGAAGGCTCCTTTTGAGCCTATGTCGTCGTCATCCTTAAATGTTTTGTCATGGAAAATGGCTTTTTTAGTAGCTATTATGTCAGCAAGAAGACTGTTGGAGCTGCAGGCATTGGTGATAGATCCCCCATACGTGTGTTTTCTCAAGGACAAGGTGGTGCTGATAACCAACCCTCATTTCATACCAAAAGTTACAACTGCATTCCACAAGCATTCTTTTATTGTGCTACCAACATTCTTCGCAGCGGCCTCTTCTTTTGCGGAAAAAGCTCTCCATACCTTGGATGTCAAAAAAGCTTTGCAGTTTTATTTCAGCCGTACTCAAGACTTTAGGCGTATGAGACAACTGTTTGTGGCTTATGGGCCTTCGGTGAAAGGAAAACCGATCTCCAAGCAAGGACTATCCCGCTGAGTGTCGTCGACTATCGCCTTCTGCCACTCTAAAGCAGGGAAACCTCTAGAAAGACGTCCAAAGGCCCACTCAACAAGATCCACCTCGTCATCGGTGACATTGTGGTCCAGAATCCCGCTGGTGGACATCTGTCAAGCGCCATCCAGGTCGGTGCCGCATACATTTACTCAAAATTATTGCATAGAGCAACAGCATGCAGCGGATGTACAGATAGGGCGAGCAGTCCTGCGACACCTGTTTCAGTAAGGTAATCCCCACAGAGGGGTGTATCCTCCTGTCAATGTACCATGATTGGGTTACTATCAATGTACCATGATTGGGGTTTTATATTGCTAACTGCATGGGCGGCTCTGGTAATATTGGTTTGCATTGCACACCTCCAGATTAGGAGTACTGCTATATAATCTATTATAAGCATGTGAATCCATGAAAGATCCAATGCTGGAGAAGGGAGTAGTTTCTTACCTATAACTCCATTTCTCCAGCGTTGGTATCTTTCATGGATTCACATGCGCCCGCCGGCCTCCCCTGATGCAAACGCAATATGCCCCTACTACTTTGGGGGTTAAAATCTGAAGGGAGCCGCGGGGGTGGGCTATTTATACTGTACGTCCTACTGGGTCATGCGTAAGTGGCCCAAAACGACGTAGAGGGGACACAGAAGTGTCGAATTCTTTCCAATGGAAAACGTCTTAATACGTATACCAAGAGTTCCCAGCCTGACGACAGGGAATATTCTAAGCATGTGAATCCATGAAAGCTACCAACGCTGGAGAAATGGAGTTACAGGTAAAACACGACTCCCTTCTGTGTTATCACTTATTGCTTATGTATGTTTAACTATGAATAAATAGCCATATAATTGCTACTTATCCTCTAATTGCGCGTGTGGGTGTAAGTCATTGCTTCGTCTACCTGCGTTCAAAGTATTTGCTCTGCTCTGCAAATGTACTGGTGATAACTAACTGTCTGTGCACTCTTGGCGAGAAATACCGTGCGCTGTAACTGGAGAGCCCTGCAGCTAAATTATAATCAGCCTGTGAAAGGGGCTTGATTTTTGCAGCTGATTCTGCCCAACCAGCCGTCTCCATTATGAGACAATACATTTATATGCTTCACCTTTGTGACTTCGCTCGCATTTTTGGGTTATTTCTTGCCCGATGCGAACCTCTTCAGCGCCGGGTTTCTCTTTGTTCTTGCAACACCCAACCTAATCTGTTGCCACCTCCTTCACGGGCCTGCTCTCCCAAATGTCTGCCTTCCTGTCTTTTGTCATTGCACCTTGCAGGTGAAAATGTTACCTTGGGCCCTGCCTTTGTCCCGTTAGGTATTATGTCCTATCCCCCAACCCCATCATTATTTTTGATGCCAAACTGGCCGGTCTCCTACAAATTGAAGCTGCAGAGGAAAGGGAGGAGGTGGCACGCCTGCTTGCCTCACTTCTCTTAATGCTTTGGCCCGCTTACTTCCATGGCCTGTGGCCATCCGTGGCCAATGACATATGCTGGTGCCTGGCAAGCGCCTATGCCATGCCTACACAAAAGCCAAAATTGTTGGATTTGGCACTGCTGAATCTTTGGCTTCCAGTTGCATATCCATTGAATGTCATGCAGTTGAAGTGTTGCAGTGGTATGTAGGTTTGTTTGTAATGTCTAGACATAACATTAATTAAGGGAACCCTTTGGTTGTATTTGCTTGTGTTCCTCTGCTACTGTTCTTCTGTTGAGCAGTTGCAGAGGGCAGAATGTCTGAAGAACAGAACTCCTTTAATCTTGTGCAGAGTTTGGCCATGCATGTAGTGAGGCATCCTTGGACAAACATCCTCCAGGCAATGAAGACCACTATTCATTCATACGACTTGGAAACCAGATGGATACAGCATTGATGCTTCATGTTTTCAAATATCAAACTCAGTTTGTAAAAACTCAAAGCTTTCAATGAATATTACCATACTAATGTACCTAGGACCTGCGATTATTCCAAGATTTAAATGCATCGCGAAATTAATTTGACCTTTAAAAACAGTCACAAACCAATAAGGCAGCAGACAGTTTTGATAACCTATAACGTAATCTTTAAATATCACTTTTTTTTAGCATTCATCTTATGTTAATGTGAAACATTTGTTTCATTAGATACTATATTTGTGTTGCTCTCCCAACATTTTAAAGAATGAATAGGTACAATTTGGGGGAAATTGTGTCAAATGCTTAACCTTCCTTTGACATGAAAGTGAAGTATTAGATTATCAAGGGAAACATATCAAAATCATCCAAGATGTTCACCTGATTTTTGGCTCAGAGTGAAAGGGAGGAAAAACGGGGCTGCGTGGTGTGATCAAGTCCCCTGAATACCCTGACCTCCATGGCACTGCTGGGGGAGATCACCAGGCCTAGTCTGACCCGGTTTGGGCCATGCACGTAGACTTGCGGGACTCGCAGGTGAGGTTCAGCGCCCATTTCTCCTGCTTTTACCCTTGCGATCTCTGGTGCTCGGGGGAGGTGTGGTGGGAAGCAGCCTCTACATGGGTCCAGTGCTGGATCTCAGCGGAAGCACGCTGGAGCCTGGTGTGGCCGCAATTGGTATTTGTGGGGTTGGTGTGCCCCGAGAGTCTCTCTCCACCGCTACTCTACGTGTGCCGACTGTTGGGGATACCCTCCTTGGAGTCCTTGAGGGCAGTGGCCAACTGGCCTGGATTTGTGGCCCGGTCGTGCTCCATAATGTCAAGGTAAGCTGAATGTTGTGAACACTGAGTGAGGAATACTCTAGTAGCACCCTCTCTACATTTAATGGTAGAGGTACGGATCCGTGCTCATAGCTGCCCCTCTAAACTCATTCTCACTGGCCTGTCGGCTGCCTCTAACCCTGAGCTGGTTGCCTTCATAGTGTATGCAGAGATACGTCCCACCTACTGGCCCCATTGGAAACAATCCTTTCACATGGCCAAGAGCTGCCATTTTCTAACAAAGACCTCCCGGCTGCCATCAGGCAAAAGACCCCCTACTTCCGGAATGTCAGTAGCAGGGGAGACCACGATGGGAGTTGACTGCAGTGTCCTCAGGCTCAGGTTATGGCCACCTGGGTGCCCAATTCGAAGTATCCATCATCCTGGCACAAATGAAGTCTGGGTTTGAGTCTGTTAATAGTAAATAGGATAATCTCGTCTTTAAGGTCAACAGAATGCAGCAGCGGATTGAGAAGCAGAGCGGTCGTATAGCAGAAGTTGAACTCAGGATGAGGATCCTGGAAGATACCAGTTCCGAAGTGAGTCTTGCTTTACGTTCATTGCAGCAGGAAGTGAAGCGGATCCGTACTAAAAATTAAGACTTTGAGGTGAGATCTAGAAGGAACAATGTACAGGTTATTGGCGTTCCTGAACTCATCCCACCAGACAATATGGAAATATTCATGGAACAATTCATCAGAAAAGTACTATAAGATCGCCCGCTCTCTGCACAGTTTTTTCCCCCGATTCCCACAACTTTACAAAATCCGTGTCCGGTGATTGCCCGGCTGTTAAACTACAGCGATCGGGATGCTATCCTGCGGCGTGCCTGTGATTTAGGTGAAGTACGCTATCAAGATGCCAATCAAGATGCCAAAATCTCCTTTTATCCTGACTTTACATCCTCTGTCCAGAAAGACTGCCTTTCATTTGCATCTGTGAAGCTGACATTGAACGAACAAGGCCTGCAATACGCAATGTTGTACCCATCAAAGCAACGTATCATTCATAATAACAAGACCCATTTCTTCAGCGATCCAGCAGAGGCCCACTCCTTTTTGGATTAACTTTTAGCAGACTGAACAAATCAATAGGCAGTTTGCAATGTTCTCGAGAGTCACCTCGTAGGACAGATTCCAGATGAGTGGTTTCTAAGATATACCTGTATTCTCATGTAAGGGAAAGAGAGGTTTTCTGAATGTGTTGCCTCTTATGTTCCATGCTTCCCCATATTTGGTTTTAAATTTGACAACATTTGGCACCCGGAAGAGGTGATTCTCCTCTACTGTATGCTGAAGGATTTAACACCTGAGTCGATTTATGGCTGAAATATGATGCATTAACCCTTCCCCTTCTCCCCTCGGGATGAGGCCCGCACAGTGCCTTAAGTGGCACTACAAATCGAGCCGGGGCTCATCGAGGGGCCTGGCCTAACAACGGGGGTCTTGATGGTCTGTTAGGCCACGCCCCCTCGATGAGCCCCGGCTCAATGGGCTACTGGCACCCCTGCCAGGCAGCCTTTTGTAGAGATTAGCACCCTCTCCCCTATGTGGGAGAGGGTGCTGATCTCAGCATTTATTTTGGATAGCCTTGCCTGGCAGGGACAGCGCCTCGCCTATTCAGCCTTAATGGTGGTGCTGTCCCTCGCCAGCTGGGGAGGGGTGGCGTCACCATTAAGGCTGAAAAGGGTGAGGCCGCTGGAAGCAGAGGCCTTTTTCCTAAAGACTGAAACTCCCGCAAATCCGCGGGAGCTTCAGTATTTAGAAAGCAAGGCCTCTGCGTCCAGTCTCCATAATGGTGGTGCCGGCCCACGTGCATCACTTGATTAAAGTGATGCCGCGCAGGTGCGGTGCCACCATTATGGCTCAAAGGCATTTTTTTCTGAAGCCTGAAGCTCTCGCAAATGAGCGAGAGCTTCAGGCTGTAGAAAAAAATGCGTTTTCGTGTAGTGGCCGGGGCTGCCAGTGGAGATTAGTGGGCCCCGGCAGGGCCCCGCCTCAAAACGAAATTTCGGAGCCTGCCAGGGCCCAGCCCCGGCAGGCCCCGGCCCACTTAAAGCCCTGGGCCCGCACAATTCACGACTCCATGACTCCCCCTGGCAGTTGCCAAATGCTTAAAGTTTGGGTTTATTTCAGAATTTGGCTGGGATTCTTCACTGCGGGCTGGGGTTTGGCAGTGTGGGAGGTTGGGTTATGTTTTGGGATTTTGTTTTAAAGCTTACAATTGGTTCACATTACATAATAGGATTACCAGACCCATGTACCCTTCTGTCTGCATATACATTTCAACAGCGGCCCCTATTGCTGCATCTCTTATGACAGATCCTAGTGTCTTGCCCCGAGATGTCTGTTCTCTAATAAGTTGGAATGTTAGGTATGATGTGATATGATATGGCATTTATAACGTGCCTATACACACGTTTTTCAAGGCGCGACGAGGCAAAGGACATGGAACAGAGGAAAGACAAAGACAATGATCCTACTAGGGCAGGTTTCATTCAGATCGCGCACGTGCATGGGAAGGAGGAAGGGGGAAGGGGGAAAGTGCAGGGAGAAGGAGGAGGGGACAGTTCAGTACATGGGATAATAGAATAAATAACAATAAGTAAAAGTACGACCAGCTGGTGGAAAGTGCAAGGGTAAGTGCAGACATCAGGTGTGAAGTGCTAGTAGTGGGTCTGTAGGAATACAGAAAACAGTCCCCAAGTGCGGGGGTTGCCAGGAAGGCAGTGCAGGTGTGCGACTGGCGGGGGAGGGGACCTAGGCCCGAGATCAGAGAGTGGCCAAGTAACCAGTGCAGTTTCAGTTTCAGCCAGGAAATTCTGCAGGGGAGAGGAAGAGAAAAAGCAGAAGCAAAGAGAAAGGTTTTGAGGTGCTTCCGGAACCGGAGTTGATTCTCCTCAAGTTTCCGGGAGGCTGTTCCAGAGTGAGGCCCCGGCCGAAGAAAGAGATCTGCCACTGACTCGTTTCTTGGAGAAGCGACTGAACCTGAGGGAGTTGGTGGCAGATGAGCAAAGAGCTTGAGCAGGAAGATATTTAGGAAGAGAGGTATTGATGCCCCAGAAGGCCTTGTGGACAATGCAGAGGGTTTTGAACTTAATCCTTGCAGCCACTGGTATCGTAACAACCCCATAAAGGCCCAACGGACATTAGCTCATTGTGAGAGGCAGGGGGTGAAAATAATTCTTCTCCATGAGACAAATCTGTCTGGAGTGGCTAATGAGATTTTTACGAGGCCTTGGGGCTCCTCTAGATTTCACACTTCTTTTTCGTCTAACGAGGAGTTCTCACTTTAGTCCATAAATCCCTTAGGTTCAAGGTGCAGACCCGGAGGGCTGTTATGTTATAGTTACAGGCAGCTTAGCCCATACCCACCTAACAATAGTCAACTTATATGCCCCAAACATAGACGACCCACCATTTCATAAGCACTTGATTGATAGATGCGTCCAATACCTACACACTCGGGCTGGGATTTCAGTACCATTTTAAATACTTTCCTAGATAGATCCAGTAGTGTACCCACAACTCTCTCACTATCTGCATAAGAAATTGGTAGATTGGTGATTATTTAGGGCTCTTTGATTTGTGGAGGACACTGCATCCCACTGATACAGAATACTCATATTACTCGTCCATTCATAATATGCAATCACACATTTATTATAGCCTGACAGTGACAGGATTCCTTCATAGAACTAGAGTGTATTCTGCTCCCTAGAACTTTCTGGGATCATTCACTGATTGGGGGGAAGTGTTGTCTTGATGACAGGGATATGGTGCATCCTCCCTGGTGGTTTAAGTGCCATGTGCTAATGGATATTGTATTTAAAAGTGACATGAAGTAGGTTACTATTACTTATTTTGAAGCCAATATTGGCTTCGTCCCCTCGATGTCTACGGGCTGGGAAATGTTTAAGGTTTCCCTCAGTGGGTGCTAGATAGGGACTGAAAACAGCGTCCTTAAAGTCATTTTAAGGAGCTTGACGGAACTGGAGGTGCAGCTCAGACACGTTGAGCTTCAATTGGGTCATACAGACAATGACGGGGTACTGTAATCTGTTAAGGCCAAGTTGGATCAACTTTGTTCTGCTCAGGCAGGGAGGTCAAATTAATCTCTACCCCGAGACAGACTCGTAAAGCGTGGAGGGGAGGCTAGGACACCACCTTGCCCAATCGTTACATTATGAGAGTGGCCCAACTACATAGCCACTATAAAGGACACAGAGGGGAAACTAGTATTGGATCGGGATACCATAGTCAACACATTTCTTATCTTTCATGAGAAATTGTACGCTACTAGAGAAACTACTGAACTTACTTACAAACCTATTTTAAGGACATGCCATTGTGACGTGTTGGACCTCCTTAATTCCCCAATCATGACCAGTGAAATAAAGTGAGTTTGGTCCCAGTGTGGCTCTGCACTTATTGCAGGTGGGACAGGAATCATTGCAATCAGCGCTCATCCCAATCAGCGCTCTGTAATCACACTGATTTTTAAACATGGAAAGGACCCAGCAGATTGTGTCTCTTGCAGACTTATTTCGCTTATAAAATGTATAGCAAGACTCTTTCCAAGATCCTTGCCGACTGATTGATGTCTCACATTTTGTTGTTGATACATCTTGATCAGTCAAAAGTTTTTCCTGTTCGGTCTACTGCTCTGAATATGAGACGGTTACTTGCTACGCTGGCCCAAATGGACCCAAGCGTCCATGTGGTAGGTGATTTGTTTGATGACAAAAAGGCATTTGATTCTGTGTCTTGGGATTATCTCTTCGCTACTCGGGAGAGAGTGACGATTTTGGGCCATTTTTTTTACAATGTGTAAAGCTTCTTTACTCGTGGTCCATCACAAAGATCGGCCTACGTTCCACTCCTTTTCAGTTGGGCCGAGGGACGATATAGGGGTGTCCTTTTTCACCCTTATTTGCTGGCAGCTGAACTGTGTCTCTTACATTGAGGGCGTGTGCTAGAGCTGTGGGGTGCGAGAGAACTTGTATTTCTATATGCTGACATTATATTTTACATTAAATATCTGTAAATTAATATTCCACCCCTCGTGCAAGAAATAGAAAAATGTTGACGATTTTCAGGGTTATGAAAATTTTAGTTGATTCTTTTCCCTTCTACCAATGAGACCCCCTAAATCTTGGCTCTTATAGGTGGGAAGAAACATCAGTGAAATATCTAGGTATTACAATAAGTGGAGATCATATCTCCGTTTAATCGACAATCCTATGCATATCTAAAACTTCTTAAGCAGAAAATAGATGGACCGAGCTCTCAATTTCTACTTATGGTCGGGTAGCCATTGCTAAAATGGTAGTGGTCCCTAAATTACTTCACTTGTTTCAAAATATCTCTGTCTGGCCTGGCAGTACATTTTTTAGGCTATTACGCTTGCTTCTGGTCGGGCTAATTTGGCACCTGAAACTACCAAGGATCAAGTGGGAAACAATGGGCCGACCCTATGCTCAAGTAGGGTGCTGCACACCTGACATGGAACTCTTAACGATGCAAGCACATTTTGCATACTATTGGATGCCAGGATCCTCATTGTTCCCCCATGTTAGGATTGAGAAGATGTTTGTGCACCCCTCTTTGTTACAGGCAGCTCTCTTATCCTTGATCCCTGTGGATGAATGCAAATTTGACCGGGTGGCTTGTACAGTAGGCACATGTATACGTGCCTACATGTGCAATTTGCGTATAGGCCAGAATTGTGCATTTGGGGTATAAAAGACCTAGGCCCAGCGTGTGACGAATCGATTTTATGGACTCAATTGTGGGTGAGATTCATGTATGATATGTACCCAGATGGTGACTTCGTGCCCAGAGAACAGTACATTAGTAAAGTGGAGTATGACTTTTGGTTGGTTTTTCAATATCTTAGGTTGCGTATGCATGTACCCAAAATTCCTCAGTAGCACCATAAATCATGATGTTTGAAGTATATTGTGAACTCGGCTTGCTCTGGGAGAATTGTCTCTACTATTTAACAAATGAAAATGACACAGGGGTCTACTCCTCCTGTTCATTCCCCAAGCAAAGTAAAAAGGGAAAGGGATATGAGGATGCAAGTAGAAGACCAGCTGTGGGATGCTTTATGTCAGTAGACACAGAAGGTTGCACTAAACACTAGATTCAAGTTGATACAATATGAAATCCTCCATCAAGCATACATGACCCCGGCTTACCAAACCAAATGAAGTTTGATAACACTGCTAATGGAAGGTGCCCGAAATGCCAGCTAGAGGATGTGGATTTTATTCATATGATCTGGTCATGTCCTGTAATTGTGGCCAGGTCCCTCTGCACTGTCTCTTTGGTAGGATAGAGAAATAACAGCAGTTAATTATCAGTGTGCATGATGATGGCCAAACAATGTGTTTTAATGCATTGGACGAACACTATCCCCTCTATGGTTCATACATGGCTGAAGGACTTAGCTGAGTGGTGGCATGGAACTAAATTACTGTTCCTAAGTGGTGCAAAATCTCGGCCCCGCAACATTTGGAATCCATTTCAGCGATTCCTCAAGGACCGTGCTGGAGTTATGCTATGCATGGGCACTTGTTCCTTACATATTTGCTGGGGTAGTTGTGGCAAGACCTTCTGGCAGGACTGATAATCTTGAATATGGGTGCATGGTGATGACTTTTGTCACTTGTCTTGTCTGGCTTTTCTCAACAGTATTTCTCACTTGATAATGTATACTGGTATACTACACAAATGTGATGTGAACTTTCAGTAACGTTTTTAAAAAATCATAAAACGACGCAAAAAGCGGGGCAGTGGATCTGTTTGTAAAATGCAAATGTACTATTAGTGATATAGGACACAACACCTTCTGCTGGTTAGCTTCTAAGCGCTCCACATCTTTGACAGAAGGAAACTGAGGCACAGGGAGACAGAACGAGTTGTACATATCACACATTGTGTTCAAATGAAGAACCTAGGACTAGATAGAATCCCCATGTGTGGTGTATTTACCGATAATGAAAAGATAAGTGATTGATTCTGCTCCAGCCCATGGGCCTCATTACGACCCAGGCGGTAAGGGATTACCGGTACCGGTAAGGGTACCGGTACCGGTAATCCCTTACCGCCCTATTACGAGGTCCCTTAGCGGGTCCCTAGCATAACGGCTGGTTTTACCAGCCGTTAAGTACAGGACCCGCAAAGGGACTTTGAAGGTAATTTCGGTACCGCAATTTGCGGTACCATAATTACCACCTTCCCCATTCCCATTGAGCCCTATGGGGCAAAAATGGGAATGGGGAAGTGCCATGGTGAACGGGGAATTACTGCCCCCGCACACCTTGGAATGGGGCGGTAATTCCGCCTTTCACCATGGCGGAATCGGTAAAATACCGGCGGCAACCATGGCGCAACTAGCGCCATGGTTGCCGCACGGGTCGTAATGAGGCTCCATGCAAGGGCAGCACATGTGAATTTAGTCTCCAAGAGCTCTGTATACCATCCAAAGCTTTTCAGGAATATCCGCCCTTACCTTAATGAAGAAAACTCGGCTACCCTTACCAGAGCGACTATTCTGTCAGGAATAGATTATTGTAATGCACTTCTTATCGGTGCGGATAAGAAAAGCCTCAAACGCCTACAGACCATCCAAAATGACGCAGTACGGATTATCAAGAAAGTTCCAAGAAGATACCATGTCTCCAGCTTTCGGCAGGAACTCCATTGGTTACCCGTTATGGCTAGATGTCAATTTGAAGCAGCAACTTTACTTCATAAATGCCTGTATGGGAAGGCGCCTAGCTATCTGAAATCAGCAACCTCATGGTATGCCCCTTTAACTTCACTGAGATCAACTAATACTAACCTTGTCTCCCGTCCCCTCTGTAAGAAATCGGAAGGACTGGGTAGATAATTTGCCAACTCTGCCTATGAGATCTGGAATGACCTCCCTCCAGCCCTGAGATTGGTCCCTACCCTATCGTCTTTTAAGAAGTCCCTGAAAACTGTCCTTTTTGCCTAAGATTGCTTTGACCATGCCTTATTTGCATTGTCCCCTCTTTTCTGTTGTCCTTTGTGTCTATGTGCGCCCTGATCCCTGCAGGTTTTCGGCGCGTTATAAATAAAAATGCAATACAATACAGATGTGCAAGCCATCAGTGATAAGCCTCCCCATTCTACATTTGATTCTTGGTTATAAACTCAGAGGGATGACTGGTTGATGCGGGTACACAGTCGACATGACGCATCAGCCATTTAGTGGTACTTCATTTTACAAAGTCTTTACTTCTTATATTATCAATGTCAACGACAATCATTTTATCATCCAGGGAAAGATAAAGGATTGAGTCAGGCACATCTGCCAAATCACCATCTTGGACCCAGCACGCCTGGCCTTTCAAACATTTCAGTATTTCAGCCATATTTACTAATACTCACCTTAATGCTACACCGAAGTATGCTACGTAGATTCAGGTGCCACTGACATGTATCTGACTGCCCCATGTCTACCAGCTTCTCAGGCGTACCAGGCCATCATGAAATGTTCCCGTTTAATACATTTCACCTCAACGGTACTCACATTATCATCCTCAAATCGATAAAATGCTGCCTCAGTCACACCTATAACATTCCTGATTTCCCTAGTCCTGGATTTCAGTAGTTCTTGTTTTAAATGACTTTGTCCTATTTAACATCAATCACTTTAGTGGTAGTCACTTTATCACTGTAACAATAACGAAATCTTCGCTGACGCCCATCTGGCATGTGGCGGATTCTGGCCCAGTTCTACATGTTTTTAACAATATCACCCTATTTCATATTATCACATCAATGGTGTGCATTTTATAATTCCCGGAGTGATGAAATGTCGAGTGAGGCACATCATATATAGTGGCTCTGTCTCAGTTCTACTGACTTCTCCAGCATTGGATCTTTCATGGATTCACATGCTTTGAATATTCCCCGTCGTCAGGCTGGCTGGGAATCCCCGGTACATTATATAGACCCTTTCCCGTAGGAAAACTTTTTCGACGCTTATGCGTCCTATCCACCTCGTTTTGTATCATGCGTGCCCGTGCCGTCAGGACGTCATGATATAAATACAGGCCCCGCCCCCGCGCTCCCTCAGATTTCAACCGTCTTTCAAAGCAGTGGGATCTTCGTGTTACTACTAGTGATAACTAGATTGTTTTTTTGTCTGTTTCGCGTAAGCGAAGTTCAAATCTGGAGAATTATGTCTGGAAAGGCGTTATTTCGCCCATGTGCAACCTGTGGCCTCAAAAAGGTTTATGAAGGAGACGGCCACATGGACTGTATCTACTGTCTCCACCCGCACCACACGGCGGATACATGTGAGATATGCCAGGGTTTCTCCCAAAAAACCCTTAAGGACCGTAAAAGAAGGCTGGTCGACTGGCTTAATGACGGAGCGGGTGCCTACCCGGCTTCGGAAGTTGGCTCCACGGCCTCCAGGAGCAAGTCGGAGCCTCCATCGAAGAAGGTGCGGCCAGCAGAAATTCGCCCTGAGGACAAGCATAAGGGGAAACATGCTGGATCCTCCTCATCTCATAAAAAGCCCTCCTCCTCCTCATCATCTAAGACGGAGAGGCTGGCGCTGTCTAAATCCTCCTCAGGGGACCGTCCCAGGTCTTCCGTGAGTCGAGAAGCTTCAGCCGGGAAGTCGGCATCAAAATCGACAACGAAGTCTAAAGGCTCGACGACGACGACTTCCTCGTCGACCTCGGTGTCATTGACGATGCCTATTACCGTTCAAGCAGCAGCGGTTGGGATTCCTTCGTCGACGGAAACTCAGTCTATGGCTTGGCTGCCTGAGGTCTATGACCCGATCCCCCCTGAGGTCTTACTGCAGCCAGACACGGCCTGCTCGGCGGAAGGGGAAGGTGACATGGTTCTGCAGCCATTGGATTTAGGCTTACGGCCTTCCACGTCGACGACGACGGCGACGAGTGCGAGCGGGGGTATGGTACCTATATCATCCACGTTGCTGAACCCCCAGACAGTTTTGTCTCTGGATGTGCTTAATACTCTTCAGAAGCTACTACAGCGGCTGGATACCCAGTTCCCTCAACCTGGGACGTCATCGTCACTTCTGTCTGTACCTTCCGTCGACGAGCAAACTTGTACGGCTCGCTCGTCGACGAATCACCCATCGGCTCCCCAGGCGGTAAAAGATCGTCCTCGAGCTCAGGAGGAGGGTGAGTTGTCGGAGTCCGACTCTATACATGATGACTCTGGGTCAGACATCTCCCTGTCACCGTCGAGGGACCCGACATGGAATTCGGATGTAGAATTGGAGTCTACGAGGAGCCAGACACAGCCATCTCCCCCTGATGATGTGGGAGCCTTCCATGCAATGATGGGGAAAGCGTGTTCCGAATTCGGCTTGATTCCTGAGGAGCAGAGGAAAGACTGTTTCCTTTTTGACCATATGGGTCAAAGGAGAAAATCGGTATTTGCCATCCCAATCCTTGACCACGTGTGGCAAGAAGGTCTCAAAACGATGCGCCATCCGTTCTCGGAACCAGCCATAAAGGGACGGATCGAGAAAAAGTTTAAAGCTCCGGAGTCCACTCCAAAATGTCTAACATCACAGCCTTTGTCTGACTCGGTGGTGTCGGCGGCAGCAGCTAGGAAGGCCAGGGTCCAGCAAAAATGTTCAACGCCACCGGAAAGCGAGGCTAGGAGGCAGGACGCATTTGGAAAGAAGGTTCTCTCGGTCGGAGCGACGACAGTAAGAGCAGCCAATTCCTTAGCGATCGTGTCACGATATGATAGGGAAATGTGGCACAAATTAGCCCCTATCCTAGAACACCTGCCAGACGAACACCGAAAAGCAGCTATGTTACTGGTGCGGGACGGCGAGGAGGCCTCGAACCACGCTATTAATATCGCAGTGGACCTAGCAGAGTCTGGTTTCAAACAAATCAACCATGGAGTAGTGCTTCGTCGACAAGCGTGGCTCAAATGTACTACTTTCCGTCCTGAAGTACAGTACAAAGTCCTGGACATGCCATGCGAAGGGGAGCACCTGTTTGGCGAAAAAGTTGATGAAGCGCTGAAAGGGATGAAAGAAGACACGGATACTGCTAGGTCCCTCGGCGCCCTTCAAACGGGTAGAAATTTTCGCTCTTTTCGCCCTTTCAGAGGTGCTTCTGGAAACTCCCGCTTTGGAGCCTCGAGGGACCGTGGATTTAACAGGCCCTCGTACTCTTCACAAGGGTTCAGACGAGCGTCCCAGTCGGCACGTGGAAGCAGGGACTATCAAGCCTCCAGGCGGCGAGGCTCAGGTCCGTCGTCAACGAAGAACAAGCAAACCAGCAACCAATGACGGCCTTCGGAACGTCCTGGGGGGTCGAGTCTCTCATCACTTCGACCGATGGAAATGCATCACCAAAGATCGATGGGTCCTAGACACGATTCGCATGGGTCATGCGCTGCAATTCAAAGACAAGCCTCCGCGTCTTCCTCCTTTATTCTCGACACAGCCCCACCTCCAAATCCTACGACAAGAGGCGGAGCTTATGTTGCGAAAAGGGGCGGTAGAGAGAGTTCCTGTGGCACAGGAAGGCCAAGGAGTTTATTCCAGGTTCTTTGTTGTCAAAAAGCCAAACGGCAAATGGAGGCCCATTCTCGACCTGAGGGTACTCAACAAGTGGCTAAAGAGCCAAAAATTCAAAATGCTAAAACTCCAAGAGGTTATCAGATCGGTGCAACCCATGGACTATCTCTCTTCACTAGACCTTCAGGATGCTTATTTTCACATCCCAATACGCCCACGACACAGGAGATATTTAAGATTCGTCGTCGGGAGAAAGCATTTTCAGTTCAAGGTCCTCCCGTTCGGGCTCAAATCCTCCCCCAGGACGTTCACCAAGTGCTTGGCCCCTATAGCGGCCCATTTAAGGAAGGATGGTCATCATGTCTATCCATATCTAGACGACTGGCTAATCAGAGGGTCATCCAAGGAACAAACACGAGACAGTCTACGAGCCACAATGTCCATCTTACAGGAACTGGGCTTCGCAATAAACTTCAACAAGTCCTCAGTAGAGCCTTCGAGGACCTTGGTCTTTCTAGGAGCGGAGTTTCATACGCACACAAGCCTGGTGAAACCATCCAGCGAAAGAATTCAGAAACTTCAAAACAAGGCGTCGGAATGGAGCGGCGGTACCAGAGTCTCTGTGCGCAAGTACATGTCCCTGCTAGGGACCATGTCGTCCTGCATTCCGTTAATAAACAACTGCCGTCTGTTTATGAGGCCTTGCCAGGAATTTCTAGCGGACCGTTGGGCACAGAGCAGAGGTCGCTGGTCCGACAGACTGGTCGTCGACGAACAACTAGTTCAAGCACTCGGCTGGTGGAAAGTGTCTACTCACCTAACGAGAGGGATGCCTCTACTGGAACCAGAGTTCCAAAAGACGGTGGTGACGGATGCATCGCTGAGCGGATGGGGAGCTCATCTGGATATGTTACAGGTACAAGGCCAGTGGTCTTTGCAGGAGTCCTCCCTGCATATCAACCTGCTAGAACTGAGAGCAGTGCGATGGGCTCTGAAGTCTTTTCTTCCGCAACTGAGGGACTCGGTGGTGCGTGTCATGACGGACAACACCACTACGATGTTCTACTTGAGGAAACAAGGAGGGACACGTTCCAGGTCCCTATCGACAGAGGCACAGAAAATCTGGCATTGGGCCCTTCAACACAACATACAAATCTTAGCATTTCACCTACCAGGAGTGAAAAACGTGGAAGCCGATGCCCTCAGCAGAGAAATGAACGAAGTTCACGAATGGGTGCTGAACGACCAACAACTTCAACAAGTATTCAAGGAATGGGGACACCCTTCCATAGACCTGTTTGCAACGAAGAACAACAAGAAATGCCATCAGTACGCAAGCAGATGGCCTCAGCAGGGCTCACTGGGGGATGCGTTCTCATTCCCATGGACGAACAAATTCCTGTACGCATTTCCTCCTTTTCCCCTTGTCAGGAGGACGTTGCAATGGATCCTCAGGTACCCATGTCGGGTAATTCTGGTGGCCCCATACTGGGCCAGACAAGTGTGGTTTTCAGACCTACTACACTTAGCGGCGGCGGAACCGATGAGATTCCAGAAGACCCCCGACCTTCTGTCTCGACAGGAGGGTGTCGTTTGGCATCACGACCCGGACAGCCTCAAGTTGACGGCCTGGCTCCTGACTTCGCCGAATTTGGTCGGCTAACGATTCCGGAGGACTGTCGACGTATCCTGCAAGCGGCAAGAGCACCTTCCACAAACGCCTCATACGCGTACAAATGGAAAAGGTTCTGTCAATGGTGTGAGGATCAACCAGGTTTGGCCCCGCAATCGATTAGGCCGGAACAGCTCCTTCCATACTTGCTGTTATTAGCTCAAATGGGCCTGTCGGTGTCGTCAATAAAAGTACACCTAGCAGCCATTTCCAGGTTTACTCGTCGACGGCACTCGGCACCATTGTTCAGCGACCGCCTGATTAAGCACTTCCTTAAAGGCCTCTTTCGGAGTTTCCCTCCAGAGAAGAAATTTCCACCGGAGTGGAGCCTCAATCTGATCTTAACGTCTCTTATGAAACCTCCGTTTGAGCCAATGTCATCATCGTCTCTGAAGTTTCTGTCGTGGAAATTGGCCTTCCTGGTGGCCATCACTTCAGCCCGACGTATCTCAGAAGTTCAGGCTCTAATGGTGGACCCACCATACTTACGATTTTTCAAGACCAAGGTAGTCCTAGCCACTAACCCACAGTTCATACCAAAAGCTCCTTCGGTGTTTCATAAACACTCTTCTATCGTGTTGCCTACGTTTTTTCCGGAGCCATGCTCGGGAGCGGAGCGCATGCTACACACATTGGATGTAAAAAGGGCTCTCAAGTTTTATCTTCATCGTACGCAACCGTTCAGAGAAACGAGACAGCTGTTTGTGGCCTATGGGTTGGGTGCTAGAGGAAAAGCCATTTCAAAGCAAGGACTTTCAAGATGGGTGTCATCTACCATCTCGTACTGCCATTCCAAGGCAGGGAAGCCTCTTCTACGACGGCCAAGAGCTCATTCAACTAGAGCAGCGGCATCGTCGACGGCACTGTGGGCCGGAGTCCCTCTAGGGGACATCTGCATGGCGGCTACCTGGGCGACTACACACACCTTTACCCGCCATTACTGCCTGTCGCAGCAACATGCCGAAGACACCCGGATGGGACAGGCGGTGCTTCGACACCTATTCCAGTAAGGTAAGCCCCGGCTGCGGGGTGGCATCCTGTGGAATTTATGACTGTATGTGGTCCGTTTTTTCCCTATGTAAACTATTACTGATGTATACATAATCTTAGGGAACGGCCTTTTGCGAAGAATGTATAGGGGTTTGCATGCACACCTCCTCTTGGGGGTAGTACTGCTATGTAATCTATTCAAAGCATGTGAATCCATGAAAGATCCAATGCTGGAGAAGGGAATAGTTTCTTACCTGTAACTCCATTTCTCCAGCATTGGTATCTTTCATGGATTCACATGCGCCCACCTGCCTCCCCTGATCATGCAAACCGGTTCCCCCACTACTTTGGGGGCCGAAATCTGAGGGAGCGCGGGGGCGGGGCCTGTATTTATATCATGACGTCCTGACGGCACGGGCACGCATGATACAAAACGAGGTGGATAGGACGCATAAGCGTCGAAAAAGTTTTCCTACGGGAAAGGGTCTATATAATGTACCGGGGATTCCCAGCCAGCCTGACGACGGGGAATATTCAAAGCATGTGAATCCATGAAAGATACCAATGCTGGAGAAATGGAGTTACAGGTAAGAAACTATTCCCTTCTCAGGAGTACGGGTCGTTTTTGTAATGTCTTTATTTCAGTTATTTAATATATTAATGGTAGACATGTTATCACATTCAGAAGAAACAATTGCAAAGCCAGAAACAACACCTGCCATATGCCTGAATCTGTCCTAGCCCCTATTGCCCTGTCGTGATGCACATGTATTTAATATTACCAACTTAAGTGGGACACTTTATCACCCTGAGAAGGAAACCTGAGCCGGGCATGCATGACATGCAGTTGACTTTGCATCACTTCTATCAGCCTTGAAATGTACCCGCCGAATATGAGGTCTCCCGGTCTTTAAATAATCAATTTCAATGGAATTCATATTGTTTTCAGCAGATGGATGAAATGATGAGTGAGACTCACCTGACATGGATTAGCTCTTCCCCACCCCTATTGTCCTTTTAGAGGCACCTCAATTTCATGAAATATTCCCCTATAATATTTAGTTTCCATTCAAGCACCCACAGCCGAATATGTTCAATAAGGTACAACAAAGGGAGAACGATTCCGCCCCTACATACCAGAGTCTCAGAGGCACCCGCTTGTATTGTTATATTTTCCAATGCAATATTACCCACCTCAGTCATTCAAATTTGAACACCCTTAAATAGATGATTGTTCCAGACCTACCTTCCATGTGGCCACCTCTCTCACAGCTCAGACACTGAACAATAATGACGTTATAAAATGCTCACGCAGCAATATTATTCAAAAGTGGCCCATAATGTTGATTGTCAATTAGATCCTTTGTATATGATATTGGGTACAGGGGAGGAGGGGAGGAAGGTAACTCGAGCAGGACGGGGAAGATTGGCCTTGCATTTGCTCTTGGCGGTAAAATTAACGATCCTAGCGAAGTGGAAGCAAACGTTGCCACCATCAGTGGACGACTGGTTGAACAATGCATGGCACATATTGGCGATGGAAAAGCTCACAGCGAATATAAGAGGTACGGAAACCGCATTTAGCCGATTATGGACCCCCTCTTTATGCCATTTTTGGAGGGGGACTACAACAGCCCTTCACCTGATATGGACTCTGTAATTGTGCTCTTAAGGTTTGCCTTGGTCAACTGTGTCCTGCTATGGTTATGCGAGCTTCACACTACTGACGTTGGGGAGGGGCAGGGCTGGACTGGGAACTAAAAGAGGCCCTGGAAATAATTACTGGGGACCAAAAGAGGCCCTGGAAATAAAGTTCAAAGTGGCCCCATATGAGACATTTACAGCAAGCCCAATGCTTTTCCCATGAGAAACTTTGGAAATACCACACAAAAGAGGCCCAGGGTGCAGAGGCCCACCGGGAAATCTCCAGAGTGCCCTAAGGGCCAGTCCACCCCTGGGGAGAGGGGGTGGAGGGCTGCGGGGAGATAGAGCTGGATAGGAGTTGTTAAATTGATGATGTTTCGCGGTTGCGAAAAACCAAATAAAGTGTGTTTTAAAAAATACAAAACACTGGCCCATACCTACGTTATGCTCTATGCACCCCATTTCCTTTAGTCGCCTCTACTTAAAATGTAGCTGCTGCTGAAAGCAGGCAGATTACATAGGAATCCAATGCTTTTAAGTCGGCATGGCAATTGCATGCTTGTGTAAATGCATTCTGCTTTTTCAGACGTGGAGTAGGGAGCTGGTGGAAATGGTTATTCCGTTCTCGGCTCCAGCTCTGCCGCAGAAAGAAGGAAAATGCCCCAGATTGCAAAAGAAGTGTCTTGAAGCAGCCATAACACCGGTAGGGCTCCGTATTGATTGATGTGCGCTGCTATTTGCGCTCTGGAGATTCAATAAAGGACCCCCTGACCATCCTGCCGAGATCGTCCCCATTCTGGAGCTTTTAAGGGGATGCAGATGTTGTTTCCAAGCAGTTTTATGAACAGTAAGGGCTTAATGGAAGGTGTAAACCAGCTCTTGGTATAATAAAAAGGTCTTGCACCTCGACCTGAAGGTTTCCATTTTAAAAGACACACATATATGTAAACCAGACAGCATCCATATAAGAAGTAAAATATGCATGTTATGAGTTGGGATTGTGCACGTGTGCCAAGCCCTTGTGAAACCCACCGCTTGTGAATGATATGAAGGCACTTAAAGGTCGAATTCCGCTTCTAATATGAGGGAAAAATATAATGGAAAGAACATTTTGAGGTGAAAACAAAAGCCAACACGAAGTGTAGCATTAGAGCGAACAATGAACGTTTTAATTTGCAGATAACCCCGTTAATTGTGGGAAACAATGAGTGATAGAGGAATCACACCCTGCTAACGTCTGTGGCGCATTATCTACATGCTCAGTTTATTTCTTGTCTCCACATTCACTGAGGGGAATTAGATGGCTAGCCCACAATGGATTTTCTGTTCAGTTGTTAGGCTCTAGTGGGAGACAGGATTTCCTCTGGGAAGATGACAATCTTACAGCCAGAAGGCGGCAGGAAGGGGAGAGATCACAGTGATATCAAGAACCATGAGGATGGTCGTCGGAAATGGCATCACTAGGACGAGAGTCACAGCGTCTGCTTCACATGTGTACCGTATGTTTGGAAGATAAGCCCAGGATGGCACTACAGAGGACAAGTAAGGCAGTTTACTAATGATTTCTAGCGATGCCTCCAATTAAATGTCTTTCTCGTACATGCTCTATATTAAAGGACCAACACAAAGGGGCCAATTCACAAAGAAGTTGATAGTAGAAACTCTTGGTTTAACTCTGGAGATAGACTATCGACGTTATTAGGAGTAGTGGTATCCTAATCCTGAAAGTGCTCACTTCAGAGTTCTGTAAGCAATTAGACAAGTTTTGTTTGGGGTTAAGACCAACACTTTTCATAAATGCACCGTATTCTGTGATAGAAAGATTGTGTTGGTCCCTGCTTTATGGACTCAGAACAGCCCTATTGACTGCGAGTACTGCAGCAGTGACACTGCGAGGAGACCCTCCTGCTAAGACTTAGGTAGGCATTTCAAAAAAGAGTTAAAATACAACACCTGTGAGGTGCTGTTAACAGCTACAGAACCAAGTCTTTCATGAAGTATTTCTAGATATCGGCGGCACCACTTTCCCAATTTACTGAAGGCGTGGGGTCTCATTCATTGAATCACAAAACTCATAGGGGGTCATTACGAACCTAGCGTTAAGGGTTTAACGGCACTGTAAAAGGTATTGGCGCCGTTAAACCCTTAACACCTGATTACGAGTTCCCTTTGCGGCTCCCGACCTTAAACGGCTGGTCTGGACCAGCCGTTAAAGTAGGGACCCGCAAAGGGACTTCCGAGGTAATTACGGTACCGCAATTTGCGGTACTGTAATTACCTCCTTCCCCAGTCTCATTGAGCCCTATGGGGCAAAAATGGGAATCGGGAAGGGACAATGGTAAATGGGGAATTACCGCCCCGCCAACCTTGGAATGGGGCGGTATTTCCCCATTTACCATTGGCGGACTCATTACAATTGGCCTCATTACGACCCCGGTGCTAAACCATGGTGCTATTAGCACCATGGTCCATGCCGGGGTCCGCCATGGTGAATGGCGGAATTACCGCCCCATTCCAAGGTTGGCGGGGCGGTAATTCCCCATTCACCATGGGCCCTTCCCCATTCCCATTTTTGCCCCATAGGGCTCAATGGGAATGGGGAAGGCGCTAAGTACGCTGCTGCAAATTGCGGCACCGTACTTAGTACCAAGGTCCCTTTGCGGCACCCTACTTTAACGCCTGCTAAAAGCAGGCGTTAAGGTCGGGTCCCGCAAAGGGAACTCGTAATCAGGTGTTAAGGGTTTAATGGCGCCGACACCTTTTACGGCGCCGTTAAACCCTTAACGCCAGGGTCGTAATGAGGCCCAATATCGGCAGCAACCATGGTGCTAATAGCGCCATTGGTTACTGCCGGTGTTGTAATGAGGGGCATAGACTTTCTATGAAATGCTTGCAGCGATACTGATGTGTCCGCGGTCCCTGTATGATTGATTTGATCAACCTTTGCAGATGGAAAGTACAACCGCTCACAGACAGTTCTTCCATCCACCTCAGAATGGTGTTACACGAAATTGGGGGGAAGCAGGGCTTCTTTTCCACACCAGAGTTCGCCAGAGCGCTGAATCGAGTCAGGAGTCAGTCAGAGTTAATAGCAGTAACTTTGTGAGTTGAATAGTCTCACTCAAGAAGTAACTCAAAGTTCCTCCTGGTATCTTCTTTGTGAATTGGGGCAATGGTCTTATTGGCAAACCAAGTAAAAAAAACAGGATTAGTCACATTGGATTTAGGTTGTAATTAAACAGTATCTTTTTTCCTGTATGGTGTTCCAGAATTGTTGATACTTGAAGGGTTGTGATTTCTCAGTTGGTAACTGTTTTTGTAAAATATTGATGTTATCTGTTTTTTTAGCCCTGTTTTCTGCTATTTCTTATAGCTGTTTCTATGTGTTTCTAGTAATTGAAAACCTTGATATTTGTTTTACATATACAGTGATTGGATTCGCTTTATTGTCATGGCTGTGGGAAACAAGAACAAATAAATACATACATTAAAATACATTGAATAATTAAGAGCAATCAGGACTACTAGTTAGCAATCAGGACATTAACTCTACATCCCTTTTACTCTACTTACTTTTGAATAATTACTTTTGATTAACTAGTAATGCATCTCTCAAATAAAACACCATTGTGATCAAAACACATAGTTGGATTAATTACAGAAGTGACCAAGAAATTCAAGGTCTTGTGACATACTCCAGGGCACCATTTACAAATGATCAGGAAGCAACATTGTTCAGTAGGGCGGTAGAACCTAAAGAAAAATGACAGGGGTCCCAATTAGCCACCCTGCAGATCTTCTGGATAGGAATGCCACTGAACTCTACCCAGGAAGCAGGCATACACCTGGCTTATCAAATCGCAACACTGATGGGAATGGGGTGGCATTGAGTAGTGTAAACTAGCGAGTTGATAACCCTCAGCCATCCGTTGTTGGAAACACAATAGGTAACTAACATGAATTGGTTTTTGTTTTGGGAGACCAAAATCCTGTTTTGATGGGCTGCCAAATGACGTATTTTTTGCTAACTTTGACCTGTGGGCTCCTTTCCTTTACAAGTCAGACCCTCCAGCTTATTGCGATTTTGCGATCCCGCAAAATGCCGCGAAAACGGCCGTTTTGCGCAAAATGCCGCAAAAATGGCCGTTTTGTGCAAAAACAGCATCTTTTAAAAAAAAAATTTTTTTTTTTTTTTTTTTTTTTAAGTAATCTGCAAATATTACTGTTTTGATAAAAAGAATCCTCAGGGTGCCAGGTGCTCAACTTTTTTTTTTTGTTTTTATTTACACAAGAAATGAAATCACTTGCGCCCCAAAAATTGCAGCCCAATCCACAAGGGACACATGAATGGGCACATTTTATATGCGCGCCCATTCAGATGGCTTTTTTCACCTCCTTGATCAAATAAAGTGGCGTTTCTGTCAATTTAAAAGCACATCCCTCATTTCCAAGCAGGATGCACTTTTAAATGTGCAGAAATTGTAGGCAACCCTACGCGCACGGGATGTGGGGCTGCCACTGCATGACAGGGTCTTTCCTGACCCTGTCATGCATTTCTTTTAAGGTATGAACCGCTGCTGAGTCGCTTGCATTTCTGTTCCTCAAACAGGATAAAAATGCATTTTTTGGGTCACATTTTACAGCGGCAGGCACCTAGAGTGCCTGTCCCTGTGAAAGGCGCTGGGAGCTTGCAGAACACTGTCGGGAGAGCGATTCTATTCAAAGTACTCCCCATTTTGATGACAAAAATCTATCGAATGTTACAATTTGACCAATTACGTGCAGTACTATTCGATCGATTTTTATAAATACTGAACATGTGTTGCGGGGGTGTCACCCGCTCCCCTTGTTTAGTATTTTTGGTCTAGGTTGGTTGCAGAAGTGTTTTCCCCTTTTTCCTCAAAATTGGAGGCGGGGACAGAAAAAAAAGGAAAATAACGAAAAAAGGACCCTGCAGAGTCGGATCCGACCCGCGTTAGAGGGACGGATCCGACCCGCGTTAGAGGGACGGATCTGGCACCGCAGGGTTGCAGGGGAAGCTGCAGCGACCAAGCGGTTAAGTAGGGGAGGGGGTCGGGTGGTGGTGAAAGGTACATTTTGGGTTGTTTGGCTGAAGTGCAAATCAATTTGCAGCAAAATTGACTACGGTCAATTCCGCCGCAAATAATTACACTTTGGTCAAACAACCCAGAACACCATTCAAGGCAGCTGCCAGCGCACAATTTGCGCTACAGCTCAAGCCTGTAGAAATGCGCCGGTCACCTTTGAGAATAAGGTGACCTGCTCATTTCCAAAAATGGGTTGTCTAAAAATAGCATATCCTCCGTTCTTTTTTTAAATGCCCCCTCATTTGAGGAACTGGGACAAAATCTACATTTAAAAAAAAAAAAATAAAAATGGTTACACTATGAGAGAGAGGGAGAGTGATGGGTGAGATGTGAAGTGATGGGCAAGAAAGCAGAGGAAGAGCAGTGGGTCAGAGGAGGAAGTGCTGCACAATAGAGCAGAGAAACAGTGATGCGGTGGGCCAGAAATCTGAGAGCGAGCAGAGGTACAGAAAGTAGAGGAAGCGGTTGGCCAGAAAGAGGCAGTGAGCTGCAGATTGGGAAAAAGGATGAGGGAAGAATGTGATAGAATGGGAGAAAAGATGCAAGATGCAGAAGCAGCACAAAAGAATGAAGGACTGTATATTGAGGGAGGAATTGTAGAGTGTAAGGTGTGAGTTGGGAGTATGATTTGGAGTGTGGCAGGGGCTGGGCAGTGCAGATTGTGACTTGACAGTGTGACATAGCACGTGAGTATTTGTATGACAGAGTGAGAGGTTAAGGAATGTAAGTTATGATGGAGAGTTGGTGAGATGTTTGTGGGTGTTTGGGGGATTGGACAACATAGAAGGGGAATATTTTCAGCATTACAATTGATAATGATCAATTTAGTTAATACTATTAAATAGGCATGAACATTAAACCAGAAATGTAGCCAAATCAAACACTGTTCTGCCAAGCCAGAGACATCTGGGACTCTTCCTATTAAATTAATACAAAAGACACATAATAATGATACCCTGGCTCTCTTCTAGCCTTGCACTCTACCTATTTCCTGCAATGTGGCAATCTTACACCCTCCAGTTAATACAAAATGTCCCGCAAAAATGCCGCAATAAATAAAGGTTTGTGCCGCAAAATTTGCCATTTCATGCCGCAAAATTTGCCATTTCATGCCGCAAAATCCTGGAAGGTCTGACAAGTGTTTAACGCCCTAATCACTGCCAGGTCTGTTCCTGTCAGCTAGAAAACAGGCATTATTTGTGCCGATTTTGAAAAAGGGTAACAAGTCTCTCTCATCTTCTTATCGCCCAGTCACATTGCTGGATGGAATTTCAAAGCTTTTTGGCAGGACTCTACTGAATAGTTTGGAGGTCTGAGTGAGGGAGCATGATCTCCTGACAGATACGCACCTGGCTTTAAGGGCTGCTATGGGCACTGTAAACAAGTGCCTAAATCCGTATGTGATTCTGGCAAAATATGCGCTTATTCTGGGATCCCCTGTCTACCTACATGCCCTACGTTTGGTCTTTGATCAGGTTGGGCAGGAGACTTCTTTGAGCGACGTTTCATCATGTGGGCATTCGAAAACCCCAGAGCAGGATGATGGAGGTTCTCCACACCGACTTGGTAAACCGGGTCCATTATGTCAAGAGAAGTGATGTGAATGCTGCTATGGCAGGGAGTCAGGTTTCGGTGTGTTTTAGCACCACTGACCTCTCATGTTTAATTTATATGTAAAAACTCTTGCATCCACTTTGGTATCTACTGATGCTGTTGTTCCCTGTTGTGCAGGAGGCTACCCGTTCTTAGTGTACTACTGCTTGCCAGAACCTCTATATCTCTGCAGATACTTATAGACAGACAGTTATGGGAACTACATGCAGTATCGTGGTCTGATGGCAAACCCATGGAAATGTTTTGTTAAGCATTTCGAAAGCCTCACGCAGTCCTTTGCAGTTACCGATATCTTCGAATGGACAGAGGCTGCAGGTTTGCAAGCAGTGTACCTGCCTTGGGATTAACGTTAACCAACATCTCTCTTGGAAAAGCAATATTGAAAACCAGAGACAAAAGATTAAGAAAGTAATTGGGGCTTTGTTCTTTGTTCCGATTTGCCAAGACAATGAAGAGGCATTCTGTTGAACACGTTTGAAATCTGTAAGAGTAAGGCGGCCGGTTGGTGTGGGGTTTTATAGGAGTGAACTATGTGGTTGTGGGAACTTAGAGGTTGTGGGATGGAGGGGATTTTTCTTGCAAACCCCTTGGTGTCCCTTCCTTTGTATCATCGTACCTCCTGCATGTGGAAACAGGTCTTTCCTTTCTTTAAGATTTACTGTCTCTGAGGCTGATCCTATTGTGTTGGGCTGTTTGTATAATTGTAGAGGGTACACTAAGTAGACTACCCACAAGGAATGTTTTAACTTTGGGGAGCTACCACAAAATATGCTGTTTGCTTTATATTAATTGTCACTTGGGATGTTGTGTTTGGATTGTTAATTTGAAAACCCTGAATGCATGGCGGCTATCTCCATTAAGCATCTTCGGAGTCCAAGCATACCACCTGACTAAACCACAGAGAGCAGAAAATGCTGTAGCAAAACTGCTTCTAGCGCTTGGCCCAACAGATCACACCTCCCCAGCTCTCAAAACCCTCCACTGGCTCCCGGTCGGACAAAGGATGACCTTCAAATCCTTATGCGTCTCTCACCGAGCAATGCATAAAACCGGACCTCAATACCTTCAGGACAAGCTAAAACCCTACCATCCACCGTGCACTCTAAGATTAAGCTCTGTCCGCCTCCTAGTGATCCCGAACACCATCTCAGTCAGGTTAGGTGGATCATCATTCTCAGCCTTGGCCCACACCCTGTGAAACTCACTTCCACCCCACATTCGACTCACGGAAGACCTCATGTCTTTCCGCAAATTACTAAAAACGTGGCTCTTCCCTTAAAAATCGACTTTTCGCACAAACAGAATAAACAACCACAATAAACAGAAACACAAGGTTGTGGAATCAAAGAAAACAATCCAGCATAAACCCGATCGAACAAACAGAAAACCAAAATGACCAGTGTAAATAAAACGGATAAACTAAGTAGAACGAATTAAGTGGATGAATCAGATGAAGTGAATGAAAAGGACGAAGTGAATGAAACGGATGAAATGGATGAAGTGGATGAAACGGATGAAGTGGATGGAACTGATGAAGTGAATGAACCGGATGAAGTGGATGGAATGGATGAAGTGAACGGAATGGAAGAAGTGGATGGAACAGATGAAGTGGATAGAACAGGTGAAGTGGATGGAAAGGATGAGGTGGATGGAACAGACGAAGTGGATGGAATGGACGAAGTGGATAGAACGGGCGAAGAAGATGGAATAGATGAAGTGGATGGAACAGATGAAGTGGATGGAACGGGTGAAGTGGATGGAACGGACGAAGCGGATGGAACGGAAGAAGTGGATGGAACGGATGAAGTGGATGGAGTGGATGAAGTGGATGGAGCGGATGAAGCGGATGAAGTGGATGGAGTGGATGAAGTGGATGGAGCAGATGAAGTGGATGAGGCAGATGAAGTGGATGGAGCGGATGAAGCGGATGAAGTGGATGGAGCGGATGAAGTGGATGGATCGGATGGAACGGATGGAGTAGATGAAGCAGATAGAATGGATGAGGCAGATAGAACGGATAAAAGGGATGAAGCGGATTGAAGGGATAAAGCGGATGTAACGGATGAGTTGATGGAACAAATTAAATAGATGGAACGGATGAAATGGACGGACCGGATAAAGTAGATGGAGCAGATGAAATGGATTGAACGGATGAAATGGATGGAACGGATGAAGTGGATGGAACGGATGGAACTGATAAAATGGATGAAGCGGATGAAGTGGATGGTGCGTAAAAAGTGGATGGAACGGATGAAGTGGATGGAGCAGATGAAGTGAATGGAGTGGATGAAGTGGATGGAGCGGATGAAGTGGATGGAACAGATGCAGTGGATGGAACGGATGGAACGGTTGGAGTGGATGAAGCGGTGAGAACAGATGAAGCGGTTAGAAAGGATGAAGCGGTTAGAACCGATGAGAGAGATAGAACGGATGAGGCAGATAGAACAGATAAAACCGATGAAACGGATTGAAAGGATGAAACAGAGTGAACGGATGAAGCGGATGGAATAGAAGAAGTGGATGGAACGAAAGAAGTGGACGGAACGGATGAAGTGGATGGAATGGACTAAGTGCATGGAACGGATGAAGTGGATCGAACGGATGAAATGACGGAACGGATGCAGCGGATGGAACAGATGCAGTAGATAAAATGGATGGAACGGATGCAGTAGATAGAACGGATGAAGTAGATAGAACGCATGAAGTGGATAGCACGGAAGGAGTGAATGGAACGGAAGGAGTGGATGGAACGGATGAACTGGATACAACGGAAGAAGTGGATAGAACAGAAGGAGTGGATGGAACGGAAGGAGTGGATGGAACTGAAGGAATGAATGGAACGAAAGGAGTGGATGGAACGGAAGGAGTGGACGGAACAGAAGGAGTGGACGGAACGGAAGGAGTGGACGGAACGGAAGGGTGGATGGAACGGAAGGAGCAGATGGAACGGAAGGAGCGGATGGAACGGAAAGACTGGATGGAACAGATGGAGTGGAAAGAACAGACAGAGTAGATGATAGGGACGAAACGGACAGAACGGATGAGTGGATTGAACAAATTAGACGAACGAGCAGATTGAACGGATGGAAAGGATGAGTAGTTTTAACAAATGGAACAAATGGAGTAGATTGAACAGTTGGGATGGATGGAACAGATGGGGTGGATGGAACAGGTGAAGTGGATCGAACAGATGGAGTGGATGGAACAGATGGAGTGGAACAGACGGAGTGGATGGACCAGACAGAGTCGATGGAACAGATGGAGTCGATGGAACAGATGGAGTGGATCGAACAGATGGAGTGAATGGAACAAATCGAGTGGATGGAACAGATGGAGTAGATGGAACTGATGGAGTGGATGCAACAGATGGAGTGGAGGGAACAGATCGAGTAGATGGAACAGACAGAGTGGATGGAACAGACGGAGTGGATGGAACAGACAGAGAAGACGGAACATATGGAGTAGACAGAACAGATGGAGTACACGGAACAGACGGAGTAGACGGAACAGATGGAGTAGACGGAACAGACCGAGTGGATGGAACAGACGGAGTGGATGAACAGACGCTGTAGATGGAGCAGATGGAATTGATGGAACAGATGGAGTGACTGAACAGACGGAGTGGATGGAACAGACGGAGTGGATAGAACATATAGAGTAGATGGAACAGATGGAGTAAATGGAACAGAGAGAGTAGATGAAACAGATGGAGTGGATGGAACAGATAGAGCGGAAGAAACAAACGGAGTGGATGGAACAGATTGAGTGGACGGAACCTATGGTATGGATGGAACAGTTAGAGCGATGAAACGGATAGAGCAGATGGAACAAATAGAGTGTATAGAACAGACAGAGTGGATGGAACAGACGGAGTGGATGGAACAGACGGATTGGATGGAACAGATGGAGTAGATGGAACAGATGAAGTGGATAGAACAGATGGAGTGGACAGAAAAAATGGAGAGGGTGGTACAGACGGAGTGGATGGAGCAGATGGAATTGATAGAACAGATGGAATGCATGGAACAGATGGAGTGACTAAACAGACGGAGTGGATGGAACATACAGAGTGGATGGGACATATGGAGTAGATGGAGTAGATGGAACAGAGAGAGTGGACGAAACAGATGGAGTGGATGGGACAGATAGAGTGTATGAAACAAACGGAGTGGATGGAACAGATTGAGTGGACGGAACAGATGTTATGGATGGAAGAGTTAGAGCAGATGAAATGGATAGAGCAGATGGAACAAATAGTGCGGATGGGACAGATGGGGTGGATAGAACAGACAGAGTGGATGGAACAGACGGAGAGAATGGAACAGATGGAGTGGATAGAACAAATGGAGTGGATGGAACAGATGGAGTAAATGGAACAGAGAGAGTAGATGAAACAGATGGAGTGGATGGAACAGATAGAGCGGAAGAAACAAACGGAGTGGATGGAACAGATTGGAACACATGGAATAGATGAAACAGTTGGAGTGGATGGTTCGGATAGAGCAGCTAGAACTGATTGAATGGATGAACTGATAGAATGGATCGAATGAATAGGAAGGAATATTAAATGGATGGAAACGATGAAATGGGTCTATGGAATGGATGAAGTAGATCATGTGGACAAAGGGCTGGATGGAATGGATGGAAGGACTAGTAGATTAAATCGATGAAACAGACGAAATGGATGAACAGACGGAGTGGAATGAACGGACAGAGTAAATAAAACGGATAGAACAGATGGTACAGATGGAGTGCCCGATCTCAAGCGCATTACTTATAACCACCATATCACACTACCACCACGCTTACTGGGCCTCATTACGACCCTGGGAGAAGGAGGGCAAGGCAGGGCCAGCAAGCCCCACCAGCACAGCCAGTGCCACCACACAGGCAGCCCCCAATCCCACGCATCCGAGCCAGTCCATTCAACCTCACCGATGAGCAGATCCATACCTTGTACCGTTTCGACCGGGACACCATCACCACCATCGTTGACATGGTACACAACGACATCGTCAGCATGACAGAAACACCCACCGCCACCCCTCCCCACTGAAGCTAGTGTCCGTGCTCCACTTCCTGGCCACAGGCACCTACCAGCACACAGTGGGGCACTTGCATGGCATTTCACAACCATTATTCTCACGTACGCTGATCCAAGTGCGTGATGCCCTCCTCAAGCACACAGACGACCCCATTTCCTTACCACGGTCTGCCCAGGAGATTGCAAACACCAAAGTGGGTTTCCATGCACTAGCCGGCATACTTGGTGGCATTGGTGCCATCGACTGCACCCATGTGGAATTGGTGGTCCCACATGCCATGGAGGTAGCGTACCGAAACCGTAAACTATTTCACTCAATCAACGTGCAAATGGTATGTGACTCCAACAGGATCATCACACATTGTTGTGCCCGATTCCCTGGATCAACCCATGATTCAGTGGTCCTGCGTAACTCCACAATACCACGCTACATGGAACGAGATGCAGGGCCAAGATCCTGGCTACTCGGTGAGTCTCATGTCATGGCCATGGAAATGTGAAGTGGGTAGGTGATTGACGTACCAATGCATACTTTACCTGGCTGAAAGGGGGGGGAATGATGCATACTTTACCTGGCTGAAAGGGGGGGGAATGATGCATACTTTACCTGGCTGAAAGGGGGGGGGTGATGGATACTTTACCTGGCTGAAAAGGGGGGGGGGGATGATGCATACTTTACCTGGCTGCGAGTACCAGAGGCAATGGGGCCAGCTCATACCCTAAAGCAGCCCAAACGTCAACTGACACCTGTACACATAATGCCCGATGTAAGCAGCCCTACCATGTGAATGAAGGTGTTTTCCAACCATAACACAACTATCTTCAAGTGCATTGTACCGATTTGGACCACATTGACCTCAACGAAATGCACCTACATGCAATGGGCCTCATTCCGAGTCGGGCGGTAAGGGTTAACGGTCACCGGTAACGAGACCGGTGCCGTTAAACCCTTACCGCCCTATTCCGAGTTCCCTTTGCGGGTTGGAACTTAACACCTGCTTTTTGCAGGCGTTAAAAAACCAACCCGCAAAGGGACCTTGGAGCTAATTACGGCACCGTAATTTAGGGTGCCGTAATTAGCACCTTCCCCATTCCCATTGAGCCCTATGGGGCAAAAATGGGAATGGGGAAGGGCCCATGGTGAATGGGGAATTACCGACCCCGCCAACCTTGGAATGGCGCGGTAATTCCGCCATTCACCATGGCGGAGTCGGAGAGATAACGGCATCAACCAAGGCGCTAATAGCGCCTTGGTTAACGCCAGGGTCGGAATGAGGCCCAATGACTTCAGCCAATACATGGCACCAAACACCATCAACTGAAAGGCCAGTCCCCCATAACTGCGCACAAAGGAGGCACATGACGGACAAAAACATCAATACACCACTACACAGACACTGAGGCCCAAAAAATGTGCTTATCAACATTAGTAGTGCTCAGTGGGGTCATCATGAGGCTGACAGCAATGTTGCCATGATGAGAGCGTTGATATCACAGGACACCTGCCAGGTCACCAAAACAAACGCCATGAACGAACACAGTGGATGGGCACTCACAAGGCACTGGCCCCCCTGCATACATTGGTTGATGGCATGCAAAACAGTCCATGAGAGGAATACACATATACCGGTCACATAGTGTGAATCCATTTGTGCATGTAAAAGTGGTACAAAGTAACAGTTGAATGCATGCCATGGTGGCACGTCATGATTTGAGATTTGATGTCATGACTGACACATACATTGTTGCCCACATACAGGTGATGCAGGTTATCCCCTGAAGAGGTGGCTCCTTACACCAGTCCGGAACCCACAGAACAGGCACGAGGAGGACTTCAATTGTGCACATACACGAACCCGTGTGCTGATTGAGCAGGCATTTGGCCTATTGAAGGCACGGTTTCACTGCCTCAGTAGGTCTGATGGGGCACTCCTGTACCGCCATGAGAAGGTGGCAAAGATCGTCATGGCATGTGTCATGCTACACAATATGTGCATCAGACGGAATGTGCCCCTGCCCCCTGATGCTGAACTGCAACCACCTGACGATGAGGATGAGGAGGGTGGGGATGGGGTAGCACCTCAGGGAGGCAGCGATGCACAGGAGGGACGTGACATGCGTCGGACTCTGATCAACCAATGTTTCTAGCACACACGGATGGGGGTGTCACATGGAGATGGCAATTGGGGCACTGTGTGTGTCTGGGATATGCACACTGTGGACTGTTCACCAATAAAGCACACATACGCAATGAGCAATGTCCACAGATGTGATTTGTGATCAAGCAAAAATTGTATTGTAAATGTGAATTCAATTAACACACCCACTCCCCCCTTCCCCCTCAACTCCCCAACACACCCACTCCCCCCTCCCCCCTCAACTCCCCAACACACCCACTCCCCCCTCCCCCCTCAACTCCCCAACACACCCACTCCCCCACCCCCCTCAACTCCCCAACACACCCACTCCCCCCTGCCCCCTCAACTCCCCAACACACCCACACCCCCTCCCCCCTCAACTCCCAAACACACCCACTCCCCCCACCCCCCTCAACTCCCCGCAAAGATGCGTGGATGCCTGTGTTGAAGTGCCTAATGTGGAATTGTTCCACTGGGCGTCCTCTATTGGCAGCCCCCTCTGCCGGCCCCCGGGGCACCCCTGCCTGTACTGCACAGGTTCCTGGCCGACCTGCGGACGGGGCTGCTTGGGGCAGAACTGTCAGCGGAGGAGGTACTCGGCTGCTCACTAGTACGCATGTCCCTCATTGTCTGCACAAGCTCCGAAAACACGTGCCGCACCGCGGCAAGTTCGGCACAGATGTCCTTGGTGGAGGATTGTATGGCTGCCTTCACAGTCTCGGCACATTTTTGCATGTCAGCACTTGCGCCTCCACATTCGGCCACATGCTGAGTGAGGAGTGAGGACAGTTGGTGTTGCCTTGTTAAGATTTGGTCCAGCGACTGTTGGTATTTTTGGGCATTGGATGATGCCATTGGCCTGTTCATTGGGCTACTCCCCTCCTCCACACCTTCCACTGGGCATGGAGTGGCTGGCCAGGAGTCATCAGGAGATAGCCCCTGTGTGTTATCAGCATGCAGGCTACATGGGGACAGGTAGGGGGAATGAGGGTGGGCAGTGGGGGGACATTCTATGACATCATTATCATTCCCCACATCACTATCCGAGCAAGCTGCAATGGCAGCAGTCTCCCCAATCGTACTGCTTCCTGCAGACACAGTCCCTTCAGTGGCCACCAGTTGTTAGATGTCTGTTGCTGGTGGTACCATGCTGCTTGCCTTGGTGCTTATCGTTGCCCTGGCCTGTGTTGTGGCAGTCGATTTTGGCTGCTGTGGGTTTTTTTTTGGTCCAGCAGAGGTAGAGGGTTGGTGTGGTGTTGCCTCGGGCCTGGCCTTCTTGGCAGGTGTGGTGCCAGTCTCGTCCTCGCCAAGGCCCGAATGGGAGCCTGTGGTGGAGCAAAGGAGGGAAAGTGTTATTGATGGGTCTGCGGACATTGAGCAGGCATTGTGATGACTGCCATGATTTTGATGACTAGATGGTGCACTTTGGAGGCAGTGACATACAGGTTGTCTGCCTTTTGGGTGGGAGAAGCATGCAGGAATGTGGGTGCCTACAGTGAGAGTGTGCATACTGCATGTGTACAGGGTGCAGGTCAATGATGCCTGTTGGCAGTCTTCTGCTGATGTGTTGCGTTAACCCTATTAGGCAACATTGTGCTTCCCATGAAACTGGACTTCAGGAAGTTTAGCATGGCTTAATTTGAGGCACCTACCTGCGTCACCTGATGTCGGGGCTCCTCTCTCCATTTCGCCGACCCCCTCGATGCTCTCGATGCCAATGGTTGTGGCACATATCTCCTCCCACGGCTCCATTTTAATCGGTGAGTCTGCTCCTCCACCAGTTGCCATGCCCAGGTTTCTGTTGGCAGACAGTATGCTCCTTACACGGAGCCGGAGATTGTCCCACCTTTTCCGGCACTGTTTTATGGTGCGGGGTGTTGTTCCTACTGCACTGACCCGTTGTGCGACTAGGTCCCATATGGCCTTCTTCCGTGCTATTGCCGGTCTGGTCATTTCAGTGGAGACTACGATGTCCACGTTTTCCTGTAGGGTTTCTGCCAACATGGTGAGCTCTTCCCTACTGAAGCTCTCCTGCCACAGCCGATCGCAAGATTTTTTGACAACTTTTTCGGCATTCTGACGATGGGTGGATGTGGGTGAAGGTTTGTGGCGGGTCTCGGGGTCAGATGTGCACTGGTTGTGGAGGATTGCAATGGATTGTGTTTTTAAAGATGGCCGCCGTGCTCTTTCCCGTTCCGGTGCGATGGCGTAACTTCCGGATCCGCTTCTTTACAGTCACCGCTAATAATCCCATTTACTGTCAAAACCCCATCTTGCCGTCTGAAGGTTTCTCAGGGCCTGGCATAAGGTTGACATGTCTGTTTTAACTGACCGGTTACTGGAAGCCAATGATGGATGTAGGGGAGAAGGTGACGATCCCTTTACCTCTCTCCTGAGGGTGCTTTTAAAGGTGGCCGATCACTTGGCCCCATAGAAAACTCACTTTGGGAGATCCAAGCATACGGCTGCCTGGTTTACTTCAGATCTTCGGGAACAGAAACAGGTCTGCCGTCGCTTGGAATGGAAGTGACATTTTAATTATTCTGAGGAAGACCGAGTTTCTTATAAGCAAGCAGTGTCCTGCTATCATAAGATGATTTTATTAGAAAAATCCAAATATTATGCTAATCGGATAACTGACGCATCCTGTTCCTTTAGGGAACTGTTCTTAGTGGCTAGGGAACAATCTGTTTCTTCCTCTAGGAAGCAGGCTAAACTGCCTGATGCTCAGTTACACTGTAATACAATTGGCGCTTTTTTCTCAGAGAAAATGTGCGATATACGCCAAGCAATCATGATTGGGCAATCTGTAAATGGGGCTAGCCAGCCTCAGGTTAGACCTGCTGGTGTGGCCTCTGCCCCCCTCAGTTAAGCAAATTCTGCCTTGACCTTGTGGATGATGGAGTTGTACTGAGAGCGTTGGGTGGCCTTAAATTGTCTTCACCTCATGATGCAGTTCTGCTCCGGATTTTAAAAGCTCTTCTGCAAAAGGCAATCTTTATGTTTACAAATGCCCTTCGGTACTCCTTCGACACAGGGATTATCCCTGCTCATTTGAAGCATGCTGTTGTTGCCCCTCTTTTGTAAAAGGCTATTTTAGATCCCCAGGAGGTGGCAAATTATTGTCCCATCTCCCTTCTTCCTGCTTTCATGAAACTGATGGAGGCTGTGATCACTCCTCAGTTCCCGGGATTTCTGAAACACAACTACTGTCTGCTTCCATTCCAGTCCAGTTTTCGTCCCACTATGGGAACTGAATCTGTTATGATATTGGTACTGGTTGATCTAGCTCTTCTCCAGGATCACGTGAGTCAGGAGTTCTTATTCTCCTTGATCTCTCCGTGGCTTTTGATACAGTGGATCATTATACTCTGCTAACCCAGCTGGAGCAAGCAGGAGTGGCAGGTCTCCTTCTGGCCTGGTTTGGGTCATTTCTTGACGGCCAATCTCAGACCATTTCTTTTCAGGGTTGCCACTCGCCCACTCTAATTCTTACGTGGGGGGTTATGCAGGTCTCGGCCCTCTCCCCCTTCTTTTTAATTGTTATCTACGCCTTCTTGCCAATCTTATTGCTGAGTGTGGAGTCCTTTTTATACCTATGCTGATGATACACAGTCAGTGTTTCGGCTGGACTCCCCTCAGACTGATCCTCCCGGAAAACTTCAGGACTGTCTGGATAAAATCAGTAAATGGATGGCAGCGATTTGGTTAAAATTAAACACCAACAAACGAAAGGGCTGAATCTCTGGAACTCCCAATACTGGCCTGATTCTCTTGGCCCCTGTCCAGTTGCCTGTGCATCTGTGAAAGCCTTGGGGTGAAGCTACTCCCAAATGGCTTGCGAGAAGCGCAGATCTCAGCAATTTGCAGTACAGGGTTTGGGAAGCTCAAAATTCTGAGGAAAATTCTCCCCATGCTCCCCCCTGCATGCCGTACTATGGTGGTTACCTCCAACATAATGGGATAACTGGACTACTGTAATGGTATTTACTTGGGTCAATCAAAGTACCAAATTAAGCGGATGCAGGTTCTTCCGAACTCATGGCGCCTGTCTATAGATCTCCTGAACCGTCTCCACTATGTCCCGGTAGCGGCAAGGATAGAGTTTAAGACGCTCTGCGTCACTCACCGGGCTGTGCATAATACGGCCCAGAATACTGCAAGAAGATGATCGATCGATACTGTCCAATCAGACAGTTGCGCTCTGCATCACAGCTGCTTCTAAAAATACCAGGGTACCAACGGGCTTAGCTAGGGTGCCGGTCGTTCTCAGTTTTGGCTCCCAGACTGTGGAACTCACTTCCCACATCGTTACGTGCCACTGACGACTATTTTCCTTTTCGTAGGGCGCTGAAAACGTATTTGTTCTGATATGCCAATTTGGCTCTACTTCTTATCTGTAGCTGTCTTTCTTCATGTACGGCCTCCCCCAGCACCTAGACGCCTTTGGGCCTTAGTTTGTGCTTACCCATTTTAAATAAATAGATAATTAAATGAGTCCCCCTACTCATTGCTGTTCCTGTACAAGCATACGTGCCCCCTCTCACCAGTGGATTAAAATCCACTGCCACGCCTCGGCTCCCGCTATGCCCAGTGTCCAGGTGTGTACCTTTTGTCTGGTGAGGACTGTCTCCTCGGGGGCGGCTTCGCTATGGCACACATCCGCAATCACATCACCTGGCTTGGCGACTGGCTGGATAAGAACTGGGTTCCTTGCAGGATTTAGGAACAATGTGTAATCATCTTCACACATTAGGTTTTTTCATCAGTCTAAAGAAGTCCGTTCTGACCGCCTCCAAACGTTTGCAGCTAATAGGGGCAGTTCTGTATATGAAGCGAGGCATGTTCTTTATTCCACCAGAGAGTGACAAGCATTCAGACCACAATAGCACTCTTCTAACCGAAAGGCAGACTCCCAGCAGCAGTTTTCTTGAAGATGCAGGGCTCGTGGAGTCCTTCAGCTTCATAGTTCCGCAAGCAAGACTGTGAATCCGGTCTCTGCATTGGTACCTGAGAAACCAGTGGTTCCAATTCAACAAGGACATGAGGGATATTACCCAAGTCCCCCCTCAGGTGTCACAGGAACTGCTTTGATGGGAATCCGCAACCCTCCTTCCAGGGCCCAATTTCAATAACCATGGCTGACAAACATTATTGTCATGGATGCATCTTTGAGGGGATACACTGCTCATCTACAGGATATTTCAGTGAGCGGTCTGTGGGAAGGCCGGAAAAGTCCTTCCGCATCAACTTACAGGAATTTAGAGCAGCATTTCTGCAGTTGTGATCCTTCCTTCCATCAAGGGTTAGACTGTTCAGGTCCTCACAGACAACACCAACACCATGCACTACATCAAGAAGATGGGTGTATTGGGGTCGCTCAAGCTGTGTAGAGAGTCTATGCTCATGTGTTTTTGGGTGATCCAGAACGAGATCTCAGTTGCAGCGTCACCCCTTGCCAGCACCCTGAACAACCAGGCAAATCTGTAGAGTTAAATCTGTGAAGTGCCACACATGTGGGAGCTGAACAGGGAGATTGTGGAGGAGACCATATCCAAGTGGGGGAGACCCCAAATCGAACTGTTCGCGACCAGCTCATTACATTTGCAGTACTTTCTGCTCCAGGAGCGAAACTCTCTGGACGATGCATTAATGATACTTTGGGAGTTTGACTTAGTGTACGTGTTCCCCCCCTTTTTCCTTTGGTGTTGAGGAATTTGAAGAGTAGTAGGACAACCATGATCTTGATCACACCTGACAAGGCACGGAGGTACTCGAAACCAGTCATGCTGGACATGCTATGTCCTCCCTGGAAGATCACTTGAAGGGAGGATCTGTTGAACCAATCGAGCAGCAGGATGCTTTGAATGCAAAGATGCTCAACTTTGAGGCCTGGATGTTGGGCGTCTGTGCTATAAGGACCAAGGCCTTTCAGAGGAGGTTGTTGGTGTGATTCTCTCTGCGAGAAGCTCATCAACTAAGTCAATATATGCTTGTCACTGGCAAAAATTTGAAAGTTGGTGCTGGTATGGGCAGGAGACCATATTGCGTTGTTCCACCAGCACAGTCCGGGAATTTCTGAACACTCCAGCCAAATCAGGTCTTAATCTAAACACAGTCAAGGGCTACTATGCAGCCCTCTTGATTTTCAAACATACACACAGACAGGTTAGTATACGTGAGAGAGAGTGCTACCAAGCGTGAGAGTGTGGCATGGTTGTTGAGAGTGAGTGTTGAAACGAGTTATAGTAATTAGAGAGAAGGTGTGGGATATACAGAGTGAGAGTAGAGGATGATTAGAAGGTGAGATTAGTCCAAAGAGAGAGTGAGGGGGTGGTAGAGGAGAATGGTGCAGAGGGGAAGGTTGTAGAATAGGAGGGAGATGTAGGCAGAAGGGGGAGAAAGGTGGAGAGTGTGAAAGATCAGAGGAACAGAGAGGCGAAGGCAGCAACAGGAGGGAGAGAGAGGAAGGAAGAGCAGGGAAGAGAGTGTGAAACACCAAAGGTGGGGACAGAGAGATAAAGAGAGATAGGGTGGAGAAGTAGTAAATGATAAAAAGAGGGAGAAAGAGAGTGAGGCTGAGGGAGGCTCCCTCAGCCTCACTCTCTTTCTCCCTCTTTTTATCATTTACTACTTCTCCACCCTATCTCTCTTTATCTCTCTGTAGGAGACAGAAGTCCAGAGGAAGGAAGAGAATAGGAAGCAGATGAGACACATGAAATGAAAGGTGTGGGAATAGGAGAGAGAGATGAAGAAAAGGAACAGAATAGGAAGAGAACAGAGAGAGCCTGTGAGAGAGTAAAGGCAAACCTTGAACATCGTTGTGTTGGGCTGCAGTAGAGTAGGTTGTCCTTAGTAAATCCCAGAGGTGGTGAGTTAGAGAAGGCTACGGCCTTTATGCCCTAATTTGAAGTGCAGGCTAGAAACTGACAGTAGAGTTGCACTATCACTAGTGCTGCTTAACAAACAGCTGTGGAGAAAGGAAGCAGGGGTTCTCCATCATTGGATCATTTATGGATTCACATACTCATTGAATATTCCCAGTCGTCAGGCTGCAAATCCTCAGTAATATTAAAGCTGTTTTGCTTTAAAGTTTAAAACTGCATGTCACTTACATAGCCTAATGCTGTCACTTTGGGTACTACTGCCCCAGCCATTGACATTAGTCCTCCTTAGCTCCACCTGGGGTGAACATCCTCCGATTTTCAGCACTCCTTCAAGTGTTGAGAGTCCTTGTGTTTTCGCTCTTTCGAAATATTGATGTTTTGTCCTATTTCTAAAAACTTTTTTCCATTGTTTCTTCAAGTTTAGTCACTACGGTCACTGACAGCTCTGGGAACCTGCTCCCTGTGAAGATCCTGACCATCAACAGATCTTCCAGACCGTGTGAAGTCTTCTTCTCCAAGTCTGTAGCCTTCCTCTACCAATGTGAGGGTCAGAAACAAAAAAAAGCCTTTTTAAGGCTTGTGTTAAAGGTCACCTAAAGAATGTGTACGTGGAGGCCCACCATGAGAGGTGTTTATACTGCTTGCATCAGGACCACGACATGGAGAGCTGCTCCATCTGTCAATCATTTTTGTGTAAAGCATGCTAGGACCGGCATCACACATTCGGGACATGGCTAGAAGAGTGTGGCAGGGCCTCTGACTCGACCTCTGTCCACAGTCATGCCTCTGCCACAACTGGCAGGCCCGTGGAACGATGTACAGTCTTAATAACAAAAAATAATTAACAAATGACATTTTCATTGAAAATAAAGCATTTTTGGTTAAAAGTATATATGGAGGTGGGGTAAGGGATTAAAAAGGGTGTTGGGGTGGAATGGGGTAAAAAAGCTGGGGAAACAGGGTATTGTAATTCGTTATAAAGAAATGGAACCCCTTGGAACGTACTCCCTCTTCTAAAATGTGTAAGTCGTATGAGGAATCTTCCCTGAGGAAGAAATTCAAAAAGCAACACAAGTCACACAGTTCAGCTGGCCCCCTTGCAACCACCTTGTTGACGATTCCGTCGAGGCTTGCGACACTGACCACTTCGTCCACCTCAGCAGTGGCCCTGCCGACGACTGTATCGTCTAAGCCTAAGGCTGCTATGTTGACGGTTGCAGCTAAACCTCTGTCTTCAACACACTGTTCGCAGAAACGGTGTTCGTCGACGTCCACATCTATTCAGTCTACAGGCCAAAGGCATCATCGATGGCAAAAACATAATCGACAACTCTGTCGCCGGCTTCAAACTAGCGACCGCCCAGACCGTCTTCAGCACTGCTGGTCTCCCAATCACAGATTTCTTTTGATGGACATGTTTCACTGGTGTGCTTGTGTCGACTGTGAGATGCCTCCAGCACTGTCTTTTCTACCATGGCCAATGAAAGCTAAGCCACTCTTCACACTGGCCCCATCTGCAACACTTGCTGCAGCTCCACCTGCCCGGTTACTTCAAGGAGGTGAAATTTCAGATCTCAAGCCTCTGGAGGCTTTATTTTCTGACAACAAACAGATCTACGAAGAGCCTGATCCTCTTCTTTCGATACCGTGCCCAATTTCTCCAATTCAACTTCCTCCAAGACTCCAGTTCCACCCACTGCAGTACCGGCAGCCCCCTCGGGCATACCACCTGAACCTAGAGTTTTTTCCTTTGATGTCATTTTGCAAGCACTGATCTCTGAACTTCAACACTTTCTTCCTACACTGGTCTCTGAACTGCAACACTGTCTTCCTCCTCCGGCCCCTCAAGGAGCCCCTCACAGAAGCCCTCCGGCATTACCATTGACAGGAGATTTTGTTCGACCTTGGCCAGCTCAGCCGGGTCCTCAGTTCACCATACCAGTCACCACCCACACCGACAACGTGTCTGATGATGACACTGAGAGGTCCCCAGACACTTATACTACAGAAGAGTTTGATGACCTGGTCCCAGTAGACGGTGAACCAGCCAACCTCTCTTTGCGTGAATCAGCTCCAGATGAAATAGGGTCCTTCCACACTCTCATGACATAGGCATTTAAGCTGTTTGATCTCATTCCTGAGGTACAGAAGAAGGAAGGTTTCCTGTTCCAGATGCGTGACGCCTATTGGAAGTCAGTGCTATCCCATGCTAGAAGACATCTGGGAAGATGGGCTACTTATGATGAAAATCTCTTCTTGACTCCTCCTAAAAAGGACTGCCTGGAGAAGAACTAAAAGGTGCCAGGTACGCCTCCTAAGTGCCTATGCACCCAGTCCGGCCCAGACTTGGTGATAACAGCAGCTGCTCAGAAGAGATCTGCCAACCCTTCTTCCCCATTCATGGTGCCTCCAGACAAGGAAGGTAAACAACTCAATGCCTTCAGCAAGATGGTTATTTCCATGGCCACTACCACCATCAAGGTAGCCAACTCATTGGCGATCCTCTTCTGGTAGGACCGCAAATTGTGGTACAAGATGGATCTCATCTTGGATTTTCTAACCGATGACAAGAAGGAGGAAGCTTCTGTGCTGTTGTGCGAAGGAGGCCACTACAGACCATTCCATCACAGCCGCGCTGGACATCGCGGACACTGCCTTCTGCCAGATCAGGAACAGAACAGTGCTGCAACGCCAAGGAATGGTTGAAGGCAACCAACTTTAAACCAGAGGTGTAGTCGAATGTAGTCAACATCCCATTTGATGGGGTTGATCTTTTAGGAAAGAAGGTGGTGGAACCTTGCAGACCATAAAAGCTGATCCTGATACTGTCCATTCCTTGGGCACCCTGCTGCAACGCCGGCAGTCCTTTCAGTCTGGTAAAGGGAAGGTTTGCAAGGACCTCCAGATATTACAGGCCATCTTGTTGCCAACAAACTTCTCACACCGTCTGGCAAGAAGTCACAGGGGGAGGTCACTGACGTACAAAGGGACACAGTGGCGGTGCAGATCTTCCTCAAGAACGCGAACCCCTAAGCAGGCCTGAGCAGCTACCGGATGCGAACCCCCACTTCAGCACCCCAGTGTGAGGTCGGCTGTCATAATTTGTTGATCAGTGGGGAAAAATCCCCATTGACAAGGGTGTGCTCAACATGTTTTGCCAGGGTAACACCCTCGAGTTCATGGGAACATATCCCTCCATTCCTCCCATAAAGTAAAAGGCACAGCACCTATCCCTCCTCCCACAGGAAGTTCAGTCTCTTATTAAAAAAAAGGGAGCTATAGAAGTCTTACCATTACACATCCAGAGCTCCGGGATGTACTCCAGATACTTCCTGGTAAGAAAAAAGTCAGGAGGATGGAGGCCCATACTGGACCTCAGACAACTCAACAAGTTCCTAAAATGACAAACATTTCACATGGTTACTCCTCAATACATTCTTGACCAGCTGGAACAGGGAGACTTCCTCTCCTCTCTGGATTTAGAGAATGCTTATTTCCACATCCCCATACACCTTTGTCTTGGGAGGATAGCTCAGCGGCAATGTGCTTGCCTTGGAAGCAAGGCAACGCAGAGTCACACAGGTTCGATCCCCGTTTCCGCGCTTAGAAACCTCTGGGTATTAAGCGCGTTATGAATAACCTATCATATCATATCACCTAAAAAACAGAAGCTTCATCATTTGGTTTGTGGTGCAAGGCAAGCATTATTAATTCAAGGCTCTACCCTTCAGCCTAAAATCAGCACCACAAGTATTCTGGAAAGGCCCAGCTCCGGTGGTGGCCCATCTCCGCTGTGCAGGCATTTACATCTACCCCTACCTGGACGATTGGCTGCTGCATGCCCCATCCCTGCTGCTAGCAACCCAGCACACAGACGAAACAATCCAGTGCCTAACTTCTCTGGGGTTCTCCGTCATCTTTCCGAAGTCAATGGCAATCGCCCACTCAGAACGCTCTGTTCCTGAGTTCACAACTGAAAACCCTCACATGTCTGGTTACCCCCTTGGAGGAGAGGGTTCATGTCATACTTCTCCATCGGTTTCTAGATGCTCGATGGCAGCAAGTGTTGGGTTCCTGGAATGACAAAATGGCACTCACTCTGGTATTCCGCCAAACTCTTCAGTGGTAGAATCATTGCCAGCACCTCACGCAGGGCGATCCCTTCGCGGTCCGGTACACCAGGCCACTGTCACTACTGATGCCTCCTTAGAAGGATAGGGAGCCTACACAGGCCAGCACCTCACCAGAGGGCTGTAGCAACCCAAAGACAAAGCCCTACACCTAAATGTCTTGGAACTAAGAGCTGTGCTCTGGGCCCTGCAAACCTTCAAGCCGCAAATCTGGAACCACGTAGTTTACATCTTCACCGATAACACGACCACCATGGGCCTCATTACATGGAATGCGGTAAACCCTGGTGCTGCTAGCACCATGGTTGCCGCCGGTACCATACCGGTACCACCATGGAGGAAAGGGGAATTACCACCCCATTCCAAGGTTGGCGGGGCAGTAATTCCCCCTTTCTCCATGGCCCTTCCCCATTCCCATTTTTGCCCCATAGGGCTCAATGGGAATGGGGAAGGGGCTAATTACGGTACCGCAAATTGCGGTACCGTTATTAGCACCAAGGTCCCTTTGCAGGTCCCAACTTTAACGGCTGGTCTACACCAGCCGTTAAGGTTGGGTCCCGCAAAGGGACCTCGTAGTAAGGTGGTAAGGGTTTACCGATACCAGTGCCCTTACCGGTACCGGTAAAGCCTTACCACCTACCGTGTAATGAGGCCCCATGTTTTATATCCGGAAGCAGGGCTGTACCCGCTCTCCAGTACTGTCCAAGGAAGCTCAAGCGCTATGGAAATGGGCAATATCACAGAACATGTTCTCCCACCTTTGCATCTACCAGGGATCCACATCACCATTGCAGATTCCCTCTGCAGAGTGCTTTGATTCTGCCACGAATGGGAGCATCACCAGAACCAGGTTCTCCTCCTCTTCTCCAGATGGGGTCGCTCAGAGATCGTCTTGTTCACCACAGCAGCAAACTCAAAGTGTTCCCAGTTTGCCATCGTGCACCCTGTGGTACTTCTATCTCGAGTGCTAAACACACTCAAACGGAGCTGCTGCCAGATAATCTTAATCACCCCGGCATAGCTATGCCAAATTTGGTACTCCGACCTACTTCATCTGTGTGTCCCACTACATCCTCTGTTGGACCTGTTCCTCAGAGATGGAGGATCTGTGCTGCATCACAAACCAGTATGCCTGAAGCTGAAAGCTTGGCTCCTGCATCCCTAAATGCCATTATCTCTAGAATGCAGACAGTTTCTGGCGAAGGCTACAGCATCCTCTACACTGTTGTGATATAACACAAATGGAAGCGGTTGACCATATTGTGTCGGTGTTAGGAAATATTTCGTAATTGTAGGTAATTTTCCTTCCATGTGGCAACCCCTAAACTTTTTGCTGTTGTTTTTCACCTTGTTCTTGACTTTGCCAGAGAAGTGCAGCCTTCTGCCGCACTCCTCTGGGCTTTCGCTCCTTTCTTACGGGGAAACTGACATGCCCTTAAGACAGTCAGTACCGGGGAACGCTGTTTCCCGTAGTTTCTTTTATCATGTTGCGGCTTTCGTGCAACATGACACAAGAGGGCACTGTAAGCTAAGTTACAGCTCTCTTGGGTCTTTAGCCTTCTACAGGCCCTAGATACTTGTTTAGGATTGTATCTGATCGGTGCAAGTGATTCAGGGACGGGAATGGTGGCAGCGATCGTTTCTTGTGTTTTGAGCTCCTTTTGGCGTTCTAAGCGCGTCTCTCGCACTTAACCCAAAATGTTGGCCTGGCTCCCAAAATGACCAGACCACGAGGCTCCTTTGTCCTGTCCGCTGACCGTCTTGCTCCCTTCACCTTCCCCAGGTCGAGCCGACCCGGGGCCTTCCTTATTTGGGCATGTACTTTCCCGCGAAACACGGATGCTTTCGCGGGCTTCTACATGTCTTGTGTGTGCCTCCAGGATGTGGGCTGGGATGTCTGGTCCCAATACACATCCTGGGTGCCAGAGAGTCTAGGGTGGTGTGAATGCCTGGGACCACCGTGGTCCGTGATTGGTCCACGAATGGTGTGAGTGTTGATGAGCGGATCTCCCATTGGGTCCCCTCCGTTTTGGCGCGAAGGGAACCGTGGATAAGTGGGGGCTGGAAACACCACTACCATGTCGATCTCCTGAGTTCTCACGAACGAAGGAATACAGGATCCAAGTATCCTGCAACCAAGAGGCTGGACCGAGGAATCGCTGGTGACCCGCTGAAGGACTTCTCCTCTGCACTGCTGTCGCCTTGTGAAACCCTTTTCACCTTCGATCGAACCAGAAGGCCTGTACTGGTACTTTGACCCTTGGAATAGCGGGAACAGCTATTCTCGGCATCTTCACCATCTCCTGCCAGTAAGCCTTCGGAAGCGTCTCTGGGCCATCCAGCTGACTGACCAGCTTACACGGGAGTGTTGCTCTGTAACCGCCGCCAGGTTGTGTAGTATTTCGAGTCCTTGTCACTCTCACACGCTTCGTACACTTGGCCTTCCCAGGTCTGAAGTGAGTAGTGTACATTTGGCTCAGATACACACGGCCGCTCCGTTGCCCTGCTGGGGTAACAAACTGTGCGGGTTTCTTCGATTGGGACGTCTTTTTACTCAACACGACGACGAGGCGTTCCCTGCTCTTCTGAACCTGCCAGCTGCTGAAACTGACGCAGAGAAGCCTGGGTCTGCTTGCATCGGGGACCGGTGAGTAGCATAGCTAGGATCTGGTCGCCCTCCTGCAGGAGCCCATTGCTTTTCCCCGCTGTGTCAAACAGCACCCTTTTCCGTACTCGCGCTCTGCTTCTGCCCACTGTGGAGGCTGCGCTTGAGTCGCGGAACTTGTTCTTCTTCTTTTGTGCACTAAACTGAACTGCCTGATTTCCCTCAAAGAGCTTCTCCTTTTGCCCGTTGGCACCAGCGCGTGCAGGTACTTTTGAGCACAAGGCTCCACTCTTCGCAGGGCTCGGACTTCCATCTAGTTAGGTGCCTCTGAAGGCGAACTGGGTCTAAGCGTTATTTCGCACCGCCTGTTTTCCCTCCCTTTTAGGTGGACTACACATTTCGTGCATATAACGCTTGAGACTGGTTGTATTTGTATATATATTGTGTTGATATGGTATGTGTTGGTTTACTATCGTTATATTGTGATTTTCTCGCTACGGTCATTGTTTTAAAGGCCTTGAAATAAATGTGTATATATTTTTAATATTACAACTGTTTGGAGTAGTTTGTAAGTGATCTTGCTTTTTGTGCTCATTGCGGGCTTTCAGTCACCCTCACCCCTCTTGAGACCTAGTCTTGACCGCCGCGATCGCTACCTTGATTGGTCTAGCTCGCCCAGAGGTTACCCTGTTCCAAGTAATTAGGTTGGCCTTCTGAACTTCTGCGCCACCAGGACAGAGTTCAGAAATCCGTCTTAACAAATTGGTGTACAGCGGTGGGATACGACTGAAGGTATCCAGTGTTGCGCACGAACTAAGGCATTTCAGGTTATTCCAACCAGGACACGTAGTGAATTGTTGTAGTATAACTTTAAAAAGGCCATAGTCCTATCTAACAGTATGGAAACAAATACCTTGTTAACTTTAAATGCTTCCAAATCAGAAACATTGAAAAAGATGTGTGCGGAGAGAGGTGTTTCCTCTCAAGGCACGAAATTGGAAATGATCCAAAGAATCGTGGCGTGGCAAGAAGCGCAGCTTGACGCTAAAACTTCTGAGGACAGTGCGGAAGGAGTTGGGGCTGCTCTCACTGGTAGAACCGACGGTTCTGCCGCTGCACTGATCCATCGCGACCACGAGGACAGGGAGGATGAGATGTCTAATGTTTCCTCTGCCAGTGCTGATGGGGAGGCTATGCTTGAATTCAAGAAGCAAGAGCTGCGGTTTAGGCAGCAGGAGCTTGAATTCAACATAGCCAAACTAAAAATCGAACAGGCAGAAAAACAAAATGACAGGGATAACCAGTTGGAACTGGCCAAGCTTCAGGTTGCAAATGGGTCCAAGGGTCCTGGACATGGGTCTGGGGCCTCCTCTCATCCACGGTTTCCGAAAGATCTGCTCATTATTAGGAAAGGAATGACATTATGGACTGGCTGAATGCGTTTGAGTATGCATGCGAAGTTCAACAAGTTGACAATGCTGATAAGATTGCCTGGTTACTCAGCAGACTGCCCCATTCTGGCTGTAGTGCCATTATGGAAATGTCGAAGGCTGAGCGAGCTGATTTCGCAATGTTAAAGCAAACTCTCATTTTAAAGTTTGGGAAGACTCCGGCCCAATATTTGAAACGTTTCAGAGAGTATAAGAAAAAGGAAGGTGGTACTTGGGTATCTTATGTCACTGAATCCTTGAAAAACTTAACTGGCTGGGTCGAAGGTTATAAGGTTTCTACCTTTGAAGGCATGATAAATCTTGTCATGCTGGAACACATTTTTGCATCTTCTTCCCCGGAGCTTAAGCAGCATTTGGCCGATTCGAAGGAGATAGATCCTAAGAAGCTGGCCATTGCAGCAGACTTATGGGTGTCACATCGAGTGTCCCATAAGGACAAAACTCATCCTGGCAAGCAGGAGGAAGGGAAAAAGTCCAAAGATATGGAGGGTGGAGAATCTGATAAATCTTCTTCTCATAAGGGCCACAAAAAGAAAAATAAGGGTAAGACACAAGAGAACTCACAGGGTAGTGGAGGTCAGCCTCCGAAACAGAACTCTGGTTACAATAAGCCTCCCTATGTAAACAGACCCAATGGATCTTGTTTTGCTTGTGGAGCAACTGACCACGTGAAGGGGGATCCCCGGTGTAAGGTTAGACCTTTGGGGGTCCACTCCGCTAATCTGGCCTTCTCCTCCTACGAGGAAGAAGAGATTACAGGAACATCCTTCTCCTCAGACTCATTTCCCAGCGGGATAGAGGCTGAGGTAGTTTTAGTATCCCTGGGTTCCTAGGAGCCTAAATACCAAGCACTACTTTAAAGACAGTGTGCTAATCAATGGAGTAGATACTCCAGCTCTTAGGGATAGTGGGTGCAGTCGCACTGTAGTGGATTCTACCTTGGTAGACTCAGAGGAAGTTGCCAGAGCTACTCTGATGCCCACTAAGTTGGCTGACGGCCCTCTCCGTATGTTCCCAGTAATACCTGTAAATCTTACTTTAAATGGTACAGCAGTCAGGATTCCAGTGAGCATTCAGAGAAACGTCCCGGGAAAGGTCTTGTTAGGTAATGATCTCAGAGCTCTAGGGCTCCTAGGAGATACTGCCGAAAGACCCTACACACGGTCTCAAGCACGGGCAGCATTGGCCAAGACCAATACGCCGCCCCAGCCGAAGGGGAAACCCAAGGCGAAAGGAGTCGACAAGTCAAGACGAGGGAAAGAGAATATTCCCCCGAGCTCGCCTACCACTGCGGTGGAGGAAGTTGGTCAATCGCCCGGGCCTGACGAGGAGGTGGCGATGCCTGAAGTATTTGACCCCAACGATCATCCTGAACTAAAAGACTTGTTAGTTGAAGGAGGTCCTGATAGGGACGAATTCATTAAAGGCCAACGTGAGTGCCCATCTCTGGAAGGCCTAAGGAGACAGGCCTGCTCCCAGCTTCAGGGTGAACCTCCTGGGACGCATAGGATTTATTGGGAAGGTGGACTCCTGTATAGTGAGCCCACAGAGTCTACAGAAGGAGACCATAGGAGGTTGGTGGTTCCCCTTGCTGTTAGGCCCTTCCTCCTGCAGTTGGCGCATGAAGTTCCCCTTGCTGGTCACCTTGGTATGAAGAGGACCAAGCAAAGGCTATACATGCACTTCTACTGGCCCAAGATGGGGGTGCAAGTAGAAAGTCACTGCAGGAGTTGTGCCTCCTGCCAGTTGTCTGGTAAGGTTGGCGCGACAATCCAAGCTCCGTTGGTACCGCTCCCGGTTGTGGGGGTACCACTTGAAAGGGTAGGGATCGACATCATTGGTCCCCTTGACCCGCAAACATCCTCAGGCAATAGGTTTATCCTGGTGCTGGTCGACCATGCAACCAGATATCCTGAGGCCATCCCATTGAAAACTGTAACTGCCAAGTCAGTTGCAAAAGCTTTACTTGGCATATTTACTAGGGTTGGCTTCCCTAAAGAAGTTGTGTCGGATCGTGGCAGCAACTTTATGTCGAAGTATATGCAGGCTATGTGGAAAGAATGTGGGGTCACCTACAAGTTCTCTTCTGCATACCACCCCCAGACCAATGGTCTGGTGGAACGTTTCAACAGAACGTTAAAAAGCATGATTGGGGCTCTGGAGGAACCTCAGAGAAGAAAATGGGATCTTCTTTTACCATGCTTACTGTTTGCCTACCGAGAGGTACCACAGGAGGGTGTTGGCTTCAGCCCCTTCGAACTTCTGTTCGGTCATCCCGTACGGGGACCCTTAGCCATCGTCAAAGAGGGATGGGAGATGCCCACTCCCCCTGTTACTACCAACGTAGTTGATTATGTGCTAGGGCTCAGAAAACGGATGGTACTTCTGATGGGCTTGGCTAGTGATAAATTGAAGGCAGGACAAGCGCTGGTGAAACATTGGTACGACCAGAAAGCTTCCCTCATCAACTTTACACCTGGTCAGCAAGTCCTGATCATGAATCCCATAAGGCCTCTAGCTTTACAGGACAAATGATCAGGCCCTTACACAGTGGTGGAGCCCCTGGGTGAGGTTAACTATTTAGTGGACCTTGGAAGGCCTGGACAGGCTCCAAAAGTGTTTCACGTGAATAGGCTGAAGGCTTTCATCCCAAGAGTCGAAATCGCAGCACTCCTACTGGCTTCAGACGTTGAGGAAGAGGAGTCTGAACCTCTCCCTGACCTGTTCCAAAGCGGTCCTTCAGATAGCTCCTTTGAGGGTGTCCGAGTGGCCCCTCACCTGACTTCTGATCAGCAGGCTGAGGTGAAAAGTTTGCTTAGGCAGTTTTCCCCCCTGTTTTCACAGTCGCCTGGTTTGACACCTTGGTGCAAACATAACATAGACACAGGAGACAGTGTACCTACCAAAAGTAGGGGATACAGGATGTCAGACAAAGTACGGTCTTATATTAAGACCAAGGTCAACAAGATGTTAGACCTTGGGGTGATTGAACCCTCTAGTAGTCCTTGGTCCAGCCCTGTGGTTTTGGTTCCAAAGGCAGGCACTTCTGAATTGAGGTTCTGCATGGATTACAGGGCTCTGAATGCTGTCACCAAGACAGATGCACACCCCTTGCCTCGAACAGATGAGCTGGTGGATACTTTGGGTGCCTCCAAGTACCTCATCACGTTTGACCTCACTGCTGGCTATTGGCAAATAGCTTAAGCAGAACATGCCAAGGAGAAGGCAGCATTTTCTACTCCAGACAGCCTTTACCAATTCCGGGTAATGCCGTTCGGGTTGAAGAATGCACCTGCCACTTTCCAGAGGCTTGTGAATCATGTGTTGAATGGGTTGGACGAATTCTGTCTATATCTGGACGATATAGCAGTTTTCAGTGCCACCTGGGAAGACCATGTGAAACACCTCGGGATTGTGCTCCAGGCTCTTCAGAAAGCACACCTGACCATAAAGGCTAGTAAATGCCAGATTGGACAAGGCTCAGTGGTTTACCTTGGACATGAAGTAGGTGGAGGGAGGATACAGCCTCTTCCCAGTAAAGTACAAGCAGTACAAGACTGGCCTACCCCCACTACGCAAACCCAAGTGAGAGCCTTCTTAGGACTCACGGGGTATTACTGCAATTTTGTGGCAGACTATGGCACCATAGCTGCCCCTCTGACTGCCCTCACAACTCTGAAGAAACCCAAGAAGGTAACTTGGACCGAGGAGTGTGAGAAGGCCTTCAATGGCTTAAAAGACTCCTTGTGCCAGGCCCCTGTCCTCAGGGCCCCTGATTATCAAAGACCTTTTATCGTGCAGACGGACGCCTCTGACACTGGGATAGGAGCTGTACTATCACAAGTAGATGAGAAGGGTAAGGAACACCCTATTGGTTTTATTAGCCGCCAGCTTAAGGACAGAGAGCTCAGATGGTCCACGGTAGAGAAAGAATGTTTCTCTGTTGTGTGGGCCCTAAGGAAGCTGAGGCCCTACCTCTATGGGACCCACTTTACTGTGCAAACTGACCATAAGCCCTTAAAGTGGCTAATGAACATGAAGGGGGAGAATCCAAAGTTGCTTAGTTGGTCCATAAGTCTACAAGGCTTCGACTTCACTATTGAGCATAGGCCAGGTGTCCAACATAGCAATGCTGATGGGTTGTCCAGAATGTTTAACCGACCTGAACAAGAGACTCATCCAGGGGTGGATTAGTTCCCCCTGTCCATAGTCTGGGAGGGGCGAGTGTTAGGAAAGATTTCGTAATTGTAGGTAATTTTCCTTCCATGTGGCAACCCCTAAACTTTTTGCTGTTGTATTTCACCTTGTTCTTGACTTTGCCAGAGAAGTGCAGCCTTCTGCCGCACTCCTCTGCGCTTTCGCTCCTTTCTTACGGGAAAACTGACATGCCCTTAAGACATTCAGTACCGGGGAACGCTGTTTCCCGTAGTTTCTTTTATCATGTTGCGACTTTCGTGCAACATGACACAAGAGGGCACTGTAAGCTAAGTTACAGCTCTCTTGGGTCTCTAGCCTTCTACAGGCCCTAGATACTCGTTTAGGATTGTATCTGATCGGTGCAAGTGATTCAGGGACGGGAATGGTGGCAGCGATCGTTTCTTGTGTTTTGAGCTCCTTATGGCGTTCTAAGCGCGTTTCTCACGCTTAACCCAAAATGTTGGCCTGGCTCCCAAAATGGCCAGACCACGAGGCTCCTTTGTCCTGTCCGCTGACCGTCTTGCTCCCTTCACCTTCCCCAGGTCGAGCCGACCCGGGGCCTTCCTTATTTGGGCATGTACTTTCCCGCAAAACACGGATGCTTTTGCGGGCTTCTACATGTCTTGTGTGTGCCTCCAGGATGTGGGCTGGGATGTCTGGTCCCAATACACATCCTGGGTGCCAGAGAGTCTAGGGTGGTGTGAATGCCTGGGACCACCGTGGTCCGTGATTGGTCCACGAATGGTGTGAGTGTTGATGAGCGGATCTCCCATTGGGTCCCCTCCGTTTTGGCGCGAAGGGAACCGTGGATAAGAGGGGGCTGGAAACACCACTACCATGTCGATCTCCTGAGTTCTCACGAACGAAGGAATACAGGAGCCAAGTATCCTGCAACCAAGAGGCTGGACCGAGGAATCGCTGGTGAAGGACTTCTCCTCTGCACTGCTGTCGCCTTGTGAAACCCTTTTCACCTTCGATCGAACCAGAAGGCCTGTACTGGTACTTCGACCCTTGGAATAGCGGGAACAGCTATTCTCGGCATCTTCACCATCTCCTGCCAGTAAGCCTTCGGAAGCGTCTCTGGGCCATCCAGCTGACTGACCAGCTTACACGGGAGTCTTGCTCTGTAACCGCCGCCAGGTTGTGTAGTATTTCGAGTCCTTGTCACTCTCACACGCTTCGTACACTTGGCGTTCCCAGGTCTGAAGTGAGTAGTGTACATTTGGCTCAGATACACACGGCCGCTCCGTTGCCCTGCTGGGGTAACAAACTGTGCGGGTTTCTTCGATTGGGACGTCTTTTTACTCAACACGACGACGAGGCGTTCCCTGCTCTTCTGAACCTGCCAGCTGCTGAAACTGACGCGGAGAAGCCTGGGTCTGCTTGCATCGGGGACCGGTGAGTAGCATAGCTAGGATCTGGTCGCCCTCCTGCAGGAGCCCATTGCTTTTCCCCGCTGTGTCAAACAGCACCCTTTTCCGTACTCGCGCTCTGCTTCTGCCCACTGTGGAGGCTGCGCTTGAGTCGCGGAACTTGTTCTTCTTCTTTTGTGCACTAAACTGAACTGCCTGATTTCCCTCGAAGAGCTTCTCCTTTTGCCCGTTGGCACCAGCGCATGCAGGTACTTTTGAGCACAAGGCTCCACTCTTTGCAGGGCTCGGACTTCCATCTAGTTAGGTGCCTCTGAAGGCGAACTGGGTCTAAGCGTTATTTCGCACCGCCTGTTTTCCCTCCCTTTTAGGTGGACTGCACATTTCGTGCATATAACGCTTGAGACTGGTTGTATTTGTATATATATTTTGTTGATATGGTATGTGTTGGTTTACTATCGTTATATTGTGATTTTCTCGCTACGGTCATTGTTTTAAAGGCCTTGAAATAAATGTGTATATATTTTTAATATAACAACTGTTTGGAGTAGTTTGTAAGTGATCTTGCTTTGTGTGCTCATTGCGGGCTTTCAGTCACCCTCACCCCTCTTGAGACCTAGTCTTGACCGCCGCGATCGCTACCTTGATTGGTCTGGCTCGTCCAGAGGTTACCCTGTTCCAAGTAATTAGGTTGGCCTTCTGAACTTCTGCGCCACCAGGTCAGAGTTCAGAAATCCGTCTTAACAGTCGGTCACAACAACTAGACCCTCTTTGGATCAAAGCTGCACACATCTCGCCATATCATCCCTGGCAAAAGTATGACAGGTGCATGCCTTCATTAGGGTGCCTTTAGCAGCCCTTTTTTCACTACGTCTCACTTCAGGTCAACCTTCTCTGTGGTTGCAGAGAGTGGTTAAAGAATTCCTCAATGGTCTGTTCCAGGCGTTTCCTCCAGTAAAAGCTCCAGCTCCAGTGTGGGAACTTAATGTGGTTCTCTCTACGTTAATGGGTCTACCGTTTGAACATCTTCACTGGGCTCCGTTGAAGTTCCTATCATGTAAAGCAGCTATTCTAGTGGCCATTATGTTTGTCAGACGTGTAGGAAATGTGCAAGCTCTTCCCTGCAAGCCACCATACCGGACTTTCCACCAATCCAAGGTAGTGCTCTGCATGAGCCCTTCCTTCATGTCGAATGTTCCCTCAGCTTTCCACCTGAATGAACCACTACTTCAACCCGTTTTCTTTGGTCCCCCCCCACTTCTCCATCAGAGAGGACCTTGCACTTGCTGGATGTTGTGCGTGCCTTGAAGTTTTATGTCACCTGCTCAAAAGAATTCTGTGTAACCTTGCAGCTATTTGTATCATTTGGACCTGTGGGCAAAGGCAAAGCCCTGGCAATGTCTTCCATTTCCAGATGGCTATCTGGCTGCATCTCTCATTGCCACCAGCTGGCAAACAGGCTCCTGCCAGGTAGAGCAATGGTGCATTCCACCCAAGCGGTGGCATCTAATGAAGTGGTCTTGTCTGGTGTTCCCCTGCTCGACATCTGCAGGGTGACCACATCGACAGGGATTCCAGGGAGGAGTCCTGTGTCAGCCAGGCAGTACTTCGCAAACCTTTCGCTTGAGGTAAGTGTTCCAATGGTAAGTTTCAATTGCTTCTGTGGAGCTATGCCGCCTCCCATTGGTTGTGTATATGTACTCTGTGTATTCGTATTTATGAGCATATGAGTCCATGAAGATCCAATGCAGGAGAAGAAACAAGTTACTTACCTATAACTCCTGTTCTCCAGCATTGGTATTTTGCATGGATTCACATGCAGCACTCCCTCTTACCCCTCTTTGGCTCTTCATGGTTCCTACTACCACTTTACGTGCACTTCAGAATCTGACGATGGCCACCAGGGGTTGAACTAAGGAGGATTAATGTCATTGGCTGAGGCAGTATGACCCAAAGTGACAGCGATAAGCTATATAAGTGACAAGCAGTTTGAAGCTTTAAAGCAAAAATGCTTTAATATTACAGAGGATTCCCAGCCTGATGAATGGGAATATTCAATAAGCATGTGCATCAATGAACAGTTCCAATGCTGGAGAACAGGAATTACAGGTAAGTAACTTGTTTTTAGGGTGGAGGGAGCATGCTTGAGGTTAAGAAGTAGACCAGTGACCACCCTAGTTTGGTTTTCGTGCAGTCACTCGTCAGCCAAGTTGGTAAACATAACTATACATTTTCTAAGCTACCTAATTGAACCTCGGAGTTCTTGAAGCCATCTGTGGAACAGCACATGCTCTTATGGCACACTTTTTCAACACACTCTTACGACACACACTTATGATACACGTTCTTATGACACACACTTCCCATACATGCTCTTATGATACACGCTGTTACGACACGCACAACACATTCTTATAATACACACCGTTAAGACACACACACGGCACATGCTCTTAAAACATACGCTCAGAATCAATGTACATCTTTGATAAGAACTGTACCCGTACATGTACAATTTGTACATGTACACAAATATAGGTATGTAAACTCACATGAAAGTCAGTCAGGACTAACTTTGAAGTTATGTTTCATATCTAGTTTGATGGACAGGTTTACCAACAGATCCATAGGACAGCTATGGGGTCAGCCATGGCTCCTTCTTTGGCTAACTTATATGTCGACTTCTTTGAGCATATGAGCATTTACAATGACAACAACATATCACGGTGTGGAAGAGGTACATCGATGACATGCTACTTGTGTGGCACGGAGATGAACTGACCCTATTGGCTTTCTTTCAATGGCTGAATGGGATTAATCCTTTTCTCAAATTCACAATGAATCACCACAGGGAACAGATCGATTTTTTATATCTCATGATCATTGTGAATCTGTCTACCAACCGACTTGAGTTAAAACCGTTTCATAAGGCAACTGACCGAAATTCGTTACTCAAGTATGATAGTTTCCATCCGAAAGCTCTGAGAGGCAATTTACCATTCGGCCAATTTTTGCAGCTGAAGCGGAACAGTAGCAACAGAGAGGTGTTCCTGTCTGAGGTGTCAACATTGAGTCAGAACCTGATCCAACGGGGCCACCCCAAGAAAATTGTAAGAATATCTATGAAGAGGGCATCCAATAACCAACGTGAAGCCCTGTTTGAATACAGGCCTAAACCTATCCCCAGCAGGATTGACTCACTTGTGTTTGTCAGCACCTTTAACCACTTATCATATCAAGTGAAGATTGTGAAAAAACACTGGCACATTCTAGCTCAGGCGAAAATACCTGTTGAAGCCCCTCGTTGTGCCTTTAAACGTGGACACAATGTGAAAGAACTGGTGAGCAGGAATGACATCAGTAATAGAGGTAATGCCCAGAATACTATCACCCAACTATGGGGATGCCAAAACTTAGAGGACATGCACCCTGTGGGGCATGTGTCTGTTGCCAGTTTACTAGCCGTACAACTGAGGTTGATATTGGGTTACAGAGACCTTGAGAATAGAAGATGTTCTCCAATTGCAACTCCAGCAATGTAATATACGCGATATGGTGCCCGTTTTCCCAAATTATATTTGCAAAACGGAACGAAAAATCAAAGTCCGTATTAATGAGCACAGGAGTTGCATCAGAACCAGGATTCTCACGGCTCCTATGGTGGGTCACTTTGTTATGCTGGACCATGGTTATAATGATCTTAGATGGACTGTGTTAAAAAAGATTCCACTGACCCAGAACAACCCAGTAGACAAACAGACCCTCAAACTCATCTTTTTGAGTAAAAGCCATGTGCTGGGTCTGAATGAATCAATGAATTGGAATATGTAACCTCCAGGACCCTGCCCAGTAGCGAATTATCTCAGGACAGTGATGAATACTCTGGCATTTTTATGACACCTGCTGTATTTGTTCACAGGAAACATCTGAAGTTGTCTGACATTGATTATTGTCGGCTTGGTAATTTGTGAGGCTGTTATTGTTAGGCTTACCTATCTGTGCGGAAACGGCACGCCTTAACCCCAGAAGTTGCTCTCCCCACGTTGACGTACACACGACATGGTGATCACGTGTCTGGATTTGAGATCACGTGCTCCATATATCTGGGGATCCTACACCTATGCGGCGGAAGACAAAATGCTATGCAGCGAAGATGGCGGTAAGTTTGTCCGACTGGTTGGCCAAGTAGAGAACTGCCTCTGTCATACTGACCCTGTCTTATTGACCACAGTTAGTTGCAATGGAAAAAGCTGTTAGGAATTACTTAACATTATTTACCAGTGTGTCGGTATTTTGGTAGTTGCCATGATTGATTATAAATGCTTACATGACATACACATAATGTGTTTGAGGAGTGACTCGCTGTCTGTTTTTGTATGTTTATAATACAGATAGTGAATCTCTTCTGAGAGCGCTTAGACGACAGTGATTGTGATCCTTCGGCTCTTCGCAGAGACGTATAAATATCTAAGTCTCGACTGCTCTGCCACAAGTGGGCGTGCTGTTTTGGAACAGGTCAGTCTTCTGTTTACTCACATTGTAGTTACAGTACGGTGGTGTGTTGAACGTAGGGGTGAATGTCGCGCCTAGAGTGAACGTGATGACGACCGTTTGTTTCCTTCTATTTTTTCTATTTTTTCCCCGCTTGGCTGTTGGTCTACTCGATTTCTCCAGTCTGATTATGCAGGCACCGCACTGTTCGGGGGTGGTCAGAGATCTCTTGACCCGCGCATGGAATGGGTTAAGTGTTACTTACCCTCACCAAGAAGAGACGTGCCATTGTGAACCGGAAGCTTTGGTGAGCCGTGAGTGCCTTTACTGTTGATGTATACACCTCACTCAGTTTCGGGTGGTGATCATACGGGTCTTGAGTGTCTTCTATGGCCTGCTCTGTTGTTACATGTGGTGGTGTACCATTGCATCTGCACTGAATTGGAATTTCCAGGAGTGTTGGAGTTTCTCTAATATTATATAGGACTATGGGGTGATCGTCATCTCGAGCCTGTGTATGACCGTACTAATGTCACCCCCGTTGAGGGTGTTTTCTCTTCGGGCTTGCATTTCAAGTTTAGGACACTATGGGCCTCATTACGACCCTGGCGCTAATGGGTTAACGGCGCTGTAAAAGGCTGCGGCGCCGTTAACCCATTAGCGCCTGATTACGAGGTCCCTTTGCAGGACCCGACCTTAACGGCTGGTCTACACCAGCCGTTAAAGTAGGGACCCGCAAAGGGAACTTGGTGCTAAGTACGGTACCGCAATTTGCGGTACCGTACTTAGCGCCTTGCCCATTCCCATTGAGCCCTATGGGGCAAAAATGGGAATGGGGAAGGGCCATGGAGGAAGGGGGAATTAACGCCCCGGAAACCTTGTAATGGGGTGGTAATTCCCCCTTTCTCCATGGCGGAGTCGGTAAGTTACCGGCATGGACCATGGTGCTATTAGCACCATGGTCCTCCGCCTGGGTCGTAATGAGGTCCTATATGTCTAAAAACTCAAAATCAATCTCAGGACTATCTTTGATGTCAATTTCCATATGTAGTTAAGATTTATACAAGATTTAAATTGCGTACATGTACAAAATAGAAACCGTATGGCTCATACGCCATACGCTGAAACACTCATACAGCATAAACTCATGCTACACACGCTTGTAAGATGCATGCCATACTGCACACAAAAACTCTGAAATTAGATTTAATTTAAAAAAGTGTTAAATAAGAGTAAAGGTTAATCTTACAGATTGTAAAGTTTGGGAATAACAATGTTAAGGTACAAACAGTTACTGTATAACACTTTGAATCCAACTTTAACACTCACTTCAAGTATAAGGCTGGTTAAATCAATACCATAGTTGGAGTGTTAAGGTTGGATTTGTAGTGGTATGGATTGAGTGTTTATAGTTGAATGTGTAGTTGTATACAGTGAGTGTTTGTACCTTAATGAATGTACTTTTTATTAGATTAACCTTAACTCTTAGTTAAAAGGGTTTTTTATATCTAAAATATATATATGTGATAGCCCCTCTACTGATACGAACACGGCATGAACGAGCTTTTATGTGTGAAGATGCCCACTCAGGAGTGTCTATAATCATGCTTTAACCCACTTTGTCTTTCCGAAGAAGAAGTATCCATTTGTATACCAGTCGAATCCTATTTACAAGGACAGGCCTCACCAAAATCCTAGAAAACTTACCTTTAAGCCAGAATAACACCAGCAACCCCAAACACATGTTTCTGCCTGTGTGGGCATCATCAGTGAGATGGAACTGTATCTTTCTAGGCAAAGAGAGCAGAGGGTTCATGCCTGGACTATCTTTCATAACATAGTGTGAAGAACCATGTCTTTTAAAAATGTTAATTATGCAAAAATGTGAGACCCTCTACTGAGGCGAACACGGCATGAATGACCTGTTCTGTGGCTAGGTGCCTGCTCATGAGGGTCTTCAATCACATTTTGGCCCGGAGAAGAAATATCAATTTGCATATGAGTCTGGTCGAGCCCACAAGGATGGTCTGGCACCAAAATGCTTGGCAATTCTCCTCTGAACAAAATTACCAACAGCAACCCCAATGACTTGTTACTGCCGTTTTGGCCATCATCAGTGAGGTGAGGATGTGGCTCTATACACAGAGAGCAAGGGGTCCATGTCTTCTAAGCTAATCTGTATAAATGTGTTTCTGAAGTGGAGGAGCACTTCCTGCGACGCCTACTGGGTTGTGTTGTGGCATGTGTAACTTGTTAGTTGAATTGGCTAATTTTACTCTCACATTTCAGAAGTGTTTTTTATAATTCATGTTTTAATCCCACCATAACAGTGATGGTGTTTTCTTAACATGGCGGTCCAAAGCTCCAATCACAATATTTCACCACGCTGTTGAGCCCCATGGTAAGTAAAATACATATGTGGTTGTCTTCATCCTTGAGAGTTGTCTGTCTTGTACAGCTATGTATGAAATAGTATTGTCTATTGGTCAAAGCTATTTTTGGGACAAATATGCCTGTTTTTTAGCTGATTTGCATACCCACAATGTATTTTTCACTGGCTCTAATGGGAGGTGACCTCGCCTGGGTGAATTCAGGGTGGTGCAGGGACATGTGCGGCTGGGTGGTGCAGGGGCAAATATGCATGTTTTTCAGCTGATTTGCATACCCACAATGTATTGTTCACTGGCTTTAATGGGAGGTGAACTCGCCTGGGTGAATTCAGGGTGGTGCAGGGACATGTGCGGCTGGGTGGTGCAGGGGCAAATATGCATGTTTTTCAGCTGATTTGCATACCCACAATGTATTTTTCACTGGCTCTGGTGGGAGGTGAACTTGCAGGGGTGAATTCTGAGTGGTGAAGGGGCATGTTGGCTTGTTATCTGTTTCATTATCTCCCTCTCTCTATATATATACACACACACACACACACACACACACACACACACACACACACACACACACACACACACACACACACACACACACACACACACACACACACACACACACACACACACACACACACACACACACACACACACACACACACACACACACACACACACACACACACACACACACACACACACACACACACACACACACACACACACACACACACTAAATCAGCACTGAACCTCCTGCAACACTACCGTTGCCCCTCAAAATGTGAAAAAAGAAGCGCAGCCACATAGCCTTGCAATGGCTTCCCATTAACTGAATCAGGTACTAAAAACACTGAGAAATTGCTATGCTCTGCAAACAAAAGTCATGCAGTGTCTCTTTACATCCTCACTTTCCCCACGTTCTCTTTCAAGCCTTTAATGTAGAATTATCACCATCAAGACAAAAAACAGCCAATATCTGCATGCTTATGAATATAAAGGCCATGATTCAGCAGCTCAAATATCGCCATGTGTTTTACGATAACACTAGTTTAAATGTCGATTTCAAGACCAAAGAAATATGGCTCTGAAATATGTTGAACGATCGATCACAAGCGTACATTGTTCATTCATGGTCGGAAGATCTATTAAACACACTTGTCATGTGTCCAGGTGTCTCCAGGGTTAAGGGGACCCTAAGGCCATACTGATAACAAGGCTCACATTCCTTGGCATTTAAGTTATGCCGTTGTAATAGTTATTTTAAAATCCCTCAATGGACATTCCACATTTTAGGAATTATTTTTTTGGCCCTGTGAAAAAATCCTGAGAACATTTGGGTGTGTTTTTCATTATGTTTCTGCTTTTGTTGGCTCCGGGTTAGAGCATTGCATAGTCACTGAAAGGGGCTGTAGAACAGTATTGGTGCAGCCCAGTAAAGAGGGTGGGCATATAAATATGAGGCACTCACATTAAAGAGAATTCCACTGGTCTGTTATTACTGATGCTTGTCTAAGGTTTTAGGAATTACAGATGTTAGTAATATTCTTTCGTTGGCGATGTGCCTCCCCCAATGCAACCATAAATCCACTCTTTTGACGACAACAAAAGAATGAAAGCAGAACATTTTGTTTTTATTTGTTCTTAACAAAACGCACAGTCATATTATATAGAGTTAACAATATGCCCCACTTCCTCTGAACACATCTATACAGTCCTGGCTCTTCAAACAAAGTCACTGCATGCTGGAGTGTGCACGTCCAAACGTATAATGGGCAAAAGCCCGCCTACGAATCATAACATGCCAAAAACTGCTGCTGCCTACAAAACCATGACTAGCTACATGTGCTCATAACTGCAAATTGTGATTTAGGAAACACAAAGACATATTGCCTCATCATCTCCAATGGGAACAGGTCACAACTAGGTGTGAGAAATCCTCACACACTTCACACACCCCTCCCAATTGTTTAGTTGACCTCAGTTTCCTACATTCGAAAAGTGAGAAGCAGATTATGCAGAAGGAAAAGTAGAGCTTTCAGGTTACCCTGTGGCACTCATAAGTAGCATACCAAGTCCTTGTTGTATTCGTGCATGCTGCTTTATTTGCCTAACTAGCACAGGACCAATGATTAGCGTTAAACCTCCTCGCACAGTATTTATATTTTGGTCTAATTATATCTTTTGGCACGATATTCAGATGTGGTGTAATTTATACTGGCATCTGATTCAATTGGCATTCTTCCTAGTCTGGCAGTGGCCCGCAGTATCCGCCACTGCTCAGTGATGTGGTAGAACTATGTGTTTGCTGTGCATCCAGTGTTTTGGTAGGGTGCAAAATATTCTGATGGACACAAAGAATTTGCTCCATAGAAAAGGCGCCTGAAGTCTTGTAATATCTTGTATGTAACTTCCCCTGCAGAACTGGCTGTAAATCGTATGGCCTTCATTCAAATTCCTTCATGCCATGTGCTTTAAAATGTACAATTTAACCTATTCTTTAAAAAAAATATCTTGAGGTGAGCAGCATCTCAAACTCTCAAGGGCTAGTGGACTCACCTCTATTGCGAGGTGGTATTAGGAAGCAACAGTTTGAAAGTGAACAGGTCGACAATAATAACTTTTTTTTTAACATTTACAAACTATGAGGAAGGGCCCCCAAATGTCTAGAATCCCCAGAGATGTAAATGAAGTATGAAGCCCATTAAACATGTTAAGAGCCCAAAAACACATACCGGAACTCCATCTGCAGTAAAAAAAAAATAATGTGGACATTTGAACTCTGTTCACAAACCACTAAAAGAAGTAATTCTACTCTTTTGGCTCCAAATGTTTCGGTGACGATTTATATATTGTCAGTTTCCTTAATTATGTGATGTGTGTACTTTGCAATTATTCTCTATAAAAGAGTACTATAGTCGTTCTTGAAAGCCAAAATTGTGAATATGTGTACCTAACAAGAGCTCTGAAGGTATGTGATCAAGTGCTTACATTCGAGAATTAAAATGTCTGCTTTATTGCTTAACGAAATTGTGTGATATTACGAAATTGTGTGATCCTATGCAAATAGTTCGATCTCACTGCATCTTATCTGCAAAAACTGGGAGTCCCTAGAAAGGATTGTCGCAACGACAAAGCATTATGCACCACTTTACACATACTTTGCGCATTTCCTAAAACACTTCAGAAACATTGTATATAATACTTTGCACTCGCTGAATGATTCTATTTAAAATCCAGGCTATCTCATGTTTTGTTCTTTGTGACGGTGTGCCATGTAGGTTTTGTGCTCATTCAATTGTTTTATACTGCACCACCGACACGGCTATCTTGTATATTGTGACATACACCTATGCATTTTGCCACACGCCTTCATCGTGAGTTTTGAAAACCTACTTTGACATTACCCTTACATTACCTTCCATTGAATGTGACCACATGTGTGCATCTAGCTTCCACAGTGTATTTAAAATATAATATCTGCAGTGGATAATCGTTGTGGTTTTGCAAACTTAAAGTTCAAACATCATTGGCAACTTTCCCTATGTGATTGCTGCTAAAAATGCCACACTTGTGCTTTTTTTGTCCTGACACGCACGCCAGCCTTTCCCACAGACCCATTAGTTTCCTATGTACCAGTTTTCTGAAGAGGGGTTTACGGTATTGTGTTGGCAACGTGCGTGTTGTGGTGGCGTGCAACGCTGCCTAGTTCCCAACCGATGTGCCGCAGATGGCACTGCACTTGGTGTCAATGTGTCCGACCTGTGACAACCAGGAGTTAACAGATTCGACTCCTTTCAATGTTCACCGCCATCTCAGGAGAGCGCATCCCTAGCTCTGCAGGGCACATGTGTGGTGCAGTATCCGGGTAGAATGTGGCTGGTCCGAGCCCAGGTGCTGCCCTGGTTTGCGCAGATGGAAAAAGACCGTGCACCAGTACCATTCCTGTCAGGCACGCAAGCGCGGGCTTCTACGCGCGCGCGAGCTGCAGTACTCACCAGTTATCCCCATATCCAAATCTTCACAACTCGGTGGACCAGGGGACCTTCATTTTCCATGCGTGCAACATAGACCCTCGGGAGCCACTTATCCCAAGCTCCAGCTACGTGAAGAGCACTTGGCGGGCGTGGGAAGCAGTGTCCCCATCGGACGTTCTCCAATTTGCACGTGCGCGGCAAACACGCCCTCGGTGTCAGAAGCCACTACGCGGCGAACTCTCCACGTGGGTGCTCCCAGGAATGGCCCCTTGCTCCCGCGCGCGCTCTGCCTTTTCGCCACTTCTTGCAGAAGACTAGTTCGTCAGGGACATGGAGTACGTGCCTCGGCAGGGACCCGTGGAGTTAATATTTTATCCAGTCTGGATTTTGAACCACAGAGGTCGTCGGTCCCCAGCAAGGGCTCGATCCAGCACTCAGTGTTTGTAAACCGGCGCCCGGCAGTCACAATAGCTGGGATCCCTGGCAGGACTGCAGGCTCTCTGCCCCGGCCAGGGGACTTGTAGTGACCGGAAACAGGGGTTTCCTTAAACGGAGGAAGGATTATCCGTGGACGTCTCGGCACCATCCTCAAGGGAAGGACAATGCAGCCACCAGCACGTCGCCTGAGCGCTGGCAGGCAGCCATGCCGAAGTGACAGGTTAGCTATGCAGTCATGCAATTGTCCTCACCATGTGGGCGCAAAGTTGAAAGTAGCAGACCCTTAGAGCCTCTGAGTAGGACCTTTCCGTGCGTTTATATCGTACACATGCATTGTCTGTAATATAAATGTGATGATTCATACAGGTTTCTTGTTAGATTCCTACAACTTCTAAGCGCTGTAACAACCATTGTCACTATTATTACCTACTTAATAATTCTGCTGACCAGGGAATGAAACCCATGATTCGAGGCATCGTCCTGTTCCCTTGGACTGCACATTGTACGTGAGCTATCCTCCCTCTTGGCCCACTACATTGTGCAATCTACACAGAGTTACAGAATATCCACAATTAATGTATGAGACCTACTTACATATAACAGATTACACCTGAAACTGTTTCCAAATTTGTTGGCAATGTTAGAAACCATATGGATTTTACTTTTCGTTGACAGAACGAGCCCAGTAATGCTGTCAAGGTTATGTTTCAACCTTCCTATGGCGTAACTAGCAAGCATACAAAAGAAATACGTTTTTTAAATATTGCATTTAATGCCACATTCCTGCCTCTAAGTACAGTACCGGGGCTGGGTACCGAACCCACGATGCTCGGTATAGTCTGGTTTACAAGGCCAAGGCCTTGCCCCTGAACTATCCTTCCCTTTCTACTTAATACATCGGATAAAGTACCCTGGGTGTATGTTATAATAATGTTGCAATTCTTTGAGGTCATGTAACAGCACCGAGACACATGGTTGGACGTTTTCAAGGTTACAGAAGGGCGCCAGATTCTGAGGAAACATAAGAGTGTGTGAGGTTGTGTTCCCCATAATGCACGGTACAATACTCCTGCCGGTAACATGCAATATACCTAGTGGCCATCCTCTGGAACCTCAATTTTTAAAAAAGGCAAAAGCCAGGGGCTTGAATATTTGTGTTTTTATTCATTTTAGAGTCTATTTGTGATTGTGGTAAAGGTGACTACACCGTCCTATGTTTAGGGGTTGCCGTTTCATTTCCAAATCGGGGAAACAGGCTGCTACTTGACTCATCAAGAGTAGTAGTGGCCAAGATTTCCAGGCTAGCTCATAGTGGGGGAGTGGAGTTGGCAGGAACCCAGGGTTACACAGTATTCATTTGAATATATTTATGTGCGCCCAGAGGTGCATGTTAAATATACTTTATAGCTTGTTGTAAGTCGATAAGAATGTGTATGTACAGTAGCAGGCAACTACACTCGGTTTACATGGTCTCATATCTCTCTGGGCGGAGTCTTTATTTCTTACCCTTTCAAGAAGTGTATACTTTAATCGCACCTTTAGGGTTTCCTCTCCTAGGAAATACTAAGGAGGACAAACAGGCTTCTGATTTGATGAGTGATCTACTGGTCATGTTGCTTTGTGGTACCCTAATGTCACGCATAAGTCCAGTCTGAAAGACAGAGGGCCTCAGTCCGAGTGTGTAGGTGTGGTAAAAAACGGGTGCTAACCAAATTACCGTCACTTTTTACTGCATCTCCGATTTTTAGATTTGGAAATGATGTGGTGGTTAGCTGGAGTTTTTTTCTCCATGTTACCTCCACAAAAATGGAGGATTTACGACTGGTGGAATGACTGCCCATGGTAAATGCTCCCAATCCCCAAGAGAGTCCTAGGACACTCCATGAATGGGGATTAGCAACACAACTAGTAATCTGACCCATCTTCAGCAACTCTTCTTCATTGGCTCCCCATCTGTCCGTCCTGCTTGAAAATCCTGACATTTCCTGCAGTACCACTGTCACTTACCTCCATCGCCAGCTGACCCACGCCCTGATTGGCCATGGTGAGAAATGATCAAAGATACCCGACCGTGAGGAACCATCTGCCCGGCTCACCTTCAGACACGGAGCCCTGAGTGATTCTTCAAACAAGTTTTGAGTCTATGGGCTTTTCATGAGGGAAACTAGAATACCATTACTGCCACAGTAATTAGGTCAGATTACCAGTTGTGTTGCTGATCCCCATTCATGAAGTGTCCTAAAACTCTCTTGGGGATTGGGAGCATTTACCATGGGCAGTCATTCCACCGGTCGTAAGTCTTCCTCAAGTTTCAGGAAGGCTGTTCCAGAGGGAGGCCGCTGCCGCGAGAGAAATCTACCCCAACTCGTTGCTTGGAGAAGCAGCTGACCCTGAGGGATTTGGAGGCGGAAGAGCGAAGAGCTTGAGAAGGAAGATATTTAGGAAGAGAGAGTTGAAGGTATTTTGGCCCCAGGCCACAGAAGGCTTTGTGGACAATGCAGAAGGTTTTGAACTTAATCCTCGCAGCCACTGGGAGCCAGTGCAGAGATTTCAGTCCTGGAGAGATACGGTCCCTGGGCTTGCGGCCAAGGACAAGTCTCGCATTCCTGTTCTGGATGAGTTGCAGAGGGCGGAGAGTAGAGGCAGGCAGATTTAGATAGAGGCTGTTACAGTAGTCCAGCTTAGAGAGAACCAGGGCTCTGGAGACAGTGAGCTTCTGGGGGAAGGAGAGGAAAGGAAGAATACTTCTGAGGAGGTGCAGCTGGTAGTATGACTTCTTAGAGACGTCAGATATGTTAGGAGAGAAAGAGAGTGTGGAGTCGAAGATGACCCCGCGGTTTTTTGCCTTGCAGGTAGGAGCAGGAAGGGGGCCAAGAGAGGCCGGCCAGAGAGCTGCAGGGAAGGAGGGAGTGGGTGTGCCGATGAGTAGAATCTCAGTTTTACTGGCATTAAGGCAGAGGTCATTGGCGGCACACCATTCCTGGATAGCAGATAGACAGTCAGAGATGAGGGAAGGAGAGGAGGAGGCCGAGGGTAGCCTGAAAATGAGCTGGGTATCATCCGCATAGCACTGAAATTTGGGGCAAAGAGCGGCGATGCGGTGGGCAAGGAGTGCCAGATACTGGTTGAAAAGCCAGGGAGAGAGGTTAGATCCCTTGGGGACACCACAGATAGAGAAAAAGATGTCAGAGAGGAAGGACCCAGTTGGACCTGGGAGGGTCGATTGGAGAGGAAATAGGTCAGCCACGCCAGAGCCTGACCAGTGATACCCAGGTTATCACGGAGACGGTTGAGCAGGATGGCATGGTTGACAGTATCAAAGGCAGAAGAGAGATTGAGCAAAAGGAGAACAGACGGAGTGTTAGAGTCAAGGTCGGAGAGCAGGTCTTCACGGATGTTCAGGAGACCAGTTTCCGTGCTTCTGGCAGCTCTGAAGCCAGACTGATGGTCATGAAGACTACCAACAGATTCAGCATGGAAATTGAGCTAGGAGATGGTCAGTTTCTCCAGGAGCTTGCCCAGGAAGGGAGTGATGGAGCTTGGGCGATAGTTAGCTGGGCAGGAGGGATCGGAAGAGGGTTTCTTAAGAAGAGGGTGCACAACGGAGTGCTTAAAGGGGGATGGGAAAACTCCAGAGGCGAAGGTGTGTTTGCAGAAGTCAGCCAGGGCAGGAGCCAGGGAGTCGATGTGGTCCTTGATAGTTTTGGAGCAACAAGAGTGAACCTGTTTTGATGAGACTTTCATAGATCGGACTTGTCTGCAAACCTCGTCAGCAGAGAAAAGGGGAAAGGCAGAGAGGGAGGGAGGAGGGGTGGCTGCAGAAGGGCCAGGGGAAAGCAGGGAATAGAGGGAGGGAGGTGATAGGAGGAGAGTGAGGACAGGATGTCCTGAGTTTTTGAAATGAAGTGAGAGGCCAGTGCCGTGCAGAGGGCCTGGGAGGGGACAGGAGAGGTAGAGACTGCAGCAGGGTTGGCCAGTTCCTTGCAGATTTTAAAGAGTTCAGCCAAATTGTTAGATGCCGCAGAGATGCGGGCTTGGATAAGGGCTCTCTTCTTGGTGAGAACGGAGAGCCGATATTGCCTTTGGAGCAGGCGGCAGGCCAGTTTGTCAGAGGATGAACATGAAACACGCCATTTCCTCTCTGCAACCCTGCACTTGCGTTTTAGGGTGACGAGATCCGAGTCATACCAGGAGTTACATTTGGCTTTGGGCTTCAGTCAGATTCTCATGACAGGGGCAAGGATATCAAGAGTATCAGATATAGCAGAGTGGAGAGTGGAGAGGGCTGTGTCATGGTGGGAGTCAGCCGAAGGGGGTGGGGGATGAGAAGGTGGCGCGAAAGCCTCAACTGACACGCGCTTCATGGGTCGGATGACCGAGAAGGAGGGTGTCAGTGATGTAGGTGGCTTTGCTTGAGGGGTGGGGAAGGTGAGGTGGGAGGATAGGAGAAAGTGATCACTCCAGGAGAGAGGAGTGGAGAGAGGGACAAAGAGGGTAAGGTCAGGTATGAGAAGTACTCCCCAGAGTACCTACACTACTTCTTTGTTGTAGTGTAGTTGCCTTTCTGGGTTTCTAGCAACCGTTGGTTGCAGATGCTGTCAGATTCAGATGCCCTCATCTCATTGAATTGCAGAAAGGCTTTTTGGGATCAAGGGCTTGAGACTCGACTGGCCCTGATGGATTGATAATAATATCCAATTTCTATACAGCCCTTAATGCTTGATTCCTCTGCTACAGCTGTTCTTATTACCCAATGTAATGGTATGCAATTCAAAGACCTTGGAATGATGAAAGGTTAGCTGGGTCTTCAGCATGCTTACCCTATGTCCGAGGGAGTGTCTAACCTGTGGGTTATCCACCCTATCTATTGCAGTATAGTGCACATCATACTTGAACTCAGTGTGGGAAAGTCCTATGCAGTCTGCACTGGATCAACGAGTCACCATCACATAGCTCTTTTGAGTGCTGGAAGTTCGCGGAGGGGCTCCTCGTGTTCTTTCCTCACGTTGACGTGTTCTACCATACCTTGAAAACCATCCCCAACGGTCTAAGGTTGCTTGTTCAGAACTTTCACATTTATGGGATTTGTGTGGGGAGTGACGCCAGGCGTCAATCACAAAGTTACTTCTATTGAAATAGTTCCCAGTGATTTCATAGTAGCATATTCAACGAACACCTTTTTCAATACAGAATACTTTTGCCAAGAAATTCACCTTCAAGATATACTTTAAAAAAAGGAACAGAAGGTACATTTGGGAAGGAAGATAATTGTTTAGGGGTGGCGTGTGGGGTTGGGCTCTCCTGCATTTTTCTGCTGCTACTAATTTAAAAACAGCAAAAATGTATTAAAAAATGAAACATTTGGCCATAAAACAAATCAGGGGTGGTACAATGCATGGAGCCATTCAAATATTCTGGCGCTACCCAGTCTGTTGGAAGTTGCTGCTTTCATATTCAGGGTCTTCTTCATAGGCTTTCTCTCCAGTATTTAGGTTAAATCAGGCAACCACAGTCTCACTTTATGGCTTGGGCAAAAGCCTTGACCATCTGTGTCCATGTATGTATCCCATTCACTCTCCTTTTGAATCAAGCTCCAAATATTGGGCTCAATACTGGAATTTACATGGGAAGAACAGACAATGATACCCACTTACACAGTTCAATGACTATTCCCTAGAATTGCATACGGCTGCCAGTAGCAAATGAACCCCACGCAATCCACTTGGCCAGAACATTCGCACAGTGCAAACAGGGCATATGGTCTATCCTAACTCTGCAATTCAGGGTGTCCAAGGGTCATGTTCAGTATTTGCGTCTCTAGTGATGAATTCGATCAGGACTCAACAGACAAAAAGTGTCCTTGAACCAACCTGGAAAAGTGAGGGAAAAAAAAACGGGGGCAATATGCCAAAGTGGCAGGATAAAAATGTTTGTCTGACACAGCACACAAGAGGTTAATTTACCTGTTTATTTGTGTTGTTTTATAGAGTGGGAGTCATTTGTACGACACATACTTTGAGCTGATAGGAACACACTTGTCCAGAGCATATAGATGCAGGATAGGTTTTCCAAATGTAAAAAATATTTGATGAGAATTTTACTGCTCATCTGTGAGGGTGTAGAGGAGGGAAGTGGGAGCAGGCGTATTCAAGTGTTAATGGAAGGTTGCAGATTGTGTTTTGAAAACTCAGAGTACACTGCACTACACTGCACTCGCTTGTTCTTGGAGATATGGACCGACAGGGGCGTTGCTAGGGGGGGGCTAAGGGGGATATAGCCCCTGATCTTTTGGTTGTAGCCCCGGATAGAATCTCAGAAGCTACAGCCAAAAGACCAGCTAGCCCCCAGTCCCAACAGTTCCGACACCAGCTTAGCCCCGGGTCTTTTCCAGACCTAGCAACTCCCCTGTGGACCGACCTTCCCTGCCCTAATCAGATAGTGTTTTGCTTCTCTGAGAAGATCAAACATCATTCTATTCTATTTGATGTTCTTAACTCAAACCTCAGATAATCAACACACTGTCCCTTTTTTGTTAACCCTTACAGTCCAATATATCTCCTATATTCTGTGTCTGTGCCTGCTTGTATTTATTTCTCTCTGTGCCTGTATGTATAGTTGGGCGTATTCATGTGTTTGTGTGCCTCTTTGTGGATATGCATGTGAGTTTTTTGTGTGTGTTTTGTATGTGTGCATGTTGGAGTGTCTACTGTATGTGAATGTCGATGTGTGCTGTGTAAATGTTAATGTTAAAGGTATTTGTGCCGTGCACCATCACCACAGGAGTGGTTCCCAGGCACTCTGGCGGATCTGAAAAGGAGAGTGTGGATAAAGGGGGTTGGAGGTAGTAGTAGACTGTAGTAGGAATAGGAAAGTGAGAGTTGTGATGTCCTTTTGGCAACTTCACTTCGGTTTGCACCGTTCGCAGAGCTTAAATGCGGTTTTCGGGTCAGTGTGAATTCTCATGTGCTGTTGTGCCGGAATATGTGTTGTTAGTCCATTGTTGCAATGTGGTGAAGTATGTGCGGATTGCTGTGCCGAGAGGTGGTTGTGTGAGTTTCTGTATGAATAATGTATGCAGAAAGTTGAGGTTATAGAATTGGGTTTCTTGTTTTTTCCTTCTTTCCTCTTTGTCTTGCGTTTCTGTACTCAACATCTATGATTATCCTGTGTGTTTGGTGTTGTAGATAGTCAGCCTAGTTGGTGGGCCTGTTGAGGAGTGGCTGTTTCCTATGTGTTACTCTGGTGGTATGTGCACCTTCCTTTTTGCCTGCGTGTTCCCACACCCTGGGGTTGGCGGTGTTTAGGTTAGGGGATTCTGGGCTCTCCCTGCCCATCCCGTGTGGGGTCCTTACCTACCTATGTTTCCTCTGTGGATTAGGGTGTGGGCACATGGGATGTCGAACCTTCCCCATCACCCCCCTCTGCCTTATAGTTAGGGAAGATTAAGTTGAGTCATGGTGTCCTCCCTGTGAATCTTGTTTCCCATGGATATACGCTTCCTAATCGTTTCCTCTGGAGCAAAGAGTCAAGTTTTAAGTAGTTTTCTGAATTCCAAATGATCCCTTGTGTTGTGTATGTTTTTTGATAGGTAATTCTAGGTTATTGCTGCCCAGTGAGAGAAGGATGTTTCTCCGAATATTGTTTTATTGTATGGTTTTGGTTCTAAGCAAATGTCATTGCTTGATCTGATTGGTCTTGTTGGATGGTACAAAGTAATTTCTCATTTAGGAACTCTGCTCCTTGGCCGTGGATTGCTCTGTGTGTTATGCACATTGTTTGGACCGTTATTAGTTGTCTTTTTGGTAGGCTGTGTATAAGTTTCAGCGCTGGGGTAATGTGTTCTCTTCGTGGTAGTTTGAGCAGGAGACTGGTTGCAGTGTTTTGGATGTGCTGACTTTTTTTAGTAGTCGTCTTGGCATTCCTAGGTATAGGCTGTTGGTGTAGTCTACTCTGGACATGATGAGTGCGATGATGGTGTTTTGTGGGTGAGAGAGAGGAATGGGAGGATCCTTTTTACTACGTGTAGGCAGAAGAAGCATTTCTTGATTATGCATGTGGGGTGCATTTAAATGCCCCAAAAAGAAGTCCCTTTCACATGAATCACAGTATTTTAAACACTGAAACAAAAACGGCCTGGCCTTTGTTTTCTTTTCAAGTAAAAATTAAAGAACCATGTGGAAAGGGTCCTACCTCTCATTACCAATGGATAAGCAGCCTCTTACTGTACAAAAGATGGAGGAATTTAAGATCCCTGTCACATGGAAAACATGATTTTAAACATTGAAAAAAAACAGCCTTCACGTGTGTGCAAATAAAAACAGGTTTAAAAAGTAAAAGTGAAAAAAATATCACTGCTCACAGACAAATGTCAGAAAAACAAAACATGATGTGTAGGTTCACAAAGAGCAATGTATATTATGTTTCACCCACAAAACTCCAGTGAGATTTGAAGAGCCATTTTGTCTTCATGAAAACGGTCAGTCCAAGGCAGACCCTTTTGTTGGCTGTTGCAAAACTTCACAAGCAAAACTCCCACTCTCAGCCTGGATGTCACATCTCCCATCTAATGACCAACCACAATAAAAATGTCCTGCTAAAGGTGTCGAGATTCAGTGTTCTCCACGCCTGCTGGCTCTGAAATAAAAAGTTACCCTTGGCTGGAGCATGACTAATATGTGTGAAAATGGGGGCACTCACTTCAAAGAACAAGCTTCCAACACAAAGGAGATTGATCAAAAAACTGTGTGCACAGGCTGGCCCAGTGAAACCAAATGGGCGTAAGCAGGAGCAGGACCATTTGTCCCACATGATTGTCCCACATGAAGACTCACAATTTATTTAAAAGGACTATTATAATTTAGGCCTTTTTCTCAACCATTATAAGGCGGGTAGATTTCATCTATGTACCATTTTTTATGTAATTTCCAGGCATTTTTGGGGACATAAAATATATCTTCCTGTGACTCTGGGAACTGTAATGGCCAGTTAAACTAGGTGCATGGCTGATCTGAACGTGTTCCAAATAGGAGAGTTGGTGAGCGGGTGGAAAATTAAATTAGGGATATGTTTAATAACTTACATAACTGTTATGCTTTTTGTGGAAACGGCAGAAAGGTGCCACATGGCCGTGCTACATGATACAGACTTGGTGGTCGGCTTATCTAATTCCCCATGATTAGCGGAAACAGAAAATATGTTTAGTATAGCAGTTGCTAGTAAAATTATGAAATTGTGATACATGGACTATTTTTTGCCAAAAAGATGAAAGGAGAACAAAGGGGCGATTACAAATGGCAATTGCCATATGTTGCTCCAGACCCCTGACTTGGAAGCTGGGTTGGGAGGTGAGAGAAGGGTAACTGTCCAATCCTAGTGGCAGGAATTATTTCAGGGTTGTAGAGAGAAGAGACAGACCACCAGGAAGGATGCTGAAACTTACCATCGGACAGCTTTAAGGAGACGCCAGAGGAGTTTGCTGAGAGTGCATCTGGGTGAGCTGTCTATCTCTAGGAAGGCCTCAAATCTGACTGGGTCTTATGGTGGGGATTGGGAGGCTACCATTGAGAGTGGAGAGACCAGACCCCTGCCCTATCTTTCCAGAGTCTCCTGAGATGCAGCTGGCTTTCCTGAGCCTTAAACAGAGGCTTGCTATGTAAGTTGTAAGCAGATTCAATCCAACACTACAGCTAAGTCAATGCCTAGTCTGGGATGCTGAGGGAAACCCTTATTGATATATTTGTCTGTCCAGTTCGTTTACTCTGGATGACAACCCTTATATAACACCCCTCTCTTAGAATCCCCCTGACCCCACTGAGCCAAGAAGTAGGTTTGTTTTGCAAATTAAAAGGTTTATTTGAAAATTAAACAATATATATCTATCACACTTTTATAGTAAATTAATGTTTGATAGCACACTTGTGAAGATGATAGTGATCAACAATAGATAATGTTACAGTGGAACACTCTTTTTTATGGCTTAGAAGTGATATAGAGAGGATAAAGTAGCTGAGAATGCTTTTATGGCTTCAAGGACAATGCAATGATGAATGAAAATGCAGTACAGAAAATAAACTTGATATGACTTCAACAAAAGACAATGTAATCACTTTTCTTTGACAATTCCCCCCCCTCTATACAAGGTAAAGAGATGGGAGGAAAGCACACAGTTCTCAGGAATGCAATCAAATATAATTCAGTTCCCCCCTAGCAAGCTTAGAGGAAAACAGGTAGGAGTTTTAAGCACAGGCAAAATCCTTTTAAATGTGGTGGCAATGAAGTGAAAAATATACTGAAATTGCTTTTAATTCCCTATAGGAGGTTCAGGGTGAGTGAGAGATACTTAAATTAATTTAGGATCACTTTAGCAATGCTCTATGAATGATTGTCAGGTTGCACATGAATTTCAGCAAGGAAAGCAAGGACAAATATTTTTACACGTGGCTGAAATTAAGCAAAATGTCAAATCGCGGCAAATTTAGTCGCGTGCGTCGAGCGCAATTACGGAGGCACTATAAGGAGTAGGAAGTCTAGGCTTGTTGGAAAGCTTAGCATCTTAGCTTTAAGATGACAGTTAAAACTCGCTCCTAGCACAAACGGTTCCGGAGATACGGCCGATTTAGTAAAGGTAGTTTTTCGGATTTGAAATTTTAAAGCTCAGAATGACAGATGACAGTTTTCAGTTTTAAAGATGACAGAATGACACGATTCTAGGAGGCAGTTCTAATAGGCTAAAATAGTTTGGATTAGAATATTTTAAACTAAGAGATTGGTTTTGGCACAGTGCTAGCTGGGTACTCACACTAGATTTTGGAAGGGAATGCGACTTCGTCACGGATCGGGTCTGGATTGGCTGGACTTCTGCTAGCGGTTCTTCACAGTGATCTGGTCTCTGGGTCTCCGGTTCTGTTATCGGTTCTGCTAGCGGCACTGCACAGTTCTGGTCTCTCTGGATCTCTGGTCTCTCTGGATCTCTGGTCTCTGGAGATTGATGGATTTGAAGTCTGGAGTCTCCCGGCAAAGTGTCCCGCAAGAAAGTGGAAAGTGAATCCCTCTACCTGGGTTTCAATGTTCCTTTTATGTGTTTTGAAAATGGGTGTGTGCCTGGGCCTAGCTAAGCCTGCCCCTCTCACTTATAATTGGCCAAGCTTTCCTCTCTCCCTTGATTGGGGGAAAGAAATGGAGTGTCAGAGTGATGCTGTAGGTTTTATGGTCAGAGGAACCTCCCCTTGTCAAATTGCACACAAATCTATTTCTGACCCAAATACATATTTATCTATGTACCATTTTTCTAATATTATAGGTCCAGATAACATATTTTCTGTAGCACCAAACCATCCGATCCCTGTCTTTGTACGATGTTGTGTCCACTTATGACAGAATTCTCCCCTTTTCATCCAGATAACGACCTCTAAACCTTTCCAGATTTTACACAAATGTGCACCGGGGATATGGGTTTCAGAAGATAAAGTGTCAGATTTTTAACATGCATACATTTGGAGTAACAACCTTTTTTTCCGCTACTATCCCCAAGAACATACCACAGGGTCCTAACACCTCTTAGAATGTGCACAGAAAAATTACAAGAATGATGATGTTATTTATATAATTTTGACAAGCCCGCACTGTGAATTATCCATCTTTTTAAAATCATGCTCTGGCCCCAAAGGGGTGTGGTTTTCCAAAGCACATGGTGTAATTTCTGGTTTATCCACTTCCCAAGCTCAGCTTGCTCTCACAGGCACAGCCCCTCCCAGTTTCTCCCAAGAGGAAGCCATTTACTACCCCCCCTAATATAACATTTGCCTGAGCCAGGGACAGTGCTTTGCTTAGTTTCCTGTAGTCCCCAGGTGCCACTCCCCTAATTCAATCAGAGAGGTATCATCTCCTTTTGGCAGGGGCAGCAGGATGCAGCCAGGCCTGGGAACACAGCTGCTGAATTCCCTCTCCTGTCGGGGGTAGTTGTCAGGCAGAATCCACTCTCTTCAAGCCAGGCTTCAGCTAAATGTCACTTTAGTTCCCAGTTTTCTACAATCAAAACACACTGACAATTTTTACACATGCAGCTAGAACGCTGATTCTAAGTTCAAAACTATGACATTTCAACAGTTGCAAACTATGTTACACTCAAAAGTAGGTCACTCCTTTTATTTTAAATATTTCGATTTTAGTGGCTTTCTGTCCATTTAACTTAAGCTGCTGACATCCACAGCTCAGCCAGTTTTGTTATAAACATTGTTTTGGGCTCTTCATCTTTCCAGATTTAGTATGCACGCAAGAATACATTCTGCCAAATGTTTGCTGGTGTTCATTGAGATATTTGAATATCTTGTGATGTTTAAAATAGGCATTTTGAGCTTGCACTCAGGGAAACAAAGGTGATTTTAAAGCGTTTTTTTTTAGCCAACCGGCACTGCTGTTTTTCCTTTGCACACATTTCACTCATGGCACTTCTGGCCCATTATGCTTTCACTGGTGGGTGGCAGGTCAGAGGGACCACTTTGTTGTGCGCAAAACTGCACGGTTCTCCAGGATTCTGGCGCAAATGTGGGCTTTTCCGCCCTCTTGGATTTCCTAAGCCCACAGCACCAAATGTTGCAGCATAATAGTCCAAACGTGGGTCAGGACACCCAACAAAGTAGAACTGAGCCCTGGGAAAACAAATGGTGGGGGAGTCTGCTTGCCTTGAATCCTTTCCCTTTATAGTGGGTGGGGGGGTGGGGTAGGGGCAAAAACTGTGTAGACCCTTAGCCTATTTAACCAAACATATTAATTAATTAATTCCCCATTTGGTAGAAGACTACAGGGTATATTTTGTTAAAATTCGAAATTAACAAAGCTCACTTCCCAGTGTGTACTGAAAAGTATAGCCTTTCATTAAATTGGGTAATCCTTGTTGTCCAGCTGACCCCGACTTCTTTAAGGAAGGGTGTGTCTTTGTTATTAAACCAGTCCAACCTTTTAATGCAGCTTCCCCAACACAGGCCTTTCAGTAAGGGGGGATCTGAAATCCCAAATTACCCAAAGCAGTCCAGTTTTTCTGTCTGATTTCCCAACATAGACCAAAGAAAGGGGGGGAGGTCTGAAATACAAAGCGATAAATCACCCTGTGCTTGTTTTAAAAGGGGGCGAAACTATAATTGCCAGATGTATTTTACCAATCTTGAAATCCTACTGCTAGCCTTTTAAGCCTGCTGGAAAATCTCACAACATTACATAAGTGCATTTGTTAGTGATCAGAGTAATTATTTTGTGAAGTGACATTTACAGAAAGTAAGAATTGTGATTTTGTTCTTTTTTAACTCACTTTTGTGATCTGTTTATGCTGAGAGAAGTTCATTGTGTTGTGCCACGGAAAAAGTGGTGTATTGAAATTTTTGTAAGAATTTGTATTACTTTTAATAATTTAATTAATGTAAATAAATACCAATATATTTCCCATACACCGGACTAGTTCTTGGCTCATTGAGGAAGCTCTGCATTTGGATGTATGGTGCCCTATCAAGGATTTTTATGAGGAAGGAAACTGTCGTGATAGGCCGGTAATTGTTAGGCGCTGAGGGCTCTAGTGTGGGTTTCTTGATGAGTGGGAGGACCCAGGCTTCCTTCAAGCTGGGTGGGACTGTGTTTGCAGCGAAGGAGACATTGATGAAAAAGTGAGGAACGGGATGAGTGGTTCAGCACAGTCCTTTATGACGCTGGCTGGGCAGATATCACCTTTGCATCTAGACGGTTTTATGCTCTTGAGGGTGTCAGCGACCTCAGATTCCACCAGTCTGGAAGCGAAAGTCAGAAATGGATGTGGAAGTATGGAGGTGGGTGCTCATAGGTGTGGCTTTGAGCAGAGATTTTTTTGTCAAATATTTTCTTTTGTAAGGAGTGAATTGTGTTCTGCACAGCCTTTTTGATATTTGCACATCATTCTTTGTCTTTGATGAGGATAGAAGGCGCAGCGGTTGGTGCTTCTAGCTCCCTGAGCATGCTAAAAAGTTCTTTAGTGTTGGATTTGGCTTTGCAATTCTAAGGTTGTAGGCGGTAGATTTTGCAACAATGCTTGACTGTTTGTATTGCAGAGATGGTTTTAAAAATGCCTCTTTTGCAGTTAGTAGGGGATTTTTTCCAATTGCCTTTGGCTAGGTGTTTTTTGTTCTGAGTTCTTGCAGTTCATTAGGACCCAAGTTGAGGTTACCTAGGATAATGATTATGGGGGTAGGTTTTATGTTGTTCCCAAGAAATGCATGAGGTCTTCTTCAAAAGTGTCTAAGGGCGGTGGGTGATATACAATGTGTAGAGTGAGATTCTGTTTGTGAGTAAGGCAGTGAGTAAGGCAGTTTGATAAAGACTACCTTGCAATTTTCATGAAGGTATTGTCGATTTGTCTGAACGCTAAGTACTCTTTGTAAATTAGAGCTACTCCTCCTCTAGTTTCTTGCCTATCATTTCTGTTTATAGTATATCCAGGAGTGATGGCTAGTGTAAGGGCTGACCCTGACACAGCATGTAACCAGGTTTCTGTGCTAGCTAGGAAGTCAAGATTGAGATTCGTAATGAGGTCCGAGAAATCAAGTGCAGTTTCTTGTCCATCAGGACTCCCAGGTTCTTTACTATCGTTGATGGAGTCAGCGATGTACCCATTTCCGTCGGTCATGAGATGTAGGTATTGTTTTCCCCGCTTTTGGATATGATCATTATTTCTGTTTTGTCCGGGTTGAGTTTGAGGCTGTTAGTATTCATCCAGCTGTAGAGTTCTTGTAAGCAGTCTTCCAGGGTTGTGTTTCCTGCTGTGTATCTTGTATTTTGTAGACAATATGTGTGTCATCAGTGTAGTTGTAGCATGTGAGGCTGTGTTTTTTAATGAGCTTGATTAGTGGCATCAGGTATATGTTGAATAGCAATGGAGAAAAGGAGGATCCTTGTGGTACTCCACAGGTGGATTGCCTTGTGGTGGATTGGAAAGGTTTGATCTATATGGTTCCTGTTCTTTTTGTCAGGAAGGATTTAATCCATCAAAGGGCTAGATTCCTATTTCTTCCAATCTCTCAATGAGGTTTTCATGCTTGACTGTGTCAAATGCTGCAGAGAGATCCAGAAGTATTAGAGCTGTGCTTTTGTCTGTGTCTGCATTAGCCTTTAGATTGTTCCAGATTGAAAGCAGTGCTGTTTCCCTTCCTCTCATCTGTCTAAAGCCTACTTGTGCTTGGCCCAGAAGTTGGTGTTTTTCTATGAATTCTTGTGTTATTCTATATATGCATATTTAGAGTATTTTCACTGGGTAGGGAAGGTTGGAGGTGGGTCTGTAGTTGAAGAGGTCCTCCACGTTTCATGCTGTGTCCTTGAGCGGTTTGATGTATGCCGATTTGAATGATCACTGTACTTTCCCTGTTGAAAGTGATTGGTTGAAGAGGTTTATGTAGTATTCCATGGGTATTCCTTGTGTGAGGACTGACTTGTGTATGTCTGGGGGCATGGATCCATGGGGGATACTGCTTTGTTGCTATTGCTTACCAGCATGACGAATGTCACCACTGGTTTATGTGAGAACCTTCTGAGTGTGTTCTGGCGGTCCTCTGGTGGCTAGGTTGGTTGCATGTTGTGATTGCTTGGTCTGCTTTGTATGATCTGTTTGATGGTGCAGATTTTGTTTTTGAAGTGGTCTGCAAGGTCATTGCATAGTTTCAGTTAAGGTATCGGTGTGTTTTTGTAGCCAGGAGGGTTTCTCATTTCGTTTCTGTTGTCATTGTATTTCTTTTTGGCCTTATGGATTTCCTTTTTGTATGAATGGATTTGTCGTTGTAGTTGTACTTTTCATTGTAGTTCAAGCTTCCTGTTTTTTCTTTTCATGGTGCTGAGTAGCGGGGTAAACCATTTTGCTGTCGCTCTTTTGAGCGATGGGGTGAAAGGTTTTTTCTTGGCTATCTCGTTGATTGTCCCGGCGATCCATTTATGAAGTAGTTCTGTTTTTTTGTCAAGGTCAGCTTCGTCAAGGATAGTTGTAGGTTGTTTGTTGATTTCTAGTTGTTCTGCTGAGTTGCTAGTCTTGATGGCACTCCAGTTTACTTTCATGGTAGTCTGTAGTTTGTCGGGTTGTTTGTCTGTCCTCGTTGGGAGCGTGATCACGAAGGGGATGATGAGGTGGTTGCTCCAGAGGATCTGTAGCAGTGGCGTCGTGGTGGTGAGGATTTTGTTGGTGAAGATTGCATCTAGCGTATGTCCTGTCATGTGGGTTTCTCCTTTGACTAGCTGATGCAGTTTCATTGCCTTCAGTTGTTTGGCTAGGGATTTTTGTAGGTTAGCAGTTTCTTCATCGAACCAGATGTTAAAGTCTCCCAGGATTATCAGGTGTTGCTGCTCGATTGATAGGTTGGTGATGGCTTCAGTGAAAGCGTTAACGAAAGTTGCATCATATGTTGGTAGTTTGTATAACAGAACAAATTTGAGGTTTGTTTTAGGCTTTGCTGTTGGGGATGGATTAGGGATTGGCAGCTTTTGATGTTTAGTGGTTCATCCATTTTGATTTTCAGGTGTTCCTTGTATGCTACTGCCAGTCTACCTCTTCTTTTGTTTTTTCTGTTTGCTTGTGACCACTTGAAGTTGTCACTTATGCAGTTTTGCAGTGTGATTTTGTAGTTGCCGTCTAGCCAAGTTTCGGTTATTAATAAGATGTCGATACCTCCGTCACACAGGAGGTCAAAAATCTCTGTGGCATGTTTGGACATTGTTCTGGCGTTGATTAGGTTGCAATGGATCTTCTTGACGTAGTTGGGTTTGTTTTTTAAACCTTGTTTGGTCTTGTAGTTGTTCTGTGTTGTTGCCAGAAATTGGTTGGCGGTCCGTATGGTCTACTTTCTCGCAGAAACGGTCTGTTAGTTTGGTTGTTGGGTTTATGAGTTCTTCTGCTTCTTCCTCTTCTATGTTTTGATGTGGCTGTTGCTCTTGTGTTTTTGTAATATAAGGAATGAGGGTGTTGGTTTAGTTCCTTTCTCTTCTCAGGTCTTCTCTTCTTTTTCTGCGGCGTTCTATTGAGTTTTCGGCATGCCTGTTGGTTGGAGTGTTTTCTGGGGTGTGTTCTCTATTTGTGTTAGTTTCTGCTGGAGAGTGCGTGTATCTGTTTGGATTGTTCTTTGTTCAGTTTCTCTCTGGCAGCGTCCAGCCCTGTGTCGGGGCATCTCAGGGTCATTGGTCGTGGGAAGGTTTGTAGTTTTGGTTACAGGGCCTGTAGCCTGCCTGTAAGACCTTGTGTGGTTTGGACAGTGTTGAGTTTTAACCGTGTACGTTGGTTATGATTCAGAAGTGGTGGTGATGTTGAGGGCTGCTGTTGTAGGTAGGCTGGAGTGTCTGTCTAAGAGCGAGTTTCAGATGTTGGAAGGGGTTCTGGATTTGGTTGTTCTAGGGTGTGGGTAGTTAGCTCAGGGTGGTTGGCCAAATAGTGGGTTACAGTTCTGGTCATCTTCCTTCCGTGGGAGGAGGGAGTAAGCAGGGCGGTTTCAGGATACTAGGCATTGGAGGGAGGGTAGCACAATTGGTATGACTGGGTTTCCTGAATTAAGGCGGGTTCGTATTTAACTGGGGCAGTAACCTAGCTGTAGGTGATTGCTTTCAGTGTTTGGCTGGGTGTACCTGAATAATGGGGAAGCCCTGGGTTTCAAAGTGGCACACTGAGGAAGCAACCTAGTTTAGGTATTCCTGTGCAGTGGGGGACAGTCCCTGGGTTACACAAAATGGTACACACGAGGGACCACGCCTCGATTTGAGATTCCTGTATAGTGGGAGGAAAGCCTAGGTTTCACAATACAATACGCTGGTAGGGGAAAACACACCTAGATTTGAGATTGCTGTATAGTTGGAGAAAGGCCTAGGTTTCACAATGTAATTGGAATTTGAATCAGTTTGTATTCACAGTGGATTTCCTAGAGAATTTGACAGACAGATGTGTGCAGTTGGTGGTTGGTTCAATTATTGCAAGTGCTGGTGGTTTTGGTTGAGGTGAGTGTTAATATAGTTGTTAGTGCCCGTAATCGTGCCTACCTTGTATGTTGATGCTGGTTAGCTGCTGTCTGTTCCTCGTTTGGCACATTTGGACACTGTCATGATCGGCATGTGCTGATTGTCGGTGGAATTATGCTTTGGCAACCACCTAGATGGGCAGGGGTGGGGGCAAGGAACATGTTTGCTGCGACCGGAGTACTAGGTGGGTACACTGATGTCCAGTTCCTTGAGCTTGGCATTGGGTGGAAGCCAGGCATTGAGGGACAGCAGGTTGATTTGGGTTAATATGTGACTGAAGACTGAGTGGAGGGTGGCATTTAAGGCTGGGATTATTGTTGGTTGGGTGCCTGCCTCCGCTGCTGACACCTGCAGACACCTCCTAGGCTGTCTCTTTGGGGACTGCCCTTTTCCTTGGGCTCTTCGCAAGAGGGCAGCCTGGGCAGAAGGGCTGCCCAGCATGTGTGACCTAAGAGGGAAGTCTGACCCAATCACGGGCGGGAGTGGTTCCGGGAAGCAATTGAAGGGAAAGCTGGGGCACAGGAAGCACCGGACGGCAAAAGGTGGATTAGACACCCAAATTAAACAATATTTGGCACAATAAGTGCTTACCTCGAAGACAGAGAGCTAAGTGGGCAAGGAGCACTCAGCAACACTGGGTTAGACCCGCGTTGTTTCTGGTGATTTCAGGTGGGCTAATCACTGGGCGGAGCGGGAGCAGCTTGGGGAAGCAAGGGAAATCTGGGGCTCAGGAATCATCGAATGACAAAAGGTGGATTAGACACCCAAATGAAACAATATTTGGCACTATAAGTGCTTACCTCAAGGCCAGGGAGCTAAGTGGTTGAGGAGCGCTCAACAACACCAGGTTAGGCCCACATTGTTGCTGGTGATTTCAGGTGGGACAATCACAGGTTGGGGCGGAGCGGGAGGCGGGAGTGGGTCAGGGAAGCAGTCCAAGAGAAAGATAGGGTACAGGAAGCACCGGATGGCAAAAGGTCGATTAGACACCCAAATTAAACAATATTTGGCACTAGAAGCGCTTACCTCAAGTCCAAAGAGCTAAGTGGCCGAGGAGCGCTCATCAACACTGGGTTAGACCCGCGTTGTTGCTGGTGATTTCAGGTGGGCCAATCACAGGTCGGGAGCGGAAGGCGGTTCAGGAAGCAATCGAAGGGAAAGCTGGGGCACAGGTAGCACATAACCTCCAACTAACACTTTGTAAGTTTTCTTAAGTTGCACTACACAGCATTTTATAGGATCATTTATTCCATTTATATGGCCTCTGGGTGCTGATGGCTGTCTTGGATTCAAACAGATTGTGGTTTGCTGCTTGTGGGTTTCTTAGACCTTTGCCAACAAGCATGCTTGTGCAGGTAATGGAGTCATGTGTCGGTTTTCAAAAATGTATGTGCAGGAGTGCCTGAGTATGTGGGGGTGTGTGTGTGAGGATGTGCTTGTCAGTTTCCTTAGTGGCAGAGGTCTGCAAACAGCGGCTCTCCAGATACCTTGGACTACAACTCCCATGACCCTCCAAACCCTGAGTGTGCTAGCTACAACATATGAACCCACAACCTCTGGAAAGCCAAAGGTTGCAGAAGCCTGTCATGTGGTGAAAACATCTATATGGGGTTGGGTCTTGGATCTTGGAACCATTCCCAACGCCCTTGAATGTGTAGACAATTGATTTGTGTTCTTTTTTTTACAGAACTGTTTCATACAGAACTGTTTCAGAGTGTGTGAGGGTCTGCAGAATGAATCACATTGGGTGAATATCATTGAGTTTGGGAGTTCATGTCTCCTCCCTCTTTCTAAGCTACGCCAATACTCTTGCCCTCTTGACAATGACACACATGTCAATCAACGTGTACCCACTGTAACCTCATCTACCCTTCTCTATAGGAGACCATTCATCCTCTACCATCTCATTCTGCTCCACTGAACTCATTGTGGGACATTTCAATGCCAATCTCTCTGTAACAAAACCTCCTTTCATACTGGCCACTTTGATTCCCATCTCTTGCCGTAATGACTGCCACTGAACCAAAGCTCCCCAAACAAAACTGCCACTCTTTCATCTTTTCATACCGACTATGCAACCTTTCCACTCATCTATATAAAAAAGACACTGGTATTGATCACATTATTAAGAAAGCAAACCCATCTGCCCCTCATGCCCATCTGGCTTTCTCCATTCTTCTGAACAAAACATCACTTTACAACATCTTGTCCCAAACTTTATTACTATTGTCTTCATCTACTATCCACCCCCATGGGAACTCTCAACCTCTTCTTCAACTATCTTGAACTTCTCCTCAACTCTCTTCCCACTCAGGTCACAGCCATACTCATGGGGTCTTCACTCTTCTGAGCATGATTTAGGCTCACAACTCCAGCTGGACGCCACTCTCTCAGAGCACTCCGTTCAGATCTGCTGCCACCTCTTTGACCACTCTATTTTACATAGTATTATCTCTGTCCCTCGTCTATGCTACTTCCCTTCCATCTAAAATCAAAAAATCAACCCAGATCGTAATAAACACTACCTCAACGAAGTCAGGGCTCCACTCCTCTCCTTTTTCCTATGCCCTGAATCATGGATTTCCCAGCCATCCAACAGTTGAGGACAACATTGTGCCATAACCTTCACTGCTGGGGAAGTACGCACTCCACCTCTCTCGTAGATTTCTGTAAGGAATGATTAATTTCTCTCACTTCCATCTATTACACTAACATCTTATCCTTTCCTAATTATCATCTTCATGAGTTATGCATGTTCCTCATACTTATTCATTGTGTGGCTCTCCAGATGTGTGGCACTTCAGCTCCTATTAGCTGTAACCAGCATAATGAGTGGTTAAGGATCATGGTATTGTATTCTAAAACATCTGAAGGGCCACATAATGAGTTACCAGGTGTTGAAACATGCTTTCTCCCACCGCCCCCACCGCCCCCACCCCCTATCGACTCCTCTCTTCCTTTCCTCACTCAGCTGGAAACTTTGCTATGGAGCTCCCTCTCTGCCCCCCCTTTATCTTCCTCCACCTTCTCTAATCCAATATCACCATCCGCTCACTATCATACTTACCACCTAACACTCCGACTGAGTTGGCACCTTCCCGCTGGGATGCTCAACCCTCCTGTACTCTTGTGGACCCATCTCATGATCAATAATATAATGAAGAAGTATGCACCCCTCACAACTCTTATCTCTCTCTTCTTTTCAACCTTTCACTTTCCTCTTGTATCTCAAGAGCCTGTTTCAAGTCGGCCATCATTATAACCATTTGGAGAAAACCACCAGGGAGCCCAAAATACAGTAAGCAATTGATCCATCTCTCTTCTTCCTTGCTATTCTCAAATTCCTGAGTATGTTGTCTGATTTCCTGGAGACCTAAACACACATTTGCCACCTAAGATCTGGGTTCCGTAGCAGACAGGTTGCAGAGTCAGAACCAACCCACTTCCCATAAGCCTGCGTAGGCTAAGGGCACAGTGTTGTGCGATGCAGGAGCACAGGAGATGCTGGCTGATTGATATGTTGCACATTGCTCTATGCCCACGCAGCACATCCTTTAAGAACCGAGGATCGGGCCCTCCGTGGCAAAGCCTGCATAAACTAAGGGTGCACTGTTGTGCGATGCAGGACCGCAGGAGACACTGGCAGATTGATATGTAGCACGTTGCGCTACACCCACGCAGCGTATTTGTTAAGAACCGAGGATCGAACCCTCCGAGGCAAAGGCTGTGTAGGCTAAGGACGCAGAGTTGTGCGACGCAGGACTGCAGGAAACGCTGGCCGATTGATATGTAGCCCGTTGTGCTACGCCCACGGAGCATATCATTTAAGAAAGGTATTGTGCAACGCAGGTGTTTGGCGATTAAGGGGCGTGTGAGCATAAAGCGCAGCTGTCTACCAGCAGCGACCGTAAGGTAGGAAAGGTGCACGGGGGGAGGGCGCAGCAATGACTGCGTCCCACTAAACTGTCCTACCTTACATTTACTCCTTTTAATGCGGTACGCATATTGCACTATTTCTGCGCACTCATTAGGTTTTCCCCTCTCCTGGGTACCCGTACTTGTGTTTTTATGTTTCACTGTTTCTTTGCATTTTCTTACATATTTTCTGCATTTTCCCTCTATGTGAGATGTTCCTGCGTGTGCCTGCCACACTGCTTATTGTTGTGCCCTCTAAGCCTTTTTCCTACCTAAGTCGTAATTGAGCCCGGTTGGCCCACCACTATTCCACTCACTATTGTTGTACTGCCTTCTGTTTGTATCCGTCTGCTCTCTGCTGTTGCTGGCTGTCTCCCTCTGTTCCCCCCCTACCTCTTCCCCAGACCCCTCCCTATGTTTCCTGTGTGGTGTAGCTCTGTGCTGTACATCTGTTTCTCTCCTCATCTCCCCTGCGATCTCCCTCCTCTTCCGCACCTTCTATGGTGCTCTCAATTTCCCCCATCTTCTCCAACTACTATCCCCTATTCTACCACTCTCACTAAGTCTGGAAGGAAGAAGCTCAAGAAGGATACCCTGGTCTCCAATCCAGGCCTTCCCATCGCTGACACCTATGTCAGTGCCTCGGCCAGACAGATTCTCACTGACATCCTCCTTGTTATTCCATCTCCCAGCCTATAGACTTTTCATATGGTCATTATTCTCTGTCCTTATTCCTCCTCTCCCATTAATGGTGGCACCCGGTGGGAGGTCCTCATGGCCTCCTTCCGGTCCTCCGGAGGCATCATTAATGTCTATCTAAACTGCACCGTCATTGTCCAGGGCCCTCAGCCTAATCTCCTCCTATTTGATAGGTGCCTCCCTCGCCTCATTGTTTTCCTTCCTTCTCCTGCTACTCCCTCTATCTCTGCACTGGCTCCTCTGCCACCTCATTCCACCTCACCAGCTCCTTTGCCATCTACTATCTCTATCTCCTCACTGGCTCCTCTGCCACCTCCTCTTTCCACCATGCTGGCTCCTTTGCCATCTACTACCTCTCTGGCCCCTCTACCAGCCCCTCCTACCACCTCTCTGGCTCCTCTGTCATCTCCTACCACCACATCGGCTCTTCTGCCACATCCTATGGGTACTCCTCTCTCCTGCACCCCTCCACAGAAATCATTCAAAAGTGGCAACCTGCCCCACATAGCTACTCTCAACTCTTGCTCTGCTGTTAAACACTCCTCCGACATCTGCCATCTCCTTGAACACCAGGTCCTAGCATGGTTCAAGGCCACCTCTGTCACACATTTTTACACTCTCCTCCCTGAGGGATACAAGATCCTCTCTGAGCCCAGATGAAGAGTGGCCCTGATCTTTCCTGAATGGATTCCGGCCTCTATCATCCCTACTCAGATCTATTCCTCCTTTGAATGCCTGGTCTGTAGGCTCTCTATCTCACCTGGCCAGGTCACTCTATTCCTCTCTGATTGGGCTGACCTCACTTCCTCCCTCTCCTCTTCCTCTCAGCTTCTGCTCCTTGGGATCTCAACATCCACCTGGACACCCCAGACCCATCTCTCTCCCTCTCCATTCTACCCTCTGGTCTGACACACTCAGCTGGACACACCCTGGATGTTCTCATCTCTTCAGGAATCCCCCTCTCGATTACTACTCCTCCCTCCTGGACTGATCACTTTCTTCTCTCTTTTCACTTAAAACTTCCAGTCCCCCTGACAAAGTCCAACCCAGCACGGCCACCTTCCGTCGCGGTCATTTGACCTTTGAAGCGAGTGTCAATGGCCAGCTTTGCCTCTGCCTTCTCTGCCCCTCCTACCCTTGCGGCTGACTCCCACTCTGACACAACCCTTTCCACCCTTCACCTTTATATATCTAACACTCTTGATCTGCTTGCCCCTGCCATGAGGATCCGCCCGAAGCCTGCTGCCCAGTGCAACTCTTGGTTTGACTCCAACCTGGCCGCTCTGAAACGCAAGTGCAGAGTAGCCGAGTGGAAGTGGGGAGCTTCAGGCTCACCCTCTGACAAACTGGCCTGTCGCTTGCTCCAAAGGCAATACAGACTCTCCTTGCCAGAGGAGACTGCACACTCCTCCGGCAAGGAAACATCAGCATTCCATTTCCTAGCAACATTAGGCAACGTTGAAGAAACGCCCACTCGCCTCGTTCTCATCCCCCTCACCAGCATTAAACATCCGCTCTTGGCAAAGCAGGGAAAAGTTGGGATAAGTTGGACCTCGCTTTCTGCGTTATGACAAGCTATTTCATCTACCTTGACTCAGACATCCGCCCACAACTCCATCTTCCCGATGCTGCTCATGGCAGTCCTTTCTGCTCTAACATCACCAGCACGACCAGCTTATTTTTCTGGATCCTTTGGCTGCCCCTGTTTTATGCTGGTAACATTTACATGCTCATTGTTAATCATTTTGATGCCACCAACAGTCTGCCTGTATACCTCACGATATGCCCCACACCTCACTTTCCGAAACTATTCCAATCTCATGTGACGCCCTTGCACTGCTAATCCTCTTTTAACTGACTTTGGTCTATGGAACGCTAGATTACTTTGTGATAAATCCTCATCAGTACTGGACTTATTTCTGAGACTCAACCTACACTTCCTCTGCGTCACTGGGACATGGATCCCTCCCTTCAATACATGCCACAGTTACTGCTTCCCAAACCACTGCTGACATCTCCTTTTGTCATATTCCACGTGCCTCTGATCGTGGCGGAGGAACTGGAATACTATACCCTGCAAACCATGTAATTGTTTCACCCTCCTCAATTCTACTTCCTACATTTTCTTCCTTTAAATACTCCCTTAATACCTTTTCTAAACCTTATCCAATCTCATTCCTACTTATATATCGCCCTTCGGGAGCTATCAACTAATTCTGCGATGACATTGACTATCTTCTTTCTACTATTTCTCCAATGGCTAGTCCTCTTGTACTTCTAGGCGATTTTAATCTTCATTTTGCTTCTACTCACTCCTCACGTCCTCTTCTTGCCATTTTGGACTCTTGCTTCCCTTCTCCACTTCTAACTCCCCCTTCACATATTTCTGGGTCCCATCTTGATCTTATTTTCGTTTCCTCCTCTCTGTCCGTTTCTGATGTATCAGCTCTCCCTGTTTACCTTTCTGATCATTATCTTCTTCTTGCCTCTATCCTTCCCATACCTCCTACATTACCTGTCTCTCCTTCCCCTCTCTCATTCTACCGGCACAACCTGCGCAGCTTCAATACCCCTTTATTTGTCTCTACATGTATCTCTGCCTTACCATACCACTCTACTTTCTCTGCCCTGTCAGCTGACAATGTAATCTCTGTTCTCGTCTCCTCACTTTCTTCACCTCTCGGCACTCTATCCTATTCTCTTTTCCATCCTTTTCGTAAACCCTCTCAACCTTGGCTTTCTACCCACCTTCAGTCGATGCAACGTGTTCTACGTCGGCTGGAAAGGCGATTGCTTCATTCCAAATCTGAAGGCGACTTCAGTTCATACTCATCATATCACATCTTATATGATGATTGTCTACTTGCTGCCAAACAATCGTATTTGTCTGATATCCCATATGCTCAGTCACAATGCCTTTTTCAAACCCTTTCTCATCTCTCCCCTATAACTTTGGACCACTCACTTAACTCTTCCCTATCTGCCTCAGACATAGCCTCTTTTTTCTCCTCTAAGGTGACCTCTCTCCGCCTTGCTATTGACTTCTCTTCCGCACCAAATTCACCCTTTCCACCTGTTGTGCCTCCGACTACCTCTACCTCTCATTTCTCTACGATCACAGCCCATGACATCTTGCTCCTGATGACCTGCTCTCATCCCACTGCCGCATCAACTGATCCCATTCCATCTGTTCTCATCTCTAAGATCTATCCCTCTCTCAAATCTTATCTCACATCCTTCTTTAACATTTGTCTCATAACCTCAACTTTCCCCTCCTCCTTCAAACACGCTTCCATCATTCCTATTCTAAAGAAACCTTATGCCGACCCTGCTCTTGTTTCTAACTTTCGTCCTAATTCTGTTCTTCCCTATCTCTCTAAACTACTTGAATGTCTTGTCTACTTAAGTTTCCTCATTTGTGTCTAATAGCTCAATTCTCCCTTGCTTTCAAACTGGTTTCCGTCCTAAGCACTCAACGGAAACCGCTCTTCTCCCAGTCCTAAACTCATTACCCATGAAGCGTCACTCTAAGCACTCTTCCATTCTTATTCTATTAGACCTTTCTGCTGCCTTTGATACTGTTGATCACTTACTCTTGCTAGCTTCCCTTTCATCCCTTGGTTTTTCCGGTTCTGTTCTTTCCTGGTTCAAATCTTACTTGTCCTGACGGACATTCTCTGTTTCTTGGGGTGGGACAACTTCGGACCCCCATCATCTTGCCCATGGTGCCCCTCAAGGATCGGTTCTAGTACCTTTTCTATTTTCTTGCTATACTTCTCCTCTTGTTAAAGTGATTTCTTCTTGTGGCCTATCCCACCACTTTTACGCTGATGACACCCAGCTCTTCCTTTCTTTTTCTTCATTCTCATCTGACATTCATACTCAGCTGTCTTCATGCTTATCGTCCATCAAACCATGGATGTCCTTCCACTATCTCACACTTAACCTTACAAAAACTGAAGTACTCTTTTTCCCTTCTACCATTTCCTCCCTTATCCCTCTTTCATTTATTTCATTCACCCCTTCTCCACTGCCTGAAATCTGGCACTCTGCTGTTGCTCTACTGTCACTCTGCTCTATCATTCAAACATCACATTTCTATTTCTTCTCGTGCCTACTGCTATCATCTTTTCAACATTTCCAAAGTTGTCTCTTTCTTAACTTTTGATACAACTAAGCTACTTATATCTTCACTAATTTTTTCATGTCTGTTCTATTGTTCCACTACACTTTTCGGTCTCCCAACCTCTCGCCTTGCTCCCTTAAAATCTGTTTTCAATGCCTCCATTCGCGTACTCTTTGTTTGACCTTACATGACTCTATATCCTCTGCTCTTCTCACTCTTGGTTGGCTTCCTTTCCATGCACAACTCAAATGCAACTTTCTATTCCTTGTCTTTTAAATCTCTGTATGGTCTTATTCTGGATTACCTCTCCTTGCTGGTCTCATTCTACACTTCCCCCTCTCTCTTAGCTCTTGCTCTCAGTTTTGTCTTGTAGTACCAGTCCCCCCCTGTGCTCAATCATGCTTTCGCACATTTGCTCACCTTGCTCCTATATATTGGAATGCTCTTCCTCTTTCTCTAAGCTCTATCACTACTTATTCCCTATTTCACAAATCGTGGAAATCTCATCTGATCCAGCAGGGTTGATCTCCGGCTCCATTTGTCAAGCTCTCATTGTATACTATTGTACCACTTTTTATATTGTTGCTATGTTAAATGCTTTGGATGAAGGCGCTATATAAATCCGAAATAAATACAAATACATCTACTCTAAAAAGAGGGTCCATATTCAAGCCTGCATCTCTACGTCCTCTTATAACACAGCCAATCTTTTTAAAATCTGCAAGGAGCTGGATGTTCCTATTGCAGACTCTACCTCTTCTATTCCCACCCAGGCCCTCTGCACGGCTCTGGCGTCTCACTTCAACACTAAAATTCAGGACATCCTGTCCGCACTCTCCTCTGCTTCTCTTCTCTTCCCCTCTACCTCTCTCTGGCCCCCCTTAGCTATCTCTCCTTCTCTCCTTCCTGTCGCCTATAACACCTGATGATGTATATAGACAAGTCCGGTCTATGAAAGTGTCATCCAAACAGGTGACCCCTTGCTCCTCCAGAACCTTTAAGGACACATTGGGCCTCATTACAAGTACACCGGTCCGGAGTTAACGCCAGCGGTAAAACCATACCGGCACCGTTTCCACGTCTGCCCAATCATGACCCGTGGCCCCGGAAATAGCACCTCCTCAAACCGCCACCACGGAGTTAAGGGTCCCGTAAAGTCCACCTGCACGGAAACCCCTCCGTTACTGGCAACACGAAACACTGCGAGCATCACAACTAGCGCGGACATGGGAACACCACCAGAAAAATGGTGTTAAAGCCGTGATCCCGGTGGCGGTACCGCCGCCACTGCGAACATGACATTAAACAGTGCCTGCTGAACAGAATCAGGGCACAGGTGCACCAAATCAGCCCAGCTGGACCCAGCAGCACACTGGGAGCCCACAAAAGGGCCACATCCAGCCCAACACAACACAGAACCATGCAGGCAGCAGCTCTAGTAGCACTTGGACTGGGCCTACTCAACCAACAGGCAGCACTGCACATGATGGCAGTAATGGTGCAGAGGAGGAGGCGGAGGCGGAGGAGGCGCAGGCGCCAACCAGCCAACCCTGCACCTATGGCAAACCCCATTGTGCAGCCACCACTACCCCGCAGGCAGCCTGCAATACCACGCATCAGGGTCTCACCCTGGAACCTTACCCCAGGACAGATCCACACACTATACCGGCTGGACCGCCCAACAATCCTGTACATCACTGCCATGATTGAGGACGACATCAGCAGCCACATGGACACCCCCACTGCCACCCCCCACCCCCTCCTGAAGGTTGTGTCTGTGCTGCATTTCCTTGGCACTGGCACCTATCAACACACGGTCGGTGAGCTGCACGGCATATCACAACCCTGTTTCTCGAAAATCCTGGTACAGGTACTGGATGCCCTTTTGCGCCATGTGTCGGAACACATAGCCCTACCCCGTACCCTCCCCGAGGTCATTGCCACAAAGTTGGCCTTCCATGCCATAGCAGGCATGCCAAATTGCATAGGTGCACTTGACTGCACCCACATTGAGTTGACAGTACCATGTGCAATTGAGATGGTGTTCCGCAATAGAAAACAGTATCACTCACTGAATGTACAGATGGTATGTGATGCCACGCTACTGATTACACACTGCTGCGCACGTTTCCCAGGCTCAACCCATGACTCAATGGTACTGCGGAATTCCACGTTGCCACGGTACATGGAACGCTATGCCGGACAAAGCACATGGCTATTGGGTGAGTACAGCTGACAATGCTCTGACCCTGTTGAAGCGTTATGTATGTGTCCAGGCCAATGAGCAATGTGAGTGTGCCACTGGACCGCACATGCATCACCCCCCCTCCCATCTACCAAATAGACAGCGGATACCAAACATCACAAAGGAAGACATGACAGGTCACCACAGTGTGCATGTACACACCCTGCCACAGCCCATCCTGTCACTGTCCCATACACCTTGTGCCACTGCAGACACCCACCCACAAATGGAACACTGCCCTCCCAATGCACGAGATGCCTGTAAATGAGACGTCGTGCATTGACTACTTCAGTACAGTGGAGTCACTCTGCCATGTGTGCACATCACTGCACTATGACATACTCACAATCCAATGTCACCCGCAGGGCACAGTACACATGCACATAAATGTGTAGGCCAATATCCAGTTGGGGACATCCACTGTGATGCCCAATGAACACTTCAAACCACTGCATGGCACATATGCATGAATGAACAATCATACAAGATAGCACAGCATCAGATTAAGACATGATACCACAAACACTGACATGTCCCCCCATCTTCATCCCATGTAGGTGATGCTGGATATGCACTCACGCCATGGATGATGACACCTCTACGGAGACCAAGGAACAGGCATGAAGAGGCATACAATAGGGCACATGTCCGCACACGTGGAATGATTGAGAGGACATTCGGACTGCTGAAGGCCCGTTTCCGCCATCTGAGCAGATCTGGGGGATCACTGCTGTACAGCCCAGTGAAGACAGGTTAAATCACGCTCGTATATGCCATGCTGCACAATCTGTACCTGCGCAGGAACATCCCAATGCCCCCAGACGCAGATGAAGAAGATGGGGATGGAGATGGGGATGGGGATGGAGATGGGGATGGGGATGGGATGGCACCACCTCCCCCTGGGGGTGCACTTGTTGGCCAAAGAGCACAGGATGAGCTGATTCGCATTTACTTTTGAGACACAGCACATTCACAGCAATGCATACAGTGATGACAATAAATGATTTGTTGTACTGCAAATGAAATGATAGATGTCCACACATGTATGTTTTGCTTTCAAATGATGATATATTGATGAATTCACAACAGGGAAGGAGGTGAAATGGTTAGGGAAGCTGTACACCCAAGCCCACCCACCACCCAAACATACCCACCCCCACCCAGGCCCCAATGTTCAAACACCCAAAACAACCTCCCACACCACCCAAACGTACCCACCCCCACCCAGGCCCCAATGTTCAAACACCCAAAACAACCTCCCCCACCACCCAAACGTACCCACCCCTCACACCCTTCAAGTCCACGTGTGTCCTGCAGTGCCCCACACACATATCATCACTTCCGTGTGTGCTTCTGTGCCTGTGCATCCTTGCCCGAGAGCCCCGTTAGCCGACTTGAGCGCCTCCTTGGACTGGCAGTAGTGGAGCTTGATGGGGTGGTGGTATTTGATGGCACATAATCCGGTATGGATGGCATGCGTGCAAGATTTGCCTGTTGCCCAATCAACATGGCCTCAATGAGCCTGGAGGTGTTGTCATTACCCTCCCGCACATGGCGTGCCAGGGTGACTATTGTGCTTGCAAAGCGTACAATAGACCTTGAGAGGCGACGCACTGACGTGCTATAGCACTCCCTCTGCAGCCTAGATTCTTCAAGCTGCCTCTCCACCAGCTGGGTGAGGGTTGCCTGCTGCTCCTCCATCCGCTGCATGCGGGAATTCAGCTCTGCCATGGATGGGGTGGGTGACCTCATGGGACTTCTGAGTGAAGTGGGGCTAAACTCCAGCTGATGGAAGGAAACCAGGTCATCAAATGTGGGCGTCTCCCCCTGTGGCCCAGTATCAGAGTGCTCTACCGGGGCACTGTTGTCACTACAGGCTGTCTCCTCTGCAGTGCAGCTGCCTTCTGTGTTGGTTTTGGTGGGCATGGTGGGTTCCCGTGGCACCTGTCTTGCCTCAGGCAGCGTGGGGACGGTGGGGATGTCGGTGGTGGTGGCCGGCACATCTGTTGCAGTTGGTAGTGTGGGCTGAGATGCCGAACTGCTGGCAGCATCCTCTTGTGTGGGGGCGGTGGCTTGGGCACGCGCCGGTGCTGATTGCCTGGCCTGTTGTGCAGTGTCACTGTCACTGGATGCGGCTGCGGGGACACAGAGGACATTGAATTAGTGTTGTAGTGGTGGCTGATGGGTGCATCACATGCATCATACAGGTTGGTCATTGTATAGTGTTCGTTACATGCATCTGATTGCTGGGGGTGTGCATTGTTGTGATATTGGGTGCCATACGGATCTTGATGGGTCCTTTCGTCCAGTCATGCACTGCCTGGGGGGAGGGGGTTATTAGCGGGTCCTTTGGCCAGTCATGCACTGCCTAGGGGGGGGTTGTTAATGGGTCCTTTGGGCCAGTCATGCACTGCCTGCGGGGGGATTATTAATGGGTCCTTTGGGCCAGACATGCACTGCCTGGGGGGTGGTTATTAATGGGTCCTTTGGGCCAGTCATGCACTGCCTGAGGGGGGTGTTTAATGGGTCAATGGGTCCTTTGGCACTGTAATGCCATCAACATATTCTCATATGGCATTCATGTTTGACCACTTACCAGCATCTGCAGGTGGGCTCATTCCTGCCTCAGCCTCCCCGATCCCATGAATGCCCTCAAGGTGGAGGATACTGCTGCAACGCTCCTCCCATGCTTGCAGCCTCAGTGGGGAAGGGGGTCCTCCACCTGTCCCACTGCTGCGTTGGCGGTGTGTGGAGATGAGGTTACGAACCCTCAGCCTGAGGTCGTCCCACCGCTTGTGGCAGTCCTTGACGCTCCTCACTGTCACGCCCACAGCGGTGCACTTGCGTGCTGCTTCTGCCCACACTTCCTTCCTCCGCTGCTGTGTGGCACGCCGTTAATCGGCACTGAACAGCATCTCTGCATGCTCCACTATGTGCTCCGCCTCACTGAAGCGCTGTTTGCGCTGCCTCTGTGCTGGAATCCTAGCAGACATGCTGGTGGTCCCTTTTGCCTTCTCACAGTATGGATTGTGCTTGTGCTGACTCTGGATGGCAATGGATTGTGCTTTATATGATGGCCGCCTCTCTGTTTCCGGTTTTTGGCGATCATGGTATTTCCGTTTCCGTTTCTGTGGCGACGGAGGCGGACACGGGTTTTGCGCTACTTGTGGCAGCGCTATGTCCATTTCCGTGGCTTTTTCTGTGACGGCGGTAACAACGTTTCCACGTCCGTGTGGTGCGCGCGACCGACAGCACGTAATCGGAAGGTCTTTCCGCAACCTTGCGGACACGGAAACTTTATTACCGCCGTCACGGAATCACTGCGATCCGAAGCTGCCAGGTTGTAATGAGGCCCATTGTTTCTCTCGCTCCAGTCTTGCGCAATTTCTGTAAACACTCCTTCGCCACTGGATCGTTCCCCTCTCTTCTTAAGCACTCCCTTGTGCACCTGCTACTAAAAAAGCCTTATACTGACCCCTCCTGTCCGGCTAACTATCACACGATCTCTATCACTCTGTTCCTGGCTAAACTCCTAGAGAAGTTGGCTATCTCGCAGCTAACCCTCCACACTGAATCTTTTGGTTGCCTCCATGACCATCAGTCTGGCTTCAGAGCAGCCAGAGGCACAGAAACTGCTCTCCTGAACACCCGTGAAGATCTGCTCTCTAACCTCGAGGCCAGCACTCCCTCTGTCCTCATCCTCGTTGACCTTTCCTCTGCTTTTGACATGATCTACCAGGCCATCCTGATTAACATACTGTGCGAGAACCTGGGCATCACAGATCAGGCCCTGGCATGGCTGACCTCCTTCCCCCCGGCCCAAGCCTCCCAGGTCCAGCTTGGGTCCTTTCTCTCCACCACCTCTCTCTCCACATGTGGTGTTTCCAAGGGCTCTGTCCTCTCACCCTGGCTCTTCAATGTCTATCTGGCTTTCAGTGTTATGTGGATGACACACAGCTCTCTTTCAGGCAAATTTGGCCTCCTCCCCCTCCACGCTCATTCTTGACTGTCTATCTGCTATTCAGGAACGGTGCGCCTCCAACGATCTCTGCCTTTATGCCAGTAAGACAGAGATCCTAATCATTTGGATCACTGCTCCTGCTTTTCCTCTCTCACTCTAGCCGGCCTCCTTGGGCCCTCTCCCCACAACCTCCTATGAGGCACAAATCCTTGGGTCATCTTCGACTCCACACTCTCCTTCTCCCCCCAAATCACGGACCTTGCTGAGAAAGCCCACTTCCAGCTGCACCTCCTAACAGGCATTCTCTCTTTCCTCACCTTCCCCCAGAAGCTCACTGTCTCCAGAGCCCTGGTTCTCTCTAGGCTGGACTACTGCAACAGCCTCTTTCTCAATTTGCCTAACTCTACTCTTCGCCCACTATGCAACTTATCCAGAATAGGACCACAAGACTTAACCTTGGCCTCAAGCCCCAGGAACGCACCTCTCCAGACCTGGAATCACTCCACTGGCTCCCGGTGGCTTCAAGGATCAAGTTCAAGACTCTCTGCATCATCCACAAGGCTTTCTGGGGCCGTGGCCCTCCCTATCCTCAACTCTCTCTTCCTAAATACCTTCCTGCTAGAGCCCTTCGCTCATCTACCGCTAACTCTCTGCAGGTCAGTCACTTTTTCAAGCAGAGTGTGAGGGGAAGATCTCTCTCCTCTGCAGGTGTCTCCCTCTCGAACGGCATCCCTGCCTCTCACAGGTCTTGAGCTGGATCTCCTTAAATTTCAGAAGCTCCTCCACCTTTTCTATTGAGCAACACTAGTGAACTCTGCTACTTCCCTCTCCCTCTCCCCTTTAACCTACCCTTGCTCCTGCTCCTACTACTATGATGACTGGCTGCTTAGTGCTCCTTGAGTCTTCAAGGGCACGATACCCCCCTCCCCCCCTTCCAGAACAGTCCTCCTGCACTTGCCGCCTGGTCCAACTTGCGCTGCCACCTGACCTACCCTGCACTGCCTGGCTGGGATTGCACCCTTTTATCTTAGCCTCCCTCACACGTAACTCAGAGCCCGCTGTCCTGGTTGCACTTCCCCCTGCACCCTCTACCCTGCACTTCGCGTTGCGCACTTACACAATCTGAATGTCACGAGGCCTAGTAAGATCGTTTGTCGTGTCTTCCCTTTGTTTCCCTTCCTTTCCTTGTTGCACCATGAAACACTTGTGTATAGGTGCATAATAAATAACAAATCAATCAATCAATCATACTCCCTCACAATGGCTCATATTGGTCATCTATCTTATTCTCGTGAATTTTATCCTGGCACCTTAACAAAGTTCAAAAGCTCTCCCTACTTTGGACTCTCTCAGATTTTGGTTTTTGAGCATCTTCCCCACTTAGGTGATCACCTATATTGCAGCTCTATTCTTCCCAATTTCCACCCTCTTCTCATTAAGTGTCTTGCAAGGATCTGTCTTTGGCCCGCTCCCAATTTGGAGATTCTCTTTGACAGTAATCTGATACTTCAGCACTTCATCACCTCATTACAGCAACTAGCAGACTTTCGCACCTGCACATTCCTAATTACTATCCTCATCTCAGATTTCGCTCTACCAAAACACTCATTGGCACTGCAGTCCTCAGTTAGCTAGATCACTAGTCCAGCAACCTTGTCAGGCTGCACTCTATTCTTTGGCTCCTCTCAACATGATATTGAACTCTGCTACTCGTAGCCACTTAAACCTCCTGTGATCCTTGCCCACGTCCACACACTGCCTTCAGGTACAGTGTCTATCCATGCAAAAATGTGTCCCTATTCAAATTCCTTCTTCTGTTTGAATCCATAAATGGGCTTTCCCTTTCTCCATCTGGGTGAATCTACCACCCGTTATTCCCCACCCACACTCTAGTCTGTCAAGCTCTCCACAGTCTAACCATCTTCCGATCCACCCGTCATGCCTCCCACGTTCGTTTCTTCAACTTCTGGCCTATCATCAACGGAACTCCCTAACCTCAGAAATTAAGAATATTTGAACAGTGACTGGCTCCAAGATCATCCTTAACAACCACTTTCTCTTTCACAAGAGAGCTTGAGGGTCGTAACGGGTTTCTGAACTCGATCAAAGAGGGAGCAAGCAGTACCAGGGGGAGAGGGGTGGGCGAAGGCGAGAGGGGGGGACAACGGGGAGTTTTTTTCTCCCTTTTTTTAATGGGGCTGGGGTGGAACCCGCCAACCAGCCCGCAGTTGAATGTGTAATGTTGTACTCTTCTACAAAATAAAATAAAACAAAATGTGAAAAAAAGTACAATCACTTCCCACCCAATGATTCCCATCCACTGCCCCCCCTAGATTGCATATATTTCATCTGTATGTACTGAACTTACTGAAGAAATATTTAATGTCTGTCTTGTTCCTTTCTTTTTAAAAACATTTTATTATTGTATTTCAGCCTATACAAATAAGCTTTTCACAAAACAGAAAAGAAGAAACAATTTCAAAGAAATATAACAGTTTAAAACAATTCCAATCCTAGCATAAATTCAATTTTCACAGTTATTTTCAACGAAAACATTCAGTTCCGGTCCAGCCCAGTTTCTTGTTTGTTTATCTCACATTTTATCATCCGAGGAACCCTTTACTATCAACTAAGGCTCTTCCAGCTTTTTTCATAACAACGCACAGCAGTGCATTGAGAGAGAGGATCAGTCTTTCCCCATTTCCCCACATAAGGCTGACCCAAAGCATCTCAGAAGGCTCATTCGAGCCCAAGTACCCCATCCCCCAAGGCCGCGCAACTCAGAAAGAGATGTTGTAATGTTTCTTTTACTGTATGCTCCCGGCATAGCCTACTATTTTCAGTTCTTCCCCATCTCCATCCAGTTCAATCTATTAACAGCTACATCAAGACTATATAACACATGCAGCAATGGGACTGCCCTGCCTTCAATATACCCTGGAGAGGCACTTTTTGTTTTCAATAAGTACAAATAATTGAATACACATTGTAAGTGTGTGATGGTGTTGAGGATAAGAAGGTACAGAAGATGCAATGCTCTCTTGTAGGGAAAAAGAAGTTCCCATTCTCATCCATATCCTGTGGGTATAAGTTTGAGTGCTGTGATGTCATCTGCCTTTGATTTGGGGCAGAGGTTTGGGTGGCTATAGGGAGGGAATGGGTGCCATCACCAGATGCTATATCTGGAGAGGATCACCAGACCCACCCAACATCCACCCGGGATTGGCATTGAGTGGGTACATGCCTCTCTACTTTCAATACAAGCTCCAAGTGCTTGGTAACATCCAAAACTCAAGCACACTTACAAGCAGGGGTAAAAATGTATTTCAATTTGCAAGCTACTAGCAAGGTATAAAAAGTATTTTTCTCCTGCAGCTTTTCCCATACACCTAGCACACCATTTCCTACTTACCAAGAGCCAATAATCACTAGACAGTGGCTAGTGGCGTGTGCAGATTTTGAGACTTGCTTACAGTGCAACCATTTCTAAAAGTTGCCCAATACAGAGACCACAGAACCCCATCTCCATGAGGTGCTCCTACATTATTCATAAACCCTGTCAAGACAATGCTGTGGCTGCCAAGGAAGACATTGTTACTGGGACAAGAGAACACATTCATGCCATTCTCAAAATGATCCCAGTTGTGCCTATAAAAGGCTCTGATCCCTGCATTCGAACACCTTAGAGGCCAGCCACGCACAGGGCAACCTTTATTCTGGGGCTTTCCTGGATGGATTAGCAATGCTTTTCTGGAGAGTGAGATACAGAACCCCTGGAGTAGCATCCTGAGTCCCAACTTTGACATGGTGTAATTTTAAAATGGCGGGCAGCCTTATGAACCGTGGCTCCATGCAGGTGGGGAGAGTAAGAGTATTATGGAACCCGCAGACAATCCCAACCCAGGAGTTGAGGAGAAGGCCTGAGAGAATCTAACAGAGAGAGTGAGTGAGAGGGAAGAAGAGAGGTGGCGGAATGTGTTTAGGAGACGGTTGGAGGAGACATCAAGTGAAAGCTGGGAGAGTATTCAGGTGTCACGCCTCAGGGAACCTGGCGGCTTTGGAAGAAGTGGAAGCTGCGCCCGCCATAGCGGGTTCCATCACGTTTTTTGGGAAGCGCGCTGTGCAGGTCTAGTTGTCGTAGCGACGTTCCTGACACCGGTATTTAATCCTTTCACTTCCGGGGTCAGGTGCGTTGCATCGTACAGTGTTTTCGTCCTGTTTCCAGCGCTGCTGTTTTTTCGTGGAGTTTCCCTTTTCCCCTCGGTTGTCCTTCCTTTCCTTTTTTTTCTGTTCCTTGCGCTCCGTACCTTTAGCCAGTGTTTCTCCTCGCCTTCTTGACTTCTCCTCCCTTGTCTGTTCCGTTCCCGTCTCTTATCCTTCCTCCCTCCCATCTCGTGCTTTTCTCTCTATACTTATTCTGTTTATTCTTGCTTCCTTCCTGTATTGTACTTACCTCTCTTTGACCTCTTCTTTTGCCCTCTCCTGTTCCTATCTGCTTACATCTCTGTGTACCGACCATTGCCTGTCTTGTGGATTGCCTCGCCCAGCCCTCATCTCTTTATCCAGTATCGGAACTACTTCCTGTTGATATCCCGGTGTACCGACCTCAGTCTGTCTTGTGGATTGCCTCGCCAAGCCCCCGACTGTCTATCTGTACTGGAACTTTTCCCATTATCTGGTCTCATACCCGATTCTCATTGGAATTTCTTCTATTTCTGGACTGTGTTCATCAGATTCCTCTCCCTCTGCTGCTGCCTCCGGAGTGTGTTTACTACTACCTCTCTCGTTTGAAGATCCAAATCTTCCGGGGTTTTTTGTGCCACTGGCTTTTTCCCCATTGACCAGCGACCGAGGAGGGTTGCCACAGATCACCCAAAGGGTGTCACTGTGGCGTCCTACCTTGGTCGTCCCTATCTTCAAAAAAAAGGAGTGAAGACTCGAACAAAGGACAATCCAAAGCTGACTCAACGCCGGAGACTTCAAGGTGAGGAGGAAGGGGAGGAAAGGGAGTCTGGAGCATCTCAGGAGGAAGAGGAGATACAGACCTTCCTGACAGTTTGCAACGCCCCGAATTCGACATGGCCACTCCGCAGCAGGTTCAGGAGCTAGTAGCAGCAGTCCAAAACCTGAGCCTGGAAGTCCAGAATCTTAAGGGCGCGAATGCAGTGCTACAACAGAGGATAGCAGAGCGGGAACCACCGACTACCGACTTGCCTCCCCTACCGTTAGTCTCTGGGAAGTTTGATGGGACGCCCAAGAGACTAAAGGAGTTCTTGGATGCGTGTCACTTGCATTTCTCATTTCGTCCACTGGCCTTTACTTCTGGTCATGCCAAGGTTGGGTTTATTATAACCCACATGTCAGGCAATGCCTTGGCTTGGGCCACCCCTTTAGTCAATAGATCTGATCCTGTGCTTCAGGATTATGAGGCTTTCAAGACCTTGATGAAGCAAACCTTCCTTCAAACCGAGAGCACCTATCTGGCCTCCGAGGATCTGTTGGACATCAGACAAGGAAATTCTGACTTAATGTCCTATATCACCTCATTTAAACAGATCGCAGCGGAAGCAGGTTGGCAAGAACAGGCGCAGTATGCCATCTTTCGGAGGGGTCTGCGAGAAGAGTTAAAAAACGAACTTGCACTTATCGAACGCCTCTTAACCTTTGCTGACCTGATCCCTGCAACACTTCGGATTGATTTCCGGCTGTCTGAACGGCGAGCTGAGCGACGTAAGATAAAGAGTGGTATTTTCCGATGCCTCCAGTTCCTTCTCCTTCTGCACCACCTCCCTCTACTCGTCTCTCTCGTGAAGAGCCTATGCAGATCGGCATCACCCGCTCCCCTCTCTCGGCTGAAGAACACAGGAGGAGGCGAGAAGGGAATCTATGCATGTACTGTGGATCTTCGATTGTCCTGATGTGCCCCCCAGACGCTCGGGAAACGAGCACCCTCGGTAAATTTAGGGACGTATTACCGAGGGAAGGATTCCAGTCCCTTTGTTACCCTCTCAGTCACCACTTTGGAGTGTTCTGACGATGATCGACTTATGGTGATGACAGTCACCCTTTTGAGCAGCCAGACCTCAATACAGACTCAGGCCCTTCTGGATGTGGAGCCGCAGGAAATTTCATTGATACCCACTGGGCAGAGAGCCAAGGACTGACTCGGATAGCCAAGACCGAGGACCAGACGGTGGAGGGAGTAGATGGCGAGCCTTTGAGCTCCGGCCTTATTACCCATTCTACTGAAGTTCTCACCATGCGTATCATGCAGCATACAGAACGCCTTTCCTTTGATATCATCAGAGCTGCTCACTTCCCTTTGATTCTAGGCATTGGAAGGTTACGTCGGCATAATCCCACCATTGACTGGTCCAGAAACCTGTTAAGTTTTCATTCAACCTTCTGCAAGGCAAGCTGTTTGCCGAAACCAACCTTTTCTATGATTCAAACTTCCTGTGGGGTGGAATCTAAGACCATATATTGCTTACCATCCTATTTGAGTGGATACACTGAAGTGGTGACAGAGAAAATACCGTTGGAGCTCCCTCCTCACAGACCCGAAGATTGCTGTATTGAATTGCACCCAGATGCCTTAGTCCCATTTGGTCGCATGTATCCCTTGACTATGCAAGAAAGGCAGTATCTGAGAGACTACCTAGACAAAAACCTAGCCAATGAGTTGATCAGACCATCCAAATCTCCTGCTGCTGCCTCTTTATTCTTCATTCCCAAGACAGACACTCAAGAGCTACGCCCCTGTATAGATTACAGAGGATTAAACAAAGTAACCATTAAGGACAGATATCCTATGCCCCTCATCTCTGAAATCATTCATGCCGTGCAGTCGGCCACTGTGTTTACTAAACTAGACTTATGCAACGCTTACCATTTGCTTCGGATACAAACCGGAGATGAGTGGAAGACTGCCTTTAGGACCCCTTTTGGTTTGTATGAGTATCAAGTGATGCCCTTCGGCCTTGTAAATGCTCCATCGATATTCCAACGTTTCATGGACAGACTTTTTTCAGATCTCCTGGGACACTCTGTCATCATTTATCTTGATGACATATTGGTCTTTTCCCACACCCAAGTTGAGCATAACACTCATGTCAAGGAGGTTTTTCACAGACTCAAAGACAATCACCTCTCAGTCAAATTGGAAAAGTGTGTGTTTTCGGCAACGTCAATATCATATTTAGGATATATTCTTTCCTCGGAGGGAATTGCTATGGACCCTCAGAAGGTCAATTCTATTCTAGATTGGCTGTCTCCCAAGTCTGTTAAAGACATCCAGAGATTCCTTGGTTTATCGAATTTCTACCGGAAATTTATACCAAACTTCTCACAACGGGTACTCCCGATGACCTCGCTTCTTAAGAAATCTTCCTCCCCTTTCCAATGGTCTCCTCAAGCCGAGGAGATTTTCCAACATCTCAAACAAGCTTTCTGTTCAGCTCCCATATTAAGGCAACCCGACCAGCTCCGTCCCTTTATAGAGGAAGCTGACGCTTCTTCTGCCGCTATCGGGGCAGTATTACTGCAAGAGTATGAGGGGAAGGAACATCCGGTGTCCTATTATTCCAAAACACTGAACCCCAGCCAACGTAACTACTCCTTGATAGAGAGGGAATTGCTGGGTATGAAATTAGCCTGCACAGAGTGGCGACACCTCCTCCAAGGTGGAGAACACCCTTTTACCCTCCGAACGGATCATAAGAATTTGCAGGTATTGCGTCAATTTGAATGTTATAACACAAGACAGGCAAGGTGGGCTCATTTTTTCGCCCAATTTGATTTCAATATTACTTACATTCCGGGTGAACAAAACTTAGTGGCTGATGCCCTGTCCCGACGCAGTGACTACCTGTCTGAACAAGAAGCTACTACAGAATTGATGTTTGCAAGATCTCAGAGAATAGGAGTGGTGTCCACGTTCCTGCAACAGGTCAAGGACGATTCTGGAGGGAGATTTGAAGCAGAAAAACATAGCGACAAGACCGATTATGTAATCAAGGATGGGTTATATATGGTCAACAACAAGTTGTATCTGCCAACTCCGTCGTTAAGGAAGACAGCATTATCCTGGTGCCATGATACCAAGATTGCGGGTCACCGAGGTATTCGTAATACTCAAGAACTCTTATCAAGGTATTTGTTTTGGCCAAAGATGAAGGAAGAGACCAGACAATACGTTCAGTCTTGTGTTACCTGTCTTCGTAACAAGTATTCCACACAAAAACCTCTAGGATTGTTGGAATCCGGTGCCATTCCCACAGGCCCATGTACCACTATATCGACCGACTTCATCGTAGAGTTGCCAGAGTCTCTGGGTTGTACCTGTATAATGGTGGTCATCGATTCATTCCCTAAAATGGCGCATTTTTCACCTCTACCTGGGGTACCTTCTGCATCTCGCATGGCTGAGGTTTTCCTGAGAGACATATTTAAGCTACATGGTATGCCTACTAAGATCATCTCAGACCGTGGTAGCCAGTACACCTCTCATTTCTGGTCTGCCTTATGCAAAAGATTAGGCATTGAAAGGGCCTTGACCTCTGGGTTCCATCCACAATCAAATGGACAAACTGAACGTCTAAATGGTACCTTAGAGCAGTATCTCCGGTGTTTTGTCAACCAACAACAGGATGATTGGGTCCAGTTATTCCCCACGGCCGAATTCTCCTATAACAACACTTGCCACTCAGCCCTCGGTACTAGCCCTTTTTTTTGTACGTACGGTTATCATCCCCGTACCTTTCTTCCCTTGACCAACATTGAGTCCTCTGTGGCCTCTGTGGAAGCTTCGTTAGCAACTATCCGAGAGGCCCAAAACAAGGCTAGGCTGGGACTCATAGAGGCTCAAGAGAGAAATAGATCCCAAGCTAATAAACACAGGAGACTGGTGCCCGATTGGGGAGTCGATTCAAAAGTACTTCTGTCCACTAAATTCTTACCACGTTGGGTACGCCCATCTAAGCTGTCCCCTAGATTTATTGGACCATACAAGATAACACAAGTAGTCAACCCAGTAGCATTTCGCTTACAGCTGCCTACACGATTACGTCGTGTACATCCGGTGTTTCACACCTCTCAATTGAAGGCCTTCATGGAAGATAAGTGGTCCCGAAGAAGGAAAAACACTCCGGTCCCACCAGATCCCGCTGAAGACATCTATGAGGTATCCCAAATATGTGACTCTCGATATCATAAGGGCCGTTTAGAGTACTTAGTCCACTGGAAAGGATACCTGAGGTCTGAAGACACGTGGGAACCCAGAGCACATTTAAATACTCCCCTCCTGTTGCGTAGGTTCCATTTCAGATACCCCAATAAACCTGGTGGGGTGGACCTAAGGAGGGGGCATACTGTCACGCCTCAGGGAACCTGGCGGCTTTGGAAGAAGTGGAAGCTGCGCCCGCCATAGCGGGTTCCATCACGTTTTTTGGGAAGCGTGCTGTGCAGGTCTAGTTGTCGTAGCGACGTTCCTGACACCGGTATTTAATCCTTTCACTTCCGGGGTCAGGTGCGTTGCATTGTACAGTGTTTTCGTCCTGTTTCCAGCGCTGCTGTTTTTTCGTGGAGTTTCCCTTTTCCCCTCCGTTGTCCTTCCTTTCCTTTTTTTTCCGTTCCTTGCGCTCCTTACCTTTAGCCAGTATTTCTCCTCGCCTTCTTGACTCCTCCTCCCTTGTCTGTTCCGTTCCCGTCTCTTATCCTTCCTCCCTCCCGTCTCGTGCTTTTCTCTCTATACTTATTCTGTTTATTCTTGCTTCCTTCCTGTATTGTACTTACCTCTCTTGGTCCTCTTCTTTTGCCCTCTCCTGTTCCTATCTGCTTACATCTCCGTGTACCGACCATTGCCTGTCTTGTGGATTGCCTCGCCCAGACCTCATCTGTTTATCCAGTATCGGAACTACTTCCTGTTGATATCCCGGTGTACCGACCTCAGCCTGTCTTGTGGATTGCCTCGCCAAGCCCTCTACTGTCTATCTGTACTGGAACTTTTCCCATTATCTGGTCTCATACCCGATTCTCATTGGAATTTTTTCTATTTCTGGACTGTGTTCATCAGCTTCCTCTCCCTCTGCTGCTGCCTCCGGAGTGTGTTTACTACTACCTCTCTGCATTTGAAGATCCAAATCTTCCGGGGTTTTTTGTGCCACTGGCTTTATCCCCATTGACCAGCGACCGAGGAGGGTTGCCACAGATCACCCAAAGGGTGTCACTGTGGCGTCCTACCTTGGTCGTCCCTATCTTCAAAAAAAAAGGAGTGAAGACTCGAACAAAGGACAATCCAAAGCTGACTCAACGCCGGAGACTTTAAGGTGAGGAGGAAGGGGAGGAAAGGGAGTCTGGAGCATCTCAGGAGGAAGAGGAGATACAGACCTTCCTGACATCAGGAGGTGGTTGGAGGGGACATCAAGGGAGAGGCAAAGGAATGTATTTGAGCGGATGCCACAGGAGAGATAAGGGAGAGGTGGGGAAGTGTGTCAAGGAAGTGGTTGAGAGAATAGCAGGAAGAGGATAAAATGACCAGAAAGGATGTTGGAGAACAATATCATAGGGGGGTGATAGAGAAGCAGGCACACCATAAGACTAAGGGAATTGAATGGAGAAGTGGTGAAGGTCCAAGCAAATGGCAAGTCATTTAGGCGGTGGAAGTGAGACAGAAACAAGACTGGCCCGTCTCGTCAAGAAGGCAAACAAGTGAGGGTGTTAGGGACTAGAATCAGCACGTTTAGATAGTGAGCTGGAGAATGCACCCAGACACAACCTCTACAGGAACTCAGGTGGCCAGTCTCTTGGTGAAAGCTCTATGGTTTATCTTGTTATTACCCGGGTCTCACTTCTCCTTTTGACCAGGCCTAACGGACAAGCGAACATGGGGCTCTGAGTGAGTGGTCTCCCAGGTGTTGAGGATAAAAAGATGAGCATCAAAATCTTTAGAATAAGGAGCCAAGAAATAAGTGTGGAAACAGTAAAACCCCCAAGACTGTGTGTGACTGAGAACTGAAGACATATCTGGGAGAGTTACCCCGGATTGAGGATTACAAAAATCAGAGACTTGCTATTTGAAACTCCAATGAGAAAACATCCTCTTGTTGTATTACATATTCTTAAATGGGTCCACTCCGATGTAGGCGTATGGTTCGCTGGGTGATGATAAATGATGAATGTGCCGTAATTGCTCTGTGTACGCATAAACACGGGAGTAAGTAGAATTAATCACATTGTTAAAGTCACTGAATGTGTTATGGCACTGATCTTTGTTTTATGATACAAGAATGATGTATGTTCTCATGTTGATCCCTGGTGTTATTATTTTCCTTCAAATTGCAGCAGACATTCAAGATGAGGTGTGAGAAACCTGAAAGTGTCTCAATTACTATCCCTAGGTATCCGTCATCCAGGTGGCTAGGACACAGCCATTGTTATTGGATCCAGTTCTTGGGTGTGGACCATTGGGGGAGGATCACCTGGAGGGAGGTCTTCGGGGAGTGGAAGTGGGACACTGAATGTTGTGACGCGGTATCCCCTTCCTTGTAACACCTTTTCCCCATCCTGCCAAGTAGGATATTTAGAAACTCTACCCCCCTTTTCCAACACGAACACTGTCCTACACCGTAACAGACAACAGATTAACACCAGAGCCGGTTTACTGCCATGTCCCAACACACTTGTCAGGCAGAGTCAGGCAATTGACAATAACCACGCACACCTGACGGCCCTCACAGGGATAAAAGGTGCAGCACGAGAGCACACTACGAGCAAGGCTGAACAAACGAGGGCACAGCTATACCGAACCGGCAGTCCAAACAGAGGAGAAAGGCGGCGAGACCTGGAGGGAGGACGAAGGGGGAATTGCTCTTTTCAACTGAGACCCGCAAAGCCTCCGAAAGGGAAATCATAAGAACGGGAGTTACAGCCGGTGTGTGGAGGAACAGATGTCAATGGTACACGGGGGCCTCCCGCATTGATAGCACAGGCAGGGAGGCACACTGGCTACTGTGGTACCATCCTTGACTCCAGAAGCAAGACAAGCCAATGGGTTCAACACAGCCGGTGAGTCCGAGGAAGCTGATAGCAAACCGAAATGGGTTGAGCCCAAAGTTGCAAGTGACAACATTATATGAATGCAAGGAACTTGAGAAGAAAGAACTTTGTGTGTGTGTTTGAACTTTTGGGAAAGCCCAGACAAAGTCCAGCTGCAGAGTGATCAGGCACCCCAGGATTGCTCATTCGAAGGACTTTCACTTGCCCCTTTTTGTGTTGAGGCTGCCAGTACCAGAAGGCCCTAGGAAGAGGTGGCACGAGATGTCAGAGTCGTCCTACAACGGGCACATGAAATCCCTTATACAATCGAAAGTCTATGGGCCTCAATACACGGATGGCGGTAAGGGTCTTACTACGAGGTCTCTTTGCGGGTTGGGGAATTTAACACCTGCTTTTTGCAGGCGTTAAAAATCCAACCCGCAAAGGGACCAGGGAGGTAATTACGGTACCCCAATTTGCGGTACCGTAATTAGCGCTTTCCCCATTCCCATAGAGCCCTATGAGGCAAAAATGGGAATGGGGAAGGGCAATGGTTGAAGGGGGAATTACCGCCCCGCCAACCTTGGAATAGGGCGGTAATTCCCCTTTCCACCAAAGCGGTGCCGCTATTTTGCCGGCATGAATCACTGCCATCCGTGTAATGAGGCCCTATGACCCATCGCCAAAAGAAAGCTAGGGAAAAGGAATCCGCTTTCTAATAAGATTGTGAACTGTGAAATAATGAAAGTGTGAACCCAACAGTGGGATGCCGAAAGAAAGCTAGGAAAAGTGCACCTACACTTTCTGGTGAAAATGAGCAAAGCATAAACTGTGTTAGAAATTCATTCACTGTGTTAAAGATGGCTATGTGAACCCGACAGAGGGATGCCAAGGGGAAAGCTACTGAGATTGAATCCTGCATTGAAATAAAGTAGATTGAATAGTGTATGTGGCAAATGTGAACCTGGCTGAGGGATGCCTACGAGTTGGGCTGAAGAATAATATAATACACCCGGGAATAGTGTGTCGACGAGAGTGAACACAGTTGAGGGTGGTCCACAGTGTTATTTGTTTAAAAAGACATTAAGACTACTGAATGTTACGAGCTGGATTTGAAAGGCCGTAGTGAACCTGGCCGAGCGAGACCCATTTTTGCAAGGAGGATCCAAGCCCGGCAGAGGGAGATCCTAAGGGTGAAGAGCAATCGCCCAAGGTGCAAGATCACTGAAGGGACGTTTGTTTGTTTGTTTGTTGTTCTGATCCAGCAGGCCTTCTATGGTAAGAGACTTTGAGGAAAGAGACTTGGCCCTTGAAGGTTCTGGTATCGTGAAATAGACTTGTGAACCTCGTGCTGGAGGGACCCAGGAGTGTGCTGTGCCCAGGAGTCCCACCTTATCCCCTGCTTAAAACGTGGGAAAGGGAGACCCTGACATACAAGACGCTACTAGGACTGCCTTATTATTACTTGATAGTCGTAGCTGCTTCCATTTTAGCTTTAGGTTTAGATTAGACGCTTTTCTCACCCATGCATACGGTTTAATAAACACCCTTGAACTATGATCACTTGTGTCTGTCTTTACTGTTGCCACCATGAGTTCCTTCCAGAGGGCATACTAGAATCTTGTGTGCAGGTGCTAGTGCTGGTTTAGGGACATGCACAGTATAGTCTGGGACAGAATGCGAAGATCAGTACTTTTTGGGGCGTTTAGGTGCACTGGGTGAAGAACACATAGCTGCCATCTTTGGATTGTACCATTGTACCGCTCATAACCAGACCAAACAATGAAGCTTGAGTAGCAGACGAAATATGCAAGAGGCGGTAGAGCACTGACAGTCGTGAGCTGTCATGATCACTGCTTCCAAGGAGCTAGGACCAGCCCAACGTCCTTGGAAGCAGGCCCCTAACCTTCATCCTAGGCACCAGCCGGTCCCCACTGGGACCTTTTGGACCTTGTCCTGGCGCCGGTGGCACCAGGCTCATCAAAGTCACTGGTCCCGGCACTGGAAGCGCCGGGCTCATAATTTGTATGAAGATGCTTGGGTGGACTTACCTGCAGAAGACCATGCTGCTTACTTACCAGCCACATAGGAATCCTCTGTGAGCCGGGACTACTTTCTTACCTGGGTGGGGCAAGCTCCACTCCCTGGATACAACACTGGAACTCTTCTGGAACAGGAACTCTTTTCTTACCTAGGCGAGGCCGTGGAGGAAGACGCCTCATCACTCCAAGGCTATTTAAACCACACCCGATTGATGAACCGTGCTTCGCGTTATTCTGCATCTGCAGCAGAACGCTCACCGTGTCTGTTCCAGTTTTCTTCTTTCCGATCCTGAACCTGCAAGAACAAACACTTACCATTCCTGTATCCAGCATTCAGTAGCACCAGCAAAGACAAGAAACAACAGGTTAGCACGGCAACCTTCACTCGCAGCACTTTCCTCACCTGATCCATCGGCAGCTACCATCTCTTCACGCTGCTCCTCCACCTGTGAAGACAAACGCATAGTTATTCCTGTGTGGAATTACTTACCGGCACTCCGCGAATTCCGGTTTTCTTCAACGCTGCAATCCTGCACCTGAAAGACAAAAGAAGAGACATTAGACAGGTATTTTACTTACGCGCCATCGCGCCCGCCACAATAGGGCGCCTGCAAATACTCCGGCGTTTCCAGCGTCTCTTCAACACCCGAACTCACAACTGCAAGGGAAAAGAGACAGAGAGCTTTTGAAAAGCAGGCAACCGGCATTTACTTACGCATTTCCAAGCGCTTCATTCCAAGACTCTGGCTCTAACTTCGGCTTTCTTCACACCATCTTCTACCTCAAGAGCCCTGTAAGACAAATAGAAAAAGCATTATACAGAGCCCTGTTTCACATTAACGTGCCCACGCACCTAAAGACTGTAAGGACTTAAAAGGTGTCCGGAAACTCACCGTTCGTGCAGTTAACGACGGTAGCGATCCTCTGATGTCAAGAGGCCTACGTTTCACCCAGTGAAGGAACTGGCAACAGCACCCTGCACCAGACGCAGACGGAGAGTCCAGCATTTACCTATCTAAGGTGAGCACGTTGACCTTGGGGCTCCACGAAAAAGCGAGGAAGGGAAAGGGAGAGAGATACCCGACAACCCCAGATCATTAACCCCATATTCTTTCACCTGCAGATATCTCACTCTTCGAGTTAGACACACAGTGCGAAGAGGCTCAGCCCCGGAAGCCAATCGAGTCCTGCACTTCACTTTTCGAGTCACAGACACCATCCTGCCAAGACCGGCGCCTCCGTGGGAATCAGGTGAGCGTTACAGAACGCGAAGCCCACCGCAAAACTCCTACCCAGGCGCAATGGAAACCTCGGATACTGATCAATTGGCCCAGTTGCTTGGGGAACTAAGAGCAGAAGTACATGCAGCTCGTCAGGAAACAAACGCTCTAAGAAGAGAGCTGATAATATCCAAGTAGCGAACAGAGGACCTCGCTAGGCAATTGCTACAAACGCAGGCAGGACAAACACCTTTGCCCGCTCCAGGAGGAAATTATCCTTCAGCATCCTCCTCAAATCTAGTGCAAATCAATCTACCCGGTAATGTGCCCTTGGCTCCGCCCGAACGCTTTTCTGGTGACCCAAAGAGATTTGCAGTGTTCATTAACCAGTGCCGCCTACACTTCTTATGTAGACCAGCTGCCTTCCCAACAGATCAGGCCAAGGTGGCTTTTGTGCTTTCTTATCTCAGTGGCAGTGCCGCAGATTGGCCGATCCCTTTAGTCACTCAGGATGATCCGGTTCTTCATGATTTCCAGGCCTTCCAGTCCAGCATGGAGAAACTGTTCACAAGACATGCACAAGGGCAGGCCTTGGACAATGAACTCCTTTTGTTACGACAGGGTAATCAAGACCTCTTGACTTACATTGCCTCATTCAACAGACTTATAGTGGAAACTCAATGGCCTGAGGATAAAAGAATAACGCTTTTCTACAGAGGCCTGCGTGGAGAGCTCAAGGATGTGTTAGCTCAAGTTGTGAATCCTCCACAAGAATGCTCAGACTATATTGACTTAGTTGTTCAATTGGACCACAGATTACAGAACAGAAAGGCTGATCGTTCCAAATTTGATACCCGAGTGTTTTCTAAACCGCAGACCTCTACTAGGGGAGCTGACACCGTGGAACCCATGCAAATAGGGGGCATGAAAGGACCTTTAACCCAAAAAGAGCGAAAAAGGAGAAGACAGCTGCAATTATGCCTCTATTGCGGAAACTCGGGGCACTTTCTTCGAGACTGTCCGGTGAAACCAGCTAAGAAGGCTGTAGGAGCCGCAGATACCTGTACCACAAATTCTGAGCAGGGAAACGACCTAGCCCGACAAGTGTAGAGGTCCTCTTGCCGAGCGTTAAAATCTGTTCCATGACCTCGCATTTCGTGGTGCCTATGGTCCTCATTAGCCCTGAACGTCCGGATCGTTTGCATGCAATTGAAGCTTACATCGACAGCGGAGCAATCGGTAATTATGTGGACCGTGAAATGGTATCAAGGATGAATCTACCTCTTGTCCCTAAGGCAGTAAAAGACGTCATTACTACAGTGGATGGCACGGAGATAGCCTCCGGACCAGTAACTCACGCCACCCAAGAAGTGACGTTAGTGAGCCAAGAGGGACACCGGGAGAAAATCGTGTTCGATGTGATAAAGGCCCCTCAGTTCCAGATCATTCTGGGAATTCCTTGGTTAGAGAAGCACAATCCTCAGATCGATTGGCGAGCAAAGACGGTTCAGTTTCCAGAATGTATCTCCACTTGTTATCCTCGGCCTGATGTTTCACTGGCGGCAATCTCTTCTGAGGTTCCCAAACTACCTCCCGAATACCAGGAATTCCAAGACGTCTTTCGGAAGGACCAAGCTAACACCCTGCCTCCTCATAGGTCTTACGACTGTCAAATAGATCTGATACCCGGAACAACTCCTCCTTGCAGTAGGATTTATGCTCTCACCGAGCCAGAGAATCTTCACCTCAGACAATATCTGGACCAATACGTAGCTAACGGATTTATCCGTCCTTCAAAATCTCCAGCTTCCTCGGCTTTGTTCTTCGTTCCGAAAAAGGAAGGAGACCTTAGGACTTGTATAGATTACCGCGCCCTGAATCAAATCACTGTTAAAAACAGATACCCGTTACATTTGATCCCTGAACTCCTGGACCAAGTCAAAGACGCATGTATATATACAAAGTTGGATCTCAGAGGAGCCTACCACTTGGTACGAATAAAAGAGGGTGATGAATGGAAGACGGCCTTCCGCACCAAGTATGGGCTGTTTGAATATCAAGTTATGCCCTTTGGACTATGCAACGCTCCTGCCGCCTTCCAGTATTTTATGAATGATGTCCTTAGAGAACTCATAGATGTGTGTGTTGTTGTCTACATTGATGACATCCTCGTCTATTCATCATCTGAAGAGGAACATCAGAAACACGTTAAAGAGGTCCTCGAGAGATTACGTCAACATAACCTTTTTGCTAAGCTTGAAAAATGCGTTTTCAACGTAATTGAAGTTGAGTTCCTGGGATTCATATTGTCACCAAACGGAGTCCATATGGATTCAAAGAAAGTCGATGCAATCATCAAGTGGCCTTCACCAACCTCTGTAAAAGGAGTTCAAAGCATGTTAGGCTTCGCTAACTTTTACTGCAGGTTCATTCCTGAATTCTCTCGAAAAGTCCAGCCCATCACCGCTCTATTAAAGAAAAACAAATGTTTTGAGTGGTCTACCGAGGCGGAACAAGCTTTTCAGGACTTAAAAGCTAAATTCATCTCTGCACCTGTTCTAAAACACCCTTGCCCAGAACTCCCCTACATGGTAGAAACAGATGCTTCTAGTCTTGCTATGGGGGCAGTTTTATCACAAAGAGATCCGGTCACACACCAATTACATCCTGTAGCCTTTTGGTCCCGCAAATTCTCGGCTCCCGAGATCAACTATTCAATTACAGACAAGGAACTTTTAGCTATCAGATCAGCCTTTAAAGCCTGGCGGCATTATCTTTTGGGATCCAGACACACAGTCACCGTAATGACAGATCACCGCAACTTACAATATCTGAAGACGGCCAAAGCTCAGTCTTCCAGGCAGCTCCGCTGGGCTCTGTTTTTGGCTGATTTTGACTTTATAATTACTTATCGACCAGGCAGTAAAAACGGAAAAGCAGATGCCCTCTCCCGGATGGGAATAGATGAACACTTGACCAATCCTGAACCAATACCCATAATCCCAGAACAAAGGATTTTGGGCTTGGTCAGCGCTCAATCCTTTGAAGACATCGAGACTACAGTCAAATCACTCCTAACTACGGCAGAATTACAGGACTGGCAATTCAAGGGGAAGGATTTCTCAGTGGACCAAGACCTACCATATTTCCGAGGACGATTGTACTTGCCCTGTGAGAAAATACAAAAACAGGTAATCTTCTGTTATCACGACTCATTAATGGAGGGTCACCCTGGCATTACCAAAACCATGGAAAAGGTCAAAAGACATTTCTGGTGGCCATCATGGAAGAAGGATATTAGAGACTTTGTAATCTCCTGCGGTGTGTGTGCTCAGAATAAAAGTCAGAAGGAGAAACCAGCCGGCCTCTTACACCCACTGGACATCCCTCCCTGTCCATGGCATATCCTGTCCATGGATTTCAGCACAGACTTACCTCATGCTCAGGGTATAATACCATTTTAGTAGTCGTGGATCTATTCTCCAAGATGGCTCACTTCATTCCCCTGAAGTGCCTACCTTCAGCTTCAGTATTAGCCCGAGAATTCTTAGAAAACATTGTTCGGTTACACGGTTTTCCCTCGGTTTTGGTCTCCAATAGGGGAAGTCAATTCATCTCCCACTTTTGGCGAAGTTGCTGTCGCTTAGCCCAAATTGATGTGAGACTTTCAACCAGTCACCATCCCCAAACTGACGGACAAACCCAGAGGACAAATCAAACTCTGGAGCAATATTTACGTTGCATGCTCCAACAAACTGAAAACCCTTGGAAGGATATCCTTTGGATCGCTGAATACGCTTATAACAATTCGACCCATTCTGGAACCGGGAAGGCTCCCTTCTTCCTATTATACGGAAACCATCCTAGGACCTCTAACCTGGATCCTCCCCAAGAATTCGAAACACCTGCTGTGGATCACTTGCACTCGGTGATCACTCGTACTTTTAAAGAAGCCACTGCCCATCTGCAAAGAGCTAAAGCTCTATACAAGAAAGGAGCGGATCAACACCGTAAAGAGGCCCCTCACTACGCAGTGGGAGATCAGGTCTGGTTATCCACTAAGCACCTGCCTCTAAAAGGACCCCGCACCTTCATCCCGAGATACTTAGGACCCTATCTCATCTCTGCCATAATTAATCCGGTGGCTGTCAAATTGGAATTGCCTTCGCATATGAAAATACATCCAGTATTCCATGTCTCCTTACTAAAACCAGTACAACCAGAAACCCGATTGACCGAACTCCCAGAACCTGTTCTAGTGGATGGAGAACTTGAGTTCGAAGTAAAGAACATCCTAGACTCCAAAATCTCCAAATCTAAATTATATTACCTGGTTGATTGGAAAGGATACGGCCCCCAGGAAAGGTCTTGGGAACCCTCAGAACATGTCCACGCACCTCGTCTGGTCAAGAAATTCCATCTGAATCACCCCGACAAGCCAAAACCCCCGGAGAAGACACGCTTAGGAGGGGCCTTGAGGGGGGGTGCTGTCATGATCACTGCTTCCAAGGATCTAGGACCAGCCCAACGTCCTTGGAAGCAGGCCCCTAACCTTCATCCTAGGCACCAGCCGGTCCTCACTGGGACCTTTTGGACCTTGTCCTGGCGCCGGTGGCACCAGGCTCATCAAAGTCACTGGTCCCGGCACTGGAAGCGCCGGGCTCATAATTTGTATGAAGATGCTTGGGTGGACTTACCTGCAGCAGACCATGCTGCTTACTTACCAGCCACATAGGAATCCTCTGTGAGCCGGGACTACTTTCTTACCTGGGTGGGGCAAGCTCCACTCCCTGGATACAACACTGGAACTCTTCTGGAACAGGAACTCTTTTCTTACCTAGGCGAGGCCGTGGAGGAAGACGCCTCATCACTCCAAGGCTATTTAAACCACACCCGATTGATGAAACGTGCTTCGCGTTATTCTGCATCTGCAGCAGAACGCTCACTGTGTCTGTTCCAGTTTTCTTCTTTCCGATCCTGAACCTGCAAGAACAAACACTTACCATTCCTGTATCCAGCATTCAGTAGCACCTGCAAAGACAAGAAACAACAGGTTAGCACGGCAACCTTCACTCGCAGCGCTTTCCTCACCTGATCCATCGGCAGCTACCATCTCTTCACGCTGCTCCTCCGCCTGTGAAGACAAACGCATAGTTATTCCTGTGTGGAATTACTTACCGGCACTCCGCGAATTCCGGTTTTCTTCAACGCTGCAATCCTGCACCTGAAAGACAAAAGAAGAGACATTAGACAGGTATTTTACTTACGCGCCATCGCGCCCGCCACAATAGGGCGCCTGCAAATACTCTGGCGTTTCCAGCGTCTCTTCAACACCCGAACTCACAACTGCAAGGGAAAAGAGACAGAGAGCTTTTGAAAAGCAGGCAACCGGCATTTACTTACGCATTTCCAAGCGCTTCATTCCAAGACTCTGGCTCGAACTTCGGCTTTCTTCACACCATCTTCTACCTCAAGAGCCCTGTAAGACAAATAGAAAAAGCATTATACAGAGCCCTGTTCCACATTAACGTGCCCACGCACCTAAGGACTGTAAGGACTTAAAAGGTGTCCGGAAACTCACCGTTCGTGCAGTTAACGACGGTAGCAATCCTCTGATGTCAAGAGGCCTACGTTTCACCCAGTGAAGGAACTGGCAACGGCACCCTGCACCAGACGCAGATGGAGAGTCCAGCATTCACCTATCTAAGGTGAGCACGTTGACCTTGGGGCTCCACGGAAAAGCGAGGAAGGGAAAGGGAGAGAGATACCCGACAACCCCAGATCATTAACCCCATATTCTTTCACCTGCAGATATCTCACTCTTCGAGTTAGACACACAGTGCGAAGAGGCTCAGCCCCGGAAGCCAATCGAGTCCTGCACTTCACTTTTCGTGTCACAGACACCATCCTGCCAAGACCGGCGCCTCTGTGGGAATCAGGTGAGCGTTACAGATCAGTTGAACTGAAATTAAATGGACAGGTGATAGTCAGAACTGATTGAGTAAGGAAAGATTGAATATGACAGAGTTTGTTGTTCTGGGAGAGGCTGGGAGAGCAAAGCAGTAGTTATGTAAAGTGACGAAAGGTTGAGTAGTCTGGGGGTTAAAGTTGAGGTGAGTTGGAGGAAGTGTTTGGGTTTGTCTGGGTAGTGCGGTGGAATGTTATGCTGTCCGAAATGTACAAGTCCTGGAATAAAGTTTTGCTTGTTCTTCCCGCTGAAGACTAATCAGGTGATGATTTCTCTATTCATTGGCAGATGGTACTTGGGACTTGGATCTGTCCTGCAATGCTGAACTCCCCTGGACCCTAGGTTTCCTCCTCTTGAAGACTCTGAGCTCACCACAAAAGAAGGTAGGAGACCTTGTTAAAGACTCCAGTGGGGGTATCAGGAGAAGGACACCAGGGCCGATGAGCGTGCATTTGGGGCTGCAAAGGTTACTGAGAGTCCTTTAAAAGACTAGGATATGGGCAAGCAAAAAAGTGCTCTGTTGTAAGGCTATGCTAATATGGGATGGAGATTCTGGATGGGTATGTACTTGTCATGGCCACAGGCCCCAGAACACAAAAACCACACAATCTAGTGATGTGGGTAATGGGTCACTTGACTACTTTGGGACCTGTAAACACAGGGGTCCTGGCTGGACTCAGTCCTGGCACCTTTGGCGCCAGGCTCATATAGAGATGTGAGCAGGAACACTTTATTTCAGTGCAGGAGTGCTTTTACTTTATTTCAGTGCAGGAGTGCTTTTATTTTACAAGAACTTTCTAGGAGCTGAAAGCCGTTATTCCAGAGAACATCCTCATGTGTTGACTCATCGGGTGTGGCTCCCTAGGCCTGGTCTACATGTGCTGACTCATCGGGTGTGGAGCATGTGGCAGGCAGGCTGAAACTGGTGGGCGTGGCTTCAGAAGCTCAGCTATATGAGCTGCTCCATCCTTAAGGCCGGTGTTTCGCATTACTGTGCACTTGCGTGCAATGTGACGCTCACCGCCGCTTGAACTGGTTTACTTATCTTTGAAACCAGGCGTTCTCCTGCATACTCACCTCCAGGAAATCGGTGCTTCATCGCTTCATCTCCAGACTCATCTCCTGACATCCAGTGATCTTGATCCCAACGCTGCAGCACCGCACTCCGCATTCACGAACTCGGACCCTGTGAAGAAGAAGAATGACAAGGTTAGAACATCCGTCCTAGGGCCGCACCGCATTTTAACCCTGCGCGCCCCCTAGTTAACAATTTACCAGCTACTGCAGCTTCGTTCCTCATTCCCTCCGGCTGTCGCCTTGAGCTCCGCAGCTTCTGCTGGGCCGGCAACATCCCCTGCAAGGTAAGAAAGCAAAAGAGCAAACATCAAAAGTGTAACGGACAGCAATACAAGACCACGAACTTTACAATACAACAAAAACTGACGAGGAAAGACAAAAGCAAACAGAAACACTTACTTGAAGTATAGTGGCTTAGTTGCAGCAGGACTGGACTACATTGTGCAAGGGACCAGTGAAGGAACTCGGTCCAGATTATACAAACGCCCCTGCCAGAAGCAGCAGGACGGAGTGCTCACCAAAACTAATCAACAGCTGAGCTTTCCAGGGACAGCGCATCCCACGGGTACCATGGTTTCGGAGAAGGGGTCTGTAAGGGGATCTGGCTCACAAGCTGGCATACTCACGTCCCTATTCTCCACGCAGGAGCAGTACCGACCAGCATCACCTATTACCACCAGTCACCACATAAGCGCAGAGGTTGAAGTCGGACCCGAGCGACCTCACCCCTGGGAGGGCTGCAACCTAGTCCCAATGCCTCTGCAGCGACCAGGTGAGCGTAACAGTACTCTTACGTCGCGTCCCCTTTCCTCCATACTGCATGGCCGTCCCTCGCTAGGCACGGGAGACGGAACCTTTTTCACCAGAAAAACCTTCTTCCCCTTTAAATTGAGAGGCGAGCTGGGGTGCGGCCCTGGAAGAATGTACTCGCCTGACTCCGCCCACCATCACCATTCCTCAGTCCCCTTTTCCACATCGAGGGGAACGGGCTGATTTCACCAGCGCTCCTGGGTTTGGCTCTGCCATGTAATACCACGCTCTCTTCCCAAATTCTTCTCCTATCTTTGTGTCTTCTTTTTGTCAATCAGGCACTTGGTCTTTCGGCATCATACTCCTCCCCGGTGCATGTCGTATTCAGCCTGCGAGGGGCTCTTTCCTACATCTGACCCCCACGCTTTTTGCCTCCGGTACCTTGGCCCCGACCACTGCTGGGAAGGTTGTACCGCGTGTGACACACTGACTCCACGCGCACTGAAGAACAAGCTAGCTAGGTGGAGGGAGCTCTTCGACAATGTCGCCTCCAGAGGACTTGAAGGACTTCGCCAGACAGAGATCGAGGCCCAAGGTAGGGCCGCTATTTTCCATCGCACCCTGTAAGGGTGACTCCCTTTCGAGGAAACACCCAAGCTAGAGGAATCTCTCAGGTTCTCACACCAGCACACGTACCAAGGCTAGTCCAGCTACCGGCCTCACGGCCGAGGGGTCATCAGATCCTTCCGGAAGCAGTGCTGAGGGACAGCAAGGTTCTTTTAGCTGGTGTACACCCGAGGGGCAACGCCCGAGTACCGGCCTAATGGCCGAGGGGCGCCTGCACGCAGCACTACCGGTAACACTACCAAGGGCAACACAACTTCCAGGGCTAGAACTGAGGTGCAGGGTAGGCCTTATGCTCCACCACCAAGTGTCTTGGAGGAGGCCAGGCCCAGGGAGCCAAGCACCACGATTTTGGCTTGTGGCACACAGCTCGACAAAATGACCGCCGTGCCAGACAACATGGCTGCTTGTCCCATGCCACTCTTAGGAACAGAGCAGGCGGGAGAACGAGTTTCAAGGTGGGACTGGTGTCAACCAGGTACGTGGCCTACAGTTTATCCATCAGCAGCGCAGGTCAGGCTCCCCCTGCATCCTAGACAGTGCGCTCTGGGCCCAGCAGCCCCCAGCCACACCGTCAATATATCCTGCCACCTCTCCAGCCTCAGAAGACAGGTTCTTCTAAAGGTTCCTGGCTCTGATGCGAACCCCCCAGATGGGGGCCATCCTGTGGGATGCAGTCAGGGACTCCACCGGCACCCATAGTCATTACACCCATGGCTCCGGCACCACAGGCCCTAGCGCAGCCCCCGCTGCCCCTGCCGGCTCCTTCGATTCTAGCTCCCCTGCCTCCCACAGTACAGGCGGTTCCACAGCAGCCTGCGCAGCACCCTCCGACTCTGGTCTCCACACCGCAGCCCACGGCGCCCAGCACTCCTCCACCCGCTCCTGACCATCCAGACACTCTGGTGGACACAGATAAGGAGGAGGACCCTGACACGCTGTCGTCAGCCTGGCTTCAAATACTAAGTTTAACCCTGATGTCCAGGAAAGCATATTGGACCTTCAGTCCGAGGGTAGTGACCGCTTTCACTCTACCACCGACGAGGAATTAGATCAAAAAGAAGAACAGCTTGCAAACTGCAAAGTCTTTATCCATCCTGATGAAGGCCACGCCCAAGGCGTACACCCAGTCGCATCAGCGCTACGACTGGGGGCGGACTTTCAGCGGGTTCAGGGGCTTCCAGGAACAGAGGTCGAGGCAGCCTGACAGCTCGCCGAGTCAACACCGCCACAAGCAACAAAAGGGCAGGGAGGGGAGAAAAGGCTTTTTCCAGTCCTCCTCCTCAGCAGCAGCCTCAGAAGGAAAGAAAACATGACGCGTCCCTTCGGGTCCCCGTGTCTCCGGTGGGGGCAGGCTTGCCTTTCATGTGCAATTTTGGCCCCAGATCTTTTCGGACCCCTGGATCCTCTCTGTCGTATCCTCGGGGTACCGCCTACCGGTTCCTCCCCCTCCTCCTTCCTACTCTCTACTCCTTCCTACCCTCTACTCCCACAGATTGGGACGGCAACTCTGTTGGCAGAGATCCGGTCGCTCGTTGAGAGCAAGGCAGTGGAAAAAGTGCCAGCCTCCCAGAGAGGATTGAGCTTCTATTCCAGGATTTTCGCCATACAAAAGAAGAAACAGGCTAGCCCGAGAGTTGTGTTGAACCTATCCACCCTCAACCTCTCCCTCCCTCTTCAGAAATTCAAGATGGTTACGCCAGCACTCATTGCAGAGACACTAGACAAGGAAGACTGGATCTGCTCCCTGGATCTGAAGGACGCTTATCTACACGTCCCGATTTGGCAGCCACATCACTCCTTCCTGCACTTCAGGATCATGGGCTGCCATTTCCAATACAAGGTTCTACCTTTTGGCCTCAACTCAGCCCCTAGGGTATTTACCAGACTCATGAATGCAGTGGCAGGCCTCCTTAGGGCCCAGGGCCACCACGTCTACCCATACCTGGATGACTGGCTCGCCATGGCGAGATCTCCAGAAGGGGTTATCCACACTTCCTCCGCACTTATGAACACACTCCACAACCTGGGGTTTACTATCAACCTCAAGAAGTCTCAGCTGCAGCCCACACAGAGCCTCACCTTCCTGGGCCTCATCTGGTATACGAGCTCCGAGAGGGTCTTTGTCATGAACCATGGACATAGCCCCTTCTGGTCTTCCTGGTCCTGGTCCAGATGGAGAGTGTGCTCCTTGATACTTCCAACATGGCCGTGCCCAGTGCCGTGTTCCGTACTAGACTGTACGTCAGACACGGCACGTTCTATAAATGGGCCACGCCCCCGCGCCTCCGCGCGTCTCAACTCTATCTCTAGGTAGTGTCTCGACGTGTGTGTGCTGCTCGGCGTTACCCTTCCAAGTTCCTGGCCAACTCCCTTATTCTTTCTTCCCTTTTCCCCTGTTTCCAGTATCTCTTACCTTTCTTCGATCCTCTTCCTAGACGTCCTGGAATACGCGACTTCCTGGAACTCTGAACGCTCGCGCTGGAGTCAGACTCGACTCGCGCGCACTTATACAAGTCCCGGTCCGGCCGGGAGAAGGAGTCCTCCGCGGAACGCCACAAGAAGAGAGCCGGGGGGAAACCTTTGACAGATTGAGACGCCAAACGATCAACACTGATACCGCTATGGAGAAAGCGGTCCAGGACCTCATGCGCGGCATGCAGGAGCTAACAACCGAGGTACAGAACTTAAAGGCAGAAAACGCAGCCTTGAAACAATTGACTCTGCCAATAAGGAAAGCGTGATACTGGGTGGAGTGGTAGACAAATACGATGACTCGCCAAAATCCGTACGTGGATTTCTGGATTCCTGCTTGGTGCATTTTACATTCAAGCCCTATTATTTTTCAACTTCCAGGGCCAAGGTGGGCTTCATAATCTTCCACCTTACAGGGAATGCGTTATCTTGGGCCACTCCCCTAGTGAACTCTGGAGACGACCTCCTGGACGATTATGATGTATTTATTCAGGCGCTCAAGTCTATGTTTGACCGCCCCGAACAACTGTTCAGTGCCCAGGAACGCCTACTTGATTTTCGGCAAGGATCCCAGGATATGCTAACGTTCATTACCAGATTCAAACAGCTGGTAAAGGAGGCTGATTGGGGCCCTGAAACGAGTTTCACCTTATTTCGCAGGGGTCTAAATGACGATATCAAGGATGAATTAGCCAGAGTGGCTCGCCCCAGTTCGTTTCAGGCTTTGGTAGATCTAGCCTTACAAATAGACTTTCGTATCCAGGAAAGAAGGGCTGAAAGGAAAAAGGCTAAGATTGCCTTTCAACGAATCCCTCCGGAGTCGACTGTGAAATCCGATCCTGTCTCAACCCCTGATAAGGACTCCAAACCAATGCAAATAGGCGCCTTTCGTGGGCCAATTACTCCACAAGAAAGGATGAGAAGAATTCACACCGGCCTGTGTATGTATTGTGCCTCAGACAAGTATCTCGTTAGAGAATGTCCTTTAGCCCCTCCACGGCGTTCGGGAAACGCCAGCTCCCGGTCCTAGATGGAGCAAGGTTTTGGGAGAAAGATGTCTGCTCCACATCAATCACATCCTTGAACTCTCCTGGACAGAATAACCTGGTGGTGCTACAGGCCTTTCTATCGCCCTCCAAGCACAAGACCTATCCCATACTGGCCCTGGTGGACTGTGGAGCTATGGGGATTTTCATTGATCAAGACTGGGTTATCAGACATAAGATACCATATGAGTCACGGAACATTAAACAGCCGGTAGAAGCAATTGATGGGAGACCTCTCTCTTCAGGACCCATAACCCTACAGACAAAAGAGGTCTGTCTCTCCATAAACCACCACCAAGAGCAGATTACATTCAACATCATCAAATCAGCCCATTACCCTATGGTTCTGGGTATGCCCTGGCTTCAAAGACATAATCCGTACATTAATTGGACAGCAGGGTCATTGTTTCTGGGCTCTGAGTTTTGTATGTCCCACTTTTTATCCCTGGATCTCTCATTAACACCAGCTATTGAACATTCAGGAGAGCAAAAAACCTCACTCATGGTTTCCAACATTGCACAAGTCCCAGAGGTCTACCAAGGATATACTGATGTCTTTTTGACTGCCATAGTCCAGGCTTTACCCCCTCACAGACCCGAAGATTGTGCCATTGAGACAGATCCCTCGGCAGTAATTCCCTTTGGCAGAATGTTTATCCTTTCAGAACCTGAGAAAAAGGCCCTCCGAGAATACCTGGACATTAATTCGGAAAATGGCACCATAAGACCCTCAAAATCTCCAGCGGGTGCCTCATTGTTCTTCGTTCCTAAGAAGGATTCCAAGGAACTCAGACCCTGCCTCGACTACCGTGGTCTAAATCAATGCACCCTCAAAGATCGGTACCCTCTGCCTCTGATTTCAGATATCCTGGAAGCTGTCAGAGGCGCCGTAATATTCACGAAGTTGGACCTCCGGGGTGCCTATCACTTAATCCGTATCCGAGAAGGGGACGAATGGAAGACCGCCTTTAGAACGCTCTTTGGTCACTTTGAATATCTAGTCATGCCCTTTGGATTAGCTAATGCCCCTGCAGTTTTTCAACGATTCATGGATATGGTGTTTTCTGACATGCTTTTTCTCTTTGTCATTGTCTATCTAGATGACATTTTGATTTATTCCAAGGATCCCTTGAAACATGAAGAACATGTCATGGCGGTACTACAACGGCTCTGTGAAAACAAGCTCTTGGTCAAACCTGAGAAATGTCTTTTTCACGTGACTTCAGTTCATTACCTTGGATTCATCCTCAGCCCAGAAGGAGTTGGAATGGACCCTTCAAAGGTAAAGGCCATACTGGCCTGGCCTGCTCCTACATCGGTGAAACAGGTTCAGTCTTTCTTGGGACTTGCTAACTTTTATCGAAAGTTCATTCCTACCTTTTCTGAGCTCGTCCAACCGATCGTTGCTCTGGTGAAGAAGGATGTTCCCTTCATCTGGTCTTCCTCGGAAGAATAGGCTTTTCAACGCTTGAAGACAAGATTCACGCAAAGCCCCCGTCCTGGCTCAGCCTGACTTAGATCGCCCTTTCATAGTGGAAACGGATGCCTCCAACCATGCCATAGGAGCAGTCTTGAAACAGGTGCTTGAGGACAAGATGGACCACCCAGTGGCTTACCTCTCTAGAACCCTAGCAACCAGCGAAACCCATTACTCCGTCCTGGAAAAGGAGCTGTTGGCAATCCGCCAAGCCTTCACAGAATGGCGACATTTACTCCTGGGTGCTAGATATCCAGTCCAGGTCTGTACGGACCATCGAAATCTACAAATTCTCTAATCTATGGAGTGCAGGAACAGTCGTCAGGCGCGTTGGGCCTACTTCTTCGCTCAGTACCAATTCCAAATCACTCATGTTCCTGGATCACAAAACGTGATTGCGGACGCCTTGTCCCGGCGTCCTGACTATTTAACCACTGAAGATAGGACCTATCCTACAATGTTTCCCAACACAATCTTTATAGCTCAAGCGATCAACCTCTTGGAAGAGATTCGAGCCAAAACCCAGTCCTCTGACCTCTGGAAGGACGTCTCCAGGAAGAATCCATGGAACTTAAGAATCAAGGAAGGATACTTATTCAAGGACAATGCCTTGGTCATTCCCACACCGAAACTTCAACATAAAATAATAACTCTCTGCCATGATACTTTTCATTCTGGACATCGTGGTGTAACCAACACGCTCCGTCTTATACAAAGACAGTTTTGGTGGCCGGAAATGAAATGCAAGGTACAAGAGTACATCAAGACCTGTACTGTCTGCAGTCAGAATAAGCACGACAATAAGAGACCGGCGGGCCTTCTATTGCAACCTACACTGCCAACAAGACCATGGGAATGTATAGCTACAGACTTCATCGTGGAATTACCACCTTCCCGGGGTTACACAACCATCATGGTAACCATAGACTTGTTCACTCATATGGCACATTTCACGCCTCTCTATAAACTTCCTTCCTCTTCAGAGCTCGCAGGAATTTTCCTAGAACACATTTTCCGTCTTCATGGACTCCCTTCCAAGATCATATCGGACCGAGGACCGCAATATATTTCACAATTCTGGAAACATCTCTGTCGTGTTCTAGGGATTCAACGCGCTCTTTCTTCTGGATATCACCCACAGACCAACGGGGCCATAGAACGTGTTAATCAAACCCTGGAGCAATATCTTCGTTGTTTCGCAACCAAGGTACAGGATGATTGGTCCCTCCTTATACCCTTGGCCGAATTTGCCTATAACAATTCAGATCACTCAGCGATCAACGTTAGCCCCTTCTATTGCAGTCAAGGATTTCATCCCTCCGTGTTACCTTCAGTTCTACCACATCCAACTCCAGTACCTTCACTTGATTCCTGGATTGAAACTCTCCTCAACATCCACAAGGAAGCCAAGGAACAATTGGGAAAGGCCCAGATTTGCACTAAGCGATATGCTGATTCCAAAAGAAGACCAGCATCCTCCTATTCTATTGGTGAACAGGTCAGGTTGTCCTCTAAACTATTACCACGACATCTACGCCCTAACAAGTTAGCCCCCCGATATTATGGTCCATTTTCCATAAAAGAAATCATCAATCCTGTTTCTTATCGGCTCAAGCTACCAGACTCCTGGAAGAGAATACATCCAGTTTTTCACACTTCTCTACTCAAACCCTACATCCACTCCACCCGGAAAACCGGCAGACCCAGTCCTGTGATTGTGGACAATCAGCTGGAATATGAAGTATCCAGAATATGTGACTCCAGGTACAAACGGGGTCGGCTTCAATACCTGGTCGAGTGGAAAGGCTATCCTCCTAGCGAGAGAACATGGGAACCACTATCCAACCTAAACACCCCTCAATTGCTGAGAAGATTCCATCTTATACACCCTGGCAAGCCTGGTGGGACGGGGTTTCGGAGGAGGCATGCTGTCATGAACCATGGACATAGCCACTTCTGGTCTTCCTGGTCCTGGTCCAGACGGAGAGTGTGCTCCTTGATACTTCCAACATGGCCGTGCCCAGTGCCGTGTTCCGTACTAGCCTGTACGTCGGACACGGCACGTTCTATAAATGGGCCACGCCCCCGCGCCTCCGCGCGTCTCAACGATATCTCTAGGTAGTGTCTCGACGTGTGTGTGCTGCTCGGCGTTACCCTTCCAAGTTCCTGGCCAACTCCCTTATTCTTTCTTCCCTTTTCCCCTGTTTCCAGTATCTCTTACCTTTCTTCGATCCTCTTCCTGGACGTCCTGGAATACGCGACTTCCTGGAACTTTGAATGCTCGCGCTGGAGTCAGACTCGACTCGCGCGCACTTATACAAGTCCCGGTCCGGCCGGGAGAAGGAGTCCTCCACGGAACGCCACAAGAAGAGAACTCAGGTGAGCTGGGGGGAAACCTTTGACAGTCTTTCCCTCTTAGGACAAGATTACGGCCCTCAAGAGAGCCCCTGCTCACTTCCTTACCAGAGCAGTGACCTCGGCCTGGTGGTACTAACACTTATTGGGTATCATGGCAGCGCTCTTCCTGGGCGTGCCACACACGAGAAACAGGAGAAGGGCTGCCAAGCGGAGCTGGCCAGCATGCCTCCTTCCCTCCACCCGGACCTCACATGGTGGTCCAGGGACTGCAGCCTGCGGATGGGCAAACCCTTCCGGCAGCCGGCCCCGCAGGTCACCATCACTACAGACTCCTCCCTGGAAGGCTGGGGGGCCACTCTGGAAAGCCACAGTGTCCCTGGAGTTTGGGCCCGGCAGGAGCAGGAGTCACATATCAACTGGCTGGAGCTCAGTGCCATCTGGCTAGCTCTCAGAGCTTTCCTTCTGTTCATTGGGGGGCAAGACCGTCCTTATCCAGATGACAACTCCACCAGCATGTACTATGTCAACAAGCAGGGGGGTACCAGGTCCCCTCCGCTGTGCAGCCTAGCGGTCAGCATGTGGGAATGGGCCCTGGAGAACAACATCTACCACACAGCCGTCTACCTCCCGGGGGAGGCCCACTTGGAAGCGGCCAGGCTCAGCAGACTGGGAGCGGACAATTACATATGGCAATTGAACGACTAGGTGCTGCTGGAGGTCTTCAGCAGATGGTGGCATCCTCAGGTGGATCTGTTTGCCTCCTGGAAGAACAGGAAGTGCCATTAGTTTGTGTACTGGCTGAGGCAGAGCCCCAGCTCCCTGGGAGACGCATTACAGATACAGTGGGGCGGCATGACAGCCTATGCCTTTCCTCCCACACCCCTGGTCCACAGGTTATTCTGCAAGATAAAGGAAGCTTGTCACCTCAGCATCATTCTGATAGCTCCATGGTGGCCGGCGAGACCGTGGTTCTCCAAACTTCTCAGCCTCACGGACAGACCACCCATTCACCTTCTGCTCGGGCCAGCCCATCTCCTGTCCAAGCAGCGGGGCAGGGTCATCCACCCAGCCCCACAGAAGTTAGCCCTCGCAGCGTGGTTCTGGAGCAGCTCACCCTCAGGGACCTTAGCCTATCACAGGCTAACCTGGAGATCATTCAGGGCACCAGGAGCAAGGCTACCAGGAGCCAATACAAGAGTAAATAGACAAGGTTCTGTCATTGGGCGGACTCTAAGGAGATCAACCCCCTAACGTGCACAGTGGATGCTGTGCTCTCCTTCTCGGCACACCTAGCACACTCAGGCGTACAGGTGGACACATATAGCACCTATCTGGCAACCATAGGGGCCTACAGAAATTCAGAGGTTGAGGTCTTCTCCTCTTCCATCCCGATAGTCAATAAACATTTGGCAGGCTTGTCCAGGCTCTACCCTCCCATCAAGAAACCACACCACGTGTAGGACCACAATGTGGTGTTGGACACTTTGGCGGACAAAACATTCGAGCCAATGGCGTCCGCAGACATCTGGCTGGTCACCATTAACACAGCTTGGTTAGTGGGCCTCACCTCCGCTCACAGATTCAGCGAGATTCAGTCTCTGGTGGCCTTATTACCCTATACCACTTTCCGCAGTGATAAGGTGGTCCTGCGGACTCACTCTGCGTTCCTGCCAAGGTACCCCCCGCTTTCCATCTAAACTAGGAAATAGTTGTCACTATGTTTTTTGCTGACCCCAAGCACTGTCTGGATGTTAGGCGTGCTCTGAAATTCTATCTGGACAGACCAAGGGCTTCCGCTAGTCGGACGCACTTTTTGTCACCTTCGGGGGATCTAGGCCTGGGTATCAAGCATCCAAGGGGTCTATTGCACGGTGGATGGTTGCTGCCATCAAGGAGGCCTACGAGGGGCAGCACAAGCCGCTGCCAGCTAACATGCATGCTCACGCTGCCAGAGCCAAGGCCACGGCCATTGCATTCCAGCGGCAGGTTCCGTGGCAGGTCATCAGCAGGCCAACCCACTGGGCCACCCCTTCGGCTTTCTGTAAGCATTACTGTTTGGGCGTGGCTCTAAGTCAGACACGGCCTTCAGACAGGTGGTTCTAAGGAACCTATTTGCTTAAGGAGGGTCTCCTCTCCACCCTGGGGCTACATTCAGTTGTAATCGCCCATGCAGTATGGAGGAAAGGGGACGGGACGTAAGATTAATTACTAGTTACTCACCGTAGTGACTAACGTACTATTAGTCCCCTTTCTTCCATACGTCCTACCATTATCCTCCCCAATAATACTGGTGTCATTAGGCAATGTTAAATATTGTCGAAACATCAATGTGGACTGAGGAGTGGCACCGGTGGGTGGAGTCAGGCGAGCAGCTGCGCCCAGGTCCGCGTCCCTGCGTGCCTCTAAATTTATAGGGGAAGAAAGTTTTTCTGGTGAAAAGGTTTCTGTCTCTCATCCCTAGCGAGGGACGCCCATGCAGTATAGAGGAAACGGGACTAAGAACTAAGAGTACGTCAGTCACTACTGTGAATAACTAGTAATTTCTATTCCTCTTGGGATCTGCTGGTTTTAATCAGTGGTACTCTTGATTGTTTCTCATTTTTTAACCTGAGATAAATCTGGGAAAGTATCTGTATTGGGTTATTATTCAGACTGGTTGTGTTTTTGAGGACTAATATCAATGTCATTAGGCAGAGTGGCCTTTTGGTAAGTCCTTACTCTTTTCTCCTTATTTCAAATAGCAATAAAAGGGAACAGGATAAAGGGGAAAGAGGAAATCAGTGCCCCATTAAATAGGGAAAGGAGTGGTGTCAAACGTGTGACTTGAAAAAGGGCATCTGGGTAACGGGGCAGATGAGGAATTGAAAGAGTGGTAAAAGTAGGGCAGGTAATGGGCAAGGAACTGTGAAAACAGGCAGGAGATCCTTTTGTTGGAGGGGATCGCTCGCCCATTACATGTTCACCCAGTATAATTTCACTACCTGTGATTATTTAGACTCCTGAAATTTTTTGACGCAACCCGCAATTTCCAATTGAGGGAACCTTTAATCTGGATAAGTGGGAGGTTCTTAGATGGCAGCTAGAGAAACAAAAATAGAAATTCACGCCAAAACAGTGGGGCGTGTTTGCAACCTGGTTAGAGGAGGCAAAGGTGCAAAGAAACTATAGTAAAGTGTGATCACTCAGGGAGGTCAATGATCGGTTGCAAGGGCAGATAAAATAGTTATGGTTGAGGGTGGCACAGGACAACTTGCGCCAATAAATAATTCAGGAAACAGAAAAGTAGGAAAGGAAGAACTATGCCGGAGATGAACTTGAACAGGATAGTGAATCGGTGTAGGATATTCTTCAATTCTTGACTAGCATGCGAACAGCTGAAATGGCAGGGCAGCCACAACAGTGGCAGCCTCCTCAAGACAATGCATTACAACATGGTTTCCTGCCAGCTATATCCACAGCACCTTATGCCCCGGGAGCAAGGAGTAAGGTTGCAGCAGGGGGGCAAATGTTGATAATTGCACCTCCTCCATATACTCACATAAGTGACGAGGGGAGGCACCGTCTATGGACGTGCCTCTTGAGCTATTCAGGTGCCTATTAGGAATGTGCAGGCCGGGGTTTGCAGAAGACTTGCAGACAGTTTTACATCGTTACAAACCATCCTGGGCTAACTTGAATATGTTAATCCGGATGATCATGTCCCCCCTTCAAGCATTACAGCGGCTAGTAAAAAGGACCTCATGGCCAACCCTCGGTCTGGGAATAGGGGACATGTTAGTCTAGGCTAGGAAACTGATGATAATACCCATCATTCCTGAGATATGCCAGAAAAAGGCAGACTGGGCTAAGATGCCCAATTGCAAATAAAGAAAGGCAGTTCGCCCTCAGACTATTTGAACAGATTGAAGGTGGTGTTTACCCAACACTCTAGCGTCACTAAGCCAGACGAGACTACCCAAGAAGTGATAGTAAATTCTTTTGTTGCCGGTCTTCATCTGATGGTCTAGGAACAGCTTAAGAATGTGTTCATCGGATGGCAAACCATACCATTAGCCGGGCTGGTTGCAGTTGCAAATCACTGTATGGCATGCCACAAATAGATAAAGGAGACTTTGGGGAACAAATAGAAGGGATTCTAGATGAAAAGTCTGCTGGGACATGTGCAGAGATAGATGCAAAAAGGCAAAACCAATCACAAAGGGGGGCAGGGGTAGGCGACAGGGTCGAGGATGACCCACAGTGGGATCGATAATGCAGACTGGACAGGTAAACAGTTATTTGGAGCAGCAGTTCAGCAGCAATTCTGGGAGTCAGCAGCCAGCAGAGGGCCTGGGGTCGATTGACCGGTATTGTACAAAAAGACCGAGGGCCTCATTACACGCAAGGCGGTAAGGGTTAACGGTCACCGGTAATGGTACCGGTGACCTTTAACCCTTATCGCGTTACTACGAGGTCCCTTTGCGGGTTGGTACTTTAACGCCTGCTTTTTAGCAGGCGTTAAAAACCAACCCGCAAAGGGACCAGGGTGCTAATTACGCTACCGCAATTTGCGGTACCGTAATTAGCACCTTCCCCATTCCCATTATGCCCTATGGGGCAAAAATGGGAATGGGGGAGGGCAATGGGGGAAGGGGGAATTACCTCCCCGCCAACCTTGGAATAGGGCGGTAATTCCCCTTTCCTCCAAGGCGGGGCCGGTATTTTACCGGCATGGACCAAGGTGCTAATAGCACCTTGGTCCACTGCCTACCGTGTAATGAGGCCCCATATCTAAACGGTCGCATGAACAAAAAGTTCTAGAAATGCTACCACTATGTGGTATAGTGAGCGGGTTGTTGCGCGGGACAGCCCTGCAGCACACCTGTGAAAAAAAAAAAACGGGGCTGCGGGGTTGTCCCCCGCAACACCCCGCTCACTATACTGTAGAGTATAGTGAGAGGGGGCTGCGGGGGAAACCCCTGCAGCCCCGTAAAAGAAAAAGAAAAGGACCCTGCGGTGCCGGTTCCCGATCACGGAAGTGAAAGGGAACTGGCGCCGCAGGAGCTCGGCGTGAAGAAAACGGTAAGTGGAGTTTGTTTATGTTGGGGGTGGTGGTGTGTTGATGGTGTGGGTGGGGGGGTGTCATGGGTGTGTTGTGGGTGGGGGTGGGGGGGTGGGTATGTATGTGTGTTCGCATGAGAAAGGTGCAAACATTTGATGGTTCGCCCCTTTCTCATGCGAACATTCCGGCCACGGCAAAATCAGCCACGGTCCAATCACGTAGATCCCGATCGACCAACAAAGACAGCACAGATGACCAATTAAACAGGGTGCCAGGGAATCTATGCCAGGTCCCTCGACCTGTAATTATTATAGACTGGAAAGTCACTGAAAAATGAGTGCCTGTATAGACCACAAAGACTGTACTATCAGGGGAATGCAGGGCTGGGAAATACTGTAGTACCGCAACAGGGAGGTCCATCTCAGGCCTCTGAAGTTCAGCAGGAAGCCCCATCACCATTCCCCATTCTTACTGCCGGAGTACCCAATGTTACCCCCACGGGTCAGGATGTTTTCTGACAACCAGAGAAGGGAGAGATTCTTGAAGCCCCTTTGAACCCAGTGGATCAGGACAGTCCATATTTTCAGTGTCGAATAGAAGGAAAGGCTGTAGTTTGCATGGTAGACACTGGGGTTAATAGATCAGCAATTAAGACGATACCGTTACTGATATTCCCATTTCTGCAGAAAAAGTTAAAGCAATTGCTATATCAGATAGCCCAATAACACATCCTGTTACCAAGATCCTGACCATCACTGCAGGACCAGCATGCATTCTTTTTGAGTCCAACCTCTAATGAATCTGTTGGGGAGAGATTTGTTGTGTAAGCTTAGGTATACCATCTATTGCATTTCAGATGGAGTATTCTTTTTTTTTATATAACACAATGTATTGGTATTTATATAAAACAGAGTCATCTGTATAATGTAGGTTTATTAGATTCGCAAAACTGTACTTAACCAAAGGCCGGTGATATCTTAACGCCCCATTCCGTATTGCCTCCGACCTCAGAACTTTAACAGGGACCTCCCCCAGCATCATCATTACATTCATCAATGAACATACATTTATCCAATTATAATCCAACCCGCACCCTTTCATGCATCCTTCCATTTGTCCCATATTTACCTGAATCTATCGGGACAGCCTAGAGAGTTATAGATTCTTTCTTCAAGTCATATACGCATATCAACCTCCGAAGACCATTTGCCATAGCTGAATATCTTAGGACTCTGCCATAAATTGGCTATATTACTTTTCACAAACATTACTGCAGTATCAGCATTTTGGGGTCTTCTGGTATGGCACATCCGAGCACCCCCGCCAACCTGCCCACAATCGAGTTCCAGAACTTACTTATCAGGGGCATTCCCAGTTTATATGGAAGAAGGTGCAATCCACAGTCTTACAATTTGGGCATTTGTGGAGCACATGCTCAGCCGCAACGAAAGGGCATTGTTCGTGCATAATTAATTTTGTGTGGAGTCTTTAGCTGGACCAGGCAGAGCCTAGATGAAATCACCACCTCACTTGGAACAATCAAAGCCTTGGCCCACTCCTCCAAGCCTGGGGGGCCTACATCATTTTCCCATTTGGCTTCAAGGTTGGATATCTCCTGGGACATAAACAAGGTTATGGTCTGGTATAGGGTGGAGGTAGCTTTAGTTACTATTTCCCCTGGCAGCACCTTCGCCTCTACAGGTGAGTGAGGCGGGACATCCTGGAAATCCCATATGTGATGTTTTTGCGCATGAGTGAATTGAATGTAATGCTAAAATTTAGAGTCAGGTAGAGCACATTTACATTTAAATTCCTGAAATGATAGAAGGTACCCGTCTCTGATAGGAACCGGCATTGGTTAAGGTGGATCACTGAGAAACTACCATTAGGAGCCGGTTAGCCAGCACCTTGGACAGTACCTTTGTTTCCTCGTTAATGAGCGAGTTGGGTCTGTATGAGGAACATTCGACGAGGGGCGTGTTTTTCTTAGGATGACGACCATTGTATTACGACACAGGTCTGGGGTAGCACCCCGTCTTCTTTACTCCTACAGAACAGATTGAGCATGGATTTAGTAATCTTGTTGCCTAATTTCTTCCCGAGCTTCACCAGGAGCCCATTTGGGTCTGGAGCTTTCCCAGATTGAAGATTTGAGATTGCCTCAGCTATCCCCTCCTCCTTTGTGGCTAACTCCAGCTCACATTTCGGCAGCGTCACATTACTAATCACATCTGGGTCATCAGGAGGGCCTGTGTCCCGGGGGGGGCCGATATAGACTTTCGTACTACACAGCAAATACATCAGCTATTTCCCTCAGTAACTACACCCCCTTTCCCATCCTTCATCTCCCTAACATATCGAGAGCCTTTGTCTCATCTTTTGAGCCACCCATTCCAGCATTTTCCCTGCTTTGTTCCCTGTGTCTCTGCTGTACGCTTTGCTCTGTTTGTCGCAGTGGGCTTGGTGTGTATTGTCTAAAGAGAGGTTGCAGTATCTTTCCCTACCCTTGAGTAGGACTCTACGTGTGTCAATGAAGCCCGTCTGAAGGAATTCCTCTTGTAGTCTCCCTTCCTCCATTTCTGCTTCATCAATGTGTCTTCACTGGGCATTACGCCTTGCCAAAATTAATGATCTAGACTCCCCAGCACCACTTTTTTATAACCCTCCCACAGTGTTACTGGGCTCTCGACCAATAGTGTGTTAGTCCTTCGGTTTTCTTCAGTTTATTTAATCTAAGCCGTCCATTAATTATGACCGGTATGCCCAAATAGTAATTATTTAAGAGCCAATGTGTCTCTGGTTTGGGATGAGTGCCCCTAACCTCTATTAGCAGTGGTGAGTGATCCGATATCCCCATGGGTAGGAGTCTGGCTGACCCCACTCTGTGTTCCTCTCGGTGGGGGATGAAGAAATAGCCTAGTGCTGTCATGGAAGCATGAAGTGAAATGAGAACCCCTTTATCGAGTATGAAGCAATCTCCAGACATCAGACATACCCAACGCAAAGGCAAAAGTATACAGTTTAGTGTGGGCCTTTGGTTTTCTGTTTCGCATGTGAGTGTGCCCTTACGGGGTCCTTTACCTCATTACCTCCTCACTACGTCTGCCGGGTACCTATTCATGCATTGTAGGACCACTGCCCTTGCGATCCAATCCCGGGGGCCATCTATATTGCACATAAGGAGTGTCATTTTCTTTCCCCCTATTATTAGCCATTTGAGGTGTCCTGCACTGGGTATGTGGCTCAGAACGGCACATAGATGAACACACTAAATTCATTTGATGGCTTGTGGAGGGAATAGCCCTTGTGTTCTGTCCTAAACATTTTAACAACCTGAAACCCCATGTTTCCCATCCCATACTTCACCCAAGCATGAAGAACCTGTTGCCCAGACATGTAACCTGCCAAATGCATTGACTCACCCAACTGTCATCAAGGGGTAAGTAACTATAGAGGGGGCTTATTGCAGCCACAGAGGCCAAAACTACTACATTACGGCCTTGTTTACTATCTCAGGGTATGTTGTCCTGACATATTGTTCCAGCTCCTTGAAAATATTGCCGGCATGTTTCTTCAGCCCGCTCACCCGTTGCTTCTACTTGCACTGGGGTCTGTTGTTCTAGAAGGATAGAGTCTCAGCCCGGGTGGGTCTTGGTTTTCCAGCGTTGGGATACATCCCCACCATCAAGATGTATTTCCATCCATGTTCATGCTTCTTGAGCATCTGTAAAGAGGTGTGTTTTCCTGTTAAGGTATATTTTGCGTTGGGCTGGAAGACGAGGGTATATTTTACTGCCACGGAATGCAGTTTCAGTTTCATTTTTTTTTAAAAAAATGCGTTTACATTATTTTTCATTGTGTTTCAGTTCCAAGAACTTTTCACACATTTATAAAACATAATACTAAATTTAAAATATCACATGTTCATAAACACAATTCATAATAATAATCAACACAATTCATCAAAATCTAAAACAATGAAATACTGCTTTGCTTAAACCTCCTTCTCAGCACACAGTTTCCAATAGCACCACAATCCTTTGCCAAAGTTTAAACAATGCCATGTTAATATGGCTAATTCTTTTTTTATTTTATTTTTTATTTATATTTTATTGATTTCACCAAAACAACAACCAATGAAACTTTCAACTCCCTCACCCCCCATCCCCTCCCTCCCACCGGTGATTAGCCTCTGTAACCTTTGGAGATTATTATGCTTGGAAGAGGTCCAAAATCCTGATCCTGTGTGGGCACCATTTCATCATGTAGTCCGATTGTAAATAGTCCAGGACCACCCCCCACCCTTTTATGAATGCCGCAGGGGGCCCTTGCTAGTCATATGATAGTCTTTCCATCACTACAAGCGATCATACCATCTATAGCTAGGTAACGATCCCCGGAGGGTCACATTGCTTCCAGTTTTGGGCTATCACTGCCCATGCCACAATAACCAACCCCATGAAGCATCTCCATTGTGCCATTGAGTACCTCTCCACTATACAATCTCTCAGACCACACAACCAAACCTGTAATCCCAACTGTTCTACATAAGGGAACATCTTCTTCATTTGGGATTTCACCCTTTCCCAAAAGGCCTGTATTCTCTCGCAATCCTACCAGATATGCCTCCAGGTTCCTTCCCGCCCACAACCCCTCCAACAAAGATTGGGCACCTTGGGATACATCACATGTAGTTGCTCGGGAGTCTAGTGCCACTGCAACGCAATCTTAGCCCACATCTCTCTTGCTTGAATGGAGCGTGTCATCTTAGGGATGTTCCCCCATAAATCTTTCCACTGCTGCTTAGTGAAGGATTCCCCCAACGATCGTTCCCATTTTTTCATATAGTTACACTTGATGTCCTCCATTTGTACGTTTATAAATCTATACAAAGTTGACACAAATTTCTTTGCACCGGAGTTAGTAACTGTATACTGTTCAAAGGGTGTGAGATCCCTCCCAGTGCCGTAACTGGTTATATTTATATCTGTCCGACTCTTGTAAATTTTGGAGTCTAGAACATGTCTCGAATGACTTGACCTCCCCGTCCTGGAACATTTCCCCCACCTTGGTCCATGCTTCTTGCTCCCATTTCCCAAAGACCCCTTCTTCCATCCCAGGTGGGAAATGAGGATTCCCAAACATCGGAGTAAACAGTCCTGGGACGCTCGTCATCACGCCCTTCCCACATTGTACATCCCAAGCTTCAAGAGTAGACCCCATCTCTTTACTTATGCGCAAATTGGGATGCCTGCTATGTACCCCTTTCCATAAGAGGTCTCTTAATTGGGAGCGCACTACTGCTCTGTCCTGATCCACCCAAATCGTATGCCCCTCACCCCCATCCATTCCTTAATGACCCACAACTGTGCCGCTTGGTAGTATCTAAGAAAGTGTGGGAACGCTAGACCCCCGTCTTGAAGCTGGGCAAACAGCACATCCCTTGCAACCCTGGGCGGCTTCCTCCTCCAGATGAAGGAATACACTAATTTTGCGAGGGCTCGGAAAAAAGACTTAGGGACTGAGATTGGGAGGGCCTGAAAGAAATATAACAATTTTGGCAGGACTGACATCTTTACCGAGACCATACGTCCCCACCAAGAGATCGTCAAGGGATTCCAGCGCTCAATCTCTCTTTTGACCTTAGCCAGGACGCCGTATAATTTGCCCCGTAAAGGATCTCTATCGCACCTGTAAGGGTGACACCCAGATATTTGATCAATATGGCTATTTCTAACCAAGAGACAATTTTTCTAGAAGAATCTCGACTTGATTTCATTTATTTGGCTGACAAATTATCCCAAGTGAAAATCATAAACATTTTCCAATTTGCAGCTGCTCGTCAATACATGTCGATTTGTCTCAAGTTTATTTTGATGTTTACATAATCAACATCCCCTTTTCTCACAGACTTTCCCCGCCCTGGGCCCGGTAACACTGAGTGTAGGTAGTTGGTTAAAGCGGATGAAGCATAGTAAACCTTCTTACTGCTGGGGATGGTGATCATAGGAGATACCTCTGGCACTTCAAATAAGTGATTTTGACCCTCTACATAATCCCTATAGATGTTCAATCCTGCTAAATGTTGTGATTTTGTCACCAATCCCAAACATGCACATTTTCTGTGAAATCCTTCTTTAGTATAAACTCTTCCTTTCCCATTCTGGTATCCATTCTACGCTTTCAAACAAATCTAGGCATGAGCTCTTACCTACCACAATATGAGTCGTAGTATACCTTCCCATAAAGTTACCCAGAATGAAAAGTAAGGGACATTTTGGCTCCTTAATAGCCTTAATATATAGGAGGCCATGTTTCAGCAGTATCAGACCCATTATGGATGTTATCCCTAATTCCAGCCTCATCACCTGGATAGGTACACATTGTGCAATCCCCAAAAGTCTCCTCCATATTTTACCCTCTAACCGGTTCAGACATTCAAACTTTAGTTGGCAAAATGTCTCTTAAGCCAAAGGCAACTCTGGGTATGATACACTAGTCGTAAATCAAAATGATTCCTTTCTTGTTAATGGAATCAAATGATTGGCGAGCTCTCTGAACTGCTCTAGTGTAGTCTGGAAAGAAGGCGATTCTGGCTCCATCAGATGTAACCGGGCCCTTAATGCGCACCATGTGTAGCAGTGCATCTCGGTCCCGGTAGTTCAGCATTTGGGCCACAATGGTCTGTGGCAAGGCCCCGGTATAGCTGGGCCTGTGGATGTCGTGTGTACCCTCTCGATGGAGAAGACATTTGATAACCTTCTGGGCTTCAGCAGCTCAGTCAACCATTTTTCCAGAAATAGTTCTCCACTCTTCCCCTCTGTTTTTTCAGGGAGACCCAAAATTCGAATGTTGTTCCTTCTGTATCGACCCTTGCTCTCCTCAATCCTTTCCTCAAGCTTTTTCACCCTTTCTGCCTTATCCGAGACTCGGTGATCAACTGTATGTAGGCTATCTTTGGCATCCGAGATGCGTTTTTCTGCCTCTAACATCCTAGGGGATAATTTATGAAGGTCATGACGCATTAGAGCAGCGGTATTCAAACTGTGGGGCGCGACCCACCAGGGGTCCGTGGGTGCATCCCTGGGGGGCACAGAGAGCTCAGCAAGAAATATTTAAAAAAAAGTCTTTTTTTTTTTTTTTAGATTGGAAGAAATGGGTAGGGGTGGCTCACATGGTCGGGCTGAAGCATGAAACTGTATCAGGCAACAATGAAAAAGTGGCCCGGAGTTGTAAATGGATATTCATTCTTTTAGTCACAGACTGGGCCTCATTACAACTATGGCGGTACGGTAACAATGGTGCTGGTAAGCTACTGGCACCGTTGCTACCGTACCGCCATAGTACGAGTTGTGCTCGCGGGTGCTTGACAGCCCGCCAGGTCTGACCTGGCAGGCCGTGCGGCACACGCGAGCACAGCTCGTCGGATGCACCGGCACCATTATTAACGGTGCCGGTGCATCCGAGCTCCCCATTCCCATTGAGCCGTATGGGGCTCAGATGGGAATGGGGATCTATCGGTATCGGCACCCGCGAAAGGGCAATTATCAGGTCTGCCTAAATCGGCATGACCCAGTAATTGCCCATTCGTGGGTGGCGGACTCGGATACAACTCTGGCACAGCTACCGCCAGGGTTGTAATGAGGCCCACTGTTTCAATTGTACCCAAGGGGGTGCTTTGTGTTAAAATGTAAGTAAATTGTGATATATTCAGCAACAATGGTCAAAATTACTTACTGCATAGTTAAGTAACTCATAAACCTGGTCCACATTGGCCAAAAGGGTGGCCCATTTTGACTGGCCCACACTAGCATTTTACATTTTTGGTACAGGCATTGCCCTATAGGCCAGTCTGAGCCTGGCAGCTCATCCATAATGTCGAGGGGACGCCCACCCAGTGGCCCCTCACCCATTATGGAGGAGCTAAGGAGCCAGCCCAGTGAAACAGTGAGCACTCCCTCGGCTGCTTTTTCCAGCTGATGGAGTGCTCCTGGGCTGGCTGAACTGTCCAAGGGAAACACTGTTTCCCTTGGACAGTTCAGTTTAGTTCCATAGCCGCACATGCTCACTGAGCCATGCAAGTGCTGGGGTGTTTTGCTTCGCCAGCATTGCATAGCTCATTGGAAATGCTGGCTGGGGCACTGCATGTCTGTATGCCCGAGGGGGAGCTCCTGCGCCTCCTCGCACATACGGATAGAGCAGCATGGAGCAGGGAGTTTCAGCACCCACACACAGGCCAATGCAGAAGATACCTTTATGTTCATTGTTTTTATTTAAACATGTGTATGGATGCGTGTATGCTTATGTTATGAGTGAGTGTATGGTGATGGATGCTTGTGTGAATGATAGAGTGATTGCAGTATGAATGTGCACGGCCTTGCATACACACATAATCATGTTGATTGTGTTAGGCCCAGTGGGGCGCAGGAGACAGGGATGGTATCTTTTTACTGGACATCTAGCATAGATGTCCAGTAAAAAATGTCATGCCTGCCCCTTTGGCCCCCCAGCACCAATTGCAAACTGTTTGGCTATTTACCCATTTTTTTGGTAAAAGTATGCTCTACAATGCAACATTTCAACCCATTATTTAACAAAAATTCACAGGGGGAACCCCCCCCGAACCCACCTTTATTGGTTCCGGCTCCCTCACTATGCTCAGTCGCTATGGCATTTTTGGGGGAAATAGTTATGCCCCTCCACCTAAAAAAAATCATCAGCCGCCACTGGCCCTCAGACTGTGTTGGGAACAGGATGGGGGGAACCCAGGGACTATGGTGGGAGCACAATGGGCGGGAACCATGGGATAGTGGTGGGAGCAGAGTGGGGAGAGCCCAGGATGTGTGATGGGGTGGGGAGAGACAAGGGACTGGGTAGGAGTGGGATGAGGGAGCCCAGCGACTCTGATGGGAGCAGGTGACGGCGTGCAATACATACTGTCCATTTGGCATTTCTGGGGGGTCCCGACCTGCCCAAATTTTGCTCAGGGGGGCCCCGGCCAAAAAAGTTTGTAGACCACTGCATTAGAGGAACATCTGAGCCAATATGTTCCCCTCCGGGAATGTCCGTAGCTCAGAGTTCACTGTCATCACATCCGAATATGCTATTCTCGGATCTTGAGCCCCGTGTGTTTTTCCGTAGTTATAGAGTTGTGCGGAGAGTATATTTGGGCCATAGTATATTGGTCAATCTTGTTCTGTGTCCCTATCATCTTTTGTGTTTTATCCTTAGCCATGGCTATGTGGGGGGTGGAAAAGACCATCCATTATTGCATTTCAACCTAGCGGCGCCTGTGGCTAGATTTCAGAGTATTAGTGCAGGCACCTTGTTTTGTAGCATGCCTACTAGGTGCTCTCGCTTCTACCAACCCCCTTCTTCTTAGATACTGTGGGCCTTGAACTAAGTGTGCTCTCAATGTGAACGGGCATCGTTGTGGCTCAGGACCCACAGGGGCGGGGGCCCTTTCCAGAATGACGTGGTTTCCACTATTCAGTCTCTCGCCCCTGTATGCCTTACCCCAAGTTGTCAGCCCTTCACTGGCCTTTTACATCCAGAGGCGTCTACCTGCCTATGTGCAGCGCCTCCCTGTGATGCTGGAAATGCATCGGAGGGACAGGGCCTCCGTATCCTTGTCCTTTACTGCTTTGTATCGTGTGTTCTGTCTTGTTTTCCGCGCAGGAGTTCATGTGGGACTCCTGGCGGCGCAGCTCTCTCTCTTTTGGTTTGGTGAACAGACCCATGGGATACCCTTATGGCACCCATGGGTAGGGGTACAATCCTGTGCCCCTAGTGTATGTTTTTGGGCACCTGTGTGTGACCCACAGAGCAGGGTACGGGCTGGTGGCAGCTCCGTGCTGAAATGACTGGTGCCCTGAGCGTCCTCCATTTTGGGATGCCCAGGCCCTGTCATTGGAATCGGTAGATTCCTGATGGAGACAAAATGGCCCCCATGGCCTCTTGCCTTGCATCACCTGTTACCCTGATCTTCCCGAAGTCCTGGGAAGCCCTGCCTCTGTCCCTTCCCCCTGACTGGCTGTTGGGTGGAAGTTCCATATATGGTAGTGTGGGGAAGTGCCGACCAGACTGGCTGGAGCCTTCTCAACAACCGTATGTTTTGGGTACGCCTGTGGGTGGGACCTGGATGAATGGAGTGGGTGACGAATATACATTCTATGTTGTGACTGTCTAGTATCTGGTGTTTGACACAATGGTTGAGACAGCCCTGCCCGAAACCGGTATGAATGTAGCCTGTAGTGTTGAATTGCTCGGTACTTGTCCCAATACATTTAACTTGTTGTGAGTGTCTGGAGAGAAGTGAATGGCCTGAATACCGTGTGTGCCTGATTGGCTGCCTGCCTGCATGAATGCCGGTAGTCGTGATTGGATGCTTGAGTATGACGCAGCGGAATGAATGGGAGATCAACAGTATATCTGGGGACCTCTCACTGCTAGGAATCGTGTTCAGAAGCTGAAGTCCACTACGACGATTAATTGGAGTGAAGCTTAACCTTGAGCCCTGCTGGACGAGAAGAATTGCTGTTGCTCTCCTTCGCAATCTGAAAGCTGCTGTGCTTCAAGAACTGACCCAGAGGTGACCTGGTAAGGCGCCCTCTTCCCGAGCTACGAGGGAACATCGTGCACAGCTGATCTTTGCCTAAGCTCCCTGGTAGACACACCTTCGACAGGCTGCAGACCCGATACGGGGACTGCCGCGGAACTCCAAGGAGAAGCGCCCTGACTGTGGTACGCCACTGTCGACGACCGCCGCTGCCGACTGGAGCCGGCGTGCTCCCGTTTCCTAAGAAACTTTGCTCCAAGGACGCTCTCGTCCGCATCGTCGCCGCGGTATCCTGCTGGAGAAGGCCTGACCGTCGACACGCCGAGGAACATCCACCAGTGGGTTTCCCGCCACCCAAAGACCACAGAGACGCCAACGACTCGGCGCCCTTGCTGGGCCACAGTTCTTCAACTCTTTGCGGTCCAGAACTATCAACACCGAGGTGCCCCGCACGCCTCTTCCTTGCAGGACGTTTACGCTTCCCCGTCAACGAGCACCGCTAGGAACGATGCGGCCACTTCACCGTCGTAGCTCGACCTGTTTTCCGTCGGACGGTCGACGACCCGTGACTCCTTCCTGAAAGGGAGGACACTCAAGAAGGGTTGTCTATTTCCCCGACGCGGAACGCTACAACACCAAGGTACTTTGGGGTTGCAGATCTATTGGGAAGTCTAAGGGTGAACAATATATGGACTAGGCTTGTATCTTTCTTCTACAGGCTGCCCAGGTGGGGGGATCTCCACACAGAGCTGTGTTTAACGGTAGTTACCAGTATTCTGCCTATTGTTCAACCATCTTGCTTTCCTTCCTCTCTCTACTGCTGGTTTCCTCTTTATTTTGATCTGTGTGTCATTCTGACCGTATGCACTTTAATAAGATCTTATAACGTTAGTGGTACCACTTTAGAATTGTACATATTTACCATTGTTGATTTTCGGAGTACAAAGTGAGTTATTGTGATTGTGTATATGACTTTGGATATTAATTATATAAAGACTGTGTTTTAACCGGTACAGTGTGTGGACATTCCTTCGTGGGGGCTTGTGGACTACACTGTACTTAAGAACCAGCTTGCATCACCTCCTGAGAAGCTAGGCCTTGATTGCTCGTCCATTGCTACCGTAATAGAGAATCGTGGCAGGGGTCTCTGTGCCTCCCCTCTACCATATAGAGAGCGGAAGTGCAGACCCCCCCTCCGGTCTTTACACTCCCTCTGAGCCTTCTTTTTCCCTGCATCTTTTCCATGTCGGTTCAGTCGTTCTTCACGGTCGATATCGCTGACACACTCTGCGCCTCGTCGGAGAACGGGTCCATGGTTTCGTCAATTGTGGGTCACACTACCCTGCTGTCCAGTCGCCAAGATGGCGCTTGCTACTCTTTGCTGCAAGGGGGTGCTGAATCCTCCACGGTGCAAGGTGTCCTGTGCTACCCGTTTTTGTCCTTGGACCCCCTCCTACCCTTGCAGGACGTCTCCTCCTCAGACCTCACACTCCGTGCTTGGATTCACATCCGCTGTTGCTCCGTACCCCGACAGGGCACAATGACACCAACACAGACGGTACCACGTAGAATTGCACCCTCTGCGCGGCTCATTCTGGAAGATGTCTTTGGCTCGCCCTTTCGTCAGGGAAGTTTCAGATTCTCTGTGCTATGTCATCCAATTCTTCAGGAGTTGGCTCATTATTTGTTGTAGGCCCGTCCGTGCCTAGAGTCTGTCTAAATCAGTCAGAGTTTTCACATTTTAAGGATATTTTTTCTAGGATGTCAGTAAGCCAGCTTGGAGCTCCGTAAGCAGCTCTCAGCAGCTTAACAGCGTCCCCTGCAGTTGGAGTATTCTCCAGTGTGCCCTCTGCAAATGCAATGGCAGTGCTAGCCACACTCGAGAAATTGAATGAAAGCTCACCAGATATATTCACGAATGGAGAACAGGATTTAAAAGTGTTAATTGATTCCATACCGGACTATTTGTGGTCTACACATGATAATGATGTGGGTTATATTCACACAGCCAAACCAGTACATATTAGAATTGAGGTGGTAAGTATCAGGTGGTTCCAGTGTCCCTGATACTTAGCCGCACCAGGCAGCTCCTTAGCGGCTTCTCCCCAAGCAGGAAAGCATATTCGCTGGGTGCTTTGTTGAGCACACGCTGGCTTGCGTGCCAAGCTTTGCTTCCGCTTCACGACAGCCTCTCCTGCACGCCGTCCCTGAAGATGGTTACCCGTCCTGCATAGTCCCACCAGCAGGACTCCCGGGATCTTTGTCAGCATCTCGGTTTCTCACACTCCAGCACGGCTCCTTCCGTTGTGTCTTCCTCTTCCCCTGCTTCTGTCTTGTGCTTATTCATTCCATCTCTTATACACTTGTGGTCCTTTAATGGGCTGCAGGTTTATGCCATTAATGAATGCTGCCTGGCTTTGATTACAAGGACATGCCTGACCTTTATGCATCTTCTTCGTCCCAGTAGCAAAGTGGTGAGAGTAAGTGGTGTCTATTACTTCCAGTTGCTTATTCCTCGTCTCACTATTAGAATGGGAAAGTGTTTAATTTTCATAACTCTCAGTTGTTTCTTCCTCGTCTCAGTACTGTTAAGTATCCTAAAAGAGGAATAGAGGGGAACTGCCTTATAGTGACCCATAAAGGTCGGGGGACGGTTAGGCTGGTTGTCACGAGGATAAGGTGGATACTGTGTTTTGTCCCTAGGTACCTCATCCCCAATCCTTCTCCTCCTCTTTCTAACATGTCTGGGATGATAATGTCTTATGTCTTTCTCAGAAACAAAGGAGCATGATGAACAATATCCCATAACCACTTGTGGGATAGGGGTTCCATCCTGAAAGGAGGATGTGGAATACTGTGTCTTACCTAAAGGCCTCCCACTCCCCAAATAGCCTCCATCCACGTGGTCCACCCTCGCATGTCCATCCCCAGGGGCACGATCCAAAAGAGATGTCCTTTCCTTGGCCACCTGCATAGACGATCCAAAGGAAGAACGAGTGTGAATACTCTGTTTTCTCACATTAGCCAATATCCATTTCTGTTGCCCTTGGTGTCTCTCCATGTAGGCAGGCAGTGTGCTGTTCCGCAGAACCAGGGCATTGTGGGTGGACCCAAGAAAGCAGGCGCATCTTTGTGTGATGTAGAGGTCCACATCACAGGTCACCTGTGCATTCATTGAATGCTACTGCTTCTTTTTGCATGTGCGTCTCCTCTGCCTCTTTGCACCATGTGGCCTCTGGTGCAGTTTATGCATCTGCACCCCAATGTACAGCATTAAGGTACCGTGTCGCCAGTCCAGAATGTTAAGGAGTTATTATTACCTTGTAGCAATCTTTAGAAAGGGAGGCCTGGCGGACACGGTACCTTAAAGTGTTGAGAACGCTCCAGCGGGGGCAGTTGTTCCTGGCAGCCGGGGCAAGTCGGTGCTTCGTCCGGGGGAAGAGAGGATCTCGTCGTGGAGGAAGACAGGAGTCCGTTGTACTGCCAGGGAAGAAACCAGCCGCAGAGTTTCTCAGGTACAAGGAGCGGTCCTGTGATTTGCGGTTCAGTGGTGAGTGGCTATCCGGCCGCCGGGGTGCTTGGCACAGGCAGTTCGACCACAAACCGGGCTGGGGTGCGAAGAAAGAAAGGAAAACTGGTTGTGCCCACCAGTCAGGGGAAGAAGCCTCTCCAGCCGGGAGATCTTCTCTGTCATCGGGAAGTGGTGAGTCGGTTCTGCAGGGCTCCACCGGTGGTGTCGTCGTGGTAGGTCGGCTCAGCTTCTCCCTCGTCGGATTCTCAGGTCCTGTGGCGACTTCTGAAGTTCCAGTTCCCAAAGCCCTGCTTTTATGCAGAAAACCCCCATTCACTCAGCCTAGCTGTCACACAAACACGCTAAGTGGTGAGCCGGCCGGCTCACCACTTGGGCCAATCACACAAGAGTGCGACCTGAGTTACTAGGTAACTCGGTCCAGGGTGCCTAAACCCCCTCCCACACCCCCTGTGGTACCCAGACAGAGTGGCACCACTTTTGGAGGCTTCTGTGGAGAAGCCCGCCAAAAAGTGGAACAAAGGGCTCGACTTGGGTTGGAGTCACAGAAGAGAACACAAACGCCATTTTAGAATCGAGTCTTGGCAAAAAATACCAACCGGAGAATTAATATTAATTAAATAAACCGGCGGTATGTTTGAGGCTATGAGAATTAAATAATTAAAGTTGGTAGCCTCGAACAATGGGAAAATCCCATAGGAAAATATTCGCGGTCGAATATAAAACGTAGTTTCCACTGCCACCAGCCAAAACTCGATTAGGGGGGACAGAGATGTGCCCCCACGACTAACAGACCCCGGGGCAATCGAATTGCCCCGACCAGTACGTCCACAATAAGATGGTTTATACTGGTTTCTGTTAATAATTTGGGACTAGTAAAGCCAATGGTGACTTTACATGCCCTGGGAGACAGTAGTCAGTCCCAGGGTATGGAGTCTATGGTGGGGTGTCACTATGACACCCCTGTGTTACTGCACGGAGGGTGCTGTGTAACACGCATAGGAAAAACACATGAGACCCTATGGAGTAAAGGACCCCATAGCCCTTAAAACACATTACCAGTCAAAGGAATACCATTAATCATGTCCAAGAGTGGGAGGAAAAGAGTCTCACTCTTGGCAGGAGGAAAAAAACAAACCCCAGAAATCCAGCAAAGCTGCTGGGGGAATCACTAGGTTAGGAAATTCAGCCTAAAGAGAGAATTCTCCCTAACAAAACCACCAAAAGATTAGCTGATCGCAATCGCTGAGAATCCCCCCACTATTCTGTGGGGAATTTGGTTTGGTTATCGTCTAAGTACTTACCTAGAAATCTATGGCCTAACAAACTCTCCCCTCGTTATTATGGACCTTTTCTTGTGAGCAAAGTCATAAACGGTGTGCCTTCCGTTTGCATTTACCTGCTACATGGAAACGCATCCATCTGTTGTTCCACACTTAACTACTGAAGCCTTACCCATCGTCTTTTAGGAAGGCACGGGTTCCTCTCCCTGTAATCACCATTGACCAACAACTGGAATATGAGGTGCCAGGTTATGTGATTCGAGGTACTGAAAAGGATGATTACAGTATCATGTGGACTGAAAGTGTTATCCCCCGAGTGAACGATCCTGGTAACCCGCTGCCAACATTCATGCACCTCACCTTCTCTGCCGGGTCCAACGACTTCATCCGGTTAAACTCGATTGATGAGTTTTTCGGAGGGGGCATAATGTCATGCTTTTTCGCTGGTAGTTGTGGGCTGCCTGGAGACACTGTTTGCGATGCACCAGCGCCATTATTTCCTCCAACATGCAACCCAGTGTTTTCTCCTTGAAGTGGATGGAGTGGTCTAGTCGCTAGGCCCGCGATTACATATACAGGCACCGCCAGAGGTCAGCGCGTCTCAGTGCTTGATATTCAGGTACCTTGCTCATCGTTATTGAAACCTTGTTCCTCATTCTGACTCCTTTCCTTACCGTTGCGTTCCTTTTCTCTGCCCCCCCTGGACTTCTCCAGTGTTCTACCTGTTGTTTGTCAAAAATTGTGCAGCTTACCTTTCCGCCTTTTCAGTTAGCTGTTACTTCAGTTGCTGCTGGGTAACGCTTGCCATTTTTTGCCCTCTCTGAGGGTTTTCCTGTATTTGGCAGTCTTCCAGGGGTCACTTTGCTGGAGTGCTTGGCCATCAGGCAGGGTGGTGTCTGGGAGGCTCGGCCCCTTCCTTCATAAGACCCGCACCAAACAGAAACCTTGCAAGGAAAAATACTGCAGCAAACCAACGCGAAAGAAAACACAGGTGAGACTCTCCACTGAATGTACAGATTTTGACACTGGTCCCTGTTCCTAGTTGTAGTCACTCTTCCTAGTCACTCATCCAAGACCTTTATCTTTCATCTCTTTTCCCTAATTTCTCATCCTAATCCTAGTTTTCATTCTAGTTCATTGTTGTCATTCTGGTTTTTGGTCCCAGTGCCTTTTCCTAGTCCTTACCCTCCTCCTCCCCGTAGTCTCCCATCCAAGACCCTCCTTCTAGTTTCTCGTCCTTGACCCTCTTCCTTTTCATACTCTCTCATCCTCCTCTTTCTCCCTTTTACTCATCTCTCATCCTAGTCTCTACCTGTCATAGTCCCTCATCCTTGTGCTTGTCCCTCACCCTAGTCCCTCTTTCTAATCCCATGTTATAGTCCCTAATCCTAGTCTCTTGTCCTTGTCACCTGTGCCTTGTCCTGGTCCCTCGTTCTCATCCGTCATCCTAATCCGATGTTCCTCATCCAAGTCCTAGTGCCTTGTGCCACTCCCTCATCCTAGTCCCTCATCATAGTCCCACTTCCTAGTACATAGTCTTCGACCATAGTTTGTGTCCTTTATCCTAGCCTTTCATCCTAGGCTCTTGTCCCAGTTCCACTTTCTAGTTCTAATCCCTCATCTTAGTCCTATTCACTCATCCTAGTCCTTTGTCTTAGTCATGTGTCCTAGTCCCTCATTCGAGTCCTAATTTCTCATCTGTGTCTCTGCTCCCAGCCCTTCGTCTATTGTCCAAATTCTAGTACCACATCCTAGTGTCTAGTGCTAGTCCCTTCTCCTAGTGCTAGTCACTCACTCTATGTCACAATGTGTTCCCTTTGCTCTCGTTCCAGCCATATGGGTGCCTGATTTGGGGTTTATTCCCAATTGGTCTTTCCTTCCAAACCTTACTAGATAGTAAAGTGGTGAATTGAGAGCTCCAAATCCATATGTTCCATTTATCTTCCCTCTGGAATTATTTCAGGTTGTTGGCAATCAGTATGCTGCTTCAATCAAAAGGCTATGCTTCCAATAATGCCTGGCACACTCCTCCATCTCGACCCTTGCAGGACAAAGTTGGGTGGAAAATAGAAGCAACTGAGGCATACCTGAGGCATGGTCCCGTTAGCCAGATTAAAAAGTCTCAGTTTGCTTCAGTCCAGCGCTGATCATTATTGTTGTATTTCTGTTAGTGACTGGTCCCTTGTTCCTGGTTCTCATGCTTAGTATCTACTTTCTTTTTTCTTGTTCCTGGACCTCAAATTTAGTGTGCTTATTAGTATTGTCCGCCTCCTGGATTCCCTTTCTGTCTTACTCTGTTTTGCAGTTAGCAATTTCCATTGCGTTCCTTTTCCTGTGTAGCCGAGTTTGTAGTTTCATTTTCCTGTAACTTTACCCTGTTCTTCACTGTAACCTTGATCATTTCGAAACCTCTCATTGAGAGATTTCCTATTGTGTACCCCTTCTTTTTCCTTCTCTGTGGGGGGATTGGGGAGGTTTTGTACTAATTTCATTTCCCAGCTCCTCTTGCTTTACTTTCTCTTTGAGTTGGATCCCCGTTTTCCCTTCCAATTCACTCTTTGTTCACTTTCAAATGTTAGGTGTGGTGTGCTATTGTATCCAGCTCCTGTGTGAATTCCTACGTTTTACCCACTAACCTCGATATTCCTACTTGACCTTTGTCAACAGTCTTATGTATTAAGTTATCCTCCCTTTTCTGTTATATCATTTATCGGCCCCTGTTTGATCAGCAGGGTTTGTGGGCCTCAATGACATTCCAGGTGGTGTTTCTTGTCCTTGTGAGTATTGTCTTTAAAATACCCTATAGAATACCCTCAAGGCTGTTAGTTCACAGATTCTGTCATTGATAGTCCTGTACGTGGGTTTAGCGCTGACAGTACCTGTAACAGCAATTATGGGTAAGAAGATTTCAGACTTTATTCATAATCAGCTCCTAAGCGTTTTCCCTAAATCCCTTTTCATATATTTGTGTCATGTCCCACTTGCACATCCTCCTATTAGCATACATGTTTCTTGGTTCCGGAGCGCATGTTCTTTTATGCATATTACACTGTGTGAACTTGTGCACATTTCCTTGGCCATAGCCACTGCCCTATGTCTCCCCATGACATCCTAGTCCTAGTTACTCATGTTAGTCTTTCATCATAATCTTACATCTCTTGTCCCTAGTCTCTCGTCCTCATCCCTCCTCCTAATCCTAATTCTTAATCCTAGTCTATTGGTGTCCTCCTAGTCTCAGGTTCTAGTGCCTCATTTTGGTCCTTGTCCTCATCCTTGCCCCACATCTTCTGGGTTTTCCATCATCCTAGCCCCCCTCCCTCTCTCTCAACCTAGACCCTCTTGCTTGTCATTTTCCATCTTTATTCCTTCTCGTCCTAATCCCAGTCCTTCGCATAGTCCCACTTCCTAATCCCTTGGCCTAGTCCCTTATGCTAGTCTCTTGTCCTAGTCATTTATGCCTTGTACTCATCTCTCATTCTCAACTCTCATCCAAATTCTAAGTCTCTCATTTCTCATCCAAGTCCTAGTCCCTTGTACCACTGCCACCTCCTTGTCCCTTGACATAATCCCTCCTTCCATTACATAGTTGTATTCAGTAGACCATGTCCTTCATCCTAGTCTCTTCGCCTAGTCCCTCTTCCTAGTTCTAGTGCCTCGTCCTAGTCACACATGTCCTTCATCGTAGTCTTTCATCTCTTGTCCCAAGTTTCTCATCCTTCTAATGCTAATCCTAACACTAGTTTTCATCCTAGTTTGTTGATATCCTCCTAGCCGCTCATCCTTCTTCTTGGTCCTTAACCTCCTCCTAGTCTTTGTTAGACCCCCCTTGTTAATTTGTATATTTAAGTAACTTTGGGTCTCACCCTAAAATACTAGGGGAATGCAGACGTGGACCCCTTGCTCACTATTCTTAGAGAGGCACAGCTACACCCTACTGATGAGGTTCAACCAGACCGAAACACGTGTCTGGGGTTGCTGTTGGTACTCTTGTTCAGAGGAGAATTGCCTAGCATTTCGTTGCTGGACTGCCCCAGGGCAGGACAAAGACTGATATGTTTGGGATATTGCTTCTCTGTGAAAGATAGTGAGCTAAAGACTCTGGGTAAGTCTCTCGTAACCAGGACTTATGTCTGGCAGAGGGACTCCCAGGACCCCCCCTTGTTAATTTGCATATTTAAGTAACTTTGGGTCACACCCTAAATTACTAGGGGAATCCAGACGTGGACCCCTTGCTCACTCTTCTTAGAGAGGCACAGCTACACCCTACTGATGAGGTTCAACCAGACCGAAACACGTGTCTGGGGTTGCTGTTGGTACTCTTGTTCAGAGGAGAATTGCCTAGTATTTCGGTGCTGGACTGCCCCAGGGCAGGACAAAGACTGATACGTTTGGGATATTTCTTCTCTGTGAAAGATAGTGAGCTAAAGACTCTGGGTAAGTCTCTCGTAACCAGGACTAATGTCTGGCAGAGGGACTCCCAGGACCCCCCTTGTTAATTTGCTATGTCTCCCCATGACAGCCTAGTCCTAGTTACTCATTTTAGTCTTTCATCATAGTCTTACATCTCTTGTCCCTAGTCTCTCGTCCTCATCCCTCCTCCTAATCCTAATTCTTAATCCTAGTCTATTGGTGTCCTAATAGTCTCAGGTTCTAGTGCCTCATTTTGGTCCTTGTCCTCATCCTTGCCCCACATCTTCTGGGTTTGCCATCATCTTAGCCCCCCTCCTTTTTTCTCAACCTAGACCCTCTTGCTTGTCATTTTCCCTCTTTATTCCTTCTCGTCCTAATCCCAGTCCTTAGCATAGTCCCACTTCCTAATCCCTTGTCCTAGTCCCTTATGCTAGTCTCTTGTCCTAGTCATTTATGCCTTGTACTCATCTCTCATTCTCGACTCTCATCCAAATTCTTAGTCTCTCATTTCTCATCCAAGTCCTAGTCCCTTGTGCCACTGCCACCTCCTTGTCCCTTGACATAATCCCTCCTTCCATTACATAGTTGTATTCAGTAGACCATGTCCTTCGTCCTAGTCTCTTGCCCTAGTCCCTCTTCCTAGTTCTAGTGCCTCGTCCTAGTCACACATCCTAGTCCTTCATCGTAGTCTTTCATCTCTTGTCCCAAGTTTCTCATCATTCTAATGCTAATCCTAACACTAGTTTTCATCCTAGTTTGTCGCTATCCTCCTAGCCGCTCATCCTTGTTCTTGGTCCTTAACCTCCTCCTAGTCTTTGCCGTTGTCTCATTCTAGTCCTTGTCTTTCATCCTAGTCTCTCACCCTAGTCTTTAGTGTTAGTCTCTTGTCGTAGTCTGTCATCTTCGATCTAGGCCTGCATCCTCGTCCCTCATACTTGTTCTAGTCTTTCATACTTGTTTTAGTCCCTCATCATAGTCATAGTCACTCATCCTAGTTTCTCAACCTAGTCATAGTCTCCCATCACAGTCCGCTGTCCCTCGTCTCTCATCATAGCCACTTGTGTCCTTGTTTCTCATCCTGGTCTTGCATCCTAGTCCTTACCCTTAGTTCTAGTTTCTAATCCTTGTCTCTTGCCTTAGTCTCACATCCCACTTCCTCATCCTAGTCATTCATCCCAGTCCTGCACCCTAGTCCCTCACCCTAGTCCTCATCTCTTGTCCCGATGCTTAGTTCATTGTTCTAGCCCAAGTCACTCACCCTATTCTCTCATTCCTGGTCTCTCATTTTCATCCCTATTTTAGTCTCCATTCCTAATCCTTGTTTCTCATCGTAGACCCCTGTCTTCCTCCTGGTGTTTTGTATTAGTCACTCATCCTAATCCCTGTCCTCATCCTAGTCCCACACCTTCCAGTCTCTCATCCTAGTCTCTGTTGCTAGACACTTTTGCTGGTTCTACTCTTTCCTGCTTGTTCATGTCCTTCCTCTTCCTCCTTGCCTCTTTTCCTCATCTCTCCTCCCTGTCCTGGTTCCTCATCCTTGTCCCTTTATGCACTGTAGTAAACATATTGTTTGCGGGTAAACCATCTTGTATGATGAATCCTGCAGAGCCATCACTTATTCCCTAGTTGTAGTCTCTTCCCACATAGCCAGGAAAAGGCAGCCGCTACCTGATCCTTACTCTGGGGGTGATATCAGGAGGGAGGATCATGTGAGAGGGGATAAATATCAGGGGGTAGTGATGACTCCAACAGGAGAGATGCAGTATGTATTCTTCCTTTTCCTGTGAAGAAGACCCCCTAATTCCAGAGTTTCTGATGGCTTGTTATCATTATTCAGAACTCTTTAATTGTAAAACCCTGAAACCCACTTCTACCAAACATTCAAAACAGAACTCTATTCGCTCTTCATATTTATTGTGAGGTATTCCTTTGTGGTGTTGTTTAAATGTAAAGGGTGGAGGGTAAATGTAAAGGGTGTATCTGCTAATGGTGAAGGTGCGCTTTGTGAATCAAACATTCTGAATGCTGTTTGCTACTCTTTGAGCCCAGCAGCATTGCGAGCAGGAGCTCTTGCTGCTCCCTGCTTCCCGGAGGAGGCGGGGCTCATCACGCACATGTGACGGATCACGTGACTGCATCCGAGCACTAATTGCCGGCCAAACCTCCCGAGTGGCGTGTATCTGCTTACGGCGAAGGTGCGCTTTGTTAATCGAACGTTCTGAAGGCTGTTTGCTACTCCTTGAGCCCAGCAGCATTGCGAGCAGGAGCTCTTGCTGCTCCCTGCTTCCTGGAGGAGGCGGGGCTCATCACCCACACGTGACAGATCATGTGACTGCATCCGAGCACTAATTGCCGGCCAAACCGCCCGAGTGGCGTGTATATGCTTACGGTGAAGGTGCGCTTTGTGAATCGAACGTTCTGAAGGCTGTTTGCTACTCTTTGAGCCCAGCAGCATTGCGAGCAGGAGCTCTTGCTGCTCCCTGCTTCCTGGAGGAGGCGGGGTTTATCACGCACACGTGACGGATCACGTGACTGCATCCGAACACTAATTGCCGGCCAAACCGCCCGAGTGGCGTGTATCTTCTTACGGTGAAGGTGCGCTTTGTGAATCGAACGTTCTGAAGGCTGTTTGCTACTCTTTGAGCCTAGCAGCATTGCAAGCAGGAGCTCTTGCTGCTCCCTGCCTCCTGGAGGAGGCAGGGCTCATCACGCACACGTGACGGATCACGTGACTGAATCCAAGCACTAATTGCCGGCCAAACCACCCTCGTGGCGTAAACCCTGGTGGCAGAAGGGCTGGTGCTGTTAGGCTGTTTGGCGGCTTTGGCGTAAGGGTAAGGAACATAAAGCTGCTGTGCAGCAAACACACCCCTATGTGAAAGAACATACACCAATCACCATAAAGTGGAGACTGCGGGCCACAGGCCTTTGATCCACCCAGTACTCCTTGCAACCGGGTGCTGAACTGAAAGAAACTGCTGGCCGATATATTCTTGCCCTCTTGCACTTAGTACCCAGAGCGGAGCTGCACGACGATGGGTTGCCTCAAAAGCGACACCTCGGATTTGGGGGCAGAAGAAAGAGTGAATAATAGACACCAGGTAAGGCAGCGCACAGCCTCCTACCCGGCTCCCGCCGGGGGCCTGTCACCTGCCAGGGGAGGTCTCAACAAAGGCTTAGTGCCTTTGAAACAAAGCCGCCTTGCCTTTTTGTCTAAAGCCCAGGAGAAGGTCTTGCCCTCAATATCCACACCAGATATGGAAGAAAGCTCACCCACGGACTCACTAGGTAGGGGGGATGAGCCTGAAATAACAATCATACAGGTCTCACCTGGTCCTGTAAAACTCATATCAGGGGCTGTCATGATCTTGGGGGATACAAGCTAGCATACTTCATAGAATGATACGGGGGTCAGGTCACACCACTCGAAGTTGACAAAGGGGTGCCCGAACCCGGTTGACCCTATTAGTTTGCAGGTGCATGGCTGGGAAGATCTGGTAGGTGAGGCAAGCGAGATCTGTCCCATACTGGAGCTACACTTGGAGAACCTGACTCTCGAGTATCCAAGTAAGGAGGCCCCGTCAGGCAAGGACATAGAAGGAAAGCCACCAGCGCTTCAATCACAAGAACAAGTTCCACTCATGGACCCTGAAGTACTGAGTGATCCAGTAAGGCTAGAAGAACCCCTTATACAAGCAAAGGGAATGATGGACAATCGTGATATAAACACTAATAGAAGGGGTTGGTAAAAGAAGCATTAACAGCAGTGAAAGACCCACCCCACTTGCAATCTGCTTCCCAAGACAAATCCATCAGCCCCGCAGGACACCTGCATCCCCAAGAGGGGCTGAAGAAGCCGGAGGAAAATCATGCCAGGAGTTATACACCAGTGCTGGGGGCACGTCTAAGTTACTCAGGCACTCCCGATATCTTTAATAATACGGAGCTAAGTGGGGAATACAGCAGGGAGCAGGGGAGCGGGTCCCAGCTAAACATCGCCTCTCAAATTGGCCTCAGTGGCTTATGAAACCCCCAGCAATTCCAGCCTTGCCTCCAAATTAATTCAGGATATCTCAAAACTTACAGGTAAAATAGTAAGGGAAAAAAGGAGAAGCCTCTCTTTTATTAAGGACAAATTGGCTGCGCCTGATGATGTTGAAGACCCAATGGACGAACCTGACTCAATCCCCTCACGATTATGGGGCAACGTACATCAAAATTCAAGCCTCAGACAGATGGATCATGGAGGCCAACTCCCCCAGGGGGACCCCAACAAGAACAAGATAGTGGAGATCAATGACATCTCCCTGGGGAAAATAAGTGATCTGTGCTGTAAGGGGAGGATGGACGATCTTGCCCACACTCAGAACGTGGTGATGGCAGCATTGAATATCACGCTTGCCCCATTTCTGAAACTCTATGAATCTATTAATGAAACTCTGCAGTCACTATACACCTAACTGGGAAATATAGTTTCCTTTACGAAAAATCTGGAAGCGAGACTGCAGAATGAGTCAGACTTGTCACACCAATGGCAAAATCGCCTGTGTGATCTGGCGCGCCAGGAATCAAATGATAAGCAAATCTTGATGGAAGCAATCCTAGAAGATCATAAGTGGATAAGAAAGCTCAATCAGCAATCATCACTGATCATAGATCCAAAACAGAATCCTACAAGAAAGCAGGATCAGATAGATCCGAGGACGAAAACTCAGGAAACAGACAAATCAAAGCAAAAGGGTGGTGGACCCCTAGTTCTAGGGAAAGGTCTAAAAGTACCTAAACCGATTAACCCAGATTGTCTGTTGATTCTGAATGATGAAGAGATTAAATCGAGCTATGCGATCTTCAAGGAACACACACAGCCACACGATAAAAAGAACACTGGCTTAGATGACCCAGCACAAAAAGAACCTAAAGGACTAAACCAAAAGAAAACCAAAAAACAGGCTACCAAACGTAAAGCCAACAGCTCGAGAGCCTTCCTAAGAAACATCAAATTGCCTACAGAGGAGGTTGTAGAGCCCGTACCCAAAAAGCCTAGGAGAGAAATAAACCTGTTGAGTGGACCGAAGGAGAAAGCTGTCAACAAACACAATATGCCCCAAGCTGCGGAATTGAACATACAGAATGAAAACGATTGGGACACAAGTGACTGTCTGATTGACCTCATAGAAACAATCGAGGAAATCAAAGAGGACTAACAGTGGGATAATATTAGCCTATCTGAGTGGCAAGCAATAGATAAGCAGCTAGATCGTGTCCCGACAGGAAAAAAACAAAAATAAAGGAAGGACTACACAAAAAAAAACCTAAGGAAATAACGAAAAACAAAGGGGCCAAACAGGGTCAGGAATGGTCCCAGCGCCCGAAATAGGAACGTTTGAATGCCAAAAGTAGTCCAAGTGACAGGTACCAAGACAAAAGACTCCATTGGAGATCAAAATCTCAGGACTACCTGCCAAAAGATCCTAAAGGAAACAATAAAGACGTCAAGAACCAAGACACAAAAACAACCTCTTCAGATCGTAGAAGAAGCACCCACAGTGCAACAAAGAGTCTAAGGGCCTCATTACGACTCAGGCGGTAAGTGATAGAAATTACCGCCATGGCGTAATGAGCGTTAACGCCATGGTCCGATGGCGATAAGAGCGCCACATTACGACCCATCGCGCACGAGCATTACGCCATGGCGGTAACGTAAACTACGCCATGCTGTAAACAGCCCTTACCGCCCTCGTAAACAGCGCAGGGTGACCTACCGCCACCCATCATTGCGCCGACCGTAGTCAGCGGTCACCGTAATTAGCGGTGACCGCAATTAGGCGGAACCGGAAATAGCGTAATCGCGGCGGAACGGGAAACAGCACAGCGGCCATCTTAAAAAACACAATCCATTGCCATCCTACCCAACCACACCACAACCAACCCTCAAACCCTGACATTCCCATAACCCACCCATTTCCACAGCCAACCATGCCTAAAGTTGTCAAGAAGGCATGTGACAGGCAGCGGCAGGAGCGCTTCAGTCGAGAGGAACTGCAAATGCTTGCAGACACGCTCCAGGAGAAGGCTGATGTTGTCTTCTCCAATGAGATGACCCGAACAGCCATAGGCCGCAAAAAGGAGGTGTGGGAACTTGTGGCACAACGTGTCAGTGCTGTTGGAACCACCCCACGCACCTCCAAACAGTGCCGCAAGAGATGGGACGACCTGCGGATCAGGGTCCGGGGCATTATGTCTGCCAACCGTAACCTGGCCCTGGGAACTGGCGGGGGAGCAGACTCCCCACTGAAGATGCAGCCATGGGAGGAGACATGTGCCTCTCTGATTGGCATTGAGTGCATCGAAGGTGTCGGCAAGATGGAGAGAGGGGCCCCGAGATCTGGAGACACAGGTAGGTGCCTCATATCCAGCCTTGCAAGACACCCTGATACACTTGCACGTGACAATCACAATGTGGCAGACGCAACACATCAGCAGATGCGCCACACCCTGCGCACATGCAGCATGTACACTGAACAGTAGGCAGACACACACCTGCATGCAAAACCGAACCTAAAGGGAGGCCACCTGTATGTCACGGGCTACTAACTCCACCATCTATCCATTTCACTCTTCACAATGCCTGCTCAATGTCCGCTGAACCATCAATAACAGTCACCCTCCTCTGCTCCACCACAGGCTCGCAATCGGACACTGGCAGGGACGACAGCACCAGCACCCCAGCCAAGAAGGCCAGGAAAGTGGGAGAGGGGAACCATGCATCCACCTCTGCGGGACCCAGGCAGAATCCACGCCAGGCTGAAGAGCCCAGGGCAGCAAAGTCCCCCGAGGAAGGGGTCGTGACAGCACCTGCAGCCCAACCACACCCACTGTTGCCCACTGAGGGCAATGCGTCAGCAGGGAGCAGTACCGTTGGGGAGACTGCAGCCATCGCTGCCTGCTCCGACAGTGATGTGGAGGATGACACCGGACTTGACCACAACACACAACTGCACTCACCACACCTATCCCCAATCAGCCATCATGGAGATGACACCCAGGGCCCATCGCCAGCTAATTCATGGCCAGCAACTCCAAGCCCAGTGGGAGTTGTGGAAGATGGGAGTAGTCCCATTGGTCCCCCATTGGCACCCCCCATTGGGCCAGAATTCCAGCTGTCGCTGGAGCAGATTGCCAACAGGCAGGAAGCACTGGGCACACTCCTCACGCAGCATGTAGCAGAATGTGTAAGTACCAGTGCAGCCATGGAGAGGAGTGCTGATGGCATCAGGGCTGCCATCCAAACTGCCAGCAGGGACATTTGCACCGAACTTGCTGCAGGGCGGCAGATGATGAGCCAGCTCATCCAGACAATTCTGGACACATGCCGTACTGAGCAGCCCGGTACATCCTCGGCTGCAAGTTCAGCACAAGCCTCTCCCGTCCGCAGGTCATCCAGGACCCTGAGGAGCACAGGCAGGGGGGCCCCAGGTTCCGGGAGAGGGGGCAGTCAATAGTGTGCTGAACTATACTCACTTCACCACGGGCACTGTCACATGTTTGCAGGGTGTTCAGGGGTGGGGGGAGGGGGGTATTGGGTGTGTTGGAGTGTTCAGGGGGGAGGGGGAGGGGGGTATTGGGTGTGTTGGAGTGTTCAGGGGGGAGGGGGAGGGGGGTATTGGGTGTGTTGGAGTGTTCAGGGGGGAGGGGGAGGGGGGTATTGGGTGTGTTGGAGTGTTCAGGGGGGAGGGGGAGGGGGGTATTGGGTGTGTTGGAGTGTTCAGGGGGGAGGGGGAGGGGTACTGTTATACCTATTCAGTAGTACAATACACTTTTTCTTTTCTCACAAACTAAAAGTGTGGACATTGCTCATTGCGTATGTGTGCTTTATTGTTACAGTCCACAGTGTTGACATACCAGACACACACAGTGCCCCAAGTGCCATCCATATGTCACACACTCGCTGTGTGTGCTAGAAGTATCGGTCAATGACATTCTGACGCATTATATGGCCCTCCTGTGCATCGCTGCCTCCCTGAGGTGCTGCCCCATCCCCATCATCATCATCCCCATCATCAGGTGGTTGTGGTTCTGCGTCAGGGGGCAGAGGCACGTTTCGTCTGATGCACATATTGTGTAGCATGACACATGCCATGACGATCTTTGCAACCTTCTCATGGCGGTACAGGAGTGCCCCGCCAGACCTGCTGAGGCAGCGGAAACGTGCCTTCAGTAGGCCAAAAGCATGCTCTATCACCACACGGGTACGTGCATGGTTATGGTTGTAGTCCTCCTCATGCTGGTTCGATGGGTTCCGGACTGGTGTGAGGAGCCACCTCTTCAGGGGATAGCCCGCATCACCTGTAAAATGTGAGAAAAGAATGTGTCAGGAACGAGATTGATATGTGAACATGACGCACAACCATGCCTTGATTCTGACTGTTACTGTGCACCAATTGGAGTTGTGGTTATGGATTTACACTGTGCAACCAGTATGTGTTCATGGCTCTCATGTACTGTTTTGCATGCTAAAACACAATGCAGGGGGGACGATTGCCTTGTGAGTGGCCATCCACTGTGTCCGTTCAGGACGTCATTCATGTGACCTTGCACGTGTCCTGTGAGCTTGAAGCTCACATGATAGCAACATCGATGTCTGGCTCATTATGACCCCAGTGAGCATTACTGGTGTCAATGGGGACAGTTTGTGGGTCTTGTAGTGGTGCATTGATGTCCCTGTCTGTCATGTGCCTCCTTTGTGCGCAGTTGTGGGGGACAGGCCTTTCAGTAGTTGGTGCATGGTGACGTGCATGTTGGTGTTATTCTTTAGGGTCAATGCGGCCACAATTTGCACAATGCACTTGCAAATGGTTGTGTCGTTTTTGGGATGCACTTTCATTCACATGTTGGGATGATTAGGTCAGGCATGATGTGTACACTTCTCTGTTGACGTCAGTGCTGCCACAGGGAATGATCTGGCTACTGCTAGTTGCACCCACCCCCCTGTATCTGCCAGATGTAATATGCATTGGTACGTCATTCAACACCCACTTTGCATTTCCATGCTCATGTCATTAGACTCACCGAGTAGGTAGGATCTTGGGCCTGCATGTCGCTCCATGTAGCGTGGTATTGTTGAGTTCCGAAGGATCATAGAATCATGGGTTGATCCGGGGAATCTGGCACAACAATGTGTGATGATCCTGTTGGAGTCACAGACCATTTGCACGTTGATTGAGTGGAAATGTTTACGGTTGCGGTACGGTACCTCCATGGCATGTGGGACCACCAATTCAACATGGGTGCAGTCAATGGCACCAATGCAACCAGGTATGCCGGCCAGTGCATGGAAACCCACTTTGGTGTTGGCAATCTCCTGGGCAGACCGTGGTAATGAGATGTGGTCATCTGTGTGCTTGAGGAGGGCATCGAGCACTTGCATCAGTGTACGCGAGAATAATGGTTGTGATATGCCATGCAAGTGCCCCACTGTGTGCTGGTAGGTGCCTGTGGCCAGGAAGTGGAGCACGGACACTACCTTCAGTAGGGGGGGGGGGGGTGGCAGTGGGTGTATCAATCATGCTGACGATGTCGTTGTGTATCATGTCCACAATGGTGGTGATGGTGTCCCGGTCCAGTCGGTACAGGGTGTGGATCTGCTCAGCGGTGAGGTTGAATGGGCTGGGTCTGATGCGTGGGATTGGGGGCTGCCTGCGTGGTGGCACTGGCTGTGCTGGTGGGGCTTGCTGGCCCTTGCCCTCCTTCTCCTCCTGCGTCTCCTCTGTGCAGCCTGTTGTTGTTGTTGTTGTTGTTGTTGTTGTTGTAGTTGCTGTTGTAGCACTCGCATTGCTATCAGGTCCTCCAGCCCCAACATTGCTAGTCCTATTGGTATCATTGTGGAGTGTGACTGGGTGTGGGAAGGGGTGGGGTGTGCTCTTTTTGTACTTCCTGTGTCTGTATTGCCTTCACCTGTGCTGTTTCTGTGCACCTGTGGCAGCTGCATTCACTTTACATGGCCCTTTACGGTTGGTTCGCGATGGCGTAATTTGCACCATGGCGGTAAGGTACTTAACGGCCTGGGTGATGGCGTTAGGGGCATGTCCGCTTGGGTCGGCATTCCCGTACCTTTCCGCCATGGCGCTAAGTACGGTGTGGATGTTCGCGTGCGCGCGCCCTTGGCGCAGTCAGCGGCAGCGTTAGCTACGATGCCGCTAGTGACATCGTAGTTTACGGTCACGGGTCGTAATCGGCCCGAGCGGAAGACGATGGCGGTAATCGTTTACCGCCATCGTTTTTCGCTTTGCGCCAGGGTCGTAATGAGGGCCTAGATCTATTAAAACAGCTGGAAGTCAGACGGAGATTACGACTCCAGATGAGTGTAGACACCCAGTCGAGCTTGCAAGGGCGTAAGCACTCAAGGCACAGGTACTCGGAAAAGCCTGTGACAAAACATCAGCAAGGGGAGAGCAGGGGTGAAATGGGGCCGCCCGGAGGCCTCCATACACTAAAAATGGAACGAATATGGAGAGATAAAAAAAGAATAGTGCTGAATAACACTAGACTGATGGCAATACTTAACGATCTAGCACAAACCTTTAGAATCTACAGCGACGATGTGGTAATCGTTGAGTTTATCAATGAACAAAAGCCGGATGTGATCTTGCTACATCTGAGGTCAAGTGAACTTAAAGAAAGATTGTGGGGCGCAAGGATCAGGCTGAAGGCCTGGGGCTACATAGACTTGCAGATCCAGAGCGCAAAAGAGATTGGCGTGAGGCCAAGGCTCCCAGACCCGTAGAAGAGAGGGCTGAACTAATCAAGGAAACATTTGAAAGGAAATTTATTAAGGCCCGACAGGATGAGAGGGTCAAGGCTCCCAGACCCGTAGAAGAGAGGGTTGAAAAATCATAAAAACATTGAAAGGAAATCCATTAAGGCCCGACAGGACGCGAGATCTAGCGAAAATTCCAGAACTATACAATACCAGGACGACACAGTAGACCCCAGCGCAGGTCAATCAAACAAAGCAAATGGATATCGAAAATCGACGGATAACCTGCTAACAAAGCTGAGATTTACAATTGATAATTCTAGCCAGAAGGCCAAAGGGACAGGAGACATCGAGGTGACACAGAAGAAAGTTGAAATGCGACCACGTACCCCAAGTATAAGAATTGAGAAAAAGAGACAATAGGCCATTTACAGAGGAGAGTGGAATAAACCTCTCTTGGCCTCATGGAACACACGGGGATTTGGCCATCTTTACTCGGGAGAAAGCAACTTTCTAGGTAAATACGAACTAATCTGCCTACAAGAGAGCTGGATTAGAACAACTCCTGTGTGCGAAGGCTATCAGGTCTATATAAATCCGGCACAGAAAGGACCCTTAGGGAGACCCCGTGCAGGGTTTATAACCCTAGTGAAAGATGATTGCCAACTTCAAGTCTTAGAACACCGGACTCCGAACCCTCTTCTACAGGTTATTAGAATTGTGAAAAATAGAGGACACATTGAAAAGAGACTACTCCTATTAAATACATACTGGAGCACCCCAGAATCCAAAACAAGTAAATATTTAGCGGATATCTTGGCGTCTATTGATGCATCAATGCTTGAGGATGATGACCAACTAATCATCATATGTAGTGACTTGAACATCAAACTGCTGGATAAAAAGGGCCTGCTGAAAAGAAGAAATACTCTGGCATCTAATGAAAAACGTTGGCTAATTGAAATTAACATTAGAGAGCTGTCAATGTTAAATGGCCAAACAACAGGTGATATACCTGGGTCCGACACTTGGTCTGCGAACTCAACAAGTGCCTGTCTGGATTACTGTTTTGTTGCTAGAAACACGCTGCCATGGATCAATTCTTTCAAAGTAATCCCCCAGAAAGCAAACAACCATGCTTTATTAGAAATAGAACTCCCCTGGAAGACTGAGGAGCTGAAATATTGTACCGTCCTCAAAATGGAAGTATCATGGGGAAGAAATAGGCTAAAAATAAAAGCACAGGCAATTCCGGAATTGGCAGAGCGGCTTTCACACAACTTTGAAGAGAATCACGAAACAGTAGAATATGGCTGGTTACCGAAACCAGGCGAGGAACAAACAAAAACAACGTCCCTGTAAGGAAACATGCATATAGCAAAGCCCTGGTGGAAAAGCAAAGGGAATATCGTTCAGCACTGAGACGCCTTAAGAAAAACACCCACCCTAATAAAGAGGCATCCATAAGGCAGTGTAAGCAGACCTATAAAAACTGGTTAAAATCCTCTAGGGTGTGGAGAATACAAGCAGATGCTGAGAAAATGATGGCAGCAATAAGTACATCTAATTCAAGGTGCCTGTGGGAGATAATTAATAAAGATGTCAAAGACGCAATGGGTAAAATTCTACACGGACCTCTTCCAGGACTAGGAGGCAATTAAGACCAAGCGAAGACCTAGGAATGAGTGGCGTATTAACATTGATAAGGAAGGCATATTATTAAGGATACAAAAGCTGAGCTCATCTAGAGCTGCCGGCCCAGACGGTATCTCAAACTGCATGCTAAAGGAAAATAAGGAAGACTGGGCAGACTTTATTTTAGTATTATTCCACCAGATACTAAAAACTAGAACAATTCCACAGTCCTGGAAAGAGGCTCTAATCGTGCCGATATACAAAAAAGGGGACTGCAATAAGCCAAGGAATTACAGGCCAATTGCCCTCCTCGATTCCATAGGAAAATTGTTCTGCTCCATCTTGTTGAGGGACTTATAGAGCTGGGCAATAAAGACTGGAATCCTAGAAAAGCGGCAAACAGCATTTATGAGTGGTGTTGGAACTTCTTTTAATTTATTCATCCTAAATATGCTGAAACTACGGGCATTAAAGCAGAAAAAGAACATATACCTGGGCTTCATCGACCTCGAACAGGCCTTTGACCGGATCTGTAGGGACCTACTCTGGGCTAAGTTAAGAAAATGGAACTGTCCGGAGGATTTGCTTGAGGCTATCCAAGAACTTTATACAAACACCTCAGTTCAAATACTGGTCTCCAAAGGCGGTGACCTGACAGAAAAGATCCTGACATCCAAAGGCATAAAGCAAGGGTGTGCCTTGGCACCGTTTCTGTTAATTCTATATTTAGCAGACATGAAGGAATCCCAGGAACACATTCAAGCATTTCCCCCAGTATTTCAGGACGAGGAGCTCTCATGGATCTTATATGCGGATGACGTCGTATTTATAGACCAAACCCCAATAGGCCTACAAAGACGAATGATGGAATTTAAGACCTACTTAAGTAAAAATCACTTGAAAGTCAGCGTGAAAAAATCTATGGTCCTAATAATGCAGTCAGCTCGAGGATCCAAAACTACAACAAAAACAAAAGGATTCACCTGGTCAGTGGACAAGCAACCTCTTGAAATAGTTGACTCAACGGTTTACCTCGGAGTCCAAATTAACAAAAATATCAATGAGCAGGCTCACTTGAATTGTATCAAAGAAAAACTCACTAAACTATCTAATCAAGCCCGCGTTCTCCATCGATGCTACGGAACCTTTTCAATGATGCCGCTAATTCTATTCTATAAACAAAAGGTTGTGGTGATATTGACTTACGGAGCGGAATCCTTGCTAAATTTACATTGGAAGATGTGGTGGGTCCTTGAGGCATCTTTCTGGAGGAAGGTACTTAGGCTCCCAAATTGTCTCTCCGTATCCATAATAAGATATGAACTGAGACTGCAGTCGATGGGTTCAATAGTGCTGTGGAAGACACTCTCATTGTTTCGAAAGTGCATTCTAGACAAACCTCCAATTTCGTTTGAAGTGCTGGAAAATAAAGAGGCAAGAAATGCAGATCTCAATCTCAACACTTGGAAACAGAACTGCCTTGAAATTCTAAAACATTACAATATCAAAACTGACACGCTTAAAGAAAACCCGGATAAAGCAAAGAAAACTCTACGGGAAAAAGATTGAGAAATAACAGACAATCTAAAGAGGCAAAATACCAACTGTCACAACATTGTCTGGGAAAGAAAGGCCCTGAATGACCTTCCGCCGTACTTGCAAAGGTTTCCCTCACCAAAATATAGGGACCTTCTAATGAGATGTAGGCTAAACATCTTGCCAACCAGGGAGGTTCAATACTCAAGGAAACAAATCCCACTAGAAGAGGCTACCTGTCGATTTTGCAAGGACCCAGAGATGATGGAATCAATCAAACATTGGTTGTTTTCTTGTTTTCTTGTCCTGTATTAAACACCCAAAGGAACCTATATTTTGGAGAGTGGGTGGTAAATATAAATACGTCAATGGACGAGGAATACTGGGAAAGAATTTTGACAGTTCAAAAAATTGGACCCACCCTGGAAGCCCTAACATTCATAGAATCGATTCTAAAAAGACTAAATGAGGACCACAATGAATCTTGAGAGCAGGGCGAGGTCCCAAATTAAGGGTGGGGAATGGGGAATGGGAATGGGAAAGGTCACTGACTGATTTGTTAAAGGTTGAACATTTGTATTTAATCAATAAAACAAAAAAAAAAGTTGTGATGTCACGTAGAGTGTTGATGCGTGAATGACAGAATGTATGGGTGAGGGTTCTAACCCAGGCAGTTGGTGAGCCACCTGCCTGGGTGATGGGCTTCCAGTGTTTGTCCTGTCCTATGTTTCTTACTTATATTTCATGTAACTTATGTAACTGCTTGTGAAGGTATCTTGAGAAGCTGGTAATAAACCTTACAAGTCAACCTAAGAAGGCTGGAGGCTGCTTCATCATATTGGCGATGAGCTGGTCTTGAAGAGAAGGAACCTGCGTGCAGGAGGGAGCAACTAATCTGGAGAATATGCTGTGGGGGATGCAGAAGGAAAAGGAAGAGGACACACTGCCCCCGAAGACACAAGTAAGACCCAGCACCAAGGGCACAAGTGGGTGGAGGAAGACAGCCCATAGCAGCGGGACCTTCAGCAGCCCATAGCTTGGAGGGGAGCTGAGTCCTGGGGCGGAAGATTTTAAGCGGGCCATAAGGAGAAGAATCCAGCTCAGTCTCTTCATTAAAAAAGGGGAAGCTCTGGCCCATTGATTGGAAGATGGAGGTGTCCCCATGCTATGAGGGAGAAACAGTGTTCTCTGCAGAGTGGACAATTTACGGTCACGGTGTTGAGCATATATGCCAGTGAATAGTTGCTGCTGAAATGTGTGGGTACCTTGGAGTGGTAACTCCCTGCCACATCTAGGAGAGAGGCAGGAAAAAATTCAATGCATGAAGTTGCCAGGCAGAGTATGACAATGGGCATGGAGAGCTCTGCACCCTATGCGTCCAGTAGGCAAATGGTGACGTCATAGAGACCGTGAAGGGAGTTGGCGGAACAGGCAGAATTCTAGGAGCCATTGCTCGTATGATCTGGGCATTGTAAGTTTGTCACATTCTAATGGCAGAGGAGGGAAAGACTTTCGAATATGAACCCTGAAAACATAAGACTGCATCGTCGGGAAGTGATATACTGATCTCGCTTGGGAATCAGTACACGGCTGAATGCCCCTACCAGGTGCATTATGTTGGAACACAGGGTGAGCAGGCGTCAACGAGGAGAAGGTGTGGCGCACCAGCCGTAGTGCTCCCAGGGTGAGCAGGCTGTCAGCGAGGAGAAAGGGTGGCGGCCGGCCGTGGTGCTCCCGATGTGTCTCAACAGTCCAAAGTGCGATGGCAGGAGATACGCAAATTAAATTTTGCTATGAGCATGGAGTAGGCATCCGTCTCCGTAGTGCAGTTCCGACGCAGATGTGGAGATTAGTTCACCATACCACCGTTGTAAGAACGGTGTCGTACCGAGGCACTGTTAACAGTATGGTGTGTAAACGTGGATAGGGTGGAAAAAGGTTTAGATCAGAGGATCATTCATTCTGCACCAAGATGGATACGGGATACGTGTCGGGTGTTCTGCAAAATGATGGGAAGATGGACACCAAAAATGTATCCTTTATATTGAGCATGGTTATTAACATTGTTGGAGAAGTTTCCATTTTAGGGACTGTGGACTTTTAGATAATGTGCTAGTTAAGGCAACTACTTCCTAAATGTTTTACATAGCATGTGGGCATTTAAGAGTGGATGGTTGCAGGTGGTCTGGATGGGAGTGTCTGGAATAATCTAGTTTTGTGAGTTGATCAGGTATAACCCTTTTTGAGGAATTGCAGCGTTTGGGTTGCTAGGAGGCGACATGGACTTTTAGCAGAAAATAAAGTGGTTGGTATGGTTCAAAGTTGCTATAGGAGGCATTGTAGCATATATGTGTAGAGGTGACTTTTTTGAGGCTTTGTAGGGAAAGTTACAAGGATGCAACATGGACTCCTAGGTTTAGAAACTACAAGTTTGGATTAGGGCCCATGACAAATAATATCTTAGAGTAGGTATTTTCAATGGTAAATGTATGGTATATTGCAACATGAACTGTATGGTAAGAGGGTCAGTGATGTATGTTGTAAAGTATGTTTCCCCGTCATAACATGGGAGATAGGTCAAACTGGGGGTATCGCCTCCAGTTTAGTATTTAATATGGGTGTGGATGAGTATGCCACAAGGTTATCTAGGAGGTAGCGCCTCCAATGTTGCTTGGTTAACTGGGTGGAAGCATGTGCCAGGTGTATGAGTTTGGTTGTACTGATGGTATGTGAGTTACCAGGTCAGCATGTAAGGCACTTGTAGTTGTGTGCCAGATATGAGTTTGGTTGGTTGCGCTGATGGTATATGAGTTACCAGGCCAGCATGTAAGGCAGGTGTAGTTGTGTGCCAGATATATGAGTTTGGTTGCGCTGATGGTATGTAAGATATCAGGTCAGCATGTAAGGTACGTGTAGTGTGTGCCAGATGTATGAGTTTGGTTGCGCTGATGGTATGTGGTTGCCAGGTCAGCATGTAAAGGATGTTTACTTCTTGCTTCATAATGGTAGCCTGGTCAGGGCAGTTTTGTGTGTCTTGGTCGGACTGGGGTACAAGTGTTACGTGAGGTCAAGGGTAGGTTAAATTGTGTGTTGGGTAGTAGCACCCCAGCTGAGGTCGGTTATAGTTGCTGTGTTCTGGGTGGTAGCACCCCAGTTTGAGTGTGGGTGTGACTGTGGTTGTATGTCACACAGGGTCAAGGTATGTATCTTTGTGTTCAGTAGTTTTCACCACACTAATTTGTTTCCTTTGCATGTGCAACCATTTCTTGTAGTTGTACTGTGTGCAGTTGAGACTCCAGGACATCTTCAGGGTGCAGTGATGGTTCAATTTCTTTGGGTGATGGCACCGATGTGCCTGGTCAGAACGTCGGGTGTTTTGGTGAGCGGAAGAGCACAGGTTTTTATGCACACCCTGGGACCCGAGTCTGTGTGGGTGTTTGGTGTGAGTGTGAGGGGCGATGTGTTGTGAGGTGTTCCCTTGTGGGTGTTGTGTAAATGTAAAGGGGCGAGGTGTGTTGTGAATTGCCTGCTTAGGCAACAAGGAATGTTGTGATGTCATGTAGAGTGTTGATGCCTGAATGACAGAATGTATGGGTGAGGGTTCTAACCCAGGCAGTTGGTGAACTCCCTGCCTGGGTGATGGGCTGTCAGTGTTTGTCCTATCCTATGTATGTTACTTGTATTTCATGTAACTTATGTAACCGCTTGTGAAGGTATCTTGAGAAGCTGGTAATAAACCTTACAAGTCAACCTAAGAAGGCTGGAGGCTGCCTCATCACAATATTGTGAAGAATCCTGCAGATCTCTCACTAAACCCCTGCCTAAAGTCTCCTCCCAGGTGGTCTGGAGGGGGCAGACACTGTTTGATCCCTGCTAGAGCAGGCACAAACCAAGGCAGTAAGAATACACTGGTCATGGCTTGTACAACAGTCCACAGAGTAACACACAGCAACACAGTGCAGGCAATTGCTACACACAGCTACATTGTGACCCTTTTTTTCTTTTCTTTTTGGAGGGGTACCTCCCAGTGGAAAGCAGATAGTGTATTCATTTAAGTTTGTATTGTACCGCACGCCAATGCACTAGTGTGGCAAGCAGTGGGCAGGGTTCAGCAGGATACCCCAGGAGGAGTTGCAGGAATGAAAGTGACCGTGCACTAGGGAAAAGGTACAGGACAACACTTGATGGGACCGAGATTGGGTTCAATTTATTGAACACGGCCAAGCAGTTAAGAAGCTAATTTTTTTAATAGTGCTTCCTCAATCCCTGAGAAAATCTTTCCCAACTGTGTACCCCATCTTCACTCTGTTTCCCCAGTGGAAGCTGACTCGACACTGATGAGACTTTGGAAGGACCATCCCGTGCTTCAACTTAAAAGCTGGAGAATTTTTAGAAGGAAAGATAGAGAATAGTATGTGCAAATGGGTCAGGTCAGGTGGTGTAAAGACAGGCACAGTTCAAGGTTTGGGAACTAAAAGTGAGGTTAACTCTTCTATCCTGGCAGCAACAAACATGTGACATGGAGCTGCAGCAGTGTGATGGGCTGGTGGTGGTCCGATCTAGCACTGAGCCAGGTCGCCGACGCCGCTGGGACCGGCATTAGTGAGCCAAGGTTTTTGGGCCCTAGCACTTATTTTATTACAACAAATCAAGCACTGCGAAGAAGCACGCTGACAATTATGCCAAAGACACTGCAGAGGTAATATATACTTTGGAAGTTGTTGAAGAAGACGTTTTACATGTATTCTTTGAACTGTGGCCAAACATTCTTGGAAAGAGGATATCCAGGATTACCATTGATGCTGCTTTCTTGGTTGGAATTGGAAACAGAACATTTAAACAGAAAGCTTAAGACCTGTTACCAGAGGATTTTTGTTAGATGAACTTTTGTTTCATTTGGAACTTACAAGAATTGGTACAAGACTTCCCTTTTGCTTTTGAACATTTGGGGAAATTGACTCTGAACAATCCTGGGGAAGGCATTTACCCAGGGCAGGTGAAGGTCCTCCGAATTACGGGTTGTTTGGTATTTACTTATTTATTGCTTACGATTTATTTTGAATGTGTTTATTGTTTAGTGTGAGGACCAGTTTTGTTTATGCTAGGAGTGATTCCCTTAGTTCTTAAACTAGATAGGGACATTCCTAATAGAGTATGTTTAGCGAGGATTTATCTGCACCTTTCTGAGAACAATGCAAGCAGTTATCCGCCTCGCATTACTGCCCCTCACAATATGTACATAACACCTCTAAAGCATATGTAACAACTAATGTTTATGATGATAGTTATTTAAACAGAAGTGTCCAACAATGTAACTTAAAACAGTCTAAACTTCTTTTGGACTCCAAGTCCCAGAAGGCATGAAGTACTGAGACGAAGAAGAGGTGCAAGGAGTCAATAAGAAATAAAAGTAATACCAAGTACAATGTGCGGTCTAGTTGTCAGGTTCACAATTAGCTATGCCGGACATTTAAACTTGAAAATCACCTGCAAGCAAGAAGGAAAGGAGAGGAGAGATGCAGAGAGCGCAGAGCGGGACGTGAACCCAGAGGCAGAGGCAGATTCACGGAAACAAGCCATGCAGGAAGAAGAAAACGCTTACCGGCAACTGTCTGTGGGCGTATCACACTGGAGCAGAGGAACTCCGGTAAAGTCATAGGGGGTGCCCTGGAGAGACCGCTTGAAGTGAGATATTTGCTGCGGGACCGGAAGAGACATGGCGCCTCATTACGAGGTGGACGCTAAGGGATTACCGGCACCGGTGCCCTTACCGGTGCCGGTAATCCCTTAGCGCCCTACTACGAGTTCCCTTTGCGGGTCCTCCCTTAACGCCTGGTTTTTCCAGGTGTTGAGGACGGGACCCGCAAAGGGACTCTAGAGCTAATAACGGTACCGCAATTTGCGGTACTGTTATTAGCACCATCCCCATTGAGCCCTATGGGAGCTCAAATGGGAATGAGGAATGGCCCCGGTGCATGGGGAATGACCGGTCCCTCTGACCTCAGAATGGACCGGTAATTGCTCCACTCACCAGGGAGGAGTCGGAAGGGTTTTGGAGGCAGCCATGTTAGCTCCATGGCTGCCTCCAACCTCGTAATGAGGCCCACTGTCTTGTGGCGTGGAAATGGTTACATCAGCGAACCAGTGAATAGCTGACGTGGGAACCTAAAGAGACTGCCTGACAGGGGATGCCTGCCCAAAGAAAACTCTTCGCCGCAGCTGCACATTTTACCAGTGAGTCAACCCTGAGGAGTGGGGAGACCCAGGGCATGCCAACACGTTAAGGAACACTTGGGAAATTATTTTGGATACCGACCAAGTAGAACTGAAGAACAAAGGCAAAAGTGGTACACATCTCCTTATATGAGATGTCAATTTGGGCAAACTTGGAACCTTCATTGCCATAAGCCAAGAGACACTAAAGAAGAAATTAAAGGGCAGAAGATGTACAACTCTCCTTATATAAGATGTCAATTTGGGGAAACTTGGGACAAGCATTGCCAAGAGACACTAAGGGCCTCATCACGAGTGGGGTGGAATATACCACCACATTTAAGGGCTGACCCTATTATGAGTTGGGCAGAAAGTTTGGAGTTTGAAGTTTGGAGTTTTACCTCCAGCTTTTTTCTGGAGGTAAAAATCCTCCTTCCCACCCGTTTTGAGCACCATTAGCTTGGCGCTATTTGTGCCAGCGCTAATAACATTATGAAACCCCCATTGGTTCCAATGAAATCAATGGGGAGTGGGGCTTAACTGCCCAACCGCTACTCATGATCCAGCGCTATTAACGTCGGACCGAGTAGCGGTAACATTATTTGCACTGGCGGCAACCCAGCACAATTACAGCCGGGATACCACCAGACTCGTGATAAGGCTCTAAGAAAGAAGTTGACAGAACTTGAACTAACCCCCATATGTGAGATACCAATAAGGGGGAAGTTGGAGCAAGTGATATCAGGAGACAGTAAGGTATAAACAGTGAAGAAGTGCAACTGTGTTATACTTCAGAGGAAAGTGAACATTGCAGAAAATACCTGGTGAAGGATACGCATCAGGCAGTGAACCCTTTTTAGAAAGATATATCTGACAGGAGAGTACACAACTGGATCTGCGAGAACTAGAAGGGGACAACTCCTGGCAGGGGAGTACAACAGGAATCCATAAGGTAGAGAAAAGGAAAAGATACATCGAGAGATTCCTGGCAGGACAGTATACAAGGAAATCATATTTTTTTAGCAGTTGTGTGAAAGAGATACTTTATCATTTGAAGCAGTTGTTGAAGTTAAACAGATCTTGCCATCCTGAGAAAAGACCTCTATAGAAAGACATCTATTCTGCCATCCTGAGAAAAGTGTTCTGTGGAAAATATATTTGTTTTGCCATCCCGAGAGAAGTGTTCTATAGAAAAGACATTTGTTTTGTCATCCTGAGCAAACTGCTCTACGGAAGAGACATTTGCTTTATCAAGCTGAGGAAAGTATTTGACTTTAACAGAACATTGTTGGACAAAACACTTGTAACAATTTTCCTCAAATAGTTTAGGTGAATCGAACCAACCCCTGGACACAAAGATTGCTTTGTTAGAATTACACCTTTGGATTTCTGCACATGTTTGTGTAGTTGGAAACAGATATTTACCTTGCGCCTTTTGATTGTGTATGTTAGTATGAGTGTCAGATATATTTTGGACACAAGGTCAGCTTTAGTTTTAGTTTCATAGGCAGGGGCATTCTCATTAGTATAGGGACAGATAGGCCTTTATCCAAACCCCTTTCTATTTTAATAAAGATGGCTAAAGCTTTAGGCTTTGTCCTTAGCTGTCTATGAAAAGTGTTACAAATATTTAATTAGCCGCAGTAGCTAACAGCTCATTTAATAAATCACATACTGATCAACCCTTCAGCGTACTTTTTCTTGGAGCTGAAATTGTATTTTATGGGGCAGTTGCACATATGCCTATACATGTAAAATGCAACGAAAATCCTCAAAATTAAAGATCAAAAAGTAGGTACAGTGAGCTAAAGTGTGGCGGCAGACTCTCGAGTGACTACCTTCCCCAAGAACAGGTCAATGGGCTGTGTTCTTTCTCGCTGAGGGGCGCCCATGACTACATTTTGATTATTTCAAGGGCCTTAGGTCACCCTACATTTCCCAGGGTCATCCAGACGTGGACCCCTTGCTCACTGCTCAGAGAGGCACAGCTCCACCTCACTGATGATGCCCAAAAAGGCTGAAACATGTGTATGGGGGGTTGCTGTTGGTACTCTTGTTCAGAAGGGAATTGCCGTAGCATTTCGGTGCTGGACTGCCCATGCGTGTGTGACAAAGACTGATATGCAAATGGATAATTCCCATGGGTGAAAGGTACAGTGAGCTAAAGTGTGGCTGCGGGCAGTCGAGTGGGTACCTTCCCAAAGAACAGGTCAATGGACCGTGTTCGTTCTCGCACAGGGGCGCCCATGACTACATTTTGATTATTTCAAGGGTCTTAGGTCTAGTCACCGTAAGTTTCTCAGGGTCATACAGACGTGGACCCCTTGCTCACTGTACTCAGAGAGGCACAGCTCCACCTCACTGATGATGCCCAACAAGGCTGAAACACATGTCCGGGGTTGCTGTTGGTACTCTTGTTCAGAAGGGAATTGCCGTAGCATTTTGGTGCTGGACTGCCCATGCGCGTGGGACAAAGACTGATATGCAAATAGATATTTCCCATCTGTGAAAGGTACAGTGAGCTAAAGTGTGGCTGCGGACTCTCGAGTGGGTATCTTCCCAAAGAACAGGTCAATGGGCCACGTTCGTTCTCGCAAAGGGGCGCCCATGACTACATTTTCAAAATGAAAGATGCTTATTTAGTTTTGGCTTATTTGTGGTGTTTTAGCACCACGTAGTGAGGTTACATAGTTGGGGTTAACTGGTGGTGCTGCAACACTACCATTAGTTTTAGATTACAGGTGGCACTTTACCATGTCTATTAATTTTGGTGGAAAATTCATAGAATACAGTCTCTCTCTGACCTGACAGTTTCCGGCGCCAGCAAGGACTGCCTTACCCAAAAACAACCCTGAAGAAGGACAGCTTTATATTCTTCGAATATACTTTCGTTCCCAGACCCGGATTTGTGTTCTTGGTGAGTATTCTAGTTGCAAACCAAAGGGGCCAGGGAAATTGGTATAGATATTGGATGTGCAATGCAGCAGACAGTGCAGACTGAAAGGCAAATGTATTGCTGGTGAAGCAGGAGAACTGCTGGGATCTCTTGTAGGTGCACTTAGGTCATACAGGCCTCCGGCCTTTACTCTTCCTGAGATCTACTAGGAAGCTTACCTGACCTAAGGAGGTCTCCTTAGAACCACAGAACCTTCGAGATTTTTCAATGCTTATTTTAATCTTTCATCGCATCAACCATTATTTTTTCCTTTGCTCAATTTGGCCATAGCAGTCGGATTGCTAAAATAATTGTTATATTTGCACATGCTCCTGCCGAATATAGGAAAGGTAAAAGATATTGGACACAGTGAACTCACAAAAGGGCACTGGCATGTGCGAATAGCTGGTGCGCCTACATAGATGCACCTTTTCGATCCTATGCACAAGTGGACAATGGAGGGGGGTGGGGAGAAGAGTGAACTCACATTTGTGAATGCATTACTCACACATGGTTTCACTCAGAGAAATCTGCAAGACAGATTCTTGAAAAAATGTTTTGCGTAAGGTAAATAAAAGTACTAGCGCATCTCATCACTTGCGCCAAGAAAAGCAGCCCCAAGTTCACAAATGACATTTGAATGTGCTCATCACAGACCTTGTTAATTCTTTTTGAAGTGGAACTGACCTTGTTACCACCTTGACCTTGTTATTTTTACTTCCATCGAACATTAGTAGTAGTAGAAGTACAATTTTTATTTTGCCAGCATAGCTATAAAAGCAGGAATATCAATGAATCAGATAAAACAACATTTAAAATACAGGGTTAAACCATAAAACACTGTTAAAAAAGGGTGGTTTAAATGGGATAACATTTACATTTACAAAATATATTTCATTCTCAGATTCCCCTATCCGACACTGCTGACAGGGCTAGCCATGTGCCCACAGGGTACAACCAGCTCGGTTCCATAAGTAGAACGTGCGTGGTCAGAAAGATGCCATAACGTGTTGATTTTCTCCCATCTGACTGTCCCTGGCATCTGAGTGCCCACCTAATAGTAGACTGAGTCAAACGGGACAAAGTAGTCCCTTTAATAGTAAGGGTGGATGCCGGCGTAAATCTTGAGCTCCCTTTCACCCTGCAGCGTGTTTCTGTACGTGAGGGGCCAGAGACATCCTCCGAACTGCTCGCACTCTGAGCTGAGGATGCACTATACTGTAGGTACATTGCTGTAGATACATTTTCGGTGCGACGTCCAGTAAATAAAAGGACAGCGTAATCTACAGCTACTCACACAACTGTCCCAAGGCTGGACGAGATATTCAGGACTACTCACTCTTTGTGCAACACTAATAGCAATAACGGGGGAGGGTAGGATGTCTCACAGCACCTGAGTGCAAGGTGCAATCTTCACTCCCCCACAACATAGCCGCGAGCACCAGCCAGCCAGAGCCTACAAGGCTGCTGGGTACAGATTGTACTCACTGCAGGCCGCCAAGCTGCTAAATTAAGCTAAACCAGAGGAACCTTACTTGGGGGAGGACTATACCTCACCTCGCTTCTTGCTCCCTGAGCTCCCGACACCTACTCTCTCCAGTCCTGGACCATCTCAGGCAGGCAGGGTGGACGGACAATCAATTAGGCAATCGGGACATTCCCAGCCCTCGAACGCACTCCTGCTCATGTCTGTGCTATAGGAAAGGCTTACGTTCGCACTAGAGCAAATGCACTGGGGGTTTCACGTTGTTCTGTCAAGCTCAGAGACGGTGCTTAGCTGCTTCCGACATAACCCCGAACAGTGTGGTATGACCAGCGTATCATTCGGCTGCCAAGCCCTACTGAAATGATCATGTCACCTTTAAGAATAAGCAGAGCTGTGATGTTCCCAACCCTACGCAAAAACAAGTGCATCCTTTGCTCTTTTTTAGTTTTGGCTATTGTAAGCCTGTACTATTACATTAGAGTACTGCCAAGGAGAAATATCATATGAGGAGGGACACAAAGCTTGCAAGTGTTGTTTGATTATTTACCCACCCATTGATTTCCCATGGCCATGTTAATATCTATGGCTATTCCCACCCACTTCCTGCTGATTTCCACCCAAAACCTATCCTTCTTGGATCTCTTTGAGCTACATTTATCAAGCCTTATAATCAAACTCTGAGCTCGAATTGCCTGCCAGGGATTTTTTAAAGCAGTCTTCTGAAAGTCAATTACTTAATTGGATCCATGAAGGCACCACTGATGTAATAAAAATGTCTTAACCAGGTCTGCCTTCGGCCGCTCAATTTATAAGCCCAATGCGTGTCCTTCACTGAAGTTCTGTTATAAACAAGCATTGGCAAAGCAAACAGTTTTGGCTTGTGTATAATTATTAGGAATTTGCCAGGCACCGCTGTTATATGCCCAGTTACTCGTTCCATTTTGCAGCTTCTACCATCAATGGTCAGTTATTACCACTGCGGCAGTGCCTGGCAAATTCCTTTCCCATGCCTATACAAAAGCCAAAACTGTTGGCATTCCCAATGCTTGTTTTAAATTCGCATTCGTTTTTGAGAACGACTGTCTTTGAAACGAGTGCAGAGAAAATGGAAAATTATAGTATTTCATTGGGCTTCTCTACTTAGCCTTAGTTTGGGACATCAACTGCAAGAGCCTCTGCTGCCCCAAACACGTATGTCCATTGGTACTTTTATATTATTACTTGATCATTTTTATTTGCAAATGATCGGCATTCAAAGACACAAAGACGCATTTTGGAGAATTGCTTTCCAAGCATAGCAGGGCTCCGAACTGCAGAACAGGCCGCAGCAATTTACCCACGTGGCAACTGCTAGACAATACATAGCTACGGCTAGGACTATGCTTAAGTATTCACTTGGGCTAGGTTGCACAGCTTTGCTCTTCCTGCCTGGATTTACACAATGCGCCCCTCTGTGAATAATGTAACCAGCGCCTTCTGTGGACTTGGAAAGCTCTTAGAATCTCAGAGATTCTCAAGTCTTTGTGAACCACAGCCAAGGCTTCAGTTTCCTTTTGAAATAAATTTACATGCAAAGCATATTCTAAAGGGTCATCTTGAAAACCCTCAATTAGTTTCAATAAGCTCACTTAGTTAACGATCATGAAAGTCATTCCAAGAAGGGTTTTATATCTTCCCAAATGTGTTGCACCCAGTTGTGATCTGAAAGTTTAAATTACGCCAGGGCGGCTAGATTACAAAGGCTTGACAGTCAGCCTCGGCATTAGGCTGATATTGTACAGCTCTTTCCTCTTGAAGGCTTCGCAAGTCACAGGTCCGTGTCAAGTATAATCGAATTCTTGGCCCCATATCCTCCCTGGATGTTTCTAAAAATATGCAGCTTTTGTTAGCACTTTGTCACAGCTCCAGCACGAAGCCATAGCTCACTTAAAGTGGCTCAATTTGTTTCCTGTTTCCTTTAATTCCAACATAAGATTTGGTCTTCATTAACTGTCTATTATCTTTATTTTCCTCAATCGGTTCCTGCTTCTATTATTTTACGTTCTTGCCTTTCTTTGAAAGTGGAAGCTGTATTCAAGATTTTTTTCTGATTTTACCATGTAAAAAAAATGTATGTTCTGTAAATCTGTGAAAGATACCAGGTTTAGCAGCATTGAGAGGATCCCTACCATCGAATTCTGGGTCTGGGCCTGGGAAAGACAGCATTTTCGAAAAGAGGCGGCAGGGGTGGAAATAACGTGCCGGTATTAACATATACCGGCACATTACCACATCGGCCAACTACGAGTTTGCCAGAAAGTTGGAGAATTCAGTTGTAAGTACATCTGCCAACTCTCTGGACAATTTTACCAGAATTACACGCGAAGGAATTGATGGCGTGGTAATTCAGGCAAAATGCCCCATTAAGTTCTATGCTCTCAAAATCAAACACTGGCACCGCCACTTGGAATCTGGCGGAAATCTGGCGGTACTGGTAATACAGTTTGGTGGTATCCCAGCGGATTTACCGGTGGGATACCACCAAACTTGTAATGAGCCACCGAGTGATACGAGAAGAGACAGGGGATGCCCCTCTTCAATCCCCCATGGGTTCAAGTGAAATTAGCATTGGCAATGCCAATAGGTTGGGATTTTGTGTAGGCATGGTAAAGGCATTTGTCAGGCACTGCCGTAGTGGTTTTAATTGGCCATTGATGGTAGCAGCTGCAATATGGTGCTAGTACCTGGATATATAATAGTAGTGCATGACAAATGCCTAATACTTATACAAAAACCAAAATGGTTGGCTTTACCAATGCTTGTTTTTAACATGGCATGGTGAAGGACACGCATAGTGCTTATAAATCAAGTGGCTAAAGGCAGACCTGGTTAAGACATGTTTATTACATAAGTAGCCCATTTATAGCTCCAATGAAGTTTTGGGGTCATTATGAGTTTGCTGGTATTCTAGCATTAGATCTGCCAGAATACCGATAAACGGATTTACTTATGTCACCACTTGGTCCGGGGTTTTTTCCAGCGGTTTACGAGCGATGGTAGACAGTGCAAGTCCAAATTTCATGGTGTCCATTGGACTCCATTGGGGATTTTTCCAATATTACAGTGTACTGGAGTGCGGAGCGACCTCTGAACGGGCCCATGAGATTCAGAGCTCGCCCTCCGGCACTTTAAAATGAGATAGCTGCACCTTGAGGAGGATGGGGTGCAGGATTCTCTTACTCCAACACCAATCAATAAGGACAAGTCAATGGTTTGGCAAAGGGAAGTCCGTTTAATGACAAGTACAAAAAACAGGGAAACAAATGGAAATCAACAGTGATGCGATCGACTGTCTCGCTTCAACTCCCAAATTCTTCATTCAGACAGCAGTACTTATACCCAAAATCCGTCATCATTGACGTGTAACACTCATAAATTTGTCATGCAATTCTGTTAGTTGGAAAAGGTAACTTAAGTATAGGTGCTAAATCTGCATATGGTAACAGAGCGTGAGAATTGGGTAACTCTTATCGGGTGGGCGTCTACGCCCATCCCTCTACATCACTCATGATAGACGTCACTACAGGTACGACGTCTTATTGGTTATACAGCTATAGGACCCTAGATTATTTGGCCCATTGTGATTGGGTGGGTTACACCCCTAGGCATAAACCCCCACTTTAATTCGCAGCATGTAGAATAGACACCCAGGTGCCTTGTGCCCCAAGATTCACCCTGCCTCCCTTCCAGCAATCAGTACTTTAGGGCCATGTGTCAATTAGATGGCTGAGGATGGCCTCGAAACTGTAGCATCTTATCAGGAAAAGTTATGGCATCCTCGGGTTCTGGGTGACATCAGACGTTGGTACCTCTTCGCCCTTGGCTGGTCACGTGTCTGTTCACCGTGAATCTGCTTCATTTTCCTTCTTTTCGTGTATTTGATTCTTCAGTAGCCTCGCCACCTGCCTGGGGCCTCCTTATCTCGACCTTCACTGGCTGGCTGCTATGCTCTGAAGTTTCGATTTTTCGAGGTTGCCGCTCTCCTCCCTTCTTGGAGTTGACCTCGAATTCCCAGGCATGACCTGCTTCTTACTGAGTTTCGATTCCGCTCTTTCCTTTCTGGCTTTAGCTGGAATATGAATCCTGGCCTTGTTAGCCCCTTTCAGCCTGGGCTTAATTCTGCTTTTACAAAATGGAGTCGCACTTGTATAGTGTGCTTCATTGAGGTAGATATATAATTGGCGCTTGCCGCTCTATTCTTCTACTAAGCATTGCAAGCAGGACCGTTTCCTTGGCTTCTTGCATTCCAAGCCTATTTACAGGCATTTTAGTCAGTTACGTGTAATCATCCGTCATTCATGGTTACGTTCTTTGTGCTGCAATGTTGTTTCTTCTTTTTAAGTCTGTCGCACCATTATTCATAACTTTTTGACTTGTGAGTCATCCTTATGCCATTGTTTCGTTCATCTGTGAGTCTGTCCGGGCCCGTGTGTCGTCACCACTCGCCTTCCATTATGCCTCTATGGGTCTCTTCGGGGACAGTCTGCAAGTAGTCTTCGTTTCGTGTTAACTGCTGGTACGGTTGTCTCAGTGGGTACCGGGCTGCCCAAGGTTGTCTGGTTATAGGCACATCAACAGGTATTGCTCTTCTGATGGGCCCTGGGCAGAATCCCAGAGCTGCTCTCTGTTGGCTCATTTGTTCCTCATATGTCACATACCTAGGCAAATATGTTCCTGGTACCTCGAACTGGGGGGCTGAGATGCAGGCCATGTTTGGGAGCTCCTCTACACGCCCCCCTCTGGTCGGTTCATCGACCACTTCTGCATCCTCCTTTGGATTCATCTTACTTGGTCCTTCTGTATCTTGTTCATCGTCTTCTGGGTTTGTACATGATGGTGTGAACGTGTGTTTCTTTGGAGTCCATATTTGTATCACTCCCTTCAAACGTCCTGCTGTTTTTACATGTTCATCTTTGTTCCAGGTCATTAACTGACATCGTCCATTTGGGCTGCAGTAGATCCATTTTCCTTCATATTTTCTTCGTTTTCTGGGATACACAAACTTTGATCCTTCGGCGCGAATTCGCTAGCCTTCACACAGTCTCTGATTTCTTCATCAGTCAGGTCTCTGGGCTTCCATCATGGTTTGACATCAATCATGATCTTCATTCCAATGGCTTTCTTCGCAGTTTTCTGGCATTGTGTGATGGTTATCTTGATAACACAAAATCCTAGTAGTATCATAAATAGCAGGGCTCCCAAAATCTTGAATATGTCTGCTATCCATTGTGGGACCCATGAAAATAGTGTTCCAAACCAGCTGTCATCATCAACCTCGTCAGTTTCATTGATCATCTGGTTCTGCAGGTTTGTCAGCATACTTATGGCTACTGTTAAAGTTCAGTTTTCTTCATCATGCAAAGGTATAAACGTGCAACATGATTCTCCGATTTTTGCGCAAACACCTCCATCCATCGCAGTGATCATGTCAAGTACATATCTGTTCTGGAGGGTCATCAATTGGATTGCTCTTAGTTCTTCTTTGATTGCGTTGAATCCTTTTATGGTGGTGTTGATGGTCTGCAATAACTCCCATCTGGTTATCTGCAACCATTTAGTATTTACTCCAACTTGGATGTGTGGCAGGAAAATCGTTGTGAATACTGATGAGGTGAGGCTAAACAGCCTGTGTTCATATGGGATTGCATGAAATGCTTCTTCTGATTTGGCAGAAAAGTAGTTCTCTCTCTTCATTCGAGATACCAGTTCCACAGACCTCCTCTTCCTTAGGTGAGCATCTGCTTTCGGGAAACTGTCAATATTCAGGGCACTTTTCAGGATCACAAGTGCAGGAACGAGGACGTTCACAATTGTGCATATGCCTCCCCAGTTTTTCGGTAGCCTTATATATGCTTTGGATCCACAAGCCCAGTAATGATCCATAATCACTGCAGTTCCCTTCATCATTCCGAGAGCTTCAAAAATGTGTCCGCACTTTGGATTCTCTCCCATCTTTCTAGTGCCATTGTTCCTGAAGCACAATTTTGGGCTTTCCAGCGGCACTATCTGCAAAGGTCCTCCTCTGCCTTCGACCCATGTCAGAAGCTTTACCAACTGAGGCCATAATGGTTTGCACTGTTTCTGTGAGTTTTCTACTGCTTCCTTGCAGGCTCCAAAGACCACCCACGCTCGGCATATCACTACTCCTTCTTCCCATCCATTTGGTGAAAGCACTGTTCCCCAAATCTGCGTTTGGCCTCTATTCTTCCAGATTTGGGCTTCTTCTGAAGTTCTTCCTTGGACGTTCAGTCTCGGGTTAACCTCCCATCTTGTTCCTGCTCCTTTCGCTTCTGTCTTTGCAAACCTGATCACGTGATTCCTGGTATGAGCTCTGTTTCTTGTCTTATTGTCCTGGACATAATCATCTGCATCGGGATATGCTGTTTCTGTTGCCCATATCAGTGAGGCATCTTTTCCCATGAACTGTCCTCTGGTGTTGCACATTGCTAAGTGTGACAAACAGTGTGCTTTTGGGACATCAATTTCTACAGCCACAAAGATATTGGATTTTCCCATGCTGTACGGTAGGAGTGCACAGACGTAGCATTCTCCTTCAGCTTTTCTTTTTCCGACCTCTTTCATGTGTTGGTACCAAATGTTGTTTCCTAGATGTGCTGTCCAGGTAATCGTTCAGTTCATTGTTATCTTCATGTGGGCTTCTCTTGATTCTTAGTGTCTTTCTGTAGTTATCTATAACTACATCTTTAAATGCGTCTGTGTGGCTTTTCCCTGCTGGTGGACTCTCAGGCATGCTTGTCGGTGAAGCAGGTTTCATTATCTGTATCACTGTGGTAAGAGGCGGTTTTGCATTTCTCTTCCTCTCTTGTATTCTTTCGTAGAGTGCCTTTATCCACCATCCGTTTGACATCAGCCCAACGTAATGTCGCATCGTGGGCCTGGTGCTAATTCTCTCGTATCCGCTTCTGTCTTCTTGAGGGCTTTTGCTATATCTTCTTTAGTCAGCTTTTCATTTACTTTTTTCTGGTCACCTTTATTATTTTCAGGGACTGGTTGTTCGGTGAGCAGTCTTGTACTTTCCGTTGTCTTCGTTCGAGGTTCTGTAGCCATTGACACTTGCCCTTGGCGTGTGCATTCAGTGTGTGTGACCCTGTCTCCAGCTTTTCTCTTCATTCGTACCTCAAGCGTGTATGAATCACTACTAATTACGTTCAATTTTAGTTTGTTTACCTTACCATCAGATTTACTTGGAACCGGAATGACTATATAGGGTCTGGGTGCTTTCATGGGATTCATACATACATTATCTGGTGGGTGCACTGAAATTGGAACGCTTCATGCACCAATAAAGAATGCAGTTCTGATTGTTAGTGACAGAAAAACAATAATAATCACTATGCATATACACATAATCGTGCGGTATGACAATTTGCAGCATTTTCTTCCAGGGAAGTGGGGGTGCCCTTCTGTTTGTGGGAGGACCAGGTTACTGTTCAGCGCCCCCATCTCAATCATATCACTGTTAAAATTCTTTCTTTTCACTTACTCCATGATTGTCTCTCAGAAAGTTTGTAACATAAAGTGTCTTGTGCTCCGTAAGTGTCCCCCCTCTTACGGGTGACGATTGTCTCGGATTACGGGATACAGTTCCCTTGCTAGACTATGGAAAAAGGTTAGACTACCACCTTTAGTGAGCCATGTTCATTGTGCATATTCAAAATAGGTCAATTCCCAGTCCACCCCACTAATTTGCTTCAGTCCTGAAGACATGCTGGATTCTGTTTAATGTAAAAATGTAAGCAATGGCAATCAATCAAATCAGAGTAAAAAATAATAAAAAAATAAAAAATATGAATAAGAAATAAAACGGTGGAGTTCTCGTCTCTGCTCTCTCGATCTGTCACACAGCGGAAAAGATGAAGAGCTGTGTCTCTGTCACTTGGATCTGTCCCTCAGCGGAAGGTATCACTGGAATCTCCTTAGATATTCTCTTTGAAAGTTAGACAGCTCCACTTGGAGCATTATTCCATGGAGGAGTGTTTCTAGGTGTGCGACATTAGCTGGACCTCGGCAGGTCTCCCCACCATTTCTGGAAAGTCAGAGACTAGACGGAACAGGACATTATGCGCCAGGTGGCTGTCCTCGGGTGACAGGGACATTTGTCCTGCTTTGCTGGGTTCTGGATCGCAGGCCTTTCTTTTGACGTGAACAGTCTCTACACTTTCCTGCTGTGTGGATTGCGACCACGTAGTTGAGGTTGATCCACAGCTGGTTCAAATGTTCGGTGTTTCTTGGATCTCTAATGTATGTGAGTGTGTCTGTGGTTCTCCCGACGAGTCCTGGGCATTCCTCTATGATGCGAAAGAAAAGTGTGTACGTGAGTTCATCTATGATCACCTGTGGTGGAAGCATTTTTGTCCTTATCACTGTATTCGGGTAACTCAGCGAAGGCTTCCGCGATGACAGTCAGCAGTTGCCAGATTACCTTCTTGTTGGCAGGATCTTGAACAAAGTCTGTGACACAGGTTACTCTCCCTATAAGTGACGGATATGATATTACCACTAACTGGAAGTAGGTGCCCATGTGAGATTTCTGCTGGGAGGTACCATAAATGCTGCAAAGCAACGTCTTGATCTTTGATGATTCAGTACACAGTGTCAAGTTTTTAAGATAAGAGTCCTCGATCACAGTCTATTAGAGTCTTGTCTTTCAACTATGTTTAAGTGCGGCTTGATTCAAAAGTTAGTATCACCAACGTGCTGTGGCTTTGATGCGCAATTCTCTTCTTCACCCTGCAACTATGATGCACAGAGTGTCCATTTTTAAACCCTTATTCCCCTTTAGTTCTTCACCCTGCAACTGTGATGCACAGAGTGTCCAATTTTAAGCCACAACTTACAAAGGAGTTCTTTTGTCTTGGCTTCTGCTGCTCATGCGTCTTTCTTCCTCGTCATGGATCTCGTCTGCACGTGCTGAGGTTCTTCCCCATTGTCTGTGATTTCTTTGCGGTGGGGTACAGCTAGAGGTTTCTCTCCGATATAGGGTTTAATGTCATTCTCCAGCATTGGATCTTTCATGGATTCACATGCTTAGAATATTCCCCGTCGTCAGACTGGGACCCTCAGTACACATATATAGCCTTTTCCTGTAGGAAAAACTTCCGACACTTTTGTGTCCTATCTACGTCCTTTTAGGACCCGCCTACGCATGCTCCGTAGGCTGTCCCAGTATAAGAGGCCCACCCCCGCGGCTCCCCTTCAGATTTCAACCGTCTCCAAAGTAGTGGGATCTCCTCGCGTCGTCTTACTATTTTGTACAAGGTTGTGTACCTGGAGTTGGAGTTCGAGGACATTTTTCCTCCATGGCAGGAAAAGCGCTGTTCCGTCCATGCGCGACGTGCGGCTTGAAAAAAGTTTACGAGGGGGACGGACATATGGATTGTATATACTGCCTCCACCCTCATCATTCGGCTGATAACTGCGACATATGCAAAGGGTTTTCTCAAAAGACCCTCAAAGACCGAAATCGTCGGCTGGTGGCATGGCTGAATGATGGAGCGGGGGCATACCCCCCTTCGGAGGTAGGCTCCACACAATCGGCGAAAACATCACACCGCGCTGCCTCGTCGGAACCACCGTCGAAGAAATCTCGACCGACGGAAAAAGAGTCATCTCGGAGTCATTCAGCTAGAGAGTCCTCGTCGAAAAAATCGTCATCTTCATCAAAAAAGTATGACAAGGAAAGGCCGAAATCCTCCTCGGGCGATCACCATAGATCGACTTCGAGTCGAGAGTCGAGTAAAGGCAGGCCAAGTGTGGAAAAGGCGGGACCGCCTAAACCACCTGCTAAGTCACCGTCGTCGACGGCAGTCCAGTCATCGGCCTCCCTGCCATTGACGCATGTGGTATCCACCGTCCCACCGTCAACGGGGGTTCTACAGGAAGCCTGGAGGCCTGAAGTTTTTGATCCGATCCCCCCGGATACTTTACTGCAAGAACATGCTGTGTCGCTGTCCTCAGGGGAGGACGAGAGCGGGAGAATAGCTGGCCCGGCAGACCTAGGGCTACGAGTGGTTGACAAGTCGTCGACGAGGGTATCCGGTATACCGGTATCTACCCCTCTTCTCAATCCTCAATCTGTTTTGTCGTTGGAAATTCTGTCCACGCTTCAGTCTTTGGTACAGTCGTTGGACCAGAGACTACCTCAGGCAAACCTGCCACAGTCACCCGTCGACGAGCCGGGCCCGTCCCGTCCGACGCACTTACGCACGCCAATCTCAGCACTGGCACCCCAAGAGGAAGGTAAGCTGCCAGATTCGGAGTCTGACAGGGGAGCCATGTCGGATATCTCTTCATCCCCCTCCAGGGATCCAACCTGGGAGTCAGAGGTGGAGTTAGAAACCCCAAGAAGCCCAGCTCACCCGTCCCCTCCGGACGACATTGCATCATTCGATTCTATGATGGAGAAGGCGTGTAAGGAATTTGGTTAGTCCCAGGAAGAACAGAAAAAGGACTGTTTTTTGTTCGACCACATGGGTAAGAGAAGGAGGTCTGTGTTCTCAATACCAATACTAGACCACATGTGGAAGGAGGGGTTGCAGACAATGCGTCACCCCTTTTCTGAGCCGGCAGTAAAAGGGCGCCTCGAGAAAAAGTTTAAGGCTCCAGAGTCTACCCCCAAGTGTTTATCCTCCCAACCAACGCCGGAATCGGTGGTGTCGGCGGCAGCGGCGAGGAAGGCGAAGGCCCAGCACAAGTGCACGACTCCGCCTGAAAACGAAGCAAGACGTCAGGATGCCTTTGGCAAAAAAGTGCTCTCCGTGGGAGCAACCACAGTAAAGGCTGCAAACTCTCTGGCTATTGTAGCCAGATACGACAGAGAGATGTGGCACAGGCTGGCGCCGTTGCTGGATCATCTTCCAGAAGAGCATAGGAAGGCAGCAATGTTACTTGTCCGAGAGGGTGAGGAAGCCTCCAATCACGAAATAAACATCGCGGTGGACCTCACTGAGTCAGGCTTCAAGCAAGTCAATAATGGGGTCGTATTACGACGACAGTCATGGCTTAAGTGTACCTACTTCAGACCAGAGGTACAATACAAAGTTTTAGATATGCCTTTTGAGGGAGACCTTCTATTCGGAGAGAAGGTAGACGAGGCCCTAAAGGGAATGAAAGAGGACTCGGACACGGCACGTTCATTGGGTGCCCTCCAGAGTGGCCGAAGCTACAAGTCTTTTCGTCCCTTTAGAGGGGCTTCAGGTAATTCCAGATTCTCTACGTCTGGAGACAGATCCTTTGGCAGGTCGGCTTACCCCTCCCAGGGATACAGGGGTGCTTCCCAAATGGCAAACCGACGCCGGAACTTCCAGACGTCCAGGGAGAGACCATCCTATCCGTCGTCGTCGAGAGACAAGCAAAATAAAGATCAGCAGTGACAGACAACACACCGTTCTGGGGGGAAGAGTGTCAGCATATGTCGACGAATGGGAACGAATAATGACGGATCAATGGGTGCTGGACACTATAAGAAACGGGCACTCTCTACAATTCAAGCACAGCCCTCTGCACATTCCACCTGCGTTCACCGCTCATTCCCATCTGAGGATACTGCAACAAGAGGTAACTCTCATGTTAGCAAAGGGCGTGATAGAATTAGTTCCAACATCACCGAGAGGTCAAGGAGTCTACTCAAGATACTTCGTCGTAAAAAAGCCGAACGGCCAATGGCGTCCCATTTTAGACTTACGCGATCTCAACAAGTCTTTAAAGAGCCTAAAATTCAAAATGCTCACGCTGCAGGAAGTGATCCGCGCCGTTCAAGAAGGGGATTTTCTAGCGTCCCTGGATTTACAGGACGCGTACTTCCATATTCCAATGTGTCGGAAACACAGGAAATTCCTGAGATTTGTAATAGGGCGGACTCACTACCAGTTCACGGTTCTTCCCTTTGGGCTCAAGACCTCCCCCAGAACGTTCACAAAATGCCTGGCCCCAGTAGCGGCCTGGCTAAGGAAGCAAGGCCACCACGTAAACCCATACCTCGACGACTGGCTGGTAAGGGGATCCTCCCCAGCGTCGACCAACACAAGTTTGCAAGCCACCATGCAGCTTCTACAACAGCTGGGATTTGCCATAAACTTCGAAAAATCCTCTCTGCGGCCATCAAGAACGTTGGTGTTCCTGGGGGCACAGATCGAGACCCAGTTAGGGCTAGTGAAGCCTTCTCTCGACAGAACCTCAAAACTCAATCAGCTGGCGAGCCGATTACGACAAACCAACAGGCTCTCAGTGAGGAAATACGTTTCGGTCCTAGGGGCCATGGCATCCTGCATCCATCTAGTGGCAAACTGTCGCCTATTCATTAGGCCAGTCCAGGAATTCCTCGTGGACCGATGGACGCAGGCCCAAGAATCGTGGTCAGACAAGATAACCATCGACGACGACAAGCTGCTTCGGACCCTTCAGTGGTGGCAGAGTTTCCACAACCTGAACAACAGTGTACCCCTACAGGAACCGGAGTTTCAGCGAACCATAGTCACGGATGCGTCCCTGACCGGATGGGGAGCTCACATGGGTACTCTTCAAACGCAAGGTCGCTGGTCTCCGACGGAGTCACTCCTACACATAAACGTGTTAGAGCTCAGAGCAGTACGATGGGCCTTGAAGGCTTTCCTACCACACATCAAGGGATCGCGAGTACGAGTACTGACCGACAATACGACGGCCATGTTTTATTTGAAAAAACAAGGAGGGACGCGATCAAGAACTCTTTCCATGGAGGCCCAGAAAACATGGCATTGGGCATTAAAGCACGAGATTTCCATCGTGGCTCACCATCTCCCGGGAGTGAGGAATTCGCAAGCAGATTCCCTCAGCAGAAGCATGGCCCAGATACACGAATGGGAAATGGACACAGTTCAGCTGATGACAGTGTTCGAGAAATGGGGTCACCCCCCTCTGGACGCTTTCGCAACCAAGGACAACAAGAAATGCGAGCAATTTGCAAGCAGATGGCCTCAGGAGGGTTCCATGGGGGAGGCATTCTCCTTCCCATGGACGGACATGTTCCTTTATGCTTTTCCTCCGTTCCCCCTCATACGGAGGACAGTACAGTGGATACGCAGATACAGTTGCCGGGTAATTCTAGTGGCACCGTACTGGCCGCGGCAACCGTGGTTCTCCGACCTGCTTCACCTGTCGCTGGAACATCCAATAGCGTTTCCGAGAGTCCCGAACCTACTATCCCGGGACAAAGGCATGGTGTGGCATCACGACCCGGACAGTCTCAACCTTGCAGCCTGGCTCCTGACTTTTCGGAGTTTGGTGCGTTAGACGTTTCGGAAGATTGTCAAAAAATTCTGCAGGCGACTCGAGCCCCTTCTACCAACAAATCTTACACCTATAAATGGCGGAGGTTCTGTGAATGGTGTCGAGGACAGCAAGGCCTACAACCGTTGACGGTGACGCCGGAACAAGTTCTACCTTACCTGCTTCTCTTGGCGGATAGTGGTTTATCCTTCACATCGATAAAGGTGCACCTGGCGGCCATCTCAAGGTTCACGAGGAAGAGACAGTCGTCTCCTCTATTCAGCGACAGACTTGTGAAACACTTCATGAGGGGTTTATTTCGAACTTTTCCCCCGGTAAAACGTTTCCCTCCAACTTGGAGTCTCAACACAGTGTTGGCAGGCTTAATGAAACCGCCCTTTGAGCCTATGGCCACGTCGGACATGAAATTAATATCGTTGAAGTTGGCATTCTTAATTGCTATCAAATCAGCTAGGAGAATCTCGGAACTGCAAGCGCTGGTCGTAGACCCGCCATACTTAAGATTCTTTAAGGACAAGGTGGTCCTGGCAACTAATCCTACGTTCATCCCAAAAGTTCCGACGGTGTATCACAAACACTCGTCCATCGTTCTACCTACTTTCTTCGCGACCCCATCATCGGCAGCAGAAAAAGCTCTTCATACCTTGGACGTTAAGAGGGCTCTGAAATTTTACCTACATCGTACACAGGAACTCAGGTCTACTCGACAACTGTTCATCGCATATGGTCCGTCGATGAGGGGAAAAGCGATCTCTAAACAAGTATTGGCTCGATGGGTCTCATCGACGATTGCGTTTTGCCACTCCAAGGCCGGAAGACCGCTGCAAAGGCATCCTAGAGCCCATTCTACAAGATCAACGTCCTCCTCAGCAGCATTATGGGCAGGAATTCCGCTAACGGATATATGCCATGCTGCGGCATGGTCAGTGCCCCACACGTTTACCCGCCACTACTGCCTTGCCAGGCAGCATGCGGACGAGGTGCAGATGGGAAGAGCTGTCCTGCGCCATCTGTTTCAGTAAGGTAAGCTCCACGCTGTGGAGAATCTGTTTTCTACCTTTTGATGACAGTATACTTTATGTGGGTAAGGTTATATGAGTAAACTTATTCCTGCTGTACATATGCATTGTGTATTATGGTGAGGGTATATTACATTACATTCTCACCGCCGTTTCAGGTGTTACTGCTATACAATCTATTCTGAACATGTGAATCCATGAAAGATCCAATGCTGGAGAAGGGAATAGTTTCTTACCTGTAACTCCATTTCTCCAGCATTGGTATCTTTCATGGATTCATATGCGCCCGCCAACCTCCCCGGAATGCAATATATTTGCGTGATAAGTTTAACCCTTCCTACTTTGGAAGGGCCGAAATCTGAAGGGGAGCCGCGGGGGCGGGCCTCTTATACTGGGACGGCCTACGGAGCATGCGTAGGCGGGTCTTAAAAGGACGTAGATAGGACACAAAAGTGTCTGAAGTTTTTCCTATATGAAAAGGCTATATATGTGTACCGAGGGTCCCAGTCTGACGACGGGGAATATTCTAAGCATGTGAATCCATGAAAGATACCAATGCTGGCGAAATGGAGTTACAGGTAAGAAACTATTCCCTTCAGAAAGATCCATGCAGTTTAACAGCTGAGGGAGTGCAGTCCTCTACGATGAAAGGGCCGTTGAATCTTGGTTTTTTTACCAACACGGCATCTCCAGGGAAGATGAGAGGCGCACATAGACCTTGAACTGCATCTGTTTCAGCATCTCCTGCTGTGTTTTGTGCTGTGCTGCACCCTTTTTGTCGTCGCTGTAGTTGGTCTGAAATGATAGTGAGGCTTGATGTCATGCAGTTCAGGTATTCCTGCAGCTCGGTTCCCAAGACCTCTCGGGTTGCCTGGGCATCACATCTAGCTCTATCTCGTGGGGTAAGGGGGTGTTCATTCTCCTTCCCGTAACTATCTCGTGCGGCGTAAGATGATGGTCGGAGCCTGGTGGGTTCTGAAGAGCATACAATGCCAGTTGTAGACAGTGCAGCCATCCCCTCTTTAGAATAAGCTTCAACTTGGCTATCCTACCTTTAACAAGCCGTTGAGCCCCTCACAAATACCGTTACCTTCCCGGATGATACGCCAACGAGAACTTGTGCTTTATGCCAAGCAGCAGCAAAACAAAAGAGGTGATGGCTGCAAGGTTTAGAATAAATCTTAACCTCTGGCATTGCTCTGGGCAACCCGCCAGACCATCGTTCTTCGCCTGCCAAGCCATTACAAAAGGGAAAAGACCATATGCAAATCAGGCATGGTCCCACCCCCAAAGGGATAGTCCAGCCCAAACTTCTAGGTCAAATCCCTTCTGCACGAGACCACAAGCATCCCCAGACATGTTTCAGCCTTGTTGGGCGTCATCAGTGAGGAGTAGCTTGGGTCTCTAGGCCCAGCAGGCACGGGACCCACGTCTGGGCATACCCGTCCCACTCGGGGTGACAATAGCAAAACAAAAGAGGTGATGGCTGGAAGGTTTAGAATAAATCTTAACCTCTGGCATTGCTCTGGGCAACCCTCCAGACCATCGTTCTTCGCCTGCCAAGCCATTACAAAAGGGAAAAGACCATATGCAAATCAGGCATGGTCCCACCCCCAAAGGGGTAGTCCAGCTCGAACTGCTAGTTCAAATCCCTTCTGCACGAGACCACAAGCATCCCCAGACATGTTTCAGCCTTGTTGGGCGTCATCAGTGAGGAGTAGCTTGGGTCTCTAGGCCCAGCAGGCACGGGACCCACGTCTGGGCATACCCGTCCCACTCGGGGTGACAATAGCAAAACAAAAGAGGTGATGGCTGGAAGGTTTAGAATAAATCTTAACCTCTGGCATTGCTCTGGGCAACCCTCCAGACCATCGTTCTTCACCTGCCAAGCCATTACAAAAGGGAAAAGACCATATGCAAATCAGGCATGGTCCCACCCCCAAAGGGGTAGTCCAGCCCGAACTGCTAGGTTAAATCCCTTCTACACGAGACCACAAGCATCCCCAGACATGTTTCAGCCTTGTTAGGTGTCATCAGTGAGGAGTAGCTTGGGTCTCTAAGCCTAGCAGGCACGGGACCTACGTCTGGGCATACCCGTCCCACTCGGGGTGACAATAGCAAAACAAAAGAGGTGAAGGCTGGAAGGTTTAGAATAAATCTTAACCTCTGTCATTGCTCTGGGCAACCCTCCAGATCATCGTTCTTCGCCTGCCAAGCCATTACAAAAGGGAAAAGACCATATGCAAATCAGGCATGGTCCCACCCCCAAAGGGGTAGTCCAGCCCGAACTGCTAGGTCAAATCCCTTCTGCGCGAGACCACAAGCATCCCCAGACATGTTTCAGCCTTGTTGGGCGTCAACAGTGAGGAGTAGCTTGGGTCTCTAGGCCCAGCAGGCACGGGACCAACGTCTGGGCATACCCGTCCCACTCGGGGTGACAATAGCAAAACAAAAGAGGTGATGGCTGGAAGGTTTAGAATAAATCTTACCCTCTGGCATTGCTCTGGGAAACCCTCCAGACAATCGTTCTTTGCCTGCCAAGACATTACAAAAGGGAAAAGACCATATGCAAATCAGGCATGGGCCCACCCCCAAAGGGATAGTCCAGCCCGAACTCCTAGGTCAAATCCCTTCTGCACGAGACCACAAGCATCCCCAGACATGTTTCAGCCTTGTTGGGTGTCATCAGTGAGGAGTAGCTTGGGTCTCTAGGCCCAGCAGGCACGGGACCCACGTCTGGGCCTACCCGTCCCACTCGGGGTGACAATAGCAAAACAAAAGAGGTGATGGCTGGAAGGTTTAGAATAAATCTTAACCTCTGGCATTGCTCTGGGCAACCCTCCAGACCATCGTTCTTCGCCTGCCAAGCCATTACAAAAGGGAAAAGACCATATGCAAATCAGGCATGGTCCCACCCCCAAAGGGGTAGGCCAGCCCGAACTGCTAGGTTAAATCCCTTCTGCACGAGACCACAAGCATCCCCAGACATGTTTCAGCCTTGTTGGGCGTCATCAGTGAGGAGTAGCTTGGGTCTCTAGGCCCAGCAGAGCAATGCCTGTGGTTAAGATTACCTCTTTGTTTTTGCTATGTCACAGGTACACGGGACGGCTATGCCCAGTGCCTGCTGGGCCTAGAGACCCAAGCTACTCCTCACTGATGAGGCCCAACAAGGCCGAAACATATTTGGGGATGCTTGTGGTCTCGTGCAGAAGGGATGTGACCTAGCAGTTCGGGCTGGACTGCCCTTTTTGTGATGGGGCCAAGACTGATTTGCATAAGGTCTTTCCCCTTCTGTAATGGCTTGGCAGGCGAAGAACGATGGTCTGGAGGGTTGCCCAGAGCAATGCCTGTGGTTAAGATGAATTCTAAACCTTCCAGCCATCACCACTTTGTTTTTGCTATGTCACCCCGAGTGGGACGGGTATGCCCAGACGTGGGTCCAGTGCCTGCTGGGCCTAGAGACCCAACTACTCCTCACTGATGAGGCCCAACAAGGCCGAAACATGTTTGGGGATGCTTGTGGTCTCGTGCAGAAGGGATGTGACCTAGCAGTTCGAGCTGGACTGCCCCTTTTGGGGTGGGGCCAAGTCTGATTTGCATATGGTCTTTCCCCTTCTGTAATGGCTTGGCAGGCAAAGAATGATGGTCTGGAGGGTTGCCCAGAGCAATGCCTGTGGTTAAGATTAATTCTAAACCTTCCAGCCATCACCTCTTTGTTTTTGCTATGTCACCCCAAGTGGGACAGGTATGCCCAGACGTGGGTCCCGTGCCTGCTGGGCCTAGAGACCCAAGCTACTCCTCACTGATGAGGCCCAACAAGGCCGAAACATGTTTGGGGATGCTAGTGGTCTCGTGCAGAAGGGATGTGACCTAGCAGTTCGGGCTGGACTGCCCCTTTCGGGGTGGGGCCATGTCTGATTTGCATATCGTCTTTCCCCTTCTGTAATGGCTTGGCAGGCTAAGAATGATGGTCTGTAGGGTTGCCCAGAGAAATGCCTGTGGTTAAGATTAATTCTTAACCTTCCAGCCATCACCTCTTTGTTTTTGTTATGCCAAGCAGCAAGCTGATTTGCTCAAATACTGTGTTAACAAAATGAGCCCCATTATCTGATCTCATCACTTCACACACACCCCATCTAGGGAACACCTCCCTCACCAGGAATTTGGCAGCACAGGTTGAGTCTGGGTGTGTACAGGGACCTGCTTCTATCCATCTAGAGGATGGACACACCACTAAAATTAAGTACCTGTACCCGTTACACACTTGAATCATGTCAACATAGTCGATATGTAAGTGCTGAAAAGGCCCATTTGGCCGGGGGATGACTCCTCTCACTACTTTTAATGTATGCCCAGCGGTGAATTGCTGGTAGTTTATGCAGTTCACCATAAAGAATGCAAATGCTCTGCTAAATGCGGTATAAACCAGTCTTCTGCGAGCGTTGCAGCAAGATTTTCTTTTGTCATGTGAAATGGGTAATGCAACTGTTCCAATGCTATTTTTAGTAGGGCTACAAGCATTACTGGTTTACCAGTGCTGTCTTGCTGCCACAAACCGTCAGAGGGGTTTAAAGAACACCCTTGACGCTTCCACAGGTTCTTTTCATCCTGCGGTGCCTCCGCTTGAAGCTCCATCAGTTGAGTCTGCCCCATATTACTGTAGGCCTCTGGTGTGGCTCGAGCTACCATCATTCGTTCATGGGTGCGTGCCACTCCTACTTCCATGATCATTTCATTTTTGGATGCCATACGCTTGGCTTCCGTGTCTGCTGCATGGTTTCCGTGTGACACGAAATCTGTTCCTTTTGTGTGGGCCGCGCATTTCACGACCGCTTTGCCTACCGGGAGCTGTAGTGCCTTTATCAGCCTGTCCAATAAGGCTGCATATTGCACTGGTGTGCCGTCTGCTCAGAGGTAGCCCTGCCTTTTCCAGCGTGCTAGCCCTGCGTGCACTGTGGACATCACATAGGGGGAGTCACTGTATAACGTTACTTCCTGGTCTGCGTAATTCTCAATGGCGAGTATCAGCGCCAATAGTTCTGCAGCCTGTGTTGAATAATGAGATGGTATTCATGCACTGACAAGTACTTGAAATTCTCTGTTTGCTATGTGTTTCATTACGGCAACTCCTGTATATCTTTGACCGTCTTCTTGGTCGATTCTCAAAGAACCGTCAATGAAAACAATCTTACCACCCGCTAGGGCATTTTCTTTTACCCTGGGAATTTCGTCATAGAATTCTTTGTAGTTTGCGCAGTCATTTATCGGCTCGCCGTCAGTGACTGGCTCAGCTATGAACGTAGCTGGGTTTACAGTTTTACATCGATGGATTGGATATGATCACTTCATATGCAGAAGCTCTCTGAGATGTCAATGTGCCTTTTGGTTTCTCTAAGATGCCGAATAATGAGTGCTCGACGTATAACATCATGGAGCATCCCATTACGATGGTTGTCGCCTTCTCTATGGCGAACACTGTGGCAGCTAAGCTTTGTTTGCATGGGAACTGGCCTCTCATTACTCGGTCCAGATTCCCACTGTAATACGCCAGGGGCTTATACCCCAACGAGGTTCTTTGGGCGAGCACTGCCGTCATAACTCTGCTATCTGTGTGCGAGAACAGGTAGAATTCCTCTGCATAATTAGGAATCCCGAGAACTGGAGCCGTGCAAATTGCTCTCTTGAGTTCTGTAAACCCTTTGTCCATTGCCTCAGTCCATTCAATTTTTTCCTTTGTCCCCTGGGCCTTCTTTAGGGCATGGAGCAAGGGCTTGGTATACGAGCTGTAGTCAAAGACCCATGCTCTAACATAATTGCACAGGCCTAGGAAGCTCTGCATTTGCTTTATCGTGAGCGGCTTAGCCGTGTTCATGATAGCTTCAGCCCTTTCTGGGGTCACCCTTTTCCCTTCATGCGAAATTAACTGGCCTATGAACAGCACCTCTTGTTGACAGTATTGTAGCTTTTCCTTGTCAACCTTATATCCTTTCTCAGCCAGCATAGTCAGTAGCTGGATAGAGTCGCGCCTGCATTGCTCTTTAGTGGTGCTGCAGATTAGAATGTCATCCACATACTCCAAGACAACTCTGTCTACTGCAATATTCCTTAGGTCCATTTGCTGTACTTTGTTAAAGATGGACGGGGATTCACAATACCCCTGTGCAACCTCGTACTTTTCAGATGCATTTGTCTGAAAGTAAATGATGTTAAATCTTGTGAGTCACGGTGCAACAGGATTGAGAAAAAGGCATTTTTCAAGTCAATCACCGTGAAATATTTCGCCTCAGTTGGTATGTTACACAGAATTTTAGATGGATTAGGGAGTAGAGGGAACTCGGCTTCAACAATATTGTTTAATGCTCTTAAATCTTGGATTAAACGCCAGAACCTTTCCTTTGATTTCTTGATGGGATAAATCACTGTATTACAGGGTGATTCTGACATCAGTAGGATGCCTTGGTCCATCATGGCGGCGATTGTCTTTGCGATCCCTTCATCCGCTTCTCTGGACATGGGACACTGTCGTGCTCTTGGTAAAATTGCTCCTGGTTTCAGTTTAATTCACTTCTCCCGCCCCTTTCAGGAGTCCTACGTCATAGGGTCCTGTAGTCCATACTGAGACAGGCACCTGTGCCATATCGTCATCAAAGTATGTGGGACGGATCAGCGCCAACATCATTCTCTGTGGCACTTCTCGTTTGATCATTTTGACCCAGAATATGAGACTTACTTCCACCCTTGTCTCTTCTAAGTCTGGGTGTTCTTCGAACAAATCGTCATCGGTGACGTCAGTCACTCGATATCCTTCTTCAATGGCGATTATCGCACACCATTGTCTGCCTTCGTCATCGAACCCTTCGACCATTGCTACTTTCCCTCGTACTGCTGCAATATGTATCATCAAGGGAAATACTTGTCCCCCTTCTTCATGCATAGGTATTCTCGGTCTCAATAGAAACTTGTCAGGGGTTCTCATGGTCCTATCTGCAAGAGCTGGCAACCCTGCCATAAGCACACATATGCCATATGCGAAGACTTCTGGTTCTAACAGTATAGCTCTCATGGCTATGTGTCCTGCATATGCGCTGATCATTTTGCACACGTTTGAATAATGCATTCCTGGAGTTGGAGCATACTATGCCCTCCTTCGTGAACGAGATTATCATATTTAATTTTGTCATTAAGTTTCGACCCAAGATGTTTACTGGGGTATGACGTGAATACAATAACGGCACATTCATCTCACATTCTCCTAAGGAGACGGGGAGATTGTCCGTAAAGGGAACTCTACTGTGAGCTCCTGTAAAACTCTGAGTATATATGGCCTGGCCGGACAAGGAAAACTTGCCTTCTCGTATGCACGAGCGAGTTGCACCCGTGTCAACTAAGAAGGAATATTCTTTCCCCCCATGACGACATTCACCCTTGGTTCCCTGTTAGGGTCTGGTGTCACTGATAGGATAGAGCACATCAGAGTTCCCAGTGAGATGTTCTAGTTCATATATAAGTTTGGTCCACTATATGCTTGTGGATTTTCCCCGTTCCCAGGGTTGCCTCCCCTTCTGGAGTTTGCGCCCTGAGACATTTGCGGTGGTGCCTGTTGGGATTGCCCTTGTGGCAGGTTCCCCATGTTCGAGGGTTGAACCCCTTGCTGTGCACCTTGCTGCAAGCCTGGTGCTTGCAGCTGCACTGTGTGATTTTGTGCACCGCCCTGTTGTGGGATAGCAGTCGGATTCACCATGCCTGCTCCCATTCCTTGTCCATTTTGCCATGTGCCTTGGTTTCTGCACGAGCGCGCCACATGTCCTATTATACCACACAGCCAACATACTGGCGGTGGTCTGGCTATCTTTTCATTTGACATATCTGGACTGCCCCTCTGTATGTTTTGAAAGCCTCCTTGATTACTCTGGAAACCTCCCTGATTACTCTGCCATCCTCTTCCTCTAAATCCCCTTCCCCTTGGGTATAATCTCGCGTTACCCTGGTTGTTCTGCGGCGGGTTAGTAGCTTGTTGTACGTTCGGCTCAGCTGGGCTTGTCAGCATGGCTCCCTCAAGAGCATACTTCGATAATTTCTTTTGCACCAGCTTTGCTTCCTCACCCTTTCGAGTTGCCTCCTTTTTTTGATTCTTTTCTTGCAACAATCTACAGCAATGTGCAATTGTCTACTGTATTTCGGCCCACGGTTTAGCCTCTACTCGTACCAATTTCTTGAGCTGTTTCTGCACCAGTTCTGGCAACCCTTGGCACAATATATGGTAGAATACAGGGATAGATTTCGTCCAAGATTCATGCGTTTCGAGCACCCAAGCATCTTGGAAATTCTGGATATAAATCAATAGATCTTCTGACTCCTTCATTTTCCGAGTCATTATAGCTCCCATATCGGAAATGTCTGGTACAGCACTCGTAGTGCTTTCCACACTGCTGCTTTACAGTTATTAAATGGTGCTCCGTCATGGGTAGTGTTAATTATGGTTACACCAGGGTACCCTGCTCGTTTCCACACATCATCTGCTCTCTCTCCAAGTATGGCGATCAGGAGGCCCTTAATGTCCCCTATAGCTAACGTGATACCCCCTGTCATTTTTTCCAACTCGTGTATCCACTTTCCGGCTCCCAATTTCAGCATTGGAAGCTTGTTTTTCAGGTTCTCTCGATCCATGTGTGGCCATGGAATATATTGTGGTCTTACTCCCCCTTTTTCTAGAAGTGGGAATTGGAATGCACTGTCTTCCTTCTCTTTCCCCATGGCTCTCCTGTCTATCGCAGGGGTAACATTCCTGCATCGCCGTCTACCTGGCAATGTCCTCAATCTGCCTACATAGGCGGGTGCTGACGCCCCCCTCTGACCGTGGGGTGTTCCCACATGTCGGTCAGGTTGCACGGCAGACTCTGGTGTCCTTGGTGCGGACTCGCCAGTGTCTGACCATCGTACCCCTTTGTCCCTTGGGAGCCGCTTTTCGCGCCGTCTCCCTTCTTCATTTGTCTCGTCCTCTGTTTCCCCTCCGGAGTCGGACATTGATTGTTCCGAGTTCACACAACTCCTAGCATCTTCGTCGTTCTTACTAATTTCTAACCTGTCCAGGGACAATCTCCTGCTCCCACAATTTCGGGTGATATCCTCTGTTTCATATAACTGAGTGCTTTCCAAGCGCTCGTTTCCCCTTCCCCTGTGGGATGTCGGATCCAGCCCCATTTCATCATATATTTTATCAATCGTTTCCCCGATGCTTCTGGTGGCGAAGTCATCTTCAATATTCGCCCCACTCGTGCCTGGTACTGAATCGTACGCAGGAAACAATTCTTCAATGTCTTCCCATTCTACAACAGGGTTGGGTTTTTTAACTTCTCGCTCCAAATATTCGAGATCCCGTGCTCTCTGTCTACGCTTACGTTCTATATCATCATCTATTTCCTTGTGCTTCCTCGCTTCTTCACTAGTCTTATCTCCTACTCTTCTCCTTTCATTTCTACATTCATTTGCCCTTCTAACTTCCTCATCTTGCCAACTCTTTATTCTCTTTTCACGTACTCTTTGCTCTTCTTCCAACCTTTTCCCCTTCTTCATGCATAGGTGCCGCCTGCTGTTTGTGATCGAGTTGTTTTTCTTGCACTTCACGATATGGCTGTTCTTGCCTTAGCCTATCTTTCCTTTTTATTCTTTCGTCCCTTATTTCCTTTTCCTTGACTTTTTCCCTTCTCTGTGCCTCATCAGACCTCTCTCACGGTCTCACATCATCACTTCCTTTACCATCAAGTTTCAACAATATCTGTCCTCCCATCCATTCGTCTTTTGCAAATGCTATCTCATCAGTTCTGACTTCACTTCCTTTCTGTTTCTTTCCCTCTCTCTCTTTATCGAGAGGTGAACTACTCTGTGCCTGATTCTTCCCTTATTCATCGCGTCTCTCCTTGTCCTTCGGGACTGCGGAGGTAAATGTCATGCATGGTGGACATATTATCTCTGGACCTGGAACACCGTCTTCACACAGAGCAGGTTATGCTCTTAGAACTGCTAGACCTTTCCATTCTAAATGGAGGTTGTTTGATGTCCTGCCTGGAAAACAACGTTTGCATTATCCACGTCATTGAATTCACGTTGTTGAACTCAGGATAGTCACGTGTGTTACTGCATTACATTCATAAGCAGCGTGGTGACGTTGCTTGCTGCTTCTGATTGAACCAACATGGCGTTTGGTAGCTGAATCCTTGATCTATGTCCTCGCATCTCTTCAGTTACTTCTTTGGCTTTCTTCTGTGTGTTTCTTCCACACGCAAACTCCTTGAGCTGCATTCTAGAAGTTACGGCAGTTTTTTCCTGTTCACGTGAAATTTTTACATGCTATCATCGGCAGTCGTCCATTAGAAGACCAACGGACGGCTTTCATTCACACGCGAGTTCTGGCCGCACTGTCTGCGTGCACTTCAGTCGCGTGTATCAACACACGCGGGTTCCTGATATCTTCGCCTGCTGCTTTCCTGACTGCGTGTAAGTTTGTCGCGTGTAAAATCACACGCGGATTCTGGAACTCTTCAAGTGCGGCTGTCCTGGCTGCGCGTACTTTGTTCGTGTGTAAAATCACATGCGGATTCTGGAACTCTTCAAGTGCGGCTGTCCTGGCTGTGTGTACTTCTGTCACGTGTAAAATCACACGCGGTCTACTATACTCTTCAAGCGCGGCTGTCCTGGCTGCGTGTACTTTGTTCGCGTGTAAAATCACATGCGGATTCTGGAACTCTTCAAGTGCGGCTGTCCTGGCTGTGTGTACTTCTGTCGCGTGTAAAACCACATGCGGTCTACTGTACTCTTTACATGCTGCGGTCCTGGCTGCGTGTACTTTTGGTGTGTGTAAAACCCCACACTGTCTACTGTATTTTTTCAAGCGCGGCTGTCCCGGTTGCGTGAACTTTTGTCGCATGTATAATTGCATGCAGTTTTTTTAACTCTTTAAAATTGTGTAATTCCACACGCAAGTTGTGCTTCGCTTTGGATTTAATCCCTGGCACCTGTGATGAGATAACAGGCAGACTCTTTTCATCATTTTTCTGTTCTACGTGGGAAAGGAAGTATTACCAACAACTGTTTATTTGAAGGTGATTGTGCACAGTACTTTGGACGCTATCTTGTGGTGCACCAACCCGGTATCTAGCGTGAGCCTCGTGCCGTTCGGGATAAGTTTCCCTTACTAACCTTCCCTCCTTTTGTCGTTGTTTCATTCCTGGAATTCTCCAGAGACTTGTTGGTGGAGACTCCATTTCTAGTCTACAGGTTAGTGTTGCACTAAATTCTATTGCTGTGCTATTAGTGAGAGTTTAGTTGGGACACTTTCTCATTATACTTTATTTTATCTTAGGCTGACTTCCTATGATGCTCCCACGCCCTTTCCAGTGATCCCTCTCTCTGCCTGTTTTACTAGTCAGAGAGTTGTATCATTTGGAAGGTTTAATTTTGACTTCACTACTGTCAAGCTGTGTGATTTGTCAAGGATCCGGAAGAGCCCTACCAATTGTATCCTTTTTGGTTACCGTATCCTTTTCATAAGATACTTGGGTGATTTATGACAGTAAGATTAATCTCCTGATCCTTCCCCTTAATTTCGTCACTACTGTAAGTAGGTGACTCATATGCAGGTTTGCTATACCATGTGGCTGCCTTAAGCTCTCTTAGCAGGTAGAGTCCCTCTGACTTACTTCCCTCGATCTCTGGCTCAGTCAGGGCTGGTGGCGCGGTAGGTGTATCCCCCCCTCCGTGCATACGTTTAATATCCAGTCTGCGGGTGGTTGTTCCTCCTTCGGCTGTTCGAACATTTTCCAAAGTTCCAGAACAGCAAGGCGTTTCTCTAGTTTCTTGCCTGTATATGTGGCATGCAAATAAGTCGTCATATGTTGTAAGACGGCTTTCGATAAGGACCCGTTCTGTGGCCACGGCAAAAACATCTTGTGGGCAGTACCCTTAAACCACTCAGTGCTATATTTCTTAACCTTGGGTGCATGTTTAGGCAGTTGCTTATATAAGTGAGCGAGTGGTGTAATATCCTCCATACTTGAATTCTATTTCCAACAATATTTTCATGCACTTTCAATGCTCCACCAATATGAGCGAGCACCAAATACTGCAAGCTCCAATCTAATCTTTCCTGCCAAATTTTATATCATCAATTTACTCAAGAACATCAATCCGTGTGCGATTCCCTCTCAATTACTGGATCGCGTAAAACCCAAAACTTCGTTTTCAACTATCAATGATACACAATTCGTTACATGTGACATACGACAGAACACGTACAATAGACACTGGACAGACTAGACAGACACCAGCTGGACACATACATCTCTGCCTTCTAATCAATACCTCAACATGTGGTGTAAACAAACTCCCTTAACGACGTTTTTAAACGTGGGCAGATCCTAATCGTCCTCTTTTCTGTGGGCTCTGAGTTCACGTTTCTTCTGACCGCTATATTAAAGCGCAGGAACAAGGCGAATCCTCTTACTTTTTTATCTCAGGTGTCCTTCCTGGTATCCCCTGTTTTCTCTCGGGTGTCTATCCCGGTAACAACTGTTTTCTCTCGGGTGTCTATCCCGGTAACCACTGTTTTCCCTATTATACGCGAGTCAGTATCCCCTTATATATATATACAGTCTTCTCTACTTCTAACTATTTTTTTTTTGTTTTTCTTTCCGCCACCCTCCGTTACCTTTTCCCTTACTTGTTCCAATGCCTACAAGACTTTTGCCAAAGTATTGAATTTTTTGGTTCACTCACCGCTCTCATGGTTCCTCTCTGGATCACCGTCCCTCCTTTTTTATTTTTTTACCGTCTTCTTCAGTCTTTTCGTCTGATCTGCTTCCCGTAGGAATGAGAAGGGTTATGCTCTGTAAGGCAGGTTCCTTCAGACCCACTGCAGTTTTTTATGGACTTACACTATCATTGTCCACGGGAAGCTTCTCAGTCTACTCAGCCGAAGACCTAGAGTTACTTTGTGTCGTCAGTCAATAGGTGTCTTATCAATAATCGATATTCATTAATCGATGGGCAAAGCCATCCTCTGCTACCAAGTGTACTGGAGGGCGGAGCGACTTCTGAACGGGCCCATGAGATTCTGAGCTCGCCCTCCGGCACCTTAAAACGAGATAGCTGCACCTTGAGGAGGATGGGGTGCAGGATTCTCTTACTCCAACACCAATCAATAAGGTCAAGTCAATGGTTTAGCAAAGGGAAGTCTGTTTAATGACAAGTACAAAAAACGGGGAAACAAATGGAAATCAACAGTGATGCGATCGCCTGTCTCGCTTCAACTCCCAAATTCTTCATTCAGAAAGCAATAGTTATACCCAAAATTTGTCATCATTGACGTGTAACACTCATAAGTTTGCCATGCAATTCTATTGGTTGGAAAAGGCAACTTAAGTATAGGTGCTATATCTGTATATGGTAACAGAGCGTGATGATTGGGTAACTCTTATCGGGTGGGCGTTTACGCCCATCCCTCTACATCACTCATGATAGACGTCACTACAAGTACGACGTCTTATTGGTTATACAGCTATAGGACCCTAGATTATTTGGTCCCTTTTGATTGGGTGGCTTACACCCCTAGGCATAAATCTTCACTTTAATTAGCAGCGTGCAGAATAGACACCCAGGTGCCTTGTGCCCCAAGATTCACCCTGCCTCCCTTCCATCAATCAGTGCTTTAGGGCTAAGTGTCAATTAGTTGGCTGAGGATGGCCTTGAAACTGTAGCTTCTTATCAGGAAAAGTTATGGCATCCTCGGGTTCTGCGTGACATCAGACGTTGGTACCTCTTCGCCCTTGGCTGGTCACGTGTTTGTTCACTGTGAATCTGCTTCATTTTCCTTCTTTTTGTGTATTTGATTCTTCCGAAGCCTCGCCACCTGCCTGGGGCCTCCTTATCTCGACCTTCACTGGCTGGCTGCTATGCTCTGAAGTTACAATTCTTCGAGGTTGCCGCTCTCCTCCCTTCTTGGAGTTGACCTTGAATTCCCAGGCATGAGCTGCTACTTACTGCGTTTCGATTCCGCTCTTTCCTTTCTGGCTTTAGCTGGAATATGAATCCTGGCCTTGTTAGCCCCTTGCAGCCTGGGCTTAATTCTGCTTTTACAAAATGGAGTCGCACTTGTATAGTGTGCTTCATTGAGGTAGATATATAATTGGCGCTTGCCGCACTATTCTTCTACTAAGCATTGCAAGCAGTACCTTTTCCTTGGCTTCTTGCGTTCCAAGCCTATTTACAGGCATTTTATTCAGTTACTTGTAATCATCCGTCCTTCATGGTAATGTTCTTTTTTGCTGCAACGTTGTTTCTTCTTTTTAAGTCTGTCGCACCATTATTCATAAGTGGATACCGGGCTGCCCAAGGTTGTCTAGTTATAGGCACTTCAACAGGTATTGCTCTTCTGATGGGCCCTGGGCATAATTCCAGAGCTGCTCTCTGTTGGCTCATTTGTTCCTCATACGTCACATACCTTGGCGAATATGTTCCTGGTACCTCGAACTGGGGGGCTGGGGTGCAGGCCATATTTGGGACCTCCTCTGCAACAGTGTCGGTATTACTGGAGTCTGTAATACCAGCAATTTCTGCCCATAAGGTGGCGGAATGACCTCCAACTCTTAGCTGTAGGTCAATCTGCCACCTTTACCGACAAACGCATAGTTGGCCGGTGCTGTAATGTGCCGGTATATGTTAATACCGCTACATTATTACTGCACTGACCAACTCATAATGACCCCATTAACTGTTAGAAGACTGCTTTGAAAAAATACTGGCAAGCACTTTGAGCACACATTTCGATGGCAAAGCTTGATGAAGCTAGATCAAAGAGATCCCAGAAGGATTTGGGGGGGAGGCAAGAAGTGGGTGGGAATGGCCATTGGGATTAACAGGGCTATGTTCAGTCAATGGGTGGGTAAATAACCAAACGCATACAAGCTTCGTGCCCCCTGTCATCTGCTATTTCTCCCTAGCTGTATTCTTATGCAGTAGTTTCTGTTTGTAGGTGGTGCGCTTGAGCCATCTAATACCCAAAACTAAAAAAGGACGTTTCTTGTACAAGAGAAAAAAGGACACTGCATGTAATCTGTTGAGAAACATCCATTCTGCTAGCGTCCTTTTATTATGGACATGCATGTGTGAGTTCCCACAATGTTCACTCTGTTAGGAGTAAGGTGAGTCGGTGGGGGGGAGAAAGCACAGAACATCTGGGGTTGCCCCTAAATTAGCAGCAAGGACACATTGAGGTGGGTGGCTGGAGAACATTGCACAATGAAAGCGAAGGAGCTCTTTCGCTAGAGGTCTGGCGCAAGAAATGTTTCAAAATGGTATCCTTTTGAACATACTAATTATGATCCCCTCATCTCTGTTCTTGTTGAGTAAGAGTTCTAAGGTGGGCAAGGTGTCTACCTCAGTGCAGGGGTGGCAGGGAAAGGGAGTGTGCCACAGTAAAATACCCCCATTGACTACCAGGCAGGTTGGCATATGTTAAGAAGGAGATGCAGGGTGAAACCATACATGAAAAGAATGCCTGGTGGCAGCAGAAGGTGGGCAATCCAAATCAAAGGAGGAGGAAGGCAGGGCAGGAGGGAGGCATGGAAAGAAGTGTATGAAAGAACAAGGCTGGAGGATGCGGCAGGTTGTGGGATTTGGCTGGACCGACAGAAAGATGAGGCAAAGGCCGCAGGGACACCACAACTATTTGGCATGTCGGCAGGGCCGTCTCAGGCACTTCCAGCATTGCTTAATTGTCTTTAGAATATGCTGTGGTTCCCAGACCCAGAATTTGATGGTGATTCAGTGAAAAGGGATACACCCAGTGCTGTACAACCAGAGCGAGAGAGGACTAAGGTGGGCATGGTGTTTACCTCAGTGCAGAGGGGGCAGGGTGGGGCTAATTGGTGCTCTTGGTAGGATATAGGCAGTGAACCCCTCATTGAGATTGCAGCATGGAAGAGTGGGTGTGTGGCCATGGGCAAATGAGGCCCCCATTAAAAGAACATTTGGTGGAGCATGGGGTTTAAGTGCAAGGGGGGCATTCCAAATCCAAGGAGGAAGAAGTGGAAATGGGGCATGGAAGCATACGGAGCATGCCAAGGGACATATGAAAAAACCAAGATGGAGGATGTGGTTGACTTAGAGAGATGACAATTGAGAGGGGAGGAAAAAGGCATGGGGAGAGCAGACATGTTAGGCATGTTGGCAGAGGACTGAACCGCTCAAGAGATTTGACGAGTTGGGCCAACGTGTGAAGGTGAATGGAAATCAGGGTGAGGGATTCTCCCAGTTTGCGAACGTCAACCTGGGTTTTAGGAGAACACAAAGAACCCAAAACTGGCAAGCTCCAGTTACCGTTATGATTTTCATACTTTCAGTAAATGCAACAAATTACTGATTTTGTTAATTGATTTCATAACACTTATTCGTGTCTCAGTATTTATTAAAGGGGCATATTTTTTGTTTGTTAGTGATTTGTTTAGACTGTCCACCAACCACCCCATCCTTACATTATTTGGACACAAGTCAATATTTACTCAGAGTGAGAGATCAAAGAGGCCCAACTTTGCCGCAACCCAGCAACATTCCCTATATTAGTGGCATACACTTTTGCCACTGATTTTTCTGGTTGGCGACGTTCATAAGTCAGTCTCTAGGTTGCGTTCCTTCAACCCTCTTTGGCTCCTGTTCCTCAAAAGTCATATCAAAGGGTGTCAGTTTACATCCTGTGCCGCACAAAAAAGATCACCATTTGGAGGGTATGAGAGATGAAATCAAAGAGCTCAGCTTCAGGTCTGTTATCTGCCGGTCGAATTTCTGCAGTTTAACATATTGCTTTATGGTTTGGACCGCTGGCAAATTGTTGTATCGTGAGTCGGTTCTGAGCGTGGTGGATGGAATGTATGGTATTGAATATGGAGTGTTAGGATGTTGGGTAGAAAGGCGATTCCAGAGAAGTCAGTTGGTCCAGTGGTAGTTGGGGGATGCTACGCATTATCTTAAATGCTAATAAAAGGTGTTTATTTCGTACTATTGCCTCAAGTACCTTCATATCATTGTCTTCGAGGATGGGATGGCAGCCCCCGGCGAGGTCCGAGGTGTTCCCCAGGCAAGCTTAGATCTGGAGGAGGGTCGGGCGCTCTGAGAGAGAGGAGTTCCTTCAGTGGACCAGGTCCCTAATCTTTATCAGTGGTTTTCCCCCAGTGGGATCTATGCAAGCGCTATTGCCACATCGGTGAGAGAGTGTGGCGAGTCACTGTGGAGGATAGGACGTACAGCATACGTCGGAAGCACCTGCTCATCGCCTGATCATCGCCTCAGGAGTTGTGACTGAAGGTTGCCAAGCAACCAGGACAGATGTCAGCGCCACCCAGAGTGTGTTGTGAGTACAGTGAAGAGCAACACGTTGAGAAGGAACAGCAGAGCAATGTTGCAGATTACAAGTACATAACTAATGGTTGCAGCTGGTGCAGCAAGTTACCTACGGATTGCAAATACATTATTAAAGGTTACAGCTTGTGCAATGAGTTATTTAGGGAACAACTCTCGGAGCGCGACAGGAAGTGTGTACCTCGAGTAGGGTTCTCAACACTGAAAGTCTGCATACTGTATGGTGCAGCACTATGACTATGCAGAGCGTGCTGGGGCCGCCCATTTTCATTGCATTGCCACGTCCGACTAAAGTCAAATAGGGGCAGTGGAAGAAAGGCTTTCTGCACTATGTCAGGGTTGCGTGTGGTAGTAGTTTTGCCATAGACAGGAAGGTGTCATTTTGAATGCATTTTGGGGAATATGAGGGCCATCACATTTTTTAAACATTACATGAATTGGGGCACTTGGCAGATACTGATGTTTCAAATGAGTTGGACAATGCTATGTTAAAATTGGACACACATTTTAATCCGAGGACTAGCACAATTAGGAGCGATACAATTTTGGTGTTCGTTTGCCGGGTAACTGTGATGCTGCATTGAAGGGACAGGGTGTCATGATCTCTGCTTCCAAAAGGTCAGGGTTTTCCCAACTCCCTTGGAAGCAGATCCATAACCCAGGTTCCGAGTGCCAACCAGTCCCAATTGGGACCTTTTGGACCCAGTCCTGGCGCCAGTGGCACCAGGCTCATAAATATGCCCAGTCCCAGCGCTGGAAGCGCCGGGCTCATAATGCTTGGGTGGACTTACCTGCAGCAGACCATGCTGCTTACTTGCCTGCCAGTTGAGCCTCTGATCCTCTTCTGTTTGGAACTACTTTTCCTGTTGGGTGGGGCAGGAGCCACTCCCTAGATTCAGAACACTGGAACTCTTCTGGAAAGCAGGAACTCTTTTCTTACCTAGGCGTGGCTGTGGAAGGAGACACCTAAGCACTACAGAAGGCTATTTAAACCACACCCGATGGATGAATCTTGCTTTGCGTTATTCTGCATCCTCTGCAGCAGAACGCTCATCGTGTCTTCTGCATCTGATCCTGGGCCTAAGGAAAAAGGCTTACCATCCTGAATCCAGTCTTCAGCAACACCTATAAAGACAAGAAAGAACAGGTTAGCATTACGGTCTTCAGTGACAGCTCTTCACTTACCTGGTCCATCGGCTGTCACCAACGCCTCGCGCTGCATTCCGGCATCTGAAAGACAAAAGCTTACCAACTCTTCGCACGCTCCGGAGGCCTTCGGCGCTGCATCCCGCATCTGAAAGACAAAACAAGGTGCGTTTAAAGACATTGGGGAACTTTAATACTCACGTGTCATTACTCCTTTCCACATCTAACCCAGTGGGTATTCCGGCACCCTGCAGCCGCTCCGAACTTGTACCTGCAAAATAAAAAGACAGTTAGAGCGCATCGTGAAGCAGGCAACAAGCGCTTACTTACGTGCTTCCAGGCGCTTCTATTCATCACACGGGCTCCATCTTCAACTCACTTCAGCCCGTCATCCGCCATCGCCGGAACCCTGCAAAACAAGAAACATCATTACTAAAGACTTTAAAGACATTAGAATTACTCGAAACTTACCGTTCGTGCAGTAAACGACGGACAGCAGTCCTCTGAAGTCAAGAGGCCTGCTCCCCTTATCCAGTGAAGAAACTGGTTACAGCACCCTGCCCCGAGGCAGATGGAGAGCACGGCGTTCACTTACCTAAGGTGAGAGCGTTAACCTTTGGGGTTCTACAGGAGAAGAGAAAGGGAAGAAGAGAGAGACATTCCATAACCCAGTTCCTTAATCCCATATTTTCTATCTGCAGACATCTTACCCTTCAAGTCAGACATACAGTGCACAGAGGTCCAGCCCAAAGAGCCAGCCGTGTGTTACACATCACCTTTGCAGATACGGTATACGCCCAGTCAAGACCGGCGCCTCTACGGGAATCAGGTGAGCGTTACAGAACGCAAAGCCTACCACAAAACTCCCGTCCAGGCGCTATGGAAACCTCGGATACCGACCAGCTAGCCCAGTTACTTGGGGAACTAAGGGCAGAAGTGCATGCAGCCCGTCAGGAAACGAACGCTCTAAGAAGGGAACTGATTATTTCCAAGGAGCGAACAGATGATCTCGCTAGACAATTGCTACAGTCACAAGCCGGACAGACCCCGTTACCCGCATCTGGGGGAAATCTTCCTTCTACATCCTCTATGAATCCAGTACAGATCAACCTACCTGGGAATGTACCTCTGGCTCCGCCCGAACGATTTTCTGGTGACCCAAAGAGGTTTGCAGTATTTATCAATCAGTGCCGGTTGCATTTCTTATGCCGGCCAGCAGCCTTTCCAACTGATCAAGCTAAAGTAGCTTTCGTGCTTTCGTACCTTAGTGGCAATGCGGCAGACTGGTCGATCCCTCTAGTAAATCAAGATGATCCGGTCCTCCATGATTTTCAAGCTTTTCAGCTCAGTATGGAAAAACTGTTCGCAAGACATTCACAGGGGCAGGCCTTGGACAATGAGCTTCTTTCGTTGCGACAAGGTAATCAAGACCTTTTGGCTTATATTGCGTCTTTCAACAGACTGATAGTGGAAACTCAATGGCCTGAGGACAAAAGGATTACGCTGTTTTATAGAGGTCTACATGGAGAGCTCAAAGATGTGTTAGCCCAAGTAGTGAATCCCCCACAAGATTGTTCGGACTATATAGACTTAGTCGTTCAAATAGATCACAGACTGCAGAACAGGAAGGCCGATCATTCCAAGTTTGATGCTCGAGTATTTTCCAAACCGCCAACTCCTTCCAAAGGAGTAGACTCCGGGGAACCCATGCAAATAGGGGGTCTGAAAGGTCCTCTAACACAAAAGGAGCGGGAAAGGAGAAAACAGTTGCAATTATGCCTCTATTGCGGAAACTCAGGGCACTTTCTTCGAGACTGTCCGGTGAAACCTGCCAAGAAGGCAGTAGGAGCTGCAGTTACCAAAGTTACAAACTCTGAGCAGGGAAACGACCTCGCCCGACAAGAATAGAGGTCCTCTTGCCGAGCGTGAAAACCAGTTCCGTGACCTCGCATTTCGTGATACCTATGGTCCTCATTAGCCCTGATAATCCGGATCGATTACATGCAATTGAAGCTTACGTCGACAGCGGTGCCATCGGCAATTATGTGGATCATGAAATGGTTTTGAGGATGAATCTAACTCTTTGTCCCAAGGCTGTAAAGGACGTCATTACTACAGTGGATGGTACGGAGATAGCCTCCGGGCCAGTAACGCATACCACTCAAGAGGTGACGCTAGTAAGTCAAGATGGACACCATGAGAAGATCGTGTTCGATGTGATCAAGGCCCCTCAGTTTCAGATCATTCTAGGAATACCTTGGTTAGAGAAACACAATCCTCTGATCGATTGGCGAGCAAGAACGGTCCAGTTTCCAGAATGTGTCTCTACTTGTCACCCTCCACCTGGTGTTGCACTGGCAGCAATTTCTTCAGAGACTCCCCAGTTACCTCCCGAATACCTAGAATACCAAGATGTTTTCCGGAAGGATCAGGCTAACTCTCTACCTCCTCATAGGTCTTATGACTGCCAGATAGACCTGATACCTGGATCTACTCCTCCTTGTAGTAGAATTTATGCCCTCACCGAGCCTGAGAACCTTCACCTTCGACAATACCTGGATCAATACCTGGCAAATGGGTTTATTCGTCCTTCCAAGTCCCCTGCTTCTTCAGCTTTGTTCTTCGTTCCAAAAAAGGAAGGAGACCTTAGAACTTGTATAGATTATCGCTCCCTGATCCAGATCACCATTAAGAATAGATATCCGTTACCTTTGATCCCTGAACTCCTGGACCAAGTCAGAAAAGCATGCATATATACAAAGCTGGATCTTAGAGGAGCTTACCACTTGGTACGAGTAAAAGAGGGCGATGAATGGAAGACGGCCTTCCGCACCAAGTATGGGCTATTTGAATATCAGGTCATGCCCTTCGGACTTTGCAATGCCCCGGCCGCCTTTCAATATTTTATGAACGATGTCCTCAGAGAGCTCATAGATGTGTGTGTTGTTGTTTACATTGACGACATCCTCGTTTATTCTTCATCGGAATCTGAACATCGGAAACACGTGAAAATGGTCCTCGAAAGATTGCGCCAACACAAACTTTTCGCTAAGTTGGAAAAATGTGTTTTCAACGTGACTGAAGTTGAATTCTTGGGATTCATATTATCACCTGGCGGAGTGCGTATGGATTCAAAGAAGGTCGATGCAGTTCTCAAATGGCCATCACCATCCTCCGTAAAAGGTGTGCAAAGCATGTTAGGCTTCGCTAACTTTTACCGCAGGTTTATCCCCGAATTCTCTCGAATAGTCCAGCCCATCACTGCCTTGTTAAAGAAAAACAAACGTTTTGAATGGTCTACCGAGGCGGAACAAGCTTTCCAGGATTTGAAGACTAAATTTATCTCTGCACCAATCTTAAAACACCCTCGCCCCGAACTCCCCTACATCGTGGAAACTGATGCTTCAAGCCTTGCCATGGGGGCAGTTCTATCACAAAAGGACCCGGTAACCAATCAGTTGCATCCCGTGGCATTTTGGTCCCGCAAATTCTCGCCTCCTGAAATCAATTACACGATTACTGACAAGGAACTTCTGGCTATCAAGTCTGCCTTTAAGGCTTGGCGGCATTATCTGCTGGGGGCCCGACACACCGTTACTGTGATTACGGATCACCGAAACCTGCAATATTTGAAAACCGCAAAAGCCCAATCCTCTAGACAACTCCGTTGGGCATTATTCTTTGCCGAGTTTGACTTCATAATTACCTATCGACCTGGTACAAAGAACGGTAAAGCTGATGCCCTTTCTCGGATGGGAGTGGAAGAACACTTGATCAACCCTAAACCTGTACCAATCATTCCCGAACAAAGAATTCTGGGCGTAATCGCCACAGAATCCATAGAGGAAGTTAAGGATAAGGCCAGGCAACTTGTAACTCCAGCAGACATACAGAATTGGCATCTGCAGGGAAAGGACTTTGCAGTAAAGGACAACTTATTGTATTTCCAAGAACGATTATACCTACCCAGCACAGATTTACAGAAAAAAGTAATCTCTTGTTATCACGATTCTTTAATGGAAGGACATCCCGGTATGGCCAAGACCTCAGAAAAGATCAAGCGCTACTTCTGGTGGCCGTCTTGGAAAAAAGATATCAGAGACTTTATAATGTCCTGTGGAGTATGCGCCCAAAACAAGAGTCAAAAGGAAAGACCAGCAGGCCTCTTACGCCCTATTGACATCCCACCTCGCCCTTGGCATACGCTTTCTATGGACTTCATCACCGATCTACCTCCATGCTCCGGATACAATACGATTCTAGTAATCGTGGACTTATTCTCCAAGATGGCGCATTTCATTCCGCTCAAAGGCTTGCCAACAGCAGCAACTCTGGCCCGAGAATTTCTCGAAAACATCGTCCGACTGCACGGTTTTCCTTCGGTTCTAATTTCGGATCGAGGTAGTCAATTTATTTCTCATTTTTGGCGAAGTTGCTGTCGGTCGGCTCAAATTGATGTGAGACTATCGACCAGTCACCACCCTCAGACCGACGGACAAACCGAGAGGACAAATCAAACCCTGGAACAGTATTTACGCTGCATGCTGCAACAAACTGAAAAAACTTGGAAAGACATCCTTTGGATAGCCGAATATGCCTACAACAACTCTGTCCATTCGGGAACTGGGAAAACCCCGTTTTTTCTTTTGTACGGCAGTCACCCTCGAACCTCGGAGTTGGATCCCCTCCAAGATCTTGAAACACCAGCAGTAGACTACCTGCATTCTACAATCACCCAAGCCTTTAAGGAAGCTGTTTCTCACCTTCAAAGGGCTAAAGAACAATACAAGAAAGGAGCAGATCAACATCGGAAGGAAGCCCCTCAATATCAAGTAGGGGATCAAGTCTGGTTATCCACCAAATATCTACCTCTAAAAGGGCCACGCACATTCAACCCAAGATACCTTGGTCCCTATTCCATCACTACCATAGTAAACCCAGTAGCGGTCAAGTTGGACTTGCCCCCGCACATGAAGATACATCCGGTCTTCCACGTCTCTCTATTAAAACCCGTGCAACCTCAAACCCGACTAACTAAATCTCCAAAACCTATCCTAGTTGATGGAGAACTCGAGTTTGAAGTCAAAAGCATTCTGGACTCCAAGATCTCCAAATCTAAACTATTTTACCTAATTGACTGGAAAGGCTGCGGCCCCCAAGAGAGATCCTGGGAACCTGCTGAATATGTCCACGCTCCTCGCCTAATCAAAAGATTTCACCGAACATTTCCTGACAAGCCAAAACCCCCGGAGAAGCCCGGTTTGGGAGGGGCCTTGAGGGGGGGTACTGTCATGATCTCTGCTTCCAAAAGGTCAGGGTTTTCCCAACTCCCTTGGAAGCAGATCCATAACCCAGGTTCCGAGTGCCAACCAGTCCCAATTGGGACCTTTTGGACCCAGTCCTGGCGCCAGTGGCACCAGGCTCATAAATATGCCCAGTCCCAGCGCTGGAAGCGCCGGGCTCATAATGCTTGGGTGGACTTACCTGCAGCAGACCATGCTGCTTACTTGCCTGCCAGTTGAGCCTCTGATCCTCTTCTGTTTGGAACTACTTTTCCTGTTGGGTGGGGCAGGAGCCACTCCCTAGATTCAGAACACTGGAACTCTTCTGGAAAGCAGGAACTCTTTTCTTACCTAGGCGTGGCTGTGGAAGGAGACACCTAAGCACTACAGAAGGCTATTTAAACCACACCCGATGGATGAATCTTGCTTTGCGTTATTCTGCATCCTCTGCAGCAGAACGCTCATCGTGTCTTCTGCATCTGATCCTGGGCCTAAGGAAAAAGGCTTACCATCCTGAATCCAGTCTTCAGCAACACCTATAAAGACAAGAAAGAACAGGTTAGCATTACGGTCTTCAGTGACAGCTCTTCACTTACCTGGTCCATCGGCTGTCACCAACGCCTCGCGCTGCATTCCGGCATCTGAAAGACAAAAGCTTACCAACTCTTCGCACGCTCCGGAGGCCTTCGGCGCTGCATCCTGCATCTGAAAGACAAAACAAGGTGCGTTTAAAGACATTGGGGAACTTTAATACTCACGTGCCATTACTCCTTTCCACATCTAACCCAGTGGGTATTCCGGCACCCTGCAGCCGCTCCGAACTTGTACCTGCAAAATAAAAAGACAGTTAGAGCGCATCGTGAAGCAGGCAACAAGCGCTTACTTACGTGCTTCCAGGCGCTTCTATTCATCACACGGGCTCCATCTTCAACTCACTTCAGCCCGTCATCCGCCATCGCCGGAACCCTGCAAAACAAGAAACATCATTACTAAAGACTTTAAAGACATTAGAATTACTCGAAACTTACCGTTCGTGCAGTAAACGACGGACAGCAGTCCTCTGAAGTCAAGAGGCCTGCTCCCCTTATCCAGTGAAGAAACTGGTTACAGCACCCTGCCCCGAGGCAGATGGAGAGCACGGCGTTCACTTACCTAAGGTGAGAGCGTTAACCTTTGGGGTTCTACAGGAGAAGAGAAAGGGAAGAAGAGAGAGACATTCCATAACCCAGTTCCTTAATCCCATATTTTCTATCTGCAGACATCGTACCCTTCAAGTCAGACATACAGTGCACAGAGGTCCAGCCCAAAGAGCCAGCCGTGTGTTACACATCACCTTTGCAGATACGGTATACGCCCAGTCAAGACCGGCGCCTCTACGGGAATCAGGTGAGCGTTACACAGGGACTCCCTGACCTTGTCCTGTAGTGCTTTTTCATTAGTGTTCTCTATTGTTTTCTGCCCAGGGGTCCATGTGGGACTCCTGGCAGTGCAGCTCTTCCTGTACAGACCCATGGGATACCCTTATGGCACCCATGGGTGGGGGTACAACCCTGTGCCCCTAGTGTATGTTTTTGGGCACCTCAGTGTGGCCCACAGAGCAGGGTATGGGCTGGTGGCAGCTCCATGCTGAATTTGACAGGTGCTCTGAATATCCTCCATTTTGGGATACCTAGGCCCTGCCATTGGAATCAGTTGATTCCTGATAGGAAACAACATGGCCCCTGTGGCCTCTTTCTTTCTATTGCCCGTTACCTTGTTTTCCCAAAGTCCTGGGAAGCCCTGACTCTGTCCCTTCCCCCTGACTGGCTGTTGGGTGGAAGTTCCATATATGGTGTTGTTGTGAAGTCCAGGCCAGACTGGCTAGAGCCTTCCCAGTGACTGTATGTTGTGGGTACACCCTGTGGGTGGGACCTGGGTGAATGGAGTGTGTGACCAATATGTACTTCTTGTTGTGGATGTCTGGTTTCTGGTGTATGACACAATGACTGAAACAGCCCTGCCTGAAACTGGTATGAATGCAGTGTGCAGTGTTGAATGGATGGGTATTTGTCCCAATGCACATTCCTTGTTGTGAGTGTCTGAGAGGGAGGAGAAGGGCCTGAATGCACGGTATGCCTGATTGGCTGACTGACTGCTGAATGCCCTTCTGAGTAATTGGTTGCCTGACTGTGACCCAGCAGAATGAATGGGAGATCAACTAGTATATCTGGGGGTCTCTCACTGCTAGAATTCGTTCAGAAGCTGAAGTTGAAACTGACGCTAAATCTCGAAGCCGAGCCTGAAGAAGTAGGTAGACTGCTTTCTCCTTTGGCCAAAATCCAAAAGCCGAAATCATCGAGACTGATCTAAGAGAGGAGCTGCTTAGGGGCCCTATTCCCGTGCTCCGAGGGATCATCGAGCGAAGATAAGCACCAGACATTCCATCCACCGTCGCCGACCAGGGTTTGCAGGTTTGCATAACCGCTGGAGGCCCATCTAAGCTGTGTTGCCCAGAAGAGGGGACTGCTTGATGCTGTGCAATCGATGACCGCAGCCGCACACTCCTTTGCCTAAGACTTTTGATTCATGGACTCGCTTGTCCGCACCACCGTCCGCCTTATCCCGCCGGAGAAGGCCAGGCCGTCGATGTGCCGAGGAGCATCCGCCGGTGGGTTTCTCACCACCCAAAGACCATAGAGACGCCGGATGACTCGTCTCCCTTGCTGGGCCACAGTTCTTCACAAACTCTTTACGGTCCTGAACTATTGACATCGAGGTGCCCCGCACGCCTCTTCGTTGCAGGACGTCTTCGAATCATCGCGACGAGCACCGCTGGGACCGAAACTGCTGCCTCGATGGCGAGTTCACTTTCTTCGAGGAATCTCGACGATCCGTGGCTCCTGCTTTAAAGGGTGCCGCTCAAGAAGGATCTGATGACGACTCGTCAACGAACTCTGATATTCCAGGTACATGGGGGTGGTAGAAACATTATAGAAGGAAATAAGACTCATAGAACAATATATGGACTGGGCTTGTGATATATCTTTATTTTACAGGTTGCCCCGGTGGGCGGATCTCCACACAGAAGTGTCTAGTGGTAGGAGTCAGTATTCTGCCAATTGTTCTAACCAACTCTTTTCCCTCCTATGTCTATTGATGGTTACCTTTATTAAGTGATTTGTGTGACATTTAACCAAAGTACAGTTGATGCACTTTAATGAAATCTGATAATAATTGTGGTACCACTTAGAATTGTATATATTTGCCATGATTTACTGAGCACAAAGTGAGTTATTGTGATTGTATACATAACCTTGAACCTTAATTATATAAAGACTGTGTTTTAACCAATACAGTGTGTGAACATTCCTTTGTGGGGGCTTGGTGACTATACTGTACTTAAGAACCAGCCTGCATCACCTCCTGAGAAGCTATTACTTGATTGCTCGTCCATTGTTATCAACAATCGAGAATCTTGGCTGGGGTCCTCTGTGCCTCTCCTCTACCATATAGAGAGCAGAAGTACAGACCCCCCTCCCGTCTTTACACTGGTGGCAGCGGTGGGATGCTTATGGTTTTAAGAATCAGTGTAAAGTAAAACCGTGCTACTTACAAAATATCTGCACTTTGTTAAATCGAGATTTAGTTTTGTACAAGATAACTGCATTACAAGCAAGGGAGTCTATTGCAAATGATAAATTAACTACGATGAGTTTAGAGGCTCTCCAGAGTGCTTGTGAAGCCAGAAAGTTAGACTTTGAAGATGTGTCTAGGGCTGAGCTGATGCTGCCCTGGTGGACTAGCAGACTGATGGTGAAACTCTTGAAGGGAGGGATGCAACCAATGAGGACTCTGCCCCTGGGGTTTTTGCTGAATCTGATTCTGGGAATGCCACCTTTCCTGCTGCCTCTGTTCCAAACCCCAGCGCTCCTCTTCAGGGGGAAGCCCTGAAGATTGAACTTTCAAAATTGGAGCTACAACAGGAACAGTTAGCCTTTCAATACAAAATGTTGGAAACAGAAGCTGAGTTGAAAAAAGAGGAGTTGGCTCAGCAAGTGATACTCAAGGATAGTGACACTGAGCACCAAAGAATCCAGCTAGAGAAAGCTAGAGTGGAGACTTTAGCTAAACCAGTTGAGAGTGGCAGGTACCCAGCCACCAAGTTTATGAAAGATTTGGTTGGTGTTTGTGGAGGGTTCAGATATCCTCCAATGGATTGAAGCGTTTGAAATGGCTTATGCAATTCATGGTGTAGATAAGAGAGATTGGGCTAAGTGTTTGTTAAGCAGAGTGCCTCAGACTGGATATGACTGTATTCTGAAACTGAGTGTGGAAGAAAGGGGTCAGTATGAGTGCATGAAGTCAGCTTTGATTTCCAAGTTTGGCAAGACACCTAACCAATACCTTAAAAGGTTCAGGGATTTTAAGAAAAGAGAGAATGTGTCTTGGGTTGACTAGGTGAGTGCTGCGCACATGAACATGATGGGGTGGATTGATGGATATAAAGTGAAAACGTTTTTTGAATTGTCTCACCTTTTGTTTTTTTTAGCATTTTTCGGAAGCCTGTTCACCAGAGCTGCGTCAATATGTTGCTGACCAGAACATTTTTGATCCCTTTAAGCTGGCTAGTTTGGCTGACAAGTAGGTCTCCCAACGGGTGTCCCCTAAGGACTCCAGTGGGAAGGACAAGGACAAATAAAAGGGGAATTCTCAGAAAGCTGAGGAGTCCCAAAAGCAATCACAGTCGGGTAAACCAAAACCTTCCTCTCCTAAGAACCAAAAATCTAGTGAGGATAGGTCATCTGTGGGTGGGAATAAGAGTAGTGGTCCACCTGCTGCAAAGCAGGCTCCCAGTGGTTCCAGTACCGTACCCCACATTCCTGGCACTTGTTGGGACTGTGGGGCTCTTGATCACAAGAAGGGTGACTCCAAGTGTAAAGGTAAGGCACTTGGAGTACAGGCTGTCAGCCTGAGCTACCCTTACCTCATGTCTGATGTGGAGGCCACTGTCCTCCCCTCCGCTACAGGGATCAGATTCAGTGCACCTGTAGAGATTTCCATAGTGTCCCTTGGGGCCTGGGACCAGTACTCAGAGGTACTGGCGGCAATCACTCAGAACACCCGTAGGTTTTTAAGAAGTGTCCTCTTGAATGGCCAGCTTTCTACTGGTTTGAGAGACACTGGGGCAAGCATGACAGTGGTGGACAGGACCCTGCTCAAGCCAGAGGACTGTGTAGGTGCTCCTCTGAGAACCCCCAGGTTAGCTGGTGGGCCTCCCAAGTTATCGCCTGTAGCCTTAGTCACACTCATGATTGGAGACAAGACAGAAAAGCTTCCTGTCCTGGTTCAGGACAATGTCCCTGCTAACATTCTGTTAGGAAATGATCTAGTAGAGTTGGGGTTGATCTCGGATGGTCTACCCATGACTGCTGCTGGAGTCACTAGATCACAGGTGACACAGGGTCTGGCTGTGAGTCAGGTACCCGAGCCAAAGGCGAGGCCTGAGGCAAGAAGACGGAAGAACAAGAAGGCCACCTCTGTGAAGGGGGCTCCTTCTCTTCCTGCTGTTCCTACAGCACCCATTGGGATCCATGCTCCGGACGGGCTGGGTACAGTGGAAAACCCAAACTCAACTCCTGAGGGAGAAGAGGCAGAAGACCCTCCTGCGGGAGAGGTTCTCAACCTGGAGGATCACCCCGACCTTCGATGCCTGTAGGCTGAAGGGGGACCCTCCCGGGTGGACTTCTGTAAGGGACAGAGAGAGTGCCACACTCTCGAAGGTCTGAGGAAACAGGCCCTGTCCCAGGCACAAGGAGAAGTGGCTAGGACATTCCGGATCTATTGGGAGGGTGAGCTCCTTGTTAGTGAGCCCACTAAGCCTGAACCTGGTGCCCTCAAGAGGTTGGTGGTACCCCAGGTTTACAGGCCCTTACTGCTGCAGTTGGCGCATGAGGTGCCCTTAGCTGGTCATCTTGGCACCAAGAAGACTAAGCAGAGGCTCTCTGCCCATTTCTACTGGCCTCGGATGGGAGTAGAGGTGGAGTTCCACTGCAGGACCTGCCCAACTTGTCATTTGTGTGGCAAGACTGGAGGCAGTGTCATTGCCCGACTGCAGCTGTTGCCAGTGGTTGGCACACCGTTTGAGAGAGTGGGCATCGACATTGTCGGTCCCCTTGACCCTCTCACTTCAGGTGGACATCAGTTCATCCTCGTCTTGGTTGATCATGCCACCAGGTACCCTGAGACTATACCCCTTCACATTGTTACTGCCAAGGTGGTTGCCAGGGCTCTCCTGGGCATTTCTACCCATGTTGGATTTCCTAAGAGGTTGTCTCTGACAGAGGATCCAACTTCATGTCTAGTTACATGAAAACCATGTGGAAAGATTGCAGGTAACCTACAAGTTCTCCACCTCTTACCATCCCCAGACCAATGGTCTGGTTGAGAGATTTAATAAAACTCTCAAAGGCATGTTAGGCGCTTTGGAAGAGCCCCTAAGGAGGAAATGGGATCTCCTCCTGCCATGCCTACTGTTCTCTTACAGAGAGGTACCTGAAGAGGGTGATGGTGTCAGCCCCTCTGAGTACTCTTTGGACATCCCGTGAGGGAGCCCCTTGCCTTGATCAGATAAGGTTTGGAGGCCACCCCTCCAGGTCCCGCCAAGCAAGTGGGGGACTATATGCTAGGCCTCAGACGGAGGATGACACAGATGATGGGTCAGGCGACAGCAAATCTCAAGGCCAGCCAGGAAATGAATAAGTACTGGCATGACCTTAAAGCCTCGCAAGTGGATTGGACTCCAGGGCAGGAAATCCTTCTGATGGAGCCTACCAAGCCTAGAGCTTTGGCAGACAAGTGGACTGGACCCTTCAGGATCATCTCCAAGATGGGTGAAGTCAATTATCTGGTTGACGTGGGAGTCCCTGGGGTAAACCCTCAGGTATTCCATGTTAACAGGCTCAAGCCTTTCCACAGGAGAGCAGAATTCTCATGTCTCTTGCTAGCTTCAGGGCAAGAAGAGGATGAGTGTTAGCCCCTTCCTGATTTGCTGCATAGCATCCCTCAGGATGGCTCAGTGGAGGGAGTGCATCTCTCTCTAGATCTGACGATAGAGCAGCAGAGGGCTTGAAGGGCTTTGCTATAGCAGTATGCCTTTCTGTTCTCACTGTCACCAGGCCTTACACTGTGGTTTAGGCACGAAATTGACACTGGTGATAGTGTGCCTGTCAAAAGCAGGTGCTACCGTATGTCAGATACCGTAAAGAACCACATCCAGGCTGAAGTTGCCAAGATGTTGGATCTGGGTGTTATTGAACCCTCAACCAGTCCCTGGTCCAGTTCCGTGGCCCTTGACCCCAAGGCAAGTTACCAGGCAGGTACCAAGGATTGGAGGTTCGGTGTGGTCTACCGAGGAGTCAGTGCCGTCACCAAAACTGACGCGCACCCATTGCCCAGGGCTGATGAGCTTGTGGACACCATAGGTGATGCCAAATTTGTGAGCACCTTTGACCTTACCTCAGGCTATTGGTAAATAGCTCCGACGGACCATGCCAAGGAAAAGACGGCGTTCTCAACACCAGAGGGACTCTACCAGTTTAGGGTCATGCCTTTTGGGTTGATGAATGCTGCTGCCACCTTCCAGAGATTGGGCAATCATGCGCTCAGTCGGCTGGAGGCCTTTTGTGTGGCCTACTTAGATGACATTGCCATCTACAGTTCCACTTGGGAAGAGCATTTGACACATCTGGATAAGGTGTTGCAGGCCTTGAAAAGGGCTAACCTCACTATCAAGGCCACCAAGTGCCAGATAGCTCAGGGGAAAGTCACGTATCTTGGTCATGAGGTAGGAGGGGGTCAAATCCAACCTCTATCCAGTAAAGTACAGGATGTATGTGACTGGGAGACTCCCACTACTCAAACCCAGGTGAGAGCCTTTTTGGCCTCGCTGGGTATTATCGCAATTTCATGGCAGACTATGGGACCATAGCTGTACCGCTGACAGCTCTGACTTACCCCAAACAAACTAGGAAGGTTAATTGGACTGACGACTGTCAGAGGGCCTTTGATGGCTTGAAAGAAAGTCTGTGTAGGGCACCTGTGTTGTGTGCGCCTGACAACAGCAAACCCTTTATCGTCCAGATGGATGCCTGCGACACCGGAATTGGAGCTGTCTTGTCCCAGTTAGATGACAAAGGGAGGGAACACTCGACCATATTTATCAGTAGACAACTCAAGGGTAGAGAACTTAGGTGGGCTACTGTTGAAAAGGAGTGTTTCAGTATAGTTCGGAGCCTTAGGCAATTTAGGCCCTACCTTACGGGGTCTACCTTCAAGGTCCAAACAGATCATAAGCCCCTGAAGTGGCTTATGCAGATGAAGGGTGAGAACCCGAAAGTGCTCAGGTCGTCCATTAGCCTGCAAGAGTCACGATAATGCAGATGGCCTTTGCAGAAGGTATGTTGACTGTCTGGATGAGGGTGTCTATCTCGTGGGAGATTAGGCACCCTAACCTCAGTCTGGGAGGGGGGGGTGGTGACTCTGATGCTGGAAATGCATTGGAGGGACAGGGCCTCCCTGTCCTTGTCCTGTAGTCCTTTTTCATTTGTGTTCTGTATTGTTTTCTGCCCAGGGGGACTCCTGGCAGTGAAGCTCTTCCTGTTTTTGGTTTGGTGTACAGACACATGGGGTACCCTTATGGCACCCACGGATGGGGGTACAACCCTGTGCCCCTATGTTAGGGAGAATTCTCCAGAATGGCTAATTTTCCTTACCTAATGAGACCCTCAGCAGCTTTGCTGGATTTCTAGTATTTATTTTTTCACCTGGTGAGAGTGTGAGCCGTTTTTTCCTGCTCTTACATGTGTTTTGCAGTGTGTGTTTAACAGTTTTGTGTTCATAGACTGTGGAGCCTCACCTACTCCACAGGCATCATCTTTTTACTGAGAGTTACACAGCACCTTCAGTACAGTGACACAGGATTGTCTTTTAGACTTCCCAACTCAGACTCCATTTTCTGGGACTGACTACTATCTCCCAGAACATATAAAGTTGCCATTAACTTTATTAGCCTCTGTAAAAACACAGACCCAGTACAAAGAATCTTACATGGAGTACTGGAAAGGGTTAATACTCATCCCCTTTTGTCTGTTTCTCTTGGAGCATTATTTCGCTCCCTTTCATCAAGACTTGGCTGGTGGCAGTGGTAACGACCCTATATTTCCTACCGCAATTAACTTAAATAACCTTGGTATTGTTTTAGACTATCTTGGCAGCCTCAAACTTAAACCCGCTAGACCATATATGTTTTATTATGGTTCCAGCTGGGTTTATTTGCCATTTCTTTTTGTAAAAGTCTTTCTCGTGTTTTAATCTGTGCGCCAAACCAGGTTTGGTTCCTTTGTTCACCGTCTTTTCGCGGGCTTCTACGCAGAAGCCCTCCTTAGGCGCCTGTATGTCTGGGGGGGACAGGATGTGAGGGAGGGGTTTAGGACTCCCTGTACAGGGTCTCCTTGGAGAGCCATGTCGCACTCTGAACTGTTTGGCTGTTGTGACTGTCCGGGCGGGACAGCCACCCTGCTGTGTGATTGACAGCCATGCTGTGTGAATGGGGGAAAACTGCGTAAAAAGCAGGTCTCTGGGTCTGGAAAGGCAGAGTCACCACTGGAACGAAAGAACAGATGAGGAGCTGACGGAAGAGGACCCCTACCACAACTGAACCGCCCGGTGAAGCCCTGCTGCAGGTCCGAATCCTCGAACTCCAACGGCAGAGAAGATCCTCCAGGAATCTTCTTCCCCTGAGCTGGTGGGACCAACCAGTTCACCCAAACTTCAAGCCAGGACTCCCTCCTTTGGTCGAATTCACTGTATAGAGCTACAGTGGGCCAGATAGCCAGGAAGGTCGGACCCTGCTTGGGTTTTAAGGAGTGCACCTTTTATTCGTTGCTTTGCTCTGCTGCTGGTTTCTTCCCTGGGCAGTGCAGGACCCTCCAGGCTTCCTTTTTCCTGTCAGTTCGACAGTCGCTTCAGGAACCGTGAGCCTGCAGGAACTGCCAGGAACGACCGCCTCAGCTACAGTTTCTTCTCCATTTAACCCTTTAAGTGCCAAGGACGAGGTATCTCGTCCTTGGAAGTGCACACGCAGTGCCAAGGACGAGATAGCTCGTCCTTTTCGGCACCTTGTTTTGAGCGATCCCTGCAAAGCAGGGATCGCTCAAAACTGTAATCCAACCCCCGGGCTATGTGAGGGGGAGGTCCCCCCTCACTGCCCGGGGGTTGGATTTCCTTCAGTTTCACGCCGACGTGCGTGACGCACGTCGGCGTGAAACGGAAAGTAATTCCACCGCAGCAGCCATTTTCGGATGCTGCGTTGGAGAGAGAAGGTGAGTGCCCTTCTTGTTCCGCCTCGATCTCCGGCTGTATTTCAAGCCGGAGATCGAGGCGGGTATCGTTGGAAAGGGGAGATCTTCCCCTTTCCAACGATACCCATTGTGTTGCTTTGCTGCCTGCGGATCGGGCGCAGGGCGCCTCGATCCGCGGGCAGCAACGTCACGGATCAAACGAAGATCCTTTTGTGACGCGTGGGGGAGGGGGGGCTGCTTACTAGGTAAGCGGCCCCCTTCTCCCGTGGCCCCAAAGCATGGGGCCACAGCGCCAGGGAACCCTGGGGGCAGATGATCACTGCCCCCAGGGGTGGGGGAAAAATAAATAAATAAATAAAATGTCGAGGGAAGGATGGAGGTGGGAGGGGGTTTTGGGCCCTGGGGCCCACTGGGCCACCAGGGATTGACCTAAAAGTGGTGTCCCTGGAAAGGGGACTTTCTCCCCTTTCCAGGGACACCACTCATATGCCGCATTGCTGGTCACGGATCAGCGCAGAGCGCTGATCCGTGACCAGCAACCCACTGAACCACCATGGATCTGTTTGTGAGTTGGGGGGGAGGGGGGCTGCTTCAGGTAAGCAGCCCTCTCCCCCCCCCCCGGCCCCCAAAGCATGGAGACACATGAAAATGAACCCTGGGGGCAGATGGCTGACCATCTGCCCCCAGGGAAATATATAAAAGAAAAAAAAAAATAATCCGAGGGATGGGGGGAGGTGGGAGGGGGTTTGGGGTCCTGGGGCCCACTAGGCCACCAGGGATTGAGCAGAAAGTGGTGTCCCTGGAAAGGTGACTTTCTCCCCTTTCCAAGGACACCACATATGAGGCATTGCTGGTCACGGATCGGCGCAGAGCGCTCGATCTGTGACCAGCAACCCACTAGACCACCATGGATCTCTTTGTGAGGTGGGGGGGGGCTGCTTCAAGTAAGCAGCCCTCTCCCCCCTCCCGACCCCAAAGCATGGGGGCACGTGCATGTGAACCCTGGGGCAGATGGCTGACCATCTGCCCCAAGGGAATGTAAAATAAAAAATAAAAATGAAATGATGGGAAACAGGGTTGGGGGAAGGGGTGGGGGCCACTAGCCACCATGGATTTTTTACTGAATGAAAGGGGGGGGGTGTCCCCCCATGGGGGGGTGCCCCCCCAACCGAAGTAGAAAGGGGGCACCCCTTGTAACCCTCCCTGGGGGCAGATATCTGTTCCTAGGAAGGGGCATCTGACCCCAGGGAGGGATGCATGAGGTGAGGCCCCCCCTATCTGCGCCCAGGGAGGGTTGCATGAGGTGGGGCCCTCCATTTGGGGTGGGGGGGGTTGAGGGCCACCCCCCGTTGCGGTACATCATGCGCTGCCAATTTAGGGTGGCCCTCAGCCCCCCCTAAAAAGCAGCCTGTGGTTTTGTATATTTTTTTTTGTTTACCCAACTTGGCTTGGTGCAGATGGGCCCATTAGTGTGGCTATCTGCCCCCAGGGTGCCCAAACCCTACTGCCCCATCTATTGGGGGTCCTGCCCCACCTTTTGGGGTGGCCCTCTCCCCCCTCACCCCAAATGGAGGTGGGGTGTACCTCACGCAGCCGTTTGGAGGAGGCCCAGGGAGGCCTGCATGAGGTGTGTCCCCCAGCCTTTGGGGGTGGGGTGGGGGGGGGCACCCCAAAAGCTGGGGCAGGACCCCCAATAGATGGGGCAGTAAGGTTTGGGCACCCTGGGGGCAGAAAGCCACACTAATGGGCCCATCTGCACCAAGCCAAGTTGGGTAAACAAAAAAAAATATACAAAACCACAGGCTGCTTTTTAGGGGGGGCTGAGGGCCACCCTAAATTGGCAGCGCATGATGTACCGCAACGGGGGGTGGCCCTCAACCCCCCCCCCCACCCCAAATGGAGGGCCCCACCTCATGCAACCCTCCCTGGGGGCAGATATCTGCTCCTAGGAAGGGGCATCTGACCCCAGGGAGGGATGCGTGAGGTGAGGCCCCCCTATCTGCGCCCAGGGAGGGTTGCATGAGGTGGGGCCCTCCATTTGGGGTGGTGGGGGGTTGAGGGCCACCCCCCGTTGCGGTACATCATGCGCTGCCAATTTAGGGTGGCCCTCAGCCCCCCCTAAAAAGCAGCCTGTGGTTTTGTATATTTTTTTTTGTTTACCCAACTTTGCTTGGTGCAGATGGCCACATTTGTGTGGCTATCTGCCCCCAGGGTGCCCAAACCCTACTGCCCCATCTATTGGGGGTCCCGCCCCACCTTTTGGGGTGGCCCCCTCACCCCAAATGGAGGTGGGGTGTAACTCACGCAGCCGTTTGGAGGAGGCCCAGGGAGGCCTGCATGAGGTGTGTCCCCCAGCCATTGGGGGTGGGGTGGGGGGGGCACCCCAAAAGCTGGGGCAGGACCCCCAATAGATGGGGCAGTAGGGTTTGGGCACCCTGGGGGCAGATAGCCACACTAATGGGCCCATCTGCACCAAGCCAAGTTGGGTAAACAAAAAAAAATATACAAAACCACAGGCTGCTTTTTAGGGGGGGCTGAGGGCCACCCTAAATTGGCAGCGCATGATGTACCGCAACGGGGGGTGGCCCTCAACCCCCCCCACCCCAAATTGAGGGCCCCACCTCATGCAACCCTCCCTGGGGGCAGATATCTGCTCCTAGGAAGGGGCATCTGACCCCAGGGAGGGATGCATGAGGTGAGGCCCCCCCTATCTGCGCCCAGGGAGGGTTGCATGAGGTGGGGCCCTCCATTTGGGGTGGGGGGGGTTGAGGGCCACCCCCCGTTGCGGTACATCATGCGCTGCCAATTTAGGGTGGCCCTCAGCCCCCCCTAAAAAGCAGCCTGTGGTTTTGTATATTTTTTTTTGTTTACCCAACTTTGCTTGGTGCAGATGGCCACATTAGTGTGGCTATCTGCCCCCAGGGTGCCCAAACCCTACTGCCCCATCTATTGGGGGTCCCGCCCCACCTTTTGGGGTGGCCCTCTCCCCCCTCACCCCAAATGGAGGTGGGGTGTACCTCACGCAGCCGTTTGGAGGAGGCCCAGGGAGGCCTGCATGAGGTGTGTCCCCCAGCCATTGGGGGTGGGGTGGGGGGGGCACCCCAAAAGCTGGGGCAGGACCCCCAATAGATGGGGCAGTCGGGTTTGGGCACCCTGGGGGCAGATAGCCACACTAATGGGCCCATCTGCACCAAGCCAAGTTGGGTAAACAAAAAAAAATATACAAAACCACAGGCTGCTTTTTAGGGGGGGCTGAGGGCCACCCTAAATTGGCAGCGCATGATGTACCGCAACAAGGGGTGGCCCTCAACCCCCCCCCACCCCAAATGGAGGGCCCCACCTCATGCAACCCTCCCTGGGCGCAGATAGGGGGGGCCTCACCTCATGCATCCCTCCCTGGGGTCAGATGCCCCTTCCTAGGAGCAGATATCTGGCCCCAGGGAGGGTTGCATGAGGTGGGGCCCTCCATTTGAGGTGGGGGGGGTTGAGGGCCACCCCCCGTTGCGGTACATCATGCGCTGCCAATTTAGGGTGGCCCTCAGGCCCCCCTAAAAAGCAGCCTGTGGTTTTGTATATTTTTTTTTGTTTACCCAACTTTGCTTGGTGCAGATGGCCACATTAGTGTGGCTATCTGCCCCCAGGGTGCCCAAACCCTACTGCCCCATCTATTGGGGGTCCTGCCCCACCTTTTGGGGTGGCCCTCTCCCCCCTCACCCCAAATGGAGGTGGGGTGTACCTCACGCAGCCGTTTGGAGGAGGCCCAGGCAGGTCTGCATGAGGTGTGTCCCCCAGCCATTGGGGGTGGGGTTGGGGGGGGGCACCCCAAAAGGTGGGGCAGGACCCCCAATAGACGGGGCAGTAGGGTTTGGGCACCCTGGGGGCAGATAGCCACACTAATGGGCCCATCTGCACCAAGGCAAGTTGGGTAAACAAAAAAAAATATACAAAATCACAGGCTGCTTTTAAGGGGGGGCTGAGGGCCACCCTAAATTGGCAGCGCATGATGTACCGCAACGGGGGGTGGCCCTCAACCCCCCCCACCCTAAATGGAGGGCCCCACCTCATGCAACCCTCCCTGGGGGCAGATATCTGCTCCTAGGAAGGGGCATCTGACCCCAGGGAGGGATGCATGAGGTGAGGCCCCCCCTATCTGCGCCCAGGGAGGGTTGCATGAGGTGGGGCCCTCCATTTGGGGTGGGGGGGGGTTGAGGGCCACCCCCCGTTGCGGTACATCATGCGCTGCCAATTTAGGGTGGCCCTCAGCCCCCCTAAAAAGCAGCCTGTGGTTTTGTATATTTTTTTTTGTTTACCCAACTTTGCTTGGTGCAGATGGCCACATTAGTGTGGCTATCTGCCCCCAGGGTGCCCAAACCCTACTGCCCCATCTATTGGGGGTCCCGCCCCACCTTTTGGGGTGGCCCTCTCCCCCCTCACCCCAAATGGAGGTGGAGTGTACCTCACGCAGCCGTTTGGAGGAGGCCCAGGGAGGCCTGCATGAGGTGTGTCCCCCAGCCATTGGGGGTGGGGTGGGGGGGGGACCCCAAAAGGTGGGGCAGGACCCCCAATAGACGGGGCAGTAGGGTTTGGGCACCCTGGGGGCAGATAGCCACACTAATGGGCCCATCTGCACCAAGCCAAGTTGGGTAAACAAAAAAAAATATACAAAATCACAGGCTGCTTTTTAGGGGGGGCTGAGGGCCACCCTAAATTGGCAGTGCATGATGTACCGCAACGGGGGGTGGCCCTCAACCCCCCCCCCCCCCACCCCAAATGGAGGGCCCCACCTTATGCAACCCTCCCTGGGCGCAGATAGGGGGGGCCGCACCTCATGCATCCCTCCCTGGGGTCAGATGCCCCTTCCTAGGAGCAGATATCTGCCCCCAGGGAGGGTTGCATGAGGTGGGGCCCTCCATTTGGGGTGGGGGGGGGGGGTTAAGGGCCACCCCCCGTTGCGGTACATCATGCGCTGCCAATTTAGGGTGGCCCTCAGCCCCCCCTAAAAAGCAGCCTGTGGTTTTGTATATTTTTTTTGTTTACCCAACTTTGCTTGGTGCAGATGGCCACATTAGTGTGGCTATCTGCCCCCAGGGTGCCCAAACCCTACTGCCCCATCTATTGGGGGTCCCGCCCCACCTTTTGGGGTGGCCCTCTCCCCCCTCACCCCAAATGGAGGTGGGGTGTACCTCACGCAGCCGTTTGGAGGAGGCCCAGGGAGGCCTGCATGAGGTGTGTCCCCCAGCCATTGGGGGTGGGGTGGGGGGGGCACCCCAAAAGGTGGGGCAGGACCCCCAATAGATGGGGCAGTAGGGTTTGGGCACTCCGGCACCAGATTGGCACACCAATGTGCCCCTGTGCACATTAATGGGGCGTTAACCCCCCCTGCCCACAATGGAGTGGGTGCCATGTCATGCAGCCCTCCCTGGGACCAGATATCTGCTCCTAGAACGGACGCCTGAGCCTAGGGAGGAGTGCAGGACAGCCTTCCCCCTTATCTGCCCCTTGCTAGGGCTACATGAGATGGGCCGCCCCTCAAATTGGGGTGGTGGTGGAGAGGTGCAACCCCCCTCACGTTAGGAAATTCCACAGCGGTGTAGGGGGCCCCTCCGCCCCCACAAAAGGGCAGCCTGCCATTTTGAATTGGGTTCTTCGTTTACTATACCTGCCTTGGCGTAGAGGGGCACATTGGTGTGCCAGTCTGGCGCCGGGGTGCCCAAAACGTACAGGCCAATGCAACAGGGGGGGCCAATATGGGTGGTCTGGTATTTGGGTGGGCTGACACAGATAATATATGTTTTGTTCTTCCTTTACAGGTCTTGAGCAGTTCAAGCTTCTCCCTTGTTATGTACGTATGAAATTTTGCTTATTCCAACATTTTATAGTGGGTGGAGGGCACATTGCTATTGGGTTGGGGGTGAACAGGGCCTGTAGTGTTCTGTTGTGAAGGAAGTGGGTGCTCTGGGGAGGGATTGGGGTGGCCAGGAACACACTTGCCCGGGTTGCGGACAAAACGCCCCCCCAGTGCAGCTGAACAGTGCTGTTTCCCTGGGAGGGAAGTTTGCCACTTAGCCATCTGTGCAATGTTTTTTTTGTGTGCTGGGGGTTGCCATACACCCATTGGTCTTAGGCCAGTTTGCTATCACTGTGCAGTCCAGCCTTCTGTGGAGGTAGATGACTGAGAAGTTTCATGTATGTGGTGGAAGGAGCTGAAAAATGTACAGATATATGCCAGACAGTTTGGATGTGTTATTGGTAGGCAAAGCACTGAATGTAAATCTTTTATGTTTCTGTTGCAGTTGCGGCTACTGAAAAGCTTATGCTGATTTATGTAAGTACCACATATATTACTTGGTAATGTGCGGGTGGAGGGTTACTGTGGTGGGAGAAACTGTGGCTGCAGTGTCAGTGGTATGGGTGAGAAAGGGTAGTAGGGCGGTTCGGGGGCCAGTGATGGGAGTGCCTTGCATTGAGGAAGGTGGCTGCTTTGCAGAAGGAAAAATTGGCCGACATAAGTAGCAGCTCCTTTTCAAAAATGTTGCCGGTAGTAATGCAGATGGTCATTTTGTTCTGAGCATGGTACGCGTACTTGATACAGAGAACACTACTTTTACTGCAACGATCACCATTTCTGTGGTCCTTTTCCAGCAGTCGTCCCAGTGAGCCCCGCCAGGCTCCCCATCCTTTTGCAGGGGGAAAAGCTGTAACGCAGGGTAGCTAGAGGGGCAGGAGGGGTGGGGGATGAAGTCATTGCCCTTGGGCGTCCATCTCCCAGATGGATATTTAGTCCCTCAAAAGCAGCAGTGGGTGCAGGGTGCCCCGGCACGGTCCCCATCCCGTCCTAGAGGGGAAAGCTGCAGTGCTGGCCAGGCAGAGATGTAGTGTGGTGGTGGTTGATGTGTGTGACCTTGGCTGCCTCTCTGCCTTGGTAGTTGAATGGCCCCAAGTTCACCAGTACTTTAGGAGCTGCGCCCCAATTTCTCACAATCAAAGTGTCCAAATTTGCATGCATGTGTAATGAATGGCGCACATTCTGTCAGAGGAACTATATTCGGAGAGGTTACAAAACACCCTTGCTGCACAGGTCATATCCTCTGTCAGACTAGTCACCCTGCCAAAGTGTAATGGTGTAGCATGTGGAAGTCACCTTACCACCGTGCAGTGCAGGCGGTGGGCCACAGGAGCAGACAACCTTTACTGATTACAATTGCCCCAGCAGAACTGTGTTATTGGCACAAGGTGACATACTGTCTTCCTCACCTCTTTGCCACCTCCTTCCCCTAAAACACAAGTGCCAATTACGTAATGACCTACTGTAAATTCACATGAGAGGTGCATGTCCGAATGGGTGAAGTGTGTGTCTGGGATTGTTACAAGAGCCATGTGTTCACACAATCATTCAGCTAGTTGGTAAACTGTATGTATAGGCATATTCATGGGGGTTCACTTGTTTCCATATCATAGTGACGATGAGGGTTGTGTAGATAATTGCCTACTCTTTCACCCAAAGGGCTGCACGATTTTCCGAGGGCCAACCACATCTGGCTCTCAAAGGGATGCCCTCCTGGTGCATTGGTTTGGGGTTAGGGGGAAGTGCTTTCACCAGCTCAGAGGAGCCATCAGCGATGTCCATGCAAAAGGAGATGCAACCCCAACACCCTACAGTGGTGCACCTGGGAGGAAAAGATTTAACGTCTGTGGGAGGGGAAGGGATACATGAGCTGCTAATGGAGGAACTGGAATGGATAGCACAGATGTTTCCAAACAGTGATGGTTTGGTGCCAGATTTCCGGGATTTATTTATTTTTATGTTTTTTCTGCAGGATGCCATATGCCCACTTGTCTTATTTCCATTTCCAATCCGTGTGCAGTCTAGCCTTCCGTAGTGGTAGATGACTGAGAAGTGTCATGGAACTGATGGAAGGAAGTGAAAAATGTACAGATAGTAGGCAGACAGTTTGGATGTGTAATTGGTAGGCAAAGCATTGATTTTAATTCTTTTATGTTTCCTTTGCAGTTGCGGCTACTGAAAAGCTATTGCTGACTTATGTAAGTACAACATTAATTACTCGGTAATGTGGGGGTGGAGGGTTATTGTGGTGGAAGGAATTGTGGCTGCATTGTCAGTGATAAGGGTGGGAAAGGGTAGTGGGGAGGGTCGGGGGCCAGTGATGGGTGTGCCTTGCATTGAGTAAGGCAGCTGCTTTGCAGAAGGAAAGGTTTGGCCGACAAGTAGCAGCAAATTTAAAAAAAAAAATTCCAGTAGTTATATAGATGGTCATTTTTTCTGAGCATGCCATGCACACTTGTTACAGAGCTCATTCCTTTCACTGCAAAGTTCACCATTTCTGTGGTCCAATTTCAGCAGTGGTCCCAGTGTGCCCTGTCAGGGTCCCCATCCTTTTGCAGGGGGAAAAACTGTAACATAGGGTAGCTAGAGAGGGGGGTGTCATTGGCCTTGGGCGTCCGTCCCCCAGGTGGATATTTTGTCCTCCAAATTCAGCAGTGGGTGCAGGGTGCCCTGGCAGGGTCCAATCCCTTCCAGGAGAGGAAAGCTGTAGTGCTGACCAGGAAGCTATGTAGGGTAGTGGTGGGTGATGGGTGTGACCTTGGCCACCTCCCTTCCTTGGTAGTGAAGTGCCCCCAAGGTCACTAGTGGTCCTGGAGCTATGGCCGAAACACTCACATTGAAAGTGCCTGAAGGTGCACCCATTTGTGGTAAATGTGGCACATTCTGTCAGGGTACCTATATTCAGAGAGCGTACAAAGCACACTTCCTGTGGACTTCATATCCTCTGTGAGACTAGTCACCCTGGCAAATTGTAACGATGTAGCATGTGCAAGTCACCTTACCACCGTGCTGGGCAGGCGGTGGGCCACAGGAGCAGACAACTTTTACTGATTACAATTGCGCCAGCACAACTGTGTTATTGGCACAAGGTGACATACTATCTTCTTCACCTCCTTCCCCTGAAAATAATGTGGCAATTATGTGTCGACCTACTGTTGTCTCAAATGAGAGGTGGTTTCCGAATGGGTGAAGTGTGTGTCTGGGATTGTTACAAGAGTCATGTATTGGTGCAATTGTTGTGTAATGTGATAAAATGTATGTGTAGCCATAATCATGGGGGTTTTCCTGTTTCCATTTCCTAGTGAGGATGAGGGTTGTGTGGATTTTCGGCCACTCTTATATCCAAAGGGCTGCACGACATTTCCGAGGGCCACCTACATCTGGGTCTGGAAGGGATGGCCTTGCAGTGCATTGGTTTGGGGTGGGGGGGATGCGCCTTCACCAGCTCCGAGGAGCCATCATTGCTGCCCAAGCAAAAGGAAAGGCCCCACTGACCTTATAGTGGTTCACCTGGGAGGAAATGATTTTGCGTCTGTGGGACGGAAGGGGGTACGGGAGCAGCTCATGGCAGACCTTGAATGGATTGCACAGAGGTTTCCAAATACTGTGGTGGCCTGGTCCCAGATGATTCCCAGGATGGATTGGAGAACTCAAGGGAATAGAAGGGCCATCAACCGCTCGGTGTGGAAAATGAATGGCGAGTTCACTAGACTGACAGAGGGCAACACCAGAATACGGACCATTCACCATGGCAATATCAAAGGTGCTGTGATGTTTCACAGAGATGGGGTGCACCTTTCCAAAACAGGCATGGAGCTGTTCATTGGAAACATAATGGATTTTGCCCAGACGCTATTTTAGGGGGAGTTTGCCCAGTGACTGATGGACACACTGGAAGATGTGAAAAGTGAATACAAATGGTAGTAAGTATGTTGGCAGTGAGACTTCCACTTTCTAGCAATTGTTTGCATTCATGGCATGTCAAAGCATTCAGTATGTGTCTGCTACTTAATTCTTAGGTACCCATCACTACTTGCTTCAGCCTACATCAATTTGCTTGGCCTTGCAATAATTTTGTCCTTGTGAGCTTTCCCCTTACAATAGACACCCCTATATGAATGAGCAGGTGTTTTTGTCAAAAGTGTGCCAGCAGTTGCCCGGAAGGGCCAGCCGTGTACTTTATTTATCTTCCCTTTCTGCTTCTTCATTGCCTATGGCTTTTCAACTCACCCAATTACTAATACGTTGCATGGTTCCTTCTCACCTCGAATTACCATCCACGAGCATCCCATGGAGGAGGGCATGGTGCAAAGCATGTTGGCTGTTTCTGAATAGGTAGTGTGGCTGAAATCCTCGTCCCCACGCTTGTATTTCTGTACAGTTTAGCGGAATAGTACATTGTCCATAGATTTTCTGTTCTCTTTCTTTTAGGTGCAGGTGTGTTGTAGCTGTCTACCCACTTGTAGGAAAGCAGTCAGCTGGTCCTTAGCATTTCACGTGAGTGTTTGCAAAGTACTACTCCGTTTATTGTAGCGTGCAGGGAGTACTTCATATTGCAGAGGGCTGCTACAGTTTGTGAGCAAAGTCTGGACCTTTTGGTGTACTTGTGTGGAGTAGGTTTGTGGCACTGAATACCACTTACTGTGCTACGTTCCATACTTTCAGAAGCACACATACTTCTTGTTTCAGTCTTCATCTGGTCTTTGGGCAGTGAAGGGTTCCATAGCGAAGGTACTCATGGCTTCTCGGCGATCAATGTCTGGTGCGGAGGCATTAGCTGCAGTGATGGAGTCTGGCTCAGAGCAAGGCACAGATGTGTACATGCATTCTGAAACAGATAGTGCTTCTGAGGGGCACGAGGGAAGTGATTGGGGAAGTGAGATGGCCATTGACGAAAGTCCCTCCTCCCACTCATCATCGTCATCATCTGATGATGAAGAGGAAGGAAGAGTGCGTCCACCTTTTCGCACACTTCCCACATGCAGGGGACCTGTAAGGGGGAGGGGACGTGGAAGACGGCCACGCAATGTGGCAGTTCCTGACATGACTCAAGAGTCGCTCTGGGTGCCTCCAGCAATGGCTCAGCCTGTTGTGCCCCCTTTCACTGGTATATCAGGGTGCACAGTGAATACAGAAGGGTTTCAGCCTATTGATTATTTCAACCTTTTTGTTGATGATGGGTTCATTGCAGATGTGGTTGAGCAAACCAATTTATACGCTGCACAGTTCATGAGGTCTAGGGGTCCCACTCTAAAACCCCACTCCAGAGCACAAGCATGGGTACCCACAAACGATGTTGAAATGAGACAGTTTTGGGGTCTCATTTTGCTCATGGGAATTGGACACAAGCCGTCTGTCGCAATATACTGGACTACTGTAGCACCACTTTATTGCCCGTTTTTTTCAGCTACAATGAGCAGAAATCGCTTTCAAGCACTGCACCGTATGTTGCACTTCAATGACAACTCGGCAGCATTACCCAAAACGGACCCAAACTTTGATAGGCTGTTCAAACTTAAGCCATTTCTGGACCACTTCACTCACCGATTTGCAGAGGTGTATGTTCCTAGCCAGAACATATCAATTGATGAATCGTTGGTGTTGTTCAAAGGTCGCCTTGTATTCAGGCAATACATTCCTAGCAAGAGATCACGATATGGGATTAAAATGTACATGTTGTGTGAAAGTACCACTGGGTATGTCAGCAGCATAAGAGTCTACACCAGTAAAGACTCTACCCTAAACCCTCCGGGCTGCCCAGCCCATTTAGGGACAAGTGAGAAGATTGTTTGGGATCTTCTCACACCATGGCTCCACAAGGGACATCATTTGTATGTAGACAATTTCTACACCGGAATTCCACTGTTCAAGGAATTGTTCAATGTGGGCACACTGGCATGCGGTACAATCCGCAGTAACCGCAAAGGCTTCCCCAGACAACTTGTGTGTAAGAAGTTGGCCAAGGGACAATGTATGGCATTGCGGCAGGATGAATTGTTAGCAGTGAAATTCTGCGACAAAAGGGATGTGTACATGCTAAGTACTATTCATGATGAAAGTACTTCAGCTGTCCCTCTGCGCAGGCAGACTCAGCAAGTGTTGAAGCCCAATTGCATTCTGGATTACAACAAGTACATGGGTGGAGTAGACAAAAATGACCAAGTGCTTGAGTCATACCACGCTGAACGCAAGTCGCGTTTCTGGTACAAAAAGTTAGCCACACACATTGTGCATATGGCAACGTACAATGCTTATGTGGTGTACCGTGCAGCTACTCCACAAAACAAGCTCTCCTTTTTGGATTTTGAATTAGAAATTGTTCAATCTCTGGCTAATGTTCATGCACAAATTCCCTCCTTTCCAGAGGTCGAAGATGTGGCCAGATTGCAAGAGCGACACTTTGGTGATTATGTTCCTCCCACTGCCACGAAGGCACAACCGTACCGAAAATGTAAGGTGTGTACAAAACAAGGAAAGAGGAAGGATACTCGGGTGTACTGTCCCCAATGCCCTTCCCAGCCTGCCCTCTGCTTTCAGCCTTGTTTCCTTTTGTATCATACAAAGGAAAATTATTGGGAGATCGACTGATTTCCGAAAATGCCCATCGTTCCTTGAAAGGGACCCTTAGCCCCTGAAATCGTGCATGTCTTGTAAAGGAATGGCACTCTTGCACCCTGCCCTGGAGGAGTACCTTCAATGAAAATGCAACAGGATGTCAACTCACTTCACTTGATTTAGCGTGCATTCACGAGCATCGCTAGTCCTGCTTCCTCCACTTGAGGCCTGCCTTGGAAAGGCAACCACAGCCGTAGCTTTCCCTTGAGGCCTGCCAAGAAAATGTACATCAGTCTAGATCCCTCAGCTCAAAGCGTGACTTGCAAAGGAACGCTAATCAGGCTCCTTCCATTGGAGGCGTGCCTACGAAATAGTAATCATTATGAGTCCCTGTACTTGAGTTGTGCCATGCGGGTCTTTCCCCTTTGGCGTGCTTTGGCAAGCAATGCTAGTCCTGCCCCCTCCACTTGAGGCCTGCCTGGGAAAGAGACATCACCCCCGGTACCTTTCCCTTCAGGTCTGCCTCATAAGGAAAAGGCAGTCTAGCTCCCTCTGCGCGTGGTGTGCCTTGCAAAGTAACGCAATGCTTGTTTCTTCCAAAGCAGGCACATCTTGGAAAGAAATGCCACTCTAGCTCCCTCCACTTGAGGTGTGCCTTGGAGTAGGTGGGGACAGCACTCTGCTTTACTCCCCTTTGGCGTGCTTTGGCAAGCAATGCTAGTCCTGCCCCCTCCACTTGAGGGCTGCCTGGGAAAGAGACATCACCCCCGGTACCTTTCCCTTCAGGTCTGCCTCATAAGGAAAAGGCAGTCTAGCTCCCTCTGCGCGTGGTGTGCCTTGCAAAGTAAGGCAATGCTTGTTTCTTCCAAAGCAGGCACATCTTGGAAAGAAATGCCACTCTAGCTCCCTCCACTTGAGGTGTGCCTTGGAGTAGGTGGGGACAGCACTCTGCTTTACTCCCCTTTGGCGTGCTTTGGCAAGCAATGCTAGTCCTGTCCCCTCCACTTGAGGCCTGCCTGGGAAAGAGACATCACCCCCGGTACCTTTCCCTTCAGGTCTGCCTCATAAGGAAATGGCAGTCTAGCTCCCTCTGCGCGTGGTGTGCCTTGCAAAGTAACGCAATGCTTGTTTCTTCCAAAGCAGGCACATCTTGGAAATAAATGCCACTCTAGCTCCCTCCACTTGAGGTGTGCCTTGGAGTAGGTGGGGACAGCACTCTGCTTTACTCCCCTTTGGCGTGCTTTGGCAAGCAATGCTAGTCCTGCCCCCTCCACTTGAGGGCTGCCTGGGAAAGAGACATCACCCCCGGTACCTTTCCCTTCAGGTCTGCCTCATAAGGAAAAGGCAGTCTAGCTCCCTCTGCGCGTGGTGTGCCTTGCAAAGTAACGCAATGCTTGTTTCTTCCAAAGCAGGCACATCTTGGAAATAAATGCCACTCTAGCTCCCTCCACTTGAGGTGTGCCTTGGAGTAGGTGGGGACAGCACTCTGCTTTACTCCCCTTTGGCGTGCTTTGGCAAGCAATGCTAGTCCTGCCCCCTCCACTTGAGGCCTGCCTGGGAAAGAGACATCACCCCCGGTACCTTTCACTTCAGGTTTGCCTCATAAGGAAATGGCAGTCTAGCTTCCTCTGCGCGTGGTGTGCCTTGCAAAGTAACGCAATGCTTGTTTCTTCCAAAGCAGGCACATCTTGGAAAGAAATGCCACTCTAGCTCCCTCGACTTGAGGTGTGCCTTGGAGTAGGTGGGGACAGCACTCTGCTTTACTCCCCTTTGGCGTGCTTTGGCAAGCAATGCTAGTCCTGCCCCCTCCACTTGAGGCCTGCCTGGGAAAGAGACATCACCCCCGGTACCTTTCCCTTCAGGTCTGCCTCATAAGGAAATGGCAGTCTAGCTCCCTCTGCGCGTGGTGTGCCTTGCAAAGTAACGCAATGCTTGTTTCTTCCAAAGCAGGCACATCTTGGAAATAAATGCCACTCTAGCTCCCTCCACTTGAGGTGTGCCTTGGAGTAGGTGGGGACAGCACTCTGCTTTACTCCCCTTTGGCGTGCTTTGGCAAGCAATGCTAGTCCTGCCCCCTCCACTTGAGGGCTGCCTGGGAAAGAGACATCACCCCCGGTACCTTTCCCTTCAGGTCTGCCTCATAAGGAAAAGGCAGTCTAGCTCCCTCTGCGCGTGGTGTGCCTTGCAAAGTAACGCAATGCTTGTTTCTTCCAAAGCAGGCACATCTTGGAAATAAATGCCACTCTAGCTCCCTCCACTTGAGGTGTGCCTTGGAGTAGGTGGGGACAGCACTCTGCTTTACTCCCCTTTGGCGTGCTTTGGCAAGCAATGCTAGTCCTGCCCCCTCCACTTGAGGCCTGCCTGGGAAAGAGACATCACCCCCGGTACCTTTCACTTCAGGTCTGCCTCATAAGGAAATGGCAGTCTAGCTTCCTCTGCGCGTGGTGTGCCTTGCAAAGTAACGCAATGCTTGTTTCTTCCATAGCAGGCACATCTTGGAAATAAATGCCACTCTAGCTCCCTCCACTTGAGGTGTGCCTTGGAGTAGGTGGGGACAGCACTCTGCTTTACTCCCCTTTGGCGTGCTTTGGCAAGCAATGCTAGTCCTGCCCCCTCCACTTGAGGCCTGCCTGGGAAAGAGACATCACCCCCGGTACCTTTCCCTTCAGGTCTGCCTCATAAGGAAAAGGCAGTCTAGCTCCCTCTGCGCGTGGTGTGCCTTGCAAAGTAACGCAATGCTTGTTTCTTCCAAAGAAGGCGCATCTTGGAAAGGAATGCCACTCCACCGCCTCTAGTTGAGGCGGGCCATGGAGAAGAAGGGTGGAGCACTCTGGGTCACTCCCCTATGGGAGTGCATCTTGCTCCTGTTCGGGATTGCCTTACAAAAAAAAAAGTCTGGAAATCCCCATCCGCTTCCGGCGTACTTTGGGCAGGAACCCAAATCTGGCTCCTTCCACCTAAGGTTTGGCAAGCAAAGAAAGGCCAGTCCCGCTCCCTCTACTCAAGCCGTGCGTTGTGGAAGACCAGAACACCATTCAGGTTCCATCCACTCAAGGGGTGTCTTTTCAAAATAATACACGCCACTTTGGCTCCCACCCTTGAGGTCTAAGTGTCATGAAAGTGGTACTTGGACAGCAACTATATGGCAGCGGTGTCTTGCGTACCTCGTAAGATCCTGCCTTGTTTATTGTTTTACTGCGAGTAATGTTATGTGTGGTGTAAGTGACACGTCTTCTGTAGGAATGAATTGGATATGTTTGGTGTGTGAATTAGGTAAAGATACAAAGAACATGCAGATGCAATTTCTGTGAATGGACTTTTCCAGCACTGCCGAAATGATTGTCATGTTGCAGGATGGCTGTTTTGTGTGGGTACGGTGGAACATAAGAATGTTTGCCCATAGTTACTATGGGCATACTGAAAGCTGGTGTGGAAGATAGCGCCTGTAGGGCAGGGTAGCGAAGTCAGCCAGTATGCACTTGCTATCACTGTCCACATGTGATTGCCGGCACATAAAGTTTGCATGCAGACACAGTTGCTATGAAATTGATGCCAAATGATAGTTAAGATATTGCTAGAGACACAGTTGCATTGTACACACATGTCCATGTGGTATAAGTGTGTAGATATGCTCATGTGTAGATACACTTGCTCTGGTGCTAGTGATTTGGTAGAAGTGCAACTGCTGAAATGGATGCCAACTGACTGCAGACACGAAAGGGATACGAATGGCCAGTGATACGGTGGGTGCCTTGTCGTGGCATCACTGCTCACAAGGACAAACCTGCTTGTGCAACACAAGGAGGTTTGTCCTTGTGCTAAATCCCACCTTGCGTGTCTAACTGCATTGCGTCTGGTATGTATGGGAAGTGTGAGGAAAGGTGCATGTGAAATGGCTTACTGCCAGAACTTTACTGTTTCCTAAGCGCACTACCGCGAAGTTACTATACTAAAGATGTACCCATTGTCACTCGGGTACCACACCTGCACACAAGAGGTCAGCCTCTCATTGGGACACGTGTGGCGATGCGGGAAGGTAGGCCACGTGTTGTTGGCGGTGTGTTTCGGTGAGTGGCCAGAGGGAAATGTCTGAGATTTGTCTTCATTTCCGGCCAATTTCAGAGACATTTCCCTGTGTCCACTCACCGAAACACGTCGCCAACAGCAGATGTCATACCTTCTTGTGTTCCCACAGGTGTTCCGACGAAAAAGGTACCTCGCATGTGTGGGTGCACCTACCGGGGTCGCAAAAGGAAAAGGGTAACCCGCTGGTAACCCCAAGCCTTTCGCCACAGCACAATTTGTTCATGTGGGCAACCTACAGATTTGGGCCTAGGGTGTCGAAGCCAGCAAGGGAAACAGGGAACCCCATGCATTTCCCAAAAGAGGACACCCGTGGGAAAGCACAGAGATCTGATTTGCGCGAAGCGGGCCAGAATTTATTACCCAGACACCCCTGCAAAGTCCGAAAAGTGGGGAAAGAAACGCTTTTTCCGCACATTTCGCTCGACGCACCCATCGAAACACGCCCCCAACAACACATGGCCTACCGTCCCGCGTTTCCACAGGTGTCCCGATGAAAACGGTACCTCACATGCGTGGGTGCACCTACCTGGCCGCCAAGGGGAAAGCCTAAAACACTGCTATCCCCCCCAAAGGGTTTGGGGAGGCAACCGACAGATTTAGGACTTTGGTGTCTGGGTAAAAAAATCTGGGGCGATGTGCGCAAATCACACCTCTGCGGATTCCCACGGGTGTCCTCTTTTCGGAAATGCATGGGGCTCCCTGTTTTCCTTGGTGGCTTGGACACCCGAGGCCCATATCTGTATGTTGTGCCGGTCGGCAGAATGGCTGAGATTCCCCTCTGCAAACAGACTGGGGGTTGCTTGCGTTTTCGGCTTGCCCCTTGCCGGCCAGGTAGGTGCACCCACGCATGTGAGGTACCGTTTTCATCGGGACACCTGTGGGAACGCGGGACGGTAGGCCATGTGTTGTTGGGGGCGTGTTTCGATGGGTGCGTCGAGCGAAATGTGCGGAAAAAGCGTTTTTTCCCCCACATTTCGGACTTTGCAGGGGTGTCTGGGTAAAAAAATCTGGGGCGATGTGCGCAAATCACACCTCTGCGGATTCCCACGGGTGTCCTCTTTTCGGAAATGCATGGGGCTCCCTGTTTTCCTTGGTGGCTTGGACACCCGAGGCCCATATCTGTATGTTGTGCCGGTCGGCAGAATGGCTGAGATTCCCCTCTGCAAACAGACTGGGGGTTGCTTGCGTTTTCGGCTTGCCCCTTGCCGGCCAGGTAGGTGCACCCACGCATGTGAGGTACCGTTTTCATCGGGACACCTGTGGGAACGCGGGACGTTAGGCCATGTGTTGTTGGGGGCGTGTTTCGATGGGTGCGTCGAGCGAAATGTGCGGAAAAAGCGTTTTTCCCCCCACATTTCGGACTTTGCAGGGGTGTCTGGGTAAAAAAATCTGGGGCGATGTGCGCAAATCACACCTCTGCGGATTCCCACGGGTGTCCTCTTTTCGGAAATGCATGGGGCTCCCTGTTTTCCTTGGTGGCTTGGACACCCGAGGCCCATATCTGTATGTTGTGCCGGTCGGCAGAATGGCTGAGATTCCCCTCTGCAAACAGACTGGGGGTTGCTTGCGTTTTCGGCTTGCCCCTTGCCGGCCAGGTAGGTGCACCCACGCATGTGAGGTACCGTTTTCATCGGGACACCTGTGGGAACGCGGGACGGTAGGCCATGTGTTGTTGGGGGCGTGTTTCGATGGGTGCGTCGAGCGAAATGTGCGGAAAAAGCGTTTTTTCCCCCACATTTCGGACTTTGCAGGGGTGTCTGGGTAAAAAAATCTGGGGCGATGTGCGCAAATCACACCTCTGCGGATTCCCACGGGTGTCCTCTTTTCGGAAATGCATGGGGCTCCCTGTTTTCCTTGGTGGCTTGGACACCCGAGGCCCATATCTGTATGTTGTGCCGGTCGGCAGAATGGCTGAGATTCCCCTCTGCAAACAGACTGGGGGTTGCTTGCGTTTTCGGCTTGCCCCTTGCCGGCCAGGTAGGTGCACCCACGCATGTGAGGTACCGTTTTCATCGGGACACCTGTGGGAACGCGGGACGGTAGGACATGTGTTGTTGGGGGCGTGTTTCGATGGATGCGTCGAGCGAAATGTGCGGAAAAAGCGTTTTTTCCCCCACATTTCGGACTTTGCAGGGGTGTCTGGGTAAAAAAATCTGGGGCGATGTGCGCAAATCACACCTCTGCGGATTCCCACGGGTGTCCTCTTTTCGGAAATGCATGGGGCTCCCTGTTTTCCTTGGTGGCTTGGACACCCGAGGCCCATATCTGTATGTTGTGCCGGTCGGCAGAATGGCTGAGATTCCCCTCTGCAAACAGACTGGGGGTTGCTTGCGTTTTCGGCTTGCCCCTTGCCGGCCAGGTAGGTGCACCCACGCATGTGAGGTACCGTTTTCATCGGGACACCTGTGGGAACGCGGGACGGTAGGCCATGTGTTGTTGGGGGCGTGTTTCGATGGGTGCGTCGAGCGAAATGTGCGGAAAAAGCGTTTTTTCCCCCACATTTCGGACTTTGCAGGGGTGTCTGGGTAAAAAAATCTGGGGCGATGTGCGCAAATCACACCTCTGCGGATTCCCACGGGTGTCCTCTTTTCGGAAATGCATGGGGCTCCCTGTTTTCCTTGGTGGCTTGGACACCCGAGGCCCATATCTGTATGTTGTGCCGGTCGGCAGAATGGCTGAGATTCCCCTCTGCAAACAGACTGGGGGTTGCTTGCGTTTTCGGCTTGCCCCTTGCCGGCCAGGTAGGTGCACCCACGCATGTGAGGTACTGTTTTCATCGGGACACCTGTGGGAACGCGGGACGGTAGGCCATGTGTTGTTGGGGGCGTGTTTCGATGGGTGCGTCGAGCGAAATGTGCGGAAAAAGCATTTTTTCCCCCACATTTCGGACTTTGCAGGGGTGTCTGGGTAAAAAAATCTGGGGCGATGTGCGCAAATCACACCTCTGCGGATTCCCACGGGTGTCCTCTTTTCGGAAATGCATGGGGCTCCCTGTTTTCCTTGGTGGCTTGGACACCCGAGGCCCATATCTGTATGTTGTGCCGGTCGGCAGAATGGCTGAGATTCCCCTCTGCAAACAGACTGGGGGTTGCTTGCGTTTTCGGCTTGCCCCTTGCCGGCCAGGTAGGTGCATCCACGCATGTGAGGTACCGTTTTCATCGGGACACCTGTGGGAACGCGGGACGGTAGGCCATGTGTTGTTGGGGGCGTGTTTCGATAGGTGCGTCGAGCGAAATGTGCGGAAAAAGCGTTTTTTCCCCCACATTTCGGACTTTGCAGGGGTGTCTGGGTAAAAAAATCTGGGGCGATGTGCGCAAATCACACCTCTGCGGATTCCCACGGGTGTCCTCTTTTCGGAAATGCATGGGGCTCCCTGTTTTCCTTGGTGGCTTGGACACCCGAGGCCCATATCTGTATGTTGTGCCGGTCGGCAGAATGGCTGAGATTCCCCTCTGCAAACAGACTGGGGGTTGCTTGCGTTTTCGGCTTGCCCCTTGCCGGCCAGGTAGGTGCACCCACGCATGTGAGGTACCGTTTTCATCGGGACACCTGTGGGAACGCGGGACGGTAGGCCATGTGTTGTTGGGGGCGTGTTTCGATGGGTGCGTCGAGCGAAATGTGCGGAAAAAGCGTTTTTTCCCCGACATTTCGGACTTTGCAGGGGTGTCTGGGTAAAAAAACCTGGGGCGATGTGCGCAAATCACACCTCTGTGGATTCCCACGGGTGTCCTCTTTTCGGAAATGCATGGGGCTCCCTGTTTTCCTTGGTGGCTTGGACACCCGAGGCCCATATCTGTATGTTGTGCCGGTCGGCAGAATGGCTGAGATTCCCCTCTGCAAACAGACTGGGGGTTGCTTGCGTTTTCGGCTTGCCCCTTGCCGGCCAGGTAGGTGCACCCACGCATGTGAGGTACCGTTTTCATCGGGACACCTGTGGGAACGCGGGACGGTATGCCATGTGTTGTTGGGGGCGTGTTTCGATGGGTGCGTCGAGCGAAATGTGCGTAAAAAGCGTTTTTTCCCCCACATTTCGGACTTTGCAGGGGTGTCTGAGTAAAAAAATCTGGGGCGATGTGCGCAAATCACACCTCTGCGGATTCCCACGGGTGTCCTCTTTTCGGAAATGCATGGGGCTCCCTGTTTTCCTTGGTGGCTTGGACACCCGAGGCCCATATCTGTATGTTGTGCCGGTCGGCAGAATGGCTGAGATTCCCCTCTGCAAACAGACTGGGGGTTGCTTGCGTTTTCGGCTTGCCCCTTGCCGGCCAGGTAGGTGCACCCACGCATGTGAGGTACCGTTTTCATCGGGACACCTGTGGGAACGCGGGACGGTATGCCATGTGTTGTTGGGGGCGTGTTTCGATGGTTGCGTCGAGCGAAATGTGCGGAAAAAGCGTTTTTTCCCCCACATTTCGGACTTTGCAGGGGTGTCTGGGTAAAAAAATCTGGGGCGATGTGCGCAAATCACACCTCTGCGGATTCCCACGGGTGTCCTCTTTTCGGAAATGCATGGGGCTCCCTGTTTTCCTTGGTGGCTTGGACACCCGAGGCCCATATCTGTATGTTGTGCCGGTCGGCAGAATGGCTGAGATTCCCCTCTGCAAACAGACTGGGGGTTGCTTGCGTTTTCGGCTTGCCCCTTGCCGGCCAGGTAGGTGCACCCACGCATGTGAGGTACCGTTTTCATCGGGACACCTGTGGGAACGCGGGACGGTAGGCCATGTGTTGTTGGGGGCGTGTTTCGATGGGTGCGTCGAGCGAAATGTGCGGAAAAAGCGTTTTTTCCCCGACATTTCGGACTTTGCAGGGGTGTCTGGGTAAAAAAACCTGGGGCGATGTGCGCAAATCACACCTCTGTGGATTCCCACGGGTGTCCTCTTTTCGGAAATGCATGGGGCTCCCTGTTTTCCTTGGTGGCTTGGACACCCGAGGCCCATATCTGTATGTTGTGCCGGTCGGCAGAATGGCTGAGATTCCCCTCTGCAAACAGACTGGGGGTTGCTTGCGTTTTCGGCTTGCCCCTTGCCGGCCAGGTAGGTGCACCCACGCATGTGAGGTACCGTTTTCATCGGGACACCTGTGGGAACGCGGGACGGTATGCCATGTGTTGTTGGGGGCGTGTTTCGATGGGTGCGTCGAGCGAAATGTGCGTAAAAAGCGTTTTTTCCCCCACATTTCGGACTTTGCAGGGGTGTCTGAGTAAAAAAATCTGGGGCGATGTGCGCAAATCACACCTCTGCGGATTCCCACGGGTGTCCTCTTTTCGGAAATGCATGGGGCTCCCTGTTTTCCTTGGTGGCTTGGACACCCGAGGCCCATATCTGTATGTTGTGCCGGTCGGCAGAATGGCTGAGATTCCCCTCTGCAAACAGACTGGGGGTTGCTTGCGTTTTCGGCTTGCCCCTTGCCGGCCAGGTAGGTGCACCCACGCATGTGAGGTACCGTTTTCATCGGGACACCTGTGGGAACGCGGGACGGTATGCCATGTGTTGTTGGGGGCGTGTTTCGATGGTTGCGTCGAGCGAAATGTGCGGAAAAAGCGTTTTTTCCCCCACATTTCGGACTTTGCAGGGGTGTCTGGGTAAAAAAATCTGGGGCGATGTGCGCAAATCACACCTCTGCGGATTCCCACGGGTGTCCTCTTTTCGGAAATGCATGGGGCTCCCTGTTTTCCTTGGTGGCTTGGACACCCGAGGCCCATATCTGTATGTTGTGCCGGTCGGCAGAATGGCTGAGATTCCCCTCTGCAAACAGACTGGGGGTTGCTTGCGTTTTCGGCTTGCCCCTTGCCGGCCAGGTAGGTGCACCCACGCATGTGAGGTACCGTTTTCATCGGGACACCTGTGGGAACGCGGGACGGTAGGCCATGTGTTGTTGGGGGCGTGTTTCGATGGGTGCGTCGAGCGAAATGTGCGGAAAAAGCGTTTTTTCCCCCACATTTCGGACTTTGCAGGGGTGTCTGGGTAAAAAAATCTGGGGCGATGTGCGCAAATCACACCTCTGCGGATTCCCACGGGTGTCCTCTTTTCGGAAATGCATGGGGCTCCCTGTTTTCCTTGGTGGCTTGGACACCCGCGGCCCATATCTGTATGTTGTGCCGGTCGGCAGAATGGCTGAGATTCCCCTCTGCAAACAGACTGGGGGTTGCTTGCGTTTTCGGCTTGCCCCTTGCCGGCCAGGTAGGTGCACCCACGCATGTGAGGTACCGTTTTCATCGGGACACCTGTGGGAACGCGGGACGGTAGGCCATGTGTTGTTGGGGGCGTGTTTCGATGGGTGCGTCGAGCGAAATGTGCGGAAAAAGCGTTTTTTCCCCCACATTTCGGACTTTGCAGGGGTGTCTGGGTAAAAAAATCTGGGGCGATGTGCGCAAATCACACCTCTGCGGATTCCCACGGGTGTCCTCTTTTCGGAAATGCATGGGGCTCCCTGTTTTCCTTGGTGGCTTGGACACCCGAGGCCCATATCTGTATGTTGTGCCGTTCGGCAGAATGGCTGAGATTCCCCTCTGCAAACAGACTGGGGGTTGCTTGCGTTTTCGGCTTGCCCCTTGCCGGCCAGGTAGGTGCACCCACGCATGTGAGGTACCGTTTTCATCGGGACACCTGTGGGAACGCGGGACGGTAGGCCATGTGTTGTTGGGGGCGTGTTTCGATGGGTGCGTCGAGCGAAATGTGCGGAAAAAGCGTTTTTTCCCCCACATTTCGGACTTTGCAGGGGTGTCTGGGTAAAAAAATCTGGGGCGATGTGCGCAAATCACACCTCTGCGGATTCCCACGGGTGTCCTCTTTTCGGAAATGCATGGGGCTCCCTGTTTTCCTTGGTGGCTTGGACACCCGAGGCCCATATCTGTATGTTGTGCCGGTCGGCAGAATGGCTGAGATTCCCCTCTGCAAACAGACTGGGGGTTGCTTGCGTTTTCGGCTTGCCCCTTGCCGGCCAGGTAGGTGCACCCACGCATGTGAGGTACCGTTTTCATCGGGACACCTGTGGGAACGCGGGACGGTAGGCCATGTGTTGTTGGGGGCGTGTTTCGATGGGTGCGTCGAGCGAAATGTGCGGAAAAAGCGTTTTTTCCCCCACATTTCGGACTTTGCAGGGGTGTCTGGGTAAAAAAATCTGGGGCGATGTGCGCAAATCACACCTCTGCGGATTCCCACGGGTGTCCTCTTTTCGGAAATGCATGGGGCTCCCTGTTTTCCTTGGTGGCTTGGACACCCGAGGCCCATATCTGTATGTTGTGCCGGTCGGCAGAATGGCTGAGATTCCCCTCTGCAAACAGACTGGGGGTTGCTTGCGTTTTCGGCTTGCCCCTTGCCGGCCAGGTAGGTGCACCCACGCATGTGAGGTACCGTTTTCATCGGGACACCTGTGGGAACGCGGGACGGTAGGCCATGTGTTGTTGGGGGCGTGTTTCGATGGGTGCGTCGAGCGAAATGTGCGGAAAAAGCGTTTTTTCCCCCACATTTCGGACTTTGCAGGGGTGTCTGGGTAAAAAAATCTGGGGCGATGTGCGCAAATCACACCTCTGCGGATTCCCACGGGTGTCCTCTTTTCGGAAATGCATGGGGCTCCCTGTTTTCCTTGGTGGCTTGGACACCCGAGGCCCATATCTGTATGTTGTGCCGGTCGGCAGAATGGCTGAGATTCCCCTCTGCAAACAGACTGGGGGTTGCTTGCGTTTTCGGCTTGCCCCTTGCCGGCCAGGTAGGTGCACCCACGCATGTGAGGTACCGTTTTCATCGGGACACCTGTGGGAACGCGGGACGGTAGGCCATGTGTTGTTGGGGGCGTGTTTCGATGGGTGCGTCGAGCGAAATGTGCGGAAAAAGCGTTTTTTCCCCCACATTTCGGACTTTGCAGGGGTGTCTGGGTAAAAAAATCTGGGGCGATGTGCGCAAATCACACCTCTGCGGATTCCCACGGGTGTCCTCTTTTCGGAAATGCATGGGGCTCCCTGTTTTCCTTGGTGGCTTGGACACCCGAGGCCCATATCTGTATGTTGTGCCGTTCGGCAGAATGGCTGAGATTCCCCTCTGCAAACAGACTGGGGGTTGCTTGCGTTTTCGGCTTGCCCCTTGCCGGCCAGGTAGGTGCACCCACGCATGTGAGGTACCGTTTTCATCGGGACACCTGTGGGAACGCGGGACGGTAGGCCATGTGTTGTTGGGGGCGTGTTTCGATGGGTGCGTCGAGCGAAATGTGCGGAAAAAGCGTTTTTTCCCCCACATTTCGGACTTTGCAGGGGTGTCTGGGTAAAAAAATCTGGGGCGATGTGCGCAAATCACACCTCTGCGGATTCCCACGGGTGTCCTCTTTTCGGAAATGCATGGGGCTCCCTGTTTTCCTTGGTGGCTTGGACACCCGAGGCCCATATCTGTATGTTGTGCCGGTCGGCAGAATGGCTGAGATTCCCCTCTGCAAACAGACTGGGGGTTGCTTGCGTTTTCGGCTTGCCCCTTGCCGGCCAGGTAGGTGCACCCACGCATGTGAGGTACCGTTTTCATCGGGACACCTGTGGGAACGCGGGACGGTAGGCCATGTGTTGTTGGGGGCGTGTTTCGATGGGTGCGTCGAGCGAAATGTGCGGAAAAAGCGTTTTTTCCCCCACATTTCGGACTTTGCAGGGGTGTCTGGGTAAAAAAATCTGGGGCGATGTGCGCAAATCACACCTCTGCGGATTCCCACGGGTGTCCTCTTTTCGGAAATGCATGGGGCTCCCTGTTTTCCTTGGTGGCTTGGACACCCGAGGCCCATATCTGTATGTTGTGCCGGTCGGCAGAATGGCTGAGATTCCCCTCTGCAAACAGACTGGGGGTTGCTTGCGTTTTCGGCTTGCCCCTTGCCGGCCAGGTAGGTGCACCCACGCATGTGAGGTACCGTTTTCATCGGGACACCTGTGGGAACGCGGGACGGTAGGCCATGTGTTGTTGGGGGCGTGTTTCGATGGGTGCGTCGAGCGAAATGTGCGGAAAAAGCGTTTTTTCCCCGACATTTCGGACTTTGCAGGGGTGTCTGGGTAAAAAAACCTGGGGCGATGTGCGCAAATCACACCTCTGTGGATTCCCACGGGTGTCCTCTTTTCGGAAATGCATGGGGCTCCCTGTTTTCCTTGGTGGCTTGGACACCCGAGGCCCATATCTGTATGTTGTGCCGGTCGGCAGAATGGCTGAGATTCCCCTCTGCAAACAGACTGGGGGTTGCTTGCGTTTTCGGCTTGCCCCTTGCCGGCCAGGTAGGTGCACCCACGCATGTGAGGTACCGTTTTCATCGGGACACCTGTGGGAACGCGGGACGGTATGCCATGTGTTGTTGGGGGCGTGTTTCGATGGGTGCGTCGAGCGAAATGTGCGTAAAAAGCGTTTTTTCCCCCACATTTCGGACTTTGCAGGGGTGTCTGAGTAAAAAAATCTGGGGCGATGTGCGCAAATCACACCTCTGCGGATTCCCACGGGTGTCCTCTTTTCGGAAATGCATGGGGCTCCCTGTTTTCCTTGGTGGCTTGGACACCCGAGGCCCATATCTGTATGTTGTGCCGGTCGGCAGAATGGCTGAGATTCCCCTCTGCAAACAGACTGGGGGTTGCTTGCGTTTTCGGCTTGCCCCTTGCCGGCCAGGTAGGTGCACCCACGCATGTGAGGTACCGTTTTCATCGGGACACCTGTGGGAACGCGGGACGGTAGGCCATGTGTTGTTGGGGGCGTGTTTCGATGGGTGCGTCGAGCGAAATGTGCGGAAAAAGCGTTTTTTCCCCCACATTTCGGACTTTGCAGGGGTGTCTGGGTAAAAAAATCTGGGGCGATGTGCGCAAATCACACCTCTGCGGATTCCCACGGGTGTCCTCTTTTCGGAAATGCATGGGGCTCCCTGTTTTCCTTGGTGGCTTGGACACCCGCGGCCCATATCTGTATGTTGTGCCGGTCGGCAGAATGGCTGAGATTCCCCTCTGCAAACAGACTGGGGGTTGCTTGCGTTTTCGGCTTGCCCCTTGCCGGCCAGGTAGGTGCACCCACGCATGTGAGGTACCGTTTTCATCGGGACACCTGTGGGAACGCGGGACGGTAGGCCATGTGTTGTTGGGGGCGTGTTTCGATGGGTGCGTCGAGCGAAATGTGCGGAAAAAGCGTTTTTTCCCCCACATTTCGGACTTTGCAGGGGTGTCTGGGTAAAAAAATCTGGGGCGATGTGCGCAAATCACACCTCTGCGGATTCCCACGGGTGTCCTCTTTTCGGAAATGCATGGGGCTCCCTGTTTTCCTTGGTGGCTTGGACACCCGAGGCCCATATCTGTATGTTGTGCCGTTCGGCAGAATGGCTGAGATTCCCCTCTGCAAACAGACTGGGGGTTGCTTGCGTTTTCGGCTTGCCCCTTGCCGGCCAGGTAGGTGCACCCACGCATGTGAGGTACCGTTTTCATCGGGACACCTGTGGGAACGCGGGACGGTAGGCCATGTGTTGTTGGGGGCGTGTTTCGATGGGTGCGTCGAGCGAAATGTGCGGAAAAAGCGTTTTTTCCCCCACATTTCGGACTTTGCAGGGGTGTCTGGGTAAAAAAATCTGGGGCGATGTGCGCAAATCACACCTCTGCGGATTCCCACGGGTGTCCTCTTTTCGGAAATGCATGGGGCTCCCTGTTTTCCTTGGTGGCTTGGACACCCGAGGCCCATATCTGTATGTTGTGCCGGTCGGCAGAATGGCTGAGATTCCCCTCTGCAAACAGACTGGGGGTTGCTTGCGTTTTCGGCTTGCCCCTTGCCGGCCAGGTAGGTGCACCCACGCATGTGAGGTACCGTTTTCATCGGGACACCTGTGGGAACGCGGGACGGTAGGCCATGTGTTGTTGGGGGCGTGTTTCGATGGGTGCGTCGAGCGAAATGTGCGGAAAAAGCGTTTTTTCCCCCACATTTCGGACTTTGCAGGGGTGTCTGGGTAAAAAAATCTGGGGCGATGTGCGCAAATCACACCTCTGCGGATTCCCACGGGTGTCCTCTTTTCGGAAATGCATGGGGCTCCCTGTTTTCCTTGGTGGCTTGGACACCCGAGGCCCATATCTGTATGTTGTGCCGGTCGGCAGAATGGCTGAGATTCCCCTCTGCAAACAGACTGGGGGTTGCTTGCGTTTTCGGCTTGCCCCTTGCCGGCCAGGTAGGTGCACCCACGCATGTGAGGTACCGTTTTCATCGGGACACCTGTGGGAACGCGGGACGGTAGGCCATGTGTTGTTGGGGGCGTGTTTCGATGGGTGCGTCGAGCGAAATGTGCGGAAAAAGCGTTTTTTCCCCCACATTTCGGACTTTGCAGGGGTGTCTGGGTAAAAAAATCTGGGGCGATGTGCGCAAATCACACCTCTGCGGATTCCCACGGGTGTCCTCTTTTCGGAAATGCATGGGGCTCCCTGTTTTCCTTGGTGGCTTGGACACCCGAGGCCCATATCTGTATGTTGTGCCGGTCGGCAGAATGGCTGAGATTCCCCTCTGCAAACAGACTGGGGGTTGCTTGCGTTTTCGGCTTGCCCCTTGCCGGCCAGGTAGGTGCACCCACGCATGTGAGGTACCGTTTTCATCGGGACACCTGTGGGAACGCGGGACGGTAGGCCATGTGTTGTTGGGGGCGTGTTTCGATGGGTGCGTCGAGCAAAATGTGCGGAAAAAGCGTTTTTTCCCCCACATTTCGGACTTTGCAGGGGTGTCTGGGTAAAAAAATCTGGGGCGATGTGCGCAAATCACACCTCTGCGGATTCCCACGGGTGTCCTCTTTTCGGAAATGCATGGGGCTCCCTGTTTTCCTTGGTGGCTTGGACACCCGAGGCCCATATCTGTATGTTGTGCCGGTCGGCAGAATGGCTGAGATTCCCCTCTGCAAACATACTGGGGGTTGCTTGCGTTTTTTCGGCTTGCCCCTTGCCGGCTAGGTAGGTGCACCCACGCATGTGAGGTACCGTTTTCATCGGGACACCTGTGGGAACGCGGGACGGTAGGCCATGTGTTGTTGGGGGCGTGTTTCGATGGGTGCGTCGAGCGAAATGTGCGGAAAAAGCGTTTTTTCCCCCACATTTCGGACTTTGCAGGGGTGTCTGGGTAAAAAAATCTGGGGTGATGTGCGCAAATCACACCTCTGCGGATTCCCACGGGTGTCCTCTTTTCGGAAATGCATGGGGCTCCCTGTTTTCCTTGGTGGCTTGGACTCCCGAGGCCCATATCTGTATGTTGTGCCGGTCGGCAGAATGGCTGAGATTCCCCTCTGCAAACAGACTGGGGGTTGCTTGCGTTTTCGGCTTGCCCCTTGCCGGCCAGGTAGGTGCACCCACGCATGTGAGGTACCGTTTTCATCGGGACACCTGTGGGAACGCGGGACGGTAGGCCATGTGTTGTTGGGGGCGTGTTTCGATGGGTGCGTCGAGCAAAATGTGCGGAAAAAGCGTTTTTTCCCCCACATTTCGGACTTTGCAGGGGTGTCTGGGTAAAAAAATCTGGGGCGATGTGCGCAAATCACACCTCTGCGGATTCCCACGGGTGTCCTCTTTTCGGAAATGCATGGGGCTCCCTGTTTTCCTTGGTGGCTTGGACACCCGAGGCCCATATCTGTATGTTGTGCCGGTCGGCAGAATGGCTGAGATTCCCCTCTGCAAACATACTGGGGGTTGCTTGCGTTTTCAGCTTGCCCCTTGCCGGCTAGGTAGGTGCACCCACGCCTGTGAGGTACCGTTTTCATCGGGACACCTGTGGGAACGCGGGACGGTAGGCCATGTGTTGTTGGGGGCGTGTTTCGATGGGTGCGTCGAGCGAAATGTGCGGAAAAAGCGTTTTTTCCCCCACATTTCGGACTTTGCAGGGGTGTCTGGGTAAAAAAATCTGGGGCGATGTGCGCAAATCACACCTCTGCGGATTCCCACGGGTGTCCTCTTTTCGGAAATGCATGGGGCTCCCTGTTTTCCTTGGTGGCTTGGACACCCGAGGCCCATATCTGTATGTTGTGCCGGTCGGCAGAATGGCTGAGATTCCCCTCTGCAAACAGACTGGGGGTTGCTTGCGTTTTCGGCTTGCCCCTTGCCGGCCAGGTAGGTGCACCCACGCATGTGAGGTACCGTTTTCATCGGGACACCTGTGGGAACGCGGGACGGTAGGCCATGTGTTGTTGGGGGCGTGTTTCGATGGGTGCGTCGAGCGAAATGTGCGGAAAAAGCGTTTTTTCCCCCACATTTCGGACTTTGCAGGGGTGTCTGGGTAAAAAAATCTGGGGCGATGTGCGCAAATCACACCTCTGCGGATTCCCACGGGTGTCCTCTTTTCGGAAATGCATGGGGCTCCCTGTTTTCCTTGGTGGCTTGGACACCCGAGGCCCATATCTGTATGTTGTGCCGGTCGGCAGAATGGCTGAGATTCCCCTCTGCAAACAGACTGGGGGTTGCTTGCGTTTTCGGCTTGCCCCTTGCCGGCCAGGTAGGTGCACCCACGCATGTGAGGTACCGTTTTCATCGGGACACCTGTGGGAACGCGGGACGGTAGGCCATGTGTTGTTGGGGGCGTGTTTCGATGGGTGCGTCGAGCGAAATGTGCGGAAAAAGCGTTTTTTCCCCCACATTTCGGACTTTGCAGGGGTGTCTGGGTAAAAAAATCTGGGGCGATGTGCGCAAATCACACCTCTGCGGATTCCCACGGGTGTCCTCTTTTCGGAAATGCATGGGGCTCCCTGTTTTCCTTGGTGGCTTGGACACCCGAGGCCCATATCTGTATGTTGTGCCGGTCGGCAGAATGGCTGAGATTCCCCTCTGCAAACAGACTGGGGGTTGCTTGCGTTTTCGGCTTGCCCCTTGCCGGCCAGGTAGGTGCACCCACGCATGTGAGGTACCGTTTTTATCGGGACACCTGTGGGAACGCGGGACGGTAGGCCATGTGTTGTTGGGGGCGTGTTTCGATGGGTGCGTCGAGCGAAATGTGCGGAAAAAGTGTTTTTTCCCCCACATTTCGGACTTTGCAGGGGTGTCTGGGTAAAAAAATCTGGGGCGATGTGCGCAAATCACACCTCTGCGGATTCCCACGGGTGTCCTCTTTTCGGAAATGCATGGGGCTCCCTTTTTTCCTTGGTGGCTTGGACACCCGAGGCCCATATCTGTATGTTGTGCCGGTCGGCAGAATGGCTGAGATTCCCCTCTGCAAACAGACTGGGGGTTTCTTGCGTTTTCGGCTTGCCCCTTGCCGGCCAGGTAGGTGCACCCACTCATGTGAGGTACCGTTTTCATCGGGACACCTGTGGGAACGCGGGACGGCAGGCCATGTGTTGTTGGGGGCGTGTTTCGATGGGTGCGTCGAGCGAAATGTGCGGAAAAAGCAATTTTTCCCCCACATTTCGGACTTTGCAGGGGTGTCTGGGTAAAAAAATCTGGGGCGATGTGCGTAAATCACACCTCTGCGGATTCCCACGGGTGTCCTCTTTTCGGAAATGCATGGGGCTCCCTGTTTTCCTTGGTGGCTTGGACACCCGAGGCCCATATCTGTATGTTGTGCCGGTCGGCAGAATGGCTGAGATTCCCCTCTGCAAACAGACTGGGGGTTGCTTGCGTTTTCGGCTTTCCCCTTGCCGGCCAGGTAGGTGCACCCACTCATGTGAGGTACCGTTTTCATCGGGACACCTGTGGGAATGAGGGACGGTAGGCCATGTGTTGTTGGGGGCGTGTTTCGATGGGTGCGTCGAGCGAAATGTGCGGAAAAAGCGTGTTTTCCCCCACATTTCGGACTTTGCAGGGGTGTCAGGGTAAAAAAATCTGGGGCGATGTGCGCAAATCACACCTCTGCGGATTCCCACGGGTGTCCTCTTTTCGGAAATGCATGGGGCTCCCTGTTTTCCTTGGTGGCTTGGTCACCCGAGGCCCATATCTGTATGTTGTGCCGGTCGGCAGAATGGCTGAGATTCCCCTCTGCAAACAGACTGGGGGTTGCTTGCGTTTTCGGCTTGCCCCTTGCCGGCCAGGTAGGTGCACCCACGCATGTGAGGTACCGTTTTCATCGGGACACCTGTGGGAACGCGGGACGGTAGGCCATGTGTTGTTGGGGGCGTGTTTCGATGGGTGCGTCGAGCGAAATGTGCGGAAAAAGTTTTCCCCCACATTTCGGACTTTGCAGGGGTGTCTGGGTAAAAAAATCTGGGGCGATGTACGCAAATCACACCTCTGCGGATTCCCACGGGTGTCCTCTTTTCGGAAATGCATGGGGCTCCCTGTTTTCCTTGGTGGCTTGGACACCCGAGGCCCATATCTGTATGTTATGCCGGTCGGCAGAATGGCTGAGATTCCCCCCTGCAAACAGACTGGGGGTTGCTTGCGTTTTCGGCTTGCCCCTTGCCGGCCAGGTAGGTGCACCCACGCATGTGAGGTACCGTTTTCATCGGGACACCTGTGGGAACGCGGGACGGTAGGCCATGTGTTGTTGGGGGCGTGTTTCGATGGGTGCGTCGAGCGAAATGTGCGGAAAAAGCGTTTTTTCCCCCACATTTCGGACTTTGCAGGGGTGTCTGGGTAAAAAAATCTGGGGCGATGTGCGCAAATCACACCTCTGCGGATTCCCACGGGTGTCCTCTTTTCGGAAATGCATGGGGCTCCCTGTTTTCCTTGGTGGCTTGGACACCCGAGGCCCATATCTGTATGTTGTGCCGGTCGGCAGAATGGCTGAGATTCCCCTCTGCAAACAGACTGGGGGTTGCTTGCGTTTTCGGCTTTCCCCTTGCCGGCCAGGTAGGTGCACCCACTCATGTGAGGTACCGTTTTCATCGGGACACCTGTGGGAATGAGGGACGGTAGGCCATGTGTTGTTGGGGGCGTGTTTCGATGGGTGCGTCGAGCGAAATGTGCGGAAAAAGCGTGTTTTCCCCCACATTTCGGACTTTGCAGGGGTGTCAGGGTAAAAAAATCTGGGGCGATGTGCGCAAATCACACCTCTGCGGATTCCCACGGGTGTCCTCTTTTCGGAAATGCATGGGGCTCCCTGTTTTCCTTGGTGGCTTGGTCACCCGAGGCCCATATCTGTATGTTGTGCCGGTCGGCAGAATGGCTGAGATTCCCCTCTGCAAACAGACTGGGGGTTGCTTGCGTTTTCGGCTTGCCCCTTGCCGGCCAGGTAGGTGCACCCACGCATGTGAGGTACCGTTTTCATCGGGACACCTGTGGGAACGCGGGACGGTAGGCCATGTGTTGTTGGGGGCGTGTTTCGATGGGTGCGTCGAGCGAAATGTGCGGAAAAAGTTTTCCCCCACATTTCGGACTTTGCAGGGGTGTCTGGGTAAAAAAATCTGGGGCGATGTACGCAAATCACACCTCTGCGGATTCCCACGGGTGTCCTCTTTTCGGAAATGCATGGGGCTCCCTGTTTTCCTTGGTGGCTTGGACACCCGAGGCCCATATCTGTATGTTATGCCGGTCGGCAGAATGGCTGAGATTCCCCCCTGCAAACAGACTGGGGGTTGCTTGCGTTTTCGGCTTGCCCCTTGCCGGCCAGGTAGGTGCACCCACGCATGTGAGGTACCGTTTTCATCGGGACACCTGTGGGAACGCGGGACGGTAGGCCATGTGTTGTTGGGGGCGTGTTTCGATGGGTGCGTCGAGCGAAATGTGCGGAAAAAGCGTTTTTTCCCCCACATTTCGGACTTTGCAGGGGTGTCTGGGTAAAAAAATCTGGGGCGATGTGCGCAAATCACACCTCTGCGGATTCCCACGGGTGTCCTCTTTTCGGAAATGCATGGGGCTCCCTGTTTTCCTTGGTGGCTTGGACACCCGAGGCCCATATCTGTATGTTGTGCCGGTCGGCAGAATGGCTGAGATTCCCCTGTGCAAACAGACTGGGGGTTGCTTGCGTTTTCGGCTTGCCCCTTGCCGGCCAGGTAGGTGCACCCACGCATGTGAGGTACCGTTTTCATCGGGACACCTGTGGGAACGCGGGACGGTAGGCCATGTGTTGTTGGGGGCGTGTTTCGATGGGTGCGTCGAGCGAAATGTGCGGAAAAAGCGTTTTTTACCCCACATTTCGGACTTTGCAGGGGTGTCTGGGTAAAAAAATCTGGGGCGATGTGCGCAAATCACACCTCTGCGGATTCCCACGGGTGTCCTCTTTTCGGAAATGCATGGGGCTCCCTGTTTTTCTTGGTGGCTTGGACACCCGAGGCCCATATCTGTATGTTGTGCCGGTCGGCAGAATGGCTGAGATTCCCCTCTGCAAACAGACTGGGGGTTGCTTGCGTTTTCGGCTTGCCCCTTGCCGGCCAGGTAGGTGCACCCACGCATGTGAGGTACCGTTTTCATCGGGACACCTGTGGGAACGTGGGACGGTAGGCCATGTGTTGTTGGGGGCGTGTTTCGATGGGTGCGTCGAGCGAAATGTGCGGAAAAAGCGTTTTTTCCCCCACATTTCGGACTTTGCAGGGGTGTCTGGGTAAAAAAATCTGGGGCGATGTGCGCAAATCACACCTCTGCGGATTCCCACGGGTGTCCTCTTTTCGGAAATGCATGGGGCTCCCTGTTTTCCTTGGTGGCTTGGACACCCGAGGCCCATATCTGTATGTTGTGCCGGTCGGCAGAATGGCTGAGATTCCCCTCTGCAAACAGACTGGGGGTTGCTTGCGTTTTCGGCTTGCCCCTTGCCGGCCAGGTAGGTGCACCCACGCATGTGAGGTACCGTTTTCATCGGGACACCTGTGGGAACGCGGGACGGTAGGCCATGTGTTGTTGGAGGCGTGTTTCGATGGGTGCGTCGAGCGAAATGTGCGGAAAAAGCGTTTTTTCCCCCACATTTCGGACTTTGCAGGGGTGTCTGGGTAAAAAAATCTGGGGCGATGTGCGCAAATCACACCTCTGCGGATTCCCACGGGTGTCCTCTTTTCGGAAATGCATGGGGCTCCCTGTTTTCCTTGGTGGCTTGGACACCCGAGGCCCATATCTGTATGTTGTGCCGGTCGGCAGAATGGCTGAGATTCCCCTCTGCAAACAGACTGGGGGTTGCTTGCGTTTTCGGCTTGCCCCTTGCCGGCCAGGTAGGTGCACCCATGCATGTGAGGTACCGTTTTCATCGGGACACCTGTGGGAACGCGGGACGGTAGGCCATGTGTTGTTGGGGGCGTGTTTCGATGGGTGCGTCGAGCGAAATGTGCGGGAAAAGCGTTTTTTCCCCCACATTTCGGACTTTGCAGGGGTGTCTGGGTAAAAAAATTTGGGGCGATGTGCGCAAATCACACCTCTGCGGATTCCCACGGGTGTCCTCTTTTCGGAAATGCATGGGGCTCCCTGTTTTCCTTGGTGGCTTGGACACCGAGGCCCATATCTGTATGTTGTGCCGGTCGGCAGAATGGCTGAGATTCCCCTCTGCAAACAGACTGGGGGTTGCTTGCGTTTTCGGCTTGCCCCTTGCCGGCCAGGTAGGTGCACCCACGCATGTGAGGTACCGTTTTCATCGGGACACCTGTGGGAACGCGGGACGGTAGGTCATGTGTTGTTGGGGGCGTGTTTCGATGGGTGCGTCGAGCGAAATGTGCGGAAAAAGCGTTTTATCCCCCACATTTCGGACTTTGCAGGGGTGTCTGGGTAAAAAAATCTGGGGCGATGTGCGCAAATCACACCTCTGCGGATTCCCACGGGTGTCCTCTTTTCGGAAATGCATGGGGCTCCCTGTTTTCCTTGGTGGCTTGGACACCCGAGGCCCATATCTGTATGTTGTGCCGGTCGGCAGAATGGCTGAGATTCCCCTCTGCAAACATACTGGGGGTTGCTTGCGTTTTCGGCTTGCCCCTTGCCGGCCAGGTAGGTGCACCCACGCATGTGAGGTACCGTTTTCATCGGGACACCTGTGGGAACGCGGGACGGTAGGCCATGTGTTGTTGGGGGCGTGTTTCGATGGGTGCATCGAGCGAAATGTGCGGAAAAAGCGTTTTTTCCCCCACATTTCGGACTTTGCAGGGGTGTCTGGGTAAAAAAATCTGGGGCGATGTGCGCAAATCACACCTCTGCGGATTCCCACGGGTGTCCTCTTTTCGGAAATGCATGGGGCTCCCTGTTTTCCTTGGTGGCTTGGACACCCGAGGCCCATATCTGTATGTTGTGCCGGTCGGCAGAATGGCTGAGATTCCCCTCTGCAAACAGACTGGGGGTTGCTTGCGTTTTCGGCTTGCCCCTTGCCGGCCAGGTAGGTGCACCCACGCATGTGAGGTACCGTTTTCATCGGGACACCTGTGGGAACGCGGGACGGTAGGCCATGTGTTGTTGGGGGCGTGTTTCGATGGGTGCGTTGAGCGAAATGTGCGGAAAAAGCGTTTTTCCCCCACATTTCGGACTTTGCAGGGGTGTCTGGGTAAAAAAATCTGGGGCGATGTGCGCAAATCACACCTCTGCGGATTCCCACGGGTGTCCTCTTTTCGGAAATGCATGGGGCTCCCTGTTTTCCTTGGTGGCTTGGACACCCGAGGCCCATATCTGTATGTTGTGCCGGTCGGCAGAATGGCTGAGATTCCCCTCTGCAAACAGACTGGGGGTTGCTTGCGTTTTCGGCTTGCCCCTTGCCGGCCAGGTAGGTGCACCCACGCATGTGAGGTACCGTTTTCATCGGGACACCTGTGGGAACGCGGGACGGTAGGCCATGTGTTGTTGGGGGCGTGTTTCGATGGGTGCGTCGAGCAAAATGTGCGGAAAAAGCGTTTTTTCCCCCACATTTCGGACTTTGCAGGGGTGTCTGGGTAAAAAAATCTGGGGCGATGTGCGCAAATCACACCTCTGCGGATTCCCACGGGTGTCCTCTTTTCGGAAATGCATGGGGCTCCCTGTTTTCCTTGGTGGCTTGGACACCCGAGGCCCATATCTGTATGTTGTGCCGGTCGGCAGAATGGCTGAGATTCCCCTCTGCAAACATACTGGGGGTTGCTTGCGTTTTCGGCTTGCCCCTTGCCGGCTAGGTAGGTGCACCCACGCATGTGAGGTACCGTTTTCATCGGGACACCTGTGGGAACGCGGGACGGTAGGCCATGTGTTGTTGGGGGCGTGTTTCGATGGGTGCGTCGAGCGAAATGTGCGGAAAAAGCGTTTTTCCCCCCACATTTCGGACTTTGCAGGGGTGTCTGGGTAAAACAATCTGGGGCGATGTGCGCAAATCACACCTCTGCGGATTCCCACGGGTGTCCTCTTTTCGGAAATGCATGGGGCTCCCTGTTTTCCTTGGTGGCTTGGACACCCGAGGCCCATATCTGTATGTTGTGCCGGTCGGCAGAATGGCTGAGATTCCCCTCTGCAAACAGACTGGGGGTTGCTTGCGTTTTCGGCTTGCCCCTTGCCGGCCAGGTAGGTGCACCCACGCATGTGAGGTACCGTTTTCATCGGGACACCTGTGGGAACGCGGGACGGTAGGCCATGTGTTGTTGGGGGCGTGTTTCGATGGGTGCGTCGAGCGAAATGTGCGGAAAAAGCGTTTTTTCCCCCACATTTCGGACTTTGCAGGGGTGTCTGGGTAAAAAAATCTGGGGCGATGTGCGCAAATCACACCTCTGCGGATTCCCACGGGTGTCCTCTTTTCGGAAATGCATGGGGCTCCCTGTTTTCCTTGGTGGCTTGGACACCCGAGGCCCATATCTGTATGTTGTGCCGGTCGGCAGAATGGCTGAGATTCCCCTCTGCAAACAGACTGGGGGTTGCTTGCGTTTTCGGCTTGCCCCTTGCCGGCCAGGTAGGTGCACCCACGCATGTGAGGTACCGTTTTCATCGGGACACCTGTGGGAACGCGGGACAGTAGGCCATGTGTTGTTGGGGGCGTGTTTCGATGGGTGCGTCGAGCGAAATGTGCGGAAAAAGCGTTTTTTCCCCCACATTTCGGACTTTGGAGGGGTGTCTGGGTAAAAAAATCTGGGGCGATGTGCGCAAATCACACCTCTGCGGATTCCCACGGGTGTCCTCTTTTCGGAAATGCATGGGGCTCCCTGTTTTCCTTGGTGGCTTGGACACCCGAGGCCCATATCTGTATGTTGTGCCGGTCGGCAGAATGGCTGAGATTCCCCTCTGCAAACAGACTGGGGGTTGCTTGCGTTTTCGGCTTGCCCCTTGCCGGCCAGGTAGGTGCACCCACGCATGTGAGGTACCGTTTTTATCGGGACACCTGTGGGAACGCGGGACGGTAGGCCATGTGTTGTTGGGGGCGTGTTTCGATGGGTGCGTCGAGCGAAATGTGCGGAAAAAGTGTTTTTTCCCCCACATTTCGGACTTTGCAGGGGTGTCTGGGTAAAAAAATCTGGGGCGATGTGCGCAAATCACACCTCTGCGGATTCCCACGGGTGTCCTCTTTTCGGAAATGCATGGGGCTCCCTTTTTTCCTTGGTGGCTTGGACACCCGAGGCCCATATCTGTATGTTGTGCCGGTCGGCAGAATGGCTGAGATTCCCCTCTGCAAACAGACTGGGGGTTTCTTGCGTTTTCGGCTTGCCCCTTGCCGGCCAGGTAGGTGCACCCACTCATGTGAGGTACCGTTTTCATCGGGACACCTGTGGGAACGCGGGACGGCAGGCCATGTGTTGTTGGGGGCGTGTTTCGATGGGTGCGTCGAGCGAAATGTGCGGAAAAAGCGTTTTTTCCCCCACATTTCGGACTTTGCAGGGGTGTCTGGGTAAAAAAATCTGGGGCGATGTGCGTAAATCACACCTCTGCGGATTCCCACGGGTGTCCTCTTTTCGGAAATGCATGGGGCTCCCTGTTTTCCTTGGTGGCTTGGACACCCGAGGCCCATATCTGTATGTTGTGCCGGTCGGCAGAATGGCTGAGATTCCCCTCTGCAAACAGACTGGGGGTTGCTTGCGTTTTCGGCTTGCCCCTTGCCGGCCAGGTAGGTGCACCCACGCATGTGAGGTACCGTTTTCATCGGGACACCTGTGGGAACGAGGGACGGTAGGCCATGTGTTGTTGGGGGCGTGTTTCGATGGGTGCGTCGAGCGAAATGTGCGGAAAAAGTTTTCCCCCACATTTCGGACTTTGCAGGGGTGTCTGGGTAAAAAAATCTGGGGCGATGTGCGCAAATCACACCTCTGCGGATTCCCACGGGTGTCCTCTTTTCGGAAATGCATGGGGCTCCCTGTTTTCCTTGGTGGCTTGGACACCCGAGGCCCATATCTGTATGTTGTGCCGGTCGGCAGAATGGCTGAGATTCCCCTCTGCAAACAGACTGGGGGTTGCTTGCGTTTTCGGCTTGCCCCTTGCCGGCCAGGTAGGTGCACCCACGCATGTGAGGTACCGTTTTTATCGGGACACCTGTGGGAACGCGGGACGGTAGGCCATGTGTTGTTGGGGGCGTGTTTCGATGGGTGCCTCGAGCGAAATGTGCGGAAAAAGTGTTTTTTCCCCCACATTTCGGACTTTGCAGGGGTGTCTGGGTAAAAAAATCTGGGGCGATGTGCGCAAATCACACCTCTGCGGATTCCCACGGGTGTCCTCTTTTCGGAAATGCATGGGGCTCCCTTTTTTCCTTGGTAGCTTGGACACCCGAGGCCCATATCTGTATGTTGTGCCGGTCGGCAGAATGGCTGAGATTCCCCTCTGCAAACAGACTGGGGGTTTCTTGCGTTTTCGGCTTGCCCCTTGCCGGCCAGGTAGGTGCACCCACTCATGTGAGGTACCGTTTTCATCGGGACACCTGTGGGAACGCGGGACGGCAGGCCATGTGTTGTTGGGGGCGTGTTTCGATGGGTGCGTCGAGCGAAATGTGCGGAAAAAGCGTTTTTTCCCCCACATTTCGGACTTTGCAGGGGTGTCTGGGTAAAAAAATCTGGGGCGATGTGCGTAAATCACACCTCTGCGGATTCCCACGGGTGTCCTCTTTTCGGAAATGCATGGGGCTCCCTGTTTTCCTTGGTGGCTTGGACACCCGAGGCCCATATCTGTATGTTGTGCCGGTCGGCAGAATGGCTGAGATTCCCCTCTGCAAACAGACTGGGGGTTGCTTGCGTTTTCGGCTTGCCCCTTGCCGGCCAGGTAGGTGCACCCACGCATGTGAGGTACCGTTTTCATCGGGACACCTGTGGGAACGAGGGACGGTAGGCCATGTGTTGTTGGGGGCGTGTTTCGATGGGTGCGTCGAGCGAAATGTGCGGAAAAAGCGTTTTTTCCCCCACATTTCGGACTTTGCAGGGGTGTCTGGGTAAAAAAATCTGGGGCGATGTGCGCAAATCACACCTCTGCGGATTCCCACGGGTGTCCTCTTTTCGGAAATGCATGGGGCTCCCTGTTTTCCTTGGTGGCTTGGACACCCGAGGCCCATATCTGTATGTTGTGCCGGTCGGCAGAATGGCTGAGATTCCCCTCTGCAAACAGACTGGGGGTTGCTTGCGTTTTCGGCTTGCCCCTTGCCGGCCAGGTAGGTGCACCCACGCATGTGAGGTACCGTTTTCATCGGGACACCTGTGGGAACGCGGGACGGTAGGCCATGTGTTGTTGGGGGCGTGTTTCGATGGGTGCGTCGAGCGAAATGTGCGGAAAAAGTTTTCCCCCACATTTCGGACTTTGCAGGGGTGTCTGGGTAAAAAAATCTGGGGCGATGTGCGCAAATCACACCTCTCCGGATTCCCACGGGTGTCCTCTTTTCGGAAATGCATGGGGCTCCCTGTTTTCCTTGGTGGCTTGGACACCCGAGGCCCATATCTGTATGTTATGCCGGTCGGCAGAATGGCTGAGATTCCCCCCTGCAAACAGACTGGGGGTTGCTTGCGTTTTCGGCTTGCCCCTTGCCGGCCAGGTAGGTGCACCCACGCATGTGAGGTACCGTTTTCATCGGGACACCTGTGGGAACGCGGGACGGTAGGCCATGTGTTGTTGGGGGCGTGTTTCGATGGGTGCGTCGAGCGAAATGTGCGGAAAAAGCGTTTTTTCCCCCACATTTCGGACTTTGCAGGGGTGTCTGGGTAAAAAAATCTGGGGCGATGTGCGCAAATCACACCTCTGCGGATTCCCACGGGTGGCCTCTTTTCGGAAATGCATGGGGCTCCCTGTTTTCCTTGGTGGCTTGGACACCCGAGGCCCATATCTGTATGTTGTGCCGGTCGGCAGAATGGCTGAGATTCCCCTGTGCAAACAGACTGGGGGTTGCTTGCGTTTTCGGCTTGCCCCTTGCCGGCCAGGTAGGTGCACCCACGCATGTGAGGTACCGTTTTCATCGGGACACCTGTGGGAACGCGGGACGGTAGGCCATGTGTTGTTGGGGGCGTGTTTCGATGGGTGCGTCGAGCGAAATGTGCGGAAAAAGCGTTTTTCCCCCCACATTTCGGACTTTGCAGGGGTGTCTGGGTAAAAAAATCTGGGGCGATGTGCGCAAATCACACCTCTGCGGATTCCCACGGGTGTCCTCTTTTCGGAAATGCATGGGGCTCCCTGTTTTCCTTGGTGGCTTGGACACCCGAGGCCCATATCTGTATGTTGTGCCGGTCGGCAGAATGGCTGAGATTCCCCTCTGCAAACAGACTGGGGGTTGCTTGCGTTTTCGGCTTGCCCCTTGCCGGCCAGGTAGGTGCACCCACGCATGTGAGGTAGCGTTTTCATCGGGACACCTGTGGGAACGTGGGACGGTAGGCCATGTGTTGTTGGGGGCGTGTTTCGATGGGTGCGTCGAGCGAAATGTGCGGAAAAAGCGTTTTTTCCCCCACATTTCGGACTTTGCAGGGGTGTCTGGGTAAAAAAATCTGGGGCGATGTGCGCAAATCACACCTCTGCGGATTCCCACGGGTGTCCTCTTTTCGGAAATGCATGGGGCTCCCTGTTTTCCTTGGTGGCTTGGACACCCGAGGCCCATATCTGTATGTTGTGCCGGTCGGCAGAATGGCTGAGATTCCCCTCTGCAAACAGACTGGGGGTTTCTTGCGTTTTCGGCTTGCCCCTTGCCGGCCAGGTAGGTGCACCCACGCATGTGAGGTACCGTTTTCATCGGGACACCTGTGGGAACGCGGGACGGTAGGCCATGTGTTGTTGGGGGCGTGTTTCGATGGGTGCGTCGAGCGAAATGTGCGGAAAAAGCGTTTTTTCCCCCACATTTCGGACTTTGCAGGGGTGTCTGGGTAAAAAAATCTGGGGCGATGTGCGCAAATCACACCTCTGCGGATTCCCACGGGTGTCCTCTTTTCGGAAATGCATGGGGCTCCCTGTTTTCCTTGGTGGCTTGGACACCCGAGGCCCATATCTGTATGTTGTGCCGGTCGGCAGAATGGCTGAGATTCCCCTCTGCAAACAGACTGGGGGTTGCTTGCGTTTTCGGCTTGCCCCTTGCCGGCCAGGTAGGTGCACCCACGCATGTGAGGTACCGTTTTCATCGGGACACCTGTGGGAACGCGGGACGGTAGGCCATGTGTTGTTGGGGGCGTGTTTCGATGGGTGCGTCGAGCGAAATGTGCGGAAAAAGCGTTTTTCCCCCACATTTCGGACTTTGCAGGGGTGTCTGGGTAAAAAAATCTGGGGCGATGTGCGCAAATCACACCTCTGCGGATTCCCACGGGTGTCCTCTTTTCGGAAATGCATGGGGCTCCCTGTTTTCCTTGGTGGCTTGGACACCCGAGGCCCATATCTGTATGTTGTGCCGGTCGGCAGAATGGCTGAGATTCCCCTCTGCAAACAGACTGGGGTTTGCTTGCGTTTTCGGCTTGCCCCTTGCCGGCCAGGTAGGTGCACCCACGCATGTGAGGTACCGTTTTCATCGGGACACCTGTGGGAACGCGGGACGGTAGGTCATGTGTTGTTGGGGGCGTGTTTCGATGGGTGCGTCGAGCGAAATGTGCGGAAAAAGCGTTTTTTCCCCCACATTTCGGACTTTGCAGGGGTGTCTGGGTAAAAAAATCTGGGGCGATGTGCGCAAATCACACCTCTGCGGATTCCCACGGGTGTCCTCTTTTCGGAAATGCATGGGGCTCCCTGTTTTCCTTGGTGGCTTGGACACCCGAGGCCCATATCTGTATGATGTGAGAGTGTGACATTTCCGGTGTGAAAACAGACTTGGGGTTACTTGTGTTTTAGGCTTTCCCCTTGGCGGCCAGGTAGGTGCACCCACACATGTGAGGTACCGTTTTCATCGGGACACCTGTGGGAACGCGGGACGGTAGGCCATGTGTTGTTGGGGGCGTGTTTCGATGGCTGCGTCGAGCGAAATGTGCGGAAAAAGTGTTATTTTCCCCACATTTCGGACTTTGCAGGGGTGTCTGGGTAATAAATTCTGGGGCAATTTGGGCATATCATACCTCTGCGGATTCCCACGGGTGTCCTCTTTTCGGAAATGCATGGGGTTCCCTGTTTTCCTCGGTGGCTTGGACACCCGAGGCCCATATCTGTATGTTGTGCCGGTCGGCAGAATGGCTGAGATTCCCCTCTGCAAACAGACTGGGGGTTGCTTGCGTTTTCGGCTTGCCCCTTGCCGGCCAGGTAGGTGCACCCACGCATGTGAGGTACCGTTTTCATCGGGACACCTGTGGGAACGCGGGACGGTAAGCCATGTGTTGTTGGGGGCGTGTTTCGATGGGTGCGTCGAGCGAAATGTGCGGAAAAAGCGTTTTTTCCCCCACATTTCGGACTTTGCAGGGGTGTCTGGGTAAAAAAATCTGGGGCGATGTGCGCAAATCACACCTCTGCGGATTCCCACGGGTGTCCTATTTTCGGAAATGCATGGGGCTCCCTGTTTTCCTTGGTGGCTTGGACACCCGAGGCCCATATCTGTATGTTGTGCCGGTCGGCAGAATGGCTGAGATTCCCCTCTGCAAACAGACTGGGGGTTGCTTGCGTTTTCGGCTTGCCCCTTGCCGGCCAGGTAGGTGCACCCACGCATGTGAGGTACCGTTTTCATCGGGACACCTGTGGGAACGCGGGACGGTAGGCCATGTGTTGTTGGGGGCGTGTTTCGATGGGTGCGTCGAGCGAAATGTGCGGAAAAAGCGTTTTTTCCACCACATTTCAGACTTTGCAGGGGTGTCTGGGTAAAAAAATCTGGGGCGATGTGCGCAAATCACACCTCTGCGGATTCCCACGGGTGTCCTATTTTCGGAAATGCATGGGGCTCCCTGTTTTCCTTGGTGGCTTGGACACCCGAGGCCCATATCTGTATGATGTGAGAGTGTGACATTTCCGGTGTGAAAACAGACTTGGGGTTACTTGTGTTTTAGGCTTTCCCCTTGGCGGCCAGGTAGGTGCACCCACACATGTGAGGTACCGTTTTCATCGGGACACCTGTAGGAACGCGGGACGGTAGGCCATGTGTTGTTGGGGGCGTGTTTCGATGGGTGCGTCGAGCGAAATGTGCGGAAAAAGTGTTATTTTCCCCACATTTCGGACTTTGCAGGGGTGTCTGGGTAATAAATTCTGGGGCAATTTGGGCATATCATACCTCTGCGGATTCCCACGGGTGTCCTCTTTCCGGAAATGCATGGGGTTCCCTGTTTTCCTCGGTGGCTTGGATACCCGAGGCCCATATCTGTACATTGTGCCGGTCGGCAGAATGTCTGAGATTTCCCTCTGAAAACAGACTTGGGGTTACTTGTGTTTTAGGCTTTCCCCTTGGCGGCCAGGTAGGTGCACCCACACATGTGAGGTACTGTTTTCATCGGGACACCGGTGGGAACGCGGGACAGTAGGCCATGTGTTGTTGGGGGCGTGTTTCGATGGGTGAGTCGAGCGAAATGTGAGGAAAATGCGTATTTTTTCCCACATTTCGGACTTTGCGGGGGTGTCTGGGTAATAAATTCTGGGGCGATTTGGGCATATCATACCTCTGCGGATTCCCACGGGTGTCCTCTTTCCGGAAATGCATGGGGTTCCCTGTTTTCCTTGGTGGCTTGGACACCCGAGGCCCATATCTGTATGATGTGAGAGTGTGACATTTCCGGTGTGAAAACAGACTTGGGGTTACTTGTGTTTTAGGCTTTCCCCTTGGCGGCCAGGTAGGTGCACCCACACATGTGAGGTACCATTTTCATCGGGACACCTGTGGGAACGCGTGACGGTAGGCCATGTGTTGTTGGGGGCGTGTTTCGATGGGTGCGTCGAGCGAAAATGTGCGGAAAAAGCTTTTTTTTCCCCACATTTCGGACTTTGCAGGGGTGTCTGGGTAATACATTCTGGGGCAATTTGGGCATATCATACCTCTGCGGATTCCCACGGGTGTCCTCTTTTCGGAAATGCATGGGGTTCCCTGTTTTCCTTGGTGGCTTGGACACCCGAGGCCCATATCTGTACATTGTGCCGGTCGGCAGAATGTCTGAGATTTCCCTCTGAAAACAGACTTGGGGTTACTTGTGTTTTAGGCTTTCCCCTTGGCGGCCAGGTAGGTGCACCCACACATGTGAGGTACCGTTTTCATCGGGACACCTGTGGGAACGCGGGACGGTAGGCCATGTGTTGTTGGGGGCGTGTTTCGATGGGTGAGTCGAGCGAAATGTGAGGAAAATGCGTATTTTTTCCCACATTTCGGACTTTGCGGGGGTGTCTGGGTAATAAATTCTGGGGCGATTTGGGCATATCATACCTCTGCGGATTCCCACGGGTGTCCTCTTTCCGGAAATGCATGGGGTTCCCTGTTTTCCTCGGTGGCTTGGACACCTGAGGCCCATATCTGTACATTGTGCCGGTCGACAGAATGTCTGAGATTTCCCTCTGAAAACAGACTTGGGGTTACTTGTGTTTTAGGCTTTCCCCTTGGCGGCCAGGTAGGTGCACCCACACATGTGAGGTACCGTTTTCATCGGGACACCTGTGGGAACGCGGGACAGTAGGCCATGTGTTGTTGGGGGCGTGTTTCGATGGGTGAGTCGAGCGAAATGTGAGGAAAATGCGTATTTTTTCCCACATTTCGGACTTTGCAGGGGTGTCTGGGTAATAAATTCTGGGGCGATTTGGGCATATCATACCTCTGCGGATTCCCACGGGTGTCCTCTTTCCGGAAATGCATGGGGTTCCCTGTTTTCCTTGGTGGCTTGGACACCCGAGGCCCATATCTGTATGATGTGAGAGTGTGACATTTCCGGTGTGAAAACAGACTTGGGGTTACTTGTGTTTTAGGCTTTCCCCTTGGCGGCCAGGTAGGTGCACCCACACATGTGAGGTACCGTTTTCATCGGGACACCTGTGGGAACGCGTGACGGTAGGCCATGTGTTGTTGGGGGCGTGTTTCGATGGGTGCGTCGAGCGAAATGTGCGGAAAAAGCGTTTTTTTCCCCACATTTCGGACTTTGCAGGGGTGTCTGGGTAAAAAAATCTGGGGCGATGTGCGCAAATCACACCTCTGCGGATTCCCACGGGTGTCCTCTTTTCGGAAATGCATGGGGCTCCCTGTTTTCCTTGGTGGCTTGGACACCCGAGGCCCATATCTGTATGTTATGCCGGTCGGCAGAATGGCTGAGATTCCCCCCTGCAAACAGACTGGGGGTTGCTTGCGTTTTCGGCTTGCCCCTTGCCGGCCAGGTAGGTGCACCCACGCATGTGAGGTACCGTTTTCATCGGGACACCTGTGGGAACGCGGGACGGTAGGCCATGTGTTGTTGGGGGCGTGTTTCGATGGGTGCGTCGAGCGAAATGTGCGGAAAAAGCGTTTTTTCCCCCACATTTCGGACTTTGCAGGGGTGTCTGGGTAAAAAAATCTGGGGCGATGTGCGCAAATCACACCTCTGCGGATTCCCACGGGTGTCCTCTTTTCGGAAATGCATGGGGCTCCCTGTTTTCCTTGGTGGCTTGGACACCCGAGGCCCATATCTGTATGTTGTGCCGGTCGGCAGAATGGCTGAGATTCCCCTCTGCAAACAGACTGGGGTTTGCTTGCATTTTCGGCTTGCCCCTTGCCGGCCAGGTAGGTGCACCCACGCATGTGAGGTACCGTTTTCATCGGGACACCTGTGGGAACGCGGGACGGTAGGCCATGTGTTGTTGGGGGCGTGTTTCGATGGGTGCGTCGAGCGAAATGTGCGGAAAAAGCGTTTTTTCCCCCACATTTCGGACTTTGCAGGGGTGTCTGGGTAAAAAAATCTGGGGCGATGTGCGCAAATCACACCTCTGCGGATTCCCACGGGTGTCCTCTTTTCGGAAATGCATGGGGCTCCCTGTTTTCCTTGGTGGCTTGGACACCCGAGGCCCATATCTGTATGTTGTGCCGGTCGGCAGAATGGCTGAGATTCCCCTGTGCAAACAGACTGGGGGTTGCTTGCGTTTTCGGCTTGCCCCTTGCCGGCCAGGTAGGTGCACCCACGCATGTGAGGTACCGTTTTCATCGGGACACCTGTGGGAACGCGGGACGGTAGGCCATGTGTTGTTGGGGGCGTGTTTCGATGGGTGCGTCGAGCGAAATGTGCGGAAAAAGCGTTTTTTCCCCCACATTTCGGACTTTGCAGGGGTGTCTGGGTAAAAAAATCTGGGGCGATGTGCGCAAATCACACCTCTGCGGATTCCCACGGGTGTCCTCTTTTCGGAAATGCATGGGGCTCCCTGTTTTCCTTGGTGGCTTGGACACCCGAGGCCCATATCTGTATGTTGTGCCGGTCGGCAGAATGGCTGAGATTCCCCTCTGCAAACAGACTGGGGGTTGCTTGCGTTTTCGGCTTGCCCCTTGCCGGCCAGGTAGGTGCACCCACGCATGTGAGGTACCGTTTTCATAGGGACACCTGTGGGAACGCGGGACGGTAGGCCATGTGTTGTTGGGGGCGTGTTTCGATGGGTGCGTCGAGCGAAATGTGCGGAAAAAGCGTTTTTTCCCCCACATTTCGGACTTTGCAGGGGTGTCTGGGTAAAAAAATCTGGGGCGATGTGCGCAAATCACACCTCTGCGGATTCCCACGGGTGTCCTCTTTTCGGAAATGCATGGGGCTCCCTGTTTTCCTTGGTGGCTTGGACACCCGAGGCCCATATCTGTATGTTGTGCCGGTCGGCAGAATGGCTGAGATTCCCCTCTGCAAACAGACTGGGGGTTGCTTGCGTTTTCGGCTTGCCCCTTGCCGGCCAGGTAGGTGCACCCACGCATGTGAGGTACCGTTTTCATCGGGACACCTGTGGGAACGCGGGACGGTAGGCCATGTGTTGTTGGGGGCGTGTTTCGATGGGTGCGTCGAGCGAAATGTGCGGAAAAAGCGTTTTTTCCCCCACATTTCGGACTTTGCAGGGGTGTCTGGGTAAAAAAATCTGGGGCGATGTGCGCAAATCACACCTCTGCGGATTCCCACGGGTGTCCTCTTTTCGGAAATGCATGGGGCTCCCTGTTTTCCTTGGTGGCTTGGACACCCGAGGCCCATATCTGTATGTTGTGCCGGTCGGCAGAATGGCTGAGATTCCCCTCTGCAAACAGACTGGGGGTTGCTTGCGTTTTCGGCTTGCCCCTTGCCGGCCAGGTAGGTGCACCCACGCATGTGAGGTACCGTTTTCATCGGGACACCTGTGGGAACGCGGGACGGTAGGCCATGTGTTGTTGGGGGCGTGTTTCGATGGGTGCGTCGAGCGAAATGTGCGGAAAAAGCGTTTTTTCCCCCACATTTCGGACTTTGCAGGGGTGTCTGGGTAAAAAAATCTGGGGCGATGTGCACAAATCACACCTCTGCGGATTCCCACGGGTGTCCTCTTTTCGGAAATGCATGGGGCTCCCTGTTTTCCTTGGTGGCTTGGACACCCGAGGCCCATATCTGTATGTTGTGCCGGTCGGCAGAATGGCTGAGATTCCCCTCTGCAAACAGACTGGGGGTTGCTTGCGTTTTCGGCTTGCCCCTTGCCGGCCAGGTAGGTGCACCCACGCATGTGAGGTACCGTTTTCATCGGGACACCTGTGGGAACGCGGGATGGTAGGTCATGTGTTGTTGGGGGCGTGTTTCGATGGGTGCGTCGAGCGAAATGTGCGGAAAAAGCGTTTTTTCCCCCACATTTCGGACTTTGCAGGGGTGTCTGGGTAAAAAAATCTGGGGCGATGTGCGCAAATCACACCTCTGCGGATTCCCACGGGTGTCCTCTTTTCGGAAATGCATGGGGCTCCCTGTTTTCCTTGGTGGCTTGGACACCCGAGGCCCATATCTGTATGTTGTGCCGGTCGGCAGAATGGCTGAGATTCCCCTCTGCAAACATACTGGGGGTTGCTTGCGTTTTCGGCTTGCCCCTTGCCGGCCAGGTAGGTGCACCCACGCATGTGAGGTACCGTTTTCATCGGGACACCTGTGGGAACGCGGGACGGTAGGCCATGTGTTGTTGGGGGCGTGTTTCGATGGGTGCGTCGAGCGAAATGTGCGGAAAAAGCGTTTTTTCCCCCACATTTCGGACTTTGCAGGGGTGTCTGGGTAAAAAAATCTGGGGCGATGTGCACAAATCACACCTCTGCGGATTCCCACGGGTGTCCTCTTTTCGGAAATGCATGGGGCTCCCTGTTTTCCTTGGTGGCTTGGACACCCGAGGCCCATATCTGTATGTTGTGCCGGTCGGCAGAATGGCTGAGATTCCCCTCTGCAAACAGACTGGGGGTTGCTTGCGTTTTCGGCTTGCCCCTTGCCGGCCAGGTAGGTGCACCCACGCATGTGAGGTACCGTTTTCATCGGGACACCTGTGGGAACGCGGGACGGTAGGTCATGTGTTGTTGGGGGCGTGTTTCGATGGGTGCGTCGAGCGAAATGTGCGGAAAAAGCGTTTTTTCCCCCACATTTCGGACTTTGCAGGGGTGTCTGGGTAAAAAAATCTGGGGCGATGTGCGCAAATCACACCTCTGCGGATTCCCACGGGTGTCCTCTTTTCGGAAATGCATGGGGCTCCCTGTTTTCCTTGGTGGCTTGGACACCCGAGGCCCATATCTGTATGTTGTGCCGGTCGGCAGAATGGCTGAGATTCCCCTCTGCAAACATACTGGGGGTTGCTTGCGTTTTCGGCTTGCCCCTTGCCGGCCAGGTAGGTGCACCCACGCATGTGAGGTACCGTTTTCATCGGGACACCTGTGGGAACGCGGGACGGTAGGCCATGTGTTGTTGGGGGCGTGTTTCGATGGGTGCATCGAGCGAAATGTGCGGAAAAAGTGTTTTTTCCCCCACATTTCGGACTTTGCAGGGGTGTCTGGGTAAAAAAATCTGGGGCGATGTGCGCAAATCACACCTCTGCGGATTCCCACGGGTGTCCTCTTTTCGGAAATGCATGGGGCTCCCTGTTTTCCTTGGTGGCTTGGACACCCGAGGCCCATATCTGTATGTTGTGCCGGTCGGCAGAATGGCTGAGATTCCCCTCTGCAAACAGACTGGGGGTTGCTTGCGTTTTCGGCTTGCCCCTTGCCGGCCAGGTAGGTGCACCCACGCATGTGAGGTACCGTTTTCATCGGGACACCTGTGGGAACGCGGGACGGTAGGCCATGTGTTGTTGGGGGCGTGTTTCGATGGGTGCGTCGAGCGAAATGTGCGGAAAAAGCGTTTTTTCCCCCACATTTCGGACTTTGCAGGGGTGTCTGGGTAAAAAAATCTGGGGCGATGTGCGCAAATCACACCTCTGCGGATTCCCACGGGTGTCCTCTTTTCGGAAATGCATGGGGCTCCCTGTTTTCTTTGGTGGCTTGGACACCCGAGGCCCATATCTGTATGTTGTGCCGGTCGGCAGAATGGCTGAGATTCCCCTCTGCAAACAGACTGGGGGTTGCTTGCGTTTTCGGCTTTCCCCTTGCCGGCCAGGTAGGTGCACCCACGCATGTGAGGTACCGTTTTCATCGGGACACCTGTGGGAACGCGGGACGGTAGGCCATGTGTTGTTGGGGGCGTGTTTCGATGGGTGCGTCGAGCGAAATGTGCGGAAAAAGCGTTTTTTCCCCCACATTTCGGACTTTGCAGGGGTGTCCGGGTAAAAAAATCTGGGGCGATGTGCGCAAATCACACCTCTGCGGATTCCCACGGGTGTCCTCTTTTCGGAAATGCATGGGGCTCCCTTTTTTCCTTGGTGGCTTGGACACCCGAGGCCCATATCTGTATGTTGTGCCGGTCGGCAGAATGGCTGAGATTCCCCTCTGCAAACAGACTGGGGGTTGCTTGCGTTTTCGGCTTGCCCCTTGCCGGCCAGGTAGGTGCACCCACGCATGTGAGGTACCGTTTTCATCGGGACACCTGTGGGGACGCGGGACGGTAGGCCATGTGTTGTTGGGGGCGTGTTTCGATGGGTGCGTCGAGCGAAATGTGCGGAAAAAGCGTTTTTTCCACCACATTTCAGACTTTGCAGGGGTGTCTGGGTAAAAAAATCTGGGGCGATGTGCGCAAATCACACCTCTGCGGATTCCCACGGGTGTCCTCTTTTCGGAAATGCATGGGGCTCCCTGTTTTCCTTGGTGGCTTGGACACCCGAGGCCCATATCTGTATGATGTGAGAGTGTGACATTTCCGGTGTGAAAACAGACTTGGGGTTACTTGTGTTTTAGGCTTTCCCCTTGGCGGCCAGGTAGGTGCACCCACACATGTGAGGTACCGTTTTCATCGGGACACCTGTAGGAACGCGGGACGGTAGGCCATGTGTTGTTGGGGGCGTGTTTCGATGGGTGCGTCGAGCGAAATGTGCGGAAAAAGTGTTATTTTCCCCACATTTCGGACTTTGCAGGGGTGTCTGGGTAATAAATTCTGGGGCAATTTGGGCATATCATACCTCTGCGGATTCCCACGGGTGTCCTCTTTTCGGAAATGCATGGGGTTCCCTGTTTTCCTCGGTGGCTTGGACACCCGAGGCCCATATCTGTACATTGTGCCGGTCGGCAGAATGTCTGAGATTTCCCTCTGAAAACAGACTTGGGGTTACTTGTGTTTTAGGCTTTCCCCTTGGCGGCCAGGTAGGTGCACCCACACATGTGAGGTACCGTTTTCATCGGGACACCTGTGGGAACGCGGGACGGTAGGCCATGTGTTGTTGGGGGCGTGTTTCGATGGGTGAGTCGAGCGAAATGTGAGGAAAATGCTTATTTTTTCCCACATTTCGGACTTTGCAGGGGTGTCTGGGTAATAAATTCTTGGGCGATTTGGGCATATCATACCTCTGCGGATTCCCACGGGTGTCCTCTTTCCGGAAATGCATGGGGTTCCCTGTTTTCCTCGGTGGCTTGGACACCCGAGGCCCATATCTGTACATTGTGCCGGTCGGCAGAATGTCTGAGATTTCCCTCTGAAAACAGACTTGGGGTTACTTGTGTTTTAGGCTTTCCCCTTGGCGGCCAGGTAGGTGCACCCATACATGTGAGGTACTGTTTTCATCGGGACACCTGTGGGAACGCGGGACAGTAGGCCATGTGTTGTTGGGGGCGTGTTTCGATGGGTGAGTCGAGCGAAATGTGAGGAAAATGCGTATTTTTTCCCACATTTCGGACTTTGCGGGGGTGTCTGGGTAATAAATTCTGGGGCGATTTGGGCATATCATACCTCTGCGGATTCCCACGGGTGTCCTCTTTCCAGAAATGCATGGGGTTCCCTGTTTTCCTTGGTGGCTTGGACACCCGAGGCCCATATCTGTATGATGTGAGAGTGTGACATTTCCGGTGTGAAAACAGACTTGGGGTTACTTGTGTTTTAGGCTTTCCCCTTGGCGGCCAGGTAGGTGCACCCACACATGTGAGGTACCGTTTTCATCGGGACACCTGTGGGAACGCGGGACGGTAGGCCATGTGTTGTTGGGGGAGTGTTTCGATGGGTGAGTCGAGCGAAATGTGAGGAAAATGCGTATTTTTTCCCACATTTCGGACTTTGCGGGGGTGTCTGGGTAATAAATTCTTGGGCGATTTGGGCATATCATACCTCTGCGGATTCCCACGGGTGTCCTCTTTCCGGAAATGCATGGGGTTCCCTGTTTTCCTCGGTGGCTTGGACACCCGAGGCCCATATCTGTACATTGTGCCGGTCGGCAGAATGTCTGAGATTTCCCTCTGAAAACAGACTTGGGGTTACTTGTGTTTTAGGCTTTCCCCTTGGCGGCCAGGTAGGTGCACCCACACATGTGAGGTACTGTTTTCATCGGGACACATGTGGGAACGCGGGACAGTAGTCCATGTGTTGTTGGGGGCGTGTTTCGATGGGTGAGTCGAGCGAAATGTGAGGAAAATGCGTATTTTTTCCCACATTTCGGACTTTGCGGGGGTGTCTGGGTAATAAATTCTGGGGCGATTTGGGCATATCATACCTCTGCGGATTCCCACGGGTGTCCTCTTTCCGGAAATGCATGGGGTTCCCTGTTTTCCTTGGTGGCTTGGACACCCGAGGCCCATATCTGTATGATGTGAGAGTGTGACATTTCCGGTGTGAAAACAGACTTGGGGTTACTTGTGTTTTAGGCTTTCCCCTTGGCGGCCAGGTAGGTGCACCCACACATGTGAGGTACCGTTTTCATCGGGACACCTGTGGGAACGCGTGACGGTATGCCATGTGTTGTTGGGGGCGTGTTTCGATGGGTGCGTCGAGCGAAAATGTGCGGAAAAAGCTTTTTTTTCCCACATTTCGGACTTTGCAGGGGTGTCTGGGTAATAAATTCTGGGGCAATTTGGGCATATCATACCTCTGCGGATTCCCACGGGTGTCCTCTTTTCGGAAATGCATGGGGTTCCCTGTTTTCCTTGGTGGCTTGGACACCCGAGGCCCATATCTGTACATTGTGCCGGTCGGCAGAATGTCTGAGATTTCCCTCTGAAAACAGACTTGGGGTTACTTGTGTTTTAGGCTTTCCCCTTGGTGGCCAGGTAGGTGCACCCACACATGTGAGGTACCGTTTTCATCGGGACACCTGTGGGAACGCGGGACGGTAGGCCATGTGTTGTTGGGGGCGTGTTTCGATGGGTGCGTCGAGCGAAATGTGCGGAAAAAGCGTTTTTTCCCCCACATTTCGGACTTTGCAGGGGTGTCTGGGTAAAAAAATCTGGGGCGATGTGCACAAATCACACCTCTGCGGATTCCCACGGGTGTCCTCTTTTCGGAAATGCATGGGGCTCCCTGTTTTCCTTGGTGGCTTGGACACCCGAGGCCCATATCTGTATGTTGTGCCGGTCGGCAGAATGGCTGAGATTCCCCTCTGCAAACAGACTGGGGGTTGCTTGCGTTTTCGGCTTGCCCCTTGCCGGCCAGGTAGGTGCACCCACGCATGTGAGGTACCGTTTTCATCGGGACACCTGTGGGAACGCGGGATGGTAGGTCATGTGTTGTTGGGGGCGTGTTTCGATGGGTGCGTCGAGCGAAATGTGCGGAAAAAGCGTTTTTTCCCCCACATTTCGGACTTTGCAGGGGTGTCTGGGTAAAAAAATCTGGGGCGATGTGCGCAAATCACACCTCTGCGGATTCCCACGGGTGTCCTCTTTTCGGAAATGCATGGGGCTCCCTGTTTTCCTTGGTGGCTTGGACACCCGAGGCCCATATCTGTATGTTGTGCCGGTCGGCAGAATGGCTGAGATTCCCCTCTGCAAACATACTGGGGGTTGCTTGCGTTTTCGGCTTGCCCCTTGCCGGCCAGGTAGGTGCACCCACGCATGTGAGGTACCGTTTTCATCGGGACACCTGTGGGAACGCGGGACGGTAGGCCATGTGTTGTTGGGGGCGTGTTTCGATGGGTGCGTCGAGCGAAATGTGCGGAAAAAGCGTTTTTTCCCCCACATTTCGGACTTTGCAGGGGTGTCTGGGTAAAAAAATCTGGGGCGATGTGCACAAATCACACCTCTGCGGATTCCCACGGGTGTCCTCTTTTCGGAAATGCATGGGGCTCCCTGTTTTCCTTGGTGGCTTGGACACCCGAGGCCCATATCTGTATGTTGTGCCGGTCGGCAGAATGGCTGAGATTCCCCTCTGCAAACAGACTGGGGGTTGCTTGCGTTTTCGGCTTGCCCCTTGCCGGCCAGGTAGGTGCACCCACGCATGTGAGGTACCGTTTTCATCGGGACACCTGTGGGAACGCGGGACGGTAGGTCATGTGTTGTTGGGGGCGTGTTTCGATGGGTGCGTCGAGCGAAATGTGCGGAAAAAGCGTTTTTTCCCCCACATTTCGGACTTTGCAGGGGTGTCTGGGTAAAAAAATCTGGGGCGATGTGCGCAAATCACACCTCTGCGGATTCCCACGGGTGTCCTCTTTTCGGAAATGCATGGGGCTCCCTGTTTTCCTTGGTGGCTTGGACACCCGAGGCCCATATCTGTATGTTGTGCCGGTCGGCAGAATGGCTGAGATTCCCCTCTGCAAACATACTGGGGGTTGCTTGCGTTTTCGGCTTGCCCCTTGCCGGCCAGGTAGGTGCACCCACGCATGTGAGGTACCGTTTTCATCGGGACACCTGTGGGAACGCGGGACGGTAGGCCATGTGTTGTTGGGGGCGTGTTTCGATGGGTGCATCGAGCGAAATGTGCGGAAAAAGTGTTTTTTCCCCCACATTTCGGACTTTGCAGGGGTGTCTGGGTAAAAAAATCTGGGGCGATGTGCGCAAATCACACCTCTGCGGATTCCCACGGGTGTCCTCTTTTCGGAAATGCATGGGGCTCCCTGTTTTCCTTGGTGGCTTGGACACCCGAGGCCCATATCTGTATGTTGTGCCGGTCGGCAGAATGGCTGAGATTCCCCTCTGCAAACAGACTGGGGGTTGCTTGCGTTTTCGGCTTGCCCCTTGCCGGCCAGGTAGGTGCACCCACGCATGTGAGGTACCGTTTTCATCGGGACACCTGTGGGAACGCGGGACGGTAGGCCATGTGTTGTTGGGGGCGTGTTTCGATGGGTGCGTCGAGCGAAATGTGCGGAAAAAGCGTTTTTTCCCTCACATTTCGGACTTTGCAGGGGTGTCTGGGTAAAAAAATCTGGGGCGATGTGCGCAAATCACACCTCTGCGGATTCCCACGGGTGTCCTCTTTTCGGAAATGCATGGGGCTCCCTGTTTTCTTTGGTGGCTTGGACACCCGAGGCCCATATCTGTATGTTGTGCCGGTCGGCAGAATGGCTGAGATTCCCCTCTGCAAACAGACTGGGGGTTGCTTGCGTTTTCGGCTTTCCCCTTGCCGGCCAGGTAGGTGCACCCACGCATGTGAGGTACCGTTTTCATCGGGACACCTGTGGGAACGCGGGACGGTAGGCCATGTGTTGTTGGGGGCGTGTTTCGATGGGTGCGTCGAGCGAAATGTGCGGAAAAAGCGTTTTTTCCCCCACATTTCGGACTTTGCAGGGGTGTCTGGGTAAAAAAATCTGGGGCGATGTGCGCAAATCACACCTCTGCGGATTCCCACGGGTGTCCTCTTTTCGGAAATGCATGGGGCTCCCTTTTTTCCTTGGTGGCTTGGACACCCGAGGCCCATATCTGTATGTTGTGCCGGTCGGCAGAATGGCTGAGATTCCCCTCTGCAAACAGACTGGGGGTTGCTTGCGTTTTCGGCTTGCCCCTTGCCGGCCAGGTAGGTGCACCCACGCATGTGAGGTACCGTTTTCATCGGGACACCTGTGGGGACGCGGGACGGTAGGCCATGTGTTGTTGGGGGCGTGTTTCGATGGGTGCGTCGAGCGAAATGTGCGGAAAAAGCGTTTTTTCCACCACATTTCAGACTTTGCAGGGGTGTCTGGGTAAAAAAATCTGGGGCGATGTGCGCAAATCACACCTCTGCGGATTCCCACGGGTGTCCTCTTTTCGGAAATGCATGGGGCTCCCTGTTTTCCTTGGTGGCTTGGACACCCGAGGCCCATATCTGTATGATGTGAGAGTGTGACATTTCCGGTGTGAAAACAGACTTGGGGTTACTTGTGTTTTAGGCTTTCCCCTTGGCGGCCAGGTAGGTGCACCCACACATGTGAGGTACCGTTTTCATCGGGACACCTGTAGGAACGCGGGACGGTAGGCCATGTGTTGTTGGGGGCGTGTTTCGATGGGTGCGTCGAGCGAAATGTGCGGAAAAAGTGTTATTTTCCCCACATTTCGGACTTTGCAGGGGTGTCTGGGTAATAAATTCTGGGGCAATTTGGGCATATCATACCTCTGCGGATTCCCACGGGTGTCCTCTTTTCGGAAATGCATGGGGTTCCCTGTTTTCCTCGGTGGCTTGGACACCCGAGGCCCATATCTGTACATTGTGCCGGTCGGCAGAATGTCTGAGATTTCCCTCTGAAAACAGACTTGGGGTTACTTGTGTTTTAGGCTTTCCCCTTGGCGGCCAGGTAGGTGCACCCACACATGTGAGGTACCGTTTTCATCGGGACACCTGTGGGAACGCGGGACGGTAGGCCATGTGTTGTTGGGGGCGTGTTTCGATGGGTGAGTCGAGCGAAATGTGAGGAAAATGCTTATTTTTTCCCACATTTCGGACTTTGCAGGGGTGTCTGGGTAATAAATTCTTGGGCGATTTGGGCATATCATACCTCTGCGGATTCCCACGGGTGTCCTCTTTCCGGAAATGCATGGGGTTCCCTGTTTTCCTCGGTGGCTTGGACACCCGAGGCCCATATCTGTACATTGTGCCGGTCGGCAGAATGTCTGAGATTTCCCTCTGAAAACAGACTTGGGGTTACTTGTGTTTTAGGCTTTCCCCTTGGCGGCCAGGTAGGTGCACCCATACATGTGAGGTACTGTTTTCATCGGGACACCTGTGGGAACGCGGGACAGTAGGCCATGTGTTGTTGGGGGCGTGTTTCGATGGGTGAGTCGAGCGAAATGTGAGGAAAATGCGTATTTTTTCCCACATTTCGGACTTTGCGGGGGTGTCTGGGTAATAAATTCTGGGGCGATTTGGGCATATCATACCTCTGCGGATTCCCACGGGTGTCCTCTTTCCAGAAATGCATGGGGTTCCCTGTTTTCCTTGGTGGCTTGGACACCCGAGGCCCATATCTGTATGATGTGAGAGTGTGACATTTCCGGTGTGAAAACAGACTTGGGGTTACTTGTGTTTTAGGCTTTCCCCTTGGCGGCCAGGTAGGTGCACCCACACATGTGAGGTACCGTTTTCATCGGGACACCTGTGGGAACGCGGGACGGTAGGCCATGTGTTGTTGGGGGAGTGTTTCGATGGGTGAGTCGAGCGAAATGTGAGGAAAATGCGTATTTTTTCCCACATTTCGGACTTTGCGGGGGTGTCTGGGTAATAAATTCTTGGGCGATTTGGGCATATCATACCTCTGCGGATTCCCACGGGTGTCCTCTTTCCGGAAATGCATGGGGTTCCCTGTTTTCCTCGGTGGCTTGGACACCCGAGGCCCATATCTGTACATTGTGCCGGTCGGCAGAATGTCTGAGATTTCCCTCTGAAAACAGACTTGGGGTTACTTGTGTTTTAGGCTTTCCCCTTGGCGGCCAGGTAGGTGCACCCACACATGTGAGGTACTGTTTTCATCGGGACACATGTGGGAACGCGGGACAGTAGTCCATGTGTTGTTGGGGGCGTGTTTCGATGGGTGAGTCGAGCGAAATGTGAGGAAAATGCGTATTTTTTCCCACATTTCGGACTTTGCGGGGGTGTCTGGGTAATAAATTCTGGGGCGATTTGGGCATATCATACCTCTGCGGATTCCCACGGGTGTCCTCTTTCCGGAAATGCATGGGGTTCCCTGTTTTCCTTGGTGGCTTGGACACCCGAGGCCCATATCTGTATGATGTGAGAGTGTGACATTTCCGGTGTGAAAACAGACTTGGGGTTACTTGTGTTTTAGGCTTTCCCCTTGGCGGCCAGGTAGGTGCACCCACACATGTGAGGTACCGTTTTCATCGGGACACCTGTGGGAACGCGTGACGGTATGCCATGTGTTGTTGGGGGCGTGTTTCGATGGGTGCGTCGAGCGAAAATGTGCGGAAAAAGCTTTTTTTTCCCACATTTCGGACTTTGCAGGGTTGTCTGGGTAATAAATTCTGGGGCAATTTGGGCATATCATACCTCTGCGGATTCCCACGGGTGTCCTCTTTTCGGAAATGCATGGGGTTCCCTGTTTTCCTTGGTGGCTTGGACACCCGAGGCCCATATCTGTACATTGTGCCGGTCGGCAGAATGTCTGAGATTTCCCTCTGAAAACAGACTTGGGGTTACTTGTGTTTTAGGCTTTCCCCTTGGTGGCCAGGTAGGTGCACCCACACATGTGAGGTACCGTTTTCATCGGGACACCTGTGGGAACGCGGGACGGTAGGCCATGTGTTGTTGGGGGCGTGTTTCGATGGGTGAGTCGAGCGAAATGTGAGGAAAATGCGTATTTTTTCCCACATTTCGGACTTTGCGGGGGTGTCTGGGTAATAAATTCTGGGGCGATTTGGGCATATCATACCTCTGCGGATTCCCACGGGTGTCCTCTTTCCGGAAATGCATGGGGTTCCCTGTTTTCCTCGGTGGCTTGGACACCCGAGGCCCATATCTGTACATTGTGCCGGTCGACAGAATGTCTGAGATTTCCCTCTGAAAACAGACTTGGGGTTACTTGTGTTTTAGGCTTTCCCCTTGGCGGCCAGGTAGGTGCACCCACACATGTGAGGTACCGTTTTCATCGGGACACCTGTGGGAACGCGGGACAGTAGGCCATGTGTTGTTGGGGGCGTGTTTCGATGGAAGAGTCGAGCGAAATGTGAGGAAAATGCGTATTTTTTCCCACATTTCGGACTTTGCAGGGGTGTCTGGGTAATAAATTCTGGGGCGATTTGGGCATATCATACCTCTGCGGATTCCCACGGGTGTCCTCTTTTCGGAAATGCATGGGGTTCCCTGTTTTCCTCGGTGGCTTGGACACCCGAGGCCCATATCTGTACATTGTGCCGGTCGGCAGAATGTCTGAGATTTCCCTCTGAAAACAGACTTGGGGTTACTTGTGTTTTAGGCTTTCCCCTTGGCGGCCAGGTAGGTGCACCCACACATGTGAGGTACCGTTTTCATCGGGACACCTGTGGGAACGCGTGACGGTAGGCCATGTGTTGTTGGGGGCGTGTTTCGATGGGTGCGTCGAGCGAAAATGTGTGGAAAAAGCTTTTTTTTCCCACATTTCGGACTTTGCAGGGGTGTCTGGGTAATAAATTCTGGGGCAATTTGGGCATATCATACCTCTGCGGATTCCCACGGGTGTCCTCTTTTCGGAAATGCATGGGGTTCCCTGTTTTCCTTGGTGGCTTGGACACCCGAGGCCCATATCTGTACATTGTGCCGGTCGGCAGAATGTCTGAGATTTCCCTCTGAAAACAGACTTGGGGTTACTTGTGTTTTAGGCTTTCCCCTTGGTGGCCAGGTAGGTGCACCCACACATGTGAGGTACCGTTTTCATCGGGACACCTGTGGGAACGCGGGACGGTAGGCCATGTGTTGTTGGGGGCGTGTTTCGATGGGTGAGTCGAGCGAAATGTGAGGAAAATGCGTATTTTTTCCCACATTTCGGACTTTGCGGGGGTGTCTGGGTAATAAATTCTGGGGCGATTTGGGCATATCATACCTCTGCGGATTCCCACGGGTGTCCTCTTACCGGAAATGCATGGGGTTCCCTGTTTTCCTCGGTGGCTTGGACACCCGAGGCCCATATCTGTACATTGTGCCGGTCGACAGAATGTCTGAGATTTCCCTCTGAAAACAGACTTGGGGTTACTTGTGTTTTAGGCTTTCCCCTTGGCGGCCAGGTAGGTGCACCCACACATGTGAGGTACCGTTTTCATCGGGACACCTGTGGGAACGCGGGACAGTAGGCCATGTGTTGTTGGGGGCGTGTTTCGATGGGTGAGTCGAGCGAAATGTGAGGAAAATGCGTATTTTTTCCCACATTTCGGACTTTGCAGGGGTGTCTGGGTAATAAATTCTGGGGCGATTTGGGCATATCATACCTCTGCGGATTCCCACGGGTGTCCTCTTTTCGGAAATGCATGGGGTTCCCTGTTTTCCTTGGTGGCTTGGACACCCGAGGCCCATATCTGTATGATGTGAGAGTGTGACATTTCCGGTGTGAAAACAGACTTGGGGTTACTTGTGTTTTAGGCTTTCCCCTTGGCGGCCAGGTAGGTGCACCCACACATGTGAGGTACCGTTTTCATCGGGACACCTGTGGGAACGCGTGACGGTAGGCCATGTGTTGTTGGGGGCGTGTTTCGATGGGTGCGTCGAGCGAAATGTTCGGAAAAAGTGTTATTTTCCCCACATTTCGGACTTTGCAGGGGTGTCTGGGTAATAAATTCTGGGGCAATTTGGGCATATCATACCTCTGCGGATTCCCACGGGTGTCCTCTTTTCGGAAATGCATGGGGTTCCCTGTTTTCCTCGGTGGCTTGGACACCCGAGGCCCATATCTGTACATTGTGCCGGTCGGCAGAATGTCTGAGATTTCCCTCTGAAAACAGACTTGGGGTTACTTGTGTTTTAGGCTTTCCCCTTGGCGGCCAGGTAGGTGCACCCACACATGTGAGGTACTGTTTTCATCGGGACACCTGTGGGAACGCGGGACAGTAGGCCATGTGTTGTTGGGGGCGTGTTTCGATGGGTGAGTCGAGCGAAATGTGAGGAAAATGCGTATTTTTTCCCACATTTCGGACTTTGCGGGGGTGTCTGGGTAATAAATTCTGGGGCGATTTGGGCATATCATACCTCTGCGGATTCCCACGGGTGTCGTCTTTCCGGAAATGCATGGGGTTCCCTGTTTTCCTTGGTGGCTTGGACACCCGAGGCCCATATCTGTATGATGTGAGAGTGTGACATTTCCGGTGTGAAAACAGACTTGGGGTTACTTGTGTTTTAGGCTTTCCCCTTGGCGGCCAGGTAGGTGCACCCACACATGTGAGGTACCGTTTTCATCGGGACACCTGTGGGAACGCGGGACGGAAGGCCATGTGTTGTTGGGGGCGTGTTTCAATGGGTGAGTCGCGCGAAATGTGAGGAAAATGCGTATTTTTTCCCACATTTCGGACTTTGCGGGGGTGTCTGGGTAATAAATTCTTGGGCGATTTGGGCATATCATACCTCTGCGGATTCCCACGGGTGTCCTCTTTCCGGAAATGCATGGGGTTCCCTGTTTTCCTCGGTGGCTTGGACACCCGAGGCCCATATCTGTACATTGTGCCGGTCGGCAGAATGTCTGAGATTTCCCTCTGAAAACAGACTTGGGGTTACTTGTGTTTTAGGCTTTCCCCTTGGCGGCCAGGTAGGTGCACCCACACATGTGAGGTACTGTTTTCATCGGGACACCTGTGGGAACGCGTGACGGTAGGCCATGTGTTGTTGGGGGCGTGTTTCGATGGGTGCGTCGAGCGAAAATGTGCGGAAAAAGCTTTTTTTTCCCCACATTTCGGACTTTGCAGGGGTGTCTGGGTAATAAATTCTGGGGCAATTTGGGCATATCATACCTCTGCGGATTCCCACGGGTGTCCTCTTTTCGGAAATGCATGGGGTTCCCTGTTTTCCTTGGTGGCTTGGACACCCGAGGCCCATATCTGTACATTGTGCCGGTCGGCAGAATGTCTGAGATTTCCCTCTGAAAACAGACTTGGGGTTACTTGTGTTTTAGGCTTTCCCCTTGGCGGCCAGGTAGGTGCACCCACACATGTGAGGTACCGTTTTCATCGGGACACCTGTGGGAACGCGGGACGGTAGGCCATGTGTTGTTGGGGGCGTGTTTCGATGGGTGAGTCGAGCGAAATGTGAGGAAAATGCGTATTTTTTCCCACATTTCGGACTTTGCGGGGGTGTCTGGGTAATAAATTCTGGGGCGATTTGGGCATATCATACCTCTGCGGATTCCCACGGGTGTCCTCTTTCCGGAAATGCATGGGGTTCCCTGTTTTCCTCGGTGGCTTGGACACCCGAGGCCCATATCTGTACATTGTGCCGGTCGACAGAATGTCTGAGATTTCCCTCTGAAAACAGACTTGGGGTTACTTGTGTTTTAGGCTTTCCCCTTGGCGGCCAGGTAGGTGCACCCACACATGTGAGGTACCGTTTTCATCGGGACACCTGTGGGAACGCGGGACAGTAGGCCATGTGTTGTTGGGGGCGTGTTTCGATGGGTGAGTCGAGCGAAATGTGAGGAAAATGCGTATTTTTTCCCACATTTCGGACTTTGCAGGGGTGTCTGGGTAATAAATTCTGGGGCGATTTGGGAATATCATACCTCTGCGGATTCCCACGGGTGTCCTCTTTTCGGAAATGCATGGGGTTCCCTGTTTTCCTTGGTGGCTTGGACACCCGAGGCCCATATCTGTATGATGTGAGAGTGTGACATTTCCGGTGTGAAAACAGACTTGGGGTTACTTGTGTTTTAGGCTTTCCCCTTGGCAGCCAGGTAGGTGCACCCACACATGTGAGGTACCGTTTTCATCGGGACACCTGTGGGAACGCGTGACGGTAGGCCATGTGTTGTTGGGGGCGTGTTTCGATGGGTGCGTCGAGCGAAATGTGCGGAAAAAGCGTTTTTTTCCCCACATTTCGGACTTTGCAGGGGTGTCTGGGTAATAAATTCTGGGGCAATTTGGGCATATCATACCTCTGCGGATTCCCACGGGTGTCCTCTTTTCGGAAATGCATGGGGTTCCCTGTTTTCCTCGGTGGCTTGGACACCCGAGGCCCATATCTGTACATTGTGCCGGTCGGCAGAATGTCTGAGTTTTCCCTCTGAAAACAGACTTGGGGTTACTTGTGTTTTAGGCTTTCCCCTTGGCGGCCAGGTAGGTGCACCCACACATGTGAGGTACCGTTTTCATCGGGACACCTGTGGGAACGCGGGACGGTAGGTCATGTGTTGTTGGGGGCGTGTTTCGATGGGTGAGTCGAGCGAAATGTGAGGAAAATGCGTATTTTTTCCCACATTTTGGACTTTGCGGGGGTGTCTGGGTAATAAATTCTGGGGCGATTTGGGCATATCATACCTCTGCGGATTCCCACGGGTGTCCTCTTTCCGGAAATGCATGGGGTTCCCTGTTTTCCTTGGTGGCTTGGACACCCGAGGCCCATATCTGTATGATGTGAGAGTGTGACATTTCCGGTGTGAAAACAGACTTGGGGTTACTTGTGTTTTAGGCTTTCCCCTTGGCGGCCAGGTAGGTGCACCCACACATGTGAGGTACCGTTTTCATCGGGACACCTGTGGGAACGCGGGACGGTAGGCCATGTGTTGTTGGGGGCGTGTTTCGATGGGTGAGTCGAGCGAAATGTGAGGAAAATGCGTATTTTTTCCCACATTTCGGACTTTGCGGGGGTGTCTGGGTAATAAATTCTGGGGCGATTTGGGCATATCATACCTCTGCGGATTCCCACGGGTGTCCTCTTTCCGGAAATGCATGGGGTTCCCTGTTTTCCTCGGTGGCTTGGACACCCGAGGCCCATATCTGTACATTGTGCCGGTCGGCAGAATGTCTGAGATTTCCCTCTGAAAACAGACTTGGGGTTACTTGTGTTTTAGGCTTTCCCCTTGGCGGCCAGGTAGGTGCACCCACACATGTGAGGTACCGTTTTCATCGGGACACCTGTGGGAACGCGGGACGGTAGGTCATGTGTTGTTGGGGGCGTGTTTCGATGGGTGAGTCGAGCGAAATGTGAGGAAAATGCGTATTTTTTCCCACATTTTGGACTTTGCGGGGGTGTCTGGGTAATAAATTCTGGGGCGATTTGGGCATATCATACCTCTGCGGATTCCCACGGGTGTCCTCTTTCCGGAAATGCATGGGGTTCCCTGTTTTCCTTGGTGGCTTGGACACCCGAGGCCCATATCTGTATGATGTGAGAGTGTGACATTTCCGGTGTGAAAACAGACTTGGGGTTACTTGTGTTTTAGGCTTTCCCCTTGGCGGCCAGGTAGGTGCACCCACACATGTGAGGTACCGTTTTCATCGGGACACCTGTGGGAACGCGGGACGGTAGGCCATGTGTTGTTGGGGGCGTGTTTCGATGGGTGAGTCGAGCGAAATGTGAGGAAAATGCGTATTTTTTCCCACATTTCGGACTTTGCGGGGGTGTCTGGGTAATAAATTCTGGGGCGATTTGGGCATATCATACCTCTGCGGATTCCCACGGGTGTCCTCTTTCCGGAAATGCATGGGGTTCCCTGTTTTCCTCGGTGGCTTGGACACCCGAGGCCCATATCTGTACATTGTGCCGGTCGGCAGAATGTCTGAGATTTCCCTCTGAAAACAGACTTGGGGTTACTTGTGTTTTAGGCTTTCCCCTTGGCGGCCAGGTAGGTGCACCCACACATGTGAGGTACCATTTTCATCGGGACACCTGTGGGAACGCGGGACAGTAGGCCATGTGTTGTTGGGGGCGTGTTTCGATGGGTGAGTCGAGCGAAATGTGAGGAAAATGCGTATTTTTTCCCACATTTCGGACTTTGCGGGGGTGTCTGGGTAATAAATTCTGGGGCGATTTGGGCATATCATACCTCTGCGGATTCCCACGGGTGTCCTCTTTTCGGAAATGCATGGGGTTCCCTGTTTTCCTTGGTGGCTTGGACACCCGAGGCCCACATCTGTATGATGTGAGAGTGTGACATTTCCGGTGTGAAAACAGACTTGGGGTTACTTGTGTTTTAGGCTTTCCCCTTGGCGGCCAGGTAGGTGCACCCACACATGTGAGGTACCGTTTTCATCGGGACACCTGTGGGAACGCGTGACGGTAGGCCATGTGTTGTTGGGGGCGTGTTTCGATGGGTGCGTCGAGCGAAATGTGCGGAAAAAGCGTTTTTTTCCCCACATTTCGGACTTTGCAGGGGTGTCTGGGTAATACATTCTGGGGCAATTTGGGCATATCATACCTCTGCGGATTCCCACGGGTGTCATCTTTTCGGAAATGCATGGGGTTCCCTGTTTTCCTCGGTGGCTTGGACACCCGAGGCCCATATCTGTACATTGTGCCGGTCGGCAGAATGTCTGAGATTTCCCTCTGAAAACAGACTTGGGGTTACTTGTGTTTTAGGCTTTCCCCTTGGCGGCCAGTTAGGTGCACCCACACATGTGAGGTACCGTTTTCATCGGGACACCTGTGGGAACGCGGGACGGTAGGCCATGTGTTGTTGGGGGCGTGTTTCGATGGGTGAGTCGAGCGAAATGTGAGGAAAATGCGTATTTTTCCCACATTTCGGACTTTGCGGGGGTGTCTGGGTAATAAATTCTGGGGCGATTTGGGCATATCATACCTCTTCGGATTCCCACGGGTGTCCTCTTTTCGGAAAAGCATGGGGTTCCCTGTTTTCCTTGGTGGCTTGGACACCCGAGGCCCACATCTGTATGATGTGAGAGTGTGACATTTCCGGTGTGAAAACAGACTTGGGGTTACTTGTGTTTTAGGCTTTCCCCTTGGCGGCCAGGTAGGTGCACCCACACATGTGAGGTACCGTTTTCATCGGGACACCTGTGGGAACGCGTGACGGTAGGCCATGTGTTGTTGGGGGCGTGTTTCGATGGGTGCGTCGAGCGAAATGTGCGGAAAAAGCGTTTTTTTCCCCACATTTCGGACTTTGCAGGGGTGTCTGGGTAATACATTCTGGGGCAATTTGGGCATATCATACCTCTGCGGATTCCCACGGGTGTCCTCTTTTCGGAAATGCATGGGGTTCCCTGTTTTCCTCGGTGGCTTGGACACCCGAGGCCCATATCTGTACATTGTGCCGGTCGGCAGAATGTCTGAGATTTCCCTCTGAAAACAGACTTGGGGTTACTTGTGTTTTAGGCTTTCCCCTTGGCGGCCAGGTAGGTGCACCCACACATGTGAGGTACCGTTTTCATCGGGACACCTGTGGGAACGCGTGACGGTAGGCCATGTGTTGTTGGGGGCGTGTTTCGATGGGTGCGTCGAGCGAAATGTGCGGAAAAAGCGTTTTTTCCCCCACATTTCGGACTTTGCAGGGGTGTCTGGGTAATAAATTCTGGGGCAATTTGGGCATATCATACCTCTGCGGATTCCCACGGGTGTCCTCTTTTCGGAAATGCATGGGGTTCCCAGTTTTCCTCGGTGGCTTGGACACCCGAGGCCCATATCTGTATGATGTGAGAGTGTGACATTTCCGGTGTGAAAACAGACTTGGGGTTACTTGTGTTTTAGGCTTTCCCCTTGGCGGCCAGGTAGGTGCACCCACACATGTGAGGTACCGTTTTCATTGGGACACCTGTGGGAACGCGGGACGGTAGGCCATGTGTTGTGTTTGTGTGGTTTTCATAACGTTTTGACCCATTTGCTGGAGCCCTTTGTCTCACAACCCTTTCTTTTCCCAAATGTGACCTACATTTAGTCGCTGCTTTAGCCACCATACACTTTTGTAACCTGCACAAGTCACCGACCCTTGAAAAGGTCTGCCTGTGCTCTTTCAAAAAATGTATGGCTGCCGTTCCTCACCACATTGGTTTTCCCAATTTACACATGCTAAGTGCGTCTGGTCAGGCCGTGAGCGTAAAACTCCTGTGTACCATGGCTCAGTGTTTGGCTTGTGGTATTGCTTGTTTTGTACAAACACTACAAAAATGGTATGCTCTCCTAACTGCAAGAGTCGGGGGAATGTAGCGGAGCATTGCTTTTCTCAAAATTCATAGAAGCCATTGCTGTACCAAGCCAACCATGTCCAACACATACCTTTTTTTTCAGTCATTTTCCCGCTTTTCCCCCATTCGATGGCAGTTTCCCCTACCTAGTTGTTGGCTGACCTATGCAAATCACCCCTTCATAAACTTGGAATTTTGTCTACTTTTCAGAAATATATGCCTTTCTGTCCTCCAATTTGGCTTTCCTGCCCTTTTCTTCCATTCCGTCCATGCATGTCCAATTGGCAAAAATGGCAAAAATCGCCTACCTCTCACCAAACGGTTGATAACCCCATCAAAATAATTTTTTTCCATTTCCACTCAACCTGTTCCTGAAAGCCAACACATTGGGGTACTCAGCACAGCAAACCATTTGTTCCTAGCTCTTACAAGGAAAAAACCACAGGCTTCTTTGTACTTCATTTTATTGGCATTTTTTGAAAAAACCCAAAATTTTCGCACATTTTCCTTATTTTCTCTCACCCCCCTACAGCAACCTGGGATTCCTGGGTGGCTTTACGACCGCCTACATGTGGGGAAAAAAGGAGCCAAATTTGGCCGAGATATCTCATGTAACGAAAAAGTTACAAGCCATTGAATGGCCACATACCAAAATCACCAAAAAAGGCTCTGGCACTGGGGAGAAATACCCATGGCACTTAAAGGGTTAAAGGTACTGTGCAAATCTGGTTGTTCGTTTCGTTCCGCCGCGGTGAAAGTGTGTGAAATCTTTCTCCAATCTGAGGGCTTGTCCTTCTCTACTCTTTAAACTAACTTTTCTGCCATCCAACTTCGTCCGGAACTCTTGGCAAAGACTTAACTGCAAACTACCCTTAGCTGTGTGATCTTGAGCAAAAGATTTTTGTCCTATTGACTTTGGCCCTAAGCCTGTTTCATTTGATTCCATCACTGTAGTTCCTCTTTCTAGATTGCCCTGCTTACTTACCTTTTGGTGCTGGTCAATTTCTGCCTAACTTTATCTTTCCCTCCCTTTTAAATTACTGGAGTGCCATTTTGCTCCCACTTGTGGTGTGGTGTATTAAGAGTGTGATTTTTAAACTGCTTTACTTTAGTGAAATGTTATACAACTGATGTGTAAATACATGTATATTCTTTTACTCAGAAACCTTGCGTCAGTGTTTGAATCATAGTAATTGCTGTCCTTTGTGTAACTATTGACACTGCTCACTTGCTCTTGAGATAAGTCTGGCTGCTCAGCCATCGCTACCACTTTTACTGTGTAGTACAGGCTTGCACCAAAGGTGAATTTGTACTGTCACTTGTAGTCTTACTTGTGTGTGGTGTGAATTTGACAGGTGCTCTGAGTATCCTCCATTTTGGGATACCCAGGCCCTGCCATTGGAATCAGTTGATTCCTGATAGGAAACAAGAGGACCCCTGTGGCCTCTTGCTTTCTATTGCCTGTTACCTTGTTTTTCCAAAGTCCTGGGAAGCCCTGACTCTGTCCCTTCCCCATGACTGGTTGTTGTGTGGAAGTTCCATATATGCGTTTTTTGTGAAGACTGGCTGGAGCTTTCCCAGTGACTGCATGTTGTGGGTACACCCTGTGGGTCGGACCTGGGTGAATGGAGTGTGTGACCAATATGCACTTCTTGTTGTAGATTTCTGGTTTCTGGTGTTTGACACAATGACTGAGACAGCCCTGCCCGAAACTGGTATGAATGCAGTGTGTAGGGTTGAATGGCTGGGTACTTGTGAGTGTCTGAGAGGGAGGAGAATGGCCTGAATGCACTGTATGCCTGATTGGCTGACTGACTGCTGAATGCCCTTCTGATGATTGGTTGCTTGAGTGTGACCCAGCAGAATGAATGGGAGATCAACTAGTATACCTGGGGGCCTCTCACTGCTAGAATTCGTTCAGAAGCTGAAGTTGAAACTGACGCTTAATCTCAAAGCTGAGCATGAAGAAGAAGGTTGACTGCTGTCTCCCTTCGCCAAAATCCGAAAGCCGTCGAGACTGATCCAAGAGAGGACCTCATTAGGCTCCCTCTTCCCCGTGCTCCGAAGGACCATTGAGCACCGCTAACCTTTGCCGAAGCTCCCTGGAAGTCAGACCCTCGAAAGGCTGCCGACCGGAGACAGGGACCGCGAGGAGAACGAAGATAAGCACCGGACATTCCGTCCACCGTCGCCGACCAGGGTTTGCAGGTTTGCATAACCGCTGGAGGTCCGACGAAGCTGTGTTGCCCAGAAGAGGGGACCGCTTGATGCCGTGCCGTTGACGACCAGAGCCGCACGCTCCTTTTCCTAAGACTTTTGATTCACGGACGCGCTCGTCCTCACTGCTGCCCACCTTATCCCGCCGGAGAAGGCCAGGCCGTCGATGTGCCGAGGAGCAGCCGCTGGTGAGTTTTCCGCCATCAAAAGACCATAGAGACACCGGACGACTCGACACCCTTGCTGGGCCACAGTTCTTCACAAACTCTTTGCGGTCCTGAACTATCGACATTGAGGTGCCCCGCACGCCTCTTCCTTGCAGGACCTCTTCGAATCGTCGTCGTCGAGCACCGCTGAGACCGAAGCTGCCGCCTCGACACCGAGTTCACTTTCTTCGAGGAATCTCGACGATCCGTGGCTCCTGCTTTAAAGGGAGATGCTCAAGAAGGATCTGTCGACAACTCGTCGCTGAACTCTACTATTCCAGGTACATTGGGGTGGTAGAAACATTATAGAAGGAAATAAGACTCATAGAACAATATATGGACTAAGCTTGTGATATATATTTATTTTACAGGTTGCCCAGGTGGGGCGATCTCCACACAGAACTGTGTCTAGTGGTAGGGGTCAGTATTCTGCCAATTGTTCTAACCAACTACTTTCTCTCCTATGTCTATTGATGGTTACCTTTATTAAGTGATTTGTGTGTCATTTAACCAAAGTACAGTTGATGCACTTTAATGAAATCTGATAATAATTGTGGTACCACTTAGAACTGTATATAATTGCCATTGTGGATTTACTGAGCACAAAGTGAGTTATTGTGATTGTGTACATAACCTTGAACCTTAATTATATAAAGACTGTGTTTTAACTAATACAGTGTGTGGACATTCCTTTGTGGGGGCTTGGGGACTACTCTGTACTTAAGAACCAGCCTGCATCACCTCCTGAGAAGCTGGGCCTTGATTGCTCACCCATTGCTACCAACAATCGAGAATCTTGGCTGGGGTCCTCTGTGCCGCTCCTCTACCATATAGAGAGTAGAAGTACAGACCCCCCCCGACAGTCTTTACAATAACCGTAAGACCATTGAAGAATATATTAGAGCTCTTTGGCATTTGGCATTGACCTGCACGTTTAGAAGTTCTTTGGATCAGCACATTAGGGTTACATGTGATTTTATCAAATATAATAACAAATATAATAATTACCGAAAATGAACCAACAAATGAAATAATGACAAATTCAATAGAAGTTAATCTAAATAAAAGAAATAACAAAAAAGAAACAATGTACTACACCAATAATTAAATCAATGCAGTTCGATAGAAAAAAGAACATGCATACAGAAGTGAAGTGGTTAACAAGGAAGTATAAATTCAGAAATGGTTGACAGACTGAGGTAAATGCGACAGAGATAGATTAATGAGACAGTCGAAAGAAAAGAGTCTGGAATGAAAAATATATCAGAAAAAGGTAAGAAAAAATAACACAGGAAAATGTTATGAAGAGGATAAGGAAAGAAAGCCATATGATAAAGTGAATATTAATGAAGAATAGTTTACATTTATTATTTACGTTGACAGGATAAATATGCAAGAAAGGGCCTTAGAATTCACTATGTCGCACAAAGGAAAAAAGCAGTTGATATTGCACGGTTATGTGCTCAATAGAGAGAGAGAGAAAGAGAGAGAGAGAGAGAGAGAAGGATGAACGTACATACTGAAAATGTTCATACTACTATGGTCATAACTGTCGTGGTAGATCCATAACGAAGGGAAGTGAATTAATACATGAAGTGGAACATAATCACATTCCAGATGGAACGAAAGTTGAAATAAAATGGCAGAATGCAATAATGAACTAGCAAGTGACTCCATTGTTCGAGAAATATGTTAAAGTTTACCATTTCACATAGCAGGCCAAATGCCAAATGTTAAATTACTTCAAAGGAGAATATGCAGTCAAAAACAAAAAAAAGAAAATGTACCTCCCCATACGCAGTCATTTGAAGAAATAAAAATTCCAATCGAATTACAGTTTACAGAGAAAAAGGAATCATTTATACTTTATGATAATAAGAAAAAGGAAGGGAGACTAATCATTTTCGGAACTGAACAAGGATTGGATTATTTAAAAAATTAAAAACCACGGCAGGTTGATCGGACTTTCAAAGTGTGCCCAAAACCATTCAGTCAGTTTTATTCTCTGCACGGGAACATCAACAACAATCTATTTCCATTAGTATACTGTTTAATGCCAACAAAAATGTACGACACATGCACCAGATTTTATAAGCACATAAAGAATGCAATTTCACCCATCCAACCAGAGACAATAATAATGGATTTCGAAATTCAGCAAATAAAAAGCCTGACTGAAAATTGCGAACATACAAAAATACAGGGTTGTTTTTTCCATTTTACTCAGACTATATGGAAAGAAATCCAAACAAGTGGTCTACAAATGCACTATGCAGAGGATGCAGAGTTTGAATTCAATATAAAGCTACTATTTTCACTTGCGTTTGTTCCTGAAGAAAAAGTAGAAGAATATTACAAAAGGCTAATACAAACAGACTATTTCAAGACACATGAGGAATTATTTGAACCATTGCTAGATTATTTTGACACTTATTGGATTGGTGCGCTAACTAGACGTGGAAAGAGAAGAAAGACTCAATATCAAAAAAGCATTGAGAATTGCTATCTAGCAAGTATTGAAGACAATCCAAAAACAAATAATTCCTTAGAAGGCTGGCACAATGGACTGCAACATACATTTAGCACAATAAATCCGACACAATGGAGTTTCATAAAACATTTGAAAAGTGAACAAGCATTTATGGAATTGCAGATTGCACAAGCACTATCAGGAGAGAAAAATTAATACAAAAAATGCAGCCAAAAGATTAAAGGAAAGCAGGCATAATTTTGAAAAGTTGGAAGCAATGTCTTATCTACAAAGGTTGGCATTTAACTTCAAGTACTAAAAGAAAAGAGAAGAAATAACGACTTTAAGGTAGAAAAATGAAGAAACTATATACCAAGAAGCACAAGATTTAAGAATATAAATAAGATTTACCAATGTAGTCACAGTTCAGCGAAGTCGAAGTGAATCAATTGAAAAGAGAAAAAAATTCCAAAGACTATTTGAAAGAAAAAAAAAATCCAAACAAACATCCATTGAATTTAATCCAGCAGCGTACTGAAAAGAAAATCTACAAAAATGCATCAATAAACATCCAAAAACTTTTAATCCAAGGACAATAAATCCGAATTGAAATCCAGGACCAATCACAAAATCCACTGAATAAAATCCAGGAGAATCAATAATCATCCCAAAAATGTATATCCAAACCGAAGTAAAACAATCTGAATTAAAATCCAGGAAAGTCCAACAACACAATCTATCAGTTTACGGTTGAATAACATTGAAAATGACTATTGACGCTAATGGTTCCCAATGGACAAAAAGATTATTGCAACTAAAGTTTGATTTGAAAAATACAAATGATATATTTATTTACAAACAAGTTAACATGCAAAATTCATTATTTTTAACATGCACAATTCGTTATTTAATAATTAGACAATACATACATTTGATATTTTAAACTGCATACCCACATTAGGGATCAGTTCAGGATACACTGTAGCAATAACAGGATCCTGGAAGAGCTATGGCTGAAAGATTATCCCAGTAAGGAGGAGGTCATCAGTATAGCGAAAAGGGTTTAGCACCTGATGGCATGTGTGGCTCAGTTAAGTCTGAGAGCAAGAAAATTGCACCAGAAGTGTTTAAAGTTGCGTCAAATGAAAAATGAAAAAGGGAAGACGTGTAAAGGGAGTCATTCACGCCAGAAAGGGGCGATTGTCTTGAAGGGTGATCGGCCAGGCCCTACGGGAATGAGAGAGGAGGAGAGACTATGTTTCAGATGTGATAGCAGATGTGATAGCAAGAATACCTTTGCCGGATCTCCAATGTGTCCAGGAAGAAAGGTGAACTGCCCCATTCGCAAAATTGCCAATTGTAGCAAGAACCTTCAAGTGGGACCAGTTAAAAAAATGTTTTTACGTGTCTGGTGAAGGATATGAATTGTCAGAATAAGATGGCAAAGAAAATGTTGACATGATAACTGTAAACGTGATGAAGGGTCAGAAGCTGGGATATACTTGAATGGAAGGAGAGTTCGGATGATGGCGGACTCAGGTGTGAAGATATCTCTGATGTGGGTAAAGCTGTTGGAGGAGGTGTTGTGTGGGAGTGTTCGGTCACTGATACCACCTGATGTAAGACCAGGAGGCAATAACATGGACAGGATTGAGTTGTTGGGTTTCTTTGTGGCTAAATTGGAGTTTAAAGGGAAGAGGACAGAAGGAAGGGTTTATGTGACAAATAACAAAGCAACGTTGCTGGGTTGGCGGGAGCAAAACAAACTTATAGAAGAATACATTCTAGTGAGAACAACCTAACGATAAGACTTACAATACATTTTGAACAAGCGATAATTCTTCCCTTCACCCCATTAAATACTATCATAAACCCAGCAGTTAAACGATAGACAAGAGAAGAAAAAAAAGGAATTCCCCATCCACCCCTGCCCCCTAACCACCTAATACATTGTCAAGTATACATTTCATGCTATGAATAATAGTGCAAAATAAACTTAACATGTGCCCAGACCCAAACACTAATGAGCAGGGCTTTCTGGTGGGACTGATGGTTCCGTTGAATGATAGTGAGCTGTATCGAAATGTATTTGGGAAGGATGTGGGTAAAAATAAAAGGAATGAGGCATCAGATTATTTTGTAGGAGGGTAGTGTGCCAGTTTTATTATATGGTATGATAGGTTATTTATAACACGCTTACCCAGCGGTTTCTGAGTACGGACCCAGGGATCGAACATGTGTTGCTCTGTGTCGACTTGTGTTCAGCATTATACAAAAACCAATGAGCATGTATATATGCTACTGATTATAAAAGTATTACAATGATTCTAGTGTGATGCTTATATATGCTGTGAACTGAAAATGAGCGATAAGGGGGTAGGCTTGTTCTATTGACCCGTTCATTTGTATCCGATAATCAAATAGTTTAATGGGTTAAGAGGAGTTCACTGTTTTCAGTATAACATTTTGATTTGTGGGTAGACGATGGAAGATCATGGAAAAAACAGGGAAGTGTGTAGGCATCATGAAGAAGGACACAGAAAACCGATTCAAATTTCAAAATAAACACTTTTATTAACTTAAATGTCAGGATGGAAAAAGGCTTAACTTGCCCTAAACTTAGGTGGGATTTCTCTACCTAAAGAAAACTAAGGAAAGTCTGAGTCAAAGAGTTCAAGTGAAGAATCTGTCTATCCAAAACCTATACTTGCCCTCACAACTAAATCTGTGCAATGTGTAGGAATGACAGCAACCAAAAAGAAAATAGTGTTTTACCCAGAGTTCTGAGCTTCTTCCAGCTCGCAGCTTCTTTTTAGCCCCCTTCCACAAGTATGAAGCAGTTCCACAAGAAAGTCTCAAAATGATCTTCCGTAGACTAAAAAGGAAATAGTCTGAATCAGGACCCGGGCTTCCCTTTCCCACGTTTAAGGCAGTTCACAACAGGAGCACTGGTTTTCCCTTCCCCAAGTTCAAAACAGTTCATAAAAAACAGTTCATAACAGAAGCACCTTTTTCTTTAGCAATTCATTTATACTTGAAGTTTCATTCCATTCAATATTGAACACATTTCTTTTTCACTCTGGGACAGTTTCAACTTCAGTTTTAGTAGGTTCAAAATTCAAAAGTTCTGGAGCTCTCCAGCATGGGGTCTGGCATGGATTCACATGCTCATGAATATTCCCCGTCGTCAGGCTGAGAATCTTCAGTAAAAGAAAAAACTGTTTAACTTTCACTTACAAACTGTATTTCTCCTCTAAACCAATCACTGTCCTCTGGGTCATACTGCCCCCATCCAATCACAGTCCTCTCCCAAAGCTCACCTCTGGCAGCCATCTTCAGATTTTTACAGCACGCTTCAGTGTTGGGAGTCCTCGAGTTTGCTCTTCAAGCTGTTTGTAAGTTGTTTCGTGTTTTTTGTCTGGAAAAGTTAAATTTTTGTTTCAAAGGAGCCTGTGTGCTCTTTTCTTCATCTTCCGACAGCGGGGATCCATTGCCGGGTGAAGTTCCGTGACCCTCAAGGGCGAAGATCCATAGAAGATTCTACAAGGCCATCTTGGGCCTACTTCTCAACGGATGAGAAGAAGGAGGGAAGGTCCCTCTTTAGGCCCTGCACCAAATGCCGGCTACGGAATGTGTTTGTGGTGGACAAGCACCTGCAATGCCTCTACTGCCTGCACCTGGAACACAATGAAGTAGAGTGCGAGATATGCCTTGGTTTCTCCAGGGCAGGCATAGTAGGCTGGCGGCATGACTTAACACGAACAAGGCCTCTGACCCATGCTCCGAGCAGGGCCATGCCTCGTCCAGGACCAGCCGGTCTGAGGAGCAATCTTCTAAGTCCTTTGAGGGCGCCTCATCCGTGGGGGCCCAAGGTAAGGCCAAGAGCCGCATGTCGAAGTCCACCTGGTTCTCCGCTGAAGCAAGTCCCAAAGTGGATAGGGCGCGATCAACATCACCTTCCACCTCCATTGCCAGCATACCTTCAAGCTCCTCTTCAAAGAGGAAGTCCTCTACCCCGGCTAACCTACGGGAGAAATCAGAGAAGCCGCGGAGAGAGGAGAAGAAGGCCGCGCAGCCCATGCAGGCTCAACTGGCACAGACAAAGACCTTGATGGCTACTCTACCATGGCAGCTACATGCGCTGATCCTGTGAGGGTAGCTTCTACAGCTCATAAAGTGTCCCTGCCCCCAAGGGTTGACACCGCCAAAGTGACTTTGGCAAAGTCTGCAGGCACGCCAGAAGGAGTGAAACTGTCCCAGGCCCCGGGTCAAGACCCTCAGGGGGGTAAAAGGAGTTGTAGAGGCCCCCGGAACAGCCCTCCCAGGCTATCGCCCAAACCATGGAGGTCTCATCCACAGACGATGAAGATCAAGAGTCCTTGCATACGGTCCACGAGGACGTTGAAGAGGAGGACGACGACGGTGCAGGGCGTAATTTTCCTGTTCTGCCTTCTCAGCTGAGGGACATTTCCTTGGATATTCTGTCGACTCTACACACCTTGGTGTCAGAGATCCAGAGGAGAATGCCTCCAGCACTGGTACCTGTGGTCCCCCGGGTCCCCGATCAGCCTCCAGTGAAGAAGAGGAAGTGTCATCTGACACCCCCATATCAACCTCTTCCACCACGTCGGGCCCCTTCTCGCCCAGCAGACCCAGACACGGGTATGGGAACAGATACGGCCACGATGACAGATCATGACAAAGAAATTGTTGCAGCGGACGGTGAATCGCCACATTTGGATGCTCCACATAAGGTGTCCCCACAAAGATGAGGTGGGTTTGTTCCACTCCATGATCGCCAGGGCCTCCGAGCTATTCCAGCTTGTGCCCAAGGTAACCAAGAGGAAGACGATCATGGCGGTGCCTTTTCTGGAAGTTGTTTGTGAGGAGGACGGACTCCGCACCCAAGTGCCTGAGGTCACTACCATCACCAGACTCTGTGGTGTCGGCGGCCGCAAGCAAAATGTCAGCTAACCCGTCCTTGTCTTTGGTCCCTCCGGACAGCGAGAGGAATAGGATGAACGCCATGGGAAAGAAGGTGATTTAAGCGTCCACTATCAAGGTGGCCAACGCACTGGCGATCCTGGCCAGGTACGACAGGGAATTGTGTTTTACTTTGATTCATCTTCATGTTTAAATATTCTTCTGCACTTTCAAAAGTTGGCCGATAAATATTTCCTCTTCAAAACCGTACCTTCTCTTTTCTCAAGGCACACAATCACTTTAACACTTTACTTAATTGTTTAGTCAATGAACAGTTCAGACTGAGACTTTTGAAAACGTGTCTTGTTTCTTTCAGACCCTCGCGACCATTCCGATAAAATGTGTACTTTAACAATCAATGTTTCCTTCGCAATGCTCGTAGTCAGCTTCACACCGGGTTTCCTGAACTCCGAAACTCACAGGCTTCCTCTGCAGGCTTCCTGCATATCGCGCTGGCCACGATTCTACTTCACTGCCTCTGGGGTTTTCTGGGGTTTTCTCCTCTGCCCCTGAGACACTCCCGTGCTCTCGCAGCACCACGGGAGGACAAGCACTCTGCCTCTTTGATAGAAGGCCAGCCCTCTAGTACGCCACCTTGCATTTGCTCCAGAGAACTCCTGCCCCCAGGCCTTACCAGTCCAGACCTCCACCTTCTGCAATCCCTGGTATTTCGGTGCTTGTCACATGGCAGCTCTGGATATGATGGCTCCCAGCAGTGTCTCGCCTTTCTCTCCCTCTCCCCACTCTGTTGGCTTCCCATATTTTATACACATGTGGCTTGTTAGTGAGCTGCAGGTATGAGTCCTCTCATTTAGTTGCCTAACTACAGTTAGGCTTATTAGCGAGACATGTCTGGTTATTGCATTGGTATTCCTCTGAGGCCCTCTTCCTTGTCTCGCTACTAGAGTGGTGTAGCACTCCTAGTCGTCTCTTCCTCGTCACAGTACTAGAATGTTGTGACTGAGGGGAAATAAGGGAAGCTGGTTTACAATAACCCATAAAGGTTGGGGAAGGGTTGGGTTGGTTGTCGTTAGGGGAAGGGGGATACCAAGATGGCTGCCGTGGTTTTCTTTGTTGTGTAGGCAGGCTGTGCTGAACCATCTCTCCCTGTGCTGCACTCCCATTGGTTGCCAAGTGTTTTCTTCCATCCAATAAGGGACCGGCAGGCTTCAGCCGGCCCTCTCAGCAAGGCCCACTGGCTGGAACTTTTTTCTTTCATCTGCTTCTCACTGGGAGTGAGGTCCTGTTTCCACCCTCCTGGCCATCTGTTGTTCTCCTGCACATGTGGAGTTTGTGCCTAGCTGCTGACCATTCCATTAGCTAAGTGCCCTTTCTGTGCATTACTGCACCTCCAGGGGAATTATTGAACCTGAAAAATCGAAATTGGAAAAAAAGAAGAAAAAGAAAAAAAGACAAAATTTGCATAAAATTGTTGGAAAGGACTGTTTTATTTGACATTTTCATCATGCAGCTATTTTTTGAGCTTTTTAATACCTGGAGCTGCCTTGCTATTTTGAAAGCACAAGTTGTTTCCTACTATTGCTGCTTATTTGACTGTTTTCGGCCCTTCCAAGATGGCCACCGTGGTTTTCTTTGTTGTGTAGGCAGGCTTGTGCTGAACCACCTCTCCCTGTGTTGCACTCCCATTGGTTGCTGAGTGTTTTCTTCCATCCAATCCCTCTCAGCAAGGCCCACTGGCTGGAACTGGTTTCTTTCATCTGCTTCTCACTGGGAGTGAGGTCCTGTTTCCACCCTCCTGGCCATCTGTTGTTCTCCTGCACATGTGGAGTTTGTGCCTGGCTGCTGACCATTCCATTAGGTAGGTGCACTTTCTGTGCATTACTGCAGCTCCAGGGGAATTATTGAACCTGAAAAATCGAAATTGGAAAAAAAAGAAGAAAAAGAAAAAAAGACGAAATTTGCATAAAATTGTTGGAAAGGACTGTTTTATTTGACATTTTCATCGTGCAGCTATTTTTTGAGCTTTTTAATACCTGGAGCTGCCTTGCTATTTTGAAAGCACAAGTTTTTTCCTACTATTGCTGCTTATTTGACTGTTTTTAGCCCTTCAAAGATGGCCGCCGTGGTTTTCTTTGTTGTGTAGGCAGGCTGTGCTGAACCACCTCTCCCTGTGCTGCACTCCCATTGGTTGCTGAGTGTTTTCTTCCATCCAATCAGGGACCGTCAGGCTTCAGCCGGCCCTCTCAGCAAAGGCCCACTTTCAAGGCCCACTTCGAAGGCCCACTTCGAAGGCTCCTGTCTGCTCCCTGTCTGCTCCCTGTCCGCTCCCTGTCCGCTCCCTGTCCGCCCTGTCCGCTCCTTGTCTGTGTCTGCTTCCGGAACGCTAATTGGGGTCCTCCCTGCACCTTAACCACAATGATGCTGCCACCTCACTCCTCTAACAAATCCGGACTGCCTTGACTTTACCAACTCCAGAACTATAGGTTAGTTCCCTCCTTATGGACTCACTCCTACTGCCTTTGACTATCACTGTTCTTTCTGCTTGTTACTCCCATGTTGTCATCCTGCTGCTCAGTGCTTCCTAAAACTCTTTGCTAACATCAGATTCCAAGATTGAAAAAGTCAAATCTTGCTGTTTTTGCTTTGCTCTAAAAAGTCAAATCTTGTTGTTTTTGCTTTGCTCTTAAAAGTCAAATCTTGCTGTTTTTGCTTTGTGCTAAAAAGTCAAATCTTGCTGTTTTTGCTTTGTGCTAAAAAGACAAATCTTGCTGTTTTTGTTTTTCTATAAAAAGTTAAATCTTGCTGCCCATGGCGAAATTCTCTGTATTTTGCTTGTATACTGTTTCTTCTCTGTAACTTGCCAGCCCAGTGACCCCACCACTCTCTTTTGTCCCACACCTACCAGCCTTAGCCCCCCCATTATCTCCATCCTCTCCTCACTTCCACCCCAATGGCGCTTCTGTTTCTCCTATCTTCTCCAACTGCTTCTCCATTGACTATCCTTCCCTTCTCACTAAGTCTGGTAGGAAGAAGTTCAAAAAGGATATCTTGGCCTCTAACCCTGGTCTTCCTATCGCCAACACCTACTCCAATGCTTCCGCCAGACAGACCCTTACCGACATCCTCTTTGTCGTTCCTTCGCCAGATCTATGGACTCCTCATATGGTCTCTGTGCTCTGCCCTATCTCCTCCTCTCCCATTAATGGTGGCACTTGCTGGGAAGTTCTCATGGCTTCCTTCGACTCCTCTAAAGTCAGCATTAATGTCTATCTAAATGGCACTGTCATGGACCAAGGCCCTCAGGCCAATCTCCTCCTTTTTGATAGGCGCTTCCCTCGCCTCATCAATTTCCTCTCATCTCCTGCTGTCCCCTCCTCTCCCCCCTTGGCTACCTTGCCCTCTCTCTCCTCCTCCTCCTCTGCCCCTCCTAGGGCTCTTTCTCCTCCGCAGGGCGTACCTCTGATCTGTACCCCTCCCCATGAGGTCTTTAAGGCTGGCAACCTTCTTCATATTGCCACTCTCAACTCTCGCTCTGCCGTCAAACACTCCTCTGACATCTGCCACCTCCTTGAAGAACTAGACCTTGATGTCCTTGGTCTTACTGAGACATGGTTCACGGCCAGCTCTGTCACGAGCTTTGACACTCTTCTCCCTGATGGCTACAAGATCCTCTCAGCACCCAGATCCTCCCGGTCCGGTGGGGGGGTAGACCTGATCTTTCCTGAGTGGATTCCTGCCTCTATCATTCCCACTCAGACCTACTCCTCTTTTGAATGCCTTGTCTGTAGGCTTTCTCTCTCGCCTACCCATTCTCTTACTGTGGTTACCTTCTACCGGCCTCCTGGTCAAATCACCTCATTTCATTCTGCTTATTTGACTGTTTTCGGCCCTTCCAAGATGGCCGCCGTGGTTTTCTTTGTTGTGTAGGCAGGCTGTGCTGAACCACCTCTCCCTGTGTTGCACTCCCATTGGTTGCTGAGTGTTTTCTTCCATCCAATCAGGGGCCGCCTGCCGGCCCTCTCAGCAAAGCCCACTGGCTAGAACTGGTTTCTTTCATCTGCTTCTCACTGGGAGTGAGGTCCTGTTTCCACCCTCCTGGCCATCTGGCTGCTGACCATTCCATTAGGTAGGTGCACTTTCTGTGCATTACTGCACCTCCAGGGGAATTATTGAACCTGAAAAATCGAAATTGGAAAAAAAAGAAGAAAAAGAAAAAAAGACGAAATTTGCATAAAATTGTTGGAAAGGACTGTTTTATTTGACATTTTCATCGTGCAGCTATTTTTTGAGCTTTTTAATACCTGGAGCTGCCTTGCTATTTTGAAAGCACAAGTTTTTTCCTACTATTGCTGCTTATTTGACTGTTTTTGGCCCTTCCAAGATGGCCGCCGTGGTTTTCTTTGTTGTGTAGGCAGGCTGTGCTGAACCACCTCTCCCTGTGCTGCACACCCATTGGTTGCTGAGTGTTTTCTTCCATCCAATCAGGGACTGGCAGGCTTCAGCTGGTCCTCTCAGCAAGGCCCACTGGCTGGAACTGGTTTCTTTCATCTGCTTCTCACTGGGAGTGAGGTCCTGTTTCCACCCTCCTGGCCATCTGTTGTTCTCCTTCACATGTGGAGTTTGTGCCTGGCTCCTGACCATTCCATTAGGTAGGTGCACTTTCTGTGCATTACTGCACCTCCAGGGGAAGGTATTGAACCTGAAAAATCGAAATTGGAAATAAAAGAAGAAAAAGAAACAAATACAAAATTTCCATAACATTGTTGCAAAGGGCTGTTTTATTTGGCATTTTCATCGTGCAGCCATTTTTTGAGCTTTTTAATACTTGGAGCTCCCTTGCTATTTTGAAAGCACAAGTTTTTTCCTACTATTTCTGCTTATTTGACTGTTTTTGGACCTTCCAAGATGGCCGCCGTAGTTTTCTTTGTTGTGTAGGCAGGCTGTGCTGAACCACCTCTCCCTGTGCTGCACTCCCATTGGTTGCTGAGTGTTTTCTTCCATCCAATCAGGGACCGTCAGGCTTCAGCCGGCCCTCTCAGCAAAGGCCCACTTTCAAGGCCCACTTCGAAGGCTCCTGTCTGCTCCCTGTCTGCTCCCTGTCTGCTCCCTGTCTGCTCCCTGTCCGCCCTGTCCGCTCCTTGTCTGTGTCTGCTTCCGGAACGCTAATTGGGGTCCTCCCTGCACCTTAACCACAATGATGCTGCCACCTCACTCCTCTAAGAAATCCGGACTGCCTTGACTTTACCAACTCCAGAACTATAGGTTAGTTCCCTCCTTATGGACTCACTTCTACTGCCTTTGACTATCACTGTTCTTTTTGCTTGTTACTCCCATGTTGTCATCCTGCTGCTCAGTGCTTCCTAAAACTCTTTGCTAACATCAGATTCCAAGAATCAAATCTTGCTGTTTTTGCTTTGCTCTAAAAAGTCAAATCTTGCTGTTTTTGCTTTGCTCTTAAAAGTCAAATCTTGCTGTTTTTGCTTTGTGCTAAAAAGTCAAATCTTGCTGTTTTTGCTTTGTGCTAAAAAGACAAATCTTGCTGTTTTTGTTGTTCTATAAAAAGTTAAATCTTGCTGCCCATGGCGAAATTCTCTGTATTTTGCTTGTATACTGTTTCTTCTCTGTAACTTGCCAGCCCAGTGACCCCACCACTCTCTTGTGTCCCACACCTACCTGCCTTAGCCCCCCCCATTATCTCCATCCTCTCCTCACTTCCACCCCAATGGCGCTTCTGTTTCTCCTATCTTCTCCAACTGATTCTCCATTGACTATCCTTCCCTTCTCACTAAGTCTGGTAGGAAGAAGTTCAAAAAGGATATCTTGGCCTCTAACCCTGGTCTTTCTATCGCCGACACCTACTCCAATGCTTCCGCCAGACAGACCCTTACCGACATCCTCTTTGTCGTTCCTTCGCCAGATCTATGGACTCCTCATATGGTCTCTGTGCTCTGCCCTATCTCCTCCTCTCCCATTAATGGTGGCACTTGCTGGGAAGTTCTCATGGCTTCCTTCGACTCCTCTAAAGTCAGCATTAATGTCTACCTAAATGGCACTGTCATGGTCCAAGGCCCTCAGGCCAATCTCCTCCTCTTTGATAGGCCCTTCCCTCGCCTCATCAATTTCCTCTCATCTCCTGCTGTCCCCTCCTCTCCCCCCTTGGCTACCTTGTCCTCTCTCTCCTCCTCCTCCTCTGCCCCTCCTAGTGCTCTTTCTCCTCCGCATGGCGTACCTCTGATCTGTACCCCTCCCCATGAGGTCTTTAAGGCTAGCAACCTTCTTCATATTGCCACTCTCAACTCTCGCTCTGCCGTCAAACACTCCTCTGACATCTGCCACCTACTTGAAGAACTAGACCTTGATGTCCTTGGTCTTACTGAGACATGGTTCACGGCCAGCTCTGTCACGAGCTTTGACACTCTTCCCCCTGATGGCTACAAGATCCTCTCAGCACCCAGATCCTCCCGGTCCGGTGTGGGGGTAGACCTGATCTTTCCTGAGTGGATTCCTGCCTCTATCATTCCCACTCAGACCTACTCCTCTTTTGAATGCCTTGTCTGTAGGCTTTCTCTCTCGCCTACCCATTCTCTTACTGTGGTTACCATCTACCGGCCTCCTGGTCAAATCACCTCATTTCTCTCTGAGTGGGCAGACCTCTCCTCCTCCCTCCTGGCCTATACCACTCAACTCCTCCTCCTTGATGACCTAAATATACATTTAGATTCTCCTTGCTCCTCCTCTGTACTCTTCCGTGACCTCTGCGACTCCCTCTCCCTGTCCATCCTCCCCTCTGGCCCGTCTCACTCTGCAGGGCACACACTCGATGTCTTGATCTCCTCTGACCTCCCCCTCTCCATCCCTCTGGCCACTCCTCTCTCCTGGAGCGATCACTCCCTCCTCTCATCTCATCTCTCCCTCTCTTCCCTCCAAGCCAAGCCTTCCCCAACTCTGCCACCTACCTTCTCGTACATCCGGCCCATGAAGCGTGTGTCAGTTGAGGCTTTTACCGCCACTTTCTCTCCCCCCCCTCCACCTTTGGCTGTCTCTCATCCTGACACAGCCGTGTCTCTGCTCTACTCTTCAATTTCTGATACGCTTGATGCTCTTGCCCCTGTCATGAGGATCCGTTTGAAGTCCAAAGCCAAGTTCAATTCCTGGTATGACTCTGACCTAGCAACACTTAAACGTAAGTGTAGTGCAGCTGAGAGGAAATGGAGGACTTCCTGTTCATCCTCTGACAAACTGGCCTGTCGCCTGCTACAAAGGCAATACCGACTCTCTGTCCTCACCAAGAAGAGAGTCCACATTCAAGCTTGTTTCTCTGCGGCATCTAACAACTTGGCTGAACTCTTTAAAATCTGCAAGGAGCTGGCCAACCCTGCTGCAGTCTCTACCCCTCATGTTGCCTCCCAGGCTCTTTGCAATGCCCTTGCAGTTCACTTCATTTAAAAAACCCAGGACATCCTGTCCACCCTCTCCACCCACACCCCTCCTCTTCCCTCTCCATCTTTGCTTGCTGACCCTCCTTTAGCCACCCTCCCACCATCCTTCTCGTCCTCTCCTCTTTTCACCCCTGACGAGGTCACTAGACAAGTCTGATCTATGAAAGCATCTTCAAAACAGGTTCATCCCTGTTCCTCTAAAACCATCAAGAACCACATTGACACCCTCGCTCCGGCCCTTTGCTAATTTTTGCAACCACTCCTTTGCCTCTGGATCCTTCCCCTCCCCTCTGAAGCACTCCTTTGTGCATCCTCTTCTCAAGAAACCCACAGCTGATCCTTCTTGTCCAGCTAACTATCGCCCAATTTTCATTACTCCCTTTCTTGGCAAACTCCTGGAAAAGTTGGCCATCTCTCAGCTTAACCTTCATTCCAATTCTGTTGGCTGTCTCCATGACCACCAGTCTGGCTTCAGAGCTGCCAGAAGCACAGAAACTGCTCTCCTGAACATCTGTGAAGATCTGCTCTCCAACCTTGACTCTAACATTCCCTCTGTCCTCATCCTCCTCGATCTCTCTTCTGCCTTTGACACGGTCAACCATACCATCCTGCTTAACCGTCTCCATGAAAACCTGGGTATCACTGATCAGGCTCTGGCCTGGCTGACCTCTTTCCTCTCAGATCGACCCTCCCAGGTCCAACTTGGGTCCTTCCTTCCATCTATCTTCCTCTCTACCTGTGGTGTTCCCCAGGGGTCTAACCTCTCGCCCTGGCTTTTCAACCAATACCTGGCAACTCTCGCCCACTGCATTGCCACTTTCCGCTCAAAATTTCCAGTGCTACGCTGACGACACTCAACTCATTTTCAGGCTGCCCTCTGCCACCTCCTCTCCCTCTCTCATCTCTGATTGCCTAACTGCCATTCAAGATTGGTGTGCCGCCAATGATCTTTGTCTGAATGCCAGCAAGACGAAGATCCTCCTCATCGGCACACCTTCACCATCCTTTACCCTCACTCTCTGGCCGGCCTCCCTTGGCCCTCCTCCTACCCCCACCTGCGAGGCTAAGAACCTCAGGGTCATCTTTGACTCCACCCTTTCCTTCTCCGCCCACATCTCTGAGGTCTCTAAAAAGTCAAATTTCCGACTGTACCTCCTCAGAGGTACTCTGCCTTTCCTCTCCTTCCCCCAGAAGCTCATGGTATACCAAGCTCTGGTTCTCTCTAGCTTGGACTATTGTAACAGCCTCTTTCTAAATCTACCTGCCTCTACTCTCCGCCCTCTGCAACTAATCCAGAACAGGACTGCGAGACTTGTCCTTGGCCTCAAGCCCTGGGATCGTATCTCTCCAGCTCTGTAATCTCTCTACTGGCTCCCAGTGGATGCAAGGATTACATTCAAAACCCTCTGCATTGTCCACAAGGCTTTCTGGGGCCTGCGTCCAAAATACCTTCAGCTATCCCTCTGCAAATACCTCCCCTCTCGAGCTCTTCGCTCCTCTACTTCCAACTCCCTCAGAGTCAGTCGTTTTTCAAAGAAACGAGCTGGGGGTAGATCTCTGTCTTCAGCTGGGGCCTCCCTCTGGAACAGCCTCCTTGTCACTCTAACACTTGAGGAGAACCATCTCCGGTTCCGGAAGCACCTCAAGACCTTCCTCTTTACTTCTGCCTTTGCTCCCCCTCTCTCCTGCTGATCTGTTCTCTCTTGGCACCGTGCACCTGGCCACCCTCTGTCCTTCGGGCCCAGGTACCTGCTCACCCTGACACCCTCCCGGACTGCATCCGGGCCACCCCTTGCACTGGGGTCTGTATCTGTACCCATTATGCCTGCATTACCACTGTTTGTTGCCTTTTTTGTTACTGATCTGTTTCTCCTCTGCTTTGCACTTTCCACTTCTCCCCCTTCCATGCACTTTTCCCCTCCCCCTTCTCCCATGCACTTACGCATTCCCAAAGTCACTGGGCCTAGTAAGATCGCTGTTTTGTTCTCCCCTGTTCCCCTCCCTTGCCTTGTCGCGCTCTGAAACACTTGTGTACGAGCGCGATAGAAATAAAATATCAATCAATCAATCAATGTCTTGCCCAAGGTCACTCCACTCCCAGTTCCCAAGGACCTTCGAACAAGTTGATCCTCCCTCGCATCTCTACCTCCAGGGTCAGGATCCAAGAGCGATGGCCTTTCCCTGCCTGCCTGCGCAGAGGATCTTGGGAGTTTTGGAGTGAAAACACGCTCTGGTTTCACACAGAAAGGTGCCGGATATTTAGGAGGCAAGAGGGGTGACTTTGAGAAGGGGTGCTTGGAAAGTTATTGGTGGAAAATTTGGGGCATGAGATTTTGGCAGCAGCGGTGAGGCCTAAGAAGGAGATGGTTGAAAGCGTCAGTAAGGTGAAATCTCCAAAAACTAAAGGGGAGTTTCCATCTTTTCTGGGAATGATTGAGTTCTACCAGAAATATGTAAAGAACTTTGCAAACAAGGTGGGCGAAATGAGGAAGCTGGTAAGAAAGAAGGAGGACCAAGACAGTGTTGAGAGGAGATTTTTGCTGGCTATCATTTGATCGAGAAGTAGAGTGGAGGCTGGACAATTATATTCAGAGCGATAGGGCTGCTAAGGGTGTTCTGGCACGTGCACAACCTTTAGTTAACGTGGAGCTGCCAAGAGGTGTGTGGGATGAGTTAGTGATGGATGTGTTGGGGACTGTGGATTTTGTTGGAAACATGAAAGGTTTATCATGGTGTATTGATGGATATGTTTTCAAGATGAGTGAAGTTTATGGTGATGAGAAAAGACTACACTAAACAGTATGTCAATTGGACTCCATTATAAGCAAGTTTTTATACAGACACCCCTCCCTCTGGAATACTTCATTCAAAAGTCTGCTTCAGACACGACCAACTTGGAATATGGATCTACAAGTATCAGGATGGGGGCCCTTGTGAGCTTGCGGCTAAAATGGCCGCTTTCTCTTGAGCTCCGGGAGCGCATCCAGGGCGGAGGAGGCCGCAATGTGTTCTAGCCCGAAGCCGGGAGACCCGACTGATTGAACGTGAGCAGGAAGGGGTTGTGTGTTGACTGCTCGATTCTGCATCATAATGAGTGCAGCCACGCCATGAATCGTGGAGTGTAGTGGGGCTGCCCCAACCCCCGGCTTGGTGCTGTGCTTGTCAGGTCCCGGAAAAATGAGGGAGCAGCGGACAGGCAATGTAGCGGCTCAGAGGTTAGCCAGGGTTCCCCACACAGAGCCTGTGTGACAGTAAGGGCAGCTGAAAAGTGTATGGATTGCGGCCCCGGACTGAGGGTGGCACACCTCGTCGTTGTCTCTCCAGTTCTTATTGGAGAGAGCTCATCAGATTTTGACTCACAAACACAGACCGGGCAGAATCCTCGCCCAGTAATAACCATACTGCTAAACTACTGTGACCGCGACACTATTTTGCTTGTGGTCTGAGTGAGCTGCAATATAAGGATGCCAGGGTCTCCTTCTATCAAGATTTCACTCTGTCGGTTCAGATGGCTCGACTGTCCTTCTTGGCAGCCAAAAGATTGCATGAGGGAGACCGGATTGCAATATTCAAGTTTTATATTTGTCCAACGTGAGAGTGATTCATGGTAACAGGGCCAACCTTTTCTTGAGTCTCACTTAAGGTTTTACTTTTGTTGAGTCTCTTCCCAAGCCCTAAAAAGGGAGATGCTCTGGTCGGCGGTCCTTAGTCAGCGGTCCTTAGTTGGCGGTCCTTCGAACACTGTACTCAGTGAGGTTCGTGCCACACCTGACACTCGAGTCGAGTTGAGTCCAGAAACGATTGTAAGACCTTTTCATAACTATGTCCTGGAACTCTCAGGCACGGCATGATGGCAACATTATACTATCCTTGTAATTTTGGGCCTCCTCCTCCCGGAGTGGTCTTGGAGTGAGTGGTCAAGTGAAGTCCTTGAGTCCAGTGCCCCAGGACTGGTGCTCAGTTGTGTTTGGTTTTGGGCTGGTGCATAATGGGGTGGGAGAGTGCAGCAAGTGTTTGGTGGCTATTCATGATGTTACTGGTGTCGTACATGTTGGCGAAGAAATCAGAAGTCTTTCTTCACTTTCCACTCGCAACTGCCACACAATCCCACGTGGGTATAAAAACCATTGCCAGTAGCGGAGCATTGCGGAGAGTGCAGCAAGTGTTTGGTGGCTATTCTTGAGGTTACTGGTGTCGAGCTTGCCGGCAAAGACATCAGAAGTCTTTCTTCACTTTCCACTTGCTACTCCTGCACCCTCCCACATGGGTATAAAAACCCTTGCCAGTACGGAGAATTGCGGAGCGTGCAGCAAGTGTTTGGTCTTCTGTGGCCGATGAGCTAAAGGACTGCCATACCGAAGCAGCATGGGATTCAGACAAGATCGGGCGTTTTTACTGCAAATGGCACATTGTGGTTTTCTCCCCTATTTCAACATTTTACTGCACCTAAGGGCGGAGTCAGCAGTGGCGGGTATTACTGTGGTTGACTCCATTCTCACAGTGACCATATTCAGTGCCGGCCCCTGCCCTCCTGGCTTGTTTTTTGTACCATTACTAAAAATTAGGGTGGGCAGCTGACGATTAGGCCTTCTTGTAAGTACACCGGCTCTTGGTATTATAGACCAATCATAACATGAGGCTCAAACCACTTAAGAGGTCTGGCTTGAGGAGTGAATCCTCAAGGGAAAGCGTGCTCGCAGCCCCCCGTTATCTACGAAACTGAAACGTGATGGTCCAAGAAGGAAGAAGGGAAAGAAAGATGGGGAACCGGGTGAGACTATGGCAGACTCTTTCCAACCAAGAATATCAGTATACCTTTCTGGCTAAGGATCCAAGAAACCCTCCTCGACAATGATACCCGATACGTGCAATATTACATCTGACCCAGGCAGGGTACCGAGTCTAAAGCACGTGAGAAATTGTGTGGGGGATTTGGATTGCCAACTCTCCTACATTGATCACTCTCTGGATAACAACATTTCCTTACTGGCCTTGTGCAACACTATCAGAATTAACTCTTTGGGGCCACAATATCAGCCAAAGAGACATGCTACGCAATTCAGTTATTTGTCTGATAGCCTAAACTTGGAGCTACTGGTATCACCCAAGAACTGCTTGGTTGACACAGGAGCAGCTGTTGGGATTGCAATGAGCTCTTATCATCTAACGACCACCCAGGGGGGGATGTCCTCTATGGAACTATTGGTAGCCCTTGTATCTAAGGTGGAAGCCCTGTTTGCACTGTGCTCGATGGTAGGAGCCAATCAGCAAAGTTTACATATATTGATGTCAAAGTTGGTCGCTAACAAAGCAGCCCCCTGTCAGTCCAGTCTTTCATCCAATAAATCCTCCAGGCCACATGAAACAGCAGTTTTGGAGCACTGTACTGTGGCTATCCTTGATCCCCCACGTCACTCTATTAACTCGGCGCAATCGACAGAAGCTACTGAAGTAAGGCCCGATACAATAATGGTTTCGGATGAATCTGACATCTCTCGGAGAACACAAGATTCTGTAAATATCACGGTGGTGTCAGAAGAAGATGCTATAGATGCTTTATGTGCCGAGATTTCAATGATGGAGGCGGAGTCCCCACTTTATAAATCAGGCCACCAAAATGGGGAGCCACGGGCGAGCTTGCATGAGGAAGAGTCTTCCTCTGATCGTCCCCTAACTGGAGTTTGGAGGTACCCCTCAGCAAACATCTCGGGACGAGGTGTTAAGACACCCATAGTCTTATCTAGGGTCCAGAACGATGGTTCTAAAAGATTGGTGTCTTTGTTTGGTCCCTTGTACAAGTGGGTCCAGACGCAACCACCAACGTCATCAGAGTATCCTTTCTCCCAAGCATCACAAGGAGGATCAGCACCTGTGTGGCCCCGCAAAATCTGGGTTAAGGAGGTTGGTTGGCCTGGTAAACCAGGCCACCTGGGTCTCACCCTGGGCTACCATACCAGCAAGTCGAAGCAGGGAGTGACTGCCAGTTTAGGCGGGTTAGTTGGGCACCTAGGTTGAAGACCCTGAGCCTGGCTTTAAACCTGGACATGCACTTGCTGAGGAATGGGGCCTGGGACCCCATTGTGACCCCGACTGTCAACCCGCAGGCATTGGCTGCCCAATGTACACTTATTGGGAATCAGGCAAATAAGTTGGTGGCCCCCTTAAGGTTGGGGCTTTCAGTAAACTAGAGGAGATCCATACCTCGGACGACAGCCCGTTCTTAAATAGAACTGCTTTGTTGAGACTATGGTTGACCATCCCATTGCTGCCAACTATCACCACAAGGGACATGTTACAGATCAAATTGCCTAAGTGAATTAATTGGGTACTGATTTGCTTCGCATCATCAATAGCGGTGTCCTTTCTGTGTGCAAATGCCTAAAACTCACTGGCTGTAAAGAACGTCCTGTGTATATTGGACGCCATCAGTCAGCAAAGGAAGACGTAGATACCATTACCCTGGAGGATTTAGAAGGGGGTAGGTGGGGTGATCAGCCTCGTACAATCCCAGGTGGAGCCCGGAGTCATGGGGGGCAGGGGCCCCCACCTATGAAGCAATAACCTGGGGGCCGATGTCGGGGACGGATGCCTTAACAGACAAGGGTATGCATTATCACTTATCCATTAGAATAACCAGCTGGAACACACAGGAGCATAGCCATATGCTACAGGCATCGGGATCTATATCACAGCTGAAAGTGTTTGATATCTTTATGCTACAAGAAACATGGCTTGATTGCCTCCTATACATGGAGGGGTATCATATTCATCAGGTTCTGGGCAAAAGGGGTAGACCTTATGGGGGCCTTGTAATTAGTGTTAGTCAGAGTTTGCTCTCCCACTGGGTGGTTGTTCACTCTGCTGAAGGTAATGTGATCGCAGTGGAGGTATGTCAAGAGGACAGTACACAAGGCTGGAAGATGTTGATTATTTATGGTTGTGCACCCCTAGCATTAAAGGGATGGAGGAGATAACAATATCGATTACATCCTTTTGGCAAATGAGGGTATAACGGGGGTGTTTCTGATTATCCTGGGTGGTGACTTAAATGCCAGGTGTTCGGATGACAAGCAATGTGCGGCTTAGAGCAAACTATCTCAAAAAAAGTGTTATGACGCAAAGGTCTGGTAATGCCAAGGGCGCACATTGGGTTTCATATTTGGGACAATGGGATTTGCGTATGCTAAATGGTAGGACAGTTGGTGATATCCCTGGTGGCTATACTTGGGAGGGAAACAATTGTGTGGCCACCCTGGACAATCTGTTTGGCAATAATGACTACCTCCAGATGGTAGAAAAATTAAAGGTGGTGCCCATAGAATTTAATGACAATAACATTTTGGCCATAGACATTAATGTGCAATTCCAAGGGGTAAGGCAGAGTGGATGTACTGACATCTACGTAAACCATGCAGGTAACACTGTGCAGCGGACAGGAACAAATCTATAAAAGATTGACAAGAAGATAACAGAGCTCCAGGATGTTGATCTGGCAATCATGGGTATTAAGAATGGGGACGGGATTGAGGCCTGTATTAGGAATCTTACTACGATCACTGGCATTATTACAACACTACTGCAGGTGGTCTGTGAACTAATGCAGAAAGAAATATGAATGTTACAGGGACTGGGGCTATCCGCCCCGATTTTAGCTTCCCATGCCAGGGGGTATAAGGAAAAAATATTTCGGGTGGTTTAAGCAATGTCGGTTTTCAGACATAATGAGAGATAAAAAACTCATATTGATTCCCATACAGGAATCGGTCTGGGTGAGGCACTTGGAGGGAAGTGGCAGCGATAACATCTTGTTGTTCCCTCTGGACTATAGATTGAAGGTTGGCCTATGACATTTAGTGAAGCTGAAGTCAGAAGTACTATCCTTAAACTTAAAAAAACTCTAGGGCTCCTGGCTCCAACAGCCTGGCCAACGCTGTACTTAAAACAGAATCTGGAGCAGTGGGCCAGGATATTGAAGTTGTTGTTTGACAAGGTCTGTACGTGTCAGACCATTCCAATGTTGTGGCAGCAGTCAATACTCTTACCAGTATATAAGAAAGGTGATTGCATGCTACCAGAGAAGTATAGACTGCTGTCACTTCTAGACGTGACAGGAAAGTTATTTTCGAACTTCGTCTTGAGGGCCCTGCAGGACTGGGTGGAAGAATCCCATCCCACTGGTTTTCGGCCAGGTAGTAGTACAACACATAATCTCAGGGTGTTGGTCTCATTGATAAAAGGGACACAAGAATTAGGTGGGCAGACACTTTATGTGATCTTTGTCGTCTTTAGAGCAGCGTTCGATGGTGTTTAATCGATTAAAACTATGGGTAAAGCTGCTAACATGGGGATACCTCCTGTGTATCGTCAATATATTGAAAGGACTCCATCAGACATGGGTCCGTCTGACTCAGTTAAGATTTGTAAGGGGTGAAGCAGGGATGCACACTTGCACCCCTGCTGTATAATTTATATATGGCTGACCTGCCAGCCCGCCTGTTTTCAGCCATGGGCTGTTGTCCAAAGAGAGGAGGGTGATCTATCCCATGCATGCTCTACGCAGATGACTTAGGGGGTCATTACAAGAATCGCAGTAAAAATCAGTTTTTACCGGTATGGAGGCAATACCGGGTAGCACTGATGCCGCTAACAGCAGCCAATTACGAGTATGCGTGCACGCGCGTAGCGGCATGCCAGTATCGACAATACCGGCTTGCCGCAGAAGACCCAAAAACATCCCTTAGCGGCATCATGGAAAGCGCTGACACCTCTTCCGCTTCCGTCCACCCCTAAATAACGGGGTCGGCATTAGCGGGCCCGACATTAGCGTGCCCGGCATTAGCCGGCCCGGTAATACCAGAACCGGAAGTAATGTCATCGCGCTGGAACAGGAAATGGCACGACGGCCATCTTGAAAAACACAATCCATTGCCATCCTCGAGATACAGGACCTGGAGTCTCAAACCAACACTCAGATCAGCATCTACACCACAAGCACTATGCCAAAGGCCATAAAGAAAGGGGCATCCCGGCAGCGAAAGGAGCGGTTCTCCGAGGATGAACTTCACATGCTGGCTGACACTCTGGCAGAGAATGCAGAGGTGGTCTTTGCCTGAGATCTGAAGAGAGCTGCACAGCTCAATAAGAAAGAGCTATGGGAGCTAGTGGCCCAGAAAGTCAGTGCAGTTGGCACCACCGCCCGCACTGTAAACAATGTCAAAAAACGCTGGGACGACCTGCGCCTCCGAGGGCGCAATATCTGGTCTGCTAACCAGAGCCAGGGTCTGGCTACTGGCGGTGGCTCAAACTCACCCATCAAACTCAGCCGCTGGGAAAAAACCTGCGCCATTGGAATGGAGTCCATAAAAGGAGTGGGAGATATGGAACATGGAGCATCGTCATCGGCAGATTGAGGTGAGTGTCCAAAGAAAACACTGTAATGCAAAGTATGATGATAGTCCACCAATATGACCGTGCCATGAGGCAATGCATGGGCCATTACACACACATGGGCACATCCCTGCCTAGATGCTGTCCCCAGCACTGTCACATCCTCATTCATGCAGCATGCCAATGCCATACCTGAGACACACACCACTAACAGGGAAACGGAATGTGTCACACTGCACGCAGTCCACAACACAAAGGCATGTCACACAGCATACACCACCTCACACATGTGTGAACCTAACGTATGCCTGAACAACCCCACCATATGGCAGGCAACCTGTATGCCACAACAGTAGGACAGCAAGTCATCAAATGTGTACAAGTGCACTAATACCATTGTATGCATGATGCATGTACAACCATCACTGAGGCCGTCCCTCTTTCGGTCCCCCACAGGCCGTGATACCGACAGCGATGCAGAGGACTCTGCAGCACAGGCCACCACTCCTTCGAAGAGGGCCAGGTCCAGGGAAGACACTAACAGGCCTTCCACGTCCAAGGGCACTGGCAAGGCACATCAGCAACCGAGGACAAAGGTACCACAAGATGGCAGGGAACAGGGGCCTCAAAGGTCATCCACTACACCAACAGTTCCAACACCTGTGGCATCCGCTGCTGTTGAGCTGGTGGCAGATGGGACCCTGTCTGCAGCTAACAGCTCGGTAGAGGAGGCAGCTGCCACTGCGCCACAGAGTGGCGATGAAGTTCACACCCATTAGCTCACCCGATGGCACCTCGCATGTCCAGTCTGGAGGAGAGGCAGAACCAGAGGCCTGGAGCCCCACACAGGACCCACCTGAATTGGATCCCTTACCACACGTGCCATCCACCTCCACAGGGGTCCGGGACGGGGAGTTCAGGATGTCACAAATGGAGGCGAACCAGCAGGAGCTGACCGGCCTAGTGAAACAATATGTCTCTGAGGGTGATGTGACAAGGAGGGAGGCCTGAGAGAACACTGTGGCCATGAACGGGGCCATAGAGTCGAGCACCCTAAAGATATGTGAGGAGCTCTCGGCAGTGAGGCAGGTCCTTGCCAGGATTGCGGATGCCATCGAGGCTCTGCGTCCTGCCTCGACAGTAGAGCATGCACCCACGGGGTCATCGTCAAGCTCCACACAGACGAGTCCCCTGCGCAGGTCTGTGCGCGCCTTGCGGCACCCCAACATGCCACCCCCGGAGTCAGACACAGGACATTAGTAGCAGGGTCAGCCTGCATGTGCAGACTTATGCAGGCTGGAGTGGCATTACATTGCAGGCCATGTGTGGGGGAGTTGTGGAGGGAGGGGGTGTGTGGGGGAGTTGTTGGGGGAGGGGGTGGAGAGAGGGGGTGTGTGGGGGAGTTTTGGGGGGAGGGGCAGGGGAAGGGAGTGTGTGGGGGAGTTGTGGGGAGAGGGGGAGGGGGAGAGGGTTTGTGTGAGGTGGAGGCTTTGAGCACTTTTTCCTTTTTCCTGTTTAATACACCTGTTGTGTACCAAAAAATCACTTGACTGGACATTCCTTATTGTGTATGTGTGATTTATTGGTTTACAGTGCATAGTGTCCATGTACCCCCACACCCAGTGCCCTGAGTCCCACATTCATGGCACCCTCAGCATCCATGTGTCTTAGAAATATTGGCCTATCACAGACTGACGCACAGCACGTCCCTCCTTTGCATCGTCACCTTCTTCACCATCCTCATCCGCACCTGGTGGTTGCTGTTCAATGTCAATGATTTATCATTCAGCGCTTATTATTCCCATGATGACATGCAGCGCTACTGTCGTGATGGCCCAGTGACAAGCAGTGTATTCCCTTGGTGGGATTGATTTGTGCACATTCATGGATGCTTGTCCTGTGTTGTGTTTTGCTGAGGACATTTACATTGTGCATACTCGCAGCATGTTGCTGGATTGTGTTACGGAGGGTGAGGTCTGATGATGTGCGGTGGACGTGTTGTGGGATGGGGGCTGGTTGAAAGTCAGGCATGTTGTAATTGGTGTGCAGCTTCCGTCATTACTATGGGGTTTGGTTGTCATGTTCAGTTTGGGATGCTTTGGGGCACAGTGTTTTGCAAAATAGACATTGTGCAGTCACCACAACAATGACGCCAGGGTGGTGTGTGCATCTCTCCCCCCATTACACTGCCATGTACCTGTCAGGCAACTTACCAAGCAGCCAGGCACGTCGTCCTGCATGTCGCTCCATGTAGCGTGGTAGCGTGGAGTTCCACAGGACCATTGAGTCATGAATTTATCCGGGAAATCGGGCACAGCAATGTGTGATGATCTTGCTGGAGTCACATACCATCTGTACATTGATGGAGTGATATAGCTTACGATTGCGGTACACCACCTCCGTGGCATGCGGGACCACCAATTCCACATGGGTGCAGTCAAGTGCACCAATACAATTTGGCATGCCTGCCAGTGCATGGAAGCCAACTTTCGTGTCAAAGATCTCAATGGGCAGTCCGTGGTAGGGATATGTAGTTGCTTGAGTGCTTACAGCACTCGGTTCAGCATGCGAGAAAATAAGGGTTGTGATATGCTATGCATGTGCCCCACTGTGTGCTGGTAAGTGTCTGTGGCCAGAAAGTGGAGCACAGGCACTACCGTCAGTAGAGGGGGGATGGCGGTGCCTATTTCAATCAGGCTGACAATATCGTCGTGTATCATGTCCACAATGGTGGTGATGGTGTCCCTGTCCAGACGGTACAGGGTGTGGATCTGCTCAGGGGTTAGGTTGAATGGACTGGTTCTGATGCGAGGGATTGGGGGCTGCCTGCGTGGTACCACTGGCTGCACTAGTGGGGCTTGCTGGGCCTGTCTCACCCTCCTTCTCCTTCTCCTCCTGTGTCTCCTCTGTGGTGCCTGTTGTTGTTGCTGGTGTAGCAATGCAAGCATGTCCTCCAGCCCCAATATTGCAACTGCAAGTGGAATCATTTTGTTGTGAAAAGGGGTGTGGTGTGTGGGTGTGCTCCTTTTGTGCTGGGCCAGACTCCATTGCCTCCACCTGTGCTGATTGTGTGCACCTGTGGCAGTTGGGAACACTGCACATTGATGTTTGCGGGTGATTCGCGATGCCGGGGATGCCAGCATCCCGGTATCCCTTATTACCACCTTCAAGATGCCGGTATTTGCATGTCCGCATGACTTGTGATGTCCTCCTGTTAGAGCCATCCCGGCGGTGGCGCTGATACCGGGTTGTTAACTCGTAATAGGCCGAGCGGTATGCAGTGCTGGTATTCCCTTACCAGCATCGTTTTTCCATTACCGCGAATCTCGTAATGACCCCTTAGGTATGTTAAATCACACATATTGTGGAGCTAAAGCTATGTTCACTACCCTGAACAATTACCTAATTGAAAACGAGCTTAACATGAACATGGGGAACACAAAAGTACTGGTCGTTTCAACTAAAAAGGTGAAGTGTCTTAGTTTTAATACCTCCCTGGGCAAGGTGGAATATGTCGAGGCATATCCTTATCTGGGGCTCGAGATGAATTGTAGTAAAACCTTCAAGTACATAGTTGAAGCCAAGAGAAAAAAGGCCCTACGGATGACACAGTTGATCTGCAACTTCACGAGAAAAACAGCCGGGTTTTCATTGGAGGGATTATAATAATGCATAAACAATGCTTCTGTCCCATGGTGTTGAACAGGTTGGAGGCTTTGGCCATGAGAGACCTGACATGGCTTGATGACATAGAGGGATCGTTTTGGAAATGGATATTGAGGCTGAGTGCTTCTACTACAATGCAATATATTTGGTTAGAGTTGGGTTTGGTCTCGCTAAAAGGTGAATTGATGATTCAGCAAGGCCTATTGCATTTGAAAATGTACTCTAAACTGAAATGTCAGCCGCTTGCTCTATTAGGTAACTGTGGTACATTGCACCAGGGGAGTAGTGACGATGGGTTTGAGAACCTTGTAGCTAAATTATATAGGAGCATTGGATGGAGCCCTGATTACTCTAGGGAACAAACTACAAAACACCAAAGCGTATCTTTAAAGGCAAAGCCAAAGAGTGGGATTGGATTAACAATTACAGCCACTTGGCGAATTTACATAGTTATTCCTATGTCTCAGGAGTCACGCACAACTATTTTCAATCTCAGAGATATGTGAGGCAATGCCCAAACCTCTCAGTATTGTATTTCCGCTTAAGGCTGCGCATTAACCAATTGCCAGTATTGGTTTCCACTGGAGCCCATTAAGGGATGCCTTTTAAGGACAGATGTTGTCGCTTCTGTAAAATCTCGGGTAAAGTGGAGACTGCCAAACATCTTTTAATGGAGTGTGCAGCCTTAGAATGGTAGAATGGTCCACTCTTATTAGTCAATCAGGGATGACGCCTTTTGGAATTAATGCTTGAACACAGATAACCAAAGTGTACACATTGTCCTGTGCCATCTATGGGATGTGATTAAAAAGCGCCTACCCCAGGGAAGGCGAGTTACAGGGAATTAGTTGAGTATATAATGGGTACTGGCTCGACTGAAGTGTAAGTTATTGCTTGATTTTTAATGGATTAGTTTCTATTGTTCTTATGCATAATAGGTTTTTAAAATAAGTAACCATTGTATGTACTTAGTAATTGGAACACCATGTGTTACCCAGGGCTATGTGATTTTAATTACTACTTGAAATCTAACCTTAAATTATTATGCAATAGACTACTGGCCATCGTGTCAGGTCTAGTACCTAAGCTTATAGTGTCAGAATAGGTAGGTGCTAATTGATAGGTTACCGCTTGCTAGTCGGTTTGAAGTGTTTTACCCCTAGGAGGCTATTAATTGTAATTGGAAATCGCATATGGACATACACGCTGTAGATGGATTCGTGTATTTTTAGCCAAGTCTTAGGCATGTCTTATAAAAATGTTTTATAATGTGTTTTTTTATATGTTTTTATAAAGTTTTATATTGATATAATAAAATAATTTAATGTGTAAATGTCTAAAGTTCTTCTGGAACTAAACAAATAAATAAATAATAATGGGGTGGGAGAGTTTCACTGCTTGTGGGGTTGGGCAGTGTGGGAGGGGGTGGAGTGGGTTGAACTAGAGGTTGGAATTTCTTGTGTGGCGGTGGGGTGGTGGTGGGGGTTTGGGAGTGTATTTCTTGATAATTGACGTCATGTCTGCATATAAGGGAGTGGTTTACAGTTGACTTTCACAGGTTCAGTGCTGAAAACGGCCCAAGGGTGTAGAGCCGGCCTAACAAATGAAATTAGAAACGTATGCCCGGATGTAACATCATAAGTTGGAATGTGAGGGGGCTGAACAATCTGTGTAAAACCAGACAGGTAATTAATTATTGTGAACATCATGGGGCTAAGGTGATCCTATTGCAAGAAACCCACCTGGTCGGAACAGCAAATGAAGCGGTGGATAGGCCCTTTGGGGTCCAGCAGGTACTATACATTGTATTCTACCTACTCGGCTGGGGTCATGACATTAATCCACAAGTCTCTCCGATTGCATTTGGTGGAAAAATGTATTGATCCACTGGGCCGGTTTGTTATTGTGTCGGGTAGCTGGGTCCACGTCCTAGTGATGTTTGTGAACATTTACGGCCCTGATGTAGATGATCCTGGTTTTTTAAAATCACTCTTGACCAGGTGTTATAAATACATGCATACTAACCTTGTGTGGGCGGGTAATCTTAATGTCACTTTGCAAACGTCACTAGACAGATCGGTGGGGGCAGCTCGCTCTCTCCCTCAAGCTGCTAACCAGGTGTGCAAGAGTGTGTCTGCACTGGGGTTGGTGAATGTCTGGCGAGTGCTTGGGGTGAAAGAGTTTTCCTTTTATTCATCAGTGCATGGTATGTCATCACGGTTAGACTACGTGCTTGCTAGCCTGCAGTTGATACGTATGGCGCTGGACTGCTCTCTTCTTCCGAGGACTCTATCGGATCACTCCCCTGTTTTGAGGTTGTTGAATATGGGGCGGGAGGCTGTGCCTAGACCCAATTGGAGAGTTAAGGCTGCGACTTTATCGGACATGGCATTTCGCAGCGAGGTTTTTGATGTTGTACGTTTGTATTTTGAAGTCAGTGTGGGCTCTGTAAGCACAATGGCCTCTGTTTGGGAGGCATTTAAGGGGTATTTTGCGGGAGGTGCATGACTCTGGAGTTTGGTGTGATAAAAAGGATTACGAGACAGCTGTCGGACCTGGAAGGGGAGATCAGGGCTATTGAGATTGCGCTGTTGACTATCTAGGATGTGGTGGCCATGGCTGAGTTGCTAGTAGCTTTGGGTAAGTTCAGTGATCTTACTGACCGCAAGGTTAAATACCTAGTATGTCCCGTGAAGGCTCACTGCTTTGGTGAAGAGGGCTGACCGGGTCGCCTAATGGTGGCTATGCTGCGAAAAGAGAGAGTGACGCCAGACATTGTAGCAATACGCACGTTGGATGGGCAGTTAGTGGGCGAGTCTGTTGCTATTTTGGGCACTTTTCGGTGATACTTTGAATAAGTATATACGTCAAGGGACTCATTGCCCGCAGGCGATTTGGTTGGGTACTTGGCGCGTCAAGTGTTGGCTAAGCCAATTACAAAGGATGATATTCTGGCAGCGGCACATGCAATGCCCTCGGCTAGAGCTCCGGGGTCAGATGGTATTGCGGCAGAGTTTTATAAGGATCTGGGGCCGGAGGTGGCAAAATATGTGGAGGGTGTCTCGGATGAGGCTATGACCTCAGGTCAGCTGCCACCCTCAATGCTTGAGGCTGTGGTGATTTTGCTGTTGAAGGAAGGAAAGTACCTATTAGATTGTTCCTCATACCGTCTGATATCCCTTATTCATTTAAATACCAAAGTCCTGGCGGAGAGACTGCTACTGTTTGTCTCAGAGCTAGTCCAACTGGATCAGTCTTGTTTTATTCCAGGGAGATCGATGTCATTGAACCTCTGCAGGCACTTTGCCATCTTGGCTCAGATTGACCCCAAAGTGCAGGCAGTTGCAGCTTTACTTAATGTGGAAAAGGCGTTTGACTCTGTTGAGTGGGGCGACCTTTATGAGATATCGAATATTGTGGGGCTCCTGGCGTACTTTCTCTCGGCGGTGCGACTTCTATACTCGGGCGCTGTGGCTAGGATTGACTTGCTTGGGAAGTATTGTGACACGTTTGACCTGGGTTGGGGCACCAGGCAGGGCTGCCCATTGTCCCTATTACTTTTTGTACTTGCCATAGAATCCCTAGCGGCTAGGTTGCGGAAATTTCACTTTGACCGCGGGTTAGCAAAGGGAGGGACAAGGGAACTTGTGTCACTTGATGCAGATGATACCATTTTATATTTTAAGAACCCAGGTGCTAACCTGCAGTATTTGTCACAAGAGGTGCGGTTTATGGTCAGTACTCGGGGCTCCGCGTGAACTGGTCCATATCTATTTTGTTTCTGCTTAATGAGGCTACGGTGAGGCCAGAGGAGATTGAGGGTTTCAAGTGGGAGCAGTATTGCATTAAGTATTTGGGAGTAAAGGTTAGCATGAACTGCCGTTCTTTGCTGACTGATAATCATCTAACATACCTGAAGGCCCTGAGAAATAAAGTGGATCAGTGGTGTACTCTACCCCTGTCTTTGCTGGGTAGGGTTGCTATTACTAAGATGGTTGTGGCTTCTAAATTGCTGTATATGTTTCAGAACATCCCGGTGTGATCGGCTGCTGCCTTTTCTGCGGATTTGCGGTTGTTATTGGTGAGGCTGGCGTGGCACCCCAAGCCCCTGCCCCGAATTAGTTGGGGGACCTTAGTGCTCCCATGGGACCGAGGTGGTATGTTTGCACCCGATTTGGAACCGTACTTTCTGGCAACAGAGGTGCATTTAGCCTCCTATTGGATGCCGTGACCTCTGGCGCGCCCACAAGTGCTCATTGAAAAATATACAGTGTGTCACTATGCGATTCAGATAGTTCTGGTGTCAAGGAAGTTTGCTGATAGGTGCAAATCCGACCTGGTTGCTTGTATGGTGCACACATGGAATAGGATGCTTAAGACGTTGGGGCCTGTATGACCCAGTGCTCCAGCTTTGGAAGATTGAATGTCTTAAACCTACCTGCGATGTGGCCCTAATGACAAGTGGAGCGGGGTGGGGATAGACACTATGGCAGGCCTGTATCCTGATGGGGTGTTTGTCTCGCAGGAATTGTTTATGGTCAAGATGGGGAGCGATCCCCGCAGAAGACTTCAATATTTCTGCATGAGGGCTTCTTTTAAGGCATGGTTCCCTATGTTCCCGAACCCTCCCCGTCACATCCACTTCTACAATACACCCTCAATTAGAACTCTGCTAAGCGACTGGTGTCTTCCATCTTTGGGATGGTATAACGTAAGCCCCCGGAATTGCAATTGAAATGTAGAAAATATCGGGAGAATGATGCTGGGGTTGCAGTTACTGATAGGGAGCGAGAGATGCTGCGTGTGAGGTCTCATAATAGAACATTCAATACCTGACTCCAATTGATTCAGCTTAAGACTCTCCACAGGGCATACCTAGCGCCTGCCCGCCATGCTCGGTTTGATTCGACTAAGAGTGATAAATGTCAGCGTTGTCAAGTGCACTCATTCCTCCACATGCTGTGGTCGTGCCCCAAGTTGCAGGAGTTCTGCGAGGGGGTGACGGGTACCCTCTCGGGTATGTTGGGCTGTGACGTGCCTAATGAACTACTGTGCTGCATGTTTGGGTGGCTACCCGGGGCCCCGGGTGGCAGCCGAAGGTTTCTGGCTACTAGCATGATAATGGCCTGGAAATGCATACTGATGCGGTGGACCAGCCGGGCCCCACAACTACCCGGGCATGGTTGGATGATCTGGTTAGGTTGAGTGATCTTGATGGGGAATACAGACTCCTTTCTGGGCCGTGGACGAGGCCTAAGAACATATGGGGCCCCCAAGTGACCTACTTTCTGGCTTAGTGCCCAGACACTGCCACTGCGGGCTTCGCGCCCTTGGACTGAGGGTCGATATTGTGGTTACAGACCTCTTGTAACAGCCCGCACTGTGATATTATTGTACCTGGTGTTGTAATAGATACTGTTTGGCTGTGTCTATCGCCATTAACTGCTGTATTGGATGCTTTAGTGTGACATGACTCTACCTTAATAAATAAAGTTTAAAAAGAATCAGCACTGTAAGGAAGGCATGGTAGTTCAAGGGTGTTTATTAAACTGTAAAAATTGGTGAGATAAATGCCTAATCTAAACCTAAATCTAAGATGGGAGGAAGCTTCGACCATCAAATAATAATAATACCGTCCAAGTGGAGTCTAGTCAAATAAAAAGGGCCTATACTAAGAAACGTATTGCCAATCCTTACCACTATGCTACAAAAATAGTGTGGGATAATGTTCACAAGAAAATAAAAGTCACGTTTTTAGCTTGGGACAAGGTGGGACTCTTGAGCACAGCACACTCCTGTGCTTCTCCGGCACGAGGTTACAGTTCCTTCTCTCAATATCGGGGCCTTCTGTGTCCAAGTCTCTTTAATGCAAAGTCTCTTCAGAGGGCCTGACATGCCATTAACAACAAAATACAAGTTCCTTCTGCAAATCTTTTCATCAGGTAATTACTCTCCACCCTTGGATCCCCCTCAGCCAGGCTCCGATCCTTCTCTCTACATTAGCCTCCCTCAGTCGGGCTCAGACCAACCACTCTCAATATTAGCTTCCCTCAGCCTGGCTCAGACCAACCACTCACTGTGAACATCTCTCAGTCGGGTTCATACTTGTCACAATGTTCACGGGTATATTACTGCTCACCCTTATTTGCCAGCATCCCTCAGACGGGGTAACATTTGCCTTCACAACGCGCCAAAGACTTTCAACTGTACAAGGGGTTTGGCTTGACCCTCGTATGACCGCTTTGACCACTTTGACATCTTACGGCAGCCTCTCCTAAGGCCTCTTGGTACTTGTCATTTCTACAACAACCGAAGACTTTCGACTATGCAACATCATAACCTGCTGCAGGACCACTTCGATTTCTCAGTTCAACACATTCTCCTTGTTCAGGAGGCACCAGTCATAGTCCTTCGAATGAGCGCCCACGTGGCGCTGGACCACTCTAACTCGAATACTAATCTGGCTTACAGAAGACCTTTGTCCATTAGTCTTCTTTATTCATATAATGTTGCTCTTCGCAACCTTGAGTCCAACACAGTCCAATCTATTATAAGCTCTTTCCAACTCACCGGTTGTGACGATCTCTGTTGGTGTCTCCTGCCTCTGGAGTCAAGGACAGTACCAGATGGCAACACCTTCTCCCCGCCCTGGCTATCAGTGCGGCAGGCTCCCTTGTACCACTTACATCCTTCGCACCATTCACTAGCAGCAATTCCCGTTCTTACGGTTCCCTTCTCGGAGTCTCCGCGGTTCTGAGTTGAAAAGGGCAAGGGCATTCCCCTCCTCATTGTCCTTTCAGGTCTCGACGCTTTTCTCCTCCTTTTGAACTGCCGTCCTGGAATAGCTGCTTCCTCATGCGTTTGGCCGTGCTCAGAGTGTGCTTTCATGCTTCGCCTTTCATTCTTGTGGGGAAAGGGAAGGTAAGTCAGGTGTGTGTAATTATTGGCAATTGCCATACTCTGTCTGACCCTTGTTTTGGGACATGTCGGGTATAGGGCTCTGGTGTTAGTCCGTTGTCTTTCATGGTAATCAGTCTGTGAGAAAGTGTTTGTGTCAAGAAGGGGGACGGGGGTTACGTTTATAGATATCCTACGGGGTAGGGTGGGGAAAAGGTGTCATAAGGAAGGGGGTACCGCGCCTCACCCTCTGGTGTCCCACTTCCACTCCCCAAGACCCCTCACCCAGGTGATCTTCCCGCACTGGTCCACCCCCAGGAACTGAATCCAATAGCGATGGCCGTATTAAGATCTCCCAGCAAGTACTTCATTTGTGACTACACCCACCAGTGGCTTGTGGTCTGTTCGGACTGTGAACATCCTTCCCCAGACGAGCACCCTGAACTTGTTTATAGCCCATATAAAACACAAAACTGCCTTCTCAATCACTAAATATCTCTTCTCTGCAATCCTCAAAGTGTGTGATGCAAACGCCACCACCCTGACCACACCATGTTGCTTTTTAAATAGTGCCGCCCCTAGGCCTGTTTCACTGGCATCCGTCATAATCTATGTTGGGCTCTCTACATCAAAATTTGCTATTACTGGTGCTTTCACAATGGTATTGTTGATGTCGTCAAATTCCCTCTGGCACTCCCCAGACCAGTAAATTTCCAATTCGTTCTTGCTCAGGTTTCTAATCTACTTGCACCCATCTGCAAATTGTTCAACACACTTTGAATAGTACTCCACAAGTCCCAAAAAACACCTTGCCTGTTCCTTGTCCACTCCAAATTCACATTGGCAGATACTAACTCCCCTTTAGGCTCCACACCTCGTGAGCTTAACTTGTGTCCTAGATATGAGATTTCTCCTACCCTTATCCTACACTTCTCTTTTTTCAACATCAAACCAGCCGCCCTGATTATCTTAAGCACTCTCTCCAGCCTCTGGTTATGCTATCTCTCTTCTGCTCCCATCACCAAGTCATCATCTTGAAAACAGAAAGCACCTCTGACTCCTTTGAACAGGGCATGTATTACTCTTTGAAAAAACGCCAACGCAGAGACAAGCCCAAATGGCATTCTCCGACACCTGCATGTCCCGGCCAACGTGAGGAATGTGGTGTAGTCTCTAAAATCCAGGTGCAAGTTCACCTGATAGGAGGCTGAAGCTAAATCCAACATGCTAAACACATTGGCCCCACTTACTAATGTGAGCAGTTAGTAATGTGAGGCGGACAACTGATTATAGTTTTCCAAAATTTGCCATTTCTTTCAAAGGAAAAATGCAAATAAAACCTAACTAAGCCTACTCTACTAGGTGATTCCTTACTTAGTCTACATTCTAAAGGAGAATCTCATAGCATACACAGAACTGGCCTTCACACTAAACAACAGACCAATCAAAGCAAATCATAAACAACATAAATAAAAGATTACCAAATAACCAAGGTTTTGGATGACTTTTACTTGTCCTGGTTAGATCTTGTTCCCCCAGGAATGTCCAAAGTCAATTTCTCCCAAGGAAAAATAAAGTCTTAAAATCAGTTCTTGAAAAGTTCCAAAGAAACACAAGTTCACTCAAACAAAAATCCACTGGTAACAGTTCCTTCTTCATTTGTTGAAAAGATTCCCTTTGCATGCTCCACAAAGAAAAAAGCACGAATGCTAATCCTGGATATCCTCCTTCCAGAATAGAATGGATAGTGTTCAAAACAAAAGAGATACAACTTCTACTTTTTAACAACAACTCTTCTATTGTAACTTCTGCAGCGTCTTGAATACAATTTGTCAAGATGCTTCTTCTAAGGGGGTTGCTTTCTCCTTGGCAACTCCCTTCTGCAAATGATACTGTGAAAGAAGGCTGCTTTGCCTCACAGTCTACTGCTGCTTCAACTACATTCAAATAAAGAGGTTCTGACATAATTATAGACAACCACAGTTATGCGGCTGCTGCTACAGCTTAATACTTAGAAAATATATTAGGCAATTTAGACAAGACTCTTCAACCTCTACGGGTTGGCAAGACACTCTTTCCTGGACCATAAGAAAGGGCATCCTCTTTACCTCTGTCTATCTTACAGCTACTACAGAATTCTGTCTTGGCTTCTAGACTGCTTCTCTTTCTCAGATTCAACAGTCTCAACTTCACAGACTGTTGATTTATTCTTTTTAACAAGCACCCATCTCCCTTCCCCAGCTTTATGGGCACCTTCAGGTTTCCAGTAGTTACCCCAAAGCTGTACTGCCACTCTTCCAGCCTTAGATAATCTTGTCACCCTTTTATATGATTTGGAGTACGGAGATTCGCTCACCGGCTCCAAAATCATAGTGGTTGCGAGCAGCTTCCACTTCCTGACTTTCTTGCTTCTGCTACTACTGCTACAGGCTCTCTGAGGACCCACACCCCTCTGCAGTACGGGTGCCTCAGGTTGACCTCGACCTGAGGGTATTCTTTTCTCCAGCTTCCCTCGGCTTGTTTCTACTCACAGGCTCACTCACCAACTCTTTTGTCACTTCTTCTCTGAGACAGACCAGAATATTCCCCACAACAGGTTTGGCAACATCTTTTATCCTAATGATATGTTGGTATCCTCTGACACATCCCAACCTGCCCTCAAACAGATCCGCAAATCTCTCTTCTACCATACTCATACCTTTCCCTCCTGTCACTACTACCATTGCCGGCACACTGGGATTCAGTATTATGTTCATATCACTCTGCTCGTACCATCCAAGCAAGCATCCCTGCTCTTGGTTACATAGACATCCACCTTGGTTGATCATCTTAGACATTCAAGTTCATCTTCAAACTGGCATTTCCTCATATGGCCTCCTTATGTATCCAGCAAAACACATGCCTAGCGAACAACTGGCCATCACGCTCTGATTACATCAATACTGAATATACATTGAGTATCTTGATCTCTCATTTGACCTAAGAAATTAGACGTGATTACCTCGAACGGATTCAGCGCCAATACACACAGGGTTTCTACCACCCTTCCTACTTCAACACATGGGAATCTGTGAGCTTTTCCCAATGAAACCCTGTACACGGCTGCAGGACTAAAACAGGCATCTTCAACAGCATATCTAGCACAGGGATCTGTCTTTCCTATAAACTCGCAACCACCGTTATACAATTCATCTTCAAACTCCCCACTACGTCAAGCTCACACCCACATTTGCATTGACACGCACACTGGGTTCACCAGCTTTGAGTGGTTCCCTTCAAAACACACTTTCCATGTTTTCCAGTCAATAATAATATAGTCTGAGCTGGAATCCACCAACATTGGTACAGCTATGCTAGTTACTCTGACCGCAGCATGGGGATTTCATCCTTTCCTTCTACCCACCACCTTGCGCACCGAAAAACTAAACCTCCTGCTGCATCCACCACCACCACACACCTCATCACCTTCCTCATCACATGATACCTCTCACAAGCGTTTTTCTGAAATTCTCGCAACATCTTGCAAAATGTCCTTTTTACCGCACTTTTTCAATGTGCCTGACTTCAAGATGGCCACTGCAGTACCTCGTGACAAATGTGGGCAAAAGTGGGGGGGTGGGGGCTAGCAACTGACACTTCAGACCTCCATTAACTGCATCCCTGGCATCAAATTTCCTTTTATTTCTTTTCCTAATGGCAGAGTTTGTTTGTTTAGTATTTATTATGTGCGCCAGACCCAAAGGTATCAGGGCACAAGCAATAGTAAGTCATACAGCTTAGTACACAGGTTATATTGGTTACAAGGTAATAGCAAACATCTATTCTAGCAATAATTGGTATATGGGTGCATACAGTCGGTGGTGGTTGGAAAAATATAGACAATAGACAATATAGGCAATCAATATACAGAGGAAATGTACAGTTATTTACATGTGTGGTTAAGTTCTTCAATGTAGACCGTCAATATACAGAGGAAATGTAGTTATTTACACGTGTGGTTGAGTTCTACAAGTTCATTTGTCAGCATTCTCTAGGAGCCATATAATCAGATTTTGTCTGAAGTTAGTGAAGGTTTAGTCCATTCTGAGTGTTGTAGGTAGTGAGTTCCACAGTTGAGCTGCTTTGACTGGGAAACTGGTGCCCCCAATAGTTGATAGTTTAAAGCGAGGCACCTGAAGGCAGTTAGGGTTAACTAGTCTTGTTGGTCTAGTAGATATTTTTCTAGAGAATTTTTCTATTAGATATCGTGGTGCTTTGTTGTTTAGGCTTTTGTGGATGAGGGAAGCTGTTTTTAGTTTGATTTTCTCAAGTGTGGATAGCCACTTGTATTTCCTTTTTGTTTCAGAAATAGGTTCTTTCTTAGAGATACTGAGTGCAGCTCTAAGGGCATTGTTTTGTATTTTGTGAGTAATATATTTATTCGCTCCAATGTATAGGGCATTACAGTAGTCTAGTCTAGATATAATGAGGGCTATAGCTAGGGTCATACAGCTGTTGGATGAGAGGAAGTGTTTGCCAGCTCTAATTAGTTTGCATGTGTATGCTGTCGAGGAGGCTAGGGAGTTTACCTGCTTAGTGAATATTAGGGTGGAGTCCTTGGAAACCTTGATAAGGTTCCCATCAATGATGAATGATGAGTAGTTTGTGCCAAGTCTAGTGAGAAGCCCTGTTTTGTCATCGTTCAGACAGAGGCCGTGAGTGGCCATCCATGTCTGAAGGATGCTATATATTCTATTCAACAATGCTAAGTCCTTGCAGTAGCCCCCGGTAAGTGGTGGGAGGATTTGGGTATCATCTGCATAGTTAGTGTAGGTGATACCCAGACGGTCCAAATCATCAAACAGGGGCTTGGTGAATATGTTATACAGGGTTGGAGAAACACATGAACCCTGGGGCACCCCGCAAGTGATGGGGATGGCGTCCGTGGCTGCAGAGAGCGAGAAGACCCTCATGGTTTGGTCACTGAGGAAGGATTGTATCCATGCTATGGCCTCGCTAGAGAAGTGGGCAGCTGAATCCAGGTGGCTACATAAGACGTTGTGATCCATCAAGTTGAAAGCCGCCGACAGGTCTAGGAGGAGAAGTAATGCAAGGCAAGCTTTCCATTGCCTTGCATTACTTTTCCATCCCCTCCTCATTCACACTCTTTCTTCCTTTGGCTTCAAAGGCTCTGCCCTCAACTGGCTATCCTCTTACCTCTGTTCCTGCTCCTTTACTGTCTCCTGGGATGGCTGGTCCTCTCCTACCTTTCCTCTTGAATACGGCGTACCCCAAGTGTCGGTACCTAGTCCTTTCCTCTTCTCTCTTTACACCTCCCTCATTGCCCCTGTTATCTCCTCATTTGGCATCTCCCACCACTTCTATGCCGACGACACTCAATTCTTTCTCTCTTTCTCCTCCTTCTCATCTGACCGTCACCAAAAACTCTCCTCCTGCCTTACTGTCATTAAGAACTGGATGTCTTCCCGATTTCTTTTCTTAACACTGACAAAACCGAAGTTGTATTCTTTCCCTCTAACTCTCTTCCCCCTTCCTCCCTCCCCCATTCATTCACTTTCCTCCCTCCAATCTTCCTATCTCTCTTCAAACTCGTAACCTAGGGTTTCTCTTTGACTCCTCTCTCTCCTTCTCCCAACATATTTCCCTCACTTCCCACACCTGTCACTACCACCTCTTCAATATTCGCAAAATCTATCCTTCTCTCACTTTCCACGCTACTAAACTCTTTTTCTCTTCTCTCATCTTCTCCCGCCTCTTCTAATGCTCCTCCCTACTCTTTGGACTTCCTACTTCTCATCTTGCCCTCTTAAATCCGTCAACCACTCTGCTGTTCGTACCCTCTGTCTACTTACCACCCGTGACTCCATCTCTATTCTCTCTCTTCCCTTGGCTGGCTTTCTTTTCACTCCCAACTTAAATTTCAATTTCTCTGCCTTGTCTCCAAATCTCTCCATGGTCTCGCTCCCCCTTATCTCTCCTCCCTTCTCTCCTTCTACGCTGCCTCCCGTTCCCTTCGGTCCACTGACCATTTCCTTCTCACTGTACCTCCCTCCCCGTGTGCCTCCTCCCGTTTCCGCTCCTTCCAACTCCTAGCACCTCTACACTGGAACTCCCTTCCTCTTGCTATCCACTCTACCCCCACCTTCACCTCATTATGCACTTCCTTTAAATCTCTCCTCCTCCATTCACCTCCCTGAAACACCTCCCCCTCCTGTTTCCCCCTCCTTATTCTTTCCCCTAACTATCTCCCCCCTCTTCTGCCTCCCCCCTCTCACCCTCCCCCTTCCCTCCTCCTACCATTCTTCACCATTCCCCTCCTATCCACTCCCTCTCCCCTTCCCTACCTATCCCTTTCAGTTAATTGCTCTTTCCCTGTTTTGTTGATTGATTCATAATGTATTTGCTTCAACTGTTAAATTGTTTGTTTATGTATTATGTTGTTCAATTGTACAGCGCTTTGGCGTAAGGCGCTTAATAAATCATTAAATACAAATACAATACAATACATTGGGCCTCATTACGAGAAGCCTGCTAAAAACGGGTTCATTACCGGCATGCCGGTAAGAGCGGGTCCGTGCCCGTATGAACCCGCTAATAGCGGGTGATTACGAGTGCGCGAGCACGCGCGAACCCCCATGCCGGTAATGGAAATACCAGCATGCCGCTAAAGGCCCTCCAACCCCCCGATAGCGGCATCACGGGACCCGCCGATACCGGCACCGCCTAGGAGCAACCCCTAAAATACCACCATGCTAATACCGGGTTCGCAAAACCGGACCCTGAAATTACGTCATAGCGCAGGAAATGGAAATGGGCCGGCAGCCATCTTTAAAAACACACTCCATTGCAATCCTCCCGAACCACCAGTCGATACTTGGAGAGCACAGTGGAAATCTATAGAGAATGTCAAAGGCTACCAGGAAGACCACCCACCGGCTGCGGAAACAGCCTTACTCAGACGCAGAGCTGACCATGTTAGCGGACACTCTAGCTGCACATGCAGACATAATCCAATCCCACAACTAGAAGCGGGAGGTGCAGCAACAAAAGAGGCAAATCTGGCAGGAGTAGCCCGCAAGGTATCAGCCGTAGGTACCACCCCGTGCAGTGTGAAGGACTGCAGGAAGCAGTGGGATGACCTCCGGTTGAGGGTACGCAATATCATGTCCAGCAATCGGAGGGAGGCCATGGCCACAGGCGGGGGTGCCCACTCCCCTGCCAAATTGCTGCCCTGGGAGGAGACGGCTAGCAGTTTCATCAGTCCTGAGTCCATCGAGGGATTTGGGGAGATGGAGACGGGTACGGCATCAACCGCGGAAGGAGGTGAGTGATCCTGCAGATCCCTGTAGGGGAAACCATGACGTAGCACAAGTGATGTGGTAGAGAGTCTAGGCAAGGCAATGCATGTCCCAACACCCACATGACCATATCCAAGTCCAGATGGCGGGCCAAACGATGCCACACTGAAATGCATGCTGAGTGCCAATCCCATAACCAACACACAGCCAACACACCTGGACCTTGCCCATGTAATACATCATACAAACCCCAAATCAACGGCATGCCACCTGCCAATGCAGTGAATGCTAACATGCCGCCTCTGAATACCCTGCGTGACAAACCTGTAAGATATGAATGCATGATCAAATGAATAATGAACAGAACGATGGTATGCCTCTGCCATGTCACACCATCACTGATGCCCTGCATCTCTTCTATCTCCCAGGCACTGATGAGGAAGATGCAAGCTAGGAGACCACCGCGAGGGCATCCACCTCAGCCCTAAAAAGAGGGCTACCACCACCACCACCTCCGCTGAAGGCAAGCAGGCCACAGCCACTGCCAGTGTGCCTGTGCAAGCTGGGCCACAGCCAGCAACACCTGCTACCAGTGTGCCTGACACACTACAGACCCAGCAGGCCACACCCACACGTGTCGAAGGGGAGTCCCTGGAAGCCCCCGCCTCCACTGTGGATGAACTGGATGCCAATGTGGAGCCGGAGGGAGTCACTGGGGTGACATGTCCACCCACCCCGAGCCCCATGCCCACCTCATCGCCCCAAAACCTGCACTCACCCACCTGCAGCGAAACTGATCCCTGCCTCTGTGACTGTGACCTACCCACCTCTGAGGAGTACAGTCCCGAAAATGCTGTCCCCGTGACTGCACGACCCACCATTCCAGCTCCCTCCAACACCCTGGAGACATGACTGGCGACGGTGGAGGCCCGACAGGAGGCCATGTTAGATCTACTCCACCAGTACATAGCGGACAGGGAGGAAACCAGGTGGGGTATTGCCACAGCAATTGCTGGGACCACAGCGGCCATCGCAGCCAACACAGCCGCTGTTAATGCATCGACTGTGCTCATGAGGGACTGCCTGGGGCCGGTGACACAGGTGCTGACTTCCATGCTGCTCCATATGCAGCGGCCACGTCTTGCATATGGTGTGGAACCTGCCACCGACTCACCTTCAACCTCCACACCAGCTTCATCTGTCCCCACCAGCCCAGTGCACCAGACACACAGGAGTGCAAGGCACACTGAAATGCCACCTCCGGACAGGAAGAAGTCCCGGAAGTAGTGTGGGCGGACAATGGGAGTGGGACACATGGTTGAGGGTAAAGGGGTGCATCTTGTGGAGTCTATTGGGGGGTATCAGTGTTTTTTGGTGGGTTTGGGAGTTTGTTGGGGGGGTCTAGGAGTTTGTTGGGGGGGTTAGGGAGGGGGGAGTGGGCACATTTTGGAAATAATACACACGTTGTGATAAGAAAAATCCATGGCTGGACATTGTTATTTTCGTGTGCATCCATTTAATGTGCTACGGTGTTCAGTGCCCAACTCCCAAGATTCCCTGTGTGCATGTCCACATTAGCCCAGTGTCTGACTGACACATGTCTTTCATAGTCCCTGTGGGTTGGGAGTATTTGTGGATCTGTGTTTGGCGTACTGCATGGCCATCCCATGCATCACGGACTGGCAGGGAGGCCACTTCACCTCTGTCTACATCCTCATCATCCTCACCAAGTGCATGCATGTATATGTCAGGTGGCAGTGGGACATTTCCCCGGGCGCACATGTTGTGCAGCATGACACAGGCCATGGTGTTCTTTGCCGCCTACTCAGGCCCATAGAGGAGTGCCCCACAAGACCTGAATAGGTAACGGAAAAGCACATTCAACAGGCCAAAGGTCTGCTCAATCACAACAAGCGTACGGGTGTGTTCACTAATGTACTCCTCTTCATGGCTGTTCTGCAGGTTCCGCACAGGGGTAGGTAGCCATGGCGTCAAGGGATGTCCTCCATCACCTGCAGGTGGATACGAATGGGGGTGTGTCACTCAGAGCTGCCACCTTCAGGAAGAATAGTGATGGCCGCACCTATATGGTGTGGACATGCACATGTCCCTGTACATATGCAAGGATGTTACCACGATGCATACTATGCTGCTATGAGGTGTGGTAGTCTGGATGGCGCTCAATAGATGATGCAGGGTGTAATCATGCATGCTGAGGCGGATGTACTGTGGTAGTACGACAATGTTTAGCCTCCCATTTAAGCAGTTAATTCTACACTATGCATGGTCACACTAGCCACATTGGCACAGTTGCCATCCTGTACAGTCATGCATTGCTTGCCATCACCATGGTGGCCTGGTTGTGCCTCTTACTTGTTGTCATTGATATGCATTATTTGTTTAATTTGTGCCATTGATGTGTCATGTTCCGTTTGGGAGGTTCAGGTCAGGAGTGTTTAGCTCTGCATGCATTCTCCATTCACCGACAATTGCTACCCTGGTGGAGTATGCTTCCCCCCCTTTCTCAAACAGGTGGAGTATGCACCCCCCCCTTTCCCAACCAGGTGGAGTATGCATCCCCCCCACCTTTCCCAACCCAGTGGAGTATGCATCCCTACACATCAGTACCCCAAAGCACTGTCATGGCCCAGTTGTGCAACTCACCAAGCAGCCAGGCACGTGGTCCAGCATGTCACTCCATGTGACGGGGTAGGGTGGTGTTGCGCAGTACCATGGCATCATGTGTTGATCCGGGATATCGGCCGCAGCAATGTGTGATGATCTTGCTGGAGTCACATACCATTTGCACATTGATGTAGTGGTATTGCTTGCGATTGCAGTACACCACCTCTATGGCATGGGGGACTACCAATTCAACATGGGTGCAGTCCAGGGCACCAACACAATTGGGCATGCCTGCCAGTGCATGGAAGCCTACTTTGGTGTTGGCTATCTCCTGGGCAGTCCGTGGTAGGGATATGTGGGTGCTTGCGTCCTTCAGGAGGGCATCCAGCACTTGGTTCAACATGCGTGAAAAAAGTGGTTGTGAAATGCCATGCAGCTGCCCCACTGTGTGTTGATAGGTGCCTTTGGCCAGGAAGTGGAGCACGGACACCACCTTTGGTAGCGGGGGGATGGCAGTGCGTATTTCTATGAGGCTGGCAATGTCGTTGTGTATCATGTCCACTATGGTGTTGATGGTGTCCCGGTCCAACCGGTACAGGGTGTGGATCTGCTCAGGTGTTAGGTTAAATGGGCTGTGTCTGGTGCGAGGGATTGGTGGCTGCCTACGAGGCACTGCTGGCTGCACTGGTGGTAATTGCTGGGCCTGTCTCACCCTCCTTCTCCTCCTGCGTCTCCTCTGTGCTGCCTGTTGTTGCTGCTGTAGTTGTTGTTGTAGTTGGTGTTTTTGCTGTAGTTGTAGCAGTATTGCCATGTCATCCAGCGCCATGATTGCAACAGCTAGTGGTAGCATTTTGGTGTTGGAAGGGGTATGGTCTGTGAGTGTGCTCATTTTATACTGGCCCAGCCTCCATTGACTCCACCTGTGGGGATTGTGTGCACCTGTGGCAGTTGGCTTGTTTCCTGATTGCTGTTTGCGGGTGGTCCGCGATGCCTGTATGGCCGGCATCGTGCAGCCCATGATTACCGGCTTCGCGATGCCAGTATTTGCATGTCCGCGTGGGTTGGGATGTCCTCCTATTACAGGCATGCCGGTATTTGCTCCCCGAAGGGGTGCGTGTACGCGGCCATGCCGCTATTAGCGGCACCGTTATTTAGGGTGCCGCTAATAGCGGGTTGCCGGTCAGAATACACCAGAGCGGTAAGCGATGCCGGTTCCTTTACCGGCATCGTTTTTCGCTTACCGTCAACCTCGTAATGAGGCCCATTGTCTCTTAATTTGTCTATTTATGCTTTAAGTTCAATGAGAGCAGTTTCTGTGCCGTGTAGTGGCCGGAAACCAGATTGATGAGAGCCCAAGAGTTGGTTAAGTTCTAGGAAGTTCTGGTTTTGGATATATGCTATCTTGTCTAAGATTTTCAGTTGGAATGGCACCATGGTGATCGGCCTGTAGTTGGTCGGTATGGAGGGGTCTAGCGTTTGTTTTTTAAGAAGTGGGCGTACCCAAGATTCCTTAAGATTGCTAGGTATTGTGCCGGATGTGTAGGAAGCATTAATATGTTTGGTAATGAAAGGTGCTAGATCCCTAGCAGCGTCCTTGATAAGTTGTGCTGGGCATTGGTCACCTTTGCAGTTGGAAGGTTTGAGACCCAGTATAACTTTCTCAACCTCTATAATAGAGACTTTGGAGAAGTGAAATTGGGTGACATTATTGGTTTTAGGTAGAGTCTTCCCGCGCTCCGCTCGAGTGCTGCTGGACCGTCGATGCTAGTCTTCTCCGCTGCCGCAGACCTTCTAGGGCACGCTAGTGTTACTGTGTAGCACTCCGGAAGACACAGTGCACGCCTGGTCCTCCTGTTGCATTTACAACACCCAGACCATCAGCTGGGCTTGTCCGTGTTGTCTGCCGTCCTCCTTCAACCATTCTGCAGTGATGCAGTTGCATGACTGCCACAAACCTCTTCGGAGCAGGGAGCCTCTCTCCCACACAAAAAGCGGCTGATCACTACATTTGTTGCCAGTATTATAAAGGTAATTGTCCACTCTTAATTTACTGACTCCGGAAACTGCTGTTTATTTAACAGATCGCAATACACGAGTGAGGGAGATGAGGGGGTATTCTGTTTTGGAAGAGTTGAGTTTGAGGACGTGGATAGTGTGAAGAATCCTACAGATCCCTTGCCAAAACCCTACCTAAAGTCTCCTCCCAGGTGGCCAAGGGACAGAAGATGCTTCCTGATCCCAATCCTGGGGGTGGTGTACTGCGGGAGGATCACCTGGGTGTAGACATGGCCCAGGGTAGTGAGGAGAATCCGTCGGATGAGACACAGTATTTTTCCTCTGAAAGGGATTCTCCTACCACAATGCCAGAAGAGGTTATGGCTTATTGTCATTTTGACAACTCTCAGCCTCGTAGCAAAACTGAGATAGCTAGCCAGTTCGCCATAAAGACGCTCCGCACACCTAAAGGAGATAAAAGAGACATTATCAAACAGAGAAAGGCATGCAAGAATAACAACTCATAAACAGCAATAAGACCTACCTGAAAGACATTACTTGGGCCACTGTCAGTGAAATAACTGGACCGCACACGCCCATGAAAGTCAATGCGCCCGTGCCCAGAAAGCAGGACGGAGAGCACGCCAACTTCTACAACAAGGTGAGAAGAGGGCCCAGAGGGGGCTGAAGTCACACGGGAGGTGGGGGGAAAACTTACCTTGGTCGGCCATGCCTAAACACAGTCCTCCTGTATTTCCAGGCAGAACTTCCACGAGAATCATCCCAGGGGACCATTGAGAGAACACCAGCAACCAACTGGCTGGGTGGCGTCCCCGTGGATACCAGGTGAGCGTAACACCTGGTACTTGTCCCTTGTGTTGGAATATGTGTGCTGGATAATACAGCCTCTGTCGTTTTGTTCTTCAGTTCCTCTTGTCGTTTCCTTGCTCTGGCTATGTATGGGAATAGTAAGTTTACTAACATTTGTGTCCTTGCGGAGAGTTGTTCCAAGGCCACTTCCATTTTCTTAAGGGCTTCTGATATGACTGCTTCTGTTGGTCTTTCTCTTAATTCTTCTTGTTTTCTCCCACTATCTCCTGTGAAGGTTTTTACGGTAGGCAGTCTCATCTTCTCTGCTGCTTTCGTTTGTGGTTCTGTGGTCATTGACACTAGGTATCTTTTGTGTGCATTCAGCGTGTATGTGCGTGTAGTTGTCAGTGCTTTGTTTTCATTCATTTCGTGACGAGCCTGTCTCTGGCTTTCCTGCTCATGTGTTACCATAGGTGAGTGTGTATCACTGTTAATCACGTTCATTTCAAGTTCATTTACTCTACCATCAGATTTTCTAGGGACTGGAATTACTATATAAGATCTGGGTGCTTTTGTGGGTTTCATGCGTATATCATCAGGTGGGTGCACTGAAATTGGAACACTCTGTGCACCAATGAAAAAAGCAGCTCTGATCGTTAATGACAGTAAAATAATGATAAATACAATGCATAAGTACATTAGGGTTCGATATGTAAGACGACAGCATTTTCTTCCAGAGAAGCGGGGGTGCTGCCTCTCTGCTTGTGGGAGGACCAGGTTACTGCTCTGGGCCCCCATCTTGATCATTTGCCAAATGTCAATATTATTGTGCCCCCACCCAATATCGTTCTTCAAATTCTGTGTCAAAAGTGTCAGGTGCTTCAAAAGTGTCTCCTCTCTTGTGAGTGACGATTGTTTCTTAATACAGGATACAGTTCCTTTGCTAAACTATGGGAGAAAATAGATTAAAAATAATACTTCGATGAGTTGCCTTTACTGTGTATGTTCAAAGTACGTGAGTTCCCAGTCCACTCCTCGAATCTGCTTCAGTCCGGAGGACATATTGGACACTGGTCGGTATGAAGAAATAGGGAAAAAATGACAACAAATATAACACATAAAATTCTTGACTCTGCTCCCTCGATCTGTCCCTCGGCAGAAAATCTCCTCAGGATCTCCTCAGGATTCGAGGGAGATTGGAATTTTTAATTTGGGCTACAATGGCATGCAAGAGCATGTTTAGCTGAGTACACTCTGGTGATAGGGACATTTGTCCAGTCTTTTTTGAGATTCAGGGTTATATGTTCTTTCCTTGATGTAAACAATGTCTGCACTGTCCGGATGCATGGAGTGCGACCAAAATAAAGATCTTATTCAAAAGATGGCTTAAATGTTCAGTGTTTGCTGGATCTCGAAGGAATGTTAATGTATCAGTTGTTCTTCCGACAATAGATGGACAGTTTTCGATTATGCGAAAGAAAAGTGTATTGATGAGCTCATCTATGTCCGCCTGTGTTGGAAGCATTTGTTTCCTTCTCACTGTACTCTGGGAGTATGATGAATTGTTCAGCAATGACAGTGAGCAGTTGTCTGATTATTTTTTCCTTGTCAGGATCTTGAAGAAAGCCTGTGACATTGGTGAGCCTCCCTACCAGTGACGGGTATGATCTTAACACTGGGTTGAAATATGTGACTACGTCCTTTGTGATGTCTCTACTGTGGGAAACCATAGGTGCTTCCAAACAAAGTCTCAGTTTTGGATGAATCGGGATATTGTATCTGTTTCCACTGTAAATATCCTTGATCAGAATTTGTCATAGTCTTTTTCTCCTCACGGCTTAAGATCTTATACGCGCAATGTTCTCCTTCACCCTGCAACTAGGATGCACAGAGTGTCCATTGTTATGTCTTTATCCCCTTTTTTGCTTAGAGGAAGTGTCCAAGTTAAGCCACAACTTGCAAAGAGTTCTTTGTCTTTACTTTGTTGGTCATGCGTCCTTCTTCCTCGTCATGGATCTCGTCTGCCCGTGCTGTGGTTCTTCCCCGTTGTCTGTAGTCTCTTTCTTCGCGGTGGGGTGCAGGCAGGGGGGTTCCTCCGATGTATGGCTTGATATCACCCAGGAAGATCCAAGCTCTTCTTCCTTGCAGCTTGACTGCGGATCGAGTAACGTCTTCAACTGTGAATAATCCGTTGAACCTTGGCTCGTCTGTCATGATGCCAACCCCTGGGCATCCGGATCAAGTTCATCAGCCCCGGGAGCCGGCATCCAGATATTTATCAAAACCCCAACAGCCCCGGTGGGGGCTGTTTGGGTTCAGTCCTGGCGCCTTAGACGCCAGGCTCATAATAGGAATCAGTCCTGGGGCCATAGGCGCCAGGCTCATAGACATTACTTACTTCATGCAGACCATGCTGCAACTGAATCCAAGCCAACGTGAGGCTTGGATGGGACTATTTTGTTACAGGGACTATTTTTTACTCGGGTGTGGTTCTGGGGAAATTCTTACCTGGAACTACTTTGGAGGCTATTTAAACCACACCCGATCAGCAGCACACGCTTCGCGTTATTCTGCATTCTGCAGCGTAACGCTCTCTGTGCCTGCAAGCCTGCATCCAGTCTTCTGCCACGGCCGCCTCGAATCCGGAGCTCCTAGGTAAAGGGGAAAAGAAGGAGAAAAGGTTAGATAACGAACATCATTTTATTTCCTTACCTGATTCCGGACCCAGCACGTCTCCGAGCCTGGAAAGAACATTATTCCAACATGCATCGCATCGCCAGCTGCAGCGCTGCGTTATTCTCACCAGTCCTCAGCATCTTTAAACTCTGCTCTCTCTCCATCTTTTTCGTCGTCAAACTCCAGCATCTGGGGAATACCAAAGAAAACAACAAGGTGAGCCTGGAAGCCGACAAATATCATCACTTACCATAGACTTACCTGATTTATCTCCGGAGGCAATACCCTTTAACATGCCACATCTTCATATGCCGCACCTATAAAGCGAGAGAAAACAACAAATTAAACTCATGCAACTTTACCGGAAAGTGTTGGGAAATACAGACTCTTACCCAAACGCCATCAGCTACCTCCAGGCAATATTCTTTTGGACCTAGTGCAATTCTAAAAAGGGAATGGAACAAGAGTGAACATCGGACATATTGAACTCTTTTGAACTTTATAAGCCCCGGAGTCAATAGCCGGAACTCCTCCAGTACCTTCAAGCCAGTGAAGTAACTGGTATCTACGCGCCCCTGCATGCCAAGCAGGATGGAGAGCTCATCATTTAAATACATAAGGTGAGCTTACTAAAAGGAAATATCAGGGGTGACTAGTCGGGAGATCGGGAGCAGCGGGGGGTCCTTGCTCAAATCCACGGGTGGCTAAATCCCTTTCTCCACTTGCAGGAGAATACTTCTTCGGGTCAAGCAGACAAAACTAGGCAGGCCAGTCCAAACAGTCATCTCTGCACTACGCATCACGTTGGTGGAGACCGCAGCTGTCCGGGTCCGACCGACACCCTTGTGGGAACCAGGTGAGCGTAACACGTCCCACTTTTTCCTTGTATCGTTTCTCACCAAGACGGCGTCTCCAGGGTTGACGAGTGGAACACGTAGACTCTGAGCTGAGTCTGGTGTAGTGTCTCCTTCTGTGTTCTGTGCTGCACTGCACCCTCTTCGTCATCGCTGTAGCTAGTCTGAAATTACAGTAAGGCAAGATGTCATACAGTTCAGATAGTTTTGCATTTCAGACCCTAAAACCACTCCTGTCGACTAAAGCTCTACCTCGGGGTGTCAGGGGAGTTCTCATTCTTTTTCCTGTGGCTATCGCCTGTGGCGTAAGATGATGGTCGTAGCCAGGTTAGTTCTGAAGAGCATACAGTGCCAGTGGAAGGCAGTGCAACCATCCCTTCTTTAGAGTAAGCTTCAACTTGGCTATCCTTTCCTTTAACAAGCCGCTGAGCCTCTCACAGATCCCATTACCTTCTGGATGATACGCCGACGAGAACTTGTGCTTCATACCAAGCAGCAAGCTAATCTGCTCAAAGACTGCATTCACAAAGTGAGCCCCATTATCTGATCTCATGACTTCACACACCCCCCACCTGGGGAACACTTCCCTCACTAAAGATTTGGCCACACAGGTAGAGTTTGGGTGTGTACATGGACCTGCTTCTATCCATCTAGAGAATGGACACACCACAACAATTAAGTATCTGTACCCGTTGCAGACTTGAATCATGTCGACGCAATCGACATGCAAGTGCTGAAAAGGCCCATTTGGCCTGGGGATGACTCCTCTCATTACTTTTAATGTGTGCCCAGCAGTGAATTGCTGGAAGATTATGCAGTTCACCATAAAGAATGCAACATGCTCAGCTAAATTCGGTATGAACCAGTCTTCTGCGAGCGTTGCTGCTAGATTCTCTTTTGTCATATGTGCCGGGTAATGTAGTTGCTCTAGTGCTATTTTTAATAGGGCTACAGGCATTACTGGTTTACCAGTGCTGTCTTGTTGCCACAAGCTGTCAGAGGGGTTTAAAGAACAACCTCGACGTTTCCACAGGTTTTTGTCATCCTGCGGCGCCTCCATTTGGAGTTCCATTAGCTGTGTTTGCCCAAAATTGTTGTAACTTTCAGGTGTGGTTCGTGCAACCATCATTCTTTCATGGGTGCACGCCACTTCCACTTCCATAACCGTCTCACTTTTGGATGCCATAAGCTTGGCTTCCGTGTCTGCTGCGTGATTTCCGCGCGAGACAACATATGTCCCTTTCGTATGGGCGCACATTTCACGACCGCTATGCCCACTGGGAGCTGTAGTGCCTTAATCAGCCTGTCCAATAAGGCTGCGTGCTGCATGGGCGTGCCGTCCGCTCGGAGGTAGCCCCTCCTTTTCCAGCATGCTCAGCCTGCGTGCACTGTTGACATCACATAGGCGGAGTCACTATACACTGTTACTTCCTGGTCTGCGTGATTCTCAATGGCGAGTATCAACGCCAATAATTCTGCAGCTTGTGCTGAATAATGAGATGGTATTCGAGCACTAAGAAGCACTTAAAACTCTCCATTCGCTGTGTATTTTATCACAGCAACGCCTGTGTATCTTTGCCCATCACATTGTTCGATTCTCGAAGACCCGTCAATAAAGACGATCTCTCCTCTTGCCAAGGCATTTTCTTTTACCCTGGGCATTTCATCATAGAATTCTTCATAATTTGCGCAGTCATGCATCGGCTCTCCCTCAGTGACTGCTCTGTGATGAACATAGCTGTGTTTACTATCTTACATCGGACTATTTTAATAGATGGGTTTGATATGATCACATCATAGGCAGAAGCTCTCTGAGATGTCAATGTGCCCTTTGGTTTCTCTAAAATGGCAAATAATGAGTGCTCGATGTATAACGTCATGAGCATCCCATCACAATTGTTGTCGCCTTCTCTATGGTGAATGCTGCAGCAGCTAAACTTTGTTCGCATGGGAAGTGGCCTCTCATTACTGGGTCCAGCTTCCCACTGTAATATGCTAGGGGCTTGTACCCCAACAAGTTTCTTTGTGCGAGCAATCGTGCCTGCATTGCTCTTCTGTGCCGCTGCAGATTAGGATGTCATCCACATACTGCAAGATGACACTTTCTAATGCAATATTGCTTAAGTCCATCTGCAGGACTGTGTTGAAAATAGACAGAGATTCACAGTACCCCTGTGGTAGCCTCGTGCTTTTCAGACGCATTTGTCTGAACGTGAATGACGTCAGATCTTGTGAGTCACGGCGCAACGGGATTGAGAAAAAGGCATTTTTCAAGTCAGTCACCGTGAAATATTTTGCCTCGACGAGTATATTACATAATATTGTAGCCGGGTTCGGGACTAAAGGGAACTCGGCCTCAACAAAATTGTTTATCGGTCTAAGATCTTGAATTAGCCTCCAAGACCTCCCCTTTGATTTCTTGACAGGATAAACTGCCGTATTACATGGTGACTGTGACGTCACTAAGATGCCCTGGTCCATCATGGCAAAAATTGTCTTAGAAATCTCTTCATCTGCCTCTCTGGACATGGGATATTGTCGGGCTCCTGGTAAAATTGCTCCTGGTTTCAGTTTAATCCTTACTTCTCCCACCCCCTTTAAGAGGCCTACATCATAGGGTCCTGTTATCCACACTGAGACAAGCACTTTAGCTATGTCATCATCAAAATATTCAGGACGTTTTAGTGCCAACAACATTCTCTGCGGTACTTCTCTTTTAGTCATCTTTACCCAAACGGTGAGACTTACTTCCACCATTGTCTCTCCCATGTCTGCTTGTTCCTCAAACAGATCATCATCGGTGACGTCAGTCACTCGATATCCTTCTTCGATGGTGATAATCGCGCACCATTGTCTGCCTTCATCATTGTAACCATCAACCAATACTACTTTCACTCGCACTGCAGCTGCGCATATCATCAAGGGAAATACTAGTCCCTCCTCCTCATGCATAGGTATTCTTGGTCTGAATAAAAACTCATCGGGGTTCTCATGGTTCTGCCTGCAAGGCCTGGCAATCCCGCCATAAGCACACGCATGCCATATGCGAAAATGTCTGGCTCCAATGGTATGGCCCTCATGGCTATGTGTCCTGAGTATGCTCTAATCATTTTGCATACATTTGAATATTGCATTCCTGGAGTGGAGCATACTATGCTCTCCTCCGTGAATGAAATTGTCATGTTCGACTTTGTCATCAAGTCTCGACCCAAAATGTTTACTGGGGTCTGACCTGAATACAATAAAGGTACATTCATTTCGCACTCTCCTATAGAGACTGGGAATGCGTCTGTAAGGGAACTCGACTGTGAGCTCCTGTAAAACTCGTAGTATCTATGGCCTCGCCGGACAAGGAAAACATGCCTTCACGTACACACGAGTGTGTTGCACACGTGTCCACTAGGAAGGAATATTCTTTACGCCCTATAACGACATCCACCCTAGGTTCCCTATGAGGGTCTGGTGTCACTGATAGGATAGAGCACATCAGGGTTCCCAGTGAGCTGTTCTAGTTCATATACAAGTTTGGCCCACTGTGCACTTGTGGACTTTCTCCATTCCCACTGTTACTTCCCCTTCCAGGGTTCCGGGTCTGTGGTAATTGTGGTGGTGCCTGTTGGGTGTGTGTTTGTGGTAAATTGTCCATGCTCTGTGATTGCACCCCTTGTTGCACTCCTGGCGATTGTTGTTGCACCGTGTGATTCTGTGCAACGTCCTGTTGTAAAATTGCAGGTGGATTTGCCGTGCCTGCTCCCATTCTTTGGCCGTTCTGCATGATGCCTTGACTTATGCATTTGCGCGCCAATACCCTGTCATTCCACATAGCCAACATACTGGCGGTGGTCAGATCATTTGCCCATTTGACATATCTGGGTTTCCATTTTGCATATTTTGAAAGCCCCCTTAATTATTTTGGAAACCTCCTTGATTGCTCTGCCATCCTCTCCCCCTAAATCCTCTTCCCCATGGGCAAAACCCTGGTTATTCTGTTGTTGGCTAGCCACCTGCTGCATGCTTTGTTCAGCTGCGATAGTTAGCATGGCTCCTTCAAGAGCATACTTTGATCATTTCTTTTGCACTAACTTCGCTTCCTCACCCTTTTGAGTTGCCTCCTTTTTGCAATTCTTTTCTTGGAATAGTCTACAGTAATGTGCAATAGTCAAATGTATTTCAGCCCAAGGCTTAGCCTCAACTCCTACCAACTTCTTGAGTTGTTTCTGCACTGGTTCTGGCAACCCTTGGCACAATATATGGTAAAACACAGGTATTGATTTCGTCCAAGATTCATGCGTTTCGAGCACACATGCGTCTTGGAATATAAATTAACGGATCTTCAGAATCCTTCATTTTTCGAGTCATTATAGCTCCCATATTGGAAGTATCTGGGTAAAGCACTCGTAGCGCTTTCCATACTGCTGCTCTACAATTATTAGATGGCACTCCGTGATGCGTGGTGTTAATTGTGGTTACACCAGGGTACCCAGGTACCCTGCCCATGCCCACACATCGTCTGCTCTCTCACCAAGTATGGCGATCAGGAGACCTTTGATGTCCCCTATAGCTAGCGTTTATCCTCCTGTCATTTTTTCTAGCTCATGTATCCATTTTCTGGCTCCCGATGTCAGCATTGGAAGCTTGTTTTTCAAGTTTTCTCGATCCATGTGTGGCCATGGAATATATTTTGGTCTTGCTCCCCCTTGTCTAGTAGTGTAAATTGGAATGTGCAGCCCTCTTTCTCTTCTCTCATAGCTCTCCTGTCTATTGCAGGGGTAATATTCCTGCATCACCGTCTACCTGGCAATGTCCTTAGTCTGTCTACATAGGGTGGAGAAGATACCCCCCTCTGGCCATGAGGTACTCCTTCATGTCGGTCAGACTGCCTGGCTGACTCTAATGCCCTTGTTGCGGACTCGCTAGTGTCTGACCATCGTATCCCTTTTTCCCTTGGGAGTCGTCTTTCGCTCCATCTCCCTTGCTCATTTTCCTTGTGCTCCTCCCTTTTGTTGTCGGACATTGTTTGTCCCCAATTCACGCAACTTCTTGTGTCTTCATCGTTTCTACTGATTTCTAATCAATCCAGGGACAGTTTCCTATTCCCACTACTTCGGGTGACATCCTCAGTGTCATGCAGCTGAGTGCTTTCTAAGCGCCCGTCCTCCCCCTCTCCTTGGGGTATTTGTTCTAGCCCCATTTCATCATATACTCTATCAATCGTTTCCCTGGTGTCAAAGTCATCTTCAATATTTGCCCTGATCGTGCCTGGTACTGAATCGTAGGCAGGAAATAATTCTTCAATGTCTTCCCAGTCTACAACTGGATCGGGTTTTTTTTAACTTCCCTCTCCAAATATTTGAGATTGCGTGCTCTCTGTCTTCGCTTACGTTCGATATCGTCATCAAATTCTTTGCGCTTTCTCGCCTCTTCTCTGACTCTATCTTCTTCCTTTCTCTTTTCATTTCTACGTTCATTTGCCCTTCGAATTTCCTCATCTCTTTGTCTCCTTATCCTTTTTTCACGTACCTTTTGCCCTTCTTCTAACCTTTGCTGTTTCTGTCTGTCTTGATAGTAGGCTGCTCTTGGGTTGCGATCAAACTGTTTCTCTTGCTCTTTGCGGTATAGCTGTTCTCGCCTTAGTCTGTCTTTCCTTCTTATCCTTTCGTCTCTTAACTCCTTTCTCTGTGCCTCATCTAATCTCTCTTTTAGTCTCACGTCATCACTGCCTTTGCCATCGAGTTTAAATAAGATTTGTCCTCCCATCCATTCCTCTTTTGCGAATGCTATCTCATCATTTCTGTCTTCGCTCCCTTTCCATTTCTTCCCTTTCTCTCTCCTTGTTGAGAGATGAACTTGTCTGTGCCTGATCCTTCCTTTCGTCATCGCGCCTCCCCTTGTCCCTTGGGACTGCGGAGGTAAGATTCTTGTCCTTATCCTTCCATTGAATTTCGTCACTACTATATGTAGGTGACTCATATGCAGGGTTGCTGTACCCCGTGGCTGCCTTAACGGGTATTAATCCCTCGTTCCTACTTCCTTCAATTGCTGTTCGGGCGGGGCAGGTGGCGCAGTAGGCATCTCACCCCCCTCAGTGCATACGTTAAGTATCCAATCTGTAGGCAGCTCTTCCTCTTTTGTCTGTTCGTACATTTTCCAAAGTTCTAGAACAGCAAGGCGTTTTTCTAGCTTCTTGCCTGTGTATGTGGCGGTGGCGTGCAAATATGTCGTCATGTGTTGTAAGACAGCTTTAGATAAAGGCCCATTTTGTGGCCATGGCATAAACATCTTGTGGGCAGTACCTTTAACCCACTCAGTGCTATACTTCTTTAGCTTGGGTGCGTGTTTTTGCAATTGCTTGCATAAGTGTGCTAATGGACTTATGTCTTCCATGCTTAAATCTGTTCCCTTCTTATATAACACTTGTGAATGCTTTCGTGTGGTTTAAACACCTTGTGACAATATGAGTGAGCACCAAACTCTGCAAGCTCCAATCCAAATTTTCCACTAATACATTTTTATACTACCAATTTGCTCAAAAAACATCACTTCATGTGCGATTCTGTCTCAGCTATCGAATCGCACAAAATTTGTAATTAGTTCTCTTAACAAAAATTTCACATATGACGTCACAACAAAACATGTAAGACAGATACTTGACAGACTAGACGGACACTAGCTGGACACAGATATCTCTGCCTGTAATCATTACCCCTTCATGGAGTGTAAACGAACCCCTTTCACAACGTCTTTAAACTTGGTGGTAGTCTAATTGCTCCCCATTATGTGGGACTCTGGGTACACGTTTCTTCTAGCCGCTATATTAAAGAGCAGGAATAAGGCGGATCCTCTCACTTCTCAGGTGTCCGCCCTGGTAACCTCTCTATTCTCGGGTGTCTACCCCGGTAACCTCTATTTATTCAATTATTCTCAAGTCATTATCCCCTTATATATACAGCCTTCTCTACTTCTAACTATATTTTGTATTTTCTCCCGCCTCCCTCCGTTACCTTTTCCCGTTACTTGTTCTAAAGCATGCACTTTTGCCAGAACATTAGTCTTTTTTACTCACTGTTCTCATGTTTCCTCTCTGGACCCTCGGGATCTGCGTCTTTGTTACCGCCTTCTTCAGATTTTCGCCCGATCGGCTGCCCATAGGAATGGGAAGAGAAATGTTGGGAAAACAGGTCCCTTCAGGCCTGAGTCTTCTTTACACTACCATTGTCTACGGGGAGCTTCACGGTCTACTCAGCCGAATGGCAAAGGACTTGTGATATTGCCGAAGACGTAGGGCCTCATTCTGAGATTGGAGGTAGCCATGGCGCTATTTGCGCCATGGCTGCCTCCAATACCGGGTCCGGCACCGGTCTTGTTCAATGGGGACTTGCCGGTGCATTCCCACCCTGGAGGGACCGGTAAGTCCCCATTGAACAAACCATTCCCCATTCTCATTTGAGCCCCCATAGGACTCAATGGGAATGGGGAGGGCGCTAATATTAGCGGGACCCTTAAGGGATGTGTGGTCAGACCACACGTTCCTTACGGTTCCCGCTAAGGGACCATGGAATTGGGCGGTAATCCCTTACCGCCCAACTCATAATGACCCCCCTAGAATTACTTTATGTCGACGGTCAATAATCGATGGCCACCAACCATCATCTGCTGCCAAGTGTACTGGTGAGACCCCTGACCCGCTCATAGAGTCAGAGTTTGGTCTGCAGTACTTTAAGACGAGATAGCTGCACCTTGAGGTGGATGGGGGTGCAGGTTTTCCTACTCCAACACCAATCAATTGGACAACTCAATGGTTTGGCAAAGGCGAGTCCGTTTAATGACAAGTACAAAAAACGGGGAAACATGGAAATCAACGGTGATGCAATAGCCCGTCTCGCTTCAACTTCCAATAACTTCATACAAACTGTAACATTTATACCCAAAACTCGTCATCATTGACGTGTAACACTCAAAGTTAACATGCAATTCTATTGGTTGGAAAAGGGTAACTTTAATATAGGTTCTATATCTGTATATGGTAACGGAGTGCAGGGATTGGATAAACACTATTAGGTGGGCGTCTAAGTCCTTCCTTCAAAAATGACTATGGTGGATGTCACTAAAAGTATGACGTCCCATTGGTTCTACTATCTATAGGACCCTAGATCATTTGGTTCATTGTGATTGGGTTGGCTTCACCCCATGCATAAATCTCCACTTTAATTAACAGCACGCAGAATGGTCAACCAGGTGCAGGATGCCCTAAGGTTCACCCAGCCTCCCTTCCATCAATCAGTACTTTAGTGGCTATGTCAATTAGTTGGCTGTGGTCGGCCTCAAAACTGTAGCTTCTTGTCAGAAAAAGTTGATATCTCTGTCTGGGCAACAGCCAGGCGTAGGTGTGAAACTGTGCCTCTTCTCGCTCGGCTGGTCACGTGCTAGCACACTGTGAATCTGCTTAGTTTTCCTTCTATTTGCACTTTAAATTCTTATTCGGCTTGCCACCTGCCTGGGCCTCCTTATCTCGGCCTTCCTGAGATAGGCTGTTCTGTTCTTAAGTTTCGATTTCACAAAGCTACTGTCATGATCACTGCTTCCAAGGAGTCAGGAACAGCCCAACGTCCTTGGAAGCAGGCCCCTAACCGTTATTTTAGGCACCAGCCGGGCCCCACTGGGACCTTTTGGACCTTGTCCTGGCGCCGGTGGCACCAGGCTCATCAAAGCCATCGGTCCCGGCACTGGAAGCGCCGGGCTCATAATATGTATGAAGATGCTTGGGTCGACTTACCTGCAGCAGACCATGCTGCTTACTTACCAGCCACATAGGAATCCTCTGTGAACAGGAACTACTTTCTTACCTGGGTGGGGCAAGCTCCACTCCCTGGATACAACACGGGAACTCTTCTGGAACTGGAACTCTTTTCTTGCCTAGGCGGGGCCGTGGAGGAAGACGCCTCATCACTCCAAGGCTATTTAAACCACACCCGATTGAACAAACGTGCTTCGCGTTATTCTGCATCTGCAGCAGAACGCTCACCGAGTCTGTTCCAGCCTTTCTTCCTTCCGATCCTGAACCTGCAAGAACAATACTTACCACTCCTGTATCCAGTATTCAGCAGCACCTGCAAAGACAAGAAACAACAGGTTAGCACGGCAACCTTTACACGCAGCGCTTTCCTCACCTGATCCATCGGCAGCGAACATTTCTTCACGCTGCACCTCCGCCTGTGAAGACAAAAGCATTGTTATTACTTACCGGCACTCCGCGAATTCCGGATTTCTTCAACGCTGCAACCCAGCATCTGAAAGACAAACGAAGAGACATTAGACAGGTATTTACTCACGTCCATCGCGCTCGCCACAGTAGAACGCCTGCAAATAATCTGGCGTTTTCCAGCATCGCTTCAGCACGAACTCACAGCTGCAAGGGAAAAGAGACAGTTAGAGCGCTTGCATTTACTTACGCATTTCCAAGCGCTTCATTCCAAGGCTCTGGCTCCAACTTCGGCTCTATTTACACTATCTCGAGAGCCCTGCAAGACAAATAGGAAAAAGCATTATACAGAGTCCTGTTCTATATTAATGTGCCCGCGCACCTAAAGACTAAAAGGACTAAAAAGGTGTCCAGAAACTCACCGCTCGTGCAGTTAACGACCGTAGCGATCCTCTGATGTCAAGAGGCCTATGTTTCACCAGTGAAGGAACTGGCAACGGCACCCTGCACCAGACGCAGATGGAGAGTCCAGCATTCACCTATCTAAGGTGAGCACATTGACCTGGGGGCTCTACGGAGAAGCTAAGAAGAGAGAGAGAGAGAGAGGGACATTCAACAACCCAGATCATTAACCCCCATATTCTTTCACCTGCAGAAATCTCACTCTTCGAGTTCGACACACAGTGCGAAGAGGTTCGGCCCCAGAAGCAAATCGAGTCCTGCACATCACTTTTCGGGTCACAGACATCTTCCTGCCAAGACCAGCGCCTCCGTGGGAATCAGGTGAGCGTTACAGCTACTGTTCGCTCCTTCCCTTGGTCTGACCTCGACTTCCCAGGCACGAGCTGCTCCTGCTGGGTTTCGATTCAGCCGTCTCTTCTCGTTTTAGCTGGAATACAAATCCTGTCCTGTTTGACCTCTAGTAACCTGAGTTAATTCTGCTTTTGTGTAAAGTGGACTCGCACTTATATAGTGTGCTTTGTTGAGGTAGATATGTATAGGTGGCGCTTGCCGTTCTATTATTCTACTAAGCATAGCAATCCGCACTGTTTTCTTAGCTTCTTGCGGTTACAAGCATATGTACAGGCGTTAGCTGGTTGAATGTCTTCATCCTGCTTACGGCTTAAGTTTCTTTATATTTCAACATTGTCTCTCCTTCTAAGTTCATGATATCCTTATTCATGGCGTTTCGTCTATGTGTGTCATCTTTTGGTTGTCGTTTTCTTTCATCTGTGAGTCTGTCCGGGCCCTCGTGTCATCACCATTCATCTTCAATTAAGGCCTTTTGTGTTTCTTCCGGGACAGTGTTTAAGTAATCTTCATTTCGTTTCATTGCTGGTAGGGTTTTCTCAATGGACAAATTGTCCATGGTTGTCTGGTTATTGGTACTTCAATGGGTATTGTTCTTCTGATAGGCACTGGGCAGAGCCCTACTGCAGCTCTCTACTGGTTTATTTGCTCATCATACGTCACATATCTCGGTGAGAACGTTCCTAGTACTTCAAAATGGGGGGGTGACTAGAGTGCAGGCCATATTTGGGACCTCTTCTACAACTGTAAAACTCCAATTTCAATAAACATGACATAAATATCAGGATAGATACAAATATTGTGCAGTTCTGAAATAGTAATAAACAGTCAGTGCTAACTTTGTATGTTAATGCTACAAAGGTGTGTTCATGTAGAATAGTGCACCCAATTCTTTTTTAATGTCTTTATTTATATAGTCAATGCATTAACATAAATATTCAGTATATCAATACTTCAGCTTGCTCTTATATTAATATTGTTGTAACATCAAGTCCATTCCTCTTAGGTTCCGGGAGCATCTGAAGTAGTGTCCTCTTTCGGTGCATTGAGTTTTGTCTTTCTAATACTAACTAACCATGAGCCAAACAATGGCTCACCAATTATTAACAACGTAATCAAATAATATAACCCCTATCCCTCCCACCACCCTCACCCCTTCTGACATAACAAGCTAGTAAACATGACTCAAATTTCTTATCCAGTCTGACGGGGACATATTCCTTTGTCTATATTGTGTAGGGCACAGCACCAAGAGTTCAAATTACATTCATATTTCCGAGCATTTGTGGTTTGTGAAAATAGTGCTCCCTTTCTTTGACATATTCATGGAAAGGAAGCCAGGTCTTTAGAAATGTTGGGTAAATCCCGGTTTTAAGAGCACACACCTTCTGCATTGCCTATAACCTCCAGATGTTGACCCACCAGCATGCTACCACTGGACGTTCTGGTATTTTCCAACTTTAGGCCAGGGTCATGCGGGCTGCTGTTAGTAAATGTGTGATGAGTGCTGCAGCTCCTCCTGTTGGTGCATATACCCCTTCCACCTCTGCCCCCAGAAGTATTACTACTGGTGAATCAGGTAGTTGTGTCCCTGTGATATTTTTAATATGAGCTATAATTTCTTTCCAAAATATTTTGGCTTTGGGACATGTCCATGACATATGTCCCAGGGTGCCTATTTCCCCGCATTGCCTCCAACACTGGGGTGAATGGTCTCTATTCATCGCGTGCAGCCTTTGGGGTGTTAAATACCATCTGTGGCAGATCTTATAGGCCGCTTCCTTTATCGCTGTACATTTGGATGCTTTCTGAGCCCTCCTCCAAATATGCCCCCATTCCTCTTCCGTGATGTCCACCCCTAAATCCACACCCCATTTCGTCATGTATGATAGGTCATCTGTGTATTGTATTCTATCTAGTAGCTTGTATATCCTCGAGATCCCCTTCGTGGTTACCCTTTCGCGCATAATTAGTTCCAAACCTAACGGTGTACGTGTGCCTGCTTTCTTCACTTCCCTCTGGGAGATCCAGTGTCTAATCTGGATGTATTTGTACCTCTCTCCCTCCCCTATGTGGAATTTGTGCTTGCATTCTTCGAAAAGGAGTGGTTTGCCATCCTGGTAGAAGTCTTCTAGCTTCAGGGTATCGTGTCTCTCCCATCTGTCCCAATAGGTTGCCTTTATTACGGGGGTGAAAATCCCCCTTTTCAATGCTAATTCCCATTTTTGTAGTGAGTCCGCTGTTGCCTTTAGCAGTTGACCCCCCGCTGCTCTATTCTGTTGGATAAAGATTGTAACGCAGCTAAAGGGATAGTGGTTTCTTCTTGTTCTATCTTAGTCCACCCTTTATGCAAGTCTGGATTCGGCCACCTTAACATGGGTGCGATGGAGGCTGCTAAAATGCACCTTTTCACATCAGGAGCTCCCAATCCTCCTGTCCACAGTGGCCGGAGGAGAACCGATTTATGAATTTGCGGTTTCTTTTTGTGCCAAATAAAGATTATAATCTCCTCTTGTAGGGTTTTTATCATCTTGGCTGCTATGTTTACAGGAAGAGAGCTAGTGGCATATAGTAGCCGCTGTATCATTTTAACTGTGGCTATCCTAGCAAACCACGAGAGTTCCCGAGCGTCCCATCTGTGTATGTCCTTTCTAAGCGCTTTCCAGAGAGGGGGGATATTTGCCCTATATATTGTCTCATAACTTCTTGTTAGCTTTATTGCCAAGTACTCTAATTCTTGATCTTCCCAGGATAGTGGGTGCCCCATGCCTAGTTCTCGAATTTCATTCTGGTCTTCCATTATATTAAGGGCTTTGGATTTGTTAAAATTGATCTGGAACCCCGAGACCTCAGCAAATTCTTGTAATCTACTCATCACTCTCGGCAGAGTCTGTTTTGTATCTTTCAGAAATAGCAGGATATCGTCTGCGTAAAGGGCTAGTTTGTGCGTTTCTCCCTTGGACTTTAGCCCCAGAATTTCAGGATCCTGTCAGACTGTGGCTGCAAACGGTTCCATTGCCATGGCAAAAATTAGGGGCAACAGTGGGCATCCCTGTCGGGTCTCCCTCTGGATGTCAATCTGTTCTGTAAATTTCCCATTTACCATGAATCTTGTGGATGGGAGTTGGAAATTGGCTAATACCATTAGTCTAAATGCTGGTCCGCATCCAAATTTTCCAAGCACTCGTTCTATGAACCCCCAATCCAAGCTATCAAATGTTTGCCTTGCATCTAGGGCGACTCGAGAATGTCTGTTCTGTTCTCGTACCTAGGTCTATCAAGTCTATAGCCCTTCTGATGTTATCTTATGTATGCCTGCCCAGCACAAATCCTGCCTAATCTTCGTGTATAATCTTTCATAATACCTGCGCCAGCCTCCTTGCCAGAATCTTCACATATATTTTAGCGTTGCTATTCAGTAAGGAAATCAGGCGGTAGTTGGCGCATTCGGTTTTATCCTTCCCTGGCTTGGGGATCAGCACAGTGATGGACCTACTCATATCTTCTGTTACTGTCCCTTCTTCCCTGTCTCTATTAAATAATCTCGTCATGGGCGGGGTTAATTGCGTTCTAAAGGTCCTGTAGTAGCCATTACCAAACCCATCTGGCCCTGGTGTTTTATTGGCAGGTAACGTAGCTATAGCTTCATTGACCTCTTCTGCTGTACTAGGCCTCTCTAAGGTTTCTTTTTCTTCTTCGGTCAATGGTGGCAGGTTCACATTTCCAATGTAGGATGTTTGGAGTATTGGGTCTAACTTCTTTCGGTGTGACAAATGTGTGTGAAACCATTCCATGATTCCCATTTTACCATCCTCCCCCACTTGTAGTTTATCCCCTTCATCTTGTAGTTGTGTGATATGGTTACGGGTCTTATTCTTCCTTAGTTAATGTTAATATTAAAGGATATTTGTACCGCACACTATAACCACCGGAGTGGTCCCCTGGTAGCTCTGAAAAGGGAAGGGGGGATGAGTTAGTGGGAGTAAGCGGGAAAAGTGGAAGAGAGCAGTGATGTGTTTTTGGCGACCTCAACACAGTTAACACTGTTTGCTGGGCTTGGGGTGTTTTCCGGTCGGTAGATGTCATGTGCTGTTGTGCGGATCTATGTGCGGTTTGTTTTGTTGTTGCAGTGTAATGAAGTTTGTGCGGTTTGTTGTGGTATAGGGTTGTGGTTGTTTTTGGTTAGAGTTTGAGAGGTGTAGGCAGAGGGGTGAAAATTGTTAGTGGATTGGTTATTGGCATCGCTGTCTAGAAACAATGTGCTGAGTTTCTACGTTCTTTCTAGGTGTGGCGTGCGAACATCACTGCATGTCTATCTAGCTCCAGCACCAGCCGATATTCAAATCCCTTCCATAAATGATGCCTGCCAATATTCACAACTGTCCCAATTCGGCCCCTGCCCACCTTTGGAACCTGTGTATATGTGCAGCTAGCTGGTGTTTTACGATTCCGTCTGAGTGTAGCATATACTAACATTCAGTTCTATCTGTATGGGACGCGGGCTAATGTCTATGATTTCGTCTAGGCAAGGCACATGTTAGCATTCACAATTCTGTCTAAGTGTGGCACATGCTGATATTAATAGTTCTATCTAAGTGTGGCATGTTCTAACAATCATGGTTCCAGTTAAGTGTGGCACATGCTGTCATTCACAGTTCTATCTAGGTGTGGGAATTGCGATTATTTACAATCCTATCTAGATGCGACGCAGGCTAATGTTCACAATTTCATCTAAGTGTGGAATATGCTGTCAACCACAGTTCTATCCCGGTGTGGCACATGTTATCATTTACAATCCTATCTAGATGCGATGCGGCTAATGTTCACAAATTCTGTCTAAGTGCGGCACATGCTATTATTTACAATCCTATCTAGATGCAACGCAGCTGATGTTCACAAATTCTGTCTAAGTGTGGCACATGCTATCATTTACAATCCTATCTAAATGTGATGCAGGCTAATGTTCACAATTCACTGTAGATGTGGTACGTGCTAGCAATCGTGATTCCAGCTAAGTGTGGCACAAGCTGACATGTATTCATTCACAGTCCTATCTAGATAAGACGCAGGCTAATGTTCACAAATTATGTCTAAGTGTGGCACGTGCTATCATTTACAATCCTATCTAGATGCGACGTAGTTGATGTTCACAAATTCTGTCTAAGTATGGCACATGCTATCATTTACAATCCTATCTAGATGTGACATGGCTAATATTCACAAATTATGTCTAAGTGTGGCACATGCTATCATTTACAATCCTATCTAGATGCGACGTAGCTGATGTTCACAAATTCTGTCTAAGTGTGGCACATGCTATCATTTACAATCCTATCTAGATGTGACGCGGGCTAATGTTCACAATTCACTCTAGATGTGGTACGTGCTAACAATCGTGATTCCAGCTAAGTGTGGCACAAGGTGATAGTTATTCATTCACAGTCCTGCCTAGATGCGACGCAGGCTAATGTTCACAATTCCATCTAAGTGTGGTGCATGCTATCATTTACAAGCCTATCTAGATGCGACGCGGCTAATTTAAGTGTGGAACCTGCTGACATGCAAAAATACATCTAGATGGAACGCAAGGTACAATTACAATCCTGTCTCGAACAGATGTATTTTGATGGTCACAATTCCATATAAGCATGGGTGGTGTAATTGTTGTTCACCTGGCAGTCTATGTTTTTGGTAGGTAATGTAGAGTGGCAGGGCTTTCTGGAGCAGAGTGATTGCTCTACTCCCCACCTTTGCCACACTTACTTTTTGTTGCTGTCGGTTGACGCCCAGCTTCACACGCTTCCCCTGCTGACACCTGCAGACACAAAGTGAAGCCACCAATGTAGGAGCCGCCCTTTGCCTCAGGGCCCTTAGCCACAGGGGGCTGCCCTGGGAGGGTCAGTTAAGACCAGGGAAGGACCAACCAGGGTCGGGGGGAGGCGGGATTAAAACAACCAGGAAACATGGAAGGCCCGGGGGAGCATGCTGCACCCTTGTGCTACGTGCTTTTTAAAGCACTTGGAATTGTTTATTGTGGCTGGCAGGGAGTATGGTGGTTAGGATGGACTCACCTCGCTGGGAGTATTTCGCCAAATGGCGCGGATGCCTCGCTGCACGCAGGTCGATAGCCTGTGGTGTTAGTCTGGTTCGAAAGCCAATCAGGGTCGGTGGGGGCGGGATTAAAACAACCAGGAAGCATGGAAGGCCCGGGGGGAGCACGCTGCGCCCATGTGCTACGTGCTTTTAAAAGCACTTGGAATTATTTATCGTGCCTGGCAGGGAGTATGGGGGTTAGGATGGACTCACCTTGCCGGGGGGTATTTTGCCAAATGGCGCGGATGCCTCACTGCACTCAGGTCACTACCCTGTGTTGCTAGTGTGGTTGGAGGGCCAATCAGGGTCAGGGGGAGGTGAGATTAAAATAACCAGGAAGCATGGAAGGCACGGGGGAGCATGCTGCACCCTTGTGCTACGTGCTTTTTAAAGCACTTGGAATTATTTATTGTAGCTGACAGGGAGTATGGGGGTTAGGATGGACTCACCTCGCCGGGGGTATTTCGCCAAATGCGCAGATGGCTTGCTGCACGCAGGTCGATACCCTGTGTTGCTAGTGTGGTTGGAAGGCCAATCAGGGTCGTGGGGAGGCGGGATAAAACAACCTGGAAGCATGAAAGGCCCAGTGGAGCATGCTTTGCCCTTGTGCTACGTTTTATTTTAAAGCACTTCACCTCACCGGGGGTATTTTGCCAAATGGCACACATACCTCGCTGCACGCAGGTCGATACCCTGTTTTGCTAGTGTAATTTGTAAGGCCAAACAGGGTCGGGGGGAGGTTGGATTAAAACAACCAGGAAGCATGGAAGGCACGGGGGGAGCACGCTGCGCCCTTATGTTACTTACTTTTTAAAGCACTTGGAATTATTTATTGTGGATGGCAGGGCGTATGGGGGTTAGGATGGACTCACCTTGCCGGGGGTATTTCGCCAAAAACATAGCTTTGCTGCCAGTAATCGGTTTGCCTTGCCTCCCTGGGTGTAGTAGATTTGTTTTGTGTTCAGTAGGGTTTGTGCTGTGCATTCTGCTATGTGTGCTTCCATTTGGGCCCTCAGTTTTCACAGGGTACGTAATGATTTCTGGGATTGTTTAGTCTTATGTTGTGTTTTAGGGTGAACTTATTAAGCCTCCATTGTTTTTTTCCCATTCTACTGTCTGGCTGTGCGTCGAATTGTAATATCACCAGGGCATGGTCCGATAGGTATTTAATGCAAATATTTATTGCTATTACTTGAGGTATCAAAGTACCCAAAACTCGGATCATGTCTATACGTGAGTATCCTTTGTGCACCGCTGAGTAGTATGTGTATTCCCTATCATTGTTATGGAAAAATCTCCAGGTTTCAATTAAGTTAAGGTCTCGGAAGAAGTTCCCCAGGGCTTGTCGGTTCCTGTGGCCATTATTAGAGGGCGGGAGCGTCTTGTCCAAGCTGGGGTCCATAACGCAGTTAAGGTCCCCTCCATTTATTACCTGGCCCTCACACCAACTACCTATTTTCTGCAGCATATTATTCAAGAAGGCGTCCTGTTTATCATTTTGGCCATACAGAGCTACCAGAATTTACATCTGTGTTCCCAGTGTGCCTTTAAGGACTAAATACCTCCCTTCCGGGTCTTTGTAGCAGAAATGTTTCTGAAACAAGAGTGCGACTCCCAGTAAGATTGCCACCCCCGAGACTTGGTCCAACTTGATGCTAAATATTGTCTGGGATACACTTGTTGCACCATTCTCTTTTCATCTGTGGGTAATAAATGGGTCTCCTGTAAAAATACCACTGATGCGTGTAGGTCCCTCAGTCATTTTATTATAGAGTGACACTTCATTTAGAGTTTAGGCCCTGGATGTATCATGTGTGCACTGCTAATCCGTATCCGCCCTGTATCATTCCTTCCCTCCAGTGTTATGTGTTCAGTCATGTTCCTGCCCCATGTTTCTTTCAAATAACTTAACTTCCCTTAACCTTTCCAACTTGTCCTTCACGTGCACTTGTAAACTTTCAGTTACACGGTCCATGTATCTGGACCAATAGGACCTTTATCTGACCCTGCGCTTCGCCCCCTTACCCCCCCATTTTCATTCATTTCTTTTATGGATTCTACAGCTTCAACATAACTCATATCCCCCCCCCCACAGCAAAGTTGCTTATCTTACTTGTGTGTGTTCACCTTGCCTCATTAGGTTTTCGTTCAGGCGCCTTCTCTGTGTTTTACACTCCTTCCCCTCCCCCTTGGGTAAGGGCGCCCCTTATCGCCACCCTTCCTCTTGTTTGTGCGGCCTGTCTATTGATCCAGGTCTTTCTCAGGTAGCGAGTCTGTTGAGCAAGTAGCTTTGTCTGTACACATCATGTATGTCGTTTCCTCCTCTTTTGTGATATGGTAAGGCTTGTCTTGATATTCGAATCGTATCCCACAGGGGAAGGTCCATCTTTATCTGACTCCTTTCTCTCGAAGCCAGCTGGTCACCACCTGGAGTCTCTTCCGTCTCACTAATGTAGCCTGTGCCATATCTTGATAGAATGTGATGCGTGCGTCCTGATAATTATTTAATCATTTCTGTTCCTCTGACCGCTTTCATTATCCCGTCTTTCACATCACCCTTGTGAAAGCACGGAAACTGCTATCCTGAACATCCGTGAAGATCTGATCTCCAACCTTGACTCTGACATTCCCTCTGTCCTCATCCTCCTCGATCTCTCTTCTGCCTTCGACATGTTCAACCATACCATCCTACTCAACCGTCTCAGTGAAAACCTGGGTATCACTGATCCGGCTCTGGCCTGGCTGATCTCATCTGGGGTCAGGTTGTTCTTTTGTTGGTATGCATTATATCCTGTGTGTTCTGTCCAGAATGATCGGCTCTCCGTCTGTTTCGCCCAAGACTTGTTGAAATAGTGCTTGGAAATGCTCCTGTAGCTATGATTCCAAAATCACTGTTAGTATGCCTGAGTCTTATGCTGTTTCTCTGTGATCTATTTTCATTATCTTCTTGTTTGGCTACTACCCAGTCCATCTGTTGTTCCACTGCCCCCGTGCGTTTAGCCAGCTCCCCTTGTTCGTATCCTTGTTCACATAAGGTTGTTTCCGTTTCTTCAACTCTGTTCTGGATTGTGGATACTTGTTTGGGTTCTACGTTATTTCGCCGACCTATTTTTCAACGTGGGACTTTTCATTGTCAGAATTTTCATCGGCAAAAACCCTGTTTTTTTAAACAATTTTATTCAAGAGGGGGTTCCCTCTCCAGACCCCCCCCCCTTACTATTATAATCATACCCCAACCCCTACAAAACACCCTCCAAAATAAAAAACGGGGTTTTTGGCGATGAAAATTCTGACGATGAAAAGTCCCACGTTGAAAAATAGGTCGGCGAAATGCGTGTATACCCTTGTTTGGTCAGTTCTGCAATCGATTTGGCAAGGCCAATAGCACAGTCTTTGATTTCTTTTTTAATCTCTGCCAGCATGTCCTGCAAGCTGGTGTCTCTGCGGCATCTAACAACTCGGCCAAACTCTTTAAAATCTGCAAGAAGCTGGCCAACCCTGCTGCAGTCTCTACCCCTCCTGTTGCCTCCCAGGCTCTTTGAAATGCCCTTGCCTCTCACTTCATTTCAAAATCCCAGGTCATCCTGTCCACCCTCTCCACCCACATCCCTCCTCTCCCCTCCCCATCTGTGCTTGCTGACCCTCCTTTAGCTACCCCCACACCATCCTTCTCGTCCTTTCCTCTTTTCTCACCTGATGAGGTCGCTAGACAAGTCCGATCTATGAAAGCCTTGTCAAAACAGGTTCATCTCCGTTCTTCTAAAACCATCAAGGACCACATTGACACCCTCGCTCCGGCCCTTGCTGATTTTTCGCAACCACTCCTTTGCCTCGGGATCCTTCCCCTCACCTCTGAAGCACTCCTTTGTGCATACTCTTTTCAAGGAACCCACAGCTGATCCTTCTTGTCCAGCTAACTATCGCCCAATTTCCATTACTCCCTTTCTGGGCAAACTCCTGGAAAAGTTCATCTCTCAGCTTAACCTTCATTCCAATTCTATTGGCTGTCTCCATGACCACCAGTTTGGCTTCAGAGCTACCAGAAAGCACGGAAACTGCTATCCTGAACATCCGTGAAGATCTGATCTCCAACCTTGACTCTGACATTCCCTCTGTCCTCATCCTCCTCGATCTCTCTTCTGCCTTCGACATGTTCAACCATACCATCCTACTCAACCGTCTCCGTGAAAACCTGGGTATCACTGATCCGGCTCTGGCCTGGCTGATCTCTTTCCTCTCAGATCGACCCTCCCAAGTCCAACTTGGGTCCTTCCTTTCATCTATCTTCCTCTCTACCTGTGGTGTTCCCCAGGGGTCTAACCTCTCGCCATGGCTATTCAACCAATACCTGGCAACTCTCGCCCATTGCATTGCCACTTTCTGCTCAAATTCCCAGTGCTACGCTGATGACACTCAACTCATCTTCGGGCTGCCACCTCCTCTCCCTCTCTCATCTCTGATTGCCTAACTGCCATTCAAGAATGGTGTGCCGCCAATGATCTTTGTCTGAATGCCAGGAAGACGGAGATCCTCCTCATCGGCACACCTTCACCATCCTTTCCCCTCACTCTCTGGCCGGCCTCCCTTGGCCCTCCTCCTACCCCCACCTGCGAGGCTAAGAACCTTGGGGTCATCTTTGACTCCACCCTTTCCTTCTCCGCCCACATCTCTGAGGTCTCTAAAAAGTCACATTTCCTTCTGCACCTCCTCAGAGGTACTCTGCCTTTCCTCTCCTTGCCCCAGAAGCTCAAGGTATTCCAAGCTCTGGTTCTCTCCAGCTTGGACTATTGTAACAGCCTCTTGTCCTTGGCCTCAAGCCCTGGGATCGTATCTCTACAGCTCTGAAATCTCTCCATTGGCTCCCAGTGGATGCAAGGATTAAATTCAAAACCATCTGCATTGTCCACAAGGCTTTCTGGGGCCTGGGTTCAAAATACCTTCAGTTATCCCTCCGCAAATACCCCCCCCCTCTTGAGCTCTTTGCTCCTCTACCTCCAACTCCCTCAGGGTCAGTCGTTTTTCAAAGTAACAAGCTGGGGATAGATCTCTGTCTTCGGCTGGGGCCTCCCTCTGGAACAGCCTCCCTGCCACTCTAAAACTTGAGGAGAACCATTTCTGGTTCCGAAGCACCTCAAGACCTTCCTCTTTTCTTCTGCCTTTGCCCCTTCTCCCCTGCTGATCTGTTCTCTCTTGGCACTGTGCACCTGGCCACCCTCTGTCCTTCGGGGCCCAGGTACCTGCTCACCCTGCCGCACTGCCTCCGGGCCATCCCTTGCACTGGGGTCTGTATGTGTACCCATACAGCCCCCCCCTTTTTCTTCCTGCACCTATCAGACCTACCCTGTCTGCTGCCTTAAACCTAGCACTTGCAAATTGCTGGCTGCACTACCACTGTTTGTTGCCTTTATTATTTATTGTTATTTATCTATTTCTCCTTTGCTTCGCACTTTCCACCTCTCCCCCTTCCATGCACTTTTCCCCTCCACCTCTCCCATGCACTTGCGCGTTCTCAATTTCACTTGGCCTAGTAAGATCGCTGTTTTGTTTTCCCCTGTTCCTCTCCCTTGCCTTGTCGCGCTCTGAAACACTTGTGTACGAGCGCAATAGAAATAAAATGTCAGTATCAATATCAAGTTCGATCTTCTCGAGGCCGGATCTTTGTTTTCTGTGGTCCAATCTGAGCTCACAGGTGAGTGGATTTGTGCTGGAGTCTGTATTTGTTTTTTTTAGACTCTTGGCCCTGCATCATGGCTTTTATTTCCCCTGAGAGGGCACCCTTTGTTTTGCCTGCGTTCTTTGCCATTTTGCACCAAGTACTCTGATTTTCCTTCTTGTCCTGTTTCGTTATTCTTCTCTTTTGTTGCCTTCCTTCCTCCTTGCTTGCAGTACCACCGTTGCTCCGGACTTTCTAGTGCTTGTTTCGCCCCCTAACCTCCCCAAGTGATATGGGGGCGGGTCTCCTGCCCTGGATTCAGGGTTTGCCTGTATGGTTCGCCTTGCGTTATTGGTAGGGGGGTGTCACTTCCTGCTTGCAGGGTGTTTGGTGACCTCTCAATTTATTTGCCCTCGTGGGGGAGCTGCACCTGCCCTGTTCCTTGGGGCCAGTTTGGTATGGTGTGGTAAGAGAGGAAGCGGATTGTTTCTTGTGCATTAGTGTGCTTCCTTAATTATGTATCTTGCTGTTGTGCAGTAGCCTAGATTTCACGGTTCATGTTCATTGCTTGTCTTGTCTGGTTCTAATGGCACCTTTATGCTTGCTGCCCGCTCCGTTTGCTGATTTGAGGTGAAGAAGCCAACCTCTGTTAGTGAATACCCTTCAGCCAGGGATCCCTTGCATTCGTGCTATCAGAGTTTCTCTGTTTTCTTTGTGCATTCATGTGTTCTGCTTCATTCTACCAGTGTGTGTTTTTCCCTTTTTCATATGGCCCCCATGCTGCGCTGTCAGCGCGTGTTCTCCCTTTTTCCCCGCGGTCAGCAGTTGTTCGACGACTGTAATCCCCTTTCACAGGCTGGGCGCTTCAGCTGTCGTGCCGAGCAGCTCCAAATGGTTCAGTGTGGAACACATTGTTGTTCGTTTATATTCCCCGTTCCCGAGCTGTGCGCCCCAGCCGTTATTCCCGACAGTTTCAGAGGGTTCCGCGCGGTTAGTATCCTACACGCTGCTGAGATTAGTGAGGTCCCTCACTCACTAATCTCAGCAGCTGCGTTCGCCTGTTGTCCACATTAGCATAGCTCTCAACTCACACGCTTTTGGCAGGTGTCACCCGGCTTGTAAAGGGCTGACTCACCCGCCAAGACTCCTGCACATCCATTCATTCCAATGGGCGTCTCACCCGCCAAAAACAAAATCGGGTGATTTCACCCGCCTTTGCAACACAAATGGTTGAGAGCTATGCATTAGCATGTCCAAGGTGTATGACGCTGCTCACTCTGCCGACCTCTTTACAACACAGCAATTCCCATTCGAGTGCGCAGGCTGTATCTGTTTTCCCGCACAGAGCCAGTTGCAATACCTAATCCCCCACACTAGCGTGAGAAGGGGGTTTAGATTCTATAAAAGAAAAGCCAAGGAGACAAGTATTATGCATTCACAATCTTTACTCTGAACCACAGCAGCAAAGAATAAAAAACTTTGTAAAACGAAATTTTTTCAAATAAACACAACGTTATGAACAATGCAATGGGAAACATCCCAGTCCAACATGGTGGGAAGGTCATGCCCTGGAGGTAGCCAATGGGCTGCGAGCCAGTCCCATATAGGTCCATTCCTTTATAAACTCCTCCTCTTTCTGTCGCTGATCCTTTTCACATGCCCACCGAACATTTTCTCCACGCAGAACGAAGAACAAACTCCCATGGAAACGTCAGAAACTGAAACCTTCTGCAACTTGGAGCTGAACATCCCGCTTCTTCCTGTGTCGAAGCCATCAACTGAAAGCTGAAAAAACAACCAAACACCAGTAAGGGTGGGTGGGTGGTATAATACTCGCCTCCTTGTCTTTTATAGAATCTAAACCCCCTTCTCACGCTAGTGTGGGGGATTAGGTATTCTATGGCAAGACAGGAGGCTCATATTATGCAAGTTCAAAGCCCTTGCATTACATTTACAGCCACATGAGCAATACGTTTATGATAAAACGTCTTAAAAGTTGACTCCCTTGACCAGTCAGCTGCTTTTAAAATCTGTTCCAAATTACCCCCCAGAAAGGGTGCTTTAGAGGCCATAGCGCCCCAGACTGAGTGGGGGCCAAAAGAGGATGTGTCAACCCCCGCCTCCCGCATAACCCACTTGATTCATCTGGCCAAAGTAGAAGGGAAGACTGGCTTATGGGATTTCCTGTAGGAAATCAGCAGCTGAGAGGTACTCGGAGGCCTAAAACCTTCAGTTTTAAACTCAAAACATTTCAAACAGTTGACCACACATAATTTACAATCTTCAGGAAAAGCTGGATAGGATATTGAGGAAGTCAAGCATTTAGTCCTTCGTGAGATAAAGAAAGTAACCCCCTGAGGGGTGAACATCTTATTATCCACATCCAGAGCTCTGATATCAGACACCCTCTTAATAGACACCAGACATAGTAACATAGCAAGTTTGGAAAATAACTGTTGCAGGGACAAATCTTCATTAGGAGGCCAGGACCTGAAGAGCTGAGGTACCATATTAACGTCCCAAAGAACCGAATACTTCGGTTTTGGTGGAACCTTAATACAAATAGATTTGAGGACCCTACGCACCATAAAGTGCCTACCCACTGGTTCTCCCTTATCCAAAAGGTGACCGGCTGAAATAGCTGACCGAAACCCATTAACAGTCCTGTAGGCTTTCCCTTCCTTAAACAACTCCACTAGAAAATTAACCACTTCTACAGGAGAGGCAGAAACAGGATTGAGGTGCCTAACCACACACCAGCTAACCCAGCGGTTCCATGCTGAGGAATACCCAGACTTATTAGAGGGCGCCCAGGAGTCCTTGATGACCAACATAGAGTCTCGCGAAAGTCCTCTGAAGCACCAGGAAGAGCTGAAATCTTCCAAACCATAAGGGCAAGGTGTCCCTGCAGGACCAACTCGTGAGGGCGACCCCCCCGGATCCACCAGCAACTGGGGATCGAGAGGGAGAAGACGGAGAACATCTACCGCCAATTCCAGAAGGGCCGCGAACCAAACCTGAGAGGGCCAAAAGGGGGTAACCAGAACCAGAGACACCGCTTGTCTGCGAACTTGGACCAGAACCCGAGCTATCATGGCAAAGGGAGGAAAGGCATACCCCAACTGACCCGACCAATCCTGCAGGAAAGCGTCGGTGGCCAGAGCCAACGGATCTGGTCTCCAACTGTAAAATCTGGGAACCTGACAATTTAGTCTTGAGGCAAACAAGTCTATCGCCAGAGGACCCCAGAGGGACGCTATGCGGGCAAAGAGAGACCTGTTCAACATCCAATCGCTCCTGTCTTGCAGGTGCCTGGAGTTCCAATCTGCAACCTCATTGCTGACTCCTGGGAGGTATTCTGCTTTCAATAGAATATCCCTGTCGACGAAAAAGTGCCAAAACTCTCTGGCCAAATCTGCCAGAGCTTTGGACCTGGTGCCGCCCAGGTGATTGATGTACCTCACCGCAGAGATGTTGTCCATGCGGAGGAGAACGCAACAATTCCCCTGATCCTTGAGGAGACTTTGAACAGCAAAGGACCCCGCTAACAACTCTAGACAATTGATATGTAGTTGTTTCTCTGACTCCGATAACTTCCCTCCCGTGGAAACCTGACCCAATCTGGCTCCCCAACCCGCTCTGCTTGCATCTGACTCCAGAATGACATCCGGAGATGGCCCAAATAGTGCCTTGCCATTCCAGGCTTCCATGTGCCTGAGCCACCATAGGAGTTCCAACCTGGCCTCTGAAGGCAATTCCACCATCTGGGAGTAAGAGAGACACTTGCGCAAATGCTTGGCTTTCAGGCGCTGTAGCGCTCTGTAATGTAGGGGAGCAGGGAAGATAGCTTGAATGGATGCTGACAGCATTCCCACAACCCTGGCTAACTGCCGGAGCGAGATCCTCCCTCTCCTGAGGAGCAAACAAATCTCCTTCTTTATCTTGGAAAGTCTGCTGTCCGGAAGAAGAAGGATGCAAAGCTTTGAATCTATATTGAAGCCTAGAAACTGGATACATTGCGTAGGCTTCAATATGGATTTTTTGACATTTATCACAAAACCTAGATCCTGTAAGAGGGTCACAGTGAATTTCAGATGAGAGAACAGAGTTTGATAATTCTGGGCTAGCAGAAGCATGTCGTCCAAATAAATTATGATCCGAATCCCTTTGTATCTGAGGAGAGCCATCACAGGCCTCATAAGTTTGGTGAAACACCATGGGGCCGAGGACAGACCAAACGAAGGGATACAAACTGCCACAGTCGACCCCCCCATTGAAACTGATGAAACTCCCGATGTGGGGGAAACACAGGAACCACTAGGTAAGCGTCCTTGAGGTCTAATTTGACCATCCAGTCCTCCGGGAGAAGGGTGTCCCTGAGCAAATGAATCCCTTCCATCTTGAAGTGGTGATATACCACAAAAGAGTTGAGGGCTTTTAGATTGATTACTGGGCGAAACCCCTGGTCCAGCTTCGGGACTAGTAAAATGGTAGTACCGCCCCCTTGGAGATGAGATCCCTTACTTCCACATCTATGAGGGATTGTTTGACCCCATCGAACACCAAAGGAAGGGGATAAGACAACTGGCAAGGAGGGGCATAAAATTCTATCTGATAACTTTGAACAGTTTGTAACACCCAAAGATCCGAAGTGAGGGCCTCCCACTGTGGAAGAAACCTGGCTAGTCTGCCCCCTAGACTTTTGAGGGAAAAACCTTTTAACACCTGAGAAAGTACCTGATGGCCCTCTTGATCTTCTGGCGCCTCTGCCGGCACGTCCTCTCCAACTCGAGTTTTTTTGAGGGTAAAACTGGTTGTGTGCTCCTCGAGCTCCTCGAGCAGAGGAGGGATTGTATGTGCCCCGGGGTGCAAACTGGCGGGGACGGGAGGAGCCCTGGGTAAAGCGGCCGGAGGAGCGGGCCCTACCTCGTCCAGCCTTGTTAAAGACCTTTGGGGCAAATACCTTTTTTTATATTAGTCTGTGCCTTGTCCAGCGCCGTAAATGTATGAATATATGCTGACAAATCCTTGAGGACAGAATCCCCAAACAACGTACCTTGAGCCGAAGGGCCCCCTTCCCTCTCTGACATGTCCGCCAGTTTAGATTCCAACCTCATTAGTAATGATTTCCTCCTCTCCCTACATATGGAGGCATTAGCGTTGCCGAGCAGGCAAACCGTGCGTTGGATCCACCCCCTTAATGCGTTAACATCTACCGGGGTATTAGAGGACGCCGCCTCTTCTGCCATTTCAAAAATCTGCGTGACTGGACCTAGGATGTCCAACAGTCTGTCTTGACAGCTACGCCACGCTTTATCGACCCCCTTCTTGGGGTCTTTCCCCTTCTGGGAAAGAAAAACCGCCATAGATTGGTCTATCTCTGGTGCTAAAGCCACCTTGTCGGCGAGCATAGGTCTGGGACATTCCGACCGTAACTTATTACGTTCCTCTTTGGGCATAGGACGCCTGATCCAGAACTTGAGACAAGAAGAAACCTCTTCAGAGGGCTACCATTCGGCTGACCTGGGGTGTTGTATCAGGGCAGGATCAAAGAATGGGACTCCACTAACATCAAGAAGGGGACCCTCCTGAGGGGCCACTGAGGTCACCTTCCTTTTCCGCCTCTTAGGGGCGAATCAGAATCATCTGAACTCTCTGAGGATAAGACAGCAATAGGGGGCTCCACCGGCGCGAAAGGCGCGGGGGCTGGCCAGGGGGTGGAAGAGATAGGTTGACGGGGCTCTTCCCACCCGCGCTTTAAGTTTCTCTTAGGGGAAGATAAAGGTGATATGGCCATGAGGGGACTGAGTTTTCCCTGGATATGTTTAGTTTTGGCCGTACACTTTTTAGGGGCCTGGGTTGCAACAGATGGGGCAGCATCTTGGGAGGGATGAAAATCTGCAATGCGGGTAATTAACCTGTCAAAAGCTGACGCCAAGGTGTTATTCAAACCTGTTAAGGCTGAGTACATAGAGGACTGAATAGCTTGCGCCACTGAAGGCTGGGAATGACCGGCTTGATCCCCCATATTTTCTCCCAGCTTATCACTTTTTTTGGCAGTGCGCACTTGAGTGCTGGCATCTGCAGATGAGGGAAGCACCCCCATATCCATGACAGCACGTCAACAATTTTTCTTGGTAAAATATGTATATGAATATTTGTATTAACAAACAGCAGGTTCAATGCTGCAGCAACTGTAGCCGAGCAGGCTGAAACCTCTCAATTCACGAGGGTGCAAAACCTTCAAGCAAGGGCCACCAAGGCAGTACACAGGCAATGCCTGTAGTCCAACAGACAAATCACGCGAGCAGCATGTGAGGGCAATAAAACATCACAGTAATTTTATACATAAACACTTCATAATTATAAATACACAAAGGACAATGTAAATCGGAACATTTTTTACACATATAAGAAACCAGGCTCGAACCGCCAACCTTGTATATAGGAAGCCGCACGCTTACTGCGTGTGCCAGAGAGCTTCCTTCAGAAGACACGTGTCGCCAGTCAGAATGTAAATCTCCTGACACTGGCCGAGGCACGCAACAACCAAGGAGAATGCCGCGGCCCTGCACAGGGCGCGAGTGTAAAATTAACGCAGAAGCGTTTGCAACAGTAACCAAGAAAAGTTCAAGCCATGAACACGCAACGCCTTCAGGTGGCACGCAAAACCTCAATATAAACAAAGCGGGCTTAATGAGCTGACGCCACGCTCGTGAGGAAATAAGGCGTGAAGCACAATCACCTCAGCAGGCGAACGCGGGCTTAAATAAACAAACGCTCTGCTCGTCTGCCTTAGGAATAATGAACAGCAGTAACGTTATACTCTAACATGAAAAGAAAACACATTCCCGCGAACGCTGTTTCCTGCAATGATAACGAACAAGAGTTACAAAGTAACATTTCCAATACACAGTCTAAGAAAAAAACAGAGGTGTGATTTAGCTGTGGGTCAGCAGCAAAGAAAGAGGAGGAGTTGCTAAAGGAATGGACCTATATGGGACTGGCTTGCAGCCCATTGGCTACCTCCAGGGCATGACCTGCCTACCATGTTGGACTGAGATGTTTCCCATTGCATTGTTCATAACGTTGTATTTATTTGAAAAAATTTCGTTTTACAAAGTTTTTGATTCTTTGCTGCTGTGGTTCAGAGTAAAGATTGTGAATGCATAATATGAGCCTCCTGTCTTGCCATAGAATCGTGTTCCTCTTATCAGTAGGTCAATCTTGCTTCGGACGGTCTCGGGAGTTCCAAAACGTTCCATCCGCCATTTTGAATCGGCAAAGTTTGAGTTTTTTTTCCCTGCGTTGCTCTGTACGGCAGGGGTTTTATGCTGTTATTGTTGCAGGGGAATTCTCTCCTGGCCTTCTGACATCCATTTCTTCATTTCATTTGTCTATTAAGAATCAGGGCAGGGGTATTAAAGGCCACGAAAATGTGCGGATACTGGAGCTCATTGAGAGCACATCTTCCTCGGTCCCCGGCTGGCCACGCCCCCACAGTGCACCAAGTTCTGAACGCTTCCACTCCAGTCCCCCTCAAAAGTCTCTTAGGATACCCAGTTCTTCTTTCTTTCTCAATCTCTAGATTCTAAAGTTCTTTCACAGGTATCTTTGGTTAAAGCCCCTTGAAGGCAGATACTGCATAGTCTATTTGTTAAAACAAGACACTTGCTTTTGACCTGAAATACGTTTTATACAGTTCCTAGCCACACCTTGGTTCTACAAGTCTATGCAAACTAAAAGGTAGCTTATGATTATGAACAAAAATGGTAAAAAACAAGAGAAACCTTAGGAGCCCCAATACTTAAAAATAAATGTAAACAAACAACCATAAGCCCTTCTGCAACACCTGTTTCCTACGGCCTCACTCCGGCTTACAATGTTGAAAGCTTGCACGGTTATATCAGCTTCCTGATGATAGATCTTCAGTCTTGTCTCACAGTCTTTGGGCTTCTGAACTTGCACAGGCTAGCAGGGATAGGGTGTGTAGCTTATCCTTCGGTTGTTTTTCTTATAGGAGATAACCTGCTCTGCTCTTCCTCTTTCTCAGGGTTTTGGTCATTTGTCACTTGTGAGTCAGATAAGCTGGGAGGACTGCCGTATCTGCTACAACTAATGGTAGGTGGCAAAAGCAGTTGAATTACAGGTGGCTTGTTGCTTTCCTTGCCTTCCCCCCTTTTTTCTTCTCTTTTTTTCTTGTAGGAGTCTACCAAGTCAAATGGGTTGGGGGACCTGCTTTAGGGTGGGGCACCAAATTTACTGTGTGGTATGGGAGGTGGAGCTTGGTAGAATCAAAGAGTCTTCAATTAGCCACCACTGTGGCTGACTGGAGTTTTTCCTTTAGTTATAGCCAACCCACTGGCTCCAGAGGTGAGAATTCACTTAGATTTTGTTTTATTCTGAAAAAGCTGTCTCTCTCATAAAGCCTCCGAGTCATACTTTCTTGTGATGTGGCTGAAATCTACAGGAGCGCTGATTCGCCACATCGTTCCATTTACTATCATGTTTTTACCACCGGAAAGAAGAGAAGTGATCAGCAGTCTTTATCACTCGGAAAGGTAATGGAGCACCGACTGGGAATTGAAGTTTGTTTACTTACTTGCATAGCAACATTACTTGCACAGGAACACCAATGCCACGGAGGCTGCAATGCGCTGGACTCACGTCCTTAGCTTTTTAATTTAAGTTTTTATATTCAGCTGAAGCAACTTGTACTTCGAGTACTTATAGTGCAGGGTTGATATTTTGCCAACGCAGGAAGTTGGCAATGCGGGACGCAGTTATAACAGTCCCTTGGGGAGGCTGCACTTACTTGAGGCACCTAGTGCCAAAGCAGGAGGGGCCGTGTCACTCTTTGAGTCAGGCAGCAACTCTGGTCTTGGGAGTGGTCAGGACAGCTATTTCCCCTTTTCCTTTGCCTTCCCTCTTGCCAACCTTCTGCGACTAAAAAATTGTAGGATTCTTCAAGTTTCAAAAATAATAATTATCATATCATAACATCACTAACTGGCTACTCAAATGTATATATTGAAGCTGCCTGCCGTTCGGACACCTCGTGGAGGGTCCCACCTCGTGTTTCACATTCATTGTAAATTGTATATATTTAAATAACCGTATCTTGTATTCTCTTATGTAACACTGTTTTTGTAACTACCTTTCCAAACATGCGCCCTGTTACCCCTGAGCAAGTTGCACAATATAAATAAACAAATACAAAATACAAATACAGGAAATAACATCACTTGCCATATGGCCATGAACAGAGACTGCGTCAGGGCGTTTCAATCTTTTCAATTTGAAAGGGCCCCAGCAACTGCCCCATTGTTGTCAGACAGTAGTTTATTATGACACGGCAATATACGCCTTTCATTCGGGACTTTGAATGTGAATTTTGCAGTTTGCACATTAAAAGATGCATTTATTAGAGCACTTCAGGGTGTCACCTCCCTCGGGCCTCTGTGGTACCTTTTTACTCTGGTTGCTCTACATCAGGACCTTGCTGACAAAGATCGATACATTTTCTGTGGACAGTGTTTCAGCTCCCTGCCGGCTGTCCATTTTGTGATAATCTGTAGCTATTAACCCCCTAGCTGTATGTCCTTGTCTCCATTATAATGTATGGACCCCACGGGTGCCTCTGACTGTTGTTCCCTACTCTAAGAAAGGGGGAGAGGGGCACCAAATCATGCTGAAATGGGTGCCTACAATCAGTGACACATCTTTAGCCTGCCCTGAACCACAAGGTTCTAATCATGGTTAGAATGTGAAATACATTGAATGTGAAATACATTGCTGAGGTTTTGGTAGATGAAGGAAGAGCATAAGAGATTGGGAGAAAAGACGTGAGAAGCATAAGCAGAAACACACTGGGCAAAGCAGGGATGACCATGGCAAAGAGAGCGACAGAAGAACTACAATCTTCAAGAGGAAATGGAGAGGGCAAGGGGTAAATTTGGAGCCTGGTTGGGAGTGTAGCAAGGACGGGGATTGTGGGCTGAGGTTGGAAATTGACAGGCGTATGGAGTATGCACATAACTCAGAGAGCAAGCACTTATGCAAAGTAAGTTGTGATGGCAAATTAGTGAAACATGATGGGTGCTGGTTACTGGTCATCTGTGAACATATCGAAAATGGCTAAGCAGACAACGAGAGAGGACATATAAAAAAACTGGAATGAGAATGAGTGAGAATGAATGAATTAATCTGTGGGTGTGTGTGTGTGTGTGTGTGTGTGTGTGTGTGAGAGAGAGAGAGAGAGAGAGAGAGAGAGAGAGAGAGAGAGAGAGAGAGAGATGAATATGAGTATGCATTTTGTGTGGGGAGGGCACATGCTGGTGCTGTCACTCATCCCCTCTCCTGTGACCCATGTCCAAAGTCAAGGGATGGGGCTTATTGAGAGAACAGGCACCATGAAAATGTTTCACAGGGTTATATTGTCATATATTTGCCACAGAAAGCATGAACATGTTTTTACTGTGGCAATGCTGGCATATATATTGGGCACAGCAAGCCTGATAGTGTGTTCTTACAGCAGAATGGCATATATTGGTCATTGACATAACGAACATGTGCTCTTCTATTTTGTATATTTTTAGGCATAGTCAGCATGAACATGTTTTTACTGTGGCAATACCTGCATGTATTTTGTGTGTCAATTATGAACATGTTTTACTTTGGGAGTACTGCCATCCATTGGTTACAGCCCATATAAAGTATGTGGGTACAGACAATACAAAAAAATCTATCTATACATACACATACATTATATATACATACATGATTCAGCCATCATGAAAACATTTCTATAGTGAAAATTCTGGTATTGTTCGGCACTGCTAGCATAAACATGTGTTTTTGAGGGGAATGCTGGTATATTTTATTGAACACTGACAGCAACAAAATGTTTTACTTGACAATTCTGGCACATATTGTTGAGACAGGATTTATGTTTCCTTCTGTTGACACATCCAGTGTGAACATATATTGCAACAGGTTTCAGTGCACTGTTGGTGACCTGGCATCTATTGCAGTTCTTTCTGTGTTGTGTGAAGGCATCTTGGAGTAAGACACAGACAACAGATTCTGAATTATCAGTACAACGTTATTAACTTAAAGATCAGGATGGAAAAAAGCCTATCTTGCCCTATACTATGGTAAGATTTCCCTACCAAAACAAAACTAAGTAAAGTAGAGTTCACCTAGAAATCCGTCTGTGCCCAAAACCTATACTTGCCGTCACAACTAATCTATAGAATGTGTAGAGATGTCAGCAACCAATAAAACAGTATTCAACTGGAGCTTTATCCAGTTTGCAGCTTTCTTTCAGCTCCATTCCCCAAGTATAAAACAGTTCTAACAAAAGTCTCAGGATTTCCTTGAGTTCAGGATGATTTAGAGTTAACCAATACTAGGGGTTCCCTTCTCCAAATTCGAAAACACAGCTCCAAACACAAAATATCTTGAGACTCTGTCCTCAAGCCAGTAATCAGGTTAAACATCAGAATTCCCTTCCCCAAGATTCACTTTCTAAGTCCTATTGGGATTTTTCAGTTTTCTTTAAATTCTGTGCCACACTCGCACCTTCTCTATATGGTTGATCTTTGTACAAAAATATCTTGATTGAAAGTTGCAGTTCATTCAGATTACAAAGTATATGTTATTATTTATAATACCTCCCACTATGTTGTTTGATATACTTTTCTTTGGTTCACTTGGTAAAGTTCATCTCCCAAGTTCCATTGACCTCAGAGTTCCATATATACCGGGTTCACTTGCTTTGCTAAAGTTCTGTTCACTTTTAAGTTCAATATCCATTAGTTCCTTTGGTTCAAAGTTTTGTGGACTTGTAGGTCAAGCATATATGAATTTTACTTGCATTTAAAGTTGGGAATTTCAAAACTTAATTCATTTATATTTTCCATGAGTGACAGTTCCGTGTATTTATTAGGTTTTCTTTCAGTTCGGTATTCAATAAGTATGAAGATATGTTTGTTAAATTTTTCAATTTGTTTGGGATTCAGTAATTGTTGGTTTCATTCCGTTCATCTCGTTGTTATATATCTTTGTAGATTATCTTTTATGACCTGCACAGCACTCTGAGACTTTCGAAAACATGCTTTCATATACACGCGACCACTCTGCTACAAAGTATTCTCAATTGTTCTATAAAGTATTCTCAATGGTTCAATAGTTAATGAGGATTCAGATCGGAGACCTTCAAATATGTGTTTTATCATGCATGCAACCACTTCAATACAAAGTAATCCTCTGTGTAAGTTCAAACACTCGCATAACGGGTTTCCTCTTGCATAGAAACCCACTGGTTGCTTCTTTGAAAGTTCCTGCAGTGCAGATCTCTCTGCCTTTTGTTCTCCGCCTCAGGGCTCCGCCTCCTGCCCCTCAGCGTCTGACCCCAGGAGAACGAGCACTCTGAACATCAGAAAAGGGGCAGCCTTCCTGCACTGCTCCCCTTTCAGCATTTGTCCAGTTCCACAGAGTCGCAGCTCCCGGGCTGCACTCACATGAACCGCCGGCGTGCTGCACACGTACAGCTCCCCGCTGCTTCCCTTGGCCTCTCTGCTGCTGATTCACCGTCACTGCCACTGCCTCCCCTGACATTGTTTGATTGGGCTTTCTTTTATACATCTGCATCCCTGTACAAGCTGCAAGTGCGAATGTGTAATCAGCCCTGCCTGATGCTCATTAAGGGGACATACCTGTCCTCTACAACGTTTAGCAGTATTCGTCATCATCCCAGTACCAAAGTGGTAAAGGCACCTACTCTTCATTACTCCTGGTTGCCATGTCTTCGTCCCAATACTGTTGGTGGTTATATATGAGGAAGTCAGGGGAATTTACAAACCCGGGTCCGGTCTGGTTGAATGGGGACTTACTGGGACATTCCGACCTATGCAGACCCGGTAAGTCCCCATTCAACCAACCATTCCCCATTCCCATTTGAGCCCCCACAGGGCTCAATGGGAATGGGGAAGGCGCTAATTACGGGCCCGCAAATAGAGGGCCCGTTATTAGCGCCCTGGTCCCTTAGCGGGACCGGCAAAGGACGTGTGTTCAGACCACACGTCATTTTTTGGGTCCCGCTAAGGGAACTTGGAATTGGGCGGTAAGGGTTTACCGGCACCGTGTTCCTTACTGGTGACTGTTAACCCTTACTGCCCAACTCGGAATGAGGCCCATAGTCATTCTATACAATCAATGTAAAAATGTGAAAATGTTGCCAGTGATAAAATATACCAAAACATATTTTTTTAAAACACAAAGTTACAACACTTGTGTACGAGCGCGATACAAATAAAATATCATATCATATCAAGGCTGTAATCCCTAATTAAACCAGACCATCACCATCCTTCTACAATCACCCTATACATAACCCATAACCTTACTTTAACTACAAACCTAATTCGAGCCCTAACCCACAGGCCAACCCTAACCATAAAATAACCTCTCTCACTTACCCAGACCCTTTACTCTCCCCTAACAAAGCCCCAACATCACCAGCCCCTTCAGTACCACTAAGACTCTAACCCTTACCCTAATTCTAACCAGAAATTGTTACTGTAATCCTAACTAGCAGCCTTACCCTAACTGGTCTGATGCCTTCACCGTTGCTGCTGTTGTTGCATGTGGGCACTTGTATACTGTGCCCACCCCTCTCCATTGTACTCTGGGTCTTGGTATTACACCTCCTTCCGATTCCACTACTGGTCACTTGACTGATCGCATGTCCCACAGAACTACCTTAAAGGAAGTTCTTTTCACCATCTGCTGTGCGCTGGACTGAGGCATTCAGCCTTCACTGTTGCTGCTGCTGTGGGTAGGTGCTTGCGACCCTTGACCGCCCCTCTCCATCGGGCCTGGGTTCTTGGTGTGGCCCCTCCCACCGATTCCACTTTTGGTCACGTGACTGATCACATTACTTGCAACACTCCAAGGGCAATAATAAGATCCTGTTTGTCACTGTGCTGCAGTGTAATAAACGTAATGTCCTTTTCCTCCTCCTGTGTCACTATGGTAGACCTCTTTTGGCATTCTAGCCTTTGGTGTCCTTTCTCTTGATACCCCTTAGCTTTTCCCTTTCCTAAAATTCTCGACCACTGATGCCATGTTTCCAGTCTCCTTTTACATCACTTAGGCTCATTATTTTCTTACTTATTTTTATCATGCATTTCACAATTCCTGCCAGTTCTACTCACCTGCCTTTCACCTTCTATCCTACTCCATGCTTTCACAATCTTAATCTTATCTGAATATCCTCTTTCTCCTTTTCTACTTCTTTGTCTATCAGTCTATTCAACTCCCGGTCCTGTGCAACAAATCAGATTCTATTTTAGACACCTTTCTTTGTCGTAACTTACACTTTCTCTGTCCTACTGATGCCTGGATTTACACTTCTGACACAGCTTCCCCTGACTCTTTATTTTCCACCACCACAACCTTCCCACACTTGGCTGACTCATTGGCACTTGCAGAGACACAGACATTTTCATATATTCCTCCCCTCAAACTGCTCTTCCCCCTTTTGTTTGAATACCACTTAACCTCTTTCTGTAAACCCTATTTCATTGCTTTACTTATCATCTACTGCTCCCCTGGTTCGATGTCCTCCTCCTACGATTACCTTAATTCTTTTCTTTCCCTACTACTTTACTCCTCCCCCTTTTTTCTCCTAGATGACTTCAGTCTACTTCTGTCAGCTGCCCTTGCATCTTACCCTTTTCTATCTCTGTTACAAATGTATAATCGTACTCAATGCCCCAGTCCCCCCCTCAAATAACTCTACGACTTGTTTTGATCTTTCGTCTCCTCTTCACATCAATCGCCCTTCTTAGCCTTTCCTTTCTATTCCTCAGATCCCTCCCTACTCACGTTTCACTTTCTCCTTCCCTTGCCTCCTCCCCCTCTTACTGAACATTCTCACTCTGCCACCTTCACTCATCCTAATCTTAAATCCTTTCAACACTTATTTTTTTTATCTCATCCCCTACCCACTGCCTTCCCTCACTCCCCTCTTATTCCTCATTCCCACAAACTTTGCTCTTTCTCTCCTGAATTGTTGGCCATCTCCTACCTTTGACTCAATCTACCCTTCCCATCTCCCCCTCCCACAAATCATCCCAACCCTGGCTCCCTCCCCACTTTGTTATTTGTAGGCCTTCCTCCTTCATACAGAATGTTATTGGAAAAATATTTCTTTCCGATCATACCTTACTTTCATCTCTCCATTATTCATATGACTGTACTCTTTTTGCTGTTAAAAAGCAATAATTCTCTATCCTTTTCCTGCTCTAATCTCCTCATCCCTGTGAGGCTTTTCCAATGTTTGGATCGTCTCCTCGCCCCTCCCGCTCTTGACCATGCTGCCTCCTCCTCTTGCTCTCCCTCTGACCTTATCAGATTCTCCAAGTGTGCTCTTCTCTTGCCTTCTTCAATCCCTTCATCTGATCCGCATAATTCTTCTCCCTTTTCCACTCCTTGCCCTCCGCTATCTTATCTCACGCTGATACTGCTCACTTTCCTTCCCATGCACCCCACTCTGATTCCCCTCTTATCCCCAAAGTGTTTCTGCTCCTTACCTCGCGGCTGTGCAGCTTTCAGCGACAAAGTTACAGCGCTGATTCCCAAACGGGACTGTGGCGATTTCTCCGCTCCTGGTGGATTTATCAGGCCAGTTTCACTGTAGCAGGCTTCAGGGAACAGAAGGGCACAGCTGCAATGCACCTGCAAAGTTTGTCACCACGGCTGGGTGACACGGTAACTGCATGTACTCTGGGTTGGCCGCTTTCTCTTTACTCCAGACCTGGGAACGCCAAGTGTATGAAATTCGGTGTGAGAGTGCCGTGAACACAGAGCTTGCAATGTACCAAGTTTCAAGGGTCTCCTCAAAACGGCGGCGATATCAGTGCAAACGTCCTGTGCAAGCTGGTCAGCCTACTGGTTGGCCCAGGTACACTTCTGAGAAGGCTTACTTGCAGGGTTTGATGAAGGTTCCGAGAATAGTTGGCCCCCTATTCCAATGGGTCGAGGTGTCTTCGCAGACCTTCCAGTTCGATCAGATGCAGAGGGGTCCAGCGGGACGACAGCGGGCTCAGGGTGCCAAACCTTCCAGCGGGTCAGCAGTGGTTCCTCGACTCGCCTTCTTAGTTTCAGGATACTTGGATTCTATCCTTCGTTCAGTGGGAACTCGAGAGATCAACATGGTATGGGTGTTTGGAGCCTTCTCTTATCCAGAATCTCCTTTGCGCCAAAAAGAAGAGGACCCAATGGGACATCTGCTCACATACAGGCACACCATATGTGGACCAATCATGGACCACGGTGATCCCAGGCATTCATGGCACACCAGACTCTCTGGCACCCAGGATGTGTATTGAAACCAGACAGTTCAACCCACATCCTGTAAGCACACACACAAGGCATGCAGAAGCCTGAAAAAGCTTGGCATTTCGTGGGAGAATGCATGCCCAAATAAGGACTGACCTGGGTCAGTTTGACCTGGAGAATGTGAAGGGGCAAGATGGCCAAGGACAGGACAAAGAACCTCATGGCATGGCCATTTTGGGGTCAGGCCACCTATTCGTGCCAAATGCGGTAAATGCCATATACCTGCCAGAAAAGGGTTAAAAATACATGAAAGGATAAGCTACCACCAGCCCTGTCCAAGGCACATCTGCACATCTTCTTAAAAATCCTTCGTGAATATCTAGGGCCTTTGGAAATGACAGGAAGACCCAAGTGCACTGTACTGCAAGGTACATTGTGCACTTGCAACATGTTGCAGAAAAGTTGCAACATTGACTAAGGGAAATAAAGTCTCCCAGTACTGACTGTATTTAAGGGCGTGTCAGTTTCCCCATAACAAAGTGAGCGAAAGACACCAGGGGAGTGCAGCTGAAGGCTGTGCTCCTCTGGCAAAGTCAGACTATGGTGTTTAACAGCAGCAAAATGTTGGGGGGTACACAACTGGAGGGAAAATTACACATAAAAGGGAAATCTTTCCTAACACTTGCCCCTCCCAGACCAAGGATAAGGGGATTTAATCCACCCCTGGGTGAGTCTCATATTCAGGTCTGTTAAACATTCTGGACAGTCCATCAGCAGTGCTATGTTGGACACCTGGCCAATGCTCAATAGTGAAGTTAAAGCCGTGCAGGCTTATGGACCACCTGAGCAACTTTGAATTCTCTTCCTTCATGTTCATTAGCCACTTTAAGGGCTTATGGTCAGTTTCCACAGTGAAGTGGGTCCCATAGAGGTAGGGCCTCAACTTCCTTAGGGCCCACCCAACAGAGAAACATTCTTTCTCTACTGTGGACCATCTGAGCTCTCTGTCCTTAAGCTGGAGACTAATGAAACCAATAGGGTGTTCCTTACCCTTCTCGTCTACTTGTGATAGTACAGCTCCTATCCCAGTGTCAGAGGCATCTGTGTTCACAATAAAAGGTCTTTTGTTATTAGGGGCCCTGAGGACAGGGGCTTGGCACAAGCAGTCTTTTAAGCTATTGAATGCCTTCCCACACTCTTCAGACCAAGTTACCTTCTTGGGTTTCTTAGGAGTGGTGAGAGCAGTCAGAGGGGCAGCTATGTGGCATGATTTAATCAGACAGTATAGACTAATTGAGTATATCCTACAGCTGACACTAAGCGCATACTATACGAGGTACGGTGTATGAATAACCCAAGCCGGTAGTCTTTCAAATATGGCCGCCGGCGTTTCGCGGTATCCGCGGCTTTACACGTTGCCTGGGCAACATGTAACAAACATAGTGAATAACACCATGGCGACGGCGAACGCGTCCTAGTGGCGTCTTCTGCCGATTTACTTTCTCCCTGCACTCAGGTAAGGCGCATCGAGCAGCATGACCGAGCACTGTGGTGCTTGTAAGAGTCTGGAGCTTATTTGTAAATATATTACTTTTTCACGTTGCTTATCGCGTTGCATGTCTCTTCCAGATAAGAGTCTGCACGCGATCAGAAACGCTGTTCAGGAATCTTTTGCTTTGGAGATTTGGGTAGAGATTTACAGCCCATGCTGTATCCACGGCAAGGTTAGTGTAGGTTATTTTTCAATATAACATGGTGTTAATAAGGAGAAGAGTATGTGGCATTCTTGTGGTCATTTTTTCTACCTTATTCTTCTCTTGCTGTGATCCTGCAATCGGTCATCACGCACATATCGTGGGATTATACGTATGTACTCTCTATTACTATTTGTATTTTTTCTGCACTGGCATGTGTTGAAATTCTTATGCACCCTCTTTTGTAAAAATATCTTTTCTCCTGGTATATGTTGGAACCCTTGGTGTTCATCCCAAATTGTGTGATTGAACTTGTGCATTCATACCGCCATTTTGGGCATGATGTACCCATACCCGGCATACTGAAAAACCTCAAAAATCACAAACATAATGATGTACATGTTGATGGCTTTATTTACTTGCTCTATTAAGATTTATGTGGATTTGCTTCATGATTGTTGTATATTTAACCAACTAATATTTCTTATATGATTGTGGGTTACCCAACAGATTCGATTGTTCAACTTTTTTGGCATTCGGATCTGATTAAGTTTGAGAAAGAGCTGGCCCTGACGAAGGAATATAGTTCCGAAATGCATTGGCCAATTTTTTGAGCTCACCCTGCGCATCTGCTTTTTTTTAAGATGTACAGTTAATGATATTGAAGATAAAAATCGAAAATTAAACTATTGTACTTTGCAGTATACTAATGGAAGTTTGTCACCTTTTGTTTGAACTACATTGAATCTATACACCACGAGTGGTGTCTGGGAGTGCAGCCCGCACCGCTGGCTTAACGGCCTTGGTCCATACCCCCAGCTATGGTGGCTTAGTCTGCCATAAGATTTGTATAGCACCCAGTGAGTCCGAAAAAGGCTCTCCCTTGTGTTTGTGTAGTGGGGGGTAGGCCAGTTTTATACTGCTTTTACTTTACTGGGTACAATAATAATAATTTAGCATTTATATAGTGCTACGAGCCCTCAGGCATCTGAGCGTTGCTTATTATTATCCATGGTGTGTGGTGCTCATATATCAACCTCGGAAGGATGAAAAACTGAGTTTGGCCCTCCCAGGATTCGAACCTGCGCCAGGAGGCTCTGCACAGATATCAAAGCAAGCGCTCTACTCGCTGTGCTACCAATCCGGCATAATACCGGTTGTTTCCTTCCTCCACCTACTTCATGCCCAAGGTAGACCACTGAACCTTGTCCAATTTGGTACTTGCTGGCCTTTATGGTCAAGTGGGCCATGTGAAGAGCCTATAACACAATCCTAAGGTGTTTCACATGATCCTCCCTGGAGGCACTGAAAACTGCTATATCATCCAGATATGCTAGACAGAATTCATCCAACCCATGAATGACATGATTCACCAGCCTCTGAAAAGTGGCATGTGCATTCTTCAACCCAAAAGGCATTACCCTGAACTGGTAAAGTCCACCTCGTGTTGAGAAAGCTGTCTTCTCCTTGGCATGTTCTGCAAGGGCTATTTGCCAATAGCCTGCAGTGAGGTCAAATATACTGAGGTATTTGGAGGCACCCAAAGTATCCACCAGCTCATTTGTTCTAGGCAAGGGGTGTGCATCTATTTTGGTGACAGCATTCAGAGCCCTCATAAAGAGATGGGCAGATACCCTCTTTTTTGTTAACGGGGGCCTGACCTGCGAGGGTGACATTAATGTATATATGAAAAAGAATGAGTCAAGGGCACCTCTCCCTTTGACGCTAGGGTAATGTTGACAAAGAACTACACATGTTGACAATGTTTCCATTAGCTGTATTTGATCACACTGTCACAACAAAAAAGCTGTTAAAACAAAGACAATAGACATCTGCATATGACTGACATGGTCAGTTATTATTTCGAACCAGTACTAAATCAGTGGGGTTAGTAGCATGAGGTGTTTATGTGCTGCATACATAATCATAGCACATTTAAACTGGCTTAAACCACAAGTGTATAGTAGCGAAAACCGGCGAGTCCTGTAAGAAAGAGAAAGATTCTCTAAATGTGGAAAAGCTCTGGTGTCAGTAATATTAGTGACAATATTAGCGAAACAGTTGCCTGGCAACGTACTTCACGTGCCGTCTTGGCCTGGAGGTCTGACACCTTGAGGCGTTGCTTTAGGTGAGATGGTAATATATCATTTCAAACAGAATTTCATGGCGTGGGCCGTGGCGGGTCCACGCCATGAGAGTTGGGCGTACATGCAAAAAGCTATGGTGTCAGTGGAGTAATAGTGAGGGCAGTTGCCTAGCAATGTGCTTGGCGTGGCATCTCGATCAAAGGATCCGAACAACATGAGGCTTTTCTTTTCAAGGAAACGTGGTGAATCATTACGGATGTGGATCGCCGAAGGTCCTACAAAAGGGAGGGAAACGTGCAGTGTCTGAATCGAGAAATCGGACGACTTTGAGAGGCTCACATTGCAGAATAAATCCAGGAAAGTCCACAGGTTATAGATTATCGGTCGGGCTTCCAGGAGAATCTTGGCATCGGTTGTCTGGTGCACATGCGTGTTGTCTCAGAGTGTGGCTGTTGACGTGGCAGCTCTCTTAACATTTTTGTGTCGTCTGTTGCTAGGAAACCTGAAGTATTGCCTCGGGTAGACAAATGAATTGTGTGAATATGGTGAATAAAGGGAATATTAATTTAAAAACACAAAGTGATTTTCTTAGAGTGCGGTTCTTATATAAAGGACTATATCAACTCATTCTTTTTTTTTGTGTTTTTTGTTTATTAACCCAATTTGGGTTTTTTACAAAATCGATGTGCCATGGCGAACTGTATTTCGTCTTATCGAGGCTACTCAGGACACCACTCAAAGGTCTGCAGGTCCGGTTTAACATTCAGGTTCGGGCGTCAGCTTTGATGTAATGGAAGAAGCGGGTCCAAGAGCACTTGCTTTCGCAAGGGCTACTTCGAGAACTTTGGCTGCCCCTCTAGACCATCTCGTAGAATCGCCCGCAATCAGTCGAAACCATATTGTTTCTTTATCAAGTGTCGTAGGGCAGGTGACGAGTGGTGCCACTCATTCAAATATGAAGAGCATGGTCTGAACATGTAGCAAGAAATTGTAACACAAAATATTTTGTGACACAAAAAGTTGGGGGGAACAATTAAACCTTCTTTATCGTGCCATTATACGGAGATCAATTTCTTTATGGATCAAAATTAGTTACTAAGATAGTTTGGCTTCGGTCTTCCTCCACTGAGTATTTCTTCTGTTCTTTCTGATGATCGTCTGGCGAGTTGCTGTGTTTGCCGATCAATGACTCGTATTATATATATAGACAAGCGTTCTGAAGGCATCTAATACAGCACAGTAAACATGACTTTTCTATCATAAACAATAGTTCTAAATATAGACAAAGAGCTGTCTATTATGGGTTGGTGTGTAGACTTAATTCACTCAATTCTTTATATAATGGATCTGGTCCCGACCTATCAATGCTGGGGAGGGAGACTGATGGTGCAGTTTTTGCAGATCTATGACTAGGATTCTATTTAAAGACAAGGGTTCTCTAAGTATCTAATACAGCGTAGTAAACATGACTTCGTTTTCCTAAACAACAATGCTAAATACACCAAAAGACCTGTCTATTATGGGTTGTGTGTAAACTGAATTTACGTACTTCTTTATATAATGGAGCTGCTCCCAACTTGTCAGGGCTGGGGGAGGACTGATGATACAGTGTGGTAAAACATAGTTGCTTAAATTGCAATGCAAGTGGATTGGGTAACACTATTAGTATGTAAGCTATTGATGTAACATTGTAATGTCGACGATCCAGCTGGAGAGGCCCGAGGCCATAAAATATTGTATTAGTGAAAGAAAAGGTTCCATTCGATGGAAACATTGAGACCTTTCCTAACTGAGTCCAGGCAGAATATCCATTTTTGTTCAAGTTTCCTAAGCAGTAGATCACAGTCTCCGCCTCGGAATGGGTTTCTTACTCACCGTTTCTTGATACTATACACTTGTGGTTTAAGACAGTTAAAATTTACTATGATTATGTATGCAGCACATAAACACCTCATGCCACTAGACCCACTGATTTAGTACTGTTTCCAAATGATGACTGACCATGCCAGTCATAAGCTGATGTCTATTTGTATGTTGAAATCTTAGAATAAACTTGGTTTTAACAGCTTTTTTGTTGTGACAGTGTGATCAAATACAGCAAATGGAAACATTCCTTAGCTATGTGTAGTTCTTTGTCAACATTACCCTAGCGTCAAAGGGAGAGTTAGCCTTGACTCATTCTTGTTCGTAAATATATAGCATTCAGAGCCCTGTAATCCACACAGAACCTGAACTCAGAGGTACCTGCCTTTCGAACCAAAACCACTGGGCTGGACCAAGGACTACTAGAGGGTTCTGTCACAACCCTCGCCCAAAACCCCCTCTGGCAAACCCATTGGCCAGGTGGAGTCAGGACTCGGGCCTCTAGTGCCTGGCATCCTCTTCCAAAACCCTCTTGGGGCCACTCCTGGCGCCTATGGCGCCAGGCTCATACAACATGAAAAACATGTGCTTGGGAACTACTTAATGTGTTGTCAGCCAACATGGAGGCATCCACATAGCTTGGCTATGCAGTCTAGTGTTTTGGGTGTGGTAGCCTAGGGACTACTTTACCTGGACTATTTTGTTGGGGCTATTTAAACCACACCCGAGCAAGACAACACGCTTCGTGTTACTTTACAGCTTGCAACGTGACGCTCACCATGCCCAGCTATTCCCTCGAACCTCGGAGAAGCAGAACCTCCAAGGAGACAAAAGGAACATCATTAGCAGCAGCATCTTACCTGCAGTCTTCATCTTTAGCCACTCGCAGCTACTGAGAACAGCTTCCTCGAATCTGCACGCCTCCCGGACAGAATGACCTGAAAGAGGAAGATAGAGGCTAGCCCCAATATCAAGGGAGCCTTGATCAATGCCAGGTCGCTAGTAGCTCATGCTACAGAAATTGCAGACCTAATACTCACCGAAAACCTTGACTTCCTCGCCATCACTGAGACCTGGCTACACCCAGCAGCAGGCCCTATGCTTATGTTGGCAGTCCCAGATAACTATTCTATCCTGAGACAAGACCGCCCTAACTCTAGAGGAGGTGGTGTCGCCTTTATCCACAAGTGCAGTCTTACCATGAGACTAACCACCTCGACCGACGCCCTCTCTTGCGAATCACTAGCAGTCAAAATACCACTCACTAACTCCCAAACTCTTAACATCTATCTGATCTACCGTCCGCCAGGCCCCATCGGCACCTTCGATGAAGACCTTAACTCCATCCTATCCAGCAACCTCAAAAGCTCCACTCAAGCCCTCACCTTAGGAGACTTTAACTTGGGCTACAATGACTTAGAAGACCATTCCGCTAGTACCATAGCTAATACTCTTACTGAATTAGGCTTTGTGCAAAGATGTATGACACCTACGCACACGAAAGGTAGAACACTTGACTGGGTGGCCGACCATAACTGCCTAGTGAACATCACTAATATCTCACCCCAAGCCTGGACCGACCACCACTTGGTATCATTCATGCTCTCCACCGACAGACCCCCACCCCCGCCCACCATTAAGGCCCCACCCACTCTCACTAGAAACAAGAAGAACATGACAGTAGAAAGACTTATCCCTGACCTCCTCCCCATTCTCAACTCACTTCCTGATAACTTGGACCCTGAGTCCTTAGTTGAAGAATATAACAAGATTATGGCCACCTCACTGGACCGCATCGCCCCCCTTAAACTGAGATCCAGTAAACCGAAAACGCACCTCAACAAATGGTACTCACCATTCCTCAAAAAACTAAGACAGCAAAAAAGAAACTGCGAGGCCATCTGGAAAAAATCCCCTTCAGTCTCTAATAAACTAAAACTCTCCAAACTAGCCGCACTCTACAAAAAAGAAATCTACCTGGCCAAACGAGCCTCCTTTGACTCTCGTATATCCCAAGCGAAATCTAACATGAAAGAACTTTTCTCCATCCTCAAAGAAATAGAAACCCCCATAGCACCCCTTGACACGTGCACCAAAGATAAAAACTGGTGCTCAGAAATTCAAAGTGCCCTAGCCAACAAGATTGCGACTCTTCAAAGTAAAATCACTAGCAAAAGAGCATCCCTGAATGACACCCTCAACTCAATAATTCCGGACAAACCCACACCCACTGACCTAGCCCGCTTCCAATTCACCAAAGTCAACATACTGGAAGTCGAAAAAATTATCCTGTCCTTGAAACCGTCTAACTGCCAGGGAGATCTATGCCCTGCACAGCTCATTAAAGATGCTGCCCGCGACCTCTCCCCTTTCATTACAAAATTGATCAATGCCTCCTTTGCCACTGGCTCCATCCCTACTAACCTAAAACAATCCTGGGTACTACCTCTACTGAAAAAACCTACACTCGACCCAGCCACACCCACAAACTACCGACCCATAACTACTGTTCCCTTTCTACTAAAAATTCTGGACAAGGTTGCCTATGTACAAATACAGAAGCACTTGGAAGAACACAACCTCTTAGGCTCTAGACAATCTGGATTCCGTCCCCAACACGGGACTGAAACCGCCCTTATTGACTTGAAAGCGCAGATCGATTCGCTCAGAGACAACGGACAAGCCGCCCTACTCCTCCTCCTCGACCTATCTGCAGCCTTCGATCTGGTCGATCACTCCGTCCTTTGCTCACACCTCCACTCCTCGGCTCATTTCTCCAGCGAGGCCATCACCTGGATCACATCCTTCCTTAACGGCAGGACTATGAGGGTCTTCTCTCCCACGGCGGCAGCAGACCCTATACCCATCACCTGTGGTGTTCCTCAGGGCTCTTGTGTCTCCCCCACATTATATAACATATTTACCAAGCCCCTTTTCGATGATTTGGATCATCTTGGTATCACCTACACTAACTATGCAGATGATACTCAGATCCTCCTTCCGCTTTCAGGAGATTATGGAAAGGATTTGGCCTTGTTAAATAGGGTGTACATCATCATCCAGGCATGGATGGCTACTCATGGACTATGCCTGAATGATGATAAAACAGAACTCATCATCTTAGGCACCACAATCAGTATAAAGAAACTTGGCCCGGCTTATAAATCCTTCATGATTGACGGGAACAACATCAAAGTCGGACTGGAGGTCAAAACATTGGGTTTCTATCTAGACTCCAATTTTTCCCTCAAAAGACAAGTGAGCTCCCTTGCATCCTCCACGGCTTACACGTGCAAATTAATCCGTGCAGCCAAACCTTTCCTGTCCGACACTAGTTGTCTGACACTCGCCAGAGCCCTCATACTGTCTCGCCTTGACTATTGTAACGCCCTCTACCTAGGATCCACCAAGGCCATCACCAATAAACTGCAAACCCTTCAGAACAACGCTCTCAGAGCAGCTCTGGGCATCTCCAGAAGAGAACACATTACAGGACTCAGCCAACAGAACAATTGGCTCCCCACCAGAGATAAAATTCTCTTAAAAACGGCATCCCTCACCCACAAGTCTCTCAACAACGCAGCCCCAACCTACCTGATCAACAGGTTCCACAAACTATCCTCCTCAAGACCCATCAGAACCGCATACAAAGATTGCTTATCTGTCCCCCACTACAAACGGGCCACTATAGGAGGCAACAGCTTCCCGGTAAAAGCTGCCAAGTTCTGGAACTCCCTGCCTCCAAACCTCAGAGCAGACTTGCCTTATCAGAACTTCCGTTCCAAGTTACTCTCCTGGCTGAAACTGGAGACCCACTAAAACCAGGTAGTGTCCAGCGCTACACGCACACATCGTAACCACGTGTGCCTATTGCTTATCTGTATATTACATTACGGCCTGCTGGCCTACTGTTGATTTGTATATATTGTATATAACATTTGTGCACCTATATTTGTATTATGTATTTTCCTCGTGTAGTGTAACCAAGCTTCGAAAATTCTTGTAAAGTCTGCGCCCTGATACCCCCGGGTACGCTCGCGCATTATAAATAATAAAACAAACAAACAAACAAACAACAAACATTAAAGAAAGCAGTAGAGACATTTGCAAATTACGAACTGCTCAAAAGGCTTACCTGGCTGGTCGCCTCTCGGCTGGCACCACTCCGGACATTCCACTTGCGCTGAAGAACACCGCGACCTACAAGGAAGGAAAACAGGATAGCAAAGGCAAGACTGTCCAACGCTGCGTATAGCGCTTACTTACCGCATCATAGCACTCTTAATGCAACATCATTTACCAGCGGGGCTCAACCAAGCCAGTTCGCCTCGCTGAAGCTCTGCATACCTAAGGGAGAAAAAAGAGACATTTTAAACAAAGAAAGGCATGCAGGATAGCAACAAAACTAAAGAACAGCAATAAGACCTACCTGAACAATATCAAATGGACCGGCGTCAGTGAAGTAATTAGACTGCACGCGCCCCTGCAAAGAAGGCAGGACGGAGAGCATGCCTAACTCTACCACAAGGTGAGGAGAGGGCGCCAGAGGGACTGAAATCATACGGGGGTGGAGGGAGGATACCTACCCCGGTCGGTCAGTCTTGAACACAGTCCTCCTGTATTTTCAGGCAGAACCTTCCCCGCAGACCACATCAGGGCAAGCTGAGAAGCATACCAGCGAGTAACCCGGCTGGGTGGCATCCCTGTGGATACCAGGTGAGCGTAACAGGTTCAATCACCCCAAGATCCAACATTTTGTTGACCTCTGTCTTAATGTAAGACCTTACTTTGTCCGACATCCTGTATCCCCTACTTTTGGTAGGTACACTATCTCCTGCGTCTATGTCATGTCTGAACCAAGGTGTCAAACCAGGGGTTTGTGAGAACAAGAGAGAACAAGAGGGAAAACTGCAAACCCTTTACCTCAGCTTGTTGATCAGAAGTCAGATGAGTGGCCACTTTGACACCCTCAATGGAGCTATTTGAAGGACTGCCCTGGAACAGGTCAGGGAGAGCTTCTGACTCCTCCTCCTCAACTTCTGAAGCCAGCAACAATGCAGCAATATCAACTTTTTGGATGAAAGCCTTCAGTCTATGTACATGGAACACTTTTTGAGCTTGCCCAACTCTCCCAAGGTCCTAAATAGTAGACCTCATCCAACGACTCCACCACTGTGTAAGGGCCTGACAATTTGTTCTATAAAGCTCTAGGCCTTATAGGATTCATGATCAGGACTTGCTGACCTGGTGTAAAATTGATGAGGGCAGCCTTCTGGTCGTACCAATGTTTCACCAGTGCTTGCCCTGCCTACAGTTTCTCACTAGCCAGACCCATCAGGAATACCATCCTCTTTCTGAGTCCTAGCACATACATTGCTAGTGACAGGGGGAGTGGGCATCTGCCACCCCTCTGTGTCGATTGCTAAGGGTCCCCTAAGTTCAAAGGGGCTGAGGCCAAACACCCTCCTGAGGTACCTCTTTGTAGGCAAACAGTAAGCATGGGAACAGCGCCCATGCCTTCTGAGGTAGTAACAAATCTGGGAGTCCTGATGGACAACACCCTAACCTTAGAACCACAAATAAACACAATAATCAAGAAAAACTTCTTCCTCCTTCACACAACAAGAAGAATCCTACCTTTCCTCTCCTTAACCCACAAAACACTCACAATCGTCGCCCTCATCATGTCAAGAATTGACTACGCAAACAGCCTCTACCTCGGGATGCCAGAATACCTCCTGAAGAAACTACAACACATCCAAATTGCAGGAGCCAGACTCCTGCTCAAACTATCCAGAAGAGACCACGTCACTCCAGCACTAAAAATACTACATTGGCTCCCTGTCAAAAATCACGTTCAAAACAATGTGCATAACACACAGGGCAATCAGCGGACAGGGTGCTGAATTCCTACAAAAGAAAATAATAATCTACAAGCCAATGAGACTCCTCAGATCAAGCAACGAAATCCACCTGGAACCATAACCCTACGTCAAGAAAAAACTAGGGGGCTCATCCTTCTCTCACCTGGCCGCTAAAACCTGGAACATCATGCAGAAACAAATAAGAAACACCAAAGACCACCTACAATTCAGGAAACTACTAAAAATATGCATCAAATTGAAACAACTAAATAATCAAACAGGAAACACAAAGAGCAGGTTGACAGAACTTAGCATGACACAGACAACCCTGGAACCGAATATGGGAAACTACCACAATAACAAGATTGACAATGCTAGGTGGAAGAGGACACAAGCGACAACCCCATGAGGACATAATTAGCATCCCCGGCCTAACCCCATCCAACAACCTAAGGGAAACCATGAAAATAAACAAAGAGATGGTGCAAGGTGGAATAGGACACCAGCGACAACCCCATCAGGACAGATTATATTACTGAACCCAACCCTGTCAGCACCACCTTCTACTAACAAACACTGTAGTTCAGGATAGTCATTGGGGTCAAGGATTTCAGATAACACCTCTTCCTCGTCAGGTTCAGATGTTTGCCCAACTACCTCCACCTCAGTAGTAGGTGAGTTAGGGGGAATATTCTCTTGCCCTCTTTTATCTTTCTTGACTCCTTTAGTCTTGGGTTTCCCCTTTGGCTTAGGCTTGGCAATGGGCTTGGCCAATGCAGCCCTTGTTTGTGACCTTGTGCATGGTCTCTCTGCTGTGTCACCCACAGGCTCTAGAGCTATGAGATCATTCCCCAGCAAGACCTTTCCTGGGACATCTCTCTGAATGCTCCCTGGAATCCTGACGATTGTACCATTTATAGTAAGATTTACAGGCATAACTAGGAACTTGAGAGGTGGGCCATCAGCCAACTTAGTGGGTAACAGAGGAGCTCTGGCAACTTTCTCTGGGTCTACCAAGGTAGAATCCACTACAGTTTTGCTGCACCCACTATCTCTAAGGGGAGGAGTGTCTACTCCATTAACTTCCTGTCATGAGGAGAGGTGACTGGAAGGTATGGGCATGCTGGAGAAGCCGTTAGGGTGTTCCACCATGGTAACTAGAGCACCAGTCTAGTGTTTCCGTTTGTTTCTCCTTTTATTCTGGGAAGCCATGCCCCCCTGCAGCGTTGCAACTCTTTCTTGTTTCTCCGTAGCTTCTCATCGGTTTTGTCAATCCTCCTTCGGCTTGGGTCGGGCCCCCCACCCTCTCTTCCTTTCCATTGTTTAGCCTGTCTCCGGGATTCGCTATCTTTTGGTAAGGACCTCTTCCCTTGTTCATTATTGTTTTTCTGTGTCGGTTCAGCTGGCGCACCTAGATTTGGAAGGTTCCGAGTTGACCGCTACTTTCCAACGCATCAAAACTCTTGTGATCCTTTGTTTAAGGTAATCGCCTGTTCTCATTCCACTATTACTAGCCTGCTTATTGTGAAGTATCAGTCTTTTTACCTTTATTAGTCTGCTGAGCAACCATGCAATCATATCAGCATTCACAACCTCTTGAACCTCACATGCATACTCATATGCATTCAACCAGTCCATAATGTCATTCTTCTCATCATACACACTGAGCAGATTTTTGGGAAATCTTGGATGAGAGGAGGACCCAGACCCATGTCCAGATGCCTTTGATCCATTGGAAACCTGAAGCTTAGCCAGTTCCAACTGGTGATCCCTGTCCTTCTGTGTTTCTGCCTGCTCTATATTCCACTGAGCCATGTGGGATTCAAGCTCCTTCTGCTAAAACAACAGCTCTTGCTTCTTGAATTCCAGCATGAACTCAGCATCAGAGCTTGCAGAGGAAATATTGGACATCACATCATCCTTGTCATCATGGGCACCATGAATGAGGGCAGCGACAGAACTGTCAGTTCTGCCAGTCGATGCAGCTCCACCTCCTTCTGCACTCTCATCAGAGGTTATGGCACTGAGTTGCACCTCTTGCCATTCCATAATTCTTTGTATCATTTTCAATGTTGTACCTTGAGCAGACAAGCCTCTCTCAGTACACATCATTCTAAGTGTTTCTGATTTTGATGCATTCAAGGTTATATTAGTAATTGTTTACATCATTTTAGATAGGTCTATGGCCTTTACAGTTATCACTACTAGGTTACTATGTGTCCTGGGTAGGGGTTATCTGAAATGCCTTCACTAGTGTGCAACACTGGATACCTTCAGTCCTATCTCACCACTGTACACCAATTTGTTAAGACGGATTTCTGAACTCTGGCCTGGTGTGCAGAGGTTCAGAAGGCCAGCCTAGTTTCTTGGAACAGGGTAACCTTCTGGACAAGCCAGACCAATCAAGATAGCGTTGGCGGTGGTCAAGACCAGGTCTCAGGAGGGGTGCGGGTGAATGAAAGACCTCAATGAACACACAGTAAAGGACACTTACAAACCACTCCCAGTCAGGTGTAATATATCAAAAATACAAATATATGTATTCAAGGCCTTTGTGTTTCAACACAACAGTTATTAACTTTAACACTTTTAAACCAACACAATCCTACTAAAATACATGTATACAAAACCAAGTGGCCTAAAGGGTTAATGCACGAAATGGGTCCACAACCTAGAAAAAGGAAGGAAGCAAGTAGTGCAAAGAGTCTTTAGGCAGTTCTGCAGTAATCACAATCCTAACTGAAAGGAAGTCCAGTCCCTAAGAAGATGGTAGCCTATTGCTAATATGTACTTGGAACGCTGGCGCACACGGTAGTGCAAATGGTGCCAAAACGGGTTCCCTTGTAGGGTCTGTAGCAGCTCAGGAAGGTGGGTGAGGTGATGCAGAATAGGTTCTCACTATTCGTGGGGGGTCTCCCCAAGAGGACAGAACAGGTTCCAGGAATTGGGAATAATTTGATATCTGTGGAAAGGAGAGGGGACCTCAGGGGCCACTTATGCGTAAAAATGGGTGGATGCGCTAGGGGCCACTGGTAAGGGTTGCACTTACTCACCGACCCCTGGCGCCCCCCGAGCAAACTTCGGCAGTCGAGTCCAATTTGGTTGCAGGTTGAAATGCGGCAATCCCAGCGGCTCTGCAGCTTTCAGCAACAAAGTTACAGCGTTGATTCCCAAATGGGACAGTGGCAATTTCTCTGCTCCTCGTGGATGGATCAGGCCAGTTTCCCTGTAGCAGGCTTCAGGGCACAGAGGGGCACAGCTGCAATGCAACTGCAAATTCATTCACTACGGCTGGGCAACACAGTAACCGTGTGTACACCGGTTCGGGCGCTCTCTCTCGTTACTCCAGACCTGTGAACGTCAAGTGTACGAAATTTGGTGTGAGAGTGCCGTGAACACAGAGCTTGTGACGTACCAAGTTTCAATGGTCTCCTCGAAACGGCAGCGGTATCAGAACAAAGGTCCTGCGCAAGCTGGTCAGCCCACTGGTTGGCCCAAGGACACTTATGAGAAGGCCTACTTGAAGGGTTTGATGAAGGTGTCGAGAATAGTTGGTCCCACTATTCCAATGGGTCAAAGCGTCTTCGCAGACCTTCTAGTTCGATCAGATGCAGAGGGGTCCAGCGGGACAACAGCGGGCTCAGGGTGCAAAACCTTCCAGCGGGTCACCTCGACTCAGCTTCTTAGTTTCAGGATACTTGGATCCTATCCTTCGTTCAGTAAGAACTCAAGAGATCGACATGGTATGGGTGTTTGGAGCTTCCTCTTATCCAGAATCTCCTTCGCGCCAAAACGAAGAAGACCCAATGGAAGATCTGCTCACATACAGGCACACCATATGTGGACCAAACTAGGACCACGGTGGTCCCCGGCATTCACAGCACACCAGACTCTCAGGCACCTAGGATGTGCATTAGAACCAGCCAGTCCAATCCACATCCTGTAAGCACATACACAAGGCATGCAGAAGCCTGCGAAAGCTTGGCGTTTTGCGGGAGAATGCATGCCCAAATAAAGACTGACCCGGGTCGGCTTGACCTGGGGAAGGTAAAGGGGCAAGATGGCCAAAGGACAGGACAAAGTGGCATGGCCATTTTGGAGCCAGGACACCTATTTGTGCCAAATGCGGTAAATGCGGTTTACCTGGCAGAAAAGGGTTAAAAATACATGAAAAGATAAGCTGCCACCAGCCCTGTCCAAGGCACATCTGCACTTCTAAAAAATCCTTCGAGAGTATCTAGGGCCTTTGGAAATGACAGGAAGACCCAAGTGCACTGTACTGTAAGGTACATTGTGCACTTGCAAAATGTTGCAGAAAAGTTGCAACATTGACAAGGACTAAGGGAAACAAAGTCTCCCAGTACTGACTGTCTTTAAAGGGCAGCTCTATAGAAATATCCCCCTCACTACACTCTTGAGTATATTTTGCATAAATACGGGCTGTAATTCAGGTACACTGGAATCTCATGACAGACTGGAATCTTAAGACATAATGTACAGAGAATATCTGCTCCAGCTAGGATAATATATCCATAAGATTTGTACTTTCTTCACTCCATAAGCACCGGCTTAAGACATTTCCTGCCTTAAATCTATGGCTTTACACTTGTAAATGCCTTTTCGATTACATAGAGTGAGAGACAGATACTAATACGATGATTGTGACTTACGTATCGCCGGGTGGTGACGCCATTTGTTTAAATATGATGTCACCATGTCGGCTTGCACTCCATTCAACACGGTTACCCGAGAAACCTTAAATGCCGGCACCTTGCGGTTCGTTCTCCTTTACTCGGGGACAGAGACCGATGGTGTCCAGAGGGAAGGACCGCAGAATGAATCTCCACTAGAAATTTTTCTGGGTAAGTGGACGATGACAGACACACCCATAGCATCACTCTGGTGACCTCAGACTGGCGTACTTACTCATTCACTTTATTTCTTATTACAGTAAGAATGACACACAAATGAGACAAACTCGATTCTGAAGGTGCTACACTTATCCACCAATGTGACCCCATTCTTTCTGCCGACTACAGGTAGGATGGATGTCTGTGGAGGAGTATTTTCAATACAAATATTTCTAATACAACGGACTCATAAGGTCGGTACCTCTGTCAACAGATTTTGGAGTCTATAGAATAAAAGGTGACCTTACTATATGCATTTTGAACACATACACTGTGATAAAGTGGCACTCCCCGCTCCATCCAAAATATTCTCCACACTCCTACCCGGTAGCAGGTCGGACTCCCAATAGCCTTGTTAACTGGTGACAAGATAAGATTAACGATCCGCTGTATAGACCTAAGCACTTTTTCTTCCATGTATTCACATTTTTTTAGGATACAGCCCCATTGGGTGACGCTACTTCAGAACCCCTTGCACTAGGGATTTACGTAACAACCTCCAGCTGGCACCCATGAGAGTTATGATGACATTACCGTTAAGAAAGTTGGTTATGAAGTGTTTTGGAAAATATTACCATTAATGGACAACAGCTAATGAACATTTTGTTCATTGTCTCTTCCCCCCTCGCAGAATGTACGAATTATGAAAAAGAATTAATTGGACTTATGTGAAACTTTTCTCCTGAGGAAGGGATGACATATCCAGAAACGCGTTGAGCTGATGAACTTATATTTTTTCACTACTGATGTTTTTTCACTACTGATTTTTCTGTGTATGGAAATGACTGTATAATATGAATGAAATATTGTGAAATGATATTTATGAGACACAATCATATACAAATATTAAAAACCCTTTTTGAGTAAAAAAACCTTCTTTTTGAAGAAAAACATAGGAGCATTTGTTTTAAAGATATTGTTGGGATCAATATACTACAGGTGCATTTTCACCTGCATCATTCCTCTCTCAAACTTGTACTAACATCTTAATAACAATTGTTTGTATTATTACAAAATCAAGAGTGTGCATGGGAGGCGGGTGTTCCACAGACCGTGGACACCGTTTGCCTTCTGTTTTGTTTAACTACAACCTTGCTTCAGGGTTGCCAACTACTCCCATCCACCTCACTATAATCACTTAACTTGTGAAATCACAGTAACATTTGGTGTGCACTCGTATACATCTTTGTTTCATGTCTTTAAAGGGCATGTCAGTTTACCCATAACAAAGTGAGCGAAAGAGCCCAGGGGAGTGCAGCTGAAGGCTGTGCCCCTCTGGCAAAGTCAGACAATGCTGTTTACCAGCAGCAAAAAGTTGTGGGGTACACAACAGGAGGGAAAACTACAAATGAAATGGAAATCTTTCCTAACACCCCCATTGGCAGAATGCAAGATCTGAAAACACCTATCTGGTTACCAAAAGTGTGAGGCAGGGTGTGCTGGAACACAACACATATGGACCAGATGTCCCAAAAGCACTGAAGGTCTCCAAGTTGGAAACTCATTCGTTAGCGGGAGGAGCAACCTGCAGGTAGCTGAGGTGGGGATTCCACCCCCTAGGACACATTAGTCTGCCAGCCAACACTGATGGACACTCCATATAGGAAAACACATACAGGAAACATGGATCAAGATGTACAATCAATACAGTTGATGACAACACGCACATGTGGCACCGTGGATAAGTCTCCAGTATCTACTATCCTGCATGGACAGCTTTCATGATAATGTAACCAAAGAATGGTTACTACTGAAAACTAAGGTAACCAGATCTGTAACAGCACAACAAGCTTACCTGGCATTCCTAGGAGAGCAAATAAATGCGACCAAACAAATAGACGAAGACCTCACAACGCAGATCACTAAGTTAATGGAAGACATCACCTCCCTACAACAAACGGAACCCTCCACAAGATACTAGGACCCGGAAAAGCACTCAAGACACAGTAACATCAGATTGAAATATCTAAAGGAGAACAATGAAAACTCTGACTTTAGGGGCCTATGGAGAAAGCTAATGTACTTGAAGACTTAAGGAAAAGACGCCAGAAATATCGAAAATGGCTGAAATCATTTAGCCAAATTCGCGATCAAGATACAGCCGAAGAGATCCTGCACCTAATATGCAAACATGATAAAAGACACATCTGTGAGATAATAAATAAGGGTTTGTTGAATCAAAATGCTATGATGGCAAATGGAGTAAATTCCAACCAATGGATAACACACTTTACACAAGTCTTTCAGAGTCCTCCTACAATGCTAACATTGAGTGTCATAGAAAGTCTAATAAGATGGGATGTGAGACTTCAGTAGATATTCTCTTGGCAATTCATAAATTGAAAAATTCAAACGCCGCTGGGCCAGATGGTCTCACAAACATCATAATAAAACTCAATAAATCCCATTGCTCATCCTTCACATAAGCACTTTTTCTAAGGATTTCAATAAGAAAAGAACTACCTGTGTCCTGGACTTCGGCTGTGGTTGTACAAATCTTCAAGAAGGGCGGTCAGGACGATCCTTTCAATTATCGCCCGATTGCCCTTCTTCATACCATTGGCAAGATCTGTGATTCCTTTCTTCAGAAAAAAGTGTCCAATTGGGCAACTGGTGCCGGAAATTTTGATCTCCGCCAGACAGGATTTACAAAGTGTGTCGGCATCGAATTGAACTTAATTTTATTGAACACACTGAAATTAGAAGTGCTGAAAGGGGTTAAAAACCTATTTCTTGCTTTTATAGATCTAAGGCAAGCTTATGATAGCATAAACAGAGACTTGCTATCGCAGAACCTACAAAACTGGTCCTGCCCCGCTAACCTCCTTCATTCACTCATCGCCTCGCATTGTAACACCTCGATTAGAGTTCGGCTAAATGCAAAGGACCATCTAACAGATGAAATTCCAACAAAAAAGGGAGTGAAACAGGGCTGCCCTCTAGCAGCAATACTTTTCATATTATTCATTGCTGACTTACCGATTGCCTTAAAAGAGACAAAATCCTTTCGGCCTCGAATACATGGCCACCCAATTAGTTGGGCCATCTATGCGGATGACTTGGTGCTGATGGACACTACCCAGATTGGTCTGCAAAGACTTTTATCAGATCTTCAAATCTATCTTCAGCAAAACGATTTAGTTATACATGTTAAAAAATCAAAGATAGTGGGATTCGGCCCCCTATCATGAAAAAGAGACAAGAATTTCCAATGGGCAGTTACTGGTGAACAATTGGAGCCTCAAGCTGTGTATGCTATCTTGGAGCTTTGTTTAACAAGTCCATCCATGAATGGGAATGGACCCAAAACTTTACTCTTCGTATGCGTAACATGTCACTACAAGGCTTAAAACAGCACATGGAATATGGGAGGTTTACCTTAAAACATGTGCTGATGTTTTACCTCCAAAAGGTTGTTCCATCAATTACCTTTGGAAGTGAGGCTGGTTGGAATATAAGTCAAGATTTCTGGACATATCTTGAAGGGCTCTTCTGGCATAAAATGATCAAACTGCCCTCTGATGTTTCAATGACAGCCATTCGACACGATCTATGCTTGGAACCTCTAAATGGGACTGTGTTGTGGAAATCAGTAGCTGCTCTAAGGAAAATACGTTTAACTAATCCCTTATCGTATACTGGCCCCGTCAATTGAATCACCTGGCACTGGGCTTCTAAAGATCTGGGCGAATAAAATTGACAAACATTTGAATTATGCAGATGTTGATATGGACTCTGTCCTTTCAAACCATCAAGCTGCAAAAGAAAAGCTGAAACAGTGTGGATTGACCATTTTTCTAAGGCTTATGGTTCTGACGCCTCAATATGCTCGGTTGCGGATGCAATCCATAGTTGGTTTCTTGAGTTTAACGTTCTGGATATAGAATTGTTAATTAAAAAATCCTCAACTTCCAGAGATTCTGGTCCGAATGGTTTAAGTAATTCGATCTTGAAATCGGATCCAGAAATGTGGGTGAAGATCCTTAAAGCCCTTTTTGACAACATAATTGTCCAGAGGAGAATCCCTGACTCTTGGACTCATTCAATAGTTATTCCTATTTACAAGAAGGGTGATAGGCTACTGGCTTCTAACTATCGCCCCATTTCTCTCCTAGACGCCGATAGCAAAATCTTTTCGGGCATTGTTCTAGGCGAATTGGAATCTTGGGCGAAAACAAAGGGAATTATTCCGAAGCAGCAATCTGGTTTTAGAAAGGGTCTTTCTACCTCACTGAATGGGTTAGTCTTGAGGTGTCTTGCAGCAAAGTCTTTCACCAAGGGGGGCCCTGCTCTCTTTGGAGCCGGAATTGATTTATCCCAGGCATTTGATATGGTTGATAGAAATCTATTATGGGGAAAATTGGATGCCTGGGTTATTCCTGCTGGCTTACTTTCTATCTTAATAGAGCTGCATTCTAACAATTATATGCGGGTCAGACTGGGCAGGTCCGGTTTGCTCTCTGATCCAATCAGGATAACTAGAGGTGTACGCCAAGGTTGTTTATTAGCTCCCTTGCTTTTCATCCTTTTTATGGCGGATCTAGCGGCTTGGCTACAGAATATTGGGTTAATATCTCCTTCCATCGGTAACGTAAAAATCAATTGGCTAGCATACGCCGATGATATAGTAGTCTTGGACCACTCACAAGTGGGGTTGCAGCGTTTGTTAACTGCTTTAGAATCTTATGCCAGGACTAATAAATTAAGAATAAATCCCTCAAAATCCAAGATTCTTGTATTTAGGAGGGCTAACAAAATAGTGAAGACTTTGATCTGTAAGTTAGTCGTCTCTCTGGTAGAGGTTGTCTCCGGATTAACCTATCTGGGAGCTGTATTAAGATCCTTCCCATCTAGGCTTACTTTGATGGCCTCTATTGATTTAAAATTGATCAAATTGGGAGCTCAGATGAAAAAAATCCACTCTAAGTTTGGCAGATTTACCATCCTCCCCCTTATAAGATTTTATATCGGGAAGGTAGTTCCCATAATCCTATATGGCATGGACTACAATCCTCTAGCCTTGGAACTAGACTGGGATGCTATTGAATCAAAGATTTGGAAACGTACTTTGGGCCTCCCTGATTGTGTTCCGATTGTTTCCTTACGATATGAGCTTGGCTTGTCTTCACTTAGATCATGGCTAGCCTGGAAGTGGCTTACTCTCTATAGGTCAATTCTTGATCCCCCTAGGAACTCACTTTTTGAGGAAATTGATGTAGAGCGGGAACAAGGAAATAATGTTTTTTTGTGTAGGCTAGAACTAACATGTTTAGCATTATTGTCTGGCTGTGATTCTGATGCTGAGTCCCTTTTACAGAATCCTCTAAAAGTGAAGGAAAAATTGAAAGTGACTGATTGGATTCACATGATTGATAAAATGCGGAGAACTAAAAGATCAGCCTCCCTGACACTGTTAGATAAGCATTTATCGTTTCTTCCGGCTTATCTTAAGAAGTCCCCCAGTTTTTGGTTTAGATCTGCTTTTTTGAGATTTCGTTTAAATTTACTCCCTACCCTGGAATTACTTGCTAAAAGGGATAAAGAAGGGGGTACTGCACCAATATGTGATAGATGCTTAACTATGGAAGTGCAGACTACTAAGCATTTACTTTCTAAGTGTTCCGGGACTTGGAGTATCAGGGCCAGTTCTTTTGGCAGATTTGTTCATGAGGAGTCTCATTTGAATACTGATGATTTTTGGGCGAGACTATCCTCCGGCAATGAGATGGCTTTATCAATTGAAGTGGGTAGAGTTTTAAAGGAATTGAAGTTAGTAACAACTTGATTTTTCGTTCTGTGAAAACATTTGTTGGTTAGATCTTCCTTTACTCTTTTCTTTTTTCTTATTATGATATATGTTTTTATTTAAAAACTGCAAATGTTTGTTTTTATTGTTTATGTTAATACATTGTGTATGAAATGTGTTAAAAGTCAAATTTTGGCTAATGCACTTTAAATAAAAAAAAAATTAAAAAAAAGAAAAGCTGAAACAGTGCAATTGGATCCGTAACAACAAAAAACGAAACAAACTAGCTTTGTCACTTGATATAGGAACTGCCACATGTGGCATTGACCAGTTACCGCAATACTTAATTAAATGTCCATCACGTTACCACAGAGATAAGTTTCTGAGACTAAGATTGAGTCTGTATAAAAACAAGGAAATGTTGTTTCTGAAACACGACAAGGAAACATCAAGTAACTTATGCAGATTCTGTAATTTCTCGGTTGAATCAACTAAACATCTAATTACAGAATGTCTTGAGCTAAACATAAAACAGTCTATGCATTTAAGTAAATTTGCCCCTCTCGGTGGAAATATGAAGGAGGGGTGATTTTTGATTCTTGGGGCAAGAATAATAAATTAACTTGCGCCACAATTAATTTTGTGGACGTGAGCATGACAATTGTGTAAATCTGATGGCTTGGAGTTCAGTTTTATTTTATTTTGGTCCTTGGGGCTGTTCAGTGACACGAAATGAAGTCATTAGTATTGAACACTGCATATGACCTGAAACTAAAGATGTGTATGTAATAATAAGTTTGTTAAAAAACTAAATGTTACAATAAAAATAAAAATAAATAAAAAGAAAGCTTTTCATGGCCCTATTGCCAGATTAACTGGCAACAAACATGGAGATCAATAGGGCAAACAGAGTGGGGCCACTGCCAAACCCTTGGGACAAATTCTTCCTGAGAGACATCCTGATCCATCCACACAGCTTTTCCTTCAAATGAAAATTTCTAAATGTCAGCAGAGAAAATGGCAAATCCCTGTGCCGTGAGTCCCAAAATTATCTTTTCTAGGATGTTTCTGGCCTGGCAACACACTAGAGAAGGGAGCTGAAACACATTGTCCACAAGCTCATTGAAGCAAAAATAATGTTCATATAGTTATATTCAACCAGATTTTACTTTGACTGACTGAGAAATATCACACATTGACAAACTTGGAGCAAGGCTGCCAGATATTAAAAATTACATACATTTCCAGAGAGCCATGTGAGGACAATTCCTCGAGGGAAAGAATGTGGTCAATTGTGAACACACTGAAAAAGGCTAAGCAGACAACGAGAAAAGACTAATGAAAGATACTGAAATTAGATAAATATAGGTTCTCCCAAGAGAGCAATCCTCGTGGTCGGACCAGGACTTGACAGCCAGTCAGATCAAACATCTGTTCCCATATTGCTTTGTCGTAAGACATTCTGTCAAAAGGAACTTTGTCAACACTTACCATTGTTTAAGTATACAATGTATTAAAACCAGAAAGGAAACCTATACCCCAGGCAGAGCCTGCAATAGCCCCACAAACATAATCAGGAGGAGGGGGGGCATTAGCATTAATACAGTTCTAGAAGTGTTCTCTCTATCGCATTAATTCCCCTTAAATCAGAATGACCTTTTGAGTCCTCCGACTGGAAATATTACTTGATGGGGTCTGCCGGGGGGCCTTTTGTGGGCGCTGGCAAGGGGATCCTCCTAAGATAGGTGGTTCCATGTAATAATGTCCCCGCAAAAATATCGGCATGCAAAATAATCGCCGAAAAATTGCTGTTTTTGGTGGGGACATTATTACATGGACACCCCTGCAACCTCCAAACCTTTTTCTTTCTTCTTGGGGAGCGGGGGACACCCCCACAACCCCTGCTGCCCCTGTCCCCATATATATGGTCACCCAAATAATATTGCCACGACTTTTTCCCGGCGATATTATTTACGGCAACCATATATATGGGGATAATATTACCTGATACCAGATAGGTTGGTGGGATAACCTTACAGTTTGTGGGGTTAGGTGGAGGGCAGGGGTTGGGGTGAATCATCACGTACTGGAAATCACACGAATGAGCACACACTCTACACATACATACTCCACCGAAGGGCACATAAACTGAAGATCTTATTGATTAACATCAGAGGTCTACACTATGCTCCCCGATGAAACAGTGGATTCTGCGATGATACAAGAGACACACCTATGAGTAAAGACAAACACAGGCTAAGACACAAAATTCCCCTGCAAATACATGCTTCGTCACAGTTGAAGAGAGACCGGGATTTTATCTTATGCTTAAAGGGGATCCCATTCCTATTACAAATTACTCTTAACTGTCCCACAGGATAGATATGTACGAGCTGCAGGAAGCCTGGACAAAAAACGAGTAACGGTAGCCTTGATAAATGTTCCCAACGACAGACAAGAGGGGTTTCTCCAACAGATGGTAGATATACTAGGGCAATTTGCAAAAGGTGACCTAATACTAAGTGGGAATTTCAAGTGGGAATTTCAACTTACTAATGGACAGGACTTTAGATCACACCCTAGGGACGAACGCATCAAATGGGAGCTTCAACAGCCGGTTTTACAGGACATTTGGAGAGAACTCCACCTAGAACAAAGGGACTAATTCATAAAACCTGTATCAGAATTAAGTATATTTGGATATCAGAACAGCTCCACCCAGAGATCAGCCAAATAGAAATGTACAATAGTAACATTTCGAACCGTGATCATGTATGGGTTACACTATAAATAACATCTACACCTCCCCAGACCAGAACCTGGATGCTGCACCGACACGTACTTAGAGATCCAATTACTGGGGACAAAATAAAAAATCAGATCAGCGAATACTTTGAACTGAACAACCTAGAATTGATACCATAGAACAATAATTGGAACCCTTTAAAAGCAGTAATAATGAGGGATGTTTTGTCAGCAGGCCTGAATCTGGCTAGAATCAGGGCTGCAGAACTCAAGATGTTATTACAGGAGGAGTTACGAGAGCTAGAAGCCACACATAAATGTACAAACTTGGGTACAAATCTCGGAAAGCTAAGAAGGGTAAGACAACAAATACATTTCTTAAGAACTATCAAGGCAGAGAGAACATTCCTGAGTCTGAAATGTACTTACTATGTAAAGAGCAACAAGGTAGACTGCTTTTTAGCCAATACACTTTGAAATAAAACAAGCAACACCTACGCCAGATCTATTAAGGACACCAATGGGAAGGTTGCACTCTGTCATGGTTTGGCAGAATCTAAGCAATAAAAATGAACATACTTCCACCTATGCTCTACTTGTTTCAGGCGATCCCAGGTCATATGATAAAACCCCCCTCATACTTAGAATGCAAAAAGCTCTATACCAGTTTGTCTGTGGATGTAAGAAAGTCAGACTCTCAAATAAGATAATGCAAAATACTTTTACTAGGGTGAGGGGGGGTCCCCAAGCTCCAAATATGTTCCTATACTACACGGCACAATTAAGACTACTGGGGGGATGGCGCTGAAACCGATCAGACAAACACTACTGGCAGTATCACTCACTCATGTGTGGGATAACCTGGATGCCAAAACAAGCTCTCCCAAATCGCTATACATTAATCCAGTAACACAAACAATATGTAAAGTTTGAAACACACTAAACAAAAAAAAGAATGTAACATAATTTCCCTCCCCTTTAACCCTGATACACAACAATCCGGATTTCTCGCCGGCCGTCCTCCCCAACACCTTACATAGATAGCAGGACAGTCACTTGTGTTGTTTATGAAACATGTTCATAAATGGACAAATTAAATCCTTTGAGGTTTGCAAATGAAACTTCACACTTACCGAGCAGGACAGACTACAGTACCTTCAAATAAAGCGCTGGGTGTTACATGGAAAGGTAAAACTAACTGCTTGTAGATTCCTAACTAAGTTTGAAAAACTGAACTCCTAACCACAATCACGTCACTTAAAGGCATGATATCCAACATTGACATGATTCTACTAGAGCTGTACTCGATTTCACACTCCTCCTATAGGAGACTGATACCAGACACTGAATGGAAAGAAATATGTAACAGAGTGAAGAAAACATCCATGTGTATCCATCTTGAAGAAGTAGCTTATAAATTGATGATCAGATATATAACCCCTCAATTAAGACTCAGTTGTTGTTGCCCTAGTATCTCTAGTGGGTGCTGGCGCACCGGTGTGGGGAGGGGGGAAGGTTAATTACTTCACATATGGTGGGAGTCCCCCAATATAGTAAGGTTTTGTAAAGAAATCATTAAGCATGTCTCAGATGTCAGTAGGAGGCATGTTCTGTGGGACCCAGAGGTGATACTACTAGATACACCAGTCATGGTTTCATATCCACTAAATTCTGAGGGGCAGGGTTCATCACAACAATGCTCCTCACAGCCAAACTAGTTATTGGCGCTATGTGGCGAAAGCCGGACACACCCTAACCCAATCCATGGTGAGACAAGCTCTAGCATTTACTAGCAATGGCGAAACTCACGACAGACCTAATGGACAATAGAAACGTATTTACCAGGAAATGGAACACGCTAATCCAGTTACTACAAAAGGATTTGCAAGAGTTAACATGTCCTCAAAGGTTGCGAGTCCTAAACCTGTTGACCTTCAGAATACATAAAAGGAATGGCCTCCCCTCCCCATTTGTTGTGATCTTCTCACTCCCGAACAATATGGGGTAGAATAATCCTGTGATTGATGATGACAATGTTATGCGCCTAATATTATGCAGTACAAAAGAAAGGTGTTAGCTCTTCAGTATGTGCTGTTCATATTTGTTAAGGATGATAACCATGTCTTTGCATTTTTTAAGGTATTACAAGTTGTGTATGCTAGTGAACATCTAAATGTAACATTATGTTCGGATGATGGAGAAAGCGGATGTTTCTAGTTGGCCAAGAACTGTTCTGTAACTTTTCAGAATGACACTTGTATGAAAATTCAATAAAATGCATTTTACAAAGAATATACATCATTAACCCTCTCTTATTTACACTTCAGTTTAGCCAGAGGACCCGGTGCACCATCTGAGGATCCTACCTGCAAAACAAATCTCCCTGGGCCTAAAACACCCAGAACTTCTCCTACAGGTCAGCAAGCCATCTGGATTACTGTGATTGGCTCCCAGAGGGACATGTGATTAGCGGTTCATTTTCATTTTTTTTCTATTGTCCCCATCCTGCTTTGCCAGATGACCCTGTACAACATCTAAAAGTCCTGCTTGCAAATCTGCAAGCCACCTGGAGCATTGTGATTGGCTCCCAGATGAACATGTGACACACAGACCCCCTTGTTCAGTCTCTCGTGGGCGTCCAGCCTGGGCATCTGCACCTGAGGGCCAAAAGCATCAAAGGGTAACTCCCTGTTTATTTATTGGACATTTGTATGACGCTTATACAGCAGAAAGTGTTTCCAGGTGCCACTATATATAAGGGGGAGGGGGAACAGGGGAGGATGTATTCATTTTATTTATTTATACAACAAGAAATGGTCCTACTAGGCTTTGTGACATTCAGATCATGCAAATGCAGTAAACAAGTGCAGTGGGGGGAGGAGGTCCCAGGGCTGAGGCAGGAGAAGTGCTAGGGGAGCCATGGAGGGCAGGTGCGCATGGAGACGGGTAGGGTTAAAGTGCGAGGAACAGGGGTGGACCAGACTCAGTAGGCTAGTCAGGGAAGGGTGCCCTAAGGCAAGTTCTGGTAATGGAGTACTATGGAAGACTGGTGGGGTGGGGGGGCTGGTCCCTGTAGGACACAGAAGGGACCAGGCAGCCAGTCGTAGTAGCAGGGGGGAATTAGCATGGGAGGGGGAGAGGGAAGGAGGAGAAGAGGAATGTCTTGAGGATTTTCCGGAATTTAAGGAGATCCGGCTCAAGCCTGAGAGGGGCAGGGAGGCCATTCCAGAGGGAGGCTCCTGCCGCGGAAATAGATCTACCGAGAGTTTGAGCTAGAGGACTGAAGGACTCTAACAGGGAGATATTTAAGGAGGAAAAGTTGGCTATAGCACAGTCCCAGGCCCCAGAAAGCCTTGTGGATGATGCAGAGGGTCTTGCATTTTATCCTTGCAACCACCGAGAGCCAGTGGAGAGATTTTAGTGCTGGAAAGATGTGGTCCCTCGGCCTGAGGCCAAGGATAAGTCTTGCAGTCCTATTCTGGATTAGTTGGAGAGGGCAGAGGGAGGAAAGAGGCAGGTTGAGAAAGAGGCTGTTGAAGTAGTCAGCCTGGAGAGAACCAGAGCTCTGGAGACATTGAGTTTCTGGGGGAAGGTGAGGAAAGGGAGAATGCCTCCAAGGAGGTAGAGCTGAAAGTGAGCCTTCTTGGCAAGGTCAGTGATATGAGGTGTGAAGGAGAGAAAGGAGTCATTGATGACTCCCAGGTTTTTTGCCTCACAAGCGGGTGAGGGGAGGGGACCCAAAGCGGGCGGCAGCGATTAGGCGGGAAGGAAGGTGCAGGAGTTTCAATGAGAAGGATCTTGGGCTTACTGGTATTAATACAGAGATCATTAGCAGGGCACCATGCCGGAATAGCAGTCAGACAATTGGGAATGAGAGAGGAAGGAGGGGAGGTAAAGGAGGGCTGCTTAAAGGAAAGCTTTGTGTCATCGGCATTACACTGGAAATGAGGAGAGAAGGTGGAGATCAAGTGAGCAAGGTAAATGTTGAAAAGCCAAGGTGAGAGGATAGAGTCGAGAGGGACGCGGCAGATAGAGAGTGAGGTAGAGGAGAGAAAAGGGCCCATTTGAACCTGGGAGGGCCGATTTGAAAGGGAAGAGGTGAACCAAGCCAGTGCCCGGTCCGTGATGGCCAGAGTATCGCGGAGACGATTTAAGAGGGTGGCATGATTGACAGTGTTGAAGGCAGAGGACAGATTCAGAGGATGAGACCAGAAGGAGAGCAGGAGCCGAGATTAGAGAGCAAATCGTCACGGGTGTTCAGGAGAGCTGTTTCCGTGCCTCTGGCTGCTCTGAAGCCATACTCGTGCTCATGGAGACAGCCAACAGCCTTAGTGTGGTGGGTAAATTAGAAAATGGCCAACTTCTCCAATAGTTTGCCCAAGAAGAGGGTAGTGGAAATAGGGCAGTAGTTAGCCGGTCAAGAAAGTTAGACTTTTTTTAATAGGGGGTGCACAAGGCAGTGCTTGAGAGGTTGTGAGAAGAAGCCAGTGACAAAAGAGTGGTTGCAGAACTCAGCCACAAAGGGAGCGAGGGTGGCGATATTGTCCTTGATAGTTCTAGAGGATCAGGACAGCACCTGTTTGTAGGAAACTTTCATATGGCACAGACAGGCCAAAAATCAGTGGTTCTGGAAGGTTGCCCACATCAATGCCAGTGGTTCAGATTCATTCAAAACCTTCCATCCATCACTTTTTTGTTTTTAGTTGGAGACTTTCATAGAGCAAACAGTCTTGGTGACCTCATCCGGTGATATGAGTGAGAAGGAGGGAAAGAGTGGGACCAAGGGAGGCCTGAGAACAAGTGGAGGAGGGATTGAGGAGGAGCGTGAGGACAGATGTCCTGAATTTCTGTTGTGAAGTGGGAGGCCCAGCCCGTGCAGAGTTCCTGGGAAGGAAGAGGAGAAGAAGAGACTGCAGTAGGATTGGCAAGTTCCTTACATATTTTGAAAGTTCGGCCGGCTTAGATATGGGCCCGCTTCTTGGACCGGATGGAGAGTCTGTAATGCCTTTGGAGTAGACAGCAGGCCAGTTTGTCAGAGGATGTGCGAGAAGCCAACCATTTCCGTTTCGCAACTCTACACTTGCTTATCAGCAAAGCTAAGTCAGAATCGTACCAACTGTTGCATTTGGAGGCAGGCTTCATGCGGATCCTAATGGCAGGTGCAAGGGTGTCAAGGATGTTTGAGATGGAAAGATGGAGATTAGCAAGAGCGCCGAGAGCAGGAGTAGGGGGATGGATAAAAGGGGCAGAAAAGGCAGCTCCTGGCACTCGCTTCATAGGTCGGATGACGGAGAAGGAGGCATACAGTGCAGACAGAGGCTTAGCCGGGGATCCCAGGAGCTCCGTTGAGAGGAGAGGCGAGAATGATCCAACCAAGAGACAGGTGTACTGAGAGGGTTAGAGAGAGAGAGGTCAGCTGAGATAAGCACATCCAGAGTGCGCCAGCTGAGTGGGTCGAACCGGAGGGAAGAATACGGTGGGAGAGTCACAGAGGTTGCGAAAGGGGAGGGTTGCATGGGGGAATCAAGGTGAAAAGTCTCTGAGGATGAGAACCTTAGAGGTAGAGGTCAGGAGATAAGAGGTGAGGTCAGCCCACTCCGATAGGAAGAGGTGAGTTTGTCCCATGGGTCCTGTAGATGGTAGTGAGAGTGATTGATAGGGTACGGGAGATGCAAAGCTTGCAGACAAGACAATCAAAAGACGAGTAGGATTGAATTGGTATGATGGAAGCAGGGATCTATTCAGGGAAGACGAGGGCTATGCCGCCTCCAGGCCGGTTAGGCCTGGACTTGTAGAGGATCTTGTAGCCCTCAGGAAGAAGAGTGTGAAAAGCAGTGACAGAGCTGTCATTGAACCACGTCTCACTGAGCGCAAGAACATCAAGGTCAAAGTTTTCAAGGAGGTGACAGATGTCAGAAGAGTGTTTGATTACACAGTAAGAATTGGGGGTAGCTAATTGAAGCTGGTGACTCCCTTTGAAGGTTTTCCGAGATGGGGTACAGGGGCAGGGTATCAGCACCAGAGAAGGGGGAAAAGGAGTGGGTGGAAGACGGAGAAGTGGCAGGATAAGAGAGGAAATTGAAGAGAGATGGAAGATGCCTGTCAAGAAGGTGGGGTTCGGACTGAGAACCATGGGCCATGTTAGTGCTATTCAGGTAGACATTGATGATGCACCTGGATGATGAGAAGTGTGCCAAGAGCACTTCCCACCTGGTTCCACCATTAATGGGTGAGGAAGAGAAAGGGGAGAGGACAGAAACCATATGGGGAGTCCATAGGTCAGGAGAGGGAATGGCAAATAGAATGTCAGCTATAGTCTGTCTGGAGGAAGCATTAACATAGGTGTCACCAATGGGCAGACCAGGGTTAGAGATCAGGAGCGCCTTCTTAAACTTTTTCCTTCCAGGCTTTGAAAGAGAGGGAGAATAGGAGACAGAGACACAATTAGAATAGATAGGGGAGATTGCGAGCACCATGGGGGGGAGGAGATATAAAAATGCCTAGGAGAGGAAGACAGAGAACTTCACAGTGCACGAAAGATCTCACCAGGTGGCGTAGCAGCCAAGCAGGACCAGATGAAGCAGGTATTTTAAATGAGATTCAAATGCGAGCTGTAGAGTTAAAGAAATACCCACATTTGATAGTTCAAACATACACGAGGACCGCTAGAGCAGGGTAACACATTTCACATACACCCAGATATGACATTTCAGGCAAGCATGGAAAAAGCAGCCCCATGGCGCGGGCAACAAGTATTAGAGGGACCTAAGTTTGAATTTCTAACAGTCATGAAATGTATGTAATTCGGAAGGGCAACAGATTTTTAAAAAACGGCTAGGTTTGAGTTTCAAGGCAGGCATGAAATACAAGCAATTTGGCATCGCAACAGATTTTAAAAGCGCCTAGATGTAGAGTTTGGGAATGTGGAACTGGAAAGAGCCTTGGGCCAGAACCCCTGCTCAAGCCAAAACTTTGCTGAGCTCATTCTTTACCTAACTTCCTCTTCCATGCATAGGGATCCTTAAAACCATTTACTATTTTTTCACTGTGGCGTATCTGTTACCTCACATGACCAAGGAACATTCCTGTCTTGTACCTGTTAACTATCTTTTGCCTACCTGTAAGCCCATTCGAATGGATTGTGTCCTCCCACGTATTCCACATCTTTGACACTGTTGTCCAGCTTCTGCTGCTTCGGGACACTTGTCCAGCTTCAGCTGCTTCGGAATTTTTTTTCCGGCTGAGGGCACTGTGCGTCGATATTGAGTCCCTCGAAGGCATATATCGCACATGCAGCACCTGTTGGCCTCAGTTCCGTTTCTCTACGACAGCGATAGCTTTGAGCGAAATTCGGCATGTCTCATCTTGTGACGTACTTTGTTACAAATCACCTCAAGTAATGTCTTCTTCATCGATGCTGTCGACTCCAAAGTCCAGCTTCAAGAAGTGCCGGGATTACGGTCAAAAATGTTACTCACTAACCTGCAGTGTATCTGTTTGTGGTGCCTCGGAGAGGACCACGACAACCCTGGCTGTTCGAAATGCCAGTCCATGAAGGAAAAAGCCTTGAGGCAACGGAAGGGGAAACTAAAGATCGGAAAAATCCTTAATAAAACCCCTAGCTGATCTGCGAATCCTTCGACCGATGAGTCGAGAGGTGACTCTCCTCGGAGGAAGAAGGCCTAGCGATCCAGGTCGAGGAGCGGCTCACACCACTCTTCTTCGTCCTCGAAGAAATCGAGAAGGCACCATATGTCACCTTTGAAGACTTTGTCGTCAGACGTTTCCCCCATTAGGGTTGCTTGCTCTACTAAAAAGTCCATTCCAGCCGAGTGGGAGGCCTTCAGGGTTGAAATGTTAAAGATGTTTGAGAAACAAAAAAGCCATGCTCCTACTGATCATTCAAAGGAAGCTGGAAAGGAAAGATCTCGTCTGAAATCCTGCACGCCCTCGAGCCCGGGTAAAAGGCCTGATCCGCATCATGAGCCTTCGAGACCTCGATCAGGTATACCATCAAATGATCATACGAGACACAAGTAAAAGTTGAGGTTGTCGACGCCATCGATACCTTCGACCCTGGTGGTGCCTTCGACGCCGAAGCCTTCGACGCCAGCTGCACCATACTTGCCATATGCGGCGACAGTGCTGAGCGCCTCTCCTCAATCGGCGCTGATAAAAAAAATATCGACGACTTCGACTATGTCGAAGCCTACTACCACAAAACCAGACAAGATTTATGCTCCACTCCCTAAAAAGGAATTCTTTAAATCTCTTACTTTAATGTTTCATTTGGCTTACTGTACGGTACACCCAATGTACCAGAGAGTTTTATCTCTGAAGAGTCCAGAATGAAGGACCTGTATGACAACTTGCAAACAGCAAGTGGGGTAGATACCTCGCCCTGAAACTTGAGTTTGGAAACCCAGAGGCTGGGGAGCATGCAGATGTGTCTTATACACAGCTCATGTCGAAAGTGGTCGAATACATGGGTTGGAGTAGACCCCCATTGCCCTATGAGCAAGATGACCTTACAGATATTCTGGAAAAGGGTCCACATCTGATTCTATTTTGCCTTTTCAAATGGCACTTCAAAAAAGCGTGGCTAGAAACTGGGAGACTCTGGAATCTAATCCGGCAGTCGACAAGAAAATGCTGCACCTCCAGTAGTGACCACAACTACCCGTCGAAACACCCCACTCCGGAGATTCTGGTGGTGCAGGCAGCTATGGCTACTTCCAAACAAGCAGCGTACCCTACCATCCCTCGTGATAGGGATGACAAGCGCATAGATGGATGGGCGAGGAAGGTATTTTCTGCATTGAGCATGGCACTAAAATCTGCCAACTCCACTTGTGCTCTCGTAAAGTTTTCGTATACTCTATGGGATTGTATTTCCATGGCGGCAGAGCACATTCCCGAAGGGGATGAAAAAGACGGCTTCTTAGCTATTGTTAGAGATGGAAAAGAGGCCATGTGCGAGTCCCTTCAATCAGGATTGGATTCTGCAGCTAGCATCAGCAGATCTATGGCTATCAGCACCGTTATACGCAGATTTGCGTTGTTGTGAAAGTTGGGTTTTGCACCTGATGCGCAATCTAGGCTTCTCAACATGCCTTTTGATGGGTCTCACCTTTTTAGCAACAAGGCTGACGAGAGCCTTGAGAAGTTGGAGACCTCAAAGGCGGCAGCCAAATCTTTAGGCGCCGCTATTAGGCAACCTCTGCCTTTTCATCCTAGTGGGCAACCTTGGAGGCGTAGATCTTTTCGCTACTACTCCTCAGTTGGAATGCGAGAGTAATGGCCAGTCAAAGAGACCAGAGAAGATTTCCTCATGGTGGGCGAGGTAGAGGTGCAAAGCCAGTTCAAGCAGCAGCCTCCTCACCATCGGCCTATGAAGCAGCCAAAGCAAGACCAGTCTGAGGTCTTGAGTCACAGTTCACCAGTGGGCGGCAGACTGTCTCAGTATCTGGAAGAATGTCGAGACATTACTTTGGATGCTTGGTCTTTGGAGACCGTAGCCCACGGTTACAGCCTTCCTTTTATAAAAAGACGTCAGAACAATCCACTGGCGAACCACTCTTTGAGGATTCCAGATCCGCTCTTTGTGCAGGAAATGTTAACCCTCCTACAGAAAGCTGCAATAGAACCAGTGCCTGTAGCGGAGAGGGACAAGGGTTGGTACGCCCCATATTTTTGGATACCCAAAAAGGACGGAGGACTGAGACCCATCTTGGACTTGAGATATTTGAACAAGTCCCTAAGGAAGGACAAGTTCAAGATGGTCACACTTTCTCAGGTCCTTCAGGCCCTCCAACTCCAGGATTGGTTGGTTTCATTGGACCTTCAGGATGCTCATTTTCATGTGCCAATACATCTCAAGCACAGAAAATGCCTCTGGTTCGCAGTTGGCGGTTCTCATTATCAATTTCGAGTTCTGCCATTTGGACGATTGGCTGATCAGGGCACGTTATCCCAAACAAGCCCTGGCTCATCTCAACGTCACCCACCACTCTCTTCACAGACTGGGCTTCTCCCTCAATTAAAAGAAGTCCCATATGACACCTTCCCAAAAGCTCCAGTACATCAAAGCGGTGCTAGATACATCCTTGGGAAAGAGCTCACCACCCGAGGTGAGGGCTCAAGACATTCTTCAGATGGTGACCAAATTTCAGAATTCCCACCGTCTACCGGCCTTCAATTTTCTGAGGTTGCTCTGCCTCATGGCATCCTGCATTTTTCTGGTGCCAGAGGCTCACCTGAGAATGAGATCCCATCAATGGGCTCTAAGAACACAATGGTGCCAGTTCTCAGAAAAGATGTCGGACCGTCTTCAGATTCCAACCAGGAACCCTTTTGGCAACCATGGCCGGGGATTACAGTAGTGACGGACGCCTCGCTAACGGGGTGGGGAGCCCATGCCAATGATCTGTCAGTCAGCGGTCGTTGGTCTCCATTGGAGTCCAATCTACATATCAATCTTTTGGATTTGAGGGCAATCAGACTAGCGCTGAAGGCCTTCCTGCCCTCTGTACAGGGAATGTCCTGATAATGACGGACAATACAGTGGCCATATACTACCTCAACAAGAAAGGAGGTGTAGGGTCATTACCACTGTGCAGAGTGGCAATGCACCTCTGGTATTGGCCAATTCAAGAAGGAATCTCCCTATCAGCAGTTCACCTAGCCGGAGAGGAGAACAGGGCAGCGGATGCTCTGAGCAGGCAGACCAAAGTCTCCCAGGAGTGGGAACTAGCTCAGGAAGTCCTTCAAGAGGTCTTAACCCTTTGGGGAACCCCTCAAGTAGATCTGTTTGCGACCAAGGTCAACCGGAAGTGCGAAAGATATTGCTCAAGGGAATTTTCACCAAGAGGAGCTCTAGGAGACTTGTTCATAGTGGACTGGTAATTTCCACTCCTGTACGCGTTTCCTCCCGTCCCTGTCATTCCTCATGTAAGCAGGAGGTTGAGAAGGTTCGGGAAACACATGATCCTAATTGCCACGGCTTGGGCCAGGAGGACGTGATACCTGGATATGTCCATCTGTCCTCCGATGCGTCTTCCACAAAGAAAGGACCTTCTCTCGCAAGAGGAGGGTCGGGTTCTCCATCCAGAGGTCAAGACTCTCAACCTTCACGCTTGGTTTCTGAAAGCCTGAGATATAAAGATTGAGACCTCCTGGATGACGTAAAGGAGGAGTTGCTTTCGGCCAGAAGGTCAGCTACAAAGTCTTTGTACCGTTGCCGCTGGAATATATTCTGCAACTGGTGCAAGGAAAAGAATATTGATCCTTTTTTATGTAAAACACCAGATGTTTTCTCTTTTCTCTTATCCTTTGCTAAGCTGGGACTCTAGATTGGTACCATTAAAGGCTACTTGGCGACACTGTCCATTTTTAAGCGCTCATCTGAGGAATGTTCCTATTTTAAAATTCCACTGTTGACTCAATTTCTAAAGGGGCTCACCAATGTGTTCCCTCCATCTCCTTTCCAGGTTCCAGTTTGGGACCTTAATCTGGTTTTAAAATTCCTGATGTGTGCACCATCTGAACCTCTGCACACATGTGCTTTAAGGTTATTAACCTTCAAAACCATCCTATTGGTAGCTCTGACATCAGCCCGTAGAGTGAGCGAGTTGCAGGCACTTTCATCTCAGCCACCCTTTACCATGTTCCACAAAGATAGGGTTGTTTTAAGGGTCAAACCTTCCCTTTTGCCCAAAATCATTTCTGATTTTCATTTAAGTCAGAAAATTGTTCTTCTTTATATCCCCTTCCTCATCCTGGTAAGGAGAGGTAAAGACTACACAGGTTAGACCCTCAGAGAGCGTTAATTATTTACATTTCAAGAATGTCTAAGTTGCAACTGTTCATCGGATATACACGACACAAGCTAGGTCAGGCTGTTTCCAAACAGACCTTGTCTAGATGGTTAATTCTGACAATATCAGAATGTTACAGACTGGCAGGGAAAGACCCTCCTGAAGGTTTATGAGCTCATTCCACAAGGGGCATGGCTACATCTACGGCCCTTCAAAGGGGCGTATCAATCAGGACTATTTGTGTAGCGGCAATGTGGTCTTCTATACACACGTTCACTAAGCATTATTCCCTGGATTCTTTCCTTGGTCAGGATAGTTTCTTTGGCAAGGCAGTCCTTCACTCTGTTCAAGAAAATTATGAATTCCAATTGTAATCCCTCTTCCAAACTTAATACTGCTTTGAGAGTCTGTCAAAGATGAGGAATACGTGGGAGGACACAATCCATTTGAAGAACAAGTTACTTACCCCTGGTAACATTCTTTCGACTGGATGTTCCTCCCACGTATTCCTCATCGCCCTCCCATCCTACCCCTCAGTAGAATTTCCCGTGCTATGACAGCTTCTGTTCCATCAAGGCTGAGTACGGTCACTCCTGTGTTTACTGGTATCTCTGCTGCAATAGGAGGGAAAAACAGAACTGAGGTCAACGGTCACTGCGCATGCTATATATTCCTTCGATGACATCATCCTCGACGGAGGCCTTCAAGGGACATCGACTCGATGCCATCGACGCACAGCGCCCTCTGCCGAAAAATCTTTTCTGAAGCAGCTGAAGTTGGGCAACAAGTTTCTTGAAGCAGCTAAAGTTGGACAACAAGTGTCAAAGATGAGGAATACATTGGGAGGACCATCCAGTCGAAAGAACGTTACCAGGTGTAAGTAACTTGTTCTTCTAGCACAACTCAGAATTTACACCTGCTTCTTCACAGCCAACTATCCGGTTCTTTGTGAAATTTCCAAATATTGAAGGCCGCACACAAAAAAGACAGATTTTTTTCAGTCGACTTTGGTGTGACCCTCAATGTTCTGAAATTCCACTATTTCAGGGGGCTTCAACCCCAACATCCCTGTCAACATATCCCCTCACTTCAGTGACTAAATCCAGGAGGTTTTACCCCTCAAACATACCTTTACTCCCCACCATTAACTTCACTACCAGCCTCCCCTCATATTCACCAGCACCTACACATATACAGACTCTTACCTTCTGCCTCTGTTGTTTCTGTCTTCTGCCAGGCCTGGACATGTCTGTCAGCCCCTGCGCGCACCTGTGTGCAGTAGGGGCATGACAATTATCTTTAGAAAGACCACTCTAAGCAGTCTCAGCGCAATCTTTCTAAAGCAATTGTTTTTTAATCGGTTAAAAAAAGGCCAAGTATCCATCCATTCTCTTTCCATTCACCCACCTACCTTTTCTCCTGTTCATGGGCTGCACCATTTCTTTATTGTCTTCACTTGCCTATTACCATACCCTTCATCATTCAACTTTGCTCCTTTCCTCTTTCCACCAACTCTTCTCCTTCCTTTCTCCCATGGGCTTCAGTCTCAACTTGGTCTAACATCTGCATCACTATCTGGCCTCCCTTTAATTAATTGATTAATCTTTTATTACGCACTTAGTACCAGAGGCCCGTCTCTAAGCACAGGACCGGGATTCTAACCTGTGTTGCTCTGCGTTGTCTTGCTTCCAGGACAAACGCATTGCTCCTGAGCTATCCTCCCATGTTCATCCTTCCCACACGCACCCGCACCCCCTAAATTTAGACAGACCCATTCTACCAGGATCTCCAACCACATATATTTCCCTATCCTACTGCACAACACCTACTCCTTCCTAATACCTCCTATCACTCTTTCACTTGATATTTGTAATGCACAGCCCCTCTGCAACAAGTATTTACATTACAGACCACTTTGACTAATATCACTCTCAACTTTGACTACTCGCTATCACAGAAATCTGGATTTCGCTTCATGACTTTGCTACACTAGCAGCTCACCACACTGATTATGCTACATTCTCCCCAACCTGTTGGGAAGGGCAACAGTTTGTGATTCCTTATCAATAATGGGCTCAAAACTGCCCGTTACCCCCATCTGACATCACCTTTTCCTTTTTTGAATATGCCACTATTCAACTCCTCTCTAATAATCCTCTCACAGTTCTCGCTCTTCATCGACATCCTGGACATCTCATCTCCTTCTTGAGCCACTTCCAACTGAAATCTCCACTGTCATGTTGGGAGACTTTAACCTCCCCAAGCCCTCTGCAGCCACCTGCTTTGAACTTAATTCCTTCCTATCTGACTACTTCCTTTTCTCCCCCAGGATCAGCCTACACACTCTGGGGGAAACTCTCTCGATCTTGTCTTTCAATGGATTGTTTTTCTCCCACAGATTCCTTATCAGATAGATATCCCCTTCAGCGTCAGCTGCTCAGAAAACCTTTAGTCGGGGGGTAGTACACCTCGACTCACCCGTCGATCCATCTTGACTGGATGGGGCGGTCGTCGCCTCCGGGCGTGATGGTGGTTGTTGTACATATCATCACTACGCCCCCGTACCGCAGTTCCTTTTTTCTGCACGCTCAACACGCTGCTCACTGGAACAATTCTCTTCAGAGAATGGTTTCCTCTATACATTTTACTCTTTATTCGACTCAATTTGGTCAGAATGTCCGCTGCCAAGGTGTCAAGTTTCAAACACGACAATGTCTGTATTTTGAGATGTCTGTTACCGACCCTCATGGTGTCTGCGTGTGGTACCTAAGTGCTGATCACGTCACCAAGTATTGTGGTTCCTAGGCTCCACGGCAGTGATTTTATCTCTAACTAGGCTGATTTAATAGTCTTGGTGGAGGGGCTACAGGATGCAAGTGGCTTAGACACTTCACCTGATTTGGAAATCCAGCAAAGCCATACTTATGGGCATGCAAATGCCCAGTTCCATGCTACCGTGGACAGGGTGGTAGATGCCCTAGGTTGGTGCTCCCCAGCTAAACCCCTGTCCGGTTATGAGCTTACTAACATTGTAGATCAAGGGCCTCCCACATAGCTATTGCTGACACTATTACCACCTTGTGGCAGAAACTGTGTTCCACCCCTCCCGTGAATGCTTAATTCACCAAGAAGTATAAGCCAGCGAGGGAAGATCCATCTTTTCTCTCCACCCATCCTACACCTGATGGGTTAGGTGTTCAGGCCGCCACGGTCAATACTAGACTGGCAACATCCATGTCCAATCTTCCTACGGTTAGGGAAGGTAAAAAGACTGACACTCTTGCAAAGAAAGTGTTCGCATTGGCCAGTATAGCCTGAACAGCAGTGAATGCATCCTGCGCATTTGCCAAGTACAACCATGCTCTATGGAAGACAATTCAGGATGCATCAGAAAATATTCCAGACGGAGGAAAGTGGGAGAGCCTCTTAAAGATAGTGGATGATGGGAAAGAGGTGGCCCGCCAGTCTTTGCAAACGGGCCTGGATGTCGCTAATTGCGTTGGTAGAGCAATGGGTTTGGCTGCTGCTCTAAGGAGACAGGAGTATTTACACAATTCAGATTTTTCACCTAATGTCCTAGTTACTGGATATTACCTATGATGGGGAAACCTTGTTCGTGCCTAAGACCGATGAGTGGTTAGTGGAATTTAAGGACTCAAAGCTTGCTGCACCTAGCTGTGCAACAGCCGGCGAACCCTTCCTTCAGTTTCACTTCCAGGGGAAGAGGGTACTGACAGTACCTTACTTTGGAAGGAAGACACTTCTCCTGCAACCCAGGCTGGTACAGAGGTGTTTCCCGCGCTCTGCATGACGCAGGTGGGCCTCTAAGGGCCAGCAGACAGCAACAGCTGGGGTGTCACCGCCCTGAAAGCCGCTTTTAGTTCTTCCCCAGGTTTCCCCATTTAGAGGAAGGATTGGCGAGCACTGGTCTAAGTGGCAAGATATCACCTCCAACAACTGGGCCCTGCAGATCATCAAATGGGGTTACTGTCTGCCCTTTCTGCAGAGACCGCCAGACAGACCACTCCCTTACTCTACAGCCAGAACAGGAGCTCCAGAAAGTACTGAGAGCCCTGCTATTGAAGAGTGTAGTGGAAGAGGTATCTCCCGAGCAGAGAGGATTGGGTTGTTATTCCCGGTATTCCCTGATACCCAAGAAAGAGAGAGGACTTCGTCCCATTTTGGATCTCAGGGCTTTGAACAAGTTCCTGACGAAGGACAAATTCAAAATGGTGACGCTGCGAGAAATCCTCCACACTCTTCGGCTTCAGGACTGGCTGGTGTTGTTAGATCTCCATGATGCGTATTTCCACATGCACATCCATCGGAGGGACAGGGAATTATTGCGATTCCTGCTAGAGGACAAGCACTACCAGTTCAAGGTGCTTTTCTTTGTTTGACCTCACACCCCTGGTCTTCAACAAGCTGATGGCGGTAGTCGCAGTCCACCTCAAGAGATCCAGCGTTCATGTATTTCCATACATGGACGATTGGCTGATCCGAGGGAAGTCGGCAGAGCAGGTTTTGTCTCATCTTGAGGACACGTGCTCGCTGTTGTACAGGCTGGGCTTCTCCCTGAACCTTCAGAAGTCCCACACAACACCAACACAAAGGCTCCAGTTCATCTGAGCAATCCTGGATACTCGGGAAGGGAAGTCACCAGTGTCAGACAGATGGTACATCTGTTCCAGAATCACACCAGCTTACCAGTGGTTTCCTTCCTCGACCTCTTAGGCATCATGGCCTCGTACATTTTTCTAGTGCCAGATGCCAGACTGCACAGGCGGTCCCTGCAGTGGCTAGTAAGGGGTCAGTGGTCACAGTACTTCAGAACCTTGATGGATGTTCTAAAGGTGTCCTGGTCGGTGACCAACGATCTCTCTTGGTGGACCAACAGCAACAACATGATGGTGGGGGAACCTTTCTGGCCTCCATAGGCCCATGTCAGGGTGGTCACAGATGGTTCTCTGAAAGGTTGGGGGCTCACTGCGGGGATTTGCCGGTGAGCAGCCTTTGGTCCCCAATGAAGAGCCAGTGGCACATCATCAGGCTGGAACTGCAAGCGATCAGGTTAGCCGTGAAAGCTTTTGCGCCTTCTGTCAAGGGGAAACACAGCCCAATCGTGACAGACGTGCCGCTTAAAAAAACATTGGTGGAAGACTGGCTCAGTCACGTGTTTGATAACACTACCGAGAGCTCTATGGATGGCACATCAAGGTCAGCCAAAATCGCTTTACATTAATCCAATAACACAAACAATATGTTAAGTTTGAAACGCACTAAACAAAAAAAGAATTTATCATCATTTCCCTCCCCTCTACCCCTAATACACAACAATCCGGATTTCTCTCTGGCCTCCCACCCCAATACCTTACATCAATAGCAGGACAGTCACTTGTGTTATATATCAAACATGTTCAGATATGGACACATGATATCCTTTGTGGTTTGCAAATGAAACTTTGCACTTACCGAGCAGGACAGACTACGGTACTTTCAAATAAGGCGCTGGGTGTTAAATGGAGAGATAAAACCAACTGCATGTAGATTCTTAACTAGGTTTGAAAAATTCATAACCTCAATTACGTAATTTAAAGGTATAATATTCAACATTTACAGGATTCTACTAGACCTGAACTCGATGTCATACTCCTCCTATACAGCAAAATCGGAGAAAGACTTAGGGAAACTGATACCAGACGCTGAATGGAAAGTCATCTGTAACAGAGCAAAGAAAACATCTATGTGTATCCATCTTAAAGAAGTAGCTTATAAGTTGGTATTCAGGTGGTACATAACCCCTCAATTAAGACTAAATCGTTGTTTCCGTAGTATCTCTAGTGGGTTCTGGCGCACCAGAGGGAGAGAAGGTTCATTACTTCACATATGGTGGGAGTCGCCAGATATCGTGAATTTTTGTAAAGAAATCATTAAGTATGTCTCAGAAGTCACTGGGAAGCATGTTATGTAGGATCCAGAGGTGATATTACTGGATACACTAGTCAGAGATTCATATCCACTAAATTCTGAGGGGCAGGGGTCAGCAAAGCAATGCTACTTGCAGCCAAACTAGTTATTGGCGCTCTGTGGCGAAAGCTGGACAAACCCTAACCCAACCGGTGGTGGAACAAACTCTGGCATTTACTAGCAATGGCGAAACTAACAACAGACCTAACGGGCAATAGAAGCGTATTTGCCAGGAAATGGAACATGCTAATCCAGTTACTACAAAAAGGGGTGTGAGGAGGTCACAACGAAGGGGGGGGGCGAGGCCTTTCCTTTTATGTATTATGAAGGTCAAACAGGTTTAGGACTCGCAACATTTGAGGACATGATAGCTCTTGTAAATCTTTTTGTAGTAACTGGATTATTCTTAAGGAGTTTCCGGAACTTAAGTAGATCCGTCTTAAGTCTGAAAGGGGCAGTGAAGCCATTCAAGAGGGAGGCTCTTGCAAGGAAAGAGATCTACCCCCATTCTCTGCTTGCAGAAACGTTTGACCTGTAGAGAGTTTGAGCTAGAGGACCGAAGGACTCTAACAGAGGTATTTAGAGAGGGAAAGTTGGATATAGTGCGGTCTCAGGCCCCAGAAAGCCTTGTGAATGATGCAGAGGGTCTTGAATGTGATCCTAGCAGCCACCGAGAGCCAGTGGAGAGATTTTAGGGCTGGAAAGATGCAGTCCCTGGGCTTGGGGCCAAGGATAAGTCTTGCAGTCCTATTCTTGATTAGTTGGAAAGGGCTTAGGGAGGAAAGAGGCAGATTGAGAAATAGGCTGTTGCAGTAGTCAGCCTGGTGAGAACCAGAGCTCTGGAGACATTGAGTTTCTGGGGCTAGAGAGATGCGGTCCCTGGGCTTGAGGCCAAGGATAAGTCTTGCAGTCCTATTCTGGATTAGTTGGAGAGGGAGGGAAGAGGCAGATTGAGAAAGAGGCCGTTGCAGTAGACCAGTCTGGAGAGAACCATAGCTCTGGAGACATTGAGTTTCTGGGGGAAGGTGAACAAAGGGAGAATGCCTCTTAGGATGTAGAACTGAAAGGGGGCCTTATTGGCAAGGTGAGAAGGAGAGAGCAGAGTCGATGATGACTCCTAGGTTTTTTGACTCACGAGAGGGTGAGGAGAGGGAGCCCAAGAAGGGCGGAAGAAATTAGGGACGAAAGAAGGGCCAGGAGTTCCAATGAGAAGGATCTCAGTCTTACTGGTGTTAAGACAGAGTTCATTACCAAGCCACCATGCCTGAATAGCAGTAAGACAATCGGGAACGAGAAAGGAAGAAGGGGAGGTAGAGGAAGGCAGCTTAAAGGAAAGCAGTGTGTCATCGGCATAACAGTGGAAATGAGGAGAGAAGGTGGAGATCAAGTGGACAAGATGGGCAAGGTAAATGTTGAAAAGTCATGGTGAGATGATAGAGCCCTGAAGGAAGTCACAGGTAGAGAGTGAGGTAGAGGAGAGAAAAGGGCACATTTGAACCTGGGAGGGCCGATTCAAAAGGAAAGAAGTCAACCAAGCCAGCCCCCGGTCCGTGATGCCCAGAGTATCACAGAGACAATTTAAGTGGGTGGCATGATTGACAGTGTTAAAGGCAGAGGACAGGTTCAGGAGGATGAGAACAGAAGGAGAGCAGGAGTCAAGATTAGAGAGCAAATCGCCACAGTTGTTCAGGAGAGCAGTTTCAGTTCCTCTGGCTGCTCTGAAGCCAGACTGGTGGCAATGGAGACAGACAACAGCTACATTTTGGTAGATTAGTTGGGAAATTGCCAACTTCTTCAATAGTTTGCCCAAGAAGGGGGTAGTGGAAGTAGGGCTGTAGTTAGCAAATCAGGAAGGGTCTGCAGACGGCTTTATTAAGAGGGGGTGCACATGGGAGTGCTTGTGAGGTTGTGAGAAGGCGCCAGTGGCAAAAGAGTGGTGGCAGAACTCAGCCAAATTGGGAGCGAGGGTGGGGATATTGTCCTTGATAGTTCTAGAGGAGCAGGCATCACCTGTTTGTAGGAGACTCTCATAGAGCAAACAGTCTTGGTGACCTCATCCGGTGCTATAGACGAGAAGGAGGGAAGGAGATAGAGAGGGACCAAGGGAGGCCTGAGAACAAGTGGAGGAGGGAGTGAGGAGTAGCGTGAGGACAGGATGTCCTGAGTTTTTGTTTTGAAGTTGGAGGCCAAGGCTGTGCAGATTGCCTGGGAAGGAAGAGGAGAAGTTGACATTGCAGTAGTATTGGCAAGTTCCTTACAGATTATGAGAAGTTTGGCTGTGTTGTTGGTGGCCCCAGAGAAATGCAGGCTTGGATATGGGCCCTCTTCTTTGACCGGATGGAGAGTGTAGAGGAGTAGCCAAGTGCCTCTACCAGAAGTCCCGCCCCCATTTTGCCTATATGTTGGCAGCCTGAAATTGCGACATGCGCAACGCCAGTGATTATATCTATACCGCGAAGAGTCCTTGAAACAAGGTATCCATTGAGTAAAACCTACATGATGTATACGCAAAGAAATGACAGTTTTCTAAAGGATGTTCTGGAAGAATTGTGAAGATAAATGAAGGAAATGACTGGTGACGTCACATGAAGCAGAAATGACGCACCCAGAAGAGATGAAGAAGGTGAATAGACCGTATAGAATCTAATGATGAAGTAAAGAATTACCACCAATATATATATATATATAAATATATATATAGAAAAAAGGACTGGGAACCAATCCGGATTACATCGGCACTCCGGCTGTGATCGAAGCGAAAGGCTGGATGTCTTCAATAAATCCACACACAGACTTGTATTCCGTGCAGTCAAAGTGTCCTTTATTGTTTAAGATACATGGACAAAGGAGGCAGCAACGGTCTTAGGTGCAAGAAGGAACGACGCGTTTCACCCTACTCGGGCTTCGTCAGGTAAGTGACATAGAGAGAGGACTGTGGTATTATATAGACAAGTGTATGAGTCCTTTTTCAATGTTTTGCACTAAGATAAGGTAACAAGTGGTAGGCAAAAATGCAGCCATGTTGGAACCTGCATAACAACACAGTTCAGTGCATTTAAAAGAGACACGGCATTTTCATAGACAGTGTAGCGGTTTGAAACACGTTTGTTTAATCAAACCAAATGTCCCAAGTGGGTAAGGGATGGACAGAAAGCCTGAGATTGCTGATATTGAATCACTGATATTAAATCATGTGGTTTCATCTTGGTATTTGCCAATGTCAATAAAATTAGGTAAGACAATCGTACACCGTTTTCTATTGTGCTGGGTATGTTGAATTCGGCCCAAGTGGGCTGACACATTGTCTCAACATGGATTGAAGTGTGCTCTCAAAAAATTGTTTTACAACATATATGTTGCTGATATCAAAATTGAGATATGCAGGTGTTGTATAGGTAATAAAGTGCTGCATGCTTTGTAAACATTGAAAAACGGTTGTTTGATAAAGTGCTGAGTGCTATCAATAAAGTGCATAGTATAAAGTGCATATTGCAAAATCGCAAGTGATAGGGAATTAAATCTAGAGGCGGTACTTAACCCTTGCGGGTGCCTCTAATATGTATTCTATCCCACTCTGATCTCTGTATATCATAAGTTTCAAAAATGTTGATATTAATGGGCAGTGTGTTACCCTCGCGGGCGCCCAGATGCTGTGACATGAGGCTGTGTATAACCCTTGCGGGTGCCTCACATATTGGTCGATTCCACTATGCATAACTATACATTAGAAGAGACATATAATCCATGATATATATTATGAATGTTCATAATGAAACATATAGGTGGTCTAATATGTACACATGGGCAGTGTGTTACCCTTGCGGGCGCCTATATGTTATGACTGTACCAACCTGTATATTTAGCAAGGTAGTAAAAAGTAATTAATGCACATGCAAGAATAAATATTGCCTTCTAAAATTGTTGTACGGACATATTATGAAAAAAGTTTTGAAACATTTTTTTTAAAAATAGTTAAGTTGCTTGATGTTATATGTTAAAATTACTCCTTATAATTCAAGTACACACGATTTAAGGTGCATAGTGCTGGATGTCACATTCATGTGTTGGTGTTTTATGCTAGAAAGTTTTTATAGTGGATATGGGGCATGAGGCATAATATTTTTAACATTTAAATTATTGCCTTCTCCCATACTTCAAATCCATCAATTACATTTAAAACAATTCTGCGATTAATGCACATTGTTTTGAGGGAACTTGCAATACATTTGACAACTAAATGATAAATGCACTTTACATATTGGTAAAAACAGCACTAGATAGAGCTAAAAATAAAACATCCTCTCCCTGAACTAAGTTGCTAATTTAAAATGATTGGTGATATAAAACAACACACAATCAAAGTGAAAAACTGCTTGCATGAAAAAACCGTGTAGGGATGCATAGGCGTCCAAATTGGACTCAATTTTCTAAAAACCTTATTTCATTGTACATATCCACCAAATAGACAAGATATACAAAAAATGCAAATAATATATATAGAATTTTCAGAGATGCAGAAACATTGGAAAAATTGGAAAAATTCGGAAGGGCTATAAGTGATCGAGATTTGAAGTCTTTAAATGTTTAGGATCCCAAAAATGCATATAGTTCTTCGTCACGATTGTGACCTCCTGGATACTTGGTGTTAAAATCTACTATATATCTGGATTCCATTTGTCTGAGTGTTCGTAGTCTGTCCCCTCCTCTTGGGTGAATTGTGGCTGAGTCAATAATGAAATACTTGAAAGAACTGGTGTCATTTTGATGTACTTCTTTAAAATGTTTAGCAAGTGGGTAAGACATATCATGATTTTTGATTGCACGTAGATGTTGCAATATTCTTAGCCTAGCTTCTAGTTTGGTGCTACCTACATACCATAAATTGCAGGAACAAATAATCACATAGATGGTAAATTGTGTAAAACATCTCAGATCTTGTTTGATTTTAACTTCTTTCTTGGTCCGAGGATGTAGGAATATTTTCATATTTATTCCATGACGACATGCTTTACATTTAGCACAAGTAAAAAAAAACGATATTTCGGTGGGTAGCCAGGTGTTAGTACTTTGTTTGGGCGATCGGAACATACTCGGTGATAGTTTACTTTGTATTGAAGGTGGTTTTCTGTAGGTCATGGTGGCATGTGTTGGCAAGTATAGAGTAATGTCCTGGTCTCTTTTCAAGAGATGCCAGTGTTTCTTTAAGATTTGTTTGATTTCTTTTGCTCCAGAATTGAAAGTGGTAATGAATCTGAGTGCGCAATCTTCATGTGATTGATCCTTTATTGAATTTTTGATTGTATTTCTTTTGGCTAGAATCATCTCTCGGGTTTTCTTGCAGGTTTGATCGTAGGCTTTGTTAATAACTGTTTTCTTATAGCCTCGATTTAAGAATCTAGCCGCAGTTTTTTTGGCATTTTTTTCCCATGTTTCATTCTCACTACAGTTTCTTTTTACCCGTAAGAACTCTCCGTATGGAATACTGTTTTTGAGACTTTGTGGATGCGCGCTGGTTGCATGTAATAGTGTATTAGTACTTGTTTCTTTTCTGTGCAGTTCTGTACTTATGCTGTTTCCAACAATTTTCACTTTAATATCTAAATAGACTATTTCTGTTTTACTATGATGTTCTGTAAATTGTAGATTCTGCTGATTTTGATTCAGAGTATGAAAGAAAGTTATCCATTCAGTGTTCGTCCCGCTCCAAATAATAAAAAGATCATCAATGTATCTTTGCCACATGATTACTTTATCTGTATGTTCTTTATAGTTGTCCTTATGAAAAAGGTCTTCTTCCCAAGCACCCATGTATAGATTAGCAAAGGTAGGAGCCACTGCTGTACCCATTGCCGTGCCGCAGATTTGTTTGTAATATTTGGAATCAAACATAAATGTGTTGTGTGTTAAAATGAAAGAAAGCATATCCAAGAGCGTAATCGAGTGTTCTCGATAACTTAACGATCTGGTTGACAGGAATCTTTTAACTGCTTGCAAACCTTTTGAATGAGTGATGCATGTGTAAAGGGAAACAACATCTAATGTGACCAAAAGATAGTTGGATTGCCAAGGAATATGTGCAATTTGGTTCAGAAAAGCTGTGGTATCCTTTGTATATGAAGGTAACGTTTCCACAAAGGGAAACAAAAAGTTGTCAACAAATTTGGAGGTATTTTCAAATAAGGAGTCTATTGATGCCACAATGGGTCTTCCAGGTGGTCTAATCAGAGATTTGTGAACTTTCGGTATAAAGTGTATGATTGGTGTTTTGGGATGGTCTTTGGTTAGATATTGTTTCTCTTTAGTAGTGATGAGTTCCAAACCATGCCATTGGTCCAACATAATATCATATTGTACTTTGTACTCTGGATAGGGGTTACAGGGCAGTTTGACATAATTACTGGTGTCATTTAACTGCCGAGCTGCTTCTGCTTGGTAGTCTTTGGTGTTAAGGACTACCACATTTCCACCTTTGTCCGAAGATCTCATAATAATCGATGTATCCGCTTGTAAATTTTCCATCGCTGTATGCTGCAATCTCGTCAAGTTCTGAACTGTGCTTGGTCTGATCGTCACTTTTTTGAGGCCATCTATAACAAGATCTTCAAATAGATCTATCGTAGGACAAAATAGATTGGAGGGATTAAATTTGGACTTATTTTTCATACCACTGGGAGCTGCCATACCGGTATCTATTTCTGTTGGTAATTAAATATATATATATGTGTGTATAGAATCTGGATGTTCCACGACGCATTTTAGCAAACTAGGACCCCGTGAACAGAAGGGCTGAAAGTGTGGCGCAGTTGAATAAAACAGCTGACGGCGAAGGAAGATTTGAGAAGGCTTGTCTGGCCCAGTGCCAAGGGTTGGGGCAGCCAAAAAACTGGTTATCTATTCGGGAACATACAAGGAACGTGAGAAGCAAGACGTGCTCCTGTTGAGGTGTAATTGAAAGACACTAGAACTGCAAGGTTTTATTCATTTAATAGTATTAAATACAACAAAGGAGCTCAAAACACGGTCTCCTGTCACATGGTCAAGATGAGAATAGACTTTGGGAGAGCTACACCGAGACCAGAAGATAAGGCCATGCTCGCACTCCCTTTTATTCTCAGGCGCAGTAATACTTGCAAGGACGAGTTCAAAGGACTAATGGAATGGCAGGCAGTAGAAGTGATGATGGATGTTGGGCTAATTGGGTGGGGAGGCATGACCAAGTCCAACCCTCCAGCACCTGAGGTACCAGCTTGCGTGCTGCTAGCGAGTGGAATATTCCAGAAGGGTACAAGCATGCCAACCAATTGTAGAGGGCCACGTAGCAGAGAGCCCTATAGTTTGAAGGCCAATGAAAGGTTGTGTATTTTTATGACACAGAAGATTACTTGCACTAGGGGTGGGCACAGCTGTCCAGCTGATCGTAGAGACCCCATCCCAGTCCAGTCCCCCATAGAAAGTATACTTAGATGTTCCCTTTAAGCCTCCCACAATCTAGATTAGGTTTTCTTATTTTGCCACGTAGTATGACGTCAGTGATGACAAGGTTTTGCTATAAAAGAATGCTTTTTTATGAAATGTATTGAGAGAATACTTGTGCGGCGTCCGTTGATGTCCGTTGTACTCCCTGTTTTAGACAAATGCAATTAAAAACGGTTATGTTTTGCCAACTTTGTGAGTCGGCCTGATTATTGATGTTATAGTAAGTAAGAACTGCATTCCCATCCATCTCAGATAGTGTTACCTCGTCTTAAAGGGCCTACAGGTTCAAGAGTCTGTAATGCCTTTGAAGCAGATGGCAGGCCATTTTGCCAGAGGCTGTGCGAAAAGCCAACCATTTCTCTCCCGCAACTCTACACTTGCTTAGCAGCGAGGCTAGGTCGGAATTGTTCCAACTGTTGCATTTGGAGGAAGGTTTCATGCGGATCCTTATGGCAGGGGCAAGGAGATGAAGATAAGCAAGGACTGCGTCAGAATGAGAGTCAGGAGTAGGAGTAGGGGGAGGGATAAAAGAGGCAGAAAAGGCAGCTACTGACACTCGCTTCATAGGTTGGATGAAGGAGAAGGAGGCTGGCAGTGCAGACAGAGGCTTACCCAGGGAGCCCAGCAGCTCCAGGTGAGAGGAGAAGAGAGAATGATCAGACCAAGAGACAGGTATACTGAGAGGGTTAGAGAGAGAGAGGTCAGCTGAGATGAGTGCATCCAGAGTGTGCCCGGCTGAGTGGGTCAGCCCAGAGGGAAGAATGGTGCGGAAGGGGAGGGCTGCATCGGGGGAATCAAGATGAAACGTCTCTGAGGAGGAGAAGCTTAGAGGTAGAGGTCCGGAGATAAGAGGTAAGGTCGGCCCACTCCGATAGGAATAGGGAGACCGGCCCAGGGGTCCTGTAGATGGTAGCGAGAGTGATCAATAGGGTATGGGAGACAAGACATACAAACGAGGAGTAGCACTCAATGGTATGCTGGAAGCTGGGATCCATTCAGGGAAGACAAGGACCACACTGCCTCCTGTCCGGTGAGGCCTGGACTTGAAGAGTATCTTGTGCCCCTCAGGAAGAAGAGTGACAAAAGCAGTGACAGAGCTGGCATTGAACCACATCTCGCTGAGCGTGAGGACGTCAAGGTCAAAGCCTTCAAGGGGGTGACAATTGTCAGAAGAGTGTTTGAATGCAGAGCGAGAATTGAAGCTAAGTGAAGCTGGTTGCCCCTTTAAAGGTTTTCCGAGGAGGGGTACAGGGATGGGGTACCAAAACCAGAGAAGGGGAAGAAGGAAGAGGGCTGGAAGTTAGAGGAGTGGCAGAGAAGGGAGGAATTTGAAGAGAGATGGAAGACACCTCTCAAGAAGGAGGGGGTTGGACTGAGAGCCCTGGGCCATGATAGTGCCAATCAGGTAGACATTACTGATGCACCTGGATGATGAGCAGTGTGCCAAGAGCGCTTCCCATCTGGTTCCACCATTAATGGGTGACGAAGAGAAAGGGGAGAGGACAGAAACCATATGGGAGTCCATAGGTCAGGAGAGGGAACGACAAAGAGAATGTCAGTGATAGTCTGCCTGGAGGAAACATTGACATAGGTGTCGGCAATGGGCAGACCAGGGTATAGACCAGGAGACCATTCTTAAACTTTTTCCTTCCAGGCTTTGAAACCGAGGGAGGATAGGAGATAGAGACGCAATTATAAATGTCAGAGGAGATGGAGACCACCATAAGGAGCGGGAGGGATACAAATGCCCTGGTGAGGGCGAGAGACAGAGAACTGCACAGTGCACGAAATAACTCACCTTGCGGCCTAGAAGCCAAGCAGGAACAGATGAAGCAGGTCATTTAAACAAGATTCAAATGAGAGCTGCAGAGTTACAAAATACCTCAATTTGAAAGTTCAAACATACATTAGGACTGCCAGAGCAGCGCAACTCATTTTACATAACCTAGATATGGAATTTCAAGCAGGGAAAAACAGGGCAACAGGTATTAGAGGCACCTAAGTTTGAATTTCAAACAGTCATAAAATGCAGGTAATTTGGCATGGCAACAGATTTTATACAACTTCTAAGTTTGAGTTTCAAGGCAGGCATGAAATACAGGCAATTTGGCCTGGCAACAGATTTTAAAAGTGCCTAGATTTGGGTTTCAACACAGTGTGGGATTAGTCTTGGGCCAGAACCTCTGCTCAAGCCAGAACCTTGCTGAACTCATTCTTAACCTGACTTCTGCTTCCACGAATAGGGATACTTCCAACCATTTACAATTATTTCACTGTGGAGTATCTGTTACCTCACAGGACAAAGTAACATTTTTGTCTTGGACCTGTTAACTGTCTTTTGCCTACCTGCAGCCCCATTATAGCCCAACTCAGAACTTACACCTGCTTCTTCACGGCCAACTATCCGGTTCTTTGTGAAATTTCTGAATATTGAAGGCCCACACAAAAAAGACAGATTCGTTTCAGCCAATTTTGGTGCGGCCCTCAATCTTTTGAAACTCCACTATTTCAGAGTGGGGTTTCACCACTCAACCACCCTGTCAACCTATTGAAGGTACGCCCCTGAACGCTCACACCAAAGAGAATACAACCCACTATGCAAGAAAGGCCCAAGTCGATCTTTTAAGGATAACAAGTTTAATCTCACACGCAGGTGAGAGCAACAGCAAAGAACTCTGTTGCTACGAACGTTCTGTCGAAAAGTAGCTCAAGCAGAATCTTATAAAACAAAGCATTGTCACAACTGACACAATACATACAGCAAAAATCCTGCAGGCTGATTGGTTGGACCCTATGCAGATACCACCTTTATCCATAACGGATGGTAGTTTATTGGTCCCAGCCCAGTCCCTCCATCTTCCTTCACATGGGTGCTGCAGGGCTCATCTTCTCACACTGAAGGTCAGAAAACAAATTAATTATACTCCTACTATACAGCTTGTTTTATCACTTGTACTGTGCACTTGGCAGGCCTTAAAACTGACACACAGGAGGTTCTGGGGCACTCGAACCTTCACACACACATTTCACTCACTCCCTCCGCACCATCCGGCTCAAAGGTCTCCACTCTCATTTATCCCTCCTAGCACCTCACAATACAAATCACACGATTGTCGCTTCAACAATATGCCCTGTCCATCCTCTTAGAACATTTCAGGACTTGTTACTTTGCGGTTGGTGATCAAAGGACACCTGGTGCCATGGAATTTGGAGATCTTAGGGTTTAGGCAGTTATATGGGATATAACTTGTAGTCACCCGGGAATGGGCCGGGTCATGCTTTGACCTATATGAGATAACATGCATACCAGGTGCCGGACTCTAATCACGGGCTTGTAGGGCACATTCTTCTTAGGTTAAAAACACATCTTTTCAACACGTTCAAAAACAATGAATAAACAGTGTGGCGGGTGAGGGTGCAAACTGTCCTCATGGGAGCTTGGGCATGACTGGCGGTTTTTGTGACCTCGTGGATTTGGGCCATCTCCATGTAATGCTGCATTTCCCACGCAAATCTTCTTGTATACCTATGATTATTAATTTCTATGCAAAATAGGAATGCTGGCCGTGCCTTGGGCCACACCATGTAGGTAAACTGTACTTGGTTATGTTAGCATGGGGTCCTGCTGGATGGGAAACTGTCCTCCCTCCCTCTTGGCTCATCACATTGCCTCAAATGTATCTCACCTTACATTAAAGCGCCTAAGGGGGACAGGGCTGCCCCTTCCCAACATTCCTCCCTTTCGTTACTTTTACAGTAACTAATTCTGCAATGGCTTTGTGCTCCCGCTCCCCAGTTTCTACATCCACATATGGCTATTCCTCTTTACTGGCACCCACGCCCTGCGCACTGATCGCAAACTCTCCCCCCCTACGCAAGTACTCTTCAGTTTAACAGGTCATGTAAATGTGTCCCCCTCCCCCGCCAGGTCCACCCAAACCTCTGTGTAACTTTCTGGATCAGAGGTGTGGAAATTATAGTGTGGTATAGAGGATGAACTTCATCTCCATATGGGATGGGGGATTATTTCATACTCCGGGCCACCCTTTGGGACATCAGTTTGTCCTTCAATGTTTTAGTTCCGCTTTGAACCCCCAATTGATACTATCATTCTTGCGCTATCAGGTGCCACGGTGGCACAGCATCAAGGAACCAGCTGACAAGTGCAGAAATGACCAGGATGAACACAATGATGGGCATTATTATATCTTCATGATCCCTCCTTGCCCGACTGGCCCAGTTAAATGTCATAGTCAACTAATCACTGTCCTGAATTCCTCCCTTCTCATTCATGCGAACACCCAGGCCATGGACGGCTGCAATGATGTGGGATAGTGTCACACCGCTTCCTACTCAGCCGAAGACACGCCCCTCCGCTTCTACCACTATCAGCGCTTCCCGGCACACACGCTCAGATTCCTGCACAGCATTTCCCACTCACGTTCCACACGGCAGGGCACGGCGTGGCATGTTTGGCGGTACAGGCATTTATCGCCCTTCACTGCGGTGGCAAACCAAGTGGAGACTTTTGCAATCCAGGAACTCGTATCTTCCGCGGAGATCAGTGCTGCCCGGCGCGTCACGGACTATGTGACCCTGGTTTCCTAGCAACGCGGCAACGCTTTCGGTTCGCTTCCACGTGACGTTGTCACGTGTGTCCCTTCCAGGGATAAAAAGAGTTCGGAAACCGAAGGCGTTGCTTCACAGCTGTTTCAATCAGGATTACGTGACGTACTCTCTTCGTTCTACAGACCTGTTTTCATTGTCGACCTACGCCTGCTCCACGGATTGTCTCTGCTTAGCCCTTCTCTGACTCTGGAACTTTGGAACTTTGGATTGCCTATCATTGACCTACGCCTGCTCCACGGATCATCTTTGCTTAGCCCTTCTCTGATTCTGGAACTTTGGAACATTGGATTGCCTGTTGCCGACCTACGCTTAGTACACGGATTGTTTTTTGCTTCACCCTTCACTGACGCTGGAACATTTGATCATCAAGTTTCTGACCTCGGATTTCCACGTGTTTCCAGTTGGACCTCGGTCCTACAATAGGTGGTTGCCTGCTATACCCTACAGCCTTGTCCCGCCACAGTCTGGAGGTTCACACCTCTTCCAAGTCCTCACAGGTATTTTAGTATCTGCTATTTACATACAAGTAATTGTGTCTTGCTTTCATACTTACATAACCATTGTACCTTGCCTTACAGCGCTCAAGGGATTCTTCCGGCTGTCCCGCGTCCTGGTTTGGGGACTTCCACCTGTGGCCTTAATAATCACGCTGACAGTATTTTAGGTGTTGTCAGGGTGTTTCTTGGGGACAGAGGGGTAGTTCATACTCTACACGACCAACGAACTTCGTAACAGACTGTGAAGCCTTTTTGGTCGTCCGGAGTATGAATCCCTCCGCCGGGGATCCAGTGACCGCCTTATTGCAGGCAGTGGCGGCCCTTAGGACCGACATGGTTACCGCCACGACGGCCATACATCACCGCCTGGACGCCTTACAGAGCACGCGTTTCCCATTACCCGCAGATGCCGATTTCGGGGACCCAGTTCCCCCAGTCCAGCCAACACCTGTCACGGCCCCTGCACCCACTCCTGTATGGTTTCCTACACCCGTCCCTCTTGCTGCACCAGAACGCTACCAGGGGGATCCCCGGAAATATCGTACATTTGTTAATCAATGCAAATTACATTTTTTGTGCCGGCCCTTAGCGTTTCCTGATTCTGTTACGAAAGCCGCGTTTCTTCTGTCCCATTTGTCTGGGGTTGCGGCCACTTGGGCGAATCCAATGATGGAAAGCGATCATCCCGCTCTGTACGATTTCGATCTTCTGGTATCAGAAATGGCCAAAGTCTTTGATACGCGCTATAAGGCCCAATCAAGGGATCTCGAACTCCTGGATCTTACACAAGGTAAACAATCATTGATAGAATACATTACTAAGTATAATCAACTCGCTGCTGAAACATCCTGGCCAGAGGAGAAGAAAGCAATCGTATTCTATCGCGGCCTATGCAACACCATGAAGGATGCCCTTTCAGTGGTTCCTGCCCTTCCCTCGGTATTTTCGGATCTGGTGGATCTCGCTTTACAGGTTGACGCAAGGAGATCCGAGAGAAGGGCCGAAACTACGTTCTCTAGTCAATCTGGGCCTTCCGTTCTTACCACCCCTGCTGAACCCATGCAAGTAGGCGGTATCCGTAGTCCGATAACATCATCCGAACGAGAACGGCGAAGAAACAATAACGCCTGTTTTTATTGCGGGTTAAACGGACACTTTGTAAGGGAATGCCCCCGACGCCCCAAGAACAAAACTTCGGGTTTTCAGAAGGCTCGCCCATGATACAGGGGGTACCGGCGAGCCTGTCTATGACCCCCTCTGAACCCATCTTCGGGCCTATCAGACCAGTGGTACTTCATGCTCTACTAAAACCCACTAGGGAGATCGCTCACACAGTTCATATTGTAGTTGATTCTGGGGCCACTGGTTGTTTCATCGATATTCCCTTGGCCCATCGTCTCAATCTGCCCCTGGTCAGGAAAAAGCATCCAGAGCCGGTAAACGCCGTGGACGGCACTTCCCTGTCCTCCGGCCCAATCAGGTTCCAGACTGCGCCAATGGAAGTAGTGATACAAAACATCCATAGAGAAACCATGTCGTTTGACCTCATCGATACACCACAGTTCGGCATCATATTGGGAATTCCCTGGTTAAGGCAACACAACCCATTGATCAACTGGGGAAACGGACAAGTCACGTTTGAATCCGAGGTGTGTCAACGGTTTTGTCTCATCGAAGCTGATCCGCTGTCCACTCCTGCCACGATCCTTGGTGCCATGGCTGCCACTCATATCGACGACATCGTTCCTAATCCTTCGTCGTCGCACACGGTGGGGGCCGTTACAGCTAACATACCCGCTGCCTATCATGATTTCCATATGGTTTTTGACAAAGTCACCGCTGAGGGTTTACCCCCGCATAGACCATATGATTGTCCGATTGATCTGGTTCCGGAGGCTCCCATTCCCAGAGGTAGGGTTTATTCATTGTCACAGTCAGAGGAGCAAGCTCTTAAAGAATACATACAACAGGCTTTGCAGTTGGGTCACATACGGCCCTCTTGTTCTCCAGCTGCCAGTCCAATCTTCTTTGTGCCAAAGAAGGAGGGCGATCTACGTCCATGTGTGGATTACAGACGGTTGAATTCCATCACCATAAAAAACAGGTACCCACTTCCGCTCATTTCCACGCTGTTGGACAGGTTGACTAAGGCTTCTATCTTCACTAAATTGGACCTAAGAGGGGCGTACAACCTGATTCGTATCCGGCTTGGGGACGAGTGGAAGACAGCGTTCTGCTCCCGACAGGGATTATTCGAATATACAGTAATGCCCTTTGGGCTTTGTAATGCTCCTGCGACGTTCCAACGATTCATCAACGACGTATTCTCGGACATCTTGGATACGTTCGTGGTGGTATATCTGGATGATATTTTGATCTACTCATCCTCCCTGGAGGAACATGTCGGGCATGTCAGAGAAGTACTCTCTCGCCTCAAGGCAAACGCCTTGTTTGCTAAACTGGAAAAGTGTCTCTTCCACTCAAGGGAAGTGGAGTTTCTGGGTTTTCACATCTCCCCTGGAGGCTTGTCCATGAATTTGTCTAAAGTTCGTGCTGTCACTGAATGGCCAACTCCCGTCACTGTCAAACAACTCCAGTCCTTTCTCGGCTTTGCTAATTTTTACCGGCGATTCATCGCCGGTTTCTCTTCTATCGTTTCTCCTCTGACCGCTTTGACCAGTCCTCTTGTCCCGTTCTCTTGGACCCCTACACATCAGAAGGCCTTCGAAGCACTCAAGGCCAGGTTCGTCTCTGCCCCGGTATTGCAACACCCCGATCCCGACCTTCCTTATGTTCTGGAAGCAGACGCCTCCTCGTTTGCCCTAGGAGCAGTACTGTCCCAGCATTGCTCAACCACGGGTTGTTTGCATCCAGTGGCCTATCACTCACGCAAGTTCTCGGCAGCCGAATCACACTATACTGTAACCGAGAAAGAGCTATTGGCCATCAAGGACGCTCTACAAACGTGGAGACATCATCTAATGGGGGCAAAACACCAGACGGTGGTATATACAGACCACAAAAATTTACAAGACTTAGCCTCCCTAAAATGTGCAAACAGCAGGCAGGTGCGTTGGCATTTGTTTTTTGCCGCCTTTGATTTTGTAGTCAAACACAGACCAGGTCGCATCCATGGTAAGGCTGATGCGTTATCCCGTTCTCCTGGCGGGGAGTCGTTACCTCTGTTCCCTGACACACTACTGGGAAAAGGCCATGTTATCTGTATGTGTACGCCGTCTCCCACCATGCTTACCGACATCAAACAATGGGTTTCCCAAAATCCCCATGCACTCACCGAATGGGACGTTGACCTTCACGAAGGGTTACCTTTCATCCAGGGCAAATTGTTCCTCCCTACATGCGACGTACGCAACCAGGCACTCGCTTGGTCACATGATGCGGCAATAAACGGCCATCCAGGGCAACAACGCACATTAGACTTGTTACAACGCTGGTGCTGGTGGCCCTCCATGAGAAAAGACATTGAACATTACGTCAACACGTGCTCCATATGTGCCCAATGCAAAACACGCAGGGGACGGCCTTTAGGGCTACTCTTACCGTTGCCGGTACCTCCCAGGCCTTGGCACACCATCTCTATGGATCTCATCACTGACCTGCCCCGCAGACAAGGCTACGATACAATATGGGTTATCATCGATTCGTATACAAAAATGGCCCGCTTTATTCCCTGCACAGGTATACCGTCTGCCCCAACCCTGGCTCGCTTGTTCTTTAGAGCTGTCTTCTGTCTCTTTGGCTTGCCACAGGTCATCATCTCTGATCGTGGATCACAGTTCACGTCCTGTTTCTGGCGCTCTCTCACTAAACTCCTGGGTATAGATGCCCGCTTCTCTTCGGCCTATCACCCTGAAAGCGACGGGCAGACCGAGAGGGTGAATCAGGCTCTAGAGCAGTACTTGCGGTGCCTGTCCCTTCAGTTCCAAGACTCCTGGTCCAAATTATTGTACATCGCTGAATTCGCGTACAACAACTCCCGCCATTCCGCCACTGGTTTCTCCCCCTTTTATGCTCTGTATGGGCAGCATCCTCGCACCCTGCCGCTACCTGACTTCCCCTCTGCCACTCCTGCTGCTAATGCCTGTGTGCGCGATCTTGCAGCTGTGCATACTCAGACATTGGTTCATCTCCGTGAAGCTCAAGCGGTGATGAAGGCCAAGGCTGACCGTAAGCGGGCGAAGGCTCCGGAATATCAGGTGGGCGATCGGGTATGGCTATCGACCAGACATTTGCGGATCCCTGGTTGCCGCAAACTGTTGCCCCGTTTTGTGGGCCCTTGCCGGATTACCAGAATCTTGAATCCCGTGGCTCTCAAGCTCTCTGTTCCCCTTTCCTGGCGGATCCACCCGGTGTTCCATACCTCTCTCCTCAAACCGTACCTTGCTCCCACTCGTGTCCTTGTCCCGCCTGCCCCGGTCTCTGTCTCTTCCCAGGATGTATTTGAGGTTAGTGCTATCCTTGGTTCCCGTTACCATCGGGGCCACCTTCAATATCTGGTGGACTGGCTGGGCTATGGTCCCGAGGATCGCTCCTGGGTTCCCTCTCGGGATGTCCGGGCCCCGCTTTTGGTGTCACGGTTTCATAGGGACTATCCTGCTAGCCCACGTGGTCGTGGGCCCTTGAGGGGGGATTCTGTCACACCGCTTCCTACTCAGCCGAAGACACGCCCCTCCGCTTCTACCACTATCAGCGCTTCCCGGCACACACGCTCAGATTCCTGCACAGCATTTCCCACTCACGTTCCACACGGCAGGGCACGGCGTGGCATGTTTGGCGGTACAGGCATTTATCGCCCTTCACTGCGGTGGCAAACCAAGTGGAGACTTTTGCAATCCAGGAACTCGTATCTTCCGCGGAGATCAGTGCTGCCCGGCGCGTCACAGACTATGTGACCCTGGTTTCCTAGCAACGCGGCAACGCTTTCGGTTCGCTTCCACGTGACGTTGTCACGTGTGTCCCTTCCAGGGATAAAAAGAGTTCGGAAACCGAAGGCGTTGCTTCACAGCTGTTTCAATCAGGATTACGTGACGTACTCTCTTCGTTCTACAGACCTGTTTTCATTGTCGACCTACGCCTGCTCCACGGATTGTCTCTGCTTAGCCCTTCTCTGACTCTGGAACTTTGGAACTTTGGATTGCCTATCATTGACCTACGCCTGCTCCACGGATCATCTTTGCTTAGCCCTTCTCTGACTCTGGAACTTTGGAACATTGGATTGCCTGTTGCCGACCTACGCTTAGTACACGGATTGTTTTTTGCTTCACCCTTCACTGACGCTGGAACATTTGATCATCAAGTTTCTGACCTCGGATTTCCACGTGTTTCCAGTTGGACCTCGGTCCTACAATAGGTGGTTGCCTGCTATACCCTACAGCCTTGTCCCGCCACAGTCTGGAGGTTCACACCTCTTCCAAGTCCTCACAGGTATTTTAGTATCTGCTATTTACATACAAGTAATTGTGTCTTGCTTTCATACTTACATAACCATTGTACCTTGCCTTACAGCGCTCAAGGGATTCTTCCGGCTGTCCCGCGTCCTGGTTTGGGGACTTCCACCTGTGGCCTTAATAATCACGCTGACAGTATTTTAGGTGTTGTCAGGGTGTTTCTTGGGGACAGAGGGGTAGTTCATACTCTACACGACCAACGAACTTCGTAACAGATAGTAATGCATTTTCTGCGTCTTCTGGAGGCACGAATGTACAACAGGAATCGCCAAATTGTTTGCATGCCCCACCCTCCATCGCTGTTAACATGTCCAGCACATAGCAATTTTGCATTGTCATAAATTGTAACGCCTGCAATTTCGACCTTGATCACGTTGAACCCAGTCTCAGTGTCGTTTGCAAGCTGGACCAGTTCCCATCTCACTATTTGCAGCCATTTGGCATTGGCTGCAGTCTGTACTCCCGGCAACAGTAAAGAGGTGAAAAAGTATTCTGCTTAACTGAAAAGCCTGTATTCTTCTAGTATTCCAGCAAGCAATGTGGAAGAGTCTTTAGAAATGTAATTCGATGTTTGCATCCTTTTTGGTTGTTGGAACTGTCCTTTCCCTAGCAGGATGTTGGGCTCTTAAGTGGGCACCAAGCTCTTATCTTCATTTGCCACTGTGGGGAAACTCTTTGGCCCCTCTGCAGGTAGTAAAACCCCCCTGCAGGTGTTCTTCTGTGATTACTAATAACGCTGAGTGCAATGTGGCCAGTGAACAACAGCCCCTCCATGATGCTGGGAGGTGAAAGTAAGCTTGTCGGCCGCAGACCCAGTAGAAATCCATCAGCACTGCTGTGCCTTTCTTCATGTCTGTGATCAGGAGAGTTTTATTACAGTGTTCGTTTTTGTCGATAAAGGCTGCACCTTTGCTGCAGAAACAGAGTCTATATTCTTCTTCTTTGTGCACTTGCACTGGCTTTTCCATCTTTGAAATCCACGCCAGCTTTGTGATATGCTCTGTCAAGATTTGCGCACAGAAGTTGACCACACGTGCTAACCTTTGCTTGCTATATGTTATGGGTCCTTCTGCAAGCAAGGTTGTGTGCTGTCCTGCCAGTTATTATTGACATGTGTCCGCCCCTTCACCATTAGATAGGGTAATGCCGTACACTTGATTTTTCTCTGGACATGAGTGCATTTTACAAAATCTGGACCCACCATTTGTTGTTGCACACTATGTGCCTGGAGCGTTCTTTTTATTCTGCATAGCACAAGATGGACCAGGCATTGTGCCTTTATAATTAGGACTGCTTGTGATACTAACACCAGGGGAGCCCCTGACATGTGCAGAATGAGTGAACACACATAAAACAATGAGTGAACACACATAAAAGCTTCCATTCACAGCGTTTCTCCCCACACCACTCATATCAGAGTAGCATGAATTAGTGAACTCGGGTTGATGAATATCCTCAATCACATCAACACCCAACCCTTGATACGTGCCATACATTTGCTGTACTTCTCTTTTCACTCTTCTATACACATTCTCAACGATGGCCGTTTTAGTAGTACTGTCAGAAATACCATTATACCTTTCCATAGTGGTAGACAATCCCCTACTTATGGTAAACAACGTGTTCTCGGCTTTCTTCACAGACGTAACCTGCATATTAGAGTCATTAAACCCATTTCCATTATTATTACTAGCATTCACATTAGTACTGATATATGTAAATCCACTCGTGTTATTAACATATATATGTATCATTCCATTTGGATAACACACAATCCTATTTCCCCCATCCCCTCCTTTAATGGGCCTCCCACAATAATACCCTCTGCCAATACACTCCCAGTAGTACTAGCAATATCCTACACAATCCTCCAGCAATTACTGACCCACAATAATAGATATATGTCCACAATCTCCCATTCATGTCTCTACGCCTCAGGAGTCCCGACTTAACAAACTATGTACATTAGTTGCATCCATCGTCTTCTTTCCTGAAATAGAAGCACAGACACACAAGACAACGGAAACGGGAAAAATGTACAAGACGTACTCTGTACAAAAAGGAAGACGAAAGGAGAGGGGGCAAGAGGGAGAGAGAGAGATAGAAAGAGAGAGTGAGAGAGAGGAAGAGAGAGAGAAAAGCTTTCCCAGCATCTGAGCTTTGGCCTGCCCCTCGGACGTGCCACCACACCTGTACCACCGCTGGACAGGCTTTAACAGCAAGGGGAGTACAAAACACCACCTTGTACGGTCCATGGAACCTAGGATTTGTCCACCTGCGCACAAAATTGCGAACATATATATATATAGTCCCCAGGCAGCAGTGTTCAAGTTGCTATATGCTCAGGATCTGTCCCCGTCATCTGTGCAGCATCGGGCGTTCCTGTCGTCACAATCCTGGGCGGTGCAATCTGTCGGGAGACACATTTAATGGCTCGAGTTAGTGTCGTCAAATATTCCCTGAATTCCTCTCCTAAAACCGCTGCAGCCCTGTGTGCATCCAACGCCCTTCTTACAGGGGATATGGGGGTGTGCATACTCCAGCCAGTGACCACCTCGTGAGGTGACAGATGATGATCTTTACTTGGCTGCGTGCATAAACTGAAAAGGGCCAGGGGCAAACAGTGCACCCAGTTTTTCTTTAGCGTGGCACACAACTTAGATAACTTGCTCTTAAGGGGGCCTTTTATTTTTTCCACAGCGCCATTGGCCTGTGGGTGATAAATTGAACACATCCGATACTTGATGCCAAGAAGTGCTGTAACATGTTGAAATAACGCATTGAAGAAATGTGTGCCATTGTCTGACCGTAAAACCTCGCACACACCCCAGAGTAGTGTAATTGTTCAAATGCTACTGATAGCAGCTCCTGGGGCATTTCTGTCTTCCCAGAGCTCTCCTGCCTCCATACCAGATCTCTCAGAGATTGCTTACTCCCTCTCCATAACCACAACACCTTCTCCATCTCAGGTGCCCTTCCTAAGCTGGGAGATGGACAATGCTGTCTAAGGCACTGGATGCTCGTTTGCAGGTGGGGCAGTCACAACGTACTCCGTGGGCATTTCATTTGGCAGATGCAACACCATTTTGACTGCCGCGTCGCCAGCTGTCTCCCTCTCAATCTTTTGTTTGTCCCGTAAATATGGGCGCCACACTTGACGACCGCCACAACACATGCCTGCGATAACGCTCCTATCAGTATGTCTAGTAGGATTGCATGCTGCACTGGGGATCCATCCTTGCTCCGTAACCCCCTCCTCTTCCAGTGGGAGAGGCTGTCGTGTACTGTTGTTGTATTGTACGCCCAGTCAGAATATATTGTGACATGGCACCTTTGTGATGCTCTCAGTGCTTCGATGAGTGCCACAAGTTGTTTGTTTGTTTGTTTATTCACTTTTTATGCGCACCAGACCCGAGGGTTAAAGGGCGCAGCAATAAGAAAATGCAAGGCTTACATGGTTACACAATATACAGTATATACGATATAAAAGGCTTATGAGGTTGTACAATATATAATGTACAAATATACAAGTTACAAGATGTTACACTAGATATAGCACTGCATCTCAATAATAGATGAGATTACACATGAACTTAAAACAGTGACGCAGAATTAGGGGAGAAGAACGGGTGAGTAAGAGTAGGTAGATGCAACTGTGGAAACATCCTAAGGGTGTGATACTAGGGGTCAGTCAAGATAATATGTTTGATGGCATTTTTTCTGAAGTGTATAAGGTTGGTCAACTCTCAAGTCTTGAGGCAATAGGTTCCATAGTTTAGCAGCCTTCACTGGGAAGCTGTTACCACCAATAGTGGTGAGCCTATATCTAGGTATAGTCAGGCAGTTTGCATTGCCGGATCTAGTTGGTCTGATAGAGATTCTTCTATGAAGTTTATCTGTAAGGTAGCTAGGGGCAGCATTATTTAGCGCTTTATGGGTCAGTGATAGCATTTTTAGTTGTATTTTATTGCCAGTAGATAGCCATTTCTGTTGCCGTCTGACAGAGGAAATATGAGTTCTTTTATTGATGCCGAGTGCTGTTCTCAAGGTGTTATTTTGTAGTCTTTGAAGCCTTTGTATGGTGGTTTTGTTAGCACCATTATAGAGGGCATTACAATAATCAATTCTAGAGAATATTAAGGCTCTAGCCAGGATCAGGCAGCTGTTGTTGGAAAGAAATGGCTTGCCAGCTCTTATCAGCTTGCAAGTTTAGGCCGTGGTGGAGGCCAGGGATTTTATCTGTTTATCAAAGGATAGTGTAGAATCAAGATGGAAGCCAAGGGTTTTTACATCCTTAGAGACTTTTATGGTATTCCCATCGATGTTGAATGAGGAGAATTCCTGGCCTAGTTTTTTGATGTTGGCATGTGTGCCCCTGATTATCAGCTCAGTCTTATCATCGTTCAAGCAGAGGCCATGAGTGGCCATCCAAGCCTGGATGATAAGATATACCCTGTTCACCAGCTACGTGTCCTTACTGTGATCCCCAGAAAGCGGGAGGAGAATCTGTGTATCATCTGCATAGTTGGTGTAGATGATACCCAGATGGTCCAAACATCAAACAAGGGTTTGGTGAAGATGTTGTATAGAGTTGGAGAGACACAAGAGCCTTGTGGAACACCGCACAGGATGTGAGTAGGGTCTGTGGCTGCCGATGGAGAGAAAACTCTCATGGTTCTCTCGCTCAGGATGGATTCGATCCTTCTGATAGCCTCAGAGGAGAAATGAGCGGCAGAGATAAGGTGTCTGTGGTCCACTAGAATAAATGCGGCTGAGAGATCAAGTAGGAGCAGAAGTACTGTCTTCCCTTTGTCTCTCAGCTCGTCAATTTGGGCTTTTAAATCAATTAAGGCTGTTTCCGTTCCGTGTAGTGGGCGGAAACCGGATTGTCTGTCTCCTAAGTGTTTGTGCAGTTCAAGGTGTTTTTAAATTTGGTTGTAGGCCGCTTTGTCCAATATTTTAAGTAAAAATGGTACTGTGGTAATGGGACGGTAGTTCGTAGGGATGAGAGGATCTAATGACTGCTTCTTGAGGAGAGGGAGCACCCACAATGGTTTTATGTTTGCAGGGATGGTACCTGAGGCAAAGGAGGCATTAATAAATTTGGTGATAAACGGGGATAGTTCTCTGGTCGCATCTTTTATTAATTGTGCTGGCCAAATGTCACCCTTGCAATTGGAGGGCTTTAGTGAAAGGATGATTTTTTCTACTTACAGGGTAGACAATTTGGTGAAGTGGAATATTGGATTGTGTGCCGCTGGTGGATCACTAGTCAGAGGGTTTTTAGGTGAGTACTGCAGATTCAGCATTTCTTTTTTTTCAGAATTTTATTTTGGAGAAGGTTGATTTTATTTGCTAGTGCATGCATGTTGGATGTCTTCACACCAAGACTTATCCTTCGTGCAGATATCGGGTATAGCTATTGGTGACCCTAATTCTTTTAATATGGGGAAGAGTTCCTTCATGCTGGTGCTGGATTTGGCAATGCGCTCATCATAAGAGTTGCGTTTTGCCCGACAGATTTCATTCTTGTAGTGCGAGAAGAGCGAGGTTAATTTGGCTTTATTATCATTAGTAGGGCAGAGTCTCCAGTTGGTTTCACTTTTTCTTTTCAAGAGGCGTAAACTATTTATTTTAATGGGCTTTTGGTTTGCTAGATCTTAGTTTAAGCGGGCAATTTTATCCAGTGTAGCGAGTATGATATTGTTGAATTCATTGACTAGGGTACTAGGATCAAGATTTTCTGGGAATGCATTTAGAGTGCGAAGGATCGCCGGGATTACTTTATCTACTGTGATGCTTTTTAAGTTTCTGGTTAGGCATGGTGGTGCTAGTGTAGGGACCGTAGGAGTAGGTCTGGTGGTGGATAAGTGAAAGGACACCAGTGAGTGGTCTTTCCAGGATAGTGGCATGATGGATGAGATGGTAACTGTGAAGTTATAATCCGCTATCCAATCCAAAGTTCTCCCCTTTGAATGGGTGGATTTATTCACTTTTTGAGACAGACCTAGTGCATTGATTGTGTTAGCTATATCTGTGGCGTTTGTATCCATTAGGTTGTTAAAGCCTATGTTAAAGTCCCCTAGGAGTAATTGAGAGGATGGTTTAAGGTTGTTTGTAAGTATGTTGTGCAGATCCTCCTCGAAGGTACCAAGAGGACCAGGTGGCCTGTATATTAGATGAATGGTGCGTGATTGTGAGTTATTTATCTGAAATTTAGCAGATAGAATTTCGCACGATTGTGACAGTTGGGTGGGGGCGAGTCTGAGGGCGAAGCATATTTTAGAGATGATGGCGATACCGCCTCCTCGGGTGCCCGCTCGGTCTTGTCTGGCTATTATGTAGCCTTCTGGGATGGCTAACATAAGCGACGGTCCTGCCGCATTGTGTAGCCAAGTCTCGGTGATCGCAAGGAAATCTGTATTACCTTCTGTGATTAGGTCAGCAATGTCGATGGCGTGGGCCACGAGCGATCTCGCATTGAGAAGTGCTCCTTTAAGAGGGGGGGGTCTCAATTGATTGATTGATTGATATTTTATTTCTATCCTGCTCGTACACAAGTGTTTCAGAGCGCAACAAGGCAAGGGAGGGGAACAGGGGAGAACAAAACAGCGATTTTACTAGGCCCAGTGACATTGAAAACGTGCAAGTGCATGGGAGAGGGGGGAGGGGAAAAGTGCATGGAAGGGGGGGAGAGGTGGAAAGTGCGAAGCAGAGGAGAAACAGATAAATAAATAATAAAGGCAACAAACAGTGGTAATGCAGCCAGCAATTTGCAAGTACTAGGTTTAAGGCAGCAGACAGGGTAGGTCCGATAAGTGCAGGAAGAAAAGGGGGGGGCTGTATGGGTATAGATACAGACCCCAGTGCAAGGGGTGGCCCGGAGGCAGTGCGGGAGGGTGACAGGATGAGCAGGTACCTGGGCCCAAAAGACAGAAGGTGGCCAGGTGCACAGTGCCAAGAGAGAACAGATCAGCAGGGGAGAGGGGGAGCGAAGGCAGAAGAAAAGAGGAAGGTCTTGAGGTACTTCCGGAACCGGAGATGGTTCTCCTCACGTTTTAGAGTGGCAGGGAGGCTGTTCCAGAGGGAGGCCCCAGCCGAAGACAGAGATCTACCCCCAGCTCGTTTCTTAGAAAAACGACTGACCCTGAGTGAGTTGGAGGTAGAGGAGCGAAGACCCCGAGAGGGGAGGTATTTGCGGAGCGATAGCTGACGGTATTTTGGAGCCAGGCCCCAGAAAGCCTTGTGGACAATGCAGAGGGTTTTGAATTTAATCCTTGCATCCACTGGGAGCCAGTGAAGAGATTTCAGAGCTGGAGAGATACGATCCCAGGGCTTGAGGCCAAGGACAAGTCTTGCAGTCCTTTTCTGGATTAGTTGCAGAAGGTGGAGAGTAGAGGCAGGTAGATTTAGAAAGAGGCTGTTACAATAGTCCAAGCTAGAGAGAACCAGAGCTTGAGATATCATGAGCTTCTGGGGGAAGGAGAGGAAAGGCAGAGTACCTCTGAGGAGGTGCAGTCGGAAATTTGACTTTTTAGAGACCTCAGAGATGGGGGCGGAGAAGGAAAGGGTGGAGTCAAAGATGACCCTGAGGTTCTTAGCCTCACAGGTGGGGGTAGGAGGAGGGCCAAGGGAGGCCGGCCAGAGAGTGAGGGGAAAGGATGGTGAAGGTGTGCCGATGGGGAGGATCTCGGTCTTGCTGGCATTCAGACAAAGATCATTGGTGGCACACCAATCTTGAATGGCAGTTAGGCAATCAGAGATGAGAGAGGGAGAGGAGGTGGCAGAAGGCAGCCTGAAAGTGAGTTGAGTGTCGTCAGCGTAGCACTAGAAATTTTTGCAGAAAATGGCAATGCAGTGGGCGAGAGTTGCCAGGTATTGGTTGAAAAGCCAGGGTGAGAGGATAGACCCCTGGGGAACACCACAGGTAGAGAGGAAGATAGACGAAAGGAAGGACCCAAGTTGGACCTGGGAGGGTCGATCTGAGAGTAAAGAGGTCAGCCAGGCCAGAGCCTGATCAGTGATACCCAAGTTTTCACAGAGACGGTTGGGCAGGATGGTATGGTTGACCATGTCGAAGGCAGAAGAGAGATCGAGGAGGATGAGGACAGAGGGAATGTTAGAGTCAAGGTTGGTGAGCAGATCTTCACTGATGTTTAGGAGAGCAGTTTCCGTGCTTCTGGCATCTCTGAAGCCAGACTGGTGGTCATGGAGACAGCCAACAGAATTGGAATGAAGGTTAAGCTGAGAGATGGCCAACTTTTCCAGGAGTTTGCCAAGAAAGGGAGTAATGGAAATTGGGCGATAGTTAGCTGGACAAGAAGGATCAGGTGTGGGTTTCTTGAGAAGAGGGTGCAAAAAGGAGTGCTTCAGAGGGGAGGGGAAGGATCCAGAGGCAAAGGAGTGGTTGCAAAAATCAGCAAGGGCCGGAGCGAGGGTGTTAATGTGGTTTTGATGGTTTTAGAGGAACAGGGATGAACCTGTTTTGAAGAGGCTTTCATAGATCGGACTTGTCTAGCAACCTCGTCAGGGGTGAAAAGAGGAAAGGACGAGAAGGACGGTGGGAGGGTGGCTAAAGGAGGGTCAGCAAGTGCAGATGGAGAGGGAAGAGGAGGTGTGTGGGTGGAGAGGGTGGACATGATGTCCTGGGTTTTTTAAATGAAGTGAGAGGCAAGGGCATTGCAAAGAGCCTGGGAGGAAACAGGAGGGGTAGAGACTGCAGCAGGGTTGGCCAACTCCTTGCAGATTTTAAAGAATTCGGCCAAGTTGTTAGATTCCGCAGAGACACGAGCTTGAATGTGGACTCTCTTCTTGGTGAGGACAGAGAGTCGGTATTGCCTTTGTAGCAGGCGACAGGCCAGTTTGTCAGAGGATGAACAGGAAGTCCTCCATTTCCTCTCAGATGGCCTAGACTTACGTTTAAGTGTAGCTAGGTCAGAGTCATACCAGGAATTGCACTCGGCTTTGGACTTCAAACGGATCCTCATGACAGGGGCAAGAACATCAAGCATATCAGAAATTGAAGAGTAGAGCAGAGACAGGGCTGTATCAGGATGAGAGACAGCCAAAGGTGGAGGGGCGGAGAGAAAGTGGCGGCAAAAGCCTCAACTGACACACGCTTCATGGGCCGGATAACCGAGAAGGTAGGTGGCAGTGTTGGGGTAGGCTTGCCTTGGGGGAAGAGAGGGAGAGATGAGATGAGAGGAGGGAGTGATCGCTCCAGGAGAGAGGAGTGGTCATAGGGATGGAGAGGGGGAGGTCAGAGGAGATCAAGACATCGAGTGTGTGCCTTGCAGAGTGAGTCGGGCCAGAGGGGAGGATGGAGAGGGAGTCACAGAGGTCACGGAAGAGTACAGAGGAGGAACAAGGAGAGTCTAAATGTATATTTAGGTCACCGAGGAGGAGGAGTTGAGTGGTAGAGGCCAGGAGGGAGGAGGAGAGGTCTGCCCACTCAGAGAGAAATGAGGTGATTTGACCAGGAGGCCGGTAGATGGTAACCACAGTAAGAGAATGGGTAGGCGAGAGAGAAAGCCTACAGACAAGACATTCAAAAGAGCAGTAGGTCTGAGTGGGAATGATAGAGGCAGGAATCCACTCAGGAAAGATCAGAGCTACCCCCACCGGACCGGGAGGATCTGGGTGCTGAGAGGATCTTGTAGCCATCAGGGAGGAGAGTGTCAAAGCTTGTAACAGAGCTGGCCGTGAACCATGTCTCAGTAAGACCAAGGACATCAAGGTCTAGTTCTTCAAGGAGGTGGCAGATGTCAGAGGAGTGTTTGACGGCAGAGAGAGAGTTGAGAGTGCCAATATGAAGAAGGTTGCCAGCCTTAAAGACCTTCCGGGGAGGGGTACAGATCAGAGGTACACCCTGCGGAGGAGAAAGAGCCCTAGGAGGGGCAGAGGAGGAGGAGGAGAGAGAGGGCAAGGTAGCCAAGGGGGGAGAGGAAATTGATGAGGCGAGGGAAACACCTATCAAAGAGGAGGAGATTAGCCTGAGGGCCTTGGACCATGACAGTGCCGTTTAGGTAGACATTAATGATGACTTTAGAGGAGTCGAAGGAAGCCATGAGAACTTCCCAGCGAGTGCCACCATTAATGGGAGAGGAGGAGATAGTGCAGAGCACAGAGACCATATGAGGAGTCCATAGATCTGGCGAAGGAACGACAAAGAGGATGTCGGTAAGGGTCTGTCTGGCGGAAGCATTGGAGTAGGTGTCGGCGATAGGAAGACCAGGATTAGAGGCCAAGATATCCTTTTTGAACCTCTTCCTACTAGACTTAGTGAGAAGGGAAGGATAGTCAATGGAGAAGCAGTTGGACAAGATAGGAGAAACAAAAAGCGCCATTGGAGTGGAAATAAGGAGAGGATGGAGATACTGGGGGGGCTAAGGCAGGTAGGTGTGAGACAAAAGAGAGTGGTGAGGTCACTGGGCTGGCAAGTTACAGAGAAGAAACAGTATACAAGCAAAATACAGAGAATTTTGCACTGGGCTGCAAGATATGACTTTTAAGAGCAAAGCAAAAACAGCAAGATTTGACTTTTAAGAGCAAAGCAAAAACAGCAAGATTTGACTTTTTAGCACAAAGCAAAAACAGCAAGATTTGACTTTTTCAATCTTGGAATCGGATGTTGACAAAGGGTTTAGGAAGCACTGCGCAGCAAGATCACAACATGGGAGCAACAAGCAGAAAGAACAGTGATAGTCAGAGGCAGTAGAAGTGAGTCCATAAGGAGGGAACTAACCCATAGTTCTGGAGGTGGCAAAGTCAAGGCAATCCGGATTTCGTAGAGGAAAGAGGTGGCCGCATCATTGTGGTTAAGGTGCAGGGAGGACCCCAATTAGCGTTCTGGAAGCGGACAGGGAGCAGACAGGGGCCTTGGAAGTAGGCCTTTGCTGAGAGGGCCGGCTGAAGCCTGCCGGTCCCTGATTGGATGGAAGAAAACACTCAGCAATCAATGGGAGTGCAGCACAGGGCGAGGTGATTCAGCACAGCCTGTCTACACAACAAAGAAAACCACGGCGGCCATCTTGGAAGGGCCAACAACAGTCAAATAAGCAGCAATAGGAGGAAAAAACGAGTGCTTTCAAAATAGCAACGCAGCTCCAGGTATTAAAAAGCTCAAAAAATGGCTGCACGATGAAAATGCCAAATAAAACAGTCCTTTCCAACAATATTATGCAAATTTCTGTTACTGATTACTAGATCCTTAGACTAGGTTCAATGGATCTTTAAGAAACCCCCGATTAAATAGGTTTGGAGGTCTTACCTGAGCAGACTGATATGTTCAACGGGAAGCAAATTCTGAACTCAAGAATCTCCCCGACCAACGCGTCAGCCTCTTACCCGGTAGGAAAGCCCAGAGCGAGAGGTACGCGCCAGTCAGGGAAACCCTCTGGGGAAGAAAACCCTGGTTGAGTGCAGGATCCGAAGATTGGAGTGTGGTTCGCAGGCTGATGTTGCCAATTCGATTGTGGCATTGAGTATCGGAAGACTGCTTCTGGAGAGGGAAGAAATGAGAAGCGAAGTGATGAATAGCAGAAGTACAGAAAGGGAAATGGGGAAAATAGGAAAGAGACTAATTCCCCTGACCTCTTAACCAGCCGGATTGGAAATACCAGGAGAGAAGCCGAGAATACGGGACACAGAGAGGGCGATTGGAACACAAGTCTGTCAGAAGGAAGTAAAGGTGAGTAAGCCCGTAGAATCAAATCCTACAATACTCGAAGAAAGATTCAGAAAGGGACTTGGACGGGAGTTTTTATTATTACCCAGAATACAGTAGCTCAAGAACTCAAAGGCGGCGTTTCAGAATGAGACGCAAGATGAATCCGGGGGATTTGTGTCCGCAAAGAATGCTGAGTAGAGAATCTGGAAAGTTAAGAGCAGAGGGATTAGTAATGGTCAGAGGTAAGAGGTTTCTGCTGAGGATTGAGATTGCCTAGTTGCGAACTCACGGAGCATCCGCTAGAACAGTAGCGACGCAAAGAGCTGGAAGTCTCCGTGTCCTATGAGGAGTCACGTGAGCGGTACGCCGTACCTCTGGCGAACGTGAGAGGACTGGAACGGTGATAGCAGAACTGTTCATACTGCGATCCACCATCTTGAAGGTACCATTCCGAATGGAGCCACTGAGCCGGCTTCTAGACCAAAGGGACCAGCGCTTTGTGACTGTAACAGTATGCCCCCTTCTCCTGGGGGGGCGACCCTGGCTTCCCAGGATGTAACCTAAAGAAACGTCGGACCAGACGTGGAGCATGAACTCCTGAGGCTGGCTCCCAAGTTCTTTCTGCAGGGGAGTACCCCTTCCAGCCCACCAAGAACTGTAGCTTCCCCCTCTGATAACGGGAGTCACAGATACTGGCGACTTCATATTCTGGGCCAGCATTGGTAGAGATAGGAGGAGGAGGGGTACAGTCTGACCGGTGAAATCGGTCCGGTACTGTCAACTGAATCTGGGAGAGGTGAAAAACAGGATGGATCCGGGACCATGACGGAGGCAAATCGAGCTTGACTGCCGCAGAACCGACCATCGACAGGATCTTGAAGGGACCGAAGAACCTAGGGGATAGCTTAGAAGTGCCAAGTGACCAAGTGCCGGGGAAGAAAGCGAGAAGCCAACCAAGCAGTATCTCCCGGGCTTCATGGTGGGATGTCTTGGCGATGTTTATCAGAAGTCCGTTTGGCCCTATGTTGAGCCGTTCGTAAAGAGACTTTAGCCAATTTATGTCCTTCTTGTATTCCGGAAATGAAGCCATCCACTCCTGCACAGTTAGAAGGGGATAAAGTGACAGAAGGAACAAAGGACGGATGAAATCCATAAGTACAATGGAAAGGGCTAGTATGAAGGGCTGTATGAAGGGCATTGTTGTATGCAAATTCGGCTAAGGGCAACAAGTCCAACCAATTGTCTTGGGCTGCTGATATGAAACACCGTAGATAGGTCTCCAAGGTTTGGTTAAGGCGTTCCGTCGGTCCGTTCGTCTGTGGGTGGTACCCCGAGCTGAGAGCCCGCTTGATTCCCAAGACTTGGCAAACCCTTTCCCAAAACTTGGAGGTGTATTGAGAGCCCCTATCGGAGACCACTGTGTCCGGTAGTCCATGTCTGGAGAAGATTTCCGAAAGAAAAATCTTAGACATTTCCCCAGCCCCTGGCAGTTTGTTCTAGGGAGTAAAATGTGCCAACTTCGTAAGATAATCTATGGTGACCATTATGGCGGTCTTGTTGTGTGAGGGAGGAAGATCTACTATAAAGTCGGTAGAGATCACTTGCCAAGGTTTCTCTGGAATCGGCATCCGGGTGAGCAGCCCCAAAGGTGGGGTCCTGGGATTCTTGGATTGGGAACAAACGATGCAGGCTGCTACATAATCCTGTACATCATTGCGGACTTCTGGCCACCAAAAATATCTTAGCACTAGGTCTAAAGTGCCTTGAACGCCTCGATGCCCAGCGGCCCGAGAGTCGTGACACATTCGTAATACTTCATGTTGCAGCTCTGAAGTAGGGATAAAAACTTGTGATTTGTGAAAGAAAAAAGAATCGTTCTGGGTAAGATGGTAAGTACTGGCTATCTTTTTGCAGGCGTCTAGGTTAGAGACCGATTCAGTCCTCAATTCACTTAAGAAGTCGGTGATGACAGCGATGAATCTTGCTTTGGGAAACAATTGTTCAGAGCTGAATTGGGAGACTGGAACATCCTTACGAGAGAGAGCATCCGCCCTCTGGTTTTGTTTTCCTGGAAGTATGGTGAATTCGATCCGGAATGGAAGGAAGAAATACGCCCAACGTGCTTGTCGACTGTTGGTTTTATGTGCATTCTGTAGGACCCTGAGATTTTGATGATCTGTACGTACCACTACAGGAAAGGGTGAACCAAGTAACAAGTGTCTCCACTCTTCAAACGCCCTTTTTATAGCCAGCAATTCTTTTTCGAGCACTGAATAGTTTTGTTCCGAGGCACTGAAGGTTTTAGAAAGATATGCAACTGGTCTTTCATCTCCTTGGTCGGTTTGTTGAAGTAAGACCGCGCCTAGAGCATGATGAGATGCATCAGTTTCCACAAAAAACTGTTTATTCTGGTCGGGGGTTATCAAACAGGATGCAGAAGTGAACAAGGATTTAAGAGTCTGAAATGCGAATTCGGTGGATTTATCCCATACAAACGGAATTCCCTTCTTTAACAGTCGAGTAAGGGGCAGAATAATATCCGAAAAGTTAGGGATGAATTTCCTGTAAAAATTAGCAAAACCTAAAAAACGTTGGATCTCCTTAACGTTAGAAGGTATAGGCCATTCAACCACCGCGGAGATCTTTTTTGGATCCATGGAAATGCCTTGGGCTGACATCACAAACCCGAGATAGGTTACCTGTCTTTGGTGAAATTCACATTTAGATGATTTACAGTAAAGATGATTTATTTATTTATTTTATTTTACATTTATAAAGCGCTCACACAGCCCGCAGGCATCGAGGCACTGTTACAGGAATTGTTTGTTTTTCTTAGTTGCGTAATTGTGTTTTTTGTCTTAGTTACGTATTTATAACGCGCTTAAACACCCAGAGCTTTATAAGCGCGGACCCGGGGATCGAACCTGTTGTTGCTTCGTGTCGTCTTGCTTCCAAGACGCGCACGCTGCCGCTGAGCTATCCTCCCGGGATTTGACTGCAGTCGTTCGAGTACAGTTTTTACATGTATCAGGTGTTCTTCTTGAGAGTAGGAGTATACTAAGATGTCATCTAAGTAGATGATTACAAAATGGAATAGAATATCTGCGAATAGATGGTCCATGAAACGCTGGAACACGGCAGGTGCGTTCACCAATCCAAAAGGCATGACGTGATATTCAAAATGCCCAAATGGGGTTCGAAATGCTGTCTTCCATTCGTCTCCAGGGGCAATACGGATGAGATGGTAAGCTCTGCGAAGGTCCAGCTTAGTATAAAAGGAAGCTCCTCGAACTGCCTCCAGGATGTCAGGGATTAATGGCATAGGATATTTGTCTGCCACTGTGATTTTGTTAAGACCCCTGTAGTCGATACAAGGTCGAAGTTCATTAGTCTCCTTCTTTGGGATGAAGAAGAGAGAGGCTCCGTCCGGGGAAACCGACTCAGTAATGAGCCCATTCCTTAAATTGGTTTGGAGATATTCTTTAAGGACTACCTTTTCTTGTTGGGAAAGGACGTACATTCTCCCAAACGGGATGGGTTTGTCAGGAAGAAGTTCAATGTGACAGTCATCTCTTCTATGAGGTGGTAGAGTAGGGAACTGGGGATTGGAGAAGACAGACTGATACTTAGAATAGCATTCCGGAACAATCTCCAAGTTGTTTATTGAGGATACTGGTGAAGGGATCGAGTTTTCAGTCGGAATGTAGATGCCAACTGATTCCTTGGCTAAACAATGGCTGACACAGTATTCCGAGCCGAGGAAGAGAGTACCTGCTGTCCAATTTATAAAGGGGTTATGCCTCCTTAACCAAGGGAGACCCAATATAATGGGGAAATGGGCTGCCTTGATTAGATCGAAAGTTATGGTCTCTTTATGTGAGGCAATTTGACAGACAACAGGTTCTGTCTGTTCTCGGATAGGACCGGAACTTAGTGGATGTCCATCAACTCCTTGGATAGGAGTGACCATCGCTTTGGGTATACAGTTAATTCATTGTTTATTGGCCCATTGATCATCAATGAAATTCCCTGCAGCTCCGCAGTCTATCAGAGCAGGTACGTTCTGTACCATCTGAGCGTGAAAAACGAGAGTAACAGAAATAATAACCATATTTTGAGTGGTTGCCACTGAGTCCACATTTACAGGGATTCTCTTTGGGGAATCAGAATCTTGTACCCCTACCGTTGTTCTCCCTGCGGTAGGGCTTTGAAGTTTCCCGACCCCTTAGCTGGAGTGCGTCGGGGAGGAACTAAAGGACAATCTCGTAACTTATGAGATGAGGCTCCGCAATACATGCATAGTCCCAAACTCTTTCTTCTCTCTTTCTCTGCTGCTGATAGGGGTCCTCTCACTGTTCCTATTTGCATAGGCTCGCCAGAAGCTATAGGTTTATTTGTTACTGAGGGATAATCGAGTTGGGATCGTAAGCCTCTAGTCTTCTTCTTTTCAGAAGAACATTCATGTAAGCGGTAATCAATTTGCATGATGAGTGTTATCATATACGCTATATTTGCCGGACGCGGAACCTTAGCTACCTCATCCTTTAGTTCGTCCGAAAGTCCTCTGCGGAATATGGTGAGCAACCCATCGTCTGGCCATCCTAACTCAGAGGAAAGCTATTTGAAGAGAGTGATATAGGTAAGTAGGTCTTTGATACCTTGTCTAAGATCTAAAAGTCTTTCTTGCGTGGACACTGAGATCTCTTGTCTACTGAACATTGATTTCAAACTGTTGGTGAAAGCAGAATAAGAGTCCAAGATCACATTATTAGAGGTCGCTAAAGGTGTAGCCCAGGCCAAAGCAGGTCCGGCCAAATGTGAAATCACAAAGCCAACCTTATCTTTGTCCGTGGGGAAGAAGCGGGACTTAAAGGTAAACTGCACAGTGCAGCTATCAAGAAACTCCTTAAGTTTGTGTGGATCTCCGTCAAACTTGCCTGTATTCAAACTTACTGAGGGAGAGTCTGAGAAGGCACGAGTAACCTGTTGTCGTAATTGAGCATTATCCTGTTTGAGAGCCTGCATCTCTAGGGACATTGATTGCATGGCGGCAATAAGTTGTTGCATTTGCTGTTCCATTGAATCTAAGTCTGCCGTAGCCTTATTTCTGGCGTCGCTAACTGTTACTGATTACTAGATCCTTAGACTAGGTTCAATGGTTCTTTAAGAAACCCCCGATTAAATAGGTTTGGAGGTCTTATGTGAGCAGACTGATATGTTCAACGGGAAGCAAATTCTGAACTCAAGAATCTCCCCGACCAACGCGTCAGCCTCTTACCCGGTAGGAAAGCCCAGAGCGAGAGGTACGCGCCAGTCAGGGAAACCCTCTGGGGAAGAAAACCCTGGTCGAGCGCAGGATCCGAAGATTGGAGTGTGGTTCGCAGGCTGATGTCGCCAATTCGATCGTGGCGTTGAGTATCAGAGGACTGCTTCTGGAGAGGGAAGAAATGAGAAGCGAAGTGATGAATAGCAGAAGAACAGAAAGGGAAATGGGGAAAACAGGAAAGAGACTAATTCCCCTGACCTCTTAACCAGCCGGATTGGAAATACCAGGAGAGAAGCCGAGAATACGGGACACAGAGAGGGCGACTGGAACACAAGTCTGTCAGAAGGAAGTAAAGGTGAGTAAGCCCGTAGAATCAAATCCTACAATACTCGAAGAAAGATTCAGAAAGGGACTTGGATGGGAGTTTTTATTATTACCCAGAATACAGTAGCTCGAGAACTCAAAGGCGGCGTTTCAGAATGAGACGCAAGATGAATCCGGGGGATTTGTGTCCGCAAAGAATGCTGAGTAGAGAATCTGGAAAGTTAAGAGCAGAGGGGTTAGTAATGGTCAGAGGTAAGAGGTTTCTGCTGAGGATTGAGATTGCCTAGTTGCGAACTCACGGAGCATCCGCTAGAACAGTAGCGACGCGAAGAGCTGGAAGTCTCCGTGTCCTATGGGGAGTCACGTGAGCGGTACGCCGTACCTCTGGCGAACGTGAGAGGACTGGAGCGGTGATAGCAGAACCGTTCGTACTGCGATCCACCATCTTGAAGGTACCATTCCGAATGGAGCCACAGAGCCGGCTTCTAGACCAAAGGGACCAGCGCTTCGTGAGTGTAACAATTTCCTCTATTTTTCTTTTTCTTCTTTTTTTTCAAATTTCGATTTTTCAGGTTCAATAATTCCCCAGGAGGTGCAGTAATGCACAGAAAGTGCACCTACCTAATGGAATGATCAGCAGCCAGGCACAAACTCCACATGTGCAGGAAAACAACAATTACAGCTTTGACTTGGGTAGGTTTGGCTGTAAAGTTAGCAGTTAGCTTACTCTTAATATTATTAGTTTGGTGGATCTTTATATAGGAGATAGAGTATAGAGGTGACAAATAGGTGTGACTAAGTTTCAGATTATGCTGATAATTAGTTTTCAGGTTGGTAGGAGGTAGGGATCTTCTCAGTGGTTCGTGTAATTTTGTTAACTTGGCACAGAGTCTGAGGTTTCTATTAGAGGTGGTGCATGGTAGAGAGACAAGGGTTGTTGTCCCTGAAGCACTATTGTGAGTAGGTTGGAGGGGAGTGGCAGAGTAGATGTCTGTATTTGTGCATTCAGGTGGGCTGTGATCTAAAATGGGTGCTAGCGGACGCATGGCACCACATACTTGGCTCTGACGCTTTTGCAAAATAGTGTGTAGGCAACCTTTTCATGACTACCGCTGTGTATTCCCCTCCCTCAAGATGTACCACTGCTGCCCCTGTTCGTCTCTGTCCGCCCTCCTGATCAATTGTGGTTGACCCATCAACGAAAAGTATCTCACCCTCTGTCAGTGAACAATCCCTTGCTTTGGGGGTATCATCTTCCTCCCCCTCATATGTGGCGCAATGGTGCGCCATCAGGTCCTCTGTAGTAGGCATGTCTGTTAAAAAGGTGGCAGGAGTCACTGTCTTACACCTAACCACATGAATATGGGGTTTAGAAATGATCTTATATGCAGATGACCTTTGCATAGTCAGGGTAGATTTTGACCTTTCTAGAATAGCAAACAAAGAATGTTCCACATACAATGTTACTGAACACCCCATTATGATCGTAGAACTTTTCTCTGTTGCAAATGCAGCAGCTGCTAAGGCTTGTTTGCACGCAAACTGCCCTTGTATCACTGCATCCAAAGTGCCACTATACTAGGCCAATGGCTTGAGGCCCATAGTGCTTTTTTGTGTCAGCACTGCTGTCATAAACTGACCATCAAAATGTGAAAACAAATAGAATTCCTGTGTGTAAACTGGGATGGCCAGTACAGGCGCCAAACTAATCACCTCCTTTAAGTCGTCCAACTGTCTTTTTGCTTCCCTAAGGGCGGGCCTGTAGGAGTGGTCTTGTGTACGCCGCTTAATCTAGAATCCAGGCCCTACAGTAATTGCATAAGCCCAGAAACATTTGCATCTCCTTAACTGAGGCGGGTCTGTGAGTGGTGCTTATTACATACACTGCCCTGTCGGGTAGTATCCTCTTCCCATTTGCCAATATAAACTGACCCAAATAGATCACTTTCTATTGGCAATATTGTAATTTGGCCTTATCGACCTTGTACTCCTTAGAGGCCCACAATTGTAGGAGTGCAATGGAGTCCCTTTGGCAGTGTTGTTAACACACTAGCGCATCGTCCACGTACTGGATAATCATGCTAGGCACCTAAACACTCCCAAGATCGGCATGCAGTATTCTGTTAAATACTCTTGGGCTCTCACAGTACCGCTGGGGTAATCTAGTATGTTCGCACCGCATCTGGCCCTTCGTAAATGCCATGAGGTACCTCGACTCCAGAAGAAGTGGAATCGAGAAGAATACATTTTTCAAATCCACCACAGTAATATATGTGGCTCCTTTGGCAATGCTACATATATGATATGGCATTTGTAACACGCCTATACTCAAGTGTTGCAAGGTGCGACGAGGCAGGAAAGGAGGACAGAGACAACGATCTTAATAGGTCAAGTGACATTGAGATCACGCAAGTGCAGGGGAGAGGGGAATGGGGTGCGGGAGTGCCAGAGGAAAGGGGAGGCGGTAGTGCTTTACAGAAGTGCGGCCAGCAGGTAGCAGGTGCAAGGGTAAGTGCAGACAGCAGGTGGCCAAAAGTGCATGTAGAGGGGCTGTAGGGTTACAGATACAGACCTAAGTACAAGGGTTGCCGGGGGCCAGTGTGGGTGTGCAACTGGGCGGGTAGGGACTTGGGCCCGAAATCAGAGGGTAGCCAGGTGACCAGTGCAGTATCAGACAGGAAATCAGCAGGGGAGAGGAAGAGAGAAGGCAGAAGCAAAGAGGAAAGTCTTGAGATGCTTCCAGAACCGGATATGATTCTCCTCGAGTTTCAGAGAGGCAGGGAGGCTGTTCGAGAAGGAGGTTCCAGCTGAAGAAAGAGATCTACCACCAACTCGTTGCTTGGAGAAGCGACTGACCCTGAGGGAGTTGAAGTTGGAGGAGCGAAGAGCTTGAGTAGGAAGGTATTTGCGAAGAGAGAGTTGGAGGTATTGAGGACCCAGGCCCCAGAAGTCCTAGTGGACAATGTAGAGGGTCTTGAACTTAATCCTTGCAGCCACTGGGAGCCAATGAAGAGATTTCAGTGCTGGAGAGATACGATCCCTGGGCTTGAGCCCAAGGACAAGTCTTGCAATCCTGTTCTGGATGAGTTGCAGAGGGTGGAGAGTAGAAGCAGGTAGATTTAGAAAGAGTCTGTTGCAGTAGTCCAGCCTAGAGTTAACCAGAGCTCTAGTGGCAGTGAGCTTCTGGGGGAAGGAGAGGAAAGGAAGAATACCTCTGAGGAGGTGCAGTTGGTAGTTTCACTTCTTAGAGACATCAGAGATGTGAGGAAAGAAGGAGAGTGTGGAGTCGAAAATGACCCAGAGGTTCTTAGCCTCACAGGTGGGGGCAGGAAGAGGGCCAAGGGAGGCCAGCCAGAGAGTCACAGGAAAGGAGGGTGCAGGTGTGCCAATGAGGAGAATCTCCGTCTTACTGGCATTAGGGCAGAGATCGTTGGCGGCACACCACTCCTGGATAGCAGACAGACAGTCAGAGATGAGAGAAGGAGAAGAGGTGGCAGAGGGGAGCCTGAAAACGAGCTGAGTGTCATCTGCATAGCACTGAAACTTGGAGCAGAGAACAGCACTGCGGCGGGCGAGAGGTGCCAGGTATTGATTGAACAGCCAGGGAGAGAGGTTAGACCCCTGGGGAGCACCACAGGTAGAGAGTGAGATAGAGGAAAGGGAGGACCCATGTTGGACCTACGAGGGTCGATCAGAGAGGAACTCGGTCAGCCAGGCCAGGGACTGATCGGTGATACCCAGATCATCACAGTGAAGATTGAGCAGGATGGCATGGTTGAACGTGTCAAAGGCAGAAGAGAGATCGAGTAAGATGAGGGGAGATTAGAATCAAGCTCAGAGAGCCTGTCTTCACGAATGTTCAGGAGAGCAGTTTCCATGCTTCTGGCTGCTATGAAGCCAGACTAATGGTCATGGAGGCAACCAACAGAATCAGTGTGAAAATTAAGCTGGGAGCTGGCCAGCTTTTCCAGGAGTTTGCTCAGGAAAGGAGTGATGAAGATGGGGTGATAGTTAGCTGGGCAGTAGGGGTCGGCTGATGGTTTCTTGAGAAGAGGGTGCACAAGAGAGTGCTACAGAAGGAAAGGGAAGGCTCCAGTGGCAAAGGAGTTGTTGCAGAAGTCAACCAGGACAGGAGCAAGGGTATCAATGTGGTCCTTGTTGGTTTTGGAAGAACAGGGAAGAACCTGTTTTCATAAGACTTTCATAGATCAGACTTGTCTAGAAACCTTTTCAGGGGAGAACAGAGGAAAGGAAGAGAAAGAGGAAGGAGAGGTGGTCACAGGGGGCCGGATGTAGAGGAAAGAGTAGAGGGAGGAGGAGGAGAGGACGAGAGGGTGGAAAGGATGTCCTGGGTTTTAGAGATGAAATGAGAAGCCAGGGCCATGCAAACGGCTGGGGAGGGGTGCAGGGGAGATAGAGACTGCTGCAGGATTGGCCAGCTCCTTGCAGATTTTAAAGAGTTCCGCCGAGTTGTTAGATGCCGCAGAGATGCGGGCATGAATGTGGGCTCTCTTATTAGTGCAGAAAGAGAGCCGGTATTGCCTTTGGTGCAGGCGGCAGGCCACTTTGTCAGAGGATGCGCAAGAAGCTCTCCATTTCCTCTCAGCCACCCTGCACTTGCGTTTAAGTGTGACAAGGTCAGAGTCATACCAGGAGTTGCACTTGGCTGGGCTTCAAGCGGATCCTCATGACAGGGGCAAGAACATCAAGAGTATCAGAGATAGAAGAGTGGAGCATGGAAAGGGCTGTGTGAGGATGTGAGTCAGCCAGAGGAGGAGGCGGGGAGAGAAAGCGGCGGCAAAAGCCTGAACTGACATACGCTTCATGGGTTGGATGACAGAGAAGGTAGTGGGCAGTGCTCGAGTTGGCTTGGCCTGAGGAGTAGAGAAGGAGAGATGAGAGGAAAGGAGAAATTGATCACTCCAGGAGAGAGGAGTGGTGACGGAGATAGAGAGGCGGAGGTCTGAGGAGATCATAACATCCAGAGTGTGCCCCGCAGAGTGAGTCGGGCCAGAGGGGAGAATAGAAAGAGAGAGAGAGAGTCGCAGAGGTCGCGAAAGAGTCCAGAGGAGGGACAGGAAGCATCCAGATAGATGTTAAAGTCTCCAAGAAGGAGGAGTTTAGTGGTCGAGGCCAGGAGGGAAGAGGAGCGGTCCGCCCACTCAGAGAGGAAGGAGGTGATCTGACCAGGTGGCCGATAGATAGTAGCCATGGTAAGAGGGTGGCCAGGAGAGAGAGAGAGCCTGAAGACAAGGCATTCAAAAGAGGAGTAGGCCTGCATAGGAATGACATAGGCAGGAATCCACTCTGGGAAGATCAAGGCTACACCCCCTCCGGAATGGTTGGATCTTGGCACAAAGAGGATCTTGTAGTCATCAGGGAGGAGAGTGTCAAAGCTTGTGACAGAGCTGGCCGTGAACCATGTCTCAGTGAGACCAAGGACATTGAGATCAAGTTCTTCCAGGAGGCGGCAGATGTCAGAGGAGTGTTTGACAGCTGAGCAAGAGTTGAGAGTGGCAATATGGAGAAGGTTGCCAACCTTGAAAGACTTCCGGGGAGGGGTAAAAAACAGAGGTACGCCCTGCAGAAGTGTAGAAGGAGCCCGAGGGGGGCAAATGAGGAAGAAGAATCGGGCAAGGTAGCCATGGAAGCGGCAAAGGGGGGAGGCAAGGAAGCCGAAGAAGGGAGAAAAGGGACAGCAGGAGAAGAAAGGAAATTGATGAGGTGTGGGAAGCGTCTATCAAAGAGGAGAAGGTTGGCCTGAGGGCCTTGTACCAAGACGGTGCCATTCAGGTAAACATTAATGAATATCTTAGAGGACTGGAAAGGGGCCTGGAGGGCCTCCCACCGGGTGCCACCATTAATGGGAGAAGAAGAGAAAGGAGAGAGCACAGAGACCATATGAAGAGTCCATAGGTCGGGCGAGGGAACGACAAAGAGGATGTCGGTGACGGTCTGTCTTGAGGAAGCACTGGTATAGGTGTCCGCAATAGGGAGGCCTGGGTTGGAGACCAGGATATCCTTTTTGAACTTCTTCCTACCAGACTTGTGAGGAGAGCAGGATAGTCGATAGAGAAGCAGTTTGAAAAGATTGGAGAAACAGAACACCATAGAGTAGGAGGGGGAAGACAAGAGAGGAAGAGGGGTGGAGGGGGAAGGTGGGGGGGACTCTAGGGGAGGATCAAAGGAGGGGTGCAAGCAGACGAGACAGAAAGGGAAAATAGTGGACGATTAACTAAGTAGACAAGAACTCAGATGGAAGAGCAGGCAGAAAACAAGGCAGTCCGGTAAGCAAATCAGGTTACCAGGACATCAGGAACAGAGCAGTCATTAAAAAGAGAACCTAGAGGAACGTGGAGCACAGCAGAACACAGAAAAATATACAAAAGAACAAAGCAGTCGTCAGCTGTAAACCTAGAAGGAGGAAGAATGCAGCAGAACACAAAGTGATACAATGCAAAACAGAGCAGACAATGAGGAAGAGCAAAGGGGGTGCATGGGTGCTGGAGGCTGGAGAGGGGGCACAAGTGATAGGGAGATGCGAGGGACCGCACCGTCAGGGAGGCGCCGCTGCAAGCAAACCGCACACACACGCTGCAGCGCGAGAATATAACCTTTATAAATGCACAACCTACTCTGCCACAGAGCACCTGTCCTCATCCCAGCACCTGAGAAGTTGACGTTGGCATTGCCTGATGATGGTGGGGATGGCCTGTGGTGAAAGAACGAGTAAACATATGTTGGTGTATGCTTACCCGCTGTATGGGCAGAGTTTTGGGTCATGGCTCCTCCTGGTCTGAACAGGTCCATACAGGAATTGCCCTTTTCTTCGACTGCCCTTCGCTTCAGACACCTGGCGAGAGACACCCTTCATCTAATAGTTAAGAGCCGTAAGGAAGAGTCAGGGCAAAAAAGGTGGGTGGTGCTTAGGCCAGGTGACCTAGGTCCACTTGCACCTGCTCGACATCTGCAAAGGAAAAGAGACTGGAGGGCTCCTTAAGTAGGGAAAAGGAGCAGCAACCAGGAAGGCACCAGGTGGGCAGGGCTTAGGCCAGGTGACCTAGTTCCACTTTCACCTGCTACCCATCTGCAAAAGAACAGAGGCTGGAGGGCTCCTTAAGTAGGGAAAAAGAGCGGCAACCAGGAAGGTACCAGTTGGGCGGGGCTTAGGCCAGGAGGGCTCCTTAAGTAGGGAAAAAGGGCAGCAACCAGGAAGGCACCAGGTGGGCGGGGCTTAGGCCAGGTGACCTAGATCCACTTGCACATGCTCCCTATCTTCCACAAAAACATCCCAGGCATGGAACAGATGAACTGAAAAACATATAGTCAAGTTTAACTTACTGAGCAGGTCGCTACCCAGTAAATTGACTGTGGAACTCTTGGGATATAGTAAGGGCACCCGTACTACCTTCCCTCCCACCTTTACGTCCAACTCAGTGTATGGGACCCTGGAAATAGCCCCAGAGAATCCCTGCGCATCAAGATATTTTCCTGATAGTGGAAAGTTTCCTTCCATGATACATGATTTAGTTGCACCAGAGTCTACCATGAATATGAACTGCTTATTTCCTATCTCCGCCCCCACCAAAGGTTCCTCTTCAGGGTGGGTAGTGGTCGACAAGACCAGACATGCGAGTGCTCTCTGTGGGCTGTCCTAATCAGGATACGTGCTCATTCCGGGGAACGAGAAGGGGATACCTTCTACTATTGCTGCTCCCCAAAGGGAACAGCAGCCCCACCTGGTACCCTATTTACCGGTGCAACACCGCCCTGATGTTGCTGCAGCGAGTGCCAGGCTTGTGTATCTGGTGCTTGGAGCTGCTGATTATAAGTTTGGTATTGCCCCTGTAGATACTCCTTATTCTGGTACCCTAGACCTGTTGCTGGTACCTTAGACCTTAGGACTCTTGGCCCTGTTGCTGTGGCCCATAATTATACCCCACTGCAGACCTGCTTCTGCATTCCCTTGCGAAATACCTCCACATTAAACAATTCCAACATTGAGACTGTCCGAACCCACCTCCCCTGGGTCCAAACCCTCCTCCTCTTGCTCCTCGAAAGCCCCCTCTTCCTCACTTTGGCCCCCCTTGCTGCCACTGTGGGTCGGGGCACTGTTTCCCCCGCCCCACTGTCCTTGTCGTCCTTTGGCCCGAGTGCCGCAATAGTTGCAGTTACAACTTTTTGGGTACTCTCTGTTCCTTCTACCTGTACTGGCGTCAGCACATGCATCTGAACTGCTACCTTTGGCAATTTTGTCTCCACCAATTTCGCTTCATCCCCCCTGACGCCTTTGCGTTGTTTCCCTCTCCCGCTCCTTAATCCTTTTACAATGATGCACTATTATACTCTGTATTTCCGGCCATCCCTTCGCCTCAATAACCACAATCATATCCAGCGCCTTCTACAGTTCCTTCGGCAAACCCCTCTTTATGATAAAATAGAAGAATGGCATTGATTGATCTCACAGCACTCCCATCTCAGCTCTCCACTTCTCTTGCATTTTAAGAATAAATCTATGAAAATGAGAAATAAAGAGTTCAAAAAAATAAAAATAAAAATAAAAAGAATAAATCTAGCTGGGTCCTCATCATCACCCATGGTATACTGCATCAAAGACTGTAAATCAGGAGTATATGGGAAGTCCCTCCATAGTATGTGCCATACCAATGCTCTAACTCCATTAAATGATGCTCCATCATGTGCATCGTCTCTCAGGGTTACTCCTGGGAATCCGGTCTTAACCCACACGTCCCCAGTTTGATCCCCAATTACAGGAACCAACAGGCTCTTAAGATCCCCTATTTCCAGGGGAACACCTGCCGTTTGTTTTTCAAATTTGTATATCCACTGGCTCGCCCCTTCTGTGAGCTGCGGGAGTGCCTAAATTAAATTATTCTCAACCATTTGGCCCAGGGCACATACTGTGTCCGCCCTTCCCACTTATGTATGAGGGGCATCTGCATCTTTTCCCTACTTCCCACACTCTTCCTCGTGACTCCTCTTTTCTTGACCTATGCCATCCGGCCGGCCCTATTCCTCAATCTGCCCCCCGTCCATAAACCTCCTCCTTTGTGGGGTATTCCCAGGCGGCCTCTTCACCCCTCCCTTCTCCTTCAGTCTGATCCTCTGCAAACATATCAGCATCCCCTTCTTCCACCTCCTCTCCCAACACTGTATTCTCCTCTCCCAGGATAATCCACCCACACAAGCTCCTTTCTTTCTCAACACCTACGCGTCTTATACCTTGAGTATCCATTTTAAGCAACACTTCCCCTGGCTTCCACTCTCCTGGCCCTTCTCTCAATGCACTTATATCCCTCACTGTTCCTGGGGATGTCTGTAACCTTTTCAGTTCCCTTAGTAATCCCGTCAACCTATCCTCGCACTCCCTTGACCTATAACCCGCCGATGCCGGCACTTCCGGCGGGTGAGTATGCGAGGTGGGGGAATGGTAGCCTTGGTGTTACTGCCACTGCAGAAAACCCTATCGCAGAAGAAGGGGTCCCTATCCCAGCAGGTATACAACTTGTAATAGTGTACCCTTCTGCGGGGAATGTTGTCAAGGGATATAATCCCCTACTCTCCACTTGCGTCCTGCCTTCTCCTTCTCCCTTTCTGCACTTCCCATCTTTCTGTCTTTGTCCCTCTACTTCATTCCCTTGATCCTGTGCATCTTCGAACATAGGCCAAAGAACGAGAATCTCTTTTCTCTTCTGTAGCTGCTTCCCCTTAAATTTTGCTACTAGAAATTTGGACATGTGTTCCAAAATACTCTTATTGTGTGAGACCTGCCCTGGCCATGGGCAGGGCATCCCCTCTCCTCCCGTCACTGCGAACCACTGCTTATGATATTTCTCCACCCTGTCACTATACAGTGGCAGAGTCTTGCACATATGCTCTATTGGTGTTCCTCCCCATGCTAGTGATGTCTATCACTTAATGACCCGCACACGCTGCTGCTTGATTGTTACAACAAAAAACAAAAACAAAAAAATCAACCTCCCCCTTCTCTCAACCTTCCATACACACACCGCTCCAGAAAATCAGGCAGCACCACACCACACAGTGACACACACATCTACCACCCCTTCTAGGGCCTGCTCTTCACACAAGAATCGCAACCACCATAACTTAAAATAACACGCTAAAACTAACAACCACTACTTGTTCCATGCCTACTACTTTTACGAGACCACTACCTTTTATTTCCATAAAACTCCTTTAAATACTATTCTGCCTTGTGATACCACCTTCCCTCTCCTTCCGAGGAGGGGATCCCTTCCGAAAAGGGGATCCCTTCCATACCTTTGCCTTACCTTATAATGCCTTACCGTATAATACTTTTACTGAACCACTCAACCAATAATGCAAATGCTGTCAACAAATAACCCTTACCTCATCCACGTCACATCAATGACCTCACTCTCCACATACTCACACCTTTCACACTTCCCCATGCATCTGTCCTGTACTTATCTCTTACAGGAATCTACTCACATGTGCGTGCTCACCCAAACTACTCCATAACAGGGTTCCAACACCGGCCTGCACTCTCCTCTGAGCTGTGCCCCGCTTCAAAGAGTAGAGTGGACTTTTCTTCAAATGGCTCCTGATAAAACACATAAATACGTTTTTTTTTTGGGTCGGTCGCTCTAGGTTGGCGCAGCTCCTTCTGTAGAAGCAGCCTGAAAGCCTTGCAGGTACGGGGGTGCTGGGATTACGTCTGGGTCACCGGTTGAAGGCACGCCCCTGAACGCTCACACCAGAGAGAATACAACCTGCTAGGGAAGAAAGGCGCAAGTCGATCTTGTAAGGATAACAAGTTTAATCTCACACGTAGATGAGAGCAACAGCAAAGAACTCTGCTGCTATGAACGTTCTGCCGAAAAGTAGTACAAGCAGAATCTTTTAAGACAGAGCATTGTCACAACTGACGCAATACATACAATAAAAAAAACGCAGACTGATTGGATGGACCCTATGCAGATGCCACCTTTATCCATAACGGATGGTAGTTTATTGGTCCCAGCCCAGTCCCTCTATCTTCCTTCACATGGGTGCTGCGGGGCTCATCTTCTTCTCATGCTGAAGACCAGAAAACAAATTAATTATACTCCTACTACAGCTAGTTTTATCACTTGTACTGTTCACATGGCAGGCCTTAAGACTGACACACAGGAGGTTCTGGGGCACTCGAACCTTCACACACACATTTCACTCACTCCCTCTGCGCCATCCGGCTCCAGCGTCTCCACCCATATTTATCCCTCCTAGCACGTCGCAATACAAATAACACGATTGTCGCTTCAATGATATGCCCTGTCCATCCTCTTTGAACATTTCAGGACTTGTTACTTTGGGGTTGGGGGTCAAAGGGCATCTGGTGCCATGGAATTCAGAGATCTTAGGGTTTAGTCAGTTATATGGCTATAACTCGTGGTCACCCGGGAATGGGTTGGGTCATGCTTTGGCCAGTGTGAGATAACATGCACACCAGGCGCCAATCTCTGATCATGGCCTTGTAGGGCACATTCCTCTTCGGTGAAAAACACATCTTTGCAACATGCTTAAGAACAATGAATAAACAGTGTGGAGGGTGAGTGTGCGAACTGTCCTCATGGAAGCTCGGGCATGACTGGAGATTTCTGTGACCTCATGGATCTGGGCCTAGTGCATATAATGCCACATTTACAGTGCAAGCCTTCTCTTCTACCTGATTATTAATATCTACACAAAATAGCGATGCCGCCCGCGCCTTGGGCCACACCATGTAGTTAAACTGTACTTGGTTATGTTAGCATGTGGCCCTGCTGGACGGGAAACTGTCCACCCTCCTCCCTGGCTCATCAGAGTGCCTCAAATGCATCTCATCTTACTTTAAAGCGCCTAGGGGGGGGCTGCTCCTTTCCCAACACTATCCCTGCCTTCACTGCTTAAATGTACCCCACCCCAAGCCCACCTTTACTCACCCTTCATTAACTTCACTACCCAACTCCCCTCACACACACCAACACACACACACACACTCTTACCTGCTGCGTCCGTGCTCTCTGTCTTACGCCAGGCCTGGACATGCCTGTCAGTCCCTGCACGCACTTGTGTGCAGCAGAGACCTAACAATTTGCTTTAGAAATATCACTCGAAGCAGTCTCAGAGCGGACTTGCTAAAGCTATTTTTTTTAATTGGTTTAAAAAAAAGCTAGTTATCCACCCCTTCCCTTTCCATTCACCCACCTACCTTTTCTCTTGTTCCTGGGCTGCACCATTTCTTCATTGTCTTCACTTGCCTATTACCCTACCATTCTTCATGCATTTTGACTTTGCTCCATTCCGCGTTCCACCAAACTTTCTCCTTCCTTTCTCCCATGGCTTCAGCCTCGGCTTGGTCTAACTTCTGCATCACTCTCTGGCCTCCCGTTCATTAATTAATTAACCTTTTGTTACGCGCTTAATACCTGAGGCCAGTCTCTTAGCACAGGACCGGGATTCTAACCTGTGTTGTTCCTGCGTTGTCTTGCTTCCAAGACAAACGCATTGCCCTTGAGCTATCCTCCCGGCTATCCTCCCCATTTTCCTCCTTCCCACTCGCTCCCCTCAATTAAGATGCTCCCATTCTACCAGGATCTCCAACTTCATATATTCCCCTTTCCTACCACACAACACCTACACCTCCCTAACACCTCCTGTCACCCTCAACTTGCACTTCTTGCTATCACAGAAACCTGGATCTCCCCTCATGACTCTGCTACACTAGCAGCTCACCACACTGATTATGCTTCATCCTCCACAACCTGTTGGGAAGGGCTGCAGCCTGTGGTTTCTAATCAATAATGTCATTAATACGGCCCCTTTACCCTGTCTGACATCACCTTTTCCTCTTTTGAATATGCCACTATTCAACTCCTCTCTCATAATACTCTCACAGTTCTTGCTCTCTATCAACATCCTGGACATCTCATCCCCTTCTTGAGTCACATCCTACTTTAATCTCCATTATTATGCTGTGAGACCTTAAACCCCCAACCCCCTGCTTTGACCTTAACTTAACTTTGAACTTAACTCCTTCCTATCTGACTACTCCCTTTACTCCCACCACAACCAGACTACACACTCTGGTGGAAATTCTCTTGATCTTGTCTTACAATGGATTGCTTTTCTCCCGCAGATTCCTCATCAGATAGATATCCCCTTCAGCATCAGCTGCTCAGAAAATGACATTTTCTGTCATGATCAGTACGTGCTTCCCCTTGAGAGAAGGTACAAAAGCGTTCTGTGCTAGCCTGATCGCTAACAGCTCCAGTCTGATTATGTGTCACTGGCTCTCCATTGGGGATCAAAGGCCACTCACCTGCAAATCCTCGTAGTGTGCCCCCCCAACCTTTCTGAGATGCTTCTGTGACCAACCTGACATGGGGCCATGGAGGTCAGAAAGGTTCACCCGCCATCATGTTGTCACTGCCCTCCCACCAAGAGAGATCATTGCCCGCCAACTTGGCCACCTTTAGAACATCAATCAAGGTGCTGAAGTACTGTGACCACTGACCCCTTAGTGGCCTTTGCAGGGACCACCTTTGCAGTATGTCCTCTGGCACGAGAAAAATGCAGGAGGCCATGATGCCTAAGAGGCAGTGGAAGGAAACTGCTGGCAAGTGTAAGGTTTCTCAGAATCCGTAGAGATGGAACCAGACTTGGACCCGTAGTAGAGCCGGAGAATTCCTTCTACAAATATAACCCTCTGAACACCCAAGGTAAATACAGAGGGATCTATTAGTTGAAAGATAAGGAACACCACACGAACGACCAGGCGCTGCAGAAAAACAAGATGGACAAATTAGACCACAGCGTTTATAACCCACACGCAAGACAAGAGAGAATAGTCAATAATAACTAACCAGATGAGAAAGTAAGCCAGGTTACTCTGGTCGAAGAAATGAACAAGGCTGGGTCAATATGTGAACTAAGAAAAAACAGAAGAGAGAAGGTGATGTTTTTTCTTTTTAGAATAGATTATTATTATTATTATTTATTCAAATTTGTTGAGCGCACATCAGCCCAGAAGCATCGTGGCGCTTGTTACAGACATCTTAGTTGCAAAGGAAACCGTAGTTACAAGTAGTACATAAATTACAGAGGAAATATATACAATAGCAAGGCAGTATATTTACATGGTTTCTTGAGAGTTTGCTAGTTATTTTGCAAGGAACGAGGTTTTCAGTTTCCTGCGAAAGATGGGAAGTGAGTTTTCCGTTCGGATGTCTGAAGGGAGAGCGTTCCATGTCTGTGCTGCAATGTAGGGAAAACCTAGACCTCCGGCTTTGGCTTTTTTGATGCGTGGGATGCAGAGTAGGTTAGCGTATTGCGTCCTAGTGGGACGTGTGGAGGAAGGTTTGAGGATGGTATCTGAAAGATAGGACGGGGCGGAGAAGGAGAGGCATTTGTGAGTGAGGGTGAGGATTTTGAGGGTGATCCGTTCTTTGACTGGGAGCCATTGGGCTGAGAGCCTGGCCTGGGTGATATGCTCTCTTCTTGGGATACTAAGAGCGGCCCGGAGAGCGTTGTTCTGCGTGATTTGTAGTCTATTTATGTTTTTGGCTGATGTGCCTGCTAGGAGAGCGTTGCAGTAGTCCAATTTGGCTCCAATAGTTGCCCTCGCTATGGAGAGGCAGTTAGGTTTAGAGAGGTAGGGCTTGATGGCGTTTATAGGTTTGGTGGTGTCTGCGGATGCGGAAGTGATTGCGCTGACTTGTCTAGTCATTGATAGCGAAGAGTCAAGGTATACTCCCAGTGTCTTGACGGCTGTGGACACGGGGATGATGGAGTTGTCAATGGAGAAGTTAGTGTACAGTTTGTCCAGTTTGTCTAAGGTGTTCTGTTGACCTAATATCAAGATTTCAGTCTTGTCACCATTGAGGCAGAGGCCATTAATTGCCATCCATGCCTTGATGATGGAGTAGATAGTGTGGAGAGCCTTTGCGTCTTCGTTGTATGAGCCTGAGAGGGGTAGAAGTACTTGTGTGTCGTCCGCGTAGTTCGTGTAGGTGATGCCGTATGAGTCAAGTTTGTCAAAGAGGGGCTTGGTGAATAAGTTATAGAGTGTAGGTGCAGTGCAGGAACCTTGAGGGACCCCGCAGTGGATTGTCGTGGGAGTGGTGTTGGCGATGCCCGAGAAGACTTTCATGGCCCTACCTTCGAGGAAGGAAGTGATCCAGGCGGCTGCTTCTTTGGAGAAGTTGGCTGAGTGCGTGAGGTGGGAAGTGAGAATCTTGTGATCAACCAGATCAAACGCGGCTGAGAGATCTAGAAGAAGCAGAAGAGCCGGCTTGCCTTTGTCCATGATTTGGGTGATCTGGCTCTTCAGATCTACCAGGGCTGTTTCTGTGCCATGTCCTTTCCGGAAGCCCGATTGCCTCGTCCCGAGGATGGAGTGGGTTTCCAGAAAGTGTTGGATTTGGCAGTGTGCGACTTTGTCCAGTAATTTCAGCAAGAATGGCAGAGTGGTTATTGGTCTATAGTTGTTGGGTTGTGAGGGGTCAAGAGTCGGTTTTTTTAGGAGAGGCCGGACCCAAGCCTCTTTGAGGTTGGCTGGGATGATGCCTGTTTTAAAGGACGCATTGATAAATGCCGTGAGGAGCGGCGCAAGGCAGTCTGCGCAGTCTTTGACTAGTTTAGGTGGGCAGATGTCGCATGGGGAGGGTTTGAGGTTTATTAGAAGGTTAATAACTTCTGTTTCAGTGACATCTCTGAAGGAGAAGTCAGGTATGGTGGGCTTGGAGGAAGTGGGTGGGGTGTTGGTCGGTTTGGTTCCTGTCTGGTGAGGAAGTGCTTTGCAGTGGTCTTTGATTTTCTTTTGGAGAAGGTCAATTTTGTGAAGCATGGCAGCTTGAATGCTGGTACACCACGCTTCATCTTTGATTATTTCATCTGGAGTATTGGGGGGGGAGATGAGCTCATTAAAGATTGCGAAAATCTCTTTGGAGTGTGACTTGGCATTGGCGATACGAGTGTTGAAGGCGTTGGCTTTGGCATTGGAGATAGCTCTCTTGTATTGGTGGGAGATTAAATTGAATATGTTTTTGGTCTTGGTGCAGGGGTCAGATTGCCAGTTTTTTAGTGCTGCTCTTTTGTGGGATCGCATTGAGTGCAGTTCTTCAGTAAACCAGGAGTTGGAGTGTAAGGATTTCTCCTCTTTTTTCCATTCGAGTGGCGCTATTACATTGATAGCTTTGGTGAGGACATCTTTGTAGATGTCTGCTAGGATATTGGGGTCGCTAGCGAATGGGGGGGCTAGCACTGGGGTATTGAGGTATGGGCGTAGGTTCTCCTCTGTGAGTTTTTTAGAGCTTCTGACTTGTGCAGCGCTGGCAGGGGTCAGAGTCTTAAGGTTTTTGGTGATAGGAATAGAGAACTCTATGCAGTTGTGGTCAGTCCAAGGCAGTGAGGAGTTGGAGGTGATAGAGGAGAGGCAGTTATGGTCTGCGATCCAGTCAAGTATGCGGCCTTTGATGTGAGTAGGACTTTCTACTTTTTGGATGAAGCCCAGGTCATTGAGTTCCTTGGTGAGAGTGGCTGCAGATTTGTCCTTGGGATCATTAAATCCGAGGTTGAGGTCCCCTAGTAGAATGGTTTTGGTGGAGCTCTTGATATTGTTGCTAAGGATGTGTAAGATGTTGTCCTGGGAGTCTGGAGAGTTGCCTGGGGGGCGGTATAGTAGGTGAATGTTGATGGTGCTGTTGGGTGACAATGTGAGTTTGGCCGATAAGAGGTCAGAGTTGTTGGTCGAGGGGTGACTGACAGGTCGGAGCTGTAGGTTCTCTTTGTAGATGAGGGCTACTCCGCCTCCTATTCGATCTGGCCTATCTTGTCTGAGTATGGAGAAGCCCGGTGGTAGTGCAAGTGTAACGGCAGGGCCTGATGCTTCATGTAACCATGTTTCGGTGATGGCTAACAGGTCAATGTTATTACTGGTTATAATGTCATGAATATCAGAGGCATGAGCTGGGAGTGATTGGACATTGAGGAGGGCACATTTGATGTGAGGTGTGTGATGTTTGCTTGTGGAGGTGTGAGTGATGGTCGTGTCTGGTATGTTCTGTGAGGTGGTATTGCAGGGTGTGGCTAGGTTAGTGGGTGGTGGACTGTGGGTGTGTGGGTATTCCGTGCGGGGGGAGCGTGTGGAGGTGGTGCGGGAACTCAGTCTAGAGTTTCTGAATTCAGTGGGAAGGGCTAGTGTGCTAAGTTCTGGGGTCTGTGTGCGCGCTCTAAGTCTTTCTAGTCTGTGCAGAGTTACTACACAGGGTGTGCGATCTGTCATGGTTGGTGTGATATCCTTAATAGCGAGAAGCTTGTGGCAGAAGAGTGGGCTAGGTGGTGTGTGGATGAGGGGATGGATGGGAGGATAGAGTTTGAGAGTAGTGAGTGTGGAGAGGAGGGTGAGCAGCGTGGTGGCGGCAGCGGTGAGCTTGCAGGACGCTATGGGCATGATTGTGTACTTGGTGGTGCTGTGAGTGGGGGGACTCAACACACAACTTCAAAAGTGGTCTGTAGGCGACCATAGGGCACAACACAACTTCAGAAGTGGTCTGTAGGCGACCATAGGGCACAACACAACTTCAAAGGTGGTCTGTAGGCGACCATAGGGCACAACACAACTTCAAAGGTGGTCTGTAGGCGACCATAGGGCACAACACAACTTCAAAGGTGGTCTGTAGGCGACCATAGGGCACAACACAACTTCAAAGGTGGTCTGTAGGCGACCATAGGGCACAACACAACTTCAGAAGTGGTATGTAGGCGACCATAGGGCACAACACAACTTCAAAGGTGGTCTGTAGGCGACCATAGGGCACAACACAACTTCAAAGGTGGTCTGTAGGCGACCATAGGGCACAACACAACTTCAGAAGTGGTCTGTGGACGACCATAGGGCACAACACCAGGCACAGCATGAGCCAGACCCGTATAACGATCAAAAAGCACAGCATCGGACAATGGGTGGCTGAGCTTGGCCAAAGGGCATAGCAGTGATATGGGTAACAAGAGAGCACTATTGTAACTAGTATAGAATAGCAATTGAACAGCTAGTGACAGTACTCACGATGTTTATGTCCTAGTAAGAATTTGATCATCCACGTCCATCCATGAACGAATGATACCTTAATGAGGAGAATGTGTGTGATCTTGGAGGTCCAACGGTAACGGTAGCTTCCCGGTGCGAACAGGGGCAAACAGGGCAATCGGCCTTATGTTGGCCTTGGGTGGCCGCCGGCTTCCGCCTGCCGGCGGATGTGTGGCCTTAAGAGCTGCCTACACAGCGTTGCTAGGCAACGTGCAACGCCCAGCCTCGCTTTCGGGCCGCATCGCGCCCGACATTTTGTTTTTTGGAAAAATGTCGGCGCAAGCGTATCTGGGGGCTCTGGAGGCGCAGGGGGCTTCTGTGAAGAGGTCGGGTGCCCAGGAGGGGCAGATGGCCAGATGCAGTTGAGGTCTGCTGCTGATCCTTAGAGGGGATCCACGCCGCCTCCGTCGAGTCGGGGTCCCCGCTGAGGTCCTGGACGGTGGTGGGGGGCTCCTGCCCTCTCCACGGCGATGGGGGTCAAATAAAACATAGGTGACAAAGGAATTTGAAGGCTTACCACTGGTCCTGGTGTAGGCAGCTTACCAAATGAACACCCAGTGTACTAACACCTGAACCGATGACACAGGGACGCCTAAGCGGAAAGAGGCAGTCTCTAGTCCAAACCCTAACCCGCCAGCACGAGGACGCCTTACGACTGAGCGCTAGATGGCAGTCTCAAGTTCAGCGATATCTAAATACACTGGGGTGTAAGTGGTAAGTATTCAGAACCAAGATGGAATGTTGCTTGAAGAGGTAAACCCAAAGGACACGAGATGGTAAGTGAGTATTCCAAGTTCAACACACGTGTAGGGAAACCAATCCAATTCGGCAGGCAGAGACTTGTAAGTGAGCGTTCCAGGTTCGGTGCACGTGGAGGCAAGCAGACTCAAAGTGGCAGGCAGAGACTTGTAATTGAGCGTTCTGGGTTCGGTGCACGTGGAGGCAAGCAGACTCAAAGTGGCAGGCAGAGACTTGTAATTGAGCGTTCCGGGTTCGGAGCACGTGGAGGCAAGCAGATTCAAAGCGACAGGCACAGACTTGTAATTGAGCGTTCCGGGTTCGGTGCACGAGGAGGCAAGCAGATTCAAAGCGGCAGGCAGGAGATCAAGGAAAGGGTAGGGAGCAAGGGCAAGGTAAAAAGGGGCAAGGAAGACAGGAGAGCACAAGGCACGAGACATAGACGTGGCTGATTACAAATCAGAAGCGAAGAGCGGACAACCCGGAAGTCTTTATATAGGTTGTCAAGGAAACACGTTCCTGACGCAGTCCGCAGTGTGGAGGACGCAAGGGACACCAAAGTCGCCATAGCAACCCGTATCCATGGATCCTACGGAATCGGGTATGGCGAGAATGTTGCTCTATGCTCTGTTGTTTATTCTTATGAGGGAGAGAATGAAAAGCCGAGTGACCAGGTTGGACCCTGACAGCAAGCTGGTATGATTCTGGAACAGATGAACCACCTGTCTGAAACTGGTGACTTAACTTCCCAAATGTCCAGAACTGCTCCGATCAACTGGAGCCTTTGTGTTGGTGTCATGTGGGACTGCTGAAAGTTCACTACCTGAACAAGCAGGGAGGTGTACGGTCTCTTCCCCTTTGCACAGAGATGATGCAGCTCTGGTTTTGGTTGTTGGAGAAGCAGATCTCCGTCTCGGCAGTCCACCTGGTGGGGACAGAGAATGGATTGTCGGACACCATTAGCAGACAGAGCATGGTCTTGCATGAGTGGGAAGTGTGCCGGGAAGTTCTCGAGGAGATCTTCTCCCAATGGGGTACCCCGACGGTGAAGCTGTTTGCCACAGAGTCCAACAGGAAGTGCTGACAGTTTTGCTCAAGGGGATTTCCAGCGAGAGGTGCACTGGGGGATGTATTCCTTGTGGAGTGGGACTTCGACCTCCACTATGCCTTCCCTCCGATTCCCATCAGCCTGTGGGTTCTCAGAAGGTTGGGGAGGTTCCGAGCATCCCTGATCTTGATCCACCCAGATAGGCGAAGAGAACATGGTGCTCAGAGCTTCTGGACATGTCCATCTGCCCACCTCTCCGGTTGCCTCGTCAGCCAGACCTTCTATTCCAGTCTGAGGGTCTGGATCTCCATCCCAAAACCCGTACTCCATCAACCTACATACGTGGCTCTTGAGAAGATAAGATATGATAACTGGGACCTCTCAGGGGAGGTACTTGAGTTGCTACTGGCTGCACGCAGACCATCAACAAGATCGCTGTATGCGTGCAGGTGGAGAAGATTTGAGGTGTTGTGCAAGGAACGTAAGTCTGACCCTATGTCTTGCCCCACCACTTCAGTGATGGAGTTCCTTCTGTCACTGGCCGCATCAAGCCTTCCGGTTACAAGAGTCAAAGGATACTTGGCGGCTTTTTCTGTTTTCAAAAAGGTCCCCCGATCAAGGGTATTTCTTTACGATACAGTTATGGCCTAATTCCTAAAACGCCTTGTGAATAAGTTTCTGCCTGTTTCTTTTGTGGTTCCGGACTTGGACCTCAATTTAGTTCTTACGTTTCTTATGGCTGCTTCATTTGAGCCTATGCATTCATGCCCTATTATGCTATTCAAATTGGGACCGTTTTTTTGTTGGTGGCAATCACATCGGCCAAAAGTGTTTGTGAGCTACAGACATTGTCCTGCAAGCCACTGATTCTCTGCTTTTTCAGGCAAAAAGTATCCTAAGATCGTATCGGAATTTCATATGCTACCGGGTATCAGAGCCCACTAGAGGTGTGGCCTCTTGCTTGGCACTGCTAAAGGGTGTGCCGGTAAGGGACATTTGCCGAGCGGTGACGTGGTCGCCACCTTTACCAAACACTGTTGTTTGGATGTGGCCTGTGGAGCTGACGCTCGCTTTGTGAGAGCGGTTTTGCAAAGTTTCCTGGTCTAGGGACTTTCATTCCGCCTCCACAATTAACACTGCTTTGGGAGTCTATCTGATGAGGAATGTGCGGGAGAAAAGCAATCGTTTGAAGGAGAAATTACTTACTGGTAATGTTCTTTCTATGGATTCTTCTCCTGCAGATTCCTCATCACACTCCCATCCAGCCCCACTATGAAAATGCCTACTGTTTTGTGACTGATTTTCTGTGTGAGAGGAGGAGACACTCTCTCAGGGGCTTCTATGCATTCTAATTTGTGATCCTCTGTAATGTCTTGCGGTTCTGTTCCTTATACAAAAAAAAGGAAAAGCCATGTTAGTTTTTTGATTTTTGTGTGAGTTGTGGCTGTTTTCACAGCACCGCATCGACCACTGCATCAAGTCAAGATAGATTGACAGCCAAGTCGAGGTGCACTACGCCCCCAGTCATAAACTTTTCAGAGCAGCTGACGTGGGAGGGGATATCTATATGATGAGTAATCTGTGGCAGAATAATCCATTCAAAGAACATGACCGGTAAATAATTTCTCCTTTTCTCTACCTGGCTCTCCTCATCTGACCTCTCTATGGACCCCTCTCCCCCTGTTGATTCAATTGTTCACTTTAACATCTCTTTCCCTCCACCTTCTACGTCTCATTCCTCCTCTTCAATGACTAAGAGGACATTAAGGAAGGAATCTCTTACTCCTTACCTTGATGATGTAAGGACCTCTTTCCTGTCTCTTTCCCCTCTTCATTGCTCTTCCATTAAGTGTGCATTCTCTAACTTTAACTATTTATTTATGACTCCATTTGACCAACACTGTCCTGCTTGTAGATTCACACCTTCCCGCACCCATCCTCAACCTTAGATCACCTCTAAATTTCAGACTCTCAAAACAAACATGTGCCGTGACCTACAAAGCTGGTGCAAATTACGTATATCTACCCTACCCCTAACCTACACAATTTACCTTACTTCCCTAACTCTTCTCTGGACTCTGCCAAATCCTTCTCCTTCACAAACCTAATCTCCTCCCTTTGCAATCACCCCTACAAACTTTCATTTGCTCTCCAATGTTGCTCACACCTCCCAAGCCAATATCTATTTCCGTCCTTTCTACTAATGACTTTGCTCACTACTTTTATGCTAAAATATTTAAAATGTGTGGCATTCTCATAGCCCTATTCTCTCTCTCCCTAATCCCCCACCTTACCCATTCTACTCTAAATGACTACTCCCTTACCTCTCTTACTAAATTAGCACCAATCCTTCAAAGTGCCAACCTATCCTATTGAACATTTTGCTCGCCAAATGGTCAAAGTCTCAATCACTTGCCCTTATCTCTCTTTAACCTTTCTCTCTCCACTGGATTTATTCATGCCTCCTTCAAAAGTGCAACTATCTTACCCCTATTGAAGGAATCCTCTGCTGACCCAAACATCCTTGCAAACTATCTCCCAGATTCTCTCTTTCACCATTATTCCAAAGTCCTTGATTGGGTGGTCTTTAAATGGATCACTACCTGGGGGATAATGGCCTTGGTGATCCACTTCAGTCTGGCTTCTGTAGTAAACATTCCACCGAGACTGCACTCATGTATGTCTTCAATGTTCTCTCTAGTGCTCTACACCCCAAACTATCTTCTATACTCATGCTTTTGAACTTCTCTGCCACTTTCGAAACTGTTGACAACTTCTCTCTTCTCCTCACTTTCCAGGAACTTGGGTTTAGCAAATCTGCTCTTGCGTGGATCGCCTCCTACATAAAGGGTCAATCCTTTAGAATTTCTTGGAACTCGCAAACTTCTGATACCAGCCTCTCTCCCTGTCGGCTTCCCCCAAGGATATGTCTTCGGACCACTTATATTCACCCTCTATACCTCTGCCCTAGTAAGGCTTGTCTCATCCTTTTGCTTTCACTATCACCCTTTAGCTGATAACACTCAAATATGTTTCTCCTTTCCTTCCTTCATCCCATTGTCAGTTCTCATCGTAAGATAGGGTATGGGGTAGGCGGAGTCAGGACTGCTGCGTAACTTGGACCAAGATGTTCCAAGTCTCCTCACTGAGAGTGACCTTTCTAATAATATGCCCCTCTGTTCATTTGGTTATACAAAAAAAGAGGAGTAGATCAATCGAAAGACCAAGTAAAGAATAGACACCACCAGGCGTACGCCAAGCTGTAAAAGAAGGGAAAGTCTTAGTAATGGTTCCCAGACTTGAAATATCAGATATTCGTAGTGCATGAGAGGACTAACCTTACTATGCTAGGCGCTGGGACTCCAACTATCTTCTGGTGTTGTTAAGCTCCTTCCCCAAGTTTGTTCACTCTATAGAATGCAAGACATGGAATACATGTAAAAACATCGAGGGGAAACTAAGAAAAAGATATAATGTGAACTAGGTCTCTTACCTAAGTACTCAATGAGGTTGGCAGTAAAAGAAGGAGGTCTCGAGGAGAATCCAATATCCAGAGAGAAAACGAAAGCGAAGAGGGAACGGGATGTTAATGTGTATTAGTAAGGACCTATAAGCCTGGCCGGCACGAGGACGCACTAACAACGGGGTGGTGCCCAATTGGCTAACAGCAAGGCGTTCTTAGTTCTGTGCACTTTGTCAGATCCAATATTTTAGAAATTCCCATTTGAATCCAAGGACGCACAATAAGGCAATACCTGAGTTACATGCGGGTAACAAAGAAACCAGTTCACAAGGCAAAAGCAGTCTGGAAAATAGAAGCAGATCAGGTCAATTACCAAGCGGGCAGCGAAGGAACCAAATCACAAAGCAAAGGCAGTCCGGGAATGAAGAATGCTGGGTCGTGGAACTGGATACAAAGTATAATACAGGCGGCACTAACTTCAATCAGATGCGCTGATGCGTGCAGCTGGTTGAGTTTTATGGGACTCGAGTAAGCGGGCTGTACATGAGGGAGTAACGCGGCCAGTCATGTGATTAATCGAGGCCATAGTCAGCGCTGTAGTGGAACGTGCTGCTGCTGCGTGAGGTCTACGTGCTTTGCGAGCGGTCAGTCGCTGCAGTAACCTCCAACGCCGTAACACAGGGCGAGCGCCCTCGCCAGGGGGAATCCACGTGACGAGACTGATTAGATCGGGGCTGAACTGCGACACCCAGACATCTCGGAACCGATTACGGACTGTCTCACTGCAATTCGTCACTGAAAGGATCACTCTAGGTTTATCAGAAATGTTTAAAAAATGGAAGTCATCTTTCTCCCAGATTTCAATGTTCTACGCTCCCCTTTCCCATCTCCTTCCCGCCTGACCTTCTTGCTCCTTCGCCAAGGCTTGCAATCTTGTTGTCCTTTTTGATAACTACATCCAAATGCAACAATACATTACTGCCTCAGCTGGTCGTATTAACTGCCTCAACAGAAAATGTGTCCTTTTATTACTAACCACCCTACAAAAACTCTAATCACCACTCTCGTGGACAGCAAACTTGACCACTGCTCAAGCCTTTTCTTTGACCTTCCTCTGTACGCCTTCCTCACTCTTTACCCTACACCACTACCCGCACTCTCTACAACCTACCCAGATCCTCCCTCACTTCTACCTTCCAACAACATGCTGGTTGGCTCTCCATGAACAACCACTCTATTTTCAAGTTGCTTCTCCTTGTCTACACAGCTGTCATTGGTCTTGGTCCTCAAAACCTGTCTGACTGTATCTCAGTATACTCACAAACTCATTCCCTCCAATCTTTCTATGCCCTCAACCTCACTGTCCCATACCCTCCCTGTGCTTCCTCTCGCGTCCGCTCTTTCTTCCTACTCACCCCGCTGAACTAGAACCCACTACCCATAAAAAAACAGCATAACTGTGGATTTCGTCAAAGCTTGCCTTAAAATTCACTTACTTGCTAAAGAGGGAGCTCCTCCTGCTCTCTCCCTGCTCCACCCTACTTGACCCCGCCACTGCCCCGTGTGACACGAAATAATGTGATTTTGTATATTAATACGCTACTCCACTTTTGTTTGAAGCACTTGCCCTCTTAGGTTAATGTTATCTTAGTAAATCACCTGTTTTCTTATATATAGTTTTCTATTTGTTTTGTTTTATCCCTGGTATACATCCCACTTTTTCACACCCTCATAAACTGTCTACTTGTGCTCATCTTTATGCAATTGTACAGGCACCCTTCATGGGAATGCCTCGGTCATCTGAAAATGGGTTTTTGTAAGTCATTTCTGAATGAAAATGAAATCCCGTTTCTTCAAATAAATACAAATACGTCATGCTAAACTCTCCTCCATTCTTATCCTAATTGACCTCTCCACTGCCTTTGCCACCGTTGATCACCCCATCCTTATTGATACACTTTCTTCCTTGGGTTCTCGTGCTCGGTTTTACTGTTACTAGCTGTCCAATCACACTTTCTCTGTGTCCTGAGCCGGTACCAGCTCCCTGCTCCCCCACTCTGCCACTGTCTCTTAAGCTTCTGTCCTTGATCCACTTCTTTCTCTACATATTTCCCCTTTCCAGCGTCATTGCTAAATTCGGATTTTTCTTTCACTTTTACGCCAATAATTTCCATATCTTTGAATCTTTCTCGGATTCTCTTCACTCTTCCCTTTCTGCTTGCCTTTTCGAAATACAAATTTGAATGTACTTCCATGTTCTCCACTCTAAAACTGAATTTCTTTTCTTTCGGTTCTATAATATCTCCCCTTTCCCTACCCACAACTCTTTCTTTTCAATCTGCCCTTCTAGCCTTCTCCCGCACTCTGGTCATAAGCTTGGAGTCCCCTTTGACCAGTCTTGTTGCTTTTCCTCACTCATTTCTAATGTGTTTCGCGCCTGCCTCTTTCATCTGTCCACTTCTTTATTTCAAAGATGCTAAATTACTCATCTCTGCTCTCATTTTTTTTGCTTTGCCTTTTGCATAGGGCGCCTGGCAGCTTGCTTCATTTCTATCTATTTTGAACTATACAATCTATACTCTCTTCTGTCGTGCACCCCGCGCTTCTATTTCGTCTTCCATTTACTCTTTAAAGGATAGTTCCGGGACTTTTTTTTTATTGTCCCTACGGTTCGGCCATGTGTTTTTAAGCATAAATCGGTAGATCGTAGAAAACTTTCCTATGGACCTTACCCGACTTTTCGTCCATTAACGCACTCGAAATCAGCCGCCATTTTGTGATAATCCTATCATTTCCCCCCATCGACCTGGCTCACCTGCGTTTGCGGCACTAAATCATATCCCCCGCCCCTGAAACAGACTTTATCAAAACATTCATATTCCCCGCCTCTATCCGTGACGTGACTGTGCTGCGTAGGCAAACGCGCCCAGGCGTCTTCTATGCGACTCCACACAGAACCCGGAAACCAACACAGATCAGCTCACAACACAGCGCGCCACAATTCGGAATATGAAACTGTACTTTTAAATCAAACCGCAAGATTGTAAATTTGGTAAAGTACATTTATTTGACATCAAATGTTTAGAGAATATTCAGCGATTTGCATTTTTCTTTGCTCTCGATCCAAAATAGTTCGTCTTGAGGCAAGCGATGTTCGTGTGCAGTACACAGGGTGTTGGTTTACGATAAAATAAGCTCTTCGGTCGCACTGATAATCGCATGGCTGTTCCAACAACGAGGCACTAGGCCACCACAACGGTATGTATGTTGCATCTAGCCATTAGTACCGCGTAAGGGCATACTTGTACTTGGCGATCGTCCCATAAAATGGTCAGGGTGGTAACGTTGTTCACGCGGAGAAGCAACTGGCGGTTGAAAAAGCCATCCGCCGGTGTCTGGTACTCGTGACACATACAAAAATGAAGGATGTACCTGTTTTAAAAACATAAAAAATGAAATTAGTCTCACCATCAGATCTTTATTAAAATTATTCATTTTATATATTAGGTCGGGAAATTATTTCATAGCTAGGACAGTGCAACTGGGTATTATACGTCATTTCCAGTAACCTGATAACACTGATATGATATAATATGGCATTTGCAACGCGCCTATACACAAGTGTTTCAAGGCGTGGCGAGGCAGGGAGGGGGGGGGGACAAGGAGAAGACAGACAACGATCCTACTAGGCCAGGTGTCATTCAGATCGCGCAAGTGCAGGGGTAGGGGGAAGGTAAAAGTGCAAGGGGAAGGGGAGGGGGGAAGTGGAGTACAAGGTAAGTAGCATAAAATAATAAATACATAGGGCCAGCTGGTGGCGAGTGCAAGGTAAGTGCAGAACAAGTGCTGGGAAGGGGGGGCTGTAGGATACTGAGACAGTCCCCCAGTGCAGGGGTTGACAGGGAGGCAGTGCAGGTGGAGAGTGGAAGGGCCCAGGACCGAGGTCGCAGACAGTGGACCAGTTGTAGCAGGGGAGAGGGAGAGAGAAAGCAGAAGCAAAGAGGAAGGTTTTGAGGTGCTTCCGCAAAAGGAGATGGTTCTCCTCAAGATAGTGCGCGGTACAAAACAATATGCCACATAGAACGAACAAGTACAACTTAACCCGTCTTTAAAGCTACTGTATAGTAATTAAATTGCGGTATAAACTCATCTAAAGAGTTACTTACATTATATTTGCATTTTCCATTGTGTCTGCGCGTAGGGCAGTCCCGAAATACCACTCCTTCTATGCCGACGTTATTTCTTCTAATGAACGAACATTAAATGGCTTTCGTTTCTGAAATTATATTCATTATCGTTTACGTTATTGCACCACACCCCCAAAAAGAAGTCTTTCGGGATGGTCCCGGCCTGTCAAGGTCAAATAACAATAGAACCTTATACTGAGTCGTGGGCCATTCCGGCACCCGAGCAAAAAATCAAAGCAGCTGACCTTCACTTTGAACGAGCACACATTCCTAGTTAGCTACATTCAGTGTAAGGCCATCTCACAGGACTTGAAATTTACACTCCATCTTTGCATGTTGTCTGCGTGCATTTGCAGCCCCAGAGAACCATAAATACGGAGACATTCTATATTTTTTGAAAAATGATTTATATTACTGTTTGGTTTCATTTAATGCGCAAATGAACAAGGTTGGATAGACACATTGCATGTACACTGAGCAATCACTTTTATTTACACAATACATAGCTACACATATTCAATGGGCCTGCGACATGAGGAGACTCCAGAGCAAAGTCACAGGTGACACCCGGGTGGTTCGCACAACTGCACGGTGAAGGGAGGGGCAAGGGTGGAGAGACACATTGCATGTACACTGAGCAATCACTTTTATTTACACATTACATAGATACACATATTCAATGGGCCTGCAACATGAGGAGACTCGAGAGAACAGACAATCAAATTACAATCATTTAAACCGTGATGTGTATTTCTCAATTAGCTCTGCTTTAGGTGGACATGGAACAGAGGCAATGTTGGGTGGCAATGCAGTTGTCCCCTGCACAGGTTCGTTCACAACTCCATGTATGTGCCTATCTAGGACATCAACAATAAGTCTCTCAATAAACTCATATTGCATATCCTCAAACACTGGTTTGATCACCCATTGTTTACTTCTTTTAGTGAAGGCCTTATTGTAGCGAAGCGTCCCTAAAGTTCCGGTCGTCCTACTTTGTTGACGGCCAACATTATGGTTATGTGCCAAGACCGCTAGAAGAGTTCGATTTATCATGACCTCCATGCCAAAATGCAATCGTTTTGGCCTGTACTTTAGGCACATATTGTGGAACACCTCCAAATCTCCTGTGTGGCAGAATTCCGTGAGTCCCCTCAAATCTCTTGTTATAGTTTTATCAAATACAATCTTTTCAATGGCTTTGTGAGTGGGTGATGAAGGAATCAACCACTTCTTCTTCCGTGCCTCCTCTGTGGACAAAAGGCCATGTTCACAATTGTGGAAATGTTGGTTTGTGGTCCAGCGGTGAACGTTGCTACAGTGTAGCATTACTGACCGCCATATTTCCAGTAGAATTTCCAACGACCCTCCACATGTTTTTGAGCTCCACCAAAGATGGTTGCTGATTGACTTGGACCACTGTGAAATACCTTGCATATCTTTTTTTTTACCTGCAGCCGACATTTTTTTATTGATTGTTTTTGCAAGATGCCATACGTCAAATTGGTGATTAATATTTTTGTACTCTTCTCTCATTGTCTTGGCAATTGAAACGTGTCTGTCCGTGGCTATCAGGTCGATCACCATTCCCCGCGATTGTAGTTCTTGCAAAGATGCTACAAAGCCAACTTTCTCCATGGCCACTGAGGATGTACTTTGTGACACCTGCACGACCACCGAACTCACAATTTTCTTACTTTCCATGTCCTGAAGGTGCAGTACTTGGCTGAAAATCCTGGGCTGTCGCACTGTCCATCACCGGCTAGCCTGAACCGTTTGCCCGCGAATGTACTATCAATAGACATTTTTTCCATTCCCCAAGCTTCGCTAATGGCTGGAAATAGATAATCGATTTGGTATTTGTAGAACTGAGTTTTCGCAATGAAATGGATTCCCACAAACTGAAAGAAATACTCTAACTTTTTAAAACTTGAACCACTAAAAAGTGCGGCCGCTGCACAAAGTAGATTGCCTGCTGGCAGTTGCCCCAGCATGGGTTGTGCAGACCATGAGAAAGGATGATATTTTGTACAGGTGGCATGTATTTTAAGGTTAGTGCCTCGAATTGCACGAGTCACATTAATCAATGGCTCCCCACATACTTCCCCACCAACCGAATGCCCACATTTCATCCTAATAATAATATCAATCAAACAACTATTGAATACAATGAATTTGGCCTCTTTCCTTATACTGTCACTCTGCATCCCAGCTGGTTCGGCCTGTAACGTTGAGGACATGTCACTCACATGAAAGGTAGAATCTCTGATATCGTCTTCCGCTATGTTCAGTGATATTGATGGTGTTTCATTGTCGTCCACTTCATTCTCTTCCATTGCAACATCTGTTCCTTCTCCGGCGATGGGTGAATAAAACAATTTCTTCAACTTTCTCGCGGTCTTAGTTTTTGCGGGTGTGGATTCTGTGAATTGATCTCCGACTGCATCCGAACTACCAGGAGGACATTCACTATCAATGGCTGGTGGTGGTATAGCTCCGTTGTCAATCACTTCATATTCTTCCCATTGGCACGATGCATCTCCAGTCTCAAGTCCCTGCCAAAAGGTTTGACAAGCAACATCTCTCGTTCGCTTCACTGTCTGTGTAGATCTAGTTCGTACACCCACTCGCAACTAGAGGACAGATTGGAAAAGGGATGTTCAGTTTAAACACAACTTACAGTATTGAACTATTAACAGTGAAAAACAACATAATATAGTGACCAGGACACTAACCTTCTTTTGCTTTCTTTTCTTTGAAACTTTCTTGCCTCGAACTTCAACATCAGGACGCTGTTGCTCCGACTCGTGTGTGCATGTCTCCACTTCCTCTTGCGCTGCAACGACTATATTTTCATGATAAGCACATCCATCACGCACTGACGCTCCATCGACTCCCTGAAACATAGAACTTTCATTAGTATGTATAATAATATTGAAAACACAAAATGTACTTGGGGACCAATACCCACGTACATCTCAATAGCAAAACACGAATGAACGCATTGTGTAGAACATTCAAACGACAATTATTCACGCATTGTTGATCTAGTTAGATGGAACTGTCAAGATCCATACCTCGGGCTCCGCATAGACTTCCATTGATGATATTATTGAAGATGACGCTTCAGCAACTCCCTGAAACACAGTAATTGCATTAGTATGGTTTTCTATTTTGTTAAAAAGAACATAAACTTTGTGCAGGCGTCAACGGCTCATCTAAATAGACCTGCACAAATGATCAGTTGTCTAAAATAAGTAATGGATATCTAAATATGATTCGATTTGCTCGACCGTTGGAAGTGTCACCACCCAGAGATCTGCATCAACTACTAGGGGTGATGTTCTTGTAGAAGAAGCTCCGTCATCTCCCTGAAACATAGTACTTGCGTTAATAAAGAAGGAAGTATAGCGGATGTAATCACGTCATATGATCTCGCTTGATCGAACTGTCAGTATCCATACCTCGAAATGCATAAGAACATCAAGGGACGCTGTAACTGCGGTGCACACTTCTGCAAGCTGTTGCGCCGACCCGTAACTGCATGCTCCCCCTTCTTCTTGGACTAATGCTCCATCGACTCCCTGAAACATAGGACTTTCATTACGTACCTCGAGCATCTGAGTGACATCAACGGTTGTCGTCAATGCGTTGGACTCCTCAGCATCTCCCTGAAAGACAGTACTTGCATTATTTTGGATAACAATAATTATAACTGAAAACAAAGACTAGAGGACGAGTACTAGGGTGTACCATTAGGTAAAATAATTACACAATAAATTAAAACTATTGATTTACATGCCTAAAACAAGTCAGTGGCAGAATAGCTAAGTAAGATTACCCGATAGGCGCTTGAAGTGGCTGATGACTGCAATAACGACACGGATGGAGAATCTTCCGCCTTCATATTAAGTGGATACATAAATGGGGAAATTATTGTTAGCTAATGCTACACACTACCGCAAGGCCGAGAGCTAAATCCGTAAACTTGACTCACCAGTGGAGGGATGTGGACGAATAGAGTGGGAATAGCGGTTGAGAGCAATTTTCGCTTCGCTCGCGGTGTGTTCTTCTTTATTAGCAATGATGTGGAGTACATGTCTGAGCTAAAGTGCCTGCTGCAGATGCGGTATCGATCACCCCTCTTGTCCGCAAAGACTTCTAGGACTCTACTTTCAAGCTCAGACGGTGGATATCCGCAATATCGGACCCATTCTCTTATCTGATCTATTGTCTTAGGGAAAACATGCATTATAGTACCTTCAGATTTTTTATGGGTCTTCGAAGGGCAACCGCCAATGGAACAGGCAGGCATTGTGGAAAGTTCTGAAAAGTAAAGATCAACAATTCTCTATGAATACCAATGTGTTAAAAAATTAAATGACACATAAAAGGTTCAATGCAAGGTTTGTTTTGGTTCTTGGAACTATACACGTTATTCACATGCGGATAAGTATTTGAATAACTTTAAAAAAATAGAAAAATAATTTGACTAAACTCAGAACATGTGACTAGTTCCTTGCATGTACTGTCTTGAACGAAAAGAAAACATGGATGCAATTTGATGACTACTAGCAAATAGATATAAATTAAAAAATTGGACGCAAAATGATTATGGTACATGGCCTTACCTTGACGAACAAACAGTTAGATGCAGGGATCAGAGTAGTTTCTTGTCGTAGAACAGGGAGCAGTTCACAGGTTGCAAACTGACGAGTTTGCTCGAAGTGGTCACGGAAGTTCATAGAGACGAAGAGCAGATAACCAGCACCTTCACGTGTTGACTAGCAAAGCGCAAAGAAGTTCTCATTAGAAATATGAAGTGGGTTATAAAGAATTCGAAACAGGGGTGTGTTTGTGAATGAATGACGTGTATATGTCGTGGCATTATGCGGTTTGCAGGGGGGCGTCCAGCGTGAGGGGGGATGCTTGGCAGGAGACACGGGGTCTGGAGGTAGACATGGGGACAACAACCCATGCTCTATAGACCACTTTGAAGTGTACATGGTCTTTGGCACCTCTTGGCCTTTATCGCTCCCTGACAGCTCCACTTGCCAGCGCAAGTACCCCGGTGCGAACTGCCTTTGATAGGGCGGGGGTGGATTGGGGCGGTGGTCGTGCAGACAAGACACAGGAAGACTCGTGAATGGAGACACACTTATGTGGATTGCAGGGGGGCGTCCAGCGTGAGGGGGATGCTTGGCAGGAGACACGGGGTCTGGAGGTAGACATGGGAACAACAACCCATGCTCTATAGACCACTTTGAAGTGTACATGGTCTTTGGCACCTCTTGGCCTTTATCGCTCCCTGACAGCTCCACTTGCCAGCGCAAGTAACCCGGTGCGAACTGCCTTTGATAGGGCGGGGGGTGGATTGGGGCGGAGGTCGTGCAGACAAGACTCGTTTGCCGCAGGGCCTCACCAAGGAGAGGCCATCTAACTGCATGTAAGAGGCAGGCTGCAGGATCTAGTACATGGAAGGCAGGGGGGTGAGTTTATAAATACCTCACCCTCCCAGGAGAATATATGGGTGCAGTTCACCCTGGAGACCCTGGATGCCTAGGCAGTTAGTCAGCAGCAGGCTGGCCTGTGGTGGCAAGGCGGCACGGGCCAGAGGGGGTCATCTCTGTACCCGGTGCCCAAAAGGATGATTTATTATGATCAACCATATTGATTATTTACCTATAACCATGTTTTGTATCAATAAAATCCAACGGCCTTTTATTGCCAACGCTTGAACAAAGTGGTGTGGTAAGTATTTTTGGGGGAGGAGGCAAGGCCGGGAGGCTTGATGCCAACCCGCAAAATAACATATGTATGTCTGCTGCATATGGGTTCAACGGTTATGTGGATTGAAGGTGGGCGGCCAGCGTGAGGGAGGATGCTGGCCGGAGACATGTGGTGTGACAAGACAAGGCACAGGAAGACTATTCAATGGAGACACACTAGATTCATTTAAAAAATCAAAACAACCATTGTTAAAATATATGTTGGGTTTTATTTTAGATCTTAATTTCAATTGAACATAAATAATAAACATTACACATTGTAAAGTTCCGGTTGCAGCACATCCAGGGAAAATCCGCGGTATTGTCCACTGTCGCTGGGGAAATGTTGTATAATGGCAAGTACCGCACAGGCAGGTATTACTCTCCGAACGCGGTGTCCGAGCCTCCCGTGAAGCCACCAAGTGAAGCAACGATAGGCCACCAGCCTGTACCACCTGTGAAAAAGAAAGATGCAAACTGTATTAAAATGACAAAACTTTCTTATCAATGTCGATTCAGGTAAAAAATGTCATTCTGCTTTGAAAAAAATTCTATCTAGAAAATGCACAATATGGAACCAATTTACATGCGTTCGAATGATATGTAGATGTAATTTTATATGTGGGAGACGACCATGAAATAGTAGTGGCATCACTGACATCACAACCAGAGTATACTTACTCGTTACTCGGATTACGCGGACGAACAGTGCCGCGAAGTTCGTGCATAAGCACCATCATCATCCTCAAGACGGTCCGTGAGAGGCAGGCTTCCCTGAACTCTGGCAGCTCGGTGATGCATTGCGGACTTGGCTCGCCTTCCGAAATGTAGGCCAAGCACCCGGAATTTTCACGGCAGCAGCAGTTCTCCTCCTCAGTTGGCATTAGCTTGCACCGATTGCACGTGCACCAGGTGGAGACGCCGTCCATGCGACATGGTCCAGGCTCTTCATCCGTTGACTGGTCCTCCCAACTGCCGTCCGAATCCCCATCGTTTTCGCGTGCTTGCCTTTCCAGTAGTTCCTCCTCGGTGTACTCGGGCTCGTACATATACGGCATTATTGTAGCCATTGTGTGGTAAAGAAAGTAAAATAATTTACAGAGATGGTACAGGTGTTCACAAGGCCTAGAAGCGGCGAAGGTAGCTGACCAGAGCACAGAAACGAGTCACAGAATACTCAAAGTAACACAGAGAGAGTAATGGAATCGAAAATCTGCTGCTGTGTGTTGTGAAACGGTGTGTTTATACTTATTGAGGAAAGAGGCGTCCTGCCATTTCCATGGCGACACTTCATTAGCTGAGGCGCAGCGATTGTTGACACGAAACGTGCTTTGGCGTTGGGAAATGGGCGGTACGCGTCTGCTGATGTCAGGCTCAGGAGCGGGGGATTTGATTTAGTGCCGCAAACGCAGGTGAGCCAGGTCGATGGGGGGAAATGATAGGATTATCACAAAATGGCAGCTGATTTCGAGTGCGTTAATGGACGAAAAGTCGGGTAAGGTCCATAGGAAAGTTTTCTACGATCTACCGATTTATGCTTAAAAACACATGGCCGAACCGTAGGGACAATAAAAAAAAAGTCCCGGAACTATCCTTTAACTTGCTTTCCTTTGAGTCTCGCTGTCTCTTTCATTTTCTTCAAATGCTAACCTGACCTTACTACTCCTTATCTCTCTTCACTCACTTCTCTTTATTCCTTTCCCCATTCCTTACACTCTGAATCCCACCACCTGTGCCTAGTCACACATTCGTTTTTGCTCTCTACTAGCCCCCAAACACTGCCCCTCTCTTTCTCTCGCTATTCATTCCTCTTTTCCTTACAAATCTTTCATTTACATCTAAAATCCTAGCAATTTTCTTGCCAAGCTCAGTGAAATGTGCATTTGTATTTGTGCATTCTTTTCTCCCATTTGTACAGTGGGTGGGGACAGAGGTTAATAAAAGGGGGGTGACCCAGGATTTCGGAGTAAGTGCGGAAACTGGATGACAACACACCAGTTATCTGACTCCAGTATTGTTAATGCCGCCACAGAGCCTAGCCCTTATCTTGCACCGCACACCGGCGCCCACAACACTGGCAGCGAGCGCAGGAAGCGTTTCCGCACCCCAAGAAACAGTGCCAGCATCATGCTGCCACCTCTTGCACAATATGAACACCGTGCCTAGCCACTGAGCACACTGCGCTGCCTTCATCGTCAATGGTGAGGCACAAGAAAAAAAAAGTAGAAACAACAAATAGGAGGAAAGCACCTAGATACCCGAGGGTTTTGTGCGCTGTAATAAATGCTAAACTGAATAAATAAATAAATAAATAACGAGGAGACAGTCCACACTAGGGGTGTTGCTAGGTCTGGAAAAGATCTGGGGCTACGCTAATTTTGGGACCTGCGGGACTTGGGGCTAGCTAGGAACCCGGGGCTATAGCCCCTTCAGCCCCCCCTTAGCAATGCCACACACACACACACACATGGCCTAATCTTCATCCGAGGCAATCTGCAGTACCTTAGACTCAATCCACCTGGTCTGAGCACCAGTAGAACCATCAAGAGTTTTCTGAGCTCACCAGCAGGAAGATCTAAGTCACAGACACAGGTCAGTGAGGCCACCAGGCAGAAAGATGAACACACAGAATAAAAGCAGCCCCCGAGACCACTGCCAGCCCCTGGGTACGACTACCCCAATTAGGTTGGTGGCCCTCTCACCCCAGCATGGGGCCAGTGCGGGTCAGGGACCCTAATGTCCCCATTCGACCCTTACACAGATTCATCATCAGTTCGTCCCAAATGGGCCACCTGGCTACAAAAAGTCTCATTAATGATGGACATTGTCGTCCCCAGGAAGATGCGGTCCCACCGCCTAATCAACATGGGAGATGAGGCCCTCCACATCTTCAACTCACTTGCCACCACAGGATCGGCAGGTGACTACGACTCAGCAAAAGAAGCATTGACAAACCATTTCATGCCACAGCTAAACCCTGATTATGAAATATTCATCTTCTGCACAACAGTCCAAGCCGAATCCGAGACCCTGGATGCATACCACACATCTTCCCCGCTTAGCACTTACATGCGAATTTGACAGTGAGGAAAAAAGTGTAACATCAAATCATCAATGGCATGCACTCGGGAAAAGCTAATATGCATCGTCCTCAGCGAAAAGGGGCATCCCACTTCCACGCATATTGGAGTATGGGCGTCAGCAAGAACTCTCCCACGCCAGAACAGCGCACATGGGACTCACGTTGCCGAAATTGAAGACTACCCCTGCGTGCACCATCGCTACGGTACCAACAAAGGAGGCACGAAGGAGAGTCAAGCAACCCCGCACTGTGGCGATCACCCACACCCAACTCCGTGGAATGCAGTTGATGCAGCGGACTACACCACGCGAGGAGAGACTGCCCAGCACAAGGCCCAACCTGCAGTGTGAGTGGCCGTCTAGACCATTACGCCAACATGTGCTGCTCATCAGCTCCCCCAACACTGAACTGCCCCACACAGGCGAGGCCCAAGCCAAACAGGAAACAGGCGAAAGTTCGGGAAGTGGACGCAAGCAAAGACTCGTCCACGAAAGAATCAGGGGATGAAGGGGAGTTAGCAACAGCAGCCGTGCAGACCCAGCCCACGATAAAGCAGAGAGGGAAAATACACATGATCTCATCTCTAGACCGAGGCGGAAAGCTGTCAAGCGGAAAACGGCTCAGGAGCTTCATAAACATAAACAAGCCATCATGGTAACTATTGACAAGGGGTCATAAGTAGATGTCATGCCTCACTTGACATTTATACGAATGCTCCCCCGCCCATTCCTAAAAATCCACAGTCACCCTACTCTACGCCTACGGCAGCAAGAAACTCCTGCTGGTCATTGGGTGTTTTCAGGGTCTAGAATAACTACTGAGCTGGGGGGCCCTGAAAATCTAGGTCTCATCCAATTTATTTGCAATGTGTCCACATCCGATGAAATCCAGGCCCTCCTCGCTTAACATCCCAACATATTACAGAGCATTGGCTGTTTAAAGCTCCACATCCACATGTCCGTCCAAACCAAGGCCGTACGACACAGAAAAACACCATTCCACATGTAGGACCTAGTGGCCAAGAAACTCAAAGAACTAGAGAAAGCAGAGATCATAGAAAAGGTGACTGGATCCACTCCCTGGGTCTCCCACATGGTAAATACTCACAAACCAAAACAGCCGGAAAGGTGCGAGTGTGAATCGACATGCGCCTCCTCAACACAGCCATCATCAGAGAGTAGCATGTCATCCATACACTCGCCGAAATCATCGTGTAATTAACAGGTTCACAAGTGTTCTCCAAACTGGACCGCAACACTGGCTATCACCGGTTGAAGCTACACAAAGACTCCCGATATATATAACCACTTTCTCGTCTCACCTCGGCTTGTGGAGGTACAAGCGGGTGAACTTCAGCATCTCCTCAGCAGCTGAGGTCTTCCAACACGCCAACCAGATGGTATTATTGGAACTCTCGGGGGTCCTCAATGTCAACAATGACATCCTAATAATCACTGCGGACAAGGCTGAACACCTCTCACGACTGGCAGCCGCACTGGACTGTTTGGATGACGGAGGCCTCACCCTACAGAGAAAAATATTTGAGTTCTTAAAGAACTGTTCTTTGGGTATGTCTGCAATAGCAGAGGAGTGTCAGCAGACCCCCTCAAAGTCGTAGACAGTAAGGCAGCATCACCCTTCATGACACCACCTGAAATCAGGAACTTCCTGGGAATGGTGACCTACTGTGGCCGATTTATCAATAACCTGGCCACCCTCTCAGAACCCTTGACAAAAACCTCTATGAAGTGGCAATGGAACAACAGGTATCAAGAAGCATTACAGGCCATAAAGGACTCTCTTGTCTGCTGAAACCACAATGGTCTACTACGACACAAAACTACAGATCAACCTTTACGTGGATAAAAGTCCAGAAAGGTGGTACTGGTACTGGTCCCAAAATCCCCAGCCAGCAATAGGAAGCCCATTGCATATTCATCCAGGGGGCTTACACCCACTGAACAGAGATACTTGCATATCGAGAAGGAAGCCATTGCGGTTCTGTTGGGTTATGGCCACTTCCATTTATACCTTTATGGGCAGATGTTCACTGCATACACGGAACATAAACTGCTAATCCTAATATTCACCGGACCCGCACCTCATCCGCCAGCACGGATAGAGAAATGACTCCTACACCTACAGCAATATGAGTTTGACCTTGCATACCAGGTCAGAGCAAACAACCCTGCAGACTTCCACATGCATCACCCACGGCCTGCTCCTGCAGCGGAAGTACTGGAATCCACAGAAACAGAAGAGCACATCTGCCAGGGCCTCTACACGATGAAACCGAAAGCCATCAGCATCTCTGACATCACTGATGTCGCCAACAGGATACATATTGCGAACTCACAAAGAATGCAATAGTGTTGGGAGATTGGAACTCATTCCTACAACACAATCACAACCGCACAAAAACGCCCAAGTATTCCTAACAGGAATCATCACGGTTCGCCATGAACTCTCCATCTCATCGCCTTCTCCGAGGGTCGCAGATCGTCATCCCTAATGGCCTACAAGACAAGATTGTCACCCTTGCACATGAAGGGCACCAAGTCTTGGTTCGCATGAAGTCACGATTCAGAAGCAGAGTGTGGCTCCCGCACCTGTTCTTCAGCCTTCCATGCCAAGCAGCACAAGCTCCCCCAAGACCAGACCCCATATTCTCTGCCCTAAGAGGAAAATCTCGCTGGGATTCGTTATGGGATTCCATAAGCATCGACTTCTGCACAGTGCAAGAGGGAGTATACCAACTGGTGGCCATCAATGACTACTCCAGATACCCGAGATGAAGGTAGTGTCATCCACCTCCGCTGAGGTGGTACTACCGGCCATAGAGAAAATGTGGCCACGCATGGTCTCCCTCTGTTAGTAAAAAGTGACAACGCCCCACCTTTTCAAGATAAAGAATTAAAACAATACCTAGAAGACCTGCAGTTACGTCACCACTGCATCACGATGGCTCCAGGCAAACAGAGATGCAGAATGGTTCATGCGGACACAAAACAAGATCCTCAGAATCGCTAAAGCTCAAAGTCTCCCCTGGTAACTGAAACTATACCAGTTCCTGAAGAAACACAGACTCACCCCACACAAGTCCACAGAGGTACCACGGTCATGTTTAGAACAGTGTTAAAATTGGCTAAACCTCACCACAAATCAATCCCGTCGAAGACTGTGGTCCATCGGCAGGTGCACTCCAAACGCCTTGAAGTCAATGCGCACATGAGCAACAAGAGACACGCCAAAAGGTCAAACTTTTGTGTGGGAGATCTCATGCTGGTTCTCAACAACACCAACAGAACAAAACAGACACTACCATTCCACGATACACTGTGGTAGACAGACAGGGCACTCTAGTCCCAGCCCAGCAAGCCCCAGACATAATCACCAGGGATGCATCATGGTTCAAAAGGCTGCCGCGACAAGTGTGGTCGAAAGCCCAGAGAGCAGCCGCCAGGGTGAGCTCAACATGGGAGTACGGAAGCCCAACGACCCGCCTGGATTTCACCGAAGAGGAAGAAGTACCCTACCAAGAGGGGCCAGAAGCGTCTCTGGAACTACCAGAGTCAGAGATCAAGGTAACCAAGGAGGGGGTCAGTCCCACAAGGGGTGTCAGATTGACACCACAAGAGGTACCTTCTGTGAACAGCACCAACACCGTCGGTGAGACTCAGAGACTATGTTAGTCAAGCGAAATGTATCGGGTACTCTTTATGAAATGGTACCAAAATGTCGCCACAATTGTGGCGACATTAGTAACACTGCGCCTGAGCGCGGTGCAAAAATCCCGACCCCCATTACTGCGCCCAATCAGAGCAGAGGTTGCAGGGGTGTCCCCAGCTCCTTGGACGCAGTATCGGTGGTCTGGGTTTGCTGGGGTGTCCCCTGCTTACCATTACGGTAAGCGGCGAAGATAAGAACATTTTCTTTTAAAAATGACCCGGAGGCTTCAGCTCCCCCCCACATTAGTGGGAGGAACTGACGCAGCAGGGGCACAAGGCCATCAGCGGCGCACACAGAAGTGTGCTGCAGTAAAGGTAAGTTTTGTGGTTTGAGTATTGCAGTCAGGGGCAGGCTGGCAACAGTGATCTACCTGATCACTGCACCACGCAGTAATTGTAGTCGACATTTTCGTCGGCGGAATTATGGCCGGCACAGTGATCACATAGATTCCTCTTTATGACTTGTTGCTACTTATCAGTTAATTTTATTTGATTGAAAAGAAAAGTGGTATTGTTCCCAACATTGTACCCCGACCCCAGATGCACCCCCGACACGTCTCAGAGCACAGGAGGTGAAGGGGGTGAATGAGAGGGGTGTGACCCGACATTTCCGTGTCAGCACCACACAAGTGATCTGGATCCTGTCTCATTAATGCCGCTACGAAGCCTAGCCCTTATCTCCAGCCACACACTGGCACCCACAACACTGCCATGTGAGCCACCCCCTGATCCCTAGCCGGATAAGAGGAGCTGCTGCACACAGCACGTCGTGTTTTTTCCTAACTCCCACAGGTATCTATTGTATCACTTCCAAATCCTAACTTTAACCTCAGCCTGTTTGCAGGAAAGGTGTAAACACAGACCAGACACTTCCAAAAGCTGCGCTCGAACGCGGACGCATGGCTGAAGTGCACGACAAACCCATCCTTGCCAGGAGACATCTTGGGAGACATTTTCCCGTCGCACTCGCTGGCGGCTGGTTAGGACACGCTGAGTAGAAGCATGTAGAGTATGTCTCAGAGGAGACACGTACCGTCGGGTTATGAACTTAGCTTCTTACCAGATTCAAGACATTTGGCAGAGGGTCAATGGCAAGAGCGGCTGTTAGTTTTGTCGGAGATAAATCTTTCTGATCGGCCAGAATTAGGGGTGGCCCATTTCGTCTATTGCACGTGTCTCTCTGCACGTAAACGTGTTTATCTGTTGCTGTTATCATTGGCACCCAGCCGATAGTTTATGAGAAAAAGCTTCTATGCCAACGAGTTATTGACATTTTTGTTTCTCAGACTCGAGTTTTGGTTTCTTTTTAGTGCCAAATCATCACTCCCACATCAGCCACACAAGTAACACTCTTTTATTATTTACATCGTTCCTTTTACTCTACAGGGAAGGTTCACAGAGGATATGATGCTCAATTCTTATATTTATTTAGTGTTGATGGCTGTGTCGTGTCCTCTATCTGCTCTCTCTGCTATTTATAAACCTAAGTCAACCAATGAACAAAACATGCATAGTATTCCTCATCTAAAGCCAAAGCAAATCACATGCTTCTGTAAAGAAATTCAAATCTCCTTAAAACCGCTTTATAAGATATCAAAGCACATTTGATAGCATAGAACTGGGGGGCGGGGTGCACTGTAAGGCAAATGTCTCCGCTGTATTAGAACCAATAATTTGTCTCTGAATATCAGAAAATCATGTTCTGATCTCTGCATCTTCTGATACTGCAAGTTCCAACATGAAGCCCTTCCCTTTGCTCCCATGAACGTGCACTGAAGCAGCCACTGGGCAACAGGAGCGTTACACACAAAAATACACTGTCAATTTAAAACATGTAAACATAAAAGCGCAAATCAAAAACTACAGGGCATACAATACGTTGATGATTACATTTGTTAACATTTAATCTTAACATGTTTTTAGCTTCCTTTTCAAATTGGCACAGATTGTTCCTCTATGCAATATGCTTCCACATCTTTCTTTCTATGAAGGAGAAACATTGCTTGTTCCTTAATAATAAGCACTAAAGATATCTTGCTTCCCACGGATTGTGATAGACTGAACGACTGGTTGTTATGAAGTCATGTTTTAAGGCTTATTCTCGAACCCCTTTGTGTATGAAAATCTCATTCTTCCAATATACTCTAGTTTGCACTGGAACCCAGAGAAGTTCCGACAACGAGGTAGGGAGTTTTTAAAAGGCAGGTGGCGGAATGCTATTACAGTGTTCATTTGAATAAAGAATGTCCACACACCAGTGACCGGTCAGTGGCCTAGTAACCGCTCTCGGGCATTGGTTGGTGAACATAGAAACTAAATTAGTTAGTATCATCACCATCCAGATTTTGATTGTACTGTCCCACTATGCCTTGCTGCTGTTCAATGAGCTTTCCTTTGATGGAGCTCTCGGGTGGTTGTCATTGGATAGGATTTATCAGTAATTCTATGACACAGAGCAAAGACTTGTTATACAGTGTTTCCTTCTATCTGCCATAAGACGCGTGTGTTTTCTGTCCCATGTTTTCTTTAGGAGTATTCGCAGGATTGACCTAATTTGCTCATCCATGGTTCTCTGCCGTCACAACCCTGGACTTTAAAAAATCGACCAGGTCCGCAGTCGAGCATGCACAAGAAAGGCACGTCTTACAGTAGAATCACTAGCCATTCTAGCTTCTGATGGAGACTTGGCTCAAAGAAAATACTTTATATCTCACAAAAGGTAGGTAAGAATGTTAATGTTACGCCCACCGACAGCTAAGTTCACTGTCTGTAAACGATCAGAAGAAAATGATTAGGAGTGGATGATGTCACCACCATTAACACATTCCGTTCCACCTACAGGGCTTCATCACAACAGCCAAAGAACAAGCGTAAACATAGCTGAAGCAAATATTCCCCCACACTCTGTAACACCATAAATGCCAGCAAAAGGCTTGCCTCCTGCCCTTGAGGAAAGAACTGAAGAGCCTGCACTTCACAAATACTACACACTCTGATGATAGCTATTAGGAAATTATATGATATGGCATTTATAACGGCCCTATACACAAGTGTTTCAAGGTGCGACAAGGCAAGGGAGTGGAACAGAGGGAGGACAAAAAACAACAATCTTACTAGGCCTAGTGACATTGAGATTGCGCAAGTGCATGTGAGAAGGGAGAGGAGAAGTGCCAGTGGAGGGGGTGAGGGAGGAAGGACAAGTGCAAGACAAGGAATCAACATAACAAGTAGTGCAGCCAACAGGTGGCAAGTATGAGTGTTAGAAGTGCAGACAACAGGTGTCTAATAAGTGCAGGAAGGGGACTGTAGGGTTACAGATGCAGACCACAAGTGCAGGGAATGTCAGGAGGCAGTGCAGGTATGCAGCTGGATGGGCAGGGACCTGGGCTCGAATTCAGAGGGTAGCCAGGTGACCAGTGCAAGTGTCAGACAGGAGATCAGCAGGGGAGAGGAAGAGAGAAGGCAAACGCAAAGAGCAAGGTCTTGAGGTGCTTTTGGAACCATAGATGGTTCTGCTCAAGTTTCAGAGAGGCAATGCAGCTGTTCCAGAGGGAGGCACCAGCCGAAGAAAAAGATCTGCCCCCAACTCTTTGCTTGGAGAAGCGACTGACCCTCAAAGAGTTGGAGGTGGGGGAGCGAAGAGCTCGAGTAGGAAGATATTTCTGTAGAGACAGTTTAAGGTATTGCGGTCTCAGGCCCCAGAAAGCCTTGTGGACAATGCAGGGGGTCTTGAACTTGATCCTTGCCGCCACTGGGAGCCCATGGAGAGATTTCAGAGCTGGAGAGATACGATCCCTGGGCTTGAGGCCAAGGATAAGTCTCACAGTCCTGTTCTGCATAAGTTACAGAGGGCGGAGAGTAGAAGCAGGCAGATTTAGAAAGAGGTTGTTGCAATAGTCCAGCCTAGAGAGAACCAGAGCTCTGGAGACAGTGAGCTTCTGGGGGAAAGTGAGGAAAGGAAGAATACCTCTGAGGAGGTGCAGCTGGTAGTTTGACTTATTAGAGATGTCAGAGATGTGAGGAGAGAAGGAGAGTGTGGAGTCGAAGATGACCCTGAGATTCTCACATGGTGGGAGCAGGAAGAGGGCCCAGAGTACCAGCCAGAAGAAGTCTGCACTGGCTCCATGTGGAGGCAAGAATTCGTTATAGCCTTCTTTTGATAACCTTTAAGAGTCTACTGGGTATTATGCCCTGCTACTTGAACGATCTTATTGTGATCAAGACCACCTCTCGATCCCTCAGATCTAATGAATCCAAAATGCTAGTGATTCCTAGAAGCAAATGCAAAAGGGTGGCAAAGGGAGCTTTTGCAACAGCAGCAGCGGCGGCTTGTAATGGCTTGCCGCTGGATCTTAGGCTGGAATCTAAACTGGAGCCTTTTAAGACAAAGTTAAAAACGTGGTTGTTTGACTAATCTCACCTTCCACTTTCTTCTTCCTCCCTTGACGGACCTCCGCAGATGATTTCTTGTATCTGGTTCTATGTTTTGTCCGTGCCATCATGCCTCCGGGTCCATTGCTGCGCATTATACGTTTAATAAAGTAAAGTAAAGTAAAGTAAAGTAAAGAGTGGGCGGCCAGAGAGTGACAGGAAAGGAAGGTGCTGGTGAGCTGATGAGGAGGATCTCTGTCTTACTGGCATTAAAGCAGAAATCATTGGCAGCACACCACCTCAATGGATTGCGGACAGACAATACTGGATGAGAGAGGAAGAAGAGGTGGTTGAGGGGTGAGTCAAAGTGAGCTGTCATCCACATAGCACTGAAAGCTGGAGCAGAGAGCAGATATCAGTGGGCGAGAGGTGCCAGGTATTGGTTGAACAACCAGGGAGAAAGATTAGAACCCTGGGGAACACCACAGATAGAGAGAGAGATAGAGTAGAGAAAGGACCCGAGTTGGACCTGGGAGGGTCGGTCAGAGAGAAAGGAAGTCAGCCAGGCCAGGGCCTGATCAGTGATACCCAGGCTATCACAGAGCCAGTTGAGCAGGATGGCATGGGTAACAGTATCAGAAGTAGAAGAGAGATTGAGTAGGATAAGGACGAAGGGTTGTTAGTATCCAGGTCTGAGAGCAGATCTTCATGGTTGTTCAGGAGTGCAGTTTCCATGCTTCTGGCCTCTCTTAAACCAGCCTGATGGTCGTGGAGACAATCAACAGATTCATTCTTAAGGTTAAGCTGGGAGATGGCCATCTTTTCAAAGAGTTTGCCCAGAAAAGGAGTAATGGAGATTGGGCGATAGTTAGCCGGACAGGAGGGGTCGGCAGAGGGTTTCTTAAGAAGATGGTGCACAAGAGAGTGCGTCAGAGGGGAAGGGAAGGTTCTAGTGGCAAAAGAGTGGTTGCAAAAGTCAGCCAAGGCTGGTGGGAGGGTGTCAATGTGGTTCGTGATGGTTTTGGATGAACAGGGATGAACCTGTTTTGATGAGACTTTTATAGATCTGACTTGTCTAGAAACCTTGCCAGGGTTGAACAAAGGAAAGGAAGAGACGTGAGGAGGAGAGGCGGCCGCACGAAGGCCATAGGTAGAGGAAAACGTAGAGGAAGAGGAAGGGGAGGAAGAGAGAGTGGACAGGTTTTTTAGTTAAAATGTGAAGCCAGGCCTGTGCAGGGGGCCTTGGTGGGGACAGGAGAGGTAGATACTGCAGCAGGATTGGCCAGCTCTTTGCAGATTTTAAAGAGTTCGGCCGAGTTGTTAGATGCTGCATAGACGCAGGCTTGGATTTGAGCTCTCGTCTTAGTGTGAACAGAGAGACGGCACTGCCTTTGGAGCAGGCGGCAGGCCAGTTTGTCAGAGGGTTCACAAGATGCCCGTCATTTCCTCTCAGCCACCCTACACTTGCGCTTAAGGGTGACGAGGTCAGTGTCGTACCAAGAGTTGCACTTGACTTTGGGTTTCAAGCAGATCCTCATGACAGGTGTAAGTACATCAAGAGTGTCAGAGATAGAAGAATGGAGGTTGGAAAGGGCTGTGTAAGGATGTGAGTCAGCCAGAGGTGCCAGAGGGGGAGAGAAAAGTGGCAGCGAAAACCTCAGTTGACACACGCTTCATGGGTCGGATGACCGAAAAGGTGGGTGGCAGTGCAGGGGTTGGCTCGGCCTGAGGGGTAGAGAGAAAGAGATTAGAGGAGAAGTGGTCACTCCAGAAGAGGAGTAGTGAGAGGGTTAGAGGGGGAGGTCTGAGGAGATCAGAACATCCAAGATGTGCCCTGCAGAGTGAGTCAGGCCAGAGGGAAGAATAGAGAGAGAAAGAGAATCGTAGAGAATGCGAAAGAGTCCAGAGGAGGGACAGGAAGCATCCAGTTGGATTTTGAGGTCTCCGAGGAGGAGGAGTTGAGTGGCCGAGGGAGGAGGATAGGTCCACCCACTCTGAGAGGAACAAGGTAAGAAGAGAGAGTGGACAGTATGTCACTTAGGTACAATTTTCCCTCCATTTGTAAACCCCTTTCCCCCGCCCAAACCTTTTGCTTTAATTTGCAGTACCTAACCTCATTTTTCCCAGTGGAGCACAGCCTTCTGCTGCGATCCTCTGGGCTTTCGCTAATTTGTTATGGGGAAACTGACACATCCTTCATGCTGTCAATACTGGGAAACTATGTTTCCCTTACTCTTTGACTTTGTTGCTATTTCTTGGTAACCTTTTATCTATGTGCCAAGTACCTTACATAACCGCGCATAGGGGTCCTTTTGTTTTATGACCCTAGCCACCCTTTAAGGAGTTTTGATGTTTGTACAAGTGTTCCTAGGATGAACTGGTGATCGCAGTTTACTTTTAAAGTATTTTTACTTCGTTTTTATGGACCATACTACGTTTACCACGTTTGGCCTAAGGCTCTGCCCAGTGCCGAAAATGGCTGTGCCATGATGTCTTTTGTTCCACCCTTTGGCCATTTTGTCCATTTGACTTCCCCAGGACGAGAGACCCATGTATTCCTTATATGGGCATGCAACCTGCCAGGAAAACCACGACTTTCGCAGGCTCCTGCCTGTCACGTGTGCTAGTGCCCGGGAAGAGGGTTGGGACTGTCTGGTCCTTAATCCACACTACTGGTGCCGGTATGTCTGGTAGGTCTGAATGATTGGAACCACTGAGGGCCACGACTGGCCCATGCCTGGCGTGCATGCAAGAGAGAATATCTTCCATTGGCTATCTGAGATTTGAGCGCAAACGGAATCTTGGATAAGAGAAGGGGTTCTGCATCCATTCCAGGTTGATCTGCTGAGGTTCACACCGCACCTCATAAGGAGCCAAGTATCCATAAGAAGTAAGAAGACTCGAGGAACCCCCAGAGAGGTGCTTGGAAGGTTTGGCACCCTGACCCTGCTGTTGTCATGTCGGACCCCTGTTTCTTCATTGAACCAAGAAGGACTGCAAGGGCGCTTCACCCCTTTGGAGTAGTGGGAACAACTACTCTCGACTTCTCCTACGTACCCTCGCAAAGAGCTTCTTCAGATGTGTTCCTGGGCCATCCAGTGAACTGCCCAGCTAAAACCCAGGGTATCGCGCAGGAACATGGCTGTCCCGAGTTGAGACTCGAGACTTGGGGAATCGCTAGCTTGTGGTCCAAGGCCCTCTCCCGTTGTCCTAACTCCTCTGGGTCACGATTTACGAGAGTGCCCCACTCCGCGAGCATTTGCTGTGCCTGTGTCATCCAGCTGTGGTGACCATCTCTGAAAGTGCCTGCAGTTCTTGTCTACCTTCTCCTGAGACGAGCGGCACCAGAACAAACCTTTTTCTTCCTTCAAGAGCTGAGAAAAAGCAAGCGTCCTGTCATGGATGATCGTCCCATACCATAGCCGCTGAGAGCCAGAGCATCCTGAAACTGCAGGGTTAACACCAACAGGCGAAGTGGGCTAGACTGCCAAAGTTTGGTCCGGACTCTGTTGAGGGTTGATGAGTACTTTCCTAACTTACCGGTGGCCCCCTGGCACATTCATTCACTTTTACGCACAAGTGTCTCTCAAAAAATACTTACCTTGGCAGGGATAGCCTGGGCTCTCCAGCTATTTCCGAACTCCGTAAGTCGCTCTAGAGGGTAGACCCTCTTCTAGGAATATGAACTTATTCTTCATTGCCTCAAGCCCCTTCCTGAGCAGCTACAGCCCCTTGAAGAGAACCCGCTTTTTTGCTTATGCACGAGAACGTGTTATTAACGCACAACTGTAATTTGAGCGCTAGGCTTCTCTCATCATAGGGATGGACTACATAAGTTAGGGATTGATGAAGGACTGCCAAATCTGATATCTGTGTTGATTTAACCCCTTTGATGTTACAGGTCGTGGTTACTTTCTTCTCCATCATTAGCCTTAGGCTAATCGCATTATTGTATATATGTTAGATAGTATATGAACGTGTGTGGTATTGTTTCTTCATAACTGTGGTTTAATTGTGTTTTTATTATAAGGCCTATAATAAATGTATTTTTCATACATCTGTCTAAGAGTAATCTGTGGAGTTTTACTGTGTGTGTTCATTGTTGCACCCCTCCTGCGACTTAGTTTTAACCGCCTTCCAAGCTACCGTAGATTGGTCTGATTTGTCCCGAAGGATCCCCTGTTCCACTAAACTAGTATGGCCTCCTAAACCTCTGCCCACTAGATCTGAGTTTAGAAATCCATCTTAACAATAGCACCCATCTTTCAGCGGGCTAGGTGCGCTCGTCCTTAATTGGTGAGGGGTCTTCGACCCGTGGTGCCATCACCCATTATGGAGGAGGCAGCCCAGTGAAACACTTAGCGCTCCCTTGGCTGCTATTTCCAGATGTGGAAGTGCTCCTCGACTGGCTGATCTTTTCAGCTTTGACAGTTCAGTTCCCCAGTCGCACATGCTCAATGAGCCATGCAAGGCTCAGGGCGCTTTGCTTTGCCACCCTTGCATAGCTCATTGGAAATGCTGGCTGGGGAACTGCATGTCTATATGTGCGAGGGGGAGCACCTCGAACATACAGAAAGGGCAGGCTGGAGCAGGGCATTTCAGCCGACTCACGCCCCTCCATGTCTGTGCAGGAACCAGGAAGCTTTTGCTTCCCGATTCCTGTTCATGATGCAGGAAACTTCAGGACTGGGGCAGAAGGTACGTTTATGTTCATTCATGTTTTATTTATTTATGTGTATGAACGCGTGTATGCTTGTGTTATGAGTGAGTCCATGATGATGAGTGTGAATGATAGAGTGCTTGCTGTGTTAATGTGTGTGTGTGTGTGTGTGTGTGCGTGTGTGTGTTGGTCCGTGGATCTGAGAGCAACGCTTTTGTCTTGGAAGCAAGACAACGCAGGGGAACACAGGTTTGAATCCTAATCACACGCTGGTATCAAGCACGTTATAAAAGAACAATTATAATTACCCACTTGCCAAAATCAGCTCTCTTTCTGATGCGCTGTGGAGACCAGGGGACAGGGAAGACATACTTTTACTGGTGGGGTGTGGAGAGCCCAGGGACTGGGTTAGAAGTGGGATGAGGCAGCCAAGCGATTGTGATTGGAGCAGGTCGGGGAGCCCAGGCACTATACTGTGAGTAGGGTGTGGTGACGGCACACTATAGTTCATAGCCATTTGGACTTACTGTCTACTTGGCATGTTTGTGGGGGCCGGCCTGCCCACATTTTGCTTCTGGGGTGGTGAGGCCCAGCCCAAAAAAGTTTGAAGACCACTGACCTAGTGGCTTCTCTCTGTAGTATGTGGACAGAGAAGCAGAGGTGTTACTTTGGGGGTGGGGGGTGTAGGGGAGGAGTGGTCCAAAAGACCCCCCTCGCCTACATCTCCACCCCAGGTGAGGGCCATGGCTCATCGGGCGTCCCCTCCTACCACCAGGGCCCAGGTGGAGGATGGCTCACCTGCTGAAGACATTGCCCGCACGTATTGAATTTAGCTAGGCCTTAGAAACCATTTTGTCTACTAAAGATGGCGTGAGCTCAGCGCACTGTAGCGCGGCCCCCACCCTCGGAGAGTTTCAGTTATCCCTGCCACCGCAGCACCCTGGCAGATCCGCTGTGAGCCCGTTCCCACGAACAAGACGGACATGAGCTAGCATAAGATACTAACATTGTAACAGTCCACCTTCCGCAGTGTATCATCGCTCCCAGCATGACCCAGCCAGCAGGCCTGGGCGATGAAAAGAACGGTAAAATGGTCATCAGATGGCAGAAAGTTTCTACATATTAATGCCAAGACCACTTGCAAAGTATGCTTTTCTCCACAAAATCTCTTATATTACAAAAACCTGTAAAATGTATAATCATAAGAAAGCATGATTCCATGATATAAGCGATGGCGAGCCCACACCACTGCAGTTGGGTACTAATAATGAAGGAACGTTCCAGGGGTCTATTTGTTACGTGTATCACTGGGGAACTTACACTTCATGGTTTTGCGCCATAACCGAACTAATGCTGCTAGAGTACACGAGAAGACGAATGTAACCATACAGAGGGCTCATGTGAAGGATGCGCGAGAATGCACTTGTCATGTGTGTATGTCTAAGCCCCATCTGTGCCACCACCGTCACGTACAGTGGCGGGTCATTTCCTATGTACTCCACCAACCTTAATACTACCTCACTTACTGCAAATGTATATGCATAGAACTAATTACTGTAATTGTTAAAACATAGTGTACGAATAAGGTGCTCAGGCTGGATATAATCAAGACACACCCAGCAAAGTTGAAATGCATGCTTTAAAGTGATTCGAATAAGTATTACAGAATGTTCAAATGTTTATGATGTTTTTACCTAAAGTCGGCAACATGCGAGGAAGATACCCTTTGTGAATATGTGCAAGGCCATTTCCCCTCCCACCCTGGGAAGACTGCCAAACATGAGAGCAGAGGCCCGCGCCGCGCTGCTCCACCTCCCCCAACCAGACTGGAGCCGCTTCAAAGATTTGTAGCCCCCTCTGCAGCACACAAGGCCACGGCCCGCCACCTGCATTATTTACAGCACAGCAGTAAACCTCTGCCTGAACACACACTTCTAAAGGCACCCCTCGTAAACCCCACAACCCACCGGATCATCTTAGACTTATGGCCTGTGCAATCAGAACACCCAATACTTTGACAACACACAGCGGCACATCCATAACAACTTCTAACAAGACAGAAAGACCTGTACCGCCCGAACCAGGCCCTGAAGCTCAGCACCTCGACCTATGGCCCCGGTCAACCGGACACTGGTAACCATGTCCTGACGTATTACCATCACACCCCTCACGAGGTGCATTCCTCCTGTGTTGCATTAACCTGTAGAATAACCTATTGGAAGATTTACTAAAGAAGATAATATTGCAATGACTGAATGACTGCGGTGTGCATGGCCTAGGGCAAATAAGTCAGGAAAAGACATTCATCTCTGACACTGGCCGCGATGGCACAACAACACCGCCCGGATGAACTCAGCCAACCTGCCAGGCCCAGCCCAACCCATGAGGCTGACCGGTGACGTCCTCCAGCCAAGGCCAACCACATTGCAGCAGCACCTATAGCTAGTCATCACCACCCAATCCCATTGAACTTGTGCCCCCTATAGTATGTAGGTTCTTATGACGTTTTTTGTAAATATATACGCCTGTCTTTGCTATTGTCAGACAGAGCGCTCTCGGAGTTTGCAGAGTTCTTTGCATGCCCTATTCTGATTGATAAACTCCCATTTAAGCTCACCCGCACTCTGTCTTGGCTTTATTCCCAACTTGGGAGAGTCCGTCATTGTCTCTCATTGCGGGGAGGATCGTGCTGGCTGGGGACACTTGCCTTCAGTGTTGACCCCGAAAGCGTGATTATTACTATTATTATTTTTTCCCGACTTAACATTACCGTCCCCTTTTGGCACGAGAATCTCCGGTCGAAAAGGGATACGCACGGTGAGCCGGTTCCGGGAGGCTGCCCGCCAACGGCGACCGGTACACTAAGAAGTGCGCACTCAAAAGAGAGAGGGTACGGGATCCCAGTTGAAAAATCCCCTTTGAGTACCGCTCGCCGGAGCCGGGGCTGACTGTTGAGCGGACGGCAACACTGCCTGGACGGACCCAGTTTCGGAGACTATCGGTCCAAGACGGGCACGTGAGTACTGAGTGCGAGCGATCATAAAGAGAGTGAAGGATGTAATTTAGGACAGAGAACGAAGAGGGGTAGAAAAGGGGGTACGCAGATCTACTAAGGATCATCCTAAACTTTCTTTGCTTTTTCTTCGCATATGGCCATTAGGATTAGGAGGTGAATAAGAGATAAAAGTGACGGGAACCTAGCTCCGAAAGGGGGTGGAAGGCGGCGCCGCATAGTGCTATCTTGACTAGTACTGGGAATATATGAAGAAGTGGATATTAAGTTAAAAGTGTCTGGCAAATGGGGACACGGAGAATATATTAGTGACTGCTATTTCTTTTTTCTATTCTTTTCTTTAAGGTTGGGGGGGGAAATAAAGGTGAGATCAGTACAAAACGTTAGGGAGAAAGTAAGAGACAGAGAGTTCTACTAGAAGAGGGAAGAGTTGATCAAAATATATATGCGCATCAAATATATCTGAATAACACGGATAGGGACAGCCGGCTAGGGAGGAAAGGGAGGGCAGCCTAAATTGTGAATAGAGTGTTACAGAGAGGTGTGTGCACCTCGTATGCGTCAGAAGATAATTTGGTACTGCGAGTGTGTAAAATGGCTATAAATGCATAGTAATTGAATGGTCATGGTAAGTGTGGCCGGATAAAGCTTATCGAAGACAAAAATGACAAGGTGAAGTCAGTGTATACCTTTTTGAGTTCTGGGTTGATATTGTTGAGATCACTGATGGTTTGCTCTTGTACGTGCCCCCCCCCCAAAGAGGATAGAATAAAAACGGTGTACAGCCAGTTTTGAATTGTGCAGGCAGGGGGAAGAGCACAAAGGAGCCCATTATTGAATGTGAAGTAGAAAACGAAAAATAAGATTGATAATACATCTACATTATAGTTGCGGACACATAGAGACACTAAAGTACTAGGAGGGCACAAAGATGGGGGCCGAAACACCCTTATCACATATTTGTAAGAACCTACCAGGGTACGCGGAGCGGATTAAGAAATATCATGACCAATGGATAACAGAGCTGAAGGGAGAGGGATTACCCCAGATATGGCCCGAGGGAGGGTCATTTGATAAAAGTATTCTGGATATGGTAGCCACATGCATTTGTTTAAAATACAAGGGGAAGTATTTGCACAATAGGAGGGAAATATTGGATCTCTGGAGGTTATTTGAAGAGATACCACCGCCTAAAACACCAGCAATAAATCCTGACCTACCATCCACTACAGACAATCCACTGATGATACAGAAAGATGCTAAAGAATTGTCAAATGTAGAGCCACCAATAGAGGTAATAAGCTTGTACCCGATATTAAACAAGCCTGTGCCCGCAGAGGGGTACAGTGACCCCACTTATGTGCCACCCCCGACAACTACTACCCCTCACCGACCAACGGCACCCCCACCATATGAAAGTACAAGGGAGCGAGCCCAGGCAAGTACACAAAGGGTGGACATAGAAAAGCTAACAGATGATTTACAATCACGGCTCTCAATAGCGAAAGATGAGCTCTCAAGGATAAAAGACATATGTGAACAAACAGCACTTAATGCAGTACAATCAGGGCGCACGTCTAGAGCGCCGAGTGAGAATAGAACACTCGAAGACGGGTGGAAAAAAGGTGAGATCCTGTTCAGAATAGAGGAAGAACCGACACGAATAATTGAAGTAGGGACACGAGAGGGAGGTATTGATAATGAAGATAGGCCTATAGGGGACAGAGAGGAACTACTTGTAACGCTCACCTGATTCTCGCAGAGGCGCCGGTCTTGACTGGGCGACTACCGTATCTTCAAAGGTGATTTGTAGCACCCGGTTGGCTCTTTGGGCTGGACCTCTGTGCACTGTATGCCTGACGTGTAGAGTAAGATGTCTGCAGATAGAAAATATGGGGTTAATGAACTGGGGTTATTGCGGTGTCCCTATCTCTTTCCTCTTCTCCTCTCCTGTAGACCCCCAAAGGTTAACGCTCTCACCTTAGGTAAGTGAATGCCGAGCTCTCCATCTGCCTCGGGGCAGGGTGCTGTAACCAGTTTCTTCACTGGATAGGTAGCGCAGGCCTCTTGACTTCAGAGGACTGCTGTCCGTCGTTTACTGCACGAACGGTAAGTTTCGAGTCATTCAAATGTCTTTAAAGTCTTTAGTAATGATGTCTCTTGTTTTGCAGGGTTCCGGCGATGGCGGATGACGGGCTGAAGTGAGTTGAAGATGGAGCCTGTGTGATGAATAGAAGCGCCTGGAAGCACGTAAGTAAGCGCTTGTTGCCTGCTTCACTATGCGCTCTAACTGTCTTTTTATTTTGCAGGTACGAGTTCGGAGCGGCTGCAGGGTGCCGGAATACCCACTGGATTAGATGTGGAAAGGAGTAATGGCACGTGAGTATTAAAGTTCCCCAATGTCTTTAAACGCACCTTGTTTTGTCTTTCAGATGCCGGAATGCAGTGTGAAGACCTCCGGAGCGCACGAAGAGTAGGTAAGCCTTTGCCTTTCAGATGCCGGAATGCTAACCTGTTCTTTCTTGTCTTTATAGGTGTTGCTGAAGACTGGATTCAGGATGGTAAGCCTTTGCCTTTCAGATGCCGGAATGCTAACCTGTTCTTTCTTGTCTTTATAGGTGTTGCTGAAGACTGGATTCAGGATGGTAAGCCTTTTTCCTTAGGCCCAGGACCGGATGCAGAAGACACGATGAGCGTTCTGCTGCAGAGGTTGCAGAATAACGCAAAGCAAGATTCATCCACCGGGTGTGGTTTAAATAGCCTCCTGTAGTGCTTAGGTGTCTCCTTCCACAGCCACGCCTAAGTAAGAAAAGAGTTCCTGGTAAGAAAAGAGTTCCTGCCTTCCAGAAGAGTTCCAGTGTTCTGAATCTAGGGAGTGGCTCCAGCCCCACCCAACAGGAAAAGTAGTTCCAAACAGAAGAGGATCAGAGGCTCAACTGGCAGGCAAGTAAGCAGCATGGTCTGCTGAAGGTAAGTCCACCCAAGCATTATGAGCCCGGCGCTTCCAGCGCTGGGACTGGGCATATTTATGAGCCTGGTGCCACTGGCGCCAGGACTGGGTCCAAAAGGTCCCAATTGGGACTGGTTGGCACTCGGAACCTGGGTTATGGATCTGCTTCCAAGGGAGTTGGGAAAACCCTGACCTTTTGGAAGCAGAGATCATGACAGTACCCCCCCTCAAGGCCCCTCCCAAACCGGGCTTCTCCGGGGGTTTTGGCTTGTCAGGAAATGTTCGGTGAAATCTTTTGATTAGGCGAGGAGCGTGGACATATTCAGCAGGTTCCCAGGATCTCTCTTGGGGGCCGTAGCCTTTCCAGTCAATTAGGTAGAATAGTTTAGATTTGGAGATCTTGGAGTCCAGAATGCTTTTGACTTCAAACTCGAGTTCTCCATCCACTAGGATAGGTTTTGGAGATTTGGTTAGTCGGGTTTGAGGTTGCACGGGTTTTAATAGAGAGACGTGGAAGACCGGATGTATCTTCATGTGCGGGGGCAAGTCCAACTTGACCGCTACTGGGTTTACTATGGTAGTGATGGAATAGGGACCAAGGTATCTTGGGTTGAATGTGCGTGGCCCTTTTAGAGATAGATATTTGGTGGATAACCAGACTTGATCCCCTACTTGATAGTGAGGGGCTTCCTTCCGATGTTGATCTGCTCCTTTCTTGTATTGTTCTTTAGCCCTTTGAAGGTGAGAAACAGCTTCCTTAAAGGCTTGGGTGATTGTAGAATGCAGGTAGTCTACTGCTGGTGTTTCAAGATCTTAGAGGGGATCCAACTCCGAGGTTCGAGGGTGACTGCCGTACAAAAGAAAAAACGGGGTTTTCCCAGTTCCCGAATGGACAGAGTTATTGTAGGCATACTCGGCTATCCAAAGGATATCTTTCCAAGTTTTTTCAGTTTGTTGCAGCATGCAGCGTAAATACTGTTCCAGAGTTTGATTGGTCCTCTCGGTTTGTCCGTCGGTCTGAGGGTGGTGACTGGTCGATAGTCAGTCTCACATCAATTTGAGCCGACCGACAGCAACTTCGCCAAAAATGAGAAATAAATTGACTACCTCGATCCGAAATTAGAACCGAAGGAAAACCGTGCAGTCGGACGATGTTTTCGAGAAATTCTCGGGCCAGAGTTGCTGCTGTTGGCAAGCCTTTGAGCGGAATGAAATGCGCCATCTTGGAGAATAAGTCCACGATTACTAGAATCGTATTGTATCCGGAGCATGGAGGTAGATCGGTGATGAAGTCCATAGAAAGCGTATGCCAAGGGCGAGGTGGGATGTCAATAGGGCGTAAGAGGCCTGCTGGTCTTTCCTTTTGACTCTTGTTTTGGGCGCATACTCCACAGGACATTATAAAGTCTCTGATATCTTTTTTCCAAGACGGCCACCAGAAGTAGCGCTTGATCTTTTCTGAGGTCTTGGCTATACCGGGATGACCTTCCATTAAAGAGTCGTGATAACAAGAGATTACTTTTTTCTGTAAATCTGTGCTGGGTAGGTATAATCGTTCTTGGAAATACAATAGGTTGTCCTTTACTGCAAAGTCCTTTCCCTGCAGATGCCAATTCTGTATGTCTGCTGGAGTTACAAGTTGCCTGGCTTTATCCTTAACTTCCTCTATGGATTCTGTGGCGATTACACCCAGAATTCTTTGTTCGGGAATGATTGGTACAGGTTTAGGGTTGACCAAGTGTTCTTCCACTCCCATCCGAGAAAGGGCATCGGCTTTACCGTTCTTTGTACCAGGTCGATAGGTAATTATGAAGTCAAACTCGGCAAAGAATAATGCCCAACGGAGTTGTCTAGAGGATTGGGCTTTTGCGGTCTTCAAATATTGCAGGTTTCGGTGATCCGTAATCACAGTAACGGTGTGTCGGGCCCCCAGCAGATAATGCCGCCAAGCCTTAAAGGCAGACTTGATAGCCAGAAGTTCCTTGTCAGTAATCGTGTAATTGATTTCAGGAGGCGAGAATTTGCGGGACCAAAATGCCACGGGATGCAACTGATTGGTTACCGGGTCCTTTTGTGATAGAACTGCCCCCATGGCAAGGCTTGAAGCATCAGTTTCCACGATGTAGGGGAGTTCGGGGCGAGGGTGTTTTAAGATTGGTGTAGAGATAAATTTAGTCTTCAAATCCTGGAAAGCTTGTTCCGCCTCGGTAGACCATTCAAAACGTTTGTTTTTCTTTAACAAGGCAGTGATGGGCTGGACTATTCGAGAGAATTCGGGGATAAACCTGCGGTAAAAGTTAGCGAAGCCCAACATGCTTTGCACACCTTTTACGGAGGATGGTGATGGCCATTTGAGAACTGCATCGACCTTCTTTGAATCCATACGCACTCCGCCAGGTGATAATATGAATCCCAAGAATTCAACTTCAGTCACGTTGAAAACACATTTTTCCAACTTAGCGAAAAGTTTGTGTTGACGCAATCTTTCGAGGACCATTTTCACGTGTTTCCGATGTTCAGATTCCGATGAAGAATAAACGAGGATGTCGTCAATGTAAACAACAACACATACATCTATGAGCTCTCTGAGGACATCGTTCATAAAATATTGAAAGGCGGCCGGGGCATTGCAAAGTCCAAAGGGCATGACCTGATATTCAAATAGCCCATACTTGGTGCGGAAGGCCGTCTTCCATTCATCGCCCTCTTTTACTCGTACCAAGTAGTAAGCTCCTCTAAGATCCAGCTTTGTATATATGCATGCTTTTCTGACTTGGTCCAGGAGTTCAGGGATCAAAGGTAACGGATATCTATTCTTAACGGTGATCTGGTTCAGGGAGCGATAATCGATACAAGTTCTAAGGTCTCCTTCCTTTTTTGGAACGAAGAACAAAGCTGAAGAAGCAGGGGACTTGGAAGGACGAATAAACCCATTTGCCAGGTATTGATCCAGGTATTGTCGAAGGTGAAGGTTCTCAGGCTCGGTGAGGGCATAAATTCTACTACAAGGAGGAGTTGATCCAGGTATCAGGTCTATCTGGCAGTCATAAGACCTATGAGGAGGTAGAGAGTTAGCCTGATCCTTCCGGAAAACATCTTGGTATTCTAGGTATTCGGGAGGTAACTGGGGAGTCTCTGAAGAAATTGCGGCCAGTGCAACACCAGGTGGAGGGTGACAAGTAGAGACACATTCTGGAAACTGGACCGTTCTTGCTCGCCAATCGATCAGAGGATTGTGTTTCTCTAACCAAGGTATTCCTAGAATAATCTGAAACTGAGGGGCCTTGATCACATCGAACACGATCTTCTCATGGTGTCCATCTTGACTTACTAGCGTCACCTCTTGAGTGGTATGCGTTACTGGCCCGGAGGCTATCTCCGTACCATCCACCGTAGTAATGACGTCCTTTACAGCCTTGGGACAAAGAGTTAGATTCATCCTCAAAACCATTTCATGATCCACATAATTGCCGATGGCACCGCTGTCGACGTAAGCTTCAATTGCATGTAATCGATCCGGATTATCAGGGCTAATGAGGACCATAGGTATCACAAAATGCGAGGTCACGGAACTGGTTTTCACGCTCGGCAAGATGACCTCTATTCTTGTCGGGCGAGGTCGTTTCCCTGCTCAGAGTTTGTAACTTTGGTAACTGCAGCTCCTACTGCCTTCTTGGCAGGTTTCACCGGACAGTCTCGAAGAAAGTGCCCTGAGTTTCCGCAATATAGGCATAATTGCAACTGTTTCCTCCTTTCCCGCTCCCTTTGTGTTAGAGGACCTTTCAGACCCCCTATTTGCATGGGTTCCCCGGAGTCTACTCCTTTGGAAGGAGTTGGCGGTTTGGAAAATACTCGAGCATCAAACTTGGAACGATCGGCCTTCCTGTTCTGCAGCCTGTGATCTATTTGAACGACCAAGTCTATATAATCCGAACAGTCTTGTGGGGGATTCACTACTTGGGCTAAAACGTCTTTGAGCTCTCCACGTAGACCTCTATAAAACAGCGTAATCCTTTTGTCCTCAGGCCATTGAGTTTCCACTATTAGTCTATTGAAAGATGCAATATAAGCCAAAAGGTCTTGATTACCCTGTCGCAACGAAAGAAGCTCATTGTCCAAGGCCTGCCCCTGTGAATGTCTTGCGAACAGTTTTTCCATACTAAGCTGAAAGGCTTGAAAATCATGGAGAACCGGATCATCTTGATTAACTAGAGGGATCGACCAGTCTGCCGCATTGCCACTAAGGTACGAAAGTACAAAAGCTACTTTTGCTTGATCAGTTGGAAAGGCTGCTGGCCGGCATAAGAAGTGCAACCGGCACTGATTGATAAATACTGCAAACCTCTTTGGGTCACCAGAAAATCGTTCGGGCGGAGCCAGAGGTACATTCCCAGGTAGGTTGATCTGCACTGGATTCATAGAGGATGGTGAAGGAAGATTTGCCCCTGATGCGGGTAACGGGGTCTGTCCGGCTTGTGACTGTAGCACTTGTCTAGCAAGATTGTCTGTTCTCTCCTTGGAAATAATTAGTTCCCTTCTTAGAGCATTCGTTTCCTGACGAGCTGCATGCACTTCTGCCCTTAGTTCCCCAAGTAACCGGGCTAGGGGGTCAGTATCCGAGGTTTCCATAGCGCCTGGGCGAGAGTTTTGCGGTAGGCTTTGCGTTCTGTAACGCTCACCTGATTCTCGCAGAGGCGCCGGTCTTGACTGGGCGACTACCGTATCTTCAAAGGTGATTTGTAGCACCCGGTTGGCTCTTTGGGCTGGACCTCTGTGCACTGTATGCCTGACGTGTAGAGTAAGATGTCTGCAGATAGAAAATATGGGGTTAATGAGCTGGGGTTATTGGGGTGTCCCTATCTCTTTCCTCTTCTCCTCTCCTGTAGACCCCCAAAGGTTAACGCTCTCACCTTAGGTAAGTGAATGCCGAGCTCTCCATCTGCCTCGGGGCAGGGTGCTGTAACCAGTTTCTTCACTGGATAGGTAGCGCAGGCCTCTTGACTTCAGAGGACTGCTGTCCGTCGTTTACTGCACGAACGGTAAGTTTCGAGTCATTCAAATGTCTTTAAAGTCTTTAGTAATGATGTCTCTTGTTTTGCAGGGTTCCGGCGATGGCGGATGACGGGCTGAAGTGAGTTGAAGATGGAGCCCGTGTGATGAATAGAAGCGCCTGGAAGCACGTAAGTAAGCGCTTGTTGCCTGCTTCACTATGCGCTCTAACTGTCTTTTTATTTTGCAGGTACGAGTTCGGAGCGGCTGCAGGGTGCCGGAATACCCACTGGATTAGATGTGGAAAGGAGTAATGGCACGTGAGTATTAAAGTTCCCCAATGTCTTTAAACGCACCTTGTTTTGTCTTTCAGATGCCGGAATGCAGTGTGAAGACCTCCGGAGCGCACGAAGAGTAGGTAAGCCTTTGCCTTTCAGATGCCGGAATGCTAACCTGTTCTTTCTTGTCTTTATAGGTGTTGCTGAAGACTGGATTCAGGATGGTAAGCCTTTGCCTTTCAGATGCCGGAATGCTAACCTGTTCTTTCTTGTCTTTATAGGTGTTGCTGAAGACTGGATTCAGGATGGTAAGCCTTTTTCCTTAGGCCCAGGACCGGATGCAGAAGACACGATGAGCGTTCTGCTGCAGAGGTTGCAGAATAACGCAAAGCAAGATTCATCCACCGGGTGTGGTTTAAATAGCCTCCTGTAGTGCTTAGGTGTCTCCTTCCACAGCCACGCCTAAGTAAGAAAAGAGTTCCTGGTAAGAAAAGAGTTCCTGCCTTCCAGAAGAGTTCCAGTGTTCTGAATCTAGGGAGTGGCTCCAGCCCCACCCAACAGGAAAAGTAGTTCCAAACAGAAGAGGATCAGAGGCTCAACTGGCAGGCAAGTAAGCAGCATGGTCTGCTGAAGGTAAGTCCACCCAAGCATTATGAGCCCGGCGCTTCCAGCGCTGGGACTGGGCATATTTATGAGCCTGGTGCCACTGGCGCCAGGACTGGGTCCAAAAGGTCCCAATTGGGACTGGTTGGCACTCGGAACCTGGGTTATGGATCTGCTTCCAAGGGAGTTGGGAAAACCCTGACCTTTTGGAAGCAGAGATCATGACACTACTATGTGATATAAGGGACGATTTGGAAGAAAGCGACAGGTTGAGCCTGGCAATGGGAGGGGGAAGTGAAGGGGCGGATGGTACATGTTCAATGAGAACACTGGATGATGAGTGGACGGGACGATTAAGGAACAGGGTGGGGAAAATGGCATCACTGGGAACATCAGCAGCCAAGACGGGTGCAGATGCAACGACAAAAGGAAAGCTACAGCTCCCGTTGATACATAGGGGAGGAGGGAGGCCGAATTATATCCCATGGGCTCAGATGGATAAAGCCAATTTATTAAAGTTATTGCCCCCGTTATTGGGAGGGGCAAGTAAGTGGATATACGCCTTTGAGAAACACACTGCCGGGGTACCCCTAGCAATAGGAGATGTGAAGAGCTTGCTCGTATCCGCAGTAGGGGATCAGGCTGAGAGAGTATGGGTTAAGGCTGGTTTCCCGGGAGTAACATTAGACTGCGACCGCCATGACGGAGCTTCCTTTAACACAGTGCGTGCCAGGGTGTGGGATGCCTTGCGAGAAACGTTCCCAGACACACCAGACTTACAGTCAGTAATGCAGTGTACAATGAATGACGGGGAGGAGGCTATGGATTACATTTTTCGGGTCCAAGAGATGTGGAGAGCAGAAACGGGCACGCCCTGGTATCAATCGACATCTTTATTTTACAAAGGTAGCGGGCGCCCCTCTCTCGCAAGAACAGACATGATAACCTGTTCAGTGGTTATTAACCACTTGAGAGTTCGCAGCCACTGCTTTTACTCACTGTGCCTTTCACAGATGGGAAATATCCATTTGCATATCAGTCTTTGTCCTGCCCAGGGGCAGTCCAGCACCGAAATACAATGGCAATTCCAATCTGAACGAGAGTACCACCAGCAACCCCATACACGTGTTTCACCCTTGTTGGGGATCATCAGTGAGGTGAAGCTGATGCCTCTCTAAGCACAGTGAGAGGGAGACCACGTCTGGTTGCCCCCAGGAGACCTAGGGTTACCAATCCCAGGTTCCTTAACAAATAGTTTTACAAAGGTAGCGGGCGCCCCTCTCTCGCAAGAACAGACATGATAACCTGTTCAGTGGTTATTAACCACTTGAGAGTTCGCAGCCACTGCTTTTACTCACTGTGCCTTTCACAGATGGGAAATATCCATTTGCATATCAGTCTTTGTCCTGCCCAGGGGCAGTCCAGCACCGAAATACAATGGCAATTCCAATCTGAACGAGAGTACCACCAGCAACCCCATACACGTGTTTCACCCTTGTTGGGGATCATCAGTGAGGTGAAGCTGATGCCTCTCTAAGCACAGTGAGAGGGAGACCACGTCTGGTTGCCCCCAGGAGACCTAGGGTTACCAATCCCAGGTTCCTTAACAAATAGTTTTACAAAGGTAGCGGGCGCCCCTCTCTCGCAAGAACAGACATGATAACCTGTTCAGTGGTTATTAACCACTTGAGAGTTCGCAGCCACTGCTTTTACTCACTGTGCCTTTCACAGATGGGAAATATCCATTTGCATATCAGTCTTTGTCCTGCCCAGGGGCAGTCCAGCACCGAAATACAATGGCAATTCCAATCTGAACGAGAGTACCACCAGCAACCCCATACACGTGTTTCACCCTTGTTGGGGATCATCAGTGAGGTGAAGCTGATGCCTCTCTAAGCACAGTGAGAGGGAGACCACGTCTGGTTGCCCCCAGGAGACCTAGGGTTACCAATCCCAGGTTCCTTAACAAATAGTTTTACAAAGGTAGCGGGCGCCCCTCTCTCGCAAGAACAGACATGATAACCTGTTCAGTGGTTATTAACCACTTGAGAGTTCGCAGCCACTGCTTTTACTCACTGTGCCTTTCACAGATGGGGAAATATCCATTTGCATATCAGTCTTTGTCCTGCCCAGGGGCAGTCCAGCACCGAAATACAATGGCAATTCCAATCTGAACGAGAGTACCACCAGCAACCCCATACACGTGTTTCACCCTTGTTGGGGATCATCAGTGAGGTGAAGCTGATGCCTCTCTAAGCACAGTGAGAGGGAGACCACGTCTGGTTGCCCCCAGGAGACCTAGGGTTACCAATCCCAGGTTCCTTAACAAATAGTTTTACAAAGGTAGCGGGCGCCCCTCTCTCGCAAGAACAGACATGATAACCTGTTCAGTGGTTATTAACCACTTGAGAGTTCGCAGCCACTGCTTTTACTCACTGTGCCTTTCACAGATGGGAAATATCCATTTGCATATCAGTCTTTGTCCTGCCCAGGGGCAGTCCAGCACCGAAATACAATGGCAATTCCAATCTGAACGAGAGTACCACCAGCAACCCCATACACGTGTTTCACCCTTGTTGGGGATCATCAGTGAGGTGAAGCTGATGCCTCTCTAAGCACAGTGAGAGGGAGACCACGTCTGGTTGCCCCCAGGAGACCTAGGGTATTTCGGTGCTGGACTGCCCCTGGGCAGGACAAAGACTGATATGCAAATGGATATTTCCCATCTGTGAAAGGCACAGTGAGTAAAAGCAGTGGCTGCGAACTCTCAAGTGGTTAATAACCACTGAACAGGTTATCATGTCTGTTCTTGCGAGAGAGGGGCGCCCGCTACCTTTGTATAACTATTTGTTAAGGAACCTGGGATTGGTAACCCTAGGCCTCCTGGGGGCAACCAGACGTGGTCTCCCTCTCACTGTGCTTAGAGAGGCATCAGCTTCACCTCACTGATGATCCCCAACAAGGGTGAAACACGTGTATGGGGTTGCTGGTGGTACTCTCGTTCAGATTGGAATTGCCATTGTATTTCGGTGCTGGACTGCCCCTGGGCAGGACAAAGACTGATATGCAAATGGATATTTCCCATCTGTGAAAGGCACAGTGAGTAAAAGCAGTGGCTGCGAACTCTCAAGTGGTTAATAACCACTGAACAGGTTATCATGTCTGTTCTTGCGAGAGAGGGGCGCCCGCTACCTTTGTATAACTATTTGTTAAGGAACCTGGGATTGGTAACCCTAGGCCTCCTGGGGGCAACCAGACGTGGTCTCCCTCTCACTGTGCTTAGAGAGGCATCAGCTTCACCTCACTGATGATCCCCAACAAGGGTGAAACACGTGTATGGGGTTGCTGGTGGTACTCTCGTTCAGATTGGAATTGCCATTGTATTTCGGTGCTGGACTGCCCCTGGGCAGGACAAAGACTGATATGCAAATGGATATTTCCCATCTGTGAAAGGCACAGTGAGTAAAAGCAGTGGCTGCGAACTCTCAAGTGGTTAATAACCACTGAACAGGTTATCATGTCTGTTCTTGCGAGAGAGGGGCGCCCGCTACCTTTGTATAACTATTTGTTAAGGAACCTGGGATTGGTAACCCTAGGCCTCCTGGGGGCAACCAGACGTGGTCTCCCTCTCACTGTGCTTAGAGAGGCATCAGCTTCACCTCACTGATGATCCCCAACAAGGGTGAAACACGTGTATGGGGTTGCTGGTGGTACTCTCGTTCAGATTGGAATTGCCATTGTATTTCGGTGCTGGACTGCCCCTGGGCAGGACAAAGACTGATATGCAAATGGATATTTCCCATCTGTGAAAGGCACAGTGAGTAAAAGCAGTGGCTGCGAACTCTCAAGTGGTTAATAACCACTGAACAGGTTATCATGTCTGTTCTTGCGAGAGAGGGGCGCCCGCTACCTTTGTATAACTATTTGTTAAGGAACCTGGGATTGGTAACCCTAGGCCTCCTGGGGGCAACCAGACGTGGTCTCCCTCTCACTGTGCTTAGAGAGGCATCAGCTTCACCTCACTGATGATCCCCAACAAGGGTGAAACACGTGTATGGGGTTGCTGGTGGTACTCTCGTTCAGATTGGAATTGCCATTGTATTTCGGTGCTGGACTGCCCCTGGGCAGGACAAAGACTGATATGCAAATGGATATTTCCCATCTGTGAAAGGCACAGTGAGTAAAAGCAGTGGCTGCGAACTCTCAAGTGGTTAATAACCACTGAACAGGTTATCATGTCTGTTCTTGCGAGAGAGGGGCGCCCGCTACCTTTGTATAACTATTTGTTAAGGAACCTGGGATTGGTAACCCTAGGCCTCCTGGGGGCAACCAGACATGGTCTCCCTCTCACTGTGCTTAGAGAGGCATCAGCTTCACCTCACTGATGATCCCCAACAAGGGTGAAACACGTGTATGGGGTTGCTGGTGGTACTCTCGTTCAGATTGGAATTGCCATTGTATTTCGGTGCTGGACTGCCCCTGGGCAGGACAAAGACTGATATGCAAATGGATATTTCCCATCTGTGAAAGGCACAGTGAGTAAAAGCAGTGGCTGCGAACTCTCAAGTGGTTAATAACCACTGAACAGGTTATCATGTCTGTTCTTGCGAGAGAGGGGCGCCCGCTACCTTTGTATAACTATTTGTTAAGGAACCTGGGATTGGTAACCCTAGGCCTCCTGGGGGCAACCAGACGTGGTCTCCCTCTCACTGTGCTTAGAGAGGCATCAGCTTCACCTCACTGATGATCCCCAACAAGGGTGAAACACGTGTATGGGGTTGCTGGTGGTACTCTCGTTCAGATTGGAATTGCCATTGTATTTCGGTGCTGGACTGCCCCTGGGCAGGACAAAGACTGATATGCAAATGGATATTTCCCATCTGTGAAAGGCACAGTGAGTAAAAGCAGTGGCTGCGAACTCTCAAGTGGTTAATAACCACTGAACAGGTTATCATGTCTGTTCTTGCGAGAGAGGGGCGCCCGCTACCTTTGTATAACTATTTGTTAAGGAACCTGGGATTGGTAACCCTAGGCCTCCTGGGGGCAACCAGACGTGGTCTCCCTCTCACTGTGCTTAGAGAGGCATCAGCTTCACCTCACTGATGATCCCCAACAAGGGTGAAACACGTGTATGGGGTTGCTGGTGGTACTCTCGTTCAGATTGGAATTGCCATTGTATTTCGGTGCTGGACTGCCCCTGGGCAGGACAAAGACTGATATGCAAATGGATATTTCCCATCTGTGAAAGGCACAGTGAGTAAAAGCAGTGGCTGCGAACTCTCAAGTGGTTAATAACCACTGAACAGGTTATCATGTCTGTTCTTGCGAGAGAGGGGCGCCCGCTACCTTTGTATAACTATTTGTTAAGGAACCTGGGATTGGTAACCCTAGGCCTCCTGGGGGCAACCAGACGTGGTCTCCCTCTCACTGTGCTTAGAGAGGCATCAGCTTCACCTCACTGATGATCCCCAACAAGGGTGAAACACGTGTATGGGGTTGCTGGTGGTACTCTCGTTCAGATTGGAATTGCCATTGTATTTCGGTGCTGGACTGCCCCTGGGCAGGACAAAGACTGATATGCAAATGGATATTTCCCATCTGTGAAAGGCACAGTGAGTAAAAGCAGTGGCTGCGAACTCTCAAGTGGTTAATAACCACTGAACAGGTTATCATGTCTGTTCTTGCGAGAGAGGGGCGCCCGCTACCTTTGTATAACTATTTGTTAAGGAACCTGGGATTGGTAACCCTAGGCCTCCTGGGGGCAACCAGACGTGGTCTCCCTCTCACTGTGCTTAGAGAGGCATCAGCTTCACCTCACTGATGATCCCCAACAAGGGTGAAACACGTGTATGGGGTTGCTGGTGGTACTCTCGTTCAGATTGGAATTGCCATTGTATTTCGGTGCTGGACTGCCCCTGGGCAGGACAAAGACTGATATGCAAATGGATATTTCCCATCTGTGAAAGGCACAGTGAGTAAAAGCAGTGGCTGCGAACTCTCAAGTGGTTAATAACCACTGAACAGGTTATCATGTCTGTTCTTGCGAGAGAGGGGCGCCCGCTACCTTTGTATAACTATTTGTTAAGGAACCTGGGATTGGTAACCCTAGGCCTCCTGGGGGCAACCAGACGTGGTCTCCCTCTCACTGTGCTTAGAGAGGCATCAGCTTCACCTCACTGATGATCCCCAACAAGGGTGAAACACGTGTATGGGGTTGCTGGTGGTACTCTCGTTCAGATTGGAATTGCCATTGTATTTCGGTGCTGGACTGCCCCTGGGCAGGACAAAGACTGATATGCAAATGGATATTTCCCATCTGTGAAAGGCACAGTGAGTAAAAGCAGTGGCTGCGAACTCTCAAGTGGTTAATAACCACTGAACAGGTTATCATGTCTGTTCTTGCGAGAGAGGGGCGCCCGCTACCTTTGTATAACTATCTTTATTTTACTTCATTATAAAAAGAGGGCTCCCAAAGGAAGTGCAAAAGGCGCTCAACAAGATAGCAGGTATTGAAGCGAAGGGATGGCCTGAGATTCAGAGCATAATAGTGCACCATTGTAAGAGAATAAAGGAAAGGGAGAAGGAGGTGGCACAGAAGAGATTGGCAGACGAAGCAAAATTAGTGCAGACAAAGTTGGTGAAGGTCGCAGCAGCAGTAGCCGCGCTCCCACACAGCAGGGAGGGAGATGAAGAGGAGGAGGGGCTGGTAGCAATACAAGGAAGGGTGGCAACTAATTGGGTTGGAGTAGGACAGCGGCAGTGGAACGAGCAGGAACAAGGTGGAGGTCAGCAGTGGCAAGAGTGGACCCCTCGAGGGGGACGAGGTGGGTACAGGGGCCGAAGAGGAGGTGGACCGGGGTACGGGGGAGTGGGAGGAAATGGATGGCAGGGGAGTTGCTGGAACTGTGGAAGATGGGGGCATTACTCTAGGGAGTGCAGAGCCAGACCCAACAACGGGTTCCAAGAGGTAGAACAGTATGGCCATTCCCACCCGGGGAGCCCATATGGTCTTCCAATGGGACAACAACAACCGAGAAACCCAGGCCAAGGTAATAATGAGCAGCAACAGGGGCACCAGTATAGAACACAGAACCACCCACAAAACAATGACAACATGCAGTACACGCCAGGCAACCCTTTCGTGACAACAGCAAACGGGGCCCCCGCACCAGCACCCTACAACGGCGTGTCAGTAGTCTCAGGAAGTGTCTTTAATCAAGGGGGGGCGATGAGACACCCCGCATAGGACAGCCCACAGAGAACACTTGCGTGTCCAGTTCTATCTACCACCTACGATGCAGCAGAGGAACCATTGGTAGGGCCGCAGATAGGAGACAAGCAGTTCATATTCATGGTTGATTCGGGAGCGGAGAAATCATGCATTAGAGAGGGCCGGTTCGCGTTATCTAACCGGAAGTTAGAGACGCAGGGGTTCTCTGGGGCTGTAATTGAAGTTCCTTACACAGAAGCATTGGATGTAACAGTGGGGGGTAAGACTGTAAAAACACCTTTACTGTATTATGAACACTCACCAATACATTTATTAGGGAGGGATCTCCTGAGTAAACTCAACATGACCATTGTGAGGCTGGAAATGCATCAGGGGGACAGGGCCTCTGAATCCTTGTCCTTTACTGCCTTTTATCGTGTGTTCTGTCATGTTTTCTGCCCATGAGTCCATTTGGGACTCCTGGCAGTGCAGCTCTCTCTTTTGGTTTGGTGAACAGACCCATGGGATACCCTTATGGCACCCATGGGTAGGGGTACAACCCTGTGCCCCTAGTGTATGTTTTTGGGCACCTGTGGGTGGCCCACAGAGCAGGGTATGGGCTGGTGGCAGCTCCATGCTGAATTTGACAGGTGCTCTGGGTGTCCTCCATTTTGGGATACCCAGGCCCTGCCATTGGAATCAGTTGATTCCTGATAGGAAACAAGATGGCCCCTGTGGCCTCTTGCTTTCTATTGCCTGTTATCTTGTTTTTCCCAAAGTCCTGGGAAGCCCTGACTCTGTCCCTTCCCCCTGACTGGCTGTTGGGTGGAAGTTCCATATATGGTGTTGTTGTGAAGGCCCAGCTAGACTGACTGGAGCCTTCCCAGTGACTGTATGTTGTGGGTACCTCCTGTGGGTGGGACCTGGGTGAATGGAGTGTGGGACCAATATACACTCCTTGTTGTGGTTGTCTGGTTTCTGGCATGAGAGACAAAGACTGAGACAGCCCTGCCCGAAACTGGCCTGAATGCAGTGTGTAGTGTTGAATGGCTGGGTACTTGTCCCAATCCACATTCCTTGTTGTGAGTGTCTGAAAGGGAGGAGTGTGGCCTGAATGCACTGTGTGCCTGATTGGCTGACTGACTGCATGAATGCCCCTCTGTATGATTGGCTGCTGAGTGTAGGCCAGCAGTGTGGATGAGAGACAGAATAGTATATCTGGGGACCTCTCACCATTGGAAATGGTTCAGAAGCGTTCAGAAGCTGAGTCTCCACTCAAGAGTAACTGGAACTGCTGATCCTCGACGTCCAGCTGGAAGAAGAAGACTTGCTGCTGCATTTGCTTCGACAGATCTGAAGGTTGCCGAATTCGTCGAGGACTGACCCGAGAGAGGACCTGGTAAGGCGCCCTCTTCCCGTGCTCCGAGGGATCATCGAGCACCGCTACATCTTCGCCGAAGCGCCCTGGAAGTCAGACCCTCGAAAGGCTGCCGACCCGAGACGGGACCGCCTAGGAGATCGAAGTGAAGCGCCCGGACATCGACGCCGTCGAAGTCCATTGCCGTCGACCAGGGTTCGCAGGTTTGTGTAACCGCTGGAGGCCCGTCGAAGTTGTGTTGCCTAGCCGTGGGAACCACTTGACGCCGTGCTGCCGACGACCGGAGCCGTCCGCTCCTTTGCCTAAGAACATTCAATCGAAGGACTCCCTCGACCGCATCGTCGACCGCTTATCCTGCCGGAGGAAGTCGAGGACGACCAACGCGCTGAGGAGAAACCTGCCGGTGGGTTTCCCGCCACCCAACGACCTCAAAGACTCGGACGACCCGACGCCCTTGCTGGGCTTCCGTCTCTACAATTTTTGCGGTCCAGAACTATTGTCATCGAGGTGCCCCGCACACCTCCGCCTTGCAGGACGCCGACGCCCCGACGCCGACGAGCACCGCTCGGACGAAGCTGCCGCCTCTTCGACATCGTTCTACCTCGTTTGTCGACGGACGTTCGACGCCCCGTGCCTCCCGCTTGAAAGGGAAGGCATTCAAGAAGGGCCGTCGATTCCCCGTCGCCGAACCCCGAGGTCTTCGACGTTTCTCGACGCCTCTCGACGATCTGTGACTCCCGCTTGAAAGGGGGTTGCTTAAGAAGGATCCGTCGACGCCTCTTCGAAGGACTCGACTCCACCAGGTACATTGGGGGGGTAAAAACATTGTAGGAGAGAATAAGACTATTGAACAACATATGGACTGGGCTTGTGTTAGATCTCTTTCTTTTACAGGTTGCCCAGGTGGGGGGATCTCCACACAGAACTGTGTCTAGTGTTAGGGGCCAGTATTTTGCCTATTGTTCAACCACCTTATTTTCTCTCTTCTCTCTATTGCTGGTTTCACTTATTGATCTGTGTGACATTTTTGTGGATGCACTTTAATGAGGTCTAATATTAGTGGTACCACTTTAGAATTGTAGATATTTACCATTATTGATTTTCCTGAGCACAAGGTGCGTTATTGTGATAAGTGTACCTAACCTTTGAATTAATTATATAAAGACTGTGTTTTCAGTAATACAGTGTGTGGACATTCCTTTGTGGGGGCTTGGGGAATACACTGTACTTAAGAACCAGCCTGCATCACCTCCTGAGAAGCTAGGCCTTGATTGCTCGTCCATTGCTACCGTAATAGAGAATCTTGGCTGGGGTCTTCTGTGCCTCTCTTCTACCATATAGGGAGCAGAGGTACAGACACCCCCTACCGGTCTTTACAGCTGGTGGCAGCGGTGGGATGCTTATGGTTTTAAGACTCAGTGTATAACCGTGCCACTTACAAAATATCCGCACTTTATTAGATTAAGGTTTGGGTGTGTACCAAATAACTGCATTACAAGCAATGGAGCCCATTGCAAATGGTAAATTGACTCGGATGAGCTTAGAGGCTCTCCAGAGTGCTTGTGAAGCCAGGGAGCTAGACTTTGTGGATAAGTCTAGGGCTGAGCTGATAGCTGCCCTGGTGGACTACCAGACGGATGGTGAAACTCTTGATGAAGGGGGGGATGCAACCAATGAGGACTCTGCCCCTGGGTTGTCGCTGAATCTGTTTCTGGGAATGCCACCCTTCCTGCTGCCTCTGTTCCAAACCCCAGCAATTCCATGGAACTTGAGTTATTAAGGATGAAATTGGCCTTTGAATATCGCAAGTTGGAAATAGAAGCTGAGCTTAAGAAAGAGGAGCTGGCACAGCAAGTGGAACTCAAGAATAGGGATCTTGCGCTCAAAGACAAGGACACTGAATGTCAGAGGATCCAGCTAGAGAAAGCTAGAGTGGAGACGTCAGCTAGACCAATTGAGAATGGCAGGTCCCCAGCCACCAAGTTTATGAAAGATTTGGTTGGTGTGTTTGTGGAGGGTTCAGATATCCTCCAATGGATTGAAGCGTTTGAAATGGCTTGTGCAATTCATGATGTAGATAAAAGAGATTGGGCTAAGTGTTTGTTAAGCAGAGTGCCTCAAACTGGATATGACTGTATTCTGAAGCTGGGTGTGGAAGAAAGGGGTCAGTATGAGTGTATGAAGGCTGCTTTGATTGCCAAGTTTGGCAAGACACCTACCCAATATCTTAAAAGGTTCAGGGATTTTAAGAAAAGAGAGAATGTGTCTTGGATTGACTGGGTGAGTACTGCGCACATGAACATGATGGGGTGGATTGATGGTTTCAAGGTGAAAACATTTGTTGAGTTGTCCCACCTCTTGTTTTTTGAGCATTTTTCTGAAGCCTGTTCACCGGAGCTGCGTCAGTATGTGGCTGACCAGAACATTTTGGACCCCTTTAAGCTGGCTAGGTTGGCTGACAAGTGGGTCTCCCACCGGGTGTCCCCTAAGGACTCCAGTGGGAAGGACAAGGACAAAGAAAAGGGGGCCTCTCTAAAAGCTGAGGAGTCCCACAAGCAGTCACAGTCGGGCAAACCTAAACCTTCCTCTCCCAAGACCCAAAAATCTAGTGGGGATAAGTCCTCTGTGGGTGGGAATAAGAGTAGTGGTCCACCTGCTGCAAAGCAGGCTCCCAGTGGTTCCAGTACCGTACCCCGCACTCCTGGCACTTGTTGGGATTGTGGGGCTCTGGACCACAAAAGGGGTGACTCCAGGTGTAAAGGTAAGGCACTTGGAGTACAGGCTGTCAGCCTGACCTACCCTTACCCCGTGTCTGAGGTGGAGGCCACTGTCCTCCCCTCCTCTACCGGGATCACATTTGGTGCTCCGGTAGAGATTTCCCTAGTGTCCCTTGGGGCCTGGGACCAGTACGCGGAAGTACTGGCGACTATCCCACAGAACACCCGTAGGTTTTTGAGAAGTGTCCTCTTGAATGGCCAGCCTTCTACTGGCTTGAGAGACACTGGGGCAAGCATGACAGTGGTGGACAGGACCCTGCTCAAGCCAGAGGACTATGTAGGTGCTCCTCTGAGAACCACCAGGTTAGCTGGTGGGCCTCCCAAATTATCGCCTGTAGCCTTAGTCACACTCATGATTGGAGACAAGACAGCGAAGCTTCCTGTCCTGGTTCAGGACAATGTCCCTGCTAACATTTTGTTAGGGAATGATCTAGTAGAGTTGGGGTTGATCTCGGATGGTCTTCCCATGACTGCTGCTGCAGTCACTAGGTCACAGGTGACACCGGGTCTGGCTGTGGGTCAGATACCCGAGCCAAAGGCGAGGCCTAAGGCAAGAAGGCGGAAGACCAAGAAGGCCACCTCTGTGGAGGGAGCACCTTCTCTTCCTGCTGCACCCATTGGGATCCATGCTCCGGACGGGCTCGGTCCAGTGGAAAACCCAAACTCAACTCCTTTGGGAGAAGAGGCAGAAGACTCTCCTGTGGGAGAGGTTCTCAACCCGGAGGATCATCCCGACCTTCAATGCTTGTTAGCTGAAGGGGGACCCTCCCGGGCAGACTTCTGTAGGGGACAGAGGGAGTGCCACTCTCTCGAGGGTCTGAGGAAACAGGCCCTGTCCCAGGCACAAGGAGAAGTGCCTAGGAATTTCCGGATTTATTGGGAGGGTGAGCTCCTTGTTAGTGAGCCCACTAAGCCTGAACCTGGTGCCCGCAAGAGGTTGGTGGTACCCCAGGTTTACAGGCCCTTCCTTCTGCAGTTGGCGCATGAGGTGCCCTTGGCTGGTCATCTTGGGACCAAGAAGACTAAGCAGAGGCTCTCTGCCCATTTCTACTGGCCACGGATGGGAGTAGAGGTGGAGTCCCACTGCAGGACCTGCCCCACTTGTCAGTTGTCTGGCAAGACTGGAGGCAGGGTCATTGCCCCACTACAGCCATTACCAGTGGTTGGCACACCATTTGAGAGGGTGGGCATCGACATCGTCGGTCCCCTTGACCCTCCCACTTCAGGTGGACATCGGTTCATCCTGGTCTTGGTAGATCATGCCACCAGGTACCCTGAGGCAATACCCCTTCGGACTATTACTGCCAAGGTGGTTGCCAGGGCTCTCCTGGGCATTTTTACCCGTGTTGGATTCCCCAAGGAGGTTGTCTCTGACCGAGGATCCAACTTCATGTCTAGTTACATGAAAACCATGTGGAAAGAGTGCGGGGTAACCTACAAGTTCTCCACCTCTTACCACCCCCAGACCAATGGTCTGGTTGAGAGATTTAATAAAACTCTCAAGGGCATGCTATGGGCTTTGGAAGAACCCCTAAGGAGGAAATGGGATCTCCTCCTGCCATGCCTGCTGTTTGCTTACAGAGAGGTACCTCAAGAGGGTGTTGGTTTCAGCCCCTTTGAGTTACTCTTTGGACATCCCGTGAGGGGACCCCTCGCCTTGATCCGAGAAGGCTTGGAAGCCACCCCTCCCGGTCCCGCCAAGCAAGTGGGGGACTATGTGTTAGGCCTCAGGCGGAGGATGACACAAATGATGGGTCAGGCAACAGCAAATCTCAAGGCCAGCCAGGAATTGAATAAGTACTGGCATGACCTTAAAGCTTCGCAAGTGGATTGGACTCCGGGACAGGAAATCCTTGTGATGGAGCCTACCAAGCCTAGAGCTTAGGCAGACAAGTGGACTGGACCCTTCAGGATCATCTCCAAGATGGGCAAAGTCAATTATCTGGTTGACATGGGAGCCTCTGGGGTAGCCCCCCAGGTATTCCATGTCAACAGGCTCAAGCCTTTCCACAGGCGAGCAGAGGTCTCATGTCTCTTGCTAGCTTCAGGGCAAGAAGAGGATGAGAGTGAGCCCCTTCCTGATTTGCTGCATAGCAACCCTCAGGATGGCTCAGTGGAGGGAGTACATCTCTCTCCAGATTTGACAACAGAGCAGCAGAGGGCCTGCAGGGCTTTGCTCCAGCAGTATGCCTCTCTGTTTTCACTGACACCGGGCCTTACACCGTGGTGTAAGCACGAAATTGACACTGGTGACAGTGTGCCTGTCAAAAGCAGGTGCTATCGTATGTCAGATACCGTCAAGAACCACATCCAGGCTGAGGTCGCCAAGATGTTGGATCTGGGTGTTATTGAACCCTCAACCAGTCCCTGGTCCAGTCCAGTGGTCCTTGTCCCCAAGGCAGGTTCCCAGGCGGGTACCAAAGATTGGAGGTTCTGTGTGGACTACCGAGGAGTCAATGCCGTCACCAAAACTGACGCGCACCCATTGCCCAGGGCTGATGAGCTCGTGGACACCATAGGTGCTGCCAAGTTTGTGAGCACCTTTGACCTTACCTCTGGCTATTGGCAAATAGCTCTGACGGACCATGCCAAGGAAAAGACGGCTTTCTCAACACCTGAGGGACTCTACCAGTTTAGGGTCATGCCTTTTGGGTTGAAGAATGCCCCTGCCACCTTCCAGAGATTGGTCAACCATGCGCTCAGTGGGCTGGAAGCCTTTTGTGTGGCTTACTTAGACGACATTGCCGTCTACAGTTCCACCTGGGAAGAGCATTTGACACATCTGGATAAGGTGTTGCAGGCCTTGAAAAGGGCTAACCTCACTATCAAGGCCACCAAGTGCCAGATAGTTCAGGGGAAAGTTACCTATCTTGGTCATGAGGTAGGAGGGGGTCAAATCCAACCTCTCTCCAGTAAAGTACAGGATGTACAGAACTGGGAGACTCCCACTACTCAAACCCAGGTGAGAGCCTTTTTGGGCCTCACTGGGTACTATCGCAATTTCATGGCAGACTATGGAACCATAGCTGCACCCCTGACAGCTCTAACTTCACCCAAACAGCCTAGGAAGGTTAATTGCACCGAAGACTGTCAGAGGGCCTTTGATGGCTTGAAAGAAAGTCTGTGTAGGGCACCTGTGTTGTGTGCGCCTGACTACAGCCGACCCTTTATCGTCCAGACGGATGCCTGCGACACCGGAATTGGAGCTGTCTTGTCCGAGTTAGATGACAAAGGGAGAGAACATCCTATCATATTCATCAGTAGACAACTCAAGGGTAGAGAACTTAGGTGGGCTACTGTTGAAAAGGAGTGTTTTAGCATAGTTTGGAGCCTTAGGCGTTTTAGGCCCTACCTTACGGGGTCTACCTTCAAGGTCCAAACAGATCATAAGCCCCTGAAGTGGCTTATGCAGATGAAGGGTGAGAATCCGAAATTGCTCAGGTGGTCCATTAGCCTGCAAGGGCTAGACTTCACCATAGAGCACAGACCAGGGAAGAGTCACGATAATGCAGATGGCCTTTCCAGAAGGTATGTTGACCGTCTGGATGAGGGTGTCTATCCCGTGGGAGATTAGACACCCTCCACCTCAGTCTGGGGGGGGCGACTGTGATGCTGGAAATGCATCAGGGGGACAGGGCCTCTGAATCCTTGTCCTTTACTGCCTTTTATCGTGTGTTCTGTCATGTTTTCTGCCCATGAGTCCATTTGGGACTCCTGGCAGTGCAGCTCTCTCTTTTGGTTTGGTGAACAGACCCATGGGATACCCTTATGGCACCCATGGGTAGGGGTACAACCCTGTGCCCCTAGTGTATGTTTTTGGGCACCTGTGGGTGGCCCACAGAGCAGGGTATGGGCTGGTGGCAGCTCCATGCTGAATTTGACAGGTGCTCTGGGTGTCCTCCATTTTGGGATACCCAGGCCCTGCCACTGGAATCAGTTGATTCCTGATAGGAAACAAGATGGCCCCTGTGGCCTCTTGCTTTCTATTGCCTGTTATCTTGTTTTTCCCAAAGTCCTGGGAAGCCCTGACTCTGTCCCTTCCCCCTGACTGGCTGTTGGGTGGAAGTTCCATATATGGTGTTGTTGTGAAGGCCCAGCTAGACTGACTGGAGCCTTCCCAGTGACTGTATGTTGTGGGTACCTCCTGTGGGTGGGACCTGGGTGAATGGAGTGTGGGACCAATATACACTCCTTGTTGTGGTTGTCTGGTTTCTGGCATGAGAGACAAAGACTGAGACAGCCCTGCCCGAAACTGGCCTGAATGCAGTGTGTAGTGTTGAATGGCTGGGTACTTGTCCCAATCCACATTCCTTGTTGTGAGTGTCTGAAAGGGAGGAGTGTGGCCTGAATGCACTGTGTGCCTGATTGGCTGACTGACTGCATGAATGCCCCTCTGTATGATTGGCTGCTGAGTGTAGGCCAGCAGTGTGGATGAGAGACAGAATAGTATATCTGGGGACCTCTCACCATTGGAAATGGTTCAGAAGCGTTCAGAAGCTGAGTTTCTACTCAAGAGTAACTGGAACTGCTGATCCTCGACGTCCAGCTGGAAGAAGAAGACTTGCTGCTGCATTTGCTTCGACAGATCTGAAGGTTGCCGAATTCGTCGAGGACTGACCCGAGAGAGGACCTGGTAAGGCGCCCTCTTCCCGTGCTCCGAGGGATCATCGAGCACCGCTACATCTTCGCCGAAGCGCCCTGGAAGTCAGACCCTCGAAAGGCTGCCGACCCGAGATGGGACCACCTAGGAGATCGAAGTGAAGCACCCGGACATCGACGCCGTCGAAGTCCATTGCCATCGACCAGGGTTCGCAGGTTTGTGTAACCGCTGGAGGCCCGTCGAAGTTGTGTTGCCTAGCCGTGGGAACCACTTGACGCCGTGCCGCCGACGACCGGAGCCGTCCGCTCCTTTGCCTAAGAACATTCAATCGAAGGACTCCCTCGACCGCATCGTCGACCGCTTATCCTGCCGGAGGAAGTCGAGGACGACCAACGCGCTGAGGAGAAACCTGCTGGTGGGTTTCCCGCCACCCAACGACCTCAAAGACTCGGACGACCCGACGCCCTTGCTGGGCTTCCGTCTCTACAATCTTTGCGGTCCAGAACTATTGTCATCGAGGTGCCCCGCACACCTCCGCCTTGCAGGACGCCGACGCCGACGAGCACCGCTCGGACGAAGCTGCCGCCTCTTCGACATCGTTCTACCTCGTTTGTCGACGGACGTTCGACGCCCCGTGCCTCCCGCTTGAAAGGGAAGGCATTCAAGAAGGGCCGTCGATTCCCCGTCGCCGAACCCCGAGGTCTTCGACGTTTCTCGACGCCTCTCGACGATCTGTGACTCCCGCTTGAAAGGGGGTCGCTCAAGAAGGATCCGTCGACGCCTCTTCGAAGGACTCGACTCCACCAGGTACATTGGGGGGGTAAAAACATTGTAGGAGAGAATAAGACTATTGAACAACATATGGACTGGGCTTGTGTTAGATCTCTTTCTTTTACAGGTTGCCCAGGTGGGGGGATCTCCACACAGAACTGTGTCTAGTGTTAGGGGCCAGTATTTTGCCTATTGTTCAACCACCTTATTTTCTCTCTTCTCTCTATTGCTGGTTTCACTTATTGATCTGTGTGACATTTTTGTGGATGCACTTTAAAGAGGTCTAATATTAGTGGTACCACTTTAGAATTGTAGATATTTACCATTATTGATTTTCCTGAGCACAAGGTGCGTTATTGTGATAAGTATACCTAACCTTTGAATTAATTATATAAAGACTGTGTTTTCAGTAATACAGTGTGTGGACATTCCTTTGTGGGGGCTTGGGGAATACACTGTACTTAAGAACCAGCCTGCATCACCTCCTGAGAAGCTAGGCCTTGATTGCTCGTCCATTGCTACCGTAATAGAGAATCTTGGCTGGGGTCTTCTGTGCCTCTCTTCTACCATATAGGGAGCAGAGGTACAGACACCCCCTACCGGTCTTTACAACCATATCATTCAATGAGAGAGGCATAGTGTGTTCAACACCGGGAATATGCCCATTGCGTACAATGCTGGTAGTACAAGCCCACACAACCACACAAGAAGTACGGGGGTTGCCGGAAAATGAGGAAATGTTCATCGAAGGGCTAAAGACATTGGCTCTCATAATTCCAGAGCTGAGAAAGATGGACTGGAGGATTCCAGCAGAGTTCCTCTTCCGCCCCATAGTGTGCCCCGACACAGCACCAGGGTCAGTGGTATCATTAGACTTGCACGCTGTACAGGTATCAGCGAAAAGGATTGCAGTGATTGGACTAGATATGGAAGGATGTGAGTGGCGTACAGTACTGTGTACGAATGCCAACATCGCCCTAAGAGATTTAACAGACGAGGATCTCTTTTCAGATGCAGAGGGGGATGGTGAAATTGTAATGGAAATAGCGATGCCCTGTGACATTCTGATTCAAGCTAGGGAAATCCCTGCTCAACTGATGGCAGTGGTAGGAGCACCGCCGTCATTTTTTGATGATGACATGAGACTCGTACCAAATAATTTGTGGACAACAGGCCCCCATGATGTAGGGCTGTTACATGGAGTACAACCTGTGATAATAAAACTAAAGCAAGGAGCGATTTTACCCCGAGTGAAACAGTATCCATTGTCCCGTGAAGCTGAAGAAGGGATAAAAGAGACAATAAATGCACTACTAGCAAAAGGGATAATAGTGCCTTCAAACTCCCCATGTAACACATGTATTTATCCAATCAAAAAAGCGAAGGGAGGGTCTTGGAGGATGATACAGGATTTACGCCCCCTAAATGATGTAATTCAGAAAGAGTTCCCTTTGGTCCCGAACCCTGCATCAATATTATGCAGCATCCCAAAAACGGCATCACATTTCACAGTGGTAGACTTGAAAAACGCATTTTTCTCAATCCCTCTGGCTGAAGAGAGCAGATACCTGACAGCATTTACATTGGGGGGAAAGAGATATGAACACTGCAGATTACCGCAGGGATACTGTGAGAGCCCAAGCATATTCAACCGCATACTGCATGAAGACTTGGGAAACCTGTCAGTTGAGAGTACAATCATTCAGTACCTAGATGATTTACTAGTGTGTGCACATGACAAGGAAACATGCAGAAAAGATTCAACAACACTCCTAACACTATTGGCCAACAAGGGGTACAAGGTAGACAAGGGAAAGCTACAGTACTGCATGACAGAGGTCTTATACTTGGGACAGCTGATATCAAAAGATGGAAAGAGAATAATACCCGATAGGGTAGAAGCTATAAGATCAGTAGGAGAACCCACAACAGTGAAAGACATGCAGAAATTCTTGGGAATGTGCAACTATTGCCGAGCATGGATATTAGACTATGCAGCATACACAAGGCCCCTACTACAAGCACTCAAAGAAGCACAACAGGAAAATAAAAAAATAGAATGGTCAGAAGAAATGAGCGCATCATTCCAATCATTAAAAGAGTTAATTTCAAGCGCTCCAGTGCTAGCAAATCCTGATTATGGACGCGAATTTTACCTATTTTCACACTGCAAGGGAACACTCATGACAGCTGTTCTGACACAAAAGACGTCCCTAGGACACAAGCCTTTGGCTTACTATAGTGGTACTTTAGATGCCGTGATGCAAGGCCATTTCGCGTGTGAGCAATCACTCGCTGCAGCCGCGTTCGCGATTGAGAAAAGTGCCACAATAGTAATGGGTTGCCCTGTGACATTGTTTGTGGAACATTCACTATTTGCAATACTTGAGAGGTCAAAAAGCACACTGACAACACAGCGGGCAACAGCCTATGAGATCATATTGTCTAGCGCCAATATCCATGTGGTGAGATGCAAGACAGTGAACCCCGCCACATTCATTACAGAAGCGTGCACACTAGAGGACATGCAGGACCACAATTGTGCTACTTACACAGGAGAAAGAGAGGAGGACACAGTGGTGTGTGAGAACGCTCTGAGCGAGGGGGAAGTGTACTTTGTGGATGGGTCTGCATCGATTGACGTGGACACGGGAGAAAAACATGTTGGTATGGCAGTAGTGAGGTTAGAAGACGGTGAGTATGAAACACTAGTACAGTACCGCCTCCCATCACATTACTCCGCACAAGCAGCAGAACTGATTGCTCTCATAGAAGCACTACATGCAGCAAAGGGTTGCGCAGTGACAATATATACAGACTCAGATTACATGACGACGACAGTACATGGAGGTCTAGCAAGATGGGGGCGGAGGGGATTCCGACGGGCAGACGGAACACCAGTACAGCATGCAGAATTGTTAAAAGAGTTAATTGAGGCCCTACAAAACCCTACTGCAGTAGCAATAGTGAAGTGCCAAGCACATACATCCAACACAGACGTTGTGTCTTTGGGAAACGCGGCAGCGGACGCTGCCGCCAAGGAAGCTTCCTATTTTCAGAAATATGAAGCAGGTGAGTACATGTTGCAGCACAAGACAAACGAAGAGCTCCCAGAAGGCTACAGTATGATGCCTATATCACAAATACTAGAATTGCAGGAAGGAGCTAGTGCAGACGAAAAACTGATGTGGACAAAACGAGGGTGCAGCAAATCGGCAACAGACTTACTGTGGCAACAAAACAACTCAGGGAAAGTGGTAATGCCAATCAAGTTATTAGAAATTGCGTTTCAGCAACTACACTTCCCTGCACACAATACCAGACAGCACATCGCAGCAGAAATACAGGAAGAATGGTTCGTGCCCTGTCTCCAGGAGCACGTATCTCGATTAGCGATGGAATGCACAACATGTCAGATATACAATTCAGGAATTACATTACGCACGCTCCGGGGAACAATTCCAAAACCCATTGGCCCATTCAGAGAGCTACATATTGATTACGCGGACATGGGGGAAAGGTGTAATGGAGCACGTTACATGATCGTGGTTGTATGCCCATTCTCAAGGTGGGTAGAAGCAGGCCCATGTGCACGACCTGATGCCAAAAGCGCTGCAAAGTTCCTAGTTAGGGAAGTGTTCCCGCGCTGGGGAATTTGTGACGATTCGCTCAGACAATGGCACTCACTTTGTAAATGAGCTTTTCAAGGAAGTTACTACATTATTGGGAATAAAACATAAATTGTGTTCGATTTATCATCCTCAAAGTAATGGCGTAGTGGAAAAGATGAACGGACTGTTAAAGAGCAGGTTATCAAAACTATGCTTTTCATTGAAAAAGAATTGGATTTACTGTCTGCCCCTTGCGCTATTCGAGCTGAGAAATCAGCCAAGCAAAGACCACCATTTGTCCCCGCACGAGATCGTGACTGGGAGACGAATGTACACAGCACACTCTCCACTGCGCGAACACTCAGATGCACACAGAAGCGCTGCGATATTGGGAGATGAGTTCACAGACTATTTGAAGAAATTGACAAGGGCAGCGCGCGCGATATCAAAGCAGCTCTCTCCACCCTTCACTAGAGAGGAGGGAAACATAACAGGGTCTGTCACGGAGCCTGAACAACAGCTACAGCTGATGCCGGGCGACTCAATTTATGTCAGAAGTTTTGTGCGTCGATGGAATGCACCACGGTTCCATGGCCCATACGAGGTAGTGTTCTGCACGCCCACGGCAGTGAAAGTAAAGGGCTTGAGTTACTGGGTGCACTTGACAGATGTACGAAAAGCATATAGTAACATGCAGGAGGAGGTGGATGAGGAGGCACAGACAACAGCAAACAATGCAACTGAACAGGATGTCTGAATATGAACTTGTGTATGTGTGTCAGTAATGAACCTGAATGGGAAAATGACCGATAAGGTATACTTGCATTCTTTTTTAAATGTTACTGGAAAAAAAAAAAAAAAAAAACGTTTTTTTTTTCTTTTTATCTTGTGGACTTATATGTAATTAATGAAGTGATCAAATTATGAAGTGTTTACACCCTTGTCTGTGCATCCCCATCCCTACAAACCCTACCCGCTTCCAGACCCTGTCAATATATATTGGCACTAATAGTGCCAACAAAATGTTTACATACATGCACTTAATGCACTTTTATATCTCAAACAGGAGCTACCATGTCATCTAACGGGCAGCCTGCAACGGATAGAATTAGTAGAATGAGAGAATTATTATATGAGAGATGCAGATATTCGTATGAGTGTGGATTATCTGTATGCATTACGTTGTTTTTTATACTAATGTTTGGCCTGGTTACTTATTGGTTTGTAGCGTTCATCTCTATCGAGATGAACGAGGGGGGAGGGATTAACAGCACTGGGATTAACAGCACTACTGGGGCCAATACAACTGCAAGTGTCAATCCGAGGGAAGTTGATTTTTTTAGTATGGGACGGAACCAAACTTGTATGGGGTTATCACACCACACCATCCAATGCGGTCATATCAGAAAAGAAAGGGCCACAGGGTGGACTGCAAAATAACACAGTGTCTCCGTCAAAGATGTCTAAGTACAATGCTCGCAGTTTAAATGACCGAAACCCGTCTGCCATATCGTGGTTATATAACGCCCCCACCAGCCAACCTGCCCCCATATTAAACAACTTGCAAGATGACGTCAAGTACGAAAAGGAAAAGCTGCTAGCAATACACAAAATATTATATGATGAATGGGCCGAGGGGGGCGGGAACGAGAAAGGGGGGTCTATTTTTTCCCTCGCCCAGGAAGTTGGGAAGTACATGAGGAACAAAAACAACAGACGAAAAAGGGACGCGGGGGGAAGGAGGTATGATGAGTACTATGGGTTAGGAGTAGATAAAATGGAAGACCCACGACACCTCCACCAGACAAATAAATGGTATGCGGATATGAGTGCCACAGCTAAACAAACAACAAACGAGAGCTGTTATGTCTGCTCCCTCATTCCTCACGCTTCAGGTACACCCAAAGTATTACTACCCAAAGAGTTGCCAATTATAGATGCCCAATGTCTCCTTCATCTCACATTATGCAGGATTAAGAACACCTTCCAGGCACATGGAGTTACTTTTAGAATGCTGCAGAACGAGAAAACTTGCTACCCAAAGACGGCAGGGGTGGTATGTCTGGAAGAACCATTTTTTGTAATAAAAGGGACACTTTTTTCAGACAACAAGTGGAAGGATGAAGAAGTGATGTGCAAAGCTGAAGCACTGAGAGGTGTGGCACCAGAGAAATTGCAGTGGATAGAAGAAACATGCACACCTGTGTGGAAGGAACACATTCCAAAACTAACTTGGGTAACTGCCATTGAAAAACCCTTCAAACTACAGCATGAAGTAGACTATGAACTATGTTTTAAAGGAGAGGGGAAAACCTCCATGGGAACCAACAAGAACTGTAACAAGACCCTCACCATCCCAGATCTAAGAAAAGGGACAGCGGCCCTGATGGACACGTACTGGGTATGCAGCAACCAGGCATACCTGCACCTTCCCCCGTCATGGAGTGGCAGCTGCTCAATGGCCACTCTGCACTCAGCCCTAATGGTAATACCAGAAAGCCACATCGATGGGAGCAAAAGGACACAGGAACGCATACAACAGAGTGCGGCCCAACCAACTGCAGAGTCACAAATGTATGTCCTGTCTTCCGGAAGCAAGGGAGAGGTGCTGACCCGTAACAGACGAGCATCAAATTACATATCAAAGGCATCATCAGAACTGTTGGCTCAGATCCCAGACAGATATCGATTATTCAGCTCAGCAGAAACATTCTTTGCCTCACTCGTCTCAAGTGTCCAAGCAAGAGCAAACGCAAAATGGCTCCAGATAACACGCTGGGAATTGATTCAGCTGGCAAACGACACTGAAGAAGGGTTCAACGTAATAAAAGTGGAACTAAGGGCTTTACGACTGATGACCATGCAAAACAGGTATGTCCTGGACCTGTTGACGGCGATGGATGGAGGTGTTTGCCGAAAAAAAGGAAGTGCCTGTTGCACTTTCGTACCTTCTGAAGACGCAGAGAACGGCTCCCTGACCCATGTGATTGAAGCAGTCCACAACCTAGGAGAAAAAATGAAAATGGAAGGCGGAGCAGAAGACAGTACGTGGTTCGATAACATCTTCTCCTGGGTCCCCTCATGGCTTGGAACAACTGTGAAATTTTTGATGCCAGCTGTGGTGTTCCTCCTTTTAATTTTTTGCCTGTGCCAGGTGGGTCTTCGAGTTTGTGCTAACGCAGTACCAAATGGTGCAATGATGATGGTGACAATGGGCAACACCCGTGGGACAATGCAAAACATGCAGGAAGTGCAGGTACAAACAGGAACAGATGACACACCAAGATATCAGCTAGTGCCTATCTATCATGACAAAGATATCATAGATAAAGCATGGCACACCACCATTAGAGAGCCCCGTGTATTAGAATGGTACCAGGAGGTGTGGGTAGATTTGGCGGGAGATGGCGGATGTATATAACTGACCTGTACCCCAGATGAATATGCCAGAAGAGGGGAAAGCTTACGGGGGGTGTGCAGAGCATGGATGCTCATAAAAGGCACACCTGCATGGGACGAGGCAGTGATGGACGAAGCAGAATGTAGAAGGCTGGAGGAATTAAAGTATTTGTTACTTAAGTAACGAAAGGGGGGAAATGTAGGGGAGGAGTGGTCCAAAAGACTCCCCTTGCCTACATCTCCACCCCAGGTGAGGGCCATGGCTCATCGGGCGTCCCCTCCTACCACCAGGGCCCAGGTGGAGGATGGCTCATCTGCTGAAGACATTGCCCGCACGTATTGAATTTAGCTAGGCCTTAGAAACCATTTTGTCTACTAAAGATGGCGTGAGCTCAGCGCACTGTAGCGCACCCCCCACCCTCGGAGAGTTTCAGTTATCCCTGCCACCGCAGCACCCTGGCAGATCCGCTGTGAGCCCGTTCCCACGAACAAGACGGACATGAGCTAGCATAAGATACTAACATTGTAACAGTCCACCTTCCGCAGTGTATCATCGCTCCCAGCATGACCCAGCCAGCAGGCCTGGGCGATGAAAAGAACGGTAAAATGGTCATCAGATGGCAGAAAGTTTCTACATATTAATGCCAAGACCACTTGCAAAGTATGCTTTTCTCCACAAAATCTCTTATATTACAAAAACCTGTAAAATGTATAATCATAAGAAAGCATGATTCCATGATATAAGCGATGGCGAGCCCACACCACTGCAGTTGGGTACTAATAATGAAGGAACGTTCCAGGGGTCTATTTGTTACGTGTATCACTGGGGAACTTACACTTCATGGTTTTGCGCCATAACCGAACTAATGCTGGTAGAGTACACGAGAAGACGAATGTAACCATACAGAGGGCTCATGTGAAGGATGCGCGAGAATGCACTTGTCATGTGTGTATGTCTAAGCCCCATCTGTGCCACCACCGTCACGTACAGTGGCGGGTCATTTCCTATGTACTCCACCAACCTTAACACTACCTCACTTACAGCAAATGTATATGCATAGAACTAATTACTGTAATTGTTAAAACATAGTGTACGAATAAGGTGCTCAGGCTGGATATAATCAAGACATACCCAGCAAAGTTGAAATGCATGCTTTAAAGTGATTCGAATAAGTATTACAGAATGTTCAAATGTTTATGATGTTTTTACCTAAAGTCGGCAACATGCGCGGAAGATACCCTTTGTGAATATGTGCAAGGCCATTTCCCCTCCCACCCTGCGAAGACTGCCAAACATGAGAGCAGAGGCCCGCGCCGCGCTGCTCCACCTCCCCCAACCAGACTGGAGCCGCTTCAAAGATTTGTAGCCCCCTCTGCAGCACACAAGGCCACGGCCCGCCACCTGCATTATTTACAGCACAGCAGTAAACCTCTGCCTGAACACACACTTCTAAAGGCGCCCCCTCGTAAGCCCCACAACCCACCGGATCATCTTAGACTTATGGCCTGTGCAATCAGAACACCCAATACTTTGACAACACACAGCGGCACATCCATAACAACTTCTAACAAGACAGAAAGACCTGTACCGCCCGTCCCAGGCCCTGAAGCTCAGCACCTCGACCTATGGCCCCGGTCAACCGGACACTGGTAACCATGTCCTGACGTATTACCATCACACCCCTCACGAGGTGCATTCCTCCTGTGTTGCATTAACCCGTAGAATAACCTATTGGAAGATTTACTAAAGAAGATAATATTGCAATGACTGAATGACTGCGGTGTGCATGGCCTAGGGCAAATAAGTCAGGAAAAGACATTCATCTCTGACACTGGCCGCGATGGCACAACAACACCGCTCGGATGAACTCAGCCAACCTGCCAGGCCCAGCCCAACCCACGAGGCTGACCGGTGACGTCCTCCAGCCAAGGCCAACCACATTGCAGCAGCACCTATAGCTAGTCATCACCTCCCAATCCCATTGAACTTGTGCCCCCTATAGTATGTAGGTTCTTATGACGTTTTTTGTAAATATATACGCCTGTCTTTGCTATTGTCAGACAGAGCGCTCTCGGAGTTTGCAGAGTTCTTTGCATGCCCTATTCTGATTGATAAACTCCCATTTAACCTCACCCGCACTCTGTCTTGGCTTTATTCCCAACTTGGGAGAGTCCGTCATTGTCTCTCATTGCGGGGAGGATCGTGCTGGCTGGGGACGCTTGCCTTCAGGGGCAAGAGGGATATAGCCCCTGGTCTTTTGGTTGTAGCCCCGGATAGAATCTCAGGAGCTACAACCAAAAGCCTAGCTAGCCCCCAGTCCTGACATCAGTGTAGCCCTGGGTCTTTCCAGACCTAGCAACACCCCTGCAGAGAAGCCAGCTAAACTGGCATCTGCAGTTTATGTATTTTGTCTGGGCTGGCCCTCTGTGACGGCCCTCTGTTCCACACTGCAGCCAGTTAGGTTTCCTTTGGTTGCGCTTTGAGGGAGCTCTACAATGAATCCCATTGGAGATGGAGCTGTCAATTATACTCTGTCACAGCGCCATGCCCAAGATAGATCATACATTTTATTCTACTATCCCAAAGAGTCAAATTTGTCCACGTGAGGGCTGGCGACTGGCGGGATACCTGCTTCAACAGGAACATCCAATCAACACAACCAGTAGTGCACGTGACCTCCATTCTCTGAGAACAGTTTCAAACAACACAGCTGTACAAGCCTCCTCCTTACTCCAAAAGCAGTCATCGGCAGTCTGCAGTGGTCTGTGTGAGGCTGGAATTGTTCACCCCAAGGCAGTCACTGAGAAACAGAAACTACAGTACCTTTCTTTTCATGGCATATGCATATGCACTCGGGAGCAAAGCTCCATTGGCATCTACCGTGGATAATCCGTTTTCAAAATGTCTAAGTAATTCGGGCAGTGTGTTGATTGAAATGCCCGATTGCGGCTCATAGCATGTGATGCAAGGAACAATGGCAGTTACGATGCTGGATTTCCCGCAGGTCCCCTACGCCTTTTCATAAGTTTATATCGGATTTCCAAACAATGCTCATTTCTCCAGCCTGCTCCACTCCTTTTGTGCAGAAACCATCTAAATCCAAAATGACTACCTTTTTTTCTAAAGGTAGTTCAACCCTCTAAAGTGGGGCTGAATTAGGTTCATGGCAATGTTGATATTCCTGACACAGCCATACTGGATGGCATTTTAAATTTTGATATGGTAACGGAAGCTAACTTGAGTACATCTGTGATTGAGGGTCAACCGGTGACAATTTTAAACGCAGGGTCTTTCCATTAGGAGCGGTCAGTAACTAATGACTCTGTTAAAAGGCAGCATTCAAGACCAGTGATCAACAATGTGACTAATATAGTCGACGATAAGCCTATTCTACAGCCAGAGACTGCAGTAATAGAAGGCAGAGGGGCCAAACAAGCCCAAGTACCCTCAGGAGATATAATTAGTGAGGACAAAATCACCTACTTTTGCCAATTCTCCCACTTTATATTCGTCTTCTGAGTTCAGTGATTTGGCTTTGCCTGCTTCACATCAGGTTCCAAGGTAAGGAAAGAGGGCGTTCTCAGCAGGGAGGGACGATAATATTCCTGCTCCCACCTCTTCAATGCTAAACTTTACATTGTTGTCCCTTAGGAAGCTAAATGAGTCCATTGATGGAAAGCTTCATGATTACACCACCTTATTGATTACGGTTGCTGCAAAAGTAGCGTGGATGGAAGGATTTATGATGGCATCCAAAGAGATCTTAAGGGATCAGCAAATTAAAGACCCAGAAAGGCAGTCTGCTCAAGAGGATTCTGTGGCTGAAGTTAGGGAAATTCATCTAAACTCAAAGCCAGCAACACAGAGGTTGCAGTGAATGTTCACCAACAACCTGTCAAATAAAACATTACACAATTAGATCCTCAAGAATAGGCCAAAAGCTTGATTATCGAAGATAATAGGGCAGCTGAATCGTTTGAGGAGAATCAGGAATAGTGTAACTACCCAATCCTCAATTATGAGGAGCGCCAGAAAGGAAAACCGAAAGGCAGAAAACAATACAAAAAATCAAAATATTGAATGGGTTTATGGCAGTCTACATGTGGGCTCTAGAACATTTTTAAGAGTTTTAAACACACCACATCATGTGGAAGATGGCCAATCCCCCTGTCCCGGGTTATCAAATAAAAAAGGAAACAAAAAACAAAGAATATACAACCTATTCTAGTTAGAGAAGGATCCAAAGAAAAGAAAGATTGGGAAATGATGGATTTATTGGTGTATTCTTCATTATCCCTATTCTACCATACTTTGATATCAGCAAGAAAGGCAATAGCTGGTCCTAGTAGCCAGAGAGATGAGCCAATAATAAGGGAGCCGAGGCCAGATAACTCAAAACCATCTGTAGAAACAATGGAATTCTTGATGTTAGAAGAAAGAAGAAGTAAAAGTGGGCTAACGGCTAGATAGAAGTTTGCCGGTATTGAAGCATTCCTGGAACAGCTTCTGATATCAGGAGTTTGGATGGCCTTAAATAGAGGAAGAGTATTAGATTTGTTCAACAACATCCCTCAGCTGAGAGCTATGGCATCAAGAAACATTGGCGGATAAGAAGTCTTTTGATAGTGTATTCTTGCACATTGAATCAAAACTAATCAGAAACATGATTCTAGACGGAGCTCCTTACTTGCACCATATGGGGTTTGATGTGACGGAAGCAAATAGGCAGAACTTGATCACAACCCCATTGATCCAGTCGACCCTATAAGGCCAGTTGGACCTCCTCAAGTTACCTGTGATGAAAATAACATGCCCCCAGGACAATACGTGTTTAAGGAAAGTGATTACAGTGGGAGTACCAGACCAAGTGAATAACAGAATGAAGGAGAGATGGTCATGGTTGTCAAGAGCTTGACTGGGTCGCAGAAGCAGTGTTAGCTAATTCAACAACCAGTAAAACATGGACTGGTCTTAGGTACCTGGAACATTCAGAGATTTTCACACTTGTTTTCTAAGGGAGGCCCTTAGTTTGAACAACTCAACATCCTTTATCTGCAAGAGACATGGTTAATTGACACGCCTGGGATGGACGGTTATTCTATATTACTAAATCTGGCAGTCACGGGAGCAAAAGGGCATGCATCGTCAGGTCTGATGACTATCGTGAAGAACAATTTAGGAATCTTACTGCAAGAATGGTTAACACTGAATGCCTATGTCCAGGCAGTAAAACTATTTTGGGACAAGTATAGATATCCGGGGTAGGACTGTTTGTTTTGTTGAATCTGTACTGGAACTCGGTGGCTATTACTGGCACAGCCTTCATGGAGGCAGTAACATCCATATTTGATGAATGTTGGGACGATGATTCAATTACAGGTATAATCTCATGCAGAGATCTGAACATGCAGGACAAGGATGCTGTGTTGAGCGACGCAGGTGCACAGGAGACTCTGCCCGATTATACATAGCACACTTGGCAACATCAACGCTTCCGTGCCTACAAGAATCGAGATACGGACCATCTTCGGCAAAGACCTTGCAGGACAAGGCTGCGGTGTTGAGAGATGCAAATGTTTGGTGGCGATGGGGTAGCGGCGTAGACAGTGAGTGCAGACGTCTTCACCCTCCTGTTTGCGGCCACAAGGTAAGAAGGTGTGGGGAGAGTTAGCTTGCTACACTCCACACAACCCGCCTGACCTGGTGCCCCTTCTCACTCTTGCACATGCGTTGTTTCCCCCGTGACCAGTCTTCGCACCCCGCCGCCCCTGCCTACTTGCCCTGCCGTACACCCTAGGTCGCGTGTGTTCCCTCGCAATTTCTGTCCGGCTGCGCTCTTGCAATTAGGCCGTGTGCGCTCCCTTGAAATTTAGGCCACATTCGCTCCCCCGCAATTTAGGCTGCGTGCATTCCCTCTCTACTTGGTTGCGTGCTCCCCTCCTTCTCTTAGTCGTTCCGTTCCCTCGCATCTTAGGTCCTATCATTCCCTGCGGTCCCTTCCCTACCCTTTCATCTTAGCTCCATCCATCCCTTGATCTATTGTGTACTGTTCTTGATGTTTTTGTTTCTCCACGGTTGTTGGCTTACATTGTCATTGCCTGCATTCCTGTTGTGTACATTCTTTACTTCTAGGTTCCTTTTGTGATTGACCGTGTGCGTCCTTCTTTGCTCTGATTCTGTGCTGTTATCCTTTGCTCTGATATTGTGCTGTTCCCCACGGTTTTTGGCATCACACTACACTGCCTGCTTCTTCCAATCTAGGTCCCCTGCTATGCTTTGTTGTTGGCTCTATCCTTCTTCTCTTCTAGATCCCCTGCTGTTATCTGTGCTTTTTTGATGGTTCTTTGCATCAGCATAATTTATTTTCTCGGTTCCCTATTGTGCGCTGTACTTTGCTGTTGACTATGTATTGCATCTGATTTCTCTGGTCCGTTACTTCTTGTCTATTGTTTGACCCCCTCTCTCCTGCTTGGTTTCACCCCCTCTAACCTCCCTCTTCCTCTCTGCACCCTCTATGGTGCGCTCTGTCTCACCTATCTTCTGTGCTTTACTATTGACTTTCCTATCCCCCTCACTAGGTCTTGCAAGCAGCAGCTCAATAAAGATATCCTGGTCTCCAACCCAGGCCTCCCTATCGCCCATACCTACAGCAGTGCTTCCGAAAGAGAGACCCTTACCAACATCCTCTTTGTCGTTCCCTCTCTAGGCCTATGGACCCCCCATATGGTTTCTGTTCTCTCTCCTTTTTCCTCTTCTCTTATTAATGGTGGCACCCGGAGGGAGTCCCTCCTGGCTCCAATCCACTCCTCCAAGACCATCATTAATGTCTACTTAAATGGCACTGTCTTGGTCCAGGGCCCTCAGGCCAACTTCCTCCTTTTTTATAGACTTTTTCCGCACCTTATCAACTTCCTTTCCTCTCCTGCTATCCTTTCTTTTCCCAATCTGGCTCCTCTGCTGCCTCCATCCTCTGCCACCTCTACGGCATCCTCTACGGCTCCCTCTGCTGCTCCTCTGGCCACACTGTTGCCTCCTTCCTCTGCCACCCCTCTGGCACCCTCTTCCCTCACTCTGGATACCTTGCCTTCTCATTCCTCCTCTGCCCATCCTCGGGCACCTCCAACACTTCGTAGGGCGTACTTCTGACCTGTACCCCTCCACGGAAGGCCTCCAAAGAGGGCAACCTGCTCCACATTGCTACTCTTCACTCTCGCTCAGCTGTCAAACACTCTGACATCTGCCATCTCCTGGAAGAACTTGATTTGGATGTACTCAGTCTCACTGAAACTTGGTTCATGGCCAGTTCAGTCACAAGCTTTGACACTCTCCTTCCTGATGGCTACAAGATCCTCGCCAAACCCAGAACCAACCGTCCCGGTGGGGATGTAGCCTTGATTTTCCCAGAGTGGATCCCTGCTTCTATCATTCTTATGCAGGACTACTCCTCCTTTGAATACCTGGCCTGCAAGCTCTCTATCTCTTCTGCCCTCTGCCACACTGTGGCCACTATCTACAGGCCACCTGGCCAGGTCGCCCTCTTCCTCTCTGAGTGGGCTGACCTCTCCTCCTCCCTCATCGTCTCTATCACTCTGACACAGCCCTATCTAAACTTCATCTCTCTACCTCTGACACTCTTGATGTCCTTGCTCCTGTCATGAGGATCCGTTTGAAGCCCAAATCCAAGTGCAACTCTTGGTACGATTCCAACCTTGTCACCCTTAAACGCAAGTGTAGGGCGGCTGAGAGGAAGTGGAGGGCATCAGGGGCACCCCCTGACAAACTGGCCTGCCGCCTGCTCCAAAGGCAATACAGACTCTCTGTTCTCGCTAAGAAGAGAGCCGACATCCAGGCCCGCGTTTCTGCGGCATCGAACTACTTGGCCGAACTCTTCAAAATATGCAAGGCGCTGGCCCATCCTGCTGCAGTCTCTACCTCTCCTGTTCCATTGCAGAACTTCTGTATGACCTTGGCTTCTCATTTCATCACTAAAACTCAGGAAATCCTGTCCACCCTCTCTTCCTCTAACTCCTCCTCCTCCTCCACTCCTGGCCTGCCTGCGGCCGTCCCTCCTCCTCCTTCCTCCTCCTTTCTCTTGTTCACCCCAGACAATGTTTTTGAACAAGTCCGATCTATGAAAGCCTCGTCAAAGCAGGTTCTCCCCTGCTCCCCTGCTTATCCAGAACCATCAAGGACCACATTGACACCTTTGCTCCAGCCTTGGCCGATTTCTTCAATCACTCCTTTTCCACTGGAACCTCCCCTTCCCCCTTAAGCACGCCCTTGTGCACCCCCTTCTAAATAAGCCCTCTACCGATTCTTCCTCTCCGGCTAACTATCGCCCGATCTCCATCACTCCTTTCCTGGCCAAACTCTTGGAAAGCTGGCCATCTCGGGAGGATAGCTCAGGGGCAACGCGCTCGCCTTGGAAGCAAGATGACGCAGAGCAACACAGATTCGATCCCTGGGTCCGCGCTTAGAAACCTCTGGGTATTAAGCATGTTGTAAATAACCATTTACAATCTCCCAGCTTAATCTGCACACTGAATCTGTTGGTTGTCTCCACGAGTACTAGTCTGGCTTCAGAGCTGCCAGAAGCATTGAAACTGCTCTCCAGAACACCTTTGAAGATCTGCTCTTTAACCTTGACTCTAACCTTCCTTCTGTCCTCATTCTCCTCGATCTTTCTTCTGCTTTTGATACGGTCGACCATGCCATCCTGCTCAATCGCCCCAGTGGTCTAACCTTTCTCCCTGGCTTTTTAAGCACTACTTGGCACCACTTGCCCACTGCATTGCAACCTTCTGCTCCAGCTTTCAGTGTTATGCGGATGACACCAAGCTCTCTTTCAGGCTCCCCTCAGCCGCCTCTTCCCCTTCTCTCATACCAGACTGTCTGGCCGCAATTCAGGAATGGTGTGCCGCTAATGATTTCTGCCTTAATGCCAGTAAGACTGAGATCCTCCTCATCGTAACACCAACTCCCTCCTTTCCTCTCTCTCTCTCTGGCTGCCCACTCTGGGCCCTCTTCCTGCTCCTACCTGTGAGGCTAAGAACCCTGGTGTCATCTTCGACTCCACCCTCTCCTTCTCTCCTCACATCTCTGAAGTCTCTAAGAAGAAGTCAAACTATCAGCTGCACCTCTTCAGAGGTATTCTTCCTTTCCTCACTTTCCGCCAGAAGCTCACTGTCTCCAGAGCTCTAGCCCTCTCTAGGCTGGACTACTGCAACAGCCTCTTTTACATCTGCCTGCCTTTCTACTCTCCGACCTCTACAACTTATCCAGAACAGGACTGCGAGACTTGTCCTTGGCCTCAAGCCCAGGGATCGTATCTCTCCACCTCTGAAATCCCTTCACTGGCTCCCTGTGGCGGCAAGGATCAAGTTCCTTGGTCTTCCCTTTGCATCGTCCACAGTGCTTTCTGGGACCTGGGACTGCACTACCTCCAACTCTCTCTTCCCAAACATCTCCCTACCCGAGCTCTCCGCTCATCGCTTCCAACTTTCTGAGGGTCAGACCCTTTTCCAAGCAGAGTGTTGGGGCATTTCTCTCTCTTCGGCTGGGGCCTCCCTATGGAGCAGCCTCCTTGCCTCACTCAAACTCGAGCAGAGCCATCTCCAGTTCCAGAAGCAACTCAAGACCTTCCTTTTCTCTTCGCCTTTCTCTCTTCCTCTCTCCTGCTGATGTCCTGACTGCTCCATGCACTGGTCACCTGGCTACCCTCGGAACTTGGGCCCAAGCTCATGCATGTCCATTTGCCTTTGCACTATCTCTGGGCTCCCCCAGCACTTATGGACTGGATCTGCAACCCTATTGTCCCTCCTCTCTGCACTTATAAGCCACTCGCTGGCTGCACTTAATGAGTTACCTGCACTTCTCTCTCCCCCGCCACTTCTCCCATTCCACTTCCCTGCACGTGCGCGATCTGAATGACACAGGGCCTAGTAAGATTGTTGCTTTGTCCTCCCTCTGTTTCCCCCTCCTTGTCTTGTGGAGCCTAGAAACACTTGTGTACAGGTGCATTATAAATGCCATATCATATTATATCATAACATAATCTGTATAGAATTGGATGCCCGATTTCCCGTGCAAATGATTGGACGGCAAGCGTCGAGAGCTAGAGGGAAGAGTTGGTCAAGCATGATGGGGAGTGGGGTTTCTCCTGCCTTAATGGCAATATAAATGGAGATTTACCTGCCAAACAAACTTGGGCCAGGGGAGGTTAACAATCAATCGTTGATTATGTCTGTGTATCGGCCAATATCATACATTTGACCACGTCTTTACAAATGATTGACTCCCTGCATAGTGACCATAAAATAGTTAGCTCCCACTGCGCTATTTTAGATAAGCCCAAGGGCAAAAAAAATATACCCTGTCCTCAATGTGAGCAGTGGTAGAAACGGTCTGGTCTGGAAGGAGCAAGCAGTAAGGAGTTTGAATAAATGTATGGCCTCTACATATGGCAACATGAGTGAGATCAATTTATCCCTGATTTCATAAGTTCCTGTATTGAATCTGTTTGTGGGAATAAGGGTGGGGGATTGAAGCCTGTATACTCCTCGATCATGACACAATAATGTATTGACTGGTAAATATCGATTAGGTCACTTAGGGGCAATGAGGAGATAGGGTTCAAACTGGGGAATATGCAGCAGAAATGCAAAAAGTTGCTGCGGTTATATGATGCAGAATTATGCTGGGAAAATGTTGACAGCCATATCATCTAAGAATTCATCTCAGGTCTGGAAATTGATTAAGAACCAATTCAATGCTTCAGAAGCATTTATGGAAAATCCGGTTCCGGAAGAGACCCAAACTTTCTCCCTCCAACCCGAGAGTCAATCTCCTGGACTTTAGAAATTGATAAAGAGGACATTCGGTTGGTATTAGCAAAGTGTAATACGGCAGGTCCCCAGGTCCAGACGGACTTTGCAACACAATTCTAAAAGCGAATATTTACACCTGGGTGTAGGTCCTTTATACTATCTTGGTTCAGGCTTTGAAATCTTGCCATCTTCCTTTATCTGGGAAGGACGCAATTTTGATTCCCATTTTAAAAAAGGGCGATAGGTTGAATCCTATGAATTACAGGCCTAACGCCCTTTTAGATGCCCCAGGCAAAGTATTTGCATCCATTGTGCTCAGACAGCCGGAAGAATGGTCGAGAAATCGGGGCATCTTAGATATCTATCAATCTGGAGTTGTCAGGGGTATAGGAACTTCACTAAATGGTCCAATCCTGAATTTATTTAAAGATAATGGGTTGGGTAGTGGTAGAAGTGTGTTTATGGCCTTTATTGTCTTCCAACTGGTGTTTCATAGCGTAGCTAGACAAAGATAGTGGAATAAAAATCCAGTTGGAATTGTCCGGCCTACCTCCTTGCAATTATGAAGGAACAATATTCTGAAATGTCCCCCAGAACATGCCTAAATCATCAGGGCGATTTATCCTCCAATGTCCCCACAGGCCGAGGTTTAAAGCAGGGGTGCATTTTGGCCCCTGTTTTATTTAATCTTTATATCAGTGATTTGAGCCATGTTTTGTCAGGGGCTCAAGCTTTTCTACCTAGGCTGAACGGCTATCCTCTGAATGGTTATTATACGCAGACGATTTGGTCTTGTTAGACCAAACAGCTACAGGTCTCCAGAGACTTTTGAATGCCCTTGAGTCATTTGCAGAGGACAACTATTTAAAAAGAAATGTGGCGAAATCGAGTTTGTTGGTCCTGAAATGTTCTGCTCCATATTTTCTTCCGCAGTATTGGCAGAATGGACCTTAATTTCCTATCCATGCATAACACTTCTATCCATATGTAACCCTCCATATCATTTTAGGTTTATCAAAGACCATTGAATTTCAAATTTATATGAAAAATCGAAACTATGCTGTTTTCAAATGTATAATATGGGGGTCATTACAAGTGTGCCAGTCTGGAAATAAAGTGCTGGTAATTCCATTTACCGACACTTTTTCTGGAGTGTAGTATTCCGAGACGTAACACAGCACGCTGTGGCACCGTTGCCGGTAGCACAGCCAACAGTATTAGCAGGACCTACTGGGCAATGTGCCAGAAACACTGGCACGACGGAAATAAGGTATCATTATGAGAATGGGTTTGCTGGAAACACAGGCATAAAAATGCTGGTACGACCGGAAAATCCATACCGGAAACACCGCAGAGCAGATCGAAAACGGGCCCAGGTGGGGAAGAACAGGCCACAGGTGCACACAATGCACACCACAAACATTGACCAACACAACCATGCTGCCAATCATAGTCGTAGCAATGGCCCTGGAAGTGCTGCACGCTGGAGTGCAGCTGTATGAGCTGGAAGTGGAGGTGGAGGAGAAGGATGATGGTGATGAGGAACAAAGCCATGCAAGTAGCGATGCAGAGGCGTGCAGTGATACTCTGCACAAGGACAACACCCTGGGCCCTGACAGACGGCCAGATACATACCCTATACCGTCTAAACAGGGAAACTATCCTGGAACTGATGGAGCTCATCCAAGATGACATTGGTGCAGCATATGTATTTATTTTGTTGGATATATGTAAGGAGACTGTACAACAAATGGTGTTTCAAGGCACCACAAGACAAAAAAGGGGGGGGGGCAAGGGAGAAGATAACAATAACGGTCCTATTAGGCCATGTGACATTTGGATCGTGCAAGTGCAGTAACAAGAAGTGCATGGGGGTGGAGGGCAGCAGGAAGTGCCAGTCTGTGTGAATGTGAAATACAAGGGTGGTAAGGGAAGTGCAGATTATAGAGTCAATAATGCAAGTGAAAAAGGGGGCGGTGGAGGAGGAGGGAGAGAGCCACAGGAGCTAGACGAGTGCTAAGGTGCGGCCAGGAGGGCAGGTGCCAGGAATTGCATGGGGAACAAGGGGTGAGAGTTTACATGCTAAGTGCGAGGAGGCGGTGGACTGAGCGGGGTGGCCTGGTGCCCAGAAGAACTCTGAGGGAACCAGGCAGCCAGTCACTGGGGCAGACAGGTTAGTTAGCAGGGAAGAAGGAGAGGGAAGGAAAAAGAGTAAAGGAGGGTCTTGAGGAGCTTCCGGAACTTAAGGAGATCCGGCTCAATCCTGAGCGGTTCAGGGAGACCATTCCAGAGGGAGGCTCCTGCAGAGGTGTGAGGAACTCATGGTGGCAACAAGTAAGACAGACACATGTGATCACAGTTCAAGGGTGTTTATTGAACAATGAATGCTGTATGCAGGTTGGAAAAACGCCTAATCTAAACCTAAATCTAAGATGGGAGAATGCGTCAACCATCAAATGAAAAATAAGGCAGGCCTAGTGGCATTGTGTCAAATAAACATGCCTATACCAAGAAACCTATTGCCAAACCTTACAACTAATACAAAAAAGGGTGTGAGATAGATTTCAAGGAAAGAAAGAAGTGTTCTTAAATAATATGTCAGGATGATGTAACCTGGGCCTCCCTTCCCCACGTGGTAAGATGGAAGCTTGGAACACTGTACACTCTCAGGTCTCTCCAGCACGAGATGAGAGTTCAGCTTCCAGCTATCAGGACCGTCGATGGTCAAGTCTTGTTTCACTTGAAAGTCTTCTCTTGCCTTTGAGGACCTTAGATGTTCAATTAACAAAACAAAAGTTCCTTTAACCAAAAGAAAGTTCTTTAGGATGATAATGGTTCACCCCTGGTTCCCCCTCTTCTGGGCACTGACCCTTCTCAATTGTTACAAAAAACAAAAGCAAAAGTCCCTTTAACAAACAAATGAAGTTCAGTTTCCAATGTTTGCTGGGTGATGGGTTCACCCCTTGGGTCCCCCTCTTCTGGGCGCTGACCCTTCTGAATTCTCATCCACAGTTTATGTAGGGTGATGGCTGCACCTCTGGATCCCCTTCTTCTGGGCGCTGACCCTTCATGTATCATATTCCTTACTTTATAAATCAGTTCTTTTCTTAATGAACTTTGGATGATAGCTTTGCCCCTGTATCCCCTTTGGTCGGGCTCGGACCGCTCTTGGATGCCAGTCATTGGGTGATGGCTTCACCCCTGGATCTCCCTCAGTCAGGCTCAGACCCCTCTTGACTGACTGTACTTGGGTGATGGCTTCACCCCTCTTCTGGGCGTTGATCTCTCTTTCACAAATCTTAATGTCCTTTTAAACAGTTCCAATGGACATCCCTCTTCCCGGTTAACTCTTGTCGACACACTGTTTCTTGGGACTTTAGACTTGCCCCCTTCTCGTCAGCATCCCTCGGTCGGGTCACTCTTACCAACTACACATTTACAAATGGTTATGGGATTCACTTCCCTTGCTTTCTCATCTGGCAGGATTCACTTCCCTTGCTTTCTTTATAGTTCATAGATCAAAGACTTTCAACTGTATGGGGATTTTACTCAACCTCCTGTCTGACCACTTTGAACTAACGTGGCGTCTCTCCTACGGCCTTCTGGTTTCTGTAGTTTCATTCACACAGGGATCGACCAGAGTCTCTCGAGTTAGCACCCACTTGGTGCCGATTTCCCTCTACAGCTGGTCTCCCCTTTAACACTTGTTACAGTTCTTTCACAGTTCATTGAACTTGCCTCAAATGTGCCACTTTGCGATTCTCACTCAACACAGGCCGGTTCTTATCGTTTCTCCCCTCGACTCACCGGCTGTGTTGAGCTGCTTAGCTTTCCTCTTCATTGGAGTCAAGGCCGGTATCACGGTCGCGGGAGCTTCCCTCCATCCTGCTTATCAGCAAAGGCACCAATACATGTCCCAAAGCCTCCATGCAAATGCAGAACCATCAACAGCATGCACAATAGAGTGGCCATGAGTCACATTAACAACACGATACATGAGTGGTACCATTGACAGGCCATTCCAGTTTGAGCACATATGGACAAGCACATGCAATGCACTAGAGGTACCAGAATGCAGAACAGCCATTTTACCAAGTCAAGCGTCCCTGTACACTGTCCCACCTAGGCCTATGTAACACCCGCCCTGATGAGACAAGGTGCATGCATGCAAACACCACGACTGTGTGTGATCCACAGTCACATTCAACACCACTGTCGTGCACCGTCACACACACATGAAATGTCAACATCAAAGTTGTGAGAAACCTGAAGGTGTCTCACCTGCTAGTCCCCGGGGATCTATCATCCAGGTGGCCAGGACACACCCATTGCTATTGGATCCAGTTCCTGGGGGTGGACCAGTGCGGGAGGATCACCTGGATGGGGGGTTTTCGGGGAGTGGAAGTGGGACACCGAAGGGTGAGACATGATACCCCCTTCCCTATGACACCTTTTCCCCATCCTGCCCAGTAGGATATTTAGAAACTCTAACCCCACCTTTTCCAACATGAACACTTTTTCACACCGTGAGCGACAACAGACTAATACCAGAGCCGTTTACCTGACATGTCCCAACACAAGGGTCAGGCAGAGTCAGGCAATTGCCGACAACTACACACCTGAGTGCCCTTTCCCTTCCCCCTGGGGATAAAAGGCTGAGCACAGGTGCACACTCTGAGCAAGGCCGAACCCAAGAGGAAGCAGCTATACCAGGACGGCAGTTCAAATGAGGAGATAGGCAGTGAAACCTGAATGAACGTCAAGGAGGGAGTTGCCTTTGCCCTTTTCAAACCAGACCTGCGAAGCCTCCAACAAAAGAAACATAAGACTGTGAATCGCAGCTGGCGAATGGTGTGACGGATGTCAGCGGTACATGGAACCTTCCCGCACTGATAGGCAGGGCGGGGAGACGCGGTTGCCATCGTGGTACCGTCCTTGACCCCAGCGGCAAAAAGAAACGCTGAGCTCAGCACAGCCGGTGAGTCGGAAGTATCTGATAGTGGGCCGGACTGTGTTAGGCTCAAGGTTGCAGTGGCAACATTAAGAAGTTTAATAGACAAAAGTCTTTTTTATGAATGAACTTGGAACCAGAGATAACTGGTCTGATGTCACGTGGGCTCTCATTCGAAGGTCTCTGGCTGATATCCTTCTCCTGAATAGAGAAAATGTGTTGAGCTGACTGAAAGAGTATTGAAACTACAAGTACCAAGAGGCCATAGGGAAAGTCGGCGTAAGTCAAAAGTCCTTGACACGTTGCAGAAGTTTTGACGATTGTGAAATTGTGAACCCGACTGAGGGAATTGTGAAACAGGCGTTTGTGCCCGGCTGCGGGGAATGGCGTGCGAACTGTGATTTTGTGAAGCCCACACTTGCCATAGGCTAACAGAGTGACCCAGTGAGACGAGATTGCCCTTCGGAAGTCTCTGTTTAAATTGGCAAGTGCTTTGTGAGGTTGACACTGAAGAAGGATCGGAGCCCGGCTGAGGGGGATCCAAGGGTGAAGGGTAATCACCTCATGTGAAGATTAGCAGTAGGAACATTTGTTTTGTTGTTTTTGGCATAGCAGGCCCTCTGAAGAAAGAGACTTGGGAAGACATGAGAAGAGAGTTGGGAACAGGAGACCCTGATATAGAGAAAGGGAACTGTAAGCTCGTGCCAGAGTAGCCCAGGAGTGTGCTGTTTGCTCAAGAGTCCTGCCTTGTCCCGTGCTAAAAACGTGGGGAAGGTAGACCCCGGCCATAACACCCTGACCTATCATTTTGTGAACACTTTTCTTGTGAAACATTATTGCACTCTATTTAGTAACATAGCGGTAAGGATTGGCAATAGTTTTTTTTTATATAGGCCCTTTTTAATTGACTAGACTCTGCTAGGATTGTATTCGTTTTATTTGATGGTCATAGCATGCTCCCACCTAAGATTTAGGTTTAGATTAGGCATTTATCTCACCCATTTTACAGTTTAATAAACACCCTTGAACAGTGATCACTTGTGTCTGTCTTACATTGATACCATGCCTTCGGTACAAAGTGAACGCCAATGCACTTCATGCACTGCACAGTATCCACTGGTGTGGACACATTGCGCTCTGGTGGCACTGCAATGTGAGTAGCACAGGGGTGGGATCTCAGTGGGAATGGAAAGGGGGGAATCCCGTCCACGCTATGCCATGAATGGCGTTAGTGCGTCCAAAGTGGGGATTGGCCTTCCAGGCATTCTGTGCATATGAGCCATCATGTACCGTATATGCAAGGCAATCACTGTTAAATCTGCGTTGCGGGTGCCATGCACTGTGTACAGTCCCAGCTGTGGCAGGGGTACGTCATCGTGCAACCCAGATAATGTGGACATGCAGGAATATGGGTGTCTCACAGTAGGGCCAGTCAGTGGACAGTCCTTTCCTACACCCAGCAACCCATCCCAGGTATGCAAACCCTGCACACACAGCATGTCTATCAGTGGCTATCACAGGGTGTTGCCGGGCACCTGATGTCCCGCTAGTCCAAAGTTCCAGATGCATGTGTCAGGCACACACACATTGAGATAAGCTCTGTCCAGCCATATGAATGTCATGGCTCACATTGTGTCCTACCCCTTGCAGGTGATTCTGGATATCCACTACTGCCGTGGTTGATGACCCCTCTGAGGGACCCCAGACGCAGCAGGAAGTGGCCTGCAATTGTGCACATGTGCGATCCCAGGCAACTATTGAGCAGACCTTTGGACTAGTGAAGGCACGTTTCTGATGCCTACACTGGTCAGGGGGTGCGATCATGTACAAGCCAGAGAATGTGGGGAAGATAGTCCTGGCCTGTGTAGTGTTGTACAATATATGCATCAGACGCAACATACTCCTGCACCCGAATATGGACATGCCACCGCCAGAAGGTGAAGATGATGAAGATGGGTAGGCATCAGCACATGCACATGGATGTCAGGGATGGGCGCGTACCCATCCACTGAGGCACAACCCATACCTCTCACTGCATGAGACACACAGAATCAATAAATCAGACCACACCAATAAGGAATGTCCAGTGTTTGATGTTTGTGCATACCAATATGTATCTATTATGTGGAACTATGTACAATTAATGCCCTGGGTTCTCCTCCCCAAGAATACACTCCCAAACAACTCCTCCCCAAACCTCCCCCTCACCAAACACCCCCACAAATCAAAGTGTCATTAATTTTCAGTGCTCATAGTCAATTCCTATATTATTTTTACATCACAGGCCTTGCCTTGTGCTGGTGGCCCTGACAGCCGCTGAGAGATGTGCCTTGTGCTCCCCTTGTGTGAGCTTGCTGGTCCGGCGACAATGAAGGGGGGGATCTGATCTCTGAACACGCATGCGGTGCAGGGTGTGAGTGAGAGACTCAGCGAGAGCTGAAACGCCATTGTTCCCCTCCCGGACCCTCTGACCTAGGACCACCAAGGCGGAGGTAGTGCGGCCCAGGGCACAAGTACAGCGCCGGCTGCTGGCCTGCATGCATTCCCGCATCATACGGGACTCTTGTACCTGTTGCCTGACCATGTCCGCCATCTCTACTCGCCTGTCTTTAATTCTGCAGAAGCGTGCATCCATGTCACGTATGTTTGGCATTGGAGCTGGAGGTGGGCTATGTAGGTGGGAGGGGCTGAAGCTCAGCCTACGGTATGGAGTGTGGTCCGGGGAGACGTCCATGCTGTCCCCAACTTCGAACGCAGCATCATCATCTGTCAATGTGCCGGGATGTGACGGTGGCTGGTGTTGGGTGGGTACTGGGCATGTTGGCGAGCCAGTGGGCTGCGCTGCCGGTGCAGGTACAGGTGTTTGGGCAACAGGGACAGTGGGATGCACTGCTAGAGCAGGTGGTTGGGCCATAAGGGCAGTAGGCTGCGATGCTGGAGCTTCTGTCATTTTTTCCATTTTTGTAGGTCGCCTAACCAAAATACTGTTTTTTCCAGCTGATTTTAGGCAGCCTACAAAAATAGAAAAAAGGACATTTCCTCAAACCCCCATGCCCACACTCCACCCCCTCTTGCCCCATTTGATAAAAGCACAGTGGTGTTCACCCCCAAACCTCTTTCCCTTAGCCCCCGCCACTTCCCTCCTCTCCCAAAATTCCCCCACCATTACACACACAAAAATACACACAAACATGTACACTCAACACACACAAACACACACACACACATATACTTACCCATTCTAACTCTTGGCTGCTTCTGGGTCCTGGCATGCCGTCCAGCCCCTGCGTGCACTCGTGTGCGTCGCAGGGGCTGATAATTCCATTTACAAAGACCTCTTTGTGCGGTCTTTCCAAATTGATTTTTTTTCTTTTGTTTATTTTAAAATGGTCTTTTGACCTTATACCGCTGGAGCATGTGGTTGGGCCACAGGAACAGTGGCCCGCGATGCTGGAGCAGGTGGTTAGGTCATATGGCCAGAAGACTGAACTCCTGCAGCCTGTTTTCGCAGTGCAGTGTTGCCGCGTGGTGCTGTCCCTCTGTGTGGCTGCCTGGCATTTGGAGGGTCCGCCATGGTCTCTGTCAGAGGATGTCTCTGTCGGGATGAGATGGGCATGCAGTTATTCATTTGTGTGTCACTTCAACGGACTTGCATTACAAAGATACGTCATTGTGTATGATTTTGCCTGTACATGGTGTCTGGTTGTCAGGACTGCTCTGATGAGTGCGTGCATGTGTGTGTGGTATGGATGCACATTGGTTGGAGTGCTGCCACGCTGCCTTGTACTGTTGTGTGTTTCGTGTATGTGCTACTTCTCATGTAGCCTCTTTGCACACATGACCGGTACTCATGTGGCCATGTTTGTGTGCATGCATTTTGGTGCAATGCTTGTCTTACCCTGGCCCACGACCCTGGCACCTGTATGCGCATTGCCCATATTCATGTTGTAGTTATGTTTCGTTGGCATGCACCTGTACCTGGTTCCATGATGTGTGTGGTGTATTTCACAAGCGTCTCATGTTTAGTATTTTGATGTAGCTTGTACTCACTGCCCTCGGCTTGCATCCCAGCTCCGGCCTCTGCCGCTCCTACTCCATCGATCCCTTCCATGTGCAGCACTGTGCTGCATGTATCCCTCCCATGTACATCAGTTTCAGTGGGGAGGCCGTACCGCCTCCAGTTGCAAGGCATTCCCTCTGTTGAGCAGAGTGCAGGTTCCTCACTCTGAGGCAGAGGTTGTACTGCCTTTTATGGCAGTCTTTAAGGGTGTGGGAGACAGGGCCCACTGCGGGAACTTCTGGGCCACAACCTCCCATATTGCAGAGTTTCTGCGTTGGCTGGTTCATCGGTTGTCGTGCCAAAAAGTTAATCTGCATTGGCCATTATTGTATCGGTCAACACAGTCAGCTTAGGCTCAGCGAAGCGGGGCTTCAGCAGATGGACCTCAGGGACATGTGCTTTAGCTGTCCTGCCATGTTGCTGGTGTTTCCGTGCCTGGATGGGTAAAGGAAGTGGGCGATTTAATATGGGTTAACCTTTTCAAAATGGCCACCGGCGAGCTTCCAGTTACTGCAATGAAGCTGTTTCCAGGTCCTCTGTTTCCTTTGCTGGTGTTTCCATCGTCGGTTGCTCGGTTGCTGTGTTTCTGTAATTTTCCTGCTGGAATCGCTGTTACCAGCATTTTATGTCACGAAAACACTGGCATTTCTTGCTTTTCTCGATGTATCCATCATGCCGGTAACACTGACAATGCGGCTTGCGTGTGTTACATGATCTAATTATGTGTTTTTTCTATTTTCTCTGAGGCCCCTGCGTAGAAGGAGATGGGATCTGGCACCGGCAAGGTCACTGTGACTGTGGAATGTGTGACCGTCATGCCTCCAGGGATGGAAAACCATTGCTGAGAGAATATACACAGACCGCACAGGACCTAACAAGCTGTAACCAGGACCCAAGGCCACATTGCCCTGTGCTCAGGAAAACAGGCCATTATAACAACTTGAACACTTTTATCGCTTGCGTTCTGATTTTTACACTCCATACATGTGCCCGGATGCAGGCCGCAGGCATCCCCTTTGACATCAGTAATGTTGTTTAGGAATGGAATAGCCACCGAAACTGTATATAAGGATGTTGCCGGCCTGGGAGAGCAGAGCAGTCCACCCAGGCGGTTTGGTTACATGCTCTCATTATATGCAAATACCCTTCTACCTCTGGTCTCCCGTGTGTTCATTTCGGAGTGTTGCCGAGTGTGCAGTGAAGCAGGGCGATTGCAGGAGGGATTAGGACAGACTATTGTAACAGCGTGCTTCCTCAAGGTTGTAATGTGCCAGTGATTCCGTCATTGCGGTTTCCGGAATGGGTGCTACCGGGATGGCGGAATCACTGGCAATTTAACGACTAACTCGTAATGAGGGCCTATGTCTTTGTAAAATACCTGGATTAGTAAATTGGAGTGCATTTTGTGTGTTATGTGTTATTACTAGGCCCCTGTGTATTAGTTTGATTTATTGTTATGGTCTGCAAGGGATAGGGATTCCATTCTATTTTCTAAATAAAATGCCTGTGCATCCATTTTGTTTCATTATTGAACTCCATCACCTTGGGGTTAGAATGTGGACGGTGTTGGTTTCGCCCGCCTGCACGAGGGAGTAAGTGTGTCCCTGAAGGGAATTTACCTTTTATTTTGTTAGAGCTCCCCTGCTGGCTGAAGAAGTTTGGTAGTCCAGGGGAAAAATCAATTGCGTGCTTGATCCGTGAGAAGGGAGCAACGGGTTCTGGGAAAGGGGGGGATGCCAATACAGTGTCTCCTGTCTGCTCTGTCTTTCAGGCCTGACCTAGTCCTGCTATGTGATGTTAGCAGTCCCCTCGGATCCCCTGTTCCGGAGATGTGATTTCCTCATATCCTTGGGAAGGAGAGCATTGGTGAATCAAGAGAGGATGTAAGGTGAAATAGCCTGCCCCTCTGACAGGTTTATTCGTTCAGGTAACAGGCAAGAGGGAGTAGCCTGCTTACCTTTCAGGATGTCAGCTTGCCTCTCAGTGTCCTTAGATCTCAAGGACTGCTCACCAAGTGTGTCTGTGGCATCAGCCCTGTTATTTCCTCGCTGGACGTATCGACAAGAGAACAGGTGGTAATCCCTAAAGGGGGGTTTGTGATGCCCCAGGTGAAGGTAATAGATAATACAGACTTTCCCGTTAAGGGAAGAGTTTACCGTTTATTTATTTGCGAGCGTCTGATCTGTTTGACAGCCCTCGGTTCGGATGCCTGATAATTTATAGCACATGCAGGCAGTGACATTTTATTTTCCTGTGCAGTGGTTTCATACCGGTCCTGTACTCCAGCAGGGCATGGCCTGTGCCTAGTCAGGCCTTTACAACTGTGGGGCTGTTCTTTCACTGTACAAATGCCTCCTGTGAGTAAACAAGGAAGTCAAAGAATGTTATATGTGATTTTACCAACCACAACTACAAAGTGGTAAAAACACTGAATCGTTTTTTTTATTTGGGGGGTCACCCCCAAGACCTCCAATTTTCCACTCATATAATGCCATTCCAACCCCATCCCGACCCATTGCAACCCCTTGCCCCTCTATCCTTTATATATTTATTTAATCTTTTCAGTGTTATAGTCCGCTCTGTTACGTACCACTCTGTAATGTTTGCGATAAATTGACTGGGTACCCCAAGGAAGCGTTGGTTTCTGGTTTCAGAAACTTTACTGATACCAGTTGCTTGATGTTTGGATACACACGGTGGATCAGCTAGGAGTTATACTGGCCTGCCTCTTACGTTTATGCAGAAGGTATAGTTTACACGATCTCCCATATAAATTATAGAGGTGTGTTATTACCGCTCACCTTTGGGGTGAAGTTGCTGGATAATTTATTTTTGCCAGTTGAGGTTTCTCTCAGTAAACAAAGGAAAAAGTATAAGAAGAAGCAAAAGGGTTGGGTGTGGTATCTCCGATCTCTGTGTCTTGTACGTCCCGTGTATCACCTTTTTGAAAATAGTCTTCTTTCTGTTCTAGTTGGCTGCGTGGGGGGCTAAGTAAGCGTTTTGTTCACACAAAGGACTCATTCAGGGGTTTCACTTTTTTTCCCAGTTCTGAGTGAAAGGGTAAAACGCGGACGGTTCTACTCCGTGTCAGATGATTAAGTCCTGCTGTGGTTTGTTTCGTTTCGTTTCATCTTCTGCCACAGGCAGTTAAAGCTAAGCTCACTGAGTCAGTTGATATGTGGCTCTCTGACATCTACTGAGTTTGGGAAAAACTGTGGACGAGAAAGTTAAGCATTGTGTCCTTTCCTCGTCTGTGTGTGTTATTATTTTATTGATGTGGTAGTCTGCGGCTACCTAGGGTTTAACACAGTAGGCAATAACATTAATACAATGGGTGTTTTATGCAGTACTTTAGGCTTGAACAGGGCAGGGCGAGGTTTGCAAAAAGACCCCTAGACATGTTTTTGTTACTGAGGGGTGAGATATTTGACAGAAACACGAACACCCTTCTGCTATAGAACCCCCGTGAACAAGTCTTGGTGTTTTCAATGAATGCCTCTATGCAATGGACGAGGAGTATTGAGGGAGCAAAAGTGAAACAGAAAAAAGAGTTGTAGAATATGCTAACATTGAGGCTATTACCCTTTCATTTCACTAAGGTGATAAGCACTTGCTATTTATATGTGTTCAGAATTGTGTGTTGCTACTTACTGTGAGGCATTGAGATGAAATGAGTGAGGCCCAGTATGCAAACACTTCACAGAAGCACCGGCACCGTTAGTCCAATAGGACTCTATGGGAATGGGGACTTACATTTTACCAGCGCCTGACTTCCCAGGCCGCCGGACATGTAATGGCCCGGTGGAACCGAGAAGCCAAGCGCCAGTAAAATATTCCGAGTTTGTTTGTTTGTTTATTTATAACAAACCGGTAGCACCAGCCGGGATACCGCCGGACTCGTAATTAAGCCGTCTGTTTTGTGATGCATTGTCAAACATCACAACAAATGTGTATTTGTTTCTCTCCATGTTTAATGTGAATCTAATATAGTTAATATTTATGAGCATAAAGGTTACCTTGATAAGGGCCTACAAATCCATTGGTGTATTTGATATTATTTATCGCACCTTGAAGCCCAACCTGTCGCTGGACAGGTACACAAAGGTATTTTCTTTTTACAGGTACAAAGGGTCATGTGGACTGGCCCAGACACTTGCTGTGCGTTGTAGGTGCTAAGTCACACTCTTATGCTCTGGGCTAGTGTTATCACACCAAAACACAAGAGTAACAGGGGATACCAGGAATATCTAAGTACTGTGACCTGGCCTAGATAGAGCAAAAAAGAGATTAACATAGAAGGTCAGAGTACTGTTGTGTTTATGTGGTGAGTCCCAGTGCAGTACACCTGTCTACATAATCATAATAACTTCACAGTGCAACAAACATCTATGAGGAAATGCGTCTTTCAAAAAACCAAATACTGAGAAGAAACAAATTAAATTCAATCCAGTAGACGCTCCAACACAATTCAATATTTTTTTATTAACATATATGAATCAAATCATTGTAAAAGACTGATTTCATAATTATAAAAAACATACATCGATATGAGTATCAATAAATTCGTTGATCAATCCATCAAATTCATAATTGGACTGACCAGATACATCGTTCCCACAACAAACCACACTACAACCATACTACATTCATACTCAAACAATTTCATCAAATCACTCAATTGTAACAAATATTTCATCTATAAAAACAAACATCCTAAAACACAATTATACAATTTCTAGTCCATTATCAATATAAACCATAAGTTTAGCACAACTGAGCCAGTCTCTTGTTTATATAGCCTATTCCGACTCGTGCAAAATATCACTAAAACTGTTTACAAATAACAGTACATTCCCTGACCCGACATGTTTCTTTCTGTATAATGCTTGGTTAACAGAAATTCTTCAGGGGTACTAGGGTCCAGCAAAGTCGCTTGGAATGTGAATGGAAAAAATGGAGAACAAGTGTACTGCACCAACAGGGCTCACCTAAATACAAACATAAAAACACAACATCAATCAGGCTAAATGCTTAAATTTCTAGATTGATCATTACTACCACCGTGATATAAATTAACGAGGTGTAGAAAAAGGGTTATCAATACCCTACATCTACCTCTAACACTGGGGAAACCATGTGGACCAAGATCCAAAACCATGATAGAAAACACCATATTAATTGGTGCGTCCAATATATTACCACCATCACCAACACCTTGTGACATTTCGAGACTTCCAGAACCACTCCGGTCATACCTCCCAATAAAGTAGAACCTGTCATGACCCTCCTGTGTACCATGCTTCCAAAAAGGAAAGAGTAAAAATATAAATGTAATCTTTTCAGGCCAAACACTCACGATCGATCTTGTATCGATTAGTCAAGTGATGATACTGATGTAAACCGGTCCCGGTGGTAGACAATCACCGGAGAATGGAACGGCACTCAGCTCCTAATCAAGTAGAGGAGCCCAGTCTCGTAGACTCTGTATATGTGTTACGGCAAATCCTCGCCCACCTGTAAATGCACAGGCGAGACATCACTAGTTACCAACCAATATGGAACTATAAAGAAAGAAAACCTGGACATGTAATGGCCCGGTGGAACCGAGAAGCCAAGCGCCAGTAAAATATTCCGAGTTTGTTTGTTTGTTTATTTATAACAAACCGTAGCACCAGCAGGGATACCGCCGGACTCGTAATTAAGCCGTCTGTTTTGAGATGCATTGTCAAACATCAAAACAAATGTGTATTTGTTTCTCTCCATGTTTAATGTGAATCTAATATATTTAATATTTATGAGCATAAAGGTTACCTTGATAAGGGCCTACAAATCCATTGGTGTATTTGATATTATTTATCGCACCTTGAAGCCCAACCTGTCGCTGGACAGGTACAAAGGGTCATGTGGACTGGCCCAGACACTTGCTGTGCGTTGTAGGTGCTAAGTCACACTCTTATGCTCTGGGCTAGTGTTATCACATACTATCCCTGGATTTCTCAATAAACACACATGTGTGCAGTAAGGTGTATGACCATTTCCTCTGGTTCACCAACAGTAGCTTATTAATAGGTGGGTACAGGTACACCATTTATTCTGTTATAAGTTAAGCTCAGAATCACCTTACAATTTGGAGGCACTGCTGAGATCCGGGGAAGTACACCAGCCTCAGAGGGATCTCCTGTCCACTAGACAAGAGCCTGTAAAATATATTAGTTGCTCTCTCACTAAGGTCAGCATGGCGCATGACTATGTGCTACATTGGGATTGTGCCAAAGGGTTTAGTCCTGAAGTTTGTTTTGTAGTGGGAGAGGTTCCCTTACATGTCACTACTGATGAAATTCTGGCCCTGACCGGACCCTTGGAATCTGTCACTGGGAAGGTGAAAAGCTTGGGGTGCATTCCTGGTCAGGACACCAAATCTTATATGCTGTGTTCTGGCCTAATTCTCTTATAAGCAAGACCCTGCTCTCTGAAATTTGAGCGCAGATCCAATGTTTGTATATCCTGTCTGGTCATTAGCCACCTTGCCAGCCATACCTCCTCTCCCTGAACCTGCCACGTCAACCCATCAACCAAAGAGGCCATTGTCACTGCTGCTGCCCTGGAAGAGGCTGTTGGAGTAGCACTAGAATGAGAGCCTACACGATCTTTCACTCCTGAACATGGGACCTACACTCGACTACAACCGTTTTTTGGAGAGTGTCCAGTTCCAAAAGGGGAAGAGGACTATGATCTCACCAAACGTATGCTGCAAGGCTGGAAGGTGTCAGATCATGAGACGAGACGGTGAGTAGTGGAAGCATTGAGAGGCCCTGCTCTACAAGTGGTACAGTTACTCTGTGCTTTGTGTCTGGATCCTACTTCTCAGCAAGTGATGGGAGTTCTGGAAGGTGCTTTTGGAACCACTGAACCAGGAGATGACCTGATGATGAAGTCCACGCCACCACTCTGCATTCAGGAGAGAAGCTGTCTGACTATGTGGTGCGGATTGAACAAACCATGCGCATAGCTCACCAGAGAGGAGGGGTGGAGTCATCAAAATTGCTCATTAAAGCAAGTACTAAGAGGGGGTAAGGAAGCAGCAACTGACACTCCAGTACAAGTTTGAAACAATAAACCATATGCTGCACCACGAAGAACCAAAATCCCCAAGTGCCACAGGTCCTGAGCACCAACTCTGCAATGTTTGGTACACTAGCAAAGCTGTGTAAGAAGATGGCTCCCCCTCAGTTTGCTCAAACTCTGAAAATGCATCCAGCCTGCCAAAAGGCTTACCTCAAGAGAGGCATGGAGAAGTTTAGTCGACCTGAAGGGCCTGTGGGAGAAATGACCACCAACAATCATGGTCAAGCTGAAATACCACCTTTCAAGACTGAGATGGTGCCTGGCTACGTTAGCCTCTGAGAACATGACAGTTACAGAAGGTTGGTAATGGAGGCTCCCCAGGGCGAAGACATGCCTGGAGGTGTTCTGGTACAATGCACACTGTCTGAGGGAGAAAAACAGCATGTATGAGAACAGCTGATACTGAGGGCTGATGTTTTCTCCACCAGTGATTGGGATCTGGGTTAAGCGCATGGAGTGGAGCATCACATCAGGTTCAATGACAACGCTCCATTCCGAGAGAGGTCGAGGAGATTGGCTCCCATTGATGTGGAAGATTTCAGACGCCATCTAGAGGAGGAATTGAATGCTGGGATCATTCAGGAATCAAGAAGTCCCTATGCTATGCCGATAGTATTAGCCTGAAAGAAGAACTAAGATGTCCGACTGTGCACAGACCATTGGCAGCTGAACAGTGAAACTGTCCTTGATCAATACACTATGCCACTAGTGGATGAGGCGCTCGACTCCCTTGCCGGGACCAGGTGGTCCTCCGTTCTTGACCTTAGAAGGGGCTATTATCAAATTCCCATGATGCCTGAAGACCAAGAGAAGACTGCATTCATTTGCCCTCTAGGGATATATCAATTTACTCGGATGCCCCAGGAATATCAGAAGCTCCAGACACTTTCCACCGATTGATGGAAGGCACTTGCTCGGATCATCTGGTGAGGGCTGGAGCCCTTTCCTCCCACCACTTACAGTGCTGCAGGAGCAGTACCCGACACCAGCGTAGCTGTACAGAGCTCATGCTGGAGTGCCGGGTGATTTGCCTCGTTCTTCATATTTCATAGGCTGGTTTAGAATTATAGCCTGCACCCCGATGCTGTAAGGAATGAATCGAAATTATCCTGCAATGCGTGCAACCTGACCACGAAGTGCCTTCCTGCTGAAACCGCGTGTTCCAGGCTAAAGCTTTCCAAAATGGCTGACGGATTCTCAGAAAGGTCTTTGTTGACCTTTGTCGCTTAGCAACAGGCGTCTTTTTCATCCAATTGCAGCCGGCGGCAGCTGAAAGCTGGCCCACAGATTTAGGCCCGCGAAAAAGGCCCTATCTGTCCCTGGAACAACTAACTTGCTCAGATCATCTTGTGAGGCCTGTAGCCCTTTCCCCCACCACTTACCGTGCTGCAGGAGCAGCACCCGACACCAACGTAGCTATACAGAGCTTGCCCTGGTGTGCTGGCTGGTTCGCCTCATTCTTCATATTTAACAGGCTGATTTAGAAGTCTAGCCTGCACCCGACGCTGCAAGGAATCATTCGAAATTATCCTGCAATCCCTGCAACCTGACCACAAAGTGCCTTCCTGCTGAAACCACGTGTTCCAAGCTGAAGGTTACCTAAATGACCAACACATTCTAAGAATGATCTTTGTTGAGCCGTGTCACCTAGCAACAGGCGTCTTCTTCATCCAATTGCAGCTCCCGGCAGTCGGAAGCCGACCCACCGACTAAGACCAGCGAAAAATGCCCTGTCTGTCCCTTGAGCAACTCACTTGCTCAGATCATCTGGTGAAGGCTGAAGCCCTTTCCTCCTACCACATACAGTGCTGCAGAAGCAGCACCCGACACCAGCGTAGCTGTACAGAGCACACGCTGGAGCGCCGGCTGGTTCGCCTCGTTCTTCATATTTAACAGGCTGATTTAGAATTATAGCCTGCACCCTGATGCTGCAACAAATCAATAGAAATTATCCTGCAATCCATGCAACCTGACCACGAAGTGCCTTCCTGCTGAAACTGCATGTTCCAGGCTAAAGCTTTCCAAAATGGCCGACGCATTATCATAAATGTCTTTGTTGACCCCCGTCTCCCAGCAACAGGCGCCTTCTTCATGCAATTGCAGCTGCCGTCAGCCGGAAGCCGGCCCACAGACTAAGGCCTGTAAAAAAGGCCCTGTCTGTCCGTGCCGCCGGAAGCCACGGGGCCGGTCTCGCTGCCCATCTCCGTTCATCTTTCATCTTTCCCGCCTGTATGGCAAGAGACAATGGCAAAATACTGCCAGTGATATACTATAGTGATGCCATCATTACTGCGGTAAGCAAAAACCTACACGCTACCTATTTGTTTGACTAGACCACAATCTCCACTCCTGCTATTCCGCTTAACCTCCGGAACTCACATTATTAATACCTAACTCTGCACCATCCTGCAGTCCGGTGTATGCAGCCTACTAGATCACTTAGTACTGACCCTCTTGCTAAGCGCCACATTGTGCCGTACTCAGACTGTCTTGAAGGTGCCTTACCTACAAGCTCATGGCCTTTGTACCATATAACCGCCGTCAGACTGTGGCACTAAATTATCGTTGCATATGATTTCATTTGTCTATTGTTCATTGCCTATGGTTGTTTGATAGCAGCTCTTTCTTTACTGCGACTCTAATTTGTTTTTGCCTGTGATACAAGTCTCTAGTGGCCTAAGACTGCGCCACGTGAAACTAACATACCAGCCAGATACATGTACTTTTTTATGATAGCCTTCTGTGGCTATACGTACTTGTTCCTATCAGCATGTATCATTTTAAAGTCTAACTCATGCTACCCAGGTACTCATCGAGATCACCTATCACTGCATCGTCACTCTTCTAACATTGCCTGAACAGCTGTATTTTCATGTCTTGTATACTTCTTGATGTTATACGTTTATGCCGAATCTGTCTTGATTGATGTGCAGCCTACAATCAGTGCTGGCTCACCACATCCTATGTACATTAACCAATTCCTCTTATGCAGCCGTTCAGCTTAAGATCAGTATTCACCCTGACATTGTATAACTGTTCCACTACGCCTGGGCTACCCCGCTGCTTGCTCCGCCTTTTACTTGTACTCCCAGCTGTTACTCACCCTGCCTATTGACCACATACCTAATTGGCTCATCCAGCCGGCCTTGGCCCCCTATCTATTGCACGTAATTATGGCATTTAATTATGGCCTTCTATCTGTTGCATCTAATTATGGCTACTCTGTGTAAGACTTTGTTCCTTGCCAAGTTAGCAATGCCTTACTCTGGGCTTATTACTAGGGTTTACCTATTGGGTCGACCATAGCAGTGTTCGCCCGATTTACCCTTGTTAGCCACCTATACATAGCGCCCATCCTACAGGGATATTATCATCAACTAATAAACGTGCTCTTACCAAATACATTTTGGTCACTAGATATCGGGTGACATGCTATTGTGTAGCCTTGACCTAGTTGCACCACAGTAAAACCACCACTGAGACCATCTGTCTGGGTTTGCTATGATAGTGTTTTTACAAATTAGAGTGGCACACCTCCTTGACAACACTGACTGGACAACCGGTCCATCTACTTTTACTGCTTACTAATAGAACCCAGCCGGCGCTGCCAGCCTGCTGACATACATGGCTACCTTACGCAAAATAACCCTTATTATGGCTACTATTCTCCCCTTATTCAACACCATAACTCATACCAGGTTCCTGCCCCTACTCAATCCTAACATTCCGTTGCCCAGTACCAAGGCTTTTACTGTCAATGACGGACCCTGCCACATCACTCCTGCACAATGGATTCATCTTTACGCATCCCTGCCCACACCCAATCTTCCTTGCCCATTAAGCATCAGGAACGCCAGACTAGGGTCGCACCTCAGCCGCACTAAGATGACCAACCGGCCGTACATCTCATTCACTAAGTGCAGACCTATTCTCACCACAGCCATCAATCCCCACACCCTGCCTAGCCTTTTTATCAAAAATGTTTCACCTCATGCAATCATAACTGCAGCTGCTGCAGCACCCTTCTTTGACACACCAACTATCAAAGGAGCACTCATTAACGCCAGGTCTCTCATTGCTCATGCCTTGGACATATCGGATCTCATCTCAGATAACCAACTTGGCTTCTGTCACGATCTATGCCCCTGACCCCCTCAGGTATAACAACCCCCTGGCAGCAGTGGGGCTAAAGCTCTCTACACTGGCCCCAAGGGCCTTAAAACTCCATCAGAAACATACATGGAGTCAGTCCTGGTACCTTTGGTGCCAGGCTCATTATCAGGAATAAATTAATACCAGTTTTGGACCTTAATCCAACATGGAGGCCTATTACACAGCTCAGTTCTTTAGAACCAAGCCATGCAGTCTAGTGTTTTGGGTGTGGCTTGGTCTGGAACTACTTGGCCTGGAACTACTTTACCGGGGCTATTTAAACCACACCCAAACAGCAGAACATGCTTCACGTTATTCTGCACTCCTGCAGCGTAACGCTCACCGTGTCCAGCTCCTGCTCATCTGCTTCTCTGCTGGCCCGATCCTGAATCCCTAGATCTGGATCCCATTAATAACCTGGAAGAACAAGAACAGCGTTAGCGAGCAAGAACACTTACCTGTGAAGTAACCGGCCTTGAATCCATCCTGCACTTCGCTTACCTCGCCCATCTCCGGAGTTCGCCGCAACCTGCAAAGGTAAAGAAACAAGAACAGCATTAATCACAATTCTTACCTGGGCATGCAGCGAGTCCTGGCAGCACCCTGCGCTTCTCTTACCTCGCCCATCTCTGGGTTTCACTGCAACCTGCAAGGGAGAAGGAACAAGGTCAGCATTAGCAAAGCACTTACCTGGGCAAGCAGCACATTGATCGCTCCTCACTCCGGAACATCACCGCAACTTGTACAAAGAAGAGAAGAGAACACAGGTTAGCAATTAACACCAATAAACAGCGCAGCGCTCCGCACATCAATAACTCACCGTGGTCTTCGCCATCGGTTCGGCAACTCCGAGATCGCAACCATCCCTGTGAAAACAAAAAAGACATTGTTAAGGAACAGCGTAGTGGAGCAAGACGCTGAGAAGACAGAGAAAACGGCGGGAAAGAAAGAGACAGAACAAAGACGGAAAAGACATTATAAATCATCTGGAAGACAGCAAGCAGAGTCAGAGTCACAGCCGGTCTGGACCCGACATAAGGGCACACGGACCAGTGAAGCAACTATGTCCACGGAACGCCCGCACCAACCACGCGCCCCTGCACAGAGACGCAGGACGGTGTTGAGACTTGAATGTCGTGTAGGCAGAAGAGTCCTCTGTCCCCAAATGCCACACAGAGAGAACTCAAAGTCACTCCCTGTGCGACCGTTGAGGCCACAGGTGGAGATGGTCAACTCCGGAACCACGAACATCTGGGACCCCAATACGCTGAGGGGTCAGGAGAAAGGCAATGAACCTATGAGGTAGGGGTCCGGGACTCACGTGGGCAGGTAGACTCTAGTCCCAAATAATGGCGTGAGAACCACCTGATGACAAGAACATGGTTTGGTAGCTGTGGAACTTGAAAGCAAGAAGTTCCAAAGAAAACCAGATGCAAAAGGAAAAGCCGTGTTGCAGTCCAAAGAGCAGTCCGTATTCAAACCACAGGCAAATCCAAGGTAACAAAGCCAGTAAGGTAATCCAAGCGAAGTCCAAGTAAGCAAACCGAGGTAAAAATCCAAAAGAGTCAAGAAATCCAAACGGACGCGTAATGCCAAACAGGTTACAAAGAACAGCTGTGAATCAGCGAGTACACGGAGAGCCGTGTTTAAATACTCGTGCTTCTGGCATTGCTTCCCATCACGTGATGCGCTGTCGCATCACGTGAGTGGATTCCCGGGTCACGTGAGCACACAGCGCTGGTCACGCGACACGGAAGCATAGAAGGGATCCGCCGATTACCTAGGCGCCAAGGAAGCTGCCAATGCAAAAAAGGACACAACCTGGAGAGCGTTCTGTTGCGGGTGAGGCGTGCATGTGCACGCGAGGCATCAGGAGGCCCACGTGAGTGCCGGAGTGTGAAGGGGGAATAAGATGGGACAGAGGGAGCGGGGCGAGCTATAGTGATTCTAGAGTTTTGGGCAGGAGTGGCAGTATTGTCAGGTGTGTGTACAAGGGAGGGTGTGACAGAGACCCCCACAAAGGCCCACAACCCCGTGGGCAGGAAGGATGATCCCAGTGAAAGCGAGCCACCAAGCGAGGAGCGTGGACATCAAAAGCGGGGACCCAAGACCGCTCCTCCGGACCATACCCAGCCGAAACCACCAGGTACTGCAAGCGCCCTCGGCAGATACGGGAGTCCAAAATGCTAGAGATCTCATAGACATCCGGGGCCGACAGGGACACCGGGGCAGCAGGGGCGCGAAGACGGGAAGGACCCGGACAAGGCTTGAGGAGAGAGACATGGAACACAGGGTGAATCCGCCAGGAGCTCGGGAGTACAAGATGGTAAGTAACAGGGTTGATCACCCGAGACACCACATAAGGACCCACAAAACGGGGCAAGAGTTTCCTGCAACCCACCAACCGCAGATGACGAGTAGAGAGCAAGATAAGAGAACCCACTGAAAGAACAGGAGCCACCACTCGCTTCTTGTCTGCCTGGGATTTCATGGATGCCTGAGCCTCACGGAGGTGTGCCGAGGTGCGGGCGTGAATAACAGACATATCCCTGACACAAGCACTAGCGGCTGGATTGGAAGAGGCTGCGAGGTCGGGTATAGGCAGAACACGGGGATGCTGGCCATACAGGACATAAAAGGGGGAGAACCCAGTGGAGGCATGGACCGCATTGTTGTAAGCGAATTCAGCGTGACGGAGGGAATGCAACCAGGTGGACTGTTGTTGAAGTATCAGACACCGTAGGTATTGTTCCAAAGTCTGATTGACCCTTTTGGTTTGACCATCCGTCTCCGGATGGTAGTCCGAGGAATACCGGACATCGATACCCAACAATTTGGTCAAGGCCCGCCAGAAGTGTGAGGTGAACTGAGAACCCCTGTCCGACATGAGGATAGAAGGCAGGCCAAATAGGCAAAACACAGAGTCAAAGAACATTCTAGCCATGGTAGGGGCGGAAGGAATACCCTTACAGGGGATGAATCGTGCCATCTGGGAAAAGGAGTCCACTACCACCCATATGGTATCAAAACCTTGCACCCAAGGGAGATCTGTAATAAAGTCCATGGACAAGGCTTAGGGAGTACCGGTAGAGGAAGCAACAGACCCAGAGGATGTCCCCTACGGGGCTTACATTGAGTGCATATGGAGCATGTGTTGACGTAAGAGTCCACGTCCCTTTTCATTCCCGGCCACCAGCACCAACGGTGCAAGAGAGCTAACGTGCGTTGTTGACCCGGGTGACCGTTCACAGGGGCGTCATGTGACCACTCAAGGACTAATATTCTGCGTGTCTGCAGTGGGTAAATACAGGCGGTTCAAGACAAAGGGAAGGCCATCATGAATTACCGTATTCCATTCTGACAGCTCGTTAGGATGTAGCGATACCCACTTCCTTACTGCATCCAGCAAGGGCATTGATGGGGTGCACAGACAGACTACCTTGGTGTTGTCTAATTGCGTGTCAGGATACACAGGCAGAGAAATCCCCCCAGGAGAACGTGACAAGGCATCGGCCTTCCCATGAGCCGACCCAGAGCGATGTCGTATCTGGAAATCGAATGCTGCAAAGAATAGATGCCACCTCACTTGTCTACTATTGAGGCAATTTAAGGAGGCTAGATCCTGCAGATTCTGGTGATCCTTGAAGACCGTGACCTGATGTTTGGCACCCAAGAGATGATGCCACCAAACACGGAAAGCATCCATGACCGCCAGTAGTTCCTTCTCGGTCAGGGTATAATGTGTTTCAGGGATGGTGAATTTGCAGGAGTGGAAAGCGACCGGGTGCAAGTGGCCCGAGGATAGACAAGTCTGTGAAAGAACTGCACCTAAAGCAAAAGAAGAAGCGTCTGCCTCAACGATAAAAGGGAGATCTGGGTCAGGATGCTGAAGAACAGGGGCCGTAGTGAACGCAGTCTTCAGTGTTTCGAATGCGTTTTGGTGTGTATCTGTCCACAAAAAGGGGGTATGAGGACTGGTCAGGACAGTGAGGGGAGACACAATGGACGAGAAGCCCGAGATGAAACGTCTATAGAAATTTACGAATCCCAAGAATGATTGTAGTGCCTTTAGATTCACTTTTACGGCCAGTCTTGAACAGCTTTCGCTTTAGGGTGATTCATGGACAAGCCAGCAGGGGTGATGCAGAACCCAAGGAAATCCACACTGCTGACATGAAATTGGCATTTCTCTGGTTTGGCGTACAAAGAGTGTTTCTGTAACCGTGAAAGTACTTCATGGACATGGTGTACATGTTCATCTGGGGACTGAGAAAAGATTAGAATGTGGTCGAGATATGCCACGACGAACACGTCCAAGATATCGCTTAGGATGTCATTCATGAACCTCTGGAATGTGGCAGGGGCATTGCACAAACCGAATGGCATGACTGTATATTCGAATAACCCATAACGGGTACAGAAAGCGGTTTTCCACTCATCACCGGAATGAACGCGGACCAAATTGTAGGCCCCACGCAGATCCAACTTGGTGAAAATGGTTGCATGTGCAAGGAGGTCGAGCAAAGGTGTAATGAGGGGAATGGGATACCGGTTCTTTCTTGTAATAGCATTAAGTTGCCGGTAATCCACACATGGACGTAGGTCACCCTCTTTTTTAGGGACAAAAAATATGGGACTCGCTGCAGGTGAGGTGGACGGGCGTATGTGTCCCATCTTCAGGGCCTTTTGGATATAGTCTTTCAGAGCTAACTCCTCCGACGGTGAGAGGGAATAGATCCCTCCTGTGAGTATCGTGGCATCAGGGAGTAGGTCGATGGGGCAGTCGTAGGGGCGATGTGGTGGTAGGACCTCAGAAGAACCACGATCAAACACATTTGCAAAGTCTTGGTATTCAGGGGGAATGCTCATGGCCACTAGCCCCACTACGTGTTCTGAGGATGGTTCTTGCGAGTCGGACACGGTTAACTGAGCAATTGCTTGAGCCGGGTTATCACTGCTGGTATCTGTGGGTAGGCAGATATTTTGGCAAATTTCTGATTCGAAATGAACCAAACCTAACTTCCAGTCAATGAGTGGGTTATGTTCCTGGAGCCAAGGGATTCCCAATATGAGACCAAACTGGGGCATGGCAATGAGGTCAAAACTTATAGTTTCTTTGTGTATGGATTGGATTGTCAGTAACATGGATGCCGTTTGTTGTTTAATTGGGCCAGATAATAGAGAGGTACCATCCACTGCCTGTACGGGTTCTGGTCTAGTCTTGGTCAAAAGAGGCAGATTTAGGGTATTAGCCAAGGCAATTTCAATGTAGTTACCCGTTGCCCCTGAGTCTATTATAATGGTGACAGGATGTGTGATAGTAGGTGTGGGGTGAAGTGTGGCCTGTACGTGTATGGGCATAATGCGGCCAAAAGCAGGAATCGGGTTCGGGGGAAGGTAAGAATAGCTCGATCCCGTCCCCGGTTCTAAGATCGAGCTGTCCGAAAATCCTGAGTCTTGGTCTTTGGACAACGTGGGCACTCCTTCACAAAATGACCAACTAGACCACAATAGTAACAGGCATTATCCACCCTCCTACGTTCTCTTTCCAGAGGGGAAATCGGGCTCCTAATTCCCCCGATTTGCATGGGTTCTGATGAGGTGTCAAAAGGAGAATGCGAAGTGGGGAGTGTGACTGAGTGAGCGAACCCAGCTTCTGCTCTCCTTTCGGACCTTCGTGCATCTACCTGGAGGGCGAGGTCAACCAGATCTTGGAATGCTGTTGGTAGTGAAGGGACCATGGACAAGGCGTCTTTCATGGGATTACTGAGGCCCCTATAGAATACCACCGCCTTCTTGCTTTTGGGCCATGATGTTTCAGCGGACAGTTGGTTAAACCGAGTTATATACTCAATAAGGGAACCCTTACCCTGATTCAAATGCAGGAGCTCCAGGTCTCTCGACTGAACTTTATGTCTGGTGTCGAAGACCCTGGACATTTCCGTGACAAGAAGGTCAAAGTCATAGAGGGTGGGGCTATCGCTTTCCAAAAGGGGGTAGGCCCATGCGGCAGCAGTGCCTGCTAGATGAGAAAGGATGAATGCCGCCTTGGTAGTGGGATCCGGAAAGGCAAAGGGTCGACACAAAAAATGCAACTTACACTGGTCTAGAAAGGTTATAAATGTACTGGGATCTCCATGGTACCTTTCAGGAGCCGCTAAAGGGAACGGGGAAGGCAATACAACAGGGACAGGATTTTGGGGCGATGGAGCTGGAGGTGGCGTGGGTTGGGAGACAGAGGGTGTATCCCCAAATTCCGTGTCTGGGGGCAATGGGTGTCTAATACTTTGCATGTGGTCAAGCCGCTGGTGGATGGTGGTATTCGCGGCAGCCATGTCTGCCCATAATACTGTGATGGCTTTGACTATAGCGGACATGGGATCTTCAACGTTTCCCTCCATTGCCCACACGACAATACGGCTTCACAGTCTGTTGAGACTTGAATGTCGTGTAGGCAGAAGAGTCCTCTGTCCCCAAATGCCACAAAGAGAGAACCAAGGTAATCCAAGCGAAGTCCTAGTAAGCAAACCGAGGTCAAAATCCAAAAGAGTCAAGAAAGCCAAACGGACGCGTAATGCCAAACAGGTTACAAAGAACAGCTGTGAAGCAGCGAGTACACGGAGAGCCGTGTTTAAATTCTCACGCTTCTGGCATTACTTCCCGTCATGTGACGCGCTGTCGCATCACGTGAGTGGATTCTCAGGTCACGTGAGCACACAGTGCTGGTCACGCGACGCGGAAGCATAGTAGCGTTCCGCCAATTACCTAGGCGCCAAGGAAGCTGCCAAATCAAAAAAGGACGCAACCTGGAGAGCATTCCGTTGCGGGTGAGGCGTGCATGTGCACGCGAGTCATCAGGAGGCCCACGTGAGTGCCGGAGTGTGAAGGGGGAATAAGATGGGACAGAGGGAGCGGGGTGAGCTATAGTGATTCTAGAGTTTTGGGCAGGGGCAGGAGTGGCAGTATTGTCAGGTGTGTGTACAAGGGAGGGTGTGACAGACGGAGAGTTCAACGCTCAAAAACCTAAGGTAAGCAATAACCCCAATATAGGGGATTTGGATCAGCGGGAGGTGGGAGTCCACCCATCACAGAACCAGTATCTTAACCCTCCATTTTCCTGTCATAGGCGCTACCCAACGTCTGGCACATAACCAAGCAGAGAGGGATCTGGGATAGCGCTTAGACCTCCATCCAGTATCATGTGGCGCCCCCGTTGATACCAGGTGAGCGTAACAGCTTCCTAGCCATAACGGAAACTTGGTTACACCCAGCGGCAGGGCCATCTCTGTCTCTAGCCCTCCCTGAGAACTATAGCATTATCAGAGCAAACAGAGATTCCTGCAGAGGTGGCGGAGTGGCTTTCATAGCCAAAACTCAACTCAGATTTAGAGAGGTCTCAAAAGAAGCCTTCCCTTTGGGTAAACTCCTCTCCGTCAAACTCCCTCTGACAGCCTCGTTCACCTTGCTCTTACATCTCATTTATCGACCTCCGGGTCTCATAACCTCCTTTGAGGAAGACATCAGTTTCCTCCTCACATGTAATACCAAACTGACCTCCCAAATTGTTTTGCTGGGAGACTTTAACTTAGAGCTCCACGATGTGAAGGATATCAACGCTACATCCATCTCGCAGGTTGGCTTTGAACACTGCGTCAGTGGCCCCACTCACAATAAGGGGAGAACTCTGGATTGGCTTGCAGACCTAAACTGTGCTACCACAATCCTGGATAATTCACCCTGTGCTTGGTCAGAACACCATTGCATCTCCTTCACCATACAAGGTAGCACCTGCCCTACCTCTAGTTCTAGCCTATCCCTATCTAGAAACAATCGCATCATCACCGCAGTTAACTTACTGCCACTAATTAAGCCCATTACTATGCCTGTGAAAAACTTCAACAAAGACCCGTCTATACTTGTGTATCTATACAATTGCATCTTGCTCCAAGCTCTAAACAAAATCGCCCCGTTAAAACTGAGAAAAGCTAAACCAACAGCCGACCTCAACAAGTGGTTCATTACTAACTTAAAAGCCTTTCGTGGTGCAAAAAGAATCACTAAAATAGTCTGGAAAAAATCCCCCACTCTCACAAGGAAAAGTTCTCAGATGCTGCTACCACGTACAAAGCAGCTATATTAACTAAGAGAGAAACTTATAACGCCAGAATTCAGAATGCTAAATCAGGTTCAAAAGAACTATTCACTATCCTAAGAGTATTGGAAACTCTGGTTCCTCCTACAGAATCGTGCACCAAAGATGCCTCATGGTGTACCAGTATCCAGAAAGCCTTCCTGGACCAAATAGCGCTTCTGCAATCTAAAATTAAGGCAAAAAAGCAAAGTTTAACTCTAAACACCAACTTCAACAAGCCCATGACCCTCAGCCTACTCTGTGTCACCCATTCCAATTTTCTCCATTCTCTTCGAAAGAGGTAGAAGACCAGCCAGCCTAAAACCTCTAGATGCCAAGGGGATATCTGCCCAGCTACAGCTACAAAAGAGGGAGCAAAGGAACTTGCGCCATTCATCACAGCCTTGATTAACGCATCCTTTGAAACAATCTCAAGGAGGCTTGCGTCATGCCTCTCCTCAAAAAACCAAACCTAGATCCAAACATTCCATCCAACTATAGACCCATAACGACAATCCCGTTCCTCCTGAAAATCATTGATAGAGCGGTATACCACCAAATACAAAAAACATCTAGAGGACAACCTACTAGGCCTACGTCAATCTGGATTCAGACCATGACACAGTACTGAAACAGCCCTCCTGGATCTTAAAATCCAAATGGACGAATCAAAAGACAATGGAAAATTGGGAATCCTCCTGCTGTTGGACCTTTCAGCAGATTTTGATCTTGTCGACCATCAGATCCTCACCAAACATCTTACTACAGCAGCCTACTTCTCCCATAACGCCGCTACTTGGATTGAATCCTTTTTAGCGAGCAGGTCCATGAGGGTTTTTGCTCCTTCGGCATCTGCAGAACCAGTACCAATCTCTTGCGGAGTCCCCCCCCCTTGTGTCTCTCCCACCTTATACAATATATTTACGAAGCTCCGCTTCAACAACCTTGACAGTTTGGGTGTCACCTACACTAACTATGCATATGACACCCAAGTCCTCATCACTCACACGGGCTGCTATGACAAAGACACTAAAGTGTTAAACAAAATCTATCTTCACATCCAGGCGTGGATGGCCGCCCATTGCCTATACCTTAATGATGATAAGACTGAGATACTTATCATAGGCTCTCATTCTGGACTAAACAAGCTTGATGAACTCTACAAATCTTTGAACATTGATGGTAACATCATCAAGGTTTCCAGTGAGGTCAAAACTCTTGGTATCTACTTAGATTACACTATTTCCCTCACTAGGCAAGTCAATGCTACTGCCTCAGCCACAGCTTACACTACTAAGTTGATCAGTGCCTGCAAACCCTATCTTTCCACTCAGAGCGGCATCACTTTAGCTAGAGCTCTGATCATATCCAAGCTTGACTACTGTAACACCCTATCCTTAGGATCTAATGCACGAAACGTGAACAAATTGCAAGTGCTGCAGAATAACGCACTCAGAGCTACATTAAATATCCACGATCTAACCACGCCTCAGTAATAAGACAAGACACACACTGGCTTCCAGTGCGAGATAGAATCTCACTTTAAACCCTAGTAGTTACTCACAAATGCTTGTCCACCACAGCACCAAAATCTTTGGTCGACAAATTTGTTAGGAACCAATCCTCTAGGCCAACCAGATCAAACTATTCACATTGCCTCAACATTCCGAAGTACAAACTTCAAAAAGCTGGCAGATCCAGCTTCACGGTGCTAGCTGCCAAGCTTTGGAACTCCCTCCCCACAGCACTTGGAGTCAAACCATCCTTCTGGTCCTTCAGAAATAGAGTAAAAGAATGGCTTTTCACCCAGCAAAACTAAATGTCTTAAAAGTCTGACTAGATCGATTTTCGGTACCTTTTTTACTTCATGCAACCTTTTTTGTCCGACCTATACAGCCGCTTTGGGCATGATAACTTGACTCTTGCTCTATGCAGCTCATCTGTACCAATTGTTCACCCTTGCACTTTTGTATGCTTAGTATATCAGGCCGCTATCCGGCTTGATAATGTGTCGTATCTCACCTCACTTTGTTCACGCTCTACCTACCCGTTATATTGACTTGATATGTAACACAAGTCACTTGCCTCTTGTTGGTTTTGTCTGTAACTATTGCTCAAGTGTAAGCGCCCAGATACCCTAGGGTTAGGCACACTCTATAAATAAATTAACTAAACTAAACTGGGCGATATGAATTTGCTGGAAGTACTGGTTTACCTCGACAATGTTATTGTCTTTGGTAAAACACTTGAAGAGCACCATCAAAGGCTATTGAAGGTTGTAGATCATCTTCGCAAGCAAGTTTTGAAGGTGTCACTGGACAAATGCCAATTTTTCAGAACCAGTGTGAAATACATCAGCCATTTGGTATCAGCAGAAGGAGTGAGTGTGGATCCTGCTAAGATGGAAGCCCTCCGTACATGGCCAAAGCCTCTGAATCCGGCAGAGATTCAGAGTTTCCTGGGGTTCTGCAATTACTATAGATGGTTTGTGCCTGGGTTCGCCAACATAGCCCAGCCTCTAACCAACTTAACTAAAGGCTACCCTGCCCCACAGAAGAAAAGTATGGCAATGAAAGCCAACTGTGAAGCACTTTATCACCCCAGGAGACATTTGGAAAGCATTGGACCACTGAATGTGACAGAGCATTTGCCCTTTTTAAGAGAACACTCACAAAAGCACTGGTATTTGCATATGCCGACCTACTGCTGCCCTATATCTTACACATAGATGCTAGCCTTGATGAACTGGGTGCCGCTACTGTATCAAGAAAATCATGAAGTTACCAGACCTGTGACGTTTGCTAGTCGCTGACTCAGTCCATCTGAAGTGAATTATCCAACACACAAGGTGGAATTTCTGGCCCTCAAGTGGACTGAAAAGCTCCATGATTCTCTCTATGCAGCACATTTCACAGTTTAGACATATAATAATCTGTTGATCTACATTTTCAAATCTGCCAAACTAAATACCACAGGTAATCGCTGGCTGGCTGCATTATCAGCTCACAATTTCCAGTTGGAATATCGCCCAGGGATTAACAATATTGATGCTGACGCACTGTCAAGGAGGTCATCCTCCAGTGAGGGAGAGGAAGCAAAATACCAAAAAATTATTTCTATGGCTACAGTAAGAGCGCTCTGGGTGAATGACGCATCCAGACATACTGACCAGACTCGACTGATAGACTGCCTTGGGGGAACTGCTACTGGAGTTCCTACAAGTTACTGTGTTAGCAGCCTGAAAGCCCCACAACTGCCCCACCTGTCCAGAGACGAGTTACAACAAGCTCTGTTAAATTATTCCAACCTATCTGAAGTCATCAGGGTGAAAGAGAATGGGACAGAAGGACCCCCAAACCTTAGTGATTTGGCTGACCAGCGGGCTTACGCCAAACAATGGAAGACACTAGTGATCAAATGTGTTTTATTCAAGGAAAGTCAGTTTCAAGACCATCTTATTCATCGTCTGGTGCTCCCTCACCAAATCCGTCAAGTGGCACTTCAATCTCTCCATGACCAGAATGGGCATCTGCGTAACGAACACACACTTTCTCTAGCACAAAATGGATTCTACTGTCCCAGTTGGGCCCAGATGTTGAACACTATTGCAGAACATGTGCCTGTTGCATCGCCAGGAAGTTTCCCATTCGGCTGTCCGCAGCACTCTAATACCTACAAAGCTCTAGACCGATGGATTTAGTCTGTGTTGACTTCTTGAGTCTAGAATTAGACAGCAGTGGAATCCAGAACATCCTAGTAGTGACAGATCAGTTTACTAGGTATGCAAAAGCCTACCCCTCAAAAGACCATAAAGCAATGACCATAGCCAAAGTGCAATGGGAACTTTTTTGAAAACTATCTATGGCTGGCCGGCACGGCTGCATCCTGATCAAGGGCCAGATTTTGAGTACAAATTTATCAAGGAGGTAATGCAAATGATTGGAGTGTGCAAAAGAAGTACCTCACCATACCATCCTCGAGGTGATGCACATGCAGAGTAATTTAATCGCACCCTCCTGATCATGTTGGGCACACTTGCAGCCAGAGAAAAACGGTGATGGAGCCAGCATGTGCCCACTTTAGTACATGCATGTAATCGCACCAAAAACCACAGCACTGGTTTCACTCATGTTTGGAAAAGATACCAGATTACCCATTTACCTTTTTTTTTGGGACTCAGCTGATGGGACAGGACCTGAGAACTACAGTAAATATGTAAAAGCTCTCAAAGTACATATAAACCAAGCTCACCAATTGGCCCAAGCTGCTTATAAACACAATGCTGATGAAAACAAAAGGAGATATGATGCCAAAGTCAGGTTCCAAAACTTGCAACCTGGGGTTAGGGTACTCATCAGAAGGGGGATAGGGTACTCCTTTTGCTCTCTGACAACACCAAGTCTGATCTGTGAAAGTGTTGTCCAAACAGGTACTCCCCTGCTCCTCCAGAACCATCAAGGACCATATTGACACCCTCGCTCCAGCCTTGGCCAATTTCTGTAATCACTCTTTCGCCACTGGAACTGTCCCCTCTCTACTTAAGCACTCCCTTGTACAACCCCCCTCAAGAAGCCGACTGCCGATCCTACCTGGCCGGCACACTCTCCATCACCCCTTTCCTGGGCAAACTCTTGGAAAAGCTGGCCCACTCCCAACTTACTCTCCACACTGAATCTGTTGGTTGTCTCCATGACCACCAGTCTGGCTTCAGAGCTGCCAGAGGCATGGAAACTGCTCTCCTGAACACCCGTGAAGACCCGCTCTCTAACCTTGATTCCAGCATTCCTTCTGTCCTCATCCTCCTTGATCTTTCCTCTTCTTTTTAACACGGCCTACCATGCCATCCTGATCAATGGACTCAGTGAGAACCTGGGCATCATTGATCACTGGAGCGGCTGACCTTCTTCTTTTTGGACAGCCCCTCTCAGGTCCAACTTGGCGTCTTTCTCTCCACCACCTCTCTCGCTACCTGTGGCGTTCCCCAGGGCTCTATCCTCTCACTGTACTTCGCCCCTTTATCCCACCTAATCTCTACCCTCTCCTCTAACTTTCAGTGTTATGCAGATGACACTCAGCTTTCCTTCAGGCTCCTCTCAGCCTCCTCTTCTCTCTCATTCATTCCTGACTGTCCGTGATTCAGGATTAGTGCACCTCCAAAGATCTCTGCTTTAATACCAGTAAGATGGAGATCCTTCTAATTGGGACCCCTACTCCTGCTTTACCTCTTTCACTCTGGCTGCCGCCTTGGGCTCTCTTCCTTTGCCTTCCTGTGAGGCAAAAAACCTTGGTGTCATCTTCGAATCCACTCTCTCTTTCTCTCCTCACATCTTAGACCTAGCCAAAAAGTCCTGCTACCAGCTGCACCTCCTCAAAGGGACTCTTCCCTTTCTCAATTTCCCCCAGAAGCTCACTGTCTCCAGAGCCCTGGTTCTCTCTAGGCTGGACTACTGCAACAGCCTCTTTCTCAATCTGCCTTCCTCTACTCTCCGCCCTCTGCAACTAATCCAGAACAGGACTGCAAGACTTAACCTTGGCCTCAAGCCCAGGGACCGTATCTCTCCAGCCCTGAAATCTCTCCACTGGCTCCCGGTGGCTGTACGGATAAAGTTCAAGACCCTTTGCATTGTCCACAAGGCTTTCTGGGGCCAGGGCCCCTCACTACATCCAACGCTCTCTTCCAAAATACCTTCCTTCTCGAGCCCTTTGTTCAGCTACCTCCCAATCTCTAAGGGTTAGGCGCTTCTCCAAGCAGAAAGTGGGGGTAGATCTCCTCTGCAGGTGCCTCCCTCTGGAATGGCCTTCTGCCCCTCTCAAACTTGAGCCGGGCCACCTGAAGTTCCGGAACCAGCTCAAAACGTTCCTCTTCTCCTCTGCTCGCTTTCTCTCCCTCCCCTGCTGACCTACCTGTCTGCTGTGCCGACTGGTTGCTTGGCTACCCTCAGAGTCTCACTGGTTACCAGGCTCTTTCTTGATCAGTCACCCTTGCACTGCCTCCGGGTCTACCAGACACTTAACGGCTGTAACCGCAACCCTACAGTCCCTTGTTCTGCTTGCACTACCCAGAGCCGCACTGCCCTGCCTGCACTTACTCGGAGCATTGCTGCCCTCATTTCCACTCCTCTCTCCCTTGCACTTACCCCCTCCCTTTCCCCTTGCACTTCTCATTCTCGCACCATCTGAATGACACAAGGCCTAGTAAGATTGTTTGTCTTGTCCTCCCTCTGTCTTCCCTCCCATGTCTTGTCGCGCCTAGAAACACTTGTGTACAAGTGCGTTAAAAATGACTTATCATATCATATCATGATGGCCGTGGTTAAATGAGCTACTTGAGAATTCATCACTGTCTCTTTGACACATCACATCACTCACATAACTGTCTTTTTGATTCACTTTTTACTCTCTGTTGTGCAAGATAAATGGATACCTGCCACACTAGCAGGGACTCACACAGGAACAAGAGGACAGTTCCTCTGATTTCTACCAGAATATTTTGATGAATATTTTGGTGCTCGAATTCTTTCCTGTCTGTCCGTGAATTCGACGGAACTAATTTGAGCGCCAAAATATTCATGAAAATATTCTGGTAGAAATGAGAGCAACTGTCCTCTTGTTCCTGTGTGAGTGCCTGCTACTGTGGTAGGTATCCATTTATCTTGTACAACAGAGAGTAAAAAGTGAATAATGGAAAAGAAATCGGAGCAAGAAATGTGCAATATTGGTTTGCCCTGAACCATTACCGGGCTGTCTAGGATGAGATCTAACTGACGCACAACTGAGTGGGATCATCAACACTGTGAGAGAAGCCTAAAAAGCTCAATTATTCAATAAAGGTCTGAGCTGTAGGGTTATGTGTAACATAAATATGGAAACTAAAACTCCCTACGAAAAGCATTGGGTCAGGTTTGTTAAGATTCTCGATGAATTATAAACCAGATGAAAACTGAGCATGATGTGTCTGTGGATGATAAACAACCACTATCTTAATAAATGTTTCCACAGGCCTCTAAATTCTGGCCACCAAGCGAGTCAAGTATATCTGTCCATAGTTCGTTCAACAAATGAAAAAACTTGTTACATCACGAGAGCCACACCTCTACTTTTACCCAAATGGTGAGACTTGGTTGAGAAGAAAAACCTTTGGGACTCAGAACATGAAGTACCAGGTTAAAATCCTCCTTGAGAGTAGTCCTCATCAAAGCCAGAATATAGAATGGCTGCTGTAAATCCTGCATTTCTCCAGCATTGGATCTTTCATAGATTCAGATGCTTGAATATTCCCCGTCGTCAGACTGGGAATCCTCGATGATAAATTAAATAATAATAATAATATATATATTTTTTTTAATATATATATATATATATATATATATATATATATATATATATATATATATATATATACATACACTGCCACCTAGCAGTGCATGTACATAGCCCATTATAGCCTATGAGCCACTTCCTTGTGTAGTCCCGCCACCTCACTTTGGTCCTTTATGGCCCCAGCCAATGAGGTGGCAGGGCTTAAGCTCCGCCCCCGGCAGCCATCTTCAGATTTTTCACCGCAGTCTATCAGACACAGGGAATCCTCAAGCTCTCTGAGCTTTCTCAAATTCTTTCTACTTTTGTGTGGAATATATTTGTAAAATATATTCCATCTTGTTCCCCTTCTTAGGGGCTTTCTTTCCAATTAACCTTGGTGGCAAAACTTGTTGTTTTCCTCTCAAAATCGTCGACTGAACTTCTCTTCAAAAATGGAGGCACTTCAGGCTGTCAGGAAGCCTTCCCTGTTCAGGGACTGCACAAGGTGCAAGAAGAAATTGGTTTACTACAAGGACCCCCACAAGCATTGCATTTATTGCCTGTACCCACATGACATTAAAAAATTCGAGATTTGTAAAACCTTTTCCACTAAGACCCTTCATGACAGGCATAGAAGACTCCTTTCATACCTGGAATCCAGGGATCAATCTTCGGACGAAGAGTCTGTCAGAACAGCTCCTGTCCAATCCAGCATTCCATCTGAGAGGCAAACTTCAAAGAGAAGGGCCTCTTCAGTGGAAAGGAGTTCCTCTCCCAAATCCAAAAAGAGGAAGCTGGAATTGATACCCTTTCTGCCTCCAGTTGACCTATCAAGCCAGAAAAAGTGAGCAAAATCTGCCTCCAGAGGTAAGGAGGAGTTTGCAAAAAACGGGGGGGGGGCAGTCGTCGGCGGGTAAACCGCCCACGAATGAAGGGAAAGGTAAAGGCCTGTCATCGGCCATACCGTCGACGAAACCAGCATCGACGACGACGACGCTAAAGACATCGTCGACAGTTAGATCATCGTCATCGGACATGTCGACCGCGAAGCAATCGTCGACGAGCAAGAAACACCACTCGTCCACGAAGCATTCCTCCATGACGCAGTCGTCCACGGAACACACTCCACATTCGTCAACAAAGCCCTCGTCGACGGGAAAAGGTCAGTCGTCGACGACGAATCCCTTGTCGACGGGAAAATCTCAGTCGACAGCGAAGCCTCCGTCGACGGGACAATCTCTGTCGTCGACGGCGAAGCCCTCGTCGACGGGAAAATCTCAGTCGACAGCGAAGCCTCCGTCGACGGGACAATCTCTGTCGTCGACGGCGAAGCCCTCGTCGACGGGAAAATCTCAGTCGTCGACGAGGATAACATCATCCATAACGCCTTCAGAGGCACCGCAAATTTCGGCAGTTACAGAGGATTTACTGCCTCTCACTCTTGAAGCTCCTGTCATTACAAGCAATATCATTGAGAAGAATACTGTAACTGAACCTCTGGTACAGCAATTTTCACCTTTGGGGCACATGGCAGAACTTCCGGATATAATTCTTCAGGAAGAATTCTCCGATGCGGAAGTGGTGGAAGAGTCCATCGGTCCCTTACCGAAACAATACAGCCCTCCTTGGCACCCGTCCACGGGAGAATCCGAATATCCTCATGACCCGGTGCTCATGTTATCCGTGCAGAGGATTGTAGAGGAATTTTACAAACGGCAAAGGGAGAAGCAAATTCCGATTAATCCCATTCCTAGAGAGTCATCCCCGATTCCAGGCACATCGGGTTGCTCTCCTTACAGGAGTAGACCGCAAAAACGGATGAGATCACCTGCTCGAAGACCGAGGAGCAGCACCCACAGTGCTTCACCTACAGGAGTCCCGTCACCACAGTCATCGCACAGACCGCGATCTCCGGACGTAGATCCCACCATGGTACCGTCCACCATCTCGGTATCAGACTGGCAGGAGGATCCTTTTGGTGAATTTTCGGAACCAGAAGAAGGAGAAATTACTCAGGAGCCAGACGATTGGGATGACTACGTCGTCGAGAAACCCAGGAGGAGAGACTCGCCGGGCAAGGCCTCACCACCGGATGATCTCGTCTCTTTTCACACCATAATAGGTAAAGCCGCAGAACTGTTTAAAATTCAGGTTTCTTCGGAGGAAAGGCAATCAGTGCTCTACGAGCACAGGGACAAACGAAGGAGGACAGTGACCACAAGTCCCCTCCTCGATACCATCTGGGATTCCGGATCCAAGATCCTATCTACACCCTTATCGACTCCGGCGTTGGTGTCCAGGCCAGAAAAGAAATATAAAGCTCCGGATTCGGCACCGCTTTGTTTAAGGGGTCATACGAAACCGGACTCAGTTATTACAGTGGCGGCCAGAAAGAAACTCGCCAACCCCTCCTCACCGTTGTCGGCCCCACCGGATAAGGACGGACGTAAATTGGAAGCCATGGGCAGGAAAGTATCATCTTCTGCATCACTTACAATCAGAGCGGGTAATGCACTGGCCATGACCGCAAGATTCGATCGCAAGCTTTGGCTCTGCATGTCTAACTTGGCGAAACAATTACCACCGGAGCTCCAAGAGGAGGCAAAATCCATAATCACGGATGGTGAAGCAACATCGGATCACATGATCGACGCAGCAGTTGATGTGGCCGAATCAGGCTTCAGACAGATGGCGCACGGCACAGTGCTCAGAAGGCAGGCCTGGATGAAGGCTACTAACTTTAGACCTGAAGTTCAGGCGCAGATACTAGACATGCCATTTGACGGCCAAGATCTCTTTGGGAAAAAGATAGATGACCATTTGAAGGCAATCAAGACAGACACTGACACAGCCAGAGCCATCAGTTCTTTAAAGGACAAAAGTAAGGACCATCGGTCTTTTCGTCCCTTTAGAGGTTCATCTTCCAAGTTCAGGGGATACAGTCGTTCCTCCTATGGTCAAAAAGCACAAGGCGGCACGTACCAAGCCAATAAATATCAGTCATCCAACAGATACGCCCATAGAGGCAGACGTGGCTCCGCCCAAGGGAAGTCGCAAGGCAAGCAGAACTGACGACCAATCTCCCACCCCCCTTCGCCACGCCCCGGTGGGGGGAAGGGTGAGCCAGTTTTTCCAGCGCTGGCGGTCAATTACATCGGACAAATGGGTGTTACAGGTGATCCGAAAGGGTCACACCTTGGAATTTCTGGACCAACCTCCTTCCCTGCCTCCAACTCCCCGCAGAGTGCATATGCTAAGACAGGTCATGCCCGAAGTGCAAAAACTGCTCCAGAAGGCAGCAGTAGAACCAGTACCCTATTCTCAGAGGGGAAAAAGGTTTCTACTCCCGATTTTTCCTCGTCAGAAAGAAAAACGGTCAATGGAGGCCCATCTTGGACCTGAGGTCTCTCAACAAGTTCATCAAGCGCATAACTTTCAAGATGGTAGCTCTACAAGGGGTGCTACCTTGGTTAAACAAGCACGACTTCTTGGCCACTTTAGACTTGGAGGATGCATACTTCCACATTCCGATCCATCCAGCACACAGGCAGTTCCTCAGGTTCACAGTGGGAGGGCTCCACTTTCAGTTTCAAGTGCTTCCATTCGGTCTAAAATCGGCGCCAAGAGTTTTCACGAAATGCCTGGCACCGGTAGCGGCAAGTCTCAGGAGAGCAGGAATGGACGTTTTTCCATACCTGGACGATTGGCTGATAAAGGCAAGTTCAGCTGCAAAGGCTCGTTCGGCAGTGTCGAGGACGGTCAACCTCCTAAAAGAGTTAGGTTTCTCCATCAACCAGACGAAGTCCTGCCTCGTTCCCAGCAAGGTAGCTCTCTTCCTAGGAGCCGAGCTCGACTCCAGCATTCCCAGAGTGAGACCATCCACAGAGAGAATAGCAGCGATTCTACGCTCAACTTCGAACTTCCTACAGAAAGAGACAACATCTGTACGCTCTTAGAAATCCCTATTGGGCATGATGTCATCATGCATATTCCTCATACCGAACTGCAGGCTTCGCATGAGGCCGGTTCAGGAAGCTCTGGACCACCAATGGAAACAAGCTTTCGGATGCTGGGAAGACATTGTCCAGATTCCATCGACGTTGCACAAGGCCCTTCGATGGTGGAACGTTCCGAGGAATCTTCTACAGGGAATGCCGTTTCAAGCACCGACATCGACCCTCCTGCTGCGGACGGACGCTTCCTTATCAGGCTGGGGCGCTCATCTTGCGGACCTCCAAACCAAGGGATCTTGGTCGGCACAAGAGTCCCAGCTCCACATCAACGTGTTGGAGCTCAGGGCCGTAAGGTTGGCGCTGAAAGCCTTCCTACCAGTTATAGCTGGTCAAGTTCTTACGGTCCAGACAGACAACATGACCTCCATGCGCTATACAAACAAGCAGGGAGGCACGAGGTCTCAGATTCTGTCGCAAGAAGCCCAACAGCTATGGGCATGGGCCTTGCGTTACGGGATACAGATCAGGGCAGAGCACCTTCCAGGAGTAGACAATGTCCTAGCGGACAGATTAAGCAGAGAATACACAGCGTCACACGAGTGGGAGTTGGACGACAGAGAAACCCGACGGATATTTGCCTTATGGGGCCATCCGCAGATCGACCTTTTCGCCACCAGGAACAACAAAAAATGCAAGAGATTTGCGTCAAGATACCCCGAGCACCAATCGCTGGGAGACGCGTTCTCAGTGGATTGGTCGGGGAAGCTCCTCTACGCCTTCCCACCCATTCCCCTCATGTCGAGGGTACTTCGCAGGGTGAAAGAACAGGATTGTTCCTTGATTCTTATTGCACCCGATTGGGCACGGCAAGTCTGGTACCCGACGCTGAGACATCTATCCTGCAAAACCCCGATTCGTCTCAAATCACATCAATATCTACTGACATAACAGAACCGCAAGGTCGTCCACCACGACCCGAGGAGCCTGTCCCTCAAAGCATGGTTCCTGAGCAGCGTAAACTAATGCACCTAAAGTTACCATCAGAATGCTGGGATATCATCAGGGCCGCTAGAGCCCCGTCCACGCAACTCACCTACACCAGAAAATGGACCAGGTTTTCCAAATGGTGCGAGACCTCTGCGATCGATCCCCTCACGGCCTCGGTTGATCAAATTCTGCCTTACTTGTTGCACCTGGCTAAATCAGGGCTCTCACTGTCCTCTATAAAGGTCCATCTGTCAGCCATAGCGGCCTACACAGTAACCGCGGAGACGCAAGCCTTACTCTCCTTACCAGCGATCAAGATCTTCCTGAAAGGGCTGATGCGTACTTATCCGCCTACACCTACACCAGTTCCGGACTGGAGCCTCAACACCGTCTTAACAGCCCTCATGCAACCTCCCTTCGAGCCCATACATAGATGCGATATGAAATTCTTGTCCTGGAAGACATCTTTCCTGGTAGCCATCACATCGGCCAGAAGGATCAGTGAGTTGCAAGCTTTGTCTTCGGAACCTCCATTTACCTTGTTCCAGAAGGACCGCGTCATTTTAAGGCCTCACCCGAAGTTCCTCCCCAAGGTACTTTCGGAGATGTCGTTCACTGAGCGCATTGTTTTACCAACCTTCTTCCAGAATCACGCTTCGGAAGCGGAAATGACATTACACTCTCTAGACGTTTCTAGGGTGTTGAAGTTTTATTTGCAAAGAACCAAGGAGTTCCGCTCCTCAAACCGGCTATTCATTTCCTTCTCTGGCCGTACCAAGGGCCAACATATATCCAAACAAAGCCTGGCACGCTGGGTATCGTCCTGCATCACCCACTGTCATCAGTTGAAAGGCGACCCTTTAACTAGACCGCCGTCTGCGCACTCCACCAGAGGAAGGGCGGCGTCAACAGCATTCCACTCAGGGGTGGCCTTGAAAGACATATGCAGAGCTGCCACGTGGAGCACTCTGCATACTTTCGCGAAACACTACTGCCTGACTGAAGATACCAACAAAGAAACTGCAGTTGGACAGGCAGTGCTCCGCCATCTCTTTGTGTAAGGTAGGACCAGCCTCCTTTCCCACCTTTCCCGAAGTATGTAACCGTTGTGTTGCTGCATGGTAAAGGTTTGATCAGAAATATGTTTTTCTGTAATTATGCATATCTGTTTATAATGGTGGCATGTTTTAACTGCTTGGTATTCTATTCAAGCATCTGAATCTGAAAGATCCAATGCTGGAGAAGTCTTAGTTACTTACCTGTAACTGTATTTCTCCAGCATTGGTATTTCATAGATTCACATGCGCCCGCCCGCCTCCCCTGAGAGGCTGCTCCTATGCTCGGCATCCATCATACTGTAATCTCTACGGTTCAAAATCTGAAGATGGCTGCCGGGGGCGGAGCTTAAGCCCTGCCACCTCATTGGCTGGGGCCATAAAGGACCAAAGTGAGGTGGAGGGACTACACAAGGAAGTGGCTCATAGGCTATAATGGGCTATGTACATGCACTGCTAGGTGGCAGTGTATATATATATATATATATATATTTTTAAAAAAAAATTATTATTATTATTATTTAATTTATCACCGAGGATTCCCAGTCTGACGACGGGGAATATTCAAGCATGTGAATCTATGAAAGATACCAATGCTGGAGAAATACAGTTACAGGTAAGTAACTAAGACTTCTTGCGCGTGCTGGACTGCAGAACGCATGTTGATAAGCCCGCAATTCCTTACAGGAAAGACTAGGGCTGACAAATGAATGTTGAAAGTCCTGGGTTGGGATCACAGAGAACCATTTGGAAGGTGATTCTGACCTTAATTTGTAACAGAATAACTGGCGTACCTGTACTCACCTATTAATAAGCTACCTGTTGGTGAACCAGAGAAAATAGTCATACATCTTACCACACACATGTGCGTGTCTTGAGAAATCCAGCGATAGTATGTGATAACACCGTGCCAGAGCATAACAGTGTGACTTAGCACCTCCAACCCAGAGTAAGTGTCTGGACAGATCCACAGGACCCTTTTTACCGGTAAAAAGAAAATGCCATACGTACCTGTCCAGCGACAGGTTGGGCTTCAAGGTACGATAGTTGTGAATAATACCATATGCACCAATTGATCTGTAGGCCCTTATCAGGGTAACCTTTATACTCGTACATATTAAAAACATAAATACATTATATTCACATTAAACATGGAGCGAAATGAATACACATTTGTATTGATGTTTGACAATGCATCTCAAAACAGAATCTTTGTAAATGAGAATGGCACCAATCTATTCCATGTAGGCCTAATATTCATCCCAATTCCTCACCTTAAGAAGCAGCACACAATTCTGGACATATATAAAGCATTACATAACCGATAAATAAATAGCAAGTGCTTATCACTTCAGTGAAGTGAAAGGGCAATCCCCTCAATGTTGGCATACTCCACAACTCATTTTTCTGTTTCACTTTTGCTCTCTCAATATTCCTCGTCCATTTCATAGGGGCATCAATAGTAAACACCAAGGGCCTCATCAGAAGTTGGGCAGTTTTCTATCGGTAAAAACGCTGGGATATCGCCCAGCGCAATTACTGTTACCGCCCCGGCCAACCCCTGATGTGGCCCCAAGACTTGTTCACGGGGGTTCTAAACCAGAAGGTTGTTTGTGTTTCTGTCAAATACCTCACCCCTGAGGAACAAAAAGATTTGTAGGGATTTGTTTGCAAACCTCACCCTGCCTTGTTCAAGCCTACAGTACTGCATAAAACACCCAGTGTATTACTGTTATTGCCTACTGTGTTAAAACCTAGGTAGCTGCAGACTACCACATCAATACAATAATAACACACACAGACACAAAGGACACAATGTTTAACTTTCTCGTCCACAGCTTTTTCCAAACTCAGTACCGTGAAAGAGAGCCACAGACCAACTGACCCAATGAGCTTAGCTTTAACTGCCTGTGGCGGAAGATGACACGAAAAAAACTGCAGCAGGAAGAAATCATCTGACACGAAGGAGACCATCTGCGCCTTACCCTTTCACTCAGAACTGGGGAAAAAGAGAAGCGCCTGAATGAGTCCTTTGTGTGAACGAAACTCTTACTGAGCCCCCCACCCAGCCATTTAGGACAGAAAGAGGACTACCCTCTCCTAAGGTCTGTAAGAAGGTGCCTTGCTCTAAATACCTCATGTGACATCCAGTTTCGATTTTTAAGAGACACTGAAACGAACTCCAATGCACACCCGGTGGTCATTTAGCTTACCAGAAATAACAACAACACTAAACAGAATTCTCTGGTGAAGATAAGTGATCAGGTTCATTTGGTTGCCATCCAGCCAGTGCAGTTCAAAAGTCTCTGGGTGAACCCAGGGAGCCGCCAGACAAATTACCATGGAAGCTCCTGTCCACTCAGCCCAAGAGGCTCAATTCCCTGGGATCAGCAAACATGTGTATGTAAAGACAACGGGAAGGCTTTGTGCTTGTAGGTTTAGGAGAGCACTACTTTCAGCCATCTTGACAGGGTTGTGTGAGAGGTCTTGTTCTCCTGGTCTCACACAAAGCAATAGCTAGCTTTGCCAATCTGCAAGTTCTTACCAGGTAGGTTCGGATGCCATGGCAATGTCAACAGAGTGCATCCTCTCTTTGAAGTATGGCAGCAAGGGAAATGGCAAGAAGTCGTTTTTTCTGTGAACTGTGGGATGAAGAGGCTATTCTAGGTAATGAAGAAGTCACCCTCTCCTGCTTACAACTTGTAGAAGTGTGGCCATCTCAGCCAAATGTCTGATAGAGGTCCTTGGTGCACAAGAAAGCAAAGAGGACCCGACCCCAAGAGATTCCTGAAGAGCCTGCAGGAGCAATGCAAAATCCAAGCAAGGGTCAAAAGACCTAACAGGAGGTGTAGTGATGGGTAACCTTTGAAGGAGGAGGGATTCCATCACCCAGACGCCCTCAGGGGAGCAAAGTTACTTTGACAGCTGCCCACTGTGTATGCAAGGTTGGGATTGGCAGGTCCATCAGGACTTCCTTGAAAAGGAACTGGTGGGTGTCTGCAGTCCCGAGGGCGAGCAGTTATAGAAATCAGAATGTGAGAAGGTTGGGCTTGTATGGTCAATCAGGACACTCTTGTGAAGGAACTGGAGTGTGACTGCATTCCAGAGGGCGATCCGGTATCAAAATCAGGATGTGAAAGTATATGAATGAAGAGGATGTGAGAGAGAAGCGTGTGTGAAGAGAGAAGGGCATAGCATTGGGGGGGCTTCTTACGGTCGGTGGGGCCTGTTAGACATCAGCAAGGATCCTGTAGTGGATTAGTCCCATTCCTCATTCTCGGGGCAACTAGTGGGGTGACTAGGCCAGCCGAGGGCCACTACAAGCTAGTTGATGATAGACCCAGAGGTGGTATGGGGAGATTCTCTGATCACTCCTACTCAGTGCCATCTAAGGGCAGAGGACCGTCACATACCACATTGTGCCAATTAGGGATGGTGTCCCCATAAGGGAAGCAGGCACTATACTTGAGCAGAGACTGCATGTGATCATGAATATGAGAGTCTCTCCAGCACCAATGCACCATGATTTAACTGAAGCAGGGCACTCTGTAACTACTGGACAGAGAAACAGTGGTTTTGCGGAGCTGGAAGTGCCTCCCTGCATGGCTCACCTTTCAGGGGGACAGGAATCCCAAATAAATGTACAGACGGAAAAAGAGGGACCTGAATTAGGGTAGGAAATTCAGACAGCCACCCCATACCTTTAAGTATAGACAGGCTAAGGGACTCTACACTGGGCGCAAGATTGGGAATGACATCCAGAGAGAGGATTCACTCAAGTTCCACATCTGCACTGGACGCCATTCTCGGAGGAAGGCCAATCTCTACACCAGCTGCCTGAGGGGAAACATCCAAGGACTGCAGGCCAACCCAGGAGGATGAACCCACAGCCAGTTCTCTTCTCAGACAGCACACCCAAACGCCCTTTTACCAAAGAGAGGCTGGAAGGCAAAAACCCAGCACAACAAGCGTACACTGCCCCAGTCTGTCACTGTGGGTTTTTGGAGTAGGAGCTGGAGACAGAAGTGGTTTTGGAGAAGGCTGGAGGAGAGAGCAGCAGGACCTTGAGCTGAGGCAGAGACCAGGGTATCCCCCCATTACTGCGCATCTGCAGTTTTTTAATGTGAATCTCGCAGCAGTTATATATGGAGGTGGCTTAGGATGATATGTTAGGTGAGGGGAGTATGGGGGACTGCGGGAGATCTGCCCTGCATATAATTGTGCAAAAAGAAAAGGGACATTTTCGCATTCAGTCTTTCCGATGCGCACTAATCACAAATATCCAAGCACAGAAGGCTGGAGTAGAGTTCTGTAAAGCTGTGCCACACTGGATCCTGGGTGCTGGAGGAGAGACCCAGGGGACCAAACTAAGGAGGCAAGATAACTACGGCTGCTGGCAAGGTGCAGGGAAGGAACAAAGAGGATGACACTAGTCAGAGGAGGTAAGGTGGGTATGGTGGAAACAGTGCCCAAAGGGGAAAGTGGCAATAGTGCCCAAAATGGGGAACAAATACCTCATAATGACAACATAGCTGAAAGGGGTGAAGAAGGTGGGGCTAGGGACAACAGTCTCAAAAGGGGTGAAGAAGGAGGGGATACTAACAACTGTGCCCAAAGGGGCGATGAAGTTAGGGATAGTGAGAACGGTGCCTGAATAGGTGGGGATAGGGACAATAGTGCCCACAGGGGTCGTGAAGGAGGGGATAGTGACAACAGTGCCCAAGGGGTGAAGAAGGTGAGGATATCGCACACATGGATCATGAAAGAGTGGATAGTGACACCAGTGCCCAAATTGGTGAAGAAGGTGGTGATGTGACAGCAGTGCCCACAATTTGAAGGAGGGGATAATGACAACAGTGCCCACATGGGAGAAGGTAGGGATATAGAAACAGTGCTTAAAGGGATGAAAAGGGAGCAAACAGTGATAACAGTCCTCATTGAGGTGAAGGTGAGGATAGTGACAGACAGTAATGCCCAGAGGGGTGATGAAGGGGGTCCAGAGGATCCAGACTGTAGATCTACTGAATATAGGTGGTTACAGAAGTGGGGGTGCGAGGGGATGAAGCCTACCCTTCCCAACCTTTCTTATAGGTCCTGGGCCTCAATCAGGCCTCCATCAGACCCAGTGGGCGTCACCACTTCTGGAGAAGACCCTACTATCTTGCATGACAACGAGTGACTGGTGAGCAGTTCAAGAACTGACCACACCAAAGATGTGTGGCAAAGTAGGATTTTGCTTTTCCCAATAGACATCTATGGCCCGAATACCAACTCAGAAAGCCTACCCATGTACAGCCCATCAGATTTGTTCGCCGACTGATGTGGAAATTCGGGGTTCTGACAGAGTGCTACACCGGCCTAAAGGTGGAAATACTTAAAGGATGTTTTGGACCTCAGGAAGCAAAAGGTCCTTATGTAGAATCAATCAATCCATCCAGTTGGCCGATTCTTGCCCACTGAAGCAAAATAGTGTCTCTTCTTCAAGTGGAGCCTCATAACTTTCACGAGATTTCCTTAAAAGTGGCTTCCTCATGAATCACAGAGGCTGAACCTAAACTTCCAAATGAGGTCTTTCAGTGACCAGCGGAAGAAAGGTTATAATACGCCAGAAAAACAAAGTTGTGTTACCACTGGGAATGAATTACGCCATCTTCTTGACAATCAAGACAAAAGATGGAGTACAACTTTTTTCTCGAGCCAGTGACCCAGAAATTGCAAGAGAGGGTTGGCAAAGATACTTGTGAGCGCCAATCTCAAATCTCGTCTGGGAAACCATCCACAAACAAGTTAACTCCAGACTAGCGATTTGGGGTTATAGACAGTCACTTGCTTGAGAACAGAATGGAAACTAAATAAAAATGATCAGGGGATTGGAGGAGAGCATCCTGAGAACCATCTTGGGGAAAAAAAAAAATCTCAAGGCAAATGTCTCCCACCAAGCACTTTGGCCTAACCCACAGGAATGGAAACTCTAAGGACTGCTCTTGCCAGAAGCAATCAGTCTAGTAGAAGCAGCGAGGCTACAGTTAAACCGACTAAATTGTGACCCTGATGAGGATCCAAAATATCTCAGAGCTGACACAAACATTTCTTTCATATTTCCTTGGTCTGTTTGAGCTTTTAAATATGGAATTCATATCTGGGATATAAGTCTTTCATTGAATCCCTCAAAGACCCTCCTTTCCAAAAACACAGGGAAGCCATTCCCAGAGAGAGCTAAAGGCAATAGGAGGTATATGTGATAAAGCCTTCTGCCTCGTTCTGAGGGAATCTAGTGGGATGACAAAGGGAGCAATGTACCGCCTCATGCTAGCTGATATGGGTCCTGAAGGCAATATGGGGAGGATCCGCTTGTCACCCCCCACTGAGTCCCCTTCTCAGTGGAGGGGTCATCACATGCTGCCAACTATGGACAAGGCTAATTTAAGAGTAATTGACATTCTACCTGAGGACCAGACACTGTTTGGGATCAGGCTCTCCCAAATGTCAGAGGATAGTGCTTTCATTTCCACTGGAGCAGGGGAGTGTGTAACTACTGCCCTTTAAAGGGAAGCGAGGATTGGTGGCTGTGCGGAACCAGCACTGCATACCTACTCGGCTCCTCTCGTATGGGTATAGGAATCCCATCTGAATCTGGCCTCCCATGTCCAGGATACCTATGTGCCTAGTTTGGTAGATCCTCTTGAGGAGCAAGTGGTTGCAAACCTGTGCGAAGGACAAAAGCTTTTGACTAACTAGATCAGTTCATGGAGGAAGGAATGGGAGATGTCACAGATGAAAACTGAGCATGATGTGTCTGTGGATGATAAACAACCACTATCTTAATAAATGTTTCCACAGGCCTCTAAATTCTGGCCACCAAGCGAGTCAAGTATATCTGTCCATAGTTCGTTCAACAAATAAAAAAATTTTTTTACATCACGAGAGCCACACCTCTACTTTTACCCAAATGGTGAGACTTGGTTGAGAAGAAAAACCTTTGGGACTCAGAACATGAAGTACCAGGTTAAAATCCTCCTTGAGAGTAGTCCTCATCAAAGCCAGAATATAGAATGGCTGCTGTAAATCCTGCATTTCTTGCGCGTGCTGGACTGCAGAACGCATGTTGATAAGCCCACAATTCCTTAGAGGAAAGACTAGGGCTGACAAATGAATATTGAAAGTCCTGGGTTGGGATCACAGAGAACCATTTGTAAGGTGATTCTGACCTTAATTTGTAACAGAATAACTGGCGTACCTGTACTCACCTATTAATAAGCTACCTGTTGGTGAACCAGAGAAAATAGTAATACATCTTACCACACACATGTGCGTGTCTTGAGAAATCCAGAGATAGTATGTGATAACACCGTGCCAGAGCATAACAGTGTGACTTAGCTCCAACCCAGAGTAAGTGTCTGGGCAGATCCACATGACCCTTTTTACCGGTAAAAAGAAAATGCCATACGTACCTGTCCAGCGACAGGTTGGGCTTCAAGGTACGATAGTTGTGAATAATACCATATGCACCAATTGATCTGTAGGCCCTTATCAGGGTAATCTTTATACTCGTACATATTAAAAACATAAATACATTATATTCACATTAAACATGGAGCGAAATGAATACACATTTGTATTGATGTTTGACAATGCATCTCAAAACAGAATCTTTGTAAATGAGAATGGCACCAATCTATTCCATGTAGGCCTAATATTCATCCCAATTCCTCACCTTAAGAAGCAGCACACAATTCTGGACATATATAAAGCATTACATAACCGATAAATAAATAGCAAGTGCTTATCACTTCAGTGAAGTGAAAGGGCAATCCCCTCAATGTTGGCATACTCCACAACTCATTTTTCTGTTTCACTTTTGCTCTCTCAATACTCCTCGTCCATTTCATAGGGGCATCAATAGTAAACACCAAGGGCCTCATCAGAAGTTGGGCAGTATTCTATCGGTAAAAACGCTGGGATATCGCCCAGCGCAATTACTGTTACCGCCCCGGCCAACCCCTGATGTGGCCCCAAGACTTGTTCACGGGGGTTCTAAACCAGAAGGTTGTTTGTGTTTCTGTCAAATACCTCACCCCTCAGGAACAAAAAGATTTGTAGGGGTTTGTTTGCAAACCTCACCCTGCCTTGTTCAAGCCTACAGTACTGCATAAAACACCCAGTGTATTACTGTTATTGCCTACTGTGTTAAAACCTAGGTAGCTGCAGACTACCACATCAATACAATAATAACACACACAGACACAAAGGACACAATGTTTAACTTTCTCGTCCACAGCTTTTTCCAAACTCAGTACCGTGAAAGAGAGCCACAGACCAACTGACCCAATGAGCTTAGCTTTAACTGCCTGTGGCGGAAGATGACACGAAAAAAACTGCAGCAGGAATAAATCATCTGACACGAAGGAGACCATCTGCGCCTTACCCTTTCACTCAGAACTGGGGAAAAAGAGAAGCGCCTGAATGAGTCCTTTGTGTGAACGAAACTCTTACTGAGCCCCCCACCCAGCCATTTAGGACAGAAAGAGGACTACCCTCTCCTAAGGTCTGTAAGAAGGTGCCTTGCTCTAAATACCTCATGTGACATCCAGTTTCGATTTTTAAGAGACACTGAAACGAACTCCAATGCACACCCGGTGGTCATTTAGCTTACCAGAAATAACAACAACACTAAACAGAATTCTCTGGTGAAGATAAGTGATCAGGTTCATTTGGTTGCCATCCAGCCAGTGCAGTTCAAAAGTCTCTGGGTGAACCCAGGGAGCCGCCAGACAAATTACCATGGAAGCTCCTGTCCACTCAGCCCAAGAGGCTCAATTCCCTGGGATCAGCAAACATGTGTATGTAAAGACAGCGGGAAGGCTTTGTTCTTGTAGGTTTAGGAGAGCACTACTTTCAGCCATCTTGACAGGGTTGTGTGAGAGGTCTTGTTCTCCTGGTCTCACACAAAGCAATAGCTAGCTTTGCCAATCTGCAAGTTCTTACCAGGTAGGTTCGGATGCCATGGCAATGTCAACAGAGTGCATCCTCTCTTTGAAGTATGGCAGCAAGGGAAATGGCAAGAAGTCGTTTTTTCTGTGAACTGTGGGATGAAGAGGCTATTCTAGGTAATGAAGAAGTCACCCTCTCCTGCTTACAACTTGTAGAAGTGTGGCCATCTCAGCCAAATGTCTGATAGAGGTCCTTGGTGCACAAGAAAGCAAAGAGGACCCGACCCCAAGAGGTTCCTGAAGAGCCTGCAGGAGCAATGCAAAATCCAAGCAAGGGTCAAAAGACCTAACAGGAGGTGTAGTGATGGGTAACCTTTGAAGGAGGAGGGATTCCATCACCCAGACCCCCTCAGGGGAGCAAAGTTACTTTGACAGCTGCCCACTGTGTATGCAAGGTTGGGATTGGCAGGTCCATCAGGACTTCCTTGAAAAGGAACTGGCGGGTGTCTGCAGTCCCGAGGGCGAGCAGTTATAGAAATCAGAATGTGAGAAGGTTGGGCTTGTATGGTCAATCAGGACACTCTAGTGAAGGAACTGGAGTGTGACTGCATTCCAGAGGGCGATCCGGTATCAAAATCAGAATGTGAAAGTATATGAATGAAGAGGTTGTGAGAGAGAAGCGTGTGTGAAGAGAGAAGGGCATAGCATTGGGGGGGGGGGCTGCTTACGGTCGGTGGGGCCTGTTAGACATCAGCAAGGATCCTGTAGTGGATTAGTCCCATTCCTCATTCTCGGGGCAACTAGTGGGGTGACTAGGCCAGCCGAGGGCCACTACAAGCTAGTTGATGATAGACCCAGAGGTGGTATGGGGAGATTCTCTGATCACTCCTACTCAGTGCCATCTAAGGGCAGAGGACCGTCACATACCACATTGTGCCAATTAGGGATGGTGTCCCCATAAGGGAAGCAGGCACTATACTTGAGCAGAGACTGCATGTGATCATGAATATGAGAGTCTCTCCAGCACCAATGCACCATGCTTTAACTGAAGCAGGGCCCTCTGTAACTACTGGACAGAGAAACAGTGGTTTTGCAGAGCTGGAAGTGCCTCCCTGCATGGCTCACCTTTCAGGGGGACAGGAATCCCAAATAAATGTACAGACGGAAAAAGAGGGACCTGAATTAGGGTAGGAAATTCAGCCAGCCACCCCATACCTTTAAGTATAGACAGGCTAAGGGACTCTACACTGGGCGCAAGATTGGGAATGACATCCAGAGAGAGGATTCACTCAAGTTCCACATCTGCACTGGACGCCATTCTCGGAGGAAGGCCAATCTCTACACCAGCTGCCTGAGGGGAAACATCCAAGGACTGCAGGCCAACCCAGGAGGATGAACCCACAGCCAGTTCTCTTCTCAGACAGCACACCCAAAAGCCCTTTTACCAAAGAGAGGCTGGAAGGCAAAAACCCAGCACAACAAGCGTACACTGCCCCAGTCTGTCACTGTGGGTTTTTGGAGTAGGAGCTGGAGACAGAAGTGGTTTTGGAGAAGACTGGAGGAGAGAGCAGCAGGACCTTGAGCTGAGGCAGAGACCAGGGTATCCCCCCATTACTGCGCATCTGCAGTTTTTTAATGTGAATCTCGCAGCAGTTATATATGGAGGTGGCTTAGGGTGATATGTTAGGTGAGGGGAGTATGGGGGACTGCGGGAGATCTGCCCTGCATATAATTGTGCAAAAAGAAAAGGGACATTTTCGCATTCAGTCTTTCCGATGCGCACTAATCACAAATATCCAAGCACAGAAGGCTGGAGTAGAGTTCTGTAAAGCTGTGCCACACTGGATCCTGGGTGCTGGAGGAGAGACCCAGGGGACCAAACTAAGGAGGCAAGATAACTAGGGCTGCTGGCAAGGTGCAGGGAAGGAACAAAGAGGATGACACTAGTCAGAGGAGGTAAGGTGGGTATGGTGGAAACAGTGCCCAAAGGGGAAAGTGGCAATAGTGCCCAAAATGGGGAACAAATACCTCATAATGACAACATAGCTGAAAGGGGTGAAGAAGGTGGGGCTAGGGACAACAGTCTCAAAAGGGGTGAAGAAGGAGGGGATACTAACAACTGTGCCCAAAGGGGCGATGAAGTTAGGGATAGTGAGAACGGTGCCTGAATAGGTGGGGATAGGGACAATAGTGCCCACAGGGGTCGTGAAGGAGGGGATAGTGACAGCAGTGCACAAGGGGTGAAGAAGGTGAGGATATCGCACACATGGATCATGAAAGAGTGGATAGTGACACCAGTGCCCAAATTGGTGAAGAAGGTGGTGATGTGACAGCAGTGCCCACAATTTGAAGGAGGGGATAATGACAACAGTGCCCACATGGGAGAAGGTAGGGATATAGAAACAGTGCTTAAAGCGATGAAAAGGGAGCAAACAGTGATAACAGTCCTCATTGAGGTGAAGGTGAGGATAGTGACAGACAGTAATGCCCAGAGGGGTGATGAAGGGGGTCCAGAGGATGCAGACTGTAGATCTACTGAATATAGGTGGTTACAGAAGTGGAGGTGCGAGGGGATGAAGCCTACCCTTCCCAACCTTTCTTATAGGTCCTGGGCCTCAATCAGGCCTCCATAAGACCCAGTGGGCGTCACCACTTCTGGAGAAGACCCTACTATCTTGCATGACAACGAGTGACTGGTGAGCAGTTCAAGAACTGACCACACCAAAGATGTGTGGCAAAGTAGGATTTTGCTTTTCCCAATAGACATCTATGGCCCGAATACCAACTCAGAAAGCCTACCCATGTACAGCCCATCAGATTTGTTTGCCCACTGATGTGGAAATTCGGGGTTCTGACAGAGTGCTACACCGGCCTAAAGGTGAAAATACTTAAAGGATGTTTTGGACCTCAGGAAGCAAAAGGTCCTTATGTAGAATCAATCAATCAATCCAGTTGGCTGATTCTTGCCCACTGAAGCAAAATAGTGTCTCTTCTTCAAGTGGAGCCTCATAACTTTCACGAGATTTCCTTAAAAGTGGCTTCCTCATGAATCACAGAGGCTGAACCTAAACTTCCAAAGGAGGTCTTTCAGTGACCAGCGGAAGAAAGGTTATAATACGCCAGAAAAACAAAGTTGTGTTACCACTGGGAATGAATTACGCCATCTTCTTGACAATCAAGACAAAAGATGGAGTACAACTTTTTTCTTGAGCCAGTGACCCAGAAATTCCAAGAGAGGGTTGGCAAAGATACTTGTGAGCGCCAATCTCAAATCTCGTCTGGGAAACCATCCACAAACAAGTTAACTCCAGACAAGCGATTTGGGGTTATAGACAGTCACTTGCTTGAGAACAGAATGGAAACTAAATAAAAATGATCAGGCGATTGGAGGAGAGCATCCTGAGAACCATCTTGGGGAAAAAAAAAAATCTCAAGGCAAATGTCTCCCACCAAGCACTTTGGCCTAACCCACAGGAATGGAAACTCTAAGGACTGCTCTTGCCAGAAGCAATCAGTCTAGTAGAAGCAGCGAGGCTACAGTTAAACCGACTAAATTGTGACCCTGATGAGGATCCAAAATATCTCAGAGCTGACACAAACATTTCTTTCATATTTCCTTGGTCTCTTTGAGCTTTTAAATATGGAATTCATATCTGGGATATAAGTCTTTCATTGAATCCCTCAAAAACCCTCCTTTCCAAAGACACAGGGAAGCCATTCACAGAGAGAGCTAAAGGCAATAGGAGGTATATGTGATAAAGCCTTCTGCCTCGTTCTGAGGGAATCTAGTGGGATGACAAAGGGAGCAATGTACCGCCTCATGCTAGCTGATATGGGTCCTGAAGGCAATATGGGGAGGATCCACTTGTCACCCCCCACTGAGTCCCCTTCTCAGTGGAGGGGTCATCACATGCTGCCAACTATGGACAAGGCTAATTTAAGAGTAATTGACATTCTACGTGAGGACCAGACACTGATTGGGATCAGGCTCTCCCAAATGCCAGAGGATAGTGCTTTCATTTCCACTGGAGCAGGGGGGTGTGTAACTACTGCCCTTTAAAGGGAAGCGAGGATTGGTGGCTGTGCGGAACCAGCACTGCATACCTACTCGGCTCCTCTCACATGGGTATAGGAATCTCATCTGAATCTGGCCTCCCATGTCCAGGATACCTATGTGCCTAGTTTGGTAGATCCTCTTGAGGAGCAAGTGGTTGCAAACCTGCGCGAAGGACAAAAGCTTTTGACTAACTAGATCAGTTCATGGAGGAAGGAATGGGAGATGTCACTGTTGTGAGAAACCTGAGGCATTTCTCCCAGGTTATTCCTGGGGATCCTTTGTTCAGGTGGCCAGGGGAGGGCCATTGCTCTTGGATCCTGAACCTGGGGGCGGACGAGCGAGGGAGGATGACCTGAGCACAAGGTCCTTGGGGACTATGAGAGACACGATCTCGGGTGAGACATGGTATTCCTCCTGTTCGGATACACCCCTACCCGAAATCCCCTCAGTTGTCATGGGATATTGTTAACTGAGTCCCATCATACCCCAGTACCTTTCTGTAAGGAAAAGGCGAAATCATCAGGGAAAACAAAGACCATCCCTAAATTCCAACATGAGTTTTAACCCTTTTTCCTCAAAACCCATTTTCAACAAACCTACATTCAAGCCCCTTTTCCTGACAAGAATCCACAACATCTTTATCCTTTTCTTGTAGAATACCACAATTCCCATAATCCCATTCCCCTATTTAAATACCCAAGGACTGGGATGAAAAAGAGGCAAATGGGAGTCATGAGGATTACCTCAGGAGGATAGCTCAGGATCCCGGGAGGATAGCTCAGGGGCAATGTGCTCGCCTTGGCAGCAAGACGACACGGAGCAACACAGGTTAGATCCCCGGGTCCGCGCTTAGAAACCTCTGGGTATTAAACCCGTTATAAATAACCTATCATATAATATCATAGGAATCCATGGGCAATGTATTCCTATGGGCTCCATGTTGTCCTGATAATAAGGTCAGGCAGAGTCAGGCCGGGAGGGACAACTACTCACACCTGACTCCAACCAACTCTAGCTGGCAGTATAAAAGCAGCAGCGAGAAACAGCATTTTGAGCAGGCTGGAATGCTAGGAGGTGCCGAGAAGTCAGAGGAAGACCAAGTGAGCTGCAGAGATCATGGAGAACTGGACGAGGAGGAAACCACCCAGACACTGGGCCTTTGAATACAGGGGAGGTTGCAGTGTGGAGAGGGAACTGTACCTCCAGGAGGCAAAACCAGGGGCAGCTGGGATCTCCTGGCGGTGCCACACCAGAGCTCCTACCCTGGCCGAAGCAGGCGAGCTCAGGTCTCTGAGGGGCAGGCGGTGAGACAATGACCTCAATACGCATCCCCATTGAAACTCCTGCAGCTCCTTATTGAAACTCCACATCCCCATTGAAACTCCTGCAAGCCATGCAGTGCTGTTTTGGGCAGCTGGGAAGTGGGAGCAAAATATACCACAATGCATTCTGGGACTGAAAGTCCAAAACTGGTTCTTTGTGAAAACTGAAAGGGGTCCGAACCCGACAGAGGGAGAACCCTAACAATGTTTGGGTAGAGTGTCACTGATGAAAGATTGGTGAAACCGCGAGAGAGGTGATCCAGATAAAATTGGAACATTTGGGAAGACAGGAAGAAAGACCCCCTTTTCTACATGATAGCAGAGTAGCTGGCACCACGTGTGTGGCTAGTCAATAGACCTCTGCCAGGAAGGTATACTGCAACTAGAACTTTTGAGATTGGATAGAAAGATCGAAGTGGTCCTGCGAGGGTCTAATGAAATCCCTAGCATAATCGAAAGTCTTTGATCCCAAGAAATGCCCAAGAGAATAAAAGATAGGCTTGCTCCCCAAACGAGGGGGGACTACAGTGTCTTTGAAAGCAAAAGGAGGCTGAGCCCGGCTGAGGAAGAACCCGGGGTGGATGATCCATCCGATGTGTGCTACAAGCGAAAGGAAGAGAACTTTGTTATTCTTTTTGGTGAACAAGACTTTCTTCGAGCGAAAGACTTTTTGTGCTGTTAAAAGACTCTGTCTTAGAAGGTCCTGCCGTGCCTTAGGGACTTCCTCCTCATGCTAAGAGAAGCCAGCGTGTGCTCTAGAGCCTTTTATTTTGACAAGATACCACTAGGACTGCGTTATTATTATTTGATGGTCGTAGCTTGCTGTAGATTTAGGATTAGAAAGGCGTTTTTCAAACCCTTTTAAGTGAATAAATACCCTTGAACTGTGATCACTTGTGGCTGTCGTTTTACTGTTGATACCATGGTTTCCTTACACTGTGAAGCCAATTCTAATGGAGGCCGGACACAGAGTCTGGGAGAAGGCAAATCCCTGACATAATTAACTAAATACTTGCTACTAGAGGCTTTTCTGTTACATATTAACTGTCCACACCCCACAACTTTCTACACCACATCTGAGACCGACTTCACTTTAGGCCTCCACCATTTATTATTTTGCACACTGACTCTACTCGTTCCCAAATAAAACTCTTAAAATAAATGTTTGTGTTTGTCTGGTCATTCGTTCCCACTCATAGATGTGACAGAAGTTACAGGGTCAACATTGGGGTCTGGAGGAGTTTTATCTGGCACCTGTTGATTTTTAGTGGGGTGCCAACAGATGCTCAATGTGTGTCTACAGGAGCTGAATGAAATGCCTGCATGACTTCAGTGGGGGCCTGATGGAGCTCCAACAGATGCTTGCAGGACCAATGTTCAGCAGTGGCTGCTTTTGCTCTTTTCGATGGTTGTAGGTGCTCTGTGGTGTTCCTTTAGGAGCTCAATCTGGTGCCATTGGGTTGCTGTAGGAGCTCAGTGTAGTGTTTGCAGGATGTCCATGTTGTTCCTACAGGAGACGGATCTACATGATCTCTGGACCTGTTAGTCTGGGTCGTGCCATCTGACCATTTTGGACCATCAAATGTGTGCGCAGTGTTTAGTGTTTTGGAAGTAAGCAGGTTTTGTTGGCCAGCCTGCACCATGTTCCGAAGGCACAGTGTTTCAATAGCACTCTAATTGATGAATTCCCTTCAGCATACTCAAGTGTTACACACATTCCTGGGATTAGTCTCTATTGGTATTTCGCCGTATGAAAGGGTTACAGTTAGTTTAATCTTCACGGCAACCGTTCTCTGTACTTGAAACTCATAATATTGAATCAGTCATATACTGTAGAAAGAAGTCACAGTTGCGACCTTGCTGATTATTAGAATCGGGCCATTCTGTGGCATGATCGGAGCTGATTCTGAAGAACTTTTGTTGGGACCATTGGCTTTTGAACCTCTAGGATAAGACTACAAATCCAATATGCAGCAGGATCTCATTTTGCCGAAGATGAAGGTTCCACTGGAAGTGTCACATACTAAAAATGTTGCTCCAGCCAATCCAATAGCTCTTTTCCAAAAATAAATAAACTTCCATGCAGTAGTGTCTTTGGTGAAACAGTTATGCCTGTAGACACTCACATGAACATGTAGAAAATTACAAAAGTTTTATTTTAATAAACACGTACCAACATCAAAAAACATATTTCATTGTGTGTAAAAAAAATACAGTGAGATACAACATTGATACCAATTGACCAAAAGATTATTATGAATAAAACTGAGTCCCCCTCATGTGGAACTTCGCACCCAAAACAACAGAAGCTTCGCACCCAAAACAACAGAAATCCCAAATATGAAAATCGTTATCTACCAATACATAGAAAGGAATTATTGCTTTACATTCCAACACTGATTAGTGTGTTACTAAATCCTACAATACTGCCCACTGGAAGTGTCTACTCATAAATGTTTCAGAGAGATCCTGCCACTAAAAGGTAAAGAAGCCTTTAGCTTCTGTCACTAATTTAGGGGACCTGTTTCAATCTAGCTTGAAACTAAAACGAGACCACAACTCGATTCGGGAGACAACCCATTTCAACCCAGACGTCTGTTCAGGAAACTGATCTTATCTCCAAGCCCACAGGAGCCCTGCTTTCTGGGCAACCTATGAGTAGCATGCTGGAAATGAGTCACTGTAGAACGATAGTTTCGAGGCCCCCCTTCCAGCGGGGGGCCTAACTAGAGATCGAAGACCACAAGATTGCTTGAGGGAGATCTACAAAGTGGGTGCTTATAACCTAAACCAAACATGGATTTTAGAACTGTTTTGGATGTGAGGTGTACATGCCCAAGGAAGGCGTCTTGTAACAGAACACCCATTGTTAGAAACCACCACCAAGAGTGGGGAGGACCTTTGGGAGGACACCAAATCAGAACATATATATCCTCTTTGTGACTTAAGCCAAGGAACCACCAAAGCTGGCAGAGTTATTAATTGGGAACTCAGAGGAAAGCCATAGACAAAATCCCTACAGCAAATATTAAGCCACAATCAATGTGAATCTGTATAGCCATAGCCCTCACACCTGCCTAGGTATCATCACTGTGGTCAACCTAGGGCAGCATCATCTTCTGATGTATTACAAAGTGAGATGCTTCTAGCAAGCAGTATTTCCCTGACTCTTGTTACCACCTCTAATGTACTCGGATAGTCATCAACGTGGCAATCAAACCCACCTGGTACCTCCATCCCTAAAAATTACCAAAGGGCAAGAGGAGTCTTCAGTGTGTCCATGGAACTATGTATACTTTCCAAGCTTCTGAATAGGGATCCAACACTGGCATTAGAGGTGCCACCTCAAAGTTGCTTTAATGTCTATGCTCCCAAAGAGAACAAACATTTGTGTCCATTCAGACCAATCCAGGACCAAGAGAAGTAATGGCCTGTCTATAAACTATCCAGAGAACGAGATTATAGTGGATTGAAGATTGAAAGAGGAGTCATGACAGGATACTTCTGGGCAAGCAAAGGGTATGTCTGTAGAAAGGCGTGATATATGGCAAAGTTAACTCACAGTTAATGCCACATGGGTGTGGAGATGTCACCTCCAGCTCCATGAGACTAGCAGAATATCGAGGCCAAGTCACCCTGTCCAGCATGGAGAGCTCAAAATCCGGAATCCATGACTCCCAGAATCCACGACTCCCAGAATCCACTTCTTGGTTGGAAAGAAAACCTGGACTGGACGCAAGCGAATAACCAATAGATCCAGAAGGAAAAATTCCAGGCAGATCCCTAGGATCAAGAAAGATACCAACAAATTCATTCCTAGCCCAGGCTACCCAGGCTTTGTAAACAGGCCAGGAATAGAAGGATTATGTCCCCCACAATACCCCTTTCCCTGTGAAGGAAACCCCAGACCGTACTAGAAGAATGCATTTTCTAGTTTTGACCCAGGAAAACTATAGGAAAGACCAAAATACCCGACAGGAGCACTGTCCCAACACCCACAGAGGACCTTTCCCAATGAATACTCTGAGGGACAGAAGAAAGCACAGCCCCTCCCTGCAGTGCAACCAATGGGGGAAATATCTACATATATATATATATTTGTGAAAGTGTGCTTGTATGTTTAAGGTTGGCTCCGCCCCCGTAACAGTTGATGGGCTGAAATTTTGGCACAAGGTCAGCATACTAGTCTGGGCTGTACTGGCGATAGCGAAATTTGACCAACCCCACACATTCACCCTGCACAGGGTGGGGTCCGGCCCTGTGTTATAGGCGGTTTTGGAAGATTGCTGTTTTTGCTATTGTTAGCTCTAGCCCCACAACAGTTGGTGGGCTGAAATGTTGGCCCCAGATCGGCATACCAGTCTGGGGTGTACTGGCGATAGTGAACTCTGACCAAGCCTACCCATTTGCCCTGCACATGGCGGGATCGGCCCTGTGCTATCATTATAGGGGACCTCGGGAGATTGACGGTTTGCGATTTTTCTAATAATAGGAAGTTAGTACACAAGGTTGGCATAGTAGTCTGGGGTGTACCAGCAATAGTGTAATTTGACCATGCCCACCAATTTGTCTTGCACAGGGGGTGGAGCGGGATCCGGCCATGTGCTATCAGTATAAGCGATTTCGGGAGATTGACGATTTTGCAATTTTCCAAAATAGGAAGCTCTGACACAATGAAACATAAACAAGCCTATAGCAGACGCCACGTGCATGTCAGCGACAGACCCGTGAAATGCCGGGTGGTTACTCTAGTCCACACTGAGCCACAAACAGGAGAGTCTTTTCAAAACAAGTGTTTTTTTCAGCCTTGTCAGTCCTCCAGGGTAATGCTCAGCACTCACCTGGAGTTTACAGAAACCAGCCACATCAAATCCCAAAGAGGGGGGAGCTTCCAGCAACAGACCTGGAGAGAGACCAGCAGCTGGCACCCATTCTAATCTGAAATCCAAGATGGGGGTTGTCCTTTTTAAAGACGTCCTCCAGAGCGGCAGGTCTACACAGTCTTCCTACCACTGAGCATTCTCAGACTTGTCATGTGATCACCTCACTCCCCAGCAACCTGGGATTGTCCATGACAGCCAGGCCATATATAAGACCTAACTTCAATTACAGCGGTGGAAGGGCGTTTTAGAGCTGCAGAATGGGAGTTTGGAGACAGAGAAGAAGCATTGGAAGCGGCTAAATGCAAGTTCAAAAGTAAGAAGACTGGAGAGAGGTTAACAGCGAGCACGATAGGAGCTGGAGGTGATGGAGAGCAAATAGGCAATAAATAGCAAGGAAGGAGGTGTGGAGGAGCACCAAAAGGAGTAAAAGAGTTTGAGGGAGAGTTAAAGGAGGAGAGGAAAGAGGAAGGTGACATGGGAGATTGACAGTCGCAGAGAGGAAGTGGAGTATTTTAAATAGGAGGTTGGAGGTGGCGTCAAGGGAAAGGAAGAGGAGTGTATTAAAGGGGTTGGCAGTGTTACCAAAGGAGAACAGGAAGAGGATGCGAAAGTATTATGGAGGAGGTTGAAAGGAGAGTTATGGAGGAGTGTATTCAGGAGGAGGTTGGAGGAAAGACAGAGGGGGAGGTTGGAAGAAGAGTTAAGGAGGAGGAGTAAATTAAGAGGGAGAAGGTCAGATGTGAAGATCAGTAAAGAATGGTAAGGCCACCCTGAGCCAGCCAATGGGGTGTGACAGGATGCGTGTGGAGGTACGATCACATGGTGGATCATGGAGGAAGTGAAAGGGAAAAGGGGTGTAGGGGAGAGTCAAGGAGTTGAACCGGTTCTCGTAGGCATGAGACTGTTGTGACTTGTTGAGGATGGAGACGAGAATAGGCTGTTGGAGACTAGAACCTGGGTCCTGATGATGGGAGTCGGCAAGGAGAAGCATGCTGTGCCCATAGGACAGCTCTGGAGGACATCCTCCTGGTGTAACACATTCTTACACAGTCTGGCCCTGACAAGTGCCAAGGCATTGCATGAAAGCGCACATAGGGCCCAAGATCAAGGTGAAGGGAAGTCCGACTAATGAGAATGAAAAGCCAAGAAGATGATTAAACAGATCAAGGAGTCGAGAAGACTGATTGAAGGGTAAATGATGCGGAAAGGAGAAAATGCATGTAAGGGTCCCGTGAAGTGTTACAACTCCGGTGACTTTTGTTTGACTCACAGAGATTTCTGTATGAGAATTTTATTTGTGCCCCAGTGAGATTAGGTGGAGAAGAAAGCCATCCTTTTTCAGTGTTGCGGGAATCACTCAAAGAACTTTCCGCCATCTTAAACAAACCACTTGAAAATAACCTGGTGTGTCGTGTCTTATATAGCGTTCGTTACAGTATTCACAATCAACAGGTAGGATAAAAATGAAGAGTCGCCCTCCTATTATGCCACCAGGAGAGTCGGGCAGAAAGCCCATTCGTGTCGCCATTTGAAAATAAATTCCATAGAGACTCTATGGATGCATTTCACCTGATCCATAAAGGAATGCCAATGCAGCCCATCCCTGAGGCAACACACTTCAATGCCAGGGCATCTCACCGGAAATGCTCATATTATGTTAAATCTAAAAGTCACCAAAATATGGAGACAACCGTTCTTAAAATCAAAAATAAAATGTCAATATTTAAATGATAAACAGTAACGGGGAATAAGGCATACGAAAAAACAGCAAAATAAAAGTACTGGTTCTAATCTGTCCACACACCAAACAGAACAGAATTACCTACCTATCGCCGCTGATCACAAATCCCTGGATGTTCGAAGAGGACAACATATGGAATAGACTAATCTCAGGTGAAGCCACCCGGTGGACCATGGCCATGGCAAACCTCATTGGATTGGCTTTTAAACAGATAAACGAAGCTATTTCATCACTACCAGCTTAAGGAGCTCCTGGACAATCGCACTTGAAACGCACTTACAGTCTGTGAAAGGACGTACTTCGATCTGTAGAAAAGCCAATTTTCGAAGATTTTCGAAGAATCTCGGAGGGTTAAATCTGCCGATCTTTTTGACAAAATTACAGGTTCAGCCTGAAATAGAAGTCAAAAGAATAAAAAAAAAAAAAAAAAAAAAGTACTAAAAAACGGTAGAGGAATGATGGAAAAAGGAAAATGTCAGGCCGAAGTGTTAGCTTACCTTCGTTCTGTAATAAAGACAGAAGGACTATAATAAAAATTTAAAAAACAACTAAAAGGCAAAACATGTCCCAGAGTTTGCTGCGATAGCTCGAGGTAAAATAGCTCAGATAAATGGCAGAATTGAGTTGGGCTTGTGGTGAGATGCCCTTCATTAAAATGCCATGCGTGTGTGTCTGCCCCGAAAGTCTGCATACACTTTGTACAAAATGCACTCTCTTGTATTATTGTCATCAATGGAAATTCTTTACAAATATCGCGTGCTTCCAGGATGGACGCTGCAGAGATCATTTAGAAAAACCTCCTGCAGGCCGCGCTTACTCACACTTATGAGGGGGCTCTTTCTTTTTCAGACTTGTTGCCATTCCCAGTCATGTGAATGTTAGATACAGAAAGACTGCAGGAATTTTCTGGAAAGATGTCATTTGACAGGGATAGCAAGATGCAAAAGCCTAGATATCAGAAAGTGGAAAACATTTTTTTTAAATACATAGCTGGGACGAGGCTCTGAGCAGTTAGTAACTGGTAGCTGGACAAAAACCAGGGACGTCATTTCACCAAAATGCCAGGAGTAGCAGAAGTGACATCACACGACTGATGACCTCTGATGACATCACAGGAAGCAATGTCATTTGACCCGATTCCGAAGTGACATCACAGGAAGCGATAGAACACAACCTTTCACCCCTTTACAAAACAGGACGTGGCCTCACATAGCATTGTTCCGAATTACACTATAAATAATATGGTTACGATATCACTATAATGTGATATACATTTCATACAAGAATGGATCACCATATGTATCGTTAATATCAGTGTGTATTGGCCCATGTTACCAAATTACTGTGAATGCAAGCAGACGTCCAAGGCCAAATGATAATGATGTGTTCTTATATAGCACTTATGCTTAAGCGCTTCATATAGAACAAAATTAAATACTATATCACCCAACCAGTGTTGGTCCTCCTTTATCGACCTCAGAAGGATAAAAGGCTGAGTTGAGGTGTTTAAGAACAGACTAAATCAGTGACTCACCCCCTGAAGTGTGCCTAAAATAAACCTTTAATGAGTCTAGCAATTATTGTATAGAATTCCACAAAGACACATTATTTGTTATTTCTATTCTTTCTTATTTAGGGTCACTGCTCAAAGTGTTACACTTTTGTTACCCCCTGTTTTTTTTAAGAGGTCTGAACAAGATAGCCAGACACACCAGAAATAAAGAGCCACATGGCACTGGCCACAGCCCAGGAGCTTTCATTAAAAAAAAGAAAAACGTGTAAAAAAAAATTTTTTTAGGGTTTAGCAAGAGAGACCTCAGGGGTCGCAGCTGCGACCCCCCAAATGATGTCCCTGACAAAAATAGCAATATGATTACTATCTGAAATGGCATATCTCTAATTTATCTTGGAACAAAAGGAACACATGTGTGTGGTGTAATGTTTTAATGTTGCAATGTTAATTTTTGGTTTTGGCGCTTGGTGGCGTTAGCCACCAATATCACCAAAACATTGGCACAGTACATTTTTTAAAAAAAGGAGAAACTGGAGCAGTGTATTGCCAACGCTTGGTGATGAAATGATCGAAGCACCATTCGGACTTTGGCGCTCTGGCTCACTTTTGCCAGCCTGCTGCTGTTGCCGGGGAGCTGTGTGCACTATTGAAGTAGGAGCAAAATGACTGCACTTAACTATGTGTCCTTTAGATTTTCATTTGGATGCACCAATGCTTTTGGTCGGTTAAACTCCAGTCGGACTATGTTTAAAGTCTGCCGCGGAGTGATCTTTTCCTGATTAGCCTCGCGTTCACCTTTGTCTGGTTTGATGGGCAGAGCTACCTGGGCTCTCTTCTGGGAGCCTCCCCTGCTGGTTAAGGCCCACATCCTGCCCAGGGGACCTGAGCCGCCCTCCTTGCATGTATTTGGCCCGGTGCGTCACGTGAGTTCGGTGCCCGATAGCCGCAGATCCCCACCTGCTACCATGAGAAGGCTCCGTAAGTGTACTGCTTTCTGCCCACAGGATGGGTCCACACTGTCTACACGCAGGTCGACTCCTGGTCTCCGGGGGCAACATCATGTCCCAGTTTTAACTTCCACATGTAGCTACACATCCACACCATTGAGGACGCGGGTGTGTCTCCAGGTCTTGGGGGAGTTGTTATGTTTATTCCACCCCACCGTTTTTATATCACCTGACATGTCCCGGAGTTAGCAAAAGGCGAGATGGAGTCTCTCTAAAAGCTTGGGTGTGCAAATGAGGCAGCAGCGGGCTCAGGGGAGAAGACCCACCCAGCCCATCCTAGTGCGGTACCCGTCAGCCTGCATTGAGGACTGTCCTGTTATTCTTGGAGCACATCTTTCGATATTTTGGAAGTTTACCTCTGTGCGTAATAAATTGCGTTATAGTTGGAATTTGCACTGTATTTATTTGTATGGTAGTATTGTGGTACGGCACGCCTAAGGAGCTCCGGCAGACCCACAGGCTCTGTCCCAGTCTGGCTCCATCTGATGCTACTCTGCCAGTGCATGCCAACACTAGACAGAATGACATCCATCACTACACTAAGCACATCTGGTAAGCTTCAAGCACCAAGCAAACATTCTCAGAACACATTCCAATCACAAACACTTCCACAAAATGCTCTCTCAACTCGCGCACATTCCACGCACATGGCACGCACGCGCTTAATAACTTGCAGATACCATACAATGGCTTTTTCATAAGTAATGTGGTTTTGCCATGCAATCGCGCACTTCTGAAATGCTGCTGCAAAAAAAATGCGTCCGTCGGAGCCTGGAGCATGCTCCATTTCCCTTGTCACACTCCACCTCGCACCTATTTGGAGTAATTGTTGCTTAAATGAGCTTTTCCAGTGCCACACTAGGCCTCGACCATTACTCTGGTATTTGCAGTGGCTATAAAATACACGCTCTCCCCCACATATTTACACGCACATTCATGCAATTATGTTGGCGCTCTTATGCCCACCAGGGCCTGCTTCTACAGCATGCACAGACTACCGTGTGACCAACAAACATTCTACATAACTTACGCTGTCAAAACACATGTATTCCTTTTTAAAATCCCTCCTGTAAATGGAAAGTGGTATGTTTAGTCTGCTAAGTGTACAACACTACAGCAAGACCCACTTATATACCATGCCATTGCCCCCCTCCCTCCAGCTGATATTAGCTCTGGACTCTTCAGGCTCTGTGCATATAATGGGGGCCCGGATTGGGGAGGGAGTGGGAGCAGGATACGGGTTATATACATTAAGCATAAGATATTTCATCTAAAGGTCTATGAAACAGCCAAATGTGCTCAGATAAGCGATATAAAAAAAGATTTCCATCGTCCTCCACCACCACCGTGCCCCTATTCTTCTCCGCCCTCTGATAGTGCTTTGACAACGAAAGGCGTAAGTATTAAGCGCTATACAAGAATACCGATTTGCATACGTACGTGCGTCCATGTCATATCTGCGTTATGGGCATGAGTAGGGCTTTAAGGGGGCCTAAATTGCACTATTAGTAAATATGAGCAACTCTAAAGTCATTCTTTTTTTTAATAATAGCATGATATATTAACATAAGTTATGAAGTGAATCAGAATCCTTACACAGCTGCAGATAAGACACAGTGCAATTCATTGATTTGCCCAGGATCACACAGTTTGGTTGTACCAAGCAGATGGTGTTACAATATGCTTTTAGTATGTAGGCCAGACCACCCGTGTGCATTTTTCATGTTCTTCTTAAGGCCACGCCCATCAAGTCTTAAACCAACCCGTCAGGCAAGCCACGCCCCCCACTTAAAGCACTGGGTATGACTACATGTTTGCCTTGCGTTTGGGCCCAGTTTCCCTCCATCTCAATTTAATAATAATAATTTTGTTTATTGTGATATAATCCAACATGTGGACTTTACACAACATAAAATTCTAATATACAAAATACAGAAAGTAAAATACAGATATGCAAAAATACAGATAAAGAGTACAAATAAAAGTATAGAAAAATACAGCTCTGTGCGACACAACAACAACAACATCACACTGCCTCATATAATTCTATGATACTAAGCCCTTACAGGCACTTGATGTATGTTTACTTCAGCGAACCAATGCAGCCATAGAAATAGAAACATAACATTGAAATGTGACTGAGATAAGGTTAGTGTACAATGCGCAACTGGACATTTCAGTGGCCTTACGCTCGATTCATTGTCATTGCTTGAAGCTTTGTGCATGAAGTCAAGGGTCTTTCTTATATTATCTGCCCCTTGTCTGCCAGGGATAAATCCGACCTGATCGCCATGCACCAGGTAGGGGAGATGTTTAGCTAGCGTGTTGGCGAGGAGCTTCGCCTTGATCTTGACATCTGTGTTTAAAAGGTAAATGGGGTGATAAGTTTGGCACTGAGTAGGGTTTTTTCCCTCTTTGGGAATGACCACGATAAGGGCCGACATCATGGATTGGGGGAGGGATCCTGTTTCAAGAGCAGCTTTGAATAATTTGGCCATAAATGGTGCCAAGGTGGAGCGGAAGGACTTTTAGAAGCGACCTGTGAAACCATCATCCCCCGAAGTGATGCCTCCTTTCAGGGTGCCAATGGTGTCTATATCTCCTGAGGAGTAATTGGAAGTTCAAGGGGCTCTGCTTTCTCAGGAGGGAGACAGGGAATGGATAGGGAATCAAGAAAAAGTTCATCAGTCCCATCCCTGGAATATTCCGATGTGTATAGCCGCTCGTACTATCAGCGGAACTGTTTCTGCTATTGAGGCATTACTTATGCATTTCTCTCCTTCAGGGAAGCAGAGAGAGTCCACTCTCGTGTTGTTTCTAAGTTCCCCCATCCTCCAGGAAAGTATCTTGTCTGCCTTTTATCCCCCTTTTCCATATACCTTTGTTTTAAAAACGCAAGTTTCCTTTCTGTCTGACCCACTAGGAGAGTTGCCAGTTTTGTCTTAAGCTGTTGAAGCTCCGCCCATCTGCCCGGGAACATTTTGGATTTTAATTTCCCCCCGGCCAGATAGCGTCTATTTTCTCTCTTAATTGTTTCTCCTCACTTTCTCGTTCTCTCTTCCTCCTCGAGCCCATCCCCATAAGGACACCCCTGATTGTAGCCTTAAACGCGTCCCAGACCACCATTACGCCCACCTCCCCATTATCGTTAATTGCAAAATACTCTTTTATGGCGGTCCGAAGGGTCTGCGAGAGCTCTTTATCCTGCCGCAGGAGGTCATTACATGACTTACACGATCTATCAGGGGGGCGCGGAGGGATTCCTATACAGGCTCTAACCAAGTCATGGTCTGACCACGGGATAGGCTCAACATTAGGGTTGGATATTCGTTCCCTAAGTGAGGTGTCCACCAGAATATAATCTATCCTGGAGAGGGTTGCATGGTGTTTGGAGAAGAATGTGAAGAAGGGGTCGTGACCCTGCTGTGCCGTATGCGAGTCAGAAAGACCTAGTTCCTCGTTGGAAAGTGGCAGCCATCTTCCTCTGTGCATGGGTATCCGTGTGTGGGTTTGCTGACCTTCTGTCGCTCTCGGGGTTGTGAACCATATTAAAGTCGCCACCCACCAGTAAGGTGCCCTCTGTAAAGGCCATCATTTTCGTTTTCATTCCCAAAAGTGATCTTGAGCCTCGTTTGGGCAATATATAGAAACTGCTGTTACCATACTGTCCCTCACTTCCCCCTTAACCATAATATAGCGCCCTTGAGGGTCAGTGCACTGGACTTTAGGAGGGAAATGGGCCTTGGGAGATAGTAGGAGCGCTACCCATCGTGTTTTTGCTAAGTATGAGGCTTAGAACGTGTATTGTATGGATTTAGCTCTTAGCACTGGTTCTCTCCACTTTACCCAGTGCCTCTCCTGGAGGAAGAAGAAGTGTAACTGGAGACTGTTAAACGCTCTAACCACCAGCGATCTTTTATTAGGAGAGTTTAACCCACACACATTTAGTGACCCCAGCATCAGTGTGTGGTTTGTGTCATCAATCAGGGGGATGAGAACCTCTTAAGACCATTCTCTGGGTGCACATTATACCCACCTCCCCGCTTTGCCTCCATAAGCATTGGTTGCATATAAAAGAACCTGTCCCCTTGCAAGTCCAATCATTGCTTGGTAGTAGAACCAGAACACAACTCCCCACACACCCTCCTCACCCCACTGAGCGCCTGGACTGTCTGCGACAGAAGGATCACCGCTGGGCCAGGCTACCATTGACTACCCCCTCCGGGCTTTCAAACACCACATAGTAATTTCTAAGAGCCCCCCCTTAAACTAAAACATCAAGCATTGCCATTCGCCCCCCACATCATGAGAGGGGCCTAAAGACACCTCCATTTCCCCACCAATAGAAGCAAAAATAGACAAGATCTGAAAGACCCCACAGGGGACCTCCGTTGTGCAAATCAAGATCAAAACCCTCCAACCCAGGCAAATCAACTCAGGCCGAGCAAGCGGTCCAGTCAGTCATTGGAGGATCTGGGGGAGGCCGGGGCGACCCTTCTGATCTTTCTGTTACCACAAATCCTGCGTCTCTCAGTGAAGTCCTTGGCCTTTTGGGTTCCGGTTAGCTCTTTCCCCCGATCAGCTCGCTCCGCTTCCGTAGAGGGGTCACCCAGGAGTTCCTGGGTCACTCTATGTATGTCGTCCTCCGTGACCAGGGTGTACTTGTAGCCTTCAAGTTCAAACGAGAGCGAGAAAGCTTATCCCCACCTGTATCTCACAGCCTTGGGTTGAAGCATTTTTGTCAGGGGGGCACACAGCCGACGTCTTGCCAGGGTGAAGTCTGACAAGTCCTAATAGATCGAGATTTGTGCACTTTCCCAGTTGATTGGGCCCTTCCTCTGTGCGAGTTGCAGGATCTTGCTCTTTTCAGAAAAATAGTGGAACCTCACCAAAAAAGATCTGGGGCCGCTGCTGTTGGCCCCTGCCTTATGCGCTCTGTCGATCGTCGGTTCATTGGTATTGCCTTCTTTGAAGAGTTCCCTGATCACGGCGTTGACTGCTTTTATGATGTCTGCCTGAGTCTCGCCCTCTTGTTCTGGAAAGCCCAGGAATTTCAGGTTACAGCGGCACTCCCTTTTTCCAAGTCGTCTAACTTTAGAGTGCACTTCTCTTCTCTCTTTTCCAATTCGTCAGGCGCATATCCATCTGGGTCTCAAGGAGGTCCATTGAGGTGCGGTTTGCTTCCAGAGTCGAACTCAGTCGTTCATGGTGTCCACTTTCTGATCCAGGGTGTCTAGCCTTTTGCCAATGGCCGCTCTGAAGCCACGGATTTCCTCCAGCAAAGCTGCCATACCTTTAGAAAATGAATTAGCATCCAGTGGTTCCGATTGCTTCGGGGTGGACATGTTGGAGGGCACAGCGCGAAGACTTGCCGTGTACCGACATTTTTGGAGGGATTCGACCCAGTCCATGAAGACACCGCTGGCACCAGGGCTTATTCTGAGTAGCTTGTGGGGTACGTCTGGAAGAGGACACCCGACACCGCTAGTGTATGCGGTGGTGAGGTGTTGAGGGATCTCATGGGAGACCACACGTCAGTCTCAGCCAGGTGCGGTGTTGAGGTGAGTGGCAAGGTCACACCTGGCGCTCTGCGCATAGGTGTCTCTTGCAGCAGTCAGCAGTCCCCTCTCCTTTCCCCCAGGATGGGGAATGGCTCAGAGATCCCACCTTTCCCAAATCAGATGTTTACAGTGGGAGTGGAGTATCCTTAACACATCTTGCCAGGGGGCCGTGCGTCCCCTTACCCTTAAAACAATCGCCATGGAAAGCAAAACCCTCTGTCCGCTCCGGGTTACACCCGGCAGAGGATGGCCATTTCGAAAACACATGGATTTGATGGCAGGGATGCCAGGCCAGTGCGATGAAGTGTGTGCCGCTGGAGGAAAGCAAACCCTTTGGTGTGGAGTCCGGGGGCTAGGTAGACACTTCCCGGGATGCAGCGACAGATCTCAGCGGGGGCGCCGCAGGGGTAAGGCAGCAGAAGCAGAGGCTAAGTGAGAAGCTGTTGAGGAGGGCTACTGGGCTTCGGATCAATGCAGTCCCTGTGTGCTTCTGTGTACCAAAGCAGGAAGTCTGGTTGTGAGCGTTTTGCTTTGGAAGACGCCAGGGCGTGTGTTGTCTCCACAGGGGTGGGTGCCGTGGAAGTCTAGGAAACGGGTTCCCGCCAAGTGTAGCCCCGCATCTGCGCCCTGCTTGAAAGGGCGAGAAGCGCCCTGGATCCGTATCGCAGTTCAAGGTGGAACAGAGCGCCCCAAGGCTCCGGCGGGTGCTTTCAACAATCGAGATCAAGGGCTCCCTCAGCAAGAGGTATCAGGTAAATGGGGGGTTTGCCTCGTGCAACCCTTGTAGCCTTCCAGCCACCATCTTTGGCACCGCCGGGGCCAGTGCTCCTTGCCCGAGGGAGAGGGGAGCAGCAGGGGTCAGCCGGAGGCAGCAAGGGCGGACCAGGGGAGCGCTCGAGCTCCGCTCATCTCTGTGGGTAGCTCCTCTTCGCCTGCTGTTTCCCAAGAAGATCTTGGTGGGTCGTCCCGCAGGCCGGGGCCTCGCGAAGCCAGCAGAGGGGAGGAATGGGCAGCGGGCGACCCGCAGAGGCTCGGCTCGGGGGGGGCGCACCGGGCGCTCCTCTTCTCCACTGTGACCTGGGTCCTTGGGAAGAGAGGAGGCACTGCAGTACAGTGGCAATAAGAGGTAGAGAGGCCTTTTGGTCTTCAGAAGGGTGCGCTGGCAAGCTCTGACATAGCCGCCGCGCGGAGAGGGAAGCGCAGGGACTCTGCCTCCTTTTTTCGGAAGTTCGTATCTCTGGATCCACAGCACCTCGGAGAGTCTGAGTTGTTTCCTTCGGTGCCCCGGTGATTCAGATGGCCTCAGGGGGGCTAGGTCTCCATTCCTGGAGGGATGTGAGGGGCTCAGTCCCTTTCAGTCGGACCCAGAGGAGGAGACTGACCGAGATGCTTCACAACATCTCAGCACCTCCTGGTGGCTCAATCCTTTGCATTGACATTTGAACGTGGCGAAGTGGACTACCGAGTGACCAGTGGGAAAGAAGCCCTTCCGGTACTCCAGGTCATCAAAAGCGAAGAAGAGGCTGGGGTCTCTGAGGGGGCACTGGCAGCACCCCTGGAACAGCAGCAGAGGCCCCTGGGGCCGCGGGCCACTAAGAAGAAAATGCAAGGTGGCAAAAAACTGTTATACCCCTCCCCGAGAGGTGAAGGGGGAAGAGAAGTGACAACTACAGTGCCTCTAACCAACAAATTCGGGGGATTATAAGTGCATTACTCCCGCCGGGGAGGGGGGTGAGTTGTTATGGGGACCAACGGGTGGACAGTGTTTTCATCCTTAGCGGCACACCCTAGGATGAGCGTCTCAGAAAAAGTAAAATTCAGGGGGGCTGGGAGGGGGAAACGGGGTGGACACACAAATGGGTACATGGACAGGCACACCAGATGGGATACTGTGCCTCGCAACACAGCAGGGCCAAGAGGGGATGCTATGGCTCGAAATGGTGCTCCCTAATACTGAAAGCCAGGTGGAAGCTCTCAAGATAGTCTCCTTGAACATGAAGGGCTTCAACTGCCCCACGAAACGCTCCTTACTGGGGAGGGAACTGAGAAACTGCCACTTAGATGCTCTACTAGTACAAGAGACCTGAACGGTCCTAGGGGAGGAGAGATGCATCCCGGGGACCCACACTGGGCAGGTATTCTGGGCCTCGGGCCTGTTCAAAAGGGAGGAGTGGGGATCATATTGAACCAGAGGCTTAGGCTCTCGGAATCAGTGGTCAGGGGTAGAACAGACGGGAGGGCACTTGTGGTCTCAGGGTTCATAGATGACACCAGAATAACCATAGTGTCTATCTACTGGCCAGACACTGGCCAAATGCAATTCCTGAAGGAGGCCATGAGGGAGATCATGGACAGAGCAGAGGCCCTCCTCATTATAGGGGGGGACTTGAACATGTGGGCAGATAGGGAAATAGATCACAGTGGCGGGCACATCCCGGTAGGGAGCAGAGGTGGGGCCGTGAATAGAGGTCTCACTGACTACATGTGGAACTAGGGGCTTGTTGATGTCTGGAGGGATTTCAATCTGACAAAAAGGGGGTACACCTTCTATTCGCCGGTCTGTGGCTATAGAACAAGAATAGATTACTTATTTATGGAACAACAATATCTCAGTAGGGTGAGCTGCTGCGAAAACTTCCCGATCAGCTGGTTAGACCATGACCCAGTAGAGATGGAAGTGGTTCTGTCTGGTTTGAAACCCAAAGAATCGCTCTGGCGATGTAACAACCTCCTCCTCAGAGACATCGTCTTCGTCGATGATATGAGCGAGGCCATTGCAGAATTCTTTCTAATCAATGACACAGGAGATGTTGAAAGGGGAATGGTATGGGACGCTGCAAAAGCAACCTAGAGGGGCCTTCTCATCAGGGAAGGGGCTAAGAACAAAAGGATCAGGACCCTGCAGTCCAGCAATCTCAGAGGAGAAATCAACCTCCTGGAAAAGGTAGAGGGAAAGGAAGCGGGGAGGAGGGAAGAGGATCTGAGGGTGGCCAGAAGTAAGCGCCAAGGACTAAAAGACATAGAGATGGGAAGAGTACTCACTAGTCCCCAATACCTGAAACAAAGATATTATGAGAAGGGGGACAAGGCGGAGGCAATTCTGGCTGTAAACCTAAGAGGGCAGAGAGGTGGGTAGCTGGGATCCGAGGAGAAGGGGTTCAGTGGCTCTCATAGGCAGGAGCGGTATCAGGGGGATTCGCAGCTTTCTACGAAGAACTGTATAGTAAGGAAGGAGTTGTAGATGAAGATAAGCTGGGTGAGTCCAGCTCCCGAGACTCGGGCCAAGAGAGTCCCTCGAACTGGACAAGCCAATCATACATGCTCAGTGCGATATCGGGCCTAAAATTGGGAAAGCACCCGGGGAGGATGGCTACACAGCGGGGTTCTATAAGACCTTTGCCGGACCCCAGGCGCGACACCTAGCATCCCTATTCACCGGTATTATGGCTATCGGGAGGGCCCCCCCATCATTTGGGAAGGCACTAATCACAGTCATTCTGAAGGCGGATAAAGATCCTGCAGACTGTAAATCCTACCGACCCATTTCCTTACTTAACGTGGACGCAAAACTCTTTACAAGGATACTGGCCACAAGGATGGAAGGCCTTATGCCAAGACTGATCCACTCGGATCAAGTGGGTTTCATCCAGTGCAGACAAGGGGCAAGACACTCCACCTTATCAGAACGGCAGCGGGAGAAGAGGGGAGCCCGGTACTGGTAGCCATAGATGCAGAGAAGGCCTTTGACCGGGTGGAATGGGATTTCCTTAAGGGGGTACTCAAGAAATGTGGCTTTGGCAGGGGAATCCAACATGGCATTCAGGCTTTAGATGAAGGCCCTTCGGCCATGGTTACAATGAATGGGTGATTCTGTCACCTCTGCTCTTTGCACTGACCATGGAAATACCGCGGGTGGAGGGCATTAAAGTAGGGGATAGGGAATTTAAGCTTGGGCTTTACGCTTTACGCGGATGATGTAATGCTCCACCTGAGGCACCCCACCCAGTCCATTCTTGCAGCCATGGAGGTGAACGGAGAATTCGGGAGGTACTCAGGGTTCAAGGTAAACATTGGTAAATCAGTAGTCTTCCTGTTCGCTCCTGACATGGCCAGGAAAATTGAGGAATTGGAGCCCCTGGGGCTGCAGATCCAGTTAGACGGGCTGAGATATTTGGGGGTTAAAATTGTCCATCCGGGCCAGGACTTGGGCCAGGCCAACTACCCACCCTTGTTTGAAAAATTATACTCTGAAATGGAGACCTGGGGGAAGGGGCAACTGTCGTGGATGGGGAGATTAAACGCAATAAAAATGAACCTTCTCCCAAGGGTGTTATACCTGCTCCAGATGCTCCCAATAAGTGCACCGGCGGAACACCTGAAAGAAGCTAGGAGACACATTATTAGGTTTCTTTGGCAGGGCCGGAAGCCCAGGGTGGGCTATGAAACAGTGTTTCTGCCCAAGGACAGGGGGGGAGTGCGACTCCCAGACTTGATGGCGTACTATAGGGCAGCGCAACTTAGAGCAATGGTCCCGCACCTGAGGGAAGACCCCGATAAACCGTGGGTCTTTCTGGAGAACCAACACCTGCTTTCGGCAACGGTGGGAGAATGGCTCTGGATCCCTAGGAACCGACTCCCGAGATACATTAGAGAACACCTGATTCTGGGGCTATATTGGGAAGTAATGGCCTTGGGAAGATGGGGGGAGGGGATCACTACCTGGCCCTCCCCGATGAGTCATATCTGGGCGAAAACCTGTTAGAGATGACATACCAGAGTTTGAAAGCTATCAGTCTTGGTTTGAGGCAGGTCTTGTCAGGGTGGGCTATTTGGTCCAAAATGGGGGCTTCATAAGTATTCAAAAGCTGGAGGAGGCATTGGAAATAGGCAGTTTGTCGGTTCTCCTATATCTCAGGCTCAAGGGGATATTTATGTCCGACAAATGGAAGGAGTGTATCCAGAGGGAACTCACACCAGTAGAGGAAGTACTTGATGGGTATGCAGACGTGAAAGGCCTCATTTCATGCCTCTATGGGGCACTCTTGGAACACAAGGTAGGGGCTACCAGGGGAATCAGATCTCGATGGTGAGGGACCTGGGCGAGGAGTTGGGAGATAACCAGTGGCAGCAAATGTGTAGACGAGCATTCAAGACTTCTATCTCATGCCAGTATAAGTTACTTGCAATAAAGCTGCTCCACCGGTGGCAACATGACCCAGTCCGTCCTTCTAGAATGTTCCCAATGGTAGACCCCCACTGTTGGCAGGGATGTGGATCCAGGGCGGTCTCCTGGCACATGTGGTGGGACTGCCCCACAGTCCAGGTGTTTTGGTCAGAGGTCCTTGGTTGGATCAGGGAGGCGGGGGGGGGCACACAACCTGGACCCCCTGTTCATTTTGTTCGGGTTGGAGAGGTGCGAGGATAGGTGGGGCGCATCATCACCCTTAGTCCATTTCCTCCTTTAGTGGCACGGGCCCATAGGGCCAGACATTGGAAAAGGGAACACCTCCCTTTGGAGGAATGGTCTGCTACAGCTAAAGACGTATACCTGATGGGGAAGATCTCTTCTGCAATCCATAGATGTAACTCCACGGTGGAAACCTGAATGGTTGCAGTTTCACAATACGTTTCAATGAGGGGGTGGGGGGCACAAGTGATCTGGAGAAAAGAACTGACCCGGTCTGAATTCTCAAAGTCTGGGTGAGGAGCGCTGCATTCCGCAGAGGGGCACGGACAGCATACTTACGGCCCACTAGGCCATTGACTTATACTTGGGAGCACGGTTCAAACTTCTAGCTGCCTATAATGTACTTCCACTTGAGCCACGAGGACGGTGGGGGGGAACCAGGGGTACACCATGACATGTTGTCTGAATGTTTTTGTTGAGAGGGTGCTTTACTGTTGGTATGTTGATTTTTGGTTTTGGCGCTTGGTGGCATTAGCCACCAATATCGCCAAAACATTGGCACTGTAAATATTTAAAATATAGCAACGAGAGCTGTGTATTGCCAATGCTTGGTGATGAAATGGTCGAAGCAGCATTCGGACCTTGGCGCTCTGGCTCACTTTTGCCAGCCTGCTGCTGTTGCCGGGGAGCTGTGTGCACTACTGAAGTAGGAGCAAAATGACTGCACTTAACTATGTGCCCTTTAGATTTTCATTTGGATGCACCAATGCTTTTGATCGGTTAAACTCCAGTCGGACTATGTTTAAAGTCTGCCGCGGAGTGATCTTTTCCTGATTAGCCTCGCGTTCACCTTTGTCTGGTTTGATGGGCAGAGCTACCTGGGCTCTCTTCTGGGAGCCTCCCCTGCTGGTTAAGGCCCACATCCTGCCCCGGGGACCTGAGCTGCCCTCCTTGCATGTATTTGGGCCGGTGCGTCACGTGAGTTCGGTGCCCGATAGCCGCCGATCCCCACCTGCTACCATGAGACGGCTCCCTAAGTGTACTGCTTTCTGCCCACAGGATGGGTCCACACTGTCTACACGCAGGCCGACTCCTGGTCTCCGGGGGCAACATCATGCACAGTTTTAACTTCCACATGTAGCTACACATCCACACCATTGAGGACGCGGGTGTGTCTCCAGGTCTTGGGGGAGTTGTTATGTTTATTGCACCCCACCGTTTTTATATCACCTGACATGTCCCGGAGTTAGCAAAAGGCGAGATGGAGTCTCTCTAAAAGCTTGGGTGTGCAAATGAGGCAGCAGTGGGCTCAGGGGAGAAGACCAACCCAGCCCATCCTAGTGCGGTACCCGTCAGCCTGCATTGAGGACTGTCCTGTTATTCTTGGAGCACATCTTTCGATATTTTGGAAGTTTACCTCTGTGCATAATAAATTGCGTTATGGTTGGAATTTGCACTGTATTTATTTGTATGGTAGTATTGTGGTACGGCACGCCTAAGGAGCTCCGGCAGACCCACAGGCTCTGTCCCAGTCTGGCTCCATCTGATGCTACTCTGTCAGTGCATGCCAACACTAGACAGAATGACATCCATCACTACACTAAGCACATCTGGTAAGCTTCAAGCACCAAGCAAACATTCTCAGAACACATTCCAATCACAAACACTTCCACAAAATGCTCTCTCAACTCGCGCACATTCCACGCACATGGCACGCACGCGCTGAATAACTTACAGATACCATACAATGGCTTTTTCATAAGTAATGTGGTTTTGCCATGCAATCGCGCACTTCTGAAATGCTGCTGCTGCAAAAAAAATGCGTCCGTCGGAGCCTGGAGCTTGCTCCATTTCCCTTGTCACACTCCACCTCGCACCTATTTGGAGTAGTTGTTGCTTAAATGTGCTTTTCCAGTGCCACATTAGGCCTCGACCATTACTCTGGTGTTTGCAGTGGCTATAAAATACACGCTCTCCCCCACATATTTACACACGCACATTCATGCAATTATGTTGGCGCTCTTATGCCCACCAGGGCCTGCTTCTACAGCATGCACAGACTAACGTGTGACCAACAAACATTCTACATAACTTACGCTGTCAAAACACATGTATTCCTTTATTACATCCCTCCTGTAAATGGAAAGTGGTATGTTTAGTCTGCTAAGTGTACAACACTACAGCAAGACCCACTTATATACCATGCCATTGCCCCCCTCCCTCCAGCTGATATTAGCTCTGGACTCTTCAGGCTCTGTGCATATAATGGGGGCCCGGATTGGGGAGGGAGTGGGAACAGGATGCGGGTTATATACATTGAGCATAAGATATTTCATCTAAAGGTCTATGAAACAGCCAAACGTGCTCAGATAAGCGATATAAAAAAGATTTCCATCTTCCTCCACCACCACCGTGCCCCTATTCTTCTCCGCCCTCTGATAGTGCTTTCACAACGAAAGGCGTAAGTATTAAGCGCTATACAAGAATACCGATTTGCATACGTACGTGCGTCCATGTCATATCTGCGTTATGGGCATGAGTAGGGCTTTAAGGGGGCCTAAATTGCACTATTAGTAAATATTGAGCAACTCTAAAGTCATTCTTTTTTTTTAATAATAGCATGATATATTAACATACGTTATGAAGTGAATCAGAATCCTTACACAGCTGCAGATAAGACACAGTGCAATTCATTGATTTGCCCAGGATCACACAGTTTGGTTGTACCAAGCAGATGGTGTTACAATATGCCTTTAGTATGTAGGCCAGACCACCCATGTCCATTTTTCATGTCCTTCTTTAGGCCACGCCCATCAGTTCTTAGACCATGCCCATCAGGCAAGCCACGCCCCCCACTTAAAGCACTGGGTATGACTAAATGTTTTCCTTGCGTTTGGGCCTGGTGTCCCTCCAACTCTATTTAATAATAATAATTTTGTTTATTGTGATATAATCCAACATTTAAACTTTACACAACGTAAAATTGTAATATACAAAATACAGAAAGTAAAATACAGATATGCAAAAATACAGATAAAGAGTACAAATAAAAGTATAGAAAAATACAGCTCTGTGCGACACAACAACAACAACATCACACTGCCTCATATAATTCTATGGTACTAAGCCCTTGATGTATGTTTACTTCAGCGAACCAATGCAGCCATAGAAATAGAAACAGAACATTGAAATGTGACTGAGATAAGGTTAGTGTACAATGCGCAACTGGACATTTCAGTTCCACTGCCAGGTACATTCTGCTTCCAAGTTCTACCATATACCTCAGACAATTCAGTTCAAATCATGGTTCAACTTCATGGTAAAATAAAGAAAGAGGCTCGCAAGAGAAAAGGGTAAGAGTACATTCTCAAACTCTGCTGTCTGATTTCATTAGTCAGGCAGTAGTGCATTAACATGCTGCCAGACTCTAAATAAGGCAAGCCGGACTGAGATAGAGCGAGAATACAGGCAATAATCCCAAAAAAAGTCACCAGTAATTGCCTCATAGGAATGAACCAGGCTGCCCAGGGTACACATATATAAGGACCTCAGTTCCATACATTGAGTAAGAACTTGTTGTGCTGTCTCCACCTGGTCAGATTTGCAACATATTCAACAAAACCTAAGTTCTAAGGGTACCTTCAAGTGGGGCCCCAGCACCGCCCTTACTGGTAGTTGATTTATGGGTAACTTTAGAATGAACTGTCTAACTTCCGGGGCTGGGAAAAGCTGCAGGTAAGGTTGGATCTTGCGATATCCGTGTACAACATGCAATACTGCCTCGTATCCTTTTAACTTTGCCAGGTGTATGTAATTCTCACACCAGTCCCACCTGTTAAGTTTGTGTTAAAAAGATTTTTTTTAATTAACATCGCGATGGCCTCTCTTTTTGGCGAATGGCCAGTCAATCTTCATGAATAGGGTTTCGTTCAGGGTCTTAAAATTAAAACCCTGCCAGATCCTTTCAGAGTCATAACTGGCCCCAACCATTGCCAATAACTTACAGGTGGGATCTGCGCAAGATTTTAGATAGAAAGACCCCCTGGCGTGCAGGGCCATGCCTCTTAAGGATGTTAGACCCAGTTCTAGCCAAAGGTATTCCATGGAGCATGTCAGGCTTAGCCTCAGCACAGTGTGCCAGTAATGGCCCTCCAATTTATTCAGCCATGACAAATCCTGAATAGCAAGTGCTTCGAGGCCATAAAGGATTGCCAGAACAAAGCATTGTTGGTATAGCTTAACAACCCCGGCCATACTATATCCCGCCGAGCCTCTGGTGAATTTACAAGCTTTGAGTGTGAGTGTTTTACCTCGTCTTTTTTTATTGCTGATAAACCGGTCATAGTTAAGCTGTGTCTCAAACTCCAAGACCAAGTATGGATAAGATTGGGTATATTCTATAGTGCCCAAAGAGGTGTAAATTTGAGTTCGTCCTATCTTATTTCCAGCAATCACCAAGATGTTAAATTTCCCCAAATGGATGGACAGTCCCTGCTGCGTCGCATAATAGGCCAACTCATTAAGCATGCTTTTTATCCCTGACATTGTCGTGTCAAACGGAATCAAATCGTCGGCATAGAGCATGCCCACGGTAGGATGATTTCCTATCTTAGGGGGGCAATTAGACTTGGAGGCCATGCGAGGGAGGAGATTTGCAATATAAAGATTGTAAAGCATGGGGGTTGCCATACATCCCTGCTTCACCCCCATATTTATATATATTGGGTCAGATACCTCCCCCTCATTGTTCAGTCTGACTCTAGCCAAATTGTCGCTATGCATCAAGTTGAAAATATGCAAAAGTCAACTGGGGACAATTCAAAGCACTAAGTTTGGCCCACAGCATCTCCCTGTTCACCTGATCAAAGGTGCTGTGGCAGTCAATGAAAGCAAATACAAGGTGGCATCCTTCCTGCTGTGTGTGGTATTAATCAGCTGATCTAGCACTCTTAGATTGTGCGTGGTGCCCAAGCCAGGTCTAAAACCTGTTTGAGCAGAGCTTAGCACCTGGTTAATCGCAGCCCACTTTTCCAACTCCCTCAATACAAATGTCATGAAGAATTTGCTAGTGACAGCCAACATGGACAACAGTTGGTAGTTAGTCACATTACCCCGGTCGCCCCTTTTGTGCACCGGTATAAGAACCAACTGTCGCCAAGTTGGCGGTACCAAGCAAGACCTACAGATACGGGAAAAAGGGGTTAGAAACACCTGAGCCCAGTTGTAGGGTCCTTTTAAAGAACCGTATTTGCCAAACCATTCGGTCTAGGGGCCCTTGATTACTTAAGCTTCAGAATAGCCTGCTTCACTATGCTATGGCTCAATTGCAGGGGCCAAGGTGCGGGTGAAAAATTAATCACTGGAGAGCTGGGGACGCCACTAAAGAATTTGGCAGTTATTTGCTTAACCCATTGGTCCCCAGGTATGGGGTTAAGAATTCTCAACATCTGGTCCCCCCCTAGCTTGGGATAATAGGCGCCAAATTTTATGGCTATCCTTATTACACATAACCTCTATGAGCCTCTGCCAAGACGCTCTCTGCTGAGACTGGCGATAATGGCGCAGCCAAGTACGAATTTCAATTTTGCAAATGTAATATTGGCAAGAGTTTTAGTCATATCAGCAGTGTAATGGGCAGCCGACCTATGGGCTCTGATAGCACACCTCATGATGATTTATTGGTTGCGGATGTTGATATCGAAAGTATTACCACGCCTTGCTTCCCATTTAATATTGAGCACAGGCCTTTTCTTAAAGACTCTTTCGTGAGATGTGCAATGCAGTCCTCAATAGCCTCAGGAGTTTTACCCCGAAATACCTGATCTGCTCTGAAATCCTCCTGAAAGGTGATGGCAATCATTCTTTCAATGTTATTTTCAGTCCAGGAGATTCTGTTCCCCGAGTGGCTGGGTATCACCTCTCCACAAGTCCTGAGGCCCTCAACTTACCCCCCCCTCCTCCATCATCAGAGTTAGGGTGGCATGTTCACTATATATGTTAAGGGAAACTAGTAGTTGCTGGACTTGGTTCAGCAGGCATTCAGATACAGGCTATGTAATCAAGCAAAGCACCCTTCTTCACCGCTGTCCAAGTCACCTAACCAGGATAATCACCTGTAGTGAACCATTTAGTATTGCACAATTCAATTCTTTCAGATAGTCTAGCCACAGCCTCCCTTTGTCATTAGTTTTCCCTTTGCACAAGGAACAGTGATCAAAAACATTAGCTTATGACCCACACCCTGTTATATCAATACATTTGGGGTCCAATCTCCACACAATATTACAGGGATACCCTTGGCCCCCAGGGGTTGGGAGGACTGAATGGTGTCCAATTGATTGTGTATGGTCTCGGTAAAAGTAATACCGGGGGGGGGTTCATAAATGTTAATTATCAAAATGTCCTTGTGGCCTCCCTGTCCCCCCAGGTGGGGATATTTCTATAGCTAATATATTACCTCCAGGGTCACAATGATAGATAAGTTTAGGGTTGAAGCCTGTCTTGGCTCCAATCAACAAACCCCCTGCTGGGCAGCCATATTCACCTTTGGAGGCCATCATCTGAAATATGGTATAACCATCAAGCTGGTCCAATAGGACAGTGAGTAGAGCGCACGCTTTGACATTTGTGCAGAGCCTGCTGATGCAGGTTTGAATCCTGGCGGGGCCAAACTCAGCCTTTCATCCATCCGAGGTCGATAAATGAGCACCACACACCTTGGGTAATAATAAGCTTGTAGCGCTATATAAATGGTAAATTAATATTAAATCAATCAATTAATATTATCAATCTTAATGTCAAAAAGTTACCCAAGTCTCTTGCAAGGCAAAAACTTAACTTGGCATTAGGGCTTAATGGGAGCCTCCATCATTGAGCCAGTGGTTGAACCCCCCCCTCGTATTCCAACTTCCAACTCAATTTAGCTATCTGCCCGATTTCATTGTTTACAGGTTGCTTCGATACCTTTTTCAGCATATTGTAAATTAAAATGATGTGCTCACTCTTATGCTCCCAAAAGGCACTTTTCTTTAATGCAAATTGCCAGGATTGAGTACACCGTGTGGGTGCACCCCACACACACACACTCGCACTCTATTACACCCAACACCCCGGAGCTTGGCCAGGACAACTTGTTACTGCATTTCTCATGTTAGGTTTTACTTGCAGAGGGGGTGCCCAGAATTCAGTGACTGATGTGCTGTGCAAGCGGCAATCAGGAAAAACGAGCCCCAACAGGCAACCCACTGGACTAGGACACTCTGCTCAGCAACACTGGCCACCCTAGGCGGTGGGTGTATAATTCGGCATCTCCCCATTGTTCAACAGGATGGACCGAGATTTTGTGTGAACACTTAAAGGTGTTCTCTCCATCTAATACGGAGCACTTTAAACAATGGGCACAAATCCTGCAAAATGGCACGAGTGTCAAACCCCTCAGGCAGAAGCCCGTGCTCACGACAGACCAATTTTAACCAGCATTTACACCGGGGCTAACATTTCACCAGTGAAATTGATTAACCTTTGTGTTCTATTGCACACCTGCACCCCTTATCACATCCTCCTTTCAAACTTTGCACTCCCCTCCTTGCATCCTGGTGCCTGTAAATGCAAAATGCAAAGAACAACAGTAAACACCAAAACTATTGGCATTGCCAGTGCTTGCTTGTACCTGCCTCCCACCCTGCCTTTCTCCACACTGATCCCTGTAACTACCTCATGGGAGGTACAAAACATTAACAAAGCATGTGAATCTATGAGAGATCTAATGCTGGAGAATATATGTTTTCTTATAAAGATTTTGTTTCTATTTGTTTTAAGTGGCTGGTATCGTTCCTAATTTTGTACAGCATCATAAACTTGCTCACTACTTGTTCTCATCTTTATGCTATTAGTGGGAATGCTTCCGCCATGTGTAAATGATCGAAACTGACAACCGTGCACTCCAAATTGGTACACATACAAATACATGTTTTGCAGGTACACACAGAGGGCCTCATTACGAGTAAGGTGGTGCAGTAAAAAAAAGCAGCAATACGGCAGTAATTATGTTTCCACCTCATTACGGCACTGGCGTACTATAAGTTTGGTGGTAAGGTATAGGATAAACCTCCAGCAAAAAGCTGGAGGTAAATCCTCCTCCTTACTGCCAAAAATCAGCAGAATTACTGCCGACAGCAATTCTGCCAAAATCCCCATGGAATCCTATGGCCTCCAAAAATGGGAACACAGCCCTCCCAGCACTTTTAATCACGCGTCAAAATCCACTGGACAAAGTGGCGGTAAACGGTATTTCCATTTGGTGGTATTTCAGCAGATTTACCGCTGCAATACAGCCAAATTCGTAATAAGGGCCACAGAAATATATCTGTGCTTTGGTATTTATATAAAGTAAACCTTGGTGGGGAGCAACTGAAGACTGCACATCCGTAAACATTATATACAATGGAAAGAAGGCCAGGAGGAGGATTCAAGAATGTGCACTTTAGTAGGGTGAGGGAGCAGAGGAGGGATACTCTTATCTTGACTTGCATTGCCCAGGACAGGAATCCCCCCAAGCCAGTTAGCCGACACTTCGTTACACTCTGCTTCATTTGTGAAGATTGTCCTGTTTACATTTCGATGAACTTCCTTTACTTAAGTTTCTGTGCACATTTTCTTTTTGGCTGCGGATATGTTTCATTTGTCAAGCTTGGACGGATATTGAAGTGACTCAGGGCGCGCTTCTGGCTCGCGCGTTGTTCACACAGGGAAAAGCCATTATGGCCATTGTTACCAGTATTGGTAACAATCTTGCAGCGGTCTATCTGCCGCTTTGAGATAACACTGGGCCTGAGTTTCAAAAGGGATTGTGGGGCAAGTGATGTGCACGGGCATCCCCTTGTGTTGAAAAGTTGTGCACAATTCACAAACGTTCCTCAATATGCGTGTCATAGACTCATACATTCGGATGGCCTTGGTGCAATTGCTCAAAGCAGGGGAGATTTCTGTGCATTTTAAAGCACATCCCGAATTCACAAACGGATGTGCTTTAAAATGCGTAGAAAACAAACACATTCCCCTGTGCCTGTTTGATAAAGTGCAATGCATGACGGGACCATCTTTCACCCTTTCATGCATCTTTATTCAGTGGTATAGCAGAAGTATGAACTGATACTGTCTCACTTGCATTTCTATTACTCTAGTAGGGATAAAAAAGCTTTTTTTTGTTTTGTATTTGACAATGAAATGTCCCCAGCATCCACATGTTTCTTGGGCGGTGCCACGCTGCAGACACGAATGCATGCATGGGGGCTTTCCATTGCATCGTTTGGGCTGTAGCACAGCCCCTACAGAAATATGCAGGCCACCTTTATGGATAAGATGACTTGTGCAGTTTCCTGAAAACCGTAATCTAAAAAAAGGGCATTTTAATATGCCTAATTGCATGAGAATTGAGCTAATTACATTTTGGTCCATCTTCCTTGTCCCAGGCCTATAATTATTGAGAGTGAGCCACCTAAGATAGAGACTTACACCAGCTTTATTGCTTTTTAATATATAGAGTAGTGGCTGTGTGGTTATGGTTAAATTGCTAATCGCATAGGAAGAGCACTTTTTGGGCGGCTTTTAACTTCGCTCTCCCTGGAGGAATCCTCACCAAACTGTGCAAAAAACGTATATGGCCCACTCTGAATTTTCTTGCAAATTTTAGTGTGGTTTGGGTCAGAGAAGGCAAAGTTATAGGGGGGGTCCCAAAATGTCTTTTTTTCCCATAGACATAATGGGGAAAAAACTTTGCGCACGCCTACAGCTCAAACCGCTGGATGGATTTCCACAAAATTTGGGGCAGGAGTGGCGGCTTACTCCCGAAAGCGTGCTTTTGTTAATTTGGTGTCAATTCATCCAGTAGTTTTTTTAAATAAACGGGCAAAACATAAGGCAAAATAATTAGTGCTATCTATGTCTGCTCCGCGGACACACTTCCCTGTTCGCACGCGGACAGGACACCGATTGGCTAGTCGGCTCGCGTCATGTCCACGAACTGACAACGTGTTCTCTGATTGGCTGGGGTGAGGCGTGAGGTGCGTCACATTGTTTCGATGTGCCTGCCATCTTGGATCCGCCACAGCGTAGCGGCGAACAGAGGCAAAATGCAATTTTGGGGAGTGTGTTGGTGTGCAGAAGTGCTTGGGGAGGGTTGGAGAGTAAGAAATGGGTCAAATACTGTATTTGCTTAGGTGGCACGTGCCCCTGATGTGTTCGCCATGTCCGCGGTCGTAGCGGTTGTCCGCGTATATAATCAATGCACTACCGGCTATTTCACTTTAGTATGATATTGGTTTTGGGTTGTTAGTAGAGGATTGAATGTAATTAATATCCCCTGTAAGCAGCCCACATACCACAGTCAAAATGTTTGGTATTATAGGTGTGTTATGCTGTGGTGGTTGTGGCCAGGGCCTAGAGTCTTGGGTGCATGTCCGAAGGCCGTAGGCCGTAGGCCATGCACCCAAGACTGTACACCCTGGACACAACCACCGCAGCATAACACACCCATAGAATCAAACACCCATTAAATATCCAGAACACAAAAGTTTGTGTACTGTTTCATTTGTAGAGTTTGTATGTGAAGTTTTGGCTAGGCTATGCAGTTAAGATTGTAGAGTTTGTAATAGGACTGCGTTATAAGATACCTTTGCAAGTAAATATTTTGGATTGTGGTGTATGATTGTGTACATTTTCTTTGAGATTTAATGGTAAATAAACTACTTTGCCACAAATGCCTTTCACTAATTTAGAGGGAGGTAATTTAGCTGTTTTTGTTTTTGTTGAAGGCGTACTGACAGCGCAGCGGCAAACAGAGGCAAAATGCAATTTTGAGGTGTGTGTTGGTGTGTAGAAGTGCTTGGGGAGGGTTGGGGAGCGGTTGTAGCGGTGGTCCGTGGATATAATCAATGCACTACTGGCTATTTCACTTTAGTATGATGTTGGTTTTGGGTTGTTAGTAGAGGATTGATTGTAATTAATACCCCCTATAAGGAGCCCACATACCACAGTCAAAATGTTTGGTATTATAGGTGTGTTATGCAACACACACACGGTTTGGTACTTCAGCGGAGGTACTTTTAAACTTAAAAAGTATTTCTTTTTTGTATGTGTTTAATAGAAGGTTGCTATTTGTACAGTAGTTGGTAGTTTGTCGTAAAGCTAATGCATTTTGTAAGTGGCTTTCACTTCCAAAATATTGTCTCTGGATGTGCTCTATTTCATCGAGTAGTTGTTTGACTGTGCCATTTAGAAGATTGTTATTTAAATTGACTAGTGCTAAACAGGACTTTTAGCATATTAGAGTTTACGGAGCTGATTTTTTATAGTTGCATAATGTGTTGATATAATTTTGATATGATGGAAGGTGGTCTTGCAAATAGGTCCTGAAATGCAGGCTAATGAATGTGCTTGTAGTCCTGTGTATTTGTGCACTGGACAGGTATCCATATTCTGTAGTATTTTCATTTTGATTTTGTTTTTGCTTTTTACATACCGATTGTGGAAGTGGCGTAAAGATTTGAAAGATTTTTTGGCAATGTTACACATTGATGTGCACGGCCATTTGTATACTGGACTTTTTGGTTTATTAGAATGGAGAGGTGATACTGAGTTTTTTAGGGATATTTTTGTGAGTAGAGTTTCTTGTTTCATAATGGTATTATTATGTTTTTCATACCCTCGTCCACTGCTATGTATGGCAATTGGGTTTGTTTGCTTTTGTTTATATGCTTCTTCATGAAAATATGGTTCTGTGTTCGATGTGTGACTCCATTCACCTCCACAGATGTTTAAGGAGTTATTTTTGTTGATATTCAGTTTATTGAGAAGTGTTTTTTGTAATTTAGTAGTTTTGTTAGTGGTTTCATTCTGTTTAAAATAAAATTAATAACTTCCTTTTCAGAAGGATTGCACTATTTATGAGAGCTTTTAGGATTACTTTTCTGTAGTAGGTTTTAAGGTTTCAAATCTTACAGAATAACGTGCTTAGAGCTTCATTAGGCATTCCCAGGAGAACCCACATCACCGAACTCAGAAGGGCCAAAAACTGGCTCTCTACTCAGGAGAAAATCCAGCTAAAAGTGGCCTCACTTGTTTACAAATGCCTAAACAATGCCGCACCATGCTACCTCTCTGCGAGATTCACGAGAACTAAACCGACAAGATTCACCAGATCTGTTAACTCTAATAACATATCAACACCCAGATTTAAATTGTTCAGAGTCGGTGGCTGCAGATTCCAGGTTAAAGCAGCTCAACTTTGGAACTCCCTACCACCCACCCTGCGGACAAACCAACCTTACTTCACCTTCCGACACAACCTTACAAGGTGGATTAAAGACGTAGGCAAATAACTGACTACCATCTTGCCTGGACTTATCCTGCGTCTCTCTCCACTTCTGCATTTTGCACACCTACTACCTAGTAGCTACTGCCTGCTTAAGTAGAATTGTAAATACGTGCACCATCACTCCTGCCTGTTGTGTATATTGTGTATATCGTGTATTTATATTCTTGTGTACATTTCTTGTTTCTTTCTGCCATGTGTTTTTCCTGTAACTAAGCTGTAAGTTGTCTTATAAAATGCGCCTAGTTACCCCTGGGTCTGGCGCGCAAGACAAGTAATAAAAACAATACAAACAAACAATAAGGGTTGTCCATGATTTCTCTCCTGTTTTTATAAGGTTCTGAAGGAGTTTGTGGCAGAAATTGTTTTGTAAAATATTTCTTTTGGTATGGTTAGTTGCTACTATATCAAGATTTATAGGTGCAGCATTAGTAGTAGTAGTAAGTGAAGTCTTGTTAATCACTTTTTGTTTCTTTTTACATTTTGATAGAAGAGGGAAAGTTTCTGTAGTGGAAGCTTTTTTTGTTTCGCATAATGACTGTATTAGCTGTTTTGTTTGAACTTTTTTTACAAAATCTGGCAGAGATGGATGATTATTTTGGACACTTTTATTTTGATTTGCTCTAATTCTGCGTTGCTTTCTACAGAGTTGCTTTTTGATAGGGATTCTTTGGGGTTTGTTGGGGGAAAAAAAGTGTGGGTTGGGATGTTGTGCAGTGTATGCGTGCTTTGTGCATGAGTGTCTGAGTATGATGGTAAGGATGATTGTGGAGGTGTGTGATTGTGCAATGGGCAGCTATATTAAGTTGGGAAGGTTATTTTTGTATTTGTGTGTTAGTATACTGGGCTTGAGATGACAATATATAAGTATGTAACTGATATAGGGAAGCAGTAATAATACATCTAATGGGAAAGGGTTAATGCACTTCTTTGTTCTACAACAGTAAAATGCTAGTGTGTTTGAGTAACAGTTAGAAAATTATGTAAGTATTGTACTTACATTTTTGTATGGAAAGAGTAGGTTTCTTCGAAGTTGTTGTTCGTACTTTAGATGCTGCTGCTTTTCAGGAGAGTGGTCTTCACTGCAATTGTAAAAGAAAGAAGTTAGTGAATATGTGTGTTTATAGCACTTTTGTTAATGTAGACTTTTTTTGTAGTAGTAATGTTTTATTACAACTGAGCATAGTATGCATATGCACTTTCCTTTGTCTATGTGCATCTTGTATATTTTATTTAGAATCTGTTAGTTGAATATGTTTTACAAATGAGTATAATAGTAAACATAGAGAGCACACTTTTTTTAATGTTATGTTATTGGATGGTAAGAGGTAGAAGAAATAATCGCATTTAGTTTCAACAGTTCCAAACTCCTTCCGGACCGCAGCTAGTAGTCCAGTGGACTTGCCCATAATGATGCCTTGTATCCACACCTTAAATGTCTCCCACAATGTGGAGTATGCATCAATTGAACCATCATTTAACTCAAAGAATTCGTCTATTTCCGTATGGAGTGCCTCTCATATATGAGGATCTTTGAGTATGGCTGATGGCATCCTCCAGCGTCTAGCCTGTGGGGCCTCATCGTGCAAACCAGGGAGAAAGATATCGGAGAGTGGTCTGAGAGGGTACGCGGATAGATGTCACAATCAACAACCGAATCCGCCAGGGAAGAGATAACAAGCCAGTAGACTATGCAGGACTTCGACTCATGGACTGATGAGTAATACCTGTATTGCTTCCCTAGTGGATGGAGTGCGCGCCAGGCATCTGTTAGGAATACCTGGGACATAATTTGCCTAAGGGTGAATGCTGCTCTTGTGGGGCCCCTGGGAGTTTTAGAGGATCGGTCAAATGATGTATCTAGGATTGTATTAAAAGCCCCACCCCACAGTATCAGGGCATCCTCCCTCGTGTCCAATTTACCCAGTATATTACGGTAGAATTCCAGGTCATCTATATTCAGCCCATAAGTGTTCACAATGACCACAGCACCACCAGCTATCTCTCCCCACACCAGTACAAATCTGCTGTGAATATCTATCGTGCTGTCTAGGTATCGGAATCCCACAAAAGGGTGTATGTGTCATGATCTCTGCTTCCAAAAGGTCAGGGTTTTCCCAACTCCCTTGGAAGCAGATCCATAACCCAGGTTCCGAGTGCCAACCAGTCCCAATTGGGACCTTTTGGACCCAGTCCTGGCGCCAGTGGCACCAGGCTCATAAATATGCCCAGTCCCAGCGCTGGAAGCGCCGGGCTCATAATGCTTGGGTGGACTTACCTGCAGCAGACCATGCTGCTTACTTGCCTGCCAGTTGAGCCTCTGATCCTCTTCTGTTTGGAACTACTTTTCCTGTTGGGTGGGGCAGGAGCCACTCCCTAGGTTCAGAACACTGGAACTCTTCTGGAAAGCAGGAACTCTTTTCTTACCTAGGCGTGGCTGTGGAAGGAGACACCTAAGCACTACAGGAGGCTATTTAAACCACACCCGATGGATGAATCTTGCTTTGCGTTATTCTGCATCCTCTGCAGCAGAACGCTCATCGTGTCTTCTGCATCTGATCCTGGGCCTAAGGAAAAAGGCTTACCATCCTGAATCCAGTCTTCAGCAACACCTATAAAGACAAGAAAGAACAGGTTAGCATTACGGTCTTCAGTGACAGCGCTTCACTTACCTGGTCCATCGGCTGTCACCAACGCCTCGCGCTGCATTCCGGCATCTGAAAGACAAAGGCTTACCTACTCTTCGTGCGCTCCGGAGGCCTTCGGCGCTGCATCCCGCATCTGAAAGACAAAACAAGGTGCGTTTAAAGACATTGGGGAACTTTAATACTCACGTGCCATTACTCCTATCCACATCTAACCCAGTGGGTATTCCGGCACCCTGCAGCCGCTCCGAACTTGTATCTGCAAAATAAAAAGACAGTTAGAGCGCATCGTGAAGCAGGCAACAAGCGCTTACTTACGTGCTTCCAGGCGCTTCTATTCATCACACGGGCTCCATCTTCAACTCACTTCAGCCCGTCATCCGCCATCGCCGGAACCCTGCAAAACAAGAGACATCATTACTAAAGACTTTTAAAGACATTAGAATTACTCGAAACTTACCGTTCGTGCAGTAAACGACGGACAGCAGTCCTCTGAAGTCAAGAGGCCTGCTCCCCTTATCCAGTGGAGAAACTGGTTACAGCACCCTGCCCCGAGGCAGATGGAGAGCACGGCGTTCACTTACCTAAGGTGAGAGCGTTAACTTTTGGGGTTCTACAGGAGAAGAGAAAGGGAAGAAGAGAGAGACATTCAATAACCCAGTTCATTAATCCCATATTTTCTATCTGCAGACATCTTACCCTTCGAGTCAGACATACAGTGCACAGAGGTCCAGCCCAAAGAGCCAGCCGTGTGTTACACATCACCTTTGAAGATACGGTATACACCCAGTCAAGACCGGCGCCTCTACGGGAATCAGGTGAGCGTTACAGTATGAGAGTCAAGACTCCTCTAGATTTAGCTGAGTATTCCGTACCATATCGGAGGGGGCCCCATCGTGGACGAAATTTCGAGATCTTATTTTTAAGTGCGTATGTTTCCTGGAGTAGCAGTATCTGCGGATTATGTTGTGTTACATATGCTGCAACCTTTCTGGCCTTAATCGGGTTGTTAAGCCCCTGTACATTCCAAGAGAGCAATTTAAAACCTGTGTTTTGTGTGCCATTCTATAAAAGTATCGATTTCCGTGTCATAGCACATTTCAACTGATCGGACAGTTCTTGTAGAGGTGCAGTTCTCTGGTAGATGTGGATATTATTGCCTTCATGTTGTAGGGGCCCCATTTCACTTGCCTGGCGTAGAGTGTCACAATGATGGACCGCCATTTCTCCAGGTAAGTTCTCAGGTTCTTTATTGTCCTTGTCCTGTACTCCTCCACAATACACGGGGATGGTAGGGGACACGAGATGACAAGGGAAACACCGGGCTCACCCCCACACCCATCTTCTCTGCTCACAGCTTCACTCTTTCTCACCAACCGTCACCAACAGAACCTTCCACACAAACATTCCACTGCAGATGACCTCACACTCACTGCTAATCTGTAAGACAGATTACTAATTACTACATAGAGCTGTGTCTCTGTCTCTATAGTTCAGCAGCCTGGCAATTACGGTTCGGGGTGGGGCTCCGGGTTTGGGCGCCGATGCCTGCTGCGATGGGCCCTTTCAAGTATGAAGTGTTTAGAGAAGGCATCGTCACCAAACAAGGATTTCAGTAGCAGTTCCACATGAGTCTCCATGGGGCCCTTGCAAAAGGATTCCGCCACCCCCACAATGCGGATATTGTTTCTGCAGGATCAGGGTTTCAAGTCCTCGCAATTCCCTCGTATCTTGCCCATTTTGCTTTCAAGACGGCAATTTCACGAGTGTTTTGGGCGATAGTCTTCATTGTTTTTGATTTGTGATTCAGCCTCTGTTATACGTGCGCTTTCTTTCTCCACTCAGGACTTCAACGAGCCAATGATGGCAACAATGTCGTCTAATTTCACATTGACTGACATGAACCCACTTCTGGCATTTTCGGATGAAGTTGCCGGGGGTTCAGCGAGTGGTGGGGGCATGGCGCCCGGAGACTGGCTGCTTGTGAAGGAGTCCATGGGTCCAGTCTTCTTCGTCTTGGTGCCGGCTCCCCTGGGCATCGCCAAGTAATCAAGGTGTGGGTGTCTATTCACCTCGCATGTGGCCGGCACACAGAGGCCCGCACTGTAAGCACAAGTTGTTGTGGTCACCTGTAATGACTCTGTGGCAATCCACTGCTCGACTGACACCCATGAAGTCCCTGGTACTTGAGGTAGTGATTTGATAAGGCACTACGATTTGGCGTGGTCCACGTAGCAGTTATGTAGGAGGGGGAGGACCACCAGAGACCCGTGCAATAAGGATGCAGTGACCCTGTATGACCCCAGTCGAAAGTCTGGTTGGTTATTTCACATTGGCAGGTGCCTCAAGATGTCTTGCATGGTGTTGTCGTAGTAGCAAGGGTGCTATTCACAGAGCTGTATGCTGATGTTCTTATTATGTAAACAAGTGGGGGACTCCTTGTCAGCGCACCAATTGTCTGCTGGGTAGGGTTGTGCACTCTCACGTACCCCAACGATGAGCCTGTGTTTTCGCTAGCACACTGCCCAGGTGGGACTTACAGCATGCGTTGTGTCAGCAGCTGTCAGTTCATATACTGCCATTATATTCAAATGAGGTGTCACCAGTGTTCCGCCCTGCTGTGGCTATATGGGCAGTAAGTATGATGCAAACCTGAGGTTTGGTATCTGACGGATAACTCAGTTGCTCCAGGTCCCTGCAGCGCTCCACCTACTAGTTGCTTGACGTAGCCTTTGCAACTCTGGCCAGAAGGGGCTCACCCAAATGTGTTAGGCTACGGCGAATAACCAGCTTCAGAGTGGTTGCACTATCAGCCAGTGTGCAAACCACCTGTTTGAACAGTGTTGAATAGCCTTGAATGTTTTGTGACTTCTCACGTATCGTCAGTGAGGAGCTTAAGAGTCTTTACTCCTTATTAGAGAGACAGTTCAGAGCATCTTATAAGGGATCCCATAGCTGGAATGAGCCAGCTCATGCAGGTGTTCAAGCAAGCCCGCAGATGCAGAGGCCCGTACTCAGGGCACCGTACCCCCTGAATGGGTTGTATCTTCCAACATGGCCGTACTCGGGCTATGGGCGGCAGTACTGCCTTGGCCGTCACCGTAAAGTAGATTGAAGGATGTACAGCACTGCTAAATCAAAGGGGATTGGGCCGCCAATGGTGCCCACAGTGCTCAACCCCCAATGAAAGCATTGTCCCTCCAGGCCCCCTCAGTGCACGCTTACTATGTGATCAAAGTGAACCTCCCAGCGTAGGCCGGTGTGGGTTTGCACGCGTGTTGCAGGTCAAGGTTGTAGGGCCATCTCAGCGTCGTGGGGCTTCTTCAGACACTGGGTCTGGCCGCAGGACGCCGCCGATTGGTAGGGCTGGTGCACAACGTCTGGCAGCTGCCTCCTCCCAGCTGAGGCCGATGTTCGCCGGAGGATCAGGGTGTCCAGAGCAGCTGCCACTGAAGTTTGGTATTGCCTAGGGTCCGGGTTTGGAGGGGGTTGAAGTGGGTTTATCGTGCCACCGCTGCTGCGCCGGGGCTGGCAGGACACCCGGGGGAGCGCAAAGCGTCTGTGTGCACTCCTCGGAAGATAATGAGGGCTCCAGTACTTTCCCTCGGTGAGCACACCCCAGGGCCGTCCACGCCTCAAATGGGTAGAGTCACCAACGTCAGCAGATGACTGGATACCCTGCGGGGTGTTCGTATCGTCGTGGGAAAGCTGCCATACGTGGCGCAGGAGAACCTGCATGTAGTTTCCAGAAGGCCCTGCCCCCAATGCGGCCCAGAGGCGTTGTCGGAGCCGCAGGCAAAAGTGGTCTCACTGTGGTACCTTCTCCCAGCCTCAGCTTCCCGCCTCGCATGTTGGGTTCTTGTCAAACAGTTATCTCGGGCAATACACCACCGATTTCACCCAGGGTTTTATCCGCCGGTACACCAGGATCCCGGCATCTGCTGTGTATGAATGAGGTGGTCTAGGTGGCACCAGGAAAGATGGATCAGGATCTCTGCCAGAGAGGAGCCAAACACTCAGGCAGCCATCTCGTGTGCACGCAACATCGCCCCCCGGGGGATTTGTATTTTTGGCAGTGGGCAGTGATCTGGGCAGTCCCCAGCAAAGACTAATCCAAACATTTTGGTCCTCTAGAAAATGTTTGCGAGTTCACCTGTTTTAAGCCATCAACAACTGGACAGTAAACTCAGTGGATCTCAATATGAGTTTGCCAGTAACCAGCCTGTACTACGCGCCTAGAAACACTCGTGTACAGGCACGTTATAATTGACTTATCATATCATACTACCGGATGGTTACCAGCAAATTTGCCTTACTGTTACCGTGATACCGGGATATTACGGGATATATGGGTGCCGGCAACAGCGCTAGGCACCTATCAACAATGGATGGGAACTACTAAATCAGTGATTCAGTCATTTCTCTGCCGGTAGGGCCCTGAACTCACGGCAGGTCAGGCCTGCCAATCGTTCACTGCCCCTACTGGCAGACTTGGAGTCAGCCGGCCTGGAAAAAATGTCAGAGCCGGTAGTTGTAAAGACTTGAGGGGGTAGCTGTACTTCTGCCTTCTATATGGCAGAGTAGAGTCACAGAGCACCCCAGCCAGGGTTCTATATATGGTAGCTATGGAAAAGCAACCAAGGATTAAGCTCTCAGGAGGTTATGCAGGCGTTATCTTAAGTACAGTGACTCCACAAACTCCCACATGGTAATGTCCACACACTATGTTATGTGCTAATACAGTTCCTTATATAAAATTACGGCTTCAGATATATATAAACAATTCAATAACACTTTGTACTCTGGTAATACTATAATGACAAATGTATACAATGCTATGTGGTACCACACTTAGACTTTAGATTCCTTTCAAATGCATCAACTGCATCAACTGCTGCCAGTTATAACAGTGCATACAAATCATTCAGTAGGGTGTATCAGCATAGACAAGAAGGAAGGCAGGTTAAGGTTAAGCAATAGCAGAATGCTTTCTTTAGATATAGATGCACAATTTTGAATGGGGATCCCCCCACCTGGGAAACCTGTAATAAAAGAATTAACAAGCCCAGTCCATAAATGCTCAATACGCCTTGCTTCTTGGTTAAAAAGGTCACCCACCCCAATGTACCTGAAGTGGAAGTGTTTCTTCGACGGCTCTTCAGTATACTTCTAGGATGAACTCCGTTTGAAGAAGGAGCAACTGGCCATCAAGATCCTCTATGAAAGTTTTAACGCTTGCTGTGATACAGCAGCTTCAACCTTTGCAGTGCTATTCGACGATCAATCGTTTCCTCAATGGTGGAAGTCCTGGGAAGATGAGGCGTGCAGTAGGCCTTGATGCAAAATGTTTGGTGCCACAAATAAAGCTTGGTGGACTTGAAAGGCCTTTGGCAGTGATGAATGTATGCCCGGCAGCAGGAATCAGATGTCACAGTCGGCGGTCCTCTGGCTGGTCGGTGCTGCAGTCGCAGCACATACCTTCGGAATAGCTTCGGTGATCGGGACTCTACCACGGGCTAGACCTTGGATCTTCACTCCGTCAGTGTTCTCGGAACGTCTTTGTCAGCTTCTGGTGGCGGGAAACCCACCGGTGGACTTTCCTCAGTGGCCGACGACCTTCGGTTCCTCCGACAGGATAAAATGGTCGGAGGTGATTGCAAGGGAGCCCTCTGTCAAATGTTCTTACCAAGTTGGAGCTTTCTCAGCTCCGGGTGTCGAGCAGCATGGCGTCAAGGTGTCCCCGCTTCTGGGCGACATGATTCGACTTGGCTTCCAGCAGTCATGGGAATCTTCCGGTCGACGTCAAGGGACTTCAACGACCCTCGATGTCCAGGCACTCTCTTCAGGATTCTCAGCGGACCCCTTCTCCAGATGTCAGACTCACAGAACTGGCTTCCAGGGTGCTTCGATGAAGAGTATCAGTTTTTGCACAATGGTCCCTCGTAGCTCGGGAAGAGGTCTCCTAGCCAGGTCCTCTCTTGGATCAGTCCTTGATAGATCCGACAGCTCTTGGATGATGTTGAAGAAAATGCAGCAGCAATCATATCCTCCAGCTGGGCTTCAAGGATCAGCTTCAAGTTTCGACTTCAGCTTCTGAACAAATTGGTAAGTGTGAGGTCCCTACATATACACATCTGTGCCTCAATCACTCTGCCTGAGCCAGGCTCAGACAGCCAATCCCACAGAAGGGCATTCATGCAGGCAGGCAGCCAATCAGGCTCACAGGCATTCAGGCCATTCACTTCGACCCAGACACCCATAACAAGAAATGTGGATTGTGGCAAGCACCCAGCCTTTCAGCACTCATTGCATTCATGTCAGTTTCAGGCAGGGCTGTCTCATTCATTGTGTCACACACACAGAAACTAGACACCCATAACATAGAATGCATATTGGTCACACACTCTATTCACACAGGTCCCACCCCAAGGGTGTACCCACAACATACAGTCAATCGGAGGTCTGGCCTGAACTTCCCCATAATACCATATATGGTTATTCCACCCAACAGCCAGTCAGGGGAAGGGACAGTGTCAGGTCTTCCCAGGACATTGGGAAAACAAGGTAACAGGCAATAGAAACCAAGGGGCCCCAGGGGCCATCTTGCCTTCCATCAGGAATCCACTTATTCCGATAGCAGGGTCTGGGTATCCGAAGATGGAGGATACTCAGAGCACCTGTCACATCAGCATGATGCTGCCACCAGCCCATACCCTGCTCTGTGGTCAACACACAGGTGCCCAAAAATATACACTAGGGGTACAGGGTTTTAACCCCACCCATGAGTGCCATAAGGGTACCCCAATGGTCTCTGTTCACCACAAACAAAAAGAGGAAGAGCTGCACTGCCAGGGGTCCCAACTGGACTCCTGTACAGAAATTAAACCAGAACACTGATGATAAGGGAGTAGTGGATAAGGACAGTGAGGCCCTGTCCCTCAAGGTATTTCCAGCATCACAGTAGTACCAGCATTAATTCAGGACTGGCTCCCGTAATGAGGGCCAGTGCCGTATTAAGGAAGCAACATGTCCGAATTCTCTAACAGATCTTCAGATCTGATAGGGAGCGTAAGGATTTATTTAATACATTAAATGTTTCCAGCGTCCCTTGAACACAATTGTCTTTTGTTGTGCCAACATATTTATATCCATCATGTGTTTTTGGGTTGCATATGTGTGTGTGCAAGCAAACTATATCTAATACCATGCATCGTATGTTCTAGATAGTGCCATGACATTGAAGACTTTCATTTCAATTGAGCTCTAAATTCCTAAAGTTTTCTCTCATGCTTATCAATAACTAATCACAGTTAACAAACACTTCCCTTCCACCACAACCATTTGACCTCTTCCCTCATCCTACTTATCGTTGCCTTTCTGTTTGTGTTCAATTTCTGGCTAACCCCCCTTTCTTATCTCCATTCCACCCCCAACCCTCCTCTTTACTAGCCACATACTCCGTTCTGGCAACACCCTGGCAAGGTCACCACACACTACCTCTTGGAAATTCTCAGGTGTCGCAAGACCACTATGGCGGTGACGGGCACATTATTATAAATATTCGACAACATATAGCATGTATGTGGGTGGATGTATGGGATGTACGTTGAAATCCCAATGCTGAAAAGAGCGAGTCGGGATACAGCGGAGCGGAAAGCTTTTTATCCCGAAAATGCCGACAGCGCACAAAATGCGCATTCAGTATTTTTTCCCTATTATTTTTTTACATTTCTGATAAATGCAGCGGGAGTGCAAGGAAACAGTGCAGTGGCGTTGTGTTTTATGGGCACATGTCTGTGTTCAATGTGTTTGTTGCATGGGTGCAAATATATGTATGTGGATGTACATGGGTGGGCAAGTAAATTTATGTTGGTTTGTCACTGCACATGGTTGGGGTAGATGTAGTGTGAGTAACTGGCCCAACGATGGCAACACCTAACGTATACCTACCTATTATAAGGATATCAGGGTATATGTTGGCAATACATTAATGTTAATTGGATAGCCTGGGCACATAATGGTGCCAATAGGCACTTTGTTAGAAGAACCAGGAATGTGATGCCAATACCTAGCATGGAAAGGGACAAATTAACCACTGGAGGGCAACAACTTGGTTTTGCTTGACAGAGCATGCGTTGTATAGCAACACCTAGCCTATATTGCCAACACCTCAGTGTAGGACATCCATACCTCACAGTTTGTGTGAATCACTAGGCATATGCCAATTGTTGGCATGCTATGGTAAATGTATAGGCATTTGATGGAACAAACCTGGGATTTGTTGACAGTACTTTAGCCCATGTTGATAGGAGGATGCAATGAAGCCTATGTTGACTGTGGCAGGGTGTTCATTTATGTTATACCATGTACATAGCCTCTCTGCACTATTACGCCTGCTGGTAAAAAGGCAGGGTTTGGAGTGTGTTAGTATAAACAGAAGAGGCAGAGTAGAGGTTGCTAATATATTATCTTTTAATATATTACTATGTTCTGCATGGAAGTGTGCATGGGTTTTGCGTGTGTACGCTTTTGTTTGTTGTTGGTGTTCTGTGTGCAAGAACCCATCCCTTGCAAGCAGGTTGGTGTAGATGTATGGGGTGGTGATAGGTTATAGAAGTTGTGGGTGCTTAGTTATGATGCATGCGGAATGAGGACAGAAAGGCTGGTGAAGGCTGCTAGCGTAGAGTTGTGTGGTTGTTAAGGGAGGAGGTTCAGAGTTAGATGCGTCCCAAATCGAAGATTCCATAGGTCTCATCTAGTTATATGATGGCAATACATAACAACACAAAGGCGCCCCCTAGTCGTACAAGCCGTACACTTCTCCAAATCCTCCCTTCTGTGTCCCTTATCCAAGCTCTTCTCTCTGTACTACGGCTTTCATCTTTTATTTTTAAACCTTTGATGTATTGGCATTTTGGGGAGTACATCAGAGAGCTTACGGAATTGTACACATAGGGCCTCATTACGAGTATGGAGGTAGCCATGGTAGCTCCATGGCTGCCTCCGTACCGGGCTCCATTACCGGGTTCCTGCAATGGGGACTTACCGGATTAGTCCGACATAGGAGGACCCGGTAAGTTCTCCTTGCAGGAACCCATTCCCATTTGAGCCCCTATAGGGCTGAATGGGAATGGGGAGGGAGGTAACATCGGGCACATTACGAGTGTCTCGTTGTTGCCTCCCTCTTCCCCTCGTGGGACCCGGAAAAGACGTCTGGTTTTACCAGACGTCTGATCCGGGTCCCGAGATGGGAAGCTCGTAATCGGCTCTCCCGTAATGAAGTGGGCCGGACCTGTACCAGCCCCCTTCATTATGGGAGCGCCAACCTTATAATAAGGCCCATATAGTTCATACATAGATAATCATAGCTTCACCAAACAGTGAATTAGCCACAGTCTTTGTGTTAAATAGCATCAACATTATTGCATCTGTTATACATTACAATCCATTCTCCTACTAATCTGCGGTTGCTTCTTTAGCCCAAATATTGCGGGATGTAGATGTGGGTGTAATGGGAATGGGGAGGATGCTAACAACGGGCCCTTTAATGATGGGCCCGTTGTTAGCATGCTTGTCCCCTTGCTGGACCTGCAAAGGACCTCTGGTAAAACCAGACCTCCAGAGCGGGTCCCACTAGGATACCTCGTAACAGGGCAGTACGGGGTTAACGGCTGCGGCACCTTTACCGGCGCTGTTAACCCCTTAGCGCCCTCCTCATAATGAGGCCTATGTATATTAATAGTCCAGCCTGCTATGCAACATTAAACCAAGACCTCTGAGCACTGAATTGCCAATATTTTAACAGTTTCCTCCCAACAATTCCCCTGAACTGCGCAACTGGCGCACAATCTTTCTGCGGGCCACTTCATAGCACCAGGGCAACCCTCCCCCCCACTGTCACACTGACCCGGCAGTGTTCCGGCCCCTCCTCCCCTCCCCCCAACTGCCCACCGTTCCAACCTGGTTCAAGGGGGCGTATTTCCCTCAATTCACACAAAGCTACTGCAATGGGGCTCACTCTTGCCGCAGAGCACTTAACATTTTACTTGGGATGTCACTTCCGTTATATGGAGAGTAATGAGGCAGCGGATACACAATTTGTACTACTATCAACTCGTAATAAACCTGGGATCATTGATCATTATACTGGGTTATAAGATCTATTAGTCAGGTATATTCTCTTCAGCAGGGTCGACAATAGGATTGTTAATGGGGACCTGCACTTCAATAAACTTCACAGCTTCACTAGGGACTGTGAGAAAATAGAGTGTGCCCCGGGAACTGGAGCTTCAGTTGCGCCTGGAACAGCATAGCATATTGAATGTTACGCTCACTGAGCATTTTCTTTACCCCGATAAACTGTCCATGCTCCTGCTCCACCGGGATGGAAAAGCCTGGGAAGACACAGATGGTTTGGGATCCTAATCTCAGTTCTTTTTTCTAACAGGCCAATCGCAGCAGATGATCCCTGTCCCGATAACTCAATACTTTTCGTGCTGATGGGCCTAGAGAAGTCCCCTGGTTTGGGCCTGGGGGCCACAGCGCTGTGGGCTCGCTCCACAGCGAAGTTCTGGGTGCCCTAGAAGGTCTTTGAACAGGTTTTCAACAGCCAGTTCCATGCTTCCAGTTAGGGCGTGCTCCGGGGCCCCGACTATTCGGATGTTATTCCTATGAGAGCGCGATTCGAGATCATTGTGTTTGTTTTTGATATATTTCATGTCTCTGGTGAGAATAGTCACAGTATTTTGGAGAGCATGCAAATTGTCCTCAGTGACCCCTATTCTGGCCTCTGCCTCAGTGATCCGAGCCCCCTCCTGAGCCAATTGGGAGCGCATGGATGACACATTTGCTGCTGTACATCACGTTTCTCGTGTTTCTACGGAGCAGCCCACATTTATTTTTTTATTTTTTATTTGTTATTGTTTTTTGATAAAGAGCTTAATGCCTGAGTTTAGTTTATAAGCGCTAATCCGGGATTCAAACCTCTGTTGTTCTGCGTGGCCTTGCTTCCAAGACCAGCATGTTGCCCCTGTGCTATCCTCCATTCGATGCACATGCCAAACATAATTGCCTTGCTGGACTGAACCCATGTGGCGTTGGTTTCATACTGCAACAGGAAGGAGTTCCACTCTATGAATGTTCAGGTCACATGCCCCGCTGACATGACAATAACACACTGCTGCACCTGCTTTCCTGGATCCACCCACAACTCCATGGTCCTGCCTTATAGCACCCTACCTGAGTACATGGAGAGCCATAAAGGGCAACAGATATAGATGTTGGGTGAGTACAAGTGTCACCACACAATACAATCTTGCAGCACAAGCTGAATGCTATAAGAAGGAGGGGGTGGAACATCACTACTACTGATCAATGCATGCCCAGTCAAGGACTTGTACATGCAAGACCTGCACTCTCACACCTGAATACAGCAATACGCACAATAAAGGGACTCTCTCTGAGATCCACAAGGCACTAAGTGAATTTAATAAACTAGCCGAAAGGGAGATCCTATAAATAGCCACCCCCGCCAGAGCCCGTAGATACGGTGAAAGCAATAAAGCAGGGAAATTCCTAGCAAACATGCTTAAAGCAGAAGGCCACTGAAACCCATTTGGTAGTATCCAAACTCTGATGGGCGACATGGTAAATCGGGAGGTGGATATCAACACTGCTTTCGTCGACTTTTATAAAACCCTATACTCCAACCGAGATATCAAGTCCATTGACGGGATAACTGACTACCTGCAGGCTATTGATCTCCCCACTCTTGTCCACAAGGTCAGGTTTGCACTGGACTAACCCATAACATTGGAAGAAGTCACAGCTGCCATAAAGGCAATAACATCAGGTAAGGCCCCCGAATCGGATGGCCTAGGTGCAGAACTATATAAGGAATACCATGACAAACTAGCCCCTATATTATTGAAAGTGTGGGAGGAGGCAATAACGCAGGGGACGCTCCCGGCGTCCATGCGCGAGGCTGTATATACTGTGCTTCTTAAGCTGAGGCGCCCTGCACATGACCTGTCCTATTATAGACCCCTATCCCTGATCAACACTGACGCCAAGATTTTTGCTAAAATACATGCGACTAGGCTCCTACCACATATGCCATTCCTGGTCCACCCAGACCAGGCAGGCTTCATTCCCACATGGTCCACGGCCCTGAACCTGCAACGTCTCTTCGGAGTGATGGCTCAGATTAATCCTAAGGCCGATGCAGTGGTTGCAGCCCTAGACGCCGAGAAGGCTTTTGACTCTGTGTCATGGTCTTATCTATTAGTGCTTAAACTATTTGGGTTTGGTCAATACTTCCTCAGCTGTGTCCGACTCCTTTACACAGAGCCGGAAGCTCGGGTCCTCACCAATCACACCGTCTCCTATTTCTTCTCATTAGGTAGGGGCACCATACAGGGCTGTCCTTTTTCCCCCATATTGTTCGCCCTCACAATCAAACCCATGGCAGGATTCATCCGCCAGCACCATACACACAGGGGTATCAGGATGACGGGTCCCCCTCAACTAATCTCCCTATATGCTGATGATACCTTGCTGTATGTCAGGGACCAGGGTCGGACTGGCCCTTTCGGTCTTTCGGCCCGTGGCCGAACGACTTTGGGGTCCCCTGGGGCCGTTTTTCCGGCAGCCACCTCTGGGCCGTTTTTTTTGTAAAAAAAAAAAAAAAATGTTCAAATTTTTTTTTTTTTTTTTTATTGGCAGGCCCCCGGGCCCGGCCTAGTGTGTGTGTGTGCGCTGCAGTGCGCTGAGCCGCGTCGCGAGTATTCGCGGGCCGCGGCCAAGTCAGATGGAGATGGGGGGGGAGGTGAGTGAGCCGCCTGGGCTGGGTGAGCCAGCCAGTCAGTGAGGCAGGGCATGGAGGCAGGAGCCAGGAGGGGGAGGCGCCGCGCGCCGGCGGCACACTATCTGAGTGAGAGTCTGCACAATCATCATAGCAAGGTAACACTAGTCACTAGATGTTACCTTGCTTTGATGATTGCATCTGCATCATGCATGCATCATAATTTATGATGCATGCAGATAGATGCAGATGCATGTGCATAATTCATTCACGGCGTCGCGTCGGTGGGCCTGGGCCACCACCAGGCCGGCGGCTGTGCCGCCAGTGCCACTTCAGGGGGCCGGTGTGCCTGCCGTGTGTGTGCTCACCAGCTCACGAGCCTCTGGCCTGCGGCTGCGGCGGCCAGAGAGAACGACTTGTTTAATCTGTGGGAGGGAGGCAGGCTGAAGCAATTGCAAACACACACCAAAGCAATTGTAACACCTGCCTCCCTCCCCTCCGAGTCCTCCTGACCCTGGGGGGGTGGAGCCTCCAGCCTGCCTGCAGGGCTGACTGAGGGCTCTGCTGAGCTGGGGCCGGCACTGTAAGAACACAGTGACACATTTCACACTTGCTTTCAACTTTGCTGCAGGAAGTAAGTAACACTTCTTTGCAAAGTTGAAAGCAACTGTCTTCAACTTGTGCCTGGGGGCTGGGCTGGGCCCCGGGGCCGACGGCGCAGTGGACGAATAAGTTGAATAACTGGACCCAATGAAAATTCGGCTGGGCAGGCAGTGCCTGCCCACCCAATTTGCCGCCAAATCGCCAATGCATACATTATGCTGCTGGCTGCTGCTATATGAGCCCCCACCCAAGCACGCACCGTCTGCAGTGGACCTCGAGACCGACAGTACCAGTGCCCACAGCCCACACAGGACAGGAGGACCACAAGGCAGCACTGAGGCGGCCAGCAGACAGTGGAGTGCCCAGTGCCAGTGCCGGCCACACAGCCCACAGACAGCAGCCCAGCCAACAGCCAGCCAGTCACTGAGGTAAGGAGTGGAGTGGGACTACTGTGAGCAACGTAAACATTAGGGCAGAGCCTGAGGAAAAACATGCATAACAAGTGCCTGTGTCTCAGCCACACCGTCCCTTTTCAGGGGATTTCCCTGCCATGCCATGCAATGTGAGTGTGCCTGGGGTGAGGGTGCATGCAGGTCTGCTGTGCCCACAGTGCCAGTGATGCGCCCACGCACTCGCACATCCCGCTCAGACCCATCCCTCATTACCCTCGTGCCACTGAACTCATTGGAATGGCTCCTTTCTCATTTTCTGAGCCTCTGGGCGCTATGTTGAAGCACGCCAAAGGGGTGTTCACTGGGCACTGTAAATGTGCCCCATGCCATGTGAGTGTGCCTGGGGTGGGGGTTCAGGTCTGCAGCTGTGTGCCACAGTGCCAGTGATGTGCAGTGCGCAGCGCACACACTGCTGGCTACACTGAGCAACTGCTAAGGTGAGAGGCACTGCTGCTGCCCACTTGCTGCCTCTGACCTCTGATCCTGGGCTTACCGTGCAGGTCTGCTGTGCCAGTGATGCGCACACGCACGGCACATCCCGCTCAGACCCATCCCTCATTACCCTCGTGAGTCCGAGTTGCCAGCTATAGCATACCGTGTTCTCGCAGTGATGCGTGGCGCATGAGCCAAACTGAAATTGCACTGTCACCAAAAAGGAAGAGCGCGAAATGCCCCCTAGCCCCCCCCACCCGCCGCACAGCCCTCACTTGGAGCAATACAAACGGAGCAGGGGATGAATACTACCCCCACCCCCCAGCCCCACCCGAGCCCTTCCTGGCACATCTGCATTAATTTCGCGGTTTATTTTCCCTGGGGGTGGGCAGGGGGCGGGCGTCGATTGGCACCTACCCATGGGTTGGAGACTTTTTCTTTGAAAATGATGCATTGATTTTTTTTTTCCGATTTCCTGCGGTGATTATTTTCACCCAATGTTATTTTTTATGTAATTAGAGGGTGGGGGCCAAACCCGGGGCAGAGAAAAGGAGTAGGGGGCTCCTTTGGCGCGAGGCTGCAGCGAAGAAGCAGGGTTCGAGTTTCTGAGCAGGAAGGGGGTGGGGGTTGAATTATTAATGCACTTTGCAAGCGGCGAGAGTAGTTGGTGGCGAGAAGTGTCCATTCCAGGCTGCTGCAGAAAAGGGGGGAAGAGGGGAGCTTTTGTATTTTCGCACCTTCTGCCGGGGAAATAAAGGAGGGGGCTGGGGGGAGTACCTGCCCGCTTCTCTTTTTTTCCCTCGGTCTTTCTGGAGGGAGGGGTAGCAAGGAATTGAGGGAGCGAGAGCGAGGTAGCTTGCGAGGGAGGGGAGACCGTCGTTCCCAGAGCAGAGAGAGGTAGCGATCGAGAAGGGAGACCCGGGCATCCTGCGCCCCCTTTCTGCTGTCAAGGATTGTGGATTTTTTTAGGGGAAGAGAGGGGAAGGGGGAGGGAGGGTCGGGGCAGGGGGGCCTCCAGGTTTGGTTCCTGCGGATTGCTAGGCAAGGCAAGGCATAGAAAAGTGGAGGGGGAGGAATCGGCTGCTTATTTGGGGGGTTGATGCTGAGACCCCCCTCGGCTCCCGAACCCCCCCTTTGGATGTCCGTGAGCTCCAACACAATGATCTTCATGATACTGGCCCGTGCCACGGTCCCACGGAACTCATTGGCTCCTTTCTCATTGTCTGAGCCTCTGGGCGCTATGTTGCCGCATGCCAAAGGGGTGTTCACTACTGGGCACTGTAAATGTGCCCCATGCCATGTGAGTCAGTGAGTGTGCCTGGGGTGGGGGTGCAGAGGCACTAGTGCTGCCCACTTCTGCTGCCTCTGAACCTCTGATCCTGGGCTTACCATGCAGGTCTGCTGTGCCAGTGATGCGCACACGCACTCGCACATCCCGCTCTGACCCATCTCTCATTACCCTCGTGCCACGGAACTCATTGGCTCTTTTCTCATTTTCTGAGCTTCTGGGCGCTATGTTGCCGCCGCATGCCAAAGGGGTGTTCACTGGGCACTGTAAATGTGCCCCATGCCATGTGAGTGTGCCTGGGGTGGGGGTGCAGAGGCACTGCTGCTGCCCACTTCTGCTGCCTCTGATCCTCTGATCCTGGGTTTACCGTGCAGGTCTGCTGTGCCAGTGATGCGCACACGCACTCAGCACTCGCACATCCCGCTCAGACCCATCCCTCATTACCCTCGTGCCACGGAGATTAATGCATAATAGCGGCCTCCGGTTTGGACAGAGAATCAAAGCAATTGGAGAACCAATTCAAAACTTCCAACATGTTGGTCAATGGTCAGTTGCCAATCCCTGCCAAAATGGCACTCTACCACAGCTGCTATAGGCCACTAGCACTCCCTAAAAGATGTGCATCTACGCCATTTAATAATTATTAAATACTGATGTGCGTTATGACAGACAGTGAAGCCCTCTGCAGAAAGGCAGCTAACCTCTCTGTGGCACCAAAGGCAAACGTTATCATGCGATCACATGGATCCCATTAACTCAGTACAACAAGATATAACACAGGTTTCTGATTGGCTTATGAATCCCAAATGCAGGAATGATGTGATGCACCCCCGCTTGAGCAGCTTGTACTGCCCCAGTGTGGTGTGTTCTGCGGCTGCATCTGCTTGCTGGGTGCCACTGTGCCAGCTCCAACTTATTTTTCAAACACATTGCAACGCATAGCGCCCAGATCTATAGCTTAATATTTAGCCTGGGATTCACAAACCTTTAGTCACCATTCCATTATATGTGTAGGCGTAAGCGACGCATTCCTTTCAATGGTGCACAACGTTACCTTGAAGTGCCGGATGGGGCTCCTCCAGACCCTTGGGCTCGCCCCATATTCTGAGCCCCCCTTTCTCAAACCCTTTCCTTCCCTCGCTTCACGCGTGTATACCTTCTGTAGACAGTAGACCCCTGCAGCCTGACACGAGGTGGTACCTCTGCCCCAGGGGCTCTCCCCGACACCGGAGCCCTCCTTTCCTCCTTGTTCCCTTCCCCCTCTCTCTCTATTACCCTCTCACCGAACAAATGAGTCGAATCTTCCCGAGTCCGGTAATTCCCCAGTCCTGGTCCCAATTCCAGCTCAAGTCTTTCCATCTTTCCTTCTTCTTTGACCGAAGGCTTTCTGTCCATTTGTTTTAAAATGTTCAATATTCTTCCTTTTCTCTCTTCAAATGTTACTCAGTTTCCTCTGCACACCTGCCTTTTATAGTTTCCATCGTCTTTTAATTTCTCTCTCTTCAGACTCACCTTTTTTTGTCCTTAACCTATCTTGCAAACTTCTGTTTCCGTTTATTTTTCGACTTTTACCTTCTCTTTTGTGTTAATATTTATCCATTTCAAACTATTGTCCTACCCTGCTAAGTCACCAAGTGTTTGTTTCTGATTTCATTTTCCTTTCATTGTGTATATCCCTACTCCATAGTCCAAACTTATTTTTCTTTAGACCCCACCCTTACCGTACACTTCCTCTGCCTGCATACACCCACTCTCTTTTTGCCTCCTGCCTGAGTACCAAAAGCATACCTGTGTTCTTCCCCAGCCCTCACCAGGGCCCATCAATCGCTCTTTTTGCATTTGTTTGCCCCTCTAGAACTTACCTTCCTCCCCAGGCTGCATCTCAGGTTCTGCCCTTATTGGCCTGCCTTGGCCCAGCCGACCTCCCCAGGCTCCATCTCTCTTGCTGCCCTGGTTGGTCTCTCGTGCCCCAGCCCACCTCCCCAGGCTCCATCTCTCTTGCTGCCCTTGTTGGCCTCTCTTGCTCCAGCCCACCTCGCAGGCTCCATCTCTCCTCCTGCCCTGGTTGGTCTCCCGTGCCCCAGCCCACCTCCACAGGCTCCATCTCTGTCCCTGCCCTTGTTGGCCTCTCTTTCTCCAGCCCACCTCCCCAGGCTCCCTCTGTGTTCCTGCCCTTGTTGGTCTCTCTCGTGCCCCAGGCTCCATCTCTGTGCACCTCAAATGTTGTGTATGTTTGTGTGTGCCCAGCATGGACTCCGCTATGTTTACACTCTGTTTCCATCATGAGACAAGCCGTTTCTGTAATTCTGCGCCACATTGTAAGTTTGGCGTATCAACTATGGTAATACCGCTCAACTGAATTCTTCTTACTGCATGCGGCTACGATAATACTACAACTGATTTAGGGTTGGTGCCAAGTACAAGTTATTGCCCGCTTTTGAGGCCAATTAAACTGCATTGGGGACATGTGGTAATACTGCATGGGGCAAGACCTCCATTGAAGATGAGGCAACAAGCAGGCAGCATATGCATGGGCTGCAAAGGCCATTATCGTGTGTTTCAGCAAGATAGGCGCTACTCTGGAATGCCACCTGTTACCACCATACTTATAGTGAGGATGACAGTGGCAGACTGGCCCATAAGGAACTTGGGAACACTCCAGAGGGGCCTATGCCTCTGAGGACCTGTCTGGGGCTGATCCAGTTACAAGCTTCATTTTTCCACCATCCGACAAGTATGTCATAATGTTTTCACTGGTCTATTGCAAGACTGAGCTCAGCTGTTCTTGGTGAGGGCAGCAGTCAGAATTAGGTGTCACAGCCATGGGCCAATGTATTGCCCTACTGCCATGCTGTCATGCTTAGTCTCCCTACCTTTACGCATTCAGTTTCCAGTGTTACATGCCTTTCGAAACGGAGCCTATAGTATGGACATTGTGAGCTAAGGGGGGTGGGGTGGGGCTGGGCATGTTGAAGGCTATAGCTTTTAATAGTTCCGGTGATGAGTGCGAGGAGTTTGGGTTGTAAAAGCTACTGGACGTGAGCAGTAGCTCGCTGTCCCTGTTACTGGAAATGGTGTTACCTTGCGCTATCTATTGCCTGACATATGTGGGAATTCGCTCCTCTACCTGTTACTAAATGGGTACATCAACGGTCACAGAGAATGATCAGGAGCCGATTGTGTTTGAGCTGGCTTTACCAGAGCTGGGAGCAAGCTGTACCAGTTATGCTGTACGGCCCCTTGGGCATCAGAGCTGGTTGTATTTGTTACTGGGCAATGTGGGCATGAGCGAAATGTAACCGTATCCGTTTTGGAAGCTGGCTGTACCTGTTCATTGGCATGAATAGTTAGGTAAAGAGTATTGCATGCTGCTACATTGCTCTCCTTGATAGAGATGGATTGTGGACCTGCCCATGGTAAAACATGACTTTTTTTCTGTGGGGAGGGGTTGCAACTGGGGGAAAAGATGAGAGAAAAAGTGTCAGTACTGAAAAGTCAGTTGAGCTGGGAGCAGCCTCGGACTGGCCTGTAGGACAATAGGCCCAGGGCCAACCAAAAACACAAAATGCTGGTGTGGGACCGTTTTTTTGGCCAAAGTGGGACCCTTATTGGCCCATGTGGGCCAGTTTGATGAGTTAATTCACACTGCGACTAGTAGTTTTGACCAGTGTTGCTGAATAAATATTCTTTAAAATATACAATTTGCATGTCACTTTATCAAAAAAGCTCCCCCCGGGTACTATTCAAACAGTATCACAAAAGGAATGAAAAGCCATTTGCAAGTGCGGGCCACTTTTTCTTTGGTGCCTGAGACAATTGCATGGCCCAGTCTGACCCCGGTTGATAGCTAGCCTTTGTTGCTGACTGTGGGCAGTTCGGAAGCACCCCACAGTGTCTTTGTCGAGGGCATAGGGGCATTGGTATCCCGAAAGGGGCCAGGGATAGGCGGTGATGTGTAAGTTGGCTGTAGAGGCGCTGTCTGGAGGGAGGGGTCTGATGTTACTCTGTGAGATGCAGTAGTTGTTCTTCGAAGAGTGTGATTGGACGTGAATTGTTGGGGCACACAATTAAAATAGGGTGCCAAGAGCAAAAACCACTGGCACATCCATTACACCAGGGCAACAAATTCATACAAGCCCACAGAACTGTATGCAAAGTAATGTTATTTTATGAGTTGTGTTGTAATGTAACAGACACATGAAGCCTCCATACGTAGCATTTTCTGACCTCTCCCTAAACCTCATTCCGGTTTCCCTACCCACCTCCCCATCTATCCAACCATCGTCACCCCCACCCTCCTTCCCTGCTGGGGTTGCGGAGCCCTGTATAAGCATTGACTTGCAGCAGGTCCCAAAACCGCAGTGGGGGTGGTTGGTTCATGCCACTCCTGTGCCTCGGAGCTGTGGACCTCAATATGTAGCATTTTCTGTAAAAGTCATGAATTGACGTGATTCACGGATGATGGTTTGAGGGCAACTTTTTTTGAGGCGAGGGGTGGGCCACTTTTTTGAGGCGAGGGGTGGGCCACTTTTTCGAGGGGTGGGCCACTTTTTTGAGGCGAGGGGTGGGCCACTTTTTTTTTGTTGTCCGGGCCTATTTCTTGTCCCAGTCCGACCCTGTCAGGGACCCTAAAACCAACCTGGGGCCAATCATGGCAGATATTCAGACATTTTCCGAATACTCCGGTTACAATATAAATATCCCCCAAGTCTGAACTGTTTCCATTGACCACAGCTACCCAGGATTTGTCTGACATAGGGGGGTTAAAATGGTCCCCCATCCGGGTCCGGTACTTGGGAGTAGTGGTGTCCAATGACAGGCACACGTTATACATGGATAATCACCAGGAACTCCCTCAAACACTAACCACTAAACTGCAGTTGTGGACCAGACTCCCCGTTTCCCTGCATGGCCGAGTGGCTCTCCTTAAGATGGTGGTTCTCCCCAAGCTACTTTATTGTTTTAGCAACATACTTATTTGGCCCCGGAAAACTTTTTTTAAGAAGCTTCAATCATTAGTCACCACGTTCTTATGGGGTAGGAAGACAGCCAGGTTGAAATGGACCAAATTAACCGAACCATTCTTGAACGGAGGCATTTCTGCCCCTGACTTCGAATTGCACTACTTGGTGGCCCAGGCACAATTTGCCAAGCATTGGTGACATGGCCGCACAAATCCCTCCGATATCCGATTGGTTATTTTTGGTTCCAAACACAAGGACTCCTGCGAGTTTGACCCGGTGAGTGCCACCGCGTGCGCAGGGTTACAAATATATAAAAGAATAGGCTTTGTGACCCCATACGACCCAGAAATCCCATTGTGGAATTTCCCCAATATTGCCCCTACGTTTGGTAGAGCACTGCAGAAATTGTGGGATCTGGCTAAACTATTCAAAATGTGGGATATGTTTCCAGAAGGGGTATATATCAAGCGCAAAGGACTGTGTGGACACGATGAGAGGTGGGCAGCTCAAACAATTTCCTTTTCATTGCATGAAGGCCGCCTTTCCAGCTAAGTGGCTGACATTCCCAGCAAAACCCCCTACACATGAGTGTACAAGGACTATAACAGCAACTGATGGGTGGAAAAAAGGGGTCTCTATTCTATATGCTCTAGTTCAATCACACTCAACCTCCCACAACACTATGGAACAAGCCTGGAAACATGATTTGGGGACCACACGGAGTCACGAAAAATGGCTCAAATGCTGTCAGCTCACAAGATCTGGTTCCCTAAACTCAGGACTCAGGGTTGCGATTAATCCAATTTAAAATACTTAACCAATTACACTATACCCCTGTTAAACTGCTGAAATTTGTGGAGGGATGCACAGGGAAATGTCCGAAATGTGATACAGCCGATGCTAATGCGTATCATATGTACTTGTCGTACCCCCGGGTGGCAGAGTTCTGGGGTGAGGTTGCAGAGATCCTAGAAGAGATTACGGCCATCCCTGCTTCCCCCTCCCCGCTGAAATATTTGGTGGAGATATTGGTAAAATAGCAGAGACTACTAGACGACTATTTATTGCATGTATAGTTGCTAAAGGCTGTATATTAAAGTGTTGGAAATCAGTTAATGCACCCGGTAAGGAGGATTTCCTTAAAGACCTCACAATGTTGAATGAATGCGAAGAGCAATTTGTATTGACCGTGTCAGCAATATGTCGCCCCAAGGATATCTGGGCCCCCTTTAGGAACTACCTCTGTAATGTGATATCAGATAACGAATGTACACCCCCGGCAACTCTGTGAACAATAAGACCTTATTTGATGTGTTCTGAATATTGACTTGTTGTATTGGTGGAAATGCACTGCTGATTCTGTGATGCTCTGTTCCAATGTAACTCTCATTAAAATAAAGGTTTAAAAAAAAAAACACAACGTCCCCAAAACACTAACAGCCTCATTACGAGTATGGCGGTGCAGTAAAAGTCGTCAGTAACAGAATTACCGCTCCGTTACCGCTGCATTACTGCACGGCTGTGCTACAAGTTTGGCAGTGAAGTGGAGGATTCAAATCCAGCTCGAAGTTGGAGGTAATCTGCCGATTTACCGCTACAAATCAGCAGAATTACCACCAGCGCTAATTGCACTCAAACCCCCATGGAGTACTATGGACTCCAATGAATGGGGACTAACATCGCCTACCACAACTTGTGATCTGGCGGTAATTCTGCTGCAACGGTAATTGTGTTTGGTGGTCTCTCTGCAGATTTACCACCAAGATACGGCAAAACCCATCCTCCATTTATAACGATAGTGGGGACTCCAAGCACTAAAACATTATTTGCTCTTTTTAAAAGTACATGGAACAAATAATATTGTAAAATCATCAAGTTATTTAAATATGAAATAGTGAGGGGTTTGGCAGTTCTAGCCAAGCAGCTTTGGATGCCACGTGTGCCAAATGGGGCTTTTTATAGCTCATGGGCAAGTAACATTAGTAATACTTGACAGAATGCAGTATTCTCCCACAAAGAATAATTTGAAAGAGAATATATGCCAAAATATAAATCACTTTGAGCCAGTAAGACAGTACCCCACGCATAGTAAGTATCTGAGTTGTCTGGGTGAATAGCACAGAAGTGCTCGCCTCTCTCACATGAGGCAGCCAGCCTGTCTTTTGCAAGTTTGAATCCTGCAGTAGGGTTGACATAGCCTTAAATCCTTTCAAGGTTAATACATTGACTACCATAAAATGGAGTACTGTCAATGATCACCTTGTACAACATAAAATGTCATCACTAAAACATTTAAATAAATAAAAGTTCTCATTTTTTACCAATAAAATAATAAAGTTTGCGAACAGCTGTTGTACAAATTATAAGATGTTGCAAACCACTAAGCTTAGACAATACCTACTACTGTCGTCTTAATGTAATATTAAGAGTTTGACAAGAGTTTAGCAAAATGATGCCACACCCAATACAAGGCTACGTGCACCTGCTCAGAGTCATTTTTCAGGCAATTGTCCCAAAACGCGTCACTCTGTATTGAATAGTGCTGGTGTACATATATTTTCCCAATATGGCCATGTGTGCGTCACAAATGCTTTCCATTCCGTAAATATATGCCATGGAGTCTCCATTTTTCCTGATAAGTTACACACACGACATGTCCTTTGGGCTAAAGGAATCTTGGAGTGTGCACCCATGAATACAAGGAGCGGGCGCTGGTTGATGCGCAAACTGAGCCTTAAATCTTAAATTCCAGACTGCCAGACTTAGGCTCTGCGTCAAATAGCTTTGTGTGTTTAGAAATGCATGCGTAACCTTTAAAACATATTGCTACGTTTTTAACGATGATAGTTGGGCATAATTATTGGTCCAATCCCAAAGCTTCACTTTCCTGGTGAATAGGAATTTCAGGGAGTCGAACTTTGTGCCCCAATCACAGTTAGAGTGCCAGTTTATATTGCAATATAGTTTATCAATTACCAGTTTAGAGTTCCCGCCACTATTTTCTAAGGCCAACCCTGAGTCACCCCCCTACAGTCAGCAGTTGACATTTAGGGTTTGAGTTCACTTTTAGGTGCAAAACACACTGTCTTTCTCGTAGCAAACCTTTAAAAGATACTAACCCCAATTCAAGCCTAAAATATTCAACGGGTGGAGAAGGAGGGAATTTCAACACTCTTCTCCAAAAATAACCCTCCAGCTTGTCCAACCAACCCACATCTCTCATAGCCAGGACTTCCAAGCCATACAAGACCATGGAGCAGTATGTTTGTTTATAAAGTGCAACTATGCCCTCAATTGAGTAGCCTGCAGTGTCGTTTGCAAATGTGGCAATCATGTGTGTCAAGCGGTGGGCCGTGTTCTTCTTGGCTTCAATTATATATGTATAGTCCTTTTTTGCACTCATAATTAAACCCAGATAAGGATATTTATCAACGTAGGCCAGGCTACCCAAGCTTGTGGTAAATGTAGGCCGTTTCACTTTTTTGCCGTTATCAACATAACCTGTGTTTTTTTCTATGTATTTTATTTTTTTTAAAAGATTTTATTTTGAAAACAAAAAAAAATACAAACCAAACTTGCAGCGTTATTTACAATAAACTCGTGAACATCAATTAACGCTCATTACTTCTCCCCAAATCCCCCCCCCCCCAATAGCTTATTTGCATTTCTGGTTCTGTATCTGCTGCGTGTGGCTGGGTATCGCTTCCTTCCGAAGCTGCAGGATCCACTACTGTGCCAAACAGTCCTGTTATTAACATTCTCCAAGCCAATAGGTTACCCACATCTTCTTCCCCGCACTTGCTACATGCCTCCTGCCACACCACCGTTTCAGCCTCCGCCCATTTTTGCAAGTCCCGCCACCATACCTCTACCCGTGGCCTGTGACATTGCTTCCAGCCCATGGCTATCCTTCTTTTAGCAAGCACATATGCCAGGTCCCTCAGTTTCCCAAGGTGTTTAGTGTTCCGTGGTCTGGGAAACCCTCCCAACAGGCAGGCCCAGGCTGTATCTATGTTGAGCGAGACCCCTTTATCCGCTAATTTCCGTGCCACTTCCCCCCAAAAAGCTTCAATCACTGGGCAAGACCAGAACATGTGTGTCATATCTGCGTCTTCCTCATCGCATTTTGGGCATGCTTGTCTTCCTGCGTTTGCAAACTTAGATATTCTCTTCGGGGTAATATAGGCTCTATGCCTTATGTATAACTGTATCTGCTGCAATCTAGCATTTCTGGACACTTTCTTGTGGTATCCTATAGCACGTTCCCACATTCAATCGGTCATCTGTGCCCCCACCTCTGCATCCCAGTCCAGCCTCAGGTGAGTCAAATCCTTCCCCACCCGGGTCATCACCATCTCATATAGTCTAGAGATCTCGTGCCCTCCTTCTGATATATCATATATTGTTCCCATTATAACCTCTGGCTCTTCCGCCAGTACAATCTCTGGCCAGGTTTTGCGAATAGTCTGCACTAGCCTACGATACGTGACATATTGGCCTCCATGCAAGCCTGTCTCTTCTCCCAGTTCTTCGAACTCTTTAATAGCCCCTTCTTGCCATATGTCTCCCAATGTGACCAGCCCAACCGATTCCCAATAGGTCCTGATTATCATCCTGAGCTAGTTGTCTCCCCTAGCTAAGGCAACTAGTGGCACCTGTGGGGAACACGGGCATGGGTTCTCCATCAGTTGGCATACTCTGTGCCACATCTTCCACCCAAGCAATAGCATACCCGGGCGTTCTTTCATTTCAAGTCTAGTCACCCAGATAATCTCATTTAGGTAAAACGGGGTGCAGTCCTGCCCAAACAGCCTAGATTAAGGAGTTTCTTCATCAGAGAGCCATTTGGTTACATATTGCAACTGACTGGCTACATAATAGGCCTCAAAGTTCGGCAGCTTGATGTCCCCTCTATCATGGAAGTTCTGTAGCTTCCATAGCGCCACTCTATTGCGAGTGCCGTGCCACAAGAAGTCTCTACACATGCTGTTCAGTTTGACAAAAAACTTTTTGGGTATCAAGTATGGTATATTACTGAAAAAATGTAACAGCCTAGGCAGGACCACCATTTTGAGCATCGCCCCCCATCCCATCATCGCCAGCGACAGCTTCTCCCAAAACTTCATATTTGTGCGGATTTTTTTCACAGCCACCTCGGTGTTATGCAAGTGTTCCTCCTCCACAGTATGATATACATCTATTCCGAGGTAGCGGAAGGAATCAGCCGCCCAAGGTACGGACAACACTGGCAACCGTTCCAGAGGGGCTCCTATGTAGCTCCCCAATGGGAACATGCTCGATTTTTGGGGGTTCACCGCTATGCCGGACAATTCTGCATACTTTTCCATGACCTCTAGAATATACTGCAGATTTTCTTCCGGATATTTCAAATACAGTAGCAAATCGTCAGCATATAAGGATATTAGGTGTTTCTCTCCCCCTGCTTCAATACCGACCATGTCATATTGTTGTCTGAGGTACACTGCCAGGGGCTCTAGGGCCAGAATGTATAACATCGGGGACCAGGGGCACCCTTGTCTGGTGCCTCTACTGAGTTGCCACCTTTCAGATATCACTGATCCTGTGCGTACTCTGGCCAGTGGTTCACTATACAACAATTTCGCCCACCTAACATAACCCGGCCTCATCCCATATTCTTCCAGGGCCGCCAGCAACCGTGGCCACCTCACTGAATCAAAAGCTCCTGTTTCCCTCTTCAATCACCCGGTGGAGTCGCCTGTGGTTGTGGGTTATATTTCTGTTGGGGACATAACCTGTCTGATCCGGGTGTATCAGGTTACTGATGACCCTTCTCAGCCTATTAGCCAGGACCGCCGTCAAGATCTTGCTGTCCTGGTTCAACATTGACAACGGCCTATAGGAGCCGCAGCAATGCCCTGGCTTGTTGGGCTTGGGGAGCGGCACGATTAGTGCTTCTCTGAGCGTGTCCGGTAGCCGACCCTTCTCAAAAGACTCATTGAGCATCTCTAGCATAGGGGGGAGTACTTCTGCTTTATATGTTTTGTAAAACTCAGCCGGGAATCCGTCCGTACCCGGGGTCTTGCAGGTGGGCAGCTGTTTCACCACCTCCTCTAATTCCTCCAGGGTAATCAGTGCGTCTAGTTCCTCCCTTTCTTCATCACTAATCTTAGGTAATTCCATGTCTTTTAGTGTTTCTCTAATCTCCTCCTGATTGTCCCCTCCTCTGTCCTCATATAATGTTCTATAATAGTCCAAGAATGCCTCGCTGACTCCTTCCTGGGTGTCAACCACCTCCCCGTCTTCTCTGGTTATTATCCTAATCGGGGGCCTGGGGGTTTCGCTCTTGTATAACCACGCCAACAAGCGGCCAGTTTTATCCCCACCTGCATGTTGCCTCTCAAAATACTTTTTGTAGTTAAGGTTGCAGAGCCTTTCCCAAAGCTCTGCACACCTCTGCTGCAACTCGAGTACAAGTTCCGCGTCCCCTCCTGCCCTGTTGCTTTCGCGCTCCAGTTTCTCTTCCGCTTCCTCTAGTTCCGTTAGGACCCCACCCTGTAGGCCTTTTGACTTAGCAATAGCAGCACCCCGCAATACCACCTTAAAGGCTTCCCAGAGTGTGCACACCGAATCTACGCTGCCTGTGTTTACCTCAAAGTACTGTGAGATTGCATCCCTGATGTCTTCCCTGAAGACTGGGTCTCTGAGCGCCTCCGCCCGGAGGCGCCACGTCGGTATCTGCGCCCTGGGGCGGCAGTGCTGCCAGGTCAGCACCAGAGGCGAGTGGTCCGACAGGACCCTCGCTCTTTATTCTATTTGGGTGGTCTCTATCATCACATCTGGCGTGGCAAAAAAATAATCCAGCCTCGTGTGCAGGTGCTGCAGAGCTGAGTAGTGCGAGTACTGTGTTTCATTAGGGTGTTTCAGTCTCCAAACATCCGCCAGCCCAAAGTTATCTAGTAATGTCTGCAATACCCTGGCCGCCGGGGTGGGCCTATCAATCTTCCCATCAGATCTGTTTGCCTTTGGGTCGAGCACCCAGTTGAAGTCCCCTCCCCAGATAACCGCTCCCCCCACACACGCGCCCAGGTGAGTACATAGGGTTCTAAAATACGTAGCAGTGTTTTGGTTGGGGCATATGTATTTATAATGCACACCTCTTTATTCTCTACCAAGGCCTTTAATATGACCAACCTACCCTCCATGTCCACCACCTCTTGCGTAAGTTGGAGCGGAACGTGCGGTGCCACCCAGACCAGCACTCCCCTAGCGTAGGCAGAGTACGGAGAGCCCACTACAGTACCTCTCCACTTCTTCCCCACCAGTTCCAATTTTTGCTGCGTCAGATGTGTTTCCTGCAACAGCGCAATATCAATCCTCTGTCTTTTTAAGTACATCATGACTTTGTTTCTTTTTAAGTAGCTGTTAAGTCCCCTGACATTCCATGTTACGATCTTAAGGTCTCCCATGGCTCGTGAGTGTCTTCTTTCCTCCCATGTAGTGACTCCCCTTTGCCCACGTGATACAGATACAGCCCTCCATTTTTGCTTGTAGCTTCTCGTACCAGCTCGAACTCCCCATAACTATGTACACGGTAAATCTCCAACTTCCCTCCCCTCCCCCGTCCCTTCCCCAACATCACACACCCCAACTGCTGCCCATCTCTCTTCTCGGAGCTCAGGCACCCCCACATCTAGCCCTGCAAGCACTAAACAATGCACAGAGCTCAGTAGGGTGAAGTCGCCCTAATGGCCACTTAACTGAAACTGTTATGGGGTAGAGAGAATCGCTCCGTAAGGCTCCCGTTAAATCAACATTAACCACAGTGCTTATGACTTATAGTGCAATAGTCTGACCTTCTCTACTGAAGGCTGCGCAAGCGACTATATTCAAGTCCCATGTGCCGCGCCATCTTGCAGCACCTTCTTCGTGCATCACTTATCTCTTCCGAGCTCTTTCTCCGTCCGAACTTCTGACTCCTGGGGACATCCTTGCGCATCGAGCCATCCCATGGCATCCTCCGGGGTCTCAAAAAACAAAGTTTTATGTTTATGAATGACTTTCAATTTTGCCGGATACAATCACATATATTTGTGGCCCGCCTCTCTCAATCTCCGCTTTACCGTCCCAAAGTTCATGCGGCTACGCTGCACAGACAGGGTGTAGTCCGGGTAAGCCGTGATGTTTGCCGCTCCTCGTGTGATCGTTCCTCCCTTACGAAAGTGTTCCAATATCCTCTCCCGGTCATGGTAATTAAGAATTTTGGCTATCACCGGCCTAGGCGGGTTCCCCGGCGGCGGCCTCCTTGTTAGGGCTCCATGTGCCCTTTCCACTGCAAATCCTTGGGATAGGGCTCCTCTGGGTATCTCTTGCAGTAGCATGGATTCAATGAATTCCGTGGGATCGTGGCCCTCCAATCCCTCCGGCAGGCCCACGATGCGTATGTTGTTTCGTCGGGCTCGTCCTTCCGCCTCCTCCGCTCTGCTCTCCAAGTTGCCCACTCTTTGTATCAGGGCGTGCAATTTGGCTTTATGGGAGGCGCAATCCGCAGTATTCGGGCTAACTTCCTTCTCAAGGGACTCCGTGCGCTCCGCCAAGGCCCTGACATCCTGTCGGAGTAGATTAACGTCCTCCTGCACCTCTCCGACCTTGAGGTCCAGTGCCGTTTTTGAGTTTTGAGTTCAGTGACGGCTAGTTCTAGTTTAGATTCCCAGGCCGCCCTTAGGTCCGCAATCGCAGCCAGGACTTCTTGGTTAGCGCCCGAAGTCGTCATGCCGCTTGCAGGCGGCTTGTCCCTGCTCTTGGTAATGTCTTGACCAGGGGACGTCTTAGCGAAGTCGTCTAAGGTGGGCTGTTTCGCCTTCGGCCTCACCGTCCTATTCAACATGACCCAGAGGACCTGTGTTGAGCACAAGTGACAAATGTGCACTCAGTACGCCCCTTTCGCTAGGTCACCGTGCGGCCTGCTTCTTCTTTTGTTCCGGGCATTGGTCGGCCATTTTGTGTTGTCTTCCGTCTCTGGTGCTCCTTATCTCTTCCGCACCGATCTCTGCCGCCGTTCCTCCTGTACCATCCAGAAGTTCACCTCACGTAGCCCAATCATTCACACACCAGCATGTGTATTTTCAGCGGTCAACGGCCCGTCATTACGCACTTTTTTGCCCGGATCATTGCAGGATCTCGGGAGCTCCTCCAGATCGCGTCCTCCTACATGGCCCTCGTAGCCATGCCCCCGTTTTTTCTATATTTATGGTCAACTCGTTTTCAGCTGCGTACTTAGCCAATTCCCCAAACATCCTCCACAATAGGTATGGTTGAGAATCACCAAGTCGACAGCCTAGAGCATGGAAGGGATAGATACACCCCCAATTTTAGGGCAGCATCCCACGGTTACTAGAAGCTTTTGGGGAAGATCGCCCAGATATAGGTTGAATAGCAGGGAGGCCAGGACGCAACCTTGCTTGACCCCCATGCCTAACAAAACTCTTGCAGACATATTGCCTACATCATCCTGCCTCACTTGTCCCCCCGTGTTGTAATGTAGTCCCTTTAGGATGGATAGCAACCACATTGGGTAGCCCCAGTACTCCATTTTCCTCCAGAGCTTTGCTTGGTTAACACCATCAAAAGCCACCCGGAAGTCAACAAAAATAAAATATAATGGAGCCCACCCTGGGTTGCTGCCCATCTAGGATCCTAAGGTTATAGGTGGTTGAGCTACACGGGCGAAAACCTGGCTGTACAAATTGAAGTAACTAAAATTCATCAACCCAGGACTGTAAATCCCTCAGGATGAATGAAGAGTACATTTTACCTGTCATGTCCAAGAGTGACAATAGCCTGTAATTTTCTGGCTTCATTCGATCACCTTTTTTGTAGACTGAACGTAAAATTGATTTCTGCCCTGAAGCCGGGATCATCTGAGATTGACATACGTTGTCAACTAAGATCTCCAAAATCATGGCCCAGCCACTTGGGTCGTGTTTCAGAACTATGCTAGCTAGTCCATTTGAGCCTGGGATTCTGGAGCACTTGAGTTTCGCAATTGTACACTCAATGTCGCTCTGTGTATAAGGCAACAGCCATCCACCTGGACAGTGTGGCAAACACGGTTATTGAGTTAAGTAGCCATCTTTGTCATACAAGTAATCCAACCACACCTGTTCCTTAATGGGGTTTAAAGTATGCTTTTTACTCTCGCCCTTGGCCCATGCTAAAGTTGACCAAATATTTTGAGTGTTTCCACTTTTAAAAACGCAAATCATATTTTGCCATTGAATGTTATTAATCACTGATCTCTAGCGTTTTAACCACTGTTTGTCTTCACCCTTGATTACCTTTGTTCACCTCACTTTGTACACAAACGCCAGTCTGTAGGACTCTCAACCTCCTTCTCATTTCCCTTTTCACATCTCGAAATGGAAGGATCAAAGTCATTTGTATGTTTGTCCACTACTATTAGGTTTCGCGAGGGTTGGGAACCCGTTTTGAATGCTAGTCGCCTCAGCCAGTGTTCTATTTGGTTTGCATTCAAGTTGCACAACAAGATATTGTCACTAGCACTCTTTTTGGAAAGTAACTGGTTTGCCCCCAGCCCATGTCTGCTGGTCCAGCAGATACGATTACCGAGTGGTTCGACTGTATTCCAGCTATGGGAATTATCTACTGGTTTACTCCTACGTATGCTGAGTGGCAGAATAGCATGGTCGCTGTAGTCATTTGGAACCACTTTCAGGTCTACTACCGCACCAAGATATGCATTATTACCGAAAAAGTAATCCAGGGTGGTTCGATGATTTTTCAGGCACCATGTATATTGCCCAGTTGGCTGTCCCACCTGGTTCAACTGTTCAGTAAAGTAATGTCCCAAGCTCTTAAAAAGTTTACCCACTGTGCACCCTTCCTATTGCTTGTTTTCTGTACCACCTCACTTTGCTTAGCCACATGATGGTACTGTAAGGGAGGCATGGTATCACAAGTATGACACTGACACAAGAGGTACACGTTCCAAAACCTTTATTAAATTCTTGGGGTTTGGAAAACTCCAACTTGCCCTATAGCTATGATAGGAGTAGTCTCTACCATCAAATAATAAAGAAAACACAGTCCTAGTCAGTCTCTGGCAAATCAAAATGGCCTACACTAGAAAAAATGAATGCCTGTCCTATATCTTATACCATAAAGTGTGTAAAGGGAAATGTGTATGCAAAGAAAAGTCAGTGTTATAACATAAAGGATCAAGATGGCTGAGTCAGCTCTCCTCCCCACTTTGGACAGCATGGAGTAAGGCGGCCCCTGTAGACAGCATGACACAGTCTGGCCCAGGTTATCAAAAAAAAAAGGCAGTTTGAAACGTGGTGCGAGGCCTGCTTGGCCTTTCACGTGAAAGTCACTTAAGTACACAAAAAAGTTCCTTTACAAGTCAACAGAATTCACATAGGACACCCTCTGCCAGGCTCAAATCTATCAAGGTATCAATAGTTCACGTAGGTCTCCCTCTGTCGAGCTCATACCTCTGAAGAAAAGTACCTGATTCAACATTGATTTCCCTCAGCCGGGCTCAGACCTCGCAATGACAGCACTTGCAGAGGTTCCCATCCCTAAGCTTTATTCACATTCATTAGGGATTCCCTTCCCCTCACTTATTTCATGTTCTAGATCTCCCTCAGCCGGGCTCGGACCTCTCACTGATGTTGAATTCTTTCGAATGTGCAAGGCTTTTCCACAAACCTCTGCAGGACCACTTCTACTTCTACTTCAGCTCTTCCTTATGATATGATATGATATGATATGGCATTTATAACGCGCCTATACACAAGTGTTTCAAGGCGCGACGAGGCAAGGGAGGGGAACAAAGGGAGGACAGACAACGATCCTACTAGACCAGGTGTCATTCAGATTGCACAAGTGCGTGGGAAGGGGGCAGGGACAGTGCAGTACATGGCAAGATGATAACAATAAGTAAGTAGCGGCCAGCATGTGGCATGTGTATGGGTAAGTGCAACATCATGTGTCAAGGGCTAGGAGGGGGACTGTAGGGATACAGAGGCAGTCCCCAAGTGCAGGGGTTGTCAGGTGGGCAGTGCAGGTGTGAAACGCTGGCGGTGAGGGACCTGGTCCCGAGATCAGAGGGTATCCAGGTAGCCAGTGCAGTTCCAGTTACAGCTAAGAGGTCAGCAGAGGAGAGGAGGAGAAAAAGCAGAAGCAAACAGAAAGGTTTTGAGGAGCTTCCAGAACCAGAGATGGTTCTCCACAAGTTTAAGGGAGGCAGGGAGGCTGTTCCAGAGGGAGGCACCAGCCGAGGAAAGAGATCTACCACCAACTTGTTGCTTGGAGAAGCGACTGAGCTTAAGGGAGTTGGAGGCGGATGAGCGAAGAGCTCGAGAAGGAAGATATTTAGGAAGAGAGAGTTGAAGGTATTGAGGCCCCAGGCCCCAGAAGGCCTTGTGGATGATGCAGAGGGTTTTGAACTTAATCCTCACAGCCACTGGTAGCCAATGCAGAGATTTCAGTCCTGGTGAGATACGATCCCTGGGCTTGAGGCCAAGGATAAGTCTTGCAGTCCTGTTCTGGATAAGTTGCAGAGGGCGGAGAGTAGAAGCAGGCAGATTTAGAAATGGGCCGTTGCAATAATCCAGCCTAGAGAGAACCAGAGCTCTGGAGACAGTGAGCTTCTGGGGGAAGGAGAGGAACAGAGGAATACCTTCTGAGGAGGTGCAGCTGGTAGTGTGACTTCTTAGACACGTCACAGATGTGAGGAAAGAAGGAGAGTGTGGAGTCGAAGATGACCCTGAAGTTTTTAGCCTTGCAGGTGGGAGCAGGAAGAGTACCAAGAGAGGCCGGCCAGAGAGCTGTAAGGAAGGAGGGAGCGGGTGTGCCGATGAGGAGAATCTCAGTCTTACTGGCATTAAGGTAAAGGTCATTGGCGGCACACCACTCCTGGATAGCAGACAGACAGTCAGAGATGAGGGAAGGAGAGGAGGAGGCCGAGGGTAGCCTGAAAATTAGCTGGGTGTCATCCACATAGCATTGAAAGTTGGGGCAGAGAGCGGCGATGCGGTGGGCAAGGAGTGCCAGGTATTGGTTGAACAGCCAGGGAGAGAGGTTAGACCCCTGGGGGACACCACATGTACAGAAAAAGATAGCAGAGAGGAAGGACCCAAGTTGGACCTGAGAGGGTCAGTCAGAGAGGAAAGAAGTCAGCCAGGCCAGAGCCTGAACAGTGATACCCAGGTTATCACGGAGACAGTTGAGCAGGATGGCATGGTTGACAGTGTCAAAGGCAGAAAAGAGATCAAGCAAAATGAGGACACAGGGGGTGTTAGAGTCCAGGTTGGAGAGCAGGTCTTCACGAATGTTCAGGAGAGCAGTTTCCATGCTTCTGGCAACTCTGAAGCCAGACTGATGGTCATGAAGACAACCAACCGATTCAGTGTGGAGATTAAGGTGGGAGATGGCCAGTTTCTCCAGGAGCTTGCCCAGGAAGGGAGTGATGGAGATTGGGAAATAGTTAGCCAGGCAGGAGGGGTCGGCAGGGGGTTTCTTAAGAAGAGGGTGCGCAAGGAAGTGCTTCGGGGGAGATGGGAAGACTCCACTACCGAAGGAGTGATTGCAGAAGTCAGCCAGGGCAGGGGCCAGGGAGTCGATGTGGTCCTTGATAGTTTTGGAGGAACAGGGGTGAACCTGTTTCGACAAGACTTTCATAGATCGGACTTGTCTAGAAACCTTGTCTGCAGAGAAAAGGGGAAAGGCAGAGAAGGAGGGAGGGGAGTTGTCTGCAGAAGGGCCAGAAGAAGAGCAGGGAGAAGGGGAGGGGATAGGAGGAGAGTGAGGACAGGATGTCTTGAGTCTTAGAGATGAAGTGAGAAGACAGTGCCGTGCAGAGGGCCTGGGAAGGGACAGGAGAGGTACAGACTGTGGCAGGATTGGCCAGTTCCTTGCAGATTTTAAAGAGTTCAGCCGAGTTGTTAGATGCTGCAGAGACGCAGGCTTGGATATGAGATCTCTTCTTGGTGAGGACGGAGAGCCGGTATTGCCTTTGCAGCAGGTGGCAGGCCAGTTTGTCAGAGGATGTACATGAAGCACGCCGTTTCCTCTCGGCCACCCTGCACTTGCGTTTTAGGATGACGGGGTCTGAGTCGTACCAGGAGTCACACTTGGCTTTGGGCTTCAGGCGGATTCTCATGACAGGGGCAAGGATATCATGAGTATCAGATATAGCAGAGTGGAGTGTGGAGAGGGCTGTGTCAGGGTGAGAGTCAGCAAAAGGGGAGGAGGGGGTGAGAAGGAGGCGGCGAAAGCCTCAGCTGACACGCGGTTCATGGGTCGGTGGACCAAGAAGGTGGGTGGCAGTGATGGAGGTGGCTTTGCCTGAGGGGTAGAGAGGGTGCGATGGGAGGAAAGGAGAAAGTGATCACTCCAGGAGAGAGGAGTGGTGAGAGGGACAGAAAGGGGAAGGTCTGAGGAGATCAGAACATCCAGAGTGTGCCCTGCAGAGTGAGTCGGGCCACAGGGGAGAATAGTGAGTGAGAGAGAGTCACAGAGGTCGCGGAAGAGTCCAGAGGGAGGACAGGAGGCATCCAGGTGGATGTTGAACTCTCCAAGAAGGAGGAGTTGAGTGGTTGAGGCCAGGAGTGAGGAGGAGAGGTCAGCCCACTCAGAGAGGAAGGAGGAGATCTGACCAGGTGGCTGATAGATAGTAGCCACAGTAAGGAAATGGCTAGGGGAGAGAGAGAGCCTGAAGACGAGGCATTCAAAAGAGGAGTAGGCCTGCATAGGAGTGACAGAGGCAGGAATCCACTCAGGGAAGATCAGGGCTACACCCCCACCAGAGTGGTAGGACTTGGGCGCGGAGAGGATCTTGTAGCCGTTAGGAGCGTGTCAAAGCTGGTGATAGAGCTGACCGTGAACCATGTCTCGGTGAGACCGAAGACATTGAGGTCAAGTTATTCTAGAAGGCGGTAGTTATGAGAGGAGTGTTTGATAGCAGAGTGAGAATTAAGAGTGTCAATGTGGAGAAGGTTGCCATCCTTGAAGGACTTCCGGGGAGGGGTACAGATCAGAGGTGCGCCCTGCGGATGTGTAGAAAGAGCCCGAGAGGGGGCAGAGAGGGAGGGGGAAGGCATGGTAGCCAAGAAAATGGGAGAGGGGGCAGCTGGAGAAGAAAGGAAGTTGATGAGGCGTGGGAAGCGTCTATCAAAGAGGTGAAGGTTGGCATGAGGGCCTTGGACCAAGACGGTCCCATTAGAGTAAACATTAATGATGACCTTAGAGTAATGGAAGAAGGCCAGGTGGGCGTCCCAACGGGTGCCACCATTAATGTGAGAAGAGGAGAAAGGAGAAAGAACAGAGACCATATGAAGGGTCCATAAATCAGGTGAAGGCACGACAAAGAGAATCTCAGTCAGAGTTTCCTTGGAGGAGGCACTGGTGTAGGTGTCAGCGATAGGGAGGCCTGGGTTGGAGACCAGGGGGTCCTTTTTAAACTTCTTCCTACCAGATTTAGTGAGGAGAGCAGGATAGTCAATAGAGAAGCAGTTAGAAAAGATAGGAGAGACAGAGAGCACCATAGAGTAGGTGGGAGAGGAGGGGGTGAAGGAGAGGGAGAGACTAGCGAAGGACACTAGATAACAACACGGGGAGAAACCAACTAAGTTTGAGAATCCTGAAAGGGGAAGAAAAGGCCTAGTTTACACAATGCAATTTTTTAATACTGATACAGGGCATATTATAACATCACGGGGAGAGAGCACCTAAGTTTGAGAATCCTGAAAGGGGGAGAAAAGGCCTAGTTTACACATTGCAATTTTTAAATACTGATACAGTGCATATTATAACATCACAGGGAGAGACCACCTATATTTGAGAACCCTGAAAGGGGGTGAAAAGGTCTAGTTTACACAATGCAATTGTTCAATACTGATACAGTGCATATTATAACATCACAGGGAGAGACCACCTAAGTTTGGGAATCCTGAAAGGGGGAGAAAAGACCTAGTTTACACAATGCAATTTTTAAATACTGATACAGTGCACATTATAACATCACAGGGAGAGACCACCTAAGTTTGAGAATCCTGAAAGGGGGAGAAAAGGCCTAGTTTACACAAGGCAATTTTTAAATACTTTTACAGTGCATATTATAACATCACGGGGAGAGACCACCGAAGTTTGAGAATGCTGAAAGGGGAAGAAAAGGCCTAGTTTGCACAATGCAAATTATTTTTTCTTTTTTTTATATATGCCCCAGTGTCTCTTGGTCTGGGTAGTTCCACAACACAATTAGAATAGTTCAAAGAAGTCTTTCTCTTAAAGCAATAATCTTTTAACTTCCCCTTTCGTCGGGTGTTAATCTTGACTATTGGTATTTCAAATAGTTGGCTGTTTCCTTTTGCTGGACCACTCTGCTACTCTGTATCACTGGCTTCACATTTACCGCTGACTTTAAAGTTCACTACAGGTTTGCTTTCTTTCACGTCTCATCAGCACGCACGCAACCTTCAATTATGAGATGCACAGTTGCGGCTTCAATCTTTCCTTGACACAAACCGGCCTTTCATGTCTTTCGTTAACTCACCAGTTGTGCGCTTTCTCTTCTATTCTCTGCTGCTTTGATTCTCGAGTCAAGGTTAATACCACAGGCTTGGCCTCGCCTCCCCAACTCGGGCCGTTCACCCGGTTTGGTTACTGGCATCCTTGAAACACAATGCAGGCTTCTTTTTGTCTGGGTATTGACTTTCTCGGCGTATCTTTCCAGGATTTCTGGAGGCAGCGCCCTCTTGTAGGGATGTTCAGTTTTTCCCAGCCCCTCACTCTGGTCCCTCGATCGGTCGTCCGGCTCAAGTGGGTTTGCCTGCGTGCCAGAAGATCTGCTCCTTCTCGTGTTCCACCTTGCTCAGAGTGTGTCTCCATGTTCTGCCTTTTATCCGTGTGGGGGGAGCTAATGGGTATCAGATGTATGCAATTAAGTTCAAGTGCTCGACTTTGCCTGACCTTATTAATGGGACATGTCCAGTGGGATATATAATAGTTAGCCTCTTTTCTCTCATTCCTCCTCTTCCTCTGCCCAGTGTTTGTGTAGAAGGGGGGGGGAAGGGAGTTGGGATGTCAGGGAATCCCATAAAATAGGATGGGTTATGGGAACGGGAAAGGGGGGATACTACATCTCACCATCGGTTGTCTCACTCCCACACCCTGAAGATCCCTCACCCAGGTGATCCTCCCACACTGGTCCACCCCCAGGGTCTGGTTCCAATGGCGATGGCGTGCCCTGGCCACCTGAGAGAGAGATCCCCAGAGACTAGCAAGTGAGACACCCTTTGGTTTCTTACCGTATGCAGCACATTCTTGCTAGTCCATACAATGCGCATTTAGGTCCCCACCCAGGAGTATTAGGTGTACTCAGGCACCTCCCCCATGCCGGAAAAGGGTCCACTAGGACTCATCCAGGCTCTGGGTTTGCGGGGGATGTTTACATTTACAAGCAGCAAGTTATCCGTCTTGCGCTTAACATCCAATCTCAATTCAATGGCCTGGGCAGAACTACTATCAGCAGGGAGCACTATGTGCCATGAGTCGATATCTTGTCGGATACCAATAATAAGTGCTCCATACAGTCTGCCCTTGATGCCCTTTTTTGCCATCGTCTGATATAGATGATACCTATCCACGCACAGTGTTAGGCCAGGTTTCGTGTAAGAGGAGCACTTTGTACTTTGCTAGCAGGGGCATCATCCATCCTTATATATAAGGTGGCTAAAGGCTAAATCCCCTTGTGTTCCAACGTGCTATACTATAGGTTCAATCCCCTTGTTCTCACTGTGTCCATAGGCATGCTGGGTACCCCGAACCTGGAGCCCCCTGGAGCATGGCCGGCCTTGGCTTAGCTTTTGCATAGTACATGCGGTCAACGGAAGGCTCACTAGAGTTTATTTTCTCTGATCGTCAGGTGTCTAAAAGGCACACATTATAGCCTTTCATCCTTTTGAGGTTGACAAATGGAGTACCACAACATGAGGTATTAATACCTGTTTTTGCATTGCTTTGAGGTGCAAGACACGTGGCAGAAAATTCTACATAATAATAGAAATGTTGATTTCATTGATATGAGGCTTTAACTGGAATTGGATGGTATAACTGAGGAATTCAAGCCTGCTCTTGATGTATGATAGCACAACTAAACATATGAGGGCTGCACTTTACGTTTGGTGACTATATCATGATTTTCAACATTAACTGGTACTGTGGCTTTTGAAGCTGTGAATGTTTCCAGGAGAACTAAAGCACTGAACCTCTGAAATAAGAAGAAATATTTTCCTCGGCAGGCACTGGAAACTAAGCAGGAACAGGGGACCTCTTTCAATTGCACAGATACTCAAGCACACACCAATATGCTGACTCTCTCCTCTCCACCAACAAACAATAGAATGCAGCTATCCCCCTTGATTAATCCGGCCTTGCTACACACATAAATATACACCACCATGAACACCCAACAATCTTTAGCTCGCAGCTATCCCCCACAAAAAAATTGGCTTGGCTCCACACATAACATCATATACAAGCACAACCTCTGCCAGAATGCTGTTACCCCCATGTCAAATCGGCCTTGCTGCTCACATACTACTGACCTCGCACAACCCGCACACCACTCCTAGCAGTAGACGCAGCAACCCACCACAGGAGTTCGGCTTGGCTGCACACATACAGAGTGCACCCGAGCGCTTCTTACTACCCTACTCTGTCCACTGACCTGGACTAAAGTCCCCGAGGGCGTTCAACCCACAGTGCTTTGAGATCATACCAATGGTAAAAAAGGCACTATACACTTGCCCAATAATATAACTACATGACATATGATGGCAGCAACTAGATGTGAGGCTGCCCATAACATTTGTTGACTAATTGATGCAAATAGGTCATTAACTAGCATTGGATGTCATGGCAGCACAAGTGATGCAGGCACCTTCAGAAATAAAAGGCGGCTTCGGTGCAAACATAAAAAGAATTCAATTGAAAAGCCAAACCATGTGATCTGCCAATACGTATTGTTTATTTATCTTCCTCTCTGAAGGAGCATATATATTTGGATGTTTAATTCTTGTGAGCAGCTCTGATTGCGGCATGCTGATCTTCTGTGTGTAAGCATGAAGGTGAAGTTGGTGGTTAAATAAATAACGCCTCTGGGATTCAGCAGAGAGGCTCATCAAACCGGCAGCATATCAGCTTCATCACTAGCATGCTTGACTTTGCAGCAGAGGCAGAGGAAAGATGAGGTGGGGGTAGCACAGCAATGATCAGAAAGGCTGCAATATATGAGTATACCTGACTTAAGATTACACCCATTAGCCCCAGAATTAAAAAAATAACTTCAGCGGAGCACTCGCACACTTAAGGAGGCTGCTTCTTTTCTATATGTACCAGTTAATTATCGCCAAGTTTGTTCACAACCCCATGATTTCTGTGAGGTGATGCCACTTGCCTGCACCACCACCATTAAAATTGTTCCAAGTCCACTGCTTGCACAACGCCTTTTTCAAGCTCTGCAAAGAGGTTTGACACACAGGGGCCGAGGTGAACCCCTTTGACACCTTCTTAGAGGTGACGTCATTGAAGGGAAGGTCGAGTTTTCCAAACCCCTTGATATAAAGCCAGTAGTATCCGGTGAGACACAGAAATTCCCTCATCGGTGTCATGTGTCGATATACCAATCCCTCACTCTCTGGACTTTAGAGGCTGTTCCTTTCCCTCACCCACTAGGTGTTTTAAGTAAGTAACTGTAGCCTGTGCTAAATGGTGTTTGAAGGCCTTTACAGTCAAGTCAGCCATCTGCACGGCTTGAAGCCTCATTGTCAGATGGGATATATGTTGTTCTAAGGTGTGACTGAGTACAGCAATGTCATCTAAGTAGGCAATGCTAAAGTTCTCCAGTCCTAGTAGTACCTGGTTCACCTTCTTTTGAAAGGTATACGTTTCTTTTTTTAAACCAAAGGACATAATAGCGAAAAGGTAGTGCCCTTCTGGAGTGGAAAATTCGGACCTCCCTTTCACTTTATCAGGTAGAAGGTTCTCATGAACTTCGCAGCCCCTAATCTGTCAATGTGCTTGTCTGTCCTAGGTATGGGCTGCGCAACCGTCTTGGTGACAGAATTCAGCCCTCTGTAGTCCACACAAAAGCAGACTTCAGTCTTCCCACTACTTTACCTTTTAGGTACCAGTACCACAGGACTGGGCTGTGGGAAGACTCAATCACTGCCCAGTCCAACCTCTTAGAGTGTCCTTGACCACAGTAATCCAGTGAATTCTACCTCTCATTGAATCAACCTTCTCTTGAGCCATAACTTCTTTAGGGAACTGCACAAGAGAATATCCCTATTAAAGCTTTCACCACAACAGGGGCTTTGATGCTTCGTACTGCCTCTGGGTACTGGGTGGCGTAGTCTACCACTAAAATGTACCAGTTCCCTAGGCTGGTCTGAGGATCCAAAGGGCCCACAATATCCATGCCTTTTCTCTCAAAAGGCCCCGCAACCACTGGTAGAATTATGGGGGCCTCTGTACCTCTGCTAGTCTTATCAGATGCTTGGCAATTGTGCCAGGAACTGACAAACCCTATGTTTGCTCCCATCTGAGGTGAGCTGTCTTGGTCACTCCTAAGTGACCAGCAAAAGGAATGCACTGAGCCAAGTCCAGGGAGAACCCATTGGGGCACAACCAACCTCCAGTGACTCCTGCCTCAGAATCTGGCTCATTGTAAAGGGGGCCCTTCTCCCTCTACAACCTGAATATCCCAGGGGCTTCCGCTTGTACCTGTTTTTCTGCCTGCTCATGTATATAAGTCATAGTGGGCAGGGGCAGTCTCTCTGTTCCCTGCAAAGGCCCACCTGGTTCGGACCTCCAGCTGAGAAAAGCTCCCTCCGTTCTGGCAGGCACTTCAGGTCTGAAACTACTGTGTGCTCCATCTAAGGTTCTGATTCTACACCTGTAGGCAAACCTGAGATCACTGAATCAGGTGCCACAGTAGGAGGCACCGATGTGGCCACTAAGCTCTCTTCGGCAGGAGAATGCACTTCTTTGTATTCTGGATCTTTTTCTGGGCAAAACCAGCAGTTCCGGTCTCTCACCATCTCCTGCTGTCACCGCTGGGCCCATGGCCTCAAGTACTGCTTTCTGTGCTGCTACGTGCGCCCTAGATCTAGTGACCGTGGCAGTGATTTCTTCGTCGGCCAGGTTATTCCCTAGCGGACAGCCCACCGAAATTGCGTCCTTGGCAATGGCACAGTGCTGAGAAGTCTCAGCTTTCCAGCTAAACTCCACTATAGTGAGTGAGCATCGGGAAAGGCCATCAAATCCCTGGACCGGTTTGTCTGGATCAGGAATGATCAGATCCTCCTGAACACATCGTCCTCAGACAGCGGTAATTGCACATAGTGCTGGGGCTTTATTCCCATTAATAAGGTCATGCTTCAACAATATCTGAATATTTGACGGAAACAGGGCCTCTTCTGGAAAGCCAGTACCCTTCCCAATTAGAGTAACATGGGAACATTCAGCCAGTCCCTGGCCTAGTGAGAGCTCATCATCTAAAATGCCCATACTGACTACGGCCTCTTCTTCCTCCATGAACCCAGCACTAACTACAGCTTGCTTTGGTCTACCCTTGCAGGAATGATTTCCCTTCCTATGAGTCCGGAATTCACACACAAGGCAGATGTAGGTGCCTCAGCGATGGGGGTACTCTCACCTCTCCATTCTTTGGGAGCAGATGAAACATATGGTTGTGATGTCCCTTCCAATTTCTTGGGACATTTTCTAGCAGTAGTCTGCAGACCTTTGTCCTCTGATTTACCACTGCCACAGCAACTGTGGCCTCCAAATCCGCTCTGGAGATCAGGAGCTGCAGATCGACAACCTGTGTGTAGCGGGGCGCAGGTGCGCACTATGCTTTTTTTTGGAATGGAGTTCAATGAAAGGGCAGTCTGGTTAATGGACCACCCTTTCTGAGATAGATTACACGCATCATTTTCTCCACTTTACTCACTCAAGCTGGAGGAAGATCCCACCCATGATAATTCCCCAGGGAGTCCTATGTACTCCGTGAATGGGGACTAACGTGGCTGTTAACCACACTCGTAATTTGACAGTAAATCTGCTAGACTGAGTGGAAGTAATAGTTTCCGGGTTTTGCAGTGCTTCTATGGGAAATACCGTCACACTCCGAACGAGGGCCTTGGTCGTCACGCAAGAATGGATTGGCATTGTTCTCGCTAGTGCAATTTATCTGCCATTCTCTAATGATGACGGGAGGCTGCAGAGCAAATGACACATCTCAGAAGAAGAATGCAAAACATATTCTACCTTCCAGTTATCCACCTGCAGTGGCAAACACTGAAAGTCTGCGCGATGGACACAATTAGAGCTTTCAGCCCAAGTCATCTTAAACTCAAGGGGGTCACCCTGTTTACTTTTAAACACTCTGCTCAGTCCAAGTCTCCTGAGGGCGTAGGGTGCCTAAGATGCATAACACTCCTCTGTTCAGTGGAGTTTTATAGAGGACATAACCCACATCTTTCTGAACTTTGAGGGGTGCTCACTGATTGGTTAGCAATCATCATTTACCTTTTGGGGGCCTCTAGAGCACACAGTCCAAGTTTCCCTGAAATCTAGAGAGTCTTGCTAACTCTCCTTCATAGGACATAGGGCCCCATTCAAAGTGGGGCTGTGCAGCAATTAAAGGCGCAGTAAAGGCCTTGCCAACACTTTTACTGTACCACCCAATTCAGGTTCCTGAAATGTAACTTGTTTAAGAAAAATGCTTTTGCGTGGAAGAAGTGCCCTCCATGCAAACGCAGTACCACACGTGGTAATATGCCACGTCCCCATTGCGTCCTGTGGGTTTCTAAAATAGATCACAACTGAAGGCTCTGCATGACTCTGAATCATATGGACACTTCAAGTTACTGCATGCTTACCTCGAATGGTAAAGGTACATTAACTCGTGGGAATCTCAAGGATTATTTCAGGATTGTCGTTTTGACCACTAACTAAGCTTCGGGAAGTGCTTAGGAAGTGCTGCTTGGCTGCCCTGATTGCCCTTGTTGTGGAACTCCTCCAACTTCCATCAACGTGGTAAGGCTGGAAGTCATATTTAGCCCCCGTTTTATTAATTTAAGAAGTGCTGCTATTGGAAGGCACTGATATATACTAACCATATATTGTTTGTTTTTGTTTTTAAAATTGCTCAATATCCTTGGTGAAGCTTATACTGAACAGCTATTAAGCCCCGCCCATTTTACCCAGTCTCAGATTTAAACATCACACATGCGCATACTCGCACGTGCATTTGGGAAGTGCTAACAGATTGAGAGAGCAAATACGGCTGTAATAAAAAAAAATGCAGCAATTCCGCTAAACAAACAAGTCACCAACGCCAGAACCCTGGTATGCAAATTAAACTGCAAGCCCATAGACGAGCTTGTATCATCTGTCGCAGATCAGCAGAAGGCCGATTCATTACTCCCAATTTCCTATAAAGCATCATTGCCACCGACTAGTAGAGTTCCGTCTCATACATTACCCGCCACCCAAGGTGAGGAATTTCTAACGAGAGAACAGAGACGGGCAGAAATAGAAAAATCTGTCGCTTTTTATTTTAGCTCTTTGCAAAAGATAGGTAATAATCGTAGTAAAGATATAGATGCACGTCACTCGATTCATCCAGATGACCGCATACTTGCAAACACTGGCAGTTCTACTTTATTTGTACAATCCGTGACTAATATGAATAGGCACTCGCAGGTAGTGAAAAACAGTTCACCGCCTTCGCCTTCGATGCAGCTGACAAACAAAATGAAGGGCCCAGGGGACCCACATAGTCAATATAAAGCTCAACAAGTGCACGATCATCATCCGATTATTCAGTGCAGACCCAGTCCTTATTTGCCATATGGTCTTAATAGGTAAAGTATTCTTAATATATTCAATGATGTCCCTAGCGTAGAAGATATAACATCTTCTGACTAAATCAAGTTGAATTCCTCAAGGACGTAAACATATTGGTAGCAAGATTATGGATACAGTCTGGAGTCGTCCTCAATGCAGTATGGCAAGCAAGAGCTGAGGACGTAAACATATCGGTAGCAAGATTATGGATACAGTCTGGAGTCGTCCTCAATGCAGTATGGCAAGCAAGAGCTGAGGACGTAAACATATCGGTAGCAAGATTATGGATACAGTCTGGAGTCGTCCTCAATGCAGTATGGCAAGCAAGAGCTGAGGACGTAAACATATCGGTAGCAAGATTATGGATACAGTCTGGAGTCGTCCTCAATGCAGTATGGCAAGCAAGAGCTGAGGACGTAAACATATCGGTAGCAAGATTATGGATACAGTCTGGAGTCGTCCTCAATGCAGTATGGCAAGCAAGAGCTGAGGACGTAAACATATCGGTAGCAAGATTATGGATACAGTCTGGAGTCGTCCTCAATGCAGTATGGTAAGCAAGAGCTGAGGACGTAAACATATCGGTAGCAAGATTATGGATACAGTCTGGAGTCGTCCTCAATGCAGTATGGCAAGCAAGAGCTGAGGACGTAAACATATCGGTAGCAAGATTATGGATACAGTCAGGAGTCGTCCTCAATGCAGTATGGCAAGCAAGAGCTGAGGACGTAAACATATCGGTAGCAAGATTATGGATACAGTCAGGAGTTGTCCTCAATGCAGTATGGCAAGCAAGAGCTGAACATTTTGCCTTGGGCTTTTTTATCTCCCAGGACACCCTTGCAGACAGATCTTTTGAATCCAATCGACTTGATGGTCCGAAAAGTACAACATCGGTATTACTATCATTGAAAGTTACATGCTCATCCATAGACCGGCATGTTGCACAGCACCCGGAATCCTCCTCAGATAACAAGAATCAGCAACATGTTTGGCGTGTAAGTCATGCATACCAACTCAAGGTAGAAAACTAGAGAAGCTTTAGCTTTGCAAGTTGGAAGACCCGAGGATTCATGCATCTCTTGGACGCCTCAATAAATCATTTAAATGACTATGACATACCAGCCCTGCAGGAGACCTGCTAACAGAGCCACCTGTCTGGGAAGGACCTGTCTCATTAGTGCCAACGAAGACATTTATTAAAGGCAGACCCATCTCTGGTCTACTAATTGCAACTAAGATAACATCTAGTAGCCTTCTTCAACCGTGGGCTGCCCCAAATTGGCATATACATCTAGCAAAGATCAAATTTCCATCTAAAGATATAGCAGTTACAAACATTTATTGGAACCATGTGGGCATTGATGCCAACACATTTTTTCAGGACCTTGAATCCGTCCTAGATCTCATTACGAGTGAATCAACCATCGCCCACACAATTTTAGCAGGAGATCTACATTTTCACAGTTTTTCTGACCCACCCTCTGTTGAACATACTCTAACGCACGCTGGCATGCCCTTATGGCGTATAGGCAGTTTGTGATGTTGAATGGAGACCTTCCTGGTGATGCACCCCCTCAAAGCACATGGAGAAGACTACAGCAGGAAGCTATCATTGATTATGTTCATACAGACAAAGACCTATTTGCAGCAGCAGAGATGTTCGAAATTAAGCCACAAAAACACAGTGATCACGAGATGCTTTCTCTATCTTGGTCGTGGGCCTCCCAGGACATCCATACCGTAATGGGTAATTATGATGGCCATCTGGTAGTCTCTGGAAGTTGTAATCGATTTTGCTGGTCTGAAAAATCACTGAAAGATCAAAATGGCTGCATTATATGCAATCATTATACTTCGTCCTCCAGCATGACTCCCACTGACGGGCATTATATTGCTGCGCTGCAAATTTTTTAGTGAACATCAATCTATGACAAACATGTGTATGATTCAGAATTGCAGGCAAAAAAAAACAGCCTTTCGCAGATCCAAGAGATTAACCTGGCATTTACTCCCGGCAGCGAGATCCAGCACCCATAAGCAATTGAAGAGTCAATTTAAAAATTGGCTAAGAGCTCCAAACGCTTTATTATTATAAAAGGATGGAGAGCAAATGTTGGCAGTTATTGCTGCTAAGAACGCAGCACAGATATGGAATCTGCTCAATCGAGCTAATCACATCACGCAGTTTCAGGAGCAACGTTGGAAGAAACAATTTACTGCCTTGTTTGTGCTGCCCTTTTCCATTAATCCTCCTTACAGTAAGCCTATACCTAGAACCCTACAACTTGACTTTGGCGAAGAGGACATTATGCATTACATTCGAAGATTAAGTTCTTCTAGAGCACCTGGTTCGGGGGGCCTCCATAATGTCATGTTTAAGGAGCATGCTGAGGCTTGGACCAAAATTCTTCTTCCCATCTTTACAGGTGCTCTCCACGGAAGTCCTTGAATCATCTTGGCAATCCCCCTCCAACTATAGACTAATTACTCTTTTTGATGCTCCAGGCAAAATATTTACCCGACTGATTTTGAGAGATTTTAATAGTTGGGCAATTGTCATGATGCCTACCCCCAGGCATCCGGACCAAGCCCATCAGCCCCGGGAGCAGGCATCTAGACATATAGTAAAACCTAAGCAGCCCCGGCTGGGGGCTATCTGGGTTCAGTCCTGGCGCCTTAGGCGCCAGGCTCATAGTAGAAATCAGTCCTGGCGCCTAAGGCGCCAGGCTCATAGTCATTACTTACCTCAGGCAGACCATGCTGCAAATGACTCCAATCCAACATGAAGCCTGAAAGGGACTATTTTTTTACAGGCACTATTTTTTACTCAGGTGTGGTTCTAGGGACTTCTTACCTGGGACTACTTTTGAGGCTATTTAAACCACGCCCGACCAACAACACACGCTTCGTGTTATTCTGTATCCAGCAGCGTAACGCTCACCGTGCCTGCAGCCTGCATCCAGTCTTCTGCCACGCCCGCCTCGAATCCGGAGCTCCTAAAACAAAGAGGAAATAAAGGGACAAGGTTAGAAAACTAACTTATTTCTATTCCACACCTGATTCTGGATCCATCTCGTCTCCGGACCTGTAAAGAACATCATTTCTGCACGCGCCGCACCTCCAGCTGCAGCGCCGCGCCATACTCACCAGTCTTCACAGCATCCTTCGAGTCGGCACTGCCACCATCATTTCTTCGCCGAACTTCGGCACCTCGAGACAAAAAGAAAACCACAAGGTGAGCCGAGGGAACCAACAAATATAATTCTTACCACCATAGACTTACCTGATTTACCAACGGAGGCATCCTTTTGTGACTCTCCATATTTTTACGTGCCGCATCTGTAAAGAGAGACAAAACAACACGTTTTCCACGTGCAACATTTACCGGACAGACTCTTACCTGAACGCCACCAGCTGCCACAAGAGCATCTTTTCACGAGCCAGCTGCAAGACAAGAAAGGAAGGGGGAACAAGAGTGAACATCAGACATATTGAACTCTATGAACTTAATACTTACTGGTCCTCACCAGGAACCTCAGAGTCAATACTCTCCGGAACTCTCCCGAGCCTTCAAACCAGTGAAGTAACTGGAATCGACGTGCCCCTGCAAATCCACGCAGGATGGAGAGCTCATCTTTCAAGAATATAAGGTGAGATTGCTGTGAGGGCATTTCGGCGGTGATTAGTTGGGGAGGACTGTGGGGGTGCCATCACTTGAATCCACAAGTGGCTAAATCCATCTCTCCACTTGCAGGAGAATATTTCTACGGGTAAACAGACAAGATTAGGAGGGCAGATCCAGTCAGTCATTGCTGCACTACGCATCACGTGGGTGGAGACCGCAGCTGTCCGGGTCCGAACGACACCCCTGTGGGAGCCAGGTGAGCGTAACACAATCAAGCACCATCGCCGGGATCCCTTCCAAACAGGATTTATAGCTGGGTTGGGCACGTCATTCAATTTGCTGTCGATTAGTTCTATAAAAGCACATTGGGCCACATTACGGGTCCAGCTGTAACCGAGCCGGCTAAAACTGGCAGGTAGCCGCCAGACCCGTAATGAATTACTGGCGCCTGACTTCCCGGTGCCACTGGGCTATTCCAAGTCCGGCGGCCGGGAAGTTAGGCGCGGGCAATTTTGTTAGTCCCCATTCCCATGGAGTCCATTAGGACTCCATGGGAATGGCGACACAGGAGCACTGGCACTGCTAACAACGGTGCCGGTGCTCCCGTGAGAACTCTGCGAGTGGGTACCGTCCCACCGGCAGGTCAGCATAGTTGTACTGTGCCGATCCAGAAACAACGGTGCTGGTAGGTTTACCCGCATCGTTGTTTCCGGACCGGCATAGTTGTAATGAGGCCCATTGTCACCTAATGCAACAACAAGTCTACATGGCATTCATCGATTTTAGGTCGGCTTTTGATTCTATATCTAGAGAGCTATTAATAACATAAGGCAGGATGTCCACAATCCATTAGTACCTTGATAGATCTCTTGCATACTAACAGAACCATTCAAATCTGCTTGATATTAAATGGAGATTTATCCTCGCTGATTCCAATTTATAGAGGGCTGAAGCAGGGCTGCATCTTGGCATCAGCCCTATTAATTATTTTTATCTCTGATCTAAAAGAAAAATGTGCTAATATCACGTCGGACTTGCCCAAATTAGGTACCCATATAATTGCTTGGCTGCTATACGCTGACAATTTGGTTCTACTATCCGAAACCCTGAAAAGGTCTACAGAACCTACTAAATGCATGTGGTGACTATGCTAAGGAAAATCAACTACTGGTCAATTTAGACAAGACTAAGGTCTTACACTGCGGCAAGAGGCGGAATGATCGGAACTCCTACAAATGGTCTCTGCACGAAACAAGGCTAGAAGTGGTTCACGAGTATCGTTACTTGGGAGTAAATATGAATGACCATAGTCTTGACCTTCTGTACACGCTGGAAGCAAGTGCAAGATGGTAACTGCCATTTCTCAAGCCCGGATAATATATGCCAAATAAAGCAAGTTCTCCAGTGTTCCGGTGCTAACATTCTATAGTCAGAAGGTAGTGCCAACAGTTTTGTGCGGTGCAGAGACCAAGTCTTGGAGATCTGAATCATTCTGGCTTAAGTTGGAAGGAATGTTTTGGAAATGTGTTCTTTCCCTTCCTCAAAGTCAACTGATGCCAATAATTAGGCATGAACTAGGGCTGCTATCTCTTTATAGCTCTTATGCATGGAAATTCTGCTCACTGTATAGAAAATGTTTCCTGTCCACCAAATCTGATTCCCTGCTGTGCATTCTATTGAACTACCTAAGGTCTTCCAGCTATAACTTTATAGTAACTTGGAGGAATGAAACTACAAACATATCGATAGCGGGAGACATATCTATTGAACTTCTGTTGAACAATCCAACTTGTGCCAAAGAAAGACTCTGGAAACAGGACTGGATTAAAACACATCAAGCATGCTCAATTTATATAGACTTTAAAGGATAGTTCCGGGACTTTTTTTTTATTGTCCCTACGGTTCGGCCATGTGTTTTTAAGCATAACTCGGTAGATCGTAGAAAACTTTCCTATGGACCTTACCCGACTTTTCGTCCATTAACGCACTCGAAATCAGCCGCCATTTTCTGATAATCCTATCATTTCCCCCCATTGACCTGGCTCACCTGCTTTTGCGGCACTAAATCAAATCCCCCGCCCCTGAAACAGACTTTATCAAAACATTCATATTCCCCGCCTCTATCCGTGACGTGACTGTGCTGCGTAGGCAAACGCGCCCAGGCGTCTTCTACGCGACTCCACGCAGAACCCGGAAATCAACACAGATCTGCTCACAACACAGCGCGCCACAATTGGGAATATGAAACTGTACTTTTAAATCAAACCGCAAGATTGTAAATTTGGTAAAGTACATTTATTTGACATCAAATGTTTTGAGAATATTCAGCGATTTTCATTTTTATTTGCTCACGTTCCAAAAAGTTCGTTTTGAGGCACGCGATGTTCCTTTGCTGTACACAGGGTCTTAGATCATCTCACAATACAGCGCCACAATTCGGAATATGAAACTGTGGTTTAAAAGCAAACGGCAAGATTGTACATTTGGCAAAGTACATTTATTGGACATCAAATGTTTAGAGAATATTCAGCGATTTGCATTTTTCTTTGCTCTCGATCCAAAATAGTTCGTCTTGAGGCAAGCGATGTCGTGTGCAGTACACAGGGTGTTGGTTTACGATAAAATAAGCTCTTCGGTCGCACTGATAATCGCATGGCTGTTCCAACAACGAGGCACTAGGCCACCACAACGGTCTGTATGTTGCATCTAGCCGTTAGTACCGCGTAAGGGCATACTTGTACTTGGCGATCGTCCCATAAAATGGTCAGGGTGGTAACGTTGTTCACGCGGAGAAGCAACTGGCGGTTGAAAAAGCCATCCGCCGGAGTCTGGTACTTGTGACACATACAATAATGAAGGATGTACCTGTTTTAAAAACATAAAAAATGAAATTAGTCTCACCATCAGATCTTTATTAAAATTATTCATTTTATATATTAGGTCGGGAAATTATTTCATAGCTAGGACAGTGCAACTGGGTATTATACGTCATTTCCAGTAACCCACCCCCTCTCCTCCGCCTTTTTCAGAGCCGCCTGAGCGCCAGTGGACCACTTCGTCACTGATATGATATAATATGGCATTTGCAACGCACCTATACACAAGTGTTTCAAGGCGTGGCGAGGCAGGGAGGGGGGGGAACAAGGAGAAGACAGACAACGATCCTACTAGGCCAGGTGTCATTCAGATCGCGCAAGTGCAGGGGTAGGGGGAAGGTAAAAGTGCAAGGGGAAGGTGAGGGGGGAAGTGGAGTACAAGGTAAGTAGCATAAAATAATAAATACATAGGGCCAGCTGGTGGCGAGTGCAAGGTAAGTGCAGAACAAGTGCTGGGAAGGGGGGGCTGTAGGATACTGAGACAGTCCCCCAGTGCAGGGGTTGACAGGGAGGCAGTGCAGGTGGAGAGTGGAAGGGCCCAGGACCGAGGTCGCAGACAGTGGACCAGTTGTAGCAGGGGAGAGGGAGAGAGAAAGCAGAAGCAAAGAGGAAGGTTTTGAGGTGCTTCCATAAAAGGAGATGGTTCACCTCAAGATAGTGCGCGGTACAAAACAATATGCCACATAGAACGAACAAGTACAACTTAACCCGTCTTTAAAGCTACTGTATAGTAATTAAATTGCGGTATAAACTCATCTAAAGAGTTACTTACATTATATTTGCATTTTCCATTGTGTCTGTGCGTAGGGCAGCCCCGAAATACCACTCCTTCTATGCCGACGTTATTTCTTCTAATGAACGAACATTAAATGGCTATCGTTTCTGAAATTTTATTCATTTTCGTTTCTTACGTTATTGCACCACACCCCCAAAAAGAAGTCTTTCGGGATGGTCCCGGCCTGTCAAGGTCTAATAACAATAGAACCTTATACTGAGTCGTGGGCCATTCCGGCACCCGAACAAAAAATCAAAGCAGCTGACCTTCACTTTGAACGAGCACACATTCCTAGTTAGCTACATTCAGTGTAAGGCCATCTCACAGGACTTGAAATTTACACTCCATCTTTGCATTTTGTCTGCGTGCTTTGCAGCCCCAGAGAACCATAAATACGGAGACATTCTATATTTTTTGAAAAATGATTTATATTACTGTTTGGTTTAATTTAATGCGCAAATGAACAAGGTTGGATAGACACATTGCATGTACACTGAGCAATCACTTTTATTTACACAATACATAGATACACATATTCAATGGGCCTGCGACATGAGAGGACTCGAGAGCAAAGTCACAGGTGACACCCGGGTGGTTCGCACTACTGCACGGTGAAGGGAGGGGCAAGGGTGGAGAGACACATTGCATGTACACTGAGCAATCACTTTTATTTACACATTACATAGATACACATATTCAATGGGCCTGCAACATGAGGAGACTCGAGAGAACAGACAATCAAATTACAATTATTTAAACCGTGATGTGTATTTCGCTATGAGCTCTGCTTTAGGTGGACATGGAACAGAGGCAATGTTGGGTGGCAATGCAGTTGTCCCCTGCACAGGTTCGTTCACAACTCCATGTATGTGCCTATCTAGGACATCAACAATAAGTCTCTCAATAAACTCATATTGCATATCCTCAAACACTGGTTTGATCACCCATTGTTTACTTCTTTTAGTGAAGGCCTTACTGTAGCGAAGCGTCCCTAAAGTTCCGGTCGTCCTACTTTGTTGACGGCCAACATTATGGTTATGTGCCAAGACCGCTAGAAGAGTCCGATTTATCATGCCCTCCATGCCAAAATGCAATCGTTTTGGCCTGTACTTTAGGCACATATTGTGGAACACCTCCAAATCTCCTGTGTGGCAGAATTCCGTGAGTCCCCTCAAATCTCTTGTTATAGTTTTATCAAATACAATCTTTTCAATGGCTTTGTGAGTGGGTGATGAAGGAATCAACCACTTCTTCTTCCGTGCCTCCTCTGTGGACAAATGGCCATGTTCACAATTGTGGAAATGTTGGTTTGTGGTCCAGCGGTGAACGTTGCTACAGTGTAGCATTACTGACCGCCATTTTTCCAGTACAATTTCCAACGACCCTCCACATGTTTTTGAGCTCCACCAAAGATGGTTGCTGATTGACTTGGACCACTGTGAAATACCTTGCATATCTTTTTTTTTACCTGCAGCCGACATTTTTTTATTGATTGTTTTTGCAAGATGCCAAACGTCAAATTGGTGATTTATATTTTTGTACTCTTCTCTCATTGTCTTGGCAATTGAAACGTGTCTGTCCGTGGCTATCAGGTCGATCACCATTCCCCGCGATTGTAGTTCTTGCAATGATGCTACAAAGCCAACTTTCTCCATGGCCACTGAGGATGTGCTTTGTGACACCTGCACGACCACCGAACTCACAATTTTCTTACTTTCCATGTCCTGAAAGTGGTAGGTGCAGTACTTGGCTGAAAATCCTGGGCTGTCGCACTGTCCATCACCGGCTAGCCTGAACCGTTTGCCCGCAAATGTACTATCAATAGACATTTTTTCCATTCTCCAAGCTTCGCTAATGGCTGGAAATAGATAATCGGTATGGTATTTGTAGAACTGAGTTTTCGCAGTGAAATGGATTCCCACAAACTGAAAGAAAGACTCTAACTTTTTAAAACTTGAACCACTAAAAAGTGCAGCCGCTGCACAAAGTAGATTGCCTGCTGGCAGTTGCCCCAGCATGGGTTGTGCAGACCATGAGAAAGGATGATATTTTGTACAGGTGGCATGTATTTTAAGGTTAGTGCCTCGAATTGCACGAGTCACATTAATCAATGGCTCCCCACATACTTCCCCACCAACCGAATGCCCACATTTCATCCGAATAATAATGTCAATCAAACAACTATCGAATACAATGAATTTGGCCTCTTTCCTTATACTGTCACTCTGCATCCCAGCTGGTTCGGCCTGTAACGTTGAGGACATGTCACTCACATGAAAGGTAGAATCTCTGATATCGTCTTCCGCTATGTTCAGTGATATTGATGGTGTTTCATTGTCGTCCACTTCATTCTCTTCCATTGCAACATCTGTTCCTTCTCCGGCGATGGGTGAATAAAACAATTTCTTCAACTTTCTCGCGGTCTTAGTTTTTGCGGGTGTGGATTCTGTAAATTGATCTCCGACTGCATCCGAACTACCAGGAGGACATTCACTATCAATGGCTGGTGGTGTTATAGCTCCGTTGTCAATCACTTCATATTCTTCCCATTGGCACGATGCATCTCCAGTCTCAAGTCCCTGCCAAAAGGTTTGACAAGCAACATCTCTCGTTCGCTTCACTGTCTGTGTAGATCTAGTTCGTACACCCACTCGCAACTAGAGGACAGATTGGAAAAGGGATGTTCAGTTTAAACACAACTTACAGTATTGAACTATTAACAGTGAAAAACAACATAATATAGTGACCAGGACACTAACCTTCTTTTGCTTTCTTTTCTTTGAAACTTTCTTGCCTCGAACTTCAACATCAGGACGCTGTTGCTCCGACTCGTGTGTGCATGTCTCCACTTCCTCTTGCGCTGCAACGACTATATTTTCATGATAAGCACATCCATCACGCATTGACGCTCCATCGACTCCCTGAAACATAGAACTTTCATTAGCATGTATAATAATATTGAAAACACAAAATGTACTTGGGGACCAATACCCACGTACATCTCAATAGCAAAACACGAATGAACGCTTTGTGTAGAACATTCAAACGACAATTATTCACGCATAGTTGATCTAGTTAGATGGAACTGTCAAGATCCATACCTCGGGCTCCTCATAGACTTCCATTGATGATATTATTGAAGATGATGCTTCAGTAACTCCCTGAAACACAGTAATTGCATTAGTATGGTTTTCTATTTTGTTAAAAAGAACATAAACTTTGTGCAGGCGTCAACGGCTCATCTAAATAGACCTGCACAAATGATCAGTTGTCTAAAATAAATAATGGATATGTAAATATGATTCGATTTGCTCGATCGTTGGAAGTGTCACCACCCAGAGATCTGCATCAACTACTAGGGGTGATGTTCTTGTAGAAGAAGCTCCGTCATCTCCCTGAAACATAGTACTTGCGTTAATAAAGAAGGAAGTATAGCGGATGTAATCACGTAATATGATTTCGCTTGATCGAACTGTCAGTATCCATACCTCGAAATGCATAAGAACATCAAGGGACGATGTAACTGCGGTGCACACTTCTGCAAGCTGTTGCGCCGACCCGTAACTGCATGCTCCCCCTTCTTCTTGGACTAATGCTCCATCGACTCCCTGAAACATAGGACTTTCATTAGTAATGAACACAATATTGAAAAAAGAAGACACATAGGAGGGCGACGACAGAAGGACATATCAATGGCTAAAAACGAAAGAAACATTGTGTGTAACAATCACGCTACAAGAATGCAAGATCTGATGATCTCCATCGATGGAACTGTCAGGAAACGTACCTCGAGCATCTGAGTGACATCAACGGTTGTCGTCAATACGTTGGACTCCTCAGCATCTCCCTGAAAGACAGTACTTGCATTATTTTGGATAAAAATAATTATAACTGAAAACAAAGACTAGAGGACGAGTACAAGGGTGTACCATTAGGTAAAATAATTACACAATAAATTAAAACTATTGATTTACATGCCTAAAACAAGTCAGGGGCAGAATAGCCAAGTAAGATTACCCGATAGGCGCTTGAAGTGGCTGATGACTGCAATAACCACACGGATGGAGGATCTTCCGCCTTCATATTGAGTGGATACATAAATGGGGAAATGATTGTTAGCTAATGCTACACACTACCGCAAGGCCGAGAGATAAATACGTAAACTTGACTCACCAGTGGAGGGATGTGGACGAATAGAGTGGGAATAGCGGTTGAGAGCAATTTTCGCCTCGCTCGCGGTGTGTTCTTCTTTATTAGCAATGATGTGGAGTACATGTCTGAGCTAAAGTGCCTGCTGCAGATGCGGTATCGATCACCCCTCTTGTCCGCAAAGACTTCTAGGACTCTACTTTCAAGCTCAGACGGTGGATATCCGCAATATCGGACCCATTCTCTTATCTGATCTATTGTCTTAGGGAAAACATGCATTATAGTACCTTCAGATTTATTATGGGTCTTCGAAGGGCAATCGCCAATGGAACAGGCAGGCATTGTGGAAAGTTCTGAAAAGTAAAGATCAACAATTCTCTATGAATACCAATGTGTTAAAAAATTAAATGACACATAAAAGGTTCAATGCAAGGTATGTTTTGGTTCTTGGAACTATACACGTTATTCACATGCGGATAAGTATTTGAATAACTTTAAAAAAATAGAAAAATAATTTAACTAAACTCAGAACATGTGACTAGTTCCTTGCATGTACTGTCTTGAACGAAAAGAAATTGGACGCAAAATGATTATGGTACATGGCCTTACCTTGACGAACAAACAGTTAGATGCAGGGATCAGAGTAGTTTCTTGTCGTAGAACAGGGAGCAGTTCACAGGTTGCAAACTGACGAGTTTCCTCGAAGTGGTCACGGAAGTTCACAGAGACGAAGAGCAGATAACCAGCACCTTCACGGGTTGACTAGCAAAGTGCAAATAAGTTCTCATTAGAAATATGAAGTGGGTTATAAAGAATTCGAAACAGGGGTGTGTTTGTGAATGAATGACGTGTATATGTCGTGGCATTATGCGGTTTGCAGGGGGCCGTCCAGCGTGAGGGGGGATGCTTGGCAGGAGACACGGGGTCTGGAGGTAGACATGGGAACAACAACCCATGCTCTATAGACCACTTTGAAGTGTACATGGTCTTTGGCACCTCTTGGGCTTTATCGCTCCCTGACAGCTCCACTTGGCAGCACAAGTACCCCGGTGCGAACTGCCTTTGATAGGGCGGGGGGTGGATTGGGGCGGTGGTCGTGCAGACAAGACACAGGAAGACTTGTGAATGGAGACACACTTATGTGGATTGCAGGGGGCCATCCAGCGTGAGGGGGGATGCTTGGCAGGAGACACGGGGTCTGGAGGTAGACATGGGAACAACAACCCATGCTCTATAGACCACTTTGAAGTGTACATGGTCTTTGGCACCTCTTGGCCTTTATCGCTCCCTGACAGCTCCACTTGGCAGCACAAGTACCCCGGTGCGAACTGCCTTTGATAGGGCGGGGGGTGGATTGGGGCGGTGGTCGTGCAGACAAGACACAGGAAGACTCGTGAATGGAGACACACTTATGTGGATTGCAGGGGGCCGTCCAGCGTGAGGGGGGATGCTTGGCAGGAGACACGGGGTCTGGAGGTAGACATGGGAACAACAACCCATGCTCTATAGACCACTTTGAAGTGTACATGGTCTTTGGCACCTCTTGGCCTTTATCGCTCCCTGACAGCTCCACTTGCCAGCACAAGTACCCCGGTGCGAACTGCCTTTGATAGGGCGGGGGGTGGATTGGGGCGGTGGTCGTGCAGACAAGACTCGTTTGCCGCAGGGCCTCACCAAGGAGAGGCCATCTAACTGCATGTAAGAGGCAGGCTGCAGGATCTAGTACATGGAAGGCAGGGGGGTGAGTTTATAAATACCTCACCCTCCCAGGAGAATATATGGGTGCAGTTCACCCTGGAGACCCTGGATGCCTAGGCAGTTAGTCAGCAGCAGGCTGGCCTGTGGTGGCAAGGCGGCACGGGCCAGAGGGGGTCATCTCTGTACCCGGTGCCCAAAAGGATGATTTATTATGATCAACCATATTGATTATTTACCTATAACCATGTTTTGTATCAATAAAATCCAACGGCCTTTTATTGCCAACGCTTGAACAAAGTGGTGTGGTAAGTATTTTTGGGGGAGGAGGCAAGGCCGGGAGGCTTGATGCCAACCCGCAAAATAACATATGTATGTCTGCTGCATATGGGTTCAACGGTTATGTGGATTGAAGGTGGGCGGCCAGCATGAGGGAGGATGCTGGCCGGAGACATGTGGTGTGACAAGACAAGGCACAGGAAGACTATTCAATGGAGACACACTAGATTCATTTAAAAAATCAAAACAACCATTGTTAAAATATATGTTGGGTTTTATTTTAGATCTTAATTTCAATTGAACATAAATAATAAACATTGCACATTGTAAAGTTCCGGTTGCAGCACATCCAGGGAAAATCCGCGGTATTGTCCACTGTCGCTGGGGAAATGTTGTCTAATGGCAAGTACCGCACAGGCAGGTGTTACTCTCCGAACGCGGTGTCCGAGCCTCCCGTGAAGCCACCAAGTGAAGCAACGATAGGCCACCAGCCTGTACCACCTGTGAAAATGAAAGATGCAAACTGTATTAAAATGACAAAACTTTCTTATCACTGTCGATTCAGGTAAAAAATGTCATTCTGCTTTGAAAAAAATTCTATCTAGAAAATGCACAATATGGAACCAATTTACATGCATTCGAATGATATGTAGATGTAATTTTATATGTGGGAGACGACCATGAAATAGTAGTGGCATCACTGACATCACAACCAGAGTATACTTACTCGTTACTCGGATTACGCGGACGAACAGTGCCGCGAAGTTCGTGCATAAGCACCATCATCATCCTCAACACGGTCCGTGAGAGGCAGGCTTCCCTGAACTCTGGCAGCTCGGTGATGCATTGCGGACTTGGCTCGCCTTCCGAAATGTAGGCCAAGCACCCGGAATTTTCACGGCAGCAGCAGTTCTCCTCCTCAGTTGGCATTAGCTCGCACCGATTGCACGTGCACCAGGTGGAGACGCCGTCCATGCGACATGGTCCAGGCTCTTCATACGTTGACTGGTCCTCCCAACTGCCGTCCGAATCCCCATCGTTTTCGCGTGCTTGCCTTTCCAGTAGTTCTTCCTCGGTGTACTCGGGCTCGTACATATACGGCATTATTGTAGCCATTGTGTGGTAAAGAAAGTAAAATAATTTACAGAGATGGTACAGGTGTTCACAAGGCCTAGAAGCGGCAAATGTAGCTGACCAGAGCACAGAAACGAGTCACAGAATGCTCAAAGTAACACAGAGAGAGTAATGGAATCGAAAATCTGCTGCTGTGTGTTGTGAAACGGTGTGTTTATACTTATTGAGGAAAGAGGCGTCCTGCCATTTCCATGGCGACACTTCATTAGCTGAGGCGCAGCGATTCTTGACACGAAACGTGCTTTGGCGTTGGGAAATGGGCGGTACGCGTCTGCTGATGTCAGGCTCAGGGGCGGGGGATTTGATTTAGTGCCGCAAAAGCAGGTTAGCCAGGTCGATGGGGGGAAATGATAGGATTATCAGAAAATGGCGGCTGATTTCGAGTGCGTTAATGGACGAAAAGTCGGGTAAGGTCCATAGGAAAGTTTTCTACGATCTACCGAGTTATGCTTAAAAACACATGGCCGAACCGTAGGGACAATAAAAAAAAAGTCCCGGAACTATCCTTTAAGAATAATCCATTTGTCTATAAAAAGGACCAGAGTCTTACTTAGTAAAGTTTCCTGCCCCACTTTTTAGAAATACATTTCTACGATTCAGGTTTAATCTCTGGCCTACAAACGAGATACTAGCAAAACGACAAACTATTGTGAAGTCTGACAATGGGCCTCATTACAACTATGCCGGTCCGTAAACAACAGTGCTGGTAAGCTTACCAGCACTGTTGTTTCCGGACTGATATATTACAACTCTGCGAGCGGGTGCTGTCCCGCCCGCAGAGTTGTCACAGAAGCTCTGGCACTGTTATTAACGGTGCCGGTGCTTCTGTGGTCCCCACTCCCATAGAGTCCTACGGGACTCTATGGGAATGGGGACTTACAATTTACCGGCGCCTGACTTTCCGGTCTGCCGGGGTTGTAATCCCCTGGTGTTACCGGGAAGTCAGGCACTGGTAAATCATTACGGGTCCATAATGAGGCCCAATGTATGTCGATTCTGTAATGTAACAAAGCAATATGAATCTTTGAAGCGCATAATACAAGAATGTCCTAAACTTACCTATAAGCAGAATATTTGTTTGTTTGTTTGTTTATTTATTTATAATGCACTCTAGACCCACAGGTGACCGGGCGCAGCAGCAAGCATATGCGAAACTTACAATGTTACATGAATAAGTTTACAGAATGACAATATTACATGAATGTACAAATAGCAGATACAAAATTACAAGAATGTACAATTGGCAATATACAAAGTTAACAGTTATATACATAAGGGTCACTAAAACATCTAGTCATAACAGGTGTCTAGTCGTTTTTAGCGTTAATGTGTTTAATGAAGTTCCTTCTGAAGTGTGGGAAAGGTTGGTCTACTCTTAGGTTAGGTGGCAAAGCGTTCCACAAGTTGGCAGCTCTCACAGGGAAGCTGGCACCACCGATTTTAACAAGTCTAAATCTGGGTACTATCAGGCAGTTTGAGTTGACAAGTCTCATAGGTCTATTAGATGTTTTTCTTTTTATTTTGTCCGTCAAATAACTGGGAGCAGCATTATTTAGAGCCTTATGGGTCAAGGAGACCATTTTTAGGTGGATTTTGTGATCAGTGGAGAGCCATTTGTGTTGCCGCCTAATAATGGAGATATGTTCCCTCTTCTTTATGCCTAATGCGGCTCTAAGAGCATTATTTTGTAGAGTTTGGAGTCTTTGGGTGTTGGCTTTGTTGGCACCACTATAGAGGGCATTGCGATAGTCGAGTCGGGAAAGTATTAGGGCTCTGGCCAAGATCAGACAACTAGTATTGGACAGGAAGGGCTTGCCTGCTCTTATCAATTTACAGGAATAGGCAGTGGTGGAAGCTAGGGAGTTGACCTGTTTGGTGAAAGACAAGGTAGAATCAAGGTAAAAACCGAGTGTTTTTACTTCCCTCGAGACTTTGATAACATTTCCATCTATGCTGAATGCCGAGTAGTCCGGGCCCAATTTGTTAATATTGGCTTGTGTACCCACAATTATCAACTCTGTCTTATCATCATTCAGGCAGAGACCATGAGTAGCCATCCATGCCTGAATGATGATATACACTCTATTCACCAACTCCCTGTCCATACTATGATCCCCAGAAAGAGGGAGGAGAATCTGTGTATCATCTGCATAGTTAGTGTAGGTGATACCAAGATTGTCCAGATCATCGAACAGAGGTTTGGTGAAAATGTTGTATAGAGTCGGGGAAACGCAGGATCCCTGAGGGACTCCACATGTGATGGGTATAGGGTCTGCGGCTGCCGATGGGGAAAAAACTCTCATAGTTCTCTCACTCAGAAAGGATTCTATCCAACTGATGGCTTGGGTGGAGAAGTGAGTGGCAGAGTCCAAGTGTCTGCAGAGGACCTTGTGGTCCACAAGGTCAAACGCAGCTGAGAGATCTAGTAAGAGGAGAAGAGCTGTTTTACCTTGATCTCTCAGTTTGTCTATTTGGGTCTTTAAATCGATAAGGGCTGTTTCCGTTCCATGTAGTGGGCGGAAGCCGGATTGTCTAGATCCTAGTAGCTTATGCAGTTCAAGGTGTTTTTGAATCTGTACATAGGCCACTTTGTCCAGGATTTTCAAAAGAAATGGAACTGTAGTGATTGGACGGTAGTTAGTGGGGATAAGGGGGTCTAGAGTTTGCTTTTTAAGCAATGGGAGCACCCAAGATTGTTTTAAGTTGACTGGGATGATGCCTGTGGAGAAGGATGCGTTGACAAGTTTGGAGATAAAAGGTGATAGATCTCTGGCAGCGTCTTTTATTAGCTGTGCTGGGCAGATGTCACCTTTACATATAGATGGTTTGAGGGTAAGGATGATTTTCTCTATCTCTAGTGTAGTGGTTTTGGTGAAGGAGAATTTGCTGGACTGGGGAGTGTGAGTGGCATTGGGTGGTGGCAAAATGGGAAGGTTGAGAGAACCTTTTTTCAGTTGAATTTTATTTTGGAGGGTATTTATTTTATTTGTTAGAGCATGTTGGATATCTGTGCGCCAGGTTTGATCTTTAGTACAGGTGTCTGGTATGGCAATGGGTGATTCAAGTTCCTTCAGTATGGAAAAGAGTTCCTTCATACTAGAATTAGAGTTGGCAATGCAATCATTATATGAATTCCTCTTAGCCAGGCAAACTGCATTTTTGTATTGGCGGGAGATAGATGTAAGGTTAGCCTTATTCTCCGCAGTTGGGCATAGTTTCCAGTTAGATTCACATTTTCTCTTAGTGAGGCGTAGGGCCTTGAGTTCAGGAGTAAACCATTTATTTAAATGGGCATTAGGTTTACTTGTACGCATTTTAAGTGGGGCAATTTTGTCCATAGTATCAGTCATGATTTTGTTGTACTCATGAACTAATGTGCTGGGATCTAAGTTGTTGGGCAGTGCATTTAATGTTGGAAGGATAGCGGGTATGACATTGTCTATTGTCATGTTCTTCTTGTTTCTTGTTGGGCATGAAGGTGCCGTGGGGACGACTGTAGGGGCTGGTCGGGAGGTTAGGAGGTTGAAGGACACTAGTGAGTGGTCAGTCCAAGGTAGTGGCGAGATAGATGATGCTGTACAGTTTGAGTCTGCGACCCAGTCTAGTATTCTGCCTTTCGTATGGGTGGGTTTGTTGACCTTTTGGGAGAATCCTAGGGAATTAATAGCGTAGGCAATAGTCAAGGCGTGAGCATCCGCTTGGTCATCAAATCCTAAGTTAAAATCCCCTAGTACCAACAGTTGAGAGGTGGTTTTAACATTGTTGGTTAGTAGCTTGTGCAGATCCTCTTCGAAGGTCCCAAGCGGACCTGGAGGTCTATAAATTAGGTGGATGGTTAAGGATTGCGTGTTGTTTATGAGGAATTTGGCAGTGTGGGCATCGCAAGATTGTAGAGTTTGGGTGGGGGCAAGCCTTAGCGATAGACTTAATTTGGAATTGATGGCAATTCCGCCTCCACGGGTGCCCTCTCGGTCTTGCCTAGATATGGAGTAGCCGTCAGGGATGGATAGCATAAGTGAAGGGCCTGCTGCCTTGTGTAGCCATGTTTCGGTTATTGCAATAAAGTCCAAGTTCTCCTCAGTGATTAGATCAGCTATATCAAGGGCATGGGCAACTAATGACCTGGCATTAAGAAGCGCTCCTTTGTAGGAGTGATCCTTAGTTTCCTCTTTAGGTTGGGTAAGATTTGGAGTACTTTTTTCACTAGATTTTGTCTTGGATTCAGATGTATGAACATTCATTGAGGCTAGGGTGATATTGGAAGCATTGCTTTCCTTACCGTTGTGGCGTTTCATCTCTCGTTTTATAGGAGGGAGGAGTCGTCTAGGTATCTCATGAAGTTTGTTAAGTCTAGCACGTAGTTTGTTGTTTCTATCGTGAGTGGAGCTAGGCTGGGAGGTGTAGGCTAATGGTCCTGGCAGGGCTTGGTGTTTTGAATAAGTGTAGAGATGAGTGTTGGTAATTATGTCTGTTGATGTAGGTGAGAGGGGTCCAGGTGCATGTAGTGGGGTCTCTGTGTGGCTGACCTGATTGCTAGTGATTAAGAGTGTAGCAATAGCCATGATGCAATAGATACTAAATAGGCTAGACATTATGCAGAGCTGGCGCTTAGTTGGGTGGGTAGTGGTCTTGCAGGGTAGATGTTCCCTGTGATAAGTGAAGTGTCACAATGGCTAAAATACACAGCACCTAGATTTGAGGTGTCACAATTTGAAAGTGTCACAATGGCTAAAATACACAGCACCTAGATTTGAGGTGTCACAATGGCTAAAATACACAGCACCTAGATTTGAAAGTGTCACAATGGCTAAAATACACATCACCTAGATTTGAAATGTCACGATAACTGAAAGTGCACAATGTCTAGATTTGAAAGTGTCACAATGGCTAAAATACACAGCACCTAGATTTGAAAGTGTCACAATGGCTAAAATACACAGCACCTAGATTTGAGGTGTCACAATGGCTAAAATACACAGCACCTAGATTTGAAAGTGTCACAATGGCTAAAATACACAGCACCTAGATTTGAAAGTGTCACAATGGCTAAAATACACAGCACCTAGATTTGAGGTGTTACAATGGCTAAAATACACAGCACCTAGATTTGAAAGTGTCACAATGGCTAAAATACACAGCACCTAGATTTGAAAGTGTCACAATGGCTAAAATACACAGCACCTAAATTTGAGGTGTCACAATGGCTAAAATACACAGCACCTAGATTTGAAAGTGTCACAATGGCTAACGTACACATCACCTAGATTTGAAATGTCACGATAATTGAAAGTGCACAATGTCTAGATTTGAAAGTGTCACAATGGCTACAATACACAGCACCTAGATTTGAAAGTGTCACAATGGCTAAAATACACAGCACCTAGATTTGAAAGTGGCACAATGGCTAAAATACACAGCACCTAAATTTGAGGTGTCACAATGGCTAAAATACACAGCACCTAGATTTGAAAGTGTCACAATGGCTAAAATACACAGCACCTAGATTTGAAAGTGTCACAATGGCTAAAATACACATCACCTAGATTTGGAATGTCACGATAACTGAAAGTGCACAATGTCTAGATTTGAAAGTGTCACAATGGCTAAAATACACAGCACCTAGATTTGAAAGTGTCACAACGGCTAAAATACACACCACCTAGATGTGAGGTGTCACAATGGCTACAATACACAGCACCTAGATTTGAAAGTGTCACAATGGCTAAAATACACAGCACCTAGATTTGAAAGTGTCACAATGGCTAAAATACACAGCACCTAGATTTGAGGTGTCACAATGGCTAAAATACACAGCACCTAGATTTGAAAGTGTCACAATGGCTAAAATACACAGCACCTAGATTTGAAAGTGTCACAATGGTTAAAATACACACCACCTAGATGTGAGGTGTCACAATGGCTACAATACACAGCACCTAGATTTGAAAGTGTCACAATGGCTAAAATACACAGCACCTAGATTTGAAAGTGTCACAATGGCTAAAATACACAGCACCTAAATTTGAGGTGTCACAATGGCTAAAATACACAGCACCTAGATTTGAAAGTGTTACAATGGCTAAAATACACAGCACCTAGATTTGAAAGTGTCACAATGGCTAAAATACACAGCACCTAAATTTGAGGTGTCACAATGGCTAAAATACACATCACCTAGATTTGAAATGTCACGATAACTGAAAGTGCACAATGTCTAGATTTGAAAGTGTCACAATGGCTAGCAATACACACCTAATTCCAGAGTGGCATAATAGAATCGCATACATGGGCAGCATTTAAAAGCCGGATCGGCATACAGGTTGGACGGGAGTGCAGACATCAAATCCTGTGAAAGCTAAGTGGACCGCATAGAATGGTGGTACAGGCATATGGGAATCTGAGCGCAGAAAGGCTGTTGGTTGGATGGAGCATATCGTAGTTTAGCGACCAATAGAATAGGAGAGCAGAATCTCTTAGTTGGGCACAGGTGAAGATAACCTAGAGCAATGTTAGATATAGCAATATTCAGGTGTGTAATGTGAACAGCATATAGGTTGTGGCCTCGGCAGAGCAGATTAGCTGCAAGTGCAGTGTGTAATTGTCTTAGAAGAAGCATGGTACACATGCACATTAGGTTAAACACTGTAAAAATACTAGGTGGCAATCAGGACCAACACAGTGATTAGTGCACATGGGACTGCTTAAGCGGAGAGATGTAAAGAGAGTGTAGGACAACAAGCATAGATTATTTACAACCTCATAAAATACGAGCAGGGGGTATGGCCCTGGGCTCTGGTCAGCTCAGGACAGTCTCTGGACAGTTGTTGGCCTTACCCTCTGGGCCTTTCCAGGAAGGGCCGGCTCACGCCTGCCGGCTTCCTATAGGCTGGAGTAGATGGGGCTACAACCAATCAGCAAGAGGCTATCTTCTGCTGTGTTGGTAACACAGGCACATCAGGCCTGCAACACGGGCGGCCATCTTGGAATAAGGATCACCTCGTGTGTAGTAATGGCGAAGTGGACGAAGAACGGCTTGCATGTGGGTAGCACTGATGTGTGCCGGATAAATGCCTAAGTAAGGCGTACTCACAGTTGCTGGGGTAATTGTCGGCGGCTACCGCGCGGAATGCGCTAAGAATAGCCAAATTGGTGCACGCGTTTCATTTTGTGTAGAAAGGGTCAGCACACCTCCAGATAACGTCCGCTTCGTCGGAGGATGATAATCAGCTGCTCCTGCAGCGATCCGGAGCTCCTGCTCCAGCTCTGGCTGAGCTGCGAGAGGCTTCAGGAGGCCCGGCTCACGCCTGCCGGCTTCCCATAGGCTGGAGTAGATGGGGCTTTACTTGGAAAAACATTTTAAACATTTCAAAACTTTAAGCTCAGAAGTACTCTGGCTTGAAATATTTTGTACTAAACGAACAACAGTCAGAATTGCTGTTATCATGTTTCTCTTTTCACTAGATATAAGTTAAGCTGATTTATACTGGTACACTTGCTTGCTTTTTTTGTTCATCTTCTTCTCTCCCATGGTTCTCTTTTTATGTCTATTAATTGTACTCCTAGGTATGAGTACAGAGGAAAAGAAATGTGTTTTTACGTTGTGTTTTGTATTTCAATTCTGATTTTTATATACTTTTCTATTCTTTTTTTCTTTTTCTATTTTGATCATTATTCTGTTGTATAATATTTTTGTAATTTTGTTTTATTTACTGTTGTTCAATATTTTAAAATGGAAAGGTTGATTTTTATTCAACTATGTAAGTGTAAAAAAAAAGATATATCAAATATCCCTGAAAAATAACATACCCATCCTAAACTCCCTCAAATTAAATAAACATCGAATGTTGCAATTCATTTTTGTTAAATAGCTATACATATTGGAAAATAGGTGAATTAGGTAATAACCCTTTTCGAAAATGGGCCTTACGAGGCAAAGAAGGATGCCAATGTGTTTATATTGGAGTTCCTGGGCAGGCTATGCGGTCACGACTTAAAAGAGCATGCTAGGGCAGCTTAGTCATTGCTTGAAGGGTTGAATGAGACAGGACAAGTAGGCTGGGATGTTGACTCCAGGGGTCACATGGGCATTAGGGCAATCAGCGCTGGGACACCACTGGCTGTGAGGCATGGGTATATCTTGAACTCTCCCTTTCCTCCTGTCCCTTTATTTGTCTCCTCTCTATTTTCCAAGTCTCCTCTCAGCCTTTCATACCTCCTCTCTTCCTTCTTATACGCCTCCTTTTCCCTAAAGTGACTTCTCTTTTCCCCTTTCTTGCCCATTCTCTTAATTCATTGGCCCTCTATATATTACTTTCAAAGATTCACATGCTATGAATATTCCCCCTCATCAGGCTGGGAATCCTTGGTAACAAAGTGCAGTTTAAACTTAAACTAAAAACTTTCAGTCACTTTTGTGCTCTCTCAGTCATTTTGGGTCATACTGCTCACAGCCAATACGAACACCTCCCTTAGCTCCTCCCCTCTCGACCATCTTCAGATTTATTACCTCACGTTAGAGTAGGGAGTACTCAAAAATCCTCTCTTCAACTATTCTACGAATAAAATTGGAATTTAACAAGTTTTCTACGAAAAATATATTTTTTCGATGTCTACTCGACTACCTCCATGGACTGGTCCTGCCACCGGTAAATCTTCAACAAAGCTTTGTCTGCACGGTTGGGCCTACCTCATGACGGAATCCACGAGGAAAAGATTGTTCAAGGCCTGCGACGACTGTGGACTGAAGAATGTCTACATGGAGGATCACCACGACTGCCTCTTCTTGCCTTCATCCACACCATGTCATCCAGGTGTGCAAAATCTGCCAGTGGTACTCCAACAACACGCTGAGGGATCGTCACTGTCATCTCGTTCCGTGGCTAGAGGATGCTAACGGGGCCTGTGACTCTGCTTCAGTATGGAGTCATGCATCATTAGGGCTGGGCAGGTCGACCCAGCAATCCACCTCTAGTAAGAGGTCTAGGTTGCATGAAGTCCAGGCCACCAGCAAGAAGAGGCATAAAGACATCCCCAGCGATGAGCCCAGATCCTTGCACAAGGACCAGTCTTCACCAAAGGTCAGTGCCCAAAGTGTGTCGACAGAGGAAGAGAGCCAAGGCCTTTTCCATCGTCACAGGAAGGCGACATCTTCTAATTCCACATTGATGTCTGGTGGCCACTCTTCATCTTCAATGTCGAAAACAGGCTCATTCTCGAAATCGGCGATGAGGCCGTCATGGTCTACAAAACCGAGCCTCAAACCAGGTCATCTACCCCAAGGCCATCGACGCCGTCCAAGGGCACACCGTCAACAAAGCCATATACGGGCATGACTACCTCACCACGATGGTCAACAAAGCCGTTGATGGCCATGACTACCTCATCATCAACAAAACCATCCTTGGCCATGACCAAGACTACTGCGTCATTGATGAAAAAGTCAACAGCCACAACCACATGGTTCCTTCAATACTATTGTTGCCACAGCCATTGTCACTGGCGTCTCAGACACCCACACCAACACAGTGTCTGCATTGACGGCCCATCCACTGGTATCATTCCCAAACCTTGGGGTGGACATGCTGCCGAGTGGCATTGCAGTGCCAGAGCCAAGTCTATCCCAATCAGATGTGGAGGAAACAGGGGAAGAAGACATTATGTCATCGGCACCAGCACACACCACATAGCCTCCCAGAAATTCACTGCAGGGTGAGGCAAACCTGATCAGGCACATTTACCCCCGCTACATTCAGCTCAAGTCATCGATCTATCAAAGCCATCGCTGCCTCCACAAAGAGACATGTTACTAGACATTTTATCTACTTTAACCACTCTGGTGGCAACCCTGCAACAATGGGTGCCTGCTCCAGCCCCATTTACTGAACCTATCAGGCGATCTCTCACAGAGGCCCCCAGCCCTTCCAAGGAAATTAATAGCATCCCTTGTCCCTCCCAGCCCAGAAAGGGTAAGCACCAGTCAGTACCGCAGAGGCTGTCGGATACTGGAACAGACAGAGATCCCGACGACAGGATGTCCACACACACGACACAGACTGAGGAATTTTATGATTTAATCACAGCTGATGGCAAACCAGATGACATTCCACTCAGAGACACACCCCCTGATGAAGGAGGGGCCTTCCATGCTCTCATGTCCAGGGCGGCCACAATGTTTGGCCTTGTGCTGGAGGAGCAGCGAAAAGAGAGTGCTGTACCAGCGTAGAGAGCAGTGCAGGACATCTGTCATGCCTATCACGCTGTTGGAAGACGTCTGGGAGGAGGTCCTCATCACCTTGGTGCACCCTGCAACTGCCCTAGCTAAAAAAGACTGGTTTGACAAAAAAATACAGAGCCCCAGAGAGTGCTGCCGCCTGCCTCTGCACCCACCCACACCAGACTCTGTTGTCTCGGCGGCTTCCAGAAAAAGGTTGGCTAACCCTTTTTCCTGCTCTGTTCCCCCATACAAAGAAGACAAATGCCTTGACGCATTTGGTAAGAAGATCATTACCACTGCTGCTAGGACTGTCAAGGTGGCTAATGCAATGGCCATACTCGCAAGTTATGATCACGAGCTGTGGTACAAGTTGGGTCCCTTGCTGGAGCTCCTGCCAGATGACAAAAAGCAAGAGGCCTTAGACATCTTCCATGAAGGTGAGTTGGCATCAGACCATGCATTTATGATCTCTGTGGAAATTGCCAACACTGGGTTTCACCAGCTAGGTAATGGAGCAGTCCTACGTAGGCAGGGTTGGCTGAAGGCCACAGATTTTCTACCCATTGTCCAGTCCAGGGTTGTGCATATGCCCTTTGACCGATCTGCCCTTTTTTGAAAGAAGGTGGATGATGCCTTACATGGAAACCGCTCGCTTTCTGGGCACACTCCAGCAGAGGCGCCAGTCCTTTTGTTCTGGAAAAGGGCGCTATGGCAGGACTTCACAGGATAACTGCACCACATACCAGTCTTCCTCCTCCTACAAAACCCTGTACTCAGCAGGGAACCAGTACAGGTAAAAGTCCCTGTCCTATAGAGGTTTGCAGCGATGCCGTGGCTCCTCCCAGTCTAGGGGCCAGTCCGGCAAACAAGCATGACCAACCCATGGCCAAATGCTCCCATTTAAGCACCTCTGCGGAAGAATGACTGTCAAGGTTCTTCGAAGAATGGACACACATCATGACAGACGAATGGGTGCTATCCGTCCTCCAGCAGGGCCACTCGCTGGAGTTCATGGACTATCCACTGGACATTCATTCCACACACAAACCAGAGAAGTTGTGACACCTCTTTCTTCAGGAGGTGCAAGCTCTGCAGCAGAAGGGCACAGTGGAAAAGGTGCCCAAGGACAATCTTGGCACAGGAGTATACTACCGCTACTTCCTGGTAAGGAAAAAGTCTCTGTACAACAAGTCAGGGGGTTGGAGGCCCATATTAGATCTGAGGGTGCTCAACAAGTTCCAAAATGCGCAAACATTCTGCATGGTCACGCTACAGCAGGTGTTGTCTCAGCTGCAACAAGGAGATTTCTTGGCATCCCTCAACCTCGAGGACGCCTGCTTTCACATCCCTATTCGCCTCTCACAGCGGTGCTGCCTATGCTTTGTGGTGGCAGGAGTACATTATCAGTTCAAGGTCCTTCGATTCATCCTGCGGTCTGCTTCTCAGGTGTTCACCAAATGCCTTGCCCAAGTAGTAGCTCACCTGTAGCGGAGGGGCGTTCACATCTACCTGTATCTGGACGACTGGTAAGAGCCCCCTCTTATCTGCTGGCAGAAACCAACACCATCACTACCATATAGTGTCGACAGCAACTGGATTTCTTCATCAACGTCCCAAAGTCATGCCTAGTTCCATCTCAACAGGCACTCTATCTCGGAGCAAGACTCCACACCCAAACCTGTACCGCCAGACCCTCAAACGAAAGGGTGGCAGCTCTTCTACACAAGGTGCGCTGTCTCAACATCACCTGGGTAAAGCCAGTACGCAGCTACAAATCCCTGCTGGGGATGTTGTCATCATGCATCCCGTTGATCGCCAACTGCCAGTTACACATGAGACCGGTGCAGGAATTCCAGAATCCCTGCTGGATGCAAGCCTCAGGGTCCTGGGACGACCCCATTGCTCTAACACTGGTTTTGTTCGCTAGTGGTTAGTGAAGGAACATCTGGTGCAGGGTTCCTCCTTCAGGTTGCCGGACCATTAGGCCACCGTGACAACAAATGCTTCACTGGAGGGCCCATTGTCAGGACCAACACACCAGGGGCCTTTGGTCAGAGGAAGAAAAGAGCCAGCACATCAACCTGCTGGAGCTACGAGCAATTTGTTGGGCCCTGAAGTCTTTTCTTCCCCTCCTGAGGGGAAAGGTCGTATGAATGTACACCGACAACACAACATCAACGTTTTATGTCTGCGAGCAAGGAGGAACAAAGTCCCCACATCTTTCCATGCAGACCCAAGCCCTGTGCCATTGGGCTCTACAGCTGGTCATTTTTCTCATTCCCCTTCATCTACCGGGAATTCAGAACACTCTGGCGGACTCCCTCAGATGGGAGTTACGTTCTTGCCATGAGTGGGACCAGCTTCACTTGTTGTTTCAATCGTGGGGCACCCCGGAGATCGACCTCTTTGCCACCCACAACAACAGTTGCTGCAAGACCTTTGCCAGCCGCATCCTCCATCCAGAGAGCTTAGGGGACACCTTTGTGTTTCCATGGGAAGGGAAGTTTCTTTATGCATTTCCCCCGATTCCTCTGGTGCCTCGAGTCCTCCACACCTTCAGACTGTATCAATGCAAGGTGATATTAGTGGAGCTGGCGTGGCTGAGACAGTTTTGGTACTCAGACCTCCCTGCTCTCTCGTCAGCAACACTGATCTAGTTGTGCCCATACCAGTTGCTCCTGTCCAGGAATCAGGGAGCAGTACTGCACCACAACCCAGCCTCTCTCAATCTGACAGCCTGGCTCCTGTGTTCCTGGAATTCAGGGCTCTGTCCCTTCCGCAAGATTGCCAGGCAATCCTGGCTATGGCTAGGGATCCGTCCACCTTGAAATGCTACAAGAGCAAGTGGAAACATTTTCAAGTATGGTGCAAAAACAATCGACTGTGATCTCAGACCATCCGACCGGAGGATATGTTGCCATCCATATCTGTTGTCCCTGTCTGGTTTAACGCATACTTCCATTAAGCTGCACCGAGCTGCGATCTTCAGGTACAACCCCACTGCAGGGGCCCCATCTCTGTGGTCTCACTGGCTGGTGAAGGAGTTTTGCATGGGCTGTTCCGGTCTTTCCCACCTGTCCGTCGCCCAGCTCCTGCATGGGAGATCAAAGTGCTACTCGCAAGATTCATGAAACCACCATTTGAGTCCATGCACCAAGCATTTATTAAGCATCTTTCCTGGAATAAAAAGCATTCCTGGTGGCCATAACTTCAGCCAGGAGAGAGGTGGAGATCCAGGCTGTCCTCCGTACCAACCCAACATTCGTGCCAACCATCTGCCTTCCATTTTAGTCAGCAGGTGGTTCTGTCTGTATTCTTTGGCACACCAATATCTCCAGTGGATCGAACATTGCACACACTGGATGTGGTGCGCGCCCTCATGTACTATGTGGCGTGTACTAAGTCCTTCCATACAACGGATCAACTGTTTGTTTCATTTGGACCTCCTGGGCCTAGGAAGGCTCTCTCAAAGTACTCCATTGCAAGAGGGATTGCTGCCTGCATCTCTTTCTGCCATCAGCAAGCCGGCAGACCGCTTCCCGGCAGGCCCTGCGCTCACTCTACAAGAGTAGTGGCTGCAACCACTGCTTTTCTCTCCGGAATTCCTCTGATTGACATCTGCCGTGCAGCCACCTGGATATTGGTGCTTACGTTCACCAGGTTCTACTGTGTTGACAGACATTCTGCGGAAGAGTCTAGAGTCAGCTAGTCGGTTCTGCAGAACCTTTTTGCGTGACGTGGGTAAGTCTCTAGTGGTAAGTTATGCTGGGAGATTGCCTCCGCCCATGGGTGTTGTTGTAATACTGCTTTGTAATCTATTCAGAGCATGTGAATCTATAAAAAAAGATTGAATGCTGGAGGAGGAATAAGTTACTTACCTGTAACTCTGGTTCTCCAGCATTGGTATCGTTCAAAGATTCACATGCAACCCTCACACTACCCTGCATAACTCATCTTTTGGCTTTTACTGCCACTTACATGCGCTACCAAATCTGAAGATGGCCGACAGGGGAGGAGCTAAGGGAGGTGTTTCTATTGGCTGTGAGCAGTATGACCCAAAATGACTATGATAGAGCACAAAAGTGACTGAAAGTTTTCAGTTTAAGTTTAAACTGCTCTATGTTACCGAGGATTCCCAGCCTGACAACGAGGAATATTCAGAGCTTGTGAATCTATGACAAATATCAATGCTGGAGAACCAGAGTTACAGGTAAGTAACTTATTCCTTCTTTGGCCACCACGCTATTGGTCGCCCCTCTCTCTTCCTTGACTCATCTTTCTATTCCCATGCCTCCTATGCCTTTCTTATTCCCTCTCTCTATTCCATGTACAATTCACTTCTATATCTCCCATCCTGCCCTAGACCTCTTCGATGATTCTATGTTCATTCTATCACTGGTTAGTTTTGTACTTTACACGTTTATAGGTATTGTTTTGTATGATAAGATTAGTATTCTTTTTTCGGGAGCCCTAGTATGAAAATATTTATTTCATTGTGGTTTGAGGTCAATATCAGAGGCCACCAGGGTCGCAGAGAAAGTGGTAGCCCTGCAGACGAGCTTGGTGCCCCAAGACCGAGTGAACGATAAAGGAGATGATTCTAGACCCTTTGGGTGAACCCAAATACAGAGAAGTGTAGCGTACCGGCTAGCCCTCCACCTGCCAATTCGATCAGTTGAGAGGCAAAGCCTGACCCGCCGACAACCGCTTGGACCACGTGGCAGCCCTGCACTTCTCTGGCCTGGTAGTGGGTGCGCCCCAAGAGAGTGGGGGACTAGGACTGAGGGGTGAGGTGCAGTGGAAGAGCCTGTTTGATTATCGGCAGGCCCGAGGTGAGTTGATGCGACAAGCGGGGCCAGCCGAGGAGCTACTTCTCCGAGCCAAGGAGACGGCCGGGTCCAGAGCAGTGGAGTCCTCTGGGCGGGCGGGCGCTTTCAGTGCCAGTGGGGCTGGTCCTTGTCTGCCTGAGGTGGGGGTTGTCTGCCTATTCTCACTTTGCGGCCGCTGCTTGGAAGAGGGAAAAAGAATGAGGGGAACACATGGTGCACAGAGGATGAACTGCAAGGGTGGCGGGCACCGAAACGAATGGGTGCTGACACCAGTTTCAACGGCTTCATGGAGGGAGACAAGTAATGAATGGTCAGAGAAGGAAAGGCAGGGAGAGGAAGGAGAGGGAAGGGAAACAAGAAAAAAGTGAAGAAAAAGAAAAAAGGGAGAAAAAAGGAAGAATGAAAAGAACAAAAGAGCAGGCAAAAGGAAAAAAAGGAAGGAGGAAGAAAGAAGAAAAAGGCGGCCTAAGGAAAGGGAGAAAAGAAGGGGAAAAGAAAAGTTGAGTGGAGCAGGCAAAGTGGAAAAAGGAAAAGATAAGTAAAGAAGCAAGGGAGAAGGAAGAGACAAGATAAAGTACCTTAACATACGCCCATGAGCTGGAAAGTGGCCCTCCCGAAAATCTGGACGCGATAGCACATGGTACGCACTTCCACTGAAAATGGAGGCAACTCGATAGACAAGCTGGGAGCCAAAAAAGGTGACATAAGGTCCATACTTCAGGAGGTCAAGGTGATGAGGCCAACATGGAACTCAAACTGGACCGCCTTAAGGCTAGGCTGGACACTATCAAAAAGACTGTATCCAGGGTCTGGAATCCAATAAAATGTTGGTTGAAAACCTCGAAACACAGGTGGATGTCCGGATCTCTGAGCTGGAATAAAGGGAGGTGGAACACTGCCAAAAGGTGAATGACACTGAAAACCGTGAGTACTGGAACAACCTCTGCTTCTTTGCTATTCCAGAAGTAGTCAGAGATGAGCAAACAGGTGAAACTAGAGGTCCAAGATGTAGTGAACAACCTCTTTGCAGATGAGGGCGGCATGAAGATCATGCTGGCTAGAGCACACAGAGGAGTTGGAGGGGCAAAGGGATCGCCGAAAACGGGGGTCGCTCGCGCCCAGTCTTTTTTGGAGAAAGTAAGGATACTGGCTAGGGGAAGGACTGGACAGCATGTAGCATTTCAGGATTCCAAGATTGGAATCAACCAAGATCTCTCGGTATACACATTGAACAAGAGGAAAATGTGCAGAGAGTTGACACAGTGGTTGTGAGGCAAAGACAAAAGGTGTAGGTGAGGATACTTATTCTTCCTGGTCTTTGAATATGAAGGGAGGGAGTATATGATGCGAGGGAGTATAAACTGATAACAGAGGATGACATTCAAAGGGTGAAATTACAACTGAATGTGGACGATGACCACGGGGATAAAGATGTGGAACGTCTGGACGGTTTAAGAAGAAGGAAGGTACCAATGATTGTTGGAGGATGGCTGGATCCAGAAAATGCAAGAAACTGAACACTGCATCCCCCAAGGAATGAGCCAAGTTTGGGAAGCCGACAGGTCTACGAAAGGAGAGTGATGTTCTGGGAGAAGGGGCACGGGAGGAAAGGGTGGTAATGAGAGGAAGGTGGGGAGGAACGGGGCGGAGAGGCCGGTGGGGTGATGAGAGAGAAGAGGGCAAGAGGAAGAGTCATATGTGGTAAGAGAGGCAAGGGGGGGAGAAGAGTGGTAGTGAAGGGCAGAAGTTGGTTGGAAGTGCATTATAAATAAATAAACAAACACACAAACAAGTTCCAGGGACGTCATTTTTTTTTTTTGTAATGCAGGCTCCTGGGCTGTGGCCAGCACCATGTGGCTCTTTACATCTGGAGAGGATGGCTTCTTGTTCAGGCCCCTTAAAAAAAGAAGAAAAATAAGAACAGGAGTGCCACAAGTCTAACACTTTCAGCACTGACCCTAAATAAGAAAGAATAGGAATACCAAATAATGTGTCTTTCTGGAATTCTTTACAATAATTGCGAGACTCATTAAAGGTTTATTTCAGGCACACTTCAGGGGTGGGTCACTGATTTAGTCTGTTCTTAAACGCCTCAACTCAGCCTTTCATCCTTCTGAGGTCGATAAATGGGTACCAACACAGGTTGGGTGATATTGGGTGTATATTTCTTCTATGTAAGCGTAATGCTACATAATAACACATCATTATCATGGACGTCTGCTTGCATGCACAGTAATTTGGTAATATGGGCCTATAAACACTGATCTTAATGATACATATGGCGATCCATTCTTGTATGAAATGTGCATCACATTATAGTGATGTCGTAACCATATTTTTCGTAGTGTACAATGCTATGTGAAGCCACTTCCTCTTTTGTCAGCGGGTGAAAGGTCATGTTCCATCGCTTCCCGTGAGATCACGTTGGAGCGGGGTCAAATGACATCACCTCCTGTGATGTCACCAGGGGGTCAAGGGTTGTGTGACGTCACTTCCGCTACCCCTGGCATTTAGGTGAAATGACGTCCCTGTTAAGTTCACAGGGCCCGGGACCAACAGCTGTGTGATGTCTAGGCCCTGGAAAGAAGGTGGAGGAGACCAGTGATAGAGTGCAGTGTGGATGTTAGTCATCTTGGCAAACCAGGCTGGCCGGTCTAACATTTCTGGTAGAAGTTCTTCTATCCTTAGGTGTTATTTCTTATTTTCTCAGTCAAAATACTTCATTTCGGCAGCGTACCATAAAACAATAAAATATGAAAACATACACACTTCTTCATAAATACAATGTAAAATCAGGACAAAACAAGGCAGAGCTCTATAAGATAAAATACACAGGCTCCAATGTCATACCTCCTTAAAGTGCAAATGCATATCACGCTCACATTGAGGATCTTACAAGTATGTGCATTCATCGTCGGCAAGCATAATTGGCACATCTAATGGAGAGAAAATCTATATTTCAGCTGCTAGCCAGAGTAAAATTCCTTTAAGGAAGTGATTTCAATAGTACCATTCTTTTTAGCCATGCTCTATAAACATATTTCACTACAGCCAACGTAGTTGCGGAGTCATCAGACCTTCTACAAATTAGCAAAGCTCCTCTGTTTGATCTAATACCAAGGGATATAAATATTGGCTCCATAGAGAGTGTGCAGAGGGCGTGCCAAAAGAAATTGCTCAATTGATTCAGGCCTATCCAGACAACATGGGCGTTTGGTGTTGGTTTCGCCCGTATTGCATTCATTACGTATTACTGCCACAGGTAGGATACCAAACCTTAACTTTATGTACTCTAGGCCTCATAATATCTAAATAGGGTTCATCCCCCCTATTGCTTTTTGCTTCCCAATAGGGTGACATATCGGCCGAATTAGGCACCATACGCAACCAATCACGCTCTACTCTCTGCTAATGACCTGACTTAACAATTTGTTTGACATTCGTAGAAATATTAGCTGGAGGCTGCCAAAGGTTAATGTGGCCTACGACACGCAAAAAGTTTTTAACATGAAAAAAACGTGCTCAATTGGTTCCTCGTTCAAAACCAATTTAAGTGTGGGTTTTTTCCATTTTTTTAGTAAAGGTCATACCTTTAGTTTTATCTGTGTTTATTACCGAGCCCATATCCCCACAGAACTCTGAAAGCTCATATAACTGAGTTTTTAAAAACAAGCAGGAGTTTGCGAAATTAAAATGGTATTGTCTGCAAACAACAAGACAGGGATTTTATCGCCAGCTGAAACGGGTGCGTCTGCAAAGACCTTCACCAGTCTCTCTCTCTCTATTAGGCCATTGATATATAACAAATAAGGGTTGGTGCCAAAGCACATCCTTGACGGACACCTTTTTGCGCACAAATTGGTTTAGTAGTTTTCCCTCCAATGCCCCACCTGATTATTGCGTCATTGTTCTCATAAAGCGAGAGTATGCCAGAGAGCAAGGAGCTTGGTATGCCATAAGCCCTCAAAGTTTCTTATTTTCACTTCACCCTATTCTTTTTTTATTTTCAACTCCCGGATGCCCATGGTGAGGTCCTCAGTTCCTACAACAAGTAGAAGTGTAAGAGAGACCCCAGTAAGGGATAATTAAAATGGGTGACATAGAGCTTCCCAGGGGAGGGATATAGAAGAGGTGGGGGTGGGGGTTCAGCTGAGGGTAGGCACACTGAATGCGAGGGGCCTAAACTCCCCATCGATGGACGCTTTGCTCAAAAGAGATTTTAAAAAGCAGGAGTTGAATATACTGTATGTCCCGTAGACACATTTCGTGAAAGAGCAGGAGCCGGCCACGCAGGGAAGAGAATTCAGTGAAGTTCTCTTCTTGTAGAGTGAATGTAAAAAAGTGTGAGTAGCTATCTTTATAGGTGTGGGGTGTGCCATCAAGGTACACCAAGTGAAAAGGGATGTGCGAAGGAGGTATATATTTTTAAAGGGACAGTGGTAGGGAGAATCTATCACAGTGGCCTCAGTCTATTGGCTAAACTCGGGTAGGCCCGATACTGGCAGGAAGTCCGTTTCCTGCTGGACAGCTTTGTGGTGGGCGCCCTAATTGTAGGTGGGGTCTTTAATAAGCTTCTCGAGCTAGGTAAAGACAGAGTGGGGGGAAGTAGGGCAGCAGAGAAAGGATTCCCTAGAAAAAGAAGCAGTGAAGTTTTGCGAGGTGCACAAAGGCCTGGGCCTGACGGACACATGGAGATGCTGTACAGGGGAAGACGTGGGGTTTACATTTTAGTTCCATTGACCTCCTTCTCATGGATCATATGCTGGATCTAATTCAACATATATACACATTCATGCAACGGCAAACTTTAAGGGCTTTCATGAGAGGCTGTCCAGATCCGAATTCCAGGCGGATGAGTTGGAATTTACTGGATTTTGTATGGGGTGCACCTTCCGATGCTGGGTAGGGAGGAAGCTTTAAGAATGGAAACCCCATCTCCCAAGAGTAGATTGTCTGCACATTAAAGATCATGCCCAGTGGCAAGGCCCCAGGAGGGGATGGATACACCGTAAGGTTCTATAATATCTTCTGGGGGCCACCTGGCACCCTTACTTCCAAGGCTGTTCAACAAGGTCCTAGAAGGCCACTGCCTCCCAAAAACGATGTTAAATGTCCTGATTGCCGTGATATCCAAAGAGGGTAAAGATTCACAGGCATGTCTTATAGACCCATTTTACTATTAAATGTCGACCCATATATCCTTGCAAAGACATTAGACTTCTGCCATCGCTGATCCACCAGCTAGGATTCATTCAAGGTAGGCAGGGCTCGGGTAACATTAGAAAAACATTAAACATTATTGCTCTGGCCCAGGAGAGAAATACTGAGGCCTGCCTGGTCTCCTTGGAGGCAGAGAAGGCGTGCAACGGTGTAAAATTACAATTTTTTACTGCTGTGTTGCAAAGAGCAAGCATCAGGAGTAACCTGGGTGAAGTGCATGTGCGCAGAGTCTCAAGCCAAAGTTGGAGTGAACGGCACAACGTCTGATGAGTTTGAGCTTCACTGAGTGACGAGACAGGGGCGCCCCCTGTCATCTCTATTATTCGCAGTGGCTTTCCGAGGAAACGGGAGATAAGGGGTATTGTGAGGGAAGAGGTTGAATACAAGGGCCCTCATTACAACACTAGTGGTAACCCATGGCGCTATTAGCACCATGGTTGCTGCTGGTGTTGTAACGAGTCCGCCAATGTTCAATGGGGAATCGCCACCCCATTCCCAGGTTGGCGGGGCAGTAATTCCCCATTGAACATTGGCCCTTTCCCATTCCCATTTTTGCCCCATAGGGCTCAATGGAACTGGGGAAGGCGGTAATTAAGGTACCGCAAATTGCGGTACCGTAATTACCTCGAAGGTCCCTTTGCGGGTCCCTACTTTACCGGCTGGTCCAGACCATCCGTTCAGGTCGGGTCCCGCAAAGGGACCTCGTAATTAGGCGCTAAGGGGTTAACGGCGCCGCAGCCTTTTACGGCGCTGTTAACCTCTTAGCGCCAGGGTCGTAATGACCCCCAAGATGTCTCTGTTCGCTGACAACATTTGCTTTATATCACGGAACCAGAGACTTACATCAAACACCTATTAGGTGAACTGCGTGAGTACAGTAAATTTGCGGGATTGAAGATACAACTGCCAAAATCACATGTGTTTACAGTGGGTGGGAAGGAGAGGGACGCAGGATACAATGGAGAGATAGGAGGGATGACAATGGAGAAAGATAAAATAAGATGTGGGAACTGGATCCCCCAGTCTCTGGAATGGCTCAGCGACCTCAATTATGCACCCCTTCTTTGAACATTGAGGGAAGAAATGACCAGGCGGCACACTCTAGCGACTACATGGTTGGCGCGTATCCATGGGTTGTGTATATGAACCATCTGCCGTAAGTGCCCTTTTCTGTGCACAATGCTCACTGTGAAGGACCCGGGCAATTTCTTCCAAGTCTTCAACTATGAGATAAGCAGATTTATATGGGGATGTAAGAAAACTCTGATTGGAAGAGCAATGCTATCGATACCCAAGGAGGTAGGAGGCTACGGTCACCCTAACCTGGAAAAGTACTTTAAAACGACCCAACTCTGGATATTTTTGGATCACATGACGGAAGAATTTTGTACATATTAGATGCTGACTATGGGGATGACCGATACACCTGAGGAGGTCAGGTGGAGCGGCAGCTCAGAGGTGGTCAGATGATGGGTTAGAGCGCATGGGCCAGCGTTTCACTGAGGCAAAATTCATGGATTATGAACAGGTTAGAGATATGCTGGCGGATGATAGTTTTAGCATATTCCAGTCCCTCAGAATCAAGGGGACTATTCTTAGTAGTAAATGGCATGCAGGTGCAGGTTCTCTCACACAGGTAAAAAGCGTCTGGAATAAGGCCCAAAGCAGGATCTGGGAAGCCCTGCTTAGGGTAGGCAGAATAGCGGTCGTGCAAAAATGGAAGGATCCTTCCCTTCCCAATAGGACGGATTGGCTTTTGAAGGTGTGGGATATATTTATGGTAGAGAAACTCACATATATGGCAAGCGGCGATATGGGACTGTCGGGATCCCCCCGCAACTCCCACTCACAGTATAGTGAAGGAGGGTGCAGGGGCCACCCCCGCAGCCCTTGCCACTGAATGGGGGATTTAGTAAAACTTTTCGGCCGTTCAGAATTTTCGAACGGCCGAAATTCGGCCAAATCTCCAGATTTTTTAACGTTTCAAAACAATACATTTCTTACATCTTCATATAAGGATTTTGGGCCTCATTACAATTCCGGCAGTAGCCCAGCTGCTGCTGCCGGTGGGTTGCCACCAGACTTGAAATATTTACTGGCGCCTGGCTTTCCGGAATAACCGGGGGGATTACGCCCCAGCGTTCCGGGAAGTCAGGCGTCAGTAAATAGTTAATAGATCACGGAAGCACCGGCACTTTTTAACAACCTTCCTTCAATCGAACCCAGTCCAGGTCCCATGCTTGTGTCTCTACTTCCTATCCATACACAAATAATGGATTGATTTTGACTTTGCAATTATCGATTACTGGTACTATGGAGAACCGACAATATTTGTCTAACCGTTTTTTCATTTGGCAGATGAAATTATCAATGTTCCCCTCCAGATTAGTCATTGCATACGATGCACTCAGGGTTGATGCCGGTGAAGCCCCAATTTACCGGCACCGGGACATAACACATGCTCAAAGTCAGGCGCCGCCTTAACATTCTGCAACTTCAGGTTATGTAGCAGGTTCGCAGCAACCTCATCCACAATCTCTCTTCTCAAGAACGTGCCTGTCATCACACCCTCATGGGCAGTCCTGGTTGTTCCAAAGGGGTCTTCAGCTGAGACAGATTCAGCGGCACTAGAGGTGCTGGGAACAGCAGGCCAGCCGGGGAAACCAGAACAGGCAATCTTGCATCAATGACCATGTTTACAGTCTCTGTCATCATGGCCTTGATCTCTGCTGCTGGGATATTAACAGTTAAAGAGTAGGCTCTGCAGATGGGCGAAAACCCTTGGAGCGCTCCACATCCCTCCTGGGGCACCTTCTAAATGATTGGGTCAAGGAGTGATGATCCCCTCTATCTTCCAGTTGATTAGGAGTGGGTACTCTTTCTATGCCCTTTTTAAAGGAAGGGATATAACGCGTCTGTTCCATTGCACAAATCACATAGTCGGTATAAAATAACAGCTTTCACACATCGGCTGTCACACAGTCCTTCCTGCATATATGCGCTTCTGATGTACCCCTCCCTCCCATTGCCTCGGTCTGGCGCCGGTCTATTATGGGTGTCCACCAAGGACCGGGGAGTGCTCCTGGTCGTGGTGCTGCAGTGTGGTGGTGTCAGCGGGGCCCAAAACGGTGCCCATCTAAGCAAAGCATGTTACTGCGCTCCTCACCCCTCAAAGGTATTGCCCATGCTGACCCTTACTCCTAGCCCAGTCATAGAGCGGGTCGGCAGCACGGGGCCATCACAAGTTACTCCAAAAGCAGAATCAGAGAAAGCAAAAAAGAAAAAAAAGCCTTCCCTTTGAAGTTCACGCCTGCCTCCACGGAGACAGAAAAAACAGGGCGTGTGGTTGATGGATGTGGGCTTTATCGTCTCCCCTTAGGAGAGGGGCTAGGGTCACCACGTCCAAGAGGGCGGATTGTAGGATGTTTTCAGCGTGAGATTCCTGACTCACAAGATCGAAGCCTTCTGTTGTAAGGACAGGGACAAGGAGGTAATGTTGGGCTGTCTTGCTCTGCAAAGAGCAATGCAGAAATACTGTGCTACCTGGATTCTGGGGAAGTGTGTTAGGGAACATTGTGACCATGTTGCTTGTTGCGTTCCACCAGCATACTGGCTTGCCGATTTACTGGGTTATTTATGAGGTGGCAACGGTAACAACAGGTGGTTTATAAAATAGCACCTGTTCTTATCTTCTGCCTAATTATTAATGCAGTATTTACCTCATGCAGCATTCCAGGAATGCCTCCTGCAGCAAATAACTCATGAATCCGTTCTCCCCCACCACAAGTAAACGTATTTGCTCTTTATGTTAATTTAAGGGATTTAAATCCGCTGAGGGATGAGGAAAGGGAGTAATAAAGAGTGTATCTCAATCTGGGCATTTTGAAGTGAGTGGAGCAGAAATTTAAATCGTAAAATTGCTTTTACGTTTTCATTTTGTCTTGAGCTCATTTTGACCCAGGCCCGGGGCCGCATGAAAGGGTCTGGGAGTTTAGGCGCGGGGTGGGGGGAAAACAGCGCGAAAGCGTAGGGAGGGGCGTCCGAATGGCGCCACAAGAAACAAAGGCCCAGGAAGGGCAGGAAGCAGCACCTGGGTAGGTGCGAAATATAACAACAGGAGGTCAGGGGGTAACCCGGCCGCCCCCTGGAAGGAACAAAAGGCCGGGGGGGTATAAGTAAGCCTGGAAAAGGAGAGGCGGCACAAACCAGGTAAGAGCTCACCTCTCTCGGGTAGGCTCTTGGTACCTGGAGAAGGGAAAGGAAAAACGTTGCCACCCAACCCACCCTACAAAAGAAACGGAAGAGGTGGGGGTGTGCAGGCAGGAGCCAGGACGCCGAGTACTCCTTCGGTACATGGTACAAAAAAGATGGTGCAAAAGTGGAAGGAAGAACGCCGAGTACTCTTTCGGTACACGGTCCAAGGAAAGAAGGAATAAGCAGGAGAAATGAACTCTGAGTACTCTTTCGGTACACGGTCCAAGAAACGTCATAGGCGGCATGTGCCCAGGAACGAAGGCTCAGGGATATTGTCTTATACTCAGAAGGAGCCTTGAGCGGCTTCGGAACTGGACACAATGTGCCCAAAAGCATATGTATATGTAATGTTTTGTTATAATGGATTTTCTGTAAGAAAATAAAATTCCTACGGCCTACAAATTTTCCATACACACAAAGTTGTCAGTAATTTATTATTAGGTAGGGATCTGGTAAGAGCAGCAAGGTGAACCCACACTACTCAGCCTATCCTGCTGTCCTGTGGCACAGGAGTGCAGCAACGCAAAGGTAGCATCTTGCATGCAGGGGACAACCAACAATTGCACTTGCGTGTTGCTGGTCCCCTGCATGCCATTTTAAAAGCAGAGTGCAAAAGTTAAGGGTAGATAAAGGCAAAACTGCCTTTACTCTGCGCACTGGGAGAAATAAAACGCTGCCTGAAAGAAAGCTTTTCAGACAGTGTTTTATAATGGATTGTAATTAAATCCATTTGCCCATTAGCAGGTGCTAATGAGAGGCGTATTCCATTGGAATCCTTTGGTTTCACTCCTTCAAGAAAAGCCCAAGCAAGTGGCACGGGTAGTATAGCTCAGTGGCAAAGTGCAAGACACAGAGCAACACAGGTTTGCATCCCGGGTCCACGCTTAGAAACCTTTTCGGTATTAATTGTGTAATAAATAACCAATTATAATTATAAAGTAAAACCCAAATGCTCTCCCAAGACGAAGGAGCAAAGCAAAGCAGAGATGCTGGGCCTCATTACGAGTCCGGCGGTAACCGCGGCGGTACAACCACCTGGTTACCGCCGGACTCATCTTACCATTCCGCCTCCGTGATTCCCGGAATTACCGGGGCATTACAACCCCAGTTTTCGGGAATCACGGAGGCGGAATGGTATTAATCCCCATTCCCATCGAGTCCTATGGGACTCGATGGGAATGGGGATCATGGAAATACCGGCAGCACCTCGTAATGCTGCCGGTGTTTCCTCGTCCGCCTGCAGGCGGGCGGTGTTAAACCCGCCAGGTCAGACCTGGCGGGAACATCACCTCCCGCCTGCAGGAGTCGGGATCAGGTGGTCCGGAAACAACGGTGGCGGCGGGTTTACCGCCACCGTTATTTCTGGACCACCTGAGTTATAATGAGGCCCACTATCTCGGCTTTGCTGCCCTCCTATTCGTCAGGACAGCCGTAAAATGAAGTGCAGCGTAAATGGAAAGTGTAAACTGCTTTTATTGTTTCTTTTTATGCTCCGCTTTGATTTTAAATGAACCCCATTGACTATTATTAATGCAGATTAGAGTTGTTTCTTGGAATGTTAAAGGGGTTAATCAACCAGTGGAGAAGCAAAAGATCTTATGCCACTTCTTTACATTTAAACTCTGATGAAGAAAGCTAAAAACTCAGAAGAGAATCAGTACGACTGGTTTTCTTCTAAAAACACAAATCAATCGTTTTGATCGAATTATTGTTGATGGTGGTTGCAACCAGATTTATAATTTTCCATTAGATCGTTAATCCATCGCTAAATGTGTGAACTCTAAATGGTGCAAAGTTTTTAAAGGAATTGAGACTATATGACTATTTGAATTTTAGACTCATCTACAATGTGCCCTTTTTACGGACAATAATTGATACATTGGCAACAGCACAATTACTGGAAAATCTGGAAGGTTCGGAGGCTTTATATCCTAGGCAATCCAGCTTCAGGGCCTTCTACGGCACGGAGAGTGTGTTGGTGAACTTGCAGATGGAAATGCTTCAAATCATGGACAAAAGTAAGACGGGGCTGCTGATGTTATTGGATTTATCAGCAGCCTTCGACCTGCTGAACCATGAGAAGCTCCTGGCTAGACTGAAGAATGAAGGTGGTTGTTCTGGTGAAGCTGTTGCCTAGATCAAATCCTTTTTTAGGACACAGGATGTACAGAATTGTATGGGGCAATGCTTGTTCTCCACCAGAACTGCTGAAACATGGCGTGTCACAGGGCGCCTGCCTCTCGCCGTCCTTATTTAATATCTATTGTCGACCGCTGTGCGACCTATTGGTCAAGCTAGGAGTGTGTTTTACCAACAACGCCGATGACACGCAACTTGTCATAGAGTTAAGTGGAGTGTACGAGACGCACACTGAGAGGGTCTCCTTGATTTACAATTATATCCAAAACTGGATGGCGAGTAATAAAATGTGCATGAACGCAGCCAAGACCGAGTTGGTGCTCTTTTGCTCTTCCCAGGCTCGGAGAAAACTGCAAATTGATGACAACCCAACTATAATCTACAAACGGGCAAGAACGATTAAAAATTTTCTGTGTCCTTCACTTCTTCCAGAGCTGAAAAAGGATGATACAATAACATGGCTTCCAGCACTTCCTAAAGGCTTCTACAAATGTGGCACCTGCACAATGTGCAAGTATGCATTGGACATTCCATAACCTTTAAGGACATGTATGGTGTCACACAAAGAATTGAAGATTATATAAATTGCAAGACAAAATATGTGGTTTATGCCATCATTTGCCAATGTGGAGAAATATACATTGGTAGCACCATTAGAGAACTCAGAATTAGAATACAGGAACACCTATCAACCATTGGAAGTCAAGCATCAAACCTACCACTAGCCCAACACTGGCAGAAGAAACATCAGATGGATGATAAAAAAGCGTTGAGATTTGTTGGCCTGAAAAAAGTAACCTTAGGCCCAAGAGGCGGGGACCAAGAACTAAAACTTAGGCAACAAGAAGCTGAACTAATTTGCAAATTTCGAGCTGTAGTGAAAGGCCTCAACACAGACAATGAGATGGCCTTCTTTTTATGAATAATATGTGTGTTCACGCACTGAGAAGAGCATTGACTGAAAATGTATTTGTTGAATTTGCGGATTGACAACAAGCATGTTTTAATAATTAGAAAATGTGCAAATGTATAAATTGCTTTGTGTTAACCATTAATACAGACTTAGAGAATATATCAATTCATTTGTATTGAATAATAAAGGACTACCTTCAACTGGAACGGACAAAGTAAGTGATATATGGTATCAGGGAAGCCATACGTGCTATCAGACAGGTTTTCACACATTGACAGAAAAGCATAGACATAAAATCCATTCATAATATATCGCAGGGACTAGAACTGAAGTACTGTATTAAACAAGACCGTAATTTTGAGCAGCTCAGGAACATGGCCACGGTACCGGTAATTGAGAAAGGACTATAGATCATGCAGTATTAACTAGCATTAGTAACCTATTAAAATAAAAAGAAAAGTAACAGGCAACTATTAGGCTATTGTTTTCAACAAATGCCAAATTAGTAACGGTACATTGTACATCGGATCACTCTTTGCAACTAAAGAGTTGAATTCAGGATCGGAACCATGGGAAAACATGGGAAATCAGTTAGTTCTCCCACCCTAATATGGCCGTGGGCAACTACAGTGAAACGAGACTGAGTTGCCAGGCAACCACAGCATAGCATACAATAGTCTGGTGGGGACGCCGTAAACACAAGGACATTTTGGCACGGGACGCAGTGAAGGAAAGGTAAGCCCGCTCATGGGGTGCCTAGAAATACGAAGGGGTCTGGTTTATCTCGCACACGCGGGAACACGTGGAACATTTCTGAACAATTACTAAAGTGTGTGCTTAAAATGCAAGAAAACCGAAGCCTGTAAATCTAACGCTCTCAATTTGCTGTGTTTACCGTGGAGGCCAGCCTACAACAACAAGGGAAAAGGGGACAAAAATTGCTCATAGAACACTTTTCTAACCATTTAAAGATTTTTACTCTTTCTTTATGGGAACTATGAGAATTAAGAAACGTGAGCCAGTACAAATTTGGTTAATGTAAACACACAACAGGACGTACATTCTTCCCAACAACAATTCCTTTTGTTTTTTGTAGATGGATCTGGGATTTAACCCATGAAATTATTCACAAGACATTAAGAATACTAGTGGGCAACAGTGTAATTAGGTAAGGATGTGTGCATAGTACCTGATACCATAATAATTAAAAGTAAATCAAGACTAATGACGAAAAAATAAATAATAAAAAATAAAATATAAAAATCAAGAAGTGCATGGACCATTACATGAACGGCTGTTCATTTATTATTTGAAAAGTACTAATGAAATTTAACCTTAAGTTAATTTGTGGTTTAACTTACCATTTTCTCTTTTTTCTTATCTAATTGTTTTTTTCAATCCTTAACACTCCTACCCTTCACCCCTCCCTAAAATGGCCATTCTTTAATTTTATTTCATCGTATTTAATTTGTGTATTTTTGATTTAAAAAATGTGTTGACTTGAATGTTTTTTACTTGATAAATCAATGACTCTCATATGTTGTCAATATGGGAATATCATGGTATGTGCTTAACATGTGTAAATTATCAAATTATAAAAAACTTTTTGTAATACGAATAGCCCTGATTTGAAAAAGATAATTTAGTCATCAAAAAACGTGTAATCACAAAGGGCACCAGAATATCTCATAATAAACCACAAGATGTGGAGTTTCTGAACACTGTAAAGGGAGTTATTTGTCATCCTTTTCAGTTATTTGTGGGCGCTTGGGAATAAGCCAATGTAACACCCTAAAGAGTTACGTTTAGTCAAACCCTATGTCTCCAAAGCTAATTGCAACACCCTGGTCCGAGCATGCCTAGGCACAAACCTACTTCTGTCCATAGGAGAAATTTGCATTGGCTCTCAGTTGAAGCTAGAATTTGCTTCAAGACCCTCACTATTGTTGATGAATGTTTTTATGGACAAGCTCCAGGCTGTCTAAAAGATCACATTAAGGTACATACACCCAGGAGTACTGCCAGGTTGAGCGACGGAATATGTATGACCGCTCCCAGTAGCAAGCATGTCAGAGGGAATGGCAGATCATTCCCGGTTCAGGTGGGCCAAGCCTGAAATAAACTCCTGAAAGACTTATGTGCAGAACAAAACCTTCTGAGTTTCACGAAACGGGTGAAAACGGCGCTGTTTGAATACTCATCTGGACATTGCCGTGATCATGCTTCTGTGTTCTTGTTCCTCTCTCTTTCTTTATTCTGCGCCCTGATGCCTGCAGGCTCTGGCCCATTACAAATAGATGAATACAAATAAATAAATCAATATTCCTCTTGCCGTTGTCATAATAATGATTTGAAAGAATACACTTTTTCCCCTGCAGCATACATTTTATTCAAGCAAAACAAAGAGGTGTCTGGGAGTCTCTCTACCAGCACGAACACAGCCCAATGACTTGTTCCTGGGTGAATAACCCCTGGAAGAGACTCTACCAAGTCTTTAGCTCACTGTCCCTTCCACAGAGAAGACATTTCCCTGCATATCAGCCTTTGTCCTGCCCAGGGGCAGTCCAGCGCCGAAATGCTAGGCAATTCTCCTCTGAGCAAGAGTAGCAACAGCAACCCCATACACGTGTTTCATCCTTGTTGAGCATCATCAGTGAGGTGAAACTGTGCCTCTCTAAGAACAGACTGGTAGAGTCTCTCCCACGGGTTTTTCACCCAAGAACAGGTCATTGGGTTGTGTTCGTGCTGGAGATTCCCAGACCCCCCCTTGTTTTGCATAAATTAACTTTGGGTTTCACCCTAAATTAACAGGGAGATCCACACTTTGACCCCTTGCTCACTGTTCTTAGAGAGGCACAGCTTCACCTCACTGATGATGCCCAACAAGGCTGAACCATGTGTATGGGGTTGCTGTTGGTACTCTTGTTCAGAGGAGAATTGCCCAGTATTTCGGTGCTGGACTGCCCCTGGGCAGGACAAAGACGGATATGCAGGGAAATTTCTTCTCTGTTAAAGGGACCCCAGGGGTTATTCACCCAAGAATAGGTCATTGGGCTGTGTTCGTGCTGGTAGAGAGATTTCCAGACCCCCCCTTGTTTTACATTTTATTCATGACTGGATTATACTTTAATTAATTCCACTTCAATATCAGGTCCCCCATATTGGTGCTATGACTATATCAGTCTATGCCACAATTGCTTCCATATTTCAATTGGATCCAGTTACAGATAGATTGAACAGCTGGAGATTTAACTCTACCCTATTGAAAGATCAAAACTGTAAACAATGATTTTGATTCAGAATTTTTAAAGAATAATCTGCCTGACAGGTACACAATAACAAAGCTACACTGCGTGGTCCTATTATTCAACACGTATCTCATTAAAAATAAGTTATATGAAAAATAATCAACAGATTTACATTATATGATGACAGTTATTGAAAATAATTTGTATAACAAGCATCAGATTTTGCTTCAAGGTGCTTATTGCTAATCATTATGAATACAATAAAAGCTGCACGTAAAATGCTTGTGGTTGTATTCCTAATATTAAAGCTAAATATTATAAAGGGATCTAATAGAGCAGGTACATTTTAGCAGCTGTTTTAAAACATAAGAAAGAACAATCCAAGAAAGCTACAGTTGGTCATACTGAAGGCACTTATATTGAAGACAAATCTTGTATTTCTAAAGCATTTCTTGATTTCTATACTCAGCTTTACAAGTTAAATTCTTCCATAAATTTGAATACTGTTTCTAGACTTGTATGAAAGGTGTCATGATGCCTACCCCCGGAGGACCAGGCCAGGCCCAGCACCCCCGGGAGCAGGCATCATGCCCCCGGGTAAAAGTCCAGCGGCCCCTTATAGGGGCTCTTTGGACTCTGTCCTGGCGCCTTTGCCGCCAGACTCATGTTGGACATCAGTCCTGGCGCCATAGGCGCCAGGCTCATAAAGGAAGGTGTTTTGTGCACTTACCTGATGCAGACCATGCTGCAAGATTCAGGCCTCCCTGAGACCTGAAAGGGACTATTTTTTCATTGGGACTATTTTGCCACTCGGGCGTGGCCAGGGAAGGATACTTACCTGGAACTACTTTGGGGGCTATTTAAGCCATGCCCAGACAGTAGCTCACGCTTCGCGTTGTTCTGCATCTAAGCAGCTGAACGCTCACCGTGTCTGCTCCTGCAACTGGTCTCCAGCCATGCCCACCTCGATCCTGGAACACCTGTAAGGAAAGAAGAGAAGAGAAAGGTGAAAACCAGGAATTTTATCAAACTTCTTACCTGCATCCGGAACCTTCACGCCAGCGTTCCTGAGAAAAGACTTTCATTAAAAAGCACCGCGTTGCTCGCTGCAGCGCCGTGCTTCACTCACCTGTCCTCGGGAGTTCTTCTGGCTCCACCGCGACTGTCAGCACCGGTCGCCACATCTCTGCGCCTAGGGGAGAGAAGAAGAGACAAAAGGTGAGCAGAAGGAACATATGAGGAAAGCCTAATTTTCCGCCATAACACTTACCGGTCTTCTATTGGTGGACCATTCCTCATTTTGGGTCGGCGCCGCTTCGTTGGCAGGTACCGCACCCCGGCCCCTATGGGGAAAGGACAAAAGACATTACTGGAGGAATATAAAGACATTAAGAGGGATCGCCCCCATTGCTAACTCACCTAAGTTTACCATCGGCAATTCAATCCCTCAACGCATCGCCTTCATTCTGCACCTGAAATAAAGGACAGATCACAGGCTAGGAAGGCAACAGAAAAGGAGGCTCTACACTTGAACTTTTGTAATCTTCATACTTACAGCGTCCCGCTCGGAAAAGTCAAGTGGATTTTGCCAGCGCCATTCTGAAAACCAGTGAAGTAACTGGACAAACACGTGCCCCTGCACCAGAAGCAGGATGGAGAGTTCATCCTTTCAAACCATAAGGTGAGCTTCAACCGGGGATTTCGGATGAAGTTAGAGAAGAACGAAGTGGGGGAGGGGGGAGCAAGCACACTATTCTGCAGACTGTTAATCCCCTTTCTCATCTGCAGAAGGATATTCCTATGGGCCTGACAAGCAAGATTTGAGGGTCCTGTTCAGTCGGTGTTCCGAGTTCGGCGCATCACGCTCGAAGAGGCCACAGCAACCCAGACTAGACCAGCGCCTCCGTGGGAGTCAGGTGAGCGTTACAAAAGGTTAAAAATCCTCAATCTCAATTAATTTACTTATATACCTTGAAACAACATATTACATTGGATGAAATTAAAAAAGCAATTAAAGATCTCAAAACTGGGAAAGCTCTGGAACCGAGTGGGTTTTCAATTTATTGTTCTAATGCATTTAATAACACCCTTCCTCTGATTTTATTTCATTTATACTCATATTTCTTGACTCTCGGGGAAAGTGCTGCATCGTTTGGTGAATCTCTTTAGATACTATTTCCCAAAGTGAAAAAGATTCCACTTAAAAATGATTGTCTGATTTCCTTGATTTAGTTTCTAAAACATACTCTAAAATTATAGAGACTAGACTTGATAAATGTAGGCCTCACATACATGCCTATCAGTATGATTTTATTAAGGATTGTTATGCATCCGCCAGTACACATCTTGACTGTAATGTGTTAGCTCATTCAAAAAATGTATCTGGGGGGCGCGACCAACTACGCAATGCGGTAGACGTGCGCCTCTGGAGCTCCCACTGCCGCGGCCTAACATCCTATTATAAACTACTACTTAAGACCATCTGGTGACCCCCAAAATACGATCTCCGGTGCGTGATACCCCAGGGCACGTCTGGGGCGAATTCCAGCCTGAAACGCGCCAGGGCTGCAGAGGTGGGAGCCCAGGAAGGAGACGACGGTGAGGCCCGACGACGAACCAAGATGGCCGCCGGAGCACTGGGCGCGCTTTGAGCGGGGACCGGACCATCCACGCACTCTGAGGTGGTTGCCAGTCGGGGACGGAGCTCTGGAGGACTGGCAGGGGCCTGGAGCTACGGCGTGGCCCCCCGTGGGACCCCGACTGGAGGAATCAGCTGGCCGGACTCTGAACCACTCCGCCTGGACGAGGAGAGACGGGCGCGGCCAGTTGATCGCCGTGACGAAGGCCCGCATACAGCGGTGAGTGCTCGGCTACGGACATGGGGAAAGACAAAGCTAGACGGCCCAACATGCAAAACAGAATCGAGCAGTACACAATCCCTCCAACGCAATCCCCCGACTCCCAACCGCTGCCGTCGGTAGAGGAGGACTCGGCGCCTGGAATGTCCCTGAGGGACGTTATGGCGGCCATAGCAGACTCCCGCACATCGATGGAGTAGAAGATGGACGGAATCAGCCTGTACGTGTCCCTCCTCTGACACGACCTGCAGAAATTGTCAGCACGAACGGGCGAGGTGGAACAGCGTATTTCCAACATGGAGGATGGACTGCACGCAGTGCAAAAACAGCTTCGAGGGGTCACCACCAAACTCAAAACTCTGGAAGCCAGAATTGAGGAAGGAGAGGGCAGGTCCAGTCGCAACAACATTCGGATTTTAGGTATTCCCCAGAAGGCCGAAGGCCCCATGGAGCTCTTTTTGGAGCAGTGGCTGATGGACCTGTTCGACCAGCAATCCTTCTCTAAATTCTTTTCTATAGAGAGGGCCCACCGAATGTCCACGGGTAGAACAGTGACCGGTGCTCCCCCGCTCGATCACCTTTAACGGATCCAAGATAGCCTTTTTCCCAGACTAAACGCGGGAAGTCCAGAAAGCACGACAATCCTTTGATAAACTTAAAAGGCAGTTGCAAGCGATGGGAGTCAAATACGGCCTTCTCTTCCCGGCGCAGCTGAAAATCTATCACAAGGGCACAACGGTCCACTTCAGCGACCCAAGGGAGGCCTGGCGCTGGGCAGAGCAGCATATCGAGGGAGACTGGTCGGCACCTCAAGCCAACAGAGACAAAAATCCCAGGCCACCGGCACGACACCCACCGGAGCCGGATCTACCATCCTCACCGAACCAACCGGCGGAAGCCGGGGACTGAATCTGGCGGGCCCCCCGCGGGGGGGTCCGATCCCACAAGCGGGTGTGAGACCGAACTGATGCCATGGACTAAGCCGGGTGGTGCCACAAAACTGTTGTAAGTCGTTTACGTCGTTAATATTGTGGCTAGCGGTGACGCATCTCCATCGCACCTGGGAGAAGACTACTGGGGGCCCCCCCCTAACTTCTTTAGTTTTAACCTAAACGGGGGTTCGCAAGGTTGACGCTCTACCCTCTTTGAGAGTCAACGATGTTGGGGATACAGGTACTTCGTGTTGGGGTTGAGTATGGGGAGGGGGAGGGAAGGGAAAGTTATAGGGAGTTTTTTGTTACCGTGGGAGCAACGCGTCACTGCAAACTCCAGGGTTTGTTGAGGTTCATGGGAAGACTAGGCCACAATGGTCCAGACAGTACAATACCATTTACCCTGCGCAGGCACTGCAATACATCACCACTGACGGGGACACCCTCCTCGTGAATCAACTGCCCAATCTCTTATCCCGACTATCGTATGGCATCCATACAACCCCAGTCGAGCCTGACTGAACGCCCCAAATCTTTTAAGGTACTCACCTGGAACGTAAATGGGATGGGCTCCGCGATCAAAAGGCGCCTGATTAAGCAACTACTTAGCAGACACTCTCCTGACGTAGCCCTGCTATCCGAAACGCACCTTGCGAGATCAAACTGTGCCCATTTCCAACGCACAAACTACAGGACTCCCTTCCATGCGGGTTACACAATGGGATCCAGCGGCACCCTCATTCTTGTACACAAGCGCATTCCTTTTGCTATTCAGAGCCTGGAACAGGACCCTAGGGGCCGCTATGTGCTGATTCTGGGAACGCTTTGGGAGGAGAGGGTTGCTTTTTCTTCAGTGTACTCCCCACCTGGGTTGGGGCAGGAGCTGCTGGAGGACTTGACGGCCCTCATTGAAAAACACCAACCTGATAGGCTGTTTCTGGGGGGAGATTTTAATGATGTCATGTGCAATACCACTGACCGCACGCACCTTAGACATCGCAATCCGGATACCCCTACGAAACTGTATAACTTTGCATCTGCTTTGGGTTTGGGTGATGTATGGCGAGAGTTACACCCGGACACCAGGGGGTACCCCTTTCACTCTGGAGCTCACGGCTCCCTCTCCAGGATCGACTATCTCTTTGTTCCACACACAGATATTTACAGGGCACGAGCGGCCGACTTCCTTCCCCGGGGCATCTAAGACCACTCACCCCTACTTGTGGAAATTCTCAAACAGGTTCCCTCCCCCCCCTAGAACTTGGAGATTGAACAATTACTATCTGGGTTTCCCCGAGCTAGTTGACCACCTTACGGAAGTCTCCACCGAATACTTTGAGTTTAATGATAACGGAGAGCAAGACCCAGTGGTGGTATGGGAGGCCTATAAGACAGTCCTGCGGGGCGCCATTATCTCCTGGGTGGCAAATAAGAGGCGGGTGAGACTCCAAGACATAGCAACAGAGGAGGGCTAACTGGCCTGACGCAAGAGCGAACACATTCTTGACCCATCCCCACAGACCCAGCTCTCCCTTAAACGAGCCACTGAGCGGCTCCGAAACCTCTTAATGGATAATTCTAAACAAGCCCATTGGGAGTCTCGAGCCAGAATCTATGAACATGGCGACAAGGCCGGCAGAATACTAGCTTGGCTGGAGAAAAGGGATGAGGGACAACGTTGCGTTCGTGAGATTGTCACCTTAAGGGGTGAAAGGTGCACATCGGACACTGAGATAGCCGAGGCCTTCGCCCAATTCTATGAAACACTCTATCGGGCCCGACCCTGCAGCTGGACCTAACTCCCCTCAGTGACATACCACTCCCAACTCTCTCAGTGCAGCAAAGGGCGAGTCTCGACTCTGCCCTCTCGGAGACTGAGGTTGCCGAAGCACTAGCGCAATTGCAAACCGGGAAGACACCGAGCCCGAATGGATTCCCAGCTGAAACCTGGCGGAAACAGGGGGAGGGCAACATTACATCTTCCCTCTACAAAATGTTTTTGACAGCCCGGGAACAGGGCACCCTCCCGCAAGACCTCTGTAAGGCCACCATTGTGGTCATCCCTAAACCTGATAAGCCCCAAGATCAGTGCACCTCCTATAGGTCAATCTCGCTAATCAATGGCGAGGCTAAGGTCCTTGTCAAACTCCTAGCCAACAGGTTACAACCGGTGGCTGAGGCCCTAATACACCCGGATCAATGTGGCTTTATGCCACACAAATCGACCTGTATGAACCTCCGTCGACTCCACTTGGCGTTAGAGAGGGCTCCCACCATTAACGACCCACTTGCTCTTCTAGCGATTAATTTTGAGAAGGTCTTCGATTCGGTCCGATGGGATGGCCTCTGGGAGATCATGGAACGCATGGGCTTCAGGAAGGGATTCCTGGGATGGGTGAAACTGCTATATACAAATGTCCGGGCAGAGGTCAAGGTGAATGGGTGGACCTCTCGCTCTTTCCGTCTGGACAGGGGTACAAGACAGGGGTGCCCCCTTTTCCCCCTTGTCTTCGCTCTCGCGATAGAGCCGTTGGCCATATGGCTTCGCCAGAGCACATCCTGGATAGGATTCAGGTGGCCAGAGGGACACGAAGACCGGATATCCCTATACGCTGACGATCTCCTGATTTACATGGGAGATCCTGTCCGAACCTGCCCCGTGGTGACCCAGATGCTTGTCCAATACGGGGAATTTAGCGGTCTAAGGATCAACTGGAAGAAATCCGTCTTCTTCCCGGTGAAGGGTAGGGGTCAGCCTGATCCACCTGACTGTCCATACCACATAGAACAAATTGGCTTTCGATATCTTGGGATCTGGATAACAACAGATCTTACCAGTTATACCATGTACAATCTCAAACCGATCATGGATCGATTCTCTAACGATGTACAACACTGGAAGCTTCTCCCCCTGACACTCATGGGTAGAGCCGCCCTTTTTAAAATGTTAGCTCTCCCGCGGTTCCTTTACGTCTTTCAAAACGCCCGGCTGCAGATCTCGGGGGCGGAATTTGGCCGGGTGGAAACCCTCCTCAGGGAGCTCCTATGGGGCGGAGGACAAGCACGTATAGCCATGGCCACACTCCAGAGGTCAATCTGGGAGGGTGGGATCGGAGTGCCCCCCCTTCAGACCTACTATTGGGCCTCCCAATTGGTGGTGGTTAATGACCTTCTGTACGGAGACCGGGAATTACCCCATATAAAAGCGGAGGTAGGAACTATGCACAACACCGACCCATTGCAACTACTGTACCAACCCCCCCGCAGATCTTCCCCACTAACAATGAAGGCACAGATCATTACCACCTGGAGGAGCGTCCACAAGTTTGTGGGGTGGGGGAACAGACTATCAGCGGCGCAACCCCTGTGGCGTAACGCCGACCTGAAAGAAATTGTGAAGCTCAAGCCCTGGCCGTGCTGGGTGAAGGCTGGGATCCAGAGGGTGGGGGATGTCTTGAAGGATGGGATTCTTGCCCCGTTTGCGGACCTACAATGCAGGTTCCAGCTCCCAGACAATGAGAGATACCATCACATGCAAATGTCCCTGAGAGTCCATATATCGACAGAGGACACTATCCCGGAATGCTCGCCTCTAAAACGCAACATTTTACCCGAATATATCCCCTGCAAATACATATCCATTCTCTACAACACCATCACTTCCTTCGCAACCCCTGAGTTGACCAATCTAAAGGCCAAGTGAGAAATAGATGTAGGGGAGATCGACCCTGAGGAATGGATCCGGGTACTAATGCACCCACGGGAAGCCGCCATTTCCTCGAGACTTAGACGGGTGCAACTGAAAATACTGCATAGAGTGTATTATCCCAGAACTGCTATGTTTGGGTGGGGGAAAGCAACGAACCCGAACTGCCTCAGGTGCGGGGATGAGGAGACCTTCTTTCGCATCCTGTGGTCCTGTCCCCGGATCCGTACTTTCTGGGAAGCCTGCTGTCGGGAACTGACCCGGATACTCTCCAAAACTATAGACATGAACCCGAAGGTCCTAATCCTGGGAGCACCTGGAGAGCACGAACTGAACAAATTGGAAGAATAGCTATTTCATACGGCAGCAGCCCTAATCAAGCGCAATATTTTACAGAAGTGGGGAGCCCCGGACTCTCCAACACTGGAGCAATGGGCATTGGACATGGACACATGTGCTATGATTGAAAGGAGGATCTATACCGCAAGAGGCTGTCCCAATAAAGCCTCCAAAATATGGGCGGCATGGGAGGAGGGACGGCCCTGAAGTATACGGACTCCGGGGACATAACCCTGAACACTTATAAGGTGAACCGTAACCGTACTCCACGAAGATGGTGATGCAAGACAATTATTATTGTAAGGGGGGCCGGGCCGGCCCAGTGGATGTAACTGCCTCGTCTCTTTCTTGTTCCTCCCTTTTTGGTTTTGGTTGTTTTGTTTATGTTGTAATCAAATGATAATAAAAATGTTTTATAAAAAAAAATGTATCTGATCCTTTGCTTTTTGTTGCATTAGATGCGGAAAAAACATTTGTTCATGTTTCTTGCCTTTTTATTTTTGAAGCAATTAAATAGCATAGTTTTGATACTCATTTCTTAGAGTTGGTCAAGATTATTTATTGTTCCTCTTCCTCTCATTTTCATGTGAATGGCTCAGAATACCCTTTCCTATCTTGAAAGAGAATCCGCAAGGATGTGCTTTTTCTCCCATACTTTTTATTTTAGCCCCAGAACAGCTACTTCAAAATATCAGAATAAATGATAATATTTCGGTTATTACAATTTGGAAATCATCAATTAAAGTGCCTGCCTATACGGATGACATATTAGTATATCTCTCTAATCCTTCAACCTCTACTTTTAATTTCATAAACACAAATAATTAATTTTCATGTGTATCTTGTTATAAACTCAGCCATGGCAAATCTGAAATGTTACCCCTAACTAATGCTTGTTTTTCTGTTAATATTGATTTATACAGAATGGCCTGGTGAGGGAAATCTATCAAAGAACTGGATACATTCATTACAAAAGATATTTGGGATTAAATACTACTTCCATTGTAGAGGGTATTAAAGATTTTACTACAAAATGGTCTCCACTATCTTTAATTTAGCAGGATTGTCTTGACTCCATTCAATTGGTTCTTACTCCTATTGTTTTGTTCATGTTATCTATGGTTCATATTTTCCATTCTATTTTATTTTTTGAGATACTAGATAGCATACTTTTGAATTATTAGTGGAATAATAACCCTCCCAAAATAGCATTAAATGAATTTAGTTTCCGAAAAAGTATGGAATAAATTGTTTGTGCTACAGCAAAAAAATATTCTTTTTAAAAGTGAGAAACACAGCGTGGGTTCCCCCATCTAGTGTTGAATTGAGGCAGATCAGATTACCCCATTTAACATACTAGAATTCCTAGAAATGACAGCACAGTCTAATATTAAGATGTCTCCAAAGCTTTGTTTCTTAATCACTGTATGGAAAGATTTGTTGGATTCCTCTTTAGTGTTAGGTACAATTGATGACATTTTAATTTCATAACACATGTATACCGATTAACCCCTTAAGTATTATGGGCAAGTATGTTCCTCTTAAACTTACATGAGGAACATCTGCAGTAGAGTGGTTATAGTTAGTCCTATTGCTATTGATATATGTTATACATGTTATTGTAAAGTCATATTTATGAAAACGATGATTTGATTCCTTTCCATATTCAAGCTTCTTTATATGATTTGAATGCCACTGATTACGAATTTTAGAAATAGATCACTAGTTCCATTAATTAAGCTGTACTAGAACTTAGTCAAGAGGCTCCCTCAAAGCTTCAGAATGTAGGTAATACTCAATACAAACGAGGATATAAATGTGTGTGAAACCAAAATTATTAAACCTGGGACAAATGTGGTTACAGTGTTTGAAATTTTCATCGCGGATAACTTAATCTAAACTATGCTGTTCATTTTGAATCATGCTAATCCTACTCCAGTACAAGTTTCTAGATTCTATGCATCTCTGCTCATCTTGTAATTTGCTAAATGCATATTTTATGCATGCAATTTTTAATTGTAAATGTGTTCATACATTTTGGACTGATATTTGAAAAACTGTACAATAATGTTCACATTTAATGCACCTCTGACTTAAAGAAGTGTAATTGTTGTACCTATTTGCAATACATATATTGCTGAAATGACTCTTCAAAATTGTTTAATCTCTTAGCTGCTATTGCTTTTTCTTTATTATCCTCCAATTGAAAATGTTCTGATGAATTATCATATTTAATGTGGTAAACATATATATGTGCTTTGCACTTAAAATTCAAAAGAATTATGTTTATAATATGGATGAACGTTCACAATATTACAAGAAATTGGCTGTTTTTACTAGCTCAAGCATAAATATTAGTATTTGACAGTACTCATAGATCTGCATACATTTTTTCTATTACAGTTGTATTAGTCATTGAAATAATATCCCTTCTCTGCAGTGTTTCTTGGTATATCCTGTCAACTATCCCCATTTGTCAAAATGTATTTACAACAATATTGGGTAACATTGTAGTGCAATTAACTTTAAAAAAGCATGTTTCCAAGAGACCCTTTAGAAGAGCCAATAACGATTCAGGAAGTAGAGAGCACAATTAAATCTCTGCCCTCTGGGAAAGCCCCAGGCCCAGATGGGTTCACAAATACATTTTACAAAGCGTTTTGTAGTGAGTTTGCCCCCCATCTTACGAAGCTTTTTAACTAAGTGTGGGACAAGGGATCTGTCACTAAAACAATGGCTCATTCTGTGACGACCCTGCTATTAAAACCGGGGAAAGATCCTACGACATGCATGTCTTATCGCCGATCGCTCTGCTTAACTCTGATGCAAAGATTTACAGCAAGGCCATAGCTCGCCGATTAGGGGAGATACTTCCGCTAATAATAGACAGGGATTAGACTGGATTCATCCAGGGCCGGTCAGCTCATGTTAACATTCGCTGAGCGGTGGACCTGGCTCCCAAGACCCCAGGTACATTATCACTCCTATCATTGGACGCGCATAGGGCTTTTGACAGTCTGTCATGGTATTATCTGGGGTGCGTTCTGAGGGGATTTGGATTTGGGCCAAAGTTTTCCAGTCTGGTTCTTTCTAATTTTCAAATCCTATCAACTTGAATACGGGTCAACTCGCAGTGGACCAATCAGATACTTTTGGGAAGAGGAACAAGACAAGGTTGCCCCTTGTCCCCACTGGTATTCGCCTTGGCTGTGGAGCCTGTGGCACAATCGATCCATCTTCATCAGGGGATACAGGGGTTTGAGCTTAACGGACGATATCATAAGGTTTCACTGTACGCGGATGACGTTCTTTGCTTCTTGAGAGACACGTCCAGCTCGATCCCCAATCTCATCACTCTACTGGATCAATTTGCGGCAATCTTTGGCTTCACGATAAACATGGCAAAATCACTGGGCATGAACCTCTCAGAACCCTGGGAAGTCTTAGCAACTCTACAAAACACATACCCCTTCCACGCATATCACCTACCTGGGAGTGCATCTGACCGTAACTTACTCAGGCTTACTGAAAGCCAACATCCCCGGTCTCCTAAAGAATTCAAAAGAAGCGCTACAACACTGGGCCGCACAAGAAATCTCATGGCTTGGGTGAATCAGTGCAATTAAAATGTCCCTCCTCCCGAAGCTATTATACACGTTTCATGCCTTGCCAATACTAATTCCGGAATGAGACCTTCTCAATTTACAGAAAGAAATAGGTCAATTTGTCTGGCAAGGTAAGACTCCTAGGATTCCGCGTAAACTCCTTACGAGGGGGAAAGCACAGGGTGGTTTGGGGCTCCCTTCAATCCCACGATATTACAGGGACAGGCAGGTAGTGGCAATGTTAAGCTGGACGGACCCTCCAGAGTCTCCCAAATGGCATGACATTGAACAGTCGCCCTCTCAGTTTCCGTTAAGCTCACTGCCGTTTCTCCCGAAAACAGCCCGTACCCGCCGAGACTCCCTCTTACCCACTACGACAGCGACGCTCAGTTGCTGGGATAAAGCCTGCGCCCAAAGAGGCTTTTCATCGGGTCTCGGCCCGCTATCCCCGATTACACAAAACCCAGCCTTCGCCGCAGGTCTCCACCCCAAATCCTACCAGATTTGGTCACCGGGAAAGACATTGGGGTTATATGATCTCTACGAAAATAATCGGCCTTTAACATTCGAACAATGTAAAGGGAAATTTAACCGTCCAGAAACAGAGAGATTCAAATACATACAATTACGTCATTGGGTAACAAACCTTGCCATAACACAAGCTGCTACAAGGCCACTTTTGGGTATAGATTTGACAGTTTCAGAGGGTCATCACTCCCATAGAATTGCTACCTGTTACCGCCTTTTAGAACATGTTCCTATCGATGGGAAGCTCCCTTACATGCTAGCATGGGAAAGGGAACTGGGCGAGCAGATACCTCAGGAATCATGGCAGAGAATATGGGGGAGAGCCCATGGGCTATCCCGATGTTCAGCAGTAAGAGAAGGGGCGCTCAAGCTGTGCTTCCGGTGGTATCTGTCCCCACATAGGTTACACGCTATGAATCCAGATTACCCGGACACGTGCTGGCACGGATGTGGAGAGAGAGGTGACTTAGGCCACCTATGGTGGCACTGTTCTACCATACAGTTCTTTTGGCTTGAGATAATATCTAAAATTAGGGAAATTACGGGTGTCTTGATCCTAATGGTCCCGCAGATAATGGTAGTGGGTGATACACCTGAAGACGGCTCTTACCCAATGTCGGGCCCCAGAGCGGAGCTGATTTCACACCTGCTTATGGCTGCTCGCCTTACGCGTGCCCGCTTCTGGAAAGACGTAGAGGGCCCTCATATAGCATATTGGTGGGTAAAGGTCTGGGAACTGTTGGGAATGGAAAAACTAACAGCTATGCTCAAAGGGAAATTGCCTAAATTCTCTCGCACATGGGGACCATTCCTTGATTACGTGGAGGATAAAGAGCATATGTTTTTCCAACCTAGAATATTGAAGTACCTGTTGAACCCGTGATGTAAGTTTAAAGACCAGCATGTCTGACAGAGTTGAACTTCGAGAGACAACGATTGCAAGGCAATAATGTGTTTTATTTTTTTTTTAGTTGCTCCGTTTCTTCCTGGGGTTCTTCCCCTTTTACAGTTCGGTTTGACACAATCGATTGTTACTAATAATTACACTGGTTCATTTGGAAGTAATAACAGTTTGCAGGACATCTGTACGTGACTCCACATTTCATGTTGCACCAGAGATATTTTTCGGAACCGGATGTATGGAATGATTGCTTTGACAGATATGTTGTTATTGAAATTCTGAAAATCAAATAAAAAGAAGTTGATTAAAAAAAGCATGTTTCCTTTACTAAGTTTATTCACTCCAATATTGGATACATTTGTAATGCAATTATCTTTACAAATCATCGTTCTTTTACTGGAAACAGTCAAATCTTGTCTGTTGAATCAAGTTGTTTCTTGTATTATCAAAGATCACATCACAAATGTCATTGATGACATCACTGATGACATCACATGTCTAGCTCCCTCTTTTTTTGTTCACTGACATATCTAAGCCAGGTGGCTTTCTTCACTGTCAGTGAGGAAATAAAAAAGTAAAAAGTGCTATATTTGTATATGTTCTTACAATACTTTCCTTAGGATACACTTACATCATATGATACATCTACATAGGAGAAGAAGGTATCCTGAAACACAAGAATCTTTTCTGTGCATGAAGGTAATTAGTTCAGTTATGAACACTTTCTGGTAATACTGCAGTTTGTTTTGCTTATTTTACGTTCCATGTATATGCTTCTATTTGTATGCATTGTGGTCTCTTTATGTTTTGTGTGTAGTACTACAATTATGCAGTTAGGGAAGCATTCGTAGATACTTATGTTTGACAGTATGAAAATTCTGTAATGGAAGTATTTATCAATTTAGTATCCAACATGGGAAGATTTTTAATATTGCACCTCTATAGCACATGCTGTAGACAATGCCTACGTTTCTTCATAACTTTGTTCATGTACTGAAAGAACTCAGTAATGCAATGGAATTTTTTAGCAATGCATTGCTTAATGAACTATTTGGCATATGATAGTTCTTCAATGATCTCTGATACTTTTCTGCCAATATTATAATAACAATCCCTTGTGGAGGCTTTGCTTGAAAACTAAATGCACATGTGATGTCATCAGTGATGTCATCAATGACATTTGTGATGTCATCTTTGATGTCCTGGGTGTTAGTCTTAGTAGTGCAGGGTGGTGGCTCGAGTTATGGTTGCTTAGGTTACCATAACCAGCGAATTTGAAGGGTTTTTCGGTTTTATTTGGAACCATAACGTCCCTTTAGCAAAGTTTTTTTTTACTGAATTGCCAGGTTTTTAGTAGGGCAACTTAACCATAACGTCCCTTTAACAAAGTTTTTTTTACTGAATTTCATTGTTTTTTAGTAGGGCAACTTAATCATAACATCCAGTTAACAAAGTTTTTTTACTGAGTATACACTTTCATCATCTGAAATCGGGAGAAATGTACTATAATTCCCTTACTTTATGTACATGTAACATAGGAACATACGGAACCCGCTCGCTAATGATATTTGAAAGGCACGGACAGAGCACCTGTCGGCGGACGGGCGCGGACGAGATGAACAATACCCAAACAGTCAGGGGGTATCTGAAATTGAACTATTGTGCCATATGAAAAAGGCACAAGTTTAAAAATGAGCACATAAACACATTATAAGTACTAATAAGTAACCAATGGAACCTACACATCTCACACATTACCCATGCATGTAATTGCCATGTAGAATGAAATGGATTATACCATAACAGAAAAAGATATGCCTCCAACGTACTTACCTCACAGAAACTGTGCAGCCAGGAGCGACAGTAGACGCACACAGCACAACAAAGATGAATTACAAGACAAAAGTAAGTGAACTTCATTTTTCTTAAATGTGTGTGTACTTTTTGTATGAGGTGCAGAACAAATAATGTATTTCTGTTGTTTTGACACAGAAATGTGCAGTACTTTGGAGTGGCTGGAGGAGAATTTTCCGCATGACGAAATGTCGGAAGATAGTGAAAATAATGGTACACACTGCTCTGCATTAGCAAATTAATAGTCAGTACTTTATGGGTACTTAACATATATATATTTATTTTTAACAGACCAGGTAAAAAAAGAAGAAAGTCCACCAAAGGACACAGGGCAAGACAGTCTGAAACGGATAGAAGAGAAAATGGACATACTAAATCAGAATTTTAATGGGTTAATGCAATTTGTGGAGGAATACGTGAAAGGAAAAATAAGATATCACTGTCCCACCTGTACCTGTTCCCCTTTTCCATTTCCTAGTGAACCATCCCCAAACCCTCAAAAACATCATAAACATTTTGACGAAACGTCCATCCCTTCATCCCCTCACAACCAGCCTGTGGTAAACCCTAATTCCCCTATATTCGTTTCAGTGTCTGCTTCCCCCTCTCTCTCTCTTGATTGATGTATTTGTGTGTAGTGTAAAAAAAATGTATGTTAGTTGTAGTGGATTGGTTTGGAACAACATTTTTTTTTACTAAAGAGTTAAAATGTCCACGGACAGCGCACCTGTTCGTGCTGGCCGTAATCAATATAATATGGATGTTCTAAGGGCAATACACCTACCCATACCATTTGCAACTAAAATGGAACAGATCGTAGAACACACCAGCTGTCCAGGTTGTCCATAAATCAACAAAATGGGGGCTTCCTACGAACATTATACCTATCCGTACTGTTCACAAACAAAATAAAACTGTTCTTAGAACACACCAGGTGTTCGGAATGTCTGTAAATGAACAAAATGGGAGTGTCCAAAGGACACTATACCTGTCCGTACCGTCCGCAGCCAATATGGAACTGTCCGTAGAACAGGCGCAGTGGCCGGCATGTCCGTAGTCAAACAAAATGGAAGTGTCCTAAGGACACTGTACCTGGCCGTACAGTCAGCAGAACATCTACGCACATGCGCACCACAACCGTAAGTCTTGCGAACATCGCGCCTGTCCGTAACTGTCCGTCTCAATTGTGTCGCACTTTTAATTCGTTTCAGGACCCGGACACTGTCCGTAGAACACCCGCGCGCATGCGCACGACCGTTACTGTGCATTTGGTGTCCAGCGGGCATCCATTTCCTTCGCGGATGTGTTCACAACGTCATCATGTGACCGCACCCACGCTGAGCATGTGAACTAATTTGCGCAGTTTGCCCGCTTCCGCAACATTTCAAAATAACTTATCCAGACACGGGAAATAATTTTACAGTACAAAATCATCATTTGACATGTCCCATACGATGGCACTAGCTTTCAACGTAATGCTTAGAATTTTTTTCAACGCTTTTGAGTGATCGATATGGTCACGAGGCGCACCCATACACCCCTATATAAGGCCACACCCCCGAGCTCATCTTCATTGTACTTATGGCTATAGCAGATTCACTTTTGCTGCCTTTCTGCTGTAGCTAAGATTATCTGACCAGCCCTAATGGTATCCATGGCTGCTGTTGCTCCATCAGCCTCAGCACCACCCCCAAACCCTCCACTGCCACCACCTCCCCAAAGGCCTGCAGAGGGAAATACGCATGAGAATGTAGAGAGTGAGGAAGAAGAGGATGAAGAGAATGAGGTGGAGGAACTCCGTACTACAAGCACTCGCCAGGAGTCGTAGGTATGGCGGTTGTTTACCGTTTGTGGAGACGTACCAAAAGCACGTGCGTACCAGGTCACGTGTAACCAGTGCAAGTTGGTGCTGAGTCGCGGGAGACCTGGTGCGTACAGCTTTGTTACAACAACCATGAAGCGACACCTAACTTCGTTCCAAAGTGCGTACATTCGCAAGGTGGTACCATGTGAAGAACGTGGTAGGTTGAGTTCCTCCGCAGCATCCACTGTGTCCGATCCTGTCACCACAAGAGATACTCCTGTGGGAGAGCGCATCCCTCCAGCTGCCTCACAGGCCATTCGCGATGCTTTTGACCCTTACCTTTCGAGGGTCACAATATTGGGTATGTACTGCGACGCAGTACTCTGCAGGGGGGAGAGTCTTTGAAGTGCTTTCGAGACTACGGTCACGGAGCACCAGAAGAACTGCCCCCTACCTAAGTAAGGCCCACCCTACACCTTTCTCTCTCCACCTGCCCTTTCTTATCCCAGTGGTTGGTGTCCTTTCCTTACCCTCCTTTACCCTCCTCTCCTAGTGTGTCGTGTGTAAAAAAATAAAAAAATGAAAAACAACAAAAATTAAATAAAGGCTCTTTTCAAAGCCGCCTTTCTCAGTTTAACAATAGAACGATCAAGTGGCCAGTGTTGGCCCTGCGCATTTTTCAAAAAGTCAGCGGACAGTCGTAGGACGCACAAAAAGGGAGGGTGAAAACACACACAGCAAAAACAAATCACTTTTCGCTGGGAGTAAGTGGTGGCTCTGAAAAAAGCCTTTTGGTGGTGTTTTGTGTGTTTGAAAAACTGTGGATTCGAAAAAATGACTATGGTGACTATGAATGCAAAAAAGGTTGCAATGCATTTTGTACATTTCCTAGAAAAATCTGATTGCCAGCATATGTGAGATGGACTCCATCTCTGCGAAAAATGAAAGTGCTGCGAAACAAAGTGTTTTCATTGTGGAAAGAGTACATGCCAACATCTCTTAGAAAGGCACAAACAGCCTTATTGACATTGCGCCTCGCTTTCTCCATTTGTGGACCAAACTACTTGGCAATTTGGAAACATGTCCATGACCTTCGCAAGTCCTTCCTTCATTGCAAATTGCAAAGAAATTCCAACACATGCCCTAAACTGTTTCCTCCACAATGAATTATAATTATATCAGGATGACGCTCTGTCTGTAAAGTAGCACAGAGAGGTACCAAGTCCAGCCACTTAATTCCACGCACTGCATGCCAGTGCACTTCCACATGCGAAAATCCAAGATCTGCAGATATACTGCAACGTTCTGCATGCACCTTCAACCAATGTATCCATGAGTCTCCCAAAATCCAGATAATCTGTTTTCGAGCACACAGAGCCATAGCTGTCTGGTCTCCTCTCTGGAAAAAGACATTTGCACTAAATCTCTCCGTTCAGAACACACCCACTGAACTTTAATGACCAATCCCTACTTTCGCTCATTCTCATTTTTTGCATGCGTCTCCACCCCAGAATCCTCGTTGTTAATACGCCCTGCCTGCAGACCACCGCCATGTCCGCGGACATGTAGAGGATCTGAGCGTGACGACTGTACATTTAAATAGTATTACCCTTTTCCCCTTAAGGTTTTTTGGCAGATGCCTGACAGACACCTGTTATTTTGTATCTTTTTGTAATTTTTTTCTTCTTACTTTACTCCTACAAGCATCACATAACCTTCTCCAAAGCTAGCCTTACATTCCAAAAGAACATGGCATTTCCCAAAAAAGATAAAGAAACACCATCTGCTTCAAAATAAACTGCATTACCGCAAACAATGTTCTCATGGCTGCAGAAAAACATACCAGCTCTTAACATGAAAGCACGCATGCCGCGATTGATGGTACACCTCCCAATACTTTGATCAGGACAAAAAACAGAACTGTTGTCCCATTTTGTTCTAGGGAGTAAGCCAGAAAAAAATACTTTCGCAGTTGGAAAGATGTTAATGACTGCTTGCACCAAATGTTCCAAATCTTCCAACAAAGTAGGTGAACTCACGTAGCCCAAATGGCAAGCACTGTAGTGCAAAACTACCACATGGGGGCTAGTCATCCTACACATATCTCTACAAACTTGGAGAATTGCTGCTACAGTGCAATCAGCTGCAGCGCTCCACACCACCTCCACTCCTCTGACATCGAAATTGTTTGCCACATGCCTACTTTCGGAATAGTGCTGTAAACCATGGACAAAAATATCTCCGAGCACCAACATCCTGACTGTCTCCACCTCGGCCATCTTCACTACACACACTGTCTTTCAACACAAATGAACAATGTGAAGATCTGATTGGCTGATGCCTACAGTCCCCTATACATGCTGGATTAGCTGTAGAACCCCGTATGTGGCACGCCGTACCCGCGGACAAGCGCAGTGTCTATGCAGCACGTAACTCTTAACCAGTCATTCTACCATTTCCACATCACTCGCGAATCCATTCCTTCATTGGACACAGCTAAGCAATCACACAACCATCCACCAATCACATTCAAGACCTCTACATCTAACTCCATCATCAGAGTTCCGCTCTTGAAATGTAATGTTGATCACTCTGAATTCAAGTCGCATATCATTGCAAAGCACCTACTTAAAAAACTACTGTGCAAGTGTCGTGGATTTCTGCTTACAGCTCCATGCATACGCACATGCATGAGTACAAAGTACAGGTATGCAGATTTTATTCAGAGAACATGTGCAACTCGTATGATTCCATGTAAACAAATTAATGCCACTAAATCTGCATAGCCAATACATACCAACGCTCCTGCTTTAAGTGCAATACCTCTGATTTTTCATTGAGAAACGACACTACTTTTTACTGTCTTCTGCATAACCTATACTAACCCTCTCGATTTATGCGCGAAACTCGTTTTTTCTTTCGAAAATGCCACCATTTTTTACTGTCTTCCGGCTAAATTAATGCTACTTCCAATGCGATCGTATGAGAAAAATAAAGGTTCCTGATTGCTGTGGTGACATCTCCCTCTGAGGTGCTCACGGTTTTTCGCATTCGTACTTATAATATGAAAGTAGTCAAATTTTTCCCATCCACTTTATTGAACTTTCGCTTCCAAAACTCTCTGCTATGGACAACACAGCTTGAAAACAACAGGGAATTTCATGTACTGAAAATTGTACTCATTTGTGAAGCAGGTTCAACTAACATACTGTGAATAACATATAAAGGCTGCACATAGTGAAATGAAATGTACACATGCACTGTGTTCAGATATCAAACGAGAATACTCTGACGAAAGATGCAAAATGAACGTGTACATTAACATCACTGCTTTAAATACACAAAGTTACTAACTTCTTCCTTTTACAATTGCAGTGAAGACTACTCTCCTAAAAATCAACAGCATCTACAGTGCAAACAACATATCCGAAGAAACCTGGTCATTCCACAAAAAGAAGTAAGTACAGTACTACCTTTATATTCTTATTGTTCCTCAAAGAGACTGTGTGGGTAATTTATCTAATTTGAGAACCAAAAGAAACATTGATTTCTGAACCAATCTACCCACAAATCCCAATTTATTAAACAAAGAATAACAGGCAGAATGGCACACAAATCCCTGTGTTTTTGGAACACAAATAACATACAGAAGCCTTAGAATGTTAGTAGTACTAAACAAATAGCTGTTTTAATTTCTTACCATTACTTTTACTATTAATGCTTCTCCTCACCACTAGCTCACTTTCTACTCTCATCTGAAGCACAGTGTAGTAATATACAAACAGAAAATTAGCCTTCCCAACTCATTTCAACTGCCCAATGCACATTAACATACCACCACAAACAACTTCACCATCAAACTGATACACGCATGCACACAGCACACATACATTGTAAAACAGACCAAACCATGCCTTCTTTTTTTCAACAAAGAATGCCTACCAAAACGCAAGTCCGTAGAAAGGGACGCAGAAATAGAGCAAATTAAAATAAAAGTGTGTTGTGGCCTTAAAGGACTGCAGGATGCTGTAAGGGGTTCCAACTGTCTTTATTGTAAGACAAACGGGTGGACCTTAAACTGCCTTACCTCGGGACAAACATTTACTCACAGTTCGGTTCAGTTCAACTTCATGGCTTCCCAGTTAACTCACTGTGGGAAGGGTGTGCACAATGATGGCACGCTGCAAGCTTCTAGGGCCCCCATGTAGCCTCCTGTGGCTGTGGACTTATGCCCTAGAAGCTGTGACTGGAGGCTGCTCAAAACCTCCTGTTGTTGCCTCCTTATCAGGAGCAGCGCTGTGGCATGACCTACTTGGTCTGCTGCTGCATCAACACTGGCGGGAACGTTTTCCCGCGGAGCGTGGGCTCGCAAGATCACGTTATGTCGAGATCTCGCGAGAACACGCTCCCGCGATCACGTGATGTCCCCACACACCTCCTTTCCTGGGAAAAGGATGGATGGTCATTCCATGAGAAAGTCCGCAAACTTGCTGGGCTTCCTTCTCTCTCTCTGAGGTCTGCTTAGATCTGTATCTGGGGCAGGATTGCTGGAGTACTCTTGAGGAGGTGCGGGTGATTCGAGTTCTCCTTGTCTTGTTCTTCGCTGTGCCTCCTTGGGTGTAGTTGGAGAGTTGGGGCTTGAGAACTCGTTGCCATGGCGTGGCTCCAAGGCATCTCTTTCTGAGAGGCGAGGGTTTTCGAATGTCCCCTGGCGGTCTTGATCTTCTCCGGTATCCCAGTGTGGTTGTTCCATGTCTTCCTTCCTTCCTGCGGTACATGGCCACTCTCTCTAGATTCCATTTCCTTCAGTCGCTGGTGCAAATGTGGTTTGACCCTCTCTCCATGACTTCTATGGGACTGCTGTATTTGGAGCCAGTCGAAGTGTCTTTGTGGGGAAGGCGTATTTTCACCAGGTCACCTCTGTTGACTGCTGTGTGTCGAGCGGCTCGACACAAGTCCCCTTCGGTCTTCATGGCTTCTTTGTTGCGCTGCATGCAAAATGCTACGTCATCCATGTCCACGTCTTCGTCAGCCCTCACTTGATGGAGCCAGGGTGGTACCAGTGAGGATGCTGCCCTTCTCCCCATCAGCAGATGGAATGGCGAAACACCTGTGACGGCGTTGGGGGTGAGGTGGTGGGCTGCTACAGCTTCCTTGACTGTCTTGTACGGGTCTAGGCCCGAGGTATGAGCCAGTTGTAGCGCCCCTTTGATGAAGCGGATTGCCCGCTCAACCAGGCCATTGGCCTGTGGGTGGTATAGGCTTGCTCTCCGCTGTCGAATGTTGTTGAGCTTGAGAAATTTCTCCATTTCTCGGGAGACTAGCTGGCCTCCGTTGTCTGTGACGAGTTCTTCTGGTAGACCTTCCCGCTGGAATACGGCGGTGAGTGCTTCAATGACTGTGCTTGTGGTGATGTCTGAGGTGAAGTCAGCTTCCACCCATTTGGAGAAGTAGTCGACCATGACTATCCCTTATTTGTGTTCTGGGGGCATGTTGTCCAGGGGCCCAATGAAATCCAAACCTAGTTTTCGCCACGCCCCTTTGGGGACTTCAGTGGGCAGCATGGGGGCTTGCCTCACGGCTAGGCGCTTGTCACTGTTGGTGCACTCATGGCACCTTTCGACCATTTGTCTTATGTCCTGGTCCATGCCTTGCCACCAGTAGGTGTCGCGTATCCTGCGTCTGGTCATATTGCATCCCAGGTGGCTTGAGTGTGCTCTGCACAGTATCACCTTGCGGATTCCGCTGGGCGGGATGATTTGATCGCCTCTGAGGATGAGACCGTTCATGGTGGTGATTTCCTCATTCACTTTCCAGTAGGGACGAAGGCCTTCGGGGATCGCTCTCTCGTTGGGCCATCCTTCGCGAACCCAGGTACTAACGTGCCGTAGGGCATCGTCCTGTTCGAACTCCTCCTGCCAGTGGCGCTCACTCAGGTCCATGTACTCGCCGTTCCTTAAGTCACTGATGGAGGCTACGACACACTCATCTTCCAAGAATGTGGTACCGGGGGCGCTTTGGTTCAGGAGTCTGGACATGCAGTCCGCTTGTGCGTTTTTCCAACCCGCAATGTGGGCTATCTGGTATGTATATTCTTGAAGCTTTGCGGCGATCCTGGCCAGCTTCCGGGTGGCAGTCTTGGTGCCGCCCGGGCTCAACATGTGAATGAGGGGTTTGTGGTCGGTGATCAGCTTGAATCTCGTCCCCCAAACGTACGATCTGAAGTAGTCGACGGCCCATGCGCATGCCAACATTTCTTTCTCAACCGTGGAGTAATTCTTCTCCGATGAGGACAGCGCTTTGGATGCAAACGCCACAATATACTCAGTGTCTCCCTTCTTCTGGGTCAAGGTGGCCCCCAGGCCATACGCGCTGGCGTCTGTGGTAATGCAGGTGTCCCATTCAGGGTTGTATGGTTTCAGGCACGGCGCATGTAGAATTCTCTTTTTGATTTCACAGAAAGCTTTGTTCTGTTCCGGGCCCCAAGAGTAGGCTGCCCCCTTCTTCAGAAGCTCCCTCATGGGAGACGTGGTCTCGGAGAATCTAGGGACGAATTTGGCATAGTACTCTGCTAGGCCCAGGAATGAGCGTAACTCCTCTTTGGACATCGGAGCCGGGGCTTCTGTTATGGCCTGCATGAGGTTCTTCTTGGGACTGATGCCGTAACTTGAGATGCAGTACCCAAGGTATTCTACCTTGTTCACTCCGAAGATGCATTTTTCATGGCGTAGGTGAATGCCCTCCTCTTGAAGCCTGCTCAAGACTGTCCTGAGTGCCTTGTCATGGGTCTCGTTGTCTTTGGCATACACGAGGATATCATCTTGAAAGAAGGAAACATTTGTGAGTCCTTTAAGTAAGGAGTTCATCATCCTCTGAAATGCGGATGCTGCCGACGACAACCCAAATGGCATGCGGGTATATTGGAAGGTGCCGAAAGGAGTGATGAACGCTGTAAGGGAGCGAGAGGATTTGTGTAGGGGAATCTGGTGATAGGCATCACGCATGTCCAGCTTAGAGAAGATTGCCGCCTCTTTCATCATGAGGACGATTTCGTTGATGCTGGGGAGTGGAAAGCTATCCGTGATTACCTCTAGATTGAGGCTTCTTAGATTGATGCAGATCCTGAGGTCGTTGCTGGATTTCTTTTTGACCAAAACTACTGGACTCAGCCACTCTGAGGATTCCACGGTCTCGATGGTTCCTTCTTCGACCATCTTCCGAAGGTGGGCATCCAATGCGGGTCTCGCTGTGGCAGGTACTGCCCTGACTTTGTGTTTCACTGGGATCGCGTTGGGTTTAAGGCGAATCTTGTGGACAAAGTTTCTCACCTTCCCTGGGTTCTCGGAAAACAGGTTCGGGAACATCTCCTTCAAATTTTGCGCTGCTCCTGAGGAGACCATGAGTACCTGTTCCGGAGTGCTGGGATCTAGTTTCATGCTGAGTTTGTGTTGATCGTCTCATCCCAGCACGGCTGGGCCTTTGGGTGAGAAATACACTTTGGTGGTGGTAGACCTCCCTTTGAAATCGATCCGGGCTTGAATGTAGCCTAAAAGGTCGACAGTTGCACCACCGAACACCGTCGGTTTTTGCCTGGTCGTTCTGATCACTACTTTTGCTTGTCCCATCATCTCCTTGTATGTGTTGATGGGGAGGATAGTGAGGTCAGATCCCGAGTCTGCCATGACGCGTGTTTCCATTCCGTCAACATTAATGGTGTAGTGGGGCTTTTCCCTCCTCGCATGGGGGGCGTTGACCATGACGACCATGGGTCTGTCCTGTAGATCGTCATCATCGCTTGAAGCGCAGTTACCATCGACACGGGAAACAGTTTTCTCCCGCCACATGCATGCCGGAGCCACGTGACCAATGCGTCCGCACTTAGAGCACTCCTTATTCCTGGCAGGGCAGTCGCGATCATTCGCCATGTGCTTGGTGCTGGCGCATCTATAGCATTTGGGTGCCTCCTTTTGCCTGGGACCTTTGTCTCTTGGGCCGTCGCGGGACTGCTTGTCTCTGCGCCCTCTCCATTGCAGTGCCGCAAGTTCAGGCAAGGGCAGGTGACTTCCCGCCTCTTTGCGTCTGCTGGAGGTTTCTTCCTCCGCCCTGGCAATTTGGATGGCCTTGTCAAGGGTGACCTCCTTTTCTTGTATGAACTTGTCCTTCACTTTCCTAGAGTTAGTGTGAACGACGAGCATGTCGCAGATGACCTGTTCTGCGTTTTCGCCAAAGGCGTAAAGAGAAGCCAGCTCCCTCATCCTGGTGATGTAGTCGTCCACGGGTTCGCTCCCTTCTTGTTTGCGGGTGTAGAACCTCAGCCTGTGCAGTACAACGTTCTCCTTATTGGTGAACCTCTTCACAATGCGACGAGTCGCTTCCTTGTAGACGTCGTCGTCGTCGTCATCATCGGCCACAGGTATTGCCTTCAAACTGGCAAAAATGCGCTGACCTTCAACCCCCAATGCATTTAACAGCATCGCCCTCTTCCTGACGGGGGCATACTGCGTGCCGCCCACTGCTTCCAGATAGGTGGAGAAAAGGGGCTCCCACTGCATCCATGGAATTGCTGGTGTCCCTGGTGAAGGGAGAAAGGCAGGGGGCGGTGTGGCGCCTTCCATGGTGGGCCCGTGGGTATTTTGATATCCTCGTCGCCAATTATGTTGTGGCCTTAAAGGACGACAGGATGCTGTAAGGGGTTCCAACTGTCTTTATTTTAAGACAAACGGATGGACCTTAAACTGCCTTAACTCGGGACAAACATTTACTCACAGTTCGGTTCAGTTCAACTTCCTGGCTTCCAAGTTAACTCACTGTGGGAAGGGTGTGCACAATGATGGCACGCTGCAAGCTTCTAGGGCCCCCATGTAGCCTCCTGTGGCTGTGGACTTATGCCCTAGAAGCTGTGACTGGAGGCTGCTCAAAACCTCCTGTTGTTGCCTCCTTATCAGGAGCAGCGCTGTGGCATGACCTGCTTGGTCTGCCGCTGCATCAACACTGGCGGGAACGTTTTCCCACGGAGCGTGTGCTCGCGAGATCACATTATGGCGAGATCTCGCGAGAACACGCTCCCGAGATCACGTGATGTCCCCACAAAGTGTCCAAAGTAAGCATCCATCTCTAGCAGAGTTTGTACAGAACGTTGAAACAAAACAGCTAATACAGTCATATAGCGAAACAAAGGAAACTTCAACTACACAAACTTTGGCTCCTCCATCAAAATGTGGCATGAAACACAAAACGCTTTACAAGAATTCGGCTACCAGTACTGCTAACAATACTCCTATAAATCCTGATATACTAGCAAGACCTCATAGTAAAAAAAAGTATTTTATCAAAAACGTTTCGCCACAGAGTCCTTCAGAATCTAATAAGAAGTGGAGCGGAATCATCCTCAACTCTTAAAACCTACCATAGAAAATGTATTCTACAAGCTCTCGTAGACAGTGCAATCCTTCTCAAAAGGAAGTAATTTATTTTAGTGTTAAATAAGATGAAACCACCAACAAAACTAAGTACTAAATTACAAAATAAACTTCTCAATAAACAGAATGTCAACAAAAATAACTTCTTAACTATTTGTGGAGGTGAATGGAGTCACACAACGACCACAGAACCATATTTTAATGAAGAAGCATACAAGCAAAATCAAACAAACACAATTGCCATCCATAGCAGTGGACAAGGATATGAAAACATCAATAATACCATCATGGAACAAGAAACACTGCTTACAAAAGTATCCCCAGAAAACTAAGAATTACCTCTCCATTCGACTGAACTTAAACGTCCAGTATACAAATGGCCGTGCATGTCAATGTACAACATTCCCAACAAATCTTTCAAATCTTTAAGCCAGTTCCTCAATCAGTATTTGAAAGGTAAAGACAAAATCAAAATGAAAGTGCTGCAAAATATGGATACCTGTCCAGTGCCCAAATACACAGGACTACAAGGACATTCATTAGGCTGCATTTCAGGACCTATTTGCAAAAGCACCTTCCATGATATCAAAAGGATAGCAACACATCATTCAAATGTAAGAAATCTAATTTATAAACTGTACTGTGCTAAAAGTCCAGCTTTAGAATTAGCCAATTTAAATAACACTCTTCTGCCTGGTACACCCAATCACCTACAAAATGAAATCGACCGTATCCAGAGAAAATATTTTGGAAGTGAAAGCCACTTACAAAATGCAATAGTTTCACACCAGAGTAGCAACAATTCTGCGCGTAGCAATCTTCTATTGCACACATACAAAAAGGAATTCTAAAATGTAAAAGTCCATCGGCTGAAGTACCAAACCATGTGTGTGTGTGTTGCCGCAGAACGTTTTACAAAAGGAACACAAAAACTATAGACGTAACATACAAAATAGAAGACAATGAATATTCCAAATGGTTTGAATTAGCTCTCTACCTTTTAGCAGAAAACAAATACCAACTAAGTGAACCCCTAATATGTTGCAGTTACTGCACTACAAAATTGGACAACAATCAAACTCCTTCATGTGCTATCACAAATAATTTTGAATTATTCTCACTACCAAAAGCCCTGCAGCAGCTCAATTTGTATGAGAGCATCATAATTCAAACAGTTCATCCATTTCAAGCAATAATACGCCTTCAACCAAAAACAGCAAAATTACCTCCCTCTGAATTGGTGAAAGGCATTCATGGCAAAAGTAGTTTATTTCCCATTAGATCTGACAGAAAATGTGCACACTCTAGGAGTGCAACGTCCAATAGAGCATTCTTTAATTGTCTTAGTAAATGGTGTACCAACAAAGACTAAAAGATTTGGCAACAACTCGTGGACTTACATAAAGTTAGACAAGCCTTGCAATATCTGAAAGACAATAACGAATACTACAAAGAATTAAATATTGAAGAAAGCTTAAGGCAAACAACTGAAATAATTCAAGAGTCAACAGAAACTGGTCAAATTGAACTTCTGGATCCTGCTGCAGTATGCACTCTTTTGGACCATTACACAATTCATCCATTGCACTCTAATGAGAGCATAGATGATGCACTAGAAACGTATCAAATGCGACAAACCAAAGGGTCACCAATGAGCATATGGGAAAAAAATTATAGAAGCACGTGCTTTTCCACTGCTATTTCCTACTGGCAAAGGAGGAAGATACGATGATAGACCCACTCAGATTACGGCATCAGAATACCGCTCATTACGGATGTATTCTCAAGATCCCAGATTTAGAAAAATGTGGAATGCGTATTCCACCTACTCTTTGAAAGTGAACTAGCAACCCTATGTTACGGAGTTACACACGTATTGAAATTAATACAAAAAGTGCAAGAAAAAGATGAGGTTTAACAATCAATAATAACAAATCTGTTTGCAAGCATGCGTGGTACAAAAGAATACTGGTTCCAACGGCACGGAGATACGTTGTATGATCAGAAACCTTGGACCACCCACTTGGTTTGTTACATTAAGTTGTGCAGAGTATGCATGGGAAGATTTACATGATTTCCTACGCATATCAAACAACAAAAACAACATAGATATACTAACACTTGGAGAACTTTGCTCTCTAGATCCTGTTAATGTGTCAAGATATTTCCATCATCTTTTCATTGCTATGATACACTTTATTTGTAATAAAACTGTTCCTCGCCGCTGAGAAATGCAATACTTCTTTTGGAGAAAAGAATACCAAGCTAGAGGAGCACCACATATTCACATGCTTTTATGGATCAAAGTTGCACCTAAATTTGGTCAGGACAGTGATGCCACTGTTTTGCAGTTCATCCAAAAATATGTAACTTGTGAAATCCCTTCACAAAGGACAGATAGTGACCTTCATAGACAGATTTTACAATTTCAAAGACACAAATGTGGCAAATATTGTTGTTGCAAATACAAAAGCAAAGAGAAATACTACACCAAATGCTGCTTTGGTTTCCCTAGACCAGTTACAGAAACAGGTGAAGTGAACAACTTCATGTCTTCAGTTCGACATAGTGTTAAAGGTAAATCACCTAAGAACACGTATTACATCAAAAGAACAGAAGAATCAAAATATATCAATGATTACAATGCAATAATTGCCCTCTTATGGAATGCAAACATAGATGTGCAATACATTGCAGACAGTTCCACTGCAGTTGCACGATATGTTACAGCCTACTTAACAAAAGCAGAATAAACAGAGCTGCAAGACCTCTGGAATGACCTAACATCAGACAAAACACTATCTCAGAAATTGTACAGCCTAGGCATAAAAATGCTCTCTCATAGAGAATGTGGCACCTATGAAGCTGCAGATCGTTTAACCGGTACTGCTTTGTATGGAAAATCAGAAAACATAGTATGGCTAAGTCTTGGTACTGCTAAATCTAGAATAAGAGTTCTCAAATCATATGAGGACATAGAAACAATTGCCAAAAATGATCCCAACAGCCAAGACATTTTAAAAAACAATTTACTGGACACATACTACCCGAACAGGAGTACCACTTTGGAAACCATGTGTCTATACCAGATAGCGCAAAACTTTGCATACAAAAATAATATAAAACCTGATGAAAACAAAGGTAGATATAGAGTGACAGATTGTGAAGGCAGCTTAGTGAAATTTACCAAACGAAGCTTAATTAATCATGTCAAATTGTCATTGAAAACTCCTCAACAGAAAGAACTATATTACATGTCCCTGCTACAACTTTTTAAACCATGGAGAAAAGAGGAAGAGATACTAGATAACTATGACTGCTATGAAGACGCTTTCAAAGCAAATGAAAGCACTATCACCGATGTGAACTTTACACACTACAAAACAATGTTGCACAATGAACAGCAAAAACAAAGAGGTGATGGCTGGAAGGTTTAGAATTAATCTTAACCACTGGCATTGCTCTGGGCAACCCTCCAGACTATAGTTCTTCGCCTGCCAAGCCATTACAGAAGGGGAAAGACCATATGCAAATCAGGCATGGCCCCACCCTAAAAGGGGCAATCCAGCCCGAACTGCTAGGTCACATCCCTTCTGCACGAGACCACAAGCATCCCCAAACATGTTTCGGCCTTGTTGGGCCTCATCAGTGAGGAGTAGCTTGGGTCTCTAGGCCCAGCAGGCATGGGACCCACGTCTGGGCATACCCGTCCCACTCGGGGTGACAAAGCAAAAAATAAGAGATGATAGCTGGAAGGTTTAGAATGAATCTTAACCACTGCCATTGCTCTGGGCAACACTCCAGACCATCGTTCTTCACCTGCCAAGCCATTACAGAAGGGGAAAGACCATATGCAAATCAGGCTTGGCCCCACCCCAAAAGGGGCAGTCCAGCCCAAACTGCTAGGTCACATCCCTTCTGCACGAGACCACAAGCATCCCCAGACATGTTTCGGCCTTGTTGGGCCTCATCAGTGAGGAGAAGCTTGGGTCTCTAGGCCCAGCAGGCACGGGACTTCAGGCCCAACTAGATAAGGACACTTCCGACTGTAGTCAACCTTCTGTAACACCATTAGGACAGCCACTAATAGCAAATGAGGCAGAATTAGCTATGACAGAAGTGGAAAACACCATGTGTCACTATGAAGAAGATATAGAAGACTTAACTGTACTACAATCAAAACTTAACAAAGATCAGCGCACCATTTTTGAAGAAGTAACAAAAGAAATTGCACATGGCGAAGAACACGAAATAAAGAATGTACCTGCCAAAATTACAAACCTATACTGCTGTACGTCAGTGGTGAAGCTGGGTCAGGAAAAACATTTTTAATCAAAATCATCAGCAAATTCCTTCAACAATTGACAAACAACAAACTGCCAGCTGTTGTAACTGTTGTAACTGCCCCTGCAGGTTTAGCTGCCTACAATATAGGTGGTGTCACTTTACACCGATTACTACTCCTTCCAGTAGAACACCAAAACAGATTAGACTATTACAAACTTTCTGCAGAAGCTGCAATAGAGGATGAAGTCTTTCATTGCGTCAGAGCAGGAAACAGGTGAATTAAAGAGTGTCTCCTCCTCTCCTCTTGAGGCTTGAGGCGTAATGGACAATGAATGACATACAATGAATAATGGACGGTGAACGTTACTTAAGCAATTTCTAATATCTATTTTCTCTTGCATTTTCTTGAAGGTGTTTCGGATTCGGTCACGCCTCCCACTCACTGTGTAACGCCCTTCCTGTTACCATAAAATCACCCCGCTCCAGCGCACCTGCGCTGCACTCCGCAAAGCACTGCAAAGGACTGTTTGCTGTTCGCGGTGCGTGGTGCGTGTTGTCTGGCTTTCTTTTTGGTAAGATCTGTGGCCTTTTGGTAAAACCTGTTTAGTTTATCATTAGCCTGATTTTGACGCCGTAAGCAGCACTTGTAGTTATGCTCAGGCATTCTCTTGCATGATTTAAAACCCCATAGGCCGCCTGTAGACAATTTATTGGTGAGACGTTATTCTGTCTGATTCTTTATAACTACAGGAGCTTAACTTTATCATACTTGCCAACCCTACTGATTTAGGCGGTAGGATACCGCTTTTTAAGCAGTCCTACCGCCTACCGATTTTCATGTCAACAACTACGGATTTACAGGCCTGGCTGCCTCTCTCTGTCTGAGGCCCAGAGAGCAGAGGGGCGTGTTAATGGCCCATCATCTCATCATTTTGATTGATGACAGTCAGAGTGAGCGTGCGCCTGGCCAGGCCCGCGTGAAACAGACACTCTGCCCTATGCACTGCAGGCAGATTTAGTGTCAGAGCACGGAAACGCTGCCCGTGAAATCCCGCCCCTCTCAGCTCCCAGCCACTTGCAGGGTGAGCTGCTATTCTTACGAATTCATCTGAGCTGTGCCTCTGCTGTAGTACATACAGCTTGCTAGCTGCTCTGCGAAAGAAACGCCGTTTCATGTCCAAATCAAAGGTGAAATCATTACTTTTTAAACTTGAGGGGTTGCTGTCCCTTGTGACATGTGTCTGGCGAAGTCCATCAAGTAAGGCCACTGTGAGGCCACGGTTCACCCCTCTGAAAAAAAAGTCAGCCCCCAGTCCGATCTTGATGCTTTTTTCTGTGTGTCTGGCAGATCAAGGGACAGTTAGTTGCCTTGCTTTTCTCTGCACAATTAATTAACGACTCCTAAATACAGACCGGATAGAATCTGCTCTATGTGGGATGGGTCTGGTAGCGCCGTCTTTGGTGGCGCTCACCTTGTGCATCAGCATCTGTTGAGGAATTGATCACAGCTTGATGGTCATTTCCCCTTTGTATTGGGCCAAAACGTGAAGGCATAAAGCTGCTTATGGAAACATAATGGCCATGTTTAAATGAGGACTGTATTGAATAATCTAGTAAATATAATGCGGGTGGAAGGAGGTAGTAAGGGTTTGCTCTGCCTTAAGCGGTACAGGATAGCCTGACCCAGGTTTCATGACACTGTTCGGGCCTATTTTAAGTGAACACTGGGGTCGAGGGGAGGGTATTATGAAATACATTAACATCTCAGGCATGGTGAATATGCTTATAGCTCCAGAGGGTCCCAAGGCGCGGGTGGGGAACAAATAAGGGGACACAAAACAAGGGGGTTGTGGGTTCACAAACAAGTGACTCGTTTAAGGAAACCGATCTGTTTGCAGTTATTAAAAATGTGGCCTACAATTTCAGAGACCGTGTGAGAAAATGAAAGATTTGCAGATGTTGATATACACCCTGCTGAGGTAACATGTTTAAAAATTGCAAAAGGTCCACCCAAAAACCTCCCAGAGTATTTAGTCGTACAAAAATATTTTACTGTTTTTTTTTCTCCAGTGAACACATTTTTGTCATCTTTTGTTGCTGTCGCTTGGTATCAACTATTGAACAAATACATAACAAAAGAAATGAACAGTCTGCAATCACCCCCTCTCTTCCTTCCCCTTCATCAGATACCTTGAAGGACACACTGAATTTCAACTCAGCCAATCAAATGTTACAAGTCCATGCTTGCCAACACTACCAATTTGGGTGGTAGGCTCCTGCTTTTTACACTGCCTCCTACCACCTACAGATTTCAGTATCCAATTCTTCCGATTTCCAGGCCTGCATGTCTGCCTCAGGCCCAGCCATCCCAGCATGAGCAGAGCACCACCCCCAGCATTCACAAGGTGGGCTTGATAAATGGCACATTCATTTTATGGATGTGTGCCTGGCTACAGATGATGTGACACAGACTCAGGTGCACAAAAACGAATCCAGGAAGCGAGGAACAAGAAGTTCATGTGTCAAGGGCAGGGACGTCATCAGGGCCTTTCAACTTTTTCAGTTGAAAGGGGCCTTGAGCCTCAGGGATGTCCCCATCAACTGCCCCATGTTTCCAGTTGGCAGTATTTTAACACAGCACTATATTTCTCTCTATATTACTTTTGTTCTAGGGCTTGCCTTACAAGCTGAATTTGTGGGTGCCCTTGCAGCCGTCACTTTTTTTGGGGTGTACCAAAGTGTTATCACCTTGTTGGCTTTTCACACCGGTTCTTCCACAGCAGGCATTTGCTGGCATAGAGGGATGTATAGCTTTTCAGTGTTTCTTGATTCAGCTCCCTGCTGCCTGGCCATCTCGTGATAATCGGCGGCTGGTAACCCCCAGATGTATTTCTTTGCCATTTAATTGTGTAAAATTGATGTGACATCATTTCCTGTGATGTCATCATTATGCTACTTACTATTTTTTAAACTTTAAGATTCCTACAGATTTTTGGTCACAGAATGTTGGCTTGTATGCTTTATGGATTCTACTCCACTTACTCTAAGGAACGGTAAGCGTCTGAGGGAATCTGTTAAAATTCCTGGGAACAAGATGATCCCAAAAGTGAAAATGGAAGGACCGTATGCTATAGCAACAGGTCAGCAATCTTTTCTATCTGTTTCCATACAAGCAGCTCCCTTGCCCAACTCTGTAGAGCAGGTGTCTCTTCAGATTCCAAATGATCAACATACTAACACATAGCTCTCTGCTTCCGCATCAGAGGTAAAAGAGAATATACCCTTCACATTACAAACTGCCATCGACATGGACATTAAGTCAGACGCTTTCTTGGAGGTGACTGATAATGTTCACATCCCTATCTCTGACACCTCTATGCTTGCAGCGGGTGTAATTGCTGCTGCCCTTGAGAGGCGAATTAGCCTCTCGTTAGGTCCTTCTACCCCTGTGGCAGCGTCCTGTGGACTGCGTGAACAAGTGCACTTTCATCCGACACCTTTTCCCACTTTAGCTCCGATCAATCATCCTACAACATCTAGAAACCACTCAAGGGATCTTTTTGCGCCTAGCAAAATGGGAAGCTCGCCTACTCCTGAATTTCAGTCCCAAAGCAAGCTACAGTTAGATGATCCTTTATTTCATGATTCTTCTAATAAACATGTGCCACAGGAGTTTATATCTGTTCCGCTCTCTCCTCATTCTCCATTGTCTCCAATTCCGCCTAATGAAAACTCATCCCATTTGTTAGAGCAAGAACTACATTCTTTTCCTGTCCTCACTCGCATTCTAAACTTACTCGATAAAGGACATGAATTTACTCATGTGCTACTAAAAGACATAAAAGACGCAATCTTAACTAACTCTATCAAACTCTCTAAAATCAAAGGGTTCATGTTAGCTCAAGAAGCTTGTCACAATTTCCATATAACCTGTCCAGAACGGACGGCTGAGCTTGTAAAGAGGAGTCTGCCCGCTAATTTTTCAATGCAGGCTTTGACATCGCAAAGCACTCAAACGGCCGAAGTCACCTTTCTGCTAAATGGCATACCAACGTCATTTGCTAATGCCGTTGCCAAACCTAACTTACTGGAGCTCTCAACATCAAATCCTCCAATGATTGACGTAGTAGAAGTGGCGAAACTTCAACACGAGAGAATTCTACAAATTGAACAGATTCTGTTTAAATCACATTTGTTTTCGGCTGAATTGCTCCAAAACGATACAACTGCTCCGGCTTCTGCTTCTGCGGAGCCCTCTCCTGATAGCCCTTCAGCGATCACGAATCTACTTGAGGAGTCCACCTCCTTAGAATCAATCGACATGTCTAAAAATATTTACCATCCATCGCGTAGAATGAAAAAATCCTATCAGAGAGCATTGAAACGGAGAAACAAATCCAAGAGGAATAGTGCCTCTATCTCTAACGTTAGCAATGCAGCTGCCTCCTTACAATGCTCAGCCAAAAACTGTGATAATGTAGATGCGAGGATGAATATCTCTCAAATGGGAAATGAAGATTTTCAGTTCAATTCTAGTCAATTGAATGAAGAGAGTTTAATGGCACTTCAATTGAAATCGTCTAAAAAAGCACAAAAAAGAGCGAAGAAAGGTATGTGTTCTTCTTCTCTCAAACCTATTGATCAGAATGTAGTTGAAGATCACATCATTGTTGGAGCAGCTGCTGGTTGCGAAGGCACTACACCTTCCAGTGTTTTAATACAAGCTAACTTGAATACATGTTTTCCTCTTGTAGAAAATAAAAAAACATCGTGCTGTGGTGCTACTAGTAATTCCAACAAAGGGGTACCTGAATCTGAGGGCCTAGCTCCTGTGGTTGTTCAGGCGTTGATTCATCAACCTCTGTCTGCGCCACCTTTGCTAGAACCCCAAGTATCCATTGTGCAAAATATAGCACCTCAGGTGCCATCTCTAGGTAAAGTGTCACTTTGTTTCTAATTTACCAAGAGTTGAACCAGTAGAGCAAGCTGCCGACTCTTTGAACATCTTCCCCTCTGTAGCGTCTGTTCAAGAACCTGTTGCACCTTGCATCGCGGAATCAAAAAACACTCATGTGCAGTCCACTTCCACAGACGCACCTTCTGCCCCTCTTATCATTATCAACCGAGACTTACTGTCATTTAATGAAATCCCTGATGAAACGCAAACTCTAATTGGATGGTCCAGCAACCAACAAATTAACGGTGTGGTTCCCATCAATCGCACATTTTTGATGAACACTCTTTACAAAATTCCTTCTTTGCTCAATCTAATTTCGCAAGATATAGAGTGGATAAAGTTACCTTTGATTAACAATAATCGCATGCTGTGCCTATCATTGCGAAATTAATTTGGGAGTACAAAACTGATTTGCTCTTTCTGGGACTTTAATTACAAGCATTTTTATCCTTTGAAAATGCAATACAATTTTTGGAATTCACACCTCCTTCGATTCTAAAAAATTGTACTGCTGCGAATAATTCTGTTTCTGCTCCATTGGAGAATGAAAAAATATTAGTGCAACTGGCCTCTCTTACCTCTGCATTGAATGGTATCTTGGGGATCTTACCTTTGGCAAAAGTCCCCTCACATCTAGCAATTACGAACCCCTCTACTACGATGACCTCATAATGCAACAAGCTCATTATTCAGTCTTGGAACTGTTGCGGATTTAATAATCTTTTAACATGGTTCGCAAATAGGAGTAGGAATGACCTTCCATCTATTTTTTTTGTTGTAATGAATTTCATCTTGATGGGTTTACTGCCGTTCATAATGCCGCGGCTCAGGCTTGGGCTGGTCGTCCAGTCGGGGGTATTTCTATCTTACTCAACAATGACCTCTCCTTTGTAATAAATTCCAATGTGTCCAATCAATTGTTTTTATTGATTGATATTGACATTAACATTTTTGGGCCAAAAAGAGTGGTGCTGATATCCATTTATTGGAATCCCTCTACCCTTGGTATTGAAGAAGCCATTCATATCTTAAATGGAAATATTCTATAAATATCCCTCTGCAGAAGTCCTGATCTGTGGTGACTTTAATGCAAATTTATACGCATCTTTAAATGTGCCTCCGCCACATGAATCTTCATACCACTTCAAAACTGCTCACGCAAATGGTGTAAAATGGACACAGTTCTTTTATTGCTGGGATCTTGTGGTGATTCAACCTCAGCGCCCTCAGGCCTTTCTTACTTGGCATAGAGGAAATTCATGCTCTTCAATTGATTACATAGTTGCCTCCCAATATCTCTCTGGTATCATTTCTCTCATCAATTCCCACTTTCCATCTTATGGCGACCATGCCATACTCTCGGGTACTATCATTGTAGAAACTAAATCCTTTGATAGGATGCAGGCACTGTCCTTAGTTCAGAGTGATCGACAGCTTTTGTCAATTCGCTGGAATATTTCAACTTGCTGACAATTGACATTCTTAGTCAATCGGGATTGGTGGCCTGATTCCTATCTCGAGGATAAACCCTCTCAGGCTGTTCTCGAGTGGAATCTGCAAATGATTCAAGGTCATCTAACTGCCATAGCACAATCGGCGCAGTTACAACAAAACACTAACTCCTCGACTTTCCTTTTAGCAAATATACTTGCTAAACTAAAATCGGAAAGAAATAGCGAATTAAGAACCCTTAAGGGAAAGTTCTGTTCTATCGATTGTATTAGCTACTTGGCAGCTAAAAAACTTCTTGTACGAAAACATAAAAATAGCATAAAAGCTGCCCAAACCTCGTTTCATTTAATAGGTAACCAAAACATGGTACGCCTGATCTGTAAGCATAATATTCGAGATATATGGAAATTACTTAGGGCATCGAATAAAATCTCCATGTCTCCTCTGGAATCAGCCATAGATGGCACTTCATGGTTTGATTTTTTTGAACAGAAATATCTTTTACCTCTGAGATTCACACTTGCTGATATAACTGATTTAGTTACCTATATTCCAGCGCTTTGCCCAGGGTCTGTTGAGGACATACTGTGTGCTATTACAAAGCTAAATTCCTCGAAATGTGCAGGCCCGGATGGGCTGCCTGCCTGTGTAATTAAGGATGACCCGTTATTTTGGGCCACCGTATTTTTGAGGATTTTTTAATCAATCTTTACTTTAAAATCTCTCCCGCCCTCTTGGGTTAGTTCCATCATTATTCCCTTACACAAAAAAGGATCTTTAAATAACCCTCTCAACTTCAGGCCTATTGCCCTTATGGACGTGGCGTCTAAAATTTTCACAATTCTTTTACTGAAGGATGTTGAAACCCACATCACGGAAAATCGCATTTTAAACAAAGTCCAGACGGGCTTTCGAAAAAATATGGGGACACAACTAAATGCCACGATTCTGGCGCATTTAAATGCAGAAGCGCACGGTCCTCATCATGGACCAAATTTCATAGCATCTTTAGACTTATCTTCCGCATTTGACTGCGTAATTCACAGTAAACTTTGGGATAAAATGGTAAAACTTAAATTCCCGCTTTCCTTAGTAGCACTCATTGCGTTGCTACATCACAACACGTCTTTTAGAGTACGTATATCAAGCAAAGGTCGCCTGACCGAGCCTATTCCAACGGCAATTGGCGTCAAGCAAGGCTGTAACCTTGCGGCAGTCCTATTCAATCTATATTTATCAGACATCGAAGGGTTATGGGACTCTTCCAAATCTTATATTGTCCGGCTTGGTAGGCTTCAACTCTCGTGGTTGGCGTATGCCGACGATGTGCTTTTGTTTGATAGTACCCAATCGGGTCTTCAAAACAAATTGGAAACTTTTCAGCACTTTTGTAGAGCAAACAACCTGACTATAAATTCCGCAAAATCGAATATTCTTGTGCTTTCCTCAAGGAAAAAGGTGTGCACATTTTGCTGGCATATAGACTCCACCTATATTCAAATTGCACACAGACTACTTATTTGGGTTACAATCTTGAAAATAATTCTTCTGCTATCTTTTGGCAAAAAACATTGGCTGAAAAAGTTCTACCACTGCAAAACCAAATGAAAATAATTTTTCGCAAATATTGTAAATTCTCTTTAATTCCACTGTTTGAATTTTATTCCAAAAAGGTAGAGGCAATTATCTTATATGGATTAGACCTATGCTTATTAGATCTCTCCACCTTTCTAAACAAATTGCAAGCTAAATTGTGGAAAACTACCCTTGGTCTACCGTCTTATCTTCCGTATCCAATCTTACGCCATGAACTAGGGTTAAATTCCTTGGCATAGCGTCATAATTGGCGTATATTGAAAAACTATGCAAAGATGTGTATTCCTCTTGAAAACTCGATATACGAGGACTTCCTTGTCATGTTGAGAGAATCCTATCCGGTATCGATTGTAACTTTCCATAAGCGTATACTAGCCATTTTAGCCGGCATTAACATTTCTTCTAGAGACTTGCAATTCAAACTAAGCACAGCTCATAAACGCTTGTTTTGGAATGATTGGGCTGCTACCTGCTCTCAGATATCGTCTTATGTATCATTTACTGAATATGCGATATTTAGACACAAACAATCGCCACGCTTACAATACCTCATGCTTTGCCCCAGTGTTGAAACCAGGACTCTATATATGCGATTCCGCTTAGATTTACTTCACACGAAAGCGAGAACGAAACACTGGGTCTGTAATTCTAACATTCTTCTTGATACCACCTGCAGATTTTGTAATAAGGCTGAATCAATTGAAACTCTAAAACATCTTTTTCTTACATGTCCTTTCTTTGAAACTGAGAGGTTAAAAAACATTAACTCTTTCAGTTCTACTCATTCAGTCTATGGAAGGGAATTAATATGGTCACGTTGTATGTGGGGCTCCTGTAATTCAATAATTCTAGCGACTGTACGCCTAGTGAAAATCATTGAGGCAGCTATATCCACCCATTCAGAGACCTAGAATTTCTAGGTTTTTGCTTGTGACTGGTTCAGTTATAAGATGTTTTTCCTAGAACTTATTTGTTTTTGTGAATAGTGAAATGTTTTTATGTGAAGGGATAATCATGTTTTATATAGAACAATTAACTTGGGATTTTTTCTTCTTTTGAATGTTATGTGTAATGTAGACACCTGTAAATATCAGGTTTTTTTAATTTTGTAAAATAACAACAAACAAATTGTCCTGAAAGATGTATAGTGAATGTATGTAAAGATTTTTATTGAATGAAATCTAATTGAACTAAGCTATAATTTTGTAAGGATGCATAAGCATCAAAAACAAAATTTAATCAATAAACTATAAAAAAGAAAACTGGACGTACATGGTATGACAGTACCCATGTGTCAGCAAGCCACAACAAGACTAAATACCTTAGAAAATTAAATCTCCAACACATCTGGGTTTGAAAAAATATTAAAATTATCCTTAAATTATAGAGTAATGCTTAAACGTAACCTTGACGTGGAGCAAGGGCTAGTTAATAGGGCACTGGGTACAGTTGTTGGCTTTCAAACATACCCATGTGACAACAACATTCAGTTTGTCAATATTTGCTTTGACAAACTTTCTGAAGTGAAAAGGCTAGGGCGCTCAACAGCTCGATTCCTTCTCTTCAAAGATATGTATGTACGTAGAGAGCAATTTTCTCTAACTCTTGCATATGCTGTCACCATTAATAAATCCCAAGGTCTTACCCTAGACAAAGCATTGATAGGTAAAGGAAACATAGTCTTTAAAGAAGGCATGAGCTACGTAGCACTATCACGCTTACGTACACTTGACGGTCTATTTCTAATCAACTTCGATGAAAATAAAGTGAATGATGATATTCCTTGCATTTTAGAATACAATAGACTGCGTTCACTGTACACCTCCCATCTGAACTCATATCCTGTTCCAGAAAAAGGGAAACGTGGTAAAAGAAAACTATTTCAAACAGAAATGCAACAGAATTTGACAGCAAATCCTGCAAACAAAACAAAACAAGCTAAAACTTCATCAATTACCACAAGCAAAGAAGAACCTATTAGGGAAAGTAAATCAAGTACTTCTTCAAAAAAGGAACAGAAACTTCCAACAAATCACTCAGAGACAGAACTATCTGGTCCATTCAAATTTTCAAATGAAACTGGTGTAAGTTGCTACGCAAATGTAGCAATGAATATTCTATTTCAATTGCCACCAATTGTTAACAACATTTACTTACACAGTACAGACCAATTGTGTTTTCAAATGTTAGTCCTTCATAGAAATACAACAAACAAGCCTGACAACACGTATAGTGTTCACAGAATAAGACAAGAATTGGACTACTGTGGTGGAATGGTGAGATTCGCTATAAACTCACAAGAAGATCCACAAGAATTTCTAATGTACTTACTACAAGTACTAGAAAACAAAAACATACCTATAAATGATATTTTCCAGATTTCATACATGTGGAAACATACATGCACTCTCTGTAACAATGTGACACAGGAACAAATCCCAAATGAGCGATTTGTGTATGTATCCATACCTAATTGTGAATCCATTCCATTTCAGCTACTTCTTCAGTATGTGAACCATGGCACATTATGTACTATCTGCAATTCAGATAATCGTTCTACCTTACTAATACAAACACATAGTAACTACATAATACTAATGCTTCTACATTACAATGCAGATGGTACCACAAACAACTGCAAGCTAACTAGATTCACACACGGTCAAGTGTCACTTGGTAAGAAAACCTTCACAACAATAGGTATAATCTACCACGCAGGAGCCACAACCAATGCAGGTCACTACACTGCATATATTAAAAAGAAATGTGGATGGTTCAAATGTAATGACAGTACCATTACTCTAAAGCAGAGATTACCAGCAAATCTTACAAACGCGTATTTAATTTCCTTAAAGCCAAAATTTAATAACTAATGTGTACTTCAACATTCACAAAAAATCAAGTAAAAGACTATAAACAGTTAGAATATGCCAACAGGTATCTAACTGTTTAATAAATCTGCAACAAGCCAACATACATAACATTAATCAGAAACAACAAGTGAACACTCAAAGGAAACAAAAAAATAGTTTGTAGCATAGCAAAGAAAGGTTTTTTTTTAATCCGACAAGGATTTTTTTTCCCCCAGACCCAAGGATTTGAAAAACAAACACAGCAACTGAGCAAAATTCACAGTACACTGGTTTGTAAACTAAATATGAGGGTACAAAAAAACCTAAAATGTCTATTGTACAATGTAATAAGTCTTTATAAAAATACAAACACTAACATGCTCTTTTCTTTTATCACATAAATAAAAAAAAGATATTTCCGCCAAGTACTAAAGTCATGTAAGAAATATATCGAATCTCTACGAAGTAAACCGTACGTATAATTTTGCACATGTCATACATATTCGAATCTATACGTCTGATCTATGCCAGTAATATGGTGCAGTGGCTGTAGGCAGGGCCTACAGTTTTGGATGTATAACCTATGACCTACACCCTGCGGCCAAGCAACCAAAACTGTAGGTCCTACCCACAACCATCGCAGCATATCAAAACCATGGTGGCTTGTAACTTTACTGCTTATAACTTTGGTCTTGGGTGCATGGCCATGGCCTGTGGCCATGCACCTAAGACTGTAGGTCGTACACACAACCACTGCACCACATAACACCCATGCTGACTTACAACCTCAGTGCTTATAACTATAGTCTTGGGTGCATGGCCTTTGGCCATGCACCTGTTACGCTCACCTGGCTCCCACAGAGGCGTCGATCTGAACTGGACAGCTGCGGTCTCCACCAATGTGACGCGTAGGGCCGAGATGACAGACTGGACTGGCCCACCTAGCTTTGTTTGCTTGGCCCGTAGGAATATTCTTCTGTAAATGGAGAAAGGGAATTAACCACCTGTGGGGTTGAGCGTAAATCCCCCCACCCCCGCTGTTCTCCCCACAGATCACCTTTGATGTCTCCTCTTATAGTCTCACCTGATGGTTTGAAAAGATGAGCTCTCCATCCTGCATTGAGCACAGGGGCGCATTGATAACCAGTTGCTTCACTGGCTTGAAGGAATTGGTGAGTTCCAGAACAATATTGACTCCGAAAAGTATGTAGTTCGTAAGAGTTCACATGTCTGACTTTCACTCTTGTCCGATTCCTTGCAGTTTGCAGCTTGACCCCAGCGAAGAGTTCCTCGTGGTAGCTGACGAAGTTCAGGTAAGGATTTGGCTTATCCTACACAGTTCAATAAAATAAGGCCAGAATGTAACCTGTGGCTTGCTCCCTTATTCAGGTGTGGCGAGAAAATACGAAGTTCGGGGAATAATGCCTCCGGCAGTAAAATTAGGTAAGTCTATTGGGGTGAGAAGAGTTCCCCTTGTATGTCCCTTCGTCTCACCTTGTTGTCCTTTTGTTCCCCTTAGGGGCCGGGGTACGGCGAGGACGCAATGGAGACTGCGCCGAACCGTGAAGAGGAATAGTGCCCCCGGCGGTAATCAGGTAAGTCTATGGGGGTAGTTACTATTGCCTCTGTTTATTCCCTTGGCTCACCTTTGCAGTTCTTGTGTTCCCCTTAGGTGCCAGAGTGCGGCGGGAACGTGCAGAAGAGTGGATCGTGAGGATGCTGGGAAGGCCAGTGAGTTCAGCGCGGCGCTGCAGCAGGCGAGGCGGCGCGCATAAAATGCTTCTTTCTTCCAGCTCGAAGGCGCAGTGGATCCGGAATTTAGGTAAGGATCGAAGGTTTTACTCTTATTCTAACCTCTTCTCCTTCTGTGCCTCCCTTTTTCTAGGAGCTGCAGACTCGAGGCAGGCGTGGCAGAAGACTGGATGCAGGCTTGCAGACACGGTGAGCGTTACGCTGCTGGATGCAGAATAACGCGAAGCGTGTGCTGCTCTTCGGGCATGGTTTAAATAGCCTCCAAAGTAGTCCCAGGTAAGTATTCCTCCCCAGCCCCACCCGAGTAAAAAATAGTCCCTAGGTAAAATAGTCCCTTCCAGGCCTCATTTGGCTTGGAGCTCTGCAGCATGGTCTGCATCAGGTAAACTTGCAGCATGGTCTGCATCAGGTAAGTTCTACTCTATGAGCCTGGCCCCTATGGGGCCAGGACTGACTCTCCATATGAGCCTGGCGCCATATGCGCCAGGACCGCACCCAAACAGACTTGGTCTGGTTCCCCGGGGGTAGGCATCATGACAGCACCCAAGACTCTAGGTCCTGGCCACAATGACTGCAGCATAACAAAACCATTGTGGCTTATAACTGCAGTGCTTATAAGTTTGTTCAAGCACCCAAGACTCTAGGTCCTGGCCACAACCACCACAGCATATCACACCCAATGTGGCTTAAAACTTCACTACGTCACTGGCCACCAGGGGGCGCAGAGATGAACACACTCTCTGCGTGAGCTCCGTCAGCATTACCCCGGAAGATGAGATGAGCCCCCTCTTCCTGGTACCCCCCGCAAAAATTCGACGAGATAGTGTTGGCGGAACACCCCCCCCCTCGGCCTGGGAAATATCCCGAGGAGAAACGGAACTCCGCACCCCCTGAAACAGCCAGAGGAAGAAGAGCCCTCGAGACGACGCCACAACACACGCACACAGCGTGTCAACGAGACCTGAGGCCCTGCGTTTAGGCCCCGCGGAGTCGCACTACGCCTACAGGGACCAGCTTCTGGCCCATACGAAGAGAAGGAGAGGGCCCACACCCTTTGTGCCCGGAGACAGCATCCCCGAACATTGCCGCGGAGAAGATCTACCGGCCTCTGTAACACCATCCCCCGACACGACTCCCTGGAGAGAAGCCGCTGCGGAGCCACATTACGCGGCGCGGAGATCGCCTCCCTCTGGACTCCAAGACACACAGGTACCGTCGCCAACCGCCACGGACCCCAATCCTCAATGATGAATGGGCTGAACCCGAGACTAATCGAGGCCTAGACATCCGCGTGTTGTGAAGTGTGTAGAGATCCGGGTGGACGCTTTCTGCCGGCCTCCTCTATTGGACTCCCTCGCCCTCACAGGGACTGTCAACCTGCACTGTTTGGCTACGGCTTTAGTTACATACGCTGCACATCTTTAAAGGGTTCCTTAGCTACTTGCGATTGTTAAACAACGCCAAACACTTCTCATGTCCTCACCACCACCAAATATTGGTTTATGACTCAGCAGGGACATCCTCGAATTCTTTTCTGACATAAAGCACCAATTGGTTGCTTTAGAACCCTGCTACTTGCTGTCTTCAAATACAAAGCATCTTTTCCTTTTGCTAACACATATACTTTGTATGGAAAGCTTGTCTTTCAATGTCATTAATATATGTGTGTAAAATATATTTTTTTGTTGAAAATGGGAATGTACAAATTCGAGAGATAGGGGGATAGATAGAGTGCAATTGTGTGTAATTACTTTGTGGTTATCAGAAATTCCATTTCACATGACAGGGCAACTTTTAGGGCAGGACTCGTGGGTCCTTTTCAACATGATGATTGGGGGCCCCGTTGCCTAAAACTAGGAAGAATATTCTGAGGCACCTGTATGTTGCTTAGATTATAATGGAGACAAAAGGGAATGCAGCGAGGCGGTTCATAGTTCAGATTATCACGTGACAGGCAGCCATCGGGTCTCGGGTGCTACGACACTAAGAGTTAGATTCTCAAAAGTTTTTGTGGGGCAATTGATTACCTGCACTAGCGCATCTCAGCACTTGCATCGAAAACAGGAGCAGCCACACCATAAAAGACATCTGAATAAGCGCAGCTTAGATGCGCTCATTCAGATGCACTTTTTCAATCTCTTTGCGCATTTGCGCAAATCAGGGGGCGGTTCTAATTCCTGAATTTATAAACAGGATGCACTTTTATATGCGCCCAAAACAGGCGCAGTGAGAGGTGCAAATCATGACCGGGTCCCTTCTGAACCTGTGTTGATTTTTTCTTTAAATGTGACAGCCCCAGCTTATCATTCTTTGTCAGCAATGAGATGACAAGACCTTTGCTGGATACTGCAAAACCTGAAAGGGGCGACAGCCTGCAAGTGCCAGCAAAGAGCTGTAACACGTGTGTAGTGCAAACCGCCCATTAAGTGTCCTGATTTAGAGAAGTATTTTGCTTTGTCATAGGTTTGCCAACATGGGGGCAGCTGCCAGTGGCCGGGGATCTTGACGTTCAAGCCCATTTCAACTGAAAAGGTGAAAGGCCCTGACACCACATCTGGCAGCATGCGTGTTTGTTCCTCTGTAAACCTCGTATCCTGCCAATGTTTCCATCTCTCCAGATAGCAAGTGACTTGTGCCACCTGCAGGCCAAAACTGAGAAGAGCTTATATGTGCGCTCTAAAATGAAAATAAAATAATGTAAAGTCGGCAACACATTATTCTACTACAACACATCAAGCAAAATGCCCAAAATTGTATTCGAAATACTTTCTCCAAATGTAGGCCAATATGCCAGACCCGCATTTGCCGGCTCCCATTTTTTATCTCTCCGTTTATTAACTGCAGCTGGCATGCAGGCCAAAGCGTAAAGGAACTGGTGGGTGGGTACACGTTGCAGAGAATGGATATAAACACAGGCCATGCTTGAAGACCCTCATTTTAAGTATTGAGGTATTCAGCAACAGATTTACGCATGTGGTAATTATCATTCCAACCTTCAGAAATCTGAAGCTCTATGTATAAGAGTTTGGCACCACAATGGCAGTAAGTGCATAGAAAGCATGCAGAAATTTGGAAATACAGCATGTGCGAGTATTGAAATACTGAGGCGCTCAAGTTCATCAAAAGCGTCATTTGGCTTTGTCAAATTTTCGTCATTTGTATGGCAGTGTGCAAAAGTGCGAGGTAAAAGGTGGTGTACACGTGTGTAGTCGGTCTTTTGCCTTGCACTTTTGCATTCCACCGTCCAAAGAGAGTAAATGCTGCCTGACATGTTTGCATGCAAGAACGCATTTACTTTTAATTGAGAGAGGCTTTTGCCATGCTCGGCACTCACAATTGCAATTAAACGCTAATCGACATGCTTGCATGTCCAGCAACGCTTAATTGTAAATTGTAAACACTCTTAAGCAGTGTTCACAATTACAAATAAATGCTTTCCGACATGCTTCTATTTGTGTTCAATTGTATTGGGCAGCGTTCAATTGTGATTGTACACGCTGCCTGCCATGCTGGTGCATAGCGCCGGCAGATCCTACAAGGATCTCCAGCATTTGCGCCGGCATGAAAATCTATGATGCTGTAAATGCTGGGGCAAGTTGCGTTCCACCCTTCTCTCTGCCATGCAAATGAATAAAAATGGGCTACAACGTTAAAGGGAGGCGTAAAAGTCTTATGCAAGGTTTTTACGCTTTTCATTAACGTTACGCCCCTTATGAAATGAACTTCTGAATGTCATGTTTTTAAACTATTAAACATTTTATTTTCATCCCTGTTTGTGGTAATTGCATATGCTACATTGAGGTTTGTAACCATGCTGCCCCATGAATGAAAATGCACATGTAAACCCCTACATTCCAGTGTGGGCGTTTCATTGTTGTGTATGGATGGTGTGCTTACGTTCATATTGCTCAGTCCAGTTTTTATGACTGTGATTATTCTCCTTCCTGAGATCCCTGTGGACTTGGTATGGCCTGCCCACAGGGGGAATGAGAGCGTGGGTGAGGTGATTTCAAAACAATCCTGTCACCGGTTCCCCGCGTCTGGGTGACAGGTGGACACGACCAGGGATTTTATATAGCCGCGCTGAGAGGCACAGTGGGCAGCTTGATCTTGGACCCACTATGGACATCCCAGTTGACCTGGAATGGCGAAGAACTACAACATTATTGGACAGTGGTTCCCGGGCCGTACTCATTGTATGAGCCCTACTATCACCAACATATGTCCCACCGGCCTTAAGAACCATTGGAGGGGTTAAATCTGATGGGAGTCGGAGATACGATCTGCCGATATCTGGGTGAATATCCACTTGAATCAGGATGTGGCTGTGGTAAACACAACACTGTCCACCCTGGCATTAGTCTGCACCACCAAGAAGCAGAATCCAGAGGTTTCCCCTGGTTATGGGCACCAACTCGGCCCTCTTTGGTACACTCGCCAGAATGTGTGTGGAGATGGCAGGTCCCAAGTTTGCACTCTCGTTGACCATGCACCCAGCCTGCCAGCAGGCCTATCTCAAGCAAATCCAGGAGAAGGCGGGACAACCGAGGGGTCGGTGGCAGCTGTGACAACCACCATCCACAATCAACTGGACATACCGTCTGGTCAGACGGCGATGGTGCCTGGCCATGTACAAATCCGAGGAACCTACCGCTACCGGAGATTAGTGCTGGAGGCGCCGGAAGGAGAAGAACTGCCTGGAGGGCTGATGGTCCAGTGCACGTTGGTCAGTGATACTGGGAAGGGAGTGACACACATTAGAGTTCCTATCACTAATATCACAACAAAAAACTTTGCGCCTCCCAGGCGGGCTGACAATCGCCCAGCTATACATTGCTGACTCGGTGGCACAGGTGGCTGGAACCAGGAGCCTATATACCCCTTTGGATGTGGGAAAGATAAACTTTGGAGAATCTCGGTTGTCGGAACATGAAAAAGTTAATTTACGAGACCAGCTGTCCCTGTGGGCTGATGTGTTTTCGACCAGTGTCTGGGACTTGGGGGAATACAAGGGGTTGAACCACCACATCCAATTGAATGATACCACCCCTTTTTCAAGAAAGGTCACAAAGCATAGGGCCGGCTGATGTGGAGGACGTGCAATATCATCTTGAAGAATTACTACGTGCAGGTTTTATCCAGGAGTCGAGAAGCCCTTATGCGTCGCCCATTGTGGTGGCCAGGAAAAGGAACCATGATGTGCATCTGTGCACCGACTACCGGCAACTGTACAGTAGGACGGTGCCTGACCAATACACTACCCCCAGAGTGGATGAGGCCCTTGACTGTTTAGTGGGGAGCAAGTGGTTCTCTTTCTTAGACCTACAGAGCGAATATTACCAGATTCCTATCTTGCCCGAAGATAAGGAAAAGACTGCATTAATCTGCCCCTTGAGGTTTTACCAGTTCACTCGTATGCCCCACGGAATATCGGGAGTGCCAGGCACGTTTCAACACCTCATGGAGAAGACGGTTGGGGATATGAACTTACTCGAGGTGCTGGTCTACCTAGACGATGTGATTGTGTTTGGAAAGAAAGAATATGGAATTGGGGTGCACAGGCCTGTGTAGTGTCTCGGAGAGAACTTGTCTTTCTTCGTACATACAAATTTAACATTCTATACAGCATCTTTATATTTAAAGTGGCTGCTTCAGGTGCAAACAGGCTTTAGTCACTAGGCCACTTGGGACAGAAAGCAAAGCAGAACCAGAACCATGTATCGCTACACAGTAGGCCCAAATGCACTCCCAGGGGGACAAGAGTCCCAATTGTAATTGACTAAAGCATAGAATGTATATCATCACAAGGGTGAGGATAATCAATAACTCCAATTTTTACCCAGTTTTCTTATTCAAAGGTTAAATCAAAAGCATATATCGTCAAAAAATTCAATTGCCATTTCGTAAAAAGTGGGAACACTGGTATTTATAGTTATTCAAACAAGGTCTACAGTGTCAATATCAAACATATATTGCATCAAATTATTCATGTTCAAATGTACAAAGCAATATCCCAACTGGCTTGGTTAGGATTAGACACACTAGGATTCACAAATTGCTTAAGCGTGTCCACAGCTCTAGTGTTCACAGAAATTCACACAAGTCTGTCACATTAACTCATATATCCAAACAGCTCATTGTTGATGTTCCTACAACCAACGCATTTTGGATCTGTGATCCATCTTCAGGGTGTGAGCTCAATGTTCCTAGTCAGTAAGACTCCTTTGAAGAGGCCCTATAGGGTAATGAGAATGAACATTTCAAAATGGGACTAATAAGATTCTACGTAAAATGTTAAATGTGGTCATAGAAGGTACTGACCTCCTTAATTCTGTAACAAGGGCCAATCATGGACCTGTGGGTATTAGGAAACAAAGAGTACAAATGTACGCCTTCATATTAACAATTCGAGTAAGAAACAAAGAGTGTCTCTTGATATATAACTGGGCAGAGAGAAACTCACCCAGTCTTCAGGGCGAAGTCCAGGTGATTGCAGTCAAGTGGTACTCTGAAACTGGCGATAAAAGCTACATTTAGTGGGAGTAGAGTCATACTCAATAATAGCCAAAAGCCTGGAGAAGATCCCACTACCTCGATGCTGATATATCAGAAGAATGTAAGATGAACCATAAGACCAAAGGATCCTTACTCTTAGGCATCATCAGCGGCAAGTGTTAGGGGTGAAGTTATTGCCGTGACAAGTATATGTAGGATTATTGTGGCGTCCTCCTGCTGGCGCTCCTTTTGTGATTTAGTTTATGGTCATCCCATAAATATAAGGTGTACCTTCTGACCAAAGAATCCTTCTCTTATGAATCATCAGTACCACGTGCCACTCAGGCAATGCCCCCCAAGGTGACTACGTGTCTCGTTCGCAATTTAGGCATAATACACCATCTGTGACTGAATATCTATTCTGACCGTAAAAAGATCTAATAATGCGTGACCAGATTTTAAATAGAGCACTAAACAGCAGCGCGACCGACTTACCAGGTGTCAGAAACACACAGGCGAACCGACCGCAAGCTGGCGAGCGGCTCGAATGGGCATTGTTAAAAACGTCGCCATGGATACCACGCGCACGCGCGCAGGGAGCCATGAGGAGAGATGAGGAGTTTCCTGGGGTTCTGCAATTACTACTGCAGGTGCGTGCCAGGATTTGCCAACATAGCCCGACCACTCACTGAATTGACTAGGGGTTATCCGGGCCCACAGAATACAGCGGCTGACCATGGGAAGCAGTCCACAACACAATACCATCCCAAGGAGAGCTTCGGCCTGCGTTGGAGTGAGAAGTGTGAGCAAGCATTCCCTCGGCTAAAAAAAAACTCTTATGAAGGCGCCGGTCCTGGCGTATGCTGATCCCCACCTGCCCTATATCCTACATGTGGATGCCAGCTTGGATGGGTTGTGCGCCATACTCTCAAGAACAACACAGTACCACCCGACCCGTGGCTTTTGCCAGTCGCCCACTGGTCCCATCTGAAATGAACTACCCTGCCCACAAGCTGGAGTTCTTAGCCCTGAAGGTGGCTTTGAGATGAATGGAGATGCAGATGTTATTCAAACATCAATAATCAATATGACTCAGGAAGTTGGCAAAGTTGACTGTTTTATTATCAATGATCTAAAACAGGGAGTTCAACGGACATCAACGGACGTCTCATAGCATGGTCTCTCAATACATTTATCAAAAAACATCATACTTATAGTAAAAACTTAACCTACATACTTACTAAAATCATCCTACGTGGCAAACTACAAAAACCTAGTGGCAAATGTGAAAGGCTTAGAGGGAACATCTAGGTATACGTTCCATGCTAGTCTAGAAAGTGATAGGTTCTTCAACCTCAGGTGGGGCTACTAAGCCCATCCTTCAAACAAGTCACTATGAATGTCACGAAATACATGACGTTGCATTGGTTATACAAACTATAGGGCTCTTAATCATGCTGCCCCCTGTAATTGGTTGCCATTTTTACATTCGTCAGTACTTTTCCACCCACGTTAGCAGCACAAAGGCTGGACTTCCAGGCACTGGTGAGCTGGTCATAACCATAGCTTCCCACAATTAGCATACTATCTATCATCACCTGAGTGGTCTGCATGTCAATTAAGCCTTTGAACTTGGCCTTGCAAATGTTCTTTGCTCTGGAGACTACAGGGCAGTAGAGGCACGCTCTGCCTCTCTGCGTAGGTGGGGTTTGTCATGTTTGTCCAAGTTCATCCCTTCACGTGACTGAAGACCACAAATTTGAGCTCTGGTGCATTTAAAATACTACTATTTAATCAAACTCTGACATCTTCCTTGTTTTCGTCCATGTCTTCTGAAAAGGAGTTTCATTCTTTCACTCGATAGTAACGAATGTCTGCTCATCACAGTCCGATAAGACCTTGGCTTCTTGTGGCTGATGCAGCCTCGCCTTTCTGAGATTCACTTCTGTCATTTTGTTGTTTTTCATCTGCGACACACTAGAAAAGGCCTTCCTTTTCTGGTCCAGCTCTGCTATAGCACGTCGTGGAAACATCCATTCTTTACTTTATTCCTATATATGTATACGTTGGCGCATGCCCCAATCTATTCACTACATAGCTATCTGTACACGTATAAAATGACTTGATATCTTTATCATTTCTGTACCATAAGTTTCTTCATCTTGAGCCCAAGATGTGACTTATCTTTGATAATTTCTCAATGCCTTATAAAATATTGACATTCTCTTGTCTCTTCATCTCTTCTCGGTGCGTCAGTATTACTTTGTCTGACATCACCAATCTGCCCTTTCATTTGTTGGTCCCGCTTCTTCAGGGATTTCATTCAAATTCCCATCATACTGTCTCGTATGCTAGTATGGCTTTATCAATGGGAACCTTGCCTCCAGGATTCTCCTTGGTATCAGTATTTTCACTGTTACTGCACGTGTCTCAAACTCTGGTTCCCAACATATAGGCAATATGGGTGAGATGGTTGAAGTGGGGGTACTTGGTTCCTTCTCTACACTGTTGTCCATGTACAACTTCCAGTTAGAATATTCCCCTGGAGCCAGTAGCATAGGCGCTGATGCACTGTCCCGAAGACCCTCCCGTCGACACCGGCTCCGAGTCCATTCCTATCGAGACGGCCTCAGTGGCTACGATGAAGGCCATTTGATGGAAAGGAGTGAACCAGACAGCTGAGTCAGCCCGCTTTATCGACTGCCTAGGGGGGACAGAAAATGGGGTTCCCATGGGTTATTGCTACGCAGCCAGTCTTGTGGCCCCTGAACTGCCACACATGAACTTGACAGAACTGAGACAGAAAAACCTGTCAAATCATCAATTATATAGCAAGGAATGGAAATCGCTAGTGCTGAAGGGAGGAGTGCTGTATAAAGAGAGCCAGATCCAAGGGTGACTTATACACCAACTTGTGCTTCCTCGTTCTTTACGTACCCTGGCCCTGCGGGCCCTTCATGACCAACATGGACATCTGGGAAGTGAACGGACACTAGAATTAGTACAAAGTCGATTTTACTGGCCGTGCTTAGGCCCTGAAGTAGAGGAGTATTGCCACACCTGTGCATGATGTATCGCCAAAAAAACCCTAAGCCACCCAGCTGCCGCACTACAACATCTACAGAGCTCTGGACCCAAGGACCTAGTTTGTGTGGACTTCGTGAGCCTTGAAATTGACAACAGCGGAATTCAGAACATTTTGGTGGTGACTGACCACTTTCCCCGATATACCCAAGCCTATCCCACCAGGGATTAGAAAGCGGCAACCATAGCTTAAGTACTCTGGGACACATTTTTTGTGCATTATGGTTGGCCTGCTCACCTACACTCCGACCAAGGGCGAGACTTTGAATCCAAACTCATCAAAGAACTCATGCAGTTGATTGGGGTGAAGAAAAATAGGACATCCCCCTACCACCCACAAGGGGATGCTCAAGCTGAACGATTCAATCGTACTTTGTTGGGTATGCTGTGGACACTGAGTGCCAAAGAGAAGCTGAAGTGGAGCCAACATGTGTCCACATTAGTTCACGCCTATAACTGCAGCTGGAATGATAGCACAGGGTTCACCCCCTATCAGCTGATGTCTGGAAGGGATGCCAGGCTACCCATAGATTTGAGCTTCGGGACCTCCTCTGATGGGACCGGCGCTGACAATTACTGCAAGTATGTGAGAGACCTTCAGGACCAACTGTCACAACCTTTTCAACTAGCGCAAGCCGCTGCTGAATCGAATGCACAGCAAGCAAAAGAAGGTATGATGATAAGGTCAGGTTAGACAACCTACAGCCTGGCGACAGAGTGCTTATCAGAAGTTTAGGAAAGGGAGGGCGAAAACAAGCTGGGAGACCAATGGAAATCACAGCCATACCTGACTGAGAGACAGTTGAATGGGTTGCTCATGTTTAGACCGAGAAGGGAAGGCACCTCGAGGGATGTGAAGACCCTCCACCGAAATCACCTCCTACCCATAGGGGATGGTATGGAGATGGATCCGACTGCTGGTGAAGCCCCTCTTTCCCTCAGTAAGAGGATCACCCGTACTCAGGCAGCGGACACAATCCACAGGGAAGTCCTATACCCCTCCAGACCAAATATTGTACCGTCTGTGGCCTCCAACGAAAGAGAGAAGAAGAATGAAGAGTTTAAAGGGCTTCAAATCCCAGAGGTAGCCCAAAAGCCCTCCGATACTCAGTCCAGGCTAATAGAAGAGGAAGAAGATGAAAATTCTGAAGGCTCAGATATAGCCTATTGGATTCAAAACAATGACACAGCTCCAGGTCCCTCCGGACAGACTGAAAACCAGAGGGAGGTATCAGCTGGTGGAGACATGGACATTTTCTCCCCGGCCACGGAGGATCAACTGCCTAGGTCTGACCATGTGACTGAGGACAGGCCGCCTGCATCAATAACACTTCCAGGAGATGCATCCGAAGATCATTCAGAGGAATACAGCGAGTTTCGGCGATCTCGACGAGAGGTCAGTCCGGTCAGAATGCTGAGCTACAATGCTCTTGGAGACCAGTCTGAAGCCATCCGATGGGGATTTCTTGTGCCAGCTAATACTTGTACAGTGTTATCCTTTAAACTAATGTGTTATGCTCCACAATGGTACCTAGGGATAAAGTAAACCCTTAGGGACAAGGGTTTTGAAGGACCAGTGGGTGAGTGTAAACCCCCACATTCCTGCATGGGCGTTTGATTGTTGTGTATGGATGGTGTGCTTACGTTCATATTGCTCAGTCCTGTTTTTATGACGGTAATTCTTCTCCTTCCTAAGATCCCGGGGGATTTGGTATTGTCCTCACGCAGGGTGAAAGAAAGCTTGGATGAGGTGATTTAAAAACAAATTCTGTCACCGGTTCTCCGCATCTGGGTGACAGGTGGACAGGACCAGGGATTTTGAATGCCGCGCTGAGAGGCACGGTGGGTAGCTTGATCTTCAGGAACACGCAGGGCGGCTAGGCCCTCCGGTGTGGAGAGTTCTGCCATGGGCCATGTTGCTGGGCCGGCTTGCTCTCTCCCTTTTCCAGGGTTGAGGTAGCGAGCAAACGTGTGAGGGAGACAGCCCAACTCGAGCTGATAATGCCTGTGTGTGCACGCATTCATGAGGAACAGTCGGTAGCTGACTCGTATTGTTTTTCTCCATTCCGTGACTTGAGGTAGGAGGTGAAAAGTTTACGGTGCGGGCCAGATAGTGCGGTACCTTTGAAAGAGAGTTGGGCCGATTACGGCCGTTTGCTTCACTGTCATTTCTCTTTGCAACGTGAAGAAGTAAAACGCAGGGGAGTGTATTGGAATAGGTGATAGCAGGGTTGGTCCCCTATGACAGCCAGCTGAGTGCACCAGTAAGCAGAATCAGAGAAGGGAGATTCTGCTGGGTTTTGTCCAGTTTGCTATTTGGCCATCTGGCACGCACTCAAAGGGAGGAGGTGTGGGAGGCATCAAGACACCAAGGCAGAGAGGGGGAAAGAGAGAGACCCTCATAGGTAGGGGCGCCTCATTAAGGCAGCACTGCACTTTCTGCTAAATGGGGAGGTAAACTAGCGCCTGGTGACTGGTCAGGAAAGAGCGAGGTCAAGGTACTCCACCAGAAATGTCTACTTAGATCAAACCCTGCTGAGAACCTAAGCCGGGGTTACGCTCTGCACGGTTACTGCAGCGGGTATTACTGTAACGGGCCGTACCTGCCTGGAGAACGGTGTTGCTCTCGTTAGGGATCTTTTCACTTAGTGCATTGGGGTACGGAGTGTGTGGTGTCGCGTTGTCTGTTGTGTGTAATGTGGCAGTCTGCAGCAGCCCGGGAGGGGGTCTACAACACATATTTATTTATTTATCAAATGTGAATGATCTTGCTCAAAAGTGTTCCCTCTAAGGTAAATACGTATTTATTTCTCAAATGTAAATGATCTCAATCAATGGTGCTCCCGCTGAGGTGAAATATGTATATATTTATCAAATGGGAATGATCTCGATCAACGGTGCTCCCGCTGAGGTGAAATAAGTATATATTTCTCAAATGTGAATGATCTCAATCAATGGTGCTCCCGCTGAGGTGAAATAAGTATATATTTCTCAAATGGGAATGATCTCAATCAATGGTGCTCCCGCTGAGGTGAAATAAGTATATATTTCTCAAATGGGAATGATCTCGCTCAACGGTGCTCCCGCTGAGGTGAAATAAGTATATATTTATCAAATGTGAAGGATTCCAATGAAGGTATAACAGTTATTTAATTATCAAATGTGAATGAGCGTGCTCAAAAGTGATCCCACTCTGGTGAAACAGTTGGTTATTAGCCTATGTGAATGATCTTGCTCACCACTGGTCCCACTGAGATATTTATTTAGTGGTTTATCATATTTGAATGGTTTTGTACCCCCCCAGTAACCCCACTGGGGTTAAAGAGGGTAAACCAAAGAGAGGAAATGTAATGAGGACTTTTGAAGGTTTATGTTGCACCTGAATTAAGGGAAATGTAAATGTCAAATTACTCAGGCATACCGTGGAGCTGATTGGCTGTCTTTTCTAATGTTCTGTTATATAAACAAAGAGTTTTACTCTCCCCAAATGACCTGAGGGTGTGACTGTTTATTTAACCTGGTTCAACTAAACGACAGCTAACCCCCCCCAGGGCGGGGCTGGCCACTAGGGAAAGGTCCACCCCCTCTCCATGGGGCTGTTCTGGACATTCAGGGAACTGCTATAGATCCCTATATGAGGTCCATCCCCCCCCCCCACGCCCGGTTCTTGTTCGCACATGTGTGCCGTGAGGTGTAAAATCCCTGGCTCAGGACTCTTTCAGGTTGCTGCTTCCCCTCCTTTTGGGGCCCCATAGGGAAATACGCCTTACGCACAGCTAATGAGCAGGCGGATTCCATTCCAATACATTATAAAATATCATCTGAAAAGCTCATTTGCAGTCAGTGTGGTATTTCTCCAGAAGCAGGGATTAAAAGTGTACAGTAAAGGCGATGTCACCTTCATTTACTCTTTACTTTTACACTCAGCTTTGGAATTCTTTTTTAAAAGTGCATGTGTTGATGGTCCGCAGCATGCAATTAACCTTTAAATTGAAAAGGCTCCCAATTAATAAATACATCCATAGAGCAGTACTCAATAGCTGCATCAAGAACATCTGTATGCAGCAAGCAAAACTAATGCTACTTACATCTAAATTGTGATAAAACAAATTCTGCGTATCTATACTATACAAAAGGGAAAAACAGAAGGAGGGAAGACAAAATGTATTAGAGTATTGAATTAATAGATAAAATAGTAGTATATACATACAAAAACAGGTACATATAAAGACATGAGAACATCAAAAAGAGGCAGAGGGACAACCGTTCTTGTTTGGACTTCACCGGCATGCCACATCATAAGAATTAAAGAGTAAGAGAAGAGCAGAAAATAAGAACATAGGGAAAATAAAAAGAAAACCCTCAAACAAAGATATATTCAAAACACAAAACCATTGATTTATGGTCAAGAATATGGATTTGACAATAAATAACTATGTCTAAGAATCATCTATTTTGACTGTACTAAATTGGCTCAGCCTACATCAGCAGATTTAATTGGGGCTCTAGACTTGCCGCTTGGTTTATCTTGTAAGTCATGTATGGGGCTCGAATTAGATGGATCAATTCCTCTACATGTTGGGTTAGGTTTCCCTAGTTTATTCTTATTACACTTGTGACCTGAAGAAGAAGATTTCCTGTCTATGGAAGAGGAGTTACCCATTGATGATGGTAGGTCAGGCCACACTGTCTCCATTACCTTAGGATCTAACGATAGAATAAAATCAAGCAGGTCCTCCGCTTCGAGTAACTCTTTGGTAGGACCATTAGGAAGAGTTACAGTTTATAAGTTAGACTGAGTTTCTTTACATTTTATCCAAAAACATGTTCCTCTTATTTTGAGTTTCTTTGGAAAAATCAGGGGTAATATACATTTTTTGCCGTTCATATAAGAGCATCCTTTTTAGTTCCGGTCAGTACTTGTCAAGCTTGTTAATGATGTAGAAAACAAACATGCAATGAACATGCAACATGCAATTACCTACCGGGGAGATGAATAACTGGAGATTAAGCGAGGCATAACTCAGTGAGCTCCATGCGATTCCAGTGAAATAGACAATGTAATTTCAAGCGATCTCAAAATTCACTATCATAGAATTGTAAAAGGTTTAACATTTACAGAAATATAAGGTTGTGAAAATAACCTAAATCAATGCACTAGTTGCTAGAAGTGTTGTGTGGGATGCCGCAGTAAAACGAAATGTTAGAGATGCTTCCCATAATATCCCTCAATCAAGGGTGAAACAGCTAAAGGCGATTTTGGTTTATGGCAGCGCCTTCCCAAAACATAATACACATTAATCCATTTACATACTTTTGAAAGTCATGTCAATACATCCCTCTCGTTGCAAAAAAGTAGAACAGCAATTGAACAACTTCTTTGAATCAGAAACCTCTGATGTTGTTTTCAGAAAGTGTGATTATAATTAAAAAACTTGAGCCTAAACGTGTTAAGAGCTTTGCTCGTCTTCGCCACCATATTCAGTGTTTGCGTTGTGGTCTTAAATGCAACTTGTTTGCTAACAAGCAGGTAGGAACGTGTTAGACTTCCTTTACTCGTGCATGATAACACGGGTAATCACGGTCTCCTTTTGTTAGGAGAGTGTCATCCTAGGTCAGAAACACTACACTTGTGAGTGTTATTCTCTGCTTTTTCAGGTATTCCATGAACACTGCCATTACTTTTCTTATTTCTATCTTACAATTCAATATTATTATTATCCAATTCACACAATCTCATTTGCATATGTTCCAGCCACTCAACTCAATACTCTACTGATGAAATTCTCAGCTTGATCCAATTTGCTAGAGAAAACCTTGAAATTATTTTTGAAAGAATTAACCTCTTCCTGTTTGGCCAAAGTAGTCTGATCAAGCGTGGTAAATGAAGCTCGAATGGTAGTAAGCTCTGAGAGAATGTTTTCCAACTTGAGTTCCAGAGGTGACAGATCACTTGCCATTGTGCATTTCTGTAATTCACAAGGTCATTTAGCCATCTCTAAAGGTCATCAAACAAACTGTAAGCCATGTCTAACACTAATAGGAACACCAATTTAATTATAAACATTAATAAAAGAGGTAACCTTGATTAAATGATATATACCATAATGAGGTCATGATAATAAGGAACAGGTGCATCGTCAAGGTACCGAATCAATAGTCATTTATCTTTTTCAGCCTAAATCATCCCCATAAACAATATTCAATATTAAGAGTCGTATTTGTTGTTGAAAAAAGGGCACAAATTTGAGGGTGGAACGCTGCAGCCGCATCATCTGTCAGGACGCCATCCTTACCCTTAGCAGCGATCAATAAAATAAGGAAGCCATCAAGAGAGGACGCCAAACATAAAAGGCACAGTTAGGATCTTTTCGGTGCCTTACGCAGAAATATCGATCAATTCATTCCCTGCTTTATCCATCTAGATCGAGGCAACTGGGGTCTTAACACCGTTCCCTCAGTCCATCGCATCTGCCATCATTCACCTTGTTGAGTTAGCCTTATTGGCATAAAAAGCAGCTTCAGCATAGTTTCACCCACTATGTGTGCACCAGTAGGTGTAGCGCAATAAAGCTGAGGAGTACATAAGAGAGAGCGACCTCATACTGCCTGATTCATGGAATTATTTGCGTGAAAAACGCAGACTTGCGCACCTTTCTGCCCGAAAATCCCCATACTTCAAACAGGGATTTTCGGGCAGAAAGGCGCGCAAATCTGCGTTTTTCACGCAAATATTTCCATGAATCAGGCGAATAGTGTTTACATAATCCTCTTTAGTGTGTTATGGTGTCCGCAAGGGAGCCGCCGAACCTCTTCTTGTGGGCTGCTGGCCATGCCCTCAAAGGACAGACACTTCTAAAAGTACATTACTTTCTGCTCGCCTTCCTCGTCACATTCCTCACTTAACATAAACAAGGGCACAAAATGATTATTACGCCCTTGTCACCCTCCATCACTTCCTGTGTTTTTCTGTCTCAGGGGATATCCACAAGGACTAAGGCTGTAATCTTGCCAGCTTCAGTGACATGGTGCTTACGATGACAGTTGTAGCCCTGCATCCCTGCTTTGCCCCTCTGTTTTCTAGGGGTCCTTCTCCAAAAGGGACTGCATTGTTCTGGCCGTGCTGGAGTGTGGATAGAGGAGGGCAAGGATGGTAGCTTCCTGAATGTACTCAAAGCAGTCTAGCCCAGTGACAGGCGCCTGAGATGGCAGCATCTAGGGACTCAGCGGGAAGAAGCACACTCCTGCATCCGCTCTTCCTAGTGCAATTTGGGGGGGGGAACAGTATGGCAGCTGAGGGTAAAGCACAACCTTTACATGCATTTCCTCTCATGTTAATTGGCTTTTATATCGCTGCGTGGAGCACCACCAGAGTGGTCTTAAAGTGCCGAAAACGTGTCCGTATGGGCAAACTGTGACCTACCCAGGGTGCAAATCAGACAGTGGTCTGCGGGGTAAAAAAGAAAACAGGAAAAGGTAAGCAAGAATTGGCAGAGAGGGAGAAAGTCAGAGAACAAAACAGGCAGACATATGTCACAACAAAAAGGCAAAGATACCTTAAGGCAGTGATTGCTGTGTTGCTTGTATTGTAATAAGAGTTTTGACCAGAAACGGATTAAGAAATGTCCATATTGGACAAGTCCACTATCTTGTGTGATTGCCTTGAGAGTAGAGGTGGGCGAGCCTGGTGAGGTCCAGGCCGGCCCGGGCTCTAACGCGGGCCCCAGCCCGACCCTCTTTTTGGGGCTGGTACCCCCGGATTCTTTCCATTTTGCCTGCGCCACGCAAGAAATTGTCAAACATGAAAACAAATCAATGGTCATTTCTCTCCATTTAAAGAAATGCCCATTTATTTATTATCATATTTCAAAATTAATTTATTTCCATTTGCCTGCGCCGTGAGGGCAAAATGGAAAGAAATGCTCATTTATTTGTTTTCATGTTTGACCAATTCTTTCCATTTTCCCCTCGCGGCGCAGGCAAAATGGAAAGAATTGGTCAAACATGAAAACAAATAAATGGGCATTTCTTTCCATTTAAAGAAATTCCCATTCATTTGTTTTCATATTTGACCATTTCCTTCCATTTTGCGTGCGCCCCGCAAGCAGAATGGAAAGAAATGCCCATTTTTTTTTCCACTTTTGACCATGTATTTCCATTTTGCCTGCGCTCCGTGGGGAAAATGGATAGAAAGACCCATATATGAACAAAATAAGCGCGGCCCTGATGGTGGCTGTCCAGGGCAATGCTTGCCCATTGTTTTCCTTTTTTCTGGGGGTGCCAGGGATTTCATGGGCTCGGCCCTTGGTGGGCTCCTAGAGACAGGCCTGACCACCAGGATCAGCCCTGGCTCGGCCCTACCCATGAAATCCCTGGCTCTCCCAGCTCTACTCAAGAGTTCCTAAAAGTTGTGGGGGCTTAAACACCACGTATTCATGAGTTCCCTTATGAAGAGCACTCAAGAGACCTGGTAATGCTGACGTGTCAGAGCCAAGGGCTGGCTGTGTGCTGAATGAGAGTTGGAGGAAACAAAAGGCCAATGAGACCGAGAACCTCATTGGCTATATTAGGATTAGGAGCTGTATTGGGACAGCATCCAATGAATGGAAGAGGGTGAGAGTGACTGACAAGTATATAATAGGATAGAATGACCTTTTCCTAAACTGTAGGGGGCCGTAAGGCATCATAATGAACATCACGCTTTACTTTGCAGTGTTCTGGCTGGATGCAGTGGTGTGAACATATATCTGCCAGTCAAACCAAAGGACACTGGACCGAGCGAGGTCCAATGCAGCTCCAGGCGATGGCACCGTGGCCACAAACAGAGGTGCAGCAGTGTACACCATTTTGTGACTAAATCTGCCTCATTGTTAGACTGTCTTTCCTTCATGTTGTGTGAGCGTAATAACTCACAAGACCGCCAATATGTGCGGCCAAGTCTGAGCAAGAACAAACCATCTGCCCAGCATCACACACCACGGCCAGACAATGATGCTGGGATTCCAACCCACTCAGCAACCCAGGCACTCGAGCACACACCATATAAGCCCACCTGGCACAAGCAACCATGGTCTGAACCTCAAGGCCCACACAACACTGTCCCACATAGCCCACTTGCAAAACACACAAACTGCAGCAACCTGACAACATCAAAACACCTACTGACACATTCGGAGACAAAACAACACCACTGTAGATATATTTCACATCCCGAAAGGAGAACCAACAGTCGCAGAAAGCGAAACAATGCAAGACTGAAACACCTCAACACAGCAGCACCTTCTAGGTACACACTGAAGGAAACAGTGTAAGAAACTCAGTTAGCCACAGAGATTATCTGTCAGAATCCTCCAGCTCACTGCCAGGAATAACACCAGAAACATTCCACCAGCAACACAAAGCAAACCTTTTTTGCATGTCAAGCTAGTAGACACCAAGGGTACTAACAAACCCTCCAGTCCTCTGCTGTTTCACCAATTCCCAACAGATTGTAGTGAAATCATGAAAGTTTACAATTAGATCTTAGTAAGATGTATTTCTGGAAATGTCACTGTATGATCAAAAGGTCAGAATAAAGGTTACATCATCTTGTATCCTGGCTTGCAACATTATGTGTTGCTACTGACTTCTGCAATTGTATTCACTCTCCCCTCTTGCTTCTCCACTCTGTTGACTGCTAACTCTCTGCTCTCTCCTCCTTTCCCTTCTCCCTTTTCCTATCTCCTCCCATTACTTCCTTCTGTGCACTTACTCTATCAGAATTGTCCCTGCACCTAGTATGATAGCAACCCCTCTATCTCCTTGGCCCTCCCCCTACTGCCCCCCCCCCGATTCCCCAGCACTATCTGAAATATTGTCAGGCCTAGCATGATAGTCGCTTGTTTTGTTCCACCCCTACCTTTCTGCACCCCTCTCCTTCACCTCTTGTTTTTCTCCGGCTCTGCCAGAAATGCCGTCAGGCCTAGTAGGTAGTCGCCTGTCTGTTTCCATATCCTTCCCACTCTCCCCCTCCCTTCCTTATCTATGTCTTAGCTCTTGCACTACCTGAAATGTCGTCAGGCCGAGTACGATAGTTAATTTCACATCCTTACTGTTCATGGCCTGTAAGAATGTCATTGTATTTTCCCTTGTTCCCTCCCTTCCCTTGAAGCGCTTTGAAACACATTGTGTATAAACACATTGTGTATAAATAAACTATCATATCATATCATTATCATTATCATGTTAATATACGCTGAAGGGGGTGACTGCATTAATCTATGCTGAGTTGTTTAATCTAAGGCCGTACTTAAACAAACAGCGCAATTGCTCTGTATTTAACATACACCATGAGCAGAGTTGACAGAGGTTCCTCATGCAGAACATACATGTGAAACCTGAGATAGAATGTTATGCATGATGCGGTTACTAGCATTGTTGTGTAAAATATATAATTCAATATGAATTATCGACTTCCGCATCATTAATCAAACATAGGGCAGTGCTGGGTTTCAACAGTAACACATAAATAAGAAAAAAAGCAGATCACACATTAAATGCACTGATGTATATGTGTTATGTTCAGTGGTCAGGGTTACTCATAAAGGATACTCAGGTAGGCCGCAGGTATTCTTCACGTTACTTTGATCAGGTAACATAGATCATCAGGACACGTCAGGTACATTAAGGAGATAGGGAAGTACAGAGTGAAGCCCACCGGCTCCTACCACCCAGGCTACATCTTCCATCTGCCCTGGGTGGAATCACATTCACAGTAAACATTCCAGACACTCTCCTAGCATTCCATTCATGACATCATACCATGCATACACACCTCATGCATTCAGGAAGCAGGGACAAAGCAGGAAAGTCAATCATAACAGTAAAAGTCAAACTTCCTACTGCACCTCCTCAGAGGTACTCTGCCTTTCCTCTGCTTCCCTCAGAAGCTCAATGTCTCCCAAGCTCTGGTTCTCTCTAGGGTGGACTATTGTAACAGCCTCTTTCTAAATCTACCTGCCTCTACTCTCCGCCCTCTGCAACTAATCCAGAACAGGGCTGCGAGACTTGTCCTTGGCCTCAAGCCCTGGGATCATATCTCTCCAGCCCTGAAATCTCTCCATTGGCTCCCAGTGGATGCAAGGATTAAATTCCAAACCCTCTGCATTGTCCACAAGGCTTTCTGGGGCCTGGGTTCAAAATACCTTCAGCTGTCCCTCCGCAAATACCTCCCCTGTCGAGCTCTTCACTCCTCTACCTCTAACTCCCTCCGGGTCAATCGTTTTTCAAAGAAACGAGCTGGGGGTAGATCTATGTCTTCGGCTGGGGCCTCCCGCTGGAACAGCCTCCCTACCACTCTAAAACTTGAGGAGAACCATCTCCGGTTCTGGAAGCACCTCAAGATCGGCACAGAACTGTATTTGAATAAGAACATGAATAGATGGTGCCAACAGTCCATGAGACTCTAGTACAGGGTTGTCCAACTCCAGGCCTCGAGGGCGGATCCATGGTTTTCAAGATACCCCTCATTGATATTCATGAGATACATTTGCATATAATGATTGTAAATCTATGCACATTTTTCCTCATGAATATTAATGAGGGATATGTTGAAAACCCATCGTGACCCCGGCCCTCGAGGCCCGGAGTTGGACAGCACTGCTCTAGTATGTGTCAAGAATGATCAGATGCATGATAGAAGTTTCCAGATCAAAGCTCACCTTACAGTCATCAATACGTGATAGTTGTAAGCATCTGTAAGGGTGAATTCCTACCCATTACCATCAGCTTAAAAGGACAGGCTCCTGTTAATTTGTCTGTTTCGAAAGAGAAGATTGTATGAGTCTACAAGAATTAAGTGGGTCTACGGATTTGTGGGCGTATGATGTGCTTTGGAATTTATAATAGACTGCAGTGAGGGGAGGTTCATGCAATATCTTGTGTGGAGAAGGGCGGGCATGTGCCAAGTGATTCGGGCAAAGAGAGAGAGTTGAACTTGGTGGAAGGAGGAGCTTTGTTAAGTGTGATCATTAGCATCGATCTGCTCAGTGTCAGATCCTGGGGGGAGGGTAAACAAGGGTGAAGTGGGAGAGCACGCTTCCTGTCTACGGCCTTGGACTGGACAAAAGGAACCGAACAGGCAAGAAGCGTGCTATCCGTACCGATACCAATGCCCGGCACACTTGAAAGAGCGAGGGGTTTAAGGGTGTTTTTGGTCAAACAGAGTGACCCCAGGGATGGATCCCTGCAATGAAGCTTGGGTCTGTTTTCAGGGCCTCCCACCCAAAGACCTCTCGCTCCTCAAGGCCTCCCACCCAAGGGCTTCTCCCTCCTCAAGGTCTCCCACCCAAGAGCCTCTCCTTCCTTAAAAATGGCCAAAGCTCAGAGGCAGCAGGAATTCCAACCACCATTTAATGTGGATGTCATCAATAACTCAAAATCGTTAGTTGTGTTCACCGTCCCGAGGGTGAGTATTGGTGACTCCCAGCATCCTGCAGCTTGTCCTAGACGCACATGCATAGTGCGGCATTAATTTCCCACCTCTTCCCCCACTATTTAACCCGTACCATAACAGAGCCCTCTGTTAAGCATGAACCTTGACCTTTCTGTGCTAGCTCAGCAGGTTGAGCTCTCGCTTCTGCAATCTGTATGTGACCTGCATATTGCAGGTTTGAATCCTGGGAAGGCCAACTCAGTATTTTCATCCTTCCGAGGGTTATGAATGAGTACTATCTTCGGTTCGGTGATAAGTGTATGTGAATATGTTGAATGCATAGCGCTTTGGCGAAAGCGCTATAAAAGTAGCCCATCTTTCTCATTATTAAACACTCAATAGACTTTGGCTCTCTCTCTATGTGAGCTCAGAGTCAAAACTTGGTGTCACCAGCTCCCCCAACCTGTTCACTCACCACTTCACCGCGCCTTCACCTGGGCAAAGCAGACAGAACTAAGAAGCGATTGAGAGCAGAGAGGCCTGCATGGGGGACCTCCAGTCACGACGGCTCCGGAGTTGAGGCACATTTTTCTACCTAACAGCAGGAAACATTTTGAGGTGTGGATCTCTCCACGCCCCTCCCCCTCAAGCCAGGGCCTTTGCTGCACGCTACAGTGCACTGCTCTAAAGAAGATGGGCAATGAGTGGATTTAAAAATGTGTGGGTGGGGCACATCCCCCTTAGCTCTCCTGCGTCCTCTGGGGGTTGCTCTGACAGCTTGCATAAGGCAACAGATTACCCAGGTAGAGACACCAACATGGCAGCCAGCATGGAGCGACTGTTGCATCCCCGCTGGAGGGCCGGCACAAACCTAAGCACCTGACCACACACATTCCAGGCTTTTGGATTTCCAAGCCTGCCATGATTCTGTCTGATGGAGTTTGCTTACAGAATACGGACATTCCAGTAACCTGAAGACATGTAAATCCTTAGAGAATAATAATAGGCACTTTAGCTTTATTTTTCACATCACGAAAGAACATTTGACCATTGACATAAAGCAAACCTCCCCGTCGCCCATGTCAAGCTAGTAGTCACCGCGAGTATAAGCAAATCCTTCTATTTCCTTTAAATTGTTTGGAATTGTTTTTCTAGTTAACTGTTGCTGTTTAGGGTCTTTTACTTGGAAATGTCCTGGTCATCATCCATAAGAAAGGGTTTACTGGTAACAGAAGACATGTGCTTGCAGGTCGTTAGGAGGGTGTGGCTGCAGTCCCGGACTGCACTGCGTGTGTGTCTCAGCCAGACCTTGACTTGGGAAATGGGGGTTGCTTGCTTATGGAGCCGTGCTGATTCTACATGTGCCTCCCTTTGTGTGACCCTTTAAACTAAAGGTAACACTTCAGAATGAAAAGGAACTGGTGTTCAATCCTGGCTGGATGACACATTTTAAACTTAGACAAAAAGTGGATTCTCTTGAATTATCCCAGAAGCATCTGATGGAATGACTTACCTGGAGGCCATTTTGAAGCCTTCGTCATACATTGGCTTGCTGTTCAAACGGTTAACAGGTAACCTTGAGTTGGGACTAACAACTGAAACGCATAAGCACCCAACTGGGAGCTGATTTATGGCCCTGCGATATATTAGTCCCGGGAGGATAGCTCAGCAGCAACGTGCTCGCCTTGGAAACAAGAGGACACGAAGCAACACAGGTTCGATTCCTGGGTCTGTGCTTAGAAACCTCTGGGTATTAAGCGTGTCATAAATACACAACTAAAACATATTCCCGTAACAGCGCCTCGATGCCCCGGGCTGTGTTAGCACTTTAAAAATGCAAATAAATAAAAAAAATATCAAGGTGGCTAAGTGATGGGCCTGATCATTTTTGCTAATAGTTCCGCATGGAGCACAAAAAAGATACTGAAGAAAGGTGTCATGTCTCTTTATCCTCCTCATCATGTTTCCCATCTCCACTGATGGCCAAATGCCAACATCATCACCGCAGGAAACACAGGCATAAAACCGTACAAACCATGACACAGGATGAAGTTATTCAATTTTTCAAATGTCAGTGGCACAAGCTTTGGAGGAAGGGAAGCAGGCTACCTCAACAGAGTCTGCTGGTGGAAGTCCGGCTCTGGGTCCCCCTCCAACATTTGCCCCAGCATCCACTTCCTCACCTACAGCTCTAATAATAATAATAATAATAATTAGGCTTTTATATAGCGCTACAAACCCTCAGGTATCCGAGCGCTGCTTATTATTACCCACGGTGTGTGGTGCTCATTTATCGACCTCGGAAGGATGAAACGCTGAGTTTGGCGCTGCCGGGATTCGAACCTGCGTTAACAGGCTCTGCACGGGTGTCAAAGCGAGCGCTCTACTCGCTGTGCCACTTGACCGGCTCTGCACTCCCATCAATGATGTTGGGCACACCCGAACTGGTGGAGTCAGTCTATGCCAGAACAGGAGAATGGAATGTGAGATCCCACAGAGGAGACTGGGGGAGCAGATTTACAGGTTACTATATCAAGAATAAAGATCCTAAGGTCATTTTGGAACATATGCAGCAGAACCTTGACTAGCCAGCGTCCCTTCCCTGCCTGATAAAATATACTCCTACGTCCCATCCCCTTTCCTCCATCCTGAATGGGTGTCTCTGGCACGGGGACGGTACCGTAACTGTTTGGCAGCAAGAAATTGAGCTTCCCCTTTAACACTTAAGCGTGTGGAGGCCTCACCTCAGTCCCTTTTTCCTTACAGACGGGAATGAACCTACAAGCGATTGTGGAAATAACATTTTGAGTTCCCCGGTGCATGTCGTTCATGGGAGGGTTTACACGTTGTGTCTCTTGCGACCACTGATTCCCGGCATTTGACCCTCATGTGCTCTCCCTAGAGTGCTTGGGGGTGGCTCACCGGTGGGATCTATGCACAGGTTAGCACAGTGGAGAGAAGTATTCGCCAGATCCCGCCAGAACACATCTAGGCCTTCGTTGGGAAGTCATCCAAGTCACAGGATAAGGTAAGAACTTTATTCACTAAATCACCCCATCAGGGAGACTCCTTCCCGGGAAGTTCTTCTCCTGGGAAGGGTCACATCTAGTACCGGTGTCAGGCCTGAGCCTAAGACAGCTCCTGGTGCCCATGCTGAGGGACCTCGCAGTTCTACCGGGCCTGGCACTAAGGGGTGTAAAATGCGGTACACCGTCCTGTGATCACGGGACTTTTCATCGCGGGGTTTTTTACTGGTTTTTTTTTGGGGGGGGTGCTTAAAAAATTAAAAAAATATGTGTAAGGGAATAAAAAAATAAATAAAGGGAACAGGGGGTTTAGGGGGAGTAACCCCCCCCCCAAAAAAAAACAATTCGATGGGTTTTTTTTCGAAAAAATATTTGCGGTAAAAAACCCTGCAATGAAAAGTCCGACGATTAAATAACGTAGAACCGTAAAATGCTCTTCCTCTACACTGTTGTGTGAGGGGCCTTTGGGATCCTGTAACCGGGCCTAGGTCCGGGGGGGGCTCCTTCATACAGTATGAGCCAAGCTACCAGTCATCAGACAGAGGGCGTTAGGCCTCCCAGGTCATCGTCTGAGGCCCGCGCCAGTGTCACAGCATCATCAGACTCCTCCCAGAGGACTGGTACAAGGGACACTGGGCCGAACCCTGTTTTCCTGCACAATCCTCGGGTACAAACACAGGCACACAAAATGGCAGCCAGCTATACAGCAAGCAGCACAGGGTCAGATATGCACAAATCAGACTCTCTGCCTTGCACGCCCTACTCATCATCACTGTCCGAATGGGCAATGCAGGTCAAAAATGAACCGCAGCATATGGGGCAGTCCCATCCTTCAGAGACTCCTGGGTCCCAGAGTATTCTTTTCAGTGGCACTAGAACTACCGTGTGCTCCTCAGAGCCAGGATGACCAGTTCGCCAGTCAAAGGTTTAGGGCCTATCAAGCAGCCAGGCAAAGTTCGAGTCAGCAGTCCTCTCAAGCAGCCTGCAATGACATATTTATGGCGTTAATGAGATCCCAGAACATGTCTGGGATATTGAAAAGACTCATCAGAGAAGTGCTTCCTCAAGTGTTGCCGAGGTGCTTCCGCGGGCTCCCATTGGTATTCTGCCTCCGCTGGCTCCTATTGGTATTCTGCCTCCGCTGGCTCCTATTGGTATTCTGCCTCTGCTGGCTCCTATTGGTATTCTGCCTCCGCGGGCTCCTATTGGTATTCTGCCTCCGCGGGCTCCTATTGGTATTCTGCCTCCGCTGGCTCCTATTGGTATTCTGCCTCCGCTGGCTCCTATTGGTATTCTGCCTCCGCGGGCTCCTATTGGTATTCTGCCTCCGCTGGCTCCTATTGGTATTCTGCCTCCGCTGGCTCCTATTGGTATTCTGCCTCCGCTGGCTCCTATTGGTATTCTGCCTCCGCGGGCTCCTATTGGTATTCTGCCTCCGCTGGCTCCTATTGGTATTCTGCCTCCGCAGGCTCCTATTGGTATTCTGCCTCCGCTGGCTCCTATTGGTATTCTGCCTCCGCTGGCTCCTATTGGTATTCTGCCTCCGCGGGCTCCTATTGGTATTCTGCCTCCGCTGGCTCCTATTGGTATTCTGCCTCCGCTGGCTCCTATTGGTATTCTGCCTCCGCTGGCTCCTATTGGTATTCTGCCTCCGCGGGCTCCTATTGGTATTCTGCCTCCGCTGGCTCCTATTGGTATTCTGCCTCCGCGGGCTCCTATTGGTATTCTGCCTCCGCGGGCTCCTATTGGTATTCTGCCTCCGCTGGCTCCTATTGGTATTCTGCCTCCGCTGGCTCCTATTGGTATTCTGCCTCCGCGGGCTCCTATTGGTATTCTGCCTCCGCTGGCTCCTATTGGTATTCTGCCTCCGCAGGCTCCTATTGGTATTCTGCCTCCGCAGGCTCCTATTGGTATTCTGCCTCCGCTTCTTCCACTTCCACCTCCGCCTAGAGGCGCGCTTCAGGGAGATCGAGGACGACTCAGTAGTGCTGTCTGCACACCCGCAGCCTCATTTGTCAGTGGTAGCGGCCGCTTCGGTCTATTCCAAACCTTCAGCATCAGCTACAGTTTCATCATCCACCTCTTGCCTCTCTAAGGAGGACAAGCTCTTGGAAGGCTTTGGTCGTAAGGCTTACCTTATTGCTGGACTCCATTTAAGGCAAGCTAATGCTGACGCCATATTAGCCGCTGTTAATCAAAAACTGTGGTTGCAGACGTCCGATTTCACTCACGATATTTTCCAGGGGACAAACAAGCGTCTTTCATGGCTGGCCCAGCTAAAGATAATTGTGCAGGATATGCTAGAAGCTTCTGTGGCCCATATTGACACAGCAAGCAGGGGCACCTGTCTAGGGGTCGACATGCGCAGAACGGCATGGATGCCTTCCACCAAGTTTGCATCAGAAGTGCAGGAGCGCATACATGACCTATCATTCCAGGGCTCGCAATTTGCCACATTCATCAACAGATGAGGAGCTCACAAAAAAGAGGACTTGCTCCCAGACAGCCAAGTAACTCGTGATCCTCACTAAGTAAGCCACAAAACCTTTCGCTCCGAGTCAGAAGCGACAAGAGCAAAAGACTTTAACGTTCAAGGGTTTCCAGGACAAGAGAGCACAACTAGACAGGTTTCCTAGCCTTCACAGGAGGAAACAACAGCCTACTGCTACTAAGGGATTTTTCCAATCCCCGTCCTCAGACTCGGGAAATAAATGATATTCATGTCAGGGTTCACAGCTCATCCGTTGGAGGCAGACTGTCTCTGTTCGTAGACAACTGGTGGCACATTTGTAACCACCCCTGTATACTGTTAACAGTATCCATGGGTTTCATCCTCCCCATCCCTTCTCCCCCTGCCTAGTCTCCCCCTTGCTAGAGATCGGCTCTCCAGCACTACTCCTGGAGATTGCAAAACTATACAGGGACCTGGCAGTGGAACCGGTGCCCCCCACAGACAAGGGCAATGGTTTCAATTCTAGTGTATTTGCAGTCCCCAAGAAGAACCGGGTTGTCCTGAGCATAGTGCTGATCTTCCTTCCCTCAAACTCCTTCCTCTGCAGCGATTCAGGATGGGGACCCCAGCCCATATAGCAGATGCTGAGTGTGAGGGAGATTGGACGTGGTCCCTGGGCCGCAAGGACGCTTACTTGCACGTCCCCATTTTTCTCCCACACAGAAGATTCTTACATTTCAAAGTATTGGGGCAACATTCCCAATAAAAAGCACTGTCGTTTGGCCTAAACTCAGCGTCCTGTGTTTTCACGAAATGCTTGAATACTATTGTGGTGCTGCTCAGTGTCATAGGACATCATCTTTATTTGCACCTCAACAGTGGCTGGTCAGGGCCAGTTCCCCAGAGAGCGTGCGACTTTCATGGCAGAGGCTTGCATATTTGCTGCAGCTGGGGTTCTCCCTCAAGCTGTAGAAATCGCAGCCTTTCCCCATGCAAAGAATTATCTTCCTGGGAGCCAGGTGGGACACCGTGGTGCATCAGGTCTTAACTACACATGAAAGGATCTCGGACATCTGCATGCCAGCGCACCACTTCTTGAGCAGAACACTGACGTCTGCCTTGTGGTTCCAGCATCTGTTGGGCCTGTTAGCGTTATGCATATTAAAAGTCCTGCATACCAGGATGAAGATGAGGAGGATTCAAATGCACCTGGTGTCAGGGACCAAAAAACTGGTTTGCAATCAGACAAACTACCCATCCCTGCAATGCTCGAGCAGGACCTCCTGTGGGGGATCGTTTTCCAGCAATGTCCAGGTTGGAGTACCTCTGTGGGCTCAGAGCCCTTCAATTGTGATAACCATGGACTCATCTCTTACCGGGCGTGGAGCCAGATTGCACAACACCTTCATACACAGGGTGGAGAGCGGGCAGGACTCACAGCTGCACATAAATGCGCTGTAGCTCAAAGCCATTGGGCTAGTGTTGAGGGCTTATCGGTGTTGGTGAGAATGGACAACTCCACCTCCATGTTCTATTTAAACAAGCGACTCTTTGCATGATGGCAGTGAAGATCTGGGAATGGGCTCTCACACACAATACACATATCACGGCTGTTCATCTACCGGGAGAGAGCAATTCAGAAGTGGACAGGCTGAGCAGTCTGGGAAGGAATAATTACGAATGGGAATTGCAAATTAGGTCTCTCAAGACAATTTTCCAGCAAAGAGGCTTTTCTCAGGTGGATCTATTGGCTGCACAGCTGAACGGCAAGTTTCCCCAGTTCGCATCATGGGAGGTCAAAGGACTCAACTCCCTGCGGGATGCTCTCCAGATTAGCTGGGATCATCTTCAAGCATATGCAATTCCCCCCACTCCGCTACTTCAGACGGTGATATGCAAGTTCAGGACCTTGGTCCACTACAAGTTAGTCCTCATAGCCATGCTGTGTGGGGTGCGGTATTCTGACCTGCTTCATCTGGCAGCACAGGGGCCCCTCATGCTGCAGATCATGTCACAAGGATTCCTATCGCAGCAGGGTGGGGAGGGGTGATAGTTCACTCAGATCCAGAGGGGCTAGCCCTTGCAGCTTGGCTCCTGATCAAATACAACTGCACCACTGCAATCTATCAGAGGACAAACTTTGCATAAATCAATGCACTTGCAAGGAGTCAATTAAAGCCCTGTGCAAAGTGGTCATGGTTTTGCTTTAGAAACACTCTCCTATCCCCTGAATGACACACGAGGTTTCAGGCGGACACGTGCCACACTTACTTGGCGGCAATAGGTATTTACAAGAATTCAAACGACACCATCTTCACTGTGGCAAGCCCACTAGTGAAAAGTCATCTCTAAAGCCTGCCAAGACATTTCCCACCAGTGCACAGGCTCACCCAGTCTAGAATCTAAAGATAGTGTTATCAGCTGTAGCGCACCAACTATTCAATCCTATGGCCTCCATAGATATTAAGTGGGTCACGCTCAAGGCAGTTCTACTAGTAGCTCTTACAGCAGCTAGGAGAGTCAGGGAGATGAAGTTGCTATAAGCGTCAGAACCGTTCACTGTGTTCCACATGGACAAGGAGGTGACCAGAACCCATCCTAAGTTCCTTCCAAAGATTGTTTCTCTTTTCCACTTAAATCGAGAGATCCGTTTACCGGTGTTCATTCCAATTCCTCAGTCCGATGCGTAAAGGGCACTGCATCCTTTAGACCTACGCAGAGTACTTGAGTTCTACCTCTCGCGCACAAAAGCTATCAGGAAGATGGAAGCTTTATTTGTCACGTTTGTCTGCGCCTCTCCGGGAGAGCAAGCTTCCAAAGCGTCTATAGCAAGCTGATGGTCTCTGCTATAGCAGAGTCTTACAAGAGGCAAAACAAGACTGTTCCTAAAGGAATTTATACTCACGCTGTAAGGGCAAAAGTGACAGAGGTTGTATTTCAGAGACATTCTTCCTGGGATGTCATCAACAAAGCAGCTACCTGGGCAACGCCATCAGCTTTCTGCAAGCACTACTCTTTGGATACCAGCTCAAGAGCAGATACAGCTTTTGGGCCGTCAGTTTAAAAAAAGATGTCTGCAGCTTCATAATTCATATGGGTCCAGACCCCAATATTAAGGGTTATGTTTTAATTGCCCATACAGGATGGAGGAAAGGGGATGGGATGTAGGACTAATAAAATGTTACACACCATAGTGACTACAATACTCCCCTTAGTCCCCTTTCCGCCATGCAACCTGCCATCCATCCCCCTTCAAGTTGGCACTGAAATCGCTGTCCAAAGACCTAGTTAATAGCGCCTGACTTGCAAAAGGGACTGACGTGAGGCGCTGTATGGTGGGGCTAGCAGGTGTTCTCACGACCGCGGTGGCGCAATAGCACAATATGTGCCTGAATTTCCGGCTAGGTTTTAAAGGGAAAGCTCAATTCTTTGCTGCCAAAAAGTTCTGGTACCGTCCATGTGCTGGGGGCACCCATACAGGATGGAGGAAAGGGGACTAAGGGCTAGAGGTATTGCAGCTACTATGGTGAGTACCATTTTATTTTTGGCAATTCAAAGATCTTCTAACAGCCTTGATCCCCTTCCTTGAGGACATGGAGAAGGTCCTTTTGAACGTGTGTAAGGAGATGGGAAATCCTTTCTTGCCTCTGTACCTTTTTAAGCTGTAAAGCTTGGAGTGATTTGACACAAAGTATCCAGGACATATTCAGCTGGATAATGAACTGGGGCATTTGAGAGGGCAATCAAACTTCATTCAGTATGAGGCTACTCCAATGGATCCAGTTGGCAATAAAATAGATGGCACTGAAGAGAACTAACTCAGCAATCAACCTAACCATTCGTGATGGGGCCTATTGGGGTTATGCAGCCCAGTCGTTGTGCCAAGATTTCTAGGGCTTGTTGGCAGCAGAAGAGGATCTATCTGATATTACACCCCTCCTTGGTGTTATGGAGCATCATCCCCAGTGTTTATAGGACAGCAATCATGACATAAAGCGGGGAACAGCTTTAGGGGTAAACTCCTCTGTTGCAGCTATAAATCACCTTTAGAAGGTGGAAGTGGCTAGGAAAACAGCACTTACCCATTTACCATTTATGGGTCACGGCTTGTTTGGTCCACATCTCTACAGTTTCTTGGAGCAGTTGCATTGCTATACATATACAAAATAAAATACCTAACCCCTATGTAGGTGCTCCATATATTAATAATAGTTAGACATTCTGTAGAAGTATGATGTGTTTATTAGAGCCTCATAAAACAAAAGTATTGTCAAAGAAGTTCAAATCATGATAAAGTGAGGATGTTATTAGGGTGACTTGATATAATCTTAAAAACACATTTATGTTTCACATTTCATATGCTAAATCTTCAACAAAAGAACCTGCCAACTACATGACCACGGGTTTCGCCCTCCAGAACTTTATCAAGGCACAGAACCGTCCAAATTGAAATCTAAATTGTGAATTTGAGTTCCCAACTTGATTGATGTGAAGAAACGGCGAAATGACGGTACGTTGAGAAGAGAATGATAATGATGGGGGTCAGAAAAAGGGAAAGCAAATCAAATGTAAGTTAGAAAAAAAGGCTATTAACATCAGTCTGTGTATTGCATCAGGGAATATATATGTGTTGCAAAGTCACTAATACAAACTAACCCAATGTATATTCCAATTCAGTTTCCTTTTGGGGGGTAAAGCAAGGAGGAAATAGGGGAAAAAGAGGGTTGTTTCTTTGATTTAAAGGGTTTAGTAAGGGTACAATCGGAGTGCATCTGTGGAGTTAGTCAAAGTTATGGGGATTGAAAGGGTGAATGTTTCAAAGGAGTGAATGAACTGTTTTATGCTGTAAGTCTGTTGTATATATGTTTACCTAGTTTGATATTTTAGAGGTGTGAGGTGGTATCCCCACCAGCACATCCATAGTGAGGGTTGTCCTGATACTCTTCAGTTTGCTTGTCTGGTTGGCTGGAGCCCTCACCTAGGTGTGAGGTTGCATTGTATGGCAAGTCCACCTGTGCATTTTCTGGAGTATACACTTGACCCCCTTCATTCTGTATTGACTGTACGGACCAAGCCCTCACTTCACTTTTCTTGGTTTGTCGAAGTAGTGAAGGGTATCTTCCTGTAGTCAATGAAAGACGGTATTGTAGTCGAGAATATCATACTAGTGATAAAGAGAGCGAGTGCAGCAGCGTGCTACTGGAAAACATTGATCTTCTATGCTCGAGTGAAGGAGATGTCTCTTAGATATTGTCTGGCATGTGTTTTTTGGATAAAGATGATGTCTTTTGCATAAGAGTGAGAAGTGTAATTAACGTGACTAGCGAAGCGAGGTGAATGTGGTAAAAGCGAGCAAGGTGAGTGAGTGTGGGGAAAGATTAAGAAACCAGGAAGGGGAAAAAAGGGTTCCTTGGGTTGAAATTGTGTGCCGTGGATTTGGCATCAGTGTTTTAAAATATATATTTTGATGTAATATTGTTGAAGGTTTGACTAGGCTTGGAGTATGGTACTTCATAGCTATAAGGTAAAGATTCTAATGTACCATCAAGAATGGCTGCAGGAAACTAAGGGGGGAAATGCTCAATTCTTTGGGGGCCTATGATAAGGAAATGTTGAAAAACCTGTATACTTACTTAGGGGGTCATCAGGAGTTGGGCAGAGGGGTAAAAATGTGGCGGTAACAATATTGCTGCCACATTACTGCTCTGCCCAATCCCGAGTTTGGGCGGAAAGTGGGAGGTTTACCTCCATCTTTTTGCTAGAGGTAAAAATCTACACTTTCTGCCCATTTGCGGCGCTATTACCATGGAGCAAATTGCACCATGGTAATAGCACCCAGCATGCCCCAAAGGAGTCCTATGGACCCTTTTACAAATTGGGGACTTACTGCCTTACCGCAATATGGGATCAGGCGCTAATAGAGCTGGACCCCGTTGCAGTAATGCTATTTGCATTGGCGGTATACTGGCTAATTTACCGCCAGGATACCGCCATCCTTGTGATAGAGCCCAAAGTCACTAGGCATAAGGGTTCAAAGTTAGAGAATCGGTTAAATATCTTAGAAATATGGAGGATGTATGAGAAAGGTGAGAAGGCCAAGTCTCAGATCAAGGGCCGAGAAATGATGGTGCGAAAATCCCTTCCGCACCACGCCCTTGTGGGTGCTATCCTTTATCACCTGCACGAGGGTATACAGACCTGAGCTCGAACCTCAATTTTTTCCAGCAGCCACTGTAGTGGTTGCGAGACGGACACAGGTAAAGCCTCCATCAGCTACGATTCCTAAAAAATGTGATTCTGAGGAAAGTGGAAGGGTAGCTCCTCCAATGGTTAGGGCTGCACGAAGGTTGAGAACGGAGAGGGAAAAGGAAATAACTTCCCCGACTGCTAGGTTAGCAGAAATATTTAGGGTGGAGGAGCGAGAGAGAGTGAGGCCGGCAACCAGAAGACTAGATGAAGGGTCTGAGAATGAGCAATAAATGGGAGATTGTACGTTTTAACGCTAGGATATAGAATAGACTGCAAATGGCAGTCGAGACGCAGAAGTGAATAGGAAGTTGGTGGATGTAGAAGAAGGAAGGTGGAGGCATGGACAAGCTCTTGTTAGATTGTATAAGTCAGTTATCAAGGAAGTCAATTTGGACTTTGAGAAGAGAAGTATCGCTATGGTGGCTGGATTTGAGCAAGGTGAATGGCAATGGGCACCCTACGGTAGTGCCGAGTATGATTCTGTGTACATAGACATATCATGGGATGTGGTAACAGGAGTAGGAGTAGGAGATGAGGATGAATTGGAGTTAGATGTTGACCAGGGATAGCAGGGTGTAGCAGCCCACCTCCCGCTCCGGTAGCAGCGACAGGGAGTACACCATGGGGTCTTAGTGTTGCTGTGGTACTCGCATGGCCATAGTGAGCAGCAGGGGAAAGGTGGGCAAGGCCCCGGTAAAGACAGGTGTGACTCCATTTTCATTGCTCCATAAGGGTCAGGGAGCGGGATATTATGTCTCGTGGTCACACATGGACCGGAAAGATTTGATGAAGGTACTCCCTTAGCTCACTGCTGGGGTGGAGTAGTGGATTTATGCATTAGAAAAGCTCACTGCTGGTGTCATGTTGGCCATAGGGGACATGAAAAGCTTATTCACGGCTCTGATGGGGGAACAGTCAGATGAACTTTGGAGATGAGCAGGGTATATGAAAGTTCAGTTGGAACCAAACACCCACCATGTGGCAGCATTTAATAATAACAGGGTACAGGTCTGGGGGTCCCTGCAGGTCATGTATCCCGATATGCCCAATATAATTTCTATTTTGGCCAAGACAATGAAGTTAGATGACAATCCTGATACACACATCCAGTTAATTCAGGAGATGTGGAGGCCAGAGACAGAAAAGCGTGGTATAAGAACGTGGCCATCTTTTACCATATGCTAAAAAAGGGACTTCCTAAAGAAGTCCCGAACGATCTAGACAAAGTAGTAGGGATGGAGGCCAAGAGTTGGCCGGATATTCAGGCACATATTGTGCATTTTTTCAAAAGGAGACAGGAGAAGGAAATGGAGAGCATAGAACAAGCACAAAAGGCAGAGGCCACACTTGTTCAGAAAAAGCCAGCAAAAATCTGTTTGGAAGGAGTGGTGACTACCAGCTCCACGGAGGGACAGCAGGAACAATTGGGACAACAGAGATATAGTGAATCAGGTATGACACACGGTTGGATGGACCGGTATATTCCGGGTCCAAGACAAATGAGAGGGTTTCCCAGGGGTAGGGAAGAATTTTCGGGAGGAAAAGGGTCATTTGGCGGGTTCGGAGAAATGGAACCCCGGTTTAACAGGCCAATTGGAAAATATTATGGAGGGTTGTATGGGATCCAGTGTTGGTCATGCGGAAGGATGGGACACGTGGCACGAGATTGCCTGAGCAGGCCACACATTTTTAATGCAGATGCAACTCCCGACCATGCCATATGTCCCAGGTTCTGTGCAATCGCAGCAGGAATGGGTTGATCAGAAACCAGTGACTGGACCTGCACAGACCTATGTAATTCAACCGACCATGCCAGCACAGGCGCCGATACAGACATGGAAGAAAAATCCTTTGCCCAAAGCAACGGTCACTCACTACACTGGAGCAAGGGTTTTTGGATGGAATCCTTTCCCACTTCCGGAGCTAATATGTACCTGGTTCAGAACAGCCCACAGGGATCTCGGATGTGTACAGACCTGTCTGTTACTGCAGATCCAGAAGCGGGACCCTGGCTAGGTGTGCAGGTAGGTGACCAAACGTTTTCATTCATGGTCGATATAATCCTGCATCAAGGTGAGTTCCCCTTGTCAGGCAAAACAATGGACACACAGGGATTCTCTGCGGGTGTGCTGCCAGTTCCTTACACTGAGGATATACATATTAAGGTAGGTACACAACATTTATCTAGTCCTTTGTTGTATTGTACAGATACACCAGTGAATCTCTTGGGCAGAGATCTCCTCAGCAGACTCTGCATGTCTATCGCTTTCACAGAGGAAGGTATAGTAAGCTCGACTCCAGGTTTGTATCCAGTAAGAGAAGTGGCGCGTTTGCATGCATATTGTAGTGCTAGCTCGATAAGGGGGGTACCCGTACATTCGACTTTATGGATTAATGGTTTTGTTGAGTTGGGTCCTGGGAATCAGAGATCAGACATTGCGGGTTGAAGGCGAGCGTCCCCCGATAGCACGATCCTCCCCACAATGAGAGACAATAATGGACTCTCCCAAGATGGGAATAAGGCTAAGACAAAGTGCGGGTGAGCTTAATGGGAGTTTATATAAGTCAGAATAGGGCATGCAAAGGACTCTGCAAACTCCGAGAGCACTCTGTCTGACAATAGCAAAGACAGGCGTATATATTTACAAAATGCGTCATAAGAACCTACACACTATAGGGGGCACAAGTTTGTGGGCATTGGGTGGCGACGACTAACTATAGGTGCAGCTTTGATGTGGTTTGCCGTGGTTGGTGGACGTCACTGGTTACCCACGTGGGCCGGGCCGGGCAGGTCAGCTGGGCTCATCCGGGTGGTGTTGTTGTGCCAGCCGTGACCAGTGTCAGTGATGAACGTCATTCTTGGCTTTCTGCCCTAAGGCCACGCACACCGCATTCATTCAATATTGCAATATCATCTTCCCAGGTAAATCTTCCAATAGGTTATTCTACAGGTTAATGCAACACAGGAGGAATGCACCTAGAGTGGGGTCTTTTGGTGATACATCAATACATGGTTACCATCGTCCTGTTGACCGGGTATCATAGGTCACGAGGTTGGGTCTCAGGGCAAGGGACGAGCTGTCCAAGTTATCATATCTCGTTAGAAGTCATTATGAATGTGTTCCTACAGTGTTGCTATAATATTGGCTGTCCTAATTTTACACGGGCCATTAACCTGGGGCGAGCTGGTAGGTTGTGGAGCCTAAGAAAGGGTACCTTCGGGCCTGCGTTTATGGCTGGGGTTTACTGCTGGGTTGTAAATAATTCAGGTGGCTGGCCGCGGCTCTGGGAGCTGCGGGGGAACGTGAATGCTTGAAGCGGCTCCAGCCGAATTGGGGGAGGTGAGGCAGAGCAGCATAGGCCTCTGCTTTCCGTCTGGCAGGCTTCAATGGGGAGGAAGGGGGAATGGCCTTGGATATGCCCACAATGGTATTTTCCTTGTGTGTTGCAGATTATGTGAAAGAGACAAAAACATTCATATAATGTACAATACTCATTGATTCTTTTCAAAGCTTATGTTTTCTATATTGTTAGTGCCTTTACATGGCCATTTCAAATGTGTTACCTATACCCATTTTGCAATTGATATCTATATGTTAAGTATTTAACAACCACAACATCTTGTTACATTTCTATACATGCACGGTAAGCGAGGTAGTAGTGAGGTTGGTGGAGCACGCAGGAATAACTGGCCAATGAGACTGATGGCAGTGACACACGGTGAGCTTGGACATTCAAATACATTTTGTGCATTTTCGTGCACACTTTACATGAGCTCCCAATGTGGTTGCACTTGTCTTCCTATGCACTCTAGCAGCATTAGTTCAGTTATGGCATGGGACCTTGGGGTGCATTCTTCTTGATGAAACATATAACATGAAAACACCGGGACACTTTTACCATTTGCGCATAGCTATGGGGATGTGGGTACTTCAACCAGAATGCCATATAAACACACATTCTGCCATCTTCCTGGAGGTTACATGTTTTAATCAAAAAGGTCCTAAAGAGAAGAGTTTCATCACAGGCAGTTTGCATATTAATATTTGAGGTCTCTACTTTTGTCGGGGGACCATTTTACAATTCTTTTCCACCCTGGCCCTGCTGGCAGGGTCATGCTGAGGGCAGTGATACACTGCGGAAGGTGAATGTTACAGTGTTTGCATCTAGCACTAGCTCATGTCCGTCTGTTCGTGGGAACGGGCTCTCAGCGGATCTACCAGGGAGCTGCGGCCGCGGGGACAAGTGAGACTCTCCAAGGGTGGGGGCCGCGCTGCGGTGCACAGGGCTCATGCCATTTTGATTTCACAAAATGGTTTCCAGGGCCAAGCTTAATACAGCATGTTTGGTCAATGTCTTCAGCCAGTGGTCCACCCGCCACCTGGGACCTGGTGGCAGGGGGAACCCTCGACGAGCCATGGACTTCACAAGGGGTAGAGGGTGCAGGGGAGGGGGGTCTCTTGGACCAATCCTCCCATACATTTCCCCCCTTTCGTTACTTAAGTAACAAATACTGTAACTCCCTCAACCTCTTGCATTCTTCTTCTTCAGCTACAGCCTCATCCCATGCAGGGGTGCCTTTTATGGGCATCCATGCCCTGCACACTCCTCGCAGGCTTTCTCCCCTTCTAGCATACTCGTCCGGGGTGCAGGTCAGATATATACAACCTTCATCTTCTTCCAAATCCACCCACACCTCCTCATACCATTCAAGTTCACGGGGCTCTTTAATGGTAGTGTGCCATAGCCTGTCTACTACATCTCCGCTGTGGTACATGGGCACCATCTGGAATCTTGGTGTGTTTTCTGCTCCTGTTTGTACCTCTGCTTCCTGCATATGTTGTATCGTACCGCGACCGTTGCCCATTGTCACCATCATTATTGCACCGTTTGGTACTGCGTTTGCACAACATCGAAGGCCCACCTGGCACATACAAAAAATAAAAAGGAGGAACACTACTGCCGGCATCAAAAATGTAACAGTCATTCCCAGCCATGATGGGACCCAGGAGAAGATGTTGTCGAACCATGTGCTTGCTTCTGCTCCACCTTCCATTTTCATTCTTTCTCCTAGGTTATGTACGGCTTCAATCACGTGGGTTAAGGAACCATTATCTGCATCTTCGGAAGGTACGAAAGTGCAGCAGGCACTTCCAATTTTTCGGCAAACACCTCCGTCCATCGCTGTTCACATGTCTAAGACATACCTATTTTGCATGGTCATTAGCCGCAGTGCTCGCAGTTCCACTTTTATTACGTTAAATCCTTCTTCGGTGTCATTTGCCAGCTGGATCAGCTCCCATCGTGTAATTTGGAGCCATTTTGCATTTGCCTGTGCCTGGATGCTGGGGATGAGTGAGGCGAAGAAAGTCTCTGCAGAGCTGAATAATCGGTATCTGTCCGGGATCTGCGCCAGTAGCTCTGAAGATGCTTTTGATATGTAGTTCGACGATCGTCTATTTCGTGACAGCATCTCTCCCTTATTACCGGAAGACAGGACATATACTTGTGATTCTGTAGTTGGTTGGGCCTCATTCTGCTGAGGGGTCTCTCGCATTTTCCTGCTCCCATCAATGTGGCTTTCCGGTATCACCATTAGTGCAGAGTGTAGGGTGGCCAATGAGCAGCTGCCACTCCAGGATTGTGGGAGGTGCAGGTATGCCTGGTTGCCACATACCCAATAAGTGTCCATGAGGGCCGCTGTTCCTCTTCTCATATCCGGGATTGTGAGGGTCTTGTTGCAATTTTTGTTTACCCCCATGATATTTTTGCCCTCTCCCTTGAAACACAGTTCATAGATTATTTCTTTCTGTAACTTGAAGGGCTTTTCAATGGCAGTCACCCAGGTCAATTTTGAGATGTGCTCCTTCCATACCGGTGTGCATGTTTTCTCTATCCACTGCAGTTTCTCTGGTGCCACACCTCGCAGCGCTTCAGCTTTGCACATTATTTCTTCATCTTTCCACTTACTTTCTGAAAATAATGTCCCTTGTATTATAAAAAATGGTTCTTCCAAACATATCACTCCTTCCGCTTTCCGGTAGCAGGTCTTTTCATTCTGCAGCATTTTAAAAGTTACCTCGTGTGCCTGGAAGGTGTTCTTAATTCTGCACAACGTGAGATGAAGGAGACATTGGGCATCCACAATAGGCAACTCTTTTGGTAGCAGTACTTTGGGTGTACCTGAAGCATGGGGAATGAGGGAGCAGACATAACAACTCTCATTTGTTGTTTGCTTAGCAGTTGCACTCATGTCTGCATACCATTTATTTGTCTGGTGGGGGTGTCGTGGGTCTTCCATTTTGTCGAGTCCCAACCCGTAATACTCGTCGTATTTTCTCCTTCCCACCTCCCTTTTCCTTCACCTTACTATTCCTAAGATGTCTCCCAGCTCCAAGGGCGAGGAACAGTGTAGGCCCCCCTTTCTCCCCTCCGCCCCCCTTTTCCCATTCATCATATAATGCTGTGTATCCCACCGCCATCTCTTCATTCTCTTTCTTTATTTTATCAGGTAGTGTGTTCTTTATTGTGGGGGTGGTTACATGTGTGGGCACGCTCGTGGGGGTGTTGTACATCCATGATATTACAGAGGGGTTGCGATCATTTAAACTGCGGGCATTGTAATCGGAGGCATTTGGCGGGGAAGTTGTGCTATTTTGCATTTTATCCTGTATTCTTTCACTTGGCGGGGTAACAACATTGGACGGTTTTGTGTAATATCCCCATACAAGCTTAGATCCGTCCCATCTCAAAAAATCACCTTCTTTAGTATCCGCAGCTGTAGTTTGATTTGTTACATTAATCTCGTTATTCCCTCCCCCCTCGTTCATCTCGATAGAGATGAACGCTATAAACCAATAAGTAACCAAGCCAAACAGTATTGTAAAAAATAATGTAATGCATACAGATAACCCACACTCATACGAATATCTACATCTTTCAGCTAAAAGTTCTCTATATCTAATCAATCTATTTGTTGCAGGCTGCCCGTTTGTTGGCATGGGAGTTCCTGTTTGAGATATAAAAGTGCATTAAGAGCGTGCATGTAAACATTTTTGTTGGCACTGTATGTACCAGGAGGTCATAAAAGGGGGATGGGTGGGGGGGGGGTTAGGGTTTGCACAGAGAAGGGAGCAGACAACACATATTTTTTACACCGTTATTTTCACTTGAACACATTTCTTTATTTTGTTTCATTTATCTCAATCTATCAATCTCAATCTCAGTTTTATCTATCAGTTACACTCCTCCATTCATTTGTTCACGTTCACTCATCATTTTCATTACTTTTGTTTGCTGTTGTCTGTGCCTCCCCGTCCACCTCTTCCTGTACACTATTATATGCCTTTCGCACATCTGTCAAATGTATCCAATATTTGAGCCCTTTTACCTTTACAGCTGTGGGTGTGCAAAATACTACTTCGTACGGCCCATGGAACCTTGGGGCATTCCACCGGCGCACAAAGCTCCGGACATACATGAACTCTCCTGGCATTAATTGTACTTGTGTTTCAGGTTCCACAAAGGACACCGTTGTGTTACCTTCTTCCCTTGTAAATGGTGGTGAGAGCTGCCTTGATATTGCACGCGCCGCCCTAGTTATCTTCTTCAGGTACTCTGTAAATTCATCTCCTAATATTGTAGCGCTTCTGTGTGCATCTGAGTGTTGGCGCAGTGGGGAATGTGCTGTGTGCATCTGTCTCCCTGTCACAATTTCGAGCGGGGACAGATGGTGATCCTTGCTCGGCTGATTCCTCAGCTCAAACAGTGCAAGAGGTAAGCAGTAGATCCAGTTTTTCTTCAACGAAAAACACAGTTTAGACAATCTCCCTTTTAACAGACCGTTCATCTTTTCGACAATGCCGTTACTTGGAGGATGATAAATCGAGCACAGTTTATGCTTTATTCCCAATAACGCAGTCACTTCTTTGAAGAGCTCGTTCACAAAATGAGTGCCGTTGTCTGAACGAATTACGTCGCAAATTGCCCAGCACGGGAACACTTCCCTTACTAGGAACTTTGCAGCACTCTTAGCATCATGTCGCGCACATGGACCCGCTTCCACCCACCTCGAAAATGGACATACAACCACTATCATGTAGCATGCCCCATTACACCTCTCCCCCATGTCTGCATAATCAATGTGCAGTTCTTTGAAGGGCCCTGTTGGTTTTGGAATTGTCCCCCTGAGTGTCCGTAGGATCATCCCAGAGTTATATATTTGGCACGTTGTGCACTCTATTGTCAATCTAGATATGTGTTCCTGGAGAAATGGCACGAACCAATCTTCCTGTCTCTCTGCTGCAATGTGTTGTTTAGTATTATGCGCTGGAAAGTGTAATTGCTGGAATGCTATTTCTAACAGTTTGATGGGCATTACTACTTTTCCTGAGTTATTTTGGCGCAACAATAAGTCTGTTGCCGATTGGCTGCACCCCCTTTTTTCCCACACCATTTTTTCTTCACAACTAGCACCTTCCTGTAGCTCTAGTATTTGTGATATGGGCATGGCATTGTATCCTTCTGGAAGCTCTTCGTTCGTTTGGCGCTGCAATAGGTACTCGCCTGTTCCATGTTTTTCAAAATACGAAGCCTCCTTGGCAGCAGTGTCTGCTGCCGCGTTCCCCAAAGACACAACATCGGTGTTGGACGTATGTGCTTGGCACTAAACTATTGTTACTACAGTTGGATGTTTTAGGGCCTCAATCAATTCCTTCAACAGTTCAGCATGTTGCACTGGGGTCCCATCTGCCCTTCGAAACCCTCTCCGTCCCCACCGGGCTAGACCTCCATGTACGGTTGTCGTCATGTAGGCTGAATCTGTGTATATTGTTACTGCACATCCTTTAGCTGCATGTAATGCTTCTATTAGGGCGATAAGTTCTGCTGCTTGGGCTGAGAAATGGGACGGAAGGCGATATTGTACTAGTACTTCATACTCACCTTCTTCTAGCCTCACTACTGCTAGTCCCACATGTTTCTCTCCTGTGTCCATGTCAATTGACGCTGACCCATCCACAAAGTACACCTCTCCCTCGCTCAGGGCATTTTCACACACCGCCGTGCCCTCCCCTGTTTCCCCTGTGTATGTTGCACAATTGTGTTCTTGCATGTCCTCTAGTGTGCATGGTTCTGTGATGAATGTTGCTGGGTTTACTGTCCTGCACCTTACCACGTGAATGTTGGCGCTAGACAATATTATCTCATAGGCAGTTGCTCGCTGTGTGGTCAGTGTGCTTTTTGATCTTTCAAGTATTGCAAATAATGAGTGTTCCACAAACAACGTGACAGGGCACCCCATTACTATTGTGGCGCTTTTCTCAATGGCGAACGCGGCGGCGGCGAGAGACTGCTCGCACGCGAAGTGGCCTTGCATCACTGCATCTAATGTGCCACTATAGTAAGCCAATGGTTTGTGTCCTAGAGAAGTCTTTTGTGTCAGTACAGCTGTCATAACAGTTCCCTTGCAATGTGAGAACAGGTAAAATTTGCGCTCATAATCAGGATTAGCGAGTACTGGAGCATTCGAGATCAGCTCTTTTAGCGACCCAAACGAGTCACTCATTTCTTTTGACCACTCTATTTTCCTGTTCTCTTGCTGGGCCTCTTTGAGTGCTTGCAGTAATGGCCTGGTGTAGGCTGCATAATCTAGTATCCATGCTCTACAATAGTTACACATTCCCAAGAATTTCTGCATCTCCTTCACTGTGGTTGGTTCTCTCACTGACCTTATTGCTTCTACTCTGTCAGGTATTATTCTCTTCCTGCCTTTTGATATCAGCTGTCCCAGGTACAGCACTTCTGACTGACAGTATTGTAGCTTCCCCTTGTCCACCTTGTACCCTTTATTCGCTAGCAGTGTCAAGAGGGTGACTGAGTCTCTTCTCCACGTCTCTTCACTCTGTGCGCAGACGAGCAAATCGTCTACGTACTGAATGATCGTGCTTTCAACTGATAAATTACCCAGGTCTTCGTGTAGTATGCGGTTGAATATGCTTGGACTTTCACAGTACCCCTGAGGTAGCCTGGAATGCTCGTATCTCTTCCCCCCTAGTGTGAATGCTGTCAAGTATCTGCTTTCTTCTGCCAAGGGGATGGAGAAAAATGCATTTTTCAAATCAACCACTGTGAAATGTGATGCTGTTTTTGGGATGCTGCACAGTATGGATGCAGGGTTTGGGACCAAAGGAAATTATTTTTGTATGACGTCATTTAGGGGGCGTAAATCTTGGATCATCCTCCAAGCCCCTCCCTTTGCTTTTTTGATCGGATAGATACATGTGTTACATGGGGAGTTTGAGGGCACTATTATCCCTTGTGCTAGCAATGCATTTATTGTCTTTTTTATCCCTTCCTCAGCTTCGCGGGACAATGGGTATTGCTTCACTCGGGGCACAATTGCCTCTTGTTTGAGTTTTATTACCACTGGCGTCACTCCATGCAACAAGCCTACATCATGGGGGCCTGTTGTCCACAAATTGTTTGGCACCAGTCGCATGTCATCATCAAAAAAGGACGGTGGCGTTCCCACCACAGCCATCAGCTGGACGGGCACTTGTCTTGTTTGAATCAAAATGTCACAGGGCATTGCTATTTCCATCATTATCTCGCCATCACTCTCCGCATCAGAAAAGAGATCCTCGTCAGATAAGTCTCATAGGGCAATATCAGCATTGATGCACAATACAGTGCGCCATTCACACCCGTCTATGTACATCCCAATTACTGCAATCCTTTTCGCTGATACCTGTACAGCATGCAGGTCTAACGATACCACTGACCCTGGTGCTATATCTGGGCGTACTATTGGGCGGAAGATAAATTCCGCGGGTATTCTCCACTCTAACTTTTTTAGCTCGGGAACTACTTGGGCCAGTGTTTTCAAACCTTCGATGAACATTCTTTCATCCACTGGCATGCCGCGTATTTCTGATGCTGTTCCCCGAGCATGTACCACCAGCATTACGCGTAATGGGCATATTCCTGGTGTTGAGCACACTATCCCACTTTCTGTAAATGTTATTGTCATATTAAGCTTGCTAAGAAGGTCCCTTCCGAGCAAGTTTATTGGCGATTCTTCATAATACAGTAAGGGTGTCTTTAACGTTTTACCCCCCACTGTCACATCCAAATCTTCTGTGTAAGGAACTTCAACTACAGCCCCAGAGAACCCCTGCGTCTCTAACTTCTGGTTAGATAACGGAAACCGGCCCTCACGGATACATGATTTCTCGGCTCCCGAATCTACCATAAATATGAACTGCTTGTCTCCTATCTGTGCCCCTACCAATGGTTCCTCCGCTGCATCGCAGGTGGTAGATAGAACAGGACACGCAAGTGTTCTCTGTGGGCTGTCCTATGCTGGTTGTCTCATTGTTCCCCTTTGGTTGAAGACGCTTCCAGAAACTACTGACACACCACTATAGGGGGCCGGGGCTGGTGCTCCATTGGCATTTGTTGCGAAAGGGTTGCCTGGGGTGTAGTGCATATTGTCGTTGTTTTGTTGGTGATTCTGTGTTCTGTAGTGATGCGCTTGCCTTTGCTCTGGGTACCCCTGTTCTTGTTCCCTCTGTTGTCGTCTCATTGGAAGACCGTATGGGCTTCCCGGGTGAGGGTTACCATAGTGTTCCATCTCTTGAAATCCGTTGTTCGATCTATTCCTGCACTCTCTGGAAAAGTGGCCCCACCTTCCGCAGTTCCAACAGCTTCCCTACGCACCTCTGGGACTTTGCCATCCATTTCCTCCGTTTCCCCCGTACCCTTGTCCACCCCCTCTGCGACCCCTCTACCCACCTCGTCCCCCTCGATGGGCCCAATCTTGCCACTGCGGACCTCCGCTCTGCTCCTGCTCGTTCCACTGTAGTTGCCCTGCTCCTGCCCAATTCGTTGCCATCCTCCCATGTATTGCTACCAGCCCCTCCTCCTCCTCTTCTCCCTCCCTGCTGTGGGGGAGCACGGCTACTGTTGCAGCGACCTTCACCAGTTTCGTTTGTACTAACTTTGCCTCGTCTGCCAATCTTTTTTGCGCTATCTCCTTTTCCCTCTCCTTTATTCGTTTACAGTGGTGCACTATTATGCTCTGTATTTCGGGCCACCCTTTTGCTTCAATACCTGCAATTTTGTCAAGTGCCTTTTGTACCTCTTTAGGGAGCCCTCTCTTTATTATAAAGTAAAATAATGAGGTTGACTGATACCAGGGCGTGCCTGTTTCCGCTCTCCACATCTCCTGGACCCGAAAAATGTAATCCATAGCATCTTCCCCATCATTCATCGTACATTGCATGACTGACTGCAAATCTGGGGTGTCTGGGAATGTCTCTCTTAATGCGTCCCACACCCTCGCACGTACTGTGTTAAAAGAGGCCCCATCATGGCGATCGCAGTCTAATGTTACTCCCGGGAAGCCAGCCTTTATGCATACTCTGTCAGCTTGATCCCCTACTGCTGATACTAGCAGACCTTTCACATCACCTATTGCTAGAGGTACCCCGGCTGTGTGTTTCTCAAATGCATATATCCACTTGCTTGCCCCTCCTGATAGCGGTGGTAATAGCTTTAACAGATTGGCCTTATCCATCTGAGCCCAGGGTATGTAATTCGGCCTCCCTCCTCCCCTGTGTATTAGTGGGAGTTGTAACTTCCCCTTTGTTGTCTTATCTGTACTCACCTTCATTCCGTTCTTTCCTAGTGGCGCCATTTTCCCCAACCTATTCCTTAGTCGTCCTGTCCACTCTTCTTCCATGGTTCTCCCTGAACATGCGCCATCCACCCCCTCACTTCCTCCTCCCATTGCCATGCTTAATCTTTCACTTTCCTCTAAGTCCTCTTCTATATCACACAATAGCTTCTCTCTACCTCCTGTGGTACTTATCTCATCGTCAGTACGCTCCTCCATCTCCTCCAGTTCAATTATTCGGGCTGGTTCTTCTTGTATCCTGAACAATATCTCCCCCTTCTTCCACCCTTCCCCAATGGTTTTATCATGACTCTGTGCTCTTGATGTCAGCTCTGACCTAGCAGCATGAGTCCGAGTCTGTTCACATATGCTTTTTATCCTCGAGAGCTTGTCTTTTGCTACAGAGAGCTTAGACTCTAGGTCTTCTGTTAGTTTCTCTATGTTCACTATTGGTGTGCTTACCTGGTCGCGCTCTCTATGACTCTCATACGGTGGGAGTGCTGTTGGCCCTCGAGCTGTAATTACTGTTGTCGGGGTACATATGTTGGGTCACTGTATCCTTCTGCGGGCACTGGCTTATTTAGTATTGGGTACAACCTAGTTACCTCTACTGGTGACTCCCCTTCTGGCAACACCTTGTCGTCTTTTGGTATCAGCAATGGATTGTCAGTGGTAGATGGCAGATCAGTACCTAACTCCCTTTTCTTGGGCGGGGGTACTTCTTCAAACAATCTCCATAGATCTAATATTTCTCTCCTATTATGTAACTGCTTCCCTTGTATTTTAAACAAATGCAGGTAGCTACCATATCTAGGACACTCTTGTCAACCGATCCCCCTTCTGGCCATATTTGGGGTAACCCTTCCCCCTTTAGCTCTGTAATCCACTGGTCGTGATATTTCTTAATACGTTCAGCATACCCAGGCAGATTCTTACAAATATGGGCTAATGGTGTCTCTGCCCCCATCGTTTGTGGTTGCTCGATACAGATGTATATATATGTATATACATATATATATATATATATATAGATGTATCACCAGATATATCTAAGTATTTGTGTATCCCTGCGTGTGGGGACCTGCGTTTGTTTCCGCCACCTGGGAAATATATGAATGGCCGTGCACAGCCTCTATTCCGTATAATTTAGGGGGCACATACAAAAGCAAACCACACTTCGTACACCACCAATATCTTCAGCACATTTATCCCAAAAAAAAGTCACTTTACTGCATTGCGCTCTTCCTCGTAAAATTTCTTCTGGTCACACTTACCATGACCACACCATAATTATGCACTTTTGACCACTTTTACACATTCATCTTGACAAATATGTTCTGACACATGTGATGCGTACACACCAATAGGCAACACTCTATTCACAGCTCAATTTGTAATCCCTTTCCTCCCTTGCTAGCTGTCCCTTTCTTTCTTAATCTGATATGAATTCGTCTTGTAGTTTTGATATAAACTCGTCTTTTTACTTAGGTTATATTCCTTCTTCTTTTTTTTTTTGGTACTAACCCTGTTTTTTTCCCCATTAACCCAGAGAGAAGAATAGAAAGAATAGCAGTCACTAATGTATTCACCGTATCTTCCTTTACCAGACACCTTTATCTCATTTTCCACTTCTTCATATATTCCCAGTACTAGTCAAGATAGCACTATGCGGCGCCGCTTTCTACCCCCTCGCGGAGCTAGGTTCCCGTCTCTTTATCTCTTTTCACATCTTGATCCTAATGGCCATATGCAAAGAAAAAGTAAAGAAAGCCTAGAGTGGTTCCTAGTAGTCCCAAAGTGTCCCCTTTCAAACAACCTCATTCCCTGTCCTGTTTTCCTCCCCTGCTCCCTTTATGGTCGCTCGCACTTAATACTCACGTGCCCGTCTTGAACCGAGAGTCTCCGAACTGGGTCCGTCCAGGCAGTGTTGCGGTACGCTCAACGGTCAGCCCCGGCTCTGGCGAGCGGTACTCAAAGGGGATTTTTCAACCGGGATCCCGTACCCTCTCTCTGTTGAGTGCGCACTTCTGAGCGTACCGGTCGCCGTTGGCGGGCAGCCTTCCGGAGCCGGCGCACCGTGTGTATCCCTTTTCGACCGGAGATTTTCGTGCCAAAAGGGACGGTAGGGATATATATTAAGGAAAAATAATCACGCTTTCGGGGTCACCACTGAAGGCGAGCGTCCCCCGATAGCACGATCCTCCCCACAATGAGAGACAATAATGGACTCTCCCAAGATGGGAATAAGGCTAAGACAAAGTGCGGGTGAGCTTAATGGGAGTTTATATAAGTCAGAATAGGGCATGCAAAGGACTCTGCAAACTCTGAGAGCGCTCTGTCTGACAATAGCAAAGACAGGCGTATATATTTACAAAATGCGTCATAAGAACCTACACACTATAGGGGGCACAAGTTCGTGGGGATTGGGTGGCAACGACTAACTATAGGTGCAGCTGTGATGTGGTTTGCCGTGGTTGGTGGACGTCACTGGTTACCCTCGTGGGCCAGGCCGGGCAGGTCAGCTGGGCTCATCCGGGCGGTGTTGTTGTGCCAGCCGTGACCAGTGTCAGTGATGAACGTCTTTCTTGGCTTTCTGCCCTAAGGCCACGCACACTGCATTCATTCAATATTGCAATATCATCTTCCCCGGTAAATCTTCCAATAGGTTATTCTACAGGTTAATACAACACAGAAGGAATGCACCTAGAGTGGGGTCTTTTGGTGATACATCAATACATGGTTACCATCGTACTGTTGACCGGGTATCATAGGTCACAAGGTTGGGTCTCAGGGCAAGGGGCGAGCTGTCCAAGTTATCATGTCTCGTTAGAAGTCATTATGAATGTATTCCTACAGTGTTGCTATAATATTGGCTGTCCTAATTTTACACGGGCCATTAACCTGGGGCGAGCTGGTGGGTCGTGGAGCCTAAGAAAGGGTACCTTCGGGCCTGCGTTTATGGCCGGGGTTTACTGCTGGGTTGTAAATAATTCAGGTGGCTGGCCGCGGCCCTGGGAGCTGCGGGGGAACGTGAATGCTTGAAGCGGCTCCAGCCGAATTGGGGGAGGTGAGGCAGAGCAGCATAGGCCTCTGCTTTCCGTCTGGCAGGCTTCAATGGGGAGGAAGGGGGAATGGCCTTGGATATGCCCACAATAGTATTTTCCTTGTGTGTTGCAGATTATGTGAAAGAGACAAAAACATTCATATAATGTACAATACTCATTGATTCTTTTCAAAGCTTATGTTTTCTATATTGTTAGTGCCTTTACATGGCCATTTCAAATGTGTTACCTATACCCATTTTGCAATTGATATCTATATGTTAAGTATTTAACAACCACAACATCTTGTTACATTTCTATACATGCACGGTAAGCGAGGTAGTAGTGAGGTTGGTGGAGCACGCAGGAATAACTGGCCAATGAGACTGATGGCAGTGACACACGGTGAGCTTGGACATTCAAATACATTTTGTGCATTTTCGTGCACACTTTACATGAGCTCCCAATGTGGTTGCACTTGTCTTCCTATGCACTCTAGCAGCATTAGTTCATTTATGGCATGGGACCTTGGGGTGCATTCATATTGGTGAAACATATAACATGAAAACCCCTGGACACTTTTACCATTTGCGCATAGCTACGAGGATGTGGGTACTTCAACCAGAATGCCATATAAACACACATTCTGCCATCTTCCTGGAGGTTACATGTTTTAATCAAAAAGGTCCTAAAGAGAAGAGTTTCATCACAGGCAGTTTGCATATTAATATTTGGGGTCTCTACTTTTGTCGGGGGACCATTTTACAATTCTTTTCCACCCTGGCCCTGCTGGCAGGGTCATGCTGAGGGCAGTGATACACTGCGGAAGGTGAATGTTACAGTGTTTGCATCTAGCACTAGCTCATGTCCGTCTGTTCGTGGGAACGGGCTCTCAGCGGATCTGCCAGGGAGCTGCGGCCGCGGGGACAAGTGAGACTCTCCAAGGGTGGGGGCCGCGCTGCGGTGCACAGGGCTCATGCCATTTTGATTTCACAAAATGGTTTCCAGGGCCTAGCTTAATACAGCATGTTTGGTCAATGTCTTCAGCCAGTGGTCCACCCGCCACCTGGGACCTGGTGGCAGGGGGAACCCCTGACGAGCCATGGACTTCACAAGGGGTAGAGGGTGCAGGGGAGGGGGGTCTCTTGGACCAATCCTCCCATACATTTCCCCCCTTTCGTTACTTAAGTAACAAATACTGTAACTCCCTCAACCTCTTGCGTTCTTCTTCTTCAGCTACAGCCTCATCCCATGCAGGGGTGCCTTTTATGGGCATCCATGCCCTGCACACTCCTTGCAGGCTTTCTCCCCTTCTAGCATACTCGTCCGGGGTGCAGGTCAGATATATACAACCTTCATCTTCTTCCAAATCCACCCACACCTCCTCATACCATTCAAGTTCACGGGGCTCTTTAATGGTAGTGTGCCATAGCCTGTCTACTACATCTCCGCTGTGGTACATGGGCACCATTTGGAATCTTGGTGTGTTTTCTGCTCCTGTTTGTACCTCTACTTCCTGCATATGTTGTATCGTACCGCGACCGTTGCCCATTGTCACCATCATTATTGCACCGTTTGGTACTGCGCTTGCACAACATCGAAGGCCCACCTGGCACATACAAAAAATAAAAAGGAGGAACACTACTGCCGGCATCAAAAATGTAACAGTCATTCCCAGCCATGATGGGACCCAGGAGAAGATGTTGTCGAACCACATGCTTGCTTCTGCTCCACCTTCCATTTTCATTCTTTCTCCTAGGTTATGTACGGCTTCAATCACGTGGGTTAAGGAAACATTATCTGCATCTTCGGAAGGTACGAAAGTGCAGCAGGCACTTCCAATTTTTCGGCAAACACCTCCGTCCATCGCTGTTAACAGGTCTAAGACATACCTATTTTGCATGGTCATTAGCCGCAGTGCTCGCAGTTCCACTTTTATTACGTTAAATCATTCTTCAGTGTCATTTGCCAGCTGGATCAGCTCCCATCGTGTAATTTGGAGCCTTTTTGCATTTGCCTGTGCCTGGATGCTGGGGATGAGTGAGGCGAAGAAAGTCTCTGCAGAGCTGAATAATCGGTATCTGTCCGGGATCTGCGCCAGTAGCTCTGAAGATGCTTTTGATATGTAGTTCGACGACCGTCTATTTCGTGACAGCATCTCTCCCTTATTACCGGAAGACAGGACATATACTTGTGATTCTGTAGTTGGTTGGGCCTCATTCTGCTGAGGAGTCTCTCGCATTTTCCTGCTCCCATCAATGTGGCTTTCCGGTATCACCATTAGTGCAGAGTGTAGGGTGGCCAATGAGCAGCTGCCACTCCAGGATTGTGGGAGGTGCAGGTATGCCTGGTTGCCACATACCCAATAAGTGTCCATGAGGGCCGCTGTTCCTCTTCTCATATCCGGGATTGTGAGGGTCTTGTTGCAATTTTTGTTTACCCCCATGATATTTTTGCCCTCTCCCTTGAAACACAGTTCATAGATTATTTCTTTCTGTAACTTGAAGGGCTTTTCAATGGCAGTCACCCAGGTCAATTTTGAGATGTGCTCCTTCCATACTTGTGTGCATGTTTTCTCTATCCACTGCAGTTTCTCTGGTGCCACACCTCGCAGCGCTTCAGCTTTGCACATTATTTCTTCATCTTTCCACTTACTTTCTGAAAATAATGTCCCTTGTATTATAAAAAATGGTTCTTCCAAACATATCACTCCTTCCGCTTTCGGGTAGCAGGTCTTCTCATTCTGCAGCATTTTAAAAGTTACCTCGTGTGCCTGGAAGGTGTTCTTAATTCTGCACAACGTGAGATGAAGGAGACATTGGGCATCCACAATAGGAAACTCTTTTGGTAGCAGTACTTTGGGTGTACCTGAAGCATGGGGAATGAGGGAGCAGACCTAACAACTCTCATTTGTTGTTTGCTTAGCAGTTGCACTCATGTCTGCATACCATTTATTTGTCTGGTGGGGGTGTCGTGGGTCTTCCATTTTGTCGAGTCCCAACCCGTAATACTCGTCGTATTTTCTCCTTCCCACCTCCCTTTTCCTTCACCTTACTATTCCTAAGATGTCTCCCAGCTCCAAGAGCGAGGAACAGTGTAGGCCCCCCTTTCTCCCCTCCGCCCCCCTTTTCCCATTCATCATATAATGCTGTGTATCCCACCGCCATCTCTTCATTCTCTTTCTTTATTTTATCAGGTAGTGTGTTCTTTATTGTGGGGGTGGTTACATGTGTGGGCACGCTCGTGGGGGTGTTGTACATCCATGATATTACAGAGGGGTTGCGATCATTTAAACTGCGGGCATTGTAATCGGAGGCATTTGGCGGGGAAGTTGTGCTATTTTGCATTTTATCCTGTATTCTTTCACTTGGCGGGGTAACAACATTGGACGGTTTTGTGTAATATCCCCATACAAGCTTAGATCCGTCCCATCTCAAAAAATCACCTTCTTTAGTATCCGCAGCTGTAGTTTGATTTGTTACATTAATCTCGTTATTCCCTCCCCCCTCGTTCATCTCGATAGAGATGAACGCTATAAACCAATAAGTAACCAAGCCAAACAGTATTGTAAAAAATAATGTAATGCATACAGACAACTCACACTCATACGAATATCTACATCTTTCAGCTAAAAGTTCTCTATATCTAATCAATCTATTTGTTGCAGGCTGCCCGTTTGTTGCCATGGGAGTTCCTGTTTGAGATATAAAAGTGCATTGAGAGCGTGCATGTAAACATTTTTGTTGGCACTGTATGTACCAGGAGGTCATAAAAGGGAGATGGGTGGGGGGGGTTAGGGTTTGCACAGAGAAGGGAGCAGACAATACATATTTTTTACACCGTTATTTTCACTTGAACACATTTTTTTATTTTTTTTCATTTATCTCAATCTATCCATCTCAATCTCAGTTTTATCTATTAGTTACACTCCTCCATTCATTTGTTCACGTTCACTCATCATTTTCATTACTTTTGTTTGCTGTTGTCTGTGCCTCCCCATCCACCTCTTCCTGTACACTATTATATGCCTTTCGCACATCTGTCAAATGTATCCAATATTTGAGCCCTTTTACCTTTACAGCTGTGGGTGTGCAAAATACTACTTCATACGGCCCATGGAACCTTGGGGCATTCCACCGGCGCACAAAGCTCCGGACATACATGAACTCTCCTGGCATTAATTGTACTTGTGTTTCAGGTTCCACAAACGACACCGTTGTGTTCCCTTCTTCCCTTGTAAATGGTGGTGAGAGCTGCCTTGATATTGCACGCGCCGCCCTAGTTATCTTCTTCAGGTACTCTGTAAATTCATCTCCTAATATTGTAGCGCTTCTGTGTGCATCTGAGTGTTGGCGCAGTGGGGAATGTGCTGTGTGCATCTGTCTCCCTGTCACAATTTCGAGCGGGGACAGATGGTGATCCTTGCTCGGCTGATTCCTCAGCTCAAACAGTGCAAGAGGTAAGCAGTAGATCCAGTTTTTCTTCAACGAAAAACACAGTTTAGACAATCTCCCTTTTAACAGACCGTTCATCTTTTCGACAATGCCGTTACTTGGAGGATGATAAATCGAGCACAGTTTATGCTTTATTCCCAATAACGCAGTCACTTCTTTGAAGAGCTCGTTCACAAAATGAGTGCCGTTGTCTGAACGAATTACGTCGCAAATTGCCCAGCACGGGAACACTTCCCTTACTAGGAACTTTGCAGCACTCTTAGCATCAGGTCGCGCACATGGACCCGCTTCCACCCACCTCGAAAATGGACATACAACCACTATCATGTAGCATGCCCCATTACACCTCTCCCCCATGTCTGCATATTCAATGTGCAGTTCTCTGAAGGGCCCTGTTGGTTTTGGAATTGTCCCCCTGAGTGTCCGTAGGGTCATCCCAGAGTTATATATTTGGCACGTTGTGCACTCTATTGTCAATCTAGATATGTGTTCCTGGAGACATGGCACGAACCAATCTTCCTGTCTCTCTGCTGCAATGTGTTGTTTAGTATTATGCGCTGGAAAGTGTAATTGCTGGAATGCTATTTCTAACAGTTTGATGGGCATTACTACTTTTCCTGAGTTATTTTGGCGCAACAATAAGTCTGTTGCCGATTGGCTGCACCCCCTTTTTTCCCACACCATTTTTTCGTCACAACTAGCACCCTCCTGTAGCTCTAGTATTTGTAATATGGGCATGGCATTGTATCCTTCTGGAAGCTCTTCGTTCGTTTGGCGCTGCAATAGGAACTCGCCTGTTCCATGTTTTTCAAAATACGAAGCCTCCTTGTCAGCAGTGTCTGCTGCCGCGTTCCCCAAAGACACAACATCGGTGTTGGACGTATGTGCTTGGCACTAAACTATTGTTACTACTGTTGGATCTTTTAGGGCCTCAATCAATTCCTTCAACAGTTCAGCATGTTGCACTGGGGTCCCATCTGCCCTTCGAAACCCTCTCCGTCCCCACCGGGCTAGACCTCCGTTTACGGTTGTCGTCATGTAGGCTGAAACTGTGTATATTGTTACTGCACATCCTTTAGCTGCATGTAATGCTTCTATTAGGGCGATAAGTTCTGCTGCTTGGGCTGAGAAATGGGATGGAAGGCGATATTGTACTAGTACTTCATACTCACCTTCTTCTAGCCTCACTACTGCTAGTCCCACATGTTTCTCTCCTGTGTCCATGTCAATTGACGCTGACCCATCCACAAAGTACACCTCTCCCTCGCTCAGGGCATTTTCACACACCGCCGTGCCCTCCCCCGTTTCCCCTGTGTATGTTGCACAATTGTGTTCTTGCATGTCCTCTAGTGTGCATGGTTCTGTGATGAATGTTGCTGGGTTTACTGTCCTGCACCTTACCACGTGAATGTTGGCGCTAGACAATATTATCTCATAGGCAGTTGCTCGCTGTGTGGGCAGTGTGCTTTTTGATTTTTCAAGTATTGCAAATAATGAGTGTTCCACAAACAACGTGACAGGGCACCCCATTACTATTGTGGCGCTTTTCTCAAAGGCAAACGCGGCGGCGGCGAGAGACTGCTCGCACGCGAAGTGGCCTTGCATCACTGCATCTAATGTGCCACTATAGTAAGCCAATGGTTTGTGTCCTAGAGAAGTCTTTTGTGTCAGTACAGCTGTCATAAGAGTTCCCTTGCAATGTGAGAACAGGTAAAATATGCGCTCATAATCAGGATTGGCGAGTACTGGAGCACTCGAGATCAGCTCTTTTAGCGACCCAAACGAGTCACTCATTTCTTTTGACCACTCTATTTTCCTGTTCTCTTGCTGGGCCTCTTTGAGTGCTTGCAGTAATGGCCTGGTGTAGGCTGCATAATCTAGTATCCATGCTCTACAATAGTTACACATTCCCAAGAAATTCTGCATCTCCTTCACTGTGGTCGGTTCTCTCACTGACCTTATTGCTTATACTCTGTCAGGTATTATTCTCTTCCTGCCTTTTGATATCAGCTGTCCCAGGTACAGCACTTCTGACTGACAGTATTGTAGCTTCCCCTTGTCCACCTTGTACCCTTTATTCGCTAGCAGTGTCAAGAGGGTGACTGAGTCTCTTCTGCACGTCTCTTCACTCTGTGCGCAGACGAGCAAATCGTCTACGTACTGAATGATCATGCTTTCAACTGATAAATTACCCAGGTCTTCGTGTAGTATGCGGTTGAATATGCTTGGACTTTCACAGTACCCCTGAGGTAGCCTGCAATGCTCGTATCTCTTCCCCCCTAGTGTGAATGCTGTCAAGTATCTGCTTTCTTCTGCCAAGGGGATGGAGAAAAATGCATTTTTCAAATCAACCACTGTGAAATGTGATGCCGTTTTTGGGATGCTGCACAGTATGGATGCAGGGTTTGGGACCAAAGGAAATTATTTTTGTATGACGTCATTTAGGGGGCATAAATCTTGGATCATCCTCCAAGCCCCTCCCTTTGCTTTTTTGATCGGATAGATACATGTGATACATGGGGAGTTTGAGGGCACTATTATCCCTTGTGCTAGCAATGCATTTATTGTCTTTTTTATCCCTTCCTCAGCTTCGCGGGACAATGGGTATTGCTTCACTCGGGGCACAATTGCCCCTTGTTTGAGTTTTATTACCACTGGCGTCACTCCATGCAACAAGCCTACATCATGGGGGCCTGTTGTCCACAAATTGTTTGGCACCAGTCGCATGTCATCATCAAAAAAGGACGGTGGCGTTCCCACCACAGCCATCAGCTGGACGGGCACTTGTCTTGTTTGAATCAAAATGTCACAGGGCATTGCTATTTCCATTATTATCTCGCCATCACTCTCCGCATCAGAAAAGAGATCATCGTCAGATAAGTTTCGTAGGGCAATATCAGCATTGATGCACAATACAGTGCGCCATTCACACCCGTCTATGTCCATCCCAATTACTGCAATCCTTTTCGCTGATACCTGTACAGCATGCAGGTTTAACGATACCACTGACCCTGGTGCTATGTCTGGGCGTACTATTGGGCGGAAGATAAATTCCGCGGGTATTCTCCACTCTAACTTTTTTAGCCCGGGAACTACTTGGGCCAGTGTTTTCAAACCTTCGATGAACATTCTTTCATCCACTGGCATGCCGCGTATTTCTGATGCTGTTGCCTGAGCATGTACCACCAGCATTACGCGTAATGGGCATATTCCTGGTGTTGAGCACACTATCCCTCTTTCTGTAAATGATATTGTCATATTAAGCTTGCTAAGAAGGTCCCTTCCGAGCAAGTTTATTGGCGATTGTTCATAATACAGTAAGGGTGTCTTTACCGTTTTACTCCCCACTGTCACATCCAAATCTTCTGTGTAAGGAACTTCAACTACAGCCCCAGAGAACCCCTGCGTCTCTAACTTCTGGTTAGATAACGGAAACCGGCCCTCACGGATACATGATTTCTCGGCTCCCGAATCTACCATAAATATGAACTGCTTGTCTCCTATCTGTGCCCCTACCAATGGTTCCTCTGCTGCATCGTAGGTGGTAGATAGAACAGGACACGCAAGTGTTCTCTGTGGGCTGTCCTATGCTGGTTGTCTCATTGTCCCCCCTTGGTTGAAGACGCTTCCAGGAACTACTGACACACCACTATAGGGGGCTGGGGCTGGTGCTCCATTGGCATTTGTTGTGAAAGGGGTGCCTGGGGTGTAGTGCATATTGTCGTTGTTTTGTTGGTGATTCTGTGTTCTGTAGTGATGCGCTTGCCTTTGCTCTGGGTACCCCTGTTCTTGTTCCCTCTGTTGTCGTCTCATTGGAAGACCGTATGGGCTTCCCGGGTGAGGGTTACCATAGTGTTCCATCTCTTGAAATCCGTTGTTCGATCTATTCCTGCACTCTCTGGAAAAGTGGCCCCACCTTCCGCAGTTCCAACAGCTTCGCTGCGCACCTCTGGGACCTTGCCATCCATTTCCTCTGTTTCCCCCGTAACCTTGTCCACCCCCTCTGCGACCCCTTTACCCACCTCGTCCCCCTCGAGGGGCCCAATCTTGCCACTGCGGACCTCCGCTCTGCTCCTGCTTGTTCCACTGTAGTTGCCCTGCTCCTGCCCAATTCGTTGCCATCCTCCCCTGTATTGCTACCAGCCCCTCCTCCTCCTCTTCTCCCTCCCTGCTGTGGGGGAGCACGGCTACTGTTGCAGCGACCTTCACCAGTTTCGTTTGTACTAACTTTGCCTCGTCTGCCAATCTTTTTTGCGCTACCTCCTTTTCCCTCTCCTTTATTCGTTTACAGTGGTGCACTATTATGCTCTGTATTTCGGGCCACCCTTTTGCTTCAATACCTGCAATTTTGTCAAGTGCCTTTTGTACCTCTTTAGGGAGCCCTCTCTTTATTATAAAGTAAAATAATGAGGTTGACTGATACCAGGGCGTGCCTGTTTCCGCTCTCCACATCTCCTGGACCCGAAAAATGTAATCCATAGCATCTTCCCCATCATTCATCGTACATTGCATGACTGACTGCAAATCTGGGGTGTCTGGGAATGTCTCTCTTAATGCGTCCCACACCCTCGCACGTACTGTGTTAAAAGAGGCCCCATCATGGCGATCGCAGTCTAATGTTACTCCCGGGAAGCCAGCCTTTACCCATACTCTGTCAGCTTGATCCCCTACTGCTGATACTAGCAGACTTTTCACATCACCTATTGCTAGAGGCACCCCGGCTGTGTGTTTCTCAAATGCATATATCCACTTGCTTGCCCCTCCTGATAGCGGTGGTAATAGCTTTAACAGATTGGCCTTATCCATCTGAGCCCAGGGTATGTAATTGGGCCTCCCTCCTCCCCTGTGTATTAGTGGGAATTGTAACTTCCACTTTGTTGTCTTATCTGTACTCACCTTCATTCCGTTCTTTCCTAGTGGCGCCATTTTCCCCAACCTATTCCTTAGTCGTCCTGTCCACTCTTCTTCCATGGTTCTCCCTGAACATGCGCCATCCACCCCCTCACTTCCTCCTCCCATTGCCATGCTTAATCTTTCACTTTCCTCTAAGTCCTCTTCTATATCACACAATAGCTTATCTCTACCTCCTGTGGTACTTATCTCATCGTCAGTACGCTCCTCCATCTCCTCCAGTTCAATTATTCGGGCTGGTTCTTCTTGTATCCTGAACAATATCTCCCCCTTCTTCCACCCTTCCTCAATGGTTTTATCATGACTCTGTGCTCTTGATGTCAGCTCTGACCTAGCAGCATGAGTCCCAGTCTGTTCACATATGCTTTTTATCCTCAAGAGCTCGTCTTTTGCTACAGAGAGCCTAGACTCTAGGTCTTCTGTTAGTTTCTCTATGTTCACTATTGGTGTGCTTACCTGGTCGCGCTCTCTATGACTCTCATACGGTGGGGGTGCTGTTGGCCCTCGAGCCGTAATGACTGTTGTCGGGGTACATATGTTGGGTCGCTGTATCCTTCTGCGGGCACTGGCTTATTTAGTATTGGGTACAACCTAGTTACCTCTACTGGTGACTCCCCTTCTGGCAACACCTTGTCGTCTTTTGGTATCAGCAATGGATTGTCAGTGGTAGATGGCAGATCAGTACCTAACTCCCTTTTCTTGGGCGGGGATACTTCTTCAAACAATATCCATAGATCTAATATTTCTCTCCTATTATGTAACTGCTTCCCTTGTATTTTAAACAAATGCATGTAGCTACCATATCTAGGACTCTCTTGTCAACCGATCCCCCTTCTGGCCATATTTGGGGTAACCCTTCCCCCTTTAGCTCTGTAATCCACTGGTCGTGATATTTCTTAATACGTTCAGCATACCCAGGCAGATTCTTACAAATATGGGCTAATGGTGTCTCTGCCCCCATCGTTTGTGGTTGCTCGATACAGATGTATATATATATGTATATATATATATATTTATAGATGTATCACCAGATATATCTAAGTATTTGTGTATCCCTGCGTGTGGGGACCTGCGTTTGTTTCCGCCACCTGGGCAATATAAGAATGGCCGTGCACAGCCTCTATTCCGTATAATTTAGGGGGCACATACAAAAGTAAACCACCCTTCGTACACCACCAATATCTTCAGCACATTTATCCCAAAAAAAAAGTCACGTTACTGCATTGCGCTCTTCCTCGTAAAATTTCTTCTGGTCACACTTACCATGACCACACCATAATTATGCACTTTTGACCACTTTTACACATTCATCTTGACAAATATGTTCTGACACATGTGATGCGTACACACCAATAGGCAACACTCTATTCACAGCTCAATTTGTAATCCCTTTCCTCCCTTGCTAGCTGTCCCTTTCTTTCTTAATCTGATATGAATTTGTCTTGTAGTTTTGATATAAACTCGTCTTTTTACTTAGGTTATTTTCCTTCTTCTTCTTTTTTTTTTTTGCTACTAACCCTGTTTTTTCCCCATTAACCCAGAGAGAAGAATAGAAAGAATAGCAGTCACTAATGTATTCACCGTGTCTTCCTTTACCAGACACCTTTATCTCATTTTCCACTTCTTCATATATTCCCAGTACTAGTCAAGATAGCACTATGCGGCGCCGCTTTCTACCCCCTCGCGGAGCTAGGTTCCCGTCTCTTTATCTCTTTTCACATCTTGATCCTAATGGCCATATGCAAAGAAAAAGTAAAGAAAGCCTAGAGTGGTTCCTAGTAGTCCCAAAGTGTCCCCTTTCAAACAACCTCATTCCCTGTCCTGTTTTCCTCCCCTGCTCCCTTTATGGTCGCTCGCACTTAATACTCACGTGCCCGTCTTGAACCGAGAGTCTCCGAACTGGGTCCGTCCAGGCAGTGTTGCGGTACGCTCAACGGTCAGCCCCGGCTCTGGCGAGCGGTACTCAAAGGCTATTTTTAAACCGGGATCCCGTACCCTCTCTCTGTTGAGTGCGCACTTCTGAGCGTACCGGTCGCCGTTGGCGGGCAGCCTTCCGGAGCCGGCGCACCGTGTGTATCCCTTTTCGACCGGAGATTTTCGTGCCAAAGGGGACGGTAGGGATATATATTAAGGAAAAATAATCACGCTTTCGGGGTCACCACTGAAGGCGAGCGTCCCCCGATAGCACGATCCTCCCCACAATGAGAGACAATAATGGACTCTCCCAAGATGGGAATAAGGCTAAGACAAAGTGCGGGTGAGCTTAATGGGAGTTTATATAAGTCAGAATAGGGCATGCAAAGGACTCTGCAAACTCTGAGAGCGCTCTGTCTGACAATAGCAAAGACAGGCGTATATATTTACAAAATGCGTCATAAGAACCTACACACTATAGGGGGCACAAGTTCGTGGGGATTGGGTGGCGACGACTAACTATAGGTGCAGCTGTGATGTGGTTTGCCGTGGTTGGTGGACGTCACTGGTTACCCTCGTGGGCCGGGCCGGGCATGTCAGCTGGGCTCATCCGGGCGGTGTTGTTGTGCCAGCCGTGACCAGTGTCAGTGATGAACGTCTTTCTTGGCTTTCTGCCCTAAGGTCACGCACACCGCATTCATTCAATATTGCAATATCATCTTCCCTGGTAAATCTTCCAATAGGTTATTCTACAGGTTAATACAACACAGGAGGAATGCACCTAGAGTGGGGTCTTTTGGTGATACATCAATACATGGTTACCATCGTCCTGTTGACCGGGTATCATAGGTCACAAGGTTGGGTCTCAGGGCAAGGGGCGAGCTGTCCAAGTTATCATGTCTCGTTAGAAGTCATTATGAATGTGTTCCTACAGTGTTGCTATAATATTGGCTGTCCTAATTTTACACGGCCCATTAACCTGGGGCGAGCTGGTGGGTCGTGGAGCCTAAGAAAGGGCACCTTAGGGCCTGCGTTTATGGCCGGGGTTTACTGCTGGGTTGTAAATAATTCAGGTGGCTGGCCGCGGCCCTGGGAGCTGCGGGGGAACGTGAATGCTTGAAGCGGCTCCAGCCGAATTGGGGGAGGTGAGGGAGAGCAGCATAGGCCTCTGCTTTCCGTCTAGCAGGCTTCAATGGGGAGGAAGGGGGAATGGCCTTGGATATGCCCACAATAGTATTTTCCTTGTGTGTTGCAGATTATGTGAAAGAGGCAAAAACATTCATATAATGTACAATACTCATTTATTCTTTTCAAAGCTTATGTTTTCTATATTGTTAGTGCCTTTACATGGCCATTTCAAATGTGTTACGTATACCCATTTTGCAATTGATATCTATATGTTAAGTATTTAACAACCACAACATCTTGTTACATTTCTATACATGCACGGTAAGCGAGGTAGTAGTGAGGTTGGTGGAGCACGCAGGAATAACTGGCCAATGAGACTGATGGCCGTGACACACGGTGAGCTTGGACATTCAAATACATTTTGTGCATTTTCGTGCACACTTTACATGAGCTCCCAATGTGGTTGCACTTGTCTTCCTATGCACTCTAGCAGAATTAGTTCAGTTATGGCATGGGACCTTGGGGTGCATTCTTCTTGGTGAAACATATAACATGAAAACCCCGGGACACTTTTACCATTTGCGCATAGCTACGGGGATGGGGGTACTTCAACCAGAATGCCATATAAACACACATTCTGCCATCTTCCTGGAGGTTACATGTTTTAATTAAAAAAAGTCCTAAAGAGAAGAGTTTCATCACAGGCAGTTTGCATATTAGTATTTGGGGTCTCTACTTTTGTCGGGGGACCATTTTACAATTCTTTTCCACCCTGGCCCTGCTGGCCGGGTCATGCTGAGGGCAGTGATACACTGCAGAAGGTGAATGTTACAGTGTTTGCATCTAGCACTAGCTCATGTCCGTCTGTTCGTGGGAACGGGCTCCCAGCGGATCTGCCAGGGAGAGGCAATGGGAGGAGAAAGTGAGACTCTCCAAGGGTGGGGGCCGCACTGCGGTGCACAGGGCTCATGCCATTTTGATTTCACAAAATGGTTTCCAGGGCCTAGCTTAATACAGCATCTTTGGTCAATGTCTTCAGACAGTGGTCCACCCGCCACCTGGTCCCTGGTGGCAGGGAGGACCCCCGACGAGCCATGGACTTCACAAGGGGGAGAGGCCGCAGGGGAGGGGGGTCTCTTGGACCAATCCTCCCATACAGGGTTCCAATTGATTTTGTTTTTTGCCTGGCTTTAACACCACGCACCATTGTCATGGTTCTTCTAGAAGCAGTGGTCATCAGGAAGGACAGGGTAGTTCTCTCAGGCACTGGACGAGGAAGACGCAGAGTGGTGCACAGTTCTGTGCATCGATCCGAACTTATTGCTAAGGGATGTGTCCGACAAGCAATTGTTCAAAGACACAGAAGATACAGGGGAGTTGTTTTTTGAGATCAGTGTACCTGTCCAGATAGAGATAGAGCAAAGGAAAGTACCACAGACTATGTTCATCGTTAGAAATACATCGCCACATTGGAAGGAGTATTTGGAGAAGGTGCCGGACCATTTATGGACCAGCAATCCTCATGATGTGGGGCTGTAAAAGAGTGTTGGAGCAGTGCGGATAAAATTGAAACCTGGTGCAATACTACCACGGTTTAAGCAGTATCCCATGTCTAGAAAGGCAGTCAAAGGCATTTATGAGACCATTATGGTGTTTTTAAAGCAAGGCATAATACAACCTTTTGTGTCCCCATGTAACATGGCCATCTACCCTGTAAAGAAAGCAAAGTGGACCGGTTGGGGGATGGTCCAGGATTTGACCCCTCTCAATAATATTGTTGAGGCGGAATTCCCATTGGTACGGAATCCTGTTACTATTCTCTGTAATATCCCTACTGGGTCAACCCACTTCACTGTGATTGATTTAAAATAATATTTTTTAGATTTAAAGAATGCATTTTCCTTGGTCCCCTAGACCCTGATTCTCAGTACCTCACAGTGTTTACCTACTGTGGTCATAAATTCGAGCACACAAGGTTGCCCCAGGGTTACTGCGAATCTCTGAGTGTTTTCAACAGGGTGGTTCAAATGGATTTAGGGAATTTACATGTTTCTAGTACAGTAATTCAGTACATGAATGATTTATTAGTCTGTAGCACTTCAGCAGAGCAGTGCCAAGGAGATTCAATAACGCTCCTTACCCTGTTTGTGGAGAAGGGGTACAAAGTGGACAGAGAAAAATTGTAATACTGCCAGACAGAGTTAGTATATTTGGGGCAAGTGATATCGCCTTCAGGAACGAAGGTAATAACAGAGAGCGTCCCCACAGTCCAGAATACACCCCAACCAGTCACAGTGAAACAAATGCAGCCATTTTTGGGACTCTATAATGATTGTAGATCATGGATCTTTGACTACTCTAGTTACACAAGGCCCTTACTGTAGGGAATTATGGGTGCACAAAAAATGATGATGGGTCCGGTAGAATGGTCTGAAGAGAGGTGACCTGCTTTCGGGAATTCAAGGCTGTGTTCAGCAATGCTCCGGTCTTGGCAACCTCAAATTACAATAAACAATTTTATCTGTTTTCTCACTCAAATGGGCAAGTAATGACATCGGTCCTGGCCCAGCAAACATCACTAGGCCATAAACCTTTACCATACTATAACGGAATCCTAGACCCAGTGATGCAGTGACAGTTCCCTTGTGAACAAGTTTTAGCAGCAGCAGCTTTTGTCATTCAAAAGTCTTCAACCATTACTATGGATTGCCCAGTGACATTGTACGTGGGACATGCAGTGTTTGCAATCTTGGAAACATCCAGTTCGACTTTGATGACCCAGAGAGTTTTGAGTTATGAGGTTATCGTATCCAATGCGTCCATATATCCTGTACGGTTTCACCTAGTCAATCCCGCAACATTTGTAGCCGAGCCAGTGAAACCTGATGATATTGTCCACAATTGTGCGACGTATGAGGGAAACATGGAAGAGAGGATGTGAGGTTCTTTTTGTTGATGGGTCCTCGACAATTAATCATGACACTGCTGAGAGGCATAAGGGTGCAGCTGTTATGGGCCTTGTGAATGGGGAATACCAGCTCAGACTGAAGAAACAGTTGCCTCTGCATTACTCAGCACAAGCGGCGGAACTAGGGGCACTTATAGAGATGCTAGAAATGAGTAAGGGGAAGGCATTCACTATTTATTTTGACTCTGCATATGTAACCTCCACTGTGCATTAAGGCTTGTCAAGGTGGCAGAGAAGAGGGTTTAGGAGATCAGACAGGGCCCCTGTCCAGCGGGCTGCACTGCTGTTCAGATTAATCGAAGCCCTAAAACTATCCACAGAGGTAGGGATTGTTAAATGCACTGCGCACACTAACCATACTAACCCAATAGCGCTTGGAAATTATGCCACAGACAGGGCAGCGAAAGAAGCCACATATTTGGATTGCCAGAAAATGGAAACTTTATCCCAGCAGGTACAGTTGCCAACCCTGTACACTGCAGTCCCTTCGCTCAAATTATAGAAATACAGGGAAAAGCATCTAAGGAAGAAAGGGAGCACTAGGCAAAGAGAGGATGTGCCCTCTCATCCATGGATTTGCTGTGGTGGCAGGCGCTTACAAGGAGGTAATAATGCCTGTAGAACTGCTTCTCGTAGCTCTAAAACAACTACATTAACTGTTCTACACTTCTCTGTGACAAATCGTGGCAGAGCTCCAGAAGGGATGGTTTATACCAAACCTCCAAGAACAGGTAAGTAGATTTGTAGGGAATTGTATAGTCTGCAGATAATTTAGTCCTGGTAACATCATGAGGATCATAAGAGGAGTTTTACCTAGGCCCTCAGGGCCATTGCAAAAGCTCCACATAGACTTTATCAACATGATTTCTTTTCAAATGTAACCATTTTTGCTATTTCACTGTTGTAGTCTTCCCATTTCCCCATGGATCGATGCCCTTGTTTGCAAAGATTACTTCACTCTTGGGGATTAACCACAGGCTGTGTTCAGTGTACCACTCTCAGGCCAATAGAAGAGTGGAAAGGCTAAATTGTGTTCTTAAAATTCGATTAGCCAAGTTATGTAATGATTTTGATAAAAATTGGCACTATTGCCCACCAATCGTTCTGTTTTATTTGAGGAATAAGCCAGGGAAAGATCACCACCTTTTTAATTTTTTTTTATTTGATTTAGCTGTAAAAACAGTCTTTCAAAATTTACAAAAAAAACACGCAGAACAATACAATAATCATATATATACAGTTTACATTCTTAAAAAATTATAAAAAGTTATAACTAGGAGCATCACATATTAAAATACTGGCCTACAAAATGTTTTTAAACCAAATGCTTTCACGACCTCTTATGATTATTACACTTAACACTAGATTCAAAGATTTTACTCATTCACCTTCATCAAGGGCCTTTACAGTATTTCACTTTGCTTTTTCCAATTCTTCAAACTATCTTAAAGTATAATTCAATACATATTTTTCTTTTACTGCACATTTTCCAAGATACAAATGTCCTTACAGTCTTTCAGGTTTACTGTCTCAACAAACATTAGTATAGCTATGTTCATTTTAGCCAATTGACTATGGTACAATTTGTCCGCTAGGACCTCATGATTTGTAACACACTGTTCCTCAAACAAATGTTTAAAGAATTTACATCTCTTCTTAATTAATGCAGGACAGACAGCAATTTGTTTTAAGGTCCCAGACTGTAATGGCTCCTTACAAAATCTACAATCCCCATTCAACGTCATTCTACGCATCAGACAAACTTCATTTTAGAGACAAATATTCAATCTTATTCTCAAGTAACCAAATCTGCTTTTTGGATTCGGAAATTTCACTAGGTATTGCTCTATTTTATGTAGTTCCTTGAGAGCATAGGATTGGGTTTTAAATATCCTTAATTTTGCACATGCATTTCTGGTCTTAATCCAATCAAGGAACCATCATTTCTTTTTAGCTCTTTCTGGGTTATTTATTAAAGGCTCCTCGTCAATACCAACTTCAAACATTAATGACTGTATCTACTTTCGCCACTTGATGATTTTGTTGTTATCTGTATTTAACATAAATTTTCCCATCGTAAACATCACACCATTCCCTTCAGTAACCATAAGATACTTGCGGTAAAGACACAGCACTTTCCATAGATAAACCGCATACAGGGATACTAAACCCAATTCATGTCGTAATAGGCATATTGAGACTGTCACAGGAAAGCCACAAATAGATTTCCAAAATTCGCCTTTCATCTTGACCCATGTGGTCTTCCTCGTGATGTCTCATGTTTCAGTAGTCAAGATGGGGACAACCTTTTATTTATAAAAAATCACCGCTGGCATCACAAAAAAATTACCATATTTAGCCTGTATGATTTTTGTTTGGTGTATCCCAGTTGATAATTTTTGTTTCAAAACTCTGAAAAACGGTTTATCGCCTGAATCATTACTAAATTGGAGGCCTAGATATTTATACTCAGAAACTAATTCAATTTCTACATCCTGAATGACCCATCGGGCCTTTAGCTCTGGACCTTTTTTCTTCAGACCGAATATCATAATTTTACCTTTCGCTTGGTTTATTGCCAAGAAATTTACATTTGCATATTTAATCAAGGATGCCAATAGGTTATACAACCCTCCTGGGGTCTTAGCCAACAACACCAGGTCGTCGGCATAAAACAACCAAGGGATCGGATGACCCCCTATTCGTGGGGCATCTGCTCTACAGTTCATAAACTCATGACGCACCGCGGCCATAAAGAAATTGAAGAGAGTACTGGCCAGGATGCATCCCTGTTTAAGTCCTCTGAATGTTGAAATTGGATCTGACAAAGTTCCATCAGAGGGTATCCTGATTTGTACAGTTGTTTTCGAGTGCAGTTCCTTTATCCAGAATATTAAATATTCAGGGCAATTTGCCTCCCACAATTTCTTTATCAACAATTTCCTGCACACCGAATCAAACGCCGCCTGGAAATCAATAATGGCAAGGTAAATTATTTGACCTTTTCGCTGTTCTTGGCTTTTAATGATTTCCAGGATGTGTAAATTAATAGTCTATCATTATCTCCTTTTTTGTAGTTAGGTATTGTAATCGCTTTTCTCCAAGAAGAAGGTATACAACGAGTTCTCACTATTTTCATAAAGATGCATAAGAAAATTTTGGCCCAGGCCATGGGGTGTTTTTTTATCATAAAATTGGACCTGGAGCACGAGAAGTTGATAATTTTGATATTTGAAACAATATATCATCCAGGTCAAAAGTCAAATCCTTTGCTTGTCTTCCATTTATGAATGTTTTGACCTCTTCTAAATTAATGTCCGCATACAGGGACTTATAGAAGGAGGCACATACTTCTTCAGGAATAGGATTCAACTGATGGATTGTTTGTACTCTAGTCTGTCTAAAGTTCAACAGAGACCATATCTTGGCTGAATTCTTGGAGTTTAATTTCTCTAGCATATTTTCTGCATCTTGTTGGTACAACAGGGCATGTTTAGATTTCAACCAATTTTTATACTTACATTTCAAGGATTTAAGGTTGGAACCCCTATCAGGATGGTTCAAATGCATCACCTGCCTTTTATCTTTTCGATATTGTGCTTTCCGTAATGAGACATCAAAATCATATGAATGCAAGATCTCATTACCATTTGTTTTTGAGTTATTTCTCTTCACTGCAAATATCTGCATTTCTTCCACATAAGAGCGAGCGTTTGCATTACTCCCACACACTCTATCATTTTCACTCCTTACCAGATTACACTTTAGCATATATAATGATTGAGGGCACCACTTAAATCTATTTAACGCATTATTCAAAGTCAGATTAGTTGCCAGAGATTTTTTGTGTCGTTTCTCATGAAAATTCCATGACCAGTACATGGTTTGAATATTATGGTCGCTTATTTGTTGGGGTAAGATGGAGAACTCTGTTATATTATTAAACAGATACTCATCAACAAATGTATAGTCAATCATGGCCGTTTGAGCGCCACGATACCAGGTGATATGTTGTGGAATGTCCCCTCCTTTAGCACCATTAAGTTTGACTAGATGATGCTCATCCATTATGGAATTCCATCTCAATGCTGCTGTAGATAAAGATTTACCTCTTTGAGTATGACAGGTTATGTTCAAATCACCAGTGATGATTTTATGATCACAGGTCGGATCCAAAAGGTCATGTTCAAAAGGACCTCTAATGCAGCAAAAAAATCATCATCTGATATTGCTGCATGGTTCCAGTAAATATTTATTAATCCTATGATCTTGCAATCAATTTTTATCCTCACCATTTGAAGGAAACTATTGGGGGAAGACCAAGGCTCTAGATGAATGTTTGGAGATATTTTTATGGCTACCATAAGGCCTGCCATTGGTCAATCCTTAACCGGTACAATAGCCGGCACTAGGGCTATAATATGATTGTCCCAGACCGGAGTGGTAGCCAACCATATCTCCTGGAAAGCCAATATATTGAATTTTCCCAAAATGCAATTTTTAGTTTTCGTCAAATGTTTAAAGCCACTCGTGTTCCATGAGGCTAAGGAGAGGGAAACTGACTGCTGCACTAGTTAATTTTTACAAGGTCTCATATCTCTGTCATCATATCGTCTTTCATTTTCATTTGATGAGCTTAATTGTCGGTTCATGGACTGGTTCTTCGAATTTGTGTTGGATTTGGACTGATATTGATTCCTCATCATAGATATATGAGGTGGATCCACCTCAGAATTATTTAACAGTTGAAACCTCAGTTCATACAGATCCATTCTTGCCTACCATAATGCATTTTTAACAAAACCTGATTTCATCCACAACTTTACTACTGATAAATCAGTTTGATGCAAGAACTCAATCTGATCAATGTCTGCCGAACATATTCCTTCCAAGGCTGGTACATCTACAAAAATATTCCTAACTGATTGTCTATTGAGATCAAAGGAATGGAACGGATGCGAGCGGCACTGCAAAATTAAATGGTGTGATAACACAGGTTTCAGCGGGTTTCGCTGAGCCCCTCTTAGAGCACGGTTCATTTTTAGATCTCTTTGATATAGCGATTTATTTGTATAGGCCATTGGGGCAAGTTGACCAGAATCACTTCTCTCAAAAGTGTCCACTATATTAGGTTTATTTTCCATTGAGACAATTTTCTGTAGTGATTTCTCAATTTCATCTTTCCATTCCTTCATGATTAATGTGTCCACACCTGGCAATTTTGCAGGCTCTGCTGGCAAATGTACATTAGTGGACTTCAGTTCTTGAGGGCCCACTATATTTAAAGAAGAGGACCCCTCAGGCTCAATATCATTCTCTGGAGGTACTGAAACAGCAGACATCTGTTTGGTATCAAGTGCTTTGCTCTGATTACTCAATAATACAAGGCTATCTAGAGGTTCATATACCAAAGACGCTGTTTTGGCCAATTTGGTTGATTTGCTTTAAACAACAGCACATCACGATATTTGTTGGCAATAGCTTTCTGCACCAACGTTCTAGCCGATGTAGGTTTTGATAGTGCATGTTTGAACTGTCTATTTCCATAGATATTAGAATTTGGAATAGATTTAACATTTTTTGATTTTTTTCGTGGCCTTCATTATCAGTATTTGTGCATTCTTGCTTTTCTTATGAAATATGAGGTAGGTAGCACCTTTATTACATGCCACAGTTTCCACTACAATTTCAACATCCTGACTTTGTTGGCCATTTCCATTAGAGGAAGTGGTCGGAAATTCCATATTCTTCGTTTTTGCCTTCCTTTTTGTAGAACATTGCAGACCAGGCACAAATTTTTCCTCCAAATCTTTTTTTGCCTTGTCTACGGGTATAATGACACCCTTTGTAACCCCCTGCACTTTTTCAATTACCTTATCAACTGTCTCTGTCTTGTTATTCACAGATATTTTTTTCTTGCCTGCATCATGCTGCAGGACCAATTGTTGATTCTGAGAGCAATCAATTAATAATACATCAGACTTATCAACTTGCATTTTCCCCTGTATCTCTGTAACATTTTTCTTCACATTTAAATCATCATCACTTTGATTTTTGCCGCAACTACAGGGCGGGTTAACCTTATTTTGATTCTGTAACAATTTGACTAGTAACATATGTTGCTCATTCATTTTAGTGTCCAAGGAATCATACAATCGTGTTAGCGAAAATAACGCTGCATTCATTGTTTGAAGAGAGGTCTCAACACCTATAATAAAAGTCCCCTGGGACGGCATACTTTTTATACCCGGAGTATATTGGTTACGACGTGGAGTTGGTTGCGTAAAGGAGCAAGATAAAACAGATGACTCATTTGCCGATGGAGAGAACATCATAGGCGATTTAGATAGATAATGAGTGCTCTGACCATTTTCACACTCTTGATTAGTCACCTTCCTGTTACTATGGGGACTCGCATCACAACCATCACCATTGTTATTTGAATTTTCCGCAATTGGTGTTACAATTTCCACAGCTATATTAGGATGTTCAATTTCGACCACACTCTCATCCTGTTTATTTGACATAGACTCCATCATTAGATTTGAAGGTTTTGCCATATGTACAACTTCATTCAGCCCCCCTCTTATTCCCAATTGCTCTTTAATAAGTGTAAGCGCACCAGCAGCAATTAGAGAGTCTGGCGGGGTATTTATTAAATCAACCACCACCCCATCCTTCCCCTGTTTGTCTAAGTGTTCACTGCATACCCCATTGGTAGAATGGTTTGATTTTAATTGAAGAACAAAATGTTCTTATATCAGCAAGGGGGGAGCAGGAGCGTATGTTTGAGGCGGATTTACACGTGCGTACTAACTGGATGGAGCGCGAGGAAGATTTCGGGGTCTGGATTGCCTCTGCCACACAAGCCTTTATTTTATCTTGAGCCGGCATTCCTGTTTTTAACGTTAACACCATGATGGAAACACTGAGGATTGCTGTTTTTGTTTAACAAAATCACTACGGCAGCTCCACTCATCTGACAACGAGTCAAAATCTCTTCTTAGCAAAACAAAACGTATTTCAAGAGACAACACTTTCACATGCGTGTTCAGCAGACGTATATAGACACAGTTATAAACAACCCTTACTTAACTAAGATTACCCCTTAGAGGGTGGGTGAGTGATTAAAGATTTTGGGCCTCATTACACGGTAGGCGGTGAGCCATGGCGCTATTAGCGCCATGGCTCATGCCGGTAAAATACCGGCACCGCCTTGGCGGAAAGGGGATTTTCCGCCCCATCCCAAGGTTGGAGGGGCGGTAAATCCCCCTTCCGCCATTGCCCTTCCCCATTCCCATTTCTGCCCCATAGGGCTCAATGGGAATGGGGAAGGCGCTAATTACGGCACCGCAATTTAGCGGTGCCGTAATTAGCTCCGAGGTCCCTTAGCGGGTTGGTATTTAACGCCTGCAAAAAGCAGGCGTTAAAACTCCAACCCGCTAAGGGACCTCGTAGTAAGGCGGCAGGGATTTACCGGTACCGGTATTTTACCGGTACCGGTAAATCCCTACCGCCTACCGTGTAATGAGGCCCTTTAACTTAATGAAATGAAGACTTGCGCAGACGTAAGTGCACGCAAGCAAACAAATGCTTAGAGAAAAAAGAAAAACACACTGTAGCAATAAAGCAAATGAAATAATTCACCATACAAACTTCCACTTCTAAGCTTATTCAATTTCCCCTATTGGAAACACCAGGCAATTTAGGCATACAAGTAAATGAACATGTCAAAACACAACACCATCACCGAAGCAGCCAACAGCTAACAGTACTTTCTTGTACTTCCATGTGTGCGCGCGGGTGCACTGCACACACTGTTTTTGAAGTTGGGGGAGTGGGGTCAAGGGCGGGATTTGGGACACAGGCCCAATCAATTGAAAGATCACAGAAGAGAGTCAGGCAGCTTCCGTGTAGCTGCAATGGAGGTCCGCTCCGCGATAATCCTGCTGCTCAACAGAGCGCGGCAGAACGAGTCCTTGGGAACTGAAAGTCCGTAGCAGCAGAGAAGTTCAGAATACGCGTTTCCAACAGATAACAGTACTTTCTTGTACTTTCTTGTACCACCTTTGTCCTCATGAGATTGTGTCTTGGCATAGGTTAGACACACCGCTCTCACCTGCATGCACATAAATCAACTGAGGTCCTGGGTGATGAGTTTAGGGAGTATTTTGGGGCTTTAACCAAAAGTGTTAGATTTATATCTTCACAGTATCCTCATTAACACTCTACAGGAGAAAGTGGCAAGGAATCTGATGATCTACGACCAGCCACAACTGCTCCCTCGGGACCTGATCTATGTCCGCACCTTTGTCAGACACTGGAATGAGCAGAATTTCCATGGTCCACACTGGGTGATTTGCACAACTCTGTCTGCTGTGAAGGTAGAGGGCAGCAGGAACTGGGTCAACCTTAATGATGTGCGAAGGGATACCGGCACTCCTCCACTGGTACAGGAGTAGGAGCAGGCTCAAAGTTAAGTATGCCCTAGGGATTCGCAGTTCATTCCAGCAGAAAAGGGGGGAGCAACCGTAGACCAGAAACTGTTATTTTCAAGAATAAGAAGAAACTTTGGATTTAAAATGAACATGAGAATGACTGATTCTATGTTTTTCTCATTTTTCTTGTTATCATGTTCAAAGATGGCAAATAGTATGGATGTGAATGGTTTGAACTTATCTAGTATTGTAGAATTTGATCAAATATTATTGAGGTCAATAAGAATTATTGAATCTGACTTTATGGACAAGCATGGTGTAAATTTGAATTCAACAATGGATGCAAATGGTTTTGCAGCAGATAATGTATGGTATAGCCTTATAAGAGTGGGTAGAGAGAGATCTGTAGGATTTTGCTACTCATGCTCTCTCATCCCCCAAGCTTCTGGTGTCCCTAGAGTGTTTATCCCAGACGAGATAGAGCGAGCGGAGGCACTGTGTCTAGTGCATCTAGATCTGTGCAGAGTCTGAGGGCAGTTTCAAGAGTAATCAGTCACAGCATCTTGACGAAGGATGATCATTTTAGCATTCCAACAGCTTAAGAGTGCGATGAAATTACGTTCATTTCTTTTTTGATGTGCTTTGAATATTTAAAATGTTTGCAACACAAAGATTAGTTGTTTCTATGTGCTCTATGATGAATTATGATGAATTTCTAATTCCAGTGGCAGTTCCTAATGCTACACTACAGCACCTTGCGTTGCCATGCAGTCACCACGGGCTGTCCACCAGTGACAGCCCCTTACACCATCTATCAGTGCCCCAGTGCCAGTGCCTCACAATATCCACCCGTGGCAGATCCTCACACTGTCTGGGGCTGAAGCCCATTACTGTACCTGCATGTTAATCACAGGTGTTCAACCCACTGAGCTACCTAATGCCAAAGATCGTTGAAGGTGTACTATAAACATGGCACCAGAGAGACCTTTACCTGAAAATGCACTCCTTTAAATACTTTATTCCAAAATGTCTTGCACGAAATGCCCCCTCATCTGCATTACCAACCCCCTTCTTTCACTCCACCCATGTTCACCCCCTTTTCACCTGCCTCACAACTTTCCTGCAGCTTTTGGGTCCCCTCAATATTTTCAGCAAAATTATTCCTCTGGAAGGACCCCTCCTTTGCTGCACGTGTAATACCAAACTGGCCTCACAAGAAGAGGAAAGTGGCAAGTGCTCATAAGCACTACCTAAAGCAATTAGAACAAGCAACACTGACGAACGATAGGAATGAGTGAAGAGAAGCAGAGGGTGCTGGCACAGAGCTGGAGTCCGAGGAGGAAGAGGAGGCTGTGAGAGTACACCAGAGAGCACTGAGCACTGAGGGTCCCGAGAGAGAGAAGCCCTGGTAGGATTGAGAGCAACCAAAACTGAATTGTATATTGGCAGTTGTCCAGATATATCAGGAAACTGTGACTACTGTCATGACCAACCCTGCAGCCCAACGCACCATCCCATTTACCTGACTGCTCCCTTCCACAACCCAACTTGTCTCCCAATACCATCAACCTATCTTAATTTCTGCTCATGACCAATGCCTTATACATCCTGGATTCTGTGTACACGTGTTCTTCGGACAGTGGTGTAGATCCTCATTTAGTTTCTTTCTTCATGCCAACCAGCTTAGCCTGGCTATGGATTCTTTGGTCTGCCTTCTTGGTTGTGCTTTGGATCTTCATCCCCGTTTGGCATTTTGGAATTCTGCTGCACTCCTGTTTCCCTTCATCCATTTCCTACCAACTCCTAGCATGGTCCTTTCATTCCTCTTACTCCTACAGAATCCTTGCCAGATTGTGATTGGCACTCCTCTATCATCGACTGTATGCACTGGGTCCCACCTCAGTGGTTGATGTCTGTGTGCTGTGGCGTTTGCGGACTGGACCTACTTCCATCTTTGCATTTTCCTGTACCTGTGCTGTCAATACTAAAGACTGGGACCTTCCACAATTACTTACCTATTAATCCTGCCAAAACCACTAGTAGTACCAAAACTAGTAGTGCTACTACTAGTTCTACTAATAGTAGTAACAGTACAACTACCAACATTAGTACCACTGTTACAATAAGTAGATGAACAGCTATCATTAGCAGTAATATCACCTATACTACCAGTTGTTGTACTTCTAGTAACAATAGTAGTGTTAGTACTACTATGAGCGGTAGTAGTCATGTTACCAGTAGCAGTATTATCAAAACTAGTACTACTGCCAGTAGTCATAGTAATAGCATTACCAGTAGTATTAGTTATGCCACATGTAGGGGTATTCCTAATTCTGCTGTTGTTATTAGTACTTAAACTGGTTATACTAATGAGAGTAATTCTGCTTGTAGTAGCTTTACTGACAGTAGATGCACGGCTATGAGCAGGATTTTTGGTAATCTAACTACTATCACTGATGTACATAGCTGTACTAGCAGTAATACTATGACTAATCAGAGTACTGCTACTAATACTACTGGTAGCACTACCAGTAGTAGTAGTAGTTTTGTTACCACCGGTAATACTATTTCTAACACTAGTAGTAATAGCAGCATTATTAGTACTACTAACGGCATCAGACATAGAACTACTCTTTCTTGTAGTAGTATATTATTTCTGTTAGTATTTTTATTATGATTAATATGGTAGTAGCGGCAGTAATACTCCTATTTGCAGTATTTACAATAGCAGTGTACTACTACTGAAATAGTTGGGGTGGTATGATAATGGTACTAGTTCCACTGTTAGTAGTGCTACTAGTACTAGTAATAATATCACTGCTAATAGTTCTAGTGCTCATTCTCGCAGAGGTGTTAGTAGTAGTGGTGGTAGTAATGGCAGCAGTACTCCTCACCTATGATGCCCAATGAGGCCAAAACATGTCTGGGGATGCTCGTGATCTTGTGCAGAAGGGATGTGACCTAATAGTTCTGGCTGGACTGCCCCTTTTGGGGTGGGGCCAAGCCTGATTTGCATATGGTCTTTCCCCTTCTGTAATGACTTGGCAGAGGAAGAACAATGGTCTGGTGGGCTGCCCAGAGCAATGCTAGTGGTTAAGATCCATTCTAAACCTTCCAGCCATCACCTCTTTGTTTGTGCTTTGTCACCCCGAGTCGGACAGGTATGCCCAGACGTGGGACCCGTGCCTGCTGGGCCTATAGACCCAAGCTAATCCTCACTGATAACGCCCAACAAGGTCGAAACATGTCTGGGGATGCTTGTGATCTTGTGTAGAAGGGATGTGACCTAATAACTCTGGCTGGACTGCCCCTTTTGGGGTGGGACCACGCCTGATTTGCATATGGTCTTTCCCCTTGTGTAATGACTTGGCATGCAAGGAACGATGGTCTGGAGAGTTGCCAAGGGCTGTGGCAGTGGTTTTGATTGATTCAAAACCTTCCAGCTGTCACCTTTTGGTTTTGCTATAGTACGCTAGCCACAGGGAATTATTACATTCCCAGAAGGGAGTCAGGCCTTTATCTACTGAATGCACTGCTCAGTGATGCCTGGGTGTGTCTCAAAAGCCCTTATTCTCCCTGAAGAGCAAATAAGGTAATAGGTCCCAAAGAAGCCAAACGTGGCCTTAGATTAGAAGGAGGTGTGGGCTATGTAGGAGAACTTACTCTACTACAAAAGAGCACTTTAAAAATATATATATATTGATTTATTATTTAAAAAGCAATGCATTATTGGCACAAAAATGATTACAGGATTTACCATTGATAACATGGCAGAGGACATAGGTCCTTTAAAATGGTGTGAGAGAATGTGACTTGAAGACCAGATGTTGCAGGGGAAAGTGGAATCATAAACCAGGGACAAGGACAGGACAGAATGGCATAGGAACAGGATGGTGGAGAAAGTGCTGAATTAAGAATGGAAAAGTGCTTAGCATTGTCCATGAAGGGTAGGATGAGAGAAAAACACAGTGATGCAGTAACGTAGAGAACTAGGAAACAGGTTTTTCAGAAAGAAGGAGAGCTTTGAGGTTGGGTTTAAATAGTGGTAGAGTTGGAGTAGTACAGAGCAGGAGAAGCAGAGCATTCCAGAGTAGAGGGGCAAGCAGAGAGCGAGAGAGTGGAAACGAGAGGGAGGACATGGGTCTCGAGTGGTGGAAAGGAGGTCAGCTGAGGATGATATTAACAAGCAAAAAGGAGAGTATGGAGTGAGATGAGCAGATAGGTAGAGTGGGGCAAGTCCATGGATAGTTTTGAAGATGATGAGAAGAGGTTCATACTTAGGGCCTCATTACACGGAAGGCGGTAAGGGTTAACGGTCACTGGTAATGCTACCGGTGACCGTTAACCCTTACTGCCTTACTAGGAGTTCCCTTTGCGGGACCTGACTTTAACGGCTGGTTTTACCAGCCGTTAAAGTAGGGTCCCGCAACGGGACCTTGGTGCTAATTACGGTACCGCAATTTGCAGTACCGTAATTAGCGCCTTCCCCATTTCCATTATGCCCTATGGGGGCAAAAATGGGAATGGGGAAGGGCCTTGGTGAATGGGGAATTACCGCCCGCGCTCACCTTGGAGTAGGGCGGTAATTCCGCCATCCACCAAGGCGGACACGGTAAAATACCGGCGGCAACCATGGCGCTAATAGCGCCATGGTTACCGCCTACTGTATAATGAGGCCCTTAGCCTTTTATTTCATAGTCAGACAATCTGGCGAAAGGCAGAGGAGGTAGAGGCAAAGCAGGAAAGGTTGAAAAGTGTGTGGACCGTGAAGTTGAGGACTTTGTCCAGACATGAAAAAGCATAGTTGGGAAAGCCATAGAGGAGACAGGCACAGTAGTTGGATTTAGAAAGGCCTAAGCAGGGAAGGAGATTAACTATTTAGCAGTATTGAGGGGATGAAGACGACAGATTTTTCTGCTATTGAGGAGGTTGAATCTGGCTGCAGTGGCAGATTTGGAGATGAAGTGTGAGGAGCTGTGTGATGGGTCAGAGATGACACCAAGGATATAAGTGGAAGCAGAGTACGGAATGTAATCAGGAGAGAAGAGAACAAGAGGCGGAGAGGAAGAGATAGCCGGTTTGGCTATGAAATAGAGAACTTCTGTCCTTGTGAAGTTGAGCATGAGTGAATGAGATGTCATCCAATATATGATGGCGAAGAGACACTTCGACATTTTTGACAACCACTCGTTGGATAAGGAGTGAAAGAAGAAGATCTGAGTGTCATCAGCGAAGATTTTAAAGGAGAAGCCATCAGAGCCGATCAGGGCACCAAGAGCTGAAGTATAGAGAGTGAAGATAAGTGGACCAAGGACAGACCCTTTCAGGAACTTCAACATTAAGGGGGGTGAATAGGGAGGTACCCCTGAAAGTGTCTGGGCAAGGTATGAAGCAAACCAAGCGAAGGCCTTATCTCTGATGCCAAGGAAATATAACGTAGAGAAATGGTCAGGATGGTCGACAGTATCGAAGGCAGCAGAGCTGTCGAGAATAATAATAATAGATGAAAGGTTTGCATTGAGCAGAGCTGTCTCAGTAGAATGCAGAGGTCGAAAGCCAGACTGAAGAGGGTCCAGGAGATTGTGAGTATCAAGGAACTCAGTGAGTCGACGGAATACTACTCATTCTAGGATTTTGGAATAGTGTGGTAGAAGAGAGACAGGGTGAAAGTTGGCAGGATAGGATCTAGACCAGGTTTCTTAAAGAGAGGGATGACAGTAGCTGTCTTATTGGATGATGGAAATGTGGCATTGTCAAGAGAGGAGTTTAAGAGGGAAGTAAGTTGTGGAGCAACACTGCGAGCTATTTACTTCACATGTGTAGGGAAAGTGGGTCCGTTTAGGCACAGGAAGGGTTAGCCTTGAGGCGTAGGGCAATAATCTCATCTTCCTCTTGAACTCCCCCTCCTAGGTCCAACTTGGTCCTTTTCTCTCCGACACCTCTCTCTCAACCTATGACATTCCCAGGGGCTCTAGCCTCTCACCCTGGTTTTTCAATCTCTACTTGGCCCCTTTGTCTCTTTCTCTCTTCACATCTCAGTCATCGCCAAGAAGTCCCACTACCAGCTGCACCTGCTTAAAGGGACTCTTCCCTTTCTCACTTTCACCCAGAAGCTCACTGTCTCCAGAGCCCTGGTTCTCTCTAGCTGGACTACTGCAACAGCCTCTTTCTCAATCTCCCTTCCTCTACTCTCCGCCCTCTGAAACTAATCCAGAACCGGACTGCAAGACTTATCCTTGGGCTGTATCTCTCCAGCCCTGAAATATCTCTACAGACTCTTGGTGGCTGCAAGGATCAAGTTCAAGACCCTTTGCATTGTCCACAAGGCTTTCTGGGGCCGAGGCCCTCACTACACCCAACGCTCTATTCCAAAATACCTTCCTTCTAGAGCCCTTCGCTCCACTACCTCCAACTCTCTAAGCGTTAGATGCTTCTCCAGGCAGAGAGTGAGAGGTTTATCTCTCTCCTCTACAGGTGCCTTCCTCTAGAATGGCCTCCCTGACCCTCTCAAACTTGAGCTGGACCACCTGAAGCTCCGGAAGCAGCTCAAAACATTCTTCTTCTCCTCTGCTTTCTCTCTATCCCTCCCCTGCTGACATACCTGGCCTACCTGTCTGCTGTACCGACTGGTTGCTTGGCTACCCTAAGAGTCTCACTGGGTACCAGGCTCTTTCTTGATCAGTCACACTTGCACTGCCTCTGAGCCTACCACGCACTTAGGGGCGGAATGGTAACCCTACATTCCCTTGTTCTCCTTACACTACTCAAAGCCACATTGCCCTGGCTGCACTTACTCAGAGCATTGCTGCCCTGTTTTCCACCCCCTCTCCCTTGCACCCCCTCCTTTTCCCCTTGCACTTCTTGTTCTTGCACTTGCATGTACTATCTGAATGACACAAGGCCTTGTAAGGTTGTTATGTCTTGTCCTCCCTCTGTCTTCCCTCCCTTTTCTTGTCACGCCTAGAAAGACTTGTGTACAGGCGCCCTTTAAATGGCTTATCATATCATATCAGGGTTGCTGGGGCCAAGGAAGACATATTAGCAGGAGAGGAGGTTAGGAGTGGTGGAGAAAAGTGAGCAGGAGGAGGGGATAGAAGGTAATTAGTGAGGGTATTGTGAATGTTAGGAATTATAGATGCAAAGTAGAGGGCAAGATCATTTGTAGAAAGATTAAAGGAGATGGGGGTGGGTTTAGGAGGTGAGAGAATTGAGTTGAGAGATTTTTTCGTGGTGCCTAGCTTGGTAGGTTTGAGACAAAATAAAAGAGAGATAGAAGTCACGTTTGGCAAAGTCAAGAGTAGAGGAATAGTTTTGAAGAGCAGTGAGATAGAGTTGGAGATCAGACAAGTGTCTTGACCTCTGCCAAGTGTGAAGCCTTTTCCTCATTGTTGTTTTCAGAGTGAGAATGAGTGGTGTAATCCAGGGTCATGGAAGGGAGGATTTAGGAGTGAATGTAGTAAGAGGTTTCTGAGAGAAAAAGGGAGTTTTAAGAGCGGTGTTGAAGATAGTGAAGACTTTGTCAGAGGATGGAATAGTGAGTTCAGCATAGGAGTAGAGAGAGTGGTGTAGGTCAGAGAGGTAGTCAAGGAGTTTGGAGAAGGAACACTTGCACTTAGTAAGTAGTTGTAGTATAAGGAGTAAGTGAGAAAGAAGCAGGAATGGCGATTGAGGTAAAGACGATTGGGTGATAGGTGGGAGAAGGCATGGTGGAGATATTAGAGGTGGTGAGTTGAGAGGAGACGAGAATAGGGTCAAGAGAGTTACCATTTAAATGGGTGAGCAGAGAGTGGACTGAAAACAGTGAGTGGTTAAGTAACAGAGAGTTAAAGTCAGAGTATAGAGCAGCAGTGATAGAGAGGAGGTTGAAGTCACCAATGACAATGAAGTGGTGATTGGGAGCGAACAAGTCAATAAGTTGATAAATGTGGTCCAATAATTGACCTACTCGACCATGTGGCTGGTAGATACAGATGATGTGTATGCCATAGGGGCAGTCATTGTGGAGATTTGAATGAGGGAGAATTAGCAGGGGATAGAGGAGTAGGACAAATAGGAAGTTTGGAGGATGCAAACAGTCTTACACCACCCCCCCATGCCAGTGGGGCGGGGAGAGTGAGTGAAGGTGTAGGCAAGGTCATGAAGAGCAGCAAGGGTTGCAAGTCAGAGGGAGAGTGTCATGTTTGAGTAAGAGAAATGGGGTCAAGAGAAGGAGAATGGGAAAGGAAGAAGTCAGAGGTAAGGGAGGTTTTGTTGCAGACAGCCTGCATTCCAAAGAGCAACAGAAAGAGAGCGAGATGTAGAAGCATTGCGACATTGAGTCTGAGAAATAGAAAGACGCTTGGGGTAGATGTAAGAAGTGGATGTGTAATGGAAGTTAGGGTTGGAATAAGTTTTGTGAATGGAATGTGTTGGAGCGAAAAGTAGCAGCGTCGAGAAGAGATGATAGGGATGGGGAGAGAGCTGAGATGGTTCTGAGCAGAGTAGAGTGAAGATAGAGTGGCGGTGAGTGGCAGTCTTGCAGCTTACTCCCACCACCCAGTCTTTTCTCCAGTTCTACAGTTGGAGGTGTGTTTCCTGCTACACCTACCCCTACAAAGACTCATTTGCTCCGCGGAGCGGACGCGGAGTGGCGGTGAGTGGCAGTCTTGCAGCTTACTCCCACCACCCAGTCTTTTCTCCAGTTCTACAGTTGGAGGTGTGTTTCCTGCTACACCTAACCCTACAAAGACTCGTTTGCTCCGCGGAGCGGACGCGGAGTGGCGGTGAGTGACAGTCTTGCAGCTTACTCCTACCACCAAGTCTTTTCTCCAGTTCTACAGTTGGAGGTGTGTTTCCTGCTACACCTAACCCTAAAAAGACTCATTTGCTCCGTGGAGTGGACGCAGAGTGGCGGTGAGTGGCAGTCTTGCATTCATGCCAGGCATGCCAGGCAGAACGGCAAAGGCTGCCCCTGGCCCTTCCCCCCCTCGGCACTGCTCCTGGATCCAGAAGATATGACAGGACGCTGCCTAAGAAGCTACTCTAAGTTGTCATCAATATAAACTACAGTAACTGTCCCTCCAGATCATAAAAAATCTCCTTCTACTGATGACTCGCCTATCTTCCTGAATCCAGGACTCAACCTCCCATTACATCAGGGAAATGGAAATGGAGCCAGCGTTCAAGCTCCCCCCAAAACAGGCAGTGGAAAACTCACACGTTTGAATAACGCAGATACTGCTGTAATTCAAAGTGAAGCCGACCTACCTTGTGGAGGCATTGCCGTTTGGGACAGCCACAGCCGCAGCGGCGAGATTCGACCTTCCTCCACGCCTGCTGTGACCGCCGCATCGACGAACGCCGGCCCGGCCCTCACCGGAGTTCTGCGGCCCCTCGGAGGGAGCGGCGGCGTTGAGTCCTCCGGTGCCGTCGACTGGCGTTTCTCTTGGGAGTGCAGCGACGATTCTAGCCGCGGCTGGCCCTCAGCGGTTCCTCAGAGGGGGGGCCGCTCTGGGTCCTGCAACCCTACCCACAGGTGCACCCCCCGAGCCGACTGCTGCGGTCATCGCAGCGGCTGGCGTTCTGTGGTCTCCCGGAGGGGAGGTGGCGTTGAGCCCGTGGGTGGTGCAGGACCTGTTGTGGGCGGAACCCGTCGCACCAGGGCCAGAGGAGGTCCTCGCCCAGGAGAGCAGTGTGCCCAGCCTCCCTTTGGGGAGGAGCGAGACCCAAAATCCTAACACCATCGAGGAGATTCAGCTCGGGGAGAGCAAGCAAGGATGCTTGAGTACGCGGAGAGCCGTGCGCCCGACGCCGGCACTCGAAAGCGAAAGCACGACAGCTCCTCCCTCAACCACACGAACAATAACAGCATTGATTCATAGGGACAACTTTTTAAGTTTGCCCCCCGAAAATCCAAGCTCAGACGATAACAACGACAGCCCTGTACCTCAACCAAAGCGGCATGATAAGGGTAAAACACCACTCGAAAATCAGAAAAAAAGACCTTGTTCCAAGGAAGACTCAACTATGGAAAAACCTGTCCAGGGAAAAACAACCAAACAAGTAAAATCTTCGACCTCTTGCAAGTCCATAGAAAAACAGGACAAGTCCTCCAAAACGGCTCGTGTAGGCCCCAAAAGCACAAGAAAGGGCATTAAAAATCCCCAACGGCCCTTAAAACTCTTATCAGACTTTTTTCATAAACACTCAAAAGCTATTCAAGAGAAATGCAAAGAGCTCACAGACGCCGAAATTCTTGAGGCAGCGGACAAAATTACACCACCACGCAAACATCGTAGGCTGGTACAAGTTCAACGTAAATCCTATCTCCCCTCTTCAAAAGAAGACGGCAAATTAGCCCATAGCATAGATAGGGCTAACTGAAACTTCACAGGAAAAGCGACTCCCAAAAGTGTATATATATCGATGGCAGAGTCGGGGACCCAGCCGGCCCCAATCCAGAGCTTGCCCTTAACGTCCTCTCCAACATTAGCCACCCCAATTGCAATCAACAATATGTAAGAAGATTCAATTCAACACTACAGCGAAATCAATGCCTAGTCTGGGATACTGAATGGAAACCCTTATTGATATATCTTTATGTCCAGTTCATGAGTTCTGGATGACTACCCCTATATAACACCCCTCTCTTAGAATCCCCCTGACCCCACTGAGCCAAGAAGTAGTTCTGCTTAGCAAGTTTAAAAGGTTTATTTGAGAAATATAACGGTATATCTATCACACTCTTATAATAAATTCATAATTAATATCACACTTAAGAATATGAGCAGTAATCAACAATGAATAATGTTCTACTAGTAAACTGATTTGGTTACTCAGGAGTAGTATAGAGGATGAGGTAGCACACTTGTGAATAGGAACAGAAGAATAAAGGGGTAGAGAATGCTTTATACGGTTCAAGGAAATGCAAGGTGGAATAAATGCAGTACAGAAATAACTTGATATGACTTCAACAAAACAAGCAATCACTTTTCTTTGACAATTCACCCCCCCTTTATGCAATGAAAGGAGATGAAGAGGAGAGCACACAGTTCTTAGAAATGCAATCAAATATAATTCAGTTCAATTCCCCCCCCAGCAACTTAGAGAAACCAGGTATGAGTTTTAAAACACCGGCCCAAGTGCTTTGAATGTGGTGGCAAGGAAGTGAAAAATATGCCGAAAATGGTTTTAATTCCCTTTAGGAGGTTCAGGGTGAGTGAGAGATACTTGGGATGAGTTCAGGCTCACTTTAGCAATGATTCAGAGATGGTGATTAAGAGGCAAACGAATTTTTAGCAAGGAAGGAAATGACTGCTGATGGTTACACGTGGCTGGATTTTTAACCAAATCGCAAATCGCGGTAAAATTCACGAGTGCGTGAATCGCGATTACGGCAAAAGTATAAGGAGTGGCATGTCGGGTTCGTTGGAAAGCAGAGATCCTAAGCTTTCAGCGGAAAGTTAAACCAAGTTCCTAGGACGAACGGTTCCAGAGATATGAACGATTTTGTAAGGGTCGTTTTTCGGATTTAAAGTAACTCAAATTGACAAGTGACAGCTATGCAGCTGCAGAATTGACAAGTGACAGTGGTGCAGCTTTACAAAATGACAAGTGACAACTTCTAGGAGGCAGTTCTGGTTAGATTAAAATAGTTTGGATTAGATTATTTTAAACTAAGAGCTTATTTCTGTCACAATCTGACCTAAGTACTCACAATATATTTTGGAAGGACTGGACCTCGTCACGGATCTGATCATTCAGGATAGCGGCACTTCACAGCGATCTGGTCTCTGGGTCTGTGGTTCTGCACGGTCTGGTCTGGTCTGGCACTGGTCTGGTCTGTCCGGATACAGCGGTCTCTGCACGGCTCCTGGATCTCTGCACTGGTCCTGGCAAAAGTTCTTGGCAAGGGATTCAAGCAGCTCGCCCGGCTGTGAGTAGCTTGCAATGATTTGAGGCCTGCTGCAGAGAACTCAGCTTGTGGTTTTAGGCCTCTGATTTAGGTTCTAAAGTATAAGTTCTAGGTTCTGGAGTATGTAGCTGGAGTCAGTCTGGAACAGGTATCATCTGGATGTTGTGTGGTCCGGCAAAACCCTCCGCAGCAACTGGATTTGAATCTCCTCTCTAGCTTCCAGTGGCTCTTTTTATGTCTTTTGAAAGTGGGTGTGTGCGCAGCATCACTAAGCCAGCCCCTCTCTCAACTGATCATTGGTCAAGCTTTTCTCTCTTCCTTGATAGGGGAAAGGAAATGTGAGTCATGGTGATGCTGTTTTATGGCCTGCAGAAAGGACACTCCCCTGTCAAATTGCACACAAATCTATATTTGACCCAAATACATATTCCACAGATACACAGTTGTTTGTCATTGCATACACACATCATGCATTACTGATGGGAGGCACTGTTCCGACCCTGGCATTTCTAGGAGCTTGGGTAAAGAAATGGCAACTTTTTGCGCTTTTTAGTAGCTTTCCCCATATCGGATTTTTCTCCAAATGTATACAATTGTGTGCAAGGCATGTGGGCATTTAGATAAGGAAGTGTCAGATTTTTAACATGCATACATTTAGAGTAACAGCCTCTTTTCCGCTCGTAAACCCCCAGATCATACCACCGGGTCCTAAAACCTCTTAAAATGTGGGCAGAAAAATCACAAGAATTATGGTATCATTTAGAAAATGTTGACAAGTCCGCACCATGAGTTATACATCATTCTTAAAATCATATTCTGGCCAACAGGGGTGTGTCTTCCCAGGTCACATGGTGGAGAAACCAGTCTATCCACTTTCTTTAAGCTCAGCCTGTCCTCAGAGGGGGCTGCCCCTCCCCGTTTCTGCCAAGAGGAAGCCACTTTACGACCCCCCCCCCAATAAACCATCTGCCTGAGTCAAGGAAGGGCTTTGTTCAAAAGGAAGCCATTTACGACCCCCCCAATAAACCATCTGCCTGGCCCTTTGTTTAGTTTCCTGCAGTCCCCAGGTAATTCAATCAGAGAGTGTGTGACCTCCTTTTGGCAGGGGCAACAGAATGCAGCCAGGCCTGAGAAGCTGCTTGATCAAGTTTCAAGTCCTGTGGGGGTAGATGTCAGGCAGAATTGGAATCTCTTTAAGCCAGTTTTTAGCTACATGTAATTTTGGGTTCCCAGTTTAAATCAAACTTACAATCTTTACACATGCAGCTAGAATGCTGATTCTAAGTTCAAAACTATGACATTTCAACAGTGACAAACTATGTGACACTCAAAAGTAGGTCACTCATTTATTCTAAACATTTCGATTTTAGTGTCTTTCAGTTCAGTTTAGCACTCAGCCCGTCTTGTTATCAACATTATTTTGGGCTCTTCATCTTCCCAGATTTTGTAGGCACACAAAACTTCATTCTGCCAGATGTCTGCTGGTGTTCAGTGAGATTTTTGGATGTGTTGCAATGTTTGAAATCAGGCATTTTGAGCTGGCATTCAGAGAAACCAAAGGTAATTTTAAAGCGTTTTTTTTTTGTTGCTAACAGGCGCTGCTGTTTTACCTTTGGCACCCATTCCACTCATGGCACCCTGGCCCATCATGCTCGCACTGGTGGGTGGCAAGTTAAGCAACCATTTTGGTGTGAGCACAAACTGCGTGGTTCTCCTGGTTTCTGGCGCACATGTGGGCTTTTTGGCCATCTTGGATTTTCTAAGCCCACAGTACCAAATGTTGCAGCATGATAGCTCAAACGTGGGTCAGGACACCCAACAGATAAGGCCAAATCTCCTGTCCCCACTCTAGAAGCCCTACAAAATTCCAACAGTAACGAACATGAAGCATCAAACCAAAGTAAGCTTCACCGTCAAGAGGCATCAGTGGCGGAGAGGCTTTTACCACTTACAAACAGCCCGATCCCACCAACGTGTGGACGCCTCGATTCAGCTAGTCCAATTCAACCTTTCTCACAAGACTCGTCGATCACTCTCGACCCAAAACATGGAACAAACGATTCGACCACCCACAACGACCAGGTACTTGGTACCCCAACCCTGCCTTTACACAGAAGGTCTTGACCCACGCACTGGTATGTCCGCATAATCTTCTTCCAATTCTGCAAATGGCACAGTTCAGCATCTTTTCCTCCATCCGGTACTGATCGATCGGTTCTCCTCGCCGGTCCTGATGGGAATATTGGGCGGTACCCTGGGCCCCTCGGATCTTTGCTCCCGGTCTCTGGATCGTCCTCCTTGGCCAGTCTCCAGGTTTTCTTTCTCCTAGGACGACAAAAGAAGAGCGGCAATACCTATTCATGGACATTTCTCCCCCACCATTGATATAGTGGGGTGGCATATATATTTTAGAACTCAACAGATATGAACATGCACATTTTTTTTAAATTAAGAGACAGGAAAACATAAACTTGAGAAACACAGATTTTGATAGGCTATATGTAGGATATTTTAGGGTTGGAATTGAATTACTCTGGAGCGGTACCCTCTGGGATTGCAGAGGACTCTTCCAGTTGCTGCAAAGTGTGCCTGGGATGGCAACACTTCAACTGGTTTATGTGGACCCACTTGTCTTCCCCCTCTGCCAAACCGCCTTTGGGGATGCGGATCTTGTAGGCCACAGGGGAGATCTTGTCTATAATCTCAAAGGGTCCCTTCCATGTAGGCAAAAATTTGCGCTGTCTTGCCTGGTTTCTTTGGAAGTTGTATAAATAGACCCGGTCCCCCACCTGATATTCCTTCCTGGAAGTTTTTAGGTCATAGTGGGTCTTCATACTCTCGGCTGATCTTTCTAGATTCCGCTGAGCATAGGCAAAAGCATTTTGAAGGTGTTTCCTTAAATTCTCCACATACTCATGAGTTGTGGAGGCATTTATCAGTGTCTGCTCTTGGGTCCTGTAGAGCAAATGCTGGGGAAGCACCATCTTGCGCCCGGTCATCAACTCGAATGGTGACATTTTGGTTGCAGATGAAGGGGTAGATCTGATGGCCATTAGGACCAGAGGTAATCGGATATCCCAACTTGGCCCAGAATCTGCCACAAACTTTTTTAAGATGCTCACAATTGTCCGGTTGTAACGTTCTAATGCTCCAGAAGAAGCTGGCCTATAAGCAATATGTAGCTTTCTTTTGACCCCCAGTATCTCCCACATCTTTGTCATTACTTCACTGGTGAAGTAGCTACCTCTGTCTGACTCAATCCTTTGAGGTAGACCAAAACGGGAAAAGATGTGGTTAATCATCAGGGCAGCTGCAGTTTCTGCCTTGCAATTTGGGGCTGGGAGACATTCCACCCACTTGGTAAACAAGAATGTCACCGTCAACATGTACTTATTCCCCCTAGCAGAGCGAATCACGGGGCCTACAAAGTCAATTTGCAAATCTGACCATGGGAGTGTCATTCCCCTCTTTTGGAGAGGTGCCCGGTGTGTAAGGGATGTTGGCTGAAATTGTGCACACACAAGACAACCCTTCAAATATTGGTTGAGGTCCTGGCCCATGTGTGGCCAGTATGCAACCTCTCTTAAGATTTCCAGTGTTGTGTGAAACCCCCTATGACCGGTGGTGGCCGCATCATGGGCGTGACTTAACATCAGGCTTCGGAATGAGGTAGGAACCACCCACTGATCATGGCCAGCTTGGGATTTCCTTACCAACAAACCGTCTTGGATTCGGAACATTTTTGGACATTTCATCAACACTCTTAGGTACTCTTTCCCAATGTAATCGGTATCCGTCAGGGGAAAGTTCTCAGGGTCCTCAAGGTGTTGGTAAAACTTACCAATAATTGGATCCCCCTTCTGAGCTGTAATCAAATCAGCATCAGGGGTCTCCTTGCTCCATTGGGCAGATGAAAGATCATTGTGAGCATTTGTCTGGGACCTAGTGATAGCAGTGACCTGGATTTCCCCCAACAGGGACTCTATTTCGATTAGATCCCCTTGGATGGCCCCGGTTTTGGCCAGCTGATCAGCTAAGTCATTTCCAGTTTTGTCTGGTCCCTCTACTTTGGAATGACCCTTGATCTTTTTCCAGTAGATGGTCATCCCATTCGATGTGACCAGATCATCAATGTTTTGGATTAACTTCCCATGTTTTAAGGGTTTGTTATTAGCACATAACATGCCTCTGGTTGTCCAATTAACCAGGTGCTCTACGAACCCGTTCCGTACATAATCCGAATCTGTGATTATGACCAGTTCGTGGAGTTGATGTTGGACAGCAGTGAGGATGGCCTGATGCACAGCCATCAATTCTGCCACCTGACTACTTCGGGGACCAATTTTGTATCCAGCGGAGGGTTCTGGGAACTCCTTCACCCATGCATTCCCTACGCCAGCCACCAGTTCTTTCTCCCCGTCGTTGTCAACATGGTAAGAGCATCCATCCACATAGACAGTGGGCATTCCCTCACACTTGTCTTCTTCAAAGACTTTGTATGGGGAATTAAGGTATGCCTCCATGTTGTCCTTGATTTTTAGACTTTCGTCCTCGAGACAGTTTTCTCTGGCACAATCATGCAAGTCAGCCAGACCTTGCGCGAGCGGACTCTTCTTGTTTTGGCCACATCTGACCTCCACAGGAAAGCCTTGCATTGACAGAATCCAGGAAGTAATTCGGGAATTACTCACATTTCTGGCCCGGATTCTGTCACTTTGGAGATATTGCAGAGGCTGGTGTGGAGTCTCCACTATGATGTGTTCCCCCTGGATAAACGGGCGGTAATTCTTCAATGCCCACACCGTTGCCAGGAGTGCCTTTTCACAATCGTTGAATTTTTCCTCCACAGAGGATAAAGTTTTGCTCGCATAGGAGATTACTTTATTGACCTTGTCATGCTTTTGGTATAATACTGCCGTCAAGCACGTATTAGAGAACCCCGTCTCCGGGAAGAACTCCTTGTTTCTGATAGGGTAAGCTAGGAAAGGCGCTTGTGAGAGGCTTCTTTTGAGTTGTCTTACCGCCTTGGATTGTTCTGGACCCCATTCCCACTTGACCCCCCCTTCAAGAGATGAATCAGGGGTCTAGTGATCTCTGCGTAGCCTTCAATGAACTTTCTGCTGTAATTAGTCAGTCCAAGGAGGCTCCTTAGTTCCCGCAGAGTTGTGGGGTCTTTCAGTTTCTGGAGTGCTTCCACTTTCTTTTCTTGGGGACAGAGACCCTGAGGAGTAATCTCATGCCCTAAGAAATTAACACGGGTTCTACACCACTGTGCTTTCTGAAAGGAAAGTTTTGCCCTGGCGTCCCTCAACTGCGTCAGAACATAACGGATCTCCGCTATGTGTTCCTCCACAGATGAACTTTTGATGAGGACATCATCTACATAAGCCAGGTTACCCCTCGCACCCAGGTCGGGCATGACCTTATGTAGGAAAATGTTGAATTCATTGCCGGAGTTGAGGTATCCGAAGGGAGTCCGGGTCCATGTGTACTGCTGGCCCCCAAAGGTAAAAGCCAGTTTGTATTGGTCCTCCCTACTGACAGGCACGGTCCAGTATCCATTGGTCAGGTCTATTGCTGTGAATACCTGTGACCCCTGAATCTGGGCCAGCCCTTGGTCAATGTAGGGCAGAGGCCATCGGGAAGTATGGACCCGTTTGTTGAGCTCCCTAAGGTCGGCGCAGAGTCTCCACTGGCCGTTTAGCTTCAATATTCCCAGTACCGGATTATTGAAGGTGCTGTGTACTGGACGGATTATTCCCCGGGACTCGAGGTTCTTAATTATTTCAGTAAGGGACTCCATGGATGCGAGAGGCAAGCGATATTGCTTCACAAACACTGGAGTCATTCCAGGGTCCGTGGGAATTGTTGTGGTATGAATGTCGGTGCGACCACAGTCATATGAGTCTACCGCAAAGAGATCTTGGAAATCCAAGAAAACTTGTTTCAACTTTTGCTTCTGTTCCAGAGTCACGCAGGCATCAGCTAGGTTGACTCTCTCTTCCACCATCTGCCTGAAGCCTGGAAAGACTTCTGGTTTGGCTATCTCAGCGGCCTCCTCCAGCTGGGTGGAGAAGTCCCTGGTCAGAGTGCTGATTTGGACTGGAGGCCTCAGGTGGGAAAGGCAACCCTCATGGACCTGGAAAATCACCTCATCCCTCCTGAAGTCACAAGTCACATCTTCCTTACCATAAGGGCAGGAAGTGTACACCAGGAAGTTCCCCCATGCCGGGTAAAAATCCTGTCTGGTGTTGTTTTGTCATCACTGTCACTGTCAAAACAGTCCTTTGGGATTGGTCCTAACAGTTCATTTCCTAGATCAATGGAGAAATGTCGGTCATCAACCGCCATTCCAATAATGGTGCCTGCGGCTAGAGTAATACTCTTTAAGTCGCTGTTATCCACCTCTATTGGAATGGTGTCATGTTCTATGTTGACTAATGGAGTTGGGTTTACCCCCAACCCTTGCTGTTGGAGAGAAGCATTTAGATGGATATAGGCATCAGGGTTTTTCAATTTTTGTCCTCTTTTAACTTTCACTTCCAGGGAGAATTGTCGGGTCCTTTCTGGGATGGTGACTTCCTCTTTAATCTGAATTTCAACTGCATAAGGTAGCAATTGAGCTGACCTAAATGCTTTTTCTGGATCATCAAAGCCCGTGGGATTATCCGCTAATCAGGACCAAGCTTTGAAGTTTATTAGGTCCAAACTAATGGCAAAGCGATTGAGAATGTCACTGCCTAAGTAAAAAGCGGCAGTGACATCTCGCACGACCCAACAATTATGGACTATGCTCTTGTTGCCAATGGAGATTTTGAGCATACACCTGCTTGGCAGGAGATGTTTGGAATTGGGTGCTTCCAGGTCCATTTCCCATTTGTCTATAAGTTTGAATGTGGGAATGGCTGGATCTTTTGGGAGTTGGCGGAACATGCCTTCGCTGATGAAGCTCTTACCGTTGTTCACACACACTCGAGCGAGAACAGAGTCCTTCCCATCATTTAACTGAACAGGGATGAACAACTGCTCTCCAATTTGCTGAATATCAGCCAGGCTCTGAGCTGATTTCACATCTTTCTGGACTATAGGAGTGGGAGTTTCTGATTGTGGATTGGTGAAGAATTTCAGAGTGTTTCCTTCCAGTGTGGAATACCACCTTAAACTGGAAGGAAGGTTGATTTTCAGAAATAGAGAGGACCCCCCATCACCAGTCTGTTGTCCTACTGCTATTACTGTCACGTCTGGAGTTTGGTTGTTCTGGAAGTGAAATTCTACTTGGTCAGATTTTTGTTCAACCATGTGGCAGGTGCCGGTTAAACTAACATGGTTGACACTCTGTTTTAATTTTATGGATCGGCTAGTCTGGGTCCAGAGGACCTTGTTTACACAATCTATTTGGGGTGACAACCTTCTCAGGAGGTCATTCCCTAGTAAACAAGGGGTGCCCTCTGGAGTCACTACTATGACCGGGTGTTTCACCTTGTGTCGCCCAATTTTAATGTCCAAGTCTGCCGTCCCCTCAACGGGAATTTCCTTCCCGTCAAAGTTCTGCAGTTGTCCAGGAAGAGAGGTGAGAGGAATTCGGTAATTCTCCCCCCTTCCTGCATTTAGTTCCTCAAAGGCCCTTTTGGACAGAAGGGTAGCTTGGAATCCAGTGTCCACCAGTGCCGAAATTGTACCCTGCCCCTGTACTTGTACTGGGGCATAGTATCTTCCCTTCTTCTCCTCAAGGGGGCACAGATAATGCACATTTTTGGAAAACTAGTGGGCTAACTTTCTGGTTTTGGACATTGCTAGCGAAGAGATTTGGGCAGAATTCTGTGGAGAGCCTGGGGAATCTGAAAGAAAAAGTTGGCAACTGGAGATCAGAGCCATTGTGGGTTCCCCTGGTTCCGGTTCTGGGCCGCCCCCCCTTTTTGGAGGCAGTCACCAGGATGGGTTTGAACCAGGGGATTTTGGTATTGTCGGTTCTGGGATGAGATGATGGGCAGCGGTAGCTCAGTCTCCACATCTCCCCAGTCTGAATTGGCATCCCTTGGGACCCATTTTTCCTTGGGAGGAGTTCCCCCATCTCTGAAGGAGAAGATCCTTTTCCCAGGATCTTCTGAGGATCCCTCTCCCTCAAATTGGAAGACCTGTACCTCCTTCACAAAGTGGGTCTGTTTGGGTCCTTTGTTTCTCCCACCCCCCCTCTGCTCCTTGGGAGGCGGGCTTTCAGGGGCAGGAGATTTTGTTTCCGGTTCCTAGTTTTCCAGGGGCTTTTTACAAGTTGGGAAGGAAGCTTCCTCCAAGGCTTTACACCCCCCTTCCCCTTGTGCCTCCTCCCTAGGAACCGGTGTGTTATCGGGGTGCTGCCCTCGTCATTGTTCTGGAGCACCAGGTCCAGAGTTTGGGGCATTCTGCGGTGGCATGCTCATCTGAGGGTTCTGTTGAGCCCTCAGTATGTGACCCAGATCCCGTGCCATATTTTGAACCTGGCGCTCTAACTGGGAAACCCGCTCAGGCTGATACGGGGCTCTATTTTCTCCCCTCGGCTGATCCCGGGAAGGGTAGCTATCCCTTCTCTGGTAGTACCCCTGGTTGGGAAGATTTTGGTACCCCTCCACCCTTGGCCTCCCCTCTCCCGGATTAGATTGTCTGGGCTCAGGGAATTGGGGAAAGAAGGATGGATGATTTTGGGGCTGGAAATTGGGTGGATACCTGGGGAAAAAGTTCTGCCCAAGATTTGGAGAATTTCTGCCCTCCGGTGGGAAGTTAGGAGGGAAGTTCCCTGGGTTAGGTGCTTGGCTGGATCCTCCCCCTTGGGCTGGAGGAGTCCACACATAACCCAGGATGGGTCGATTTCCCTTGTAACGGGGACTTACATAATCAGGAGAGCGAGGGACCCCATTTGTGGGGCTGCCTCCTCCACTCCCTGTCTGTGACTGGCCCGAGAACCTTCTGGGCCTAGCATTATTAGGTGCAGGTAGGTTTTTAGGCCCCCCCATCTCCAAATCCAAAACGGGGGCAACCTTTACCTCTGCCACCTTGGCAGCAGCAGGGGTGCTGTTGGTTTTGGGGTTTTTGGGCTGGTTTTTGTTTTCCTAGGTTTCTGCACCTCGTAGATGCGGGTGGCTTGTTCAATGACCCAGTCTAAAGATCTTTTCTCATGAAAATCTGTCACGAGCTGGGTCATTATATATTTGGGCAAGGCATGGAAAAATGTATTGACAAATTCTCTGCTGTCTGTGCGCACCCTTCTGGTGGTCTGCGCAAAGGCACGTTTCAGTTCTTGCACGAATTCTTGTGGGGCCTGATCCTCCCCACATTGCAAATTGTAGGCTGCCTTTTGAGGCTCTTGAGGATTTCTGTGAACAGAAAAATGTTTCAAAATGGCCGCCTTATAGGTGGACCATCTTAAATGATTTGGTCCTCCAGCCCCGCAAAGAAACTGGAGTATTCTGGGGAGAATGTCCATTTGACGTACTGGATGCAGCTACTGCTGTCCTTCAAATGGAAAGTCTCCATCATTTGCTCATAGAGCTCCAAGTGTTCCCAAACGGAATACTTGGCGTTCTTATGATAAGGAGTGATGACACTCCTGATTGCCTTGATCTGCTTTAAGGGGTCCTTAAGCAAGGCCCTTTTTGCCTTATTGGCCTTTTTGGTTCGGGTAACCCGGGTCCATTCATCCTCCGACTCAGAAGCACTGCTCCCAGAGGTGCCCGTCTGATCTTCCAGGTTTTCCCGGATTCTGCGGGCCTGGGAATGGCTGGCAGAATGTGGGGACCTGGTCTCCTGTGTCCTGTGACACTCAGAGGAGTCTTCAGATCCCTCCTTGCTACCAGGATTTGCTGGGTATCCCCCCCACTGACCTAACTGGGCAGAGGTTTTCAGGATGCCCTTAATGGGACTACTCTCCTGGGGTTCCCCACTAAATTGCACTGTGCTTGGGTGCCCATACCCGGATACCCGCCCATCCATTCCTGGGAGGTGCTGGCCTATGAGCCCCATACTTCTAGCTGGATAGTAATCTGCCATCCCCGTGGCCCTGGGCTCATGTGCGCGAGGGGACATGGGGTGGCGGAGTCCAGGGACTGGGAGAGATGAAGGCCTCTGGTACTAGGGCTCCTGAGGTTATGCTCAGGAGTTTCTCTTTCCCAGCGAACCTCATCTCTATCCGCCCCTGCTTCCTGTTGCAATGCAAGAGCCTGCGCTTTCAGTTCCTCAGTTAAGGCCTTACTAGACTCTATCAGTCTCTCCTGCATCGCTACCTGTTGCTGGAGCCTATCATTGTGCTGACAGAGAGCCTCATTTTCTCTCTGTGCCTCCTGATTGGTCCTGGAGTACTGGGCCAGTCTCTGCTGCAGGAGGGTTACCTCCTGAGCTGTGTCCCTATTGGCCTGCTCCTTTCTTGCCAGAGCATCCTCCACCCTCCTGGTGTGCTCTAACAAGTTCTGGTGTTCTTTTTGGAGGTCACCCAGTCCCTGGAGGGCCAGGTGATTTTCTTCCATTTTCCTTTTTAAGTGGCAGACTTCCTGGCCTAAGGTATCTCTTTCCTGACCAATAGCCTGCATTTGTGACGCCAGGTCGTCCCTTTGCCTTTGGAAGGCACCAGCTTTCTGGTGTTCTTCATCAAACTCTGCCTGGGTATCCAGGTCTTTCAAAATCAATTTATTGCTTTCCTCTTTCTCTCTGTCTAGTTGGATTTGCAGGGTGGCTACCTGCTCTGTGCATGCCCTGTTGAAATTGATCTGTTGCTGCAGCTTTTTCTGGCTCTGCAGTAAGGAGTCCAAACTGTATTGGTGCGCCTTCTGCAAAGCCAGAATTCTGGTATCCTGGTCGGCCTTTTCCTGTTGCAGCATATCCATATCCTTCTTTATTTTAATGATGTACTGTCTACTCTCATTTTCGGACTCCTGGCTTCTGTGCAGCCTCTGCTCAGAAGAGACCAGATCAGATTGGGCCTTCTGTAATGCCAGCAGTTGCCTACTCGCCAGAGCTTGGCCTTCAGCACATTTGTCCTGTATGGCTCCCATATGTAAATATAAATATGCCACTACCCTGGCAATCTTGTTGTGCTCATCCTTGGCCTTAGGGGCCATATATAGTTCACTCAGGGCCACATGTAGGGGACCCTGATCTCCCCATATATCTGACCCTGTTTCAGTGACCTGTTGCGCGATTGCCTGCAACCAGACCATTTGGTCCTGATGAGTCCACTCACCTCTCGCAAATAGCTTATGTAAGAAGTGCTCTCTGGCTATTTTGATGTCTACCAGTGTCGTCATTCTGGAATTTGAGTTCCTTTCTGACTTACAGAAGTTTGTATTTTATTTTTGCAAAACAGACCGTTTCCTTAGAGCGTTCCTTTGAGGAGTGCTTTACAGCGTAACACAGTGTGGTGATCCGACCGGATGTATGTATTTTGTCAGTTAGCACACTGTATTAATCTGCACAAGTGATAGATCTAATCCGGAATCCCCGGCTACGAGCCCCCAATTCGTAAGAAGATTCAATTCAACACTACGCTAAGTCAATGCCTAGTCTGGGATACTGAATGGAAACCCTTATTGATATATCTTTATGTCCAGTTCATGAGTTCTGGATGACTACCCCTATATAACACCCCTCTCTTAGAATCCCCCTGACCCCACTGAGCCAAGAAGTAGTTCTGCTTTGCAAGTTTAAAAGGTTTATTTGAGAAATATAACGGTATATCTATCACACCCTTATAATAAATTAATAATTAATATCACACTTAAGAATATGAGCAGTAATCAACAATGAATAATGTTCTACTAGTAAACTGATTTGGTTACTCAGGAGTAGTATAGAGGATGAGGTAGCACACTTGTGAATAGGAACAGAAGAATAAAGGGGTAGAGAATGCTTTATACGGTTCAAGGAAATGCGAGGTGGAATAAATGCAGTACAGAAATAACTTGATATGACTTCAACAAAACAAGCAATCACTTTTCTTTGACAATTCACCCCCCCCCCTTTATGCAATGAAAGGAGATGAAGAGGAGAGCACACAGTTCTTAGAAATGCAATCAAATATAATTCAGTTCAATTCCCCCCCCAGCAATTTAGAGAAACCAGGTATGAGTTTTAAAACACTGGCCCAAGTGCTTTGAATGTGGTGGCAAGGAAGTGAAGAATATGCCGAAAATGATTTTAATTCCCTTTAGGAGGTTCACGGTGAGTGAGAGATACTTCGGATGAGTTCAGGCTCACTTTAGCAATGATTCAGAGATGGTGATTAAGAGGCAAACGAATTTTTAGCAAGGAAAGAAATGACTGCTGATGGTTACACGTGGCTGGATTTTTAACCAAATCGCAAATCGCGGTAAAATTCGCGAGTGCGTGAATCGCGATTATGGCAAAAGTATAAGAGGAAAGTTAAACCAAGTTCCTAGGACGAACGGTTCCAGAGATATGAACGATTTTGTAAGGGTCGTTTTTTGGATTTAAAGTAACTCAAATTGACAAGTGACAGCTATGCAGCTGCAGAATTGACAAGTGAAAGTGGTGCAGCTTTACAAAATGACAAGTGACAACTTCTAGGAGGCAGTTCTGGTTAGATTAAAATAGTTTGGATTAGATTATTTTAAACTAAGAGCTTATTTCTGTCACAATCTGACCTAAGTACTAACAATATATTTTGGAAGGACTGGACCTCGTCACGGATCTGATCAATCAGGCTAGCGGCACTTCACAGCGATCTGGTCTCTGGGTCTGTGGTTCTGCACGGTCTGGTCTGGTCTGGCACTGGTCTGGTCTGTCCGGATACAGCGGTCTCTGCACGGCTCCTGGATCTCTGCACTGATCCTGGCAAAAGTTCTTGGCAAGGGATTCAAGCAGCTTGCCCGGCTGTGAGTAGCTTGCAATGATTTGAGGCCTGCTGCAGAGAACTCAGCTTGTGGTTTTAGGCCTCTGATTTAGGTTCTAAAGTATAAGTTCTAGGTTCTGGAGTATGTAGCTGGAGTCAGTCTGGAACTGGTATGTTCTGGATGATGTGTGGTCCGGCAAAACGCTCCGCAGCAACTGGATTTGAATCTCCTCTCTAGCTCATCTCCTCTCTAGCTTCCAGTGGCTCTTTTTATGTCTTTTGAAAGTGGGTGTGTGCGCAGCATCACTAAGCCAGCCCCTCTCTCAACTGATCATTGGTCAAGCTTTTCTCTCTTCCTTGATAGGGGAAAGGAAATGTGAGTCATGGTGATGCTGTTTTATGCAGGGGAGTGTCCTGCAGAAAGGACACTCCCCTGTCAAATTGCACACAAATCTATATTTGACCCAAATACATATTCCACAGATACACAGTTGTTTGTCATTGCATACACACATCATGCATTACTGATGGGAGGCACTGTTCCGACCATGGCGTTTTTAGGAGCTTGGGTAAAGAAATGGTAACTTTTTGCGCTTTTTAGTAGCTTTCCCCATATCGGATTTTTCTCCAAATGTATACAATTGTGTGCAAGGCATGTGGGCATTTAGATAAGGAAGTGTCAGATTTTTAACATGAATACATTTAGAGTAACAGCCTCTTTTCCGCTCGTAAACCCTCAGATCATACCACCGGGTCCTAAAACCTCTTAAAATGTGGGCAGAAAAATCACAAGAATTATGGTATCATTTAGATAATTTTGACAAGTCCGCACCATGAGTTATACATCTTTCTTAAAATCATATTCTGGCCAACAGGGGTGTGTCTTCCCAGGTCACATGGTGGAGAAACCAGTCTATCCACTTTCTTTAAGCTCAGCCTGTCCTCACAGGGGGCTGCTCCTCCCCGTTTCTGCCAAGAGGAAGCCACTTTACGACCCCCCCAATAAACCATCTGCCTGAGTCAAGGAAGGGCTTTGTTCGAAAGGAAGCCATTTACGACCCCCCCAATAAACCATCTGCCTGGGCCCTTTGTTTAGTTTCCTGCAGTCCCCAGGTAATTCAATCAGAGAGTGTGTGACCTCCTTTTGGCAGGGGCAACAGAATGCAGCCAGGCCTGGGAACCTGCTTGATCAAGTTTCAACTCCTGTGGGGGTAGATGTCAGGCAGAATTGGAATCTCTTTAAGCCAGTTTTTAGCTACATGTCATTTTGGGTTCCCAGTTTAAATCAAACTTACAATTTTTACACATGCAGCTAGAATGCTGATTCTAAGTTCAAAACTATGACATTTCAACAGTGACAAACTATGTGACACTCAAAAGTAGGTCACTCATTTATTCTAAACATTTCGATTTTAGTGTCTTTCAGTCCAGTTTAGCACTCAGCCCGTCTTGTTATCAACATTATTTTGGGCTCTTCATCTTCCCAGATTTTGTAGGCACACAAAACTTCATTCTGCCAGATGTCTGCTGGTGTTCAGTGAGATTTTTGGATGTGTTGCAATGTTTGAAAATAGGCATTTTGAGCTGGCATTCAGAGAAACCAAAGGTAATTTTAAAGCGTTTTTTTTTTGTTGCTAACAGGCGCTGCTGTTTTACCTTTGGCACCCATTCCACTCATGGCACCCTGGCCCATCATGCTCGCACTGGTGGGTGGCAAGTTAGGCAACCATTTTGGTGTGCGCTCAAACTGCGTGGTTCTCCTGGTTTCTGGCGCACATGTGGGCTTTTTGGCTATCTTGGATTTTCTAAGCCCACAGCACCAAATGTTGCAGCATGATAGCTCAAACGTGGGTCAGGACACCCAACAGATAAGGCCAAATCTCCTGTCCCCACTCTAGAAGCCCTACAAAATTCCAACAGTAACGAACATGAAGCATCAAACCAAAGTAAGCTTCACCGTCAAGAGGCATCAGTGGCGGAAAGGCTTTTACCACTTACAAACAGCCCGATCCCACCAACGTGTGGACGCCTCGATTCAGCTAGTCCAATTCAACCTTTCTCACAAGACTCGTCGATCACTTGCGACCCAAAACATGGAACAAACGATTCGACCACCCACAACGACCAGGTACTTGGTACCCCAACCCTGCCTTTAAGGGAGCCTTGTAGAACTAACAAACAAACGTTAGAAAAGGACCTTCGAAACCACTACCCTTTAAAATCCGTAAACAGACTACAGTTCAAAAAAACTCTAGATTCCTTCTACTCAAACTTAGACAACTACAATAACCCAAGAAGGCACTCTTCAGACCATCCACCTAGAAGACTGTCTTCTGTATACATGCCAATTACGCGCCTGCCGTTCATCAACCAGGGGAAGACCTGCCCCTCACGGACCAACTACTTCAAATGACTCACAACCAAAAAAATTTGATACAAGCACTTTGATGTCAGCACTAACGATAGCACTTAACCCATTCGTGAAATTGTACGAAACAATTGGAGACACCATGAAAGACCATACATCGATCCAAGCGACAATGTTAAATAAATTGACTTTCCTAGAATTTTACATCATGGCCTTAGAGACAAACAAACCACCGATTGTCAGCAGACCTCCTCAAGAACCATCTTCGCCTTTAACCCAAGACCTAGCTCCACTTAAGAGATCTGCGCCCCCAGGAAAGCAACCTACTAAAACAGAAGGTACCCAAACCTTATCCTTCATTGACCTAACTGTCCCTTTGGCTTTCCCGTCTGAAAAGCTTAAGTTATCCAAAGTAAACAAAGAAGCCAACACCAAATGTAAAACATCTCTACAATTGGAACCAATTTTTCATCAACAAGAGCCACTCAGACCCAAGGTGATAACTCCTCAAAATCAGACTGCGACCCCTCTGAACACGAATAAGCAAGTAAAAGACTCACTGGACTCGAATAGGGACAAACTTGAGCCACTTAACCATTCCCCGAGAGGGGTCGACGCCTTTCTAAACAATGAGGATATGATGAACATTACCCAACACCTCGCAAACTCACGCAACAATCCCTCTCATGGAACACTAAGAAATCTCTGATTCCTCCGTAACTTGTTTACATCCACAACAACATCCTAGTGAAGGGACGGAGCCTATAGAATCCCCATTCCTTACCCTTGAAGAACGAAGACATCGAATAATCATGAACAGTTACGACCCAAAAGAACATCTTCCTGTGGAACCTTCTGTTAAACCTCAATTTAGATCTAATCCTCAATCTCAAGAGAGCACTAAGCGAGGCAGCCACACACAGAGGCGGACTACCGGACAGGAAGCCAAAACGCAGAGAAGTCCCGGGGTACACTGTTCAAAAGCTCGACAAGAGAAGCCTCTGATAAGAGATAACACCAAATTACCCTCGAGGACGACCTACAAATCCAAAACTGAAAAATACCACACGAAACCTCAAATAGGATGGATATTAAAACTTGAGCAAGTTCCTGGAAACCACGACAAAGTGACACTAAACAGAAGAGCAGTCATTGACTTATTCAGCCACATTCCAAAATTATGATCAGTGAAATCGGCTGACTTACTGCTAGTCGATCCAAGTCACAGTGGCTCTAAAGCGATTTCACATTTGTACATAGCGTCATCAGCAATAAATATCCTTCTAAGATCTTCACTAGAGGACTTACTAACAATGGGCTACGACCTTATTGAATCCACGAGGGAAATAAAATCACACAATCACCGGGAATACAAAGAGACGCAGGGGCATGCCAAAGCAACTGATCGATCTGCCATACCATGCCAAAATCCTCGATCCTTTCCGAAGGAAACCAACATAACTTCCAATTTGGAATTTAAAGAAAGTTTTAATAAAACAAAAGAAACAACGTCGACTACAAGTCGTCCTGCAAACTCATCAAAATCACTGTACAAAAACTTAAAAGTTCCTGACTTACAGGTCAAGACAAACCTCTCAAAAGAAGATCTGAAAATTCAAAGAAAAGTTCCGAATGAGCATTGCTCTAAGGCAACTACATCTCCCTCAAGTTCGTCACTACTCTCAATTTGGCCATGGCTACCCAAAGCCCTAAAGATAAATCAACAGAAATAGCCACTCAAGAACAAGATCTACTGCAAAACAAGTGTCACTTTGAAATCCAGTGATCAAGATCGAATAAAAATGTGCTCATGGAATACTCGTGGATTTCGCCATCTGACAGCACCTGGTTCCATACACCTGAACGACTATGATATCATCTGTCTGCAAGAGACATGGCTCCTCCGACCTCCAATTTTGAATGGCTACGAGACCAACATAGTGTTGGCCAAGAAAGGTCCCTCAGGTCGTCCAACAGCAGACCTCCTCATTGCAATTCGCAGTGGACGAGGATTAACTGAAATACAAAAACTGAAGGAAACCAATTTTATGCTGATGGTGAAACTAAATTGGCTAACAAGAGATGAAAAAACGAACAAAACAACGACAAAGATAATTATAGTCGTTTCAATCTACTGGAACCCAGCCCCATAGACTGTTCAAAATTCGTCAGCACTATTGAACAAGAATTCGACCAAGCCCAAGTCTCCTACCAACCGGACCACATAGTTTTATGTGGAGACCTCAATATTAACTGTCAACCTCCAGCCACAGCTGCGACGTCCATACCAAAAAAAACGCCAACTGATCTGAGATCAACTAAATGGCTAAATCTGATGAATTCCAGATCACTGGATAACCTGGATCAAGTCTTCCCGGACCCAAACAGACTGCCCACCTGGGAACGAGGGAGCTCAAATTCATGAATTGACCATATTTTTGTTTCTTGTTCCTTAACTCCACACATCACCTCATACACGGTGGTCAAAACATTGGAAAGCGATCACAACCTCTTAGAAACTACCTGGATTTCGAACCCCCCAACTTACCAAACAATGACTGCAAACATCGAATTAACATTGCAGGGAACAAGACTCAGGATGACAGAAAAGGCCATAACTTCTATATCAGCATTATACAAAGATAGTGGCAACCAGCCATCAAGGACGGACGTGGACTATACTCCACTAATGACCACCTTTAGAGTCCCGCAGAAAAAAAAAAGCCAACAACGACTCATCAAAAACACATTTACGACAAACTGATAGCTGAAAAAAAACTAGACCTAAGGAAAACAAAAAGACAGGCGCTGAAACTTGATTTCCAGCAATCTTCTATTATCATCAAAACAGCTGTAAAAGCCTACAAATCATGGCTGAGGGGCCATCGACACAAACTTTTCCAACAAGACGCTGAAGATATCCTCAAGGCCATCACTGGCAACCATCCCAGAGACTTTTGGTCATTGCTCCACTCAACAACACCAGGTGCTCGTCCGTGCCAACTAAATGGAATTGGCCAATCGGCTTAGGAAGTTCACTTTAAAACCCTCTTCCGGAGCTTTACAACTTTCGACCCAGCACCGGCAATTAGCGAAGCTCCTTGGATTTGCCTGGACAACACCGAAGACATCCAAGACATGATCAAAAAATTGAAACCATCGCACGCTCCAGGTCCAGATGGAATTACCAACTTCGATCTGAAATCACACCCCGAAGCTTGGTCGCCTCTTTTGAGCCAAATCTTTAGACTCTGCTCTTCCACCAAATCCATCCCTCCATCTTGGACACGTGCAAATGTAGTCCCTATTCACAAAAAAGGAAATAGGTCAGATCCAGTCAGCTACCGCCCCATCGCCCTTCTGGACCCTATAGGTAAACTGTTTGGGTCCCTCCTTCTAAAACACTTCACCTTTTAGGCCAACAAAGCCCCATGCCAGGACAAATTGCAAACTGGCTTCAAAAAGAACTTGGGCACAAACGCTAACATCCTAATATTGAGCTCCCTCAAAAGTAAAGTTCTGGAAGACCGACCGCGTCTATTCATCACTTTCGTCAACCTTACCCAGGAGTTTGATAAAGTGGACCGCGCAAGATTGTGGCTGAAACTTACCCAATGGAAATGTCCACCAGATATTCTTCATCCTATCAAGGCCTTTTATACCAACACGTCCATGCGGGTCCGCCTCAATCAACAAGGGGCTCTATCGGAAGAAATAACAACGGCCAGAGGTGTCAAACAGGGCTGCCCTTTGGCCCTGTTTTGGACCTACTTAGGTGACTTCCAGGAAAAAGAAAAATCGGTTCGAGCTTTCCCTCCAAAGCTAGGAGGCGACCTGATCAGTTGCCTTCTATACGCCGACGACCTAATTCCTCTGGATAACACTCCAATAGGCCTTCAACGCCAGCTAACTAACTTGCAACAATACATGACGGCAAATAACCTTGAAATTAATGAATCAAAAACCAAAATGATGGTTATCGGAAAAACTGTGAAAAAGAAAGATAACATTTGCCTTAAATTGGCCACGTCAACAATCGAGACAGTCACCAACTTTAAGTACCTTGGTGTTATATTAGACAGCACGCCCAAAGAAAAAGCGATGCAAGAACAATGTACGCAAAAACAACTAATTTGGCAACCCAAGGGGAAGCAATTGACTTCAAATTCGGCAGATTTTCAATCATTCCCGCCCGAGACTTTTACGAAAAGAAGGTGATACCATCTTTGACCTATGGTACGGACGCAATGCCGAATCTTCCCCCAGAATTATGGCCAAAACTTGAAGCAATTTTTTGGAGAACATCCCTGGGCCTTCCAAAAACCACACCGATAACATTAATCAGACGGGAACTGTCCCTTGCGTCCCTAAAAACATCGATTGACTGTAACAGCGTCCTGCTTTACCGGAAATGTATACAGCAAGATACTCCCTATGCTTACCAATTGATAAGCGAGGAAATTCTGCTTGGATCCTGCCAAATGCTGAGAAGATGGGAAACCAAGAACTTGACCATCTTAAACTCAGTAGAATACGACACGGGAGAGCTTAGAACAAACCCAGTCAGGGTCATCAAAAAGATCAGAGAGCTGGATTGGATCAACACAAATGAGACCGCTGCCAAATATAAACTCACCAGTCATCTCCCTCCTTTCCAGAAGAAACTGGATACTGTTCAACCTTACCTAAAACTCTTTCCAAATAGGTTGGCGCGAAACTATTTCTTAAAGATCCGATTGAACCTTCTAGAAACTAATGAAATTTTAGCTATTCGACAACTTTCACCATCCAACTGCTGCCGAATTTGTAACTCTCCGACTGCAAAGGAAACCATTTGTCATCTTCTCCTGAACTGTCCGGCGACACAAGCCATCCGCTCTACTTACTTGAAAGATATCTTCTCAAACTTTATTCTTCAAGACGAGGAAACCTGTTGGAACAAATTGTTGGGCGGCGACAAACAGTCATGGCAGCTCGCCACAATAAACATTATGCAACACATCTTTAATGTGATCCTCCCTTTGAAGACCCACACAATTGTTCCACCTGCATCTTCGAAATAATCCTAGTCACCTTTGTGCAGATTCGCCGGACGGACGAAGTGCCGAAGTGTTTCTGCTACCTGAGTGTTCTTTTGTTAAAAAATCTGTATAGATTACAAACAAATAAAAAAATAAAAAATAAAAAAAAAAGATGTGCATGGTGAGGGTGAAGCTGAGAAGAAGCAATAATGGCTACTGACAGACAAGTAGCAGGACAGAGCATAGCAAAGGCTCATTGGCTAAGAGGCAAAGAGGCTGGTGAATGGCTGGTCTTCACCCTTCACTCTTCCACCCTTAACTGGGACACCCATGGCTGGATGCCTCTACTGAGTTTAGAAGGGATGACACATGAGTGCCTAGTCCATCAGTGGGTGGTCTCTCTGCTATTGTCCCTAGTGTTGCTGAGATGAGGCGATTTCTTCTTGATTGGTGTTCCCAGAGGAGTCTCGTGTGGCCTTCAGGAGGAGATAGGGCTGATCCAAGATGGCCACAGGCCACATCTTAACTGCCCCTGCCACCAGCCAGAAATTATCAGTGGATTTCCCTTGTCAGAGGCATTGAAATTGAGGATTGACAGGCGATCTAGCAGGAGGAAAGGGAAGGGAACCGACAAATCATGAGGGGCTTGCAATTATCGATATTTAATCGACGCAAACAGTGCATTTTATTAGTCATGGATTACCCAACATTTGGTGCCCTTGAATTGTAGTAGTTAAACGAATGTTGAGGGGAGATCTTAGTGTTTGTTTTGAAATGTGAGGAGTAATTTGTATTGCACAATCCTACTTAAATCGAAGCCCCATCATGTGGAGCTTTTGGCCCAATAGCTTACCGACTGAAGCTGCTTTATTGGTGGCCAATAAAAGAATCGCAAGATAAAAATGCAGAGAAGTTAAAAGAGCAATGCAGGGAGTCAGTGGGGCTCATTACGAAATGGACGGTATTCCAGCAGTAAATCCGCCGAAATACCCCCAAACGGAATTACCATTACCACCACTTGGTCCTGTGGAATTACCGCTGGTTTACAAGTGATAGTGGTGAGGTTAATCCCCATTTTTAGAGGGTCTATTGGTCTCTATGCAGCATTTTTGGAGGAATTACCGCCAGCGGAATTACTGCTTTGGTAATTCCACCGATTTTGCCATTTTTGGGCGGTAAATGGAGGATTTACCTTCAGCATGATACTGAAGGCAAACCCTCCACTCCAGGGCCATACTCGTAAAATGGCAGAGCAGGGGAAAGGGTGGTAACCTTGTCACCGCCACTTTTTTTGTTATTGACACTTTTTTCCTGCACCCCATACTTGTAATGAGCCCTTTTATCCTTCAGATGCAGTGCAGCAGAGGCTGCCACTTCGCAGCGGAGGCATCGCCAGCGCACACGATGGAACCCACTCCCCTAGTCAATGGCATAGGGCGGTGGCAGCTTGTCCAACTCCTTTCAGCATCCAGGGGCCCACCTATTAGGTTATCTGTAGGAAGGAAGATTGCTTAATTGTCAATGCTCCGAGAACTTCAGCATTATGTGGAAAGCCAGATTTCACAGCTGACTCTTCTCACCTTTCACTATAAGTCACTGCTCAAACGTCCCCTCCCAGGGCCCCTTATAAAGCAAACGACCCATTGTATGAAAAAGCAGTGGGCCCGAATGCCCGTGTTTGCTGCTGTTAACCCCGCCGTCCAGACAAAGAGCCGAGCGCCCTTCAGCCACGTTTGCTCAGCCTGGGGCGAGGGCAGGGCAAGCACCTGTCGAGGCCCCACTGGGGGCCCAGTGGAGGGTGGCCAGGGTTCTGCGGCTCGCACTCAACACCACAGACATACCGATCATATAGTTAGGAGCCTGGTACCTGCACGTCGTCTACTTATAAAACCAACTAGCCGAGCAGCTCCTTTCAATGGAAATGTGTTAGGAACCCTCCAGACTTACCAACCGATATTTATTTATTTATGTTTGCATTTAAAGCACTCTAAACCCGAGGGCTTCAAGGCGCTTTGTTAACATGTAGAATTGCATAATAAGGGTGATCTGTTGACCACAAAAGTATTTTTCTAACCCCTTGAACACAAACTGAATAACATAAGAAAATACACGCAAGACTTGAAAATGCTGGTGGTCATTGCCATTTCGAAGTGACTGACTCGCCCCAGGGGTTCCTGATGCCCAAGGGGCAAACATTTGGGGAAGCCCTTTGACTGTTTTTCGCTCTGTCCCATCAGCGGCATTGTGCCCCCAACAAGCAAGAACTCTCCTCTGAGTTTATAGAGGGAGGAACCGGAATTGGGATTGTTATTATGACCGCAAATAAAATAAACAAAACCCCTGTTCCGGCCAATAATCAAGGCCCAGGCTGCTAGTGGCATAGAGATGGCAACCAGTGAACACCATGAAACAGCCACATCCAGTTCCAGCTGGAATTGGAGTCATCTCTGTTCCTCCAGGGTAGTGCAGACTAGGATATAACCCACATGCCACCAAATGCATCCAGTAAATAGCATGTGTCACTGGTTGGCTGGGATTTCCACCAAGGTGAACTGAGGACCACATCGCCAATGAAGCTTCACGTGAGAAGCATAAGGGCCAGGCATTTTACCGGCTCCCTCCCTGTCTATCCGCAGTGCCGTGCCCCCTTGCCAAGTCTACAAAGCACCCGTCTTTAGAGGGGACATATCAGCCTTTCCCACGTAAGTGCTGCGTTCTTAGGCATCCTCCTTCTCTTTGTGCATCCCAAACATTCTGTGCACCCCCTAATGCTTCCCTCAAAGGAGACATAGCTGATTTGGATCCGAATATCACCAATGCCTCCTCAAAAAGTACCCATTTGGAACTCCTCAGCATCTTGAAGCTGCTGTCTTTTGGCCGATTGTTTTGACACTCTATACATCTATGATGTAATATGATTAAAGATACTTTATTTATTTATTTATTTGTATAGCACACAAACAGCCCATGGGCATCGCAGCGCTGTTACTTGCAGGGAGCTTATTTACAGGGAGGTACAATATACACATAGTGTACATGGGTAACACATTAATGCAGTCGGCTAGCTGCAGATACATTTGCAGGTTTATAGGGAGAGGTGGCGCGAGGTCCTATAGGGACTGTGGTGTTGATCAGGCGAACAGAGTGGTTTTCATGGCTTTGCGGAAGGCAATGAGTGAGGCTTCGGCACGAAGCGTCATAGGAAGGGCGTTCCAGTGTAGGGAGGCAAGGTAGGGGAAACTAGCACCTCCTGCCCTGGCTCTTTTTTTTACCCTGGGCACGGTGAGCATGTTGCGTAGGGTGTTCTGGTTGGCCTTGTAGATGTGGCGGGTGGATTCTTTGTGATAGGTAAGCTGGTGCAGAGAGGTGGATGCATTTATGGGTAAGAGTCAGGGCTTTGAATATAACCCTCTCTTTTATTGGGACCCAGTGGGCTGATTTTCTGGCAGCCGAGATGTGTTCTCTTTTAGAGATACCTTGGGCTGCACGCAGAGCATTGCTCTGGATTACTTGCAGTTTTTCTAGATTTTTAGTGGCGGTCCCTAGGAAGAGTACGTTACAGTAGTCCAACCTAGAGCCGGTTATAGCTCTGGCTATTTTAGTGCAGTTCTCTTTGGAGAGAAAGGGCCTGGCAGCGTTAATGAGTTTTGCATGGTAGGCTGCAGAAGGGGCAATTGCATTGACTTGTCTCGTCATGGATAGATTGGAATCCAGATAGACTCCAAGGTTTTCACTGTGTCAGAAACTGGGATTTTGATGGAGTCAATGGTGAAGTGGCTGACTGGGTGTCGGTGGATCCTACCAGCAGAAGTTCTGTCTTGTCAGAGTTGAGACAGAGTCCGTTGACAGCCATCCACGTTTGGATGGTGTGTTAGATGTTGTTAAGAGTCGTGGAGTCTGTGTCGTAGTTGCCTGTGAGAGTGAGGAGGATCTGAGTATCATCAGCGTAGTTGGTGTAGGAGATACCCACGGTGTCAAGGATGAGAAAGATAGGGCGTGTAAAGATGTTGTAGTTACTAAGCTTTTTGGGCATATATAAGTATTGACCGCACAATTTATGGGCGGCTGCATGGCTGTGTCATTTTCATTACAGCCGGAGTAGGTGAAGTGTTTGAAATCATTGGATATGGCATGAGGGTCGTATTTCTGAATGAAAATAATTATCTCATACAAAATGTGCATCACAAAAAAACATGTGGGTGTGCGGGCACGCATGTATGCTCTTTGTGCGCATGCATGGGCACGCGCTCACACCACTCAGGAATACAGGCAGAAAAGACATTTCAAACAGTTTATGGAAATAATTCACCTTGGCGTGCCATCCATGCCATGGTTTATGGAAGATGATTTAGAAATGACACCAGAGGAGACTTAGGGCCCCATCACGGGTTGATTGGAGCAGTAAAAATGTGGGGGTAACGCTATTACTGTCTCTTTACCACTCTGCCCAATGCTGAATTTGGCCGGGAAGTTTGAGATTTACCTCCAGCTTTGAACTGGAGGTACATCTGACCACTTTCCAGTTCATGGACTGTGGAAGAAATGGGAGCTTACAGCCTTGTCTCAACTCGGGATCTGGCGCTAATAGCTCCAGACGGCGTTGCGGTACCACTATTTGTGTTGGGCAGTATCCCGGCAGATTTACGATATGATATGGCATTTATAACGTGCCTCTACACAAGTGTTTCTAGGCATGACAAGACAAGGAGAGGGAAAGAAAGAGAGGACAAATTAACGATCTTACTAGGCCTTGTGTCATTCAGATCACGCAACTGCGGGGCAGATGGAAGGGAAGAAGTGCCGGGGGGAGGTGAAGGGGGAAGTGCAGTTAACTCACAAGTGCAGCCAGTGAGTGGCTCATAGGTGCAGAGAGAAGGGACTGTAGGGTTGCAGATACAGACCCTTAAGTGCTGGGTAGCCCAGAGGCAGTGCAAAGGCAACTGGACATGCAGGTGCCTCGGCTCAAGTTCAGAGGGTGTTCAGGTGACCATTGAGCAGAGCAGTCAGGTGCATCAGCAGTGGAGAGGAAGCGAAAAGGAAGGTCTTCAGTTGCTTCCAGAACAGGCGGTTCTACTCAAATTTGAGAGAAGCATGGAGGTTGTTCCAGAGGGAGGCATCAGCCGACGAGAGAGATCTATCCCTCACTCTCTGCTTGTAGAAACGCCTGACCTTCAGAGAGTTGGAGGTGGATGAGCGGATAGCTCGAGAACGAAGATGTTTTGGAAGAGAATGTTTGGAGGTAATTGTAATGGTTTATTTATAACGCGTTTAATACCCAGAAGTTTCTAAGCGCGGACCCGGGGAGCAAACCTGTGTTGCTCCGTGTCGTCTTGCTTCCAAGGCGAGCACGTTGCCCCTGAGTTATCCTCCCGAGACAAGGTAGAGCTATTCCAGGCCCCAGGGTGCTCTGTGGGTGATGCAGAGGTTCTTGAAGTTGATCCTTGCAGCCACGGGAGCCAGTGAAGAGATTTCAGAGCTGGAGAGATACGATCCCTGGCTTTGAGGCCAAGGACAAGTCTCGCAGACCTGTTCTGGATAAGTTGTAAAGGTTGAAGAGTAGAGGCAGGAAAAATTAGAAAGAGGCCGTTGCAATAGTCCAGCCTAGAGAGGACCAGAGCTCTGAAGAGAGTGAACATCTGGGGGAAAGTGTGAAAAGGCAGAATACCTCAGAGGAGGTGCAGCTGATAGTTTGACTTCTTAGAGACGTCAGAGATGTGAGGAGAGAATGAGAGGGTGGAGTCGAAGCCTCACAGGAAGGAGCAGGAAGAGGGTCCAGAGTGGGCAGCCAGAGAGAGAGGGGAAAGGAGGGAACGGGTGTCCCAATGAGGAGGATCTCAATCTTACTGGCATTAATGCAGAGATCATTGGCGGCACACCATTCCTGAATTGTAGCCATTCCAAAGATCTACAAACTCCCCGTCCTACAATTTCCCCCGCAAAACTGCCCCACCACACGCTCTACCCGATTGGTCAATGATAAATCGTGTCAGTGTCCCACTGGGCCTTTCCCCAACTTACAAACCTGCCCCACCACAAGCCATTCTCAGTCTCCAGTCTGCAGGGATCTTCCTGCCACCTCTCCCCTCTGTTCCGGATTCCGCCCATGGGCTCCAGCTAGGGCCACACCTCCTGCGGCATTGTGAAAAATCACGGCTTGTCCTCTGCCAAAATCTTCAACTTGGCTGGGTAGAACATCATATATTTTATGTTCAACTCATTGAGGCGCTGTTGCACCAGGTCAACGGTCCTGTGCTGCCACTGCATCTCCAGGGTAAAGTCCGGAAATGTTCTTATCTTCGAGCTGCCCACCTCGTAGTAGCCAACTTGCGAGACTCCTGCAGGATAGCTTCCCTATCCCTGAAATTGAGAATCTTCACCACTATTACTCTTGGTGGACCCTCTGGCAGAGGGGCCTTGCCAGGCACCCTGCGTGCCCTTTGCACTGTGAAGAGCTTTGAGAGTCCCTTCACTTGCATCGTCTCCAGGAGAAGATGCAAACTTTCCACAAACAACTCCACAAATGGTCCCTCCTCTTTTTCAAGCACGCCCACCAGGCGTATGTTACACCACCGGGAGCGACCCTCTGTATCTTCTACTCTAGCTTCCAAGGTCTGAGTCGCTCCCACAAGGCCTGCCATCTGATTCTTGAGGCACTGCAGGTCGTCTTCCACCAAATGTACTCTCTGTTCTACCTCTGTTACTCTCTCGCACACCTTACAGATGTGCGCCTGCCCCAGGGAGACATCTACTCCCACCTCTTTAATGTTCCTCTCTGGGATCTACACCACGTCAAACTCCACACTCCCTCCTGAATGCCACCAGTGCATTCTCTGCCTCCTTCACCTCCAGGTGCTCCTGCTTTCCAGGCTGGCTTTGCACTGGGTGCACTGTGGGGCCTGTTCCTGTTCCATAGGTTCACTCACCAGCTTCCCATGTGCTTTGCCCTTACTGCCAATCCTGTCACCACTTGTGAGGTGGCCCAGAGGGGTGAACACTGTTGCAGCTCTGACCATCTCAAACTTTGGCCAACTTCACCGTCCTCTTCTACCTCTCTCCACTTCAGCCCTGCTACAGAGCCCTACCACTTCTCACACTTCAGCCGCTACCGTCTGCCTTCTGGAGCTTGCTCCCCATGGGTCTTACTACTATCCTGCTGTTTCCAGGCCCCGCCAAGCAGCAACGATAGCTTTCAGGCAGCACTGGGCCTCTCTCTCCTATACCTGCATGGTTGGGGGACGGCAGGGAAGCCTCCCCTCTGCTATCCCTCCCTTTGGCGCCACCAGGTCCTACTTCTGCCCAGGATCCCTCTCACGGGGCGTGCTCTCCGGCACTTGGGGTCCCTCCAGCAGCGCACACTGTGGCCTGCGCCTGCCCTCAGCAGCACGGCTATCGTCACTTCAGGTGGCCCCTCAGTACGGGCTTCGACCGCCCCGTCCGGGATGCACTCTTCTGTTGCACACAATCATAACCCGTGCATCCGTCCATTTTGGACCCAGTACATAGCAATAACTCATTCCTCCTTTTCCCCCCAGAAAAGTGTAACATGAGTCTTGCTTAGTTTTTGGCATAAAAAGGCTGCAGATTTATTTTCCACAAAATCATAAAACACACTGCACACATTAGTGGAAATATTTCAGAAGATGCAGCGACTGCTCTGTGTCCAAAATCTGCTTCCCCCTTGCTTTCCAAAAGTCCATCATAGGCCCAACTCTCCCAACCCTTTCCGCCTGAGCCTCGCCTGCCCATGCAGGTGTCCGTGGGCGGGGAGAGTGCCGTTTCCTTGCGGGAAGCTGAGCCCTTGTGTTCCCCCCCAGACGCCCCTGCCGTTTATGCTCCCAAGGGGCGCTGGTCTGGGAAGAGCGAAGACCCTTTCCGCTTTCTCCTGGCTCATCCGGAGTCTGTCTCTTGTGTTTGGTTGCCCAAACACCGCCACGCCACAGGTGGGTTACCGCCCACTGTGGCTCCCCCCTGCCTCCTTGCTTACATTTCTAGGAGTTTTGTACAAAGGTTCCAATAAAATAGCTCCAACCCCAGTGGAGACAAATGTACCCCGTCGTTCAGAAAATACTCTGGAGTTTTTTAATTAATCAAGCCGTGCCTGATCTGGCCAAAGCCCCTGTCCCTGCAGAATTTTGCCATTGAGCCATTTAGCTTTCGTCTGGACCTCTCCACGGCTGCATTATTATCCGCCCCCCTCCATTCCGGCCTAGGGGTTATCTCTGACCAAATGATTTCTGTGTCCCCCAATTGACCTGCTAGCTCCTGTAAGGAGGCCATCATTACCCGCATCAGAGCCCCCGTCCCAGGGCTTGTCAGATCGTTACCTCCCAGGTGTATGACCAACACGTCCGGCCTCTGCTGTTTCCCCAGCAATCTGCGCACCTACACCTGCAGCTGTGCCCATCTCATCCCTGGCACCCCGTGCCACTCAATTCGGAATTTGCCATCTGTCAGTTCCTCCTGTTCTGCCGACCAGCTTGCCCCTGCCCTTAATACAAATGAGTGTCCTACCACTCAGACCGTCCTCTTTTCTTTCGGGGCTGCTGCTGGAGGGGAGAAAAGGTGACATGTCAATTTATATTTTTTCCGGCCTGATATCTCTCTTGAAACACCCCGACTTCCAACTGCCAATCTGCTTGATTGCTCCTTCCCCCATGCCTATAGCCGCGGCAGATGTGGCTGCCCCAATCCGAAACGAGTGTGTCCCAAAGACTCCCTTTGTTTCTCCAATTCCCTCCAGTGCCATTTCCATCACCCGTCTAAATTGAAAGCGGCTTAATGACGTCCCATCGTGGTGAATGAGCAGCGGCGCCTCTTCTCCCGAGGGAGGTCTCAACCTGAGGAAATCTGCCACCACCCTAACTGTGCATATCGGACTGCCTATGATGGGTTGGAGGGTCACTGTGCACCCTTTGCCTCCTTGGTCCGTTTTTGATCACCTCACCCATACTGCCAGATGTGTACCTAAACTTTGGACATCTTTCACCTGCAAAAAGCCCTTCCCCTTTGAGTCCTTGTTTTCCACAAAATCATAAAACACACTGCACACAGTAAATGCTGCTGTAAATAGGGCCACTTCAAAACCCCCATGGCACACTATGTCCAAGTGTGCTACAATTTTTTTGTAGCTTGACCACGTCTATGGGCCTCCTCTCGTCACTCTTAGGTGTTCCTTGTTTAGCCCACCCCTTCATGGCAGTCACGATGTAGTGCTCCTTAGTGGGGTCTTCTTTCCCTTCTAGTTTGTAATAATGGGCGATGGCTGCTAAGTGGTAAGCCATCCATGATCTGTTTTTTCCTTCATTCCAGCCCCAACCTACAAAGGCCCTCACCGGTAGCTCCTGCTCACTACCCGTTAATACCACCTGTTTGAATTTCAAGTAGCGCTCCCAGCACGTATCTACTTGCAGTGCCCGGAGCAAGCGCCGTCTGGATCAGAGCACTCAGATTGCCCCAATCATGTCCCACCACTGTGTTTTGAATGTGGCCATCACCTCGTCTGCTCCCGGACAACTCCCTCAGAATTTTTCCCACTGCAATCGAGAGAGAGCATCAGCGGCCGTGTTCTGCACACCAGGTATGTGTCTTGCTCGCACTTCATATTTTGCATTGCAGCATGCATTTGTTGAGCTCTCTTAACAGCCGTAATACCATGATGTTACTGGCGGAACCCTGATTTATGATCTGGACTACCGCTAAGTTATCTGACCAAAGCATCACTTTGCTGTCCTTCAGTTTCTCCCCCCATAATCTGAAGGCTACCACAATGGGGAAGAGTTCTAGCAGCGTGATATCTCTGGTGACCCCTTGCCGATGCCATTCCTCTGGCCAGGCCATCCCGCACCATTTGGTGTCCAGGATTGCCCCAAACCCCAGTGCCCCGGATGAATCTGTGAACAACTTGGACCTGTCCCTGTTGTTCCAGTCCCTTCTCCACATCCACACCCCGTTGAAATTGTCCAAAAATGTGTCCCACATGGCTAAGTCTTACTGTACCTCTGCCCCCAACCGCACATGCTGATTTGCGTGTTGTAACCCCACCGTTTTTAGCTCAACACTCCTTGCAAACACTCTGCCCACTGGGACGACCTTCCCTGCGAAATTGAGGTTACCCGCCAGTGCCTGGAGTTCTCGCAGGTTTGCCTTGTTCTTACCCCTTAGGCCTTTGATGATCTCTTTCAGTTTTTGAACTTTGTCCCCAGGGAGCTTGCACTCTCCTTTTACTGTATCAATTTCGATCCCCAGGAAGGTCAGGCAAGTCACAGGTCCCACTGTTTTCTCCCCTGCTAACGGGACCCCCATTATCTTCATCAATCTCTGGAATGTACCCATGAGAGCCCCACAATCATTAGACCCGTTTGTACCAATAAACAAAAAAGTCATCCAGGTAATGTACCACTGCCCCTACCTGACACTCCTGTTTTACCGTAAACTCCAAAAAGGTGCTAAAAGCTTCAAAATACGCACAAGAAATGGCACACCCCATAGGTAGACATTTATCAAAGTAATACATATCCTGCACTTTGAACCCGAACAAATGTTGGCTTTCCTTGTGAATGGGTAGTAACCGGAATGCGGATTCTATGTCCGCCTTCCCCATGAGGGCTCCTTTACCGGCCTTCCTTATCACTTCCACTGCATCATCAAAGGATGGATAATGTACCTTGCATCGTTCTTCACTGATCCCATCATTGACTGACTCCCCCTCGGGAAAGAAAAGGTGGTGAATTAGTCGATACTGCCCCTCCTCCTTTTATGGAACCAGCCCTAATGGTGATATTACCAGATTATCCAATGGAGGTTTTTTGAATGGGCCTGCCACCCTGCCCAACCTGACTTCCTTGGCGACCTTCGTCGCCACAACCTCTGGCATTGCTAGTGCCGACCGCAGGTTGACTGCCTCTGTTCCTTTCTTTACCCCTGCGCATGGGATTTTAAACCCCCTCCTGAAACCTTCCCACAATAGTCTAGCATCCTCACAGTTATGATAAATATTTAACCACGGAGTCATAGCCTGTAGTATGACTGGGGTTGGCAGTCCCTTTTTAATAACATTTTTACACAACTGCTGTTTTGGCATAGACAAACTGCTCTCATCTTCATTCCCTCTTGACCTTCTCCTTTGCTTTGGGGTTGCTTTTACGTTTCCCTTCGTTGGTTGAGGAGTTGTGATCCCTGGCCCTCCCCGCCGGGGTGCTTGAAGTGGCAGGTTTTCCCAAAGGGGCAGCCTTCCTCTGAATTGACCCTCCAGCATTCAGCTTGCTCCACCTGGTAGCTGGTTCTGCTGTTCCAGGAGGAGTACCCGCGAAAGGACGACCTCCCCCGTTTGGTGTATTCTCCCTTACCCCTCCACACTTGGGGTTTCTCACTTGGGGATTTCTCCCCCCCTGCCCCTGGCACGATCATCTTATCTAAGAACCCACCCACATCCATTTCATCCCAAGACAAAGCTGGCCACACTTGCATTTTCAAACGAAAAGCACGATCATATTGCAACCAACCATCCCCCCATGCTTTAAATACAGGTCATGGATGTACTGTTCATAGGCCATCATTGAAGATGCATCTTGTGGGTACTTTTCTATCCTAATGGATGTGTAAACCTTGAATGCCTTTAGCCAGTTATGTATGGATGCCTCTGTTTTAGATTCCTCCTTGTCCCTCTTCTCCTTCTCCTTCTCAGATAATTCCTTTAACCCATTACCCAGAGGTTCCATCTCCACAAAATCCAAAATTTCAATAAATTATTTTCTCCATACCCTCTCTTTAATGGCCAACGGAATATGCCAAGATAAGGAATTCACTGCCACCCTGACTGGGCCAAACCCTGGCATTGTTCTCTCATACTGCGTCATCATAGGTCCCCACATCCCCTCCTGTCCTACATTGGCATTAGGGCCCGGCATCAGACCTGCCCCGGCAACCCTCTGCCCCCACCAGGCTGGTGCCTGAGCGGCCCCTGCCATTGACCCTCCTTCTTGGGCTGTTATACTGTGGAGCAGACCTGCCCCAGCGACCCCTTCCCCCACCAGGCTGGCACCTGGGCAGCGCCTGCCATTGCCCCTCCTTCTTGGGCTGCTGTACTGTGTCCCCCCAAGGGGTTTGCACTGCTCCCTGCCATGGCTTGTTGACCCAGTGCCAACTGAGCATGGCTGCCCTGACCTAAGGAGTTTACATTGGGCATTGCATTGATCACTTGCCCCTGCGCCTGATGCGCTGCCCCTCCTGCAACTGTTGAGTTTAACCATGCCCCTGACCACTGGTTCACCCCTATTGGCAACCCATTGATGCTTGGGTTCCCGGCCTGGTATCCTCCTGCCCCCAGTCCCCTGGGTTCCAGTGCCACCCTGTCTGTTGCCCTACCGCTGCACTGTTACCCACCTGATTAAATGCATTTACATTCCCACTCAGTACCTGCCCATTACCCCCGTTACCCCATGCTTGTATACATTGCATTAGCATACCTTTTACCACCTCCAGGGATGCTGGCCCGTCTTCCCTTGCAGCCACCAGTATGGTCGCAGGCGTGCTGGGTGGACCCGGTTCCCTTGGTGGCACCACAGGTGCAGGTGCCAGTATGGCCACAACCTTCTGTGCCCTTGCCTTGTTTTTAGCCCCGTTGGTTCTGGACGTCTTTGCATTTGCTGCTTGTTCCTTGCTAGCCTTGGCTTTCTGTGTTAAGGTCCTCTTCCTTTTTCCAGCCGGCTCCTCGTCTTCGTCTAGCTGCTCCTCTTCTTCTAGTTCCTGCAGTTCCTCATTGTCTGGGTACAGCAGCGGGGAGGTCGGCCCTTGACTTGCCCCGTTTGCTCCTCTTCCCCTTGTTGTGCTGTTAAGGCTTCCATCCATTTGGGGCCATGTTTTGCAGCTGCCAGTTTGGCCATGGCCATGAATGCTGCTAGGTCCATTGCCCTTACTTTTCTGCACACACACTTGCCTGTTGCTTCCCCTTGTCGCTGTGCTTCCTTTGAAGCGGGTCGCTCCCAGCGAACCCCGCTGTCCCCTGCCTGACTCTGCCTGTAGGGCCGCTCCTTCCGGCCTCTTGGTACGGGTCGCGCTTCAACGAACCCTGTCTAAGGCCGTTCGTCGCGTGCTGTGGACACCCACGATCACTGCCGCTTCCTCCTTGTTCGTTTGCCCCTTTTGTCTTTTATTGTGTGCAAAGGGGTTAATGATGTAGTGATGCCGGCGTGCCGGAGCTGAAGCGAGCCCCTTTGGATTGGCCCCGCTCTCCGCGACTCACTTCGCAGCTTGTTTCCCGCTTCTACCCCTTACTGGCACCCTGCCTTCACCGGAGAGTGAGGTGGGCGTGCCAGGTCTTTTAGTGAAGCAGCTGCCTGCCCCGGGATGGCCCCGCTCTCAGCCGCTCCCCTCTTCGCAGCACCTTCACCTCCTGACTGGGACTGGTCTCTGCCGTGCCTCAGACGCCGTCCCGCCACGTCGCTGTCCATCCTTCTGGACGCTGCTTCTCTGCCGCCTGGGCCCCCGTTGAAACGCCTCCGCCTTCGATCGCGTCCCATTGTTGGCATTCAGCTGATGCGACACGCTGGAGCTCTGGAGGTCAGACGGCCGCTGCTTCCGTCGTTCCACTGCAGATGCAGTCCCGGCGACGTCCGACGATGCTCCTCCAGGTAGTCTCTTCCAAGGATGCTTCGCCAGCTACGCAAAAGTCCTTTCCTGCAACAAATGAAACAAAAAAGAAACAAAGTCCAAAAACGAAGTCCTCGGTGGCAGGCGGTGTCCCATTGCCAAGGCTGGATGACGCCTACAGTGGGAAGCCCGCTTGCTTCAAAGGGGTAGCTCCGCCCCTTTCCATTGAAACTGCACTGAATCTGCAACTGGGCCATTCACCGTTCTCGGCCCAGCCACTCTCCCCTGCACTGCCTCCACGGCAACCCCTGCACTACGGGACTGTGTCTGTATCCATACAGCCCCCCTTCCCAGCACTTGTCTGCACTTACCTCGCACTTGCCACCAGCTGGCCCTTGTTATTTATCCTGTATGCTGTATGCTTATAACCCTGTACTGCACTTTCCCCTCTCCCTTTCCCCCATGCACTTTTCCCTTCCCCTCTACCCTTGCACTTGCGCGATCTGAATGACACCTGGCCTAGTAAGATCGTTGTCTGTCTCCCCTAGTTCCCCCCCCTGCCTCGTCGCGCCTTGAAACACTTGTGTATAGGCGCGTTACAAATGCCATATCATATCATATCATTGTAGCCCTTTGCAGGCTTTTTCCCCCTTTTGCCGCGCTGTTTTCCTTTTCGCTGGCTTTCCCCTGCCTTTGCCACACTTTGCAGTTACCTCCCCTCCCATGAGGAGGGGGAGGGAGATTAGGGGGAGGACACCGCCCGGGTTATCGGGGTACCTCCTCCATTTTGGAATTTCGTCGACACTGTCACATCCTCCGCTCACAACGTGGCAGGGGGCTGCACGCCACGCTGTACAGACTATTCCCCAGCACTGCGTCTCCAGAAGGCTCGGCTGCCCGGCCTGCTCCACCAGCCTCCACTCTGCCCAGAGGGGCCAAACCCCCACCCCCACAGGCAGTCTCCGTTGGCTTCACGCCGCCTCTCCAATGTTTTCTGCCCCCACCACACCTGCCGCACAAGGAGCAGTCACTGGCCAGGCTCGCCTGCAGCCATCTCAGGACTGCACGTTTGTGTCCACTGCCGCTCTGAGAAAACACCTCCAGGAGCGAAGAAATGCTCTCACCACACAGCTGCTGGGCCACCAGGCATTCCCCTCAGCTACCCGGCGGTTGGTCAGTAAATCAATGTGATTTTACAGTGATATTGATAGGATATTTGCAGGCGGCCACGGGAGTTCCAGAGGATCACTTCCTCATAGTATGCCCACTGGCCACGCCCCCCGTCTGGGGCACTTTTGAAAGTGTCACCCCAATGCTGCTAAAGATGAATTCTAACTTTAATTCCACCTCAGACTTTCACTCACCCTAAAATGCTGAATTAATCAGGTGTGCTGTGTCCGTGCACATCTGTATGACATGACGGGGTTTTCTTAGGGCCAATTATGATTTTAAAAGGAGAACTACATGAGAAAAAGTTACTCGGCATCTTCATGGGCATATTTCCTTCTGTGAATACTTTTTTGTTAGGTGCTGTGTGTCCTCGCAACTGCTTGAATGCCAATCACTAATGCCCCACCGATAGTAGACATGGGGTGGATGATATATGGATGCTGGTAGGTTTCATTATGCAACCAATGCCCACTAGGTCCATCGTGATACAAGCCAACCTACACCCGTTTTTAAAACACAGAACACTGTTTTAAATTAGACTGGCTGGCAGATCTGACTTTCATGTCAGATTCCATTTACTAGAGCTCCTCAAATTTTAAAACATCTCGGCGATTCACCCTAGCAGATGGAAATTTGTTATACATTTTATATAACCCATTAGCAGACTTCAGGTTGCCCAAAACTGATTGGTTTCTATATACTGGAAAAGTGGTATTGTCCAAACTGCTTGCCGGAACTCGCTCTGACTTCCAGTAGAGTTGAGAATGCAGCTTAACATTCCCTGCATCCTCTTCAAATGCAACCGCAGGGCTCCCTCTGCCTTCCTTAAAGGTTGCATCACTTGGTATTTCCCAGGACAGCACTTGGTATTTCCCAGGACAGACCTTTCAGCTGTGAGAGCCAGGCTGTGGAATAAAGGACTACATTCTATCCATTAGAGCGACGCCTTTTATAGTGTCACGACCCTTTCTGAAGCAGCATATGTTTCGGTAGGTGTTAAGAATAGGTTCCAGGGGAGAGAAGGTCATTGAGCAGAGGCGATTGTTTTCACAAATTGATATAGAAATTTTCCAACTGACTGAACAACTGGGTACAAAACATGAAAAGCTATTCTGGGAACCTCTTTCTGTTGCCCGTTCCACCCACTTTGCTGGCAAACTGGCCCAGTCGCAACCCATTGACACATGCTTTACACCATGCCCCACCAAGGTGAGTGGGGCGGTAAATCCCCATTTCCCATTTTACCCTTCCCCATTCCCATTTTTGCCCCATAGGGCATAATGGGAGTGGGGAAGGCGCTAATTACGCCACCGTAAATTGCGGTGGCGTAATTAGCACCAAGGCGGTTTAGCGCCATGGATTTTAACGGCTGCTAAAAGCAGCCGTTAAAATTGGAATCAGGCGTTAAGGGTTAACGACGGCGTTAACCCTTAACGCCTGAGTTGTAATGAGGCCCACTGTGTTTCACGCCAGCTGTAACATCACATAATATAGTTATAGGATAATGCTTTAAACTCATCATCTATTCATTTATGTATTTAATTGTTTTTTATAAAACATACCAGAGTTCGGTTTCTAAGCGCACATCCGGGATTCGATCTGCGTGGTCTTGCTTCCAAGACGGTGCCTTGCCCCTGTGCTATCCTCCTTTCACATGTGAAGACATCAAATACAACTTGTTAAATGGCTTCAATGATCCTTTTGCAAGCTCGCTGTGTCTAGACTTTCATGGAGACTAAGTGGCCCGCTTGCATCGGGCGATCGTATAGCGCTAGAGATGCAGAGGGTGCTAGCACTGACAACTGACCCATGCACCCTGTCACATTCGTGACATCATGGCTGGTGTGACATTTGGGCATATGTATGCACTTTTCTGAGTATGGCCAATGTCATGGCAGCTTATTGAATGAGTGGAGAAACATATCGCAAACCGGCTGGCACGATGCATACTTGATTTGGTATTAAGTGGCAAGGATAACCTCCCCAGCGCGTGAGACTGTATCTCCCTTCCTTATGAAGATGAATATTTGTGAGAAATGTTTGCTGTGCTCCCACACTAGGTTTTGTCAGCATGTTTGGTCTACCCAAATCGTGTGAACAGGTGTTTTCTGTTAACTGGCATTACCACCCGGCCAACCCACTTACCTGCGGGTTGTAACACTGTAGGCGCTGCATAGTCTCCAACGGTGTCATTGCTCGCACACTAAGCTAGCTCTCCTCGGTCTGTCCTTGTCTGTTTTAATCTTCTTATTCCTGTTGTCCCAGCCACCCCATGGAAGGTGTCCCCATGGTTTCAGCACTTTTTTTTGTTGAAAATGCCCAATGTTACTCTAGTGCCACGGGCCCAGTCCTGTATCATGACTTGCTGCTGTCGAAATATGCTAGTTTTCTGGGTACGCGCAACCCTGATACGTCCATATGTGTCCAGGCCAACTCCTCTCCAGTTTTCTTCCAGACTACCGCTTTAGTCTTTGCCATTCTTGATCAGTCAAGCTGGACGGTCTCTAATATGTATTAAAGTTTCGTGGTATGCGGCCTCCAGGACTGGACACAATAGCCCCAGGTACCAGGCCCTCCAAATCTGCTGACAAAGCTCTAGGTGAAGAGTTCACAACTGGGGTTCATAGTCCCAACAGCCAGAGTGGGCCACAAGAGCCTAGACGATTCCCAAAGAACGGCACATGATGTTCTGGGTGCACCGTGCAGAGCTGGACACAGTCCTCCAGACGTGGCCCGCATAACTTGACACCAAACTCATGCCTTTTTTTTTAGGTCTGGCCAGGGGCGCTTTAGCTCCCTTCCAGATTCTAATGCATCTCTAGGGGAAGCTCATGTTTTTGGTGTAAGATGTTGAATACATTGTTGCAGGCTTTCAGATTGGAGGCTATGAGGAAGTAAAACGCCAGCCATGATGTAGCATCTGGGAGGTTCATTACCTAGTCTGTTTTGATTGGTGGTTTACAGTTTGCGCATTGGCCAAAAAACGCCTCTGCACGCCCTGCAGCTTCAAAATAGTTCAGCTCCATGCAGAGCATGCATTAGCAAGAGGAGACAAAGTGTGACACCACTGGCCTTCTATAAGCCAGATCCATCAGACCCATTGTTAGGGAGAATTCGCAGAAATGTGTTAATGCCTTTCTACCTTAGAGACCCCCAGCTCTTTTGCTTTACATTTTTATCCTGGAGAGAGTGAGACCTTTTTCCCACTCTCTCATGTATTTTTATTAATTTGAACTCTGTCTTTCTTTTGGTTTTGGAGTCTGACAAACTCCATAGGCATTATCGTTTTACATTGTGACACACAGCACCGTCAGTGCAGTGGCACAGGGATTTCCCAAAGGTCTAACTACCTTCTCTTGGATAAACTACTGTTTCCAAGAGCAGTAAAGTGAAATTGACTTTACTCACCGTTTGTAACTTTGTAGACCTAGCACACACTATCTTCCATAGAGTGCTGGAGAGGTTACTTAGTATCCCCTCTGTCTACTTTCTCATGTTACATGTTTATGTTACCCTTTCTACGATTAATTTTTTAAAATGTATTTACATTTATATAGCGCACAAAGCAGCCCCTAGGCATCGCATCGCTGTTACTTGTAGTTACACTTGGTTACAGAAGGGAGGGAAATACATTACAAAACATTGGTGAGTGGCTGGTGGCAGTCGTTTACTTTTTCCTACCATTGTGTGTGTTTACCGCGGGCTGCAATTGCAGTTGCAGTAAAGCACACATGGGTGCCCATTTTGTCAAAATGGCTCCAGCGTGTCTGGTAGGGCAGGAAGCGAGGGAGGTGCCCCGAAACTCCCTGTGCTTAGTCTCCTTGGTTGAGTGACTGTGTGAGTGACAGCTAGGCTGCGAATGAATGCGAGAGACTTAAAAGGCGAGGTCTTTTTGCAAGGAATGCAGAGTCGACCACAGGAATCTGAAGAAGAACTTGGGAGAGAAGCTTGCGGCAACTCCTGGACCGTTGGTTTGCCCGGTGAAGCTATGCTGCAGTGCTGAAGCTCTGAATTCGCCTTGACTAGAGAAGCCCTGCAAAGGGCGACTTCTCTCCTTAGGTTAGTGGGACCAATTGACCCCAAGACAAACTCATCTGGAAATCCTCTCATTGATGGCTATACTTCCATTGCTGCTGCAGGAACCGAGTGCCAGGGAGAGGAACACCAGAATCGAGTGCATCGTTTTTAAGTCGGACTCGAGCTCCAGGGCGATCCTCCGGACTCCCTCGAAGCAGGACTAACCAAGCCTGTGCCACCTCAACAGAGTGCTGAACTCCAGAAGCAAGGAAAGCCCACAAAGTATCCAAGAACCACAGTGGTGCTATTTGCGAGAAGCTGAAACCGCAACGTGCCTCTGATCTGAAGTTTGCCCATTGCTACCGCCGACCTTCGAATCGTAGTGCACGAGCCCCCAGACGTCCTCCCTCTTGTCTCCATGACTGACGCCCAGGAACAACAGGAACTACCATACTACAACAGAAACAGGAGCCAGCTGGAACCAATTTCTTCACGCCTCTGGTACTGTAAACTAAGGGGTACTTTACCTCTTGTTGTGTAGCATTGCTAGCTCTTGGTTGAGACTTGCATTTGCTGCCCTTTGCAGAGTTGCTTGCAGCTTTGACCCTCACAAGCCTCCCAGTGTGTGACTGAACAGTGATTTCATGTTCTACATAACTCTCTATAAGATTGTGCAAGACTTTTTACTTACCTTCAAGGAGTGCCTAAGCTCTCCTATACTTTGCTCAATTGAAATTGGCTGTCCTGGCTCCCTGAAGACTCTTCTACCTCGGACGTTGTGTTTCGATCTGTCCCTCCAAAAGTCACACATTCTTTACTTGTATAGCTGGAAAAGGGTTAATCTACATTGCATTGGGGGTTTCAAAAGTGCTTACCTGTTTGAGAAACATGTTAACCATTGTTTTCTTCCCTAACCTTTTCCTTTTTGACACCACTCAGTATTGTTGTAAATGTACCAGTGATATATCAATGTCCACAGTGTCCTAGTTATTGAAGTCACCTCGGGGTGTAGGAAGTGTCTGTGTGCCATCCCCAATGGGTATCTACTGATTTATTGAAACCGACAGTGTGTATTTTGAAGTATATTTTTGTGTTACATATTTGCTCCCTTCTAAAGAAGGCTTATTCAAATTGACGGTTAAATTAATGATTGTTTAATCAAGAAACCTTGAGTATAAGTGCTATTTTGATACTTGTCACTGTGAAACACTGTTGCGACCCTACGGCTCACATTGACCCCTCTTGAGATGATCCTGGCTGTTCAGTCACTCTACCAACTTGTGTAGTGCATGCTTATACCAAAGGTTGGGTTAACTATTGCCAAGAGGACAAGGCTGGTGCAGTCTCCCACAGGTTACTGCATACAATCTTGCCTAACACCCCAGGAAGGCTCAATGCCACCTGTTTTTGCCACCCCAATTAGATGCCACCACCTGCTGATGTCAAAGCTAAACTTGCTGTCCAGGACAGCGCCATTAGAGCTCTGCTTCATGCAGGGTGTGTGCTAGCAAAATTATGTGTTCCCTCTAAATTCCCAGCTCTACTCTGAACCCCCAGAACCACCCATCACCGCCTGATCCTATTACCCTACTTAATGCTGACATCGGTTCCAGCCTTACTGACCCCTGCCCTCCAGCACCGAGAGCCCACTGGCAAGAGGATGGTGAAAACTCTGCACTTGCATGTGCATTGCGCAGCTTGCCAACCCTGCATCAGGCTCCCAGGAGATGCCAGCAATGCCTGACCCCAGCTCCCTGCTCAGCTACTCTCACGTGCACATGTGTCCATCACCCCATCACAAACGAGCTGTGTTGGGTGCCAAGCTCTCCTTACCCCAAGAGGTGGGGCTGTAGGTCAAAGGGAGCTGTGGGGGGAGGAGCCCCGAACAGCCACTCAGCAGGCCCATCTCTCAAATGTTAAGCAAGGCGTCACCCCACAAGACATTGTGACCCATGGCATTTGAGAGCCTGGAACGATGACATCATCAGAACCGGCTAGGTTTTGTTTTTTTGTTTTGTTTATTTGTTTATTTTATTTATATAGCGCACCTGACCCAGGGGTATCTGGCCGCTAGATAAGAAGACGGTTACAAGATGCAGATGTCACAAAAATTACAGTGACACAGGATATATATAGATCATACAATACATTACAAAGGCACATGAATTCCTACCATGCGCAGCCAAGGTCTCTTGAACGCCAATGCACCGCAGAACGAGATGTTTCCTCACCAACCTTCCTTAGAAGGAAACATGTCACAGTGGCGTGTTCTATTAATGACAACAGACGGGTTAATGGGCTGCACCAGTGGAGGCTCCCGTCACACCGACTTCATCAGTTAAGTTATACTTGGCCACCTACTATGGAAGGGCGCGTCGAGAAAACCTGACCCAAGAGGTCAAGCCACACTATCGTTTTCATGGTCAGGCTACTATAGGTTGACCATTAGTAATTAAAATAGCACCAAAGGCAGCCACAGGGGCAGTCGCTGGACTCATTAATGACGATAATAGGGGAGTTCTCCAGAATTTTAAAAGCCCATGGGCGTCTCTTTCAGGCGGCTACAATCTTGGCAGCAGGTGATTGGTTGGCCTTTGTGTTTTAAGGGAGTGTGTGTGTGTGTGTATTTGTATCTATATATATATATATATATATATATATATATATATAGTAGAGGTGGTTCCTCCCCCTCTCTCTGCAATGTCTGCTCAAGCCATCCCAAATACCTTCACACCCTCTCCTCCTCTCGCCATCCACTCTCTCAATACCTCAGGTCACTCACTCCAGCACAAAACCCATTCACTTTAGGGCTTAGCCCACTCACTCCACTCACTAGAGCGTTACAGCCAACCACACCATTCAGCTCACGATCCAATTTACTGATTCACTCAACGCTTAACAACTCACTCATATAGTGGCCCACTCACTGCAGCAATTACAATCACATTCACCACACAAACACACACCCCACTCAGCAATCGTACTCTAAAACTCACCCTACTGACTCCACCCCATTCACTCTAACACGCAACCAACTCACTCTAAAACTCATTCCAATCGTTCAAACATACAAATCATGCATAGCCTTGTTAATCCCATCACTCAACCGGCTTTAATATAATACTCTTCCTCACTTCAACACGTAACCAACTTACTCCACTTGCTCTTTCTTCAGTCTAACCTGTTGCCCTTAATTTACAGTAGCCTTCGTTTGTGGGGTAAGGGCATTTAAAAGTCCTCTCCCAGGCCCAGCCAGAAGCCAACTACACAGAATGCTTGGGCAACGCCCCCTGACCAGGGGTGGACTGGCCTATACGGAACTCTGGAGATTTCCCGGTGGGCCTCTGCACCCTGGGCCTCTTTTCTGTGGTATTTCCAAATTTTCTCATAGGAAAAGCATTGGGCTTGCAGAAAATGTGTCATTTGGGGCCACTTTGAACTTTATTTCCAGGGCCTCTTTTGGTCCCCAGTAATTATTTCCAGGGCCTCTTTTAGTTCCCAGTCCAGCCCTGCCCCTGACTTCCCTTTCCTGTATCAACTCCAGGAGGCGCCGGGCTGGGCCGTGACCAGAGTGGCACCCCACTATTTTAGCTGCAACTCTATCGCCCCGTTTCAGGGGCAGGTGCAGCCTTCTCTTTCATTCCGCTGCTCGCCCCATTCCCCCCAGAACTCACACCTCTCGCTTTTCACACTACAAACAAGTGCCAGCACTACCTCCACAAAATATAAACAAAACTAGACACAAATCATGTTGCCCAACGCAAAATGCTTATTAGGTAAAAATGCCCGGTCCTATTGGCTTTGCCGTTGCTTGCTCCTCCGTGTTACCCCGCCCTATGTCTCTGCCCTGGGTCCTCATTCAGTGAAAGCCAAGGCAGCCAATGGGATGGATTCGTCGTGTGGCTTTGGAATTTGAGCCTGTGGGGGCGCAGGTCCTAATGCTTTTGCCCATGCACCGAGGACGAGCAAACTCTTCTTTGGCACTTAAGAGGTTCAATTTCAATGTCCAGGCTGTCACAGTTGACTGCCCGTAGACAAAGGCTCTCCACAAATGTGGGCGCGCGGTGGGTGTGGACATGCGCCCCCAACACTGGGTTGTTAATTTCTCCACTTGCGTGTTGCGAGCGTCCCCGTAGAGACTCTCCAGGTGACAATCCAAGGCAAAGAAAGGCCTCTCCTGATAACGAGGCCATTCTGTGGACGCCGGTGGCTGGGTGCACACCCGCCTTCCTGCCCTTCACCCCCTCCCTGCCATAAACTACTCACTCACCCGTCCATTGAGGAATACGTGCCCATCAATGAGGCCCTCTGTTTGCTGCAATGTCCCCTTCTGGACACAGGCTTCAGAATGAGGGAGAAGGGGGACCCAGACACCTAGACCTGAGGGGGGAGCAAAGGGACGAATGCAGGTAGTTCTGGGAATATTATAGCGCCAAGGGCTGGTTTAATGTGCGCGGAGCACCCCGACAGTGGACACCCACTTATCTTGGCCGGATGCTGTTATCTGCATCTAGAGGCCTGATTCTGAGCTCGTGCTAAATACCACATCCTCCCACCTGCATTCTGAGGGTGTTGGGAGCAGTGGAGGAGAGATGTTGGCAAGATGTCAAGATGTGGCACTGCTGTGTTACCGTGCACAGAGCACAGATGCCCGAATGCAAACTTCAGAGACACCTTTCTACAGTGCCGGAAGTGTCGGGAACTGCGGATCTGCTCAACGCTTTCTGTAATGTAGAAATGCGGCGCTGCTGAATTGAGTCGCAAACCTATTTACACAGTCCTTGCAGTTAGACTGCCTGCTTCCTATGCGCACAGTCTGCCATCTTGTGGCTCTTTAGTGTAATATCGTCTTAAAGTAGTCTGATAAAAACGTCGTTTTTGTATGCAGAACCTAATACGTTGGAAGCAATGCCGCCTCTTTTCTATCCCAAAGGCACCTCACGGGTGCCGTACTTTAGCACCTTCCGAAAAAATGCCATCAAACACCTCGGCCCTCATTACGAACCTGGTGTTGGACCATGGTGCTAATAGTACCATGGTCCATGCCGGTAACTTACCGACTCCGCCATGGCGGAATGGGGAATTACCGCCCCATACCGAGGTTGGCGGGGCGGTAATTCCCCATACCGCCATGGTCTTTCCCCATTCCCATTTTTGCCCCAAAGGGCTCAATGGAAATGGGGAAGGCGCCAAGTACGGTGCCGCAAATTGCAGCACCGTACTTAGCACCAAGGTCCCTTTGCAGGTTGGTTTTTAACGCCTGCAAAAAGCAGGCGTTAAAGTCTCCAACCCACAAAGGGACCTCGTAATCAGGTGTTAAGGGTTTAATGGCGCCGCCACCTTTTACGGCGCCGTTAACCCCTAAACGCCTGGGTTGTAATGTGGGCCCTAGTCTCCTACCCTTTAGGCCAACTCCGTTGCTAGATCAGTTGAGTCTCACTAGCCTAATATTCTCATTTAAACTAGGGCCTCATTCCGACCCTGGCGTTAACCAGGGCGCTATTAGCGCCTTGGTTGACGCTGTTATTTTTCCAACTCCGCCATGGGGAATGGCGGAATTACCGCCCCAATCCAAGGTTGGCGGGGTCGGTAATTCCCCATTCACCATGGGCCCTTCCCCATTCCCATTTTTGCCCCATAGGGCTCCATTGGAATGGGGAAGGCGCTAAGTACGGTGCCGCAAATTGCGGCACCGTACTTAACACCAAGGTCCCTTTGCGGCACCCTTCTTTAACGGCTGGTAAAATCAGCCGTTAAGGTCGGGTCCCGCAAAGGGACCTCATAATCAGGCGTTAAGGGTTTAACGGCGCCAACACCTTTTACGGCGCTGTTAAACCCTTAACGCCAGGGTCGTAATGAGGCCCTATGACTTGTATATTTGTACATTGCATATTTTTGTACTCATACAAGCCTTTATTGTATATCTTGTATATTTTATAACCTTGTAAACTATGTAAGCCTTTACTGTATGTATTGTATATCTTGTAACCATGTAAGCCTTATATTCTTCTACTGCTGAGCCCTGTTAATTACGGTTCTGGTGTGCATAAAAAGTGAATAAACAAACAAACCTATATTTCAGGTGCAAATCTGGTTTTAGGTGAGCAGAATAAGCCTACTCTCACAGCTCAGCGTTTGGTGTGGTCACTAGGACCCTTCACAACCCATAAAGTGAGGGCGTGGCTAGGAGAACAAAAGTGGCGATTATGTTGTAATCCACCACTTTTGTATTTCAAATGAATCTGGTGCAATGTAGAAAAGTGTCCCTCCTAGGGCCTGATTCTGAGCTGCATGCAAAGTCAGAAAAGTGTCGTACCCTTGAGGAATGTCACTTTTCTAAATTGAACCCCATTCATTTGAAATCAGAAATTGGAGGATTATATCTTATTCGCCGCTTTCAACCAACTTGTGAGTGCCGTGCTTTACTGCTTGGCAGCTCCCTCGCCAACTGGCATGAATGCATGGCAGTTGCAGTGAGGGAGTTCTGCATTTGCTGCCTTTTGGCGCGGTCATAAAAAGGTGCTAAAGGACGGCACTTGCGAGGTGTCGCTAGTGGAAAATACAAGGGCCGTTTCGTACAATCTGTGAAGAAATAGAACTTTACTGATTGTATGGCTTGAAAATAAACTCAGAAATTGCCCAGTAGATGCAATATAATGATCTCTACTGGCAATGTTTCTATGCTGGTGTACCTCGGAGTGTGATCACTCTGCACTGTGGCTGTACTGCAGGCTTTCCCCCCTTCCAGCATGGCCGTCGCAGTATCTGTAGGCCAGCTCTGATTGGGCCCTGCCTTGTTCTAAGGCCCAATCAGACTAGACAGAAGGCGAGAGCCGGCCCACCCATAGGGCCCACTTCTAAGGGCATGTCTGTGCCTGGCTGGGCCCTGCAGACCCCTTAACATTCTACAATCAACGATATGCGCCATGAGTCTGGGTACCTCATCCACACACCCCTGTGTTATGGGATTCCCCCATCTGCTATTACGTGAGTGCTGACTGTTGCTCTGTTTGCCTGCGGTATTTTCGCCTTGACTTTGTGCCTGTGCCACTCCTGACACTCTCAATAATTCTTTCACAGATGACATTTCTCCCTTGCACCACACAGTCATAAACTCTAACTTTCTCAAACCTTCCTGAGTTCTCACTTCCATTGTGTACAAGTCTGTACTGCTGTACTGCAATACCTATTGTCCTAAATAATCAAACTTAGGTGTGCTCACATCCTGCATTGTTGTGTTCTGCTAGTTAGAAATCGAAGTTAGGTGTGCTCACATCCTGCATCATTTTGTTCTGCTAGCTAAAAAAACAAATTTAGGTGTGCTCACATCCTGCATTTTTTTGTTGTGGTAGTTAGAAATCGAATTTAGGTGTGCTTACATCCTGAATTTGTTTTGTTCTGCTAGTTAGAAATCGAATTTAGGTGTGCTCACATCATGCATTTGTTTTGTTCTGCTAGTTAGAAATCGAATTTAGGTGTGCTCACAGCCTGCATTTTTGTTTTGTTCTACTAGCTAAAAATCCAATTTAGGTGTGATTACATCCTGCATTGTTTTGTTTTGCTGGCTAAAAAATCGAATTTAGCTGTGCTCATATCCTGCATCGTTTTGTTCTGCTGTCTAAGAAAATCGAATTTAGGTGTGTTCACATCTAGCATTGTTTTGTTGTGCTACTTAGAAATCGAAGTAAGGTGTACTCACATCCTGCATTTGTCTTGCTCTACTAGCTAAAAATCCAACTTACTTCTTTGCCCTCTGTACTGTTTCTGTTTTTTTGTTCCCTTGTCCCCCTTAGCTCCCACTGCTTTTCCCATTCTTATTGTGTGCTTCCTTTGTGCACTTGAGCACTCCTGTCAACTCCCTCCCCTGTGCCTCAGCTGCTCAGGTTGGTTAAGTGTACCACACTCTGTGCCTCCTCACAATGATGCATTCTATCTCTCCTATCTTCTCTGTTTCTCTATCTCCTATCCTTCACTGCTCACTAAGTCTGGCAGGAAGAAACTTAAGGAGGACACACTTGGCTCCAGCCCAGGCCTTCCTATCGCAGACACCTACGTCAGTGCATCCTCCAGAGAGACTCTTACAGACATCCTCTTTGACATTCCTTCTCCCGACCTATGGACTCTACACATGGTTGCTCTGTTCTCTCCCTATTCCTACTCACACATCAATGGTGGCACCCGTTGGGAGGTCCTTCTTGCCTTCTCCTCGACCTCCAGGGTCATCATAAATGTCTATCAAAATAGTACTGTCTTGGTATAAGGGCCTCAACCCAACTTCCTTCTTTTTGATAGGCTCCTCCCTCGTCTTATCAACTTTCCACCTTCCTCCTTACTGACACTCTTGCCACTGCACCTACGGCCTCCTTGGCTCCCTTGCCTGCTAGGCCCACCTTGGCTACCTTGCCACCACTTCTCTTACTATGGATCCTTTGCCGTCTTCTACTATCCTGGCTTCCTTGCCTGCACTCTCTGCACTGACAACCTTGTCAGCCTCTCCCACTATGGTGCCCTTGCCACCCACTGCTGACTCATCTGGCTGTCCCTTGCCCCATGTGGCCCCTCCTTCACTGGCTCCCTTGCCATCTACCACTGTTCCGGCTCCCTTGTCTGCACTCCCTTCGGCCCCTCTGCCTTCTGTTACCTGTATCTCTCAGGCACCCGTGCCACTTATAGAGGAGACCTCTCTCCCCTGCACCTCACCCCGTAAGTCTTTCAAAAATGGCAATCTGCTCCACGTTGCCACACTTAACTCTCGATCTGCAGTCAAGCACCTGGACCTTGAAGTTCTTGCTCTCACTGAGACATGGCTTAAAGACAGCTCTGTCACATGTTTTGACACACTTCTCCCTGAAGGCTACAAGATCCTCTCTGAACCCAGGCCCAACAGGCCAGGAGGGGGAGTTACCCTGATCTTTATGGAGTGGATGCAGGTTTCCATCATTCCCACTCAGGACTATTCTTCTTTCGAATGCCTGGTCTGCAGGCTCTCTCTCTCTCCTGTCTTCTCTCTTACTCTGGCCACCTTTTATTGGCCGCTGGGGCAGTCCACCATCCTCCTCGCGGAATGAGCTGACCTGGCATCTTCTCTCCTTTCCTCCTCCTCCCACCTCCTCCTGCTGGGATTCTTAACATCCATCTTGACTCTCCTGACTCTTCAGGAGCTTTCCACAACCTATGTGACTCTTTCTCTCCATTCTATCTTCTGGTCCGACGCACACTGCTGGCCACACCTTGGATGTTCTCATCTCCACAGACTTCCCTCTCACTACCTCACTTTCCTGGATTGATCACTCTTTTCTCTCCTCATTTGAAGCCTTCTTTCCCTTTAGCACGGGCACACCCTGCACTGCCTCCTACCTTCAAGGTAACCCAGCCCATGAAAAAAGTGTCAGTGGCTGCCTTTGCCTCCACCTACTCTCCTACTCCTACTCCTCACTCCCACCCTGACACAGCACTCTCTAACTTTCACCTTTCCATCTCCAACACTCTCGACATCCTTGCCCTTGTCATGAGGGTCTGACTGAAGCATGCCAAAAAGTGCAACTCTGGGTATGACTCCGACTTGGCTGACCTTAAACGCAAGTGCAGGGCAGCAGAATGGAAATGGGGATCTTCAGGTGCACCCACTGACAAACTGACCTGCAGCCTTCTGCAAAGGCACTATAGACTTTGCATCTGGTACAAGAAACAAGTCCATATTCAAGCCTGCATCTCCGCGGCATCCAACAACACGGCCAAACTTTTCAACGTCTGCAAGGAACTGGACAACCCTAATGCAGCCTCATCCTCTATTGCACCCACCCGGGCCCTTTGTGGGGCCCTGGATGCACACTTTACAGCCAAAACACAGGACATCCTGTCCTCTCTCTCCTCCGCTCCTACTTGTGTTCCATCATCTCTTGGGTCCCCCTCGCTCACCCCCACCACTCCCTCTCTTCTCTCCTGTGTCTCCTGTCTCTCCCCTGTCACACCTGAGGAGGTTTCTAGACATGTCCTGTCTACGAAAGCCTCTTCCAAACAGTATTGTACAAAAGGACCAAATACCAAAAGTTTGACTCCCAAAAGTTCGACCCCCAATTTTCCGCATATATATGTGGGGGTAAAGTGTATAAAAAATGTATAGGGGTAAGGTGGGGGGGAGGGCTGTGGGGGTGTCTCTCACATATATATTTGCGGAAAATAAAAAAAATAAAAAAATAAAACTTTTGGGAGTCGAACCTTTGGGTTCGGTAAAATCACACAGATCCTTCCAAACAAGTGGACCCTTGTTCCTCCAAAACCATCAAGGACAACATTGACTCTCTAGCTACAGCCTTGGCAGACTTCTGCAACCTCTTTGGCCACTGGAGATTTCCCCACTTCTCTCAAGCATTCTCTTGTGCACCCTCTGCTCAAAAAACCCTCTGCCGACCCTTCTATTCTGGCAAACTATCGCCCGATCTCTATCACTCCTTTTCTTGGAAAACTCTTGGAGAAGTTGGCTATCTCTCAGTTTACACTCCACACTGAATCTGTTGGTTGTCTCCATGACCATCAGTCTGGCTTTAGAGCATTCAGAGGCACGGAAACTACTCGTCTAAACACTTGTGAAGACCTACTCTCAAACCTTGACTCTATCTCTCCCTCCAGCCTCATTCTTCTTGACCTCTCCTCTTCTTTCGATATGGTAAACCACAACATCCTGATCTCCCATCTCCATAATACCCTGGGCATCACAGATCAGGCCCTGGCGTGGCTAGCGTCCTTTCTCTCGGGCCGTCCTCCCCATGTGTAACTTTGGTCCTTTCGATCCGCTATCACTCTCTCTACTTGTTATGTCTCCCAGGGATCTGATCTATCCCCCTGGTTTTCCAATGACTACATGGCCTCTTTGGCCCACACAATCTCTGCCTTCACCTCCAGCTTTCAGTGTTATGCGGATGACAGACAGCTCTCTTTCAGGCTACCCTCTGCCTCTTCCTCCTCCTCGCTCATTGCTGACTGTCTGTCTGCAATTCAATCTTGGTGTGCTGCTGACGACCTATGCCTTAATGCCAGTAAGACAGAGATCATCCTCATTGGGACCCCTGCCCCTGCTTACCCACTTTCACTCTGGCCGTCCTCCCTTGATCCTGCACCCTGGGGATCATCTTCGACTCCACTCTCTCCTTCTGTTCTCACATCTCAGACCTCTCCAAAAAATCCCACTACCAGCTGCACCTCCTCAGAGGTATTCTACCTTTTCTCACTTTCCCCAGAGGCTCACCATCTCCAGAACCCTGGTTCTCTCAAGACTAGACTATTGCAACAGTCTCTTTCTCAATCTTCCTACTTCTACTCTCTGACCTCTTCAACTTATCCAGAACAGAACCGCAAGACTTATCCTTGGCCTCAAGCCCAGCGACCACATCTCTCCAGCGCTGAAATACCTCCACTGGCTCCCCCTGACTGCAAGGATCAAGTTCAAGTCCCTCTGCATAGTCCACAAGGCTTTCTGGGGCCAGGGCCCGCACAATCTACAATGCTCTCTTCCTAAATACTCTCCTTCTAGAGCCCTCTGCTCTGGCTCCTCCAACTCTCTGGATGTGCGCCGCTTTGCCAAACAGAGATTTGGGGGTAGATCTTAATCCTCTGCAGGTGCCTCCCTCTGGAACAGCCTCCCTACCTCTCTTCATCTTGAGCCAGACCTCCTTAAGTTCTAGAAACTACTCAAGACCTTCCTCTTCTTTTCCCCTTTCTCTCCCTCTCTCCTGCTAACCTCCTTTCTCTTCTCTCCTGCTTCCCTCCTTCTTCCCCCCCCCCAACTTGCTCAGTTATGCTGACTGGTGCACCTCCAGAGCCTCACAGGTCCCAGGCTCCCCCGCCAGTCCTGCACTTGCCTCGGGGCCTCTGCACTCTGCATGGCACTACAGCACTCGGAATACGTTCCATGAGAAGGGCAACCTCTCTGCACTTAACCCAGTCCCCTGCTGGACTGGGGGCACTTGTCCCCCTCCCTCGCACTTTCTGTCTGCACACTTGCACAACCTTGAATGTACTAGGCCCAGCAAGATTGTCTATCTTGTCCTCCCTCTGTCTCCCCTCCCTAGCTTGGTTGCGCCTGAAACACTTGTGCATAAGCGCATTAGTGATGATCAACCACTAATCAATCCGAAATGTCGCCAGGCCTAGTATGGTAGTTTATTCTTCTGTATGTCCTTTTCCCTCTCCTCCCCCCTTCTCTGCCCACTCATTGTCATGCACTTGCACTATCTGACAAGTCGTTAGGCATAGTACGATAGTTTATTGATTAAATGCCCTTTTTCTCCCCTCTTTTCTCATCCCTTCCTGTCATGCACTTGCACTAGTAGAAATGCCTCAGGCCTAGTATGCTAGTTATTTTTGTTAGATAATTCGGAAACTACAAGGCCTAAGAATGACGACTGTATTCCCTTGTTCCCTTCCCGCCTTGAAGCGCTTTGAAGCACTTCACTTGTGTATAAGCCCTTTACAAATAACCAATTACAATTACAACATGAGCCGCTCTGAAGCAGATGCCATTTCAAGATCATACACATACTAATACAATCACATGCGATTAATTAGCCTGCTACGAGGCACAGTAGAATATAGGGGAACGCCTAGTGAATCTTTTTTATTTTTTTTTATTTCAACAAATGTGTTATCAGTTTACAATAAAACATTTTACACATTATTTACTTACTAATTAATTTTCATACAAAATACTTAAAAATTCATATTAAAAAACAATGTACTTAAATTCATAAATAATCCACTCAGATTTTGTGCAATGCACAAGGGGTATATGTATTACTGTCCTAAAATTCTCACGACACCTGCTTAATCCCAGATGGCCCAGCATTCTTACTCCCCCTGTTTTACAATTGATTATATCTTCAGAAAGATAATATCTAACAGTTTACCTAAAGCCAATATCAGTGCTTGATGAGAAGTAGTCATAAGCCTATTGCATAGCAAAGATGTTAGAACTTGCTCAGTAGAGTGCAGAAAAGGGCCAAGCAATCTGATCCTATCATCCCCAAAAGCCACACATTCCAACACCAATTGAAACAATGATTCCATGTCCGGGTCACCACAGGCCCTGCAACCACACAGGGTCCTCGGCAACTGCAACTTGGGACCAATTACCTCCATTGTTGGGAGTGCATTAATACCGGAATTTGAAGTATAAATCCCTGTACTTAGGGGGTGGAAATGTAACTTCTTGGAGTGGACTTTGGGATATAGACTAATTGCTTTTCCCTGTACAATTTTAATCTTTCCAGATACGTTAGATCTGTGGTATTATCCCATTGGCGGATCTTATTTTTATTACCATAGTCAGAATCAGATTATTTTATCAGTGTCTTCTCCTCATAAATCATACAGCGTTGAAAAAATTTCTTCAGGAAACAACCCGAATTCCGCATATTTATTAGACGTTCGTATAATTAGAAGCTCAAAATAGGCACTTCTGCAGTTTTTAAGGTATAAGAACAAAGACAGGCTATGCTTCATGTACTGAGCCCATCATGTTGTTATCCCCAGCTTCAGACGAATTACACTAATTGGCACTGATCTTGGAAGATCCAAAACAGTCCGCCATATTTTGCCTTCTAAGGAGTCTAAGAATCTACGATTGTTAAATGCGATTAGTTCACTCCCATATAACAACATAGCTGTAATTTTCAGCTTATACAGCTCAATTAAGGGAGCTAGGGAAAACATACACAAGTAAGACCTTAGAACCTTCATGAGAGAAATACACGGTAAGACCTTTTCAGTAATGTTCGCTCTGATTTGCATAGAAACGTCTCGAGGAGATCGGAAAGCCCAGATATCTTATAGTATCCACCTTGGCAACCGGTAAATCATTTAATCACCAGGTAAATGGTTTTACCTTAGGATTTCTTGTAAAGGTCATTATAAATGATTTCACAGGATTGATTCTTAGATTGATTTTCCGAAAATAACTTTCCACTCCCTCCAAAGAACGTTGTAGGCCAGCCTGAGTGTAATCGATAAATATAAGGTCATCTGTGTATGCCAGTATATTTAGCCTCAGATCCTTCCATTTCGGGGGATAGCTTTTCCACTCCAAATTCTCTGCCCAAAGATCTGCAAGGTAGAGGTTGAATATTGTGGAGGCTAAAAACGCACCTCTGACAAACACCTTTGGCAATCGGGACAGTACTCGATTGATCCCCCTGATTGTTCAGTCTCACCTTCACTGAGTTTCCTGTATATAACAACTGAATCATTTGTTTGAGAACCCTTTCAATCTTCCAATTTGTTAATTTCCCCCACAATCTATTAATATCAATATTGGCAAACGCTGCCTCAAGATTGATGACTGCTATGTAAAGGAATTTCCCAAACTGTCTGCCAATGCTGTGGCACAGGCACATACATTTAATGCACTTGTAATAGACCCAACCCCTTTTCGAAAGCCTGTTTGCAGCGGGCTTAGTATTCTTTTTGACTTAGCCCATGCTGTTAAATCCTTAAACACTAACCTTGCAAAAATCTTTGTAGCAGAATCAATCAGGGCAATAGGACGGTAATTTTTGGGTCTGACCCTCTCTTATACATGGGAACTATCAGGGCAGTTTGGGTTTAATTTATAGATCAGATTTGAGACCCCATACGGGCCATTTGCTCTAGAATTATTTAGCTGTTCAATTATCATCTCTATATACAATCTATCAAATTTGAAAGACCACCATGTCCTTGTTTGGTTCTTTTTACCTTGGCCCTCATATCCTATTCCTGCTTTAAATGTATGACCTAAATATTCGACCCATTTCCTCTCCCACACACACGAGCGGTGTAATGAATCCTGTTTCTCCTCAGTACCATTTAAAATGTTCCAGATTTAATGTGTGTCTTTTCTTATGACATTTTTGAAGAGTGCTTGATTTTTCTTGATATATATTTCCCATCTATACGTTTTAAGACAGTTTCCATAAGACTGTCTCAAATGTTTTATCTTGTTTGAGACTTCTATTCTAGACTCTGTTTGATTATTACATAAAAGGGCCTTGATCTTCCTCCGCAAAATGTTTTTCGTCTCATCTATTTGTTTATCAAACGAATTACGATGGCCAGGTAGTACCATCCCAGCAAGTCTGTTCGGTTCGGTCATAATTTTTCCAAAACTAAAACAAACTCGCTCGGGTGGGTAGCAACCTCTTTTTGCTCGACGGACAGAGAGATCCACCACTTTGCCTTTTTTACATTTGCTCGTTTACTATTTCCAATTCTCCCAAGCCGGTTAATCTTGCCTGTAACAATAAGGTTTATAGGTCCGCCGGATCTACCCTTTTTTCAATGTCCAAATCAAGGTATAAGTTAAGCATTGCATGATCACTCTGTTTGGTATTTACTATTTCAAATTTACAAACATTAGTTAACATCATTTTACCCACAAACCAATAATCAATCGTAGATGCTCCACCTAGATTTCGCCATTGTAGGCGTATATCTCCATTTTCCATCAAACTGTAGGTTTCTCTGGAGAAAACCCATCTGGCAAATAGAGATGACCACACTCTACCATGAGAGCTTATTTTAGTATTAACACTCACTTCAACCAGGATTTAACTTTTTTCCTCTTCCAAATAAGGAACCTTAACCGTAGTACAGTTCCATTCACAGTTTACCTCACCCCCAACAATTATCGGACTTTTGGGATGCAGACAATGCCATTTTACAATGATATTTTTCAATTTCATCAATCACAATATCTGATTCAACAGAAACGGGGTTAAAATAAATATTCAAAACTAATACATGGTGCATAGTGTTTTTGTCCTTATCAATTGTCTCAGTTGCTAAAACAGCGTCCGATCTACACAACCAATTTTTGAAGGAGCAAACCTTCGTGATTCGTATGGCAGTTAATAACCCTGACCTAGGCAGTCCTCTTACTCCTTTCTTTGCAAACTTCACATTAACCAGAAAGTATCAAGTACTGGGGTAGTACGGCGCCAAGTTTCTTGTAACAGAACATAATCAAAATTACGTAAAACTTGAATGTTCTTTGAAAGGAATTGAATCCTCTAGAATTCCAGCATAATATTGCTATTTTAGAAGCCTGGCCTAGAAACTGGGATTCTCGGCAAGGTAGTTGCAAGCCATTCACAGCCATGGGAAATTTATGATTGTAGAAATGCCTGCGTTGATCATTTTCATAATAGCAGGTAACTGTCAGAGTTCTTCTTCGCTCATTCTCCCAGTTGGTATTTACATTGCCCATATAGTAGCTCTCAAAACCCTTTAACAAAATGTCTTCCTGATGATGAAAGGCAAGATTTTCGACTAACTTGGAAACAAAATGAACAGCACATTTTCCGATACACAACTTATCAAATAGATGTACAAACTTCAAGTCAGCCGATGAGATGGAACTCAGTTCTGGTACTGAGGAAAGCAACCTCAGGACCCTCGATCGATTTGATAGCAGATCTTGTTCTTCATGAAAGATTCAAAAATTATAGGCGATTTAGAAGGGGTCCATTTTTGGAACAGGACATCCCTCTATAAGCAGAAGCAGAGTTTCCAGCTAACTCATGATCCCACAATAAACTTTTGATTCACTCTGTGTTTCTTCCCCTTTCGTCTTTTCGTTTCTCATTGCAGAATTGATTTTACGCAAGAATTTCCTGGAGCCTTTGTTGTTCTATTTTTTAGCACCTTTTATGTTTTTGGCTTTTTTCTCCAGAGTACTCTTGCCAGAGACCTCTTGTGTTTAACACAAGATTCAATTATTACAAAGTTATCGGAGGCAATTACAGAATTCTGAGATGAAGTATGTCGGATAACAGTCGTATCAGACAAAACCTTCAGCCCTGACTCATTTACCTTCTTTACCTGCACCTGAGACAGGCCTCCTGAAGTGATCGACGAGACCACCAACAGGGCCTTTCATTCCGCATGCACTGCCGAGTTGGCTCTTACTTCATGGACCACAGTATCATACATTTGAATAAAAGACCGTAACGCAATGTTTAGGGCTGCCAACCATTAGTAAGTCCTTTTCCAATAGATTGCTCTCCGCCAAAGGCAAAGGGAGGAGTGATCATTCCTCACCTGTTCATCTGTTCCCAGTACCGAATCATCCACTGCGGAATCCACAGGGAAACTGGAGACTTGTGTGTTGAAATGTCCCAGTGACATACTCAGCCTTTCCGCTTCAATATTTTGGTCTATAAATTCTTTTTCCAGACTCACCAAATGATCAGGCTGTGGAAGACTCAATCTATGTTCAACTTCAGTAAGTATGAGGCCGAAGACCTCACAAGTAGTCTCCTCCCAAATAGCTGTACCGGTAGTTATTAAATCAATAACATTGTTCCCAGGAGAAACAGCTTCACTGTACTTTTTGGTTTGGCATTTCTGAAAGGAGCTCATAATTAGGCCTTGTTCAGGAGCACCATTTCTATCTACCGCCTCGTCTTCACGAGCTTCAAAGAGGATACCTCTTATTTGTACCCTTCATTTTGATGTCGAAAGGACGGTTAATCAGCAGACTTACAAACATGGGGTTTAGAGGTTTGCTATAATAGACAAACCAAGATTGACAAAAACAATGTCCCCTTTAAGAAGGCAAACAGGACTTACCCCAGCTCCGGCAGCCGCAATAACGAGTCCTGTCTTGCTCGCCAACTGAAGACTGCCTTCACTTGCCGTCCACTTTCGTGCCCGCTTTCGCTGCAAATCGCCGGTTTAGTAGAATTAAGGGGCAGAGTCACCTTCCCCACAGCACAGGGTCAGCCAAAACAAGGTCCTCTCACACAGCGTTCAGCTGCAGGCTGCCTTCACTTGCCTTCACTTTCACGCCCGCTTTTATGGCAAAACACAAGTTTTGTAGAATTAGGGGGCAGAGACACCTTCCCCAAAGCACAGGCACAGCCAAAACAAGGTCCTATAACGCATCGTTCAGCTGCAGACTGCCTTCACTTGCATAGCTCTCAACCATTTGTGTTGCAAAGGCGGGTGAAACCACCCAATTTTGTTTTTGGCGGGTGAGACGCCCATTGGAATGAATGGGCGTGCAGGAGGCTTGGCGGGTGAGTCAGCCCTTTAAAAGGCGGGTGACACCTGCCAAAAGCGTGTGAGTTGAGAGCTATGCACTTGCCGGCAGGGGCGTTGCTAGGGGGGGTAAGGGGGCTATAGCCCCAGATCTTTTGGTTGTAGCCCCGGATAGAATCTCAGGAGCTACAGCCAAAAGACTAGCTAGCCCCCAGTCCCAACAGTTCCGACATCAGCTTAGCCCCGGGTCTTTTCCAGACCTAGCAACTCCCCTGCTTGCCGGCCACTTTTGCGGCCGCTTTTGTGGCGAAACGCCGGTTTTGTGGAATTAGGTGGCAGAGTCACCTTCCCCACCGCTAAAACAAGGTCCTCTCATGCAGCGTTCAGCTGCCGACTGCCTTCACTTGCCGTCCACTTTCGCGGTAAAACCCTGGTTTTGTAGAATTAGGGGGCAGAGCCACTTCCCCACAGCACAGGCACAGCCAAAACAAGGGCCTCCCGCGCAGCCGTCAGCTGAAGACTGCCTTCACTTGCAGTCCACTTTCGCGGTAAAACCCTGGTTTTGTAGAATTAGCAGGCAGAGCCACTTCCCCACAGCACAGGCACAGCCAAAACAAGGGCCTCCCGCGCAGCGGTCAGCTGCAGACTGCCTTCACTTGCAGTCCACTTTTGCCTTTCGAATCATTAATGCAATGAACGTCATTGTAACAAAGACAAATGTTATCACCCTGTCCTAAGAAACCATGTGTGTCTTTTTGATGTGTGTGCCCGCCGCATTAATACTTTACCGAAAGCGTTGCAGTGGGCGGCACTTTTGGTAATGTAGAAAGGTTCCTTTCGAAGTCTGCATTTGCACATTTTACATGTTTTTTTCTTGCCTGCTGCACGACATCTCTCATCCACTCCTCCCATCACCCTCAGAATGTAGGGGGGGGGATCTGGAATGGGAAATGTGTTTCTACATGCAATTTAGCACGATGGCTTGATTCAGAGGTCAGTGTAAAACTAAAAATGTTTTGGTTCAAGCCAGAACAACACATTTCTTAAATGAACCATATTCTGACAGGGAAAGAAGTGGTGCAGGGACATGAAAGCCTCGGCTTCCACATGAGCCTGATTTACGGCTTGGCAACAGCCCTAGCAACCATCAGGAATGCAGGGCAGCCACATGGAGGGCATTCTCCTGCCAGCAACACTGGTCTAGCACGTCAATAGAACGAGTTAAAATACATCTCTCAGGTGCCGTTAAACTCCACTGTACACTTTTACCCTTTATAAACATAGCATTTCCTCCACTGTAGCACCACTTTTCTAGTTTAATGAAAGTTTAAGCAAAGTTTCTTACATCAGAAAAGTGTCAGTCTTTTAGGAAATGCTCGCAATACAACTGGAGCACACGTTTTCCCCACAATGGGCCTCATTACAAGTCACCCGGCAAACCCGCCACCACCGTTGTTTCCATACCGGGTGATCTCGAGTCCTGCAGGCGGAGGTGTCATTCCCGCCAGGTCTGACCTGGCGGGTTTAACAGCACCCGCCTGCAGGCGGACGTGGAAACACCAGCGCCATCATGAGATGGTGCCGGTGTTTCCACTTCCCCATTCCCATTGAGTGGGGATTTACCGAATTCCGCCTCCGGAATTCCCGGGTCACCGGGGTCGTAATGCCCCCGTAATTCCGGGAATCACGGAGGCGGAATGGTAATACGGGTCAGGCGGTAACCTGCCAGAATTTCAGGCACGGTTACCGCCGGACTCGTAATGTGGTCACATGTGTGATTTTAGCAGCTTGTGCTGCTGAAAGTACATCTCCCCTCCAATAGTTCCACCCACTTCAGAATGGCGGTGCTGGAAACTGAAGGGAAGGAGGTCATATTTCCACACTCTTTTCATCATGAGCTCAGAATCGGCCCCCGAGTCATGTGCAGGGAGATTCCCGCCAGATTGCCGGCCTGTTGGTGCTTGGTTCTGCAATAGGAGCATGGAGGGAGTCTGGGGTCGCAGAGCGGAATGGAAGATGCAGAACGCAACGTTTTATCACTGCAGCAGTGACATTCTGCAAGAGCAGATCAGCAGAAAGGCGAGTGTTACTGTTCACAGAGGTTGCGTTGCACACGCTGCCGTTTGCATCCGGTCTCTGTTGGTAGTTTTTTGGTTTGGACGCATTCTTTGTTTATGATGGCAATACCTTCCCCTCCTTGCCCGGCCAGATGAGGCAAACAGCCTCCTCGAAGGACAGTGTGACAGCCCCCTGCAGGACAAGATGCAGCAGGACACAATCCGTGGGCAGCCATGTCTCAGACACGAAGAGGAGGTCGGATTTGCCCTTCACAAGAAGGTCAAAGGTGTCCGATATTATGATTGTGATGGACCAGCACCCCAAACGGCACGTGATACGTATAAACACACTTTGCTCTTGCCATGACCGGGACAACTGAATGAATGAGTTATGCTGCCCTGCACGCTTCTTGACCTTTAAGTAAAGATCCAAGGTTGTAGTGCTTAGCATGCTTCTTGGCTCTTCACAGCTCTCAACACTTTAAACAGAGCGGAGGTTTTAGGCCCCCAGAGTACTTCTTGAGACTCAAAGCACAGTCTGAAGGATAGTAGAGCACAGTATGCTACGCCACGAAGTGACCATGGGATTGTGCGAGATGGAACATCACACATGTCTGAACATCACACATATCTGAACATCACACATGTCTGATGACTTTTTTTTTATTAAAAAGAGAAGTATAACCTGATCTCAAATTCAGAAATAACACACTTGGGTTCTTAGCTACCCAAACCCTCCTCTCTTCTACTAAGAGTGTAACGCTCACCTGATTCCCACGGAGGCGCTGATCCTGGCTGGGCTGCTATCGTTTCTTCAATTGAGAAGCGTAGAGCTCAGACGACTCTCAGGACTGGGCTTCCTCTTATCGAATGTCTGACTTGCAGGGTAAGTTTTCTGCAGGTGGAAGAAAAAGGGTTAATCACCGTTTGATGGGATTCCTTCTCCCACCAATCGCCAGTTTCTCCCACAGCCTAGCTTTCTACTTGTCTCGGCGAGCTCTCACCTTAGGCGTATAAATGCTGAGCTCTCCATCCTGCGTCTGGTGCAGGGGTGCGTGGATTCCAGTTACGTCACTGGATGAGTTCAGTGTTGAGGCTCAAGTCTTTTGCGGCCTTAGTTGTGGCACTGGTGCTGGGATGCCGAAGAGCGATGCTGCCGTTACTGCACGACGGATGCCTGTAAGTATACTGTAGTCTTTAGGCTTTAAAAGATGGGCACCTCAATAATGTCCCTTTTCCTTTGTTTCAGGCCTCGGGATGCTGTGGGCGTAGTTTTCCGTTGCCGCTGCATGTGCCGATGCACGGAAGTATAATGTTCGTTGGCCGCTTTTAATGGCACCTCTAATAATGTCCTTTTTCTAGTTTTCAGGTGCCGGGATGCTGCGGGCTTTATATCCGTTGCCACTGCACGTGCCGATGCACGTAAGTATAATGATCGTTGGCCGCTTTTAATGGCACCTCTAATAATGTCCTTTTTCTAGTTTTCAGGTGCCGGGATGCTGCGGTTGATGCGGCCGCTTCTGCGTGTGCCTAAACTGGTAAGTTAAGATGAATGCGACTGCCTTCACCCGAACCCCTTTTTAATTATGTCCTTTGGCTTTCAGGTGCAGAGAAGCTGCCGAAGAGAAGGCCGCGGTTAGCTCCGTTGCAATCATGGATGGATCAGGTAAGCGGGCGCGGCTGCGAGCGAGTTGCACTTTTCTAACCTTATGTTTATTCTTTGCAGGTTTTGCCGGTGACTGGATTCTGGGATCTGGTAAGTATTGTTCTGTGTCTTTCTTCATCCACAGGTTGCTGCGCGGAAGCTGAAGATGACTCTGGACCTGGAATGCAGGAGCCGACTCGGTGAGCGTCCTGCTGCTGCTGCAGAATAACGCGAAGCACGTGTTTTCCATCGGGCGTGGTTTAAATAGCAGAGAAGTGCTTCCAGTGTGTGTTCTTCCACCGGTTCCACCCAGGTAAGAAAAGAGTTCCTGAATGGAGGGAATAGTTCCTCCCAGCCCTGATGGCTGGGGACTTCAACCAGACTGGATTGTTCTGGGTAAATATGCAGCATGGTCTGCCTCAGGTAAATCCACCCAAGCATTATTACACTGTTTATCAATATGAGCCCGGCGCCTATGGTGCCGGGACTGAAACCCTTCATGAGCCTGGCGCCAAAGGCGCCAGGACACGGTCCAAAGGGCCCCTGTAGGGGTCTGCTGGGTCCGGAGTAGTGGAAGACGGGTCTGCTTCCGAGGGCGCTGGGCCAGTCCTGGCCCCTCAGGAGTAGCGCCCATGACAAAGAGGCCTCAGTCTGAGTAACCCAAACCTCACCCTTTCCCTCTCCCTCCCACTTTGGGTCTTGTAAGTTCAAGTACGTGGATTATACAAAGGACTGGTAAAGTGAGAGCAAGAAGTTTGGCAGTTCCTTTCACATCCATGCCTCGCTCCTTCCTGGTACTGTGATAGGTCAGGTGCTGTCATACAAATTCCATAAACTAAAAGTCTCGCATCTCTTTCCCATTCTTACGCATCTTTCGGGTCCTGTCTCGTCACTCACAATCTTTGGTTGGGACAAAATACTCTTGCATCTTTCTTGGCAATAACCTTCGCTGGTGTAGGTACATTGGAGAGGTGTTCTCCTGTGGCCTCTGTAATAGCTCCCTCTCACTCAGGCTCTATGCTAGCCCTCTCACCACCTCCCTGTCCTGTCCTGGGTTCCTAGGTCTAGTGCCACCAGCCCTCTCTCTCCCCTTTTGTCAATCTCTCACCATGTGCTCACACCTACAAGCTTCATTCTGCTCCTTTCGCTCCTCATTTCTAGTGATTGACATTTCATACAACTTCTCGATGATCCACTAATGCTCATTACTCACCCCACATCAACGGTTTAGACTTACGGTTCACCTCTAACACCTTCTGATTGTCTTCGAATTGCTTCTCTTCATATCTCCATACATTAGTATTCGTTTTCGCCTAGGAGGAGCAGGAGCTCCCTCCATTCTAGCTGCAGGAGCAGCCCACAGCCTTCTCCAGGCACTCACAGCAGTGAGGTAAGGGAACGAGCCCCTAATGGAATCGTCCTGTTGCATCCTGATACCCAGCGCCACAGAAGGCCAGTTAGCACGATATTTTCCATCTGTGCTTACTAGACGTGGATCACCTGCTACAAACATCTTGATCCGCCCCCAGAGCAAGGGATGCCGATCTACTGTGTTCTTTGCTATTTCAGAACACAAGGATTGCCGCCATTCCAAAAAGGCCACCAGCTTCGACTTTGCACCTCTAATCGTGTTCGTTTCCATGGCTACGGCTTCCTAAGCCCTGCATGATCCCCATTGGACAACGCTGCTGCCTTAATCATCACTGATTCGCCGGCAGGCGAATTAGCCGGCCCTCCCCCTAAAGCCATACCCACAAGGCCACCCTGTCTCGAGCCTGTCTGAGACGGTCGAGACAAGTGACACTGTTTGCTGCATTAGCTGTGAGTAACAAAACGCAGCTCCGTACATGACTATTGCCCACTTTGAAGGTTCTAACCCCTTTTGAAACTATACCGCCACAAGAGTACAGCCTCCCAGCCGTACCTATTGTGTATTTCCGGAAAATGTCTCATTCAAGCTGTAGGGGAGGACTGGCCGCGAGGCCCTCCTCACCTGCAGCCTTCTCCCCAGGTGAGGACCATGACTCGGTGGCCGTCCCCTCATGCCACCCGGGCCCAGGTGGAGGAGGGGTCACCCGCCGACGACATTGCCCACACATATCCGTTCCCTGCATATACCCAAATTCAGTTAGGCCTAGAAGCCATCTTGTTTAGCAAACATGGCGTGAGTTCAGCACACTGTAAACGAGGCCCCCACCTTTGGAGGACCTTTCATGCATCTCTGCCGCCGCAGTAGCCTTGGTAGATCCGCTGCGAGCGCGTTCCCATGAGAAAGTCGGATATGAGCTAACCCGAGATGCTAACACTGTAACATTATTCTCATCCACAATGTAATATCGCACCCTGCATGACCTGGTCCGCGAGGCCGGGGTGACGGGAAAAAAGCTGAAGCATCACTATCTGAAGAAAGTAGAAAATAATTCAAGTATTGGTATTAACGAACTACCTCGGGTTAAACAGATCATGTAAACTGTGAATAAACCATAAAGATGTAACGTTACATGATACCACCCTAGGTCTGGACTAGGGCTGCTACAACCACAGAGAAAGATGTCGACCAAATGTATAGCTTTTACTTACTCATATATGTTTTCTTAATCACCTAAAGCAACGAGCATCAATTTCTGTAGGCCATAACCTAGAACGACCTCGTGTAACGTTTAATGTACATAAAATAATCACATCATGTAGTAAATATAATGTTAGGTAACGAAAAGGTACTCGGACCGACTGTATTAAAGAAATGTGTAACGAAATGGAAATATATATGTGTGTTTAAATAACATCAAAATAAGGCGGAACATTATAAAAGTTCTGCATTCAAAAGTTAGCAACGCACGAGGAAAAAACCTTTGTGAGTATATGCAAGGCCATTCTCCCTCCCACCCTGCCAAGCCTGCCAGATAAGGAAGCTAAGGCCTGTGCCGCGCTCCCTCACCTCCCCCAACCAAGCTGGAGCCGCTTCAGAGAGTCAGAGGCCCCGGTACCGCATCCAAGGCCACAGCCCACCACCTGTGTTATTTACAGCACGGTAATAAACCCACGTTTTGAATCCACTGATCTACCAGCACCCTCTCGTAAAGTCCACAACCCTCCCCCTAGACCACCCCAAGAACGACCCCCATCACTGGGACAAGACACAGAGACCCATTTATATAATAACTTCTAACGCGGCAGACAGGCATGTACCAGTCGGCTCAGGCCCCAAAACTCAGCCCCTCGACCTAGAATACCGGTCAATAGGACACAGGTAAATCTCACCCTAACCGACAATCACCGGACCTCTCAAGAGGTGCATTCCTCATGCGTTGCGTTTATTGTATAAGACAAACTGCCGAGCGATTTATTGATGAACTTAGATGTCGTTTCTTGAAAAACTACAGTGTGCATGGCCTAGGGCAAACGAGTCAGGAGAGGTATTCATCTTTGTCACAGGCTGCCCCAGCATACCAACACCGCTCGGATGACCTCAAGCTGGCCTGCCAGGCCCAACCCAACCCACGAGGCTGACCAGTGACGTCCTCACGCCAAGACCAACCACGCTGCAGCAACACCTATAGTTAGTCGACGCCACCCAATCCCAATTAACTTGTGCCCCCTATAGTGTGTAGGTTCTGATGACGTTTTTTGTATTAGAAATACGCCTGTCTTTGCTATTGTCAGACAGAGCGCTCTCGGAGGTTGCAGAGTTCTTTGCATGCCCTATTCTTTGGATAAACTCCCACTTACGCTCACCCGCACTCTGTCTTGGCCTTATTCCCACTACGGGAGAGTCCCTTATTGTCTCTCATTGCGGGGAGGATCGTGCTGAAATTGGGGGCGCTTCCTTTCAAAGCTTTCAATAACATTACCCGATCTGAGCAGTATTTGGTTCTAGTCACCCCGTTTCAACCTCTAGCACTATATTAAACCACACCTCCCGGGCGTCCTATTGTATTGTAACTTGTGATCGTAGACCCGATCGATAATGCGCAATTATCCCCCCTTTCATACGGCACCTAGTTGGCCGCCACTGTGTTACTTTGAGCTTCACCCCGTGTGAACCACTCTGCTATACCACTGTCTCCTTGCCTCATGCTTATGCACTCTATCAAGTGTATAAAATGTGTTAATCCATGGGATAATGTTTACTATGCCAACTATAATATTCCTCATCATGTTCCCCTATTCCATTATTAGTGATTGCATACCCTGCATAGGAAACGCCTTTGTTCCTCAAGGTAATGGTCTCTTTAAATTGGGTTGTCATAGGCATCACCCCATTCCCTGCCCAACGCCGTTCCTACCGGCAACACCTGCCTCCTGCCCCCAGTACAGCCCTGTAGTACCCCAATCACTGCTAAGAGCCTTAGCAGTCCTGAGCCTACGTTCACTCATAGCTCATCTACACTCTATGACCTCTTGACCACTCCTACTACTGCTTCCAAACCCATTCTGGGTGCAACCAGATAAAGGAGACTAAGAACTTGGACCAAGCCACGGACCAAAGGTCTTTCAGGCCCTACCACATCGGAGCCCATGACCACCCTCAGCACAACTCTACTCCTTGACTTCTCGAGTGCTGTCCCCATCTCTTCCAAACCTATTGTAGGTGCAACTAAACAATTGAGATTAAGATCACGGACTAAACCAGCGACCACAGGTCCATCAATCATCAACACAAACCAGCCGCTTCATCCTAAGCCGCTCTTAGATCATAACCACAAACTCCACAAAGAAAACCTCCCTCAAATGGCATTGCCACCTAGTATCAGTAAACCATCTCCCTTAGACCACCCCACCATAATTAAATGTGCGTTCATTAATGCACGTTCACTGGGAGCCCATGCTATTGAAATCCATGACCACATTATTGAGCTTAAACTAGACCTCCTAGCGGTCACTGAAACTTGGTTACACCAAGCCTCTGGCCCCCTCCTATCAGTAGCATTACCTCCTGGCTTCCGCATCCATAGGACCGACAGATCTAATTCCCAAGGAGGCGGAGTGGCTATTCTAGCCAAAGATAACCTTCTCATCAGAACCTGCCCCGTGGAACAAATAGATGAATATAAACTCCTTCTTGCCAAAATAACAACACACCCCAATACTACCATTAATATTCTGCTCATCTGCAGATCTCCTAATAAACACTCTAACCCTGACATTGACATACCACTACTCCTCACGCCACATCTCAAACCCAATACTCCCAATACTAAATGTACTATACTTGGCGACTTAAACATAAGATTAAACGATCAAACGGATAACAAAGTATCCACCCTCAATGACGCTCTCTCAGACATGAACTTCATCCAACACATTAACGCCCCCACTCATGTTAAAGGAAGAACCCTCGATTGGGTACTCACAGTCAACAGTTTAATAATCCTCGACTCTATCCTCCCATTAGACTGGTCAGACCATCACAGTGTCAACTTTATCTTAAACTGCCCCGGTAGAAAAAAAGTCAATTTGAACAACTTGGCGCCCTACGAAACTAGAAATACCCGCAAACTCACAGCTGACTCTCTCTCCCCTATTCTTAATAAAAATCTCCAAACCTACATAGCCAATACCAAAACCCCAATTCTGCTTGCAGATATCTACCAGAACTGCCTCACCACCACCATTGATGCGGTGGCCCCTATAACCACTAAAACTCATAAAAACAAAAAATGCAAGAGTTATTGGGGTTCAATGGGAATGGGGAAGGCGCAAATTGCGGTACCGTACTTAGCACCAAGGTCCCTTTGCGGGTCCCTACTTTAACAGCTGGTGTAGACCAGCCGTTAAGGTCGGGTCCCGCAAAGGGACCTCGTAATCAGGTGCTAATGGGTTAACGGCGCCGCAGCCTTTTGGGTGTATAACAAATGCAATACATACATAAATAAATAAATCTTAATATCTTGATACTCAACTATTAGATGTTTGCTCTTCCCTTCTCTCCTCACCTCTCATTTGTCTCCCCTTCACTCCTCCAATCCACCTCATGTTGTTCACCTCCACCTTCTCTCTCCGAATCTACTTTCAAAGTTAAGTCTCCTCCCCTTCTTCCCTCAAGCACTTCCTTGTGCACCGCCTCCTAAAACAGCCTCCTGCCGACCTCTAGTATCCAGCCAACTACCACCCTCTCCTTCTACACCAATCCTTGGGAAAGTCCTGGAGAAGTTGGTCATCCCCCAACTGGCCCAACACACTGAGCTCGCTGGTTGTTTACATGACCATCAATCTGGATTCCAAGCATCCAGAGGCACAGGAACTGCTCTCCTGAACACGTGTGAACAACTGCTCGCAAATCCTGACTCTGACTCTCCTGCTGTTCTCGTTCTCTTTGACCTCTCTTCCGCTTTTGACATTGTCAACCATTCTGTCCTCATAAAGCTGTTCCAAGATACACTTGGAATCTCAGACCGGGCACTGGATTGGTTGACCTCCTTCCTTACTGAGTGCCCCTCCCAGGTGCTGCTGGGCTCATTCTCCCCCTCCACCACTCTCTCTACCTGTGGTGTGCCCAGAGCTCTATACTCTCGCTTTGGCTTTTCAACATCTAACTAGCATCTCTTGCTCACCTGATCTCTGCCTTCTCTCATTTCCAGAGTTACGCTGATGACACAAGCTCCCCTCTTCCTCCTCTTCCTCTATCTTCCCTGACTGCCTGTCTGCTATTCAGTCTTGGTGCACCGCCAATGATCTCTGTCTTAATGACAGTAAGACTGAGATCCTGCCTATCAGGACACCGCTCCCCATTTCCCTCCTGCACTCTGGCCTTTAATCCTCACATCTTGGACATTGCCATGTAGGCCCACTATCAACTTCATCTCATTAGAGGCATTCTTCCTTTCCTCACTTTCGCCCAGAAGCCCAATGTCTCTAGACCTCTGGTCCTCTTCAGGCTGGATTACTGTAACAGCCTCTTCCTCAACCTGCCTCTTTCTTCGCTCCATCCTCTTCAACTAATCCAGAATAGGGCTGCAAGACTTACCTTGGCCTCAAGCAGTGGGGCCGTATCTTTCCAGCCCTAAAATATCTCCACTGGCTCCCAGTTGTTGCAATGATCAAATTCAAGACCCTCTGCATCATCGTCAAGGCTGTCTGGGGGCAGGGACAACGCTCCATGCAACTCTCTCTTGGTATATACTCTCCCTCCAGATCCCTCCAATCTTCTGGCTCCAACTCTCTGCTGATCAAACACTTTTCCCAGCACAGAGCAGGGGCAGATCTCTCTTCTCAGCTGGCTCCCTCCCATGGAACAGTCTCCCTCTCATCTCTCCGTCTCTCTCTGTGCCTTGGACTGGTCCACCTCAAGTTCTGCAAACAGCTCAAGAACTTTCTCTTCTCCTTCTTCCCTCCCCATCTGTCGCTGAGAGTGGTGGCCTGAGTCTAATAGGGTCCTAGCCTCATACTCAATCTCCCCCAGCACCCGCCGTCACTGCCCGTTGGTCCCACGCCTGCCTATCGGGTGGTTTGGCCTCTGCCCGCACTTACCTTTTGGGCGGTAAACATCCCTCTTCCTTTTCCCCTGGTGCACTTACCTGTTGCCCCCCTAATGGGTACCCCTGGCACTTCCTCCCCTAGGGGACCCTAATAGCACTTATCCTGACCCCACCACCCTTTTTTCCTTTTCTTTCACTGTACTTGCACGCTCCGAATATCACAAGGCTTAGTAGGACCGCTGTTTCTTTCTGTTTATTCATTGTTATTTCCATTGTTTATTGTCTCCCTTGGTCCCTTCCCTTGTGCCTTGTGGTGCATTGAAACACTGTTGTATAGGCGCGTTATAAACGCCATATCATATCATATCCTATCATATGGGCCTTATAAATGACCAATAAAATAAAAATAACAGAATTTTGATGTCTATCTCCAATCTCCACCTGATGTGCTCCTTTTCCTCCTAGCACTTTCCTCCCACCTACAACTAATGTTCACATGTTCCTCCTCCTGCCTGTTGGCACCTTCCTCCCACTTTGAGACAAAGTACCCCGCTTAACTTTGGGCACTGTCAGAAGGAAGGTCGAATTAGCCGGGTGCTGCCTCAAGTCAGCCGATGCAATGCCCGGAGGAGATCCACAGAGTTAACAAGACCACTTTCATTGAGTCCCTTTCGAGAAGTCAGGGGACACGCACAAGGAAAAACCCTACTCCATTAACCAAAGGTCTGTTAGAAAACCCTTAGGATAGAACAGGTTTAACAGGGAGGATATGACCACACTCCACCGTCTACTGTACACAACCCGAGAACGGGAAATGGTCTACGCAATCATAGAAGTCAATGCCTCACACCGAGAGTCCTAACAATGACTGTGTTGTTGTGGATAGTTAGTTGAGCAGTTCTGCACACCAGAAATCCTTCAACACGTGTTTTCAATAAAAGCCTGGATTATTGAGGACCCCAAAAGATAGAATTGATCGAATTACTCTATGTACCTGAGAAAAGGGGTAAGTTCTGGTGGATCAAGGCGCAGCCATTCCTACTTTTAATCCAGGCGGCATTTCCCTATGTTTATTTATATCTGCTCCTTAGATACTTTGAACTGCTTTAGAGCCATCCTACTCTTGTATACACAATAAATTGGAGGGTAGGCTCGAGGCAAGTACAACTGTCCATTTTCCTGATTGGAGACTTACCCAGATGCGAGAGAAGGCGGGGAGGAGTGTTACATCGCTGCTATTATTAGAATTGAAATTTGCTAAATTAGGCTAACCAGACTTTGAGTGGGCCTTTATCTGTGCAGCGCGCCCACGCCTTATACCCTGAAGGGCTCCTTCTTTTTAACTCTCTCTGGCTCTCTTGCTGGTAATTTTATTCCTGAGATGTTATCCCTTGACCTGCCTGTAACGCCCGCAGCACCAGACCTGGCACAAATACCCTCAATAAAAAGGAAACTACTGACTGTGAAAAGAAAAGTCCCTGTCAAGATTCCTCCAACAGTCCCTGTTGGCAGTGTCCAAGCACTGCCGTCCGTGAGCCCCCCACCCCCCGTGACACAGAGACACAGAGACAGAGATGTTTCTCGTGTGGGCTCCCCGGTGGTTGTGACGCCACCGGACACGCCCCGTTTATTTAACAGGGCACGCGACGGAGTGAACGTCACCCCGTTGCGTGCGCACCCTTAAAGGGCCAGCGCCACACTCCTCCTTTTCCATAACAACAAATTGGATAAAAGAGGATCTAACTATCAAACGTCTACACATCACACCAAATACACACACAGTGAACCCCCGTTTATTAGCAGCCACCCTGGAACCCCCGAGGGTACTTGCCACGGCCTGACCATGTCCCCAGGTCAGCCTCCCAGCTCAGTCTGTCACATAGTCCGTGAGACGGGCAGGTTTCCAATGCCCTGTTCTCAGGGGGTACCTCCTGCCAACGTCTCTGGCCGGTGTGTTTTGCCCTGGCCCGCCCCGAACAGGAGAGTCCACAGCGGAACCTTCACCCCCGCCTTCATCCAGCGCCTCCTCACCTCCTCGGTTGTCCGGGCTATCCACTCTCGGCTCGCCGATTTTCTTAAAGAAGCAGGCATTTCTCGTCACAGATGACGTTCCATCAGATGCAGACACCATAGAGCCCTTCACCGCCACGACGTCCAGAGGGGCCGGTTCATACGTGAGGGACAGCTTGCCTTGTGGGTGGCGATTCTTCACCAGCACCTCATCCCCCAGAACAATGTGTGGGGGTCTCAGCCCTCTTCTGATGTTTTCCATCTGCGTCCTCGTTCGTCTGTCCTCCTCGACCTGTTCATTGTCAATCACGGCGGGCTCCCTGTCGCTAAGCTCCGGTATCACGTCCCTCGGGCATCGTTGGACGAGAGCTTCTGCCAGTGCCACCCCCGTTGACAAGTGGGGTGTGGTTCGATATCCCCGCAGGAACACATATAATGCCCTCTGCAAGCAGTCGCCCTTTCCTTGGGCGATCCTGAAGACTTTGTTAAGTGTGCGCATCATGCGCTCTGCTTCACCGTTGGCCCGGGGCAAGAGTGAGGTAACTCTTCGGTGCTGGATACCATAGTCCTTCATGAGCTCAGCGAAGCTCTCACCTTGGAATGGTGCCCCATTGTCGGAGCACAGCACAGAGGGCAGGCCATGGGTGGTGAAAATCTTCTCCAGCCCCACCACCACGTTCTCAAATGCGACGGACTCTATGAACTCGACCTCCGGATACCGAGACCACTCGTCCACCACAACCAGGAAGCGAGTGCCTCTCGACGTGGACCCTGAGTCCGCATGCACGACTTCCCATGGCCTAGTCCCTCTTGGCATCGTTTCAATGGACGGTTCTCGCTGGGCCGGTGCCGCGGCCTGGCACCATACGCACGATGCCACGAACGCCTCCACCTTCCGCTCTAGCTCCGGGAACCACACCTTCTGGCGGAGGCGAGCCTTTGTCTTGGGGGCCCCTTGGTGGCCCTGGTGCACCAGGGCGATGACCTGCGTGACTTTGGCCTGGGGCACCACGATCCTCTCACCCCTTAGTAACAGCCCCGACTCCGAGAACGTCAGTTCTTCTCTCACTCGCCATAACTGCTCCAAGGCCACCCTGGCTTCACATGTTCGGTGTTCCACCGCCTCCAACACCGTCTTCCAGGCACCTCGCTGCATGGCCTCCCTCAGGATGGCAAAACACTCGTCGCTTTTTGACGCCAGCTCGAGCTCTTCCACCTGCATGGAGTTTGGGGTGGCCGTTTCCACGACCAGGCGAACATATTCGTCGGCCTCATCCGCCGACATGGCCTCCTGTGAGCCCCTTCTTGGGTGTCGGGAGAGGTAGTCCGCCGCATTGTTAGCCCCAGGGCGATATATCAGCGATACACCATACTCGAGCAGTGCGAGCATCCAGCGCTCTATCCTCACTGGTGGTCGGGATGATGAGCCAGCCATGATCGGCAACAGCGGTTTGTGGTCCGTGACGACGGTCACGGGCGCCCCAGGATGTAGAGGCGAAAATGTCTGCAGCCCCACAACACCGCCAAGGCTTCCCTCTCAATCTGAGAGTATCTTTGCTCGGTGTCAGAGAGCGCCTTGCTGGCGTATGCTATGGGCCGAATCTCTTGGTCGCTCCCCACCTGAGTCAGCACTGCCCCCAGGCCATAGGGGCTTGCATCCACTATGACCTCCGTCTGCAGGCTCGGATCGAAAAACGCCATGGTGTCGTCCGCCGCCAAGGCACTCTTGATATCGTGGAATGCCGCTTGCTCAAGGGGGCCCCACTGCCAGACGGTGTCTTTCTTTGTCAGAGATCTCAGCGGCTCTGAGCGGGATGCCAGGTTCCGGATGAAGCGGCCACAATAAGTGACCATGCCCAAAAAACTCCTCACCTCCGCCACATTTTCTGGCGGACGCGCCTCTTTTATGTCTCTCACTTTGCGGGGGTCAGGCGACACTCCATCCGCCTTAAATACGAACCCCGAAGAATTCGATGGTGGTCTTCAGGAACTCACACTTGTCTTCGTGTAGGGTAAGTCCCAGTGAGCGAAGGCGCTCAAAGGTCTTGGCCAGTCGTGCCAGATGCTCTGTTTCTGACTTGGCGTACACCAGGATGTCATCGCTGATGCTAAGAACTCTATCCAGATCAGCCAGTGCTCCTCTTATGATGTTCTGGAACACCTCCGCCACGGAAGACACCCCAAAACTCAACCTCTTGTATCGGTACAGACCTCGATGAGTGGTGAACCTTGTGATGTAGCGGGACTCGGGATGCAGGACCACCTGATGATAGCCTGCTCTGAGATCCAGTTTGGAAAAGAATCTCGCCCCTTGCAGCTCCGCTATAATGTCATCGATGGTAGGGGTCAGTGCCGTTCTCTCTTTATGGCCTTGTTGGGGAGTCGCATGTCCACGCAGATCCTCACTGCATCGGGCTGTTTGGGATTGCGTGCAATGACAATGGGAGACACCCAGGGGGTGGGGCCTTCAACCTTTTCAATGATATCCAACCCCACTAGATTGTCCAGTTCTTGATCCACCAGATACCTGAGATGAAAAGGTACTCGACGGTGCTTCAGCGCCACTGGTTGGATGGACTCATCGATGTGTAGCCGAACCGGCTCACCCACCAACTGTCCAATGCCTTTGAACAGGGAGCTGTGTTTGGCCAGGAGCACCTGGATGTCGTCCAGATATACCGAGTACGCGAATATCACAATCCCCAGAGCTTCAGCCGCAGCACAGCACAGCAGTGTGTTGTTACTCACCGGCGTGACATATAATCTGGCCCGTATGGATGAGTCGCCGTACTGAACCTCTGCCACGAACATGCTGTCCAAAGGAATGGGCTGGTCGCCTCCAAATGCGAAGATACGTGCCCTTGGCGTCGCCAGCGTGGGCGGGATCTGCATCGTGTCATAGTGTTGTCTGGCCATCACATTCACGGATGCACCGGTGTCCACTAGCATTGGAATAGAGTCCCCATTGACCAGCACGTCGCATCTGGGCTGTCTCTTGGAGCGAGTTCTCAGCATGCTGACACTGGACACAAAGAAAATGTTCACATCATCCTCTTCCTCTCCCCCCCCCTCCTGAGGGGCCCCTTCGTCACCCTGGTCAACCTGGGCAACGTTTGACGCCCTCTGGGGGCGGAATGCACCGGCTCAAACAGGCCCCCTGTGCACTACCTTCGGAGCTGCAGTCCTGCACATCCTGGCGAAATGATCTGCGCCTCCACACCTGCCACACTTCACCCCCGTCGCAGGGCATTCAGCGGGGTGCGGGAGGTCGTACCCACATTTCGGGCACGGTGAGGTTGTTCCTGGCGGGTGCAGGCCCTGGGTGTTCATGGTAGCCTCGCTCCGCGGCCTCTACCGACCGAGCAGACTTCCTCCACCTTGCCTGGGCGCACACTCGCTTCCATTCTAGTTGCCCGCAACTCAGACACCTCGTGGCATCTTCCAAGTTCGAGGATGCGAGGAAGGGTGATGCCCGGCTCGCTGAGTATTTGGCGCCGCAGTTTCCCAGAGGCGCACCCCTGAATGAGCTGATTGCGAATCATGACTTCCGGGTCGTTCCATGCACATGGCGCTGCCAGTCTGCGCAGCCAGCCGTAGAACACGTCAAGAGTCTCGTCATTCTTCTGTCGAGCAGTCCCCATGAGAAAGCGTTCATAATCAGCATTAGCCATGGGCAGAAAATGATTATGGAGTGCATCCTTCGCCGCTGCAAACGACCCATCCGCTGGTTGTAGGGGCAGAAAAATTCCATGCACAGCTGGGCCAGCCGAATACAAGAGAGTAGCCTGCTTACTGTCATCACTCGTCTCCATCGTGGCCCTGAAGTACATCTCGAGCCTATCTATCCAAATCTTCCACCTCTGTCCCAGGCTTGATGGTGTGCACGAGATATCAAACTCAGGCATTGGCTGTAGGGACCCAGGAGGCTTAAGCAGAGGTCTTGGCAGGAGGGCGGGCGGAGGCTGAACCGCAGGAGCAGCGGCAGCAGCCGCAGCCGCAGCTTGGCTCATGGTGGATAGTGCACAGGCACCCCAGAGTATTTGAGTAATGGGGCCGCAACTCACCACCAGATGCCACCAGCACCTTCCTCAGCAGGGAGTCTCCTGACGCGGTCTCAAATGCCACCAATCTTCAGATGCGCCCCTCGTAGATGCACCACTCCGGTTAGCAGGCAGGAAAATGAAGAGACCAAAAATTGAGCAGGGCAGGCCTCCACGTGGATTTGGCAGGCTTCCTATGGAGTCTCACCCATTCACTCGGTGACAAACAGTGAAAATGTCAATTAATCCTTTGAAAATTGACATGTGCTGTTTCCAGTGGCTATCCGCCACTGGATGGTCCAAAAATTGTGGCCAGATGGCTCACAGAGGCTTTGTTACGAAGCAGTGAGCATCCGAGGCCTATTCATCAAAATGGCCGCCGGCCGCGTGTGCCTCTCCCCTCTCCGCGATCAGATTTTGCTGCAGCGCTCACATGAGATCATCTGCGCTGCACGCGATAATCTCCGCCTGTCCCAGTGAGTGGTCCGGTCCTCGTCGCCATTGTTGGCAGTGTCCAAGCACTGCCGTCCGTGAGCCCCCCACCCCCCGTGACGCAGAGACATGGAGACAGAGATGTTTCTCGTGTGGGCTCCCCAGTGGTTGTGACACCACCGGACACGCCCCGTTTATTTAACAGGGCACGCGACGGAGTGAACGTCACCCCGTCGCGTGCGCGCCCTTCAAGGGCCAGCGCCACAGTCCCTTCCGTTGTAACATGTGTTGCCGAATCCACCCTACATACGTCCCCAAGAGTCCAGGGTGAAGCCCTTTTGCTTATATGCAAAATCCATCAGTTCTTGGGTACATTTAATGCCCCCGTCAGCGTGGACCTTGGGGAGGGGATGAAATATCCCACCTGATGCCGAGTCATCCAACAGAACAGGCCTATTAATTCCAATCATGGCTGCTACTACTGATGGGACTGCCCAGACAACTGCCCAGACTAGCGGGCTCTGTATCAACACCTCTAAGATGGCGTCTGTAGCCGCCCCTGCTGGTTTATAAGCCATCCAATGTTGCCCAGAGTACTCCCTCCCATTGGCTGCCATTGGAAATGCTGCAGGAAGTGAGAAGGGGGGACCCCCTGTCAGACAAACTGGACACTTTTGATGAGTTATTTTTTCCTATTGAGCATAAACCGCATTCGCCGGACCTATCTGATGGGCCATGGCTGGGCGGGGATATCTTCTTCCCGGACTATGGGGGGAACGCGGTTGGGCAGATCTAGAGGGTGCAGGAGGAAGCAATCAAACTTTCAGGCCCTGAGAGAGGAACCCCTACGTTATTTCGATCTGGCGAACATCTGGCAAGACACCTGTCCAAGCGATCTGGCGAGATGGGCCTAGTGCACACTGCTTGCCATTGCAGTACTGTACTTGCTGAACTCTCAATACTTAAGAAACTGATCCTGGCGTTGGTAGATGCTACGGGGAGGGTCCCGAACAAGGGGGAGCCACGGCATAACCAAGAGGTTGATGAAGGGGTTGTAAGCTCTCTGGTCGGAGCCGGGCTTTCTTCCCCTGGACCCTGCATTAGAGTCTGATGTGTTTGAAGTCCCAAAACCATTAAGGGTGGGTTGGGGCAGAAGATGTTTTCCAGTGAGAAAGATTTAAGTACCGGTGCGACAGCTGTTTCGCACCCTTGACCAAGGAATCCCCGCTGATAAAGGTCACATCTAATTGTAATCACCGTGGGGGGTGATCCAAAATCTGCTTCCTCCACACTCTTGCAGAACACCAGCCTGCAATTTGATTGGGCGCCCAGGTCTAAACCCGCTTGTGGTAATGTTGGAAGGAGCATGGCTTGTGCCAATATTATCCCCTACTGTAACAATCAGTGGACAAGCACTACTCAGAGTAAGGGGGTCACTGTACTTGCACAGGGTCCCCAAATTGGAATTAAATCTTTACGAATTCAGGGAGGCATTGGTTAACAAATGCATGTATTGGATTTGGGTAACGAGGGGATGCTTCTTTGACAAGCGAGAACAAATCACGAATTGTAGAAGGGTCCGCCAGCAGGGGAGCAATACATTTGCTCCATTTGAATTTATTTTGGGGCCCAATGTTCTGTAAAGGGCCTACTGAGTTTTTTGTCAAGATATCGGCCTATGGCGAGTACTGCAATTGAACCCAGTGACAATGGCCAGATTGATGTCCCAAGGAAGCCAGTACTGTCAGAATAGAACACAATTCCGCTTGGAAAAAGGTCCATTGCTGATATTTATCGACCAAGACCCCCTTAGAGTCTGACCTATTGGTACTGTAGCGGTCTTATCCCTGGTTATCTAGCTATGCATTTAACTTTGACCCATAGCTTAAACCCAGGCCCTTGGGACTTCATTTACCAAATGTGATTGATATGTTGGTAAATTATCATGTTGTTCTATTTCTTGTTGTTTTATTTGTTTTGTGCAAAACGTTTATGGCTTAACGCTGAAATAAAGTTACAAAGAATAAAGTTACAAACAAAAAGTAATTTAGGGCTTTGTCTCATTACTGGTCAGAGTCACCTTTGTGACACACCTCTAGCTGATGTTCTGATAGCTCTGGCCTCACCAGCTATCTGCTCGAGAACCTGCTGGAACTACACCCCCCGGACCAACAGCCGCTTTGACGCCTAGCTCCATTACCCAAATTGCTCGAGGAAGAGTCAGTCAAGCACAGCAGGTCCAAGTCGACTCTTCTGTGGGGGGACAGCCACACACTTCCATGCCTGCAGCCGGGACCAATGCCAGCCTGATCAATCAGCACTGTAATCCAGTGTCAGAGTCAAAGAAACTGTCCGGACCTCACCAGCTCTGACTACCACTCAAGCCGCCATCCACACTCCAGTCGTCACCACCACTACCACAAGCTTGCATCTCATCCTGTTAGTTGCTCAGATCCAGTTGCTCAAAGATACTGTTGAATGGTTGGGTGCACTGCATAGGCCTATTGTGTAAGAGGGATTTGTGCTTTGGTTCACTTACACAGCCAATTTCCCTATAACCAACTTGTCCAAGAGGCTCTCCAAGGTCATTGGTGCTTCCTGGTAATGATTGCCATGGACAGCCTACTCCATGGTGTTCTCCATCATGATGTCACTCTTGGAGACTGGAGAAAACAGAACCAAATTCCTCCTGTGGTATGCAATCAGAGATGGTCTGAAGTTCTTCAAGGAGAGGGCTGTGCCCAGCTTCCTGTGAGCCCCAAAGTGTATCTAGGCTGAGAAGTTGTGCAAGGGTGGTTTGAAAGGGGACTTTTCACCGTCACTGGTGCTCTGTTATGATTCAGGCTGTTCCAAAGTTTAAGCTGATGTAGTGTCCCTGGTTCTTCAACTCTCCTGTTAACGGGAGCTTCCTGGATTTGTCGCCACAACGATTCAGTTCAGTGTCCACTTAAATCTCTGTTGCAGAGAGCTGGCTTTGGTTTTGTCTGCACTGGATTCCTTATAAGAAATATGGTACTTCATAGAACACGACACAGTGTGAGGAGGAGTGGTTGGCTTTGGAAGGACCTCAGGAAGGACTTCAGCTCTGGGGTTGAGTGAGAGTGGGCTCGGCCTGGACCTTCCATCTTGCTCTCAAAGCAGCACATGGGTGCCCTAACCCAGCTTGCCACCTTAACGGCTGGTTTTGGCGTGGAGACCACTTATCTCTAGGCGTCCTCATCCCACTTCTAACACTATGTGTCACAAAGTGTCCATTGGATATAAAAAGGGATCAGACAACACATTTATGCTTGCATGGCTCTTTTATTGAAATAAGAAGTAGTAATTGAATGCAAATCATGTACTTGGTGGCAGTGTCTGGTCCTTAGTAACCAAACCCCCCTTCCTTCTCTCTCTGACTCTCTCATCTTAGGTCTTGTGAGTTCAGTGTAGTGTCTCTGGTAATCTGTGAGAAACAGGTTCTTCAGTTCCATCCACCTCTGTTTTTGCCCACATCCATTATGCTGTTGCACAGCACCGTAATAGCAAAGGGCTGGCCAAAAAGCGAATGAAAATTATCTAAACTAAAATACTCTCTTATCTTCCCAGCCCTCGAAATCTCTTTGGGCCTCTACCCATCATTCAAAATCTTTGGGTGAGATGATATTCTCTTTATCATACCACTTTCTTGGACACGTGTTTTGCTGTCAAGGGTATGGGGGAGGTTTCCTCCTGGGGTTACTGGTGTGGGGGGAGTAGTTTTAGTAAGACTGGGCAAGGTGTTGTTTTTAGACTGACCCTTTCATATAAAGGCAGAAGATCAATAAATGGCTTCACCTCACTTGAGCTCTATACAAGACCTCACAACCTCCCTGTCCCAGGGGTTTACCTTTAGTGACCACCAGAACACTCCCTCTCGTTCCCGATGCTCCACCATGTTTTTGCTCCTCCACCAACTTCAGGCATCCCCTTTTCATTCTCAATGTACATGTTTAATCTCTGACTGCTTCCTGGTGGCTTCTCTCTCCACCTCGGCATATGTCCAAATCTCTCCTTCCTCTACTATCAGGCGTTCTTCTTTCCCTCTCTCTTTGCCTTCCACTTGCGTCCCCTTCTCGAATCCACCTCATGATGTACACTATTAAGCGGCACTGGAGGCAGAGATGAGTTCAGGTAAGGAGGCATATAGAGTGGGCAGGGGGAGCTCTGTCTTTGGCAGGTAAGTGAAGTTTAAGCAGAGCTTTGAAGAGATCCACAGTTGGGCTGGCGTTTTGATTGTTTTGGGCAGCGGGTACCAGCAGAGCAGGGTAAGTAGGCAGAAAGAGCAAGGGAGAGGAGGCCAAGAGAGGGTATGGGACTGTTAGGTTGTGTGCAGAAGAGGATCAGAGGGAACAAGATAGTGAGTAAACTGAGATACAACCAGATAGGTACTAAGGAGTGTGAGGAAGACATGGTTATCAGAGGTACGACAGACACAAGGAGTATAATCCAAGGGTGTTCATTCAACAGTATATGGGTGAGAAAAATGCCTAATCTAAACCTAAATCTAAGACCGGAGCAAGCTACAACCATCAAAGTAAACAAAACGTTGTTGTGTCAAAACAAAATGGCCTATACTAATACATCTATTGCCAAATCCTTACTCTATATAACAATCATATGTGTAACAAAAGAGTGTAGTGCAAATTGAAATGTACAAAAAGGCTTCGGTAGTTCACGACTGCTGAACTAGTGTGCTCCCTTCCCCACGTTACATAACGGGACACGACGGAACAGTGGCATGACTGAGAAACCCTTGAGTCTATAGGCGTCAGGAAGCAGTTTCTTCAGAAAAGGCAGGGTCCCTCAAATCAGTGTCTTGTGCTTGGCATCACAAGACTTTTCCAAAGCTCTCACTATGTGGCATTCCCCTCTTACTTAGCTTTCTTGTGACACCCATTCATTGGGTTCACCTTTGTCTTTACACCACTGTTCAGGCACTTTATCAAAATGCAAGATTCACTTTCCCTTGCTGTCACCTGCATCCCTCCTTCGGGTTCACCGTAGCCTTCAAATCACAGTTCAGTTAACTTTACTAGTTCTACTAACTTATAACACTCAGGAGTTCTTAATGTCTTTTAAAACAAATACTTGGTCTGGCATCCCTCCGTCGGGTTCACACTTGCCTATCAGCTTTATCACAATGCGGGATTCACTCCCCTTTAGCTTTCTCTTGCTATCCCTCTGTCGAGTTCACACTTGCCCTTGCAACATAGTTCACTTAGGTTTACTTCACATTTGATCACTTTGTTTTTCACTTGTCAAAGACTTTTGATTGTACAAGGACTTTGCTTGCACCAACGTATGACCACTTTGACTTTCTTTTTCTTTGGTTGGCCTCTCCTAAGGCCTTCTGGTATTTGCAGTCTTTCCAATGATCTTACTTTCAATCTAACAGTTTCACTTTGGATGCAGATCCTTTCGATAAGGTACTTCTTAAAATACCAACCACTCCGTTATTCTTCAATATTCTTTTCTCTGTCATAATCACAATGTTTCAGGCTTCTCTTGCAGCTTCTCGTGATAGGTGCAGCCTCTGGATTTCTCTCTCTTGCTACAATGTACTTTCGCTCGTGGCTTCACAAAACCCAGGAAGCACTTTAAACACTACTGTGTCTTTCACTCGTTAACGCAAGCAGGTCTCTCATTCCACTCACTGGAAACGTTTGTTACTGTTTATCAAATGTTCCTTTGAAGTCAAGGTTATTGGTACAGCGCGGCTCGCCTCCTTCCAACTCAGTCATCTCACCCAAAAGTGCAGCCTTAACCTTGACCAGCAGCGACGCGTTTTCCCTTTCAAAGTCTGTAGCGACCTTCGCTCTGCAGCTGGTAGGACCACAGCCTTTCTCTTGCCACTTGGCCCCTCCTGCTCTGCTTCCAGGGTCGCTTCAATTCCACTGAATCTATTCTCCTGCCGCTTTGCTGGTTCTGATCACCTTGTTCGATTCTCTTGCCTTTCTCATAGTGAGCTCTCATGCTCCGCCTTTTATCCCAGTGGGGAAGGGTAACAGTATTCCGGTGTGAGGCGTTAGGGTCAAGTGCTTGACTCTGCCTGACCCTGATATTGGGACACGTCAAATGGACTGGCTGTGTGTGAGTCTGTTGTCCCCTTAAGCGCTTTGTCTGCGCAGAAGAGTGTGTGTAGGAAAGAGGGTGTTGTAAAGTTCCTAGAAACTAAATGGGATATGGAGGGTCTGTAGGGAAATGGGGAAGGGGATAATGCATCTCTTTTCCGAGTGCCCCACTCCCACTCACCAGGGACCCCCTATCCAGGTGATCCTCCCGCACTGGTCCACCCCCGGGGGTCTGGATCCAATAGCGATGGCCGTGCCCCAGCCACCTGGATAACAGATCACAAGGGACTGGTCTTCGAGACATCCTTTGGTTTCTCACAGGAGTTAGGTCATTGGTAGCTTTGTAGAATAGAAGGAACTTGAAAATAGAGTGGTTGTACATGGAGAGATAACAAGCATGTTGTCAGTAGGTAGAAGTGGGGGAAGATCTGGGTAGGTTGTAGAGATTTTGGGTAGCAAGGTTGAGGACTTAGTCTAGGGGGATGAAGGAGTAGAAAGTAAGGCCGAGGACTAGGCCAAAGCAGTAGTCCAGTTTGCATAGTACAAGATTGGAAATTAAGAGTTTTTGTAGAGTGGTTAGTAAGAAAAGGAAACATTTTCTGAATGTTGAGGAGGTTAATATGAGCAGCAGATGCAGTGCTAGTGATGAATTGTTGCAGTCATACGTCGCTATCAAGAAGGACCCCAAGGTTGGGAGCCTTGGGTGAGCAAGCAGGATGGTCAGGAGGGAAGGAGCTCGGAGAGGTCAGGTGCAGATTTGAAGGAGGCAGAGAAGAGTCTGTAGAAAAAGAGAGGTTAAAGAATGCAAAGAGATAAGGGCAAGTGATTGAGAGTAAATCTTTGGCCCTTTGGGGAGCAAAAGGGTCGATAGAAGTGCAAAATGGGTTGACACTGCGAAGGATGAGTAATGATTCAATAGGAGAGGTGGGGGAGAAGTAGTTGAGCGTTGAATAGGTAGGAGGGAGAGGTGGTATACTGAAGGAGGGTTGTGGGGTGAGTGAGAGGAGGGCTGTGAGAGATTTTAGAGCAAAAGTAGTGAGCAAAGTTATTAGCAGAAAGGGAGAAGGCAACAGATATTGGCTTGGGTGGTGTGAGCAAGGATTAGAGGGTAGATGAAAGTTTGCAGAGGTGATTTTGAAGGGGTAAAATTAGGTTTGTGAAGAAGGACCCGGGAGGCTAGCTCAGAAACATGTTTATCATGAAATCAAGACAAAGTAGAGCAACACAGGTTTGAATACCGGTCTCAAGCTTAGAGACTGGTCTCCGGTATTAAGGCGCGTTAGAAAAGATGAATTAATTAAGAGGATTTGGCAGAGTCCAGTGCAAAGGTTAGGGCAGCAAGGGTCTCTTTTTAGCCTAGGAGCAGGGGAGGTGTCCACAATTGAGCCAGGTCACGGTGCATGTTTGTTTTGGGGGAATGGGGGTGAATTTCAGAGGTGATCCAAGGCTGAGGACCGGGACAGGAAGGTGTGAATGTGCAGCAGTATAGTGTTGGTCAAATGGAGTAATAAGTGCACAGTGAAAGTCAGAGAAAGCATGCTCAATGGGAGATGCATGAATAGGGGAGAGAGACAGGAGGGCGGTCCTCACATCATCAAGATAATTGGCAAGAGCGTCCTGACTGACGTTCCTCTTAGCCATTGAAGAGGGCGAGATGAGGAATAGAAGGTGGACGGATGGAGATGTCAAAGTGAACAAGGGAGTGATCAGAGGGGTCAATGGAGAGGTCAGAGGAGGAGAATCAATTATAGAGAAAGACAAAGTCAAAATAGTTTCCACCAGAGTGGGTTGACTGGTCGTGGATGGAGTTAAGGGAGTAGTCGGATAGGAGGCAGTTAAGTTCAAGGCAGATGGCTGCAGAGGGCCTGGGAAGGTTAAAGTCACCCCTGCATGACAATGGGGATGTTCGTAGGAAGTGACTCAAGGAGAAGGGTCCGATTAGGGAAGGAGTTGAGAGAACCAGTGGGTCGACAGAGAGCCAGAACTGTGAGTTCTGGCTACTGCTAGGAGGGAGGAGTTTAGTAGTGGCATATTCAAAAGAGGAAGAGTTGATGTCAGAGGTGGGGGTAGAGTCAGTGTTGAGGGCCTTATTGAAAAAGGAACCTGCACCACCTCCCTTCACACCTGGTCTGGGATGGTGGGAGAAGATAGCAGAGTCAGTGTGGAGAACTGCTAGTGTAGCAGGGTTCTAAGATGGAGGTTTCTGTGAGAGCAAGAAGTGAAAGTTGAGGGTGATAAGAGTTGAAGTGGTCAGAGATGAATGAAGATTTGTTTCAGAGGGATTCAGCATTCCAGAGTCCAAGCGTGACAAGAGGTGGGCAAGAGGATCAGGTGTTGTCTGGTAGGAGTGGGGGATGTATTCGGCTGGCGACCCTGGGAACATGGAAGCGCCTTATTTGAGGGGGGTGGTGCAGAGGGAAGGACGAAGATGGAGAGGCCAGAGACTGATGCAGAAGTTTCAGCAAGTTGAGGCTGAAGGCTGTGAGAAAAGGGAAGGAGAACCATGAGAAGGAGGAGGAATGGAGCAAAATCAAGATACATGATGGAGGGCAGAAGAAATAGGCAAGTCAAGAAAGTGAAGAAAGGGTGCAGCTCAAGAGAGAGGGAGGGCAGGTGGGTAAGTTGGAAGGGAATGGGTGGGTGGTTGGCCGAGAAGAATCAGGTGTACATTCTAAGATGGGCTAGAATGGGGCAATAGGTCATCAAAGGACAGTTAAGAGACTCAAAACTGCAATGTTCCTTGGTCCCGTGAAGTAACAGAGGCTCTGTGGTGAATGGGTAGAAGGTTCCCTATGCGTCTAAGCAGAAGACAGGCAAAGGGTGATCTTGGTAAAGTCCTGGCCTGTGCAGGGGCCCTGTCACTAGGCCCTTCCCGGCCCTATCGGCCAAACAGAGAGTGGTCCTCAGACTTGGCTGCAGACTCCTGGCTGGATGCCCAGGGGAGACTGAATTAGGGAGGCAGAGTGTCACACATCCCTCTGGGAGCCAGTCACAGTGTTCCAGGCGGCTTTTAACAATTGCAGGTAGAGTCCTGGGTGTTGTAGCCCAAGGAGCTTCGTTTTATAGGCAGGGCCATCAGATGGTGCACAGGGTCCTCTGGCAAAGCAGAATGAGACCAAGGGGAACCGGCAGACCGTGGTGTGATGAACTCTGGCTGGCATCTCTACATATCTGCGATTCCTGTGTGCTGATCAGACTGCTTTTGCCCTGCCCCGCCTCAATGTCTCCCCACAGCTCCACGGCTTGAACTGCAAGTGGTTCTCTCTCTCCAGGGTGTTTGTGAGTTCTGCAAGTAACAGGGAGTCTGCTCCTGCGTATGGCTTGTGCATTCCTGTAATATCATATTCGCGGTTTTGTACGATCGGACTGGAAAAAAAGGTCCGACCGTACAAAAACGACCAAAAAATGCTACCACCAAAGGTTCGAACACCAAAAGTTCGAACCTTTGGTGGTAGCATTGCAGGTAAGAAAGACTGCGGGGGATGCGGGGGTGACCCCCGCAACACCCCGCTCACTATACTGTGTGGCATAGTGTGCGGGGTGTTGCGGGGGACACCTCCGCAGCCAGTGGTCGAAGTGAGCGGGAGCGGGTGACAGCGGTGCTCCTCTACTTTTTTTTAATTACGTTTTACAGCTCCTATACTTTTGTTTTAAAAAGAAACCATTCCGGAACGGTTTCGTTTTAAAATAACAGTGTAGGAAGAAGTTGAAACTTGCACTTTCAGTGCACTGCACTGAACATTCCCTTAAACAGCAGGCAAAGGTGTTTGGGGGTTCGTATTGTGTGTGGGAGGGGGCAGGGCGATGGGGTTTGTGAGGAGCGGGGCAGGCTAGCAGGGAACATAGTTCCACTACTTCTTTTCTTACACTTCGACCACGGGAATTTGCCTGCCAACTCCTTTCTGTGGAGTGTCTGGGCTCATTCACTTTGACAGAAGGCTGCTTCTTTGAGGACTCTCCGTCAGTAGGCCAGCATATTATACTGAAACCACAATAAACACTCATCTCTTACACCTATTTCTCCTGGACCCTAGATGTGTCCTGTGCGAAGTATACCCGCCATGACCCTTAACCATCACCTGAGAGAAGACTGGGGAGCTCTGGAGATCCCCTATATACCAACAGGGGTTGCATCACAAAGTGGGTGGCACCCAGAGCTCCCCCAGTCCCCTCCCTAGGTGATAAACCAATGACTTCCTTACACACTGTAAAAACATTTTAATGCTGGTTGAGCCCAATATATGCCATCATTTTCTGTGTAAAATAAACGGCTGTAAGTAGCCTGTCCCGAATATATGCCAGCATTGCCCCATAAACACATTATGCAGGCATTACCCAATATAGGCCAGTACTGCCATTGCAAAACACATTCATGGTGCCCGTGTGTAGCCTTCTATAGGCCTGGCCCAGTCCCTTGCCCCCCTCCTCCTCCTCCAGATCCCTATGCACCGAGGTGTTGAAGACCTCCACAAGGAACAGTGTCCTAAATGAGGGCTTCCAGGGGCCTCTGTCCCCACAGGCAGAAGTTGGTTATCCTGTGTCATGCACACCACTCCTGCTGAGCAGCATGACAATGGTGGCCTTTCTATAATGATGGGCTGCCCCCCCCATCCATTATGCACCAGCTACTACTGTATGTAAAGAATATCTATGATATTTTTGAGGAAAAAAAACGAATTGAGAAATGACCTACGTTTTTTTGACCGAAGAACGAACATTACTTTTAGCTTTTTAAACCTTTTTTAATAATGCGGGGCGAGTCCCTCCCTACACTAACTTATACCATTACCCCACCCCCCATCTATTATTTACCATACATATACCAAAATACCGACTATTATCAGTCAAATAAATTAGTAATGTCTCATTCTTTTTTTGTATTAGGTTATTTGTATGGATTCAGTATTTAAAGCCACACCCCCATCCTTCAGAAAGTGATAGAATGACACGTTGCTGACAATTAACCTCACTCTTTGTGGTGCTTGTTCTCTGCCCAGGGAACCACAAAGTCATTGTGATGGGAGGGCACTTCCCATGCCTGTAAGTAAAATAAGGACATGTTTTCTCTTCCACCAAGATCCAAGAGTCCCAATGCCGCATGATAAAGTTCATGACGCTTAGCCCCCTTAGCATTTATATCCTTCTCCCCACATGTATCCTCATTTCCATTGAGAGACGAAACATTTACACAGTGGGTGGGAATCCAAAATCTTGAAAATTCTGGAATGCAGTATCCCTTGCCTCCAGATGCAATGCTGCTTAGAGAACCCCAAGCAGTGGCTTCCTGAAAATGTATTGTCCACCCTCTTGACATACATAATTCCCTGCATCCAAATGTGTTAATCCTATAATTGTTAGAATATGTCGGCAATGCCCCATTTTATTTTACAACCATTATTAACTTAGTAAAGGAGTGGCAGGGGCTCTCTAACAGTTACCCTATTTAACAGCAAAAGGATGCTTGGGGCCCCAACAAAATCTGCACTGGAAGAACGGAAGACTCACCATAGGGCAACATTTATTGTCTTTATTATCCAATAAAAATGAGAGGAATTACACTAGAATAGCATAGTGTTTCCAGAGCTCTCCTTCTCCAACGGATTGTCGCATCGTTTTAATCATGAGTGACGTCACAAAAACAAGTTGCGTCCCCAAAACCTATCAGGAATGTTGATTGGTCAGTTTAGGGAAACTATATATGCAATGTATAGGTGTTAGCATGATTATTGGATCGCCATATCTGGTGGCTCCTCCTAGGACCACCTCTACCTACAACAAATACAAAATTGTAGAACATTAATGAAGCTATTGGCCCCTGCAACATTATTTGTTTTAACGTGAAAGGTAACTGAGGATTGGATAGAACGTGTCGTCCCAGCCTCGCGACCTTGTACAGCTACTGGGCTGTGTGGACCTTTTCAAGGCGATGGGAATGAATACGGAGGTGTTGTGTGTTCCATCATGTTGCCATCTCTGTTCACTTAAGCCTGAAAGAGTACATTCACTTGTTCACTTTGAGCAACACTTGTATCTTTCCACCACTGGTTCTATGGGAACAGCTTCTCTCCATCTACCTTGAGTGAATAGGCATTGCCCTGTTTTCCCTGGTCACGTGTGTAGAGACCACGAAATGGAGCTCCGCTGCTTCTAATTATGAGGTTCTTAGACTATATTCCTTGCAGGTGTCTGGTTTCCCTGGTGAACTTGGAAACCTTCCATTGCTGCTTGTCCTTGCCTAGGGTGTGCACCGTGTCTGCGCTGGAAGCTCGGTCTGCCTGCCTTTAGCTCTCATGTATTCAAAGTCTGTATCCCCTTCCCCATTCACTCCAGTGTACCTATAGCTTCCATCCTTGTTCTTATGACTCTCCATGTTAGTTGCAATTAAGCATGTGTAAGCTGGATACATGTATTCTTGGCCTCTTGCGGTTTCCGCTTTGGCGAAGGATATATATATATATATACATACATACAATCATACATATATATATGTGTGTCCGTCATCTACCTGCATGAGTCATAAGCATTTGTTTTGTGTCTATCTGCAATGATCCTTATGTATGTTGGTGTAGCTTGATGCATGGATGCCTATGTACTTCAAGTCTACATGCACCTACATCGCAAGTTCTTCTTCTTCTTCTCGAGTTATAGTCAGTCGACCTGTTCGATTGATGAAAACTGCACCTCCTCCATATCGTCAGTTGGGTATGATTTGAATGGCTGTCTAAGAGAGTAATGTTTCTCACATCCGCGATGCATCAACAATGCTGATGAAGGGCCTAGGAGTGATGTGCATATGTCATTTCTCGGTCTTTGAGCTGCAAGTCGGGTAAGGGTCACGAGGGCCACACTTGGATCTCTGTCGTCACCTTTCATCACTCGGACACCAAATTGCTTCATGGATCAATGTACACATTAAAGGCACCCTAGAAAGAGACTGCTGCAGCCATTTTTACTTTCCTCAGTACAGCATTTCTGATCAAAACACTCCTGTTATGCAATCTGTACAAAGATAAAATGTATGCAACGCACAGAACACAAGTCAATGACAGCAGGTATATTTGGACTAAGCGAGAGCTTAGTACTCATTTATACGTTGGAGAGAAGAGCTGCGTAGCACAATTCAGCTTACTGATTTCAAGGCAAAAAAAGAGACGGGTGAAGAAATTATGCATAAGCAAATGGTGGAAGACTAGAGTTTGGAGGAAGTGTATTGCATAGTCTACACAGCAATTTACCACAAACTCAATGAATCCATTCCTTCCTTGCTGTGATATTGCATTTTCACTGATAATTTCATTGTTATAATGAATGGGAATATATCTCTCAAACAAACACACACACCCCCGCCCTCCTTCCTACACCAATCCAGTCAAAGGTTTGAAGATAACAGCAGATCCTTATAAGACTCAATCAACACTTATAAACGCTGCTTTAATGGTCTTATGTTTCAAGAACTTTCATTTCTTAAAAAACAGCAAACAATATGTTAAAAGCAAGTGTACCGCTTTTGCAGAAAATAGCCACACAATTGTATCTTGTGACAGTATATCTGAAAAAAGCATAGCAGCACAAATCCAACAAGTTGGGCATCAACATATCAGTATTTCTAGTGTGTGATTTGGCAACAATTAAAATGCAGCACCAGTCAGTTATTGGTGAGCTGCACTTGACCCACTACAGATTAGTACAATCTTGGACTACCTACCAACCCAGCCCATATTTTTCTTTACCCAGATTAGCTGTGCATAGGAGAATATTGGAACAGACAACAAAGTTAGAAATATCCTTCACCAGTTCTTAACAAAGACCAAGGATGACCCTGAAGAGAAGCCAAAGTGCCTTGGCGTAGGTGAAATCCGGGTGTTAAGTCATCTTTTATTTTGGTATGCGAGATAGATACGAAAGGCTGTATTCTTCACAGGAAGACAAATGTCCGAATGACTGGGATGGTGATTTAGCCACCTTTCGCAGAGTACCTTAATGAGAAAGCTCTTGAAAGAAAAACAAATCCTTGATGATAGGTTGTGCAAGATTCCTTTCTGGATGAGGTATTTGTTCATGTCATAGTAAAATAGGCACATTCTCAAATTAGAAATTAGATCTTCTGAAGATTTAGAAATTACTATACTAGTAGGATGACCCACACTGCCAGGTCACCCCAAATCTGCCTTATAATTCAAGTAATTCACCCTCTAAACTAGACAAAGGCCAAGATAGGAAAAGCTATCTGGATCTCAATTAGGTCCGTCCAGCTATGCCTCACCCAAACCGAGTAGGATATAAATGTGATTTTACATTATGAATATACACAAGCATTCAGTTTCCATGATCAAAAAATGTCTTGCCACTAAATCGACTACGCTATATCCATCATTTTTGATTCGTCACCTTGGCAACCTGTTCCACTAAAATTGCATAATTCCATATTCAGGTAGCAGGCAAGACTGGAATCCACCATCTAAAAAAAAAAGAAATGTGAGAAAGATTTCAAAGTGTATTTGAAATATGAAGTTTACAAGTAATCAGTACCCCAATAATTCTATCAGTTTATTTACTTCAATGGGCTAAGTGGGCAGGACTTTCTTAATCAATTTTTACTGTTCCTATACTTTTATTTTAAAAAGAAACCGTTCCCAAATGGTTTTGTTTTAAAAAAAAGTGTAGGAAGAAGTTGAAACCTGCACTTCCGTGCACTGCACTGACCGTTGCCTTAAACAGCAGGCGCATTTTTTTTAGAGGTTTGCATTGCACGTGGGAGGGGACGTAGCAATAGGGTTTGTGGGGAGCCGAGAAAGCTGCAGGCCAGCAGGGAGCATAGTTCCACTACTTCTTTTCGTACACTTCGACCACTCCCGCAGCACACCCGCAAAACCAAAAAAAAACGAAAACACAAAAATACAATTAAAAAATGGGCTGCAGGGGTGTCCCCCACAACACCCCGCTCACTATACTTCACAGTATAGTGAGCGGGGGTTGCGGGGGGAAACCCCTACATCCCCCATAGTATGTAAGTGTGTTCGCATGAGAAAGGTGCAAACATTTGGTAGTTCGCACCTTTCTCATCCGAACATTCCGGCCGTGGAAAAATCAGCTGCGGTCGGATCACTTAGAATCCATATTCGCTGCTCTAAATGTCCATGTTATAGTTTTAGAAGTGTCGGGGGTCTAGGGACATTCCTCTCCACAGAAGAGGCAGTACCAAGCCCTCGTTATATAAGTCATGCTTTATTAAAAGGACAGTAAGTAGGGAACCCATGCCTCTTGCTGACAGTATTGAGGCGATAGCCGGGAGGCTCTCCTCATGTCACCCCCAGGCCCAGCATCATCGGGCCTACCATGACCCAATGTGTGGCGGCGGATGGTCAATTTGGCAGCGCCTCCATCCACCTTTCAGCTTAAGCAGTGGTCCTCATGACAGCTTCTTGGTACTTTCTAAGCACAGTGTCGCGGATAAAGCCTCTGCATGTCTCTTGATCCTCTCTGAGCCTTAAATCTCTTGAGCCAGTTAGGGGTCTCAGGCCATGCGGCTCTCATTGGCCACACAGATCTCTTGGGTTGGTCAGTCCCCATAACTAGTCAGAGACCTTGGGCCATCCAGCTGCCTTGATCCTCTCTGAACATAGTCTCATAGACATAGCGCCCAGTTTGCTGCTTGCACCTGCCAGTCATTTAGCTGCCAGCACGCTTGATAATGCTCTCTAAACCCAGTATCATAGACATAGCGTCCAGCTTGCTGCTTGCACCTGCCAGTCATTTAGCTGCCAGCACGCTTGATAATGCTCTCTAAACCCAGTATCATAGACATAGCGTCCAGCTTGATGCTTGAACCTGCCAGTCATTTAGCTGCCAGCACGCTTGATAATGCTCTCTAAACCCAATATCATGGATATAGTGCCCAGCTTGTTGCTTGAACCTGCCAGTCATTTAGCTGCCAGCACGCTTGATAATGCTCTCTAAACCCAGTATCATAGACATAGCGTCCAGCTTGCTGCTTGCACCTGCCAGTCATTTAGCTGCCAGCACGCTTGATAATACTTCTCTCTAAACAAAGCATCATAGACATAGCGCCCAGCTTGATGCTTGAACCTGCCAGTCATTTAGCTGCCAGCACGCTTGATAATGCTCTCTAAACCCAGTATCATAGACATAGCGTCCAGCTTGCTGCTTGCACCTGCCAGTCATTTAGCTGCCAGCACGCTTGATAATACTTCTCTCTAAACAAAGCATCATAGACATAGCGCCCAGCTTGATGCTTGAACCTGCCAGTCATTTAGCTGCCAGCACGCTTGATAATGCTCTCTAAGCCCAGTATCATGGATATAGTGCCCAGCTTGATGCTTGAACCTGCCAGTCATTTAGCTGCCAGCATGCTTGATAATGCTCTCTAAACCCAATATCATGGATATAGTGCCCAGCTTGTTGCTTGTACCTGCCAGTCATTTAGCTGCCAGCACGCTTGATAATGCTCTCTAAACCCAATATCATGGATATAGCGCCCAGCTTGCTGCTTGAACCTGCCAGTCATTTAGCTCACAGCACACTTGATAATGCTCTCTAAGCCCAGTATCATGGATATAGCGCCCAGCTTGCTGCTTGAACCTGCCAGTCATTTAGCTGCCAGCACGCTTCATAATGCTCTCTAAACCCAGTATCATAGACATAGCGTCCAGCTTGCTGCTTGAACCTGCCAGTCATTTAGCTGCCAGCACGCTTGATAATGCTCTCTAAACCCAGTATCATGGATATAGCGCCCAGCTTGCTGCTTGAACCTGCCAGTCATTTAGCTGCCAGCACGCTTGATAATGCTCTCTAAACCCAGTATCATGGATATAGCGCCCAGCTTGCTGCTTGAACCTGCCAGTCATTTAGCTGCCAGCACGCTTGATAATGGTCTCTTAACTCAGTATAATGGATATAGCGCCCAACTTGCTGCTTGAACCTGCCAGTCATTTAGCTGCCAGCACTCTTCATAATGTTCTCTAAACCCAGTATCATAGATATAACGCCCAGCTTGCTGCTTGAACCTGCCAGTCATTTATCTGCAAGCACACTTGATAATGCTCTCTAAACCCAGTATCATAGACATAGCTTCCAGCTTGCTGATTGAACCTGCCAGTCATTTAGCTGCCAGCACTCTTCATAATGCTCTCTAAACCCAGTATCATAGACATAGCGTCCAGCTTGCTGCTGGCACCTGCAAGTCATTTAGCTGCTAGCACACTTGATAATGCTCTCTAAAGCCAGTATCATAGACATAGCGTCCAGCTTGCTGCTTGAACCTGCCAGTCATTTAGCTGCTAGCACTCTTCATAATGCTCTCGAAAAACCAGTATCATAGACATAGCGCCCAGCTTGCTGCTTGGACCTGCCAGTCATTTAGCTGCCAGCACGCTTGATAATGCTCTCTAAACCCAGTATCATGGATATAGCGCCCAGCTTGCTGCTTGAACCTGCCAGTCATTTAGCTGCCAGCACGCTTGATAATGCTCTCTAAACCCAGTATCATAGACATAGCGTCCAGCTTGCTGCTTGCACCTGCCAGTCATTTAGCTTCCAGCACACTTGATAATGCTCTCTAAACCCAGTATCATAGACATAGCGCCTAGCTTGCTGCTTGCACCTGCCAGTCATTTAGCTGCCAGCACACTTCATAATGCTCTCTAAACCCAGTATCATAGACATAGCGCCCAGCTTGCTGCTTGAACCTGCCAGTCATTTAGCTGCCAGCACACTTCATAATGCTCTCTAAACCCAGTATCATTGATATAGCGCCCAGCTTCCTGCTTGAACCTGCCAGTCATTTAGCTGCCAGCACACTTGATAAAGCTCTCTAAACCCAGTATCTAAACCCAGTATCATTGATATAGCGCCCAGCTTGCTGCCTGCACCTGCCAGTCATTTAGCTGCCAGCACGCTTGATAATGCTCTCTAAACCCAGTATCATAGACATAGCATCCAGCTTGCTGCTTGAACCTGCCAGTCATTTAGCTGCCAGCACACTTGATAATGCTCTCTAAAGCCAGTATCATAGACATAGCGCCCAGCTTGCTGCCTGCACCTGCCAGTCATTTAGCTGCCAGCACGCTTGATAATGCTCTCTAAACCCAGTATCATAGACATAGCGCCCAGCTTGCTGCTTAAACCTGCCAGCACGCTTGATAATGCTCTCTAAACCATAGATATAGCGCCCAGCGTGCTATATGTAGCTTCCATGGGATGCAGTTCCCTGTTCTCTCTTGATTAAGTTCCCAGGGATGAGGTGCTCACGTGCCTCTCTCATCACCTGGAACACAGCACAGTCTCATGAACATAGTGCCCAGCCTACTATCCTCTATGGATATAGCACCCCTCCCCCTTTTGCAGCTAATGGCAAATGTTTCCACTCTCCTGGAAGCATTGGAACCTTGGTTGGACCGCCCCTTTGGTCAAAGCTTCAGTTCTCATGTCTCCTTGGCTTCTCGGTTGCTCAGGCCTCCTGCTCCATGTGTCACCCAACTCTCTCAGGCCACCCAATGCTCTTGAGCCAATCAGTTATCTTGGGCCAGTCAGAGTGCTTGAGTCACTCAGCTCATTTGGGCACCTAAGCCAGTCAGCTCTTTTTGGCCCCTCAGCTTTCTTAGGCCAGGCTGATCTCTTGCGTCAGTATCTTGCTCCTCTTGGACTGTGTTTTTTCTCTGTTGGTTCCTGGAAAAGACATGTTTGCTGTACTGCCATGGTACTTTTGATATTCCTTTGATATGTATCTGGAAGGCCCTCATTCTGAAACAATGATTTCCATTTGCGAACATTGGCCATGTCCTACAGAACACAATTCCGATTGGTAATAAGAACCTCTACCCTGACCCAAGCAGCACTCTATGCACTACTCATTTTGCTCTTTTATCCCTTTGACCGAGGACACGTTTAGCATGCTTGTGGCCAGCAGTAAAGATTCTGTGCCATCACTCGACCCCTGCTCCCCAGAGCTTTTTAAACACATACTCACAGTTCGACTGACTGTGTCATAATTTAGAGAGGCACCAAACTGACTCTATGCAGCATGTCCTAAAGATTTCCATGCGTATTCCTCATTAAAAAAAAAATAAATCTGATCAAATCAAATTCCCAATCTCTGAGAGAAAAGCTGGAAAAATTAGACGCTTGCCCAGGTATTGGATTCACAACACTTAGCCAGATCCTGAAACCCCTACAGGCAGGTTTCCACCTGGTTGGGAGCACAGAGATGCTAGTCCAGGCTGATCTTGACGACGGAAGATTGTAATTGGTTTAGGGCTGCTCTCAAGGCCGTGCCTCTCATTGGCTTTTGATCCCACCAGTCATGATATTCCCTCTATTCTAGGCTCAATACCACCTCGTAGTACCAGGATGTGCAATATCGGGATCATCTGGTCTCGCTGCACGTGGCTCTGTCAGAGAAGAGGGAGGAGATTGTTGTTAGTGGGTTTGGTGGGAGAAAGAAGCATAAGTCATGCCGTGGAAGGGCTCATGCGATATTGACTTGGCTTGTGATTGCCTTCATAAGGGAACATTTGAGGTCGGTGAAGAAAGGTGGAAGGATGAGGTTTTAGAGGGTGGTTTGGTAATTGGGGTTAGTCGTACGATGTACACGTAGTGTGGGGGAGTTAGACGTAAACATAAAGGTGAGATAATATTCTCCGGGATAGTTAGTGCCTGTCGATGAAGCGGGCAGGTAGTTTGTTAGATGTTTTTGATGGTTGTTGATGGGCTCCCTTTTGCCTGCGTGGCATCGGATCCATGCAAGGTTTATTATGGTAGGTGAGTAGGAGGGGTAAAGTAGAGGTCCCCGAGGGTTGTATAGTTTTGAAGACACATTTAGTGGGAGTCGTATGAGGCGAGTAGCTCTATAGATCTGGGGGTTTGGAACAGCGATCTTGTAGAGGAGTAATTTCAAGAGCCAGGCCATTAGCCACTTTCTGAAGAGTAAATGGTCTTCCTTTGTAATAAGATGCCAGGGTAAGAAATTCTGAGTTTGGCTGCTAGGAGGGAGAGAGTGGACTCTCCATGTTGTGTTTATTTGAAGGTTGGCACCGTTGTTGTGTGATGTTGCTAAATCCTAGAGGTAATTTTGAATAGCCCGCGATGGTAAATCAATGTGTAAAACCAAGGTGCAGAGGTTTACGCCTTGGTTTACATTTTGAAATTGTTTTGCAAGCGGAGTGGGAGACAGGACGAAGAATCTGTTTCCTCTTCCCTGCTCCGCCTGCAAAATCTCTTTTTAGTGGGCTTGCATGAGAGCATGCAGGAAAACAATCAAGGGATTCCTGCAGAACACACCCACAAAAAGCAAGCGGATTCCATAGGGGTCCCGTTTAAATGGCACCTGCAAAGTGTTCTTTGTGGCAGCACTTACATCTTTTGCAAAAAGGACTGTAGAAGTGAAGAGTAAAATTATTTCGCCCATCATCACTCTTCACTTTTGCTCTACCTTTAGCAAAAGCCCAAAATTGTGTGCAGGGCACCCAACAACACGTAAGTGTTAGCGATAGCGGCCCATTGTATACCATTAGCAGATTGTTTTTTTAAATTACTATTAGTGCTTGCGATGGATGAGTATCGTAGCGAGGCTGTTGCCCAAGGGACAAAGTGTGCAATCATTTCATGCCCAGGCCCCACCTGCATGGCCCAACCTGAAATGGTCATACACAAATCACATGGAACAGAGGACCGACCTGGCAAGAAATGAACCACCGGAGCCCTCTCTGCATCAGGGCTGTGTGTGTTACTCTTAGATACTTTCCATGCCTTCCGTGTATGGAAATGATGCCTGGGAGCGGAGAAGAAGATACTGCGGGCAAGTGTTTCCCATCTCTAACTGCAGGGCATGGACGTCCATGCTACAGTGGGTAAGTATGCACAGAAGCTGCACATCCATATCAACAGCCTTTTCCCACCTGCAGGCCTCAGCCGTAAAGGAAAGCAAGGGGGCACCCAGTCAGGGAGGCAATGTTGCCAAAACAAACAGAATCCCATCTTCCTTCCCAGCTGCGACCCAAGCAGGACGTTCTAACTGGCCATCACTTGGAAGGGGTTTTATACCTTTATAATGATACCTTTATAATGTCATGCATATTCGGAATAGTACAAAAAAGATTGCATGTGTAAAATAATGACTACGAGCAGGTGACTGCTACATAGACTGTTTTGGGTTGGAAGCCTGAAAGACGTACAGTCGTAGATGCTGCACGTTTCTGAGATCACACGTTGTGCCGTGTCAAGTGTGAAATATTAAATAATAAACCAGTTCTGGCTTTCAGGGTTACATCAAATTGGATTCTGGCACATGTAGGTCTGCATTTATAATATGTACAGGAAATCGAAACGGCATGTTATACAAATGCCAGGACTTATAGAGCATGAGTTGAGAGCTCTATGTCAGCATATTTTTAAGAAACTGGCATGTGCATGAATGAATGGTGTTAATATGAGAAAATGAGATGGTGTTTTGTCTGCATGCCTTTAGCAGGTTTAATAATTTTCATATTCAGTAGTTACTTTGCATGCATTTTACTGTTCAGTGGTAGAAGGGGAAATATGCATACCCTTGAATTCCACCAGAGCACACTCTTGCGTTTATCTTTACACAGGTAATTCAACGACTACTTTTTAGTTGGATAATATTTACAAGCATAATTTATAATGTTCTGATGCTGCTGCGACTCAGTATGGTGCAGCAACCTTTACTCCTTTGCCTGTAACAAAGCTTTCTGATAAGTGTGAACGTTTGAGTCATTCACACTTTGGGAGGCGCAGCTGGTGTCGTAGCACCTATACAACCCATTAAGCAATCTAATATTCTAAAACAAATGCAATCACAAAGTAAACCCACATTGATATGATATGGCATTTATAACGCGCCTATACACAAGTGTTTCAAGGTGCGACAAGGCAAGGGAGGGGGAGCAGTGGGAAGACAGAGACAACGATCTTACTAGGCCAGGTGTCATTCCGATCGCGCAAGTGCAGGGAAAGGGGAAAATAGAATAAATAAGAGCCATAAGTAAAAAAGTGGCCAGCTAGTGGCAAGTGCGAGGGTAAGTGCAGACATCAAGTGTCAAGTGCTGGGTGGGGCATGTAGGGATACAGAAAACAGTCCCCAAGTGCGGGGGGTGCGAGAGAGGGAGTGTAGGTGTGCAACTGGCAGGGGAGGGGTCCTGGGCCCGAGATCAGAGGGTGGCTAGGTAACCCGTGCAGTTTCAGCCAGGAGTTCAGCAGGGGAAGAGGGGGAGAGAAAGCAGAAGCAAAGAGGAAGGTCTTGAGGTGCTTCCGGAACCGGAGATGATTCTCCTTAAGTTTCAGGGAGGCTGTTCCAGAGGGAGGTCCCAGCCGAAGAGAGAGATCTACCCTCCAACTCGTTGCTTGGAGAAGCGACTGACCCTGTGTGAGTTGGAAGCGGATGAGCGAAGAGCTTGAGAAGGAAGATATTTAGGAAGAGAGAGTTGAAGGTATTGAGGCCCCAGGCCCCAGAAGGCCTTGTGGACAACGCAGAGGGATTTGAACTTAATACTCGCTGGGAGCCAGTGCAGAGATTTCAGTCCTGGAGAGATACGATCCCTGGGCTTGACGCCAAGGACAAGTCTTTCAGTCCTGTTCTGCATGAGTTGCAGAGGGTGAATAGTGGAAGCAGGCAGATTTAGAAAGAGGCTGTTGCAATAGTCCTGCCTAGAGAGTACCAGAGCTCTGGAGACAGTGAGCTTCTGCGGGAAGGAGAGGAAAGGAAGAAAACCACTGAGGAGATGCAGCTGGTAGTGTGACTACTTAGAAACGTCAGAGATGTGAGGAGAGAAGGAGAGTGTGGAGTCGAAGATGACCCCGAGGTTTTTAGCCTTGCGAGTGGGAGCAGGAAGAGGGCCAAGAGAGGCTGGCCAGAGAGTGACAGGAAAGGAGGGGGCGGGTGTACCGATGAGGAGAATATCAGTCTTACTGGCATTGAGGAAAAGATCATTCGCAGCACACCACTCCTTGATAGCAGACAGTCAGAGATGAGAGAAGGAGATGAGGTGGCTGAGGGTAGCCTTAAAATGAGCTGAGTGTCATCCGCATAGCACTGAAAGGTATTGGTTGAACCGCCAGTTAGAGAGGTTAGACCCCTGAGGAACACCACAGGTAGAGATAGAGATAGAGATAGAGGAGAGGAAGGACCCAAGTTGGACCTAGGAGGGTCGATCAGAGAGGAAAGAAGTAAGCCACGCCAGGGCCTTCCCAGTGATACCCAGGTTATCACGGTGACGGTTGAGCAGGGTGACATGGTTGACTGTGTCAAAGGCAGAAGAGAGATCATGTAAGATGAGGACACATGGGGTGAATCAAGGTTGGAGAGCAGGTCTTCACGGATGTTCAGGAGACCAGTGTCTGTACTTCTGGCCGCACTGAAGCCAGACTGATGGTCATGAAGACAACCAACAGATTCAGTGTGAAGATTAAGCTGGGAGATTGGCAGCTTTTCCAGGAGTTTGCCCAGGAAAGGAGTGATGGCAATTGGGCGATAGTTAGCCAGGCAGGACTGGTCGGCAGCGGGTTTCTTAAGAAGAGAGTGCACAAGGGAGCGCTTCAGCGGGATTTATAGTCTTTCCATCGATGGAAACGCGTTGAAATGCAAATCCATCGATGGAAATCCATCGAATGCCATTGCATCGAAATGCTATCTTTTACATGTAAAAATTGCATTTCCACCGAAACCAGTCCATTGAATATATAAATGGACAAGTTTAGATGGAAATGCACTTTAAAATGTAAAAATGTGCATTTTGATGCATTTTTTTGTAACATTAAAACGTTACATGGAGCTGTCCAGTGCTGAAATTTCGGAACTGGCCAGCTCCTCGTGACATTTTAAAGTTTATTGTATATTGGGGTTGTTCCCCCCCAATCCCCACGCACACCCCCCTAACCCTAAACCAACCCCAGCCCTAACGCTAATCTAACTCTTAGTCTAAACCTAAATCTAACCCTAAATCTAACCGTTGTCCCTAATCTAACCCTACCCCTAACCCTAATTATCCATCGAAATTAACCATAGAAAATTATTCAATGAATATGCTTTTCGATGGAAAGGCAATTCAATGAATAATTTTCGATGGAAAGGTATTCGATGAATACGTTTTAGATGGAAAGACCAGATACCCTTCAGGGGGGATGGGAAGACTCGAGTGGCGAAGGAGTGGTTGCAGGAGTCGGCGAGAGCAGGAGCCAGGGAGTCAATGTGGTCCTTGATGGTTTTGGAGGAACAGGGATGGACCTGTTTTGATGAGACTTTCATAGATCGAACTTGTCTAGAAACCTTGTTGGGGGAGAAAGGGAGAAAGGAAGAGAAGGAGGGAGGAGAGGTGGCTGAATAAGGGCCAGAAGAAGAGCCAGGAGTAGAGGGGTGTGGGGGGAGAGGAAGAGAGAGAGGATAGGATGTCCTGAGTTTTAGAGATGAAATGAGAAGCCAGAGCGGTGCAGAGGGCCTGGGAGGGGACAGGAGAGGTAGAAACTGCAACAGAATTGGCCAGTTCCTTGCAGATTTCAAAGAGTTCGGCCAAGGTGTTAGATGCTGCAGAGACGCGGGCTTGGATATGTGCTCTCTTCTTGGTGTGGACAGAGAGTCTGTATTGCCTTTGGAGCAGACGGCAGGCCAGTTTGTCCGCGGATGTACCAGAAGCACGCCATTTCCTCTCAGCCACCCTGCACTTGCGTTTGAGGGTGACAAGGTCTGAGTCGTACCAAGAGTTGCACTTGGCTTTGGGCTTCAAGTGGATCCTCATGACAAGGGCAAGAACATAGAGAGTATCAGATATATCAGGGTGGAGCATGGAAAGGGCAGTGTCAGGGTGTGAGTCAGCCTGAGGGGCATGGGGGGTTGAGAATGTGGCGGCGAAAGCCTTAACTGACACACGCTTCATGGGTCGGATAACCGAGAAGCTGGGTGGCAGTGCTGGAGTTGGCTTGGCGTGAGGGGTAGAGGGTGAGATGGTGTCAGACCGACTGGGATGATGTCTACCCTCCCGGACCTTCTCCTCACCTGAGGATTCGGAAGAGCTGTATCGGTGCTCCGTGTTCTCCTGGAGGAAGTCCTTTTTGAATCCTGGAGCTTTCTTTCCTTAGGTTTCTTTTCTTTCTTGTGGTGCAAATAAGGTCTGGCTCCCTCAGAGGCCACCTTGGCAGGATTAAGAACCTGTCCTCGGTGATCTCCGAGGAGCCAAACCCCAAGCCAGGGAAAAAGCCAACGGCACAAAAAACCCTGGGTCGCAGAAGAGTTGTCCTTGGTTGATGGATCGAAATTAAGTAAGTGCAAGGCCACACTGGCTGGTCTATTGAGGAGCAGTGGCTTCTGGAAGATGTAGTATCCAGTCCTATAACTATCGTGCAATGGCACACGAATAACTTCAAAGAGAAAACTTTGCGGTGGAGGCCGCAGACAAATAGGAGATTGGTCAAAAAGAAAATACAGAAGAGGAGAGAGAGTGTACCCCGAATGGAACAGAGGTTCCGAGGTGAAAGTGAAAAACTACACTACTGAATAGTGACAGCAGCGACACAGAATGGAGGTAAGTAAGAGACAGGTAAGGTAACCGTAATCAGAAAGGAAATATACAGAATTCGTACAGATGTAAGTAAACAAGGAGGATAGCAAGAGAGCGTGGAAAACCACAGGAAGATAGAATTTAGAAAGAAAACTCACCAGCAGTGTCAACGGTCCAACACCTGGACCGGAGGCACAGAAATAGAAACCAACGTCCCAAAACAAAGAAGCGATAGTTGGCTCACCTGTAGGACAAAAACCGAGCCGAACCACCGGCGCAGAGCCACAAGTGCACGGAGATACCTACCCCAATAGAGAGAGGAAATGGAGAAACTAAATCTAACTAAGGAAGGAGAGGCGAGAGAGAAAGAATACAGAGGGCTCGGGAGGCTGCAGCTGGGAAAAGTCACAAGAGGAGGAAAAAATACAGAGCGAGGCACAGCAGCGTTTGGAAGTCAAAACGACGATACAACGCATTGTTCCAAGGAGCGTGGTCTCCATATAAAGCTGTGGCGGCCATGTTGGGGGAACACTAAAACGCTAAAACGAATCCTGAGCGTTCTAATGTTTCCATCTTTGCCAGAGTTTCCAAGGACGAAGTCTGACAGTATACCCTCTTCCCTTCAGGGTACCCCCAGGTTTGCTTGGGAACAACTGATGGAATCTTCTTATGAGTCTGGGTGCATGGATGTGACTCCGGGGTTCCCAGGTTCTCTCCTCCACTGAGTAGCCCTTCCAATGCACCAAGTACTGAAATCTCCCCCTGTGGTAACGGTAGTCCACCAAGCGTGAAACCTCATACTCCTCTGGGCTATCCATCACTGTTGGCCTTATCTTCGGGATCCTTCTGTGTAAAGGGTCCACTGTGTATTCTTTAAGCAATGTGGTATGAAATACCGGATGAACCCGATGTAAACTCTTTGGCAATTGTATTTGGATGGCCATTGGGTTGATTTGCATGAGCACTGGATAGGGTCCGATGTAGCAAGGAGCGAACTTGCCCGTATGCACCCACTTGGGCAGAAATATGGTCGATAACCAGACCAGTGTACCTTGCTTCCACTCTGGGTTAGGCCTCCTCTTGTGATCTGCCCATCTCTTATATTCTTGTCGACTGGCTTCCAATGACTTGATGGAGGTGGCATGTGCCCTCTGAATGTCTGTAAGAATACTGTCGATGGTAGGAGAGCTGGTGGTTGTTACCCCCGTCAAGGGGAGATGCTGAGGGTTATATCCGTAGGTACAAAAAATAGGGCTCATGTGGATAGAGGTATGTATGCTGTTGTTATAAGCAAATTCCTCTTGTGAAAGGAAGGAGGCCCACTTCTCCTGTTCTGAGCTGCAAAAACATCTTAGATATTGCTCTAGACTGGCGTTAAGTCTCTCCGTCTGCCCATTACTTTGAGAGTGATATCCAGAAGACAAAGCCCTGTGGATGCCCAATTGTTTGCACAACGATGACCAGAATTCCGAGGTAAACTGAGTGCCTCGTTCCGAGATTATTGTTCTGGGCAACCCATGTAATCAGACTATGTCACATAAGAACACTTCCGCGGTTTCTGGAGCTGAAGAAGTTGAGCTAGGGCAGAGAAGTGAGCCAACTTGCTAAATGAGTCAATCGTCACCATTATAGTGGTCTTACCCTGGGATTCTGGAAGCTCCACTATAAAGTCTGTGGAAATATGCTCCCAAGGGTGAGTGGGTAGTGGAGGTTGTTGTAGGAGGCCCAACGGTCTGCTTGTAGATGTCTTGCTGGTGGCACAGGTTGGACAAGAACTGACATACTTCTTGACATCCTGTGGTAGGGATGACCACCAAAACCGACGAGTCACTAGCTTTTGTGTCTTCTTGATTCCTGGATGTCCTGCCAAGGGTGTATCATGACACCAGGATAAGGCTTGATTCTGGAGGGATTCTGTCAGTAAATATAAGGCCTCTCCAAAGTAGTATAGACCATCTTCCCTTCAGCATAATGACTGGTCACCTGGCATACTTTGTGCCATCTGATACTGTTGTTGGATCTCTTGTTCTAAAGGAGTGATTGTAGAGAGAATCTTATTAGGGGGAAAAATATGTTCCGTACCAGGAGTCCATCCTGGATCGTACCCTAGGCTGCGTGCCAAGGCATCCGCTACTTGATTTCGAGTGCCAGGTATGTAGGTTATGAGGAAGTAATACTGTGAAAATGCACAATGGTGCATGGCGGGAGTTAGCGCACTCCATCTGTTGCAGAACCCTCAAATTTCTATGGTCGGTTCTGATGATGAATTGGTGATTGGCTCCCTGAAGTAAATAGCGCCATTCCTGACAGGCCTATTTGATGGCGAGCAACTCCTTCTCGATGACAGAGTAATTACGTTCACTCGATGATAATGTCCTTGAATAGTAAGCTACGGGGTGTTCCAGGTTGTACTCAGCCTTTTGCAAAAGTACTGCTGCCAGTGCCCCTTCAGAGGCATCAGTCTCGAGGAGGAATTGCTTGCTCTGATCTGGTTGGATCAGAACGGGGGCGGTGGTGAACAGGTCCTTTAACCTTTGGAAGGCAGTCGGGCTTCCTGTCCAAAGGAAAACTTAACACCCTTCTTGAGTAGGGCCGTGATCGGCAACACTAGTTGAGAAAAATTTGGTATAAATCTCCTGTAGAAATTTGCCAATTCTAAAAATCTTTGTACTTCCTTCACACTTTGAGGTTCTTTCCACTCCTTCACCGCCTTACCCTTCATGGTATCCATTAAGATACCTTCTTGATTTATGATATATCCCAAATAAAATACAGAGGTTACTTCAAATTGACACTTCTCCGGCTTCACCAGAAGATGGTTCTTTAGTAACCGATGTAGCACCTCCTTTACTTGTATGCGCTGTTCATTCAGAGTGCGAGTGAAAATGAGAATGTCATCCAAATAAACAACCACTGATAAGAATAACATGCCGGAAAAAATCTTATTGATAAACCACTGAAAGACTGCAGGTGCATTTACCAGACCGAATAGCATTACTCTGTATTCGATTAAGCCCAGGGGTGTTAAGAAGGCAGTCTTCAATTCGTCTCCTTTTCTTATCCGTAACAAATGGTATGCACCTCAAAGGTCTAATTTTGTGAAGTACCTTGCTCCTTGAACTGCCTCGAGGATGTGCCGAATGAGTGGTATCGGATATCTATCCCTTATGGTTACTCGGTTGAGCCCACAATCATCAATGCATGGTCTGAGCTCCGATGAGTCCTTCTTGGGAATGAAAAGGCCGTTCTAAAAATTTGCTTCCAAATACTCCTTCAGTACATTCTTTTCTGGAAGTGATAAAGGATACATGTTCCCAAACGGTACAGTAGATTCAGGCACTAAGTCTATGGCGCACTCTTCTAGCCTCTGAGGTGGGAGTTCTCTAGGTAAAGTGTCCTCAAATACCTCCACATACTCCTGATACTGTAAAGGAATAGAAGCTACAGTTCTGGTGGACCTTAACGCTTCCCTTTTAGCTTCTGCCTTGACACTCGGGGATTCCACACAATTCCTTTCGCAGTACAAGGAGTTGAAACTTAAACGGTTAGCGGCCCAATCGATCTGGGGATTATGCTTACGCAACCAGGGGATTCCGAATACCAGTGAAAAATGGGACGCTCTGATGATGTCCAGGGATAGGAATTCTTCATGTCCTTCTATGCGCATCTTCAAGGGTGCGGTCTCTTGGATAATGGGCCCTGAAGACAGTGGGGTGCCGTCTACTCCTTCTACTGGAATAGGACTATGCTTCTTCCGTACAGGTACCTTATTTGTCTTGACCCAATTCACATCAATAAAGTTACCTACGGCTCAGCATTCCAGCATAGCCAGGATTTGTTTGGTGTCCGTCTCTGAGATCCTCAAATGAACAAGGAATACCATTAAACGATTATCTTCGACTTCTGCTATTGATCTGATGTTGCTGCAAAGATTACGGATTGCTCCCCCGAGATCTCCCTTGCATAAGACCGGGGGCTGGCATTTCCCTTCCTCCGAGGTGGAACCTCAGGACAGATCCGGAGGAGATGATTGGAAGATCCACAATAAATACAGAGACCTGCTTCTTTGCGCCTCTTGCATTCTTCTGGTGTTAGAGGTCCTCGGGTAGTTCCAATCTGCATTGGTTCTTCAGTGCTGATATTCTCCTTGACAGGTTGTAGAAAAGGATTCGGAAGAGGTTAGGTGCTGGTTCTTCTCCTTTCCTGCCGGCGTTCTCCCAGTCTGTATTCAATCTGTAAAGACAATGTAACCAGCTCTTGGAATGAGGTAGGACGAGCAATTCTGGCCAATTCGTCCTTAATTTCCTCATGCAATCGTCTTCTGAATATCGTCTGTTGAGCTGTATCTGGCCAGGCAGCATTGGCGGCCAATCGCTGAAAGCGCGAGACGTAGAATTGTACATCTGACGTTCCCTGACGTGCATCGAGCATGGCCTCAAAGGCTGTGTAAGTAACCTCAGGCCTTTCGAACCGTTCTCTGAGTTTTCCAAGAAATTGATCGTAATCATTCAGTACTGGATCATTGTTTGTTACCATAGGTGTACCCCAGGCTAGAGCATTGCCCGTAAGGTTGGTGATCAGAAATCCCACCTTAGATCTTGCTGTCTCAAAGGTATGGGTTCGGAAGGCAAAATGTATCTGACAAGCGTCTATGAAATACTTCAAACCTCCTGGATTACCATTATATTTGTTAATGGACACTGTCATGGGAGGCAGATCTTCTCTGTAACCATTACGGGCTGTTACTTGTTGGCGAAGTACAGCATTTTCATTACAGAGGGTCTGTACTTCTGCAGTTAGCTTCTGAATAGCAGCTACCAGTTCCTGGTATTGCTCCAAGGATGCCATGATGTTCTTTTGGCGTTGTATTCTGCCAGACCGACTGTCAGAACCTTCTCCTCACCTGAGGATTCAGAAGAGCTGTATCGGTGCTCGGGTGTTCTCCTGGAGGAAGTCCTTTTTGAATCCTGGAGCTTTCTTTCCTTAGGTTTCTTTTCTTTCTTGTGGTGCAAATAAGGTCTGGTCCCTCAGAGGCCACCTTGGCAGGATTAAGAACCTGTCCTCGGTGATCCCGGAGGAGCCAAACCCCAAGCCAGGGAAAAAGCCAACGGCACAAAAAACCCTGGGTCGCAGAAGAGTTGTCCTTGGTTGATGGATCGAAATTAAGTAAGTGCAAGGCCACACTGGTTGGTCTATTGAGGAGCAGTGGCTTCTGGAAGATGTAGTATCCAGTCCTATAACTATTGTGCAATGGCACACGAATAACTTCAAAGAGAAAACTGCGCGGTGGAGACCGCAGAAAAATAGGAGATTGGTCAAAAAGAAAATACAGAAGAGGAGAGAGAGCGTACCCTGAATGGAACGGAGGTTCTGAGACGAAAGGGAAAAACTACACTACTGAATAGTGACGGCAGCGGTACAGAATGGAGGTAAGTAAGAGACAGGTGAGGTGACCATAATCAGAAAGGAAATATACAGAATTCGTACAGATGTAAGTAAACAAGGAGGATAGCAACAGGGTGTGGAAAACCAAAGGAAGATAGAATTTAGAAAGAAAACTCACCGGCAGTGTCAGCGGTCCAACTCCTGGACCGGAAGTACAGAAATAGAAACCAACGTCCCAAAACAAAGAGGCGAACGATAGTTGGCTCACCTGTAGGACGAAAACCGAGCCGAACCACCGGCGCAGAGTCACAAGTGCACGGAGGTACCTACCCCAATAGAGAGAAGAAATGGAGAAACTAAATCTAACTAAAGAAGGAGAGGCGAGAGAGAAAGAATATGGAGGGCTCAAGAGGCTGGAGCTGGGAAAAGTCACAAGAGGAGGAAAAAATGCAGAGCGAGGTACGGCAGCGTTTGGAAGTCAAAACGACGATGCAACACGCTGTTCCAAGAGGTATGGTCTCCATATAAAGCTGTGGCGGCCATGTTGGGGGAACACTAGAATGCTAAAACGAATTCTGAGCGTTCTAATGTTTTCATTTTTGCCAGAGTTTCCAAGGACAAAGTCTGACAGATGGGAAGAAAGGAGAAAGTGATCATTCCCGGAGAGAGGAGTGGTGAGAAGGATAGAAAGTGGAAGGTCTGAAGAGATCAGAACATCCAGAGTGTGCCCTGCAGAGTGAGTTAGGCCAGCGGGGAGAATAGAGAGTGAGAGAGTCGCAGAGGTCGCGAAAGAGTCCAGAGGAAGGACAGGAAGCATCCAGGTGGATGTTAAAGTCACCAAGAAGGAGGAGTTGAGTGGTCGAGAACAGGAGGGAAGAGGAGAGGTCCGCTCATTCAGAGAGGAAGGAGGAGATCTGACCAGGTGGCCGATAGATAGTAGCCACAGTACGGGAATGGCTAGGAGAGAGAGAGAAAGCCTGCAGACGAGGCATTCAAAAGAGGAGTGCCTGCGTAGAAATGACAGAGGCAGGAATTCACTCAGGGAACATAAGGGCTACACTCCCTCCGGAGCGGTTGGGCCTGGGCGTGGAGAGGATCTTGTAGGTGTCAGGGAGGAGAGTGTTAAAAGCCTGCGACAGAGCAGGCCATGAACCATGTCTCAGTGAGACCGAAGACATTGAGATCAAGTTCTTTCAGGAGGCGGCAGATGTCAGTGTAGTGTTTGACAGCTGAGCGAGAGTTGAGAGTGGCAATATGGACAAGGTTGCCACCCTTGAAAGACTTCCGAGGAGGGGTACAAATCAGAGGTCCTCCCTGCGGAGGTGTAGAAGAGGCCCGAGGGGGGGCAGAGGAGGAAGGAGTAGAGGGCAAGTTATCCAAGGAGGGGCCAGCAGGGGGTTGTAAGGAAGCTGTGGAGGGAAGAGAGGGGACAGCAGGAGAGTGCAGGAAATTGATGAGGTGCCGTGAAGCGTCTATCAAAGAGGAGAAGATTGGCCCGAGGGCCTTGGACGAGAACAGTGCCATTCAGGTAAACATTTATGATGAACTTAGAGGAGTGGAAGGAGGCCAGTAGGGCCACCGACCGGGTGCCACCATTAATGGGAGTGGAAGAGAGAGGAGAAAGCACAGAGACCATATGAGGAGCCCATAGGTCTGGCGAGAGAACGGCAAAGAGGATGTCGGTGGGGGTTTGCCTAGAGGAGGCACTGGTATAGGTGTCAGTGATAGGGAGGACTGGGTTTGAGACCAGAATGTCCTTTTTAAACTTCTACCTACCAGATTTAGTGAGGAAAGCAGGGTAGTCGATAGAGAAGCAGTTAGAAAAGGTAGGAGAGACAAAGAGCATCATAGAGTAGGTGGGGAGAGTAGAGAAGAGGAAGGGTATGGGGGGCTATGGGAGGGGAGAACACTAGGGAAGGGCGCACTTTTTTAGCACTTCAAATTGTATATCTCAGTTCACACAACAACAAGCTGCATGTCATTGTGAGTGACTACAAGCAGGTATACTTATCACACAGTTTATTTTACTATGTGTCTTGAAAATACAGTACGTAGATCATTTTGGGGCTAACATTACTTCAGGTTATCAGACAATGGAATTGGGCATTTGGTTGAATTGTTAAAAGTGTGCAATGGCCTAGAAAAGTTCAAACATTCCCATGGTCCGTGGGATTATATGAAAGAATACACGCCAATAAAAAAATGTATGTCCTTCCATGCTCCCCATTTATGATGTGCAGCCCCACCATGGCAAGAAATCCTGGCTACGACACTGGAGATGGAATGTAGGAACTATTAGTGAGGGAGCTACTAGCACCAACTGGGGGTCACCCAGTACCCAAACTACCACACTGCAAGACGCTGATTGACTGAATGTTCATGAGTGAGGGATGCTGTAGGTTCACATTAGTGATGAAAGGCAGCCTAACCTCTTAATTAGGGACATAGTGCACAAATTACAGGTATCCTGCATACAAAACAAGCAGATTAAAAGTACTTACCTGGATACTCCCCCAGAGCACGATGCCTCATATGCTTCCAAAACATGAAGGCCCGAAACAGACATCAGGGGTCAGCTCGGACTGACTGGACAGCCTGTTCAGATGGACTGGTGGTGCCATGCCAAGGAAAGGTGCGACTGCTCTGGCACGGCATGCCAGCAACAGGAGAAGGGCTCCAGTGGAACCGGAACTGTTTTGTGTACGGCCTGTTGCAACAGCCGTGAGGCTTCCCAGTGCCGCAGATGTACATGTAACACCACTTCACACTCATGTTACCTGTCTCGGTAAAGTGGCAGACGGAAATGGCGGCACGAGGGGTCAAATCTCCAGGTTGCACACACGATGCCTGCAGCAAATGCATTGGTCTTCTGGGGTCTCTATCAGGCCTGCGCATCTCCCTCTACCTGGGAAGACAATACCTGTTTTAAGAGCACTTCTATGTGGAGACCATACACGTATAGTCGACCACACACACACGGCCAGTGGAGTGCCGTACACTGCCCGCCACCCACTCCCTCTCCCCCCACCCCCACACATAACCCGTGCATCCGTCCATTTTGGACCCATTACATAGCAATAACTCATTCCCCTTTTTCCCCCAGAAACGTGTTACCTGAGTCTTGCTTTGTTTTTTGGCATAAAAAGGCCGCAGATTTATTTTCCACAATATCCTAAAACACACTGTATACATTAGTGGAAATAATACAGAAGATGCGGCGACTGCTCCGTGTCCAAAAACCTGCTTCCCCCTTTCCTTCCAAAAGTCCATCATAGGCCCAACTCTCCCAACCCTTTGCGCCTGAGCCTCGCCTGCCCATGCAGGTGTTCGTGGGCGGGGAGAGTGCCGTTTCCTTGGGGGAAGCTGAGCCCTTGTTGTTCCCCCAGACGCCCCTGCCGTTTAGGCTCCCAAGGGGCGCTGGTCCCAGAAGAGCGAAGACCCTTCCAGCTTTCTCCTGGCTCATCCAGAGTCTGTCTCTTGTGCTTGGTTGCTCAAACACCGCCACACCGCCTGTCGTCCTGCGACGTCGACGATCAGGCCTCCTGGCTTGTCCTGTTGCTTGTCCTGTTTGTAGGGTGGGTGGGTGGAAAAACGAAGTCCTCTGTTGGCAGGCGGGCATCCCACTGTCGAGGCTGGATGCTGCCTGCAGTGGGGAGCCCGCCTGCTATAAAGAGGGGATAGCCCCGCCCCCTTCCATTGTAGCCCTTCGCGGGCTTTTCCTTCCTTTTGCCGCGCCGTTTTCTTTTCGCGGGCTTTTCCCTGCTTTTCTGCGCTTCGGCGGCTACTTCCCCTCCATCCTGAGGAGGGGGAGGGTTCTTAGGAGGACACCGCCCGGGTTATCTGGGTGCCTCCTCCATTTTGGGATTCTCCGTCGTCACTGTCATAACCCGTGCATCCGTCCATTTTGGACCCATTACATAGCAATAACTCATTCCCCTTTTTCCCCCAGAAACGTGTAACCTGAGTCTTGCTTTGTTTTTTGGCATAAAAAGGCCACAGATTTATTTTCCACAATATCCTAAAACACACTGTATACATTAGTGGAAATAATACAGAAGATGCGGCGACTGCTCCGTGTCCAAAAACCTGCTTCCCCCTTTCCTTCCAAAAGTCCATCATAGGCCCAACTCTCCCAACCCTTTGCGCCTGAGCCTCGCCTGCCCATGCAGGTGTTCGTGGGCGGGGAGAGTGCCGTTTCCTTGGGGGAAGCTGAGCCCTTGTTGTTCCCCCAGACGCCCCTGCCGTTTAGGCTCCCAAGGGGCGCTGGTCCCAGAAGAGCGAAGACCCTTCCAGCTTTCTCCTGGCTCATCCAGAGTCTGTCTCTTGTGTTTGGTTGCTCAAACACCGCCACGCCACAGGTGGGTTACCGCCCACCGTGGCTCCCCCCTGCTGCCTTCCTTACATTTCTTAGGATTTTGAGCAAAGGTTGCAGAAGAATAGCCCCAACCCCTGTGGTGACAAATGTACCCCATCTCTCAGAAAATACTCTGGGGAATTTAAATTAATCAAGTCGTGTCTGATCTGGCCAAAACCCCTGCCCCTTCAGAATTTTGCCTTTGCCCCCTTTAGCTTTCTTCTGGACCTCTCCACCGCTGCGCGATTATCTGCACCCCTCCATTCTGGCCTTGGGCTTATCTCTGACCGAGTGATTTCTGCTTCCCCCAATTGGCCTGTCTATTCCTGCAGAGAGCCCATCATTTCCCGCCTCAGAGCCCCCCTTCCCAGGCTTGTCAGGTTGTTACCTCCCAAGTGTATGCCCCAACTGAGTGTCCTACCACCCAGACCGATCTCTTTTCCTTCCGAGCTGCCGCTGGCGGGAAGAAAAGGTGGCATGTCAATTTTATAATTTTTTCCAGCCTGATATACTTCTTAAAACACCAAGACCTCCATCTACCAAGCTGCCTGGATGCTCATTCCCCCACGCCCATGGTTGCGGCTGACCTGGCCGCACCAATCCGAACTGAGTGCGGCCCGAGTACTCCCCTTCTCTCCCCAATTTTTTCCAGCGTCAATTCCATACCCTCCTGAAATGGACGCGGCTTAGAGCTGTCCCATTGTGCTGCCCCCGTCCTGTCCGGGCATACTCTGGGCCTGCTCTGGGACACTCCTGCCTCAGTCACCTTTCCATCCTGTTCCGCCTTAACCAGGGCGGGCCTGCTCCAGGACACTTCTGCCCTTGTCCTTTTCCACTTGTTCTACCTTAACCAGGGAGGGCCTGTTCTGAGACACTTCTGCCCCTGCCACCTTTCCAACTTGTTACTCGTACTGCACCCGCCATAGGTTCCTTACCCCTTTTATTTGGCAAAAAAGCTCCCCAACCACTATCTTTGCTCTGCCTGCCCTTGCAGGAGTTACGCTGTTGGGAGAGGGCCGTTCCTGGCGGGTGCGGTTGAGCTGTATTCTTTTGCATGGTTTCCAGAACCAACAGTGCCTTCTTTGCTCCTTTCCGGGCTTGCTATGGCTCCTCCACCATCCTTTGTCTAGCAAATGCTCCCCAACCAACTTCCTTGCTCTGCCTGCACTTGCAGGAGTTACCCTGTTTGGAGGGCGCCATTTCCGGCGGGAGAGATTGAGCTGTATTCTTTTGCTTGATGTTCCAAACCCCTTTGCCTTCGCTGCTCCTTGTCGCCCCCTATCCCTTTCTTTCTCTTTCCCGGACTCCCTCCTTCCATATTCCTTGTCCTGTGGGCCCACTTCTCCCCAACCTCGGCTGGGCCCTTCCCTACTTCTATTCTTTTGGCAGGCTGACCGGCAGCCTTGGACTTGCTGACCTGAAGAACCACACTCCAACTTTTCCATCCTACAGTGCCAACACTATACCCTGCTTACTTGCATAACACCTTACTTTCTAGACGAACCCTGCTTACATCCCCTTGTAGCTTGGTCACGCCTGCCACCTCTCCCACAGGCATATCTCCCGACCCCTACTACCAGACCTAGCCATGACATGGTACACCCCCTTGTCCCACGCCAGTCTGCCTTAAAACGCCTGAACGTTTAGCTCTTTTAGCAAAATTTACTAGCTGTATGTGACTCACCCCTAGCTGGATAGTCCGCAATTCGGGGCTCAGTCCCCCCCACTTAAAATGAAAACGCATAGAACATCGTCTTTGAATTAGTGCATTAAGCAGGCCTCAGGTCTCGAACCGCAGTTGTTCGGTTTGTAGGCCAGCCACTTCGCCACTGCACTACAGAACATGATGGAAATTTTAAAATAAGTGAAGGTGAAATGTCCCAATTCGATACTGTGAGTTTCGGGGGAAACCTTTGTATTGGTTCTTGGAGGATTAAAATTGCACACCCTCTGTGTTCCACAACACTATCAGACGAAAATATCCTCTCTTGGCTTAGAGTATGTGGATTTTATGCAAAGCAAATGCCACTCGTCCCGTTTAATTTGGGTGTTAATACAAAGCCCATGACTAAATATGCCTATTCCACCTTGACATGCTAATTTCTGCCGCAGTCACATCCCATTGTCTTTGCTGAGGGGTCCCTCCGCTTTAATTTTTGGACTTGACCCCAGCAGCAACTACACACTGCCGTGCGCCCAAAATGGGCACCGCAACTGACCCTATTACCTCCACTTCATCCCACAGATGGTGTACTACAAATCTGGGCAAAGCCCTCACCTACACACCGCTCCCTTCCCCCTTGTTTTTTGTGGCGGTGTCGTTTTACTTCCACTGGTTGCGATTCGGCACCTTCCGTGAAGAGCGCCCCCACGAGTTACAACTGTGCTATAACCTCACACTTCCCCTAAAATCCAGTGCGCCCAGGGGCCGTGCTTGCATGTTCCGCGGCCCACATATTTGACATCGACCCCGCCCCTCTGCTGCTTTACTAGCTGCTGTTAACCCAAAGCCCATCAGGAATCTTTAATGCAGCGCCTGCCCCTGCGTTAAAACATAACCAGGGCCATGTCAAGAATACCTTGTGCTACCATTACCAGGAACCCCTCAGCAAATGGAAGCCCTGTACCACGCCAATCTGGAATCATTACGCTGCCTGTGATAATTTGACATCAATAAAACACACATGCGCTTTCTCTCGCATTCCTATAACAATCCAATCAATCTTCATCCAGCTCCTTTTCCTATCCAACAGTAAAACCAGTCAAACCATCTCTCCCCGACCCACAGATCTCGCGCTAGCCACACCATGAATTTTGAATCACACACTTAGACCGTCTTTACCCATTTAACTGTTGACCATGCGACCTGGGGATACGAACTCCCAGTCGCCAGCTTCACCGGTTGGGCCCCTTGTCCGCTACTCCATATAGACTGGTGAAGCAATGTCATGGAAGTCGCCTTTCGAACTGCACTTGTTACCGTAGTGGCCTCCCAGTGCCGCGGCCAGTTCACCGCACCTCCCCCTCTACCAGGAGTCACCCATCAGATTGCACGGCGCTCCCCACCACAAATGAGTGTGAATAATCACATTTGATATAAGTGCGATACAAGTGGCATCTCATGTACTCCCTTCGGCGCGAACAAGTAATGTGGTGGAGAAACCTGTAAAAGCGTTTAAAAAGGACTTTCCGCATGCCGGTGTGGGCCGTCGTACACGGCAGCCCCAGTACAGCGCGTTTTGACCAAAACTCCAAACCCTTCTGCATAGTAATGCGCTTACCTTCAGTTGCATTGGTCCCACCTCGCAACGTATCACAGCCGCCCATGAATAACACATTATAGGCACAATGCCTTCTTCCCCAGTAACGCGAGCCCTCTTTCATACTACTTTGCCGCCATTTAAAAACATGCCAAGTTCTCCTTCTAAAATCTAACCGACGTACGCCGCCATTTGTGCAGCCATGGACCCCGAATACAATGCTCGTTCAGAACCTTGTTTCCACTCCCTGGCTGCTCGTCAGGTCGCACCCCATGAAAGTCAGATACCGGAGGAACAACGTGGCAACCCAATGCATTCCTCACCAACTCTCCGTATGCATACTCTTTCCATTTTATCACAACCCCGCGGTCAGAAGCCAAACCCCATGCACCTTGATAGCAAGCCGAGCAATCGCATTCTACCTGTCCGTTTTACAAACATTTATATGCATAACATTCATAACGAATGCATTGTTCTAAAGCATTGATTTACCTCATAATTGAAAAGTGAGCCATGAAACCCCCGTGTATAAGCGTGCTATACTGCCATTTTGTTACATACCTTAAGCCGTCAACTCACACAACCGCCTACTCCCCCGCTTGCCCATTTGTATGCACCTTGTTCCTCCATGAATGTGCACCAACCCCCAAGCAACTGCATTAATTGTGTGCGCCCATGCGATGCACCGTTACTCGTGGTGCAACCAAGCCGCGGCAGACAGGTCCTTAAATGCACAACATTTCCCTCTATCCCTGAGCGATATCCGTAACAAAAGCTGTCTCTGTTCTCCATTCCGCAAAAACCCAATACCAACGTCGCTCCATTCCACTTACTAGTTCCTTTGAACCTCCTAAAGCATTCCATATGAAACAATTAAACCCACGCCAACCTGGCGTGCACCCGAACACAGCTGCCGTTAATCCTTTCTAAACAAGTTAATCACACTATCAGTGAAGAGATTAGCACATTCGAACCTGCCACAAAACTTACTCTTATGTGCTGCATTCACAACTCTAATTTTACCGCTGGGTTTATACGAAATTGTTTAAACAACCCTGCACGCAAAAAGGCATCTAGAAAGACTTTGTAGGCTTGCATATGTATTTATTTAATTTGCATTTTTGTAGCGCTCCTGGGGCATCGAGGCGCTGTTACGGGAATATGCCTTAGTTGCATAATTATAACATGCTTAATACCCAGAGGTTTCTAAGCGCGGACCAGGGGATTTAACCTATGCTGCTTCTTGTTTGCAAGGCGTGCACGTTGCCGGTGAGCTATCCTGCCGGCCTTATCACAAAATTAGCAACCGTATACTGCAACGGTTTCCGGTAACAAATCCGTTAAACTTTCCTTAAAACCCCCATGACTATCCCATGCACACCTTAAGCATGCGCACCCCCTCCATAGCGTATTGAAATACGATGTGCCGCGCGAAGACCATGTAAAACACGCATGAACATCCTGCGTGCATGCCCCGCTTTCGACCTCGCCGCCTCCTGCACGAATTCTGCGCACCTCGAAGGGGGGGGTGGGTAAACAAACCCCCCTCCCACGTTTCAAGTGTACATAACCTCTTACCTAATTAATTACAATGGACCCTGGGCAAATAACAGATTACCCCCAAGACACCCATCCCGTGCTTAATCGACCCCGGTATCCACCAGCGTGCCTCTCAAAAGGCCTACCGTCAACCGTGCTTTTTTCTTCGTTCTAAGCTGTGTACCTGCCAGGCCGCGGCAAGGATCAACAGCGGGCACACCTCGCATTAACCCCTTCCAAAACGTTTTCCCGAGCCACAGCCCCCAACGTTATGCAATACTTTCAACCAAGTACCTGCCACTTCCTTGTTCCGGCGCACCCCCACTTAAATGCCCTTACCCGACGCACCCTTGTTGCTGCGGCTAACACGTCTCTTTTTTCCGGAACCCGAGCTCCTGCCAACCGGAACACATCTTCTTCTGACACCGAACTCGAACAGCATCCCGAAAAACAGCCTTCCTGCACTGCTCCTGGGACGAAAAAACGAAGTCCTCTGTTGGCAGGCGGGCATCCCACTGTCGAGGCTGGATGCTGCCTGCAGTGGGGAGCCCGCCTGCCATAAAGAGGGGATAGCCCCGCCCCCTTCCATTGTAGCCCTTCGCGGGCTTTTCCTTCCTTTTGCCGCGCCGTTTTCTTTTCGCGGGCTTTTCCCTGCTTTTCTGCGCTTCGGCGGCTACTTCCCCTCCATCCTGAGGAGGGGGAGGGTTCTTAGGAGGATACCGCCCGGGTTATCTGGGTGCCTCCTCCATTTTGGGATTCTCCGTCGTCACTGTCATGGCCAGCGGAGTGCCGTACACACGCGTCTCTGTCAGCACAGTTTATTTTTACAGTATAACATTCACCGAATCAACAGCCCTAGAATGTGCTAAATGTAGTTTGTGGCCTTATTTTACAAGTAAAAACATTTTAATCACACATACAGCCTGTCAATATATTTACATTTTGAAACTGAAATAAAGAAGACTTCACAACACACTGCTGCTGCATTTTGTTTGCATTTCGCTGCCTATTTTGTGCGACCTGGTATCCTTTTTTCCCCATAAAGCAATACATATACATAATATATACTGTCACATTCAAGGAGTGTTTTCGACTAGTGCTGTCTGGCTGTCCGTCCCACGATCTTTGGCTTCTGGATTTGGCAGCTCATTACATCTAACCCGTCACTGCGGTTCTCTTATACACTGAATCATTGTTGGGAACCAAGGGAACGAATTTCATTCATTGGCTGGTTTATACAAGACCCGCCCCACCATCCGAATGCAGATAAAGCTGGAGGATTGCGTGCAGACATCCCGACAGATCTCCACAAGACGAACCTGGCGCTGTATGCAGACGATGTTGCAGTAATCTCCCAGTCTTTCAGCGAAAAGGAAGTGGCGAAGAACCTGCAAGCTTCATTGGATACCATCGCAAAGTGGTACAGCGACTGGCGGATAGAACTCAACACCAGCAAGACAACTGCAACGCTGTTCACCAGAAAGAAGATCAAGGAGCACCCACACATCAGCCTCAACGGGGAGACCATCAAATGGGAGAGCAGCAGCCGCTACCTCGGTGTGACCCTGGACAGCAAACTCAACTGGGAAAGCCACATCGAGAATACTCAGCAGAAGGCAACAGGAAAGATGGCAGCGCTGTACCCACTCCTGAAGAGCAAGTCCATGCCCCTCCGGACAAAGATCAACGTCTACAAGGCGATCATCAGACCAACCCTGATTTATGCCTCACCAGCATGGATGACCTGCCATGAGCGACACCGGAAGAGTCTTCAGATAGTCCAGAACAAGGCCCTGCGGATATCATCTGGAGCTCCAATCTTCACAAGGATAGCAGACCTTCACAGAGACCTGGACATCGAGATGTTGGATGAACATCTAGCGAAGCTGAGTAAGAACTTCTGCCAAGAACTGGATCAGAACCCGAACCCTCTGATCAGAAGACTCACTGCCACCACTGCAAACCCCTTCGACCGCTACCCGCGGCCCATCACTGCGAAGACCCTGTGAAACCAGCCCTACTGTGACAAGACCACACAGACCAAGAAGAATACAAACCCACGACTACACACTCAACCTGAGAAGATGGAGTAATGAGGCTTAAGCCTCGGTATCCAAAAATCACCGCTGATGGATAAAAATCTATCAGCAAGAAGAAGAACAAGCGCATTTGGCGCGCGTGCATTCAAAGAGTGCTTTCGACGAGTGCAGTCTGCGCATGAGCACGATGAGTGAGTTGGGTTATAAAGTTAGTAGAGTGTGAGGAATGATGTGTAGTGCAAGTGTGAGTAGCGTTGGGTCCTCACGCGACGGCTTGCTCGGAGGCACGTAATTCTCTCTCCATTGCCCCTGACTGACTTTTCACCCTCCTTCGGGAAGTCATAAAACGTGAGTACCCCCTCTGTTTATCTGTCACTCTATTAAAATCTCTCAATAGAATCTATTATGAGATACGATCTCCGTAGCAACACCACCAGAGTCCGAAAGCGCTCTCGGAGCCCTGTTAAACATACCAATGGGACAAAGGACGCTGCCTGCTCGCAAAAAAGATAAGCTAAACATGCTTGACAGCGCACAACCTAAAATCATGGCTTCCTTGAGACTGTGTCTGTGACTCTACATACTCCAGAGCCCATTAATGTCACCCCACATGCTGCCATAACGTTGCCAGATCACCGGATCAATCGGGTAACCTTGACAACAGCTTCACGTACTTTCCTCCAACTTTGGACAATCATGGATCTTTACTGAACCTTTGTAGGAATCTCCAGAGAAATTCACATGGGCCCGCATCCACTAGCTTTAATAATATTATTGACACAGGCTTATCCGCAACTCCAAATATGGAGGCGTTAGCGTCTTCTTCAGAGTCCTCCTATGAGGAATCGGAAATTGAATACGACACTTTATCAGTGTCCTCCGGGAATCTATCCTTTTCCGGGGAAGTGATTTCTCCCTCTTTTATCAACACCATTCTTTCTAAGATAGAAGCCCTTTTGACTGTTTGCTCTAATATTGCAACATAACAGTTCGAATTAAAATCCATAGTGGCCAAAGTCGTTGATGTGATCCTTGACTCTAGCCAAGGTTATTACGATAGCAACACTGCTGACGCTGGTGCGCCTAATCATCTGGAAACATTTACAGGGTAATTCATAGAATTTCGCAGAAAAGTGTCGCAAGCGGCTGGCGCAGAGTGTCCGCGTGCGATTGTCTGCGCCAGGCACGTGCGCTAAAACCGATTTCCGCGCACAGCGTATTCATGGATTTTAGGCTCCCAAACCAGCCGTGGCGCAGAGTATCGCAGCGACCCTGCAGCAGCGCCAGTAACGCCCCCAAGAACGCCCTCGCGCAAGGAAAAGCCATCAAAATCGCTAAATCATCGCAAAGGGCTGCGCTAACCCTGGACCAGTTTACAGGGCTGCCAAACAAGGAACGCAAAGCGGGTAACGTTCATATCAGGGGTACGCGGGAAGTTTTACACGCGATTAGCCAGGGTACGTGTATTACAGGGGTACGCGGGAAGTTTAACACGCGATTGGCCAGGGTACGTGTATTAGAGGGGTACGCGTGAAGTTTTACACGCGATTAGCCAGGGCACGTGTATTACAGGGGTACGCGGGAATTATCACACGCGATTTGGCTGGGTAGGTGTATTACAGGGGTACACGGGAAGTTTTACACGCGATTTGGCTGGGTACGTGTATTACAGGGGTGCGCTGGAATTATCACACGCGATTTGGCCAGGTACGTGTATTACAGGGGTGCGCGGGAATTATCACACGCGATTTGGCTGGGTACGTGTATTCAGGGGTGCGTGGGAAGTTACACACGCGATTAGGCTGGGTGGGTCCTCACAGGTGTTCCCTGTACACCCTCCACGGCCCCTGCAGGCAGCCCACAAAACAGGGGACTACCCTGCACACCTGCTCATGTCCCCCTGCACCCCCACCCCCCAGCCACCAGGGGCACCCTCCACCAGGCCCCCACCCATGTCTACCCCCACCCCCCAGCCACCAGGGGCAGCCTCCACCAGGCCCCCACCCATGTCTACCACCACCCCCGCCCCCCAGCCACCAGGGGCAGCCTCCACCAGGCCCCCACCCATGTCCCCCTGCACCCCCACCCCCCAGCCACCAGGGGCAGCCTCCACCAGGCCCCCACTCATGTCTCCCACCACCCCCACCCCCCAGCAGTGCAGGGGCACCCTCCACCAGGCCCCCACTCATGTCCCCTATCACCCCACCCCCCAGCAGTGCAGGGGCACCCTCCACCAGGCCCCCACTCATGTCCCCTATCACCCCCACCCCCCAGCCACCAGGGGAAGCCTCCACCAGGCGCCCACCCATGTCCCCCTGCACCCCCACCCCCCAGCAACCAGGGGAAGCCTCCACCAGGCCCCCACCCATGTCTACCACCCTTCCCACCCCCCAGCAGTGCAGGGGCACCCTCCACCAGGCCCCCACTCATGTCTCCCAGCGTGCTACGTGTATTTCAGGGGTGCGCGGGTGTATTTCAGGGGTGCGCGGGAAGTTCCACACGCGAATAGCCTGGGCGCATGCATTTCAGGGGTGCGCGGGAAGTTTTACACGCGACTTCAGCAGGGTACGTGTATTTCAGGTATGCGCGGGAATTCTCACACGCGATTTGGCTTGGTACGTGTATTACAGGGGTGCGTGGGAAGTTACACACGCGATTAGGCTGGGTGGGTCCTCACAGGTGTTCCCTGTACACCCTCCACGGCCCCTGCAGGCAGCCCACAAAACAGGGGACTACCCTGCACACCTGCTCATGTCACCCACCACCCCCACCCCCCACCATCCAGGGGCACCCTCCACCAGGCCCCCACTCATGCCCGACTCATGTCTCCCACCACCCCCACCCCCCAGCACTGTGGGGCACCTGCCAGCAGGCCCCAACCCATGTCACCCACCACCCCCACCCCCCAGCAGTGCAGGGGCAGCCTCCACCAGGCCCCCACCCATGTCTCCCACCACCCCCACCCCACAGCAGTGCAGGGGCAGCCCCCACCAGGCCCCCACTCATGTCCCCTATCACCCCCACCCCCCCAGTCTCCAGGGGCAGCCCCCACCAGGCCCCCACTCATGTCCCCTATCACCCCCACCCCCCCAGTCACCAGGGGCAGCCTCCACCAGGCCCCCACTCATGTCCCCTATCACCCCCACCCCCCAGCCACCAGGGGCAGCCTCCACCAGGCCCCCACTCATGTCTCCCACCACCCCACCCCCCAGCAGTGCAGGGGCACCCTCCACCAGGCCCCCACTCATGTCCCCTATCACCCCCACCCCCCAGCCACCAGGGGCACCCTCCACCAGGGCCCCACCCATGTCTACCACCACCCCCACCCCCCAGCCACCAGGGGAAGCCTCCACCAGGCCCCCACTCATGTCCCCTATCACCCCCACCCCCCAGCACTGTGGGGCACCTGCCAGCAGGCCCCAACCCATGTCACCCACCACCCCCACCGCCCAGCAGTGCAGGGGCAGCCTCCACCAGGCCCCCACTCATGTCTCCCACCACCCCCACCCCCCAGCCACCAGGGGCAGCCTCCACCAGGACCCCACTCATGTCTCCCACCACCCCACCCCCCAGCCACCAGGGGCAGCCTCCACCAGGCCCCCACTCATGTCTCCCTGCACCCCCATACCCCAGCCACCAGGGGCAGCCTCCACCAGGCCCCCACTCATGTCTCCCACCACCCCCACCCCCCAGCCACCAGGGGCAGCCTCCACCAGGCCCCCACTCATGTCTCCCACCACCCCCACCCACCAGCCTCCAGGGGCAGCCTCCACCAGGCCCCCACTCATGTCTCCCTGCACCCCCATCCCCCAGCCACCAGGGGCAGCCTCCACCAGGCCCCCACTCATTACCCTCTGCACCCCCACCCCCCAGCCACCAGGGGCAGCCTCCACCAGGCCCCCACTCATGTCTCCCTGCACCCCCATCCCCCAGCCACCAGGGGCAGCCTCCACCAGGCCCCCACTCATGTCCCCCTGCATCCCCACCCCCCAGCCACCAGGGGCAGCCTCCACCAGGCCCCCACCAGTGTCTCCCACCACCCCCACCCCCCAGCAGTGCAGGGGCAGCCTCCACCAGGCCCCCACTCATGTCCCCTATCACCCCCAACCCCCAGCCACCAGGGGCAGCCTCCACCAGGCCCCCACTCATGTCTCCCACCACCCCCACCCCCCAGCAGTGCAGGGGCAGCCTCCACCAGGCCCCCACTCATGTCCCCTATCACCCCCACCCCCCAGCAGTGCAGGGGCAGCCCCCACCAGGCCCCCACTCATGTCCCCTATCACCCCCACCCCCCCAGTCACCAGGGGCAGCCCCCACCAGGCCCCCACTCATGTCCCCTATCACCCCCACCCCCCCAGTCACCAGGGGCAGCCTCCACCAGGCCCCCACTCATGTCCCCTATCACCCCCACCCCCCAGCCACCAGGGGCAGCCTCCACCAGGCCCCCACTCATGTCTCCCACCACCCCCACCCCCCAGCAGTGCAGGGGCAGCCCCCACCAGGCCCCCACTCATGTCCCCTATCACCCCCACCCCCCCAGTCACCAGGGGCAGCCCCCACCACGCCCCCACTCATGTCCCCTATCACCCCCACCCCCCCAGTCACCAGGGGCAGCCCCCACCAGGCCCCCACTCATGTCCCCTATCACCCCCACCCCCCAGCAGTGCAGGGGCAGCAGGCAGTCAGGCAGCAGCAGGTGGGAGTGTGCTCGGGCTCTGGGGGGCAGTAGTTCGGCCTTCCGGGCAGGAGCGTGGTATTCCGTGTGCGTACGCGTGGCCAGCTTGGTACGGAGTGATTTTGCACGTGAAAATCCTGCACGTCAGCGTGAAAACTGAGGAAAGGCCCTCAGCGCGTAAGCGCGTCTGTGACGTGACCCGCACAGGTGTTTCCCACACAGCACGTGATGACAGAGCACACGTGGAAAGACTGCACGTCAGAGTGTAATCGCGTGTGATTGGTGGAAATGGCCCTACACGCAGAAGTGACAAAGCGTGTAATTGGTGGAAATGGCCCTACACGCAGAAGTGACAAAGCATGTAATAGGTGGAAATGGCCCTAGCGCGTACACGCCGCGTAAGTGACGCTGGACGTGTGGGCCTGTATAAAAGGTACGTGTAGAACACGTTTTCCTTGTACGTGCTTTTCGTGGAGAGCGAGTGGGTGAATTCTGTACTTCTTGTCGTTTCACACGCGATTTACTTCACGGCGTTTCAAGTTCGTATTCCCTGTTACCTCTGACAGCTTTTTCTCTTTTTTCTCTTTTACTGGTTTACCTGGGCCTGTTCCCTCAAACAGTGTTCCCTTCTACTGTTGTCCTGTCTCCTCAGACAGCGGACAAATCTTCTTTTGGCGGGGGTGTTGCCAACCAAACGTGCTCCTTTTACACGCTCGTTTACCAGGCAGACGGTGAGTCACGCACGTATCTAACATCTGTGCTTGCCCCGTGTGTAGCCTACCCCTTCAGAGGTCATTCTAGGCTGCGTGTGACACGCATACGTTCATTCTTGTGTTTCTGGGTGCCACAGCGTAGTGCAGGTTTTTCTTTCTGCACATGTGGTCTAGGAGGGGTTGCGTGCACGTCATCTCCCTTTTTTGGGGCTCCTGTGCGTTGCGTGACCCGTCATCTTTCCCCAGGGGTTACATTCAGCCTTGCTAGAGCACTAGGGTACAATTACCATCTGGTACCCAACCCCTTTGACCCCCAATTGCCCAGGACAATAGTCTACATCCACTCCCATACGCACATTAACATCAGTGCCATGGCTGGGAGGCGAGGATTCCGTAAGGGTGGCAAAGGTGGAAGAGCCACAAGTGGTGGCCGTGGTGGATCCGGTAGGGGACGTGGTCGTAACTTGCAGGGTGAGCCTGTCCCCCCATGTATGGAGGACCAGTCACGGGCACCCATAATCCCCCCCTCCCCCCCTCCCATTGAGGCTGATGTGGCTGACACCATCCATGCTCAGCCCTTGTTGGACCAGCCCATTGTGGCACCAGACCTGGCTGACTCCATGGCTGACTTCCAGGTCAGCAGGGCTACGACACGTGCGCTGGTGCACGTTGATGCCATCATGCCACGTGGATCTGGGGCAGCAAGGTCATCTGCTGCACCAAGGAGGCAGGGCGGAGAGGCTGCAGGGGCAGCTGCGGCTCCATCCACCCCAGCCCTCACACACCCAGCCAGGACAGTGTCGGTCCTAGTCCATGCTGCTGACATTCCCCCTGACACCATCACACTAGAGCCAATGCCTGCACCAACTCCCATGCTGAGTGTGCAATCCCACACTCCTGATACAGAGTCCACCAGGGCTCCTGCCCCTAGTGTCCAGAGCGGCGCAGGACACTCAGGATCACCACCACCTTCCAAGCGGAAGAGGAAGAGTGCTCGTCCGGCACAGGCTGATGCCCCAGACACGGCTACACAGTCCGGCCCGTCCAGGAAGCCCAGCTTCACGGATGACGAACTGAATGCACTTGTCGAGTATGTGTCCGGACATGACAACGAGATGGTCATTGTTGCAGGATCCAAGACCACACCTGCACAACGCCAGGCACACTGGCAGACCGTTGCGGACATCGTAAGTGCCCTTGGAATCGTGAGGCGCACAGCCAATGATTGCTATAAGCGCTGGAATGACCTAAAGCGCAGGGCAAAGAGTAAGCTGGCCTCAAGTCATGCCGCAACTCTAGTGACTGGAGGTGGGTCTCCAGTAGTAGACATGGAACTCACTCCACATGAGTCAGTCGCTGGGACCTACGTCACGGAGGAACAGATCCAAGGCGTGGGAGATCTGGCTGATTACGAGGCATTGTCCGGTGAGTGCACATGCATGTGTGTGTCATCCATGTGCATGGTGTGTGTGTGAGGGCTTCTGTTCGGGTGCCAGGTGAGAGTGTGTGCGCCTGAGTCGTATGGGTCAGCCATGTACTTCATGCAATCCTTCCTGCGCAGCTGCATTTGGCCATAGCAGTATCCCTTCTGCCAACAGTAGACATCTAGCCCAACTGCACGCCAGTTGCCCTTGAAGTGTCACCTTGCCACAACATATTTGCTTCTTTTTCACTGTTCATTCAGTCAGTTTGTTTGCATTCCACCACTTTCACTAGGCATGTCGCTGTCCACTAGTCACATGTCTGACATGGGTATGGTAAAGTGGAGTGACTTTGTTACCTGGATATCATTTGTACACACATGTCCCTGTGCAATTGGACCATTTCAGACTGGCAGCTCCAGGTGAAAAATCTGACCTGTTAGAATTAGAAAAGCAATTACATGTGGGAACTGGACTGAATGAATAGGTGCTGCCCTCCTCTCCATCTTCACTCAATAGCAATGGTACATGCCATCTGTGTGATGGCATGTGTGTTTCACCTGCCAATCACAGGCCAATGTGTGATGCTACTGCCAGGCAGCATGCAGAAAATGTGTTCATCTTCCATCTTGGTGTCATCAGTGTGTGCCATTTGCCTGCACTTCATACGCAGTGAGGGTGCATGCATGGGAGGGTTTTAGTCATGTGGGACATGTGTCAATCAAGTACTGGTTCTCTTGCTTCTCAGCCCTCAATGTGTGCCATGGTGCTAATGCCTGTTTCCATTTCTTTGTTTTCATGTCTTTGCAGGGGAAGACGCACCTGATACTGCTGGGGTTGGGGAGATGGTGCAGACCCAGGAGGGGTCCGAGGGCCGACCAACCACCAGTGAGGGACGTGGTGTGGTGGTGGGGGAGAACCCACAAGTGCTGCAGGTCGTGCTCTCAAGGGGTGTCTCTGGCTGCACCTCCCCCGAGCTGTACTCAGGTGTTGATTCGGATGAGACCTACGTGCCGTCGCAGGTGAGTGTTCCAGGGAGGGATTCTGTTCTGTCTCACCCACCTGCACCAGGGTCAGAACCCTCCATGGGGATGTCAGTGTTGGCAGCTACGCCTTCGGTGGTTACGGATGCAGGGTCACACTCCGCGACATCTGATCCTGTTCCTGGGCCAGCAGATCAGAGGGGGAATGCAGTCCTGCAGCCTCAGGCAGTGCCGGCACAGCAAGGCGCAGTTCGCCTTGCCCCAGACAGGTGTGGTGCCCGCCGACGTGGTGGCCGTACGCCACCCGGCAATACCGCATGGGAGCAATCCATTTACGGTATGGCAACCCAACAGGCTGCATCATCCGAGATGATGGCTCAGGCCATGGATAGGGTGGCCACTTCCATTGTCCCCCCAGAAAGGCTGATGGAGCGACTAGAGCAGGCAACCGACTCCATCTGCCAGTCACACAGGGAGGACATGTTGGGGTCCAACAGGGACAGGCGGGCGGCACTGGCGACTCTGCAGGAGGCCATCTCCATTGAGTCCCAGGGCCACAGGGAAGCCCTGAGGCAGGAGCTCCTTCACCTCAGGACCACTCTTGTTGAGCTTGAGGCTTCAACACACCAAAGGACAGAACAGCAGCTGGAGCGTCTCACCCGTACGCTCTCAGCTGAGATGCAGGCAACGAGGGCGGAGGTCCGGGCATCCCGTGAGTTGTTGCATGGGGACCTCCGCACACTCATCCTCCAGAACCAGACCTACCACACCCGCATGCTTGCAGCCATGGAGGAGCAGACTAGGGCCTTGCGTGGGCTGCCTCCCATAGTGCAACCACCTCCGGATGCAGCTGCACAGGGTGATAATAGCGACAGCAGTGATACTCCCACAATAGGGTAGCCGTGTGGGCCATGAGCCCATGGAGGTGTTTTATCTTCCCAGGATCCACGCAGGTGGGTTCTGGTGTGCATCCTGTCCTCGGACCTCCTGGGTGGCCTCCCCAACCCCCCCGGGCCCATCAATGGCCATTTTTGATTGTTTCTTATTTTTATTTTTATTTTTATTTCTTTTATTCCCAATTTTTTTGGGACGATCTGTTGGCTTCCGTGGTTCCTGTGGGCATACGCTGCATTGTGGCTGGGCACATGCAGGCTTGTAATGTATTTGGTTCAGATGCTTGGGTTTGAGTCACACACACCCCTCCTGCTTCCCGTTTCCATGGGCTTGCAAAGGGTGTGCCCAAGTGACAGTGAATTACACAGTGACGTTGGACTCCCATGAGCTGTGTGGGCAGTCTGTAGTCAATACTGTGTATACATTCCTAGTGCATATTGCTGTTGTGTTGTACACTGCATGTTGCATTGATGTGTAACTCTTCTTCTGTGTCTACCTCCCAATTTGCAGGTCCCTTCCTCATGTCCACACAAGGACCTCTAGTCTGGAGATGGGGTCCATGTTGGCAGCAGTGCACCTACAACTCTACATGGCGACAACACTGCACAGTTGGTAGTGGTGGGAGTGCAGGCATTTCCAGGTGGTGAGACTACTAATATGTAACATTTGTGATGTCATGTTAATGGTACTACGTGCTCAAGTATGTTGTTGGTCCGGCATTGCTGTGAGCATTTCAGGTGTTGCAGGTTTCTAATAGTGCCACTGTACATAGTGAGACTGATGTCATGTTGTGGGGATTACTTTGTTTACCTGCAATTAGCATGACATGGCACGGTGTGTCGTGTGGCGGTGCTGGGGTTGGGTTGGCTGACATGGCACTGTCCTCTTGTTGCATTTTGCAAGTGGGTATTCATTTTAGCTGCTTCAATGTGTAACTTCACAAAACTGCATTGGTGGTGTCTGTGTGGGTAGGGATGCACACATTGTGACACTTCCAGGTGAACAATCTCAGGCTGACATGGTATTCCCGGTTCATTCTCCAGACATTCAGGATCAGTGTCAGGTTGAGTCATCATTGATTGTCAGATGGAATGTGCCAGGGCAGTGTGCACTCCACAGGGGTGTGATTTCTATGTGAAGTAATTAGCCACTAGCTGTGTACGGGCTGCCTCCCCCCGTGCCCTTTCCCCCCCCATGCGCAGCGGCTGTGCATGTGGTTGGGGATGTGGGGCCACCACCATGTCCACGGCCAGGCCCCGGCGTGTTGCAACGTTGTGCAGGACACATGCTGCCACTATGATCCTGCACACTACTGGGGGAGCGTATAACAGCTGCCCGCCAGAACGGTCAAGGGAGCGAAAGCGTGACTTTAGCACTCCGAATGTGCGCTCCACTATGCCCCTGGTTGTAATGTGGGCTGTGTTATATCTTACCTGGGGTGGCGTGGTGGGGTTCCGAATTGGCGTCATCATGTGGGGGCTGAGAGGGTAGGCACTGTCCCCTGTGGAGGTGGTGATTGGTATCATTGGTGGGGTTGTGACCTTGCTCAGTAGCCAACATGCATGCATGTGCAGTGGCATACATACTCACCAAGCAGCCATGTATCGCCATGCCGCCCAGCTTCTAGGTCCCGGCTTAGGGTGGACATTCGGTAAATGAAGCTGTCGTGGGTGGAGCCGGGATAGTTGGCATATACTGAGGTGATGATTCCCTTGGCATTACATGCTACCTGCACGTTGATGGAATGCCAGTGCTTGCGGTTCCTATAGATGTGCTCAGATGCCCTGGGGGGACGTAGAGCCACATGGGTGCAGTCGATGGCACCTAGCACTTTGGGGAATCTTGCCACAGCGTAAAAATCCAGGGCGGCAGCATGCCTTTCTGCAGGTGTTCTGGGCAGGTATATGTGCCTGCGGACTGATGGGCGTGCAGTGATGATGTTCAAGACCTGGTGTAGGCAGCGTGACTGGGTGGCCTGTGACACCCCACCCACTATGGCACTTGTCCGCTGAAATGATCCAGTGGCTAAGAAGTGCAGTACATTGAGGACCTTCTCCAGGGGGCTGAGTGCTTGGGAGCACAGGGTGGGTGATGTGAGGTCATACTCCCACTCACTCACCAGGTCCAGTATAATGTGTGGTGGAAACCTGTACCTCCCATACACCTGGTCATCAGGCATCCCGAAAAGGCTGGTTCTGGGTGTGAATATTCTGGCCCTGACTATCCTCCTCCTCCTCCTTTGGTAGCCCACTGCCACTGCTGCTAGGAACGGTATGTTCATCCTGGCGTCTGAGCTTGTTATTGTTAAAGTCCGCAAATGTATGCTTTGCGCGTGTTCTAGGCGAGCGTGTGACCCGGGCACCCCTGGAATCCAGTTCCCAGTCCAATAGCGTGTGGAAATTCACACGCACCACGGGATACAGCGTGTGACCCGCGCACCCCTGGAATCCAGTTCCCAGTCCAATAGCGTGTGGAAATTCACACGCACCACGGGATACAGCGTGTGACCCGCGCACCCCTGGAATCCAGTTCCCAGTCCAATAGCGTGTGGAAATTCACACGCACCACGGGATACAGCGTGTGACCCGCGCACCCCTGGAATCCAGTTCCCAGTCCAATAGCGTGTGGAAATTCACACGCACCACGGGATACAGGTTCGCTGACGTACTTGCGTGTGTAAGTGCCCGCGCACCCATTAAATACACGTACATAGGCCAATCGCGTGTACGCGCACTTTTGTCCAATTACACGCGATGACACTCTGACGTGCAGTATCTCCACGTGTGCCCCGTCATCACGTGCTGAGTGGGGAACACCCGTGCGGGTCACGTCACAGACGCGCTTACGCGCTGAGGGACTCTGGTCCAATAGAATCGCGTATGCGTGCTGACGCGCTTACGCGCTAAGGGCCTTTCCTCGGATTTCACGCTGACGTGCAGGATTTTCACGTGCCAAATCACTCCGTATCAAGCTGGCCACGCGAAAACACACGGAAGACCACGCTCCTGCCCAGAAGGCCGAGTTACTGCCCCCCAGTGCCCCGAGCAGCCTCCCACGTGCCATCTGCTGCTGCCTGCCTGCCTGCCTGCCTGCTGCCACCGTGCCCTGCCATTTGGTGCCTGCACATCAGCCATCTGCAGGGGTCCAGTTGCTGTGTCCACCCCTGCTGGAACTGAAGACTCCCGACTGGGATTACATCGCTCCACAGCCCAGCCCCAGGACCCAGTTGCCCACCCACACCTGCCTCTGGGGTTGCCATGTCGGGCACTTCCACATCTGGCACCAGTGGCAACCCCAGGCCAGAGGGGCAGAGGGGCACCAGCTTCACTGTCACCGAAGTTGGTGTCCTGGTGGAGCATGTCCTGGGGCAGTATGATGCCCTCTTTGGATCGTCCCGCGCCAGCAAGGAAGGACGGCAGAGGATCTGGGCCGACTGTGTGGTTGCCATCAACGCGGAGGGGGTGGCAACCCGCGACGTCCTGAAGATCAAGAAGCGCTGGGAGGACTTGAGGTCCAGGACCCTTGTGAAGGCCCGGCGCCTCATGGAGGGGGGCCGGGGCCGCATGAGTTCCATCCAGATGAGGGTCCTGGAACGCGTACGCCCAGCGCTCCACGCCCAGATCCTTGAGAGGGAGGCCCGTCTGGAGTTGAGCGGTAAGTGTCCATGCATTACTGTGTGAGACAGGGCATGTTGCGGTGTGCTGGTTCTATGATACTTGCCTGTATGTGTGCCATAGGCCATGTATGCATGTATGTGTGCAGGGACATCATGGTAATGCATGTGCGACCAGTGATGTGTGATGCACATGGTTGTTGCATGTGTTGAAATGCCGCATGGGGAGCCCTATGCAGATTTTGAACATGAGAGCATGCCAGTCTCTGTACCTGGACATGGGTGGGGGTGACGGACGAGTGCTGATGCCAGGTACATATATGGTAGCCATGTCTGTGTGCCTGACCTGCGTGTCTGTGACTTGTGCATGCCATGGATGCATGACACATGTGTGTGACAATGCACAGATTCAGTAAAGCAGCCAAATTACCCTTGTATCCGCTGTGTTTGGTGTGTTTGGGGCCAGATGGATGTGACTGAGGTGAAGTGTGTGCATGTGATAGGCATGAGCCATGATGCATGTGAGTTACATATCATTGAATGTTTCAAGAGTCCATTGGACATGCATGGAAATGTCCATGGCATGCACCATGCCTGTTACTGTGTGTGTTTTTCCTGGACTGACCCATGTGTTGTGGAGGGACATGATGGAAGTGTACTTTGACAGTGGTGCTCATCTGCTGTTGCTTCCTGTCTAGGGGACCATTGTACAGTGCCCTGATGCTTGTGTTCTTTGTCTCCCTCTACGCAGCGGCTAGTGAAGAAGAGTGCGGAGACGGCGCTGTGGAGCAAGGCGGCGGGGATGCCCCCACGGCTGCAGCGGAAGGGGTGGGTGAGCCCCCACAGGGGCCTGCTACGGTAGGAGACGGTGAGGAGCCATCCAGGTTGGTGGTTTGCACAGAGGAGGAGGAGGCCGCCACTGGGGCACACATGGGGCCTGGTGGGGGCATCCCTGCTGGTGCAAGTGGTGCAGTCCAGGGCCAGGGGCAGGAGGCAGCACAGGTCACCGTGGAGGGGCCTGTGCATGTCGCTGTCCCTGACCCTGTGAGTGCACCACCATGCACCAGCAGGGATGCCCCGTCCCAGGCCTGTCCGCAGGTAGAGGGGATGTCCATGTCACCTGACTCCCCTCCACCTGCGGACGTGGGAACCCCTGGCCGTGCGGAGAAGGTCCTGATTGGGGTCGCGATGCGCACGGCTGTGATTCGTGATGCCGTGCGTGCTTCCCGGGAGGAGCACGCACGTCATCACGAAGTGCACCGTGCCGACGTGGCCCAATTGGGATCGGCCATGTTCGGGGGTTTCCTGCATGTGTTGGCCAATGTGGCGGCCCTCTCCTCCTCTGTGCAGGCTATCCACCAGTCGTTCTCCTTGCCGTCTTCCAGCCCAGATGCCACCAGGGCCCCCTGTGGACCTGCCTCGACCAATGCAGCCAGCTCGGTGGGGATCCCATCCCTGCCACAGTCGGGAGTCAGAGATCCAGCAGGGGTGGACACCACAGCAACTGGACCCCAGCAGATGGAGGATGTGACGGCATCATCGGGCAGGGCACGTGCACGACGGCGTCGGTGGTTTCCATCAGCCTGGATGCCGTCGTGCTGGCACAGGCAGTTGCGTCGGAGGCAGCAGCAGGCTCAACGTGGGAGGCATCATGGCTCGGGGCCATCAACATCAGGGGTGCAGGCATCGGCCAGAGGGCAGGAGAACCCTGGAATGGGAGTGGCTTCCGTGTGGGAGCGGTTGTGCCAGCGGATAGGTGCGGAGCGGCAGCGGGCAGAGGAGGAACGGCTCACGATGGTCAGGGCGGAGGACTCCATGCGGAGGGCGCTGAGGCGGGCTGAGTGCCTCGAGGGTCTTCGCAGGGAGTTTGAGCTTCACACTGCGTTATCCCTGCGGGACCTCGGGGCCAGGGAACATGCCCGCCTCCAAGCCATTGACCAGGAGTTCGATGATGCCCTGGCCCATGACAACAACCAGTGAGCCGTCCGAATAGCCCGCTGCCTTTGTATATAGTTGTATAGTTAGGGTTAGGTTTCCTTTGTTTTTTTGATTTTTTTTTGGTTGCGATTGGACAATGCACCACTTTTTTGTATATAGTTCAGTTTTTAGTTAGTAGTCATAGTTAGGTTTAATTTGGTTGGGCTCATGGACCCAGGATGATCTTCTTCATGGTTCTTCATTGGCTTATTTTAATTTTTCAGATTATTTTCTTGGACATTCATCTTGTTTTGTTTGATTTGCTTTGTGTTTTTTCTTATTTCATTTCCATTCTACTTGCTGTTCAATACACATTTTTTTTGATTCTTCAATGTGTCGTATCATCTCATTGCTTTCAGGCATGTCATGTTGGGTGTTTTGTCATTCACTTGCAGCCATTGTGTGTGACAGACATGTGTTCAATTGCATTATTTGAATTGGGGGTGTAACATGTAATTGCCTTTGATATGTGGGTGGGTGTGATAGTTGGTTGGGCCTTTTGGCAGGGGAGGATGGGCATTACGGACATGATTGGGGAATGTTGGGACCCAGGTGCAGGGGGGCATGGATTGGACATGGGTGGGGGCCTGCTGGCAGGTGCCCCACAGTGCTGGGGGGGTGGGGGTGGTGGGAGACATGGGTGGGGGCCTGGTGGAGGGTGCCCCTGGTGGCTGGGGTGTGGGGGTGGTGGGAGACATGAGTGGGGGCCTGGTGGAGGGTGACCCTGCACTGCTGGGGTTTGGGGGTGGTGGGAGACATGAGTGGGGGCCTGGTGGAGGGTGCCCCTGGTGGCTGGGGGTGGTGGGTGACATGAGTGGGGGCCTGGTGGAGGCTGCCCCTGCACTGCTGGGGTGTGGGGGTGGTGGGTGACATGAGTGGGGGCCTGGTGGAGGGTGACCCTGCACTGCTGGGGGGTGGGGGTGGTGGGAGACATGAGTGGGGGCCTGGTGGAGGGGGCCCCTGGTGGCAGGGGGGTGGGGGTGGTGGGAGACATGAGTGGGGGCCTGGTGGAGGGTGACCCTGCACTGCTGGGGTTTGGGGGTGGTGGGAGACATGAGTGGGGGCCTGGTGGAGGGTGACCCTGGTGGCTGGGGGGTGGGGGTGGTGGGAGACATGAGTGGGGGCCTGGTGGAGGGTGACCCTGGTGGCTGGGGTGTGGGGGTGGTGGGTGACATGAGTGGGGGCCTGGTGGAGGGTGCCCCTGGTGGCTGGGGTGTGGGGGTGGTGGGTGACATGAGTGGGGGCCTGGTGGAGGGTGCCCCTGGTGGCTGGGGGGTGGGGGTGGTGGGAGACATGAGTGGGGGCCTGGTGGAGGGTGCCCCTGGTGGCTGGGGTGTGGGGGTGGTGGGAGACATGAGTGGGGGCCTGGTGGAGGGTGACCCTGGTGGCTGGGGGGTGGGGGTGGTGGGAGACATGAGTGGGGGCCTGGTGGAGGGTGACCCTGCACTGCTGGGGTGTGAGGGTGGTGGGAGACATGAGTGGGGGCCTGGTGGAGGGTGACCCTGGTGGCTGGGGTGTGGGGGTGGTGGGAGACATGAGTGGGGGCCTGGTGGAGGGTGACCCTGGTGGCTGGGGGGTGGGGGTGGTGGGAGACATGAGTGGGGGCCTGGTGGAGGGTGACCCTGCACTGCTGGGGTGTGGGGGTGGTGGGAGACATGAGTGGGGGCCTGGTGGAGGGTGACCCTGCACTGCTGGGGTGTGGGGGTGGTGGGTGACATGAGTGGGGGCCTGGTGGAGGGTGCCCCTGGTGGCTGGGGTGTGGGGGTGGTGGGAGACATGAGTGGGGGCCTGGTGGAGGGTGCCCCTGGTGGCTGGGGTGTGGGGGTGGTGGGAGACATGAGTGGGGGCCTGGTGGAGGGTGACCCTGGTGGCTGGGGGGTGGGGGTGGTGGGAGACATGAGTGGGGGCCTGGTGGAGGGTGACCCTGCACTGCTGGGGTGTGGGGGTGGTGGGAGACATGAGTGGGGGCCTGGTGGAGGGTGCCCCTGGTGGCGTGGGGGTGGTGGGAGACATGAGTGGGGGCCTGGTGGAGGGTGACCCTGCACTGCTGGGGTGTGGGGGTGGTGGGAGACATGAGTGGGGGCCTGGTGGAGGGTGCCCCTGGTGGCTGGGGGGTGGGGGTGGTGGGAGACATGAGTGGGGGCCTGGTGGAGGGTGACCCTGGTGGCTGGGGGGTGGGGGTGGTGGGAGACATGAGTGGGGGCCTGGTGGAGGGTGACCCTGCACTGCTGGGGTGTGGGGGTGGTGGGAGACATGAGTGGGGGCCTGGTGGAGGGTGCCCCTGGTGGCTGGGGGGTGGGGGTGGTGGGAGACATGAGTGGGGGCCTGGTGGAGGGTGACCCTGGTGGCTGGGGGGTGGGGGTGGTGGGAGACATGAGTTGGACATGGGTGGGGGCCTGCTGGCAGGTGCCCCACAGTGCTGGGGGGTGGGGGTGGTGGGGGACATGAGTTGGACATGGGTGGGGGCCTGCTGGCAGGTGCCCCACAGTGCTGGGGGGTGGGGGTGCAAGGGGACATGAGTTGGTGTTCATTAGTTCAAGGAGACATGTGCCTTTGCTGGGGGGCATGCCCATGGTGGGTGGGCTGCCTGCGGGACATTACCAGGGATGCAGGGTAGTCCCCTGTGGTGTGGGCTGCCTGCAGGGGCCGTGGAGGGTGTACAGGGTACACCTGGGAGGACCCACACTGTCAAATCACATGTGGAACTTCCCGCGCACCCCTGAAATACACGCGCCCAGGCTATTCGCGTGTGGAACTTCCCGCGCACCCCTGAAATACACGCCCCCAGGCTATTCGCGTGTGGAACTTCCCGCGCACCCCTGAAATACACGCGCCCAGGCTATTCGCGTGTGGAACTTCCCGCGCACCCCTGAAATACACGCGCCCAGGCTATTCGCGTGTGGAACTTCCCGCGCACCCCTGAAATACACGCCCCCAGGCTATTCGCGTGTGGAACTTCCCGCGCACCCCTGAAATACACGCGCCCAGGCTATTCGCGTGTGGAACTTCCCGCGCACCCCTGAAATACACGCGCCCAGGCTATTCGCGTGTGGAACTTCCCGCGCACCCCTGAAATACACGCGCCCCCAGGCTATTCGCGTGTGGAACTTCCCGCGCACCCCTGAAATACACGCGCCCAGGCTATTCGCGTGTGGAACTTCACGCGCACCCCTGAAATACACGCGCCCAGGCTATTCGCGTGTGGAACTTCACGCGCACCCCTGGAATACACGTAGCCCGCTCCCCCAGGCCCGATCGCGTGAGGAACTTCACGCGAACCCCTGTAATACACGTAGCCCGCTACCCCAGGCCCGATCGCGTGAGGAACTTCACGCGAACCCCTGTAATACACGTAGCCCGCTCCCCCAGGCCCGATCGCGTGTGAAACTTCACGCGAACCCCTGAAATACACGTAGCACGCTCCCCCAGGCCCGATCGCGTGAGGAACTTCACGCGAACCCCTGAAATACACGCGCCCAGGCTATTCGCGTGTGGAACTTCCCGCGCACCCCTGAAATACACGCGCCCAGGCTATTCGCGTGTGGAACTTCCCGCGCACCCCTGAAATACACGCGCCCAGGCTATTCGCGTGTGGAACTTCACGCGCACCCCTGGAATACACGCGCCCCCAGGCTATTCGCGTGTGGAACTTCCCGCGCACCCCTGAAATACACGCGCCCAGGCTATTCGCGTGTGGAACTTCACGCGCACCCCTGGAATACACGTAGCCCGCTCCCCCAGGCCCGATCGCGTGAGGAACTTCACGCGAACATACACGTAGCCCGCTACCCCAGGCCCGATCGCGTGAGGAACTTCACGCGAACCCCTGTAATACACGTAGCCCGCTCCCCCAGACCCGATCGCGTGTGAAACTTCACGCGAACCCCTGAAATACACGTAGCCCGCTCCCCCAGGCCCGATCGCGTGAATAACTTCACGCGAACCCCTGTGATGCACGTACCCTGCTGAAATCGCGTGTTAGACTTCCCGCGCACCCCGGTACACACGCACACGTATTTTTTGTCAGCGGGTGTCCGTGTTTGTGGGTACCCCTTTGCACGTCATTTTTCCTGGAGGGCCACAGTATGGGACATTCATCATGGCAGTATATATGTGCTATTTGTTGGCGCACCTTTTGGCGCACATTTCTTACAGCCGCAGAGACGCTACCGCCTGCTTTCTTGTGGCGGTCGTGTTTGTGCCTGTGCGCTGGTTTGAGCGTGCGCTTTTTTGCCCTATTCTATTCCATGAATACGTGTTGTAGGCGAGCGTGTGGGCGTTCCGCGCACTTGTGCCCTGTACTTCCCCCGTGACGCCCACGTTTTGGCAAGTTGTTCCCCATTCCGAGTGTTACGCCCGTGTTCCGCCTACTTTTGTTGCGTGCGCCGCGCTATGTGCGAATTTCGCTGTGGCCTGTGCGATTTTCGCTGTGACCTGGCGCACGCTGTTAGATGGCCTGTGCGCCAACGTGCGCCGCGCACTTTTTTATCGCACATCCGCTGGTTTTCTCGCGCACGGCCTTCCATGAATCGACGTGCGCTGCTTTTCGTGCGATTTTCGCAATTGCACTGCGATTTTCGCTATTCCACTGCGATTCGCACGTTTTTGCCCACTTGCGCCGCGCTAATTATTCCATGAATCGGCCTGCTAGTGTTTCCTAACCAAAGAGCCAGCACAAGCTACGGAACAGCCGGAAGAATTGTAACAGGCACCGATTTGGTACTGTCTACACATTATTGCTACTGCCAAAGAAGACGCACTTGAAGCACTTTGTAACAAACTTTCCATGATAGACAGTCCTCCCATTATGCGCACTAAAAGATGTTGGGAACGTAAAATGTTGTATATACCACGGGTAACAGGAAAACGCGCGGCCTTTCAAGATTCAGCTTCCATCTGCGCCAAACATAAATCTTCATCTCCCTCACCCCAAAGTAGAATTGACCTGAAAGAACAGGTGATGGCACAATCAGGCAGGTTACATTGCGGGGGCCTCTTGATAGATGGGTGCAGTCAGGTGGTGAGCTATCCGACAGTAAACCATCCTAATTCTTAATTACCCTGCGAGACAGAGCAACTTGCCCACCTCTTAATGCTCCAGTCAACTCTAATGCTACCATTGCTGCCCCATCTGGTATTCCACATATATATTCATTGGGCCTCGTTATGAGTGTGCCAGTCCGGTAACAACGGTGCCGGTAAGCTTACCGGCTCCATTGTTACCAGACCGGCACACTCCGAGTCTGCGTGCGGCTGCCGTCCCTCCCGCCAGGTCTGACGTCACTCGCACGCACACTTTCTGGGAAGCACCAGCCAGTGCTTTACTTATCCCCATTCGCATTGAGTCCTATGGGACTCAAATGGGAATGGGAGTTTACATTTTTTCGGCGCCTGACTTCCAGGAACACCGGGGTTGTAATCGCCCGGTGTTTTCATGGAGCCAGGCGCCGGAAAAAATCAAAACTCCGCCGGCAGCGTGCCGGATTTACCGGCACGGCTAGCGCTGGAGTTCTAATGAGGCCCATTGACTCTTTCAACCGGCTTGTGGGCCCAGTAACTATTTTTCTTTGGACAAATTAGTGAAGCTGGAAGAAGCTGAAAGCCCTTTTCTTAATTGCACCTCTGTGCTGGCATTAATTGAAAATATACCCCTGCTCGCCTCGATCAGCAGTAGAGACATTCTTTGCATCGAACTGCCCAAATGGGAGAGTTTATCTAATTGGGCGCTGATCCAATGTGCATCATCCGGCGTTGTATCGCTGTTAAGCACGTTTATTGGGAGCTTGCAAACATTGGGATTTAAGTTCACGGTCTGCCGGAGTCGTCAGAGCAAATGCAACTGAGATCTGGTTCACAAGTCAATAATCCTATGGAGAGGGCTCCACCTTCTAAAATGTCATTTGCTGAATGACGCAATCCTACTATTGGACATTCCTATGCTCATACTGTGTACGTTGTAGAGGGTGATGGGTGGACAAAGGGCCACTCTCTCTCTCGGACTCTTATGGACTACGAACACATTTCCGTTCGATCAGGTGGATGTACTCGAACACGCATGGTTTTGGCTCGTTTCTAGCACACTCCCATGGTATTGCTCTCATTAAATCTAGTGACGTTTTTATACTCTAAGAGACATGGGCCACCAACGTTTTTGATATCAACGGATATAACATCTTATATTGCCCTGCCATCTGTGGTACCAAAGGACGCCCACGTGGACGCCTAGCAATCAGTGCTCAATGAAAACTTATGTTGAGACCCTTTGGAGGTGATATTGCCTCATCTTTTGTAATGGCTGATACCTTGAGCGACTCTTCTCCTGCCTCATGTACAATTCTCATGACTAACATCTATAACCCTACGGACGGGGCTGTCTTTGCTGGAATTATACATACCGTAGACAAAATACTCACCAAATGGTATGATTGTTGTCCTAAGGGTAATATTTTCCTAACTGGCGATTTAAATGTACCTCATCACCCGATAACTGTCCCTAATACCTCCGAAATGTACAGGCACAATAACGCGCAGAACAGTAAATTCCCATTGTCATCGAATCACCTGGGTTGGGTCAAAGTAGCTGAAATACATGATCTGGTTTGTTTAAGTACAACACGTAGAGACAGAGGTTTACACCTGGACAAATGGTTTGAGCTATTCTTGCCTTGATTATATTTTTGTCGACTGGAATTTTCTTGAGCATGTGGGCCCCTGTCAGCTGTTTGTTATACTCCAAGTGATCATGCAGTGCTATCTTGGTCTAGCAGGCTCACACGCTCACCAAGTGCCAGCTATATAGACCATCGCATGGCTTCTAACGTGCAGGGTGACAGAAGTATATGGAGCGAGAAGTATGTTTCACTTATTAGTAGTTTTGTATATTCAAATAAATCGGCTCTTTTGCAAGGGTTGGAGAAGAATCACTGGGATCTTTCGAAGTTAATTCCACATTTGCGCAAAACATTGCATTTGAGATGCAGTGCAACTACCGAACAAATTAATCACCCCTGAATGTTTAGCATTGCCATTCACCACGCAAAGTAGTCATTTTGCAAACAGTGTGTCACTATTAAACATTTTTAAAACTTGACGTGGCAAGAGAAAAAGCCGTTGCATGCCCACGCATCAACTAAATGTCAGATCTGGCTTTGCATCCATAGGTTCTCGATGTACAGTGCGGATTGGACATTTCTTTTCAACCTTTTGAAAAATCTTGATGTAAAGACATTTTGGGCAATGGCTAGACATTTTGACAATGGACATTCTAAACTAGCGTTATACTCTATTAGTGAACATGAATGGTTGGTTGCCATTAGGAATCGTTAATTTGCACTCCACATTAAGCACTTAGCCTTTTTCCTATTTCCCCACCCTAACTAACCAAGATGGGATTGAAAGAGATGACAAAGTTATGATTATTAAGGCAATGAATGGCTCCTGTGCTCCTGGCCCGGATTCACTGGCTAACATTGTTTTTAAAAAACAACCCCTTTTTCTGGGCTGTTGTATTAGAACAACTTTTTCGCCAAATATTGATCTCAGCTAGAATTCCTAAAAGTTGGAGGAAATCAATATTGATCCCCATTTTTAAAAAGGGGCCATCGCACCAACACACAAGATTACCGATTGTTGGCGTGGATCGATATTAGGCAAAAAATATTTTCAAGCATTCTATAAAAAAATCACCACTTGGGGTTCAACCAAAAACATACTGGGCCTCATTACAAGTCCGCCTGGTTACCGCCGGACTCGTATTACCATTCCGCCTCCGTGACTCATGGAAATACCAGGGCATTACGACCCTGGTGCCCTGGGAATTCCGGAGGCAGAATTCGGTAAATCCCCATTCCCATTGCGTCCCATAGGATGGTGCTGGTGTTTCCACGTCCGCAGGATTCGGGATCGGGCGGTCCGGAATAAACAGTGGCGGCGGGTTTACCGCCACTGTTATTTCTGGACCGCCCGACCTGTAATGAGGCCCACTGTCTCCTTTCCAGACCGGTTTCCGTAAAGCCCACAATACTTTATATAACATCAGTGCTTTAGTTTTCCTCATTTCTGCATGTCACGATAAAGCAAACGATAATCTCTACATATGTTTTGTGGATTTCGCTAAAGCTTTCGACACCTTTTCGCAACCACTACTTTGGAAGAAATTGGAAAACTGGGGCATTGACACTTGTGTACTACACTTTCCTAGATCCTTGAATACCAATACTACCATCACTGTACGCATGAATCAGCGTGGGGAACTCCCAAACAATCTTGGTCTTAAACAGGGTTGTGTCTTAGCCCTCCTTCTCTATAACCTCTATGTTGCCGCTATGGGTGCTGTCATTGGATGTGCCCGTAATTTTCACCCATGCATGGGTAGTATCCATGTGTCTTGGATTGGGCATGCAGATGACACTATACTACTAGACTGCACCCCAGTCGGTCTTCAACACTCATTGGAGGCCCTCATTACCTATGCAGAAAAAACATTTCTCAAGGTAAAAATATCAAAATCATGATCATAGGCCGGAAATTAAAACATTCCAGATTCACATGGTTTTGTAAGAGGAACCTATCGAAGTTATAGACAAATACATCTATTTAGGTGTCCCCATTTCCCTTTCGCCATTGCTGCACTTCTATGGTGACTATGTCAAAACCAAAATATTGGAAAATTGGCTTCTGCTAAAACAGGTTGGTCAGCGATGGAGCATATTTAGCACCCATTGCTACTCCTTTGGTTTGCAAATAATAGTAGTAGCAATGGGTGCTAAATATGCTCCATCACTGGAAAACCTGTTTATGGGTCAGTTTGAACAATTACATGCACTAAAAGACAATGGATATGTGGACAAGATAATAAAATGGAAACGCTTCATTGATGATATCGTAGTTATTTGAAATGGTTCGTCAGAAACATATATGGACTTCATTAAGTTTCTGAACAATAACGAATATGGGACTGAATTAACAGGGCATGGCGATGCCCAGGAATTTTATTTGCTGGATACATATCTATGTTATTAACAACAGAATGGAAACTTGAACCTATCGTAAACCCACAGAGGTTAATTCAACTCTTTTTGCTACCAGTTGCCATTTGAGATCGACCATTGACAACATTCCATCAGGAGAATTTTATAGAGCTTGCAGAAACTGTAGTACCAGTGTGGAATTCCTTAAAGAATGCGACTTATTAACCAACAGATTTAGTGCAATGGACACCTCGATCTTAAAAAATCTTTGCTTGCTCTGTCTCCTGCACCAACTATCACTACAATGGGACCTTTAGATGCCCTTTGTGAAAGGGCATTAATCCACCAACAAAACTCTGGCTGCTCCACTCTTACACAGAGGATGAATGAAAATAGCCAGAAAATCTCTAGAGATCCAGGACCTGTCAATGGGAAGCCACTCTTCCGTCGCCATGTTTAATTTACTGGAAGCAATGCTTGACTGTCTCAAATCCAAGTGTGAAGACATGGCGTCCAGACTGGTGAGCATCCAAAATGCTGTCACACTGTCAGAGGCCTGGGGTGACAAACTGGCAAAAGCCATTTGTGTCCTGGCTACAGACCAGGACAACTTACTAAGCCTGTTATCTGAACCTCGGAGACAGCTACTGCGAAACCATACAGAGAACACCAGACCGACTGAAGGGTCGGAACTGGTGTGTAGCTCACTTTGTGTTGACCAGGAAAAAGCTACAGATTGACTCCCTGTCATGGCATTTAATAAAAAAGTGGCCCGTCGTCAAATATGCGTTTATGTATGAGGACCTCTCTACTGTGAAGAAAAAACAAGCAAAGCAGCTGAAGGACTTACCTGCTCGCTCAGGCAATAACAATCATTTACTTCACAATATGGGTCCAGCCATAGCTACTAAATCAGTTCCACCTAAAGCTTGTCTCTGCCTGTCCAACTGTGCTACAATTCCAGACATGCAAAGTGTGCCCTTTGAGGAAGAAGCAAAGGGTTACTGTCAAGATAGCAAAAAGTCCCGGTAAAAAGCTACACAAGGTGGACATAGCAAGGACTTCCAGTGGCCCAAGAATGCAAGGGCAAATAAGAACAAAACGAAATGCAGGGGCCAAAACAACGTAGAAAACAGTGATATCTCATTCAATCTGTAAGAACTATTACAACCACAAGGCACTATGACTAGTAAAACGCAGAGACAGCAACATTACCAGCCGTCTCGCATACAGCAGTGCAAACCGATGGTCATCAATTGCTTAATTAGAATTTGGTGGCCAAAGAGTCTAGTCAGTCTCCAAAAAAACAAAACCACAGCAGCCTTGCAGATAAAAAGTGGCTTTGTACGTGAAAAGTACGCTTACGTAAACAGAAGTCGGGCACTTGAACTATTTCATGCTGCAATTCTCTTCGCTTCATCCTCCCCAAGGACATCCACATTGTGGATATATGCGATCCTGCTGGCAGGGAAGACAAAGCAATCTCTAATGTCTTCTTCTCCTCTGAAGGAATACTTTCCTATGTACTGGAACACAGCCACGCCCTGCTTAAGATGGGGTATGACTGTACAGCGGTTGAGCTCTATGAAATAAGACATCATGATGTTAGGGCATACAGATACTACCATCAACGGCTTGGCCATGGTCACGGTCATACAACAATCCTGGTCCATAAGTAAGACGCTGGTGCACGCCGCATTCATTGATTTCAGTTCCCCATTCGACACGGTGGACAGACCTAGACTGTGGGCCAAGTTGACAGCCTGGGATATTCCAAAAAACGTAGTACACTGCACACTAATGTTATGGATACATTCTCAATATTATCCTCAGTCAATGTTCAAATGAATATTCAATTGAATATGATATAACTTCAGGTGCGGAGGAGCAAGAGCCAACCCTGACACATGGGTCGAGTAATTGAAACAGAGGAGAAAAAAGTTCCCAAATCGGAAACTCCCGTCCCCTGCACACTTTCATAGGCCAAAAATTAAAGGCAAACTTGTAAAAAAATCAGCTCATCAAATTTCGGAAACAAAATCTATAGGGTTATTTTGGAATTGGAGAAAGGTAAATTCATAAACCGATCGTCTTTATGGCATCACAAATGTAACTTGAATCAATATATGTTTTATTCTTCAGGCCCAACGTGTTTCGAGAATTTCTTTCCCTTCATCAGGGGCGAATTTTCCAATCATTTCTATGAAATACAAATAACAGTGTTTTAGATAATCACTAATTAATGTATCTCTCCCAAATTATGATGTTCAATTTTAAATAAATGAAATTATAGTCTATCCATTCATGGTTCTCAATTTCTTACAAAAGATGAAGTTGCACAATCGAAAGTCTCTTTGAAATGTTTTTGGATTATGAAAGATATTGCACGCAGAGATCAAAGGAAACCGCGATAAGGAAATAAAATCAAATAAGAGGAAAGTGAAATTTGTGAACTGTGAAATATGCCAGGATTGAAAAAGTAAGATATAAGAACTTCAGAACATTTGTGAACTGAAAAATATGCCAAGAGGTCAAAAGTAAAATATAAGAACTTTGGGAAAAGGTAAAGAAGGCAAATAAAAGATAAGAACTACAAGTACCAAGAGGCAATTGGTGTTGAATATGAACTTTAAAACTAAAAGTGGGATAAGAACTAAAAATATCAAGAGGTATTGGTGTTACACATGAATTTTTGAAAAGACCAAGTGGGGCAGACTAAACAGTGAGAATCATAAGGACCAAGAAGTATTGGTTCCAGAAGATGTTGATTGCAAATTGAAGGATTGTTGAAAGAGAGGTCAAAGGGGTCATGCAGAGGTCTACGTAAATTCCTTGAAGTCTCCAAAGTCTACGACAGCAAAAAATATATAGGAGATAAAACATGGGCAAGGGAACCCCCACAAAAGAGAGACAGGCTCGAGCCCGGCAGAGGGAAGTCTGTGCAGAACTGTGTGAAATTGTATGACAAAGTGAAACAAAACAGGCTCGAGCCCAGCGGAAGGAAGCATGTGCAGAACTGTGAGAAATTGAAAATATATTAACTGAGTATTGACGGCAAGGTGGGCAAAGCCTAAATAAGTGATTGAAGTACCAGAAGTTGAAAGCCTAAGATTGAACTGTTGTATTCTACCAGTAAGCCGAAGTGTGCAAGACTGACAGAATTGTACCATCCACCCATCCTTTGTTTTTTTTGAGAGACTCTCTAGACCCCGTGGGGTTGAACCTGGGGAAGGGAGTTAGTGCTGAAGCCATTCTGACATTTCCTTTTGAGACACTATTTTCATTTTGTATTCCCTTAACACATTTATTATTCTAAGAAGGAGGGCAAGGTTAGGTTTTCTTAGTATAGGCCTTTTTATTTTGACCAGACTGACTTCGACATATTTGTTATTGTTTAATGGTCGAGATTCTCCCATTTTAGAATTAAGGCCAGTTAGGAACTCTACCGTTCCAATTGAAAGTGTAAATTAAGGTTTTCAAAACTTGTATTTATTGTGTCTGTGTCTGCTATTGATACCATGCCTTCCTCACACTATACATGCAATATAACCTGTATACTATTTGATCATTTTAGCAAACTTTACCGACATATGGTAAGCTGCAGCAGTAATAACTAATGACACTGCCCCAAAGATTGCAGACCATAATTGATCTGATCCAGGATTCAAGAATTCTTCATGCGCTCTAGCATGTTCCACAGCCAGGCATGAGCATTCAGTTAGAATATGTCTGGTGTCTGACTGTTTCAATGTTATGCGTACAAAGTCTACAAATTCTGGCCAACCTAGGAATACCCTTCCAACCACCTCAGGTAGAATATGTTAAAATGCAAACATATAATACATCGAACCAAAGGGGGATTTCACAATTTAATTTAATATCCACAAGGGAATTCAGAAAAAGAGCCCTGACTAACATATTTCTAATACTGTGGCTTACCAGCAGGTTTGCTAAGAGATGGTATACAATCCCACACAACTGTCTTATCTTTCAAAGTAATCAAGAAGGAAGCAACTTCTGAATGACTAGGGAGAGCCAGCCCTACATCCTTAAGGTGGGTATACACAGTATCCAATAATTCTCTATGGGACATGTTACTGGGTTTAATTTGTCCATGCATCGCCTTCAGGCCCAATAGTGGTGAAGCAGCACCGGCAGGCAATATTTATATTAAGAACAGCTGCACTTTGCCTCTTTCCATAAAGAAAGAGGAGGGGGCAGGCCTAATTGCAACCTCAGTGCTTAGACTGGCGATGCAACCGGTAAGCCTAATAAAGATCAGTGTCTTACCCTCTACTTTCTGGAGCCAGAATACATGAGATGTGGGCAATACCTCCAAGGCATATAATATCCCCGGAATGATACATTTACGGTAGACCTCCAACATCCCATCTATAGAGTAGCCCCCTCGCTTATAAATCACGCACTTACGAACTAAGGTGGGTACACCTCAGCATAAATGGTCAATGAGGGGACATTTTTCACTGAAAGCCTCAAATAATTGTAGGTACTCACAATCTCTAAAAGAGCAACACCCATGTGCCCGGAGTAAAATTTTTGTTTAGATCTATTTTTAACTGGTTGGTAGATGCATACAATTATAAAGCATCCAAAGAGTGCTGGAGGCCGATGGGTGTTTGGTCTAGCAGGACTGTATCGTCGGCGTACAAGACCCAACTAATGCTCTTGCCGCTGAGTTTAGGTGGATAATTTCCTTTTATTTTTTTAAAGGCTGCTTCATTATGAGTCACTAAAGAGACAGATTCTTTCAGAACAAGAAGTGTTAAGACTACCAATATAGTTACAACTACTATGTTTTTTAAAATTTGATTGTGTTTTGATTCAAACAGAACAAGTAAGAACCTTTCACAAGAATTAAATACAATTTAGAAAAAAAATAAGAAGTACACAATAAAAAAAAAGAAATAAGAACTACCAAGAAAGAAAAAAAGAAAATTACATGATACAAATTCATAAATATGATCACATAATACAAAGTCCTATTTGGTCTATTTTGGTTTCAAAGCAACATCGCCAAGTGTTACCATTTTTAACTTTTTCACTATTATAGAGAGAAAAACGTATAATACCAGAATCAAACCCTGTGATTGGCCGCCCATCAAATTACTCCACCAGGCTTCATTGCCTATAAAAATGTCTAGATGTTTCCCGCTATCTTCCTTCAGGGCCATGCAGCCCATCACCAGATGTTTACTGGTTTCTCTCATTTTTTCCATTCCACAAAGCCTACAACTCATGTTCCCCTCCGGTCCTTCCACCTGCTCACTCTTTCCAATGTTGGTAGCTGGTTTAATCGAAAGCGGAGATATAAATCTGCTTTTTCGGACATGGAAAGATGGGTATATATTTGGACACCTGCTCCCTTTTGGTGATGAGCTTAGCATATTCGTATTTCTTACAAAGGATGTATTTGGCCAACTCGTCAATGGTTTATCCCCAATCGTGTTGTAAAAGGGGTTTTTCACCCTTGAAGGATCTATGACAAGCTCTTCTTTAGAGGAGGCTACCACAGTCAGCAACATCTTCATTTGATCCTTTAGTTTAGTGTTTGTTAGACCTGAAGTATGCATTTGATCTTCACCTCATTTTTCATATAATGAGTGAAGTGACAGATTTATCAATTTAGCATATTCCGTCATCGTCCTCCATGTGGCTCTGGTGGCCAAAGAAACAAGCCCAAACCTGTGTCTTACCACTGAGTTTGGTACAGAGTTGGCTAGCCCTAATTTGTTTTTCCAGAGCATATCCTGAGTCGTATTCAAGTTGTCACCCAGATAATTTAGGTTGATGTCTAATCCGTAAAGTATTGTTGGTTCTACTTGCATCAAGTAGAATTGGATCATGGGTTTCAGGGAAAAATAGCACAGCTGTGCATATACCCATTTCATTTTTCTTAATAACAGACTATATTTTGTGTTTATATGCTGTATCCAACTTTGTTTCGTAGTGGTATTTACAACCTCTTAGCCCAAATAAGTCAAGGAGTTAAGTCGCTCAAGTGTATCCTCCCCCACCCACCAGGTCAAAGTTTTTGGGCTTCTATTTGTTGAGAATATTAAAACTCTCGATTTCTGTCCATTTACTTTTAGATTGTTTTCTTCTGGGTATGTTTGAAACAATGTAAGTTTCCGCTTTAGTCCAATTGGGGTAAGGTCAAAAAGGACAATATCGTCTGCAAATGCTGTCCAGTCAAGGGATACTTATCCCAACCTGACTGGATTCGTGAGACCCCCCTCCCATATTTTTCCTATATCAGCGGTTTACAGATTGTACAGGGTAGGGCTCACCATGCAACCCTGCCTCAGCCCAGCAAATTCCATAATTGGGGCTGTCATGGCCCCCTCCCTGTCCAATCTCACTCTCACCGTTGTACCCGTATGCAGCAGTGCCGTCAGCTGAACCAAATTTGCAGGAACGCCTACCACCAAAAGATTAGACCAAAGCCGTCCTCTACTGACTGTATCAAATGCGTTTGACATATCGATCAATGCCATTTAGACGGTACCTACTGTTTTTTTTTGGACTGCTACCATCATATGGGCATTTAGATGAGTAACCATCCCAGGGCGGAAACCAATCTGAAAATCAGACATCAATTTACGTTTTGTGATCTGAGATTTGAATTCTTTTAACAGCAGGTTCTGAAGATTTTACTAGACGAATCCAGGAGTGCCATAGGTCTAGTAATCCGGGAATTTAATTTATCCCCCTTCTTAAAAATGGGGACAATCAGGGGTTGCTGTTGCGCACTGAAGAAATGGCTGCCTGATTCGAGAGCTGCCGCTCTACTAAAACATCCTGAGCCGAGATATGCTGAAAGGGGCCGCCCTCAGAGCTAACAAGCAGATGAGCTGATAGCTCAGACACCCGTGAGCACACAGTAGAAATCCTGGCAAGCTACGGTTAGTCGGCCCCGGGCTGAAGACGTGGAAGCATCTGCCAACGTAGGGCAGAGGCGCGACCCAACCGCGAGGTCTGTGAGAAAACGCGGAGGAGTCAGGGACGCAACAAGACGGAAGGCCGCAGGTGGGCATGGCCTGGGTCTTCAGATCGCACCCAGAGTTGTGAATTCTACGTGGGCAGCTGGGTCTCGTATGGTGAGAAGGCGGCCGGAGTAGGAGAAGCCCTGCAGAACCCCTTGTCGGGCCGGGGCCCACATAAACCCCCTGAAGCTGGCGTACTGATACCCGCTTACTGACTGTGCGGTGCACCGCCTTGCGGGAAGTGGATCCCTGGCGCGGGAGTACCCTGTGACGCCGACGGGTTCTGTAGCCCAGCAACACTGAGAAGGTCGGGGCGCCGACTGAACATACGCTACATACAATCGAGTGAATGGGCTAGAGGCACGGCGGGGGGAGGTGGAGCTGCATTTTGAAACAGAGCGATATTGCGGGCAGTGGGCTCGCTCCGTGGTGTAGCTGTCATATAACCCGGCCAACGGTGCACGCGGCGGGCAGTGGACCACGTGCGCACAGGGAGATCCACTAGACCCATGCGGCTCCCAAACGCTGCTGCCCGACTATCATTGTAGTGGTGAGAGCGGCTAGCGAGCAGGCAGTAAGTGATACGGGCGCGTGGGGAAATGCACATAGAGTGCCTGTGCTGCTGAATCCTGGGCCATACGAGATGTTTGAGGACATAATCTCATGATTCAACTGGGACGCTTGGTCTGTAAACAGGCAAAGGGCCCACAGAAGCTGTCAGCCAACATTGGAAGCTGAGAATACTGGGAAAAGGGGCATAATACTTTTGGTCAGCATATGCTGTGCGTGACTGCAACACAATACATGGAAGGACACAGTCCACTCGAGGCATCCACATGCTGAATGGCTATATCCGAATGATTGCGTAAACATAATACTCCTGACCAGCGAACCCCTCCCAACCCTATATAAGGAGAACCTATAAGAGCTGGTGGGACATTGCGCAGGAGTGCGGCAGCCTGACCATTGGGTGTGATACGACAATTGAAGGCACTGTACCACCATATACTGCCACCTCACAATGGGCGAACCACAAAAATCCGGCAAAGCAGCGAAGGCCTCGGGCAATAAGAAAAAGGGTCCAATGGACACATACACGAGCACTCAGACCCAGACCACCACTGCGGAAGAGCACACTAATCCTAACGAGACGGTAGAGCCCGAAATTGGTGAACACAGGCTGACAACTATAGTGGAAAATGGATACCTTGCAGTCAGCGTCAAATTGGACGATATAGTGGCCACTATTGGCTCGCTGAAAGCCAGAGTGGACAAAGAGAGTGCACGAATCACTGAAACTGAAAATAGAATCAGCACCAATGAAGACACCATTGCAAACCATGGCCGGGACAGCAACCAGCTAAAAGAAAATTGGGGTCATTACGACCCAGGCGGTAAGTACACCAACTTTACCACCATGGTGTAAACTATGTTTACACCATGGTGGATGGCGGATTTACCGCCCCATTCCAAGGTGAGTGGGGCGGTAAATCCCCATTTCCCATTTACCCTTCCCCATTCCCATTTTTGCCCCATAGGGCATAATGGGAGTGGGGAAGGCGCTAATTACGGCACCGTAAATTACGGTGCCGTAATTAGCACCAAGGCGGTTTAGCGCCATGGATTTTAATGCCTGCTAAAAGCAGCCGTTAAAATTGGAATCAGGCGTCAAGGGTTAACGACAGCGTTAACCCTTAACGCCTGAGTTGTAATGAGGCCCAATATGTCCAAACTACAGAATAAATGCGAGGACCTCGAATCGAGGTCCAGAAGGAACAACGTGCGAACAGTGGCCGTGTCAGAAACGTTCAGGAAGGGGCAAATGGAAAGACAAGTTGAAGCACTGCTCAAGTCCCTCTTTGGGCGTGAATCCTTCTCGGAACACTTCCTGGTCGAGAGAGCACATTGTACGCTGGAACCACTACCTAAGCCTGGAGCACCACCACGCACGATTATTGCCCGACTCCTCAATTATAGGGACAGAGATACAATCTTGCGGCTGGCGAGGGAGCATGGTACACTGCACTATGAGGAAAACCGGAAAACCGGATACACATATACCCAGACTTTTCGGCCGGGGTTCAGGCAAGCAGGAGATCCTATGAACCAGTCAAGAAACTCCTGAAGGCATGCCAAATTTCGTATGCTCTGAGGTTCTCAGCCAAAATGAGAATCCAACACGCAGGAAGAGCGCACTTCTTTGAATCCCCGGCCGAAGCATGACTTATATTGAGAACTCTATACCCTTACCTCCCGTAGGGGGCAGACCGGAACAAAACAACAGACCCCGGCCAGCGGACTAAAGACATGTACCGAATGATTACATACAAAGAGCACTGTATCCTTTATATCAGCAACCGTGTTGCATTGTTTTCAAAGGGCGGCCCCACAAACTAGCATGTGAAGCAACATGGCTACCCCTGGAATATTCCACAAGTTTATGTGGGAGCATCATCAAGTTGGGGTGGATGATGAGGGTGGGTCGGAGGGACGAGGGGATGGGGGTTGTTGCCGTTTTGGAACAGACTTATTAAGGCATAAAATGGGAGTTGAGACCCACTGGATGTCGTTGTGTTCCGGTGAGAAGTTGACAGCAGTGAAATGTTTATTGTTTGTGGTCGCTCTGATGCAGGCACTGTCGACATTGTACATATGTCAAAACCCTAAGAGACGAGATATCGTCGAAACACCTGTGTACAAAATGCCGGTGAAGGGTTAAGGATACTATTACTGTCATGGAATGTCCGGGGTTTAAATAACCTGATGAAAGCTAAGAAAATTGGCAACTATATTACCAGGCATGGCCTCCAAATCTTAATGTTACAAGAAACACATACGATGGGGTCTAGCAACATGCAAATACTGCCCAAATGGGGCAAGCAAAGGTTCCACATGGATTACTCCTCCCAGTCCAGGGGAGTCATCACTCTCATACACCCAAGGGTGGGGTTTAAGCTCGAGAGTCAGAAGGTGGCCCGCTTGGGAGATATGTGTTGGTCTGGGGAGAAATCGCAGGCAAGCAAATCATGTTGGTAAACACATATGGACCTAACATCAACAACCCATCCTTCTACATGAATGTGTATCAGTTAATTATTTCAATAGATGTGTCCACTATAATATGGGGAGGAGATTTCAATGTGGCTCTTGATCCCACACTTGATAGGTCCACGAAAATGATAAGCACTGAAAACATGTGAGATCTTGCCCCGCACATTGTCCGATCACTCCCCAGTGTTGTTAGAGATTGCGCTGCGAGGTGCCCCCAGACCCATAAGAAGGTGGAGGATGCCTAATGGAATACTTGGGGACCTAGGTGTGGTGGAGTCATTACACGTTGACATAGCTGAGTTCTTCACTGATAATTTAGGAATGGTCGACATGTATTCCACTGTGTGGGAATCTTTTAAGGCTTGGGTCAGAGGAGTCCTGATATCGAAATCAGTTGCTCTCCTGAAGGATATGCGCCGTGAGCTAGCGGAGGTTGAAAACAAATTAGACGCACTGGAAGAAACGCACTCTCGCACACAAAACAAAGAGATACTTGCTGAAATACATAAACTCCTCAGAGAATTTGACAACTTGGCAACTACAGAAATACGCTATGTAGCAGCCCCCATACGTGCACGGATATATGAGGAAGGAAGCAAGGCGGGGAAATCACTCTCCAACTTGTTAAGGCACGAAAAAACAACCAAATCACATCACTAGCATCCAAACAGCACAAGGGGAGGTGCTTCTGAGAGAGGAGGGGATAAACGGAGAATTTGTCAAATTTTATAAGGAACTATATGCAAACAAAGATAAGAAAACGAACATTGAAATAAAATCCAACCTCGCGGCACTCGATCTACCGAAACTCCCAGTTGAGGAAAAATTTGCAATTGATCAACCTATAACTGCTGAGGAAATTACTGAAGCAATTAAAGCATTGTCATCTGGTAAAGCAACGGGGTCGGACGGGATAGGTGCCAAATTCTATAAGGAGTTCAGCGAGGAACTAGTACCTATACTGTTGAAGATATGGGAAGAAGCCCTTGAGAGAAATATACTACTCCCAACAATGATAGAAGCTATAATAACTGTATTGCCTAAACCTCGACGACCGCCACAGGACACGTCATCCTATAGACCCCTATAGCATATAAATACCGGCGCTAAAATATTTGCAAAAGTACTGGCGAATTGACTTCTACCAGTTGTACCTACTCTGGTCCATCCTGACCAGAGCGGGTTCATCCCCACAAGGTCCACGGCCCTGAATCTTCGTAGGCTCTTTGGTATAATGGCACAAATAGATCCGGAAAGGTGCGCGGTGGCTATATCTCTCAATGCCGACAAGGCCTTTGATTTGGTCTCATGGGTTTATCTCCTAGCTGTACTGGAGGCATTTGGAATAGGGCCCAACTTTATTAGATACGTGAAGCTGCTGTATACTGATCCCGGCGCTCGGGTATTAACAAATCGATCCATCTCTGAATTGTTCCTGTTAGGCAGGGGCACTAGACAAGGTTGCCCATTTTCGCCCATATTATTTGCCCTAACCATAGAGCCGGTGGCAGCGGCGGTGAGACTAAGGCATGAAGATAGGGGGATAAAGATGAAAGGCTCCACCCAACTAATCTCGTTATATGCTGACGATACGCTATTGTATGTCTGGGAACCCGAGAAGAACATTGCACCCATCATGACAGAAATACACGAGGTACACTATAAATAGTGCCAAGTCCGAAATATTCCCGCTTACCCCAGCTACCAAATGCCCGGATACGATATTTGGACTCAAGTGGTCCGAACAACATATTAGATACCTGGGAATCCTTGTTTCCAGGGACAGACACACTCTATATTCAGACAATCATGAAAACGCACAACAATTACTAAACACTAAACTCCAGATGTGGGGACACCTTCCCATCTCCCTATGTGGTAGGGTCACAATTCTTAAACTGATAGTCCTTCCCAAGTTACTATATTTTTTTGTGAACATCCCTATATGGCCGGGCAGGACCTTCTTTGCCAGACTCCGATCTATGGTAGTGACATTTCTTTGGAACGGGAAAACGGCTTGGATAGGGTGGAAAAAGATAACTGGACCATACTGCACCGGGGGTATGGCTGCCCCGGACTTTGAGCTCTACTACTATGTTGCCCAAGCACAATTTGCAAAATATTGGTACGATGCTTCAGAAAGGTCATCCCACACATGGATAGAAGAATATACCACATACCCTACGAGCATACAATCGGTTATTTTTTACTCACGATACAAAGATTCATGTGAATATAATCTAGTAAGCTGTACAGTCCGGGCATGGGAGGCAATATACAAGAGACTGAAAATAGAAACACCCTATAACCTAGAAATATACCTATGGAATTTCCCGGAAATTCCTCCAACGCATGATGGTAACTTACAGGAATCCTGGGACCCCGATAGAGAAATGAAACTGGGAGACATGTTCCCCAAAGGGAAATTTGTAGCCCTGAAGGAACTTGTGAGAGCTCTGGGTGGGGGGCCACTTAAGACACTCCAATAATAGTGTATGAGATCTGCATTCCAAAAGAGATGGCTGCTCTTCCCAGACGAACCTTCCCCACACCCATGTATACAATTAGTTACGTCTAAAGAAGGCCTGGGGATCTCCAAACTATAAATGTCAGTAAAGACTCATACCCCCACGGCGAACCAGGTCAAGGACAAATGGGAAAGGGATCTGCAGATGCCCATCGGAGTGAAGAAATGAGGCAAATACTGCGTGCTCACAAAAAATGTGTCACTCAATTCTGGTCTACGCTTAATTCAATTTAAGATACTAAATAGATTACACTACAATCCAGCTAGAATAGCAAAATTCGCAGCTGAGAGCCCAAAACGAATGTCCCAAATGTAAGGCGCCTCAGGCAAGATCCTTCCACATGTACTGGGAATGCCCGGTGGTGGCGGTGTTCTGGAGCATGGTGGCTGAGATGTTGGAAGAAATCACACAGGTTCCCCCTGATCTCACACCTCAGAAATACTTGTTTGGGGACATTAGCAAGTGCTCCGAAAAAAACAGAAGATTGTTCAACATCTCATGTGCGGTGGCTAAGAAATGCATCTTACACACATGTAAAAGTTCCACGCCACCGAACATGAACCACTTTCCTCATGAACTGACACATGTTAACGAATATGAGGAACAATTTGTCCTGACCCAGCCTGTGACAAGTAGGCCCAAGGACATCTGGGGCCCCTTTAGAATGTACTTGTGTGATATGATCTCTGATGATGACGAGTCTCTGTAATTTGTATTGCATTAACCAACCATGAAATGTATCCTTGTATATTATGTGAGGTCCGATGTGGAAGGGTGCTGTGTAGCTGTTGTGACACTAAAAAAACGAATAAAAAAAATAAATAAATGGGGACAATCAGAGATTGTTTCCATGTGTCTGGGACCTTATGGGTGAGACAAACGAATCCAAGTGATTTGCCCACGGCTGAAAGTACAGCGGGAAAAACGTTTGCATGAGAAAGGTGCGAACTACCAAAAGTTCACACCTTTCTCATGCGAACACAAATCCATCCTCACACACACAACACACCCATAACCCCCCAACTCACACCCTCAGCACACACCCAACATAAACAAACCCCACTTACCTTCATCTTCACGCTGGGTTCCTGCAGCGCCAGTTCCCTTTCACTTCCGTGATCGGGAACTAGCGCTGCAGGGTCCTTTTCTTTTTTTTTTTTCTTTTTTTTTTTAACTGAAGGCTGAGGGGGTGTTCCCCGTAGCCCCCGCTCACTATACCATAAAGTATAGTGAGCAGGGCGATGCGGGAGACACCCCCGCAGCACGAGCTTGTTTTTTTTACAATGCTACCACCAAAGGTTCGAACTTTTGGTGTTCGAACCTTTGGTGGTAGCATTTTTAGAACATTTGGTCGTTGCAACCATTTATATTTGGGAAAATCGTCCTAAACCGAGACAAACATGTTTAAATAAGTCCCGGAGGGAGGTAGCTCAGATCTCCAGATAGCTTTTGATAATTATTGGTGAAATGTTGTCCGGGCCTGGAGCTCTCGAGGGTTTAGCTTTACTGAATGCCCATAGGACATCATCAAGATCCCGGAGGCATACTTTGTCTATTTGCACCCCCTTCCCTCTAGATCGTATACAACTTCATTTCCGGGAAAAGAGTACTTTTCCCGTAGGTATCGTTCCCAGCCCTGTGCCTTAATCTGACAATCCCCTGCTATTGGGATTTTTTTTTTCATGGCGCCCACATCAAGAGCCAGAAGTTGGCCGCATGGTTTCCAATCAGTGACCCAACCATCTCCTGGTTTCTCTTAATTAGCGCTTCGCGTCTCAGTAACTTCAATGACCGTTTGTGATCTGTTTTGATTTTTCTCTTTCCTTCAAGAAAGCCTGTTTGGGTGGTAGCAATTTTGTGGCATGCTCCAATAGCAGATTTCTTGCTGGCTTTTGCCTTCTGGACTCTTATGTCATAACTGTTGGAGTGGAGAGTACTCCCCTATAACCTTTGGCAGAAAGTAATTTCATGCAGATTTGCAGCTTGCTGCTATAGTTACTAACATTTAATGTTTCCCCTGATTGTAACATGGATTCCCGCTCTTTCCCCCATATAGTCATAAATGATCTGCATGCCTTCAGGTTCCACCGAATAGCCACACCCGCCCCCCACCCGGCTACAGCAGTGAAAGCTAAAACAGGCTCAAGATAGTAAGTGCCCCAGGGCATGTGTATAGTAAGATTAATGGGAAAGGGATCACTCCCCAGGTTATCTCCCCTAGTTAAGGAATCGCATATTTTGCCCAAATCTTCAGATAGGAACATGTGGTTGATCCAGAAACCTTTCTCTCCTCTCTTCCAGGTGAAGAATCCCTCTGTGTTTTCTTCGGCCGGGTGTGCAGGGGCGCAGATTCCAGCTTGCCATAAAGGTGTTCCATATTAAACCAGATTGTTCACTTCTGGATCTGGTTTGACCCCTTACGGCAGGTCTTTGTTCCACGTAGGTTCTTACACAGGCTGCATTAAAGTCTCCTGCCACAATTATATTTGAGCCCCATATCTCCCCAGCCATTCTGTGAACAGCACGTCCACGTCAGTATGCTGATTGTGCTTTTTCTTGATTTCCATAGACTTTCACTATCAGCGGGTTTACTTGGGTCTTAGGGATGAAGATATTTATAGCCATCAAGTCATCTGAGGTCACTTCTACCTCGTGGTGTATACATTCTCAACTTATGTCCACTGCTATCGCCAGCCCTCCTCTGGGTCGACCCTTGTCCCCTCAAATTGCCGGTTTACAGTAGGTTGAGAATCCTACCAAGTCAAATATGTCAGCAGCCATGGTTTCCTGTAGTGCTACCACATTTGCCAATCTAAGAGTAGGCATGGTATTCCCTGTTAGTTTATGAAAGCCACACATATTCCAGACGTTTCTCTTATATTCAGACTCTCAAAGTTGCTGCTGATTGGACTTTGCTTTCTTGAACAGTTCAATAGCTCCTTCTAGCCAAGCCCAATCATCCCGGCTGCTATTTACATCCCTTTTTTCTCCTACCATTTCCTGTGATCGTTGTGATGTCGTTTCCCACAGTTGGATAGGATTAAGGAAAATCCCAACATTTTCATGAGATGGTAGTTCCTCAAAGTGGAAGCCCAAAGTCTTAAGAGCCTCTCGGTTATTCCAAACCATTTGGGAAATCAAATTTGAGGCATAATAACAGACCCACCTCTCAGCACCCTTCTTCGGGAAGGCCACTCTTAAGATGTCATCTGAACGTAATGCTCTGAGCTGAGGTATAGCCTGGAAACCGCTGATTATTTGCCCCCTGTTCATATGTGTAATTTCACTTTCGGTTGGTTCTGTTTTCTAGCCCATTTCCGTTCCTTGGAAGATATTTCTGTCTGTTTTGTTTGGGGCTTGAGGCATTTCCAGATCTCAGGCAGTTTTGGTTTCTCCTTCTTCCATATTTGAGACAGGTGGCAATTGACATTCACGATCTTCCTTGGCCCCTTGCTCTAGCTGAGAGTTTTCTTTTAGGGATATCATCTCCATAGAAGGACTGTTCGCCATATTCCCCAGAGGTTATGCCTCCTCCATGTGAGCTTTGCAGTTTCCAAGAAAATGTGTCATTTTTAAGTGCTTTTTCTTGGTTAATCCTTTTGCCTCATTTGCTTTGGTGCCTACCTTGGTTTTCGGCGCTTGTTTGGCAGGCACATTTGTTTTGTGACCCCCCAAAGTAAGGCCATCCACAAACTGTCTTGAGCTTTTTTGCTTATTTGCATTTGGTGCAGGTAGATTTTTTTTTTCTTTTGAGCCTTAGATTTCTTCTTTTGTCTGCTGACTTTCACACATCCTTCTTGTTCAAAATTTTGGTTTGTTGTGTCTATTGACAGGTTTTTTGTGTGTGGGGGGTTTAACAAATATTAACTTCTGGTGCCCTGCAACCCATTTCCTCTCCGGTGTTTTGTGTCGCATTCATGTGAAAGGAGTCAGAGGATAAGATCCCCCCTTCCATTGTAAGCATAGAAGAATTGACTTTCACACAATAACTGTGCCACAGGTATAGTCAAAATAATTGTCCAGTTATTTTAATCCTGTCATTCAATTCCCATAGGAGTGCCCTTTGTGGTAACACGTGTTTCGGCACGTCATGTGCCTTTCTCAAATCTGGGCAATTAGTGTTCCATAATCACACATGACCTTTAAAAAAACAAAACCCAAATATGTGTGCATAACCATATATAATGCATATCACAACTAAATTGAACAAAAGTAAATGAATAGATCCATATCACAGAGATGAGGGAGTGGTGAAAGGGAGGATGATTAGGGTCAGGTGAAAAGCCACACCAAAAAAAGGGGAAATTAAAAAACATATGGTTAGAATACTTGTTAAGTGGCTTTTTCATTTCAGAATACATCTCCATCCTTGTTAGTAATCTGTTTACCATTCAATCCATTTTTAGATATAACTTTTAAGCCGTTCCCATGTTTCTGTTTGTAATTCGCTCCCATATTAATCAATTGTTTTATTAATATCATATGCAAGCCTTAATAATAATTCTTTTGTGAGTTGGCGTGAGTAGATAATATTTTCTTACCATAAGATTCTCAGTTCTTGTTACTCGAGTTTTTAGATAGCAAAAGGTTCCTGGGTTCAATCCCACCTGTAATACATCATTAAGTCTTATTCAAAAATTCCCATAATGTCATGAGTTCAACATCTCCATCAGACCCTTACATTGTAGTGGCCGTCTAATTCATGCATTCTCAAGAGTGATGCAAACCGTCATCACTTGTGTTCTAAGAAAGCTTTATAACGAGTTTGCGTCAGTGTAAAAGTTCAATCAAGTCAAATTTCAAAAATGTTGTTTACCACGCGTCAGTTTCCTGAGCGCGTGTACATTAGTGTCTCTCATTTGTCACAGTGTAATGGGATTCCTCAATTTGTATAGTCTCTTATATACGATTGTCTGAAAATTAGTTCAGTGAGCATACATTCTTACTAAACGCCCAATTTACACGTTATGACTTTCAATTTAACCTGGTGTTTCAAATAGCACATCTCGAATTTGCCATATTATCACGCTATGTTTCTTGTCTCAATTCCGTTTTGCATGAGTACTGGTAAGCTGGTTCTCCCGATTTTACCTCGTTAGGGCTTACCTGAAAAGAGAACATGTGTCTGGCGAACTGTGAAGCTTGTGGAAGCTTGTGGAACTTACTGCACGTTACTCTGCCCTGTACAGCACTGCGAGCCTCAGCTCTTGCTGTTCTTCTTTTGCCAATTGCCATATGCCGCTTCCTGGAGGAGGCGGAGCTCTCTGGCAACACGTGACGGATCACGTGATTGTGCCGGACATTTTAAACTGACGTGAGCTGCCCGAGCGGGGTGTCTGGCGAACTGTGAAGCTTGTGGAAGTTCGCTTCACTTACTGCACGTTACTCTGCCCTGCACAGCACTGCGAGCCTCAGCTCTTGCTGTTCTTCTTTTGCCAACTGCCATACGCCGCTTCCTGGAGGAGGCGGAGCTCTCTGGCAACACGCGACGGATCACGTGATTGTGCCGGACATTTTAAACTGACGTGAGCCGCCCGAGCGGGGTGTCTGGCGAACTGTGAAGCTTGTGGAAGTTCGCTTCACTTACTGCACGTTACTCTGCCCTGCACAGCACTGCGAGCCTCTTTTGCCAATTGCCATATGCCGCTTCTTGGAGGAGGCGGAGCTCTCTGGCAACACGTGACGGATCACGTCATTGTGCCGGACATTTTAAACTGACGTGAGCTGCCTGAGCGGGGTGTCTGGCGAACTGTGAAGCTTGTGGAAGTTCGCTTCCCTTACTGCACGTTACTCTGCCCTGCACAGCACTGCGAGCTTCAGCTCTTGCTGTTCTTCTTTTGCCAATTGCCATACGCCGCTTCCTGGAGGAGGCGGAGCTCTCTGGCAACACGTGCCGGATCACGTGATTGTGCCGGACATTTTAAACTGACGTGAGCCGCCCGAGCGGGGTGTCTGGCGAACTGTGAAGCTTGTGGAAGTTCGCTTCACTTACTGCACGTTACTCTGCCCTGAACAGCACTGCGAGCCTCAGCTCTTGCTGTTCTTCTTTTGCCAATTGCCATACGCCGCTTCCTGGAGGAGGCGGAGCTCTCTGGCAACACGTGACGGATCACGTGATTGTGCCGGACATTTTAAACTGACGTGAGCCACCCTTGCGGCGCTAAGCCCGGCGGGGACAAGCCCACTGGCTGTTGTGCGGCTGTTTGGCGGATGGTGGCATTTAAGAATTTTTGTCCAAGGTACTGTTTAATACCATTGTTTCCATTTATTCTAGGTTCCTAAACCCATTATTGTGGCGTTTCTTGAAATTTTACTAGATGTTAAGGTTATCAACATATTAGGTTGTTGTTCTGTATTTTAAACGCAGCGTAGGGTTTTAATAACTTTAAAAAAAAAAAAATTGTACATCATTCCATGTTCACCCTAAAAACAGGCATCATGCCATTGGAGACAACTAGAGAACCTATGGTCACTTCATTACCTTTAATGCCTAATATACCGGATCTAGCTCCGCTCCCTCAAACTCGCATTAATCAAAACATTCCTAAATTACAGGAAAAGACCAAAAGTCGAACTCGTATTTAAAAAAAAACATTATTTTAACTCCAATCAACAAAACTCCAAATGACATCCGTAATTTTTATGTGAAAAAGTCATATGGTCCAATAACGTCCAATTCGACTGATCTGGCATCTCCCGTAACGGTCTCTCCAGAGTCACCACTACCTAATGGTGGTTTAAGTGATTTGATTCCAATACAAAATTCCACTTCTAATAATGAGGCTTCTGCTCCTTCTTTGAGTTCTACTATTTCAGATCAAACTTTATTAACTGTACCTCATTCGCCCATTAAACCTATTAAACCTATGCAAATCTTTGCCACCGTTTTAGAAGAGTCATCTCTTGACTCTGAAGTGATGACAAATGAAAGCCAAAAAACAGCACAAGTTTCATCGTCTGGGAATGTATCATTGGCTTCAGTAATTATTGAAGACGTGGGACAAGACACTCAGAATAAGTCTCTCTCATCCCCCTCTCAAAATCCCCATGAATGCAGGGACTTTGAAAGCTCAAGAGTCTCAATTATGACTGACTCTGCACAACCATGTTCCATGGATTCAACAAGACAAGATGAGGAGATCTCTTTTTTGCAACCCACCCCTCGTCGCTGTCAAACTTCTGATAAGAAACGACAATCATCTGTTTCTTCGGCCAATCCTGCCCTATTAGAAGTCACCTTGGGGGCTATTAACACTACTATGTCTACTTTATTTAAACTCTTTAACTCTTTGGATCAGAAGTTAGCTGTCCAAACCGATAAGATAAATCACATAAGTGACTGGATGAGAGACACCTCGCTTAAATGTTCTAAAAGCCTTTCTTTAGTAAATCTGGAGCAAAGAATAGTCCACCTTGAATCCTATTGGTCAGCCCTTCAAGGTTCAAACGTACACTCAGGAACATCTATTATACAGCGTCTCTCACACTTAGAGAGTTTGATCCAAGATCCTCTGACTATTACTTCAGCATTACCAATATTTTCTAAAATGATCCGACCAATTGAATGTGTTGAGGAAGCTGATACGGTAAAACATAACGAATCCTGGATTAGTGTTGATTCTCCTGTGAGAAGTGCTGGTCAATCTATATCCTGCAAATCTCGTGGGGGCGTCAACCAAAATGCACAAAAAATAGGAGGATCTTTGTTAAACAATAGAAAAATAAAATTGATGTCAACTAAAGTTACACAAAGAAATAAAAAAGCTCTGACGGATTTAAAAAAATTACCTCAAATACATCCCTCTTCAGATGTCACGAAAACTTACACTCTCAGTGCTGTTGGTCCGTCAGATATATGTGATGAGATAACTAATACCGACTCGGTCGTTACGGCCAGCAATCCTTGTGTGGACGAAGTTTTGCAAGCCATCTTTCCACCTCCTCAACTTGTCCCTCCTCAAGATATCCCAAAAGAGGTTCTCATTTCATCCCCTAATTATGATCCCTTGAATGAGTTGGTACTTCTCTTAACATCCAAGCCTGATAATATACAAACAAAACAATTTTGTCCGGTTGTGCAAACGACATTATCTGCTCAATATGGTGTCATCTCTACAGGTGCGGGCAAGTTACCTCCTCCTCTCGCTCCTATGGTGAGAGTTGAAGATCGTTTAAGTGCATTAAGAACTGCGGTGGACTCTTATTTACTCAATAGAATATCAGAGGAGTTACCTGAAGTTCCACATGCCTTGATCATTCCCCTTATATACATAATCTCAATACCAATTCGCAAAATGAAGTCCTATCCCTCAAAAGCAGACCAGACAATTGTACAAAAACCATTCCACCTTTTTGTAATAGTCATCGCCCTCAAGATCCGCCTAAAGAAAAAAATAGGAGAAACACTGATTTACGTAATGGTGGTAGTAAGCACTATATAAATGACGATAGTGTTGCATTTTCAAAGAAACTTAAACAGTTTCATACTTTAATTCTGAAATGTCACGATGGGTCCTTCCCAAAGTACTATTTATGTCGTGCTAGTGTCTTCAATATATTTGGAGATATAGAGGGATTGGAAGCCATTTCTTCATCAGATGTGGATCAAGTTGAGTTTCTCTGTGATAAGAATCTTTCCATCGTTAGACTCTGGATAAAGTCTGGTATTGTTCGTAATACATTATGGAACGCCAGAATGGATTTGTTTAATCTTGGCTTTTTGTTAGCTCAAGACCCAGCACGACAGCAATCTGAGGAGATTGATGGTAATATATCTATTGTTGGCACTACTTCTGAACCTTCATGTGCCTGCAATTTTTGTACTAATCAATCACCATTAGACCCCAGTGTTGTATCTAATACCCGTTCATAACCACGAGCAACTATCCCCACCAATGAACTTTCACTTGCTAGTTGGAACACTAGAGGTTACTCTCATCTGCAGTGGAGTTTAGACAACGGGTTGAATAGTTATGACATAGTAGCTTTACAAGAAACGTGGTTAATAAATCCCCCTATATGGGATGATCATGAGATTAGTTTACTGCCAGCAGTCCATGGTGTTAAAGGTAGACCCACAGCTGGTCTGTTAGTAGCAGTGAAAGCGAGTAGGGGTCTGAAAATCTCCCCCTGGCAAGCACCAAACAAATTCATGCAACTGCTTAAGATCTCCTTTAACTCACAGACATATGCACTTATTAATCTTTATAGAAATCCAGTGGGCATTACTGATAACAGCTTTTATGATGCTCTTTCCCTTATCTTCGAACGCATCTCTGCCCAAAATAATGTCTCTGGAATATTGTTAATGGGTGATTTGAACCTTTCTTGCTTTCATTCGAACAAAAGGAACAAGAATAGTGAGGGTGCAAGATGGACCTCTTTTATGGAAGATCATGGTTTAAAGATGGTAAATGGTGCGATCATAGGTGACATTCCCCCTATGAACACCTGGGAAAGAGGCACCTCAAAATCTACCATTGATTATATTTTCTTATCTAATACCATCTTCATGAATACCAGCAAATTTGTTATAATTAAACAGACATCTAGTGATCACCACCTTTTAGCCTTATTTTGGGCGGTTGAAATTGGCGATCACTTGAAAATTGCACTTTACTATAAACAGACTGTATCTGTCAATAATGGCAGAAACCGTTTCAAATGGTCTGTCAATAAATTACTAGCTCTGAATGATGCTATTCTAAACAATCAAAGTTTACATAAGGCTGGTTCCTATATAGATGTCTTAAGCACCTTCGCGAATCTTTATCCTGTTTACAGTAAACCAGTTAAAAGACATGTTCATGGGTTTGATCTAGCTCTCTGTGAAAGAAAGAAAGCTTACAGAAGAGAGATCAGAAACTATCCGAAATTGCCCATGATTGATCGAATTAAAGCAGTTAAAGTTGCCTCCTCGAGATATCGAAATTGGGTTCGAGCGAGGAGAGCTACCATGTACCAAATAGATGGCGAATACTTCTTGTCAGCTTGCCGTAGTAAAAATTCTGCCCTGGTCTGGGAGCTGTGGAATAAATGTAACACCTCATCCCAAGGTCATGCGCAGCTCAATAGCGTACCTGAATCGGTGTGGCTTACATATTTTTCGACCCTATACGACGATCCCATGATGAACTACTAGAATTACAATAGCAACTCTGTAAATAGTTGGACTTTGCATTATACAAGATTTACTATTCAAGCCTTTGTTAAAGCTTCTTCATCGTCTAGAGCGGCGGGCTTGGATGGGCTTACCAATGTAATGCTCAAACAAAACATAATAGAATGGGCACTAATCTTGAACAACACTTTTCACCACATATTACAAACTAAAAATATTCTGCAATCATGGCGTTCTTCTGTGATCATTCCGATCTATAAAAAAGGTGATCGAATGAATCCCAAAAATTATCGTCCAATAACGTTACTAGACGTGCCAGGCAAAATATTCTCCAGGCTGGTGCTAAGAGATTTTAATGCTTGGTCAAATAAAGTAAATCAACGAGACCCAGCACAAACTGGATTCGTGGCAGGTTTAGGTACTGGCGTCAATCTAATTGCTTTAAATGCCATAAAACAACAAGCAATTCATAAGAAACAAGCCAGATACTTTGCGTTCATGGATCTTCACTCCGCCTTTGATTCAGTCTCAAGGCCAAAACTTATAGACAAGTTAATCAAAGCGGACTGCCCATCAACTCTTATTGACATCATTTTTGCCCTCCATTCACAAACCAAGGTCTATGTAAGACTAAACTCTGAGGGTCTTCTATCAACCCCAATTCCAACGCTTAGAGAGCTGAAACAGGGGTGCATTTTAGCATCTGCCTTGTTCAATTTTTTCATTAATGATGTACGTTGCATTTTTAGCAAAGTAATCGCTGATGCTCCTAAATTGAATGAAGTAAAAATTTGTGCCTTATGGTATGCGGACGATCTTGTTTTAGTATCAAAATCTCCCAGTGGTTTACGTAATCTCTTGTCAGCATTATGTTCTTACTTCAAAGAAAATTAATTGGTAGTAAACACGGGTAAAACACAAATTGTCTCGTATGGTCCTAAAGGTTTACGCAAACACTTGTTAAATTGGCAGATTGAGGGGACACCCCTAAAGATGGTACCAAATTAGGTTTAGTTGGGCCTTATCTTTGAGGGTTGTCCAACGTTAGACTCACATCTAAATAAAATTAAGCAGAAGTTAACCACGGCAATCTGTCAGACACGAGTAATTGTTTCCAAATATGGCAAATTCTCCATCAAAGCTGCCATCACTTATTGGGACCAGAATGTTGTAGCAACCATTCTTTATGGTTTGGAAACACTAATTGTCCCCCCAGGGTTTCTCAATTCACTAGAAGCCAAGTTTTGGCGTGCAATCTTAAATCTACCACAATGTATTCCTGGTGTGTTAATACGATATGAATTGGGACTAATTTCGTTAACTGCATTATATAACTGGCGCCTATGTGCCTTATTTCACAAATGCTTATTATCCACACATGATAATTCTACATTATCAACCATCTCAAGTTACTTGCTTAACTCTGCAGAAGTATTTCCGAAATATTGGTCTACGAAAATATTAACAATCATGGTGCATGCGGACATATCACTTGATCTTCTTACGGTTCATCCGGAGCAAGCAAAGAAGAAGGTGTATATGATGGACTGGATTGATACCAGAACTCGGTGTCTAACTTATAAAGACTTTGATTCTACAATCTTTGGTCCCAAGCGTTTTAAAAACATTGCCTCTTATCTATGCTTAGCACCATCTGCTGCCTTAAGAACTGCCATTCTTCGCTTGAGGCTTAACATTTGGCCCACCCGTGAGGTTAAAATAAGAAGAAAACAAATCTCTTCTGACCTCAACTGGTGTAGGTTTTGTAAAAATGTACTGATTGTAGAAACTCTTCAACACCTAACATTGGACTGTCCAGCACTTAGCACTTTAAGAAGATTGCACTTTGTTAATCACTTTGCATATTTTGCACAACTTGATCCGAGAAATAGATGGGTCGCCTTGGCAGCCACTGAATGTATGAGTATAAGAATTGCAACAATTAATTTTTTACAGGCCTTGAACTTGGAATGATGGTTTTACAGTATTCTGTGAATTTACATGGTTTTTTCTTATGTGGATTTTATGTTTATGAACTTTTCTATTCTGTATAAATTGAAAAAGTTGATGTAATTTCAACTATATTCAATAAATAAAAAAATTAAAAAAAGAAAAGAGAACATTGGCATGTGCCGTATCTAGATAGAATTGTGAGTGTTAGCATCTGCCACACTTAGATGGAACTGAAATGTTAGCATGTGTCACACTTAGAATTGAGAATATTAGCCTGCGCCGTATCAGTGTTAGCATCTGCCACCTAGAATTGAGAACATTAGCCTTCACCGTTTTTTGGTCAGATAGTGAAATCACAAATGTTAGCATGTGCCACATTTAGACGGAACTATGTAGGTCAGCATGTTAAAAGTCATATAACCCACTAACCAATATAAGCTCAAACTCTCTGCATACTTATATCACTGAAGAACTCACACAACCATCTCTCGCACAACAAGCCGCACGCACTTCACAACACTGCAACAACACATAAGCCGCACCAACAGCACACGCGGACTGACACCGATCCAATCCTTGCACCAGAGCTCAGCACCTGGTGTCCACCGAGTTGAAGCTGCCAACAGTATACCATCCATCTCTCTATCCTACTCCCTCTTCACCTTACTAACTCATCCCACCTTCCCTTTTGCAGATCCACCGGAGCGCCCGGGGACCGATTCCGTTGGTGACGGTGCGCTATATAAATACCGATAACATAACATAACATGTATCGCCCCTCAGCGTCGGCTCTCCTCCGAACAGAATGGTAGAATGGAGACGCCGGCTTCCGAAGCTCTTGTATACCTTGGTTGCCATGGTTGCTAAGTGTCCCTCTTTCATTTCAATTACTCAGCATTTGTCGCCGCCATCTAATGGGAAAGGCTTGCATCATTCTGATCTGGATCTGTGGGTTAGTTCCAAAACTCTTTCTCAGCTATTAGGTATTCTAATGTACGTCTCTCTCGGGAACTAAACCAATGACCTGAATTTGCAGCACTCATTATAAATATATATTACTGAAACGTAGACTCTTAGTTACTTATTCATTTGTTACACAGATAGCGTAAATCTAATTGCTATAATCACAATGCGCGTTTCCACCGCACTAAAAAACGAATTGGAGTCCAATGAGCATAACCTGCCATTTAATTCCTCACTGTCACCTTAACTTTGATTGGAAATTAGTGCTCTCATGATTCGATTTGTTACTTAGGTGCCGTGGCCCTCCCTTGCTATCTCTCAGATTGCATGATAACCGCACGGTGTCTCCAATAGGAATATGTAGGTCTTGTCTGACCATGTTTGTTTTTCGATAAACCCTAAAAATGTAATTATTACGGATCACATGAATACCACCCTATTTGTGTATTAATGTTGTTGGTGCCACTGTCCCCTTCTAGACATTAATTTTGTGTTAGAACTACTTCGGACATCCTAAACTTAAATATTTCAAATTGTATTAAGACCACCATGTTTATGTAGTATTGTTACTGGTGCCACTGTCCCCTTCAGCAGATTAATGTTGAGGTAAAAATCTCATATCCTCTTTATGTGGATACCACTAATACGGTGTCCAGTCATATTTTCGAATACAATATTTTCGAAAGTCAAAATGTCGAAAATATTTATTCGAAAATAAAAATGTCGAATTACAAAAATGTCAAATTTTTTTCGATTTTTTTTTCTTCGAATTAATGTTTAAATAAATAATTAATTAATAATAGTTTATTAAACATAATTTTTTTAAATAATTAAAGGTATATCCATGGTGGGTGGGGGGGATGGGGAGGAGGGGGGGGTTGGGCTAGGGGTTTGGGATGGGGTTTTTTAATAATTAATTATTTAATGAATGTTTTATTAAATATTTTTTTTAAAAAATTAAAGGTATATCCATGGGTGGTGTTGGGGGGGATGGGGAGGAGGGGGGGGTTGGTGTAGGGGTTTGGGATGGGGGGGTTGGGTGGGAGGACCCCCCCATAAAAAATGTTAGTATTTGTGACATTTTACATAGTTATTTTAACATTGGTTTTTCGATTTTTTTTCGACATTTTATTTTCGAATTAATGACTTTTTCTATTATATGTATGTGTTTTCGACATTTTTGAATTCGAAATTATGTTTTCGAAATTATGACTATAAACCCACTAATACTCCTGAGAGTGGAGCATTTGGAGAAGAAACCCCTTTTTTTAAATGATATTTTATATTTCTTTCCCTTCCATGCGGTTCGTCTCATAATCTGTTACTCATGAAATTCTTCTACATTCTGCAATAATCATAGGTAAGTTAAGTATCAAGACATTGCATAATAAAATTAAGTGAAAGTATATCCTATTAGGTTAAAAAAACGGGTGTATCTCTTGCTTACCTGTGGTAAGCCACGTATCCTATTGATTATGAATGTCCTGTACCTTCCATGTTCTTACTGGGTATGCAACATTTTCAAGGCCTCACATAAAATCAGCTTTACTGTATTCATTACTGCACAACATTAAACATTTCCTATAAAAGACAGGCGTTGCAACCCTTGTGCATAGCCCTTTGGAATGACTGGCTGCGCCTCCCGGCACAGGGAAGCTCTCAGCAAGTGTTGAGCAGGCATCCAATCACAGCGCTCAGCACCAGAGACCTGTTCCAGGGCTCTCTGGATGCTGAGTGGGTCAGGAGAAGATGCAGCGGCCATTTTGGAGAGGCCTCGATGGTCGTGTAGTGGCAGGGACATCAATAGTGGTGGAAAGTGCACTGGAGGGGCATCGAAGTGTGCTTGCTCTCCAGAGCTGGTCTCTCCCTGATCGGCCAGACAGGCCAAGACAGGCATTGCGGACCTTGTGCATGGCCCTTTGAAATGACCCAGCTTCGCCTCAGTACAGGGAAGCTTGCAGCAAGTGTTGAGCAGGCAGCCAATCACAGCGCTCAGCACCAGAGGCCTGTTCCAGGGCTCTCTGGATGCTGAGTGGGTCAGGAGAAGATGCAGCGGCCATTTTGGAGTGGCCTCGATGGCCGTGTAGTGGTAGGGACATCAATGGTTCTGGAAGGGGCACTGGACGGGCATCAAGGTGTACCTGCTCTCCAGAGCTGGTCCCTCCCTCACTGGCTGGAGAGGCCAAGACAGGCATCACAGCCCTTGTGCATGGCCCTTTGGAATGGCCCGGCTGCAACTGCTGGCACAGGGAAGCTCGCAGCAAGTGTTGAGCAAGCAGCAAATCACATGCTCAGCACCGGAGGCCTGCTCCAGGGCTCTCTGGGTGCTAAGTGGGTCAGGAGAAGATGCATTGGCCATTTTGGAGTGGCCTTGATGGTCGTGTAGTGGCAGGGACATCAATGGTGGTGGAAGGGGCACTGGAGGGGCATCAAGGTGTGCTTGCTCTCCAGAGCTGGTCTCTCCCACACCCGCCGGACAGGCCAAGACAGGCATTGCGGCCCTTGTGTGTGGCCCTTTGAAATGGCCCGGCACAGGGAAGCTTGCAGCAAGTGTTGAGCAGGCAGTTAATCACAGCGCTCAGCATTAGTGGCTGGTTCCAGGGCTCTTTGGGTGCTGAGTGGGTAAGAAGAAGATGCAGCAGTATTTCTGAGTGGCCTCACTGGTTGTGTAGTGGCAGGGACATCTAAGATGGTGGAAGGGGCACTGGAGGGGCATCAAGGTGTGCTTGTTCTTCAGAGCTGGTCTCTCCCTCACCGGCACGACAGGCCAAGACTGGCGTCGCAGCCCTTTGCATGGCCCTTTGGAATGGCCCGGCTGCACCTCCCGGCACAGGCAAGCTCATGGCAAATATTGAGCACGCAGCCAATCACAGCGCTCAGCACTGGATGCCTATTCCAGATTAGTTAATGTAATGGTACTACCCAGTGGCTACCTACTTGGTTGAATGGCCTCCCCCATCTGAGAGCAGTCCTGGGGCTGGGCCGAAGGTTGCTGAGACCAACGTCCCCGGGTGGTAACCCGACTTGTTGTGTAGGGATGGTGGGAGGGTGGCATGAGGGCTGTTTACTCAGGTTGGGGTTGGGCATTGGGGCGCGGTAGAGCCAGTGGAATGGCTGGTTGTCTGTTGGCAGCGGGGGTGGGGGAGATTGGGGGGCTGTTGGTGGTTTAAGGGAGTTTATGCAAAAGGGTTCACATTGCGATCAGCCGAGTGCAGTACGTAAGAGTTTATTTTTGAAGCATGACATGTTCTGGGAGGCCATGGGTTTCTGGATAGCATGGCGACTTGGCCGGTAATGCAAGATTCCTGCATGCTCCTCAGTTTGAATGTGCAGTGCTTTAATAACCAGGCTAAAATGCACAGGGTGGTGGCCTATGGGGAACGTCACAATGAAGTCGGAGTCGGACCCTGTAGGTCGGTATGTGATTGTTTCTAGGACGCTTGCGCAGCGTTTGGTTACTTTTATAAATGTGTATGCCCAAATGTGGATGACCCTGGGTTTTATGACGCCTTTTGGAACAAGTGTTTGGAGTATTCACATATTCAGTTGATTGTGGCAGGTGACTTTAATATGATATCACATGCAGAGATCGATAGGTAAACACAGGGTGGCCGGTCTTTCACTGCGGCAGCGAAAACGATTCATGACGGTTTGGCAGACTGTGAGTTATTGGATTTCTGGAGAACCCTACAACCCAGAGAAAGGGGTTACTTCTATTCTTTGGTCCATGATATGAGAGCGGGTGTAGACTGCATAATGGTGGGACAAGATCTAGTCCACAACACGTCGGTGCTTTATAGGAAAATTGGCCCGAATGTAGCAAAATGCCTATATCAATTGTGGCAGGAAGCGTAGAAGATGGGGTCTCAACCCCCCACGATGCGCAAAGGTGTTATATCCCTGCTATTGAAACCTGGCAAAGACTAGACGGAATGTACCAATATCCTTAATTAATTTGGACACTAAGATATTATCAAAAAAATGTTTGCGGGCAGGTTGCTTCCATTACTTCCTTCCTTCCTTCCCTCATACATAGGGGCCAGTCTGGCTTCATTCCAAGGCACTCAATGGAGCTTTATTTGCATAGGCTGTTTGCTGTGTTGGCTCAGATTGACCTCTTGGTGCAGGCGATTGGAAAGTTTTTAGATATGGAAAATGCGTTTGACTTGGTTGCTTGGGATTACCTATTTCCTGTTTTGTCTAAAGTGGGGCTCCTGCCGTATTATTTGCAGTGTGTGAAAACTGCTGTATTCTGGGGAAATGGTACAGATTTCGGAATGCGTTAGGTGCCTTTTGTGTTGGGGCAAGGGACGCGACAAGTGTGCCCGTGTCTCCCCATCCTGTTTGGGCTTGCTATGGGACCACTTGCGGTTTATTTGAGAATGCTACATGGGCATCAGGGACTGGCATTAGGTGGGATCAGGGAACTCATCTCCCTGTATGCGGATGATGTTTTCCTATATACTAGGGATCCTGGATGAGATTAACAGCCAATTCCACGAGAGGTTGAGGCGTTCGGTGAAGTATCCGGTTTGAGGGTGAACTGGACTAAATCTATGTTGATCCCCTTGAATGAGGCCACTCGGAAGTCTCCTGGGGGGGGGGGGTTCCGGTGGGAACAGGGAAGTGCCAAATATTTGGGGAACACGGTCAGTAGAAGTCAGCAGCAATAACTGAAGGATAATTATGGGGCTTATCTGGAGGTGTTGCGGGGTAAGGTTGAGTGGTGGGCTTCACTTTCAATTTTTCTTAAGGGTGGAGTCGCTGTGATTAAGATGGCAATTCTTCCTAAACTGTCGTACCTGTTAATGACCCGGTATGGCCAGGCACTCAGTCATTGCTCATTCGATTGGTCTGTGGTCCCAAATCCCCTTGAATCCGATGGGAGGCTCTTACTAGTTTGTGGGGGCAGGCGGGCTGAATGTGTTGGATATGGAATTGTATTATTTTACGGCAGAGGTCTTGTTTGCCTCTTATTGGATTGTGGGCTCACAGGGCGATAAGTGCCGTTTGATCATTCATGTGGCATGCATGGCCCATACATGGAGGCGGCTATGCTTGACTCTTAAGGTGGAGACTCCATACACCCCAGATCTGTTGGTCTGAGATACTCAGTGTATCGTCCCGGGATGTGATGGTAGGCTCAAGAGGGAATGGGTGAGGCTTGGGATCTCCCATATGTTGGATCTTTATGTGAAGTTTGGTTTGTGTCATGGCAGCAAGTAGGAGCAAGTGGAGGCCATGCTTGGGGGTGCTCCCTGGTCGAGCAAAGTGGGATGGAGATATTGGGGAGGACATAGAGGAAAGGTAGACATGGGACATGTGCATGTATACCAAGAGGGTGGTGCTGTGTTCTAGATTCAAACTTATTTAATTTAAAACTTTGATCAAGCCTATTTATACCCGACGAGTCAGATGGTAGTTACCCCATGTGCAAAGTGGAAACACTGGGTTTATTTATGTGCTATGGGGCTGCCCTTCTCTGGCATCTTTCTGGTGGCAAGTGACTGAAATAACAAGGCATATGGTGGGCTGTGATGTCTATCTGTTTGTTTGGGTGGCTCCCCAGGATTCTCAATGGGCGTAGGAAGCTTTTGTCCATGTGCATGATCCTGGCTAAACAGTGCATTCTATTACTTTGGTCTAGCCACACCACTCCATCCATGGATAAGTAGCTGCCAGGTATGGCGTGGTGCTGTGATGTTGAATATGACTATGGGTCTCATTACAAGTATGCTTTTAAGAAATGTGATTTTCCAGCATGCTGGTGCCACCGTATCTGTCAACCCTTGATGCCGCAAACTCAGTCTGATTCCGTGTTGGCATGCACACACATTCCAGCCTTCCGGAAATGGTGCCACCGACATGCCGGAAATACCAACAAATCCCTCCTAAAACAACAACACAACACCATTGTCCCCGGTGCCGGGGACTCCGAATCCGGGAACACCGTCCTGAGCCACTGGCATTGGTAACAACGGTCAGAGAGACCTATGCCCTGCGCAGCTTATCAAGGATGCTGCCCGAGACCTATCTCCACTCATTACCAAACTCATTAATGCTTCCTTCTCTACTGGCATCATTCCAACTAACCTTAAACAATCGTGGGTACTCCCACTCTTAAAAAACCCCACCCTCGACCCATCCACACCAACCAACTATAGACCCATTAATACTGTGCCTTTCCTTCTAAAAATCTAGGATAAGGTAGCGTATTCTCAAATAAAAAAAAAACACTTGGAACAACAACACTTGTCAGGAGCCAGACAATCAGGTTTCCGTCCCCAGCACGGCACGAAAACTGCCCTCATCTATCTTAAGACCCAAATCGATGAGCTCAAAGATGGTGGTAAATCAGCACTACTCCTCCTCCTAGATCTCTCAGCTGCTTTCGATCTAGTCGACCACACTATTCTCTGCAACCATCTAAACACAGCAGCAACCTTCTCTGATGACGCTGTTACCTGGATTAGATCCTTCTTAAATGGCAGGACAATGAGGGTCTTCTCGCCGCTAGCAGCTGCAGACCCCATACCCATCACCCGCGGTGTGCCCAAAAGGTCATGCGTCTCGCCCACACTCTACAATATTTTCACTAAGCCCCTTTTCGATGATCTGGATCATCTCGGTATCACCTACACTAACTATGCAGATGATACCCAGATCCTCCTCCCGCTTTCAGGGGATTATGAAAAGGATTTGGCCTTGGTGAACAGAGTGTATATCATCATCCAGGCATGGATGGTCACACATGGTCTATGCCTGAATGATGATAAAACTAAACTCATCATCCTGGGCACCCCGTCCAACTTAAAAAAAACTAGGTTCCAACTACTCCTCATTCATAATCGATGGCAACATTATAAAACTAGAACGTGAGGTAAAAACACTTGGCTTTTACCTCAACTCAAACCTTTCATTCACTAAACAGGTCAACTCCCTAGCATCTTCCACAGCCTACACGTGCAAAATGATACGCACTGGAAAGCCATTCCTCTCTGATAGCAGCTGCATTACTCTGGCCAGAGCCCTCATCCTGTTGTGCCTGGACTACTGTAATGCCCTTTACCTAGGATCGTCTAAAGCCACCATCAAAAGAATCCAAACTTTTCAAAATAATGCTCTTAGAGCGGCTTTAGGCATATCCAGAAGAGACCACATTTCATGGATCTGTCGACAGAACAATTGGCTCCCAACCTACGACAAAGTCCTCCTAAAAACTCTGTCGCTTACCCACAAATCTCTCAACAATGCCGCACCTATTTACCTGGCGGAGAGATTCCACAAACAGACTTCCATGAGACCAGTAAGACTTGCCAACAGAGATCGACTCTCCGTACCAAGTTTCAAACGCTCCTCAATTGGAGGTAACAGCTTCCTGGTGAAAGCGGCCAAACTATGGAATTCTCTGCCTCCCAGTCTAAGAACAGAACAATCCTACCACAAGTTTAGATCTAACACCATCATATGGCTGAAATCCAACAACCAGTATTAATAACCACCACTTAGGACACAGTTAGAACTGATCGGCCACCGCCATGGTACTCCCCATATGACTTGATATCTTCACTTCTACGACAGTATCTTTGTAATTATCCTCCTCACCAGATTTTATTTTGTATGTAATTCCCTCTGGGAACTGCCTGCACATTCTCCTGCTGCATACTATGCCTGTAAATAAGCCCATTCTGTATATACACCCTTGTAACTTCTACCTGTATGTAATCTGTATACATTTCTGTGTAACTAAGCTTTGCATATATTTGTAACTGTTGCACCCTGTTACCCCAGGGTATGGTGCGCATTATAAATAATAAAACAAACAAACAAACAGACAAACAAATGCCATGACCATAAATACAGTGTTCGCCAGAACAGGAATTCGTCCAGCAGCCATTACTAAAACACAATCCATTGCCATTCTGAAAGCACAGGTGACATACCCCACTCCTGACCACAGAAACTCCACCCCTTAACATGGCACCAAGAGTCTGAGACCCGCTGGCGCAAACCACGCTTCAGTGAGGCAGAGCTTAACATGTTGTCTGACACCAGAGTCCTGCATGCTGATGAGCTATTTGCTAATGACCAGCGCAGGCAGGCCCAGCTGCGGAAGAAGACTATCTGGGAGGAGGTTGCCCAGAAAGTCTCAGCAGTTGGCACAACCCCCCGCACTGTGCGGGATTGCCATAAGAGGTAGGACGACCTACGCTTGAGGGTGCGCAACCTCCTCTCGGCTCAGCACAGACAGGGCATGACCACAGGTGGTGGGAGCGCGTCCCCAATCCACTTGCTTCCCTGGGCGGAGACGTGCAACAGTGTGCTGCACCTCGAGGCAATAGAAGGGGGCAATACTGCGGAAGCCAGAGCCAGGACACCTGAAGAGGCTGGTCAGTACATGTAACCCCAATGTAACATCAACCTCCCTTTCCACCCTGCGCCCACTACTGCAGCAACATATGACATAAATGTCAAGTGCATCGTGCACAACACCAATAAAGCCCTGCCTGCCGCCCCAGGCTCCAAGAGACCTGCAACCTGGGTGCACACTCCAACATACACCCTCCCCCAAAATATCACTCATACCACTAATACACCTAGCACACAGCACAGGCACCCTGTACTGCCAACAGAACATGCTTCTGCGGCCACTCAGATACACATCCATCTACCACAGCTAAATCTATGTGTTCCCACTGTGCTTCCCCTGGCACTAAGTCACATCAGTGCTAAGCCCCTTCACCACACACAAATGACCAGCGTCACACACAAAGGAAACATGTGACTCCCTCGTCCCAGCCAGCCCAACCCATGAGTAGAAATTGCCACCCATCCCTGTAAGTGCTACAGGCAGCAAGCACATGGCCACCACATCCATGGCACACCCCTCCCCAACCCAACATCACACAGTGTCTAGGCCACACCCCTAAAACCCTACCCAGCAATTGTCAGTACACCACACAGTAACTCCGGCACACCACCCTACCATGTAGGACATCACACATCTACCCGCACAGTACGCATTACACAAACATGTGTGCACCATGCCATGTCACCCGCCATGTCCCTGGCACAGCACAGGTAAAAACAAGATAATGCATGAATCTCTGCCTGATCAATCCACACTATTGACTGACAACCTGCCTTTCTGACTCCCTGAGGCACATCATCTTACAATGAAGAGGCCTATCCAAGCATCTCAAGGGGCTCCAGCAGTCGACCCTGCCGGATCCAACGGACCACCACCACCACCACCTCCACCCAGGACTCCACAGCCTCAACAGGCACAACTTCCACTGTGACCCCAGCTGCACCCATCCAGCCACCACCGGTCCCACCGGCTCAACCCATTCAGCCACCACCAGCCCCACAGGCTCAACCCATTCACCCACCACCAGTCCCACAGGCTCAAATCATTCAGCCACCACCGGTCCCACAAGCTGAATCCATTCAGCCACCTACGGTCCCACCGGCTCAACCCATTCAGCCATCTCCGGTCCCTGTGGCTCAACCCATTCAGCCACCTCCGGTCCCACAAGCTGCACCCACCCCAGCAGGCCCAGCTGCAGCAGTGCCATCACTATCACTGCAACCACAAGCATGTGCACATGCATGCATTGTAGAGGACATAGCTGACAATGGTGCAGTGGACACGGGGGAGACCACTGACCACAGCACTGATGAGCCCTTGCTATTTAGCCCCATGGGCCCAATTAGCCCACAATGCCCACCCTCCAGGAGGCGCAGCTGTTGCACGAGAGCGTCCAGACTAGTGGGCAACATAATGCCTGTGCCCTTGGCCGGTGTACACGAGCAATAGTACAGATGTCCATGAGGGCACCGGAGGGGAACAGCATATTGTCATCTATTGTCGAGACAATGGGCATGTTCCTCCAGGCCTTCCTAGACCGACGGCCCATGGCACTCCCCCATGCATCATCCACCAGCACAATGCCTGCTAGTTTGGTGCAGAGCAGCCCAAGGCGGCATTCAAAGCTTCTGGACAACTCGGCACACAGCCCACGCCTGACCCGAAAAAAGGACAAAAATAGTCCAAGGACACAAATGTGCCCTGCCTGTGACTTGAGCAAGTCATCCTTCCAGAACATGACAAGAGTTGCGTAGAGACAGTTGGGCAGGGGGAGTAGGGAGGGATAGTGGGGAGGATGGGAGGAGAGGGATAGTTGGGGAGGGTGAGTGGGGAGGGATAGTTGGGGAGGGATAAATGGGGAGGTGGAGTGGTGAGGGATAGTTGGTGAGGGATAGTATTGCCAGTTATTTTGTTTGACATTTGTAAATATTATCATTGCACAAATTACAGTTGGTGTTGACTAGAAATCATGACTGGACATTGCTTATTCAGTGAAAGTGAGTGATTTATTTACTGTGCAGTGCCCAATGTGCTAGCTGGCTTGTGCCACGTTTGTGTATGAAGTGTTCAGAAATAGTGGTGAATAAGTTCCTCTCGTGCAACACGGCCCTCCATGCCATCACAGCGATGTGCAATTGGCAGTTCATCATCACTCTCATCCTCCTGCGCCTCTCGTGGGGGCATGTCCATGTTGGGGGGCAGTGGATTGTTGCGCCTGATACACATGCTGTGCAACATGGCACAGGCAAGGTCTATCTTTCCCACCTTCGCAGGGCTGTACATAAGTGCGCCCACCGATCTGCTCAGGCAGCAGAACCTTGCCTTTAACAGACCGTATGTCTGTTCTATTGTACAACGAATATGGATATGTGCACGGTTGTATCCCTGCTTGTGTGGTTGCCTCACAGGGTCGTCAGCCATGGCATCAGGTGATATCCGGCATCACCTGCAAGAGACCAACAGAAAGTGTGGAATGTTATACTTGTGGCTATATCATGTTGGTACAGTCTGTATAGTGTTCACTAAACAATGCAAACTAACACATTGTAATTGCTGGTGAAGTAGCATATGCCCTATTTTGGATAGTTTAAATGTGCATTGTCAGTGTAATGGAATGTCCATGCATTGTATGCACCATTTTGAGTAGGATCAGGGTGATGTCAGGGATATATGTCTGCAGTCGTCAATGTAATGACAAGTGGCAAATGAAATTGTGTGTAAGTGTGTGGGTGCCATCACCAGGTGGCATTGTTTAGCGGCCAGGAAAACAGTCTTCGGCCTGACAGGGCCGGCGGGACCGATATGGCAGCCCCTGCCGGGTGCCGCAGACCTAGTAGGCATGGTTCACACGGCTAAGGACGTTAATCTTCGTTGATATGTGCTTCTGAATTTATTTGAAATCGTTAATGCCTGAAGGCATTCTGCGGTACATGACGTGCTGAATGGGAGTGGTTGAACAGCTTCACTGATCGCTGCAAAATGATGGATGTTGACATATTCACAGAGAGATACATTATGAGGAATTTGATGGATGGAGAAGGTGAGGACAGTCTAATGATTGACATGAAGCAAATACGCCTTGTCAATATGCGTGGTGGGTGTGTGGTGTGCAGTCGCTTTGACATGGCCCATTCACAGGCAACATGACCTCTGACCCTTTCACTGCGAACACACACAACTGAGACTGGTGTGTGTTATTGTTGTGTTCAAATGCAATATTCCTATCATGGGTATGTGTCACAATCATAGGTATGTGTGGGTAATAATTTCAACTTCAGGTCACATGCATATGTGTATGTGCACTTCAAACAGGCAGGAGACCTGGATACTTGCTGTGCGGGACACCATTGGTATGTACGTGGGTTTTTCGGATACATAAGTATTATCAGTCTGCATCAGGTGGTGTGGGTTTTGCTGATTGTGTTCATGCTGGATTTTGGGACATTGGTCTGATGCATTCTGGTACATGCAGTGCTTTGCATGTTTCTGTACGGATTTGATGTTGGTATGCATGCACATGATCAGTTTGGTCAATTGAGACACACCTGTCAAGGCCTTGTGTTCAGGCATGGTATTATTGTGTTGCACAATGAATTGCACACATCCACTGCTGATATGTGTTGTACATACCCCCATCGAACAGTGCACATGCTCTGGTAGTTACACTCATCCAACAGCCAGGTATGCTGTGGTGTTTTCTCTCCCCCCCCAATCAACAGTCCACATGCTCTGGTAGTTACACTCACCCAACAGCCAGGTACGTTTTCTCCACTGTAACGTGCCATGTACCCTGGCAGCGTGGGGTTCTGCAGCACCATGGAGTCGTTGGTTGACCCGGGGAATCTGTCACAGTAGTGGGTGATGAAGTGGCGGGCATCACACACCATCTGCACATTCAGTGCATGGTAGAGTTTTCTGTTCCGGTACACTGCCACTACGGCATGCCTGGCTACCAGCTCCACTTGCGTGCAGTCCAACGCGCCTATCACATTGGGCATTCCTGAAAGGACATGAAAGACAATTTTAGTGGCATTGACCTGCTCAACTGTCCTGGGTAAGCTTATGTGATCTCCAACATGACGCAGGAGTGCATCGATGACCTGAAACAGAACACACAAGAAACAGGGTTGAGATAGCCCATGCAGTTCACCCACAGTGTGTTGATAGGTGCCCGTGGCTAGGAAATGTAGCACAGACAGTACCTTAGGCAAGGGGGGATGGCTGTACAGATCTGTATGAGGCTGACCAGGTCATCATGGATCAGGTTCACTATGGAAGGGATGGTCTCCCTGTCTTGCCGGTACAGGGTGTGGATCTGGCTTTGGCTCAGGTTGAAGGGTGTTGCCCTTATGCGTGTTATTGGTGGCTGCCTGCACACTGCAACCTGATGGCCATTGTTATTTTGCTGGGCCATGATGGCCATCATTCTCCTCAAGCACCTCCGCCACATCCTCTGCCTCCTTGCCTCCTCAAGTAGTAGGCCTGCATGCAGGTCCTCCAGCTCCAGTACTGCTACTGCTAACGTGGTGGTGTGGGAAGGGGTATGGGGTATGGCAGTGGTCCTTTTGTGCTTTTGCTGTGCTCAATGGGGTCACCTGGGCTGAATTTGGGCACCTGTGAGCTGTTTCTGCACACCTGACTGCAGTTAACACCTGGTCCGCAATGCCAGTGTTTCCAGCGCGATGTTCACGGTGCAACCGGCATTCCATGCCAGTGTTTCCGTGTGCATGGAGCTCGGAATGTGCACTTACTAATGCCATGCCGGTGTCTCAGGCACGGCCGACGCTTCTTGCCACATATTCCGATCACAGTGTTGCCAGATACGGTAGGTCACTTGCAGTGATGGTGTTTGTGGCATCACGACTCAAAGTATGCTGGACCGGAAAAAGGTGCTGGTACGGTGCGACTGGCACCGATATTTCCAGACCGGCATACTTGGAATGAGGCCCTAGGTCAAGTTGTTACCCAGTACTGCTAGAACTATTGATATGTGGGTCTCAGTGAGCGTGTTTTTGTCAGCAAGGGCAATGGAACAGGCTGTTATAGGGGGGAGCGAGGGAGAGTCTTTCCGGGAATAACTTGGTGTTCTGGGTGCTCCCTGGATGGAACCCTGGTGGTCCGAGATGTAAGGAACCGGTTAAGATTTCATGGTTGTCTGTTGTGCTGTTTCCTGTATGTTAGCATGGGTGTTGCTGTTGTTCAATGTTGGTTGCGGTTGGTGCCTGGCTGGTGAGTGGTGAGTGGGCCTGGATCTCCAATGCAAGGGAGGTGATGGGTGCTGTGGAAATATCTGGGTATGGCTCTGGGTGTAACTGGGTAATGTATGCTGTTTCCTTCCTCCCAGGTGTGTGGTGCTCCTCGAAGTTGGCTGTAGTGTGAACCTGTTAATAAATAAAATAAAACATGTATGTACTTGTATGTTGCATACAACTTATTCCAATACATATAGTGGATAAATATCCTGCGTTCCTTCGTAAATCTGCCTCAAATTTAATTTGATTACTTAGATGGTCGTGTTGGCATTTGTATGCTGCTCCCGATTGTTTGATGAAAAAATCAATTGATACTACGTCAGGACAGTTGTTTGCTATGTTGGAATATTTGTTGATTATTGCAATTAATATGTTGTCATTTTATGAATAAGTACTTGAATTATTTAGTTTGAGACACTTACATGTCAATATTTAATTATAATACAAGGTCAATAAACACGTGCTTAAATGTACTCCTATGATTTGGCATATTAGAACATATATAACATGAAGGAAGTGAGGCAGACAAGTGACAGTCTGCAGTATTCCCGTGCTGTGCTGCCTGAGCTGTTGGTCTTGTTTCCGTTGCTGTGGACTTGGTGGGGGTGGGGGGGACTCTGCCTTCTAACTGAAGCTTTCTACTTAATCACTTCTTCCCACGAAGCGGACCACGAAGTGAGGCAGACAAGTGACAGTCTGCAGTAGTCCTGTGCAGTGCTGCCTGAGCTGTTGGTCTTTTTTCTGTTGGTGTGGACTTGTTGGGGGTTCTGCTTCCTTACTGAAGCTTTCTACTTAATCACTTCTTCCCGCGTAGCGGGCCGCGAATTGAGGCAGACAGGTTACAGTCTGCAGTCCACAGTCTGCCGGAGGCGAGCGGCATCGGCATCAGCGCAAACATTGCCAATTCTCTTCCTGACTTGTTCTGCTTTAGAAGTACATCGAAAGCACAACTGTGAGCCTTATAAGCGTATTCATGGGATATGCAAAGAGAGTTTCTTGCTGAGCCCTTGTTGTCCTTGTATCTATTGTGGCTGCTGATACGGCGCAGCCAGGGGGAAAGATTGATTTGGATACATCTGCCTTCACCATCAAAAGAATTTGCCAACAAAAGAGAGATAAAGGGGTCAATCGATTGGTGCTCCCGACCATGCAACATCAAATATCTTCTCTGAGAGTAATAGTCTCTGAAGACATTACTTTTGTTGAGTCTCTCAAATGCCCTAATGCAAATGTCTCCTAAATCCACTTTAGGGTTACTGACTCGATCCTGCTGATTCGTAATTACAGAAACCAACTGTTCAAACTTGGCATCGAACTGGACATTAACTCTGAGACCCCTGACCCTGCTCTTCCAATCTCAGGGACTAAAACCTCTCTCAATAATCTCTTACCAAAGCAGAAGTCGGATGGTTGGGTGGAAGGAGAGGCGCACATTGATGAAATAAAATACTGCGATGGTTAGCAGTAGCACTTCCAGCAATAACCACTAAGGACCAATGAAGGATTTCTATTTCTTCCTGGAATACAAGGCGGTTTACCCACTTGGTGGGGACTGGAGCCTCAGTGAAATGTTTAGCACACAACCGTATCTTTATGCTGCAGCAGCGTTGGCTGCGGGACCCTTATTTTGTTGATGGCTTTGAAATTAGCCCGGTTTTTGCCAAAAACGGGACACATGGGCGCCCGTATGGCGGCCTCTTGATTGGGGTTAGACACCCTCTGTAATTGCTCAGAATTATCCCGATTGACTGCATGGATTATGTTTTGGTGGCAGAAGTAGCAGTCACATTTCGGGATATTCAATCCTCCTTGTTGGTTGTCTGTCTCTATGACCCTCCAGCGGGATCACAGACGGATGACATCCAGAAAGCCTTAGCTAATGTATTTGCTGGATGGACATGGGAAAATAGGGGTGGTACCATCCTTATTGGGGGGGATTTCAACGCTTGATGTAGATGCCCCCAAAGCATTAATACCTGTGGTAATGATGCCGGCATTTCCAGAATGGCCTCTCCCAAGCAAATCGTACAGGGTGATAAATGGCTGCCTTTCTTGACTGTCAGGAATCTGGTTATGTTTAATGGCCGCCTAAAGGGTGACATCCCGGGTCTGGCCATGTGGAGGGTGGATAGTAAGCAAGCCACACTTGGTTTTTTCTTTGCCAATCCAGCCTTTATACAGCATACCCTTCAAATGAGGGCACAGCCCAATGAGAGAAGTAGTCATGCCATCTTAACCTTAGAGGTTGAAATGAATGCATCTGTAGATATTCACCCACGGTCTGGGAAGCTGCGGCCCAACCATGCTGGCAACAGTGTGAGCTGGTCGGAGAGAAACATTGGGCTTGTTAATAGTTTCTTCCGTTCGGTCCCTGTTGATTTGACAAACATGACGGTGGGCGAAATCGAGGGATGGTTTTCAACTACTATACTAGCAGCTTTGAAGGTTAGCTCACCACGTGCAGTACTCCAGTCTGATAAATGCCACCATTACGCAAACCGCTCTGAGATCGGAAAAGGGAAATGAGACAGGAAATTCATCAGGTAAAAGTAAGATCTCTGTCTCAAGTGCCTCGGAGCAAATCAACACAATTAAAAATCATTATCGATGCTGAGTCAAATGGTGGCGTTAGTGCTTAAAACAGGAAACATGGCGAAAGATGGCTGGTGTGCTCTGCTCGGGGGATACTAGGAAGATATGGCAGGCACAGCGAGCGGCTGAAGGCAGTTTGGGCAAAGAAGTTGTTAACCCTGTGAGAAAAGCTCAATGGATTGACTATGTTGAGACGTCCCCACTGGAACCCAGCCACGTCGAGACAGGAAACTTGCAAAATGGACGCATTAGGATTCATCTGGAATCTATTCCCTAAAAATTAAGAAACTTACATCACCTAAAGCTCCGGGCTCTGATGGGTTGGCTGCAGTGGTGCTAAAAAATGCACCTGAGCATTGGGCGCCAATGTTGGAGACTCTGTTTGGGAAGGTGATGTGGGAAGGTAGTATTCCTGCCTCATAACTGTCGGCGATATATTAATTCCAGTATATAAGAAAGGCGACCGGATGCTTCTGGGTAATTATTGTCTTCTGGCCATGCTAGACGTACCCTGAAAGCTGTTTGCCTCCTTTATACTGGATCGCCTTCAGGCATGGTCAGATTCCAACAAGATCTTGGATCGCTTTCAGATGGGGTTCTGCCCGGGCTCCTCTACAATTCACATTCTGAGAGCCAAGGATTTGTTTATTGAGGGTACAAGGACAAGCACTGGCCTGTATGCGCTCTTTGTGGACTTTATGTCCGCTTTTGATCTGGTTCCCAGGGAGAGGCTTTGGACTAAACATGCAGCTAAGGGTTGTCCACCAGTATTATTAAACTTTGTAAAACTGCTTCATGCCGATAATACTGTGCAGGTCAGGCTGGACAATGAGGGGACACTGTCACGGCCTATGGCCAACTCTAGAGGGGTCAAATAGGGGTGTAGATTGGCCCCTTTTTGTTTAACAGGTACCTAGCAGATTTACCAGAATACCTATAGATGTTGGATACTTGTCTGCCTAGGATCGGCCCTGTGCATGTTAAATATTTGGCTTATGTGGACGATTTGATCCTTAACGATGTGACCTTCGCTGGCATGAGAAAGCTTGTCGTGGGACTATGGAGTTATGCCACGGAAAATGTGCTAGTTATTAATAGGCAAAAAAACCCAGGTAATGCTATTCACCCAAAAAAAAGAGTGGCTCGGCCTGCACTGTTGATTAATGGGACTAGAATTGACCATACTGAAAGCTATAGGTATTTGGGGGTAGAGCTGGAGAGCAAAAGGAATTACCCCACGTGTGTAGCTGCTAGAGAAAGGAAAGCAATGCAATTAACTGTGTTGATTGCTGCTTTCAATAAGAATTCTGCAGGGTACAGCCTTAAAGGTATTCTGAAGCTGTACAAACAATGTTACTTCCCGGCCGTCTTGTACGGCCTAGATTCTCTTACCTTAGTGGATACGTCTTGGGTTGCTAGAACAGGGGCCCGCTTCTGACATCGAACATTGGGACTACCTGCCTGTGTCCCGATGGAGGTCATCCGCCTGGAACTGGGCTACTCCATGGCTACTATGCTCTTGTTGAAACGTGGCCTATTATATCTGAAGGCCTTAACAAACCCTAAGTGTGCTCTCCTAAGGTTGTTGGGTACGGACATGGAAAATAGAGAGAATTCTGGGTTTGTTAAGTCCATCTTAAATCTTTTCAGTTGAATTAACTGGTCGCCTGACTGGGAACTGTGCTACTGCGAGCTCCGGAAGGAGTTCAGGATAAAAACGCTGGACTTGGACAGGCTAAAAGACCATTTACATCTTCAGTCTCAATTCAAATGATTTCACATCTCGTGTGTTGTATACCCCAGGGAGAGCGCAGCACGACCTTAAGCTTTGTCCATCAAGAAACCTTTGTAGGTTCATATTGCTCCTCCATATAAACAGATTGCCAGTACTAGCGAATACTGGGGCAGCCAAGAATTTGAAGCGCGCTGAAAGATTGTGCCGCGCCTGTAAAAATCATAGCTGCCCAGAAACTGGAAAGCACATTCTAACTGAGTGTCTTCTATGACACCAGCAATTATGTTGGGTGATTGTGTTCACAACCTGACTTCGATCAGCAAGAGCGCCTTTTGGCTCCGGTGCTTGAACACAGGTAATAAGAGCTTACAGTTGGCCCTCTATGGAGTCTAGTTATTGTTTGGGCAGCAGCTGTTTGAAAGGTTCATAGTCCTCACAGAGTCCCGTAGAATTGTCTGCCATTTGGGGTGGAAGGGGGAAAAATGTTGAAAATTGGGACATTTCAGAAGATGTAACTGGGGTAATTAGGGGAAATGAAATTGAAATGATTGAAACTGAGTTTGGAAAGGGCCATAGGCATGGCCGAACCTGCCTACGTCCCTCGGAACCACTGGCTGATCAAAGCTAATGTAGGAGGATCGAGATTCCTGTTTGGAATCATTATTGTTAGATGCTTAGAATTGTTAGATATTCTAATGTCATTCCTACCATGAAACTATTCTTTTTGTTTCACTTTGTTTTTATTAAGCATTTTAATACATACAAAGGAAATCAGGGAAAGCTTGGTGCCAAGCATGAAGAACATGACATAACAATGCTAAACCTTTTTTTTTTTCCCAAACACATGGCGGGGACAGGAAACCTTAAAGAAGACAAAGCAGATGGAGGGCAAGACAATTCGGTACAACTGACGTGTTGGGGTCGGCATTTGGAGCCAGGGTACGCAGTGAGATCCAGCTGTAAAAAGGAAAGCAGCAAGGCACCAACAGCAAGAGGGGGTCAGAGTCTCAGGGAGTTACATTTCTCACTCAAGAGAACTGTGGACCAGTCTAACAAAAAGGAGTCCATTTTGTTGTTAGTTATTGCTGACAATTTTTCATAAGTAAAAATGCCCACAACTTAGTGAGCCACTCAGCTTTGGAGGGCGTAGTAGGATCCTTCCACTTCTGGGCGAGAGCCAGTCTACTGGCTCTCAACATTGCCTCGACCACTCTTGGAAAGGTGCCCACCTCGGACTCTGGGGTCGGTGTGCCTAAGAGGACCTCCAGTGGGTGCAGGGACGGGGCAGTGCCCACGATTTCTTTAATCCAACTCAGCAGCTCGGACCAGTAAATCTGGACCAACGAACACTACCACCACATGTTATACCAGGTTCCCGGTTGCGCACATTCCCTTGGACAAAGAGGGGATGTGTCCCCGAACATTTTAGAGAGTCTATCTGGGGGGAGATGCCAGGAGTGCAACATCTTGAAATTGTAATCCATAGCCGAAGTGTACAGGGACCCCGAAAAAAGAGTTCCAGAAATTGCCCCCCATGTTGCCTCCTCGAGAACCATCCCCATCCTATCCTCCCAAATGCGTCTGAAGGACTGTGTACCCTCTAGGTTTGACGTGACTAGGGTATTGCAAATCTTAGAGAGGGAGCCCTTCATTGTAGTAGATTCTACCATGATTTTCTCAAAAGGGCTTGAGGGGACGGGAAAGAGCTGCACACCACTTGGGGTTGGTAAAGTTCCCTTTAAGGCGTAGATATTCAAATACTGTGAGCGAGTGGTTCCCCATACCTGTGTTCAATTGGTCGTATTCGATAAACGTATTCTGGCAAAACAGCTGGGCAGCTCTCTCTAAGCACATGTCTGGTAAGACTGATTGTTTTGGAAGCCTTTGGTACCCATGTTGAATGAGGGGCACCACAAAGAGGTCAAGGGGGACGGCCAGGAAGAGAGAATTTTATTATCCTTGTCATTTTTCCAGGAGGCCCATAGCACAGCCAGCGTGAGTCCTGATTCTGGCAGGGAGAGACTTAACAGGAGCCCACAGGAGATCCCAGACTTTTCTAGGGTGGGCGTGGATATCCTCTATGTAGGTCCAGTCCGTACCCATGTCGTCCCTCATATGCTCAAGCATCACCCTAAATTGGGCCGCCTTATGATATAACTTAAAGTCAGGAAGACCAAAGCTTCCGAAGGATTTCGGAAGGGTTAAGGTCGAGTGTTTAATTCTTGGCTTTTGCCCCCCCTAAATGAACTGTTGAACCCTGGAATGGAGCGTCGCAAAGAAGGCTTCTGGAATGTGAATGGGAAGGGCCGAGAAGAGATAGAGAAGCCGGGGCAGAACGTTCATTTTAATCGTGACCATGCGTCCCAACCATGAAAGAGTTAGAGGGGAGATCCCGACTTATCTTAGAGAAGATCAGAGAGAAGTTCAACTCAAACAGAGCTCTATGATTACTTGCTATGGAAACCCCCAGATATGGGGATGGATCTACTTTCAATTTAAATCCCATTTAATTGTTTTATCCCCTGATCTCATGGCCTCTCTTTCCCATGGGCATTTAGCTTGACTTGGATAGGTTAATCTTGAGGCCGGAAAAGACCATAAAGGTGTGAATTAAATCAATCAGGTGCGGAAGGGATACTTGCAGGTTGGTCAGATAGGCAAGAATGTCGTCAGCAAAGAGTGATAGTTTAAGTCAAAGTCACCGCAGTGTACTCCAGAGATCTTGTGGTTCGACCGAATGGCAATGGCCAGGGGCTCCATCGCTAATGCATATATAAGCATAGAAATAGGACAACCCTGTCTGGTGCCTCTAGAAAGACATAGGGGAGCTGATACCGTGCCATTTAGCGAGACCCTCGCCGATTGGCCATTGTACAATGCTGCAATCCACCCACAGAATCTATCTCCCAGCCCCATTTTCCGAAGGACCCTACCCCTGTAAGGCCATTAGACCCGATCGAAGGCCTTTTCTGAGTCTAATGAAAGGAGGAGCCTCTTTGTCATGGGTTGAAAACTCATGCATAAGGTCCAGGGTTTTCCTCACGTTATCGGCTCCTTGCCTTCTGGGGATAAAACTGACCTGATCACCGTGCACCAGAGAGGGCAGATGCTTAGCTAGCCTGTTGGTGAGGAGCTTGGCCAGGATCTTGTCATCCGTATTGAGAAGGGAAATGGGGCGATAGGATTGACATTGGGAGGGGTCTTTCCCCTCCTTGAGAATCACCACAATGAGGGCCGACATCATGGATTGGGGGAGAGATCCTGTTTCGAGCGCAGCATTAAACGTTTTGGACATGATCGGGGCCAAGGTGGAGCAAAAGATTTATAGAAGCGAACCGTAAAGCCATCGTCCCCCGGAGTGGTATCCTGCTTCAGCGGGCCAATGGTGTCTCTTACCTTTTGCGGGGTGATGGGGGATTTGAGGGGGTTGGCCTTATCGGGAGGGAGGCAGGGGAAAGATAAGGCATCTGGAAACCGGTTAACATCCGACCCGTCTCCCGAGTATTCTGATGAGTACAGGCGCTCGTAGTATAGACAGAACTGCTCCCCTATTGAGACATCACTTATGCATTTCTCTCCCTTGGGGTAACGGATGGAGTCAACCCTTCTGCTATTCCTAAGTTCCCTCAGCCTCCATGCAAGAATCTTATCCGCCTTCTCCCCTTTTTCCATATACTTTTGTTTTAAATAGGCCAGCTTCCTTTCCGTCTGGCCTACAAGAAGAGCTGCTAGCTTTGTCTTAAGCTGTTGAAGCTCCACCCACTTGCCCGGGAACATTTGGGATTTCAATTTCCCTCCTGATTAGATAGCATGTATCTTTTCCCTTAACTTTTTTTTCTCGTTTTCTCTCTCTTTTTTCCTCGATCCCATACCCATAAGGACACCCCTAATTGTAGCCTTAAACACGTCCCAGACCCCCATAATGCCCACATCCTCATTATGTTAATTACAAAGTAGTCTTTTATGGCGGTTAGGAGAGTCTGGAAGGGCTCTTTATCTTGCAGCAGGAGGTTGTTACATGACCAAGGGGATCCACCGGGGGCAGCAGGGGGGACTCCTATGCAAATCCTGACCAGGTCGTGATCCGACCACAGGATGGGTTCGACGCTGAAGTCGGATACATGGTCACGGAGCGAGGAGTCCACCAAGATATAGTCTATCCTGGATAAAGTTGCATGGGGCCTAGAGAAGAAGGTAGAGTATGGGTTGCAACCTTGTCTTGTCGTGTGTGAATTAGACAAACCTAGTTCCTCGTTGAACCTTTGGAATGTGCCTGCAATCTTCCTTTGTGAGGGCGTCACCGTGTGTGGCTTTGCCGACCTTCTGTCGCTCTCCGGGTGGAGAACCATGTTAAAGTCGCCACCCACCAATAGGGTGCCTTCTGTAAAGGACATGATTATCACTTTCAGTTCTTCCCAAAAGTTATCCTGGGCTTCATTCGGGGCATATACAGAGACTGCTGTGATTGTACTATCTCTCGCTTCACCCTTAACCATAATATGGCGCCCTTCGGGGTCAGTGCGCTGGGCTTTCGTGAAAAGTGGGCCCTGGGGGATACCAAAAGCGCATCCCCCCACTTTTTTGCTGGATAGTAGGCGTGAAAGGTGTGTTGTATGGACTTAGCTCTAAGGCTCGGTTTCTTCCCCTTTACCCAATGCGTCTCCTGAAGGAAGAGAAAGTGTAACTGCAGCCTGCTAAATTCCATAACCACCATCAATCTTTTAGTAGGAGAGTTTAAACCTCGAACATTTAAAGACCCCAATGTCAGTGTGTGATTCGTGTCATCCATCGGGAAGATGAGAACCTCCAAAAACTCCACTTAAGGAGCACCTAATATTCATCTCCTCACGTTGCCCCACTGAATGTTGGTTAGTTATAGAAGGATCTGTACCCTTGAGAAACCATCTGTATCTTGGTAGCCAGAAAACACAACAAATAAGAACAGCCCAAACTCCCCCCTACCCTCCCACCCTGAGTGCCTGGACTGTAGACGACTCAGAGACCGTCGCTTGGCCAGGCCACCACTGCCTCATCCCTCCAGATCTATAAACCCCAGAATACAACTAGTGAGAGCCCCCCCACAACAAACAGACATTATCATTCGCCTCCCCCTTCCCAGGAGAGGCATGAAAGTCAGAAAAGAAATAGAAACAACTTCATTCCCCCTGTAAGAAAGGTTCAAAAGAACCGAGATCTGAAAGTCTCACTGAAGCATCTCTATTGTGTAAAGCAGAGTCAGCATTCTCCAAGCCTGCAGGGTAGTCCAAGCCAAGACAGGGGTCATATCAATCGTTGGAGGACCTCGGGGAGGCCGGGGCGAGCCTTCAGAATTTTCTGTGACCCTGAACTCTGCGCCTCTCAGGGTGATCAATGGGATTTTGGGGCCCGGTTAATTGTTTCCCCCGATCAGCCTGGGCTGTCTCTGCCTTGGGGTCACCCAGGAGCTCCTGGGACACTCTCTGTATGTCGTCCTCCGTAACCAGCGCATATTTGTAGCCCTCAAATTCAAAGGAAAGCGAGAAGGGATATCCCCACCTGTACCTCATGCTCTTGGATTGTAACATTTTCGTCAGGGGGGCACAAAGCTGACGCCTTGCCAGAGTAAGGGCTGACAAATCCTGATCGATCAAAATTTGCGCATTTTACCAGTTGAACAGGCCCTTCCTCCATGCGAGCTCCAGGATTACTTTTCGGGAAAGTATTGAAACCTCACCAGAACCGATCTGGGACCCCTGCCGGTGGCCCCCGCTCTGTGTGCTCTGTCTATCGTCAGCTCACTGGTGTTGGCATCGTCAAAGAGTTTCCCAATTACAGCGTTGAACGCTTTGATGATGTCTGCTTGGGTCTCGCCTTCTTGTTCCGGAAAGCCCAGGAACCTCAGTTTGCACCAGCGTTCCCTATTTTCGAAATCATCAAGCTTCAGGGTGCACTTCTCTTCTCCCCGTTCCAGTTCGGTGAGACGCATGTCAAACTGGATCTCAAGGAGGTCAATAGAGGCAGTGTTTGTCTCCAGAGCCTGAACTCGGTCGTCCATGGTGTCTACTTTTTTGTCCAGGGTATCTAGTTTACCAATGTCTGCCCTAAAACCGCGAATCTCCTCTAATAGGGCTGCCATGCCTTTAGAAACTGAAGCCGCATCCAGCGGTTCTGCTTGAGTTGGGGTGGACATGTTGAGGGCCAATGGGCAAGGAGTGGGCGTGCGCTGAAACTTTTGGAGCGATTCAGCCCAGACCATGAAGGCTCCACCAGCACCTGGGCCCACTCCCAGGAGCCTGCGAAGATCCACCGGGGTCGGACACTCTGGGGTGTGTGCTGAGAGAGAGCTGAGGCGACCCAGCGGGGACTCACAGATCAGGCGCCACCCAGAGTGGGGGTTGAGTTGCGCGGGTGGGTCGCCTCCGGTATCTCGGCCTCAGATGAGTAGCAACAAAGTCGATGCCCCCCTCGTGGGCCTTCCGAGCTGAGGAGAAGGACAAAGTTAGCTGGACAAGTCACCGCGGGAGCAAGACAGCCACTCCAGTTTTCAGTGGAGGATCTGGGGACAGGAGGGAGGGTGGGGAGCATCCGATGTCAAAGGCTGAGGAGCTGGGACAGGTGCGCTAGGGGACTTGCAACTGTAGACGACACACCACCGTGGACATGGATGACCAAACCTCTTAGTACGTGCCACCAAGGCCTGACTGGACTCTCATCAGGATCAGTGCGGACAAATCAACAGGCACCTGTGTAGGCGGAAAGCCGCGAAGAGACAGGGAAGCGGATGCTGGGCTGCTCAGCCCCCAAGCAAGGCAGTTCATGTGATCCTTACAACACTCCTCTTGAGGGTCAGGGCCTGAAGGCTATGTTTTAGGTGGCTGGCAAGTGAAGGGTGGCCTTGCAGAATTTGTAGGGTCTCAGGGCCCAGGGCCGTGGAAGACTGGTGGGCGTACTCCTCTGTGGCTTGTGTGCGCAGACGAGGAGCGGGCCGGGCCGAGGTAGTCGCTGCACTGTAGTGGAGGCCTGCAGGGCCCGCCTCCAGCTCTCCTCAGCGGTCCGTATCTTTGGACCTACGGCTCCTCCGAACGTCGGGGTGGGAGCAAAAGGTGCTCTCACACTTCTGGGTGCTCAGGGAGGGGGCTCAGTCCCCTTCAAACTGACCTGGAGGGAGAGAGCTACGGATATGCTTCAGCACATCTCGGCACCCCTTGGTGGCGGAAACCATTCTTGTTATGGACCTTAGGGTGTCTATTGACTTCAAACGGTGAGAAATGTTGTGAAAATGTGGTCTTTCTTTTGGCTCGCTCTCTGAAACTTTGTTTGCAATTCCGTTTTATGCATTTGATGAACTGCATGTATTGTATTTATTCTTCATTTTTAATTTTGCATCTTGATTTTTTTTTATTTGATTTTGGATTCTTTTGTTTTCATTATGTATGAAGACTTTGACTATAACACAAGTATAAAATAAAAATAAATAACATGAAGGTGACTTCATTTTGATTACATTGGCCCTCATTACGACCCTGGCGGAGTGGGTTTACGCCAGCGTTATTCGCGGCGGACCCGTCCGCCCTACTACGAGTTCCCGTAGCGCCATGGAACGTTTTCCGCCTGGTTTTTCCGGGCGGAGAAATCCATGGCGCTACGGGACCTTGATGTTAATTACGCCACCGTATTTTGCGGTGGCGCAATTAACGCCTTCCCCACTCCCATTATACCCTATGGGGCAAAAATGGGAATGGGGAAGGGTAAAATGGGGAATGGGGATTTACCGCCCCGCCAAGGTCGGCATGGGGCGGAAAATCCGCCAACCTCCATGGCGCTATCGGCAGCTTTCCGCCGTGCTCCGCGGTGCATTTAGCACCGCGATTTCCGCCAGGGTCGTAATGAGGGCCATTGTGTGCTTTTAAAATGAATGCATAGGACTTTTCTTATAACACAACATTTTATAAATTATTCTATTGGCACTAATTGAAAGCTCAGTCACAATCTTTTCTTTTGTGATACTTTTTTGGCATATTCTTAAATGTTATTGACTGGCATTGTGTAAGCAGTCGCAATGACAAAAGCATGCATTCTTCTCTTTCCCCCACTGCTCGGGCCCAAGTGTAGGGAGTCCACAGCTAGCGAGACCAGCCGATCGATTTGGACCTAGGAAATCGACATCGAAGATGAACTCCATTCGAGTTTAATGTATATATAACTCGCACCGTGTCTGTGGACACAGGCCGCAGGCACTGCCATGCAGCTATGGCTATGCAAATCTAGGCTAGCAGCTCGCATAGCCGTTCACACTAAAACCCCTGACGTGCCTCAACACCTCTACCATTAGTACGCAGTGACAACCTACAAAAAATGTCGGTCTAGCTGGGTACACATTGAGTCTCCTGCACTAGTACTCTATCGTAAACCACCAACAGCACCCACGTGCCTGACCTCCGGGCTGCTTACTGGAGCCTAGTCAGGCCACCTAAGTCCTAACCTGGCAAAATGCACACACGCATCTTAAAGTTAACCTTTAAAATCTCTCATATATGGACTTCGGTCCCCCAGGGCGTTCCAACCACAAAGTGCATTGAGGCCATACAAATGGGGAAAGGGCGCTGTATAAATGACGATTACAATTACAATTCTTGTCAAAAGATTATTTCTCCAGCACATTCAGAGACTGGCGCTGGAATATACTGCTATATTGGGTGATCAATTGCCACATAACATGAATATTTGAGAGGTAAGTTACCCATCTGGCCCTTTTTGTGAATTTCCTGCAAACTGCCCATTTTTGGCAGTATGATTGCGTATGCAATCAGAATCGGGCCTGGGGTCTTTATAGTGGGGAGGAAGGATAGCTCAAGGGCAACATGTTTGTCTTGGAAGCAAGACAGAGCAGCACAACAAAGGCTCGAATCCCAATACCGCGTTGAACACCACTCGTTTGTTGTGAAGCCGTCATAAAAGAACAGTTATAATGATGAGATTCCCTGAGGCAATACCTATGTCTTCGCATTTTGGCACTAGTAGTATATAATTGTAATGGACTAAAGCAAAATTACAAATACAATCACGCCACACGAAACTTGGCATCAGAGCAATTGCCTTGGTAGCGAAACATTCCTATTCTGTCCATCTTTCCAAGTATGTGTGTACCAGAGTGACGTGTGCCCCAGTCGAATGAGCTGGTGCAAAAAAAAGCATTAAAAAAGGATATGTTACCCTCAGTGGTCATTTCACTTGCACTGGCGCAGCGTTTCTGTGAAATGACTCCTAGATCTTGGTGTGCGTGCCTGAAGGATCACACACACACACACACACACAGGCTCCTGCTTGGAGAAGCCGGAACCCAGCAGAACTGGCTCGCGAGTGGATCTCTTTTCGGAGAAGCAATAATGGGCCTGAGAGTAAAGGAAGAACCTGAATGAACACGTGTGGGCCGGTTGCTATGTGGCATTCGGCTGGCTGCCTTTGACTCCGCCCAGGCTCCAAGCCCTTTATTTTCACAGGATGAGCAGTTTATTAACTGAGGCCTGCTGAGACCAGGCTGCTGTGAAGGTTTGGCATGTGTGTGCCTGCTGACTGAAAGAAATAAAACATCCACCGATGCTTGTGAAGGCAAAGGAGGAACATGATTAGTGTTATTGGGTGACTACGGGAGAAGACATACCCCCAAACACCCTTCTTTCTTTTTTTTGTTTTGTTTTTCCTTTCTTCTTTCCTCCGCTATCTCTCTCTCTCTTTTTCGTTGTTTCTTTGACATATTTGCCAAACTGTCTCTTTACTTCTACCCCTTTGTATATTATTGTGTATTATTACATTTTATTGTGTTCATGTTTTATATGTTGTGCTTTTATTTAATTGTACAGCAACTAGGTTCTGTGATTGTGGATTGTAAACGTTTTTTTTAACCACATACAATAAAAACATTTTTTAAAAAGAAAATAGCCTGTAACATACAGGAAACCGACTATATAAACCGCTCTCCTCCAAGCAGTATACAAAAAACGTAATATGATCCTGGTACATGGGAAGAAGGAAAACAACCGTAGGGAATGCTATGTGGCATTCACGGCTGGCTGCCTTTGGCTCCGCCCAGGCGCCACGCCCTTTATTTTCACAGGATGAGCAGTTTATTAACTGAGGCCTGCTGCGACCAGGCTGCTGTGAAGGTCATGGCATGTGTGTGCCTGCTGACTGAAAGAAATAAAACATCCACCGATGCGTGTGAAGGCAAAGGAGGAACATGATTAGTGTTATTGGGTGTTACAATGAATAGGGGTAGTTTCAGTAAAGAGATAAGCAGTTGTATTTTCAAGGGGGTGCTACATTTGACTACGGGAGAAGACCCCCAAACGTTATTTCTCTCTTTTTCGTTGTTTCTTTGACATATTTGCCAAACTGTCTCTTTACTTCTACCCCTTTGTGTATTATTGTGTATTATTACAGTTTATTGTGTTCATGTTTTATAGGTTGTGCTTTTATTTAATTGTGCAGCAACTAGGTTCTGTGATTGTGGATTGTAAAGGTTTTTTTTAACCATATACAATAAAAAAAAATTAAAAAATGAAAATAGCCAGTAACATACAGGAAACCGACTATATAACTCGCTCTGCTCCAAGTAGTATACAAAAAACGTAATATAATCCTGGTACATGGGAAGAAGGAAAACCACCGTAGGGAACAGGCAATCTAAGAAGCAGAGAGTGGGTTGGGTCGGTAGCCGCTGATGGGGGTGTCTGAACAATACTTCTGAACAAGGAAAGCAATCTCCAGAGTATTCTCCCACGTAATCACAGTAATCCCAATTCAAACCATATGGCTTCCAACAGCACTGCAATCGGGACCTTTGGAGTATGTCTCCATATCATGGCGTCCATACGATCTAAATTGAATAGAACATCATCAAACCATAATTCCATGCATTGCATAATCATTGGCACAACCTTTCCTTCATAAAAACCAATGGCAGGCTTAAGCGTGCAGCAGACCTTTAGGCACGCCCAGGATTCTAGTTTGTACCAAAGTCTCTTGCGATCTACCAGATAGAAAGCATTAGTTATATCAATGAATGCCACGTATGTACATCTAGTGGAGTCAGACCAAATATATTCCTGAATAATCCTAATAATAAAACCATTCAGATTTGTAGAATGTCCACGTCTACATCCTGTTTGCAATTTGGAAATCATTCCTGTAGATTGTGCCCAATTTTCCAAATGCGTAAATAAAAGAGATGCAAATGCCTTACTGTTAGCATCATTTAACAATATTGGATGCTAGCTAATTTACCTCATTCCTGGAACCCCTCTTATAAATTGAAACAACATAAGCTGTACGCTAAGAAGATCGAAATTGGAGATTTTTACAGTTGCCCAATATTTTGCATCCCCTTCTAAAGTATGATTAATGGTGCCATTAGGTCCCACAGCTCTGACGGTATTGCATTTCATAATGATCTCATAAACCTCCTCCACATCAATAGTCAACCTCCAATTTTCATCCACAATTGGAAAGGCGGAATTAATTACCAATCAAATACTTTCAATCAGAGAGTACTATTTCTTAAAGTTTTTAATCAATAGGTGCTCCAGGACCGGGTTTAACTGGACTGTAGCATTACGGACATCTTGTCTATTAACTAACGCCAAAAGGAAGCAACATCCCTTTAAATAAGAGTGTATACCATATTTTCTGCATCCTGCTGCATCAAAAAAGCATTACAGGATTTACTGTAACTCCTATAACCTTGCTTAACCTTATTGCTTTTTTCATTTATCTGTCTGATCTGATTCCTCATTCTTTTTTCCTAGATGTCAAGCATTCATCATAAATATGCCTATTTGCTTTGCCCAATTTCCTAAGGCGCCTATCACCATTACCAACCATTTTACTCATTAGATCATTGACTGTAGAATCATACTGAGCTATGTTAAATTGTTCCATTTTCCAATCAAGACTGGAGGTATTCATCATATGCCTAGGGTTGCATTAAATAACCCAATTTTGCCCGACAGCACAAGCAAAATCAATGGACCGCAAATACGGGCGCTTTTCATACGTTCCTGTGTTGAACTTTTTCAAGATTAAGGTGGTACCATCTCTTAATTTACGGTGTAGATGCAATGACGTGTCTTCCGGACGGAATCTGGTTGACGATGGAGAGCCACTTCTGGAGATCAGTTTTAGGCCTGTCAAAGTCAGCACCAATGGCATTCATTAGGCACAAACTCTGTTTACCATCGCTTGCAAGCATAAAAGCAAGTTCCTCGTTACTACTCTTCAGAAAATTGTTGTGCACTTCGAAACCAAAAGCTCGGGATCTGATAAAGAAGGACCTAGATTCAGACTCCAACAAAATGTTAAACAAATGGAAGGAGGAAAACCAACGACTTTTGCAAGACTTGGATTGTTCCGAAGATCTCCTGGTAAACAACCCCAACAAGTCACAAAGAAGCTGTACGAAAATGATTGGATTTCCACGTTGGAATCTGCTAGTAGGTATCGTCTGACCTCTTCCATTTCGACTCCAGCAATGAAAATCCAAGAGGTAAGAGGCTACCTAAAGAAATGTCCAGACAAACAAGTGAGTAGACAATACTTAAGATTCCGTCCCAACCAGGTGAGAACAAGGAAAATCCAGGCCTTGAGAAAACAATCTGTCTCTGCAACCTGTCGATTCTGCTCCAAGAAAGACAGGGTGGAAACCAGCAGCCATTTGTTGTTGGAATGCGGCTCCCTAAAAGAGGCCAGGTCAAAATACCTAGCAAGAGCTTTAACAAATTATTCTACTTTGGACGATAATGAACTTTGGGCACTGCTCTCAAGCGGGGAGGATGCCAGATGTGTGATTGGTGTCACCCAGTTCTTAAGACATTTAGACTTGAACACTGAAGATCCATCAGGAGATATGGACAAATCTTAACTTAATTTAATTGCCTACATCAGGCGAAACGGAGGGACAAGTTGTCTTGAGCATAGACTTTAAACATGCTCATTATAAAAATTGCTATGCAATTAAATCAATAATTTAAAAAATAAAAATAACCCAATTTTATAAGGGATCCAGCAAACACAATTTCTCCCCCCCATTTACTTGCAGTCCTACAGGTCCACCCGTATTCTGAGCATACAATTACATTTTAAAAAACAATTTAAAATACAGTGATCACTCCATTTACTATCTAAAATGGTAAATTCAGTGCAAGGGCCACAAACAGACAATCCATTGTGTACTTACTCTGTCCTCGATGCCAGGTACTCTGTCTCTTTGGTGCCCCACTAACTTATCCATTCAGCATATTTAAACCAACCAAGGCTAAATAAGTCACCTACTTATGACCTGCCACAATGCTAGAATTGGAAGTACTTATATTCGGAAGAGTGCCAAATTTCACCTCCAGATACGAAATCGTGCATGTCACATTCAAATCTCCTGCCAAATGTATTAGACCATTGGGAGCCTTCCTATGCCAAGACATAATACAATAAGTTTGATACCCCATATGAAGAAAATTATGAGTAGGTACTGTAAATTCTCCATCGTGCCCATGATAAAATACTATCAAGCCAAAATAGTACCAGTCATCCTATATGGTCTATAGGCCAAACACATATGTGGAATACAAACTGGTCAAAAATAGAAGGCAGAATTTGGAAGGAATCCCTAAATCTGCTGATGAGTACCCTGGGTGGAATGTGTGGTTTGAATTGGGCTTAAAATCTTTAAGTTGTGTGGCTGAGTGGAAATTGTAACATTGTATAGAGAGATGCTAAGTCCGAGGCCAGGCTCTCTGTTTGAAGATGTAAAAGAACATTTATCCAACTCAAAATCCCGTATACTGGCAGGGCTAGAAAAAAAGGTAAAAACCATTCTAGCAAAGACAATATTAGATATAGAAACTCTGATAACCGATCCCCTGAAGGTAAAGCGTGACCTATAAAATCTGGATTGGATAAAGACTGTAGCCAAGGTACAAAGCTCGTTTCCATCCAATGCATTCTTGGCAGTAGAAAAAGAAAAAAAGCAAGGCCGTTGCAAAGACCGGAGGGGTGGTCTGCACTTCCGCTCTCTATATGGTAGAGGAGAGGCACAGAGACCCCTGCCAAGATTCTCTATTATTGGTAGGTGGTCGAGCAATCAGGGCCTAGCTTCTCAGGAGGTGATGCGAGCTGGTTCTTAAGTACAGTGTAGTCCCCGAGCACCCACGAAGGAATGTCCACACACTGTATCGGTTAAAACACAGTCTTTATATAATTAATATTTAAGGTCATATACACAATCACGACAACTCACTTTGTACTCCGAAAATCAACAATGGTAAATATGTACAATTCTAAAGTGGTACCACTAACGTTATTAGATCTCCTTAAAGTGCATACGGTCAGAATGACACACAGATCAAAATAAAGAGGAAACCAGCAGTAGAGAGAGGAAGGAAAGCAAGATGGTTGAGCAATAGGCAGAATACTGGTAACTACCGTTAAACACAGCTCTGTGTGGAGATTCCCCCACCTGGGCAACCTGTAGAAGAAAGATACAAGCCCAGTCCATATATTGTTCACACTAGACTTTCCAATAGTTCTGCAACCCCAAAATACCTGGCGTTGTAGCGTTCCTCGTCGGGGAAATCAACAACCCTTCTTGAGTGTCCTCCCTTTCAGGCAGGAGTCACAGGTCGTCGAACGTCCGACGGAGAACATGTCGAGCTACGACAGTGAAGTGGCCGTGTCGTTCCTAGCGGTGCTCGTTGACGGGGAATCGTAAACGTCCTGCAAGGAAGAGGCGTGCGGGGCACATCAGTGTCGATAGTTCTGGACCGCAAAGAGTTGAAGAACTGTGACCCAGCAAGGGCGTTGAGTCGTCGGTGTCTCTGTGGTCTTTGGGTGGCGGGAAACCCACCGGTGGATGCTCCTCGGCGCGTCGACAGTCAGGCCTTCTCCAGCAGGATACGGCAGCGATGATGCGGACGAGAGCGTCCTTGGATCAATGAAGTTCTTAGGCAACGGGAGCACGGCGGCTCCAGTCGGCGACGGCGGTCGGCGACAGTGGCGGACAACAGTCCGGGCGCTTCTCCTTGGAGTTCCGCAGCAGTCCACATATCGGGTCAGCAGCCTGTCGAAGGTCTGTCTACCAGGGAGGTTAGGTAAAGATCAGATGTGCACGATGGTCCCTCGTAGCTCGGGAAGAGGGCGCCTTACCAGGTCCTCTATGGGTCAGTTCTTGAAGCACAGCAGCTTTCAGATTGTGAAGGAGAGCAACAGCAATTCTTCTCGTCCAGCAGGGCTTCAGGATCAAGCTTCAATTACTCCAGTTACTCGTCGTATTGGACTTCAGCTTCTGAACACGATTCCTAGCAGTGAGAGGTCCCCAGATATACTGTTGATCTCCCATTCATTCCGCTGGGTCACACTCAAGCATCCAATCACGACTACGGGCATTCATGCAGGCAGCCAGCCAATCAGGCACACAAGGTATTCAGGCCATTCACTTCTCTCCAGACACTCACAACAAGTTATGTGTATTGGGACAAGTACCGAGCCATTCAACACTCCAAGCTGCATTCATAACGGTTTCGGGCAGGGCTGTCTCAACCATTGTGCCAACCACCAGATACTAGACAGCAACAACATAGAATGTATATTCGTCACACACTCCATTCACCCAGGTCCCACCCATAGGCGTACCCACAACATACGGTCGTTGGGAAGGCTCCAGCAAGTCTGGTTGGCACTTCCCCACACTACCATATACGGAACTTCCACCCAACAGCCAGTCAGGGGGAAGGGACAGAGGCAGGGCTTCCCGGGACTTCGGGAAGATCAAGGTAACAGGTGATGGAAGGCAAGAGGCCATGGAGGCCATTTTGTCTCCATCAGGAATCTACCGATTCCAAAAACAGGGCCTGGCATCCCAAAATGGAGGACGCTCAGGGCACCAGTCATCTCAGCATGGAGCTGCCACCAGCCCGTACCCTGCTCTGTGGGTCACACACAGGTGCCCAAAAACATACACTAGGGGCACAGGGTTGTACCCCCACCCATGGGTGCCATAAGGGTATCCCATGGGTCTGTTCACCAAACCAAAAGATAGAGAGCTGCACCGCCAGGAGTCCCACATGAACTCTTACGCGGAAAACACGACAGAACACACGATAAAAAGCAGTAAAGGACAAGGATACGGAGGCCCTGTCCCTCTGATTCATTTCCAGCATCACAGTCACCCCCCCCCCCAGACTGAGGTGGAGGGTGCCTAATCTCCCACGGGTTAGACACCCTCATCCAGAAGGTCAACATACCTTCTGGAAAGGTGATCTGCATTATAGTGACTCTTCCCTGGTCTGTGCTCAATGGTAAAGTCTAGTCCTTGCAGACTAATGGACCACCTGAGCAGTTTCAGGTTTTCACCCTTCATCTGCATAAGCCACTTCAGGGGCTTATGATCGGTTTGGACCTTGAAGGTAGACCCGGTAAGGTAGGGTCTAAAACGCCTAAGGCTACAAACAATACTAAAACATTCCTTTTCAACAGTAGCCCCCCTAAATTCCCTACCTTTAAGTTGTCTACTGATGAATATGATCAGATGGGATCAAGACAGCTCCAATTCTGGTGTCGCAGATAAAGGGCTTGCTGTAATCAGGCGCACACAGCACGGGTGCCCGACACAGACTTCCTTTCAAGCCATCAAAGGCCCTCTGAGAGTCTTCAGTCCAATTAACCTTCCGAGGTTGTTTGGGCGAAGTCAACGCTGTCAGGGGTGCAGCTGGTTCCATAGTCTACCATGAAATTACGATAATACCCAGTGAGGCCCAGAAAGGGTCTCGCCTGGGTTTGAGTAGTGGGAGTCTCCCAGTCATGTACATCCTGTACTTTACTGGGGAGAGGTTGGATGTGACCCCCTCCTACCTCATGACCAGGATAGGTGACTTTCCCCAGAGCTATCTGGCACTTGGTGGCCTTGATAGTGAGGTTAGCCCTTTTTAACGCCTGCAACACTTTATCCAGATGAGTCAAATGCTCTTCCCAGGTGGATCTGTAGATGGCAATGTCTTCTAAGTAAGTCACACAAAAGGCTTCCAGCCTACTGAGCAGAAGGTTGACTAATCTCTGGAAAGTGGCAGGGGTGTTCTTCAGCCTGAAAGGCATGACTCTAAACTGGTAGAGTCCTTCTGGTGTTGAGAACGCCGTCTTTTCCTTGGCATGGTCCGTCAGAGCTATTTGCCAATAGCCTGAGGTAAGGTTGAAGGTGCTCACAAATTTGGCAGCACCTATGGTGTCCAGGAGCTCATCAGCCCGGGGCAAAGGGTGCGCGTCAGTCTTGGTGACGGCATTGACTCCTCGGTAGTCCACACAGAACCTCCAATCCTTGGTACCTGCCTGGGAACTTGCCTTGGGGACAAGGACCACAGGACTAGACCAGGGACTGGTTGAGGGCTCAATAACACCCAGATCCAAAATCTTGGCGACCTCAGCATGGATGTAGTTCTTGACGGTATCTGACATACGGTAGCACCTGCTTTTGTCAGGCACACTGTCACCAGTGTCAATCTCGTGCCTACACCACGGTGTAAGGCCTGGTGTCAGTGATAACAGAGAGGCGTACTGCCGGAGCAAAGTCCTGCAGGCCTTCTGCTGCTCTGTCGTCAGATCGGGAGAGAGATGTACTCCCTCCACTGAGCCATCCTGAGGGTTGCTATGCAGCAAATCAGGAAGGGGCTCACTCTCATCATCTTCTTGCCCTGAAGATAGCCAGAGACATGAGACTTTGGCCCGCCTGTGGAAAGGCTTGAGCCTGTTAACATGGAATATCTGAGGGGCTACCCCAGAGGCTCCCATGTCAACCAGATAATTGACCTCGCCCATCTTGGAGATTATGCTGAAGGGTCCCGTCCACTTATCTGCCAAAGCCTGAGGCTTGGTAGGCTCCATCACAAGGACCTCCTGTCCCGGAGTCCAATCCACTTGCGATGCTTTAAGGTCATGCCAGTACTTATTCAATTCCTGGCTGGCCTTAAGAATCGCTGTTGCTTGACCCATCATCTGTGTCATCCTCCGTCTGAGGCCTAACACATAGTCCCCCACTTGCTTGGTGGGACCTGGAGGGGTGGCCTCCCAACCTTCTCGGATCAAGGCAAGAGGCCCCCTCACGGGGTCCCCAAGGAGTAACTCAAAGGGGTTGAAACCAACACCCTCTTGAGGTACCTCTCGGTAAGCAAACAGCAGGCATGGTAGGAGAAGATCCCACTTCTTACGGAGGGGCTCTTCCAAAGCACGTAGCATGCCTTTGAGAGTTTTATTAAACCTCTCGACCAGACCATTGGTCTGGCGGTGGTAAGAGGTGGAGAATTTATAGGTTACCCGGCATTCTTTCCACATGGTTTTCCTGTAACTCGACATGAAGTTGGATCCTCTATCAGAGACAACCTCCTTAGGGAATCCAACACGGGTGAAAATGTCCAGGAGAGCCCTGGCAACCACCTTGGCCGTAACCGTCCGAAAGGGTATAGCCTCAGGGTACCTGGTAGCATGATCTACCAAGACTAGGATGAACCAGTGTCCACCCGACGTGGGAGGCTCAAGGGGACCGATGATGTTGATGACCACCCTCTCAAACGGTGTGCCAACTACTGGCAACGGTTGCAGTGGGGCAATGACTCTGCCTCCAGTCTTGCCAGACAACTGACAAGTTGGGCAGGTCCTGCAGTGGGACTCCACTTCTACTCCCATCCATGGCCCGTAGAAATGGGCAGAGAGCCTCTGCTTAGACTTCTTGGTACCAAGATGACCAGCCAAAGGCACCTCATGCGCCAACTGCAGCAGGAAGGGCCTGTAAACCTGGGTACCACCAACCTCTTGAGGGCACCAGTTTCAAGCTTAGTGGGCTCACTAACAAGGAGCTCACCCTCCCAATAAATCCGAAATGTCCTAGGCACTTCTCCTTGTGCCTGGGACAGGGCCTATGTCCTCAGACCCTCGAGAGAGTGGCACTCTCTCTGTCCCTTACAGAAGTCCGCCCGGGAGGGTCCCCCTTCAGCCAACAAGCATTGAAGGTTGGGATGATCCTCCAGGTTAATAGCCTCTCCCACAGGAAAGTCTTCTGGCTCGTCTCCCACAGGAGTTGAGACGGGATTTACCACTGGACCCAGCCCGTCCGGAGCATGGATCCCAATGGGTGCTGTCGAAACAGCGGGAAGAGCAGGGGCTCCCTCCACAGGGGCGGCCTTCTTACTCCTCCGTTTCTTTCGTGCCTTGGGTTTCCCCGTCGGCAATGGTACCGGGCTCACAGCCGGACCCTGTGTGACCTGCGATCGGGTGACTGCCACAGCAGCCATGGGTGGACCATCCGTGATCATCCCCCACTCGACCAAATCGTTTCCCAACAAAATGTTCGCAGGCACGTTGTCCTGAACCAGGACCGGAAGCTTTGCTGTCTTGTCTCCAATCGTAATGTTGACTAAGGCTACAGGCGATAATTTGGGAGGCACACTAGCTAACCTGGTGGTTCTCAGAGGAGCACCTACATAGTCCTCTGGCTTGAGCAGGGTCCTGTCCACCACTGTCATGCTTGCCACAGTGTCTCTCAAACCAGTAGAAGGCTGGCCATTCAAGAGGACACTTCTCAAAAACCTACGAGTGTTTTGCGGGATAGTCGCCAGTACTTCTGCGTACTGGTCCCAGGCCCCAAGGGACACTAAGGAAATCTCTACAGGAGCACCGAAGGTGATCCCAGTAGAGGAGGGGAGGACGGTGGCCTCCACCTCAGGTACGGAGTAGGAATAGGTCAGGCTGACAGCCTGGACTCCAAGTGCCTTACCCTTACACTTGGGGTCTCCCCTTCGGTGATCCAGAGCCCCACAATCCCAACATGTGCCGGGCGTGTGCGGCACGCTACTGGAACCACTGGGACCCTGCTTTGCAGCAGGCAGACCACTACTCTTACTCCCACCCACAACAAACTTATCCCCACTAGGTTTTTGGGTCTTCGGAGAGGAAGGTTTTGGTTTACCTGACTGTGATTGCTTTTGGGACTCCTCAGCTTTCTGAGAGGCCCCCTTTTCTTTGTCCTTGTCCTTCCCACTGGAGTCCTTAGGGGACACCTGGTGGGAGACCCACTTGTCAGCCAACCTAGCCAGCTTAAAGGGGTCCAAAATGTTCTGGTCAGCAACATACTGACGCAGCTCTGGTGAACAGGCTTCCGAAAAATGCTAAAAAAACAAGAGATGAGACAATTCAACAAACGTTTTCACTTTGTACCCATCAATCCACCCCATCATGTTCATGTGCGCAGCACTCACCCAGTCAACCCAAGACACATTCTCTCGTTTCTGAAAATCCCTGAACCGTTTAAGATATTGGGTAGGTGTTTTGCCAAACTTGGCGATTAAGGCAGACTTCATGCACTCATACTGACCCCTTTCTTCCACACTCAGTTTCAGAATACAGTAATATCCAGTTTGAGGCACTCTGCTTAACAAACACTTAGCCCAATCTCTCTTATCAACATCGTGAATTGCACAAGCCATTTGAAACGCTTCAATCCATTGGAGGATATCAGAACCCTCCGCATACACACCAACCAAATCTTTCATAAACTTGGTTGCTGGGGACCTGACACTCTCAACTGGTTTCGCTGAACACTCCACTCAAGCTTTCTCTAGCTGGATTTGCTGACATTCAGTGTCCCGGTTCTTGAGTTCGAGGTCCTTAGCTTCTGGGTTTGCAGTGCAAGGGAACAGGAAGCAACAAGAATGCCACCAGTTCTGCACTCGTGAGAGGGATCCAATACGGTCGGGGCGAAGTTAGTACATGAGGGCCATCATCCCGGGCTGCAGAGAATTGCTGGTTACAAAAGAAAATAGACCATCAACAAAAACTGCCCTATCTGAATTCTAAGTGTCCTGATGAAAGCCTTAATGGGAAATACAAAAAACCACTAATAACCTCGAAGAGTGGGGTACCAGCAGCTACCGTATTAAGGCTGGAAACAGAATTTGCTACTGTCAACACTTTTTTCAATGGGCTTTTTGCTTTGTGTAAAGTAATGTGCAAAAATCTACCCACCTGTTACTAACATCACTCAGTAGATAGAGGAAAAGTTTTTCTTTCTTCTTTGGATGGTAAAAAATATACCAGTTTGTCATTGTCTGTTCTAATGTATATATATTTTTTATCTGTATGGACAGCGTTCTTTATGTCCATTTTTACTATGTGTTAAAAAATAAAAATTGATATATTTTTTGGTAAAGTCCGACCTTATTGTCTTTATATTTGTTTGGAAAGACGTTTCTTCACCTTTCCTTTTGCTTTCTGGTGCGATGCTAATTTCACAGCCAAATACGACATTAGCAGGTAGTTTGTTGTGGACCCTGGTTGTTTAAACATGTTTGTAAGTCCTCTCCCAACAAGCCCCTAAAAAAAGAGGACACCTGATCGCTCGTCTTATGATTGCACGGATATCAGAACCCTCTGCATACACACCAACCAAATCTTTCATAAACTTGGTTGCTGGGGACCTGACACTCTCAACTGGTTTCGCTGAAGTCTCCACTCGAGCTTTCTCTAGCTGGATTTGCTGACATCCAGTGTCCTGGTTCTTGAGTTCGAGGTCCTTATCTTTGAGTTCAAGATCCCTATCTTTTAGCTTAAGATCCCCGTTCTTAAGCTCCACTTGCTGTGCCAACTCCTCTTTCTTAAGCTCAGCATCTAGTTCCAACTTGCGATATTCAAAGGCTAACTTCATCCTCAATAACTCAAGCTCTAAAGAATTGCTGGGGCTCGGAACAAAGGCAGCAGGAATGGTGGCATTCCCAGAATCAGTTTCGGCGACAACCCCTGGGGTAGAGTCCTCATTGGTTGTATCCCCCCCTTCAAGAGTTTCACAATCGATCTGGTAGTCCACCAGTGCAGCTATCAGCTCAGCCCTAGACTTATCTACAAAGTCTAATTCCCTGGCTTCACAAGCACTCTGGAGAGCCTCTAGGCTCATCCGAGTCAATTTATCATTCGCAATAGATTCCATTGCTTGTAATGCAGTTCTCTTGTACACGACTAAACCTCAATTTAACAAAGTGCAGATATCCTTCGTAAATGGCACGGTTATACACTGAGTCTTAAAACGATAAGCATCCCACCGCTGCCACCAGCTGTAAAGACCGGAGAGGGGGTCTGCACTTACGCTCTCTATATCGTAGAGGGGAGGCACAGAGACCCCTGCCAAGATTCTCTATTATTGGTATGTGGTCGAGTAATCGGGGCCTATCTTCTCAGGCGGTGATGCAAGCTGGTTCTTAAGTACAGTGTCGTCCCCGAGCACCCACAAAGGAATGTCCACACACTGTATCGGTTAAAACACAGTCTTTATATAATTAATATTTAAGGTCATATACACAATCACGACCACTCACTTTGTACTCTGAAAATCAACAATGGTAAATATGTACAATTCTAAAGTGGTACCACTAACGTTATTAGATCTCCTTAAAGTGCATACGGTCAGAATGATAGACAGATCAAAATAAAGAGGAAACCAGCAGTAGAGAAAGGAAGGAAAGCAAGATGGTTGATCAATAGGCAGAATACTGGTAACTACCGTTAAACACAGCTCTGTGTGGAGATCCCCCACCTGGGCAACCTGTCGAAGAAAGATACAAGCCCAGTCCATATATTGTTCACACTAGACTTTCCAATAGTTCTGCAGCCCCAAAGTACCTGGCGTTGTAGCGTTCCTCGTCGGAGAAATCAACAACCCTTCTTGATTGTCCTCCCTTTCAGGCAGGAGTCACGGGTCATCGAACGTCCGACGGAGAACAGGTTGAGCTACGACAGTGAAGTGGCCGCGTCGTTCCTAGCGGTGCTTGTTGACGGGGAAGCGTAAACGTCCGGCAAGGAAGAGGTGTGCGGGACACCTCTGTGTCGATAGTTCTGGACCGCAAAGAGTTGAAGAACTGTGGTCCAGCAAGGGCGTCGAGTCGTCGGTGTCTCTGTGGTCTTTGGGTGGCGGGAAACCCACTGGTGGATGCTCCTCAGCGCGTCGACAGTCAGGTCTTCTATAGCAGGATATGGCGGCGACGATGCGCAGGAGAGCGTCTTTGGATCAATGAAGTTCTTAGGCAACGGGAGCACGGCGGCTCCAGTCGGAGACGGCGGTCGGCGACAGTGGTGGACAACAGTCCGGGCGCTTCTCGTTGGAGTTCTGCAGCAGTCCCTGTATCGGGTCGGCAGCCTGTCGAAGGTCTGTCTACCAGGGAGTTTAGGCAAAGATCAGCTGTGCACGATGGTCCCTTGTAGCTCGGGAAGAGGGCGCCTTACCAGGTCCTCTCTGGGTCAGTTCTTGAAGCACAGCAGCTTTCAGATTGTGAAGGAGAGCCACAGCAATTCTTCTCGTCTAGTAGGGCTTTAGGATCAAGCTTCAGTTATTCCAGCTGAGCACGATTCCTAGCAGTGAGAGGTCCCCGGATATACTGTTGATCTCCCATTCATTCCGCTGGGTCACACTCAAGCATCCAATCACGACTACGGGCATTCGTGCAGGCAGGCAACCAATCAGGCACACGAGGTATTCAGGCCATTCACTTCTCTCCAGACACTCACAACAAGTTATGTGTATTGGGCAAGTACCGAGCCATTCAACACTCCAAGTTGCATTCATACCGGTTTCGGGCAGGGCTGTCTCAACCATTGTGTCAACCACCAGATACTAGACACTCACAACATACAATGTATACTCGTCACACACTCCATTCACCCAGGTCCCACCCATAGGCGTACCCACAACATACGGTCACTGGGAAGGCTCCAGCCTGTCTGGTTGGCACTTCCCCACACTACCATATATGGAACTTCCACCCAACAGCCAGTCAGGGGGAAGGGACAGAGGCAGGGCTTCCCGGGACTTTGGGAAGATCAAGGTAACAGGTGATGGAAGGCAAGAGGCCATGGAGGCCATTTTGTCTCCATCAGGAATCTACCGATTCCAATGACAGGGCCTGGGCATCCCAAAAGGGAGGATACTCAGGGAACCAGTCATTTCAGCACGGAGCTGCCACCAGCCCGTACCCTGCTCTGTGGGTCTCACACAGGTGCCCAAAAACATACACTAGGGGCACAGGGTTGTACCCCTACCCATGGGTGCCATAAGGGTATCCCATGGGTCTGTTCACCACACCAAAAGAGAGAGAGCTGCACCGCCATGAGTCCCACATGATCTCCTGCGCGGAAAACACGATAGAACACACGATAAAAAGCAGTAAAGGACAAAGATACGGAGGCACTGTCCCTCCGATGCGTTTCCAGCATCACAGTCGTCTGCCCCGATATTTGGTAAAATACCCTGATCAAAGGATAAGGAGTAATTTTTTGAGGGTAAGACTAAATCTTCTTCCCACTGGGGATTTACTGAATATACGCAAACAAGGGGACCAAGCAATTAAGGAGTGTAACATCTGTGCCACGCCATCAAACCAGTCGCTCCGTCACCTGTTAATGGAGTGCGAAGGAACCTGGCCTTTAAGGTTAGCCACGTTTCGAAGTCTGGTCCATAGAGAGGAGGGCATTCTATCAGAACATATTTGGAACAGAATGATTTCAGGCCAAGAAGTACAGTTAACAGCAGCAGTGGTTAAAATACTGAAGGCCTTGCACTTCCTTACTTAAGCCCGATGGAGGGGGTAAGGGGTGGGTTTTGTCATAATGGTAGAACAAAACGAATGACAAATAAGTTGAAGTCTGAGACACAAAGTTATTAGGTGCAACAAGAAGACAGGGGGTTGTGAACAGAGGTAATGGATAACTGGGATTTTACTGAGTGGAAACGGATTCGGGGATTTTAGTGTATGAATTGTTTACATTGAAATTCTTGGTTTCTTTTTTATTGTTGATTTGGTGTGTGGATATGATTGTGATAAAATTTGTAAAGGTTTTTATAACCATACACAAATAAAACAAAAATGTTTAAAAATCATAATACAATCAGTAATGCTTTCCAAGAAATCATTTAGATTCCCCAATTCTTTATGCCACCATACATTAATGATTAACACATTAATGTCAAGGGATGGTCTAGATATAGCCACGGCTAACAGACCATATGGAAGTGCCGATATCATATCGAATACCAAGCCTGAACCAGACCTTCCGCTGGCCGCCCCGTCTACTAATTTTTGCTAGTTGACAAAAAACCTTGAAACCATCCAAAATAGGGGCATAACACAGCCAGATCACCTGAAATAGAATGCACATACAGTCCCAATTTTAACCATAACCTCTGGGTTAGTTAGACGCTGAAGATTACCCTGCAAATTCCATGATATTACTGAAAAAACATTGTTCTCTTTAACACTCATTCCATTGTTGAAAATAACTTTCCACAAGGAAGAGGTGACAGCGACCAGTCAACTTTCTTTGTATCGGATCTAGGGAAGTAATTACCTGCCTCACCCCCACAAGCCCTAGCCGGGGGCATGTGAATACTTTTCCCATTACCACTCTCGCTCCTCAGATCTTTCACCAATGCTGGATCGATCAAGTCCACAGTAAAGACAAGATTGCATAGTTTTTGCCTTTCAGAGTGGACTAATTCAAACACCAATTTTGAGTTAAAATGGATTATAGAACAATTTGTGTCTTTCCTATCACGTAATTCAACTCTCTCTCTATCCACTGTAGTGAGAGGCCTAAGATTTGATATTTCAACAAAAATCAAAAGAACATTACTTCTGTTCAGACACAAATCTTATCATTTCCCACCATGTTTGTAAACATAAGTTGATACCCTTTCATTTTGTTTTGAGTGGTCACCTGCTTCATGCCAGGTTGATATCCAGGAATAGAACACTTAATTTCAACCCCATCCATACAGTCAGAACTGTTTGCATCTCCTAATATACTAAAGGGCATATTGTTTCCAATCCACTTTGATTTCTCACTCGGAATAGAGATTTTCTCTCTATCCGAAGTACTAGGTTGTTGCACATTGAATTACCCAGTTAGGTATTGGGTATTATGCTCCACCACAGGTGGTTTATACATACGTTGTAAGAAATCCTTAGAATTTACACTTACATTGGCACCTTGCACATATTTCTGACCATTTTGTGTGGAGAACTTCTCTCTAAAACAATAAGTTACAGGAATTGATTTAGCACCCAATTCTAACTGTGGAGAACAATTAATGCAACCCTCCTTCCTACTAAGTAGGGATGATACCAGAATAGGATTCTGTACTGGATTATCTCTTTGCCTTATTTCTTCCATCCTTAGCTCACCATAGCAAATATGCGTTTGGAACCCATATTATATTGTAATGCTGGGGAATTTTTACCATCCTCCTGACAATCAGTTGCCATCATTCCTTTAGGCATCCTAATACAACAATCACTGTCTACAGCTGATTCTTTAACGCCCTGACCACCGAAGTTGTTAGCAGGATCTCCTATATCAGCAGTCTGTAAACATTTGGAGTTCTTGATATCAGAAGTAATTGTCTGCTTATATGAACATTTTGAACCTAGCAACTTTAACCCTGTCTGAGTTGCCATACTCACAGAGGACTGATGTTCCCACCCTTCTCTATTTCATGAGTACTACCAATGTCAGTTATATAGGGGTGATTATTGGATTCCACAGAGTTACACATCAAATCAGCGTGAACTGCACATGAGACACCGCCAGTGCAGTTATTAAGTGGGATATGATTAATACAATGGGTGAGGCCCAGATCACCAGCGGGCTCACTCACTTTCCCCTCAATCAACAGAGATAACTATCCAACCACACACATATCCTTAGAATCAGTTTTCCTACCCTTCAATGATTTCATGATGGTTAGTTTTTTTTAGTAATGAACGAGAAGAGGCATTTTTCTTTTTCATCATTCTCTTTTTTGTTTTCTATAAATGAGAAGTCATACGCGCAGAATATTTGGCCATCATCTTTCTCCCCTTCATAGGTTCTGTGTTATGTGCATCTGAGTTATTCGGAACAGTGTATAAGTCCTTATTGTTGCCAGATGTATGAGGACCATTATTCACGACTATGGTGTTAACTTGATTTTTAGAAATAATCGGTTTCACTTCTTCATCAGAGTCAATTGAAATTAAAATAGGCAAATGCTTTAAGCTTTGCATGTTAGACCTCAAAGATGTTTCTTCTACATGAGCATGACAGTTATCAACTAAAGGACGGTCAATAATGGAGAGTTTTTCCATCTTGACATTAATATTGGCGAGCATGATCGTATGCACTCTTACCTCATCCCATATGATGTCGTGGAGGGTAACAAAGGAACCTGAGTCCATATTAAGTGCAGAGAGGGTTGGTGAGGTAAGGCGTATACGATTGTCTGCCTCTTTATAGGTAAGGTGAATATAGTTTACCCCATAAGAACCATCATCCGTCATGGAATGTGTTGTTGAATCATCCTAGACCGCATTGTCTAGTAAATGTGTATGCTCCGTCGGGGAACCTTGACATCGTAGGTACGTTGCACCACGCTATTACCATTACGCCTTACATCTTCCGAAAGTATGGAATCTACATGCTCGATTAAACTGAGATCATTCAGATCATTCATGTGAGTGCACTCTATAGTGGCAGATACTTTAACGCAAGCAGACTTGTTCACTCTATTTACATCTGATACTTTAAAAAAATCAGTAATGGTCTGCCCGAATATTGGGCATGGGTGATGAGCTATATCCCTGAAACCGTTTCATAGAGTTAGTTACTGCACTTGCCCGTTTTGGACGGGACCATTGCGCATAGCCTCCCCATCTTGTACTTCCGTAACATTTAAACAGCCATGCATACAGGGGCGATCATCTCCCAAATTGTTCATCAATACTGCAACTATTTCCGCTTCCTTATGGGGTGGACTGGCTAAAGTAAGACCATGTTCAGTAAAGTTAGAAACTAAACTCTTCTGTACCTGGTAATCTTTACATATTTACCAGGGTAATAGAGGAGCCAGGCACTGGGGCCCAATCTAGCTTCTCAAACCTGATCGCAAGGCCATAATTCACCACACAGGAGATGTCTTATATGATCAATTTCCATGGATCAAAGGGTAACAAAAAACAGCAGTCACTGTGGTTAAGATATCTCAGAGTTCACAATAGCTCATGATGGTTCACAACAGTCAATAGTTTATTTGTTTGCTTCCACGGCTCAAAGAGCAAATAAGTCCAGCGGTCACTGTGGTAAAATATCTCAAAGTTCACAATAGTTCACAATGGTTCACAATAATCTTTCCTAATTATGAGCTTTACAGTAGTTCAATAGTTCCATTCTTTACTTCCACGGTTCAAAGAGCAAATATGCCCAGCAGTCACTGTGGCAGAAAATCACCCAGATCAAAAAAGAATTTCTGGGCGCAGGTGCAGGAACACAAGTACAGATGTTATTCTGTCCTTTTCTCTCCCGCTATTCTGTCTCTCCCTCCTATTCTCTCTTACTCTGTCTCTCCTTCCTGTTCCCTGTCTCCCTCTTGTTCTATCCTATTTTGTCTCTCCTCCTGTTGTTTGTTTCCAGCATTTTCTGCCCTATCCTGCCCTTTGCGTTCTGTCTGTCCTTCCTGGTCTGTGTCTAACTTCTAGTCTGTACCACCCACCCACTCTGTGTTTCCCACTGCTTTGTGTCTCCTTTTTCTGTCCTAGTCTGTCCCTCACATTCTGTCTCTCCTACCTATTGTGTCTCTTCCACCTAGTCTATCATATTTTGTCTCTCCTCCTTAGTCTGTCTTTCACTCCTGTTTCATCCTCATTTTCTTACCCCTACCTACTCCCTCCTCATTGTGCCATTCTCCCTACCTGACATCCTGCTGTACTTGCTCATGTCCTTGCTTTCTTCTGCTCTCTTGGCCCAGCATAGCAGATAACTCAGAGAGTAGGCAGAGGTCTCAGTGCACTGCATCATCCCTGCTGACAAATAAAATAAAGACAGAACTTCTTTCATACTGTGTTTATTCTTTGAAAGGCGCACCTGACGCTGAGGCCGTTATTCAAGCTGTGGGTCTCGTGTCACCCCAGGTACATGCCACACCAGCCTAGAGTGGGTCGGCGGGCAAAGTCTGAAGAACACTGGTCTAGGATGTGGGAGTAGTACAAGTAGAGCAGGGAATTTTGGTAGGCAGACAGCAGAGTGCAGTGTTTGGGGTGTTGGATGTGGGGACTCAAGAGCAATATTGGCAGGTAAGGGGTAGTTTAATATTAGAGATTTCTGAACATGAGCCACAGTGGTGTAAGAATCCTGCCCTAATGCACACGTTATAGAAATTGATTTTTGTCAGAGCATCATCAAGTTGATCTCTTTCATAAACTTGCTGGCCTTACACACAAGATGGCAGCCGTAGCAAGGAACCTTTCGGGCCAAGGAAATACTCCCCATTGGACCCCAATCCCACTTTAGTAGGTAAAACATGGCTTCTTAAAAGCTTTGACCAACAAAGTTGCTAACCTTCTATATGCCAGATCCTTAAACTGTTTACCATCCATCGCCTGACTGAAATTACTTAGACAAATTTACATGAACTGAACAGATTACCTGGCAAGACACACTCCTGTGACAATTATCACATCTTTTCTCAAAGTAAAATGCTTGAGAACTTGTACCTTATCTAAACTTTAGATTTATGTCTGCTCTTAGATATTCTTTTTTTCTTTCTGGAGCAAGACACTGAAGAGCCAATACTTGAAGTGCAGCCTATAGTTAAAAACAGAAGCCCATCAATTTTGTGTAGAGTATTAATGTAAGTGTAAAGAAGCAATGTCCACACCGCTTTGGATTACTTCTTCTTAAGTTTACTTCAAGTTCTTTAGTTGCATATTACAGGATTAAGACATCAGGAATAAGACATATACAATAAAAACACTGGCACCTATCACCCAGGGAGGGAGGGCCCAACTGATTCAACATAGAACACTCACCACAGCATTCTCCCACTCATACATCAACATTCCACAGGCACTCAGGTGACATCATAAATCACATGACAAACCACATCAGACTAACCAAGCACTTCACAACACATCTCCCTCCTTACCAAACACACTCACAACAAGTACTTCACAACACATCTCTCTCCTTACCAAACACACTTACAAACAAGTACTTCACACGGCATGAAATCACCTAAACAACAACACATATCACACCCAGACCAAAATACAGTGGATATTCTACATGAAAATCCCTCAGCTATGCAATTCCAGAACTCCGCCTATCGTTCTTCAAGCAGCATCATTATAGCCACTAATCACCTTCCATCTGCTCCTGCCACGAGCAAACTCTAGACTCCCACTCTAAACACCAACCAGCCCAGATACAAGGCTATACCTACCTAACAAACCAATATCCTTCAAAAAAAACTTTTGTCCTTCTGCTTGCCCCCGCCACAGGCGAGCCTTCATGCTGCCACCCTGAAGCACCACTTGACATCCCGACGCAATACTAGTCATCCAGGATGACAACGAAATCCCCATAGCCAGACAGAAGATTCAGTAAAACACTACAACCACCTCTAACAGACATCTAACAACATGCATGCCTCAGGAACACAAATACACAGGCGGACAAAGCCAATCGAACACAACCTAACCATACCATGGTGTACAGATCCTAAAACAACTTGAAGATGCTGGCCAGTCATTTTCAAGACCACCTACAAAAACATATGGTTGACTCTATCACACTTCTCAATGGCAGTACTATTCAGTCCCATAATCAAACCCTAACCAAAAAAAACAATAGCCAGGCTTAACAAATAACACATAAAGATAAACAAATCACCATGCGACTGTTCACCATGAACAGCATCCTTAACTTAACATAGTATTAACTAGAGGGCGTCCCCTACCAGCAACACACTTCATCTAACTTAACCAGCTGTCCTTAACGATAAGAGTCGGCTTATCCAAACAGTGCACTAGTGCCATACCCAAAAGTCACTAGACCTACAACTCCCATTCTCCTTAGTGCAACTCTCACTTACCACTCACTAAAATTCCTGACAAGGGCGCTACCCCCAGGATTTACCTTACTCACAAATAAAACTAAAAGAGGCGCTACCTCACAATAGTTAATTAATCGAAACGCTACCTCCATAACTTAATAGTGCATACCACACCATAACCTAAACACAAAAGGAGGACACTACTGTGACCTTAAACAGAGGCGCTACCTCCCTAATCTCAGTAGTCTATATTTAAAAACGAATGTCATCACCGCTCATTCATTTCTTGAATTCCATTCTTTTTTAGTTAAGAAAATATACATGTGACCTTTTTACCAACTCGCGTACTAAAATTTCTCTTTTTACATTAGTCACCACACTTCATTCTCTCCGTGACTTCCATACTTATTTAAACAAACGCTTATACTTGTGACATTCTTCACTACCATACCGTTTAACTTATTGACTGTACATGTGACATTTCTACTTTTTCTTCATTTAGCAATTAAAACTTTGAACTGAATTTCCTCTCCAGCACAGTTCATTTCCTTGTCCATGGCCTATACTAAACCCAAATGCCTAAAAGTCCATGTCGTTATTTAACAACCTAACACCTAGAAATCCTCAAGATGTTAAACTAATCCCATTAGGCATGTATGCTATACACCTATACTCTTTCCCTAGCACCTAACATATGCTATGATTTTAGATAACCATCACATCATAGATGATTGAAAACTTCTGCTTAAAGTCCATTTACATGCCTAAAAATCCTCAAAAAGTTAAACTAACCCACTCACACCCAAATAAAATCCACACCTTACTTTTTTGCACTTAACTATGCACTTTTCTCTATAATGTACAATAGTCCATGAACCTGCAAATCCTCAAAATTGGTTAGTATACGACTTAACTACACGCTTTAATGTTTACTGATCTGCAATAATACCCGAAATCATCAAACACAACACCACAACAAACTCACACATACTGGAGTTTACATCCTAATGCGTTGTGCAACTCATATCTTAAACACCACACTTTGGCATATGTTGACTGGCATATGTTGAGTTACTATTGCATTTCCATAGCCCACATCCTCTTATAATAATTGTACTGCATCAATACAATCCCTTTTACTACCGGTTTGAATCCTAACACTGGTATAAACCACAACAATTGCTTAAGTCCGGCAACCTTTGTATATATCACACATGTCACCTTATTCGCTGGCCGCCTCACGTGCCTCACTTACTGAGGTGGAGCGGCATATCTTCATCTAAGAGCTGCCTCTGAACGCCTCTCTCACTGAGACGCTGCAGCTTTCCCAATGAACGCAGCATTACCTTGATCCCTTCCGGATACGACCATGTGACAGCGTCACGTTGCGTCCACCAAACAAGGTTCTTTATTAGAAGACTGCATCTGTCACAATCGCAGTTAAATTCACTGCCTGAAACCCCGTACTGGGCGCTGTTACGAAGATAAACAGCACCTGCACCTTCCATTTGTGGAACACAAAACAGGAGGTTCCAAAACATCAGCAACTCCGACCGTCCATGCTGTGACATTATCATTCCTGACAGGTCAGCAGGGTAGTGAAGAGCTCATTTACCAACTGTCACACACTTATGCTTGCTCCCTTCACTTTGATCATGCAGCTTCCTCCTTTTTGGGTTTTGGAAGTCTTACAAACAAAACCCCCGGTTCGTATCGCATAAGACGGAAACCCTTCCTTTAAATTCCGCTTTGGCTTTTTCAACACAGGAGTTTTGTCCTTTTAACCCACAGCGTTCGCCTAGCTCATCCCATAATACTTCATAGAGAGAAAGTCTTGACATGACTCCAGTTTCATTTCTCTTTCTGGCGTGCGGCACAAAACCAGTCCTTTTTACATTTTATCATGGGCATATTATAACAGTCACTCCAGTCACGGAGATAGTTTCTGTCCAGGCATGCTAGGACACGTCACTCCACAGTTAGTGGGCTTAAAGTCCATCCGAAATGAGACCCAGCACCTTTCTCAAATGGACCTACCTCAACCAGATCATAGTGCCCCTTGGGAGCCCCCTGTTAGAGTACAGTACTCCCAATAGTTATGGACTGCAGAATGCTGACTCCTGGCTCAGTCAACTGCCGGACTTTCTGCTATGGGCACTCCTCCCACATGGACCACTTCCAAAAATCTTTTGTCCCAGGACCACTTCCACTTCTTATGTCCCAGGATTCAGCACTCCCAATGACACATGAGATGCTGATGCTATGTGTTATGGTCCATTAAACCATTAAACCTCCTCCCTTATCCGCCCTGGGTGATGGGTTTGCTTACTTGGGGGCGGTGTTGTCTTGTTCTGTCCTTCTGGTCCTGATGTCTACTGCACCCCCCTCAGCAGTCCTCTTCAGTCCCTGTCTTCTTAGCTTTCCTTGTACATGGGTTTTTTCTTTTAGAGATCATCGTCACCATTGTTAAAAGGCAGGTTCCAGGCTCTTTATATTAACTTCATGTAAGTTTATTTCCAGGTTATTAGATACAGTTCCACATGAAGATTAAGGACATAAGCTGAGACAAACACCGGCTCCCATCACCCAGGGCCAGCCAGCTGTAAATGCCAGTACACAGAACACTCACCCAGAACATTCCAACATCCACACATAAACATTGCAATGACATCACAAGCTACCTCACCTCAGACAGGCACAATACAACAATAAGGTCCTATTTTCCAAACAAAACATAACTTCTTTTTCCAACAAACAATATTGCCTCTGCTCTTCACTATATGCGGACAACCATATTATTTCTAAGAGTAGAATTAAGTGTTTTGCATAAGACGTAAATAGGGATAATTTCATATTCATTCCCATAGAGAAAACTTACCAAACTAAGAATTATTTGCATACTAGGGTCAATTTGGCTCTAGTAAATCCCAGATCAGCGTTGTCTCATTCTGCTGAAATTAAGAATGTAATTATTGAAGATGACCTTGAGGCTTCTTTTAACCTTGAAACCTGGTTCGACCCTGCCGGTACTCCTCTAATTTCGATGAACTCATTATTGAGGGACGTGGTCGATTTCATGTTAATAAAACTGGGAAGGAGTGAGGTGGCGGTGGACTGAATTGCAGGTTGCAAGGGAAATTGACTTTGATCTCTCGTCAGCGATTTAAGTCTTTAGAATTGGCAGCACCAAAGCTATATGTTATGTATCATATTTATTTTCATGTCACATTTCAACACCCACGATGTGATGAATTGTTTGGTCAACAGTTTTCTGATCTGTTGCCATATTCTTCATTACAACATTCTATTAATGTTTCCAATTTGACTTTGACACCCCTGGGATGCAGTTACACATGGAAGGAAACAAGACTCACACACTCTACTTGCAACCTCCGATTTGGAACCGTTTGCAGAGGACAGGGTCTATTTCAGATTTCATTACAGCTGTAACGGATACATTTCATTGCTCATCTGCAAATATCATTGCGTTATCCCATTCTCTGTGTCAATGGATCTCCCAAACAGTGAAAGTCAAGAGAAACCTTTGACGAGATCATTAAGAGGATCTTCTCAGATATATTCTTCTAGAAAAACTGGTGGTAACTTTGAAAAGACGGTTAAATCAGATGCCGGTGAATGCCGTTTGTACGTCCATCGATGAGACTATTCTGCTTTTCTTTAACCCAGTACTTACATTTGAAAGATTGCGTCTACAAAAGTAGCCCATTGGCACACTGGTCTTCACTGGATATAAAGGATAATAATATAAGGATGCACTCTAACACTAATGAAATTTGAGAACAACCCCATTTTGGCAGGAGGTTAAGGAAGCATGAGATTAGGTCGGCAAGGCCTCGCATTATACTGACACCTCTAGTGCAGGAACAAAAGTACAGATTTATTGTCTCAAAGTGTAAAACCCCTGCAGTCACTGCGATAAAGAAATATCTGTATTTAATCAGTTTTAGCACAGAGTTCTTTTCCAAATGAATGCCCTTCCACTTCGCACACCTCCAAACTCTTCTCACTAAGCAGACAATTCCCATCACCACGCAATTGCCTGACATTAGCGCGAACACTGATCCTCTCCAAATTGGACTATTGCAATGTCCTCCTGGGCACTTCGGCTACCAATCTATCGAAACTACAACTTCTGCAGAACAAAGCCCTATGAACTGCCATGACTTTAAAATGCAGCAGCCTCATCTCATCCAGCAGACGAAAGGCTGATTGGCTGCCCATAAAAGTAATTATTGACTTTCAGACTCTCACCCTTTCTCACAAGAGCATTTATAATAATGCTCCATCTTACTTCAATGACTGCATCACCCTAAAATCATCAAAACTTACTCTAAGATCTAGTGCCAGCATCTTGCTTGATATCCCACGGTATAAGAGCAAAAGGGTGGGGGGCTCCAGCTTCATAGTTGCTGCCGCCATGCTGTGGAACACTCTGCTGGCAGCCAAATCGAAACGAACAGTCGTAGCCCGCATTACAAAAACTGGTAAAAACCTGGATCTTCGACAAATACTATTGATGCCATCTGTGTATATGACTGCTGTAATTGTAACTGAATGAATATGCTATAACAAACGCTCTGACACCCCTGGGTTTGTGCGTTCTATACATGCCGTAAATAAATGAAATAAATAAATAGTTCAATGTTCACTGTTCACAGGTTCAGCCAAACTTAAAGATAAGTTCCCCACTCTCCTGGAGTGGAGAGGGACCTCATCTTGGGTTCCTAGTTCCATTTATCTGCAAAACACAATTCCTCAAAATCCTTTGGGGAATTCCTCTTCCCCAGTCCGCAGCACAAAATGATCCTTTTCAGTCTCCTGTCAGGTCTTGTTCACTAACCTGACAGACCTCACCGTAAAATTTTCCAATGGTGCACTAAGGACCTCATCACAAGTTGGACGGTATCCCGGCTGTAATACCGCCCCACTGTAATGGTGTTAGCGGCCACCGGTTCGGCTGTATTACCGCTGGGTCACGGGTTGGCCGTTAACTGTAAATCGCCATTCCACATAGCGTCCTTTGGACCCAATGGGGAATCTTCGGGGCTAATATTGCATGCTAATAAAGCCGGCAGTAATACAGGGCACTATGCGCCCATCTGCGCCCAACATCCACGACCTTCTAACTGAACATAATCTTGACCTATTAGCTGTAACCGAAACCTGGCTCCACTATGCTGCTGGCCCCCTCCTCTCCCTCGCGGTACCCACTGGTTACTCCATCCTTAGAGCTGATCATTAAGATAGCCTAGGAGGTGGTGTTGCCATCATACACAAATCCACCCTCCCCCTCTGAGCCTCACCTTTACAACAACTACCAGGCTATGAAATCCTCGCCAAATTTGAATCCTCCCCACGAAATTACCATCAACCTGCTGCTCCTCTACTGTCAACCCTCCCATGCTGGCACCCCAGAATCAGACATCCCCTCCCTCATCACTCCCCTCCTCAAGCCCAACACCAAACTGATTCTCCTAGGAGACTTCAACTTAGGCTTCAACAACCCCTCCGACCATAAGGTATCTACCTTCACAGCTTCCCTTGAAGAGATGAACCTCTCCCAACTAGTCCTCTCTCCTACCCATGAAAAAGGAAGAACCCTTGACTGGATTCTCCCATGTAACATTCCACTCCAAGTATCCTCCCCTCTCCCCCTTCCCTGGTCAGAGCACTCACTGATCCCCTTCGCCTTCAGCACGATCACCAAAAACACCCCTAGTATTACCAAACCCCTACTATTGGCAAACCCCTTTGCATCACCGCCCAACATACCCGCAAGCTCACTGTCGAGCTATTAGCACCCTCCATCAAAGCTTCCCTCAATCCCCCCCCCTGACAACTCCACAGCAGAAGTCATTCTTGCATCCTACGACTCGACACTGCTCAAAACACTGGACGAACATGCTCCCCTCAAAACTACCACCCGCAAAAAACATAACACCGAAAACTGGTTCACCAATGATCTAGCCTCCCTCTGTAAAAAGAAATGATCCCTTGAACACCTCTGGATGAAAGATCGCTCCCACACAAACAAAGTAGCCTTCGGGTACTCTGCCAATTCCTACAAATCAGCTATCATTCATACCAAAGCTAACATCTTTAACAACCAAATCTCCAATGCAAGTTCCAACGTCAAAGAACTCTTCAGAATCCTTAGAGAGCTTGAATCCCCAGCACCCCTCTCCGACAACCTCCCCAAGTATAAAGCATGGTGCACGCTCATACAATCCTCCCTTGTCACCAAAACTCAGACATTAAGAGACAAAGCTATAATAAACCACCACCCAACCCCCTGGCCAACACCCTTACTACTTCAACCCTACCCCCTCAATTCCACTTCTCAGCTGTCTCTCCCTCAGATGTCTGCACTACTATCCAGCACCTGAAAGCCTCGACTTGTGCTGGTGACATCTGCCCAGCCCACATTGTCAAAATGTGTGCTGAACGGGGGCGTGGCTTGGAGCGCCAGCGATGAGGCAGCTCCTCTAATGGCCTCCGCATGGGGACCGCAACGAACACTGAAAACTTCCAGTTACAGCTATGAACCAACCTTCTAAAGGCTCGATTCAGGTGGTGGAGGGCTGGGGACCCTACTGGCAGCGATCCTAGCTTGTAACGCAAGTGACAACCTTGTAAATTCAGTGGGGGTTCTGCCGGCGGTGTCCGCCAGGCAAATCCAAGATGGCGGATCCGCCTTGTCAGCCCAGTTCTTGCAACGATTCACCAGCTCTCGCTGGCTCCGGGACCACGCTGGGGAGCCTCTGACTCCTGATATCCTCCTATGCCCTCCGACGGAGCCCGTCAGCACCGGCCCGTACTGCTGGGCCTGAGCCGCGGATGCGGCACTGATCGAAGCCCGGCGGGGAGCCCAGCCGGAACCCGCTTTACGCGCTTTACGCGGGCTGCACCTGTCGGAGGCAGTGCCTTCTTCCCAGCGCTTTTGGCCTGCTCCTGCTCCCCAGGTACCCACATCTTCTACCAACCACCCCCAGGGGGAACGGGTCCCCCCCGATAACTGGGCTGCTGCCCTTGGCGGGCACCAATGTCTGCCACCCTCCTTACTGAAGCCAGCGGTCTTGCCGGCGAGGCGACTGGCCCCTCCCTGGATGCAGAGGGGATGAGACCAAGCAGCGGGACTGCTTCTGGGGGGGCCCCGGACCACCAGCTGCCCCTTGACCGCATTGGGAAGCCTCGACGGACGGCGGCAAGCGGCTGTGCCCCAACACGGCTAATCCACCCACAGCAGGCTTGGGGAGCAACGGAGGGCTCTCTATAACCTCCACAAGAACCCACTGATTGTGCCCCGAATAATGGGCCCAGAGCAGTGACCCTCTACCTGCAAGGTAGGAACCATCTGATTCCTTCTCCCCCGATTCCCTCCTCCGAGTGCTGGGAATAGCATCCGCTCCTGCTCCCCCGCTAGTACAACTTCTTGGGGTGGCATCCACAACTACAGCTTCCACCTCAGATATACCCTGAAGTGCCTTGTCCCCACACGCCTCTGGATGGCAGCCTTACCCGAATAGCCAAAGATTGGGAGTGGACCACAAGGAGCTTAATCCGCTCTTGGAGAAGCGGCCACATCCGGCCTGGAGTCCTCCACATACAGCCGAGCTCGACTTGGCCACAGTCCATCACAAGAGGACCCCACCACTGGGGGACACGGACCAGAACTTTGAGGCCCCCAAAATAGACCCCCCACTCCCTCCAGGGCCCAATCTACATCCTCCCTGGAACTTGAACTTTCTAGGAACATACTGGGCAGTCCTGGCTGACAGCATCTCCTAGTACAGCTTCCTGGGGTGCCCCTGTCCACCTCCTACCATCAATAGAACAGAGAGGATTGTCCTCCCCCCCCCCACCTTCACTTCAAGAGCTCTCAACAAGCGGTGAGTTGAGCGCCAACTACCATCATAACATGGGACCCCCTTGAGCCCCTTCCCTCATGCGCTACCCACTACCCTACTGCAGCAAAGGGCCTACAATCGTTCATTGGCCTGGCCACCTCCTGGGGCGCCGCTGCCCACTTCACTCATCTGCTGCCACCAGAGTAAGGCAGCGGGGTCCCTTGGCCGGCATCCTGGGACTTTCTACTGGTTAACTAGCATCTCACCCACAGCCCAGCAACTGTAACTTTTCGCATTCTCAGTGGGAATGGTCTTCCACCCTGGAACCATGGCTAAATCCCTGAAAACCCCCAAATCTGCAGATATTTCCACCATGCTCCTGGCAACGGAGAAGGGGAAGAAAGCAGACCCTCCAAAACTCACGCTCAAAAAACACCTGAGGATAAAGGGCCCCTCGTAACCAAAGAGGACCTCCAAGCTTTCATGTCCGACATCAAAGCAGAGTTTAGACCCTGTATGCTAGAACTCACCACAAAAATGGAACAAACAGAGCAAAGGGTCAGTGACATCGAACATAGGATGGGGGAATCTGAAGACCTAGCCATAAACATTCCATGACACATTGGTGGAGGTGCAACGCACAATCCAGACCCTCATGAACAGAACTGAGATCCTCGAATTCAAGCAGGAAGACTTAGAAAACCGCGCCCGCCGCAATAACCTGCGTATCCGAGGTGTTCCCTCCTCTATCTCCGACAAAGCACTGCCCGAATACGTGGGCAATTTCTTCCAATAGTTACTACCAAATCTGGACAACGCTCAGCTCCTGCTTGATCGCACACATAGATTGCGCCCACGCTGAGTGTCATGAATAAAGCTTCAGGCTCTAGAAGATTTGTGGCCCCCTTTTTTGTTCGCCAGAGAAGCCGTGCTCAGAAAGGTTCTGGCCCTTTAAGACGAGGACAACCAGATGCATGGAAGTTGGCTTGGCAACGCTGGCGTCCCGTCACTTCCTCATTGCCCCGCCTCCGGCGTGCTGCTAGTGTGTTCACGTGATCACTATGCGCTCACGTGATTGTTTAATAAGCGCCGCCGGGAATCATTCGGTGCTTCTGAACTTCCTGGTTTCCAGTGGCGTTACTTTGTACCTTTGATTCTTGTGAACCTTCCCTCCCTTTCCCCGCCCTTCTTGGAACTGCTATCCCTTGTATCGGACTTCGGACTGTCCCTGGATTCTGCCTGTCTTCTTCATCCTTGGTGTTTGGACATTGTTTGCTGCCTTCATCGTACTGCTTTGACCTTGGAACGTCCACGCACTTTGAACTGGCCTACGTTTGTTTGCCTTTTGGATTGCTTCTCTTACTAAGCCCCTTTTGAACTTCTTCGGCTCTGGTGAGCTTGCTGGGATTGCGACGGACTTCTCTTTGAAGTACCTTGGCTTACGGATACTTTTGGATTTTGGTTGTGGATTTGCCTTTGGATTTGAAACTTTGTGTGTACTTTGAACTTGAGACTGCCAGTGAGTTCTGCTTAGGCATCCTTGTTCCGTCGGGGTAGGTTCTGTTTGGATCCCCTGCATTCCTCTACGGACCATCAAATCTTCGTTGCCTCAACTGCTCCAGTACAGCTTCCTTCACGGTAAGGGTGTATTTTGAGCATTCACTTTGATAATCATTAGCCCGCCAATTCCACGCGCTAGCATTTATTGTTGTATTTCCTTATCCACAGGGGTAAAACTGGTAGATTGGTTGGCACATTTCCTTGGGTTTGAGAGTTCTTAACTCAAAGGTCAGTGCTTTGTTATTTATTGCTTACACTGTATTGCTGTTACGGATTGTGGTTAACTTACATCACTTTCCTTGCAGTCGCTTCCAGTCTACCTATACTCCTGTGTCGGCGCACCTTATCCTGAGTAATGCAGCCATCTTGGTCTTCGTTTGGCATCCTATCTTTTGGCTACTAGATCGCACTGGTTGTTTATTTCCAGCCAGCGGGGTATAATAGTCAGAGGAATTCTTCGGCTACACAACGAGGGCAATATTCAACCCTGACACTGAGGCACGGATTCGGACTCCCCCCCCTCGGATGTGATCACGAGAGTCCAATTTTACACCACCAAAGAAGCCATCTCGGAAATTGGTCGCTCACGCGATGAACTATCATTTCAGGGCTCTGCTCTCCAAATATTTCAGGACCTCTCTCCCCTGACCCTACAGAAGCACAGAGCTCTACTCCCTCTCACTCTCTTCCTCCGAGACCAGCAGACCCAACTGGGTCCGCACCCAACCCCAAGGGGGATGTCACCGCTTTATGAAGACCAGTGAAATACCTGAAGAACACATAGCATTGGAACCATGCTTACCAACGCCTGCTGCGGGCCCCATGCGGTTCATACTCTCCTCCAGGTCGGATGTCACCACTTTACCCTTGGAGTGAACCTCGACAATGTTGGCTGATGACAGCCTGGGTGGCTAGAGGTGGCACTGACAGTTCAAAATCTGTCCCCCTGGTCCCAGTTTGGACCTCCCATTGGAGGCCGATGTTGGAAGTTCGTATCTCCCGTTGGAGATTATTTAAAAACCCTCAGCCACAGGAGAGCCCAATGCAGCCAACCCCTCACAGCTATGGCTGATTTGATTCCCCCCCAACCCCTCCTCCCACGGCCAATGAGCTGGAAGAGTCAGCCCCCGCATTTAAAATGAAAGTTTACCACTCTGAATGCCAGGGACCTAAACTCCCCTCCGAAGAGGAAATCCATCCCGCAAAGGCTACAAGATGACGGGACCTCAATCGCTTTCCTGCAAGAAATTCACCTAATCCCGGCGGACTTCTCCCACCTAGGAAGCACATTTTTTTCCCCTAGAAATCCTGTCATCCAACGGCACCAAGAAGGGAAGCACTTCCATTCTTTTCACAAAAAGACCTGAACCCCCAGGTCCTAGACTCGCTACGATCCTGGAAGGGTCGCTTTATCACAATCAAATGTATCATCCTTGGCCAACTCTATACCCTTATCTCGGGCTACTCCCCGAACGAGCACCAGGAAGGGTTCTATCAAGACCTAGAAGAATACCTCCTCCCATTCATTGAGGGGCAAGTCGTTATCAGAGGAGACTTTAACAGGGCTCTGGACCCTCTCAAAGATAGATCCCACCCTCCAACGTCCAGGGACCTTAAGTTGGCAAAAGTCCTGCTCCATCTGTTCCGTACGCTGAATGTTGTCGACACCTGGAGAGTGCTATCTCCGGAAGAGAAAGACTTCACCTTCTACTCGTATGTGCACCGCAACTTCTCTAGAATTGATTTGCTGCTGGCCTCCCCCCAGATTTTGGCCTTCACAAACGATGTTACTATTGGCCCCCGGATCCTCTCCGACCACGCTCTGGTCTCACTCATCTTGCGATCCCACAATCCAGACCCTCCTCGCCGCCAGTGGAACTTATACGACCCTATCTTGGGTGACATGGCAGTAAGAGACTCGGTCGCCAGAACCATTAAAAACTTCTTCGTCGAAAACCGTGACAAGGACACCTCCCCAGCCAATACCTGGGACGCCCTGAAAGCGGTCCTTAGAGGGAATCGATTGCCAAAGGTGCAGCTTTCTACAAACAAAAGCAGACGACCCGCGCTATTTTGGAAGCAGAAGTCCATGAAGCCGAGGCCACTCACAAACGAAAGGGCTGGTCCCCGAAATCTTATAGGGTCCTACGGATGGCAAGGAAAAGGCTCGGAGTGAACGATGCCGACACCACAGCAAACCTACAAACCCAAACCAAACAATGGTACTATGTCCATAATAACAAAGCTAACAAGCTGCTGGTAAACAAGCTGGCCAAAGAGAAGAAAAGAGACACCATCCTAGGCCTCTGCGACTCACAGGGAGTGGTCCATTATGCGTATCATGAGAAGTTAAGCCAGCGGTAGCCCACCAGTCAGAGATAATGATGGCCGTCCCGAGGGACATAAATGAGAAGCAGGCGTACATCCAAGAGGCGGCTCTCCCACTTCTGACTCCCACGGCGAGAGAAGAACTTGAATCACCTATCACAAATGAGGAAGTGGAGGCATCCATAAAAAGCTTGAAACCTAGAGCCCCAGGCCCAGATGGGTTCTCCACCCGATTCTATGAACTCTTCCGCCCCCAATTAGTGGCCCCCCTAACTTGTCTCTTCAACTCATTTGCGGCCACTGGAACTGTCACTCCAACTATGCAGGAGCCCACCACAGTCCTAATTCTCAAGCCTGGAAAGGATCCCCAAGACAATAGCTCATACAGACCTATCTCTCTATTGAACTTGGACGCCAATATATACTCCAAGATTCTGGCCAATCGACTGCCACCTATTCTTCCATAGACCTTCATACAGACCTATCTCTCTATTGAACTTGGACGCCAATATATACTCCAAGATTCTGGCCAATCGACTGCCACCTATTCTTCCAAGCATTATAGACCCGGACCAAACAGGGTTTATAAACCACAGGTCAACAAAAGACAACATTCGCAGAGCACTAGACCTAATAGAGGTCGCCAACCAGGACTCCCAACAACTTGCCCTGTTGGCGCTGGATGCAACCAAAGCTTTTGACAAAGTGGACTGGTCTTATCTGTGCCTCACCCTCGAGGCTTTCAGCTTTGGCCCGACCTTCAAGAAAATGGTCATAGCAAACTGCCAAGCCCCTAAGACCCGGCTGCCTATCAGACCCAATCCCTCTCACATGCGGAACGAGACAGGGATGCCCACTATGCCCCTTGCTCTTTGCCTTGGCCATGAAACCGTTGGCCCAGCGAATCCGCCGACACCCTCGGATCAGTGGCCCGCAGGTTGGCTCTGCTTAACATAAAATTGCTCTCTACGCAGATGACGTGTTGTTAACCATCACAAACATCAAGGCTTCCATGAGTGCGCCCTGACCAAAATCCACGGTTTCGGGAATGTAGCAGGATTCACTATTAATTTCCAAAAATCAATGGCCCTCGGAGTGGGCCTGAGCCCAGGCGAGAGGGAAGCCCTGGAGCAGCAAAGCCCGTTCCAATGGAGCACTCAATCTATCCCATACTTGGGGGTTCAGATCCCCGCCCACCCTGCAAAAGTCTACCAGGCAAACTTCCCCCCTCTCTTTGAGGAATTGGAAAAGGACCTTACCCGTTGGCAGACGCAGGAGATCTCTCTATTGGGCCGCATCACGACATGCAAAATGAACCTCCTCCCCCGGTTCCTCTACGCCTGCTCCTCCCTCCCAACCTTAATCCCTCTTCCGCCCCTAAAGCAGCTCCAAAGGAAAATGATTGACTTTATCTGGAGGGGCAAGAAGGCGCAGATCCCCCGGAGAACCATGATGGCCAGCACAAAACTGGGAGGACTAGGGGTGCCAGACCTCCGCAAATACCAAATAGCAGCGCAGATGGCCCACTTCCATGCATGGGGACTCACCAGAGGACGCCCAAAGTAGGTTGAGATCGAACAATCACGCCTTCCTCTCGCTTCCTGCCGTTTATCCCTGCCGCACTACGCCGGAGTTGGCCAAAAGTATTGATTTCTACGAAACAATCGATAAGGGCCTGGGAGTGGGCCCACAGACATGGAGGTATCTCAGGAGACCTGGGCGCCTTCTCCCCAATCTTCCTTAACCCAGCCCTCTCCCCGGGAGCCCAACCAACAAACTTCAGGAATTGGGTAGCAGGAGGTTTCGAATCGCTGGGGCAGCTCTTCGAAGGGGACTCTCCCCTCACCTTCGATCAATGTAAAACGACATTCCATCTAGCGGAGACAGATAGATTTACCTACGCCCAACTGAGGCACTGGTGCTCCCACCCCCAGACCTGAGCGGCTGCAATACGAGCCCCTACCCCACTAGAGCTTACAGTAAATGACCTGCCAGCCCGAGGAAAGATCTCGGCCCTCTATAAACTGCTGCAAGAAGAACTCCTCCACACTAAGCCTTCCTATATGTCCCAATGGAAGGCGGACCTGGGCCATGCTATAGAGGACCAGACATGGGTGGACATCTGGACAAGAACGCGCACAGCATCCCGCTGCATTACTAATCGGGAATGTGCCCACAAATTGCTTCTGCGCTGGTACTACCCCCCCCTTCACCACTTTCAGCAGGCCTTGGACACCCAATGCTGGCGACTCTGTGGCCACTCAGGATCCTATTTCCACATGTGGTGGACATGCCCCAAACTAAGGGAATTCTGGACCCAATGCCTTGCCAGAATAAAGGACATCACCCAAGTGGCAATACCGCTAGCGCCAGAGCAAATCCTCCTGGGGATCCCGTTCCCAGACTCTTACCCAAGAACAGGAAGGAGGGCAGCGTTAGTATCTCAATTTTAGTTGGCAGGCAAAATCACGGTGGCCCGCACCTGGAAGTCCGTCGAGGGACCCCTGTGACCCTCTGGTGGGTTAAACTTTGGGACATTCTAATAGCCGAAAAGGTCACGGCAGCAAAAGCAGGCCTGCTCCACAGATTAATAAACATTTGGGCACCAGTACTATACTATGGCCAGAACCACCCGGCCCTGACCTATAAACCACGCTTGATCGTGAGAGCCCTCCAATCTACCAGCAAACACTCACCGCCTGGCCCGGCCGAATGAGGGCCAAGAACAAAACCCACTTGGAAATTCCGGGGGTGGGATGGTGGGACACTATATCATATGCATTCTGAGAGGTTACAAGCAATTGCTATTGTATATGTTTTCCTGTATGCTGAGTTATAAATAAACACATTTTTAAAAAAATGTGTGCTGAACACCTGGCCCCTATCATGGCTACCTTTATCAATGCATCATTCAAGGCCAACTCAATTCCTTCTACCATCAAAGAAGCCTGGGTCACTCCCCTCCTGAAGAAACCCACTCTAGACCCCACCATCCCCACTAACTATAGCCCCATCACCACTGTTCCCTACCTCCTCAAAATCTTGGACCGCACAGCATACTTGCAACTACAACTAGACCACGAAAGCCACAACTTACTAGGTACATGCCAATCTGGCTTTAGATCTCGACTCAACACTGAAACGGCCCTCCTTGACCTCAAGATCCAGCTCGACCACATCAGGGACAACGGTGAGATTGCTATCAGTCTTTTGTTAGACCTCTCTGCAGCCTTCGGCCTAGTCGATTATGAGATCCTCTGCAAACACCTCACTACCACTTTCCACCACGCCCCAGAAGCCACCCTCTGGATCCAGTCCTTTCTTTCAGGCCAAACTACCAGGTTCTTTGCGGGCCCCGAGTCAACAGACCCCCATACCTGTGTCTTACAGTGTCCCACAGGGCTCATGCCTCTCCCACACCCTCTACAACATGTACACCAAACCACTCTTTGACCATCACGACAATCTCAACATCCCTTATACCAACTTTGAGAATGACACTCGGGTCCTCCTCAAACTCTCCGGCAATCACGATACTGATTCCACACTCATCAACCATGTCTTCAGCATCATGCAAGCCTGGATGGCCACTCACCATCTCTGCCTGAATGATGGTAAAACAGAACGTCTTATTGTAGGATCCCCACATAGCCTCAAGCTTCTCAGCCCTGCCTTCTCCTCCTTCTGCATTGACGGCAACACCACACCCATCTCCAACTATGTAAAAACATTAGGTGTCTACTTGGACGCAGAACTGAACAAGCAAAGGCACTTCAAAGCTATCGCCTCTTCTAGAGCTTATTCTACCAAACTCATTAACTTATCCAGGAAATTCCTCAACTCCGAAAACTGTCTCATCCTAGCAAAGAGCCATCTTAGGCAGCAGATTAGACTATTGCAATGCCATTTTAGCTGGGACTTCTACCAAAAATCTTAAAAAACTCCAACTGCTGCAAAACAACAACCTCAGAGCAGTCTGGGGCTTGAAGCGCTCCAACCACATCTCCCACATCAGACGCGAGGCCCACTGGCTTCCCATCAAAGCCTGCATGAGTTCAAACTCTGAGCAATTACACATCGCTGCCTACACAACACTGCCCCCTCCTTATCTCACAAACCAAATCACTAAGAAACATAACTTGCGCAATCTCCGCTCCTCAACAACTTCTGCCTTGAGCATCCCTAGGTTTACCTGTAAGTGATTTCAATCCGGCACACACCCAAGTCCCGCCCAGCATGTAGTGCGCAACTGAAACCCTTATTTATTTTATCTATAGGTTCAATATTCTGAACGATATACCATTCATATCACACCCTTCTCCGGAGACTCCCCCAGTCACACTGAACCAGGAATCAGGCTAGTTTGCAAAGGTAAATATTTATTTATGCATTTAAAATTTAATCACAATATATTTTAATAAGTAAACAACAATCACCAATGGGGTGACAGAACACTGAACAGTATATTTAATACACTGGGAATCAAGGAATGAGCATAAAACAAATGCAGCACAGAAAATAATACTTTTGTGTTAGTTTGGTATGGATGGCACTATGGTTAAAGGTTCCCCCTGCAACACCTCTCAACCCCCCAATAGGCAATTTAATAGATGTGAGGAGAGAGCAGGTATTCAGGAATAGCACAAATCAAACAGAATATCACTCCCACCTTCCCCCTTCAAACACAAGAGAAAAACGGAATTGACTTTTCAGCTGTCAGGTTGGCTTTGAAATAGTTTTTGGAATTGACTGGGCAAAAACACCAAATGTGGTCAAAAATACTTAAATTATTATAAATTCCAATGGGAGCCACTTTGAACTGTTGCAAACAATCACAAGCAATGATTTAGTCAGAAGAAAACATTTGAAATCTTAAAGTCCAAGTGGGAAATAAATTAAAGCTATTTGTAATGTGTAAAATTTCTCAGAATGTAAAAACACAGCAAACCTTTCCTTATGCGATATTCGCTATAGCGCCAAGCAAGATTTTGAATGTTGAGAAGTGTTGTGTTATAGGCATTCTGGAGTTTTTAGCAACAAAGCAAATGTCATTTATAGGCTCATTTTGGAGTTTCATTTGCAAAGCACTGCTTCTCCCTCTGCCCTCTGTTTGCTGGTCATAGAGCCCACTGGCATATTTTCTGCAGGGTGTGCTCTATTCCACCACACATGCACCATGGGTGGCTGGTTGTGCATCCATCTTTTTGTGTGCTTGAGAACGCGGTTTTTGTAGGTGTTTGGCGCACACAAGAGTTTTGCTGCCATTGTTGCTGCTTCTTGCACCATAACTAGCAGAGTGATGCTGCATAGCATAGCGGAGTGGGTCAATACATCCCACATACCAGACAAAGAGCTGGGTGCTCTTGCTTCACCACTATCAATCCGACACTGTGGAACACCCTGCCTCGGCACATCCAAGATGAACCTGCCTAAGCTGTCTTTCGCAAGAATGCAAAAACATTACTTTTCAAAAAATATATGTAATGAACTGCCTTGCAAACTATGGGGTCATTACGACTTGGGCGGTAAGGAATGTGTGGTCTGGCCACACGTCCCTTACGGGTCCCGCTAAGGGACCAGGGCGCTAATAACGGGCTTGCAAGTCGCGAGCCCATTATTAGCGCCCTCCCCATTCCCATTGAGCCCTATGGGGGCTCAAATGGGAATGGGGAATGGTTTGTTCAATGGGGACTTACCGGTCTGGCCGGGGTCGGACTGCACCGGTAAGTCCCCATTGAACAAGACCGGTCCCGGTCCCGGTATTGGAGGCAGACATGGCTCAAATAGCACCATGGCTACCTCCAATCTCGGAATGAGGCCCTATGTATCTGACACTTGACCTTTGACACAATGTAAACACCTTATTGCTATCTTACCTGTAACTTAATGTTCTTCTAACCAAGTACTTTAGCACTGTGATACCTCCGGGTCTGGGCACAATCAACAAATACAATAAATAAATAAAATAAATAAATGGGATTTTCACCTCCAGAAAAAGGCTGGGGGTAATACAGCCCATCTAGCATCCAACTCGTGATGGGCCAGCCCTTAAATGGGGCGGTAAAACCGCTACCACTGCATTTAAGGGTTACATCCCAACTCGTGATGAGGCCCTAAGTCTGGCCTACTCGCCTGCCAGACCTGATTTACAAAATTTCCTGTTCCAAACATATTTGTATGTTTGTGCTCCAGCCCAATGGTTGTATTTCTTGTCCCAGACCCTGTCCCCTTGTCTTGGCAGGATCCTTATCCCTCTGTTTCCTAGTGTCCACTTAAAGAGATCCAGTATACTCCCCTGCCAGGTACTGTCCCACCCAGGTGCACTCTCAATGTTCGTATCTGACTGTATGCCTCTTCTGTTACTTCCTTGTGCCCCTCAGAGCATATTTATATGCTTCACACAGTTCGTATTATACTGTATATTCTCTTTCTCACCCCCTTGTGCTCTTCAGGATGTTCTTATTAGGTTTATAAAGTTTGTATCTGTTTGTATGCTTCCTTTAACTTCTCAGGCTTTCAAATTGATTTAAATAGTGTTCTCTCAAAACGGGGCCAAGAGGATGTCTCCCCTCTCTTGGATACTTTATTATAGGGGGGGCGGGTGCGGGTCCCAGTCCCAGATTCGCAGAGCGGCAACACAGTGACTTGGTATAGTCTCCTGCCAAGTGGGTGTGTTCCCTTTTAATGTCTCTGGCTTTCAGAGTTCCAGACCCTATTGCTGTTTATTTCTCATGTGAGTGCGAGGCCCAGACACGCAATGCGTTAACACTGTGACTTGGTACACTCTCACTGCCAAGTCAGTATGTCACTTTTTAATATTTATGTAGTCATAAGGATCCCATACCCTCTTACTATTCCTCTCTCATGTGGGTGCGGGTCCTAAACTAACAATGCAGTAACACAGTGACTTGGTACACTTTCCTGCCAAGTGGGTGTGTTCTTATTTGATGTCTCTGTTTCTTTGTAATAGCTTGGGTTCCTTCTTGACCAAGCATATTTTTGCTTTTGTACGTTTGTGGGTCTCCCTGCCCCTTTTTTCTTCGTTCTGTGATGGCTTCCTGAGGCCTCCCAGACCACCAACATCCTTCTCTCTGCCCGCGTACCTGTTAGCATGTCTAGGTGGTCCTCCTGCTCAGACGGGATTCCCGCTCCCGTTTGACTTTGTACTCTGCATCCTCAGCAGCAGCGTCTCCCTGTGCACCGGTGCAGCGTCTCCCGGACTTCGTGGCTGGAAGTTGGTTTTCTTTTGGCCTTGCAGCCAATCTCTTTTTAAACTCCTCCGCTTCTGTTTTGTATTGCAGAAGACTAGACCGGTCACTATGGTTCAGGATAACGTCTCTCTTTTGCAGTCCTTTGTTGCTTCTCATATTAGTTGGCAAACGGTGGTTGGTAAAAGTCCTTTTGTCTCTCTTCTCTTTTGCTGACATTTTGATTGTTACTCCTTTTATGGACCAACTCGTCCCAGTAATTTTGACATATAACTGCTTTGAGTCTTCTGAGTTCTGTTTGGTCAAATGTTGCTTTTCTCTAGGGATGTCAAAAGAAAGGATAGAATGACCCATTTTTTCTGATCTAGGTGTCCCATGGACATTACTGCCAAATGAGTTCACAGAGCTGACATCATAGCCACCGATATTGATGTTGTGAAAGGAACTCGTTATCGTTTTAGGGGTATCTCTACTTTTAGAGGAAGGGTCTACCCTCTGGGAAGATGTGATGCCAGCCACAGGCTTGTCACATGATATACAGGTTCTTTTCCTCAGAGTCTGAGGAAAGGAGCCAGATTGAAGGGTGCTGTTCACCAGGTTAGTAAGGTCTCGAATGAGGATAAGAATATTGTCCTAAATATTTTGGCAGGATAGGTATCAACCTGCTCAGCAGACGCTTCCATGTTCTTCACCAAAAACACCAGCGCTGGTTGGGAAATGGGGGCAAAGATAGACCAAGAGGCGTTTGTTTTGGGAGCAGGGTGTTGTGATGGGAGTTTGAGGGTTGAATGAACACTCAGAAGTCTTGGTTAAGTTATGTGCTCTTAGTAGGTTCGTATCATATAGATAAGTGCAGTCAGGTTACAATTTAGGACAAGTTCATGGTACAGAAACATCCACCAGTCCCCCTGTGCCAAGTTCACTTTCCAACTCGAACTCTAAGAACATTGGCACTCACACAATAACATTCTAAGTGGAACACTCTATTACAAACATTCCAGATACAGACTCACACATAGATAGGGAATAGCTACAAACACAGGATAAGTAAAACATAACACAGGGCCATGTGGAGCTGATGTTCTAGGTTAGGTACCATGATCCTTTACCATGCACTATGGCGGCTGGTGCTGATGTGAGTTGTACTGCAAGACATTTGGAGTGCTAAACGTTGCAGATTTCTGATCTAAGTAAACCAGAGATTGTCAGATTGGTGACATCAATCTTTTCCATGAAAAAGGATCCCAGTGAGTCAGCGAAGGCTAGTGAGGCTACTACTGGGGAAGAACAGTGTGCAGGAGAACTAATGTAGCATTAACCAAAAAGGTCTGTGGTGATAATCGCCCCAACCCTGAGCCTCAAAGAGGTCTCAGGGCAGTCACCACCGAACCCAGCCCCAGACCTAGCTATAAGCCCATGGGCAGCCATGTCTGGGGAGTTAAACAATAATTTAAATAATGTTATGGCAAACCGGCTTCATACATCTTGCTTCCCTTTAAAAAAAACTCGAACCAAAAATGGTCCTCTGGTAAATGGAAAAGTGGTATGATCCCTTTTCTGCTTCCATGGCGAGCAGTAAGCGGCTGGCAGGTGGCGACGGAGCAGGGCTGGAGTTAGCAGTGATGGGTAAGGAGGAGTCATGGTGTGCTGGAAGTGAGCGAGGTGGAGTGGGAGGTAGAGGCAGATTGAGGGAGGCAGTTTGAATGAAGGCTGAGGGTGGGAAGGGACCCGGGGAACTGCCAGCAGCATAGTTGATGGTGAAGTGGGTAGGGAGCTGGAAGGAAAAAAGTTTTATACTGACAGCTCTAGTTTGCGTACTTTCCCTCCTCATTAGTTGGTGTCACTCCCCCGGTTGCTAATTGATCTTATTTTGATCTCATTGTTGCATATTATTTGTAGTCCTCTTCCCTTCTTGACCATCCTATTGTTTGTGGCCATTTTAAAATGATTGTGCATGAGGTCTGAAAGAATCGGTTTTCAATCCTTTTTGATCCAAGATTTTGTAATAAAAAGGAGATACAGATCAGGAAATGAGGAGTTCAAAGGAGCAGGAGTACTTCAAAATGTTACTCATAATAGTGGATTCTGGTGTCTGCTCTGGCGCTTACAAGGGCAGACGGCCTTGCTTCCAGTGTATCTTCTGTTCGGCTGTTTCATGATGGTGTAAATGTCTTTACCCACATGTGAAATGGTAGAAAGGCTCCCATCCCACAGTCACTGTGCCTATGACATTGCACAGTGGGGGAGACAGCTGCCACAGCAGCCGTGTCGGACGACGAGGCAGATTTCCTGCCGCATGGCGCAACTACCGCCACAGGCCCCCTGCATTCACCACAATTCTCCCCATGCAGCTTCCAGAACAGCAGCATCCATGGGCTGTCTCCTCGGGATTCATGACCCGGCAGTTTCATCCCTACGCCAAGTGTGCATGAGGAACAAACCATGTCGGTAACCCCTCACACATCCACCAATGTCCTGACCAGCCAAGAGGGGATCGGGGCAATACAGAAGCGGCAGGAGGAGCTGACAGGGCTGTTGACACAGCACATCACGGAATGTGGCTGGGCAAGGGATGACATAAGGGAATGTGCTTCATCCCTCAAATCAGCAATTGAGACCAAATCAAAGGACATTTGCAGTGAACTGGCAGCTGTGAGGCAGGTCCTCACACAAATGGTGGCAGCAATAGAGGCCATGTGTCCGGCACAGGTGTTGGAACAACCTGGGACATCTTCCAATGCGAGCTCTACTAAGTCCAGCCCCGTGCGTAGGTCTGGCCGGAACCTGCGCTGGTTGGATAGGGGTGCACCTGGTTCTGGAAGAGGGGGGGGGCTGTAGGTTCAGCCAGGCATACTGGTCTCATGTGGTTTTATGGTGCACGCCAGTGCACACCATGTGTAGGGGAGTTGAGGGGGGAGGGGGAGGAGGGAGAGGGTGTGTGGGGAAGTTGAGGGGGCAGGGGGAGGGAGGAGTGGGTGTGTGGGGAAGTTGAGGGGGGAGAAGGAGGGGGGAGAGGGTGTGTGGGGAAGTTGAGGGGGGAGGGGGAGTGGCTGCGTTGGGTGGAGGGCTTGTGCACTTGTTAGTTACATATTCTGAATACACCTGTTATGCAATCTGACTTCACATGTGAGGACATTGCTTATTGTGTACGTGTGCTTTATTGGTGAACAGTCTACAGTGTCCATGTCCCTGACACACCCATATGTGCTAGAAACATTGGTCAATCAGAGTCTGACGCATGGCACGTCCCTCCTGTGCATCGCTGCCTCCCTGAAGTGCAGCCCCATCTCCACCCTCCTCATCCTCATCAGGTGGTTGCAGTTCAGCGTCAGGGAGCAGGGGCACATTCCGTCTGATGCACATATTGTGTAGCATGACACGTGCCATGACGATCTTGCCCACTTTCTCATGGCCGTACAGGTGTGCACCACCGGACCTGCTGAGGCAGCGAAACCGTGCCTTCAAGAGGCCAAAGGTCTGCTCAATCACCACATGGGTACATGTATGCGCACGATTGTAGTCCTCCTCGTGCCTGTTCTGCGGGTTCCGGACTGGGGTAAGGAGCCACCTCTTCAAGGGATAGCCTGCATCACCTGCATGTGGGCAACAACGATTATGTGTAAATCCTCACATCACATGGGACCTGTATCAATGACACCATAGCAAGCATTCATTTCATGTCTGCACCCACAGATCCATGCATGAATGGAGACACATGAAGTGAATGCTATGTGTGTATTCCACTTATAGGCAGTTGTGCGTGCCATCGTCAATTGGGCGCAGGGGGGGACAATTCCTTGTGGTTGCTCATGCACTGTGGTAGTCCACAATGGTTGTTCCCATGATCTGGGTGATGTGCAGTGATATGTATGCTACCATCCTGTCAACGTTGATGGCAGTGTCATGATGATCTCACTTTGCACGACAAATGGTGACATGCTGTTTTGGTGGACCTCTGTGTTGGTGTAGGGGTGCGTTCTTGTATCTTGCCCTCATGTGGCTCCTTTGTACGCAATAATGGAGACCTGTACTTTTAGATGATGGCATTTGGCGCTGTGCATTGGCCATCCTCATTGCTTGTTGCTGCATTGTGCTGTGGGGTCTACGGTCTGATTATGTGCAGTGTACATGTTGATGGCTATGTAATGGTTGTTGCACTGCATCATTTTCGTGGTAGTGCAGCTTACGTCTTGTATTTTGTGGTCAGGTGTCGTGTCAAGTCTGGCCTGCTTTGGGGTATGAGCATGGTACATCCTCTCAGGTACTCTCAGCCAGGCGAAGTATGCATCTCCCCCCCCCATCTCAGCCAGGTGAAGTATGCATCTCTCCCCCACCATCTCAGCCAGGTGAAGTATGCATCTCTCCCCCCCCATCTCAGCCAGGTGAAGTATGCATCTCTCTCCCCCCCCATCTCAGCCAGGTGAAGTATGCATCTCCCCCCCCCTATCTCAGCCAGGTGAAGTATGCATCTCTCCCCCCCCATCTCAGCCAGGTGAAGTATGCATCCCTCCCCCTCCCCATCTCAGTCAGGTGAAGTATGCATCCCCCCCCCCCATCTCAGCCAGGTGAAGTATGCATCTCTCCCTCCAATCACCTACCCACATTGCATTTCCATGAGCCTGACATGCAACTCACTGAGAAGCCAGGATCTCTGTCCTGCATGTCGCTCCATGTAGCGTGGTATCGTGGAGTTCCACATGACCATTGAATCATGGGTTGATCCGGGGAATCTGGCACGACAATGTGTGATGATCTTGTTTCAGTCACATACCATTTGCACGTTGATGGAGTGGTATAACTTACGGTTGCGGTACACTACCTCCATGGCATGTGGGACCACCAATTCAACATGGGTGCAGTCGATGGCGCCAATGCAACCAGGGATGCCGGCCAGTGAATGGAAACCAACTTTGGTGTTGGAGATCTCCTGGGCTGTCCGTGGTAGGAAAATGTGGTCGCCTGTGTGCTTCAGGAGGGCATCAAGCACTTGGTTCAGCGTACGTGAGAATAATGGTTGTGATATGCCATGCATGTGCCCCACTGTGTGCTGGTAGGTGCCTGTGGCCAGGAAGTGGAGCACAGACACTACCTTCAGTAGAGGTGGGATGGCGGTGCGTATTTCAATCAGGCTGACAATGTCGTCATGTACCATGTCCACAATGGTGGTGATGGTGTCCCGGTCCAGACGGTACAGGGTGTGGATCTGCTCAGGGGTTAGGTTGAATGGACTGCTTGCCTCACCCTCCTTCTCCTCCTGCATCTCCTCTGTGCTGCCTGTTGTTGTTGTTGCTGGAGTTCCACTGCAATCATGTCCTCCAGCCCCAGCATTGCTAGTAGTATTGGAATCATTTTGGTGTGTGACTGGGTGTGGGAAGGGGTGGGGTGTGCTCCTTTTGTGCTGGCCCAGTCTACATTGCCTCCACCTGTGCTGATTGTGTGCACCTGTGGCAGTTGGGAACACTGCACATGTCCGTTTACCGGAGGTCCGCAATGCCGGTATTTACTCCATGCCGGTAAGGTACTTTTCGGGCTTTAGTAGGCCATTGTTTGCATGTCCGCCTGACTTGTGATGTCCTCCTGTTTACGCCATGCCGGTATTGCCGGCATGAAGGGTTGCTTGCCCGCGTCCATGCCGCTATTAGCAGCACTGTTTTTTACGGTGCTGCTAATAGCGGGTTGGCGGGTCATAATAGCCCGGAGCGGTAAGCGATGCCGGTAAAGGATTACCGGCATCGTTTTTCCCTTACCTCCATCCTCATAATGACCCCCTATATAAGCTCATGGGGAGCCCGGAGCTTGGCAAACATCGCTATATGATAAAGTGGGACCCCTTAGTGGTTCTACTCGTGGACGTACCAGAGGATGGTTTGTACCTGCTTACAGGACCCCCGGGGCCTCATTGACAACCCAGCTACTCCTGGAAGGGAATATTACTAGGGCCCGTTTCTGCAAAACCCAGGAGGGCCCTCCATTGGCTTAATGGTGGACCAAAGTATGAGAGATGTTGCCTATGGAGAGGATTACAGCGCTCATGTCAAACACCATTCCCAAATATATGCGGACCTGGTCGCCATTCCTCGAGCATGTCAGGGATAGAAAAGCCCAGCTGTTTAGATCCCCTCTTATGTGAAGCCTGTGTCTTCTGTGATCAATGATTGTGGGATACCCAGGTGGATGGGTGTGGGGGACTGGGACAATGGGTAGACAGTAGCATGGAAATGATATGGGGACGAAATGTTTAACCCTGAACACGACACATTGGATTATGAACTACTATGGGCAGTAAACGCTGTCAACATCCTGCCCGGGGCTACCAACCAGAACTCAGGGGGCCGCAGCCCGGATCTATCTCCTGCTCAACGCCCCGCCTCTTTTTTTTAACGGTGGGGTGGGGTGCTGCAGGTGGGGGTTAAAGAAATTGTCACTATACTGTTTACTGTTGCAATTGCTGTGTTAATCTGCATTGTCATGTGACCAAAATTAAATAAAGCTCATTGAAAAAAAAGAACAGTTGAATCCTCAATAACTGCAGAGTGGCCTGGACTACACTCTGTATGGAGTATGGGGTGAACAGATGGTTCCTGTTAGGAAAGAATACCAGAGGTGAGTTTTAATCCAGAAGGACTTATGCCCAGCACTGGTGCAAAATCACCCAGAATTATTTGCCTCTTGGAGGATATTCATCCACAGATGTAATGCTGCAAATGGCGGTGGGCCATCCAGAAGAAATGTTATGGAGCCTGGTTCACATCGCCTATGTGAGGAACCTGAGGGCGTCATCGCTTTCTTTTCCCCAACATCCTCTGCTCAGGTGGCATGGGAAAGGCCATCGCTTTTGGATCCCGACCCTGGGGGTGGATATGCAAGGGAGGATCACCTGGGTGGAGGAGATGTGGTGAGGGGAGAGAGGACGTCCTTCAGTGAGACCTGGTATCCCCCATTCCCTTTTCATGATGCACCTTCAGTTCGAGCAGCCTTTGTAGGCTTTTTTCATACTTTCCCATTTTCTTCCTTTCCAGATGACACTAGGAAATGCCATAGGTATACTGAAACTAGGAAGAGGTTAACTAGGAGGATATTCCCTTATTCAGGGAGGGTAAACACATATCAACCTCCTATTAAAATTTCAGAGAAATATCAGGCCAAAATAGTGAAGAAGCAATCGCGAGTTGTGCATACTTCCACTCAGTCACACCACTCTAGTACTGAGATGAGGAAGAAGCAACTAGGAGTTGTACACACTAACATTCATTTACACCACTCTGGTACTAAGATGAGGAAGAGGCTTGAAAACAATTGCGAGGGTCAGGCATGTCTCCAGAAAATTGAAAAAATTGTGGTCAGGCAATTGAAATCCAGGACTTGCCCTTTCAACCAGTTAACAGGTCACACGTGCATAAAAGGTCAGACCGCCAGCGAGCTAAGAGAAAGAGAAGGAGGAGAAGGAGAACCCGGTCCGGGAGAGACCAGCCGGACCGAGAGTGGCCTGAGAGGGGTAGAAACCTGCTGAGAAGGGCCCTGCCTGGAGGACAGGATGCCGGCTGCTGCATAGGGGAGACCATGATGCTGAGGCCCGAGCGGGCTGTGAGATCCTCAAGACCGCTACAGTCTCCTTTGCCTTGTGCCCACAGCCAGAGCTGTGAGGCACGGAAGATTCCTAAGTACTGCAGGCATCAAGTAGCATCCGTGAGTGCAGTGCAGAGCTACCAGCAACACATAGCGAGGTTTGAAAAAGGCAAGCACTGCTTGCCGGGCTCCCTAGAAGGGTACACGCAGCCGAAGGCACCCGGAAGAAAAAAGAGAGAGGACGCCCAAAGGAGCGGCCAAGGACCGGTCAGTGAAATAAAGGCATCACTGGGGTGCTCCTGGGGCTATCACAGGGTATATAGTTATGCCGAATGAACTGAAAACATGTGACAAGTAATGGTGAACCCAAAGTGAGGGGTTTTGGTAATTGAGCAAGCTACGAATTATAGGTAAATTAATTTGAATGTGAAGCAAGTATTATTGAATACCGAATTAAAGGAAAGTTCAGATGAACCTGTAAATGAAGTGAAACAATTATGAAATAAAAGTCATGAACATTTATGAAGTAAACATTTTGAATCTTGTGAAAAAGCAAGTAATGAACATTTAAAAGCAAATGGTGAATCTTTATGAATAAAGAGAAAAGCAATTAAAGAACACTTATGAATTGTTTTTATTTTATTGTGTGTTACAGTACAATCTGTACTTTTGACACAAACCAACATAATACTCCATTATCCAAACAATTAATATTACAATTTCAATACATTCATTAATACTTTAAAAAGAAAACAATCTCTTGAAAAAACAATACAATTAAAAGTCCACTGCACATTCCTTTACAAACCTTAAAATTCGAATTAGTAGAGAAGGTTAATTTGCATTTAAAATCCTCCTCCACACATGCTGTTCTGTCAATATAAAATCCATAGATATAGTTTCACTCCTCAGTGTCTGTAGGTTGGGACAGTACACACACAGATGTTTCAATGTCTCTATCTCACTCCCACAATACCTACAGAGTCTCTGTTCCCTCAGGACTTTCATTTGTCTGCCTAAGACTTCTTGGGTTAAGACTAGATTAAATCCAAATCTTAAAATTTGAGACATGAAGTGCCTTACAGGGCAACAGTTTTATATTTCTTTATTACCCAGGCGAAATTATCTCCAAAGCATTGGTGTTGCATTACATTTTCTCTGAGAACAATCCACATGTGTCTGGATAATTTTTTCTTTACCGAATGATCTGTGACTCCCAATTCTTCCACTGTTTGAATACTGTGAAAGCATACCTGGTCTTAAGGTCCATTGAACAGGATCCACCACAATGTACCTTGATGCAGGTGACGCCAGATGTGTAGCGTACAAATCCCACCCTGCAACTTGCACCTGCACCTGCCCATTAGTAAAGAATCTAGAGGGCAGGACACAGGGTACCACGGAAAGGATTCCCCACTTTGAACGTGGGGCAAAAACTGTTCAAGGCACTGATCCGGGGAATCCAGATGGTAAGTAGCCCAATGATCCCAAAGGAGTAATCCAGTTGTTGAGAAAAATTGTCAATAAGGTAAAGGACTTTAGGAGAACAAAGAGGTAGGCAAGGTTAAATATAGCAAGCACAAGGTCCGGAAAGAAAGCAAGGCAGATTAGCAAACATCCAGATGAATGCACAGAGGAAAGAACAGGAGCGGACAACATGAAAGTTGAGACGCAGAGGGCTGCATCTAATGCCTGCTTTTATGCCCGCAAACTTTGAATGCTGTGCGTAGACATAGACGTCTGCCTTATCCTGTCCCTGAACTCGCCTGCGTCTTCCAGGCAAGTATGGCCACCTCCGGCAGCCGGCCATCCCAAGGGACTCAGTGCCCTGCAGGGCCAACAAGGAGTTGATGTATGGCACCACCAATTGGGACAGACGAAATCTGCTGGCACACAGGTAAGTGGCACCTCATCAGGGTTGCCAGACCCAGAGGCACCACAGGGAATAGACCCGCCAAGCTCCCAGGCTTCATCGGAATACCCGGCGGGTATGCAGCAACGTGACACTCTGCCCCCTCCCAGTGACCACAGGGGTACCAGGCTTTCATGGAAATTGATGATAGAATTGACGCAAAGGACGAGGTGCAAACACATGATTGGCAGGTTCCCAGGAGCAGTCACAGGTGCATAGACCTTACAGTGTATCAAATGCTGGAGAAGTCCACTAATCAACCAGGCATCACAGATAACCTCCACTTCATATTCAGGCTCACTGTCAACCAGAACAGGATCTGGACATAAACAGGAATGATGAGAAGCATCAGGAAGAAAAGGCTTGAACAAGGAGATGTGGAACACAGCGTGAATATGCCAAGACAAGGGCAAGAGGAGATGAAAAGCCACTTATGACAGCCTTCCCACATCTCGAAAGTTCCAACAAAGCACAGAGCGAATTTATGGGGGCAATTGCACAAGGGTAAATCCTGAGTGCTAAACCACACGCGGTCTCCAACTTTATAAGCTGGCTCGGATGTCCTCCTCCTCCAATTGGCTTAGACTTCCTGAACAGCCTTGGTCCTGTTCAGGATGGAGACAACGCCGCATGGTTGTTGCACAGAGACATAATGGGCCTCATTACAACCCAGGCGTTAAGGGGTTAACGGCGCCGTAAAAGTTGTCGGCGTCGTTAAACCCTTAACGTCTGATTACGAGGTCCCTTTGCGGGTTGCACTTTAACGCCTGCTTTTAGCAGGCGTTAAAAAACCAACCCGCAAAGGGACCTAGGAGCTAATTACGGCACCGTAATTTATGGTGCCGTAATTAGCGCCTTCCCCATTCCCATTGAGCCCTATGGGCTAAGAATGGGGAAGGGGCCATGGTGAATGGGGGATTACCGCCCCACCAACCTTGGAATGGGGCGGTAATTCCGCCATTCACCATGGCGGCCCCGGCATGGACCATGGTGCTAATAGCTAATAGCACCATGGTTTAGCGCCGGGGTCGTAATGAGGCCCAATGTGATTATTGACTGAAGGCACTGCGGTTGAGATCGTCAGAGCATAGGCAAGGTCGTCGGATGTATCCCAAAAGTACAATAGAAAGGGCTGTGGTGAGTAGCGGAATGCTTAGCATTGTCATAAGCCACCTCAGCAGTATCAGAAGTTTGGCCAATCCGTCTGTACTAAAACAGTGCAACAACATAAATAGGCTTTAAGGGTTTGATTCATCCTCTCAGTTTGTCCATTTGTTTGCGGGTTAGACCCAGAACTGAGGGTTCTCTGTATAGCAAGGGCATGACACAAGGTAGACCAAAAACGGGAAGTAAATTGCTGACCACGCTCTGTGATGATCTTTTCAGGCAGGCCATGGAGACAGTAGACCTCATGAAGAAATGCTGTTGCAGTTTGTCTGGTCGTGGACGAGAGGCAAACAGAACGAAATGAGCAAGTTTACTGAAACAATCCACCACTATCATTATACACGTAAATCTATTAGACAAGGGCAATTCCACAATTAAATTCATAGCAATTGTATGCTAAGGATAAGGTGGGATCTTGATGGAATGCAGAAGACCCACAGGCTTTCGATGAGGGGTTTTATGCATGGCATACGTGGGACAGGTGGATACATAGAATAACGCATGTATTCTTATATTTGGGCCCCAGAATTGACTTGCGATTAATTCCAAAGTAGCGTTTTGTCCATGATGCCTAGCCATTGTGGAGTCATGAAATCCATGCAGAATCACATCCTGTAACACAACGGTGGGGAGATACAATCTTCGTTGATAGTAGCCTAGACCCTCTCGGATGTTGAAGGAGGCAGATTTCTGTAAAGTGGACACATACAGGTCTGTTGCTTGGGCGTTCTTAACGGAATCCAGAAAGGATTGAACCACCATCAGAAAATGTTTAGTGGGTAACAAGGGAATAGGTCCTTCAAAATCCACATTACAAGAATTCTGGTTCTGTGACAGAGTCTGCTTTAATGTTTTGTGTGCCTGGGATGTGAGTGATGGTGAAATAAAACTGTGAGAAAAGGAGCACCCATCGGGCCTGACGGCTGTTGTTATAAGTGAGCATACAGAGGTATTGTAGATTCCAGTGATCAGTTCATACTTCCACTAGGAACCGTCCTCCAAGTAGGTGATGTCTCCATTCCGTAAACCTTTCTTTAATAGCAAGAAATTCCTTTTCTATAATTGCATCATTCCGGTTGCTGGTAGTAAATTGCTGAGAATGATACGCAGTGGGATGTTCTAATCCACTGATCGTATTTCATTGCTGCAAGACTGAACCGATGGCGTTTGCAGAAGCATCGGCCTCTACAATAAAAGGGTGTTCCTCGGTGGGATGTTGCAAAATTGGAGCTCTTGTAAACTTAGTCTTGATGTTCTGAAAGGTATGTTCCACCTGATCATCCCAATGAAAGATAGCCCCTTCCGTAGTAGATGGGTAATATCACAGGTTTGTTGGGCTATATCCAGTATAAACCTACGGTAACAATTGGAAAACCAAGGAACCATTGAACTGCCTTTACATCTTGTGGACTGGTCCATTCTTCGATAGCCTTGATTTTCTTAGGGTCCATATGTATGCCAGTGGGACTTGTACCAACAACTCAATGTATTCCAGATGAAATTCACATTTCTCCCGGTTAACATATAAATGGTTGTCCAGTAAACGCTGTTGAACATCAGAGATATGAACCACATAGTCTTCAAAGGAGCCAGAAAACACTAAGATATCATCCATGTACACCCAAGTTGTTAATCCCAATAGATCCAAGAAAATGGAGTCCATAAATCGCTGGAATACAGCAGGGGCATTGCAAAGGCCAATAGGCATGACCCGATATTCGAAATGTCCCATTGGTGATTTGAAGGCAGTTTTCTATTCATCTCGTGGATTTATGCACACCAGATGGTATTCTCCACAGAGATTGATCTTAGTGAATATCCGGACAGAACGTAAGGACTCCAGGATATCCCGAATGAGAGGTATAGGATATATATATCTTTTACTGCAATCTCATTCAACAGACGATAATTAACACAAGGTCGTAGCGTTCCCTCCTTCTGGGTACAAGGAGAAATGGGGCCCCTGCAGGTGACTTCGAGGGCTGAATATATCCTTTATTGAGACAATCCTTAACGTATTTTTGCAACTTCTCCCGTTCTTGTGAGGTGAGGCAATACATCCGTACATGTGAAATAGGTTGGTCAAGGACATTATGGAGGTAAGGGTATATCCGAAGACACAGAGAACACCTTATCGAATATGCCATATTCAAGTGGCCGATTCCAACAACAGAGTACCTGTTGTGGAGCATCCAAACTAGTTAAGGTGAAGGGTATCACTGGTGATTTGGTAGCCAAACAACATTGGCTGATGCAGTAGTCCGAACTGAAGAACAAGGTTTGTGCTGCCCAATTAATGTAAGGGTTATGGAAAACCAGCCATGCTAATCCCAAAACCAAGGGATAAGAAGGTGACTGAATGATGTCAAAAGCCAAGGTTTCAGAATGTTTTTCAATAGACAAGAGAGTAGTTTCTGATTCATGGGTAATGGGTCCTGAGGCCAACAGAGTACCATTGATTCCTTCCTCTAGGACAGAATGGATTTTTTGGCGTGCTTGTCAGCCATGAAAAGCAAGGAATTGGGCATCCACATAATTACCAGAAGCACCAGACTCCACCAGAGCCACAGTCTCCGCGGGTTTATTTCTAGTGCCCCAAAAAAGGGTTACGTTCAAGATTAACAAGGCTCGGGGCAGAGACACTAGAGGCTTCGTTCACCCCAAACAAGGTAAGCAGGCTTTCAGACAGAGTGGAGGAAGAAGTTGACAAGCATCTCACAGAAGACCAAACTGGGATGGGAGCAGAAGAGATCAAGGAGTGCACAAGCTCTGAAGTAGCAGGACTTGCAGAGAAGCTGCCAAATGCCAATGCACCAGGGAGCGACGGAATAACCAACCTGGCAATCAAGGACCACCTGCCCGCATCTATGGAATATCTTGCAGAGATCTTCATTACATGCATGACATTTCAGCACTTCCCGAGATCCTGGAAGGAAGCAAGGGTCATCATATTCCCAAAGGTCGGCAAACCACTGAGGGATCCTACAAACTACTGCCCCATCAGCCTGCTCTCTGGATTATCGAAGCTCATGGAGAAGGTCACACTTGGCTGCCTCAGCGACTTCCATGTCGCCATGCGGTCTGAGACATCCTCTTCACATCCCATCCGAGCAGGCGTGCCACACGGATTGAATCTTGGACCCTTCCTGTTCAACATCTTCACCAACGACATCCCGACAGATAATCCACAAAACCGACCGGCACTGTGTGCGGACAATGTTGCAATCATCTCCCAGTCGTTCAGAGAAAAGGAAGTGGCGTAGAACTTGCAAGCTTCACTGGATGCCACCTCAACCTGGTACAGCGATTGGCGGATAGAACTCAACGCAAGCAAGACATCAACTGCGCTGTTCACCAGAAAGAAGATCAAGGGGCGCCGGCACATCAGCTTCAATGGGGAGACCATCAAGTGGGAGATCGGGAGCTGCTAACTCTGTGTGACCATGGACAGCAAACTCAACATGGGAAGCCATTTTGAGAATACTCAATTGAAGTCATCAGGAAAGATGGCGGTGCTGTCCCCACACCTGAAGACCAAGCCCATACCCCTTCGGACAAAGATCAACGTCTACAAGGCGATCATCAGACCTACCCTGACGTATGCCTACCCCAGCATGGATTACCTGCCATGGGCGACACCGGAAGAGTCTTCAGATAGTCCAAATCAAGGACTTGCGGATAGCATCTGGAGCTCCAGTCTTCATAGGACAGCTGACCTTCACAGAGAAGTGGTTATCGAGATGTGGGATGAACATCTAGCAAAGCTGAGCAAGAACTTCTGCCAAGGAATGGATCAGATCCTGAACCATCTGATCAGAAGATTCACTGCCACCACTGCAAACCCTTTCGACAACTACCTGTGGCCCATCATGGTGAAGACCCTGTGAAACCAGCCCTACTGCGACAAGTCCACACAGACCATGAAGAAACCCAACCCACGACTACACACTCAACCCGAGAAGATGGAGTAATGAGGCTCAAGCCTCGGTATCCAATAATCAATGCTGATGGATAGAATCTGTCAGCAAGAAGAAGAAAAAAGCATAATCTCACCTCGTGACTTCCAGTGAGTTATCAACGTGTGATCCTCTGTGATTTACTCAGCGGGGCCCACTGAATGCACATCATACTGAGGGTGGTAGAGAATGTCAGGCTGATGCTGTCCCACTTTTCATTCTAGTATTGATAACTAACATTCCAGCCAGGATGGGGAAAGGAATCCTGAACCATACATTAGGATTTTGAAGCTCTTTAGCCATACATTAATATACTCTGTATCAGCTAGAAATTAGGAGCTATCTGGTCAAATCCCTGCTTTACTTCTTAACTAAATATGTGATCCTGGTCATGTTTTTTTTTATATCCTGTTGTGTACCTGGTAAGCCGCCAAAGGCACATATCAGCGCTCCGTCGCCGTATCTGCAATGAGGAGGGGAACATAGGCGAAAGTGCAGGATGGTGGGGCAAGGTAGAGTATGGATGGATATGGATGCGAGCAATGCTTGGAAAATGCTGTACTCAAATAAACGAGTGTTCTCCTCTATTCTGCGTGTGTGTGCACATTTTGGCGCACATGTATTGGGACGCTACCGCCTGCTTTCTGTGGCGTACGGGTATGGGCCTGTGCGCGTCTTTGGCCGTGCGCTGTTTTACCCGATTCGATTCCATGAATGCCTGTTGTAGGCGAGCATCTGGGCGTTCCGCGCACTTGCCTCCTGGACCTCCCCTGTGACGCCCACATTTTCACGAGTTGTTCCCCATTCTGCGTGTGACGCCCCGTGTTACGCCTACTTTTGTTCTGTGCGCCGCGCTATGTGCGAATTCGCTGTGGCTTTATCGCATGGCGTTCGTTGACCTGTGCGCCAGCGTGCGCCGCGCACTTTCTCAGCGCACATCCCACATTTCGCGCGTGCCCGTGCTTCCATGAATGGATGTGCACTGTTTTCTGTGCGATTTTCTGCGATTTTTTTCTGTGCCACTGCGAATCGCACGTTTTCGCAATCGTACGCCGGATTTTCCGCGCACATTATTTCCATGAATCGGCCTGCATGTGTTGTGAGTATTTTGCTGCCTCAATTCGTGTTTGTCACTTAGATCCAACCCAGATCCTCTCGTACAGCTCTCCAGAGAATTATCTGGCTCCCCAAGCCCTTTGGGTATAAAGGAATCATGTCTGTGCTAAATTGGGCATTATGGGTGATATTGCTCTTTAGGAGGTAGCTGCCGGTGATGTCAGTGCGGGAACCCAGGGGTGCGGCAGTGAATGGCGCAATGGCAAGGCTGGAAACAGATGCCTGCCCAGGCCGCAGCGGTGACGGCAGTGCCCCACCTGACAGGAGGAAGCACCGGAAAGGTGAAACGAAGTCAGCTGTGACGCGCCCGGGCCGGGGCAGTGAAGGCGGTGCACCGCCCCTTGTTGGATTGTTGGGAACGTTTGGAGAGAAGCGTCTGGGTAAGACCGAGCCGCGGCAGTGCAGGGAAGCAAACAACGGTGAGTGAGTAGCGTGGGGAAGCCACGTGATGGTGCTCGTGCCTGTGGGTGGCCATCCATCAACACGCTCACTCCCTGGAGCCCCAAAGCAGGGCCAAAAAGCCACCACGGTGCTCGTGCCTCATAAGGCGACCGTGTAAACAGAGGAGGGAGGCCACATCCCCAGTGAGAGGCTGCCAGCAGTAAACAGTGTCTGACCAGGAGGGCCCCCAGGGCCTGGTCCAGGACATGCAGGCACAAGGCCCAAATGCTCCACAAGCGAATGCCCCATATAGATTGCCTGACTCTCTAGCAGTGCAAATACCAGGGGTGTTTGATGTGACGGACACAAGCAATATGGGGCCGAGGTGAGCCAGGTGGATAAGGGACTTTGATCTATACATGGGGGCCACAGGGCCCATTGATGAAGAGCTACAAAAATGGCTACTCAAACTGGCGGTGGGGCCAGCAACACGATATCATAGACGAGATGCCCGCTACGTCCATTGATTCCATCCAAGGTCTAAAAGGGGTCTAATCAGCATTCTTCACCCCACACAAACCAACGTGGACTATGAGCGCCACCTGAAGACCATGGACTCCTATGGCATGCGGCTGAGGATTAAAATGAAGCACTGTGACTTCGCAAATTACTCCAACACCGAGGTCCTGCGTTCCCAGATCGTTGCAGGGTGCGAGTCCCAAGACGTTCAGATGGAAACTACTACAAAAAGCCCGCACTTTGGACGAAATACTGACGCTCGCAAGGGCAGAAAGGGCTGTGGATTCACAGGTAGAAAGCTTTAATGCCACCACCTCTGGAGAATCTGTACAACGACTACAGCAGGAGAGTATCCACATGAGGGTACATGTCCTGTGATTGGCCAAAGATGCTCTGCGTGCGGCGAGGAAGGACACTTCAAATCAGTGTGTCGACTCACAAGATAGAGAGGGTGAGACAGAGGTAGGGAGTCGACTCGGTACAAACCCAGGCCCCTTCTCCCAGCGCCACATGCATCGGGGGCGACACCACTTCCCCCACAGAGATCCAAGGACCCCGAACCGAAGGAGGTCAAATCCGGTGATGACAGGCACCGTTCAAGGTGGTGACCGACCACCAGGCTCTCTTGTTTCTCTACGGCAACCAACAGGCAAAATGACACCCCGCATCAAGAGGTGGGGGATCATGTGACAGGACTACTCTTTTGTGCGGAGTCCGATAAAGGAGGAGAATCCTGCAGACTTTTTGTTCCGCCATCCGAGGATGCCTGTGCCCCTGAACCGTCGGTGGCAGACCAGTCTCTCCGGCACCTGATCCAACAAGCCATACTTAAAGGCATTAAACCAGCCCATCTAGCCCATGGAAGCGGACCAGGCCTGCCAAATTGTGTGTGAAGGACTCAGATCGGGCCAATGGAGGAGAGACAAAGAAAGAGGTTGCCTAGCGTCAGAGGATGTATGGCAGGAGGTGGACAGACTACTGCAAGTGAAGGAAGAACTAGCTCTCTCTGAGGATAATCTGCTGTGGAAGGGGCACATGGTGGTGATCCCAGCTTCACTGAAACGGAAGGTAGTAGAGTTAGCCCATGAAGGTCATCGAGGTATAGTCTCCACGAAACGCATGCTGCACCAAAAGGTGTGGTTTGCGCAACTAGACGCCATGGTGGAGGGTCTCCTGAAGCAGTGCCCCACGTGCTGCCACATCACACCCATCAGGCACCCCGAACCGCGGCGGATGTCGGAGTTACCGGAAGGCATATGGGAGGCTGTGGCCGCTGATTTCTTTGGACCTTTTGAGGGAGGAGGTATGTGTTAGCCATCATGGAGGAATACTCCAGATACTCGGAAGCCCAAATTGTGTCCTGAACAGCTGCTCACCATTTCGTCCCTATAATGGATCGTATATTTACGGCATACGGCATCCCTAGGAAGGTAAAGACAGATAACAGGCCTTCGTTCAATGGTCAGGAGTTTGCGAGATTTAGCAAATGCATGGGATTCCGACACCAGAAAATCATGCCCCTCTGTCCGCAGGCCAATGGAATGATCGAACGTTTCATGGCCAATCTCAAGAGGGTGCTGCAAGTGGCATGGTTCATGGGACAGCCATACGAACAAGTGCTTCACCAATTACTGAGGGAGTACAGGAGCACACCACACAGCTCCACAGGGAAGAGCCCGGCCGAAGTGATGTTTGGGAGGGAGGTCATGACCAGACTAACTCAAGCCAACCTTCCGGAAGGCGAACAACAACCTGACGCCGAACTGAGCATATGAGATCGGGCAACCAAGAATCGAATTAAAGAATACGCTGACGTTCGCAGGAAATCTTGAGCACCCCAATTATAAGTCGGTGAAGTTGTGACCGTAAAACAACCGCAGACCCATAAGCACACGTCGGCCTTCCAAGAGGAACCCCTGATCATCATAGAAAAGAAGAGTTCCATGATCACGGCTCAAGGTGATAAAGGACCGACCACCTGAAACTCCTCCCACTTTAAGAAGTTTCCCCTAGCTGGATCTAGGAGACTAAGTGGAAGAAATGAAATACTCGACGACTACACGTCGGATTTATCCTATCAAGTGGATCAAGAAAAAGCAGGTGCTTCTGGCCCAGAGGATAGAGGTGAAAGCCGAGAGACCAGATGCTCCTTGGAAAGATCCAGCTCAAGGCCGCAGAGAGCGAGAAACAAGTCTTGACGTCTCATTGAAGAAATGCGCTAGTGAACCACGCTTATGCTCGTGTATCACCCCTGTTGGGTAACTGTTTAAATTATGGGGACGTCACATTGACACTCCAGTTCCGGGGCACACGGGAGATGGGAAGAGAAGTGACGAGGAAGGGTGGGGTAAGTTCAGTTCGTGTATGAAGAGGAATAAAGAAAGACGTTACAGAGCACTTTCACTGCTCCGTCTGTCATTAAGGTCCAGCAAACCACGCGCAAGGTTAGCCTCCCTCACAGGAGGTAAAGTAGCACAAAATGTAATAGAGACCTGCCCTATAGTGTGAGCAGTAAAGCACATTTTGTCACTAGCTGATAAATGATCGCGGTCCGTGGGCATTTATTAAGAATAGCTGGCAAGTGGTATATAAAAGCTGAAACTATTGTATTTGTCAGTGCTTGTTATTCTTCATGTTGTGTATGGCTTCTAAAGAAAACATTAGTAGCTGTTTAAATTTCCAAATGCTGTATCGTCCTGCTGTGATGGCATAGCAGAGAATTGAGAAAGTCATTGGCAACTACTCTGACATCGCAGTAGGGGGATACAGCATTTTCTCTGCCAGGTATTTGTTGTCCTTTCTAGGGTGCTGTGGATCAAGGGGGATGGAAATGCCAAAAAACTCGTTTAACGTTTCGGCCATCTACAATCACAGTAAATCCACTGGAATGACAGTGTTGATCTCCATTCTTGAAGTCCATGACATTCCAATGGTAGGTTTATCACCGGCGGTAATTACACCTGCGGTAAATCCTTTGTTTTATGGAGGTAAAGTGGAGTAAAAACCTATTTTAATTACTATAAATGTACTGCCATTTTCCCCACACTGCCAAGCTTGTAATGATGCCTTTTGTACATTTTATGTTGCATATAATCCATCATGTCTCCACTCTTCACCCTCTGCAATGATGGTCCACGGGAGACAGCGCAGGGGATTAAAAAGTGGAAATAGGAGAGCCCAACACAATATAAAATTAGAGATGGATCACTTTCAACTACAGTGTGAATTTCACTGAGGGTCCGAGTGACGTCATATCCTACTCCAACTTCACTCTTGTTGTCTATCACATGTCACATTTCAGGGGAATGTATCTCCGTCGTTGAGAGCTACCCTTCTATCTATAAACACAAAAGTGAACATTTGTTTGTGGCGGGATTTGTGTCGAAGCGTTGTTCCTTATATAATTCCACATTGTTCCACCAATCTGCAACATATTTTGCATAGTTGCCTGTTATGACCCTCCGGACATTACTGGCTACATGACATTTGGACATCCCACCCTGTTCCCCGGACTTGAGCACCTTCACACATGAGACGGTTGCCTGAAATTTGCGAAACATCAATGTGGTCATAGAAAGACTGGTTCCCGACACGAGGAACACAACTTAAGGTGCAGGCCCTAGGATCAGATTCAGTATATGCTTCCGGGCACAGTTACGGAGTACAACTCAATTGATAGGGTGGTGGATGCTGACTAAGCCGTAAACTATCCAACAAAATTCCTCAACTAACTCGACACCCCGGGAATGCCACCACATCACCTTCGACTGAAAGTTTGGTCACCCATCATGTTGCTTCGCAATCTCGACCCGCCTAGGCTGTGTAATGGCACAAGGCTATGTGTTAAAAAATTGCTGCCCAACGTAATGGAATGAACAGTGTTCACTGGGCAGGGGGAAAAAATGTTGTTTATAAACAAGCCTTACAATGAACATGTACTTTAGTAATATTGAATTTCCAGTCCATAGTTGTTGGCACCGTTGGCAGTGTTGGCACCGTCGGCATCATGTCACCCATCATGCTGCTCAGAAATCTCCATGTTGTTCTCACATATAGTTATACGTTTCAGAATTACTTTTTAAGATGAATACATTGTGTTGTGCAGTCTTTATGAAAAGACATTTTTCAAATGAGAAATAATCAAAAAATGTAGTGAATTTTTCTTTTGACCTTTCCTATTGTGCCTTTCCGAAAAGCGTAAAGCTACCTTAAGGTATTTCTAACAAATAGTACCTATACGGAAATAAAATCCCGGGCAAGGCCGGGTATATCAGTGAGTAATTCTATACAACTCGTAGAATGGGGATAGATGTTGGCACGGTTTCCTTCAGCCTGCGGCATTGTGGTGCTGGACGGGCTGTCGCCATCTTGCTGCAGAGCAGCCGGTTCAGGCTGGATTTGTAGAATGTTGCACATTCAGGCTGCACGGAAGTCCTCCTGCTGTGCTTTCAGTAAACAAGCTTAGCATCACAAGTGAAATCGAGCAGGGGATGAAACTAGCCCCATGAATCTGCCACATGGAGTTTACACAACAGGAGGACGCCTCACTGTGCTTGCAGAAGAGGCAGCTATTCTCTCCACTCAGAGCAACTCCCTTGTGCCCAATCGTGCACAGCCAAGGGAAACCTTCACAGAAATGGGACGTCCGCCACAAACAGAAACATAGGACTGTTACAGGCCCGAAGAGAAGGGATGCAGAGGGTTACAGGCAAGGAACGGGTTGGATGTAATATTAGAAATGGGAGGTATTTCAAATGACGGTGTCATGAGTTTGTCAACTCAGGCTGTTATTTACCTCATGCTCTATACTGGGAATGGCGCATAATCATGTGGTTGAAATCGACCTCCAGATACCTTCATCCAAAGGATTAAGACCCTCAAAATGTTAGAAAGTATTTGTCTCTTAAGCAAAGCGATGGCCGCCCCTTCACTTAACCTTTTAACTGCCATGGGCCCCCCCCCAGTGCCAAGGCCTTTTTTGGTGATTTCGGTTTTTCACCATTCAATGGGCCTCATTCCGAGTATGGCGGTAAGGGATAGCGGCCACCGGTAACGAGACTGGTGGCGGTGATCCCTTACCGCCATACTCCGAGTTCCCTTTGCGCCCTCGCCCTTAACGCCTGCTTTGAGCAGGTGTTAAAGTCGAGGGCGCAAAGGGGCCTCCAAGCCAATAACGGTGACCGTAATGAACGGTCACCGTTATTTGCATCTTCCCCATTCCCATTGAGCCCTATGGGGGCTCATTTGGGAATGGGGAAGAGCCTTGGTGAATGGGGAATTACCGCCCCGCCAACCTTGGAATGGGGCGGTAATTCCGCCATCCACCAAGGCGCTGCCGGTCCGGGTACGGCGTCAACCAAGGCGTTAATAGCGCCATTGGTTAGCGCCGTACTCGGAATGAGGCCCAATGCCTTCTAACATTTTCTCCTTCATTAACCCCTTAAGTGCCAGGGACGGGCTATCTCGTCCTTGGCAACAGAGAGGTAATCCCAAGGACGAGATACCTCGTCCTTGGCACTTAAGCTGCTAAGGGACACACATCTGCCAGGGGCCATCAACAGATTGAAAATGTAGACACCTTGGATGGCCATATTATCACCCCTTTGCGGTATCATTTCTAACCTTCATGCGCATTGCCACGCATGACACATCAGCAGTATGAACCACTGCTCTCACGCATGCATGTTCATCCCCAAACTGGAATGCAGATATTTTGGGTGCATGTGGCTAGCAGATTTTCAGAACAGCGGCATGCAACAGTTCTAACAGGCTAGGGTAGGATGGCTGTGTGTGGGTAAACAGGCAGGTGTGGGTAGACTGCCGGGATAGGGAGGGTGGTTGGTAGGTAGGCATGTGGTTTTTAGGGAGGGTGAGTGGGGGAAGTTATGCATTGGGTAGGCAGGAATGTAGTAAGGTGGGTGCTTGGGGATAGGCAGATGTGCTGTAGGGTGGGTGGATGGGGTAGCCAAGTGTGGGTTAGGGTGAGTGTGAAGTAGACAGGCTTGGGGGTTTATGGTCATGGGAGGGGGCAGGCAGACGTGCTGGGATAGCCTGGTGGGTTGGCAGGCAATGACAGTGAGACAGATACTTACATACTTGCTTTCTTCCCCTACCTCTTTTATTCTCCCTTCCTCTTTCTCAATGCAATGCAAGTATTTTATTTGCATGACAAGTTAGAGAACTATAAATGCATGTTACATTCTCTTCAGCCGTGATCATTTTGCTTTTCAGACTTCTTTTTTTTCTAGAAGTCCACATGGCTTTATGCACCTCATGTTTTATGAGCCGCAAGGTAAATCACACATGGAAAAGTCTTGCGTAAGACGTGTATGCGTGCAATTTAATTCACATCTTATTTTCGTACATTTGTAGGGCGGAGAGGAGGGGTGAAACACAACTTGTGTTTCTGCCTGTTAGGCAGAATTGCATGCAGTAGCCTCTGGCACTACTACATACAATTAGGACTACAAGTGTAAGCAAAACCAACCTTTGGTATAAGTCTGTACTAAACAGTTTTGTGGTAGCGAGCTGAGCAGCCAGGCTTATCTCAAGAGGGAATGTGAGCAGTACAAGAGGTTACACAGAGGTCTTACAATCACAGTGGTTCAAGTAGACACACTCAAGGTATCTTGCTAAAACACTTATTAGTTTGTTACACAATCATTTAGAAAGCATTTCACTAGAAGGAGGCAACTTAATAATATACACAAATACACTTCAATAGAAAACCAACAGGTTTCTGAACAAATTAGGCTCCCCTGAAATAGGGGCAAAATGGCATTTCAGTTACTTTCAATGGGAGTAAAAAGGCACAAGTTAGCAGAATAGATCACAAATACTTTCTTAGGCAGTGCAAATGGTCTTAGTTCACTAGAGGATTTGATTCAGTTCAATAGGCCTAGGGCAAAGTCAATGGACTAGTGTCTTGGATAGGAAAGAGCAGTTCTTGAAGTAAACGGTAAAGTCTTTGCGAAAGTTCTCAGAAGTAGTTTGTAGGAAAAAGAATAATATGTTGGGTCACAAGCTGATTAGGCCTGTAAATTGGGAAAGTTCCATGAACTTTCACCGCAAAAGATGCGTTCTCTCAATCGGGTTGGCACAGTACCTTAGTATGAAGCAAAAGATGCAGCTAAAGATGCAGCTGAAGATGTTGGTTCCTGGCAGTTTCTGCAGATCTCACTGTTCCTGAGCCTCAGTCATGGGGACAAGAGGGAAGACATCAGGGGACTCCTGCACTGCACGGGTTTGTGGGAAAACGCTGACAAAATAGTCACTTCAGTATGAGTAGCTGTTCATCAAGCACACAAACTGGTGTCCTTCCCCCTGGTTAATCCTAACCAGCTCTGAGAATGGTATCCAGGTGGCTTACTAGTTGATTGGTCCCACCAACTCAAAGGAAGAAGTTGTCCTTGAAGGGGCTTCTCTGTCGAAAGGAGCTTTGGCGATTTGGACCTGCAGCAGAGCTTCACCGGGCAAACCAACAGTCCAGGAGTGGCAGCAGCCGTCCTCTTTCAGCTCGTCTTCGCTTCTTTCGTTCCAGTGGTCGACTCTGCTTTCCAGTCCAAGGGACGCGCCTTTTAAACAGTTTTCTCCCATTCATTCTAGCCTAGCTGCCACTCACCCAGCAGGGTGGCTGTCCTTGCCGGACAGTCAGCCAGCCAATCATGCCAGAATGCATGTGGGTCTCCCAAGAGACTTAGCACAGGGAGTTTCGGGCACCTCCCTCACTTCCTGCCCATCCCAGACACTCAGACGCCAGAGGCAGTCTTCAGTCCTGAAGCCCGCCAAAGGCATGCAAACAAAGGGACCAAACCTGGCTTGGTGTGCAGAGACAAACACTAGAAGGACCTTTCTAAAAAGAAATGGCAAAAAAAGAAGACCGAGTCCTGTTTAAACAAAGGGGTTTAAGGCGCCATTTGATTGGCTCCCATGATTTTTAGTTACCGGTGTTCGCGGTCGGGAACAATTATGGTAGTTCATTGTAAAACCACTACCGCCAGCCATTTTGATAGAAAAGGGTAGCATTTGACTGCTACATGAGTTTCTAGACACAGGGGAAACTAGGTAACCCCTCCAACATTCTATAGGAAAATAGTGTGTGTTGGGTCTAGGAATTTAAAAAGTCTAGTAAAGTCAATTTAACCTTACATTCTCTGGGAAACAGTAGTTTATCCCAGAGAAGGTATTTAAACCTTTGGGAAGTCTCCAATTAGACATCCCTGTGTCACTGCACTGAAGGTACTGTGTAACACACACATGAAAAGATGCCTATGGAGCTATCTTAAAGCCCCATAATCAAAGAACATAAGAGTAAAACACATCAAAATACATGAAAGAGTGGGAAGAAAGGCTCACACTCTTTCCAGGTAAAAATATCAAGCAATCAAAATCCAGCGAAGTTGCTGGGGGTCTCTAAGGTGAAGGGAATTAGCACATTTTTGAGAATTCTCCCCAACACCGCCACCTCCATTTCTCTCTGCCATACAAATGCGCAGCAAATGCTGGCGATCCCTATGTGCACCCGCATAAAGCAGGCGGATTTCATAGGGATCCATTGTAAATGCTGCCTACCATGTTACTATGACATGCAACGTTTACATATTTTGCACAGCGTAGTGCAAAAGTGCAGGACAAAAGGCGGCGTACACGTTTGTATGCCGCCTTTTGCTCTGCACATTTTCACTCCGCCATGCAAATGATCAGAATTTGGTGGCAGGGAGCCGCTTATGTCAATATCTACACGTAATGGCACCATGCTGGAAAATTTCGTCCTGAAGTAAAATGAGCTCCTTTGTCATCTGTGTGGAATGCATAGGCATATTTTGCTGTTCTTTTTGCTAATTCTGGTTCCTATTCAGGAATGAAGCAAAGCCGTTCTTGTCCAGGTTTACTCACAAATACTTCTGTGTTCTTACTAAATGTGGGGATATGCACCTGTGTACCAAGATACAATGATTATAAGTAGACCTTGCTGGTGGCAAATTCTAAATACAAGCTTTGACTGTAGCAAAGCCTGAAGTAGGACATGGTGCATGGCACTGCTCATTATCACTGCAGCCACGTCAAATTGATATCACACGTGTCAAACCTGTAGGCCCAGTTCAGCTGTGGAAGAGTTATATGCATTCTGCCCAGAGTGACTGACCCTTGCCCTATGGGCAGGAATGTAGCAGGCGCAGGTGGTTGCTTTTCTTTGTTCCTTTATAAAGGTAAGTAAAATCTTTTCCCAGGGTCAGCCACTCCACAGGAAGCTTGCCTGATAACAGGAATCAAAGGGCACACCCATTCACATAAGACCTGGCCTCACCCCAGAGTGCTGCATATCTAAAGGAATGTGATCCAATTGAGAAGGGAAGGGATGGGGTTGGTGTAGACCGTGAGAACTCTGTGCAGTTGAGGGATGTTTCCACCATCTTGTTTCTCTCTGCCTCTGCCTCTCCTTCCTTACCCCTACATGTCCTCGAGAGTAAAGCACTTAGAGTGTGATGTCGGAAGAGCAAAGTCCACTTCTTTCAAGAACAGAGATTAGATCCCCTAAAGCAGGCTACCTTTAGTTCAATCACCTGTGGACTTTTACCTTTAAAAGAAGGGGTTTCACACCATTTCTTTGAATCATCTTTTGGAGTTCAACCTTTCAAGAAGATTACATTGGACCTCTGCTGGGAGAGTTGATCTCTCCAAAGTCCTCTGCGAGTGTGGTGAAGACTGAGTATTCAAGACAGAGGCGTGTTCTGTCCCCTATCCCTTCACAGGGAGCATTGGGGATGACCTGCACTGCTGGGACAAGACCTGCCTCTCTGCCTGCCACAACAGTACCTAGGGACTCCTGCAGTTGTCGACCTGCCTCCCTAGTGCTTGGGAGAATGAGAACAAGGACCAAAACATATTCTTGAGTCTCTGGATTGGGACTCACAGCAAACAGAGGACCAAAACAGCCAGACGGCAACTGTCGAACTGTACACAGTGGCCCTTATAATCCGTAGTTCCTCAAGCACTTGATCGAACCGATGGAGTGGTACCTTTCAGCCAGACTCCAACATTGTCATAGTCAAGCCAACTGTCAAACCAGCCCTAGTGGCCATTATTATTCACCCTTCTCAAACATTTTGTTCGAAACACAGGGAGCCACTGTTGGAACCCAGATCAAAACTGTTCTCCATCTACAATAAGTGGCTGCTGCTACTCAACCGCTGATCTGAACCTTTGAACGACTTTTCCATTGCACCGTGCCAGCTGAGCATGTTGTTGCTCCAGTATGAACCTGGCGCTCATCATTGCATCCGCCGTCTTAAACCGTTGCTTCAATCCGCCAGCCTCTTCACTGCAGATCTTCATTGGCAGTCGACCAGACCCTAGTTGAGCCTTCAAACCCTGCACTCTAGCCATTTCATTTGTACCCCGTGTCCAGTTACATGCCGTTTCACTGATACACCGATACTTGTTGCCCTCCTGACTCGCACCTCTTGCAACCGAAGCGAACTTCAGCTCAACCTCTATTTTTATAAAATCTCGATTGGACATTCCCTTTATGTTGGACTGTTATGTTTTGCTGTTTGGGTCACTACTGAATCACATTCACACCCCTCTTAAGAGCATAGCCTTCCCTCGGACCATGTTACCCCAAAAGGCAAAGGAGGTATATCTCTTAACTGTGCCCCTTTTACCATTATGATTGTGTTGGCTCTTGGTTTGTAGCAGTGTGAGGGCTGAGTGGGCTGTTTAGCCTCTACTCATCTTTGTACTTCTTCGGCGCAGAATCCAATTGGTAACAGAGAGGCTGCAAATAGTTTCCAGTGGTTACTGTTTACACGGATTTCCCTGTAGTTGTTTGGGACCAGGCCATTAAATGTTTAAATAAAGGAGTAGTAAGCCCTACAGTCCAAGTGTCTGTGAAGTGCTCAGATTGTGGAATGATGTTGAATAGTTTCATTAGTGCTTTTGGAACTTGGTTTGAGGTATGCGTTAGTATTTTATTTTATCTGAGTCACAGTATTTCGTTGCTTTTAGTTTTGATGATTTGTAGTAAAGAAGTTGAAACAGAGGTCACAAGCCAAATAGCACTCTAACTGGTATTTGACAACGGGCCTCATTACGACCCAGGCGGTAAGTTACCTCCTGGGTCGTACCTTTACCACCATGGCGTAAACTATGTTTACGCCATGGTGGTTGGCGGACTTACCGCCCCATTCCGAGGTTGGCGGGGCGGTAAGTCCCCATTAACCCATTTACCCTTCCCCATTCCCATTTTTGCCCCATAGGGCATAATGGGAGTGGGGAAGGCGTTAATTACGCAGATGTTAAATGCAAAAGCAGGTGTTAAATCCTCCATGGCGCTAAGGGACCTCGGAATCAGGCGGTAAGGGTCGGCGCTGTTTACGCCGCCGTAAACCCCTTACCGCCTGGGTCCTAATGAGGCCCAACACAAGTGGATCGTGGTATGCCAGATGCACAATATAAACTGGGGGGGGAATATTAACAGCCAAGCATTCACTCAAGATTTCTCCACATCTTAACAGGACACAGCAGTTTTTATAGATATTTTGATGTCACAGTTATGAAAACCTATCACTCCTGGTCATTGGCTCCCTCTACTAAGCTACATATATAATTCTATATGTCCAAAACGAATGATTGGACAATTCTTATCTAAGATCCTACCCATAACCCATCCCATAAAAATGTACTACCTCACCATGCATAAATATCATTGGCAGGCTCTAAATTATTTCTGCGGTGAAAAAAGACATGTGCTATTCGTTTAACATGCAGTCACACTCTCCATGAACTGGCTGCATGATGACACGTTTTATGTAGATGGGAAGAGAAAACAAGCATATCGCTTTTATTCTTTAATTGTATAAAACAGTCTCCCCGCCATGATGTCTCGAGTCTGAAGGACCACTTCTTGCAACAGTAATCGTGCCATCCTGACACATTTATGAATAGCTATTATTGTGAATCATTCTGCTTTCACCACGGGCGCGGTAATTACTGGTCTTTTTAGTCACATTGCATTTCTCTGTCACGCCTAGCCGATCACCGAGACATTACTCTGCCAACTACTTGTGAACTTCCTGTGATGTTCAGTTCATCCTATAGACTTCAAATAGTATGCTGTGTTATCGTAACTTGATTCACCTTAACAGTTGGATGCACACAATGGCATCTTGTTCCACCATGTAACCCACCCCTACGGAGTTTTTTTGCCTTTGCATTCCTTTGAGGCAGCTACCCTCTAGCCAGCCACAGCATTTTCCGGAATTAAATGCATTTGTTCAGATAGCGTGTTTAACTGGGGCCTTTCCTTAAAGCTTGTCACATTATTCTTCTCTGCAGGACACATCTGCTTGCTATCTACAGAGTACCTGGTGCATGCATGTCACATGATATCTCTACCTAGGGGTAGCAGCAACCTTATCCTGCCTACAGTTGCTCTGCCCTACTTGTGTAGTGAGCCCCTATCTTCGGTACACACTTTCCTGTCACCTAATCTATTCTAATTTAAAACACAGTAATTGTGCAAGCTAATGCCTTATCTGTCCCCTACTTGTGTAGCGAAACTAAGTATTCTTTGTGCCAGCTGCATTTCCAGGAGAATTGAAAGTGCAGTTTCAAATGTGTCCTTTCTCATCTTATACTTTCGTTTCTTCTGAGGTGGCAGAGCCTAATCATGTTCTCTAGTCAATAATTGACCCACTACAAAGTATATACTGTACAGTACTCACTTCTGTCTCTTTAATAGAGTTTACTACCCCACGCATGAAAGTGAGGGGGATGAGTAATTCTCTGACCTGGCCTTGCCTTTGAGTCCTGATATCAGCAACCTGTCAGTCATCGGAGCAGGCTTGACACATGGAAATGAACAGACTACTATGAGTGCTGCGCCTCTTCACTGTGCAGATTTCTATTCAAACTCTGTTGGCTGCTATACAGAAGACCACCTTCAAACTGTATGGTACCCATTTTGCTAATAACACGTTTGTGTGTGAAGTGAGGCAGACTGTAGCAATGTGACACACAACCTCAGTGGTCATCAGTACTGGTGATTGCACCCTTCTCTTCCAGTACACCCTTAACAGTCCATTTTCCATGGCAAAGCTGTTTATTATAGGGATCCATTAGGGCAGAGACAGTAGAAAGATACAGGCCTTCTCATGGATCCAAAATGCCAGACTTGGAACAAGCTAATCATCTATTGAAAACAAGCATGTTACCCCATCGTCCTGAATTACTTAAATACTCTCTGCAGGGCACTTGTGTTTGCTGTTCCACCTTCTCCATTTCCCTTTTTACCACTAAAGACCTACTTCTGGTTACCTCCCTTGGCAAGCCTTGGAGCTGGTAGACCAGCTAACATCAGTCCTGGGTTATCTGTGCTGTTGTGCTGTCCCCAGAATATGGGAGGGCTATAAATGAGGGTCCTCCTGGCCGGGTACTCAAGCTGTTATGTTATTCAGGGATGTTATGTTAAGGTAGCCGATATCGTGCTGACTGCACTTGCAACACATTCAATAAAAAGCCATTTGGCTTACAATCACAGGGTCCCCACCTAATCAAGACCCAGCAGCATAATATCACATATAAAAACTGCATCAGCTGACGGTCATCCTCCTATTTTAAATGGGTTGTAGCGGGATATGGAAACATAAAAAGTGAGGCATAGTGCGTTTACAGCTCTATTTCCGCCTCTGCCCCATTTTTGAACGTCACAAGGCGGAGGAGGGGCATTGATCGGAGATAACATCTCCACCGAGCTGACCTCTTCCATCTTGTCATGTCAGGCGTAAAAAGGAACGGATTCTTATGGAATCAGCCTCGGTTTGGCATCTGCTCAAGATCAGGTATATTCCGCAGAAATCCTTTAATAAATGCCACCTGAAAAACGAAATTTGAAGGAGGTATTTATTTTTTGACAAGCCAGAGAGGAAAAGTCAAGAGTAAATGGGAATATGGGCCGTTTTAGTCTTTCGTGTCCCACTCCACATTGTGAAGATTTACAGTTGTATGCTGGGAACCCAACAGCACGTAAGTGGTAGCGTTGGTTGGCGCCCGCACGCAGTTTGCATACAATTCAAAATGACATTGGTTCTCATTATGAGTAAACCAGTCTAGGCCGGTAATTACCGGCACTGCCATTTTTTCCAGACCGGGTTATTCCAAGACTGCCGGTAGGAATAGTGAACTACCGGCAGGCCCAACCTGCTGGGAGTTCAGGCCCCTACCGGCAGAGTAATCACTGAAGCATCGGCACCGTTAACAACGGTTGCCGGTACTTTAGTGGTTCCCATTCAATGGAGTCCATGGGAATGGGAATTTACCGTTACTCCGCTGCACGTATTATCCCGGTAATAACCGGATATCGGGTGGTGGAAACGGTAAGCTGAGCTTGCCAGAATTACCCCATTGTTTGTAAAATTCAAGAACCCTGGCCTTTATTCTCTGAGCACTTTATGGACAGGGCCACCAAAATCTAAAATATACTCCAAGGCGGCTTAGTTTAATTAAACCAATATAGAGTCTGGAGAGTTTTAGAAGTAAAGCAATAGTAATCGAATATTCCAATCTGTAGAGCCACTCCTACACAGATGCAGTGGCCAGAAATCCGGTTTGGAAGAGATACAATGGCACTCTTTCTAAGAATGTTCAACCCCCCTATATGACTGACTCCACATTTTACTTATCATCTGGTTCAGTTTGGAATTTTGATTGTAACACTTGCTACTATGAGGCTAAAGGCAGCACTGTATGTGCTGTTTATTAAACCTACCCTTAAATACAGCACAGGTGGATAGCTCACAAGTTAAGTGCTCGCCTCAGACATGAGGGCCGGGTTGCACTTTGCAAGTTCAAATCCTACGACAAGGCTGACTCGGCCCTTCATCGTTCTGGATGATAATTCGACTATCATTAAATTGGGTTGTAGTAGAAGCACATGGTAGTATAGCCCTTTGAAGGTGGAGGCCGAGAAGCCCAGAAAGGCATCCAAGTCCCAAAATGCACTCTGCCTCGCTCAGTATAAATGCCTTGTCCACTCTCATACAGGAAATTACTGCTAACGAAAATTCACAAAAGGACCACTCAATAGAGAGGACGGCGCTCTGCCTCTCTCCCCTGGGCTGCATGCCCTCGACCGACTGCCCCCTCTGCCTCACTCAGTAGATATCCCCTTCCTCCCCCCAACATGGCTTCACCGTCCAATAATGATTTTCCAACACGGGGAGAACTGTGCAGGTTCTCCCACAGGCTGTATACCAAAATGCACTGTGCTAGTTAGTGTATAGACACATCAGTGCACTATATGGCCCACAATGCACTTCAATGCATACAACTATTCCCATAGATGTTAATGTCCCAAAATGTACAACGCCTTACTCACTACAGATAACCACACACCTGCGTCTCCCAGAACGCACCCTGCCACGCGCAATAAAAATGCCCCCACATACTCAAGAAAACAGTCTGCATCCCTGAGTACAGACACTTCAACGGGACGCCATGCCGCTGTATACACTGGCAGTAGCCAGGGTGAGGGTTGCGGCTAGCCTGGTAGCCTCCCCTCGGTGGCCAGTGCGTGCCCAGGGCACCCCACAGCCTCCCGCTGGGGCCCTCCTATGCGATCTCCCCCCGCATCAAAAGCTGCCTCCGTTACTGTGCACTGCCTCACAACGTGAAAGTGCCCGCTCCCCGCCACACTCTAGTCTAGACGGCATGTCAAAGGTTGCACGGTGTGTCACTCGATATAAAAGCACCTGCATTGCAATCACCCCACCCGCTAGTGCGGCCCGCTTTATCCGCGGTGCTAAGAGCAAGGCAGGCGCTGAGACCTTGCGTGTGGCTCTGACACCTGGCAGTAAAGCACAGTGTAAGTGCTCCCGAGACAGCCCCCGCCTTGATCCCCGATCACTCAGCGCATTGGAACCCCTCTCACATACAACATTGTTTTGCTAATTGCCAACTTCCTTTGACCAGTGACTGTGCGGGGAGTGGGCGAGGTGGTTTGCTTGCTGAAGCGGCAGTCATTTGGTGTTTATGCAGATGCTTGCTTGTGTGGCAGTACTAGGGGGTGTTGTACTGGGGGAGGCTAAAGCAGGGCCAGGATCAAAGGGGATGAACATCATGTAGGCAAATGTTTGAGCCTGTCGGTAAGCACTGCCTGCCATTGTGGCCTCCTCTCTGTGCACCCTGTGCCCTCCTCCCTTCTCGTTGCTATTTTGTCTGCTCCTCCTCCTCCTCATTGTTGCACGTGTGTTACAGATATCACCTGAGGAAGGCCCCTTCTGTGACCGAGGGATAAATAGACATAGACCACTACAGTCTGCATCCTTGTATTTGTGTTTCTTGGCATGGACAGCCGCATAGCGTCACTGGACATCACAGCTGCAAAGTTTCCATGTGTGTAACACCTCCAGCCAGGCCTGATTTGCATGCTGGGACTTGGAGTTTCGTTGTTCGCATTGCAAGTATGGGCATACAAGTACCAGCACGCAGTGGGAAAACCAGCACTGGCTCGAGGTGTCACGCACGGAACTGGGAGGGCTTCTTTCTATGGAACACACAACAGGCCTCCATGGGGGTCATTTTCAAAGTCCTGGGGTGAAGCCAAGATGTAAGCTCTTTATGTTGTACTTGACACTCTCTGGGCTTTTGATGTCATTGTGAGGCAGGGTAAGGGCATGAAACAGAATGTTTCGGCCGTGCATTCCTTCTTTGCCTTCACATGTTATCATTAGGAATTGACCGCGGCCTGGAACGCTTTACAATCATAGGGGGAAGAACATGGTGAGGGGAGCAGAGAAACAAGGCAGTGGGGAGCCAACTACAGGGGAGGACGGGCAATTTGTCAGCAAGGGATCGACAAGAAACCAGAAGAGGAAACAGTGGGTGGCAGTTCACCCAGTTTCTGGTAGGTCGGGGTGGCGGATGGTGTGTGGGCACAGTTGTTAGGGAGGAGCCATTCCTTGAAGAGGAGGGTCTTGCACTCTTTCCTGAACTGTCGAAACGAGGGAGCTAGTCTGATGTTGAATGGAGGGACGTCATTTCACCAAAATGCCAAGGGTAGCGGAAGTGACATCGCACGACCCTTGACCCCTGATGAGATCACAGGAAGTGATGTCATTTGACCCCACCCCAAAGTGATATCGCGGGAAGCGATGAAACACAGACCTTTCAATTAAAAAATAGGAAGTGGCATCACATAGCATTGTACACTACGAAAAAATATGGTCACAATATTACTATAATGTGATGTACATATCATACAAGAATGGATCACCATATGTATCGTTAAGATCAGTGTGTATAGGCCCATATTACTAATTTACTGTGAATGCAAGCAGACGTCCATGACCAAATGATAATGATGTGTTATTATATAGCACTTACGTTTTATATAGAAAAAATATGCACCCAATATCACCCAACTTGTGTTGGTACTCATTTATCGACCTCAAAAGGATGAAAGGCTGAGTTGGTGTTTAAGAACAGACAAAATCAGTGACTCACCCCCTGAATTGTGTCTGAAATAAACCTTTAATGAGTCTAGCAATTATTGTGTAGAATTCCAGAAAGACACATTATTTGGTATTCCTATTCTTTTTTTATTTAGGATCAGTGCTGAAAGTGTTAGACTTGTGCCACTCCTGTTCTTATTTTTCTTCTTTTTTTAGGGGCCTGCACAAGAAAGCCAGCCACTCCAGAAGAGCCACATGGTGCTGGCCACAGCCCAGGAGCTTGCATTACAAAATATATATATATATGCAAACTCTATGAGGCCCTGGGGGACACATTAAAAGACAACACTGCCGCCCTAGCTATTATTCAATCCAAGCTGACCTTTTTGGAGGGCTTCATCACCGCCATTGATTTAAAATATGACATTCAATATCAAAAAAAGGGATCGCCACAGACACCTGAGCTTTGTTCCTCGTGGGACACGGTGGACCATAAATCCACACAGACCTCTGTATTTACAGACAGGAAGGACCTTGCACCTCTGTTCCGTAGCAAACCTTCAACTACAACCCTGTCAAACAGAGCCATGGCAAAAGAAGCACAAGAGCCGAAAAAAGTATTGACGGGGGGATCAGGATTGGGCCAGAGGCTCCCTCTGCCTGAGGGGAAAAAAACATTAGAAAATAAAACCCTAAAAGTAAACAGAAAAGAAGAGACGATACGGTCGAACGCTCAGCCCCGTTTCAAACAACCAGAGCCAAACGGGACACCCTCCCAGGTCCTTCCAGAAGGAAGCACACCGTCTGCCAGGGGTAATTTGGCTCTTACCACTACTGACCTAACTCAGTCGCCTAAATCAGAAGAAGACTTCTTGGACTCAAGCCTTTTAGTAAACACTGACGTTGATTCAGACGAAACTCCAGCAGCCCCAGACATCAAGTCTACAGAAGCTCAGAAACGACATAGTCTTAACTACCCCGCCATGGAAAGCTCGCTCTGGAAGTATTTTAACATCCGAGAGAGCATCCTCGCAGGAAATTGTGTCTCATTCACCGGCCCCAAGGGACACCTCAGCAAAGCCAAACCGTCAAAACAGATCTCCAGAAGTTCATCAGAACAACCCACACAACCATGTGCAATCTCGAGAGACAGATGAGAACAGGAAACTTCAGATCCGCACGTTCAAAATCGAACAAATCTTGAGTAAAGACAATTACATGATCTTAAATAGAAGAACAATTTTGAAAATTACATCTTCGGCAGACTGTCTAAAGAAATTGAAATCCGCTGACTTCAAGTGGATTCAGCCTTACCATTCCAACAACAAGGCCAAGGCCTATTTGTTCATACACGCGGCACCATTACAGGACCTTTCCAAAAGGGCAGGAGACAAATTAAAATCCATGGGGTTCTTGCTAACAGAAATAATAGATCCGGAAAACACCACTGCCAAGACAGAAGACAGGGTCGCTACTAGCAGTCATAAACCCCGAACTCCGGCCCATAACCTTTCGGCACGGAGAGAAGTCCTAAAAGCGCATTTTTTCGACTCGGCGGTCAAAACTAAACCATCTAGGGGCCAAAATCAACACACACGCCGGTCACCAGAAGTATCCCGCTGGACAGATAAGTATGCCTGCTCTCTGGAACCATCTCGACGAACAGATCATCATGCCCGAACATATGCGGCAGTAGCATCGGACTTCTCCAATAGAAGAGACCATTATGAGAAGAACAGGAATACCCTGCCCGAACGACATAAGGACAAATTGCATGCATACGGCTCGAGACACTCCACCAGAGCCTATTCACCGGCTACAAGAAACAACACCCAAAGAAAACATCGGCAAGTCTCACCAAACAGGCACAGCAAAGATACAGCTGAGATCTTGGAAAAACCATTGCTATCAGGGGGTCCCTGGAACTGGATCAAGGACGCCCTAAGTGATAAACGCCCAAGATAGCAACCATTCTCCGAGACCGGCGATTTGTGTCTCCAAAAGACTTTGACGCTGGCATCTTGGAATACGAGAGGACACTCCCATTTAGTGGAACCCAGTTCTGTAGTGCTATCATCATTTGACATTTTCTGTCTTCAAGAGACCTGGCTCCAAGAAAAACCATCTATGGACGGCTACAAAATTGAGATCGCGCCTGCTATCAAGGGCATGCTAGGCCGCCCGTCCGCCGGTCTCTTAATTGCGGTCCGCTCAGGGCAGAACCTGAGAATCATCAAGACCATGAAAAAGTCGTATGGGGTTCTGGCAGTCCTTTTAGAGTGGAACCATGGAGGTGACACTACATGTCGAAACAGTAAAAGCTGTACCAATAACCCTTTAGCCTTAATAACTACTTACTGGAATCCGCAAAGAACAACAGCAACAGACTTCTGCCAAGCTATGGCAGAAACCATGGATGAAATCAAGCTGGAATGGAACTCCCCCTTTGTGATAGTTTGTGGAGACCTTAATGCTAACTGCATCCACCCTAACCAACAAGCCTTTGCGGATGCTCCCATGATCCAAGCAGATCACAGAGGCAAAGCATGGATGAACCTTATGACTGCCAGAGGGCTCCACAATGTGGCCTGGATTCTGGGCAAAGACACTCATATCCCAACTTGGGAAAGAGGCCAGTTGATGGCCACTCTAGACTACATCTTTGTCTCGCAGGCCTTAATCGCTGAAACTCGCCAATATCAGGTGGTGAAAACCGAGGCAAGTGATCATAACATGCTCACTCTGGAATGGTCAGCATATGTCAAGATGTGTAACCAGTATTCACCATCAATCGAAACGAATTTCCAACAGACCAGGCTTCGCCTCACCGCGGCTAATGTGCGGTCTTTTACGCAGCAATACGCGGAGACAGCAAATACGTCTAACACTTCCGCAAAGGTACAGAGGCCGAACTACCTCCCTCTTCTGATTGAACACAGAACCAAGCCGGGGCCAGGGAAAACCATTGCCCCAGCTTTCACTCATAACTATGACAAATTCATAGCAGCGAAAAAAAAGGAGCTAAGAAAGCAAAAACGCAGAGCAACTTCTGAAAATACACGGGCAGCGTGGGACGTCTGGGAGCACCATAAGAAAATCTATAAAGCTTGGATAAGATCAAGGAGAGCAGCCATTTATCAAAACGACGCAGACAAAATGCTAAGAGTTACCATTTAAAAAAAAACTGCCGACTTTTGGAATTTGATAAATCACTCGCAGAGCAATATAGATAACAACATGATTAATGCAGTGGCGGAAACAGCCTGGGTTCAATTCTTTACAGCACTGTTTGCGCACCCGCACTCTACAAGAAACCTGCGAGTAGAGTCGACGCAGTCCCCTTGGGTCGATTTATCCGATAAAGCAGACATATCCAGGGCCATTCAGAAGTTGAAATCCTCCAGAGCCCCGGGCGCTGATGGCCTTTCAAACTTGGATCTTAAAACCCATATCAAGGAATGGGTTCCCTTTGTTAGCCTCCTGTTCAAACACTGCGCTGACACCAAGAAAATCCCACTATCCTGGACCAAAGCCATAGTTCTACCCATCTACAAAAAAGGAAGCCGAGAAGAACCAGGTAACTATCGGCCCATTGCGTTGCTGGATATTCTGGGAAAACTCTTCGCCTCCCTACTGCTGGACCACTTTCGCCGCTGGGTGCTCTCGGCTCCCTGCAGAGATCCCTTTCAAGTGGGTTTCAAGAAGAACGGAAGCACAACGGTTAACATCTTTATTCTAAACATCCTGAAGGCAAAAATTAAACAAGGGGCTCCGACGGTATACGCAGCTTTCATCGACCTATCGCAGGCTTTCGACAAAGTAGATCGAAAGCTGCTGTGGAATAAACTGAAACATTGGAATTGCCCTGACACCATCCTGAACCCAATAATGGTGCTGCATTCGAACACCACGCTTATGGTTCGTCTGAACAAACAAGGGTCGCTGTCGAAGGAAATTACAGCCAAAAGAGGAGTCAAGCAGGGATGTCCCTTGGCCCCGGCTCTGTTTTTGGCCTTTGATCTTCATGATCTTCTCAAAAAACCGCCCGTCGACAAAAATCATCAGGCCCTGGTCGGTCCACCAAACAAAAATTGAAGTGGTTTCCCAATTTAAATATTATGGGAGTAATTCTTGATGGCAGCACCCATGACGCTAAAATGCAGGAACATCTCTGGGCAAAAGCAAAATCTTTAACTGCGCAACTAAGAATGGTGGACCACAAGTATGGCAAATTCTCTTTGATTCCGGCCATTAAGTTTTACAAAGGAAAAATGGTCCCGGCACTGACTTGCGGTATGGATGCCACACTTTCCATACCTACTTCTTTTTGGCAGAAACTGGAAGGCTTCATCTGGAAATCTGTTCTCGGCCTTCCTAATTCTGTTCCTATTGCGGCCGTAAGAAGAGAGCTGGGCCTCCTATCACTAAGTGCCACGGTGAATGCTTTGTCTTTAGCTCTATTTAGAAAGACTCTTGTAACAGACGGTCTCCCTATCTTCAACATCATCGCCCAAGAGATGGCTTCCTCAGAATGCAAGACTCTTGTGAACTGGGTCAAACGCCAAAAAAATAAACTGCAGGAGATTATGTGCTCCGTGGACGATCTGATCACCAACCCAGTTAGAGTCGCCAAAAAACTGAAGGATCTGGACTGGATAACAACCAACGACCAAGTACAAGCATGCAAGCTGCTGACCCATCTTCCTCCTACGTTCAATAGACTACACATTCCTCTAGCCTATTGTTCGAAATTTCCAGACAGAAAACTAAGATCTACCTTCTTAAGAGCACGTTTGAATTTACTCCACACAAGAGAAATCTTGACAATAAGACAACAAACAGCCACAAAAAGCTGCAGGCTATGCAAAGCCTCAGACTCTATTGAGACAGTTCGTCACCTTCTTTTGCATTCTTTTGATAGGAACGCACCGCTTTCCTATCACCATGCTGGCTCGACCCCCGTCTGATAGAAGAAAATACTTGGTGGTGTCGTCTCATTTCAGGGGAGAAAACCCGTTGGGTGATAGCCTCAGCTAAACTGTTGGAAGCAGCGTGTAGTATAATCAACGCTGAGGGACGTAGCGAAACTTCTTGATGTTTGATGCTCAGCCTTGTAAAAATCATACATTTTGATTATACACAAGTAAATAAATAAATAATAAATATATATATATATATCTTTTTTTTAAGCGGTCAGAAGGGAGACCACAGAGGTGGCAAGGGAGACCGACACCTAAATGAAGTCCCTGGTTGAATACCACATGCTTTTGTGCCAGAATAAGATGTTTATGTCTCAATAAAACCAATGGATTCCTATGGAATCGGCCTGTTTTTAGCATAGTAATCTATAGCAAAGGCTGTTTGCCAAGCATGAACGGCAGGCAGCATTTAAACTATTTGAAAAATAGAGAGCAAAATAAACTCTGCTTGTTTGTACTCCCTGGTTATGTACTCCGTTTGGCAAATGAACATAAAAATGCATGGGGGCACTCCGTACGTCACCTTCCTGCAATCTGCATTCAATATAAAATGAACCCCCCTGTGGAGGACCAAACTGTTCCAGAGCCCGTGGACTTGGTTCACTGCAATAGAAAAAACACAGAGACCTACAGTGGGGAAAACGTGTAAAAGTTAGGGTAAAATGATTATGCCAGTGTTAAACTCTTTTTCACACTCAGGGTCATTTTGGACCTGGGGTGGGGGAAGGAAAGGGATATACATTTCTTCCTTCCCTAACTGCTCTGCCTGCTAAATCACCAGATTTTATGCCAGCAGAAGATTCACATGCAGGAGTAATATGGATGGATTCCTGTGCAATATGCCTGTTTTTAGCAACTGCTAAAAGCAGGTGTATTCCTTAAGATTCCATTGTAAATGCCTTCTGACAAACGTAAATGCCAGGCGACATTTAAACCTTTTGCAAAACAGGCATAAATGGGATTACGCCTGTGTTAATGCTTTGTTGTTTCACTCAATTTTTGCAGATTAAGAAAATTGCCTGTTGGGGATGATGCAATTGCCATTTTTATTAAATGACCTCATACCTCCAGGTGTTAAAAAAGGCGTAAACACTGTCCTGATGCTTTCACACACATTTTTGCACTTTATTTTTACTCCAACGTTTACAGAATGACACCCAAAGGTGCAATGCAACACCAAAATGCATGGCGGCACGAAGGAAGAGCGGTCACAGGAACGCACATAGGAGATGCAACCTGATTCGCTGCAGGCGTCTGGTGAAGGCAAGATAACCTGAGTTAACAAGGCACACATGGCCTGTTAGGTGTGACCCTCCCATGTGTATTGCCCCTTTAAGGGGATGTGTCCCTCCCATGTGTATTGCCCCTTTAAAATGGGCTATGACTTTGTCATGGCCCAAGGTAATAAAGGGAGCCCCTGCAGGCACGTGAAACAGAGCGGCTGCAGACTCCATAAGAGGTTGGTCTGAGTCCGTGCCTCATTAATGATGTAGGCCGCATGCCTACACGTGGTGGCCCAGGCCTGCAGGCCCTGTTGCCATGGGACCCTCGTGCCATGACGGTGGCAGGGGTCCGCATGGTCAGGAGCCTGGCAGGCTGTGCCCCCACCCCGATGGCGCTGTTGTCCCATAGTGCCAAGGGGCCTGCCGGATGTCCAGGCAGGCCCCAAACCCCCACAGGCACTGGGCCTGTGGTGTGCTGACGGAAGCAGCACCCAGGGGCGCCTGCCGGATGTCCATGGAAGGCGACCCCCAACATAGCCTACCGGAGACAGATCATTATCTTGGTGAGAAGACTAGCTGCGCAGTCGCAGTATCTGCCAAGTTCCTCCATGCGACCAATGCGAAGGTCCCAGAATAGAGGGATTAATGGACAACTCCCTACTGTCCCATTTCGAGGGGGCTGCAGGATATTTATTTATGTATGTTTGCTCTTACAGCAGCGCATAAAGCTCTGAGGCAGCTGGGCGCTAGTTACGGTACTGGCAGGTAAAAGTTACATGAGCACAGAACAGTGAGGTTATAGATAACATGGTTACATGATAATTACAGGGTAAGGTTGGAAACAGCAGGGAGAAATACCAATGTGGTACAACGGCTAAATAATGAAGAGCAAGGAGCGAAGCCCCCAAAAGTGTCGCCGGACACCAGCGAACTACATAGCAGAGCCGAGGCATTGACGTCATTGCAAGAAGTTACACTCGTTACAGTGCAATAGGGAGCGTGATACAACCCAAAGGCCGCTCCAGGGGTGCTGGGGGTTCACATCAGAGTAGCAAGGGGAAAGGGGTCATTACAGAGGTTCCATTTAAAACATTACATTTGGTAGCGTGAATCAGCCGGAAAGGATGTCTCTAATGATTCAGGACTTCAATGGCTGACGCTGGATTCACACTCGGAGTGCACTGTGGGATCATATCCAAAAGCAGACTGTTTAAGCTCAAGAGAGTAGGATAGTGAGGACCCAGAAGTTATTATCAGTTTCGGAATGTAGAGGAGGCCAGAAAAGTCCTTAACTCATTCAACAAAATCAGTTGGTACCGTAGAAATATTTTGGTATTTTTAAATCTTTTGACTCTTAGGCTCGCGCTGGCATAACATGCTAAACTAACATCCTCGTTCATATAATCCGACCCCACAATTTTGGGCAAAGAGCAGAACTGAGGTAGCCAAAATGTATTTGAAAGAATAAAGTAACATAAACCAAGTTGGTCTCCAGCTTGACACTATGGAGATTAACACAAAGTTTTAAGAAAACCAATGATCAATAAACTGCATTACCTGCCTACATGATTCTCACTATTGTCAGTCCACTGAAACATTAGTTTTCATTCCTAGATATTGTTCTCTAAATAATACTAAGCATGCATTATAATTATCCCTATACATTATTTTATCTCACAACTATAACTTCATTCAATACTAACTTTGCTGCTTTATTGGCCAGTGTATGTATATTTACATATAAACATCCCAAACCACTTATCGGGATACTCGTTTTTATCCATTATCAAGACAAGTATTGTATCAGAGAAAATTAGTTTGAATAATTACTTGATAGTACATCCATAATCAACCAACTCTCCTGTGCAGGTGTGATGGAGTGAATGTATTGGCTATGTGTAGATCTGTCAACTGTACACAATGGGCAGCTTCATTTGGCTGTTATAGGTTTTAACTTGAAACAATAGTGCCATGGATCTGTCCACCGGAACCCACATGCATATTGTATTCTCAAAAGATACGGGTCTCCTTACACTTCTCCCTCTTCCCTCTCCCCTGCACTTGTGCGTTCTCAATGTCACTGGGCCTAGTAAGACCGTTGTTTTGTCCTCCCTTGTACCCCTCCCTTGCCTCATCGCACCCTGAAACACTTGTGTATGGGTGCAATATACATGAAATATATCATACAGTTTTCACTAATTTTGCATGTGTGACTTTTACTAAACATGACTGTGTGTTTGCAGTCTGTACTTGTCTGCGTGTAACTGTGAATACAGCTATGCATGGAACTTTAAATTCACATGTGTAACTTTTAAGTGCCTGTATGCTCCCACAACTTTAATGTCTGCATCTGTGTGTGGTTTTCAAACTGCATGCAATTTTTGGGCTGAAGATATATTATTACCCTGTAACATGTACACTATTAAAAATCCCCCTTTTCAATCACCTTACACATTAATCTGTCTGTGTGGTAAAGATAAGGGGCTGCAGGGGTTTGCAATTTGAACAGTAGTCATTTAATTTATTAACAATTGTTCACATCCTTAATAAATCAGATTAATAATGTATGCACATTTTTGTTGCACCAGCATCTGATCTATAACTATGGCTTCAGTGTACAATAGCCCATTCGTCAATGATAGTTTGCAATGATATCTTGACCAAAGATGACACTGGAACGGCTTAGGCCAATAATTATATATGAAATAATACTGAACTTTACAAATGTAGTTCCACATTAAAATGGCACCAAAATGCATTCAGTTTGACATTTCATTTCTCAATACGATACGACATTTATAACGCGCCTATACACAATGGTTTCAAGGCGCGACGAGGCAAGGGAGGGGGAACAGAGGGAAGACCAAGACAACCATCTTACTAGGCCAGGTGACATTGAGATCACGCAAGTGCAAGGGAGGTGGGAAGGGGAAAAGTGCAGGATTAAGGGGGAGGGGCTGTGCAGTGCATAGGATAAACAATACATAAGTAAAAGTGCAGCCAGCTGGTGGCAAGTGCAAGGGTAAATGCAGACATCAGGTGTCAGGTGCTGGTGGGGGCTTCCCGGAACTGGAGATGGTTCTACTCAAGTTTCAGAGAGGCAGGGAGGCTGTTCCTGAGGGAGGCCCCAGCAGAAGAAAGAGATCTACCACCAACTCGTAGCTTGGAGAAGCGACTGACCCTGAGGGAGTTGGAGGCGGATGAGCGAAGAGCTCGAGAAGGAAGATATCTAGGAAGAGAGATTTGAAGTTATTGAGTCCCCAGAAGGCCTTGTAGACAATGCAGAGGGTTTTGAACTTAACCCTTGCTTCCACTGGGAGTCAGTGCAGAGATTTCAGTCCTGGAGAGGAACGATCTCGCAGTCCTGTTTTGGATGAGTTGCAGAGGGCGGAGAGTAGAGGCAGGCAGATTTAGAAAGAGGCTGTTGCAATAGTCCAGTCTAGAGAGAACCAGAGCTCTGGAGACAGTGAGCTTCTTGGGGAAGGAGAGGAAAGGAAGAATACCTCTGAGGAAGAGGGCCAAGAGAGGCCGGCCAGAGAGAGACTGGAAAGGAGGGAGCAGGTATGCCGATGAGGAGAATCTCGGTCTTGCTGGCATTAAGGCAGAGATCATTGGCGGCACACCACTCCTGGATAGCAGACAGACAGTGGGAGATGAGAGAAGGAGAAGAGGGTGGAGAAGGGAGCATGAAAATGGGTTGAGGGTCATCCGCATAGCACTGAAAGTTAGGGCAGAGAGCAGAAAAGCGTTGGGCAAGAAGTTCTAGGTATTGGTTGAACAGCCAGGGAGAGAGGTTAGATCCCTGGGGAACACCATAGGTAGAGATTGAGATAGAGGAGAGGAAGGCCCCAAGCTGGACCTGCGAAGGTCGATTGGAGAGGAAAGAGGTCAGCCAAGCCAGGGCCTGATCAGTGATACCCAGGTTATCGCAGAGACGGTTGAGCAGGAGAGAGATCAAGTAAGATGAGGACACATGGGGTGTTGGAATCAGGGTTGGAGAGCAGGTCTTCACAAATGTTCAGGAGAGAGGTTTCCGTGCTTCTGGCAGCTCTGAAGCCAGACTGACGGTCATGGAGACAACCAACAGATACAGTGTGAAGATTACACAGCGTTTCCAGACGTTTGCCCAGGAAGGGAGTGATGGTGATTGGGCAATAGTTAGCCAGGCAGGAAGGGTCAGCAGAGGGTTTCTTAAGAAGAGGGTGCACAAGGGAGTGCTTCAGGGGGGAAGGTAAGACTCCAGTGGCGAACGCGTGGATGCAGAAGTCAGCCAGAGCAGGAGCCAGGGTGTCAATGTGGTCCTTGTTGGTTTTGGAGGAACATGGGCAAAAAGAAGATTAGGCTTTAAAGTTCAACATCTCACTTTGTATTAAATGTAGATGAGGGAACAAAGGGCATAGAAATATTAGCACCTGTGTGTCTTTCAATTTAATTCCCTGCAGTTCATTTTCCTTTATCATCCCAGCTTTTACCCTGGTCAATCTATTTGGACAGTTTGGGGTTAAGAGGAGTTTATTTTACCTTCTGATATTGGAGACACAGAAAGGGACTCAGTCAGCTTGAAATCATTCCTTTGGCAAACCCTCTCTTCGGGTGGCTTTTTGGAGATCAATCTTTCATAGACTGGCCACTCTTCTTTCAATGGAGTGGCCGCCTTCTCTCCTGGGGCCAATCCTTCTAATCCTAATCTCCCCTCTCCAGATAGTTCCTCATGTTCATCTCCCAATATTCCATAGTCCTCCTCTCTAGCCTATGTGCATGCAATTATATATAATTTCTGACTCCACCTCTGCATTGTGACTGTCATGGGGGGACATAGGGCAGTGGATATGCCCAAGGAAATGTGCACAAGATCACATAGTGATCTTGTGCACACAGGAACCAAGAAACATGCATGCAGGAACCAAGAAACATGCATGCTAACCCCAGGATATACCCCAGGATGTACAAATGGAACAGGATACAAATATATGAAAAGGGATGTGGGGTAAACACTTAAAAGCTGCTTATGATTACAAAGAAAGTCAGGAAGCTCCTAAACCACAATTTCTGTTACAAGTACTATCAGCACTAAGCCCACATACAGGGCAAGCAATGAAAGGATCTGTGAGCTAACACCCTGGTATTGTATAAGGTGAGACAATACTCATGAGGACAAGAAACAACACCTGGAAATTCAGCGAAGCCCACCAACCCTGCTGATCATGAAGGGACAGAGAAAGGCTTTAACAGCAAAGGGAGGTTAACTTAATAGGTAAGACTCCTGACAAAAGACAAGTAGGAAAATGCTTACAGAATAATGAGGAAAGCATAGGCAGTCACAAGGAGCTGGATACAACAGCACACCACATGTAAAAATCAAAAGGGAATCAATCGATAATTGCAAGGGAAAATCAGAATCAGACTCCAAGAGAATGTCAAGGAAAAGGAGCAAGGAAAATGACATTACATGCAAAACCACTCCTCTCCCCACCCAAAGAAGGAAAGGAAAAGGGTACAAAATAGGAAGTCTCTCAATGAGGGTGTCTAAAAGATCATGGTTACAGTGCAGAACAGGACAAAGTTAAAGGAACAATGAAAAATGACAAACTAGGCTGCACAGGAAAAGGAAAGCACTGGAAAGTGCTAACTGAAAATCAGAGTAAGACAGAAAGGGATTCCAGGAAGCAAAGAATGCTAATAAGCACACTAAATTCGAAATCTAGGGATCAAGGAACAAGAAACTAGGAACTAGACACTAAGCATAAGAACCAGGAACAAGGGACCGGTCACAAACTGGAACACTGCAATAATGACCAGCACTGGAATGAAGCAAACTGAGGTTTCTAAACCTGGCTAACAAGCACACACCTCTGGTGTGCTGTTTGCTAGAACCTGCTAGCCACAGTTGCTTCTTATCCTCCACCCAACCTTATCCTACAAGGGTGGACATTTAGCAGTGGGGCAGGCATTCTGGGAAGCCTAGTCTTTTGATTAAAGCAGCATACTAGCTGCAAAAAACCTGGAATTAATCTGGTAGGGATGACATAGTAAATATGGACTTAGAGCTCCCAAATCCCCACAGCACTGTCTAGTGATGTTCAGAAGGAAAGTTCAATAGGGCATAAATCTCAAATCAGACTCCCATATGGCAAGAATGAGAGCGAAGGGAGCAAACCATGACCGTGAGAGAGGTGTTGTTTTCAGTCACATGATCAGCAAGGGTGGGAGGGAAAGCTACTCATTCTCCACAAATGCCAATTAAGTTGTTATACGCCAATTCCTGATTACAATATGTAAGATTAATAAAAACTTATATTTTCAGATTCTGCAAGTCGGTGCGCATATTTAGAGACTGAACCATTTTGGAATTATAATATTTGACACACTTATGTACTTGTGCCATATTTCACCTATTCAAAGCATGGCACGGTATATATTTTGTTATATATTCTGATCGATATTACTTCTATCTATAAACTGTCAAAAGTTAATGTTGATCAGAGCTTCCCATGTGACACAAGGGTCAATTTAATGATTACACTTTTTATGTAAAATTTCCCTCATGTAAAAATGAATCTGGTTTTCTAGTGTGAAGTGGCAGATGTTTTCCTACAGGTAACAGTATTGGTGCATTCCCTAAATACTCTCTTTGATATGCTATCTATGTGCATACAGAGCGGCATCAATTCCATAACCTTCAATTTAACTGTGTTCAGAGCAGTTGTCGGTTTGCTATGGATAGTTCTGCAACCTTTTCCTTAACCTGGGCTAATGGAGATTTTATGATTTGCCTTGAGTTTGAAAAATGATGGAAATGCCATTGGAGTTGAGGGTTGAATCCATTAGTGCAACCTTTGGCATGGCCATTGTAGATATAATCTTCAGAACTGGCTTAAACTCGACCAAAGAAACCCTTTGTGTGTGAAGGCGAGCGTCCCCCAGATAGCACGATCCTCCCCACAATGAGAGACAATAATGGACTCTCCCAGGATGGGAATAAGGCCAGGACAAATTGTGGGTGAGCTTAAATGGGAGTTTATCAATCAGAATAGGGCATGCAAAGAATTCTTCAAACTCCGAGAGCGCTCTGTCTGACAATAGCAAAGACAGGCGTATATATTTACAGAATGCGTCATAAGAACCTACATGCTATAGGGGGCACAAGTTTGTGGGGATTGGGTGGCGACGACTAACTATAAGTGTGGTTTGCCGTGGCTGGAGGACGTCACTGGTTACCCTCGTGGGTTGGGCTGGGCCTGGCAGGTCAGCTGGGCTCATCCGGACGGTGTTGTTGTGCCAACCGTGACCAGTGTCAGTGATGAATGTCTTTCCTGGCTTTCTGCCCTAGGGCCACGCACACCGCAGTCATTCAACATTGAAATATTATCTTCCCTGGTAAATCTTCCAATAGGTTATTCTACAGGTTAATGTAACCCAGGAGGAATGCACCTAGAGTGGGGTCTTTTGGCTTTACATCAATACATGGTTACCATCGTCCTGTTGACCGGGTATCATAGGTCGCGAGGTTGGGTCTCAGGGCATGGGACAGGCGGTCCATGTTATCTTGTTAGAAGTCATTATGGATGTGTTCCTGTAGTGTTGCATAATATTGGGTGTCGTAATTTTACAGGGGCCATTAACCTAAGGTGAGCCGGTGGGTCGTGGAGCCTAAGAAAGGGCGCCTTTGGATCTGTGTTTTTAGGTCGGGCTTTACTGCTGGGTTGTAAATAATTCAGGTGGCAGGCCGTGGCCTTGGGCGCTGCGGGAGAATGTGAATGTTTGAAGCGGCTCCAGCCGAATTGGGGGAGGTGGCCTCTGCACAGGCCTCTGCTTTTTCGTCTTCACTGGGGGGAAGGGGGAATGGCCTTGCATGTGCTCACAAAGGTATTTTCCTCGTGTGTTGCAGACTTGGGTGGAAGGGACATAAACATTCACATAATATACAATGCTCATTGAGTCTTTTCAAAGCTTACGTTTTAGACATTGTTAGTGCCTTTCATATGGCCAATTCGAACACATTACTTATACGTTAAGTATTTAACAACCACAACATTTTGTTACATGTCTATACATATGCGGTAAGTGAGGTAGTAGTAAGGTTGGTGGAGCGCGCAGGAACAACCCGCCAATAAGACTGACAGCAGTGACACATGGTGAGCTTGGGCATACATATGGTGCATTTTCATGCACCCCTTACGTGAGCTCCCAATAGGGTTGCATTTGTCTTCCCTTGCACTCTAGCAGCATTAGTTCAGTTATGGCGTGGGACCTTGGGGTGCGGGCTTCTTGGTAAACCACAAAACATGAAAAACCCCCGGGACACTTTTACTGTTTGCGCAAAGTTACAGGGATGTGGGTGCTTCATCCCCAATGTCATATAAGCACACATTCTGCCATTTTTATGGAGGTTACAGGTTTGTAGCCAGAGAGGTCGTGGAGAGAAAAGTTTTATCACAGGTGATTTGCTCATCAGTATTTGGGGACTCTGCTTTTGTCAGGAGACCATTTTACAGTTCTTTTGCACCCCAGCCCTGCTGGCCGGGTCATATTGGAAACAGCGATACACTGCGGAAGGTGAAATGTTACAGTGTTGGTATCTAAAACTAGCTCATGTCCGTCTGTTCGTGGGAACGGGCTCTCAGCGGATCTGCCAGGGAGCTGCGGCCACAGGGATAATTGAAACTCTCCAAGGGTGGGGGCCGCGCTGCAGTGCACAGGGCTCAAACCATCATTATTTCACAAAATGGTTTCCAGGGCCTAGCTAAATTTAGCAGGTTTGGTCAATGTCTTCAGCCAGTGGCCCACCCACCACCTGGGCCCTGGTGGCAGGGGGGACCCCTGACGAGCCATGGGGCCTCATTACGACCCTGGCGGTAAGTTACCGCCAGGGCCGTGACTTTACCGCCATGGTGCTAACTACGTTAACGCCATGGCGGTAAGGGGATTTACCGCCCCATTCCGACCTTGGCGGGGCGGTAAATCCCCAATCCCCATTTACCCTTCCCCATTCCCATTTTTGCCCCATAGGGCATAATGGGAGTGGGGAAGGCGTTAATTACGCCACCGTAAATTACGGTGGCGTAATTAACACCAAGTTCCCTTACCGCCATGGTTTTTTACACCCGCTAAAAGCAGGTGTAAAAACCGCCATGGCGGAAAGGGAACTCGTAATTGGCGGTAAGGGGTCGGCGCAGCTAACGCTGGCGCTAACCCCTTACCGCCAGGGTCGTAATGAGGCCCATGGACTTCACCGGGGGGAGGATGAAGGGGGGGGGGTCTCCTGGACCAATCCTCCCATACATTTCCCCCCTTTCGTTACTTAAGTAACGAATACTTTAAATCCTCCAACCTCCTGCACTCTTCCTCGTCAGCTATAGCGTCATCCCATGCAGGGGTGCATTTTATGGGCATCCATGCCCTGCACACCACTCGCAGGCTTTCACCTCTCCTAGCATATTCATCTGGGGTGCAGGTCATGTATATACAACCGCTCTCCCCTTCTAAGTCCACCCACACCTCCTCATACCATTCAAGTATACAGGGCTCTTTAATTGTAGTTTGCCATAACTTATCTACTATATCCTTGTCGTGGTACATGGGCACCATCTGGAATCTTGATGTGTAATCTGTTCCTGTTTGTACCTGTACTTCCTGCATAGTTTGTATTGTACCGCGGGCGTTGCCCATTGTCACCATCATCATTGCACCATTCGGTACTGCGTTAGCACAACATCGAAGATCCACCTGGCACAGGCAAAAAATAAAAAGGAGGAACACTACAGCCGGCATCCAAAATTTAACAGGCATTCCCAGCCACGATAGGACCCAGGAGAAGATGTTGTCGAACCATGTGCTGCTCCACCTTCCATTTTCATTCTTTCTCCTAGGTTATGTACTGCTTCGATCACATGAGACAGGGAACCGTTATCTGCGTTTTTGGAAGGTACGAAAGTGCAGCAGGCACTTCCAATTTTTCGGCAAACACCTCCGTCCATTGCTGTCAACAGGTCCAAGACATACCTATTTTGCATGGTCATTACCCGCAGTGCTCGCAGTTCCACTTTTATTACGTTAAACCCTTCTTCAGTGTCATTTGCCAGCTGGATCAGCTCCCAGCGTGTGATTTGGAGCCACTTTGCATGTGCTCGCGCCTGGATGCTTGGGATGAGTGAGGCAAAGAAAGTTTCTGCAGAGCTGAATAATCGGTATCTATCCGGGATCTGTGCCAGCAGTTCTGATGATGCTTTTGATATGTAGTTCGATGATCGTTTGTTTCGGGACAGCACCTCCTCCTTGTTCCCGGAAGACAGGACATATACTTGTGACTCTGCAGTTGGCTGGGCCTCATTCTGCTGAGGGTTTTTTCGTGTTTTCTTGCTCCCATCAATGTTGCTTTCCGGGATCACCATTAGTGCGGAGTGTAGGGTGGCCAATGAGCAGCTGCCATCCCAGGATTGTGGGAGGTGTAGGTATGCCTGACTGCCACATACCCAATAAGTGTCCATGAGGGCTGCTGTCCCCTTTCTCATATCTGGGATGGTGAGGGTCTTGTTACAATTTTTGTTTACCCCCATGATGGTTTTCCCGTCTCCCTTGAAACACAGTTCATAGTTTATTTCTTTCTGCAGCTTGAAGGGTTTTTCAATGGCCGTTACCCAAGTCAATTTTGAGATGTGTTCCTTCCATACTGGTGTGCATGTCTCTTCTATCCATTGCAGTTTCTCTGATGCCACACCTCGCAGTGCTTCAGCCTTGCACATTATCTCTTCGTCTTTCCAATTATTTTCTGAAAAAAGTGTCACTTGTATTATAAAAAATGGCTCCTCCAAACATACCACTCCTACCGCCTTCGGATAACAGGTCTTCTCATTCTGCAGCATTTTAAAAGTCACCTCATGTGCCTGGAAGGTGTTCTTAATTCTGCACAACGTGAGATGAAGGAGACACTGGGCATCGACAATAGGAAACTCTTTGGGTAACAATACTTTGGGTGTACCTGAAGCATGGGGAATGAGGGAGCAGACATAACAGCTCTCATTTGTTGTTTGCTTAGCCGTTGCACTCATGTCCGCATACCATTTATTTGTCTGGTGGGTGTGTCGTGGGTCTTCCATTTTGTCCAATCCCAACCCATAATATTCATCATATTTCCTCCTCCCTGCCTCCCTTTTCCGTCTGTTATTTCTTTTTCTAAGGTATTTCCCAGCTTCATGGGCGATGGACCGTGTGGGCCCCCCTTTCTCCCTCTCGCCCCCCTTTGGCCAGTCATCATATAACGCTATATAATATAATATAATATAATCATATTCCACTGTCATTTTTTCATTCTCTTTCTTCCTACTATCTAGCAGTGTGTTTTCTGTTGCGGGAGTGGGCGCGCTGGTGGGGGTGTTGTATAACCATGATATAACAGAGGCGTTACAATCATTTAGACTATGGCCATTGTAATTAGATACTTTTGGCGGGGACGTTGTGCTGTTTCGCATTTTTTCCTGCAAGCTTTCATTTGGCGATTCATTTGGCGAGATAGCAACATTAGGTGGTGTCGTGTAATACCCCCATACCAGTTTAGATCCGTCCCATACCAGAAAATCACCTTCTTTAGTATTTACAATTGCTGTTTCATTTGTCACATTAATCCTGTTAATCCCTCCCCCCTCGTTCATCTCGATAAAGATGAACGCTATAAACCAATACGTAACCAGGCCAAACAATATTGTAAAAAATAATGTAATGCATACAGACAATCCACACTCATACGAATATCTACATCTCTCAGCTAAAAATTCTCTATATCTAATAAATCTATCCGTTGCAGGCTGCCCCTTAGTTGCCATGGTAGTTCCTGTTTGAGATATAAAAGTGCATTAAGTGCATGTATGTAAACATTTTTGTTGGCACTACCAGTGCCAAGAGGTCATGGAAGGGAGATGGGTTTGGGTAGGGGAGTGGGGCTGGGATGTACAGAGAAGGGAGCAGACAATATACATATTTTTCACGTTATTATTTACACTTAAATCGTTTTTTTTTTAGCCATTTATCTTTATCGATAACCTGTAATACAATGTTTCTTGTTAACAAGTTTATCTGTCAGTTACAATCCTCCATTCACATGTTCACGTTCACTCATCATTTTCATTAGTATTGTTTGCTGTTGTCTGTGCCTCCTCATCCACCTCTTCCTGCACACTATTATATGCCTTTCGCACATCCATCAAATGTATCCAGTATTTGAGCCTCTTAACTTTTACAGCTGTAGGGGTACAAAATACCACCTCATATGGTCCGTGGAACTGTGGGGCATTCCACCGGTGCACAAAGCTCCAGACATAAATGAACTCTCCTGGCATTAATTGTCCCTGTACTTCATGTTCTACATGGGATCCTGTTGTGTTTCCTTCTTCCGCTGTGAATGGTGGAGAGAGCTGCTTTGAGATTGCGCGCGCTGCCCTAGTTAGCTTCTTCAGGTATTCTGTGAACTCTTCTCCCAATATCGTGGCGCTTCTGTGTGCGTCTGATTGTTGGCGTAGTGGGGAATGTGCAGTGTGCATCCGTCTCCCTGTCACGATTTTGTGCGGGGATAAATGGTGGTCGTTGCTCGGCTGATTCCTCAGCTCAAACAGTTCAAGGGGCAAACAGTAAATCCAGTTTTTCTTTAATGAAAAACACAATTTTGACAGTCTCCCTTTTAACAGTCCGTTCATCTTTTCTACAATGCCATTACTTTGAGGATGATAAATTGAGCCCAATTTGTGTTTTATTCCCAATAATGTGGTCACTTCTTTGAAGAGCTCGTTCACAAAGTGAGTGCCGTTGTCTGAGCGAATTACGTCGCAAATCCCCCAATGCGGGAACACTTCCCTTACGAGGAACTTTGCAGCGCTTTTAGCGTCAGGTCGTGCACATGGGCCTGCTTCCACCCACCTCGAAAATGGGCATACAACCACAATCATGTAGCATACCCCATTACACCTTTCCCCCATATCCGCGTAGTCAATGTGCAGTTCTCTGAAGGGCCCTATCGGTTTTGGAATTGTTCCCCTGAGTGTACGTAACGTCATTCCAGAGTTGTATATCTGGCATGTTGTGCACTCCATTGTCAATCTCGATATGTGCTCCTGGAGTCAGGGCACAAACCAGTCTTCTTGTATGTCGGCTGCAATGTGTTGTTTGGTGTTGTGTGCTGGAAAGTGTAATTGCTGAAATGCTATCTCTAATAGTTTGACCGGCATTACTACTTTCCCTGAGTTATTTTGTCTCCATAGTAAGTCTGTTGCCGATTGGCTGCACCCTCGTTTTTCCCACAACATCTTTTCATCACCACTTGCCCCTTCCTGCAGCTCTAGTATTTGTGATATGGGCATGGCATTGTATCCTTCTGGGAGCTCTTCGCTTGTCTTGTGCTGTAACATGTACTCACCTGTTTCATGTTTTTCAAAGTACGAGGCTTCTTTGGCAGCAGCGTCCGCTGCCGCGTTCCCCAAAGACACAACGTCTGTGTTGGACGTATGTGCTAGGCACTTCACTATTGCTACCACTGTTGGATCTTTTAGGGCCTCAATCAACTCCTTCAGTAGTTCTGCATGCTGCACTGGGGTCCCATCTGCTCTTCGAAACCCTCTCCGCCCCATCTAGCTAGACCTCCATGTACTGTTGTCGTCATGTAAGCTGAATCTGTGTATATTGTTACTGCACAACCTTTAGCTGCATGCAATGCTTCTATTAGGGCAAAAAGTTCAGCTGTTTGTGCTGAGAAATGTGATGGAAGGCGATACTGCACTAGTATCTCATACTCACCTTCTTCTAACCTCACCACTGCCAATCCCACATGTTTCTCTCCTGTGTCCATGTCAATCGATGCTGACCCATCCACAAAGTAAACCTCTCCCTCGCTCAGGGCATTTTCACACACCACCGTGTCCTCCCCTGTTTCCCCGGTGTAAGTTGCACAATTGTGTTCTTGCATGTCCTCTAGTGTGCATGGTTCTGTGATGAACGTTGCCTGGTTTACTGTCCTGCACCGTACCACGTGGATGTTGGCGCTGGACAATATGATTTCATAGGCAGTTGCTCGCTGTGTGGTCAGTGTACTTTTTGATCTTTCAAGTATCGCAAATAATGAGTGTTCCACGAACGTGACAGGGCACCCCATTACTATTGTGACACTTTTCTCAATGGCGAACGCGGCAGCGGCGAGAGATTGCTCACACGCGAAATGTCCTTGTATCATCGCATCCAATGTGCCACTCTAGTAAGCCAATGGTTTGTGTCCTAGGGAAGTCTTTTGTATCAGTACAGCTGTCATGAGGGTTCCCTTACAGTGTGAGAACAGGTAAAATTTGCGCTCATAATCAGGATTGGCGAGTACTGGAGCACTCGAAATCAGTTCTTTTAGTGACTTAAATGAGTCGCTCATCTCTTCTGACCATTCTACTTTCCTGTTCTCTCGTTGGGCCTCCTTGAGTGCTTGTAGTAATGGTCTGGTGTAGGCTGCACAATCTAATATCCATGCTCTACAATAGTTACACATTCCCAAGAATTTCTGCATCTCCTTCACTGTTGTGGGTTCTCTCACTGACCTTATTGCTTCCACTCTGTCAGGGATGATTCTTTTTCCGTCCTTTGATATCAGCTGCCCCAGGTACAGTACCTCTTTCTGACAGTATTGTAGCTTTTCCTTGTCCACTTTGTACCCTTTATTTGCCAGCAGCGTCAGGAGTGTTACTGAGTCTTTTCTGCACGTTTCTTCATCCTGCGCGCAGACGAGCAAATCGTCTACGTACTGAATGATTGTGCTTTCAACTGATAGATTACCCAGGTCTTTGTGTAGTATGCGGTTGAATATGCTTGGGCTTTCACAGTATCCCTGCAGTAATCTGCAATGTTCGTATCTCTTTCCCCCTAATGTGAATGCTATCAGGTATCTGCTTTCTTCTGCCAAGGGGATGGAGAAGAATGCGTTTTTCAAATCGACCACTGTGAAATGTGATGCAGTTTTTGGGATGCTGCATAATATTGAAGCAGGGTTCGGGACCAATGGGAACTCTTTCTGTATGACGTCATTCAGGGGGCGTAAATCCTGGATCATCCTCCATGCCCCTCCCTTTGCTTTTTTGATCGGGTAGATACATGTGTTACATGGGGAGTTTGAAGGCACTATTATCCCCTGTGCTAATAATGCATTTATTGTCTCTTTTATCCCTTCCTCAGCTTCACGGGACAATGGATATTGCTTCACTCGGGGCAGAATTACCCCTTGTTTGAGCTTTATTACCACTGGTGTTACTCCATGCAACAACCCTACATCATGGGGGCCTGTTGTCCACAAATTGTTTGGCACCAGTCGCATGTCATCGTCGAAAAACTAAGGTGGCGTTCCCATCACTGCCATCAACTGGACGGGAATTTGTCTAGTCTGAATCAAAATGTCCCAGGGCATTGCTATTTCCATTATTATTTCGCCATCATTTCCTGAATCAGAAAAGAGATCCTCATCATATAAGTCCCGTTGGGCAAAATTGGCGTTGATGCACAGTACAGTGCGCCATTCACACCCATCTATGTCCATCCCAATTACTGCAATCCTTTTTGCTGATACCTGTACAGCATGCAAGTCTAAAGATACTACTGACCCTGGTGCTATGTCTGGGCGCACTATTGGGCGGAAGACAAACTCTGCAGGTATTCTCCGCTCTAACTTTTTCAGCTCAGGAACTACTTGGGCCAGTGTCTTTAAACCTTCAATGAACATTCTTTCGTCCACTGGTAGGCCACGTATTTCTGGTGCAGTTGTTCGAGCCTGCACTACCAGCATTACGCGTAATGGGCATATTCCTGGTGTCGAACACACTATTCCTCTTTCTGTGAATGATATTGTCATGTTAAGCTTGCTAAGAAGGTCCCTTCTGAGCAGGTTTATTGGCGATTGTTCATAGTATAGTAAGGGTGTTTTTACCGTTTTACCCCCCACTGTCACATCCAAAGCTTCTGTGTAAGGAACTTCAATTACAGCCCCAGAGAACCCCTGCGTCTCTAACTTCCGGTTAGATAACGGAAACCGGCCCTCCCTAATACATGATTTCTCCGCTCCCGAATCCACCATGAACATGAACTGCTTGTCTCCTATCTGCGCCCCTACCAATGGTTCCTCTGCTGCATCGTAGGTTGTAGATAGAACAGGACACGCAAGTGTTCTCTGTGGGCTGTCCTATGCTGGGTGTCTCATTGCCCCCCCCCTGGTTGAACACACTCCCTGAAACTACTGATACACCACTATAGGGGGCTGGTGCTGGGGCTCCATTTGCTGTCGTTGCAAAAGGGTTGCCTGTGGTGTAATGCATAGTGTCGTTGTTCTGTGGGTGATTCTGTGTTCTGTAGTGATGTCCCTGCCTTTGTTCTGGGTACCCCTGCTCTGGTTCCCTTTGTTGTTGTCCCATTGGGAGACCATATGGGCTCCCCGGCTGAGGGTGGCCATAGTGTTCTACCTCTGGAAACCCGTTGTTTATTCTACTCCTGCACTCTCTGGAAAAGTGCCCCCACCTCCCGCAGTTCCAACAACTTCCCTGCGCACCTCTGGGACCTTGCCATCAATTTCCTCCCATTCCCCCGTACCTTTGTCCACCCCCTCTTCGACCCCTATACCCACCTCGTCCCCCTCGAAGGGCCCACTCTTGCCACTGCAGACTTCCACTCTGCTCCTGTTCGTTCCACTGCCGTTGCCCTGCTCCTGCCCAACTCGTTGCCATCCTCCCTTGTATTGCTACCAGCCCCTCCTCCTCCTCGTCTCCCTCCCTGCTGTGTGGGAGCACAGCTACGGCTGCAGCGACCTTCACCAGCTTCGTTTGTACTAATTTTGCCTCGTCTGCCAATCTTTTCTGCGTTATCTCCTTTCCCTCTCTTTTATTCGTTTACAGTGGTGCACTATTATGCTCTGTATTTCGGGCCATCCTTTTGCTTCAATACCTGCTATTTTGTCAAGTGCTTTTTGCACCTCTTTTGGGAGCCCCCTCTTTATTATGAAGTAGAATAATGATGTTGATTGATACCAGGGCGTGCCCGTTTCTGCTCTTCACATCTCCTGGACCCGAAAAATGTAATCCATAGCATCTTCCCCGTCATTCATTGTACATTGCATTACTGACTGCAAATCTGGGGTATCTGGAAATGTGTGTCGTAAGGCGTCCCATACCCTGGCACGTACTGTGTTGAAAGAGGCGCCATCATGGCGATCGCAGTCTAAAGTTACTCCTGGGAAGCCAGCCTTTACCCATACTCTGTCAGCTTGATCCCCAACTGCTGATACTAGCAGCTCTTCACATCAACTATTGCTAGCGGTACCCCGGCTGTGTGTTTCTCGAATGCATATATCCATTTGCTTGCCCCTCCTGATAGCGGGGGCAATAACTTTAACAAATTGGCCTTATCCATTTGAGCCCAGGGTATGTAATTCGGCCTCCCTCCTCCCCTGTGTATTAGTGGGAGTTGTAACCTCCCCTTTGTCGGTGTATCTGCACTCGTCTTCATTCCGTTTTTTCCCAGTGGCGCCATTTTCCCCAACCTATTCCTTAGTCGTCCTGTCCACTCTTCGTCCATGGTTCTCCCTGAACATGCGCCATCCAACCCCTCGCTTCCCCCTCCCATTGCCATACTTAACCTTTCACTTTCTTCTAAATCTTCTCGTATAACACACAGTAGCTCCTCTCTACCTCCTGTAGTCCTTATCTCATCATCAGTGCACCCCTCTCTTCCCTCTAGTTCAATTATTCGGGCCGGTTCTTCTTGTATCCTAAACAATATCTCTCCTTTTTTCCACCCCTCTTCAATTGTTTTATTTGGGTGGCGACGACTAACTATAAGTGTTGCTGCGATGTGGTTTGCCGTGGCTGGAGGACGTCACTGGTTACCCTCGTGGGTTGGGCTGGGCCTGGCAGGTCAGCTGGGCTCATCCGGACGGTGTTGTTGTGCCAACCGTGACCAGTGTCAGTGATTAATGTCTTTCCTGGCTTTCTGCCCTAGGGCCACGCACACCGCAGTCATTCAACATTGCAATATTATCTTCCCTGGTAAATCTTCCAATGGGTTATTCTACAGGTTAATGCAACACAGGAGGAATGCACCTAGAGTGGGGTCTTTTGGCGATACATCAATACATGGTTACCATCGTCCTGTTGACCGCGTATCATAGGTCGCGAGGTTGGGTCTCAGGGCATGGGACAGGCAGTCCACGTTATCATGTCTTGTTAGAAGTCATTATGGATGTGTTCCTGTAGTGTTGCCATAATATTGGGTGTCCTCATTTTACAGGGGCCATTAACCTAAGGTGAGCCGGTGGGTCGTGGAGCCTAAGAAAGGGCGCCTTTGGATCTGTGTTTTTAGGCCGGGGTTTACTGCTGGGTTGTAAATAATTCAGGTGGCAGGCCGTGGCCTTGGGCGCTGCGGGGGAATGTGAATGTTTGAAGCGGCGCCAACCGAATTGGGGGAGGTGGAGCAGAGCAGCACAGGCCTCTGCTTTTTCGTCTTCACTGGGGGGAAGGGGGAATGGCCTTGCATGTGCTCACAAAGGTATTTTCCTCGTGTGTTGCAGACTTGGGTGGAAGGGACATAAACATTCACATAATATACAATGCTCATTGAATCTTTTCAAAGCTTACGTTTTTGACATTGTTAGTGCCTTTCATATGGCCAATTCGAACACATTACTTATACGCTAAGTATTTAACAACCACAACATTTTGTTACATGTCTATACAAATGCGGTAAGTGAGGTAGTAGTAAGGTTGGTGGAGCGCGCAGGAACAACCCGCCAATAAGACTGACGGCAGTGATACATGGTGAGCTTGGGCATACATATGGTGCATTTTCATGCACCCCTTACGTGAGCTCCCAATAGGGTTGCATTTGTCTTCCCTTGCACTCTAGCAGCATTAGTTCTGTTATGGCGTGGGACCTTGGGGTGCGGGCTTCTTGGTAAACCACAAAATATGAAAACCCCCCGGGACACTTTTACTGTTTAAGCATAGTTACAGGGATGTGGCTGCTTCATCCCTAATGTCATATAAGCACACATTCTGCCATTTGTATGGAGGTTACAGGTTTTTAGTCAGAGAGGTCGTGGAGAGAAAAGTTTTATCACAGGTGATTTGCTCCTCAGTATTTGGGGACTCTGCTTTTGGCAGGAGACCATTTTACAGTTCTTTTCCACCCCGGCCCTGCTGGCCCAGTCATATTGCAAACAGCGATACACTGCGGAAGGTGAAATGTTACAGTGTTGGTATCTAACACTAGCTCATGTCCGTCTGTCGTGGGATCTGTCGTGGGAACAGGCTCTCAGCGGATCTGCCAGAGAGCTGCGGCCACAGGGATAATTGAAACTCTCCAAGGGTTGGGGCCGCGCTGCGGTGCACAGGGCTTAAACAATCTTTATTTCACAAAATGGTTTCCAGGGCCTAGCTAAATTCAGCAGGTTTGGTCAATGTCTTCAGCCAGTGGCCCACCCACCACCTGGGCCCTGGTGGCAGGGGGGACCCCTGACGAGCCATGGACTTCACCGGGGGGGGGTTAAGGGAAGGGGGGTCTCCTGGACCAATCCTCCCATACATGTGTTAATCCTGAGAGGTGAAACTTGGAAGGTTTAATTACACCATTTCTAGCTGTCCTTCCAACATACACAGCGAAACAGAAAGGAAACTTTAAACACGGGTTCGGTCCTACCGTACATTTCAGATCCTTTTGTTTAAATTGAACCTATGCAAATCTATTCGCTTGAATTGTACATACAATGATGTTTCACATAATGCAGCATTATGCCTTATACTTTCAAGAAGAAACTTAAGACTCTGCTCTTCTCTTACAGTTCATCAAGCTGAACGTCTTCTCTCTGCCCCGGGGAGATCTTACCGCTCCGGATGATTCTCTGTTGTCAGTTTGATGTGTGTGAGTCTGCGCCCATCAGCCTTTGGGTACCTGATGCGCGTTACAAATACTAAACATAACCATAGTAAAGACAGTTCTGAAATGCAAATCACATTTAAATTGCAGATTCACTTTCTTCTACACAGGGCATATAAAATATAAATTGCTCTTGTTAGTATGTAAGAGATCCAAGAGTGTTTCACCTGTGACAATATCCCAGAATTTCTTTATCTGGTTCTTCCACAAACATTCTGAGACTGCTCAATTGTTTTTGGAAGTAACTACATTCAAATGTTTTGGACCTATCTTGTGATGGAGCATAGCTCTTTTTTTGTTCTTAGTCTTGTCCTCTTGAATTGTCAGACAGTGGCTGAAAGGAAATATGTAATCTTCACCTTTGGCTTTACATGTGAAAATCCAAAAGTTACTTTCACCTTATTTACTATGTTTTTGGGTGCATCCGTTGTGTCTGGTGTTTTGTATTTACACAGAACCCTTTTTGGCTTAATTGTAAACTGCGTCCATAGAATTACAACAAATGGCATACTTGGTCACTGGTTCCTCTCTTACTCTATCAGGAATGCCTTTTTCAACTCTCTGTATTTTGGGCCATTAGTTTTCCTCCTTCTATCGCAACAGCATGTTCCTAAAGGTTAGGACGTTGTTCCCAGTAGCCAAATGAGCTGGTATTGTGTAAATTGTAGGTGGAGGTTGTGTTGCATGTGGGAAGCAATGGGGAAGCAATGGGGGGGGGGGGGGGGGGTGTGTGTGTGTGTGTGTGTGTGTGTGTGTGTGTGTGTGTGTGTGTGTGTGTGTGTGTGTGTGTGTGTGTGTGTGTGTGTGTGTGTGTGTGTGTGTGTGTGTGTGTGTGTGTGTGTGTGTGTGTGTGTGTGTGTGTGTGTGTGTGTGTGTGTGTGTGTGTGTGTGTGTGTGTGTGTGTGTGTGTGTGTGTGTGTGTGTGTGTGTGTGTGTGTGTGTGTGTGTGTGTGTGTGTGTGTGTGTGTGTGTGTGTGTGTGTGTGTGTGTGTGTGTGTGTGTGTGTGTGTGTGTGTGTGTGTGTGTGTGTGTGTGTGTGTGTGTGTGTGTGTGTGTACACACTCATATGTACATATTCAGGTTTCTTTTTTCCTGGCAGGTCGAGAATCCCTTGATGGTTTCAATACTGACTGATGCGGCCAAAATGAAAGTAGTAGACCTAAGATTTGGTTGCTTCTCTATGCTCCTAATTAGACTGTTTAGATCTAAAATACTGCCTAATCTACATTCTGGTGCAGAAGCATTACTATTAAGCTTCAACTGATGGAAATTAGATGCCTTATTGTGGTGGTGATGTTTAGCCCTCCCAAATGGGGTCACTATGAGTGTTATTAGGCAAGTAAGGTCTTCTATCTATTCAATCAGTAGTGCACTGGAAAAAGATGCGATTATTTTATAAGGTTCTTTCCTGTCACTCAAATTATTTATTTATTGATCTTCATGTCTTGTATTTAAACAAATCTCTTTAGTCTTTTAATCAGAGGGTGGAGTTTTTCTCGAATAGATTACCTGCTTTAGATGTGAGCATAGAAGAGCTAGTTCTGAATCCGGGGAAAGTGATATCGAAATTATGTACACAGGAATGGATTAATAATAGAGAATTTCTTAAGAAATACCATTTGTTTTATCGCTCATGGATTGAAGTAAAACCTTTTGATGACTTTAACTTGCATGTTGGTTAACTCTCCTGGGTCTACAGCGCTGTTGTGGTGGTTAGAAAACATATTTTGTTGCATTGAAAGAGCGATGTTAGCATGGACATCATTTCACCAAAAAGCCAGGGGTAGCGGAAGTGACATCACACGACCCTTGACCTCCGATGATGTTATTTGACCTCACTCCGAAGTGACATCATAGGAAGAAATTGAACACTTTCACCCCTTGACAAAACAGGACGTGGCATCACACAGCATTGTTCCTAAGTACACTACTAAAAATATGGTTCCTATATCACTATAATGTGATATACATTTCATACAAGAATGGATAACCATATGTATCATTAATATCAGTGTGTACAGACACAAATTACCAAATTACTGTGAACGCAAGCAGACGGCCAAATGGCCAAATGATAATGATGTGTTATTGTATAGAACTTATTCTTATGCGCTTTATATAGAACAAATATACATACAATATCATCCAACTTGTATTGGTACTCATTTATCGACCTCAGAAGGATGAAAGGCTGAGTTGAGGTGTTTAAGAACAGACTAAATCAGTGAAGGACCACTGAAGTGTGCCTGAAGTAAACCTTTAATTAGTCTAGTAATTATTGTATAGAATTCCAGAAAGACAAATTATTTGTTATTCCTATTCTTTCTTATTTAGGGTCACTGCGCAATGTGTTACACTTGTGGAACCCCCTGTTTTTTTAAGAGGCTGAACAAGGAAGGCAGCCACTCGAGAAACAAAGTGCCACATTTTTTTAGGGGTAGCAAGAGAGACCACAGGGGTAGCAAGGTAGAATTCGGGGGTCGCAACTGCGACCCCTGCAGACCCCAAATGATGTCCCTGCATGTTAGACCCAATGTTGATGACTAGCTTAACAGCCTGTCGCTCCTTTCCAGCAGGGAGACAGTGCCCTTCCAATGTAAGCAACAACTTGACAAGTACACAGCCATTTGGAATGCTTTTAATGATTTGCACGTATTACCCTCCTCTTTTTACCCCTTTTTTCTTTATTTTTAAATTTGCTCTTATTTTATTGACTATTATGTATAGTCTACATTATGTTATGTTATTAGTACTTATAGAGCGCACGTACGCCCAAGGGCATCATGGCGCTAGACCGGCAAACACAACTGACTCACGACCTAGAACAGACAGGTTTTGAGAGAAGGGCAAATTGCTGAGTGATCTGAAGTAGCTTGCATGGAAAGGGGGAGAGCATTCCATGCCTTTGCAGCAGAAACTGAAAAGCCACGCTCACCCACACGAGATAATCAAAACCAAGGGACAAAAATCAGAAAGGCAGATTGAGAACAGAGAGGACGAGATGGAAAATAAAGAGGACATTTTTCCTGAAGATTTCTGCCCCTACTTTATAGAAGGCACAATGGACGATGCAAAGGGACTTAAAATGAACATGCTTCTCGACTGGAAGCCAATGAAGCTGTTGAAGCAAAGGGGATAAATGAGCCCCCAATGGAGGGTGGAGAATAGATCTAGTGGCAACATTCTGAAGAAGCTGAAGTCGGTTCATCAAATAGCATGGTTGATCCAAATAGAGAGAATTGCATTAATCACCTGTACTAAGCGGAAGAGCAGCTACAACTGGAGCCTGAAGTTTAGCCGGAATATACGGGAGAACTTTTTGCAAGATTTTAAGTTTCAATTTGCCAGTGCTAGTGACAGATGCCACCTGATTCTCCATAGAGAAGGAAAGAGGGTCCGGGGTGCCAGCCACCAAAACCTCTGTTTTGTCACCATTCAATTTAAGCCAGTTCTCCGCCATCCGGGAACCCAGGTCATCAAGGCAACCTGTAAACCGAGCTGCAGTATCTGGCCAAGAGAGATCGAGACGTAGCAGAGCCTGCGTGTCGTCAGCGTATGAGTAACCCTTGAAGCCATGGGACTGAATAAGGTGGAGAAGTGGCCTAATATAGATGTTAAATAGAATTGACGACAGCGCGGAACCCTGTGGTACAGTATACCTTAAAAGGATTGGAGCAAAAAGGAGGAAGCGAAACTGGCTGGGATCGGCCGGCTCGAAAGGCAGAGAACCAGACCAAAACCTGGCCAGATAGACCAGCTGCCGATAGCCGTGTGACCAGGGTGGGATGATTGACTGTGTCGAATGCAGCAGATAGATCTAACAGTATCGCTGCACCGACCCCACCCTGATCAGCCAGGCGGGCCAGGTCATCCAGCACAGAAGTGAGGACTGATTCCGTACCCATCCCAGGCTGAAAACCCGACTGATAGGAGTCAGAAAAGCCAGATGACTCAAGGAAGGAAGAGAGAAGGGGGCGACTAGAGATTCCAACAACTCCATGAGAAATGGAAGAAGCGAGATGAGGCGAAAATTTGCGAGAACAGAAGAATCCAGGGAGGGCTTCTTGAGCAAGGGAATCACAAGTGCATGCTTCATAGCATTAGGAATACATACATCACGAAATGAGGCTTGAACTGCTGGTGTGATCAGGGATACAATATCACCAGAGATTTCCTTGAGAAGGGCCAAATCAATAGAACCAATACTGTTTATCTTTCTAAAAAATCAATAAAATATTTGCATACAAAAAAACCTTTCAATGAGATCTCCTTTTATCTACTTTAATATTCATCTAGAGTGTTCAGAAACGATTTTATTCAAATGTATTGCTAACAAATGAAATAGGTGCTAGAAATAACACCCCTAGAGTGGAGAGATTGCATAGATTTAGCAAAACAGATATTGAAACATTAAAGCATGTGCTTATCGAATGTCAGATGTTGTCTTCCAGGCGAAATCAATTTCTACTTAAATTTGTCCATATTGGCGGCGCTGTTGAGCAGCCAACCAAGATGGCTGCGTAGCATCTGTGCTCTCTGTGGCAACACTTATATCCTGGCAAAAGTGGCGTATTAGGAGATCTTTAGCAGCTGCAGTCAAGATCCCCCCGGCCTGGAGTACACCTTGGTGGCGGAATCCTAGTGGGGCTTAGGCTTGGCTGGTGGTTACTGGCACGGCCGGGACTACTGCTGTACGGCCGGGCCTCCTTTTGCGGAGATGGCACTTTGATCGTGAGGGGACGCCGGCGGCACCTGTTGAGAAATATAGTGAGGCTTCTTCGATCTTGCTGAGGGGCCCGGGTGCTGACTACGTGGACATCTCTGCGGCGGCAGCTACCAAGCCGGCACGGCCTGGCCCGCCCCTTCCTGTGCGGAGACGTTCACTGGTGTGGTGAGCTGTGGACACGATCACTGGGGTCCGGGCTACTGTGGTGAGACTTCTGATATGTCGGCTCTATCTTGATTACCTCCGCCCGTCTCATGTTAGCATGTTTATACAGGGCACACTTTACATATCTCTAGCTGGCTTTTAGGGACATTAAATATACTGTGAGCAGGGAGTGCAGTCCCTGCTGCCCATTAAACTGGTGCTGCTACTGAATGCTGTGCCCCGCCTGCATGGGAAATTCTTTTGGCCCCATGCCATGACCCGGCCTTACTCAGGGGATATGTCTACTCCAGGGCATATTAGCCAAGTAACGTGGGCGTCGAAGCTGCCGTTGCACTGGGGCTGTATAGATAAGTACTAGCCCCGGCACCTCCTGAACTACAATACTACATGTCCCCCACAGAGTGCTCGTGGGGTAACCTTATGAGTGCATTCTGGCAGTGCATCAGAGTTGGCGCCATCGGGAGTGTGCAGCAAACAGAGATCTGTGACTAGTGACATTTTACCAGGCCTTATGGGCACACTGGTTTACCTTGGCATTGCACTCCCGACATCAGTCTCATCCACCCCCCCCCCTGTGCTGCCAGCTCTGCCCAATATGAGGAAGGGGGCCAACACTGGGAAATAATATGGGGCGATGGACAGGTTTTCTAAAACAATGTTCTGTGGAGATACGGAAGCACCGCCACATACTCAACCTGCGCAGAATCCCGCTGCTAACGCCTCCCCCGCTGATCTCCAGCAACTGATGGAAGCCATGACCAGGGGATTTGCAGCTGTACATGAGAAAGTGGACGACATCACAGCAAATGTTACTTCAATACATACACAAATGGCGAAAGCATTATTGCGTATTAATGAAGCTTAGGAAAGGATAGGTGCGATGGAGGACAACGTGCAGGAGCTCCAAGCGGCGTTGACTATGCTGTATGAAAGATATGAAAATGGTTAAGAATAAATGCGATGATCTGGAATCCCGCTCGCGAAGAAATAATATTCACATAGTGGGGGTTCAGGAGGATGCATTATCTGGGGGCAGGGATCAGGTGGTTCAGCAGCTACTTAAAGATCTACTTGATGACCCACAAACTTCCCCCTTCTTTGCGGTGGAAAGAGCCCATCATGCTTTGACTCCTAGACCAAAACCTGACGATTTTCCCCGCCCTATCATTGCGAAGATCCTGAGCTACCGTGATGGGGATCAATTGCTCAAATTGCCTAGAGACAAGAAAGAACTGCTCCTGGGCTCCCAAATCATCCGAATCTTGCCAGACTTCTCTGTGGCAGTCCAGCAGGAATGTCAGCAATTCAATGAAGTTAAGAAACGGCTCAGGGAGTGCAACATCATATATGCAATGTGTTTCCGGAGCACCTCCACTTCGAATTTCAGGGGAATTCCTACTTTTCGATAGTAGCCGAGGAGGCCACAGAGGAGGGTGGGGGAGGGGGGGTAATTCTCCTATGCTACTACAGGTGGCTCAGCCAATGTCATGAGATTATAGTATTTATCTTGTCAATCTATGTCACTACAATAGATATGGTTTATTAGTAACTCGAATTTCAGCCACAAATGCAACAGTTAGCCCCATTGCGATTGCTTGGTATTTGTTGATGTTAATACATTTATGGTTGAAGGGTTTGGGGCAGGCGGGGGTGGAGAGTGAGCTTGGAGGGGTACATTACACTGCAGGTTGAGGGGTGGCAGTGTGGATGTGTGTGGAGGGTTTAGGTTGGGTGATGGGGTAGCACCACAGGTCACGCCTGTAGGCTGGGTGGGTGGTCCTGGCAGGGTTGGTAGAAATAGTTGGAGACGAACTGGGGTTGGGCAGGGAGGGGGGCAGGGTACACTGCAGGTTGGGTGTGGCAGTGAGGGTGGGTGGGGGCTGGGGTTTGGACAGCATACACCATGACTCATGCTTAGAATGGGGCTTTGGAGGAATGGGGAAAAGTTAAAAATGTCTTGGTGTATGGACACTTGAACATGGTCAGTTTGGTATTCAGGAATGCAATGGATTGTGACGAGAGACAGGATTTGTGTATGCTCACAAGGGGGATAACGTAATGCAGATTAATGTGATGAGCTGGAATGTTCAGGGACTGGGAAACGTCACCAAGTCGAGGAAAATCATGGCATATGTGAATGGGCACAGGGTTAATATCCTCCTTCTCCAGGAGACACATGCTATGGTACATACATGTCGTGGAGTGGCATCTGCTGCGGGGATGGGGATAGATATTCTGGGGTCGATTCATGGAAATAATGTGCGCCGGAAATTCCCGCGCAGAGGTGCCAAAACGTGCGAATCGCAGTAAAGTGCGAAAATCGCAGTAAAAGTGCGAAAATCGCAGGGAAATCAGCACACATCGATTCATGGAAGTCCGTGCGCGAGAAAAACATTGGATGTGCGCTAAAAATGTTCGCCGCGCACGCCGGCGCACAGGTCATACAACAGCGTGCGCCACGGCCACTGCGAAATTGCACATAGCGCGGCGCACATCACAAAAGTAGGCGGAACATTGGGCGTAACACTCGGAATGGGGAACAACGCGTGAAAATATGGGCGTCACGGGAGAAGTACAGGAGGCAAGTGCGCGGAACGCCCACACGCTCGCCTACAACCCGTATTCATGGAATCGAATAGGGCAAACCAGCGCACGGTCAAAGAGGCGCACAGGGACAAACAAGTGCGCCACAAGAAAGCAGGCGGTAGCGCCCCTGCGACTGAAAAAAATGTGCGCTAACAAAAGCACCCATATACAGCCATGATGAATGGGCCATACAGTGGCCCTCTAGGACAAATGAGGTGCAAGGGGGTACCGACAAACACAGACACCCGCTGTGTGAAAAATAGCATGTGCGTGTGTTCCTGGGTGCGCGGGAAGTTCCACACGCGATTGTCCTGGGTACGTGTACTTCGGGGTGCGCGGGAAGTTCCACACGCGATTAGCCTGAGTACGTGTACTACGGGGTGCGCGGGAAGTTCCACACGCGATTGGCCTGGGTACGTGTACTTCGGGGTGCGCGGGAAGTTCCACACGCGATTGGCCTGGGTACGTGTACTTCGGGGTGCGGGGGAAGTTCCACACGCAATTGGCCTGGGTACGTGTATTCCGAGGTGCGCGGGAAGATTCACACGCGATTTCAGCAGGGTACGTGTATTTCGGTGGTGCCGGGGAATGCTACACGTGAATTGGCCATGTGGGTCCTCCCAGGTGTTCCCTCTACACCCTCCACGGCCCCTGTAGGCAGCCCACACCACAGGGGACTACCCTGCACCCCTGCTCATGTCCCACAGGCAACCCATCCACCATTGCCATGCCCACCAGCCAACCCACATGTCACCTTGCACTACTAATCACCAACACATGTCTCCCATCACCCCCACCCCCCAGCAGTGCAGGGGCACCCTCCACCAGGCCCCCACACATGTCCCCCTGCACCCCCACCCCCCAGCCACCAGGGGCAGCCTCCACCAGGCCCCCACTCATATCTCCCAACCAGCCCCACCCCCCAGCCACCAGGGGCAGCCTCCACCAGGCCCCCACTCATGTCTCCCACCACCCCCGGCAGTGCAGGGGCAGCCTCCACCAGGCCCCCACTCATGTCTGCCACCACCCCCACCCCCCAGCAGTGCAGGGGCAGCCTCCACCAGGCCCCCACTCATGTCTCCCATCACCCCCACCCCCCAGCCACCAGGGGCAGCCTCCACCAGGCCCCCACACATGTCTACCACCACCCCCACGCCCAGCAGGCCCCCACACATGTCCCCCTGCACCCCCACCCCCCAGCCACGAGGGGCACCCTCCACCAAGCCCCCACTCATGTCTCCCACCACCCCCACCCCCCAGCCACCAGGGGCAGCCTCCACCAGGCCACCACTCATGTCTCCCACCACCCCCACCCCCCAGCCACCAGGGGCAGCCTCCACCAGGCCCCCACTCATGTCCAACTCATGTCTCCCTGCACCCCCACCCCCCAGCCACCAGGGGCAGCCTCCACCAGGCCCCCACTCATGTCTCCCATCACCCCCACCCCCCAGCAGTGCAGGGGCAGCCTCCACCAGGCCCCCACTCATGTCTCCCCCCACCCCCCAGCCACCAGGGGCAGCCTCCACCAGGCCCCCACTCATGTCTCCCACCACCCCCAGCCACCAGGGGCAGCCTCCACCAGGCCCCCACTCATGTCTCCCACCACCCCACCCCCCAGCCACCAGGGGCAGCCTCCACCAGGCCCCCACTCATGTCTCCCACCACCCCCACCCCCCAGCCACCAGGGGCAGCCTCCACCAGGCCCCCACTCATGTCTCCCACCACCCCCACCCCCCAGCCACCAGGGGCAGCCTCCACCACGACCCCACTCATGTCTCCCACCACCCCCACCCCCCAGCCACCAGGAGCAGCCTCCACCAGGCCCCCACTCATGTCTCCCACCGCCCCACCCCCCAGCAGTGCAGGGGCAGCCTCCACCAGGCCCCCACTCATGTCTCCCACCACCCCCACCCCCCAGCCACCAGGGGCAGCCTCCACCAGGCCCCCACTCATGTCTCCCACCACCCCCACCCCCCAGCCACTAGGGGCAGCTTCCACCAGGCCCCCATTCATGTCCCCTATCACCCCCACCAGGCCCCCACTCATGTCCCCTATCACCCCCACCCCCCAGCCGTGCGATTTGCCTGGGTACGTGTACTTCGGGGTGCGCGGGAAGTTCCACACGCGATTAGTCTGGGTACGTGTACTACGGGGTGCGCGGGAAGTTCCACACGCGATTGGCCTGGGTACGTGTACTTCGGGGTGCGCGGGAAGTTCCACACGCGATTGGACTGGGTACGTGTACTTCGGGGTGTGCGGGAAGTTCCACACGCGATTGGCCTGGGTACGTGTATTCCGAGGTGCGTGGGAATGCTACACGTGATTTGGCCATGTGGGTCCTCCCAGGTGTTCCCTCTACACCCTCCACGGCCCCTGCAGGCAGCCCACAGCACAGGGGACTACCCTGCACCCCTGCTCATGTCCCACAGGCAACCCATCCACCATGGCCATGCCCACCAGCCAACCCACATGTCACCTTGCACTACTGATCACCAACACGTGTCTCCCATCACCCCCACCCCCCAGCAGTGCAGGGGCACCCTCCACCAGGCCCCCAAACATGTCCAACTCATGTCTCCCTGCACCCCCACCCCCAGCCACCAGGGGCAGCCTCCACCAGGCCCCCACTCATGTCTCCCACCACCCCCACCCCCCAGCCACCAGGGGCAGCCTCCACCAGGCCCCCACTCATGTCTCCCACCGCCCCCCCCAGCAGTGCAGGGGCAGCCTCCACCAGGCCCCCACTCATGTCGCCCACCACCCCCACCCCCCAGCAGTGCAGGGGCAGCCTCCAACAGGCCCCCACTCATGTCTCCCATCACCCCCACCACCAGGGGCAGCCTCCACCAGGCCCCCACACATGTCTACCACCACCCCCACCCCCCAGCAGTGCAGGGGCACCCTCCACCAGGCCCCCACACATGTCCCCCTGCACCCCCACCCCCCAGCCACCAGGGGCAGCCTCCACCAGGCCCCCACTCATGTCTCCCACCACCCCCACCCCCAGCCACCAGGGCCAGCCTCCACCAGGCCCCCACTCATGTCTCCCACCGCCCCCACCCCCCAGCAGTGTAGGGGCAGCCTCCACCAGGCCCCCACTCATGTCTGCCACCACCCCCACCCCCCAGCCACCAGGGTCAGCCTCCACCAGGCTCCCACTCATGTCTCCCATCACCCCCACACCCAGCCACCAGGGGCAGCCTCCACCAGGCCCCCACACATGTCTACCACCACCCCACCCCCCAGCAGGCCCCCACACATGTCCCCCTGCACCCCCACCCCCCAGCCACCAGGGGCACCCTCCACCAAGCCCCCACTCATGTCTCCCACCACCCCCACCCCCCAGCCACCAGGTGCAGCCTCCACCAGGCCCCCACTCATGTCTCCCATCACCCCCACCTCCCAGCCACCAGGGGCAGCCTCCACCAGGCCCCCACACATGTCTACCACCACCTCCACCCCCCAGCAGTGCAGGGGCACCCTCCACCAGGCCCCCACACATGTCCCCCTGCACCCCCACCCCCCAGCCACCGGGGGCAGCCTCCACCAGGCCCCCACTCATGTCTCCCACCACCCCCACCCCCCAGCCACCAGGGGCAGCCTCCACCAGGCCCCCACTCATGTCTCCCACCACCCCCACCCCCCAGCCACCAGGGGCAGCCTCCACCAGGCCCCCAGTCATGTCCCCTATCACCCCCACCCCCCAGCCGTGCGATTTGCCTGGGTACGTGTACTTTGGGGTGCGCGGGAAGTTCCACACGCGATTAGCCTGGGTATGTGTACTACGGGGTGCGTGGGAAGTTCCACACGCGATTGGCCTGGGTACGTGTACTTCAGGGTGCGCGGGAAGTTCCACGTGCGATTGGCCTGGGTACGTGTATTTTGGGGTGCACGTGAACTTCCACACGCGACTGGGCCTGTGAGAGTGGGGTACGTGTATTCCAGGGGTGGGCGGGAATATTTACTCGCGACTGGGCCTGGGAGAGCGTGCTATGTGTATTCCTGGGGTGGGCGGGAAGATTCACACGTTCGCCTACGATGCGCCGAAAAATAAATGGTCCAATCCTGAAACACGTACGCCAGCATGAAGCAGGCGTACGTCGACCCGCGCAGCATAAAAGTGCGCGCAAACAACAAACAAGCTCAGACGCCAGGATGAATATACCGTTCCTAGCAGCAGTGGCCGTGGGTTACCAAAGGAGGAGGAGGAGGAGGAGGATAGTGAGGGCCAGAATTTTCACACCCAGAACCAGCCTTTTTGGGATGCCTGATGACCAGGTGTATGGGAGGTACAGGTTTCCACCACACATAATACTGGACCTGGTCAGTGAGTGGGAGGATGACCTCACATCACCCACCCTGTGCTCCCAAGCACTCAGCCCCCTGGAGAAGGTCCTCAATGTACTGCACTTCTTGGCCACAGGATCATTTCAGCGGACAAGTGCCATAGTGGGTGGGGTGTCACAGGCCACGCAGTCACGCTGCCTACACCAGGTCTTGAACATCATCACTGCACGCCCATCAGTCCGTAAGCACATATACCTGCCCAGGACACCTGCAGAAAGGCAGGCTGCCACCCTCGATTTCTACGGTGTGGCACAATTCCCAAAAGTGCTAGGTGCCATTGACTGCACCCATGTGGCACTACGTCCCCCCAGGGCATCTGAGCACATCTATAGGAACCGCAAGCACTGGCATTCCATCAACGTGCAGGTAGTATGTAATGCCAAGGGAATCATCACCTCAGTAGATGCCAACTATCCAGGGTCCACCCACGACAGCTTCATTTACCGAATGTCTACCCTAAGTCGGGACCTAGAAGCTGGGCGGCATGGCGATACATGGCTGCTTGGTGAGTATGAATGCCACTGCACATGCATGCATGTCAGATGCAGAGTTATGTCACTACCCCACTAATGATACCCATCACCTCCTCACCAGGGGACAGTGCCTACCCTCTGAGCACCCACATATTGACGCCAATTCGGAACCCCATCACGCCTCCAGAGGTAAGATACAACACAGCCCATATAGCAACCCGGGGCATAGTGGAGCGCACATTTGGAGTGCTCAAGTCACGCTTTTGCTCCCTTGACCGTTCTGGCGGGCAGCTGTTATATGCGCCCCCAGTAGTGTGCAGGATCATAGTGGCAGCATGTGTCCTGCACAATGTTGCAACACGCCGTAGCCTGGCTGTGGACATGGTGGTGCCCCCACATCCCCAACCACATGCACGCCCACTGCGCATGGGAGGGGAGAGGGCACGGGGTGAGGCAGCCCGTACGCAGCTGGTGGCTAATTACTTCACTACACTCAAGCCCAGTGGAGTGCACACAGCCCTGGCACATACCATCTGATAAGCAATGATGACCGACCTGACAATTAAGACGAACAAAGGGACAGTCAACTGTCAGAACCATAGCAGCCTGAGATTGTTCATGTGGAAGTGTCACAATGTGTGCATCCCTACCTACACAAACACCACCAATGCAGTGTCATCAAAAGACACTTCCATGCTGCAGAAATGAATACCCACTTGCAAAATACTACATGAAAACAGTGCCATGTCACCCAACCCCTCCCCGGCATGGCCACACAACACACCATGGCATGTCATGCAATGTGAGAGGAAACAAATTAATCCCCACAACATGCCCCAAGTGTCACCAGCTACAGTGTTCCTAATGGAAACATGTCCACACATGAAATGCTCACAGTAATGCAGGACCTACAACACACATTACCAAATACTTACCAAGAATACCAATCACCTACACAACCTCCAACCTACCTTAAACATGACATTACAGACTTAAAGATTTGCTAGCCTCACTACCTGATGATGCCAGCCCTCCGAACATACAGTGTTAGCGCCACACAAGAGTGTAGGTGCACTGCTTACAACATGGACTCCAGTTCCAAGGTGGACCGCATAGTGAAGACATGAGGAATGGACCTGAAAATTAGGAGGATGAGATGGATGCAGAGGCACATATCAATACACCATGCAGTGTACAATACAACAACAATATGCACTATGAATGTATACACAGTATTGACTACAGACTGCCCACACAGCTCATGGGAGTCCAATGTCACCATGTACGTCAATGTCACTTGGGCACACCCTTTGCAAGCCCATGGAAACGGGAAGCAGGAGGGGTGTGTGCCAAAAAAACCCAAGCATCTGAACCAAATTCATGACAAGCCTGTATGTGCCCAGCCACAATGCAGCGTATGCCCACGGGAGCCACACAAGGCAACACACTGTCCCAAAAAAAAAAAAAAATCAAAAATGGCCATTAATGGGCCCGGGGGGGTAGTGGGGGAGGCCACCCAGGAGGTCCGAGGACAGGGTGCACACCAAAACCCACCTGTGTGGATCTTGCGAAAAAAAAACACCTCCATGGGCTCATGGCCTACACGGCTACCCTATTGTGGGAGTATCACTGCTGTCGCTCTCCTCACCCTCTGCAGCTGCATCAGGAGGTGGTGGCACTATGGGAGGCAGCCCACGCAAAGCCCTAGTCTGTTCCTCCATGGCTGCAAGCATGCGGGTGTGGTAGGTCTCGTTCTGGAGGATAAGTGTGCGGAGGTCCCCATGCAACAACTCACAGGATGCCCGAACCTCCGCCCTGGTTGCCTGCATCTCAGCTGAGAGCGTACGTGTGAGACGCTCCAGCTGCTGTTCTGTCCCTCTGTTTGTTGAAGCCTCAAGCTCAACAAGAGTCGTCCTGAGGTGAAGGAGTTCCACCCTCAGGGCTTCCCTGTGGCCCTGGGACTCTATGGAAATGGCTTCCTGCAGAGTCGCCAGTACCGCCCGCCTGTCCCTGTCGGACGCCAACATGTCCTCCCTGTGTGACCGGCAGATGGAGTCGGTTGCCTGCTGTAGTCGCTCCATCAGCCTTTCGGGGGGGACAATGGAAGTGGCCACCCTATCCATGGCCTGAGCCATCATCTCTGATGATGCTGCCTGTTGGGTTGCTATACCGTATATGGATTGCTCCCATGCGGTATTGCCAGGTGGCTGACGGCCACCACGTCGGAGGGCACCACACCTGTCTGGGGCAAGGCGAACTGCGCCTTGCTGTGCCGGCACTGCCTGAGGCTGCAGGACTGCATTCCCCCTCTGATCTGCTGGCCCAGGAACAGGATCAGATGTCGCGGAGTGTGACCCTGCATCCGTAACCACCAAAGGCGTACCTGCCAACACTGACATCCCCATTGAGGGTTCTAACCCTGGTGCAGGTGGGTCGGACAGAACAGAATCCCTCCCAGGAACACTCACCTGCGACGGCACATAGGTCTCATCATCCAAATCGACACCTGAATACAGCTCGGGGGAGGTGCAGCCAGAGACACCCCTTGAGAGCACGACCTGCAGCAGTTGTGGGTTCTCACCCACCACCACACCACGTCCCTCACTGGTGGTCGGTCGGCCCTCAGACCCCTCCTGGGTGTGCACCATCTCCACAACCCCAGCAGTATCAAGTGCGTCATCCCCTGCAAAGACATAAAAGAAAACAAATGGAAACAGGCATTAGCACTATGGCACACAATTAGGGCTGAGAGGCTACAGAAACAGTACTTGATTGACACATGTCCCACATGACTAAAACCCTCCCATGCATGCACCGTCACTGCGTGTGAAGGGGAGGCAGATGGCACACATTGATTCATGTCTCCCACCACCCCCACCCCCCAGCCACCAGGGGCAGCCTCCACCAGGCCCCCACTCATGTCTCCCACCACCCCCACCCCCCAGCCACCAGGGGCAGCCTCCACCACGACCCCACTCATGTCTCCCACCACCCCCACCCCCCAGCCACCAGGGGCAGCCTCCACCAGGCCCCCACTCATGTCTCCCACCGCCCCACCCCCCAGCAGTGCAGGGGCAGCCTCCACCAGGCCCCCACTCATGTCTCCCACCACCCCCACCCCCCAGCCACCAGGGGCAGCCTCCACCAGGCCCCCACTCATGTCTCCCACCACCCCCACCCCCCAGCCACTAGGGGCAGCCTCCACCACGACCCCACTCATGTCTCCCACCACCCCCACCCCCCAGCCACCAGGGGCAGCCTCCACCAGGCCCCCACTCATGTCTCCCACCGCCCCACCCCCCAGCAGTGCAGGGGCAGCCTCCACCAGGCCCCCACTCATGTCTCCCACCACCCCCACCCCCCAGCCACCAGGGGCAGCCTCCACCAGGCCCCCACTCATGTCTCCCACCACCCCCACCCCCCAGCCACTAGGGGCAGCTTCCACCAGGCCCCCACTCATGTCCCCTATCACCCCCACCAGGCCCCCACTCATGTCCCCTATCACCCCCACCCCCCAGCCGTGCGATTTGCCTGGGTACGTGTACTTCGGGGTGCGCGGGAAGTTCCACACGCGATTAGCCTGGGTACGTGTACTACGGGGTGCGCGGGAAGTTCCACACGCGATTGGCCTGGGTACGTGTACTTCGGGGTGCGCGGGAAGTTCCACACGCGATTGGACTGGGTACGTGTACTTCGGGGTGTGCGGGAAGTTCCACACGCGATTGGCCTGGGTACGTGTATTCCGAGGTGCGTGGGAATGCTACACGTGATTTGGCCATGTGGGTCCTCCCAGGTGTTCCCTCTACACCCTCCACGGCCCCTGCAGGCAGCCCACAGCACAGGGGACTACCCTGCACCCCTGCTCATGTCCCACAGGCAACCCATCCACCATGGCCATGCCCACCAGCCAACCCACATGTCACCTTGCACTACTGATCACCAACACGTGTCTCCCATCACCCCCACCCCCCAGCAGTGCAGGGGCACCCTCCACCAGGCCCCCAAACATGTCCAACTCATGTCTCCCTGCACCCCCACCCCCAGCCACCAGGGGCAGCCTCCACCAGGCCCCCACTCATGTCTCCCACCACCCCCACCCCCCAGCCACCAGGGGCAGCCTCCACCAGGCCCCCACTCATGTCTCCCACCGCCCCCCCCAGCAGTGCAGGGGCAGCCTCCACCAGGCCCCCACTCATGTCGCCCACCACCCCCACCCCCCAGCAGTGCAGGGGCAGCCTCCAACAGGCCCCCACTCATGTCTCCCATCACCCCCACCCCCAGCCACCAGGGGCAGCCTCCACCAGGCCCCCACACATGTCTACCACCACCCCCACCCCCCAGGCAGTGCAGGGGCACCCTCCACCAGGCCCCCACACATGTCCCCCTGCACCCCCACCCCCCAGCCACCAGGGGCAGCCTCCACCAGGCCCCCACTCATGTCTCCCACCACCCCCACCCCCAGCCACCAGGGCCAGCCTCCACCAGGCCCCCACTCATGTCTCCCACCGCCCCCACCCCCCAGCAGTGCAGGGGCAGCCTCCACCAGGCCCCCACTCATGTCTGCCACCACCCCCACCCCCCAGCCACCAGGGGCAGCCTCCACCAGGCTCCCACTCATGTCTCCCATCACCCCCACACCCAGCCACCAGGGGCAGCCTCCACCAGGCCCCCACACATGTCTACCACCACCCCACCCCCCAGCAGGCCCCCACACATGTCCCCCTGCACCCCCACCCCCCAGCCACCAGGGGCACCCTCCACCAAGCCCCCACTCATGTCTCCCACCACCCCCACCCCCCAGCCACCAGGTGCAGCCTCCACCAGGCCCCCACTCATGTCTCCCATCACCCCCACCTCCCAGCCACCAGGGGCAGCCTCCACCAGGCCCCCACACATGTCTACCACCACCTCCACCCCCCAGCAGTGCAGGGGCACCCTCCACCAGGCCCCCACACATGTCCCCCTGCACCCCCACCCCCCAGCCACCGGGGGCAGCCTCCACCAGGCCCCCACTCATGTCTCCCACCACCCCCACCCCCCAGCCACCAGGGGCAGCCTCCACCAGGCCCCCACTCATGTCTCCCACCACCCCCACCCCCCAGCCACCAGGGGCATCCTCCACCAGGCCCCCACTCATGTCCCCTATCACCCCCACCCCCCAGCCGTGCGATTTGCCTGGGTACGTGTACTTTGGGGTGCGCGGGAAGTTCCACACGCGATTAGCCTGGGTATGTGTACTACGGGGTGCGTGGGAAGTTCCACACGCGATTGGCCTGGGTACGTGTACTTCGGGGTGCGCGGGAAGTTCCACGTGCGATTGGCCTGGGTACGTGTATTTTGGGGTGCACGTGAACTTCCACACGCGACTGGGCCTGTGAGAGTGGGGTACGTGTATTCCAGGGGTGGGCGGGAATATTTACTCGCGACTGGGCCTGGGAGAGCGTGCTATGTGTATTCCTGGGGTGGGCGGGAAGATTCACACGTTCGCCTACGATGCGCCGAAAAATAAATGGTCCAATCCTGAAACACGTACGCCAGCATGAAGCAGGCGTACGTCGACCCGCGCAGCATAAAAGTGCGCGCAAACAACAAACAAGCTCAGACGCCAGGATGAATATACCGTTCCTAGCAGCAGTGGCCGTGGGTTACCAAAGGAGGAGGAGGAGGAGGAGGATAGTGAGGGCCAGAATTTTCACTCCCAGAACCAGCCTTTTTGGGATGCCTGATGACCAGGTGTATGGGAGGTACAGGTTTCCACCACACATAATACTGGACCTGGTCAGTGAGTGGGAGGATGACCTCACATCACCCACCCTGTGCTCCCAAGCCCTCAGCCCCCTGGAGAAGGTCCTCAATGTACTGCACTTCTTGGCCACAGGATCATTTCAGCGGACAAGTGCCATAGTGGGTGGGGTGTCACAGGCCACGCAGTCACGCTGCCTACACCAGGTCTTGAACATCATCACTGCACGCCCATCAGTCCGTAAGCACATATACCTGCCCAGGACACCTGCAGAAAGGCAGGCTGCCACCCTCGATTTCTACGGTGTGGCACAATTCCCAAAAGTGCTAGGTGCCATTGACTGCACCCATGTGGCACTACGTCCCCCCAGGGCATCTGAGCACATCTATAGGAACCGCAAGCACTGGCATTCCATCAACGTGCAGGTAGTATGTAATGCCAAGGGAATCATCACCTCAGTATATGCCAACTATCCAGGGTCCACCCACGACAGCTTCATTTACCGAATGTCTACCCTAAGTCGGGACCTAGAAGCTGGGCGGCATGGCGATACATGGCTGCTTGGTGAGTATGAATGCCACTGCACATGCATGCATGTCAGATGCAGAGTTATGTCACTACCCCACTAATGATACCCATCACCTCCTCACCAGGGGACAGTGCCTACCCTCTGAGCACCCACATATTGACGCCAATTCGGAACCCCATCACGCCTCCAGAGGTAAGATACAACACAGCCCATATAGCAACCCGGGGCATAGTGGAGCGCACATTCGGAGTGCTCAAGTCACGCTTTTGCTCCCTTGACCGTTCTGGCGGGCAGCTGTTATATGCGCCCCCAGTAGTGTGCAGGATCATAGTGGCAGCATGTGTCCTGCACAATGTTGCAACACGCCGTAGCCTGGCTGTGGACATGGTGGTGCCCCCACATCCCCAACCACATGCACGCCCACTGCGCATGGGAGGGGAGAGGGCACGGGGTGAGGCAGCCCGTACGCAGCTGGTGGCTAATTACTTCACTACACTCAAGCCCAGTGGAGTGCACACAGCCCTGGCACATACCATCTGATAAGCAATGATGACTCGACCTGACAATTAAGACGAACAAAGGGACAGTCAACTGTCAGAACCATAGCAGCCTGAGATTGTTCATGTGGAAGTGTCACAATGTGTGCATCCCTACCTACACAAACACCACCAATGCAGTGTCATCAAAAGACACTTCCATGCTGCAGAAATGAATACCCACTTGCAAAATACTACATGAAAACAGTGCCATGTCACCCAACCCCTCCCCGGCATGGCCACACAACACACCATGGCATGTCATGCAATGTGAGAGGAAACAAATTAATCCCCACAACATGCCCCAAGTGTCACCAGCTACAGTGTTCCTAATGGAAACATGTCCACACATGAAATGCTCACAGTAATGCAGGACCTACAACACACATTACCAAATACTTACCAAGAATACCAATCACCTACACAACCTCCAACCTACCTTAAACATGACATTACAGACTTAAAGATTTGCTAGCCTCACTACCTGATGATGCCAGCCCTCCGAACATACAGTGTTAGCGCCACACAAGAGTGTAGGTGCACTGCTTACAACATGGACTCCAGTTCCAAGGTGGACCGCATAGTGAAGACATGAGGAATGGACCTGAAAATTAGGAGGATGAGATGGATGCAGAGGCACATATCAATACACCATGCAGTGTACAATACAACAACAATATGCACTATGAATGTATACACAGTATTGACTACAGACTGCCCACACAGCTCATGGGAGTCCAATGTCACCATGTACGTCAATGTCACTTGGGCACACCCTTTGCAAGCCCATGGAAACGGGAAGCAGGAGGGGTGTGTGCCAAAAAAACCCAAGCATCTGAACCAAATTCATGACAAGCCTGTATGTGCCCAGCCACAATGCAGCGTATGCCCACGGGAGCCACACAAGGCAACACACTGTCCCAAAAAAAAAAAAAAATCAAAAATGGCCATTAATGGGCCCGGGGGGGTAGTGGGGGAGGCCACCCAGGAGGTCCGAGGACAGGGTGCACACCAAAACCCACCTGTGTGGATCTTGCGAAAAAAAAAACACCTCCATGGGCTCATGGCCTACACGGCTACCCTATTGTGGGAGTATCACTGCTGTCGCTCTCCTCACCCTCTGCAGCTGCATCAGGAGGTGGTGGCACTATGGGAGGCAGCCCACGCAAAGCCCTAGTCTGTTCCTCCATGGCTGCAAGCATGCGGGTGTGGTAGGTCTCGTTCTGGAGGATAAGTGTGCGGAGGTCCCCATGCAACAACTCACAGGATGCCCGAACCTCCGCCCTGGTTGCCTGCATCTCAGCTGAGAGCGTACGTGTGAGACGCTCCAGCTGCTGTTCTGTCCTTCTGTTTGTTGAAGCCTCAAGCTCAACAAGAGTCGTCCTGAGGTGAAGGAGTTCCACCCTCAGGGCTTCCCTGTGGCCCTGGGACTCTATGGAAATGGCTTCCTGCAGAGTCGCCAGTACCGCCCGCCTGTCCCTGTCGGACACCAACATGTCCTCCCTGTGTGACCGGCAGATGGAGTCGGTTGCCTGCTGTAGTCGCTCCATCAGCCTTTCGGGGGGGACAATGGAAGTGGCCACCCTATCCATGGCCTGAGCCATCATCTCTGATGATGCTGCCTGTTGGGTTGCTATACCGTATATGGATTGCTCCCATGCGGTATTGCCAGGTGGCTGACGGCCACCACGTCGGAGGGCACCACACCTGTCTGGGGCAAGGCGAACTGCGCCTTGCTGTGCCGGCACTGCCTGAGGCTGCAGGACTGCATTCCCCCTCTGATCTGCTGGCCCAGGAACAGGATCAGATGTCGCGGAGTGTGACCCTGCATCCGTAACCACCAAAGGCGTACCTGCCAACACTGACATCCCCATTGAGGGTTCTAACCCTGGTGCAGGTGGGTCGGACAGAACAGAATCCCTCCCAGGAACACTCACCTGCGACGGCACATAGGTCTCATCATCCAAATCGACACCTGAATACAGCTCGGGGGAGGTGCAGCCAGAGACACCCCTTGAGAGCACGACCTGCAGCAGTTGTGGGTTCTCACCCACCACCACACCACGTCCCTCACTGGTGGTCGGTCGGCCCTCAGACCCCTCCTGGGTGTGCACCATCTCCACAACCCCAGCAGTATCAAGTGCGTCATCCCCTGCAAAGACATAAAAGAAAACAAATGGAAACAGGCATTAGCACTATGGCACACAATTAGGGCTGAGAGGCTACAGAAACAGTACTTGATTGACACATGTCCCACATGACTAAAACCCTCCCATGCATGCACCGTCACTGCGTGTGAAGGGGAGGCAGATGGCACACATTGATGACACCAAGATGGAAGATGAACACATTTGCTGCATGCTGCCTAGCAGTGGCATCACACATTGGCCAGTGATTGGCAGGTCAAATACACATGCCATCACACAGATGGCATGTACCCTAGCCATGAAGTGAAGAGGGAGAGGAGGTCACCAATTGTTCATTCAGTCCAGTTTGCTAATGTAATTGATTTTTTCATTGAAATGGTTCGAATGTTTAACCTGCAGCTGCCAGTCCAAAATGGTTCTATAGCACAGGGACATGTCTAAACAAATCATGTCCAGGAAACTAAGCCAGTCCACTGTACCATAGCCATGTCAGACATGTGACAATAGGACTGAGAAATCCCAAGTAAAAGTGGTGGTATGCAAACAATCTGCCTGAATAAACAGAGGTAAATAAGCAACAATGTTGTGGCAAGATGACACTCCAAGGGCAACTGGCGTGGTGTTGGGCTGGATGTCTAATGTTGGCAGAAGGGATGCTGCTATACCCAAATGCTGGTGCGCAGAATGTATAGGAAGAGGCACATGGGTGACCCAAACCACTCAGGCACACACACCCTCACCTGGCACCCAAACAGAAGCCCTCCCACACACACCATGCACATGGATGACACACACATGCATGTGCACTCACCGGACAATGCCTCGTAATATGCCAGTTCTCCCACGCCTTGGATCTGTTCCTCCGTGACGTAGGTCCCAGCAACCTGCTCATGTGGAGTGAGTTCTGTGTCGTCTGCTGGAGACCCACCTCCAGTCACTAGAGTTGCGGCATGACTTGAGGCCAGCTTATTCTTTGCCCTGCGCTTCAGGTCATTCCAGCGCTTGTAGCATTCAGTAGCTGTGCGCCTCACGATTCCAAGGGCACTTATGATGTCTGCAATGGTCTGCCAGTGTGCCTGACGTTGTGCAGGTGTGGTCTTGGATCCTGCAACAATCACCATTTCGCGGTCATGTGCGGACACATACTCTACAAGTGCATTCAGTTCGGCCTCATTGAAGCTGGGCTTCCTTGACGGGCCGGACTGTGTAGCCGTGTCTGGGGCATCAGCCTCTACTGGACGAGCACTCTTCCTCTTCCGCTTGGAAGGTGGTGGGGATCTTGAGTGTCCTACGCCGCTCTGGACACTAGGGACAGGAGCCCCGGTGGACTCTGTACTAGGAGTATGGGATTGCACACTCAGCATGGGAGTTGGTGCAGGCATTAGCTCAAGTGTGATGGTGTCAGGGGGAATGTCAGCATGATGGACTTGGACCGACACTGTCCTGGCAGGGTGTGTGAGAGGTGGGGTGGATGGAGCCGCAGCTGCCCCTGCAGCCTCCCCAGCCTGCCTACGCGGGGCAGCAGATGACCTAGCTGCCCCTGATCCACATGGCCTGATGACACCAACGTTCACCGGCGCACGTGGCCTAGACCTGCTGACCTGGAAGTCAGCAATGGAGTCACCCTGTGCCAGGTCTGGTTCCATTGGGCTGGTCCAACAAGGGCTGAGCATGGATGGTGTCAGCCACGTTAACCTCAACCAGTGGGGGGGGCATGGGTGTCTCTGACTGCTCCTCCACACATGGGGGGTTAGGGGCACCCTGCAAGTCACGGCCACGTCCCCTACCGGATCCACCACGGCCAACACTTGGGGCTCGGCCACCTTTGCTACCCTTACGGCTTGTTCGCCTCCCAGCCATGGCACTGATGTTATTGTGCGTATGGGAGTCGATGTGAACCATTGTTCTGGGCAATTGGGGGTGAAAGGGGTTGGGTACCAGATGGTAATCGTACCCTAGTGCTCTAGCAAGGCTGTATGTCACCCCTGGGGAAAGATGACGGGTCACGCAACGCACAGGCACCCCAAAAAAGGGAAGTAAGGTGCACGCAACCCCTCCTAGACCACGTGCGTGAAAAAATAAACCTGCACTACGCTGTGGCACCCAGAAACACAAGAATGAACATATGCGTGTCACACGCAGCCTAGAATGACCTCTGAAGTGGTACGCGACACACGGGGCAAGCACAGATGTTAAATAGGTTGCGCGACTCACCGTCTGCCAGGAACAAAAGCGTGAAAAATATGCGTGTGTGCGCTTTGGCAACACCCCCGCCAAAAGAGGAATTGTACGCTGTCTGAGGAGACAGGACAATAGTAGAAGGGAACGCTGTTTGAGGAAACAGGCCCAGGAAAAAGAGGTAAAGAGAAAAAGCTGTCAGAGGTAACAGGGAGTACGAACTGGAAACGCTGTGAAGTAAATTGCGTGTGAACCGACAAGAAGTACAGATTTCACCCACTCGCTCTCCACGAAAAGCACGTACAAGGAAATGGCTTTCTACACGTACCTTTTATACACACGTCACAGATGTGCATACGCGATGAGGCCATTTCCACCAATTACGCGCTTTGACACTCGGACGTGTATCTCTTTTTTTTTTACACGCGCCATTCTCTACGGCCATGCGCGTGATGTCACAGCTGCGCATGGAGGCCTTTGGGCCAATGAAATCGCATATGCGAGCACACGTGGTAAAACTGCACGTCCGAGTGTCATCGCGTGTAATCGGAGGGAAGTGAGCGTACACGCGATTGGCCTGGGTACGTGTATTTCTGGTGTGCGCAGGAAATTTCACACGCGATTGGTGGAAATCCACATGTGCTCTGTCATCACGTGTAATGAGGGAAACACCCGTGCGCGTCACGTCACAGACGCGCTTACGCGCTAAGGCCTTTGGTCCAATGAAATCGCATATGCGTGCTGACGTGAATACGCACTAAAGGCCTTTCCTCGATTTACACGCCGATGTGCAGGATTTTCACGTGCAAAATCACTCCGTATCAAGCTGGCCACGCGTAACCACACGGAAGACCACGCTCCTGCCCAGAAGGCCGAATTACTGCCCCCCAGAGCCCCGAGCACGCTCCCACCTGCCATCTGCTGCTGCCTGCTGCCCACGTGCCCTGCCATTTGCTGCCTGCACATCAGCCAGGGGTGCTGTTGCTGTGACCACCCCTGCTGGAACCGAAGACTCCCGACTGGGATTCCATCGCTCCACAGCCCAACCCCAGGACCCAGTTGCCCACCCACTCCTGCCTCTGGGGTTGTCATGTCGGGCACTGCAACATCTGGCACCACTGACTACCCCTGGCCAGAGAGGCAGAGGGGCACCAGCTTCAGTGCCAGGGAAGTTGGTGTCCTGGTGGAGCAAGTCCTGGGGCAGTATGATGCCCTCTACGGAAGTGTGCGCGCCGACAAGGAAGGACAGACTCGGATCTGGACGGACATCGTGACTGCCATCAACGCGGAGGGGGTGGCAGTCCGCGACTTCCAACATGTCAAGAAGCGCTGGGAGGACTTCAGGTCCAGGACCCTGAACAAGGCCCGGCGCCTTTTGAAGGCAGCGGATGCTAAGGGGCGCCGGGGCCACTTGTCGGAAGATCAGATGAGGGTCCTGGAACGCATATCCCCAGCGCTCCACGTCCAGGTCCTTGAGAGGCAGGCCCGTCTGGAGTCGAGCGGTAAGTGTACATGCATCATGATTGTAAGCTGTGCGTGTGGTGATGTGCCAGTAGTGTGCCGGTTGCACATATGTTTGTATGGGGCCAAGTATGGGTGGGGGTGTACAGGGCCGTGCGGCTAACACATGCGAGGGCTGTCATGTGTGAGACATGGATGGTGCTTGTGTGTGTAGGCTTGCATGCCAAATGCAGTTGCGTGGGGACACATGTTTGGATGAATGTGTATGTAAGTGGGCATGGTCGTGATGTCACGCATGTATGTTGTTTTCAGCAGCATGTATCAGCACTGTGTACATGTGCATGTGTGTGTATTTGACAAGGGTGCAACAGTGATGCAACATGGATGCATGTGACAGCGGGATGTGGGCGCCTGATTGGCAGATGTGACATGGATGCCCATCGGAACATTGCGACAGTTGGTTGAGGTGTACACATGCATGCAAGTGTGGTGGTGTGAGTGCATGTGTAGTGCACTCCCTGTGTTGCATGTGATGTCTGGCTCACCTTTGCCTGCTCATACTGTTGTATGTGTATGGATGGTGCTGGCAGTTGCGATGTGGCTGTGGTATGGCTCATGTGTGCAAGTTGAAATGACATGTGTGTTGCCGATTGTGATGCCATGTCTGAGGTTTGCCAATGCCTCTCATGTGCAACTGTCATGTCTGTATGTGTCCATTGTACAGTGCCCTGATGCCTGTGTTTCATTTCTCCCTGTCTGCAGCGTCAACTGATGAAGAGGGCGGAGAAGGTGCTGTGGAGCACAGCGGCGGGGATCGCACCGCCAACCGGAGACGCAAGGCCCGGCTCCCCTCCCAGGTTGTGATCTCGTCGGGGAGTGAGGAGTCCGGTGCCGCGTCCCAGGCCGCAGCTGCCGGGGGGAGGTCTAAGAGGCGGAGGTCGGAGTTGGACTCCTCGGCAGCAGAAGGGGCAGCTGGGACCCCACAGGGCCCAACGGGGGAAGATGGCACGGAGTCATCCAGGTTGGTGGGGGGTTTGGTTGAGGAGGAGGCCGTGCAAGCAACAGAGACGGGGTCTGGAGGTGGGGATTCCACTGGTGCTAGTGGTGCAGTGCAGGACCAGGGACAGGAGGCAGCACAGGTCGCCGCGGAGGTGCCTGTGTGCAATCCTGTCCCTGATCCTGTCACTGCATCATCTTGCACCAGCAGGGATGCCTACGTCCAGACCCGTTTTCAGGCAGGGGATGAGCTCACGACAACTGGCCTTCCTCTGCCTGCGGACGTGACTATCCGGGTCCGGGTTGAGCCTGTCCTGACTGGTGTGGCATTGCGTCAACGGGCCATGCGAGGTGACCTGCAGTCTTTTCATGAGGAGACTGCACGTCATCTCGAATGGCTTGTTGACCGCGTCGGCTTCCTGTGACAGGTTACCCAGGCAGGATTCCTCCGTTTGATGGGGCTTGCTCAGACCCCCTCCTCAACTGAACCCCCTATGCGGCAGTCGTCATCCGTGCCATCTTCCCACCCATCAGTCACCTGGGTGCCCTGTGGAGCTGCCGCTGACGGTACGGCCAGGCTGGTGGAGGAGGCATCCCTGCCACAGGCGGGAGTCGGACGTCCAGCAGGGGTGGCCACATCAACGACTGCACCCCAGCCAGCGGAGGATGTGCAGGCAGCAGGAGGCAGTGCACGGGCAGAGGCGCAGCAGCAGCAGCAACGTGGTGGGAGCCATGATGGCCCGGGGCCTTCGACATCGGAGGGGCAGGCATCGGCCAGAGGGCAGGAGGACCCAGGACGGGAAGTGTCTTCCGTGTGGCAGCGGTTGGGCCACGCCATAGATGCGGAGCGGCAGCGGGCGGAAGAGGCACGGCTCACGATGGTCAGGGCGGAGAACTCCATGCAGAGGGCCCTGAGGCGTGCCGAGTGCCTCGAGGCAATCTGCAGGGAGTTTGGGGGGAACATGTGGACGGCCCTGCGGACCCTCGGGGCCATGGAGGAGGAGCGCCTCCGGGACATTGAGCAGGAGTTCGATGATGCCCTGGTCCGGAACATCCCGAAGTGAGCCATCGGACTAGCCTGCTGCCCTTGTAAATAGTTCTGTAGTTAGTGTTAGGTTTCCTTTGGTTTAGCATTTTTTTTGGACCTTTTGGACAATGGCCCACATTTTTGTATATAGTTAATTTTTTTAGGTAGTGTTATTAGATAGGTTACATTTCTTCGGTTGGGATCATGGACCCTGGATTGTTTATCTGTATATAGTTGACTTTTGGATTTTCATTTTGTTTTAGGATTTCCCCATGGAGCAATGGTTTTCCATTGGATTAACTTTTGTGGACTGTGACTTTGGACACCTTTCGTTTGCATTATGATTTGTGGTTTTGCATTATTTCACGTACCTGCTGGTTTATTTTTTAAAAATTTCAATTATTGTTTCTTTATTTTATATTCAATTTATGTTGCGTTTAATACATATTTTTCTTCAAACTTCAATATCATCTCATTGGTTTCATGCATATCATGATATGGGTTTTGACATTCACTGACACCCATTGGGTGTATGTGAGGGACATGTGTTCATTTGCAAACTTGCAATTGTGGTTCTATCATGTTTTTGCCATTTCTAAGTGGGTGGATGCAATACTCAGGTGGGTGTTTGGCATTTGGAGGCTGACCATAAGGGCCAGGGATCTAGATTGTGGTGACATGTTGGCTGGGGGACATGAGTGGGGGCCTGGTGGAGGCTGCCCCTGCACTGCTGGGGGGGTGGGGGTGATGGGAGACATGTGTGGGGGCCTGGTGGAGGCTGCCCCTGCACTGCTGGGGGGTGGGGGTGATGGGAGACATGAGTGGGGGCCCGGTGGAGGCTGCCCCTGCACTGCTGGGGGGTGGGGGTGATGGGAGACATGAGTGGGGGCCTGGTGGAGGGTGACCCTGCACTGCTGGGGGGTGGGGGTGATGGGAGACATGAGTGGGGGCCTGGTGGAGGCTGCCCCTGGTGGCTGGGGGGTGGGGGTGCAGGGAGACATGAGTGGGGGCCTGGTGGAGGCTGCCCTGGTGGCTGGGAAGTGGGGGTGGTGGGAGACATGAGTGGGGGCCTGGTGGAGGCTGCCCCTGCACTGCTTGGGGGTGGGGGTGATAGGGGACATGAGTGGGGGCCTGGTGGAGGCTGCCCCTGCACTGCTGGGGGGTGGGGGTGATAGGGGACATGAGTGGGGGCCTGGTGGAGGCTGCCCCTGGTGGCTGGGGGGTGGGGGTGCAGGGAGACATGAGTTGGACATGAGTGGGGGCCTGGTGGAGGCTGCCCCTGGTGGCTGGGGGGTGGGGGTGGTGGGAGACATGAGTGGGGGCCTGGTGGAGGCTGCCCCTGGTGGCTGGGGGGTGGGGGTGCAGGTAGACATGAGTTGGACATGAGTGGGGGCCTGGTGGAGGCTGCCCCTGGTGGCTGCGAGGTGGGAGACATGAGTGGGGGCCTGGTGGAGGCTGCCCCTGCACTGCTGGGGGGTTGGGGTGATAGGGGACATGAGTGGGGGCCTGGTGGAGGCTGCCCCTGCACTGCTGGGGGTGGGGGTGATAGGGGACATGAGTGGGGCCTGGCGGAGGCTGCTCCTGCACTGCTGGGGGGTGGGGGTGATAGGGGACATGAGTGGGGGCCTGGTGGAGGCTGCCCCTGCACTGCTGGGGGTGGGGGTGATAGGGGACATGAGTGGGGGCCTGGTGGAGGCTGCTCCTGCACTGCTGGGGGGTGGGGGTGATAGGGGACATGAGTGGGGGCCTGGTGGAGGCTGCCCCTGCACTGCTGGGGGGTGGGGGTGATAGGGGACATGAGTGGGGGCCTGGTGGAGGCTGCTCCTGCACTGCTGGGGGGTGGGGGTGATAGGGGACATGAGTGGGGGCCTGGTGGAGGCTGCCCCTGGTGGCTGGGGGGTGGGGGTGCAGGGAGACATGAGTTGGACATGAGTGGGGGCCTGGTGGAGGCTGCCCCTGCACTGCTGGGGGGTGGGGGTGATAGGGGACATGAGTGGGGGCCTGCTGGAGGCGGCCCCTGGTGGCTGGGGGGGTGGGGGTGCAGGGAGACATGAGTTGGACATGAGTGGGGGCCTGGTGGAGGCTGCCCCTGCACTGCTGGGGGGTGGGGGTGATGGGAGACATGAGTGGGGGCCTGGTGGAGGCGGCCCCTGCACTGCTGGGGGGTGGGGGTGATAGGGGACATGAGTGGGGGCCTGGTGGAGGCTGCCCCTGCACTGCTGGGGGGTGGGGGTGATAGGGGACATGAGTGGGGGCCTGGTGGAGGCTGCCCCTGGTGGCTGGGGGGTGGGGGTGCAGGGAGACATGAGTTGGACATGAGTGGGGGCCTGGTGGAGGCTGCCCCTGCACTGCTGGGGGGTGGGGGTGATAGGGGACATGAGTGGGGGCCTGGTGGAGGCTGCCCCTGGTGATTGGGGGGTGGGGGTGGTGGGAGACATGAGTGGGGACCTGGTGGAGGCTGCCCCTGGTGGCTGGGGGTGGGGGTGGTGGGAGACATGGGTGGGGGCCTGGTGGAGGCTGCCCCTGGTGGCTGGGGGGTGGGGGTGCAGGGAGACATGAGTGGGGGCCTGGTGGAGGCTGCCCCTGCACTGCTGGGGGGTGGGGGTGATGGGAGACATGAGTGGGGGCCTGGTGGAGGCTGCCCCTGGTGGCTGGGGGGGTGGGGGTGCAGGGAGACATGAGTTGGACATGAGTGGGGGCCTGGTGGAGGCTGCCCCTGCACTGCTGGGGGGTGGGGGTGATGGGAGACATGAGTGGGGGCCTGGTGGAGGCTGCCCCTCGTGGCTGGGGGGTGGGGGTGATAGGGGACATGAGTGGGGGCCTGGTGGAGGCTGCCCCTGCACTGCTGGGGGTGGGGGTGATAGGGGACATGAGTGGGGGCCTGGTGGAGGCTGCCCCTGGGGGGTGGGGGTGCAGGGAGACATGAGTTGGACATGAGTGGGGGCCTGGTGGAGGCTGCCCCTGGTGGCTGGGGGTGGGGGTGCAGGGAGACATGATATGGGGCCTGGTGGAGGCTGCCCCTGCACTGCTGGGGGGTGGGGGTGGTGGGAGACATGAGTGGGGGCCTGGTGGAGGCTGCCCCTGCACTGCTGGGGGGTGATAGGGGACATGAGTGGGGGCCTGGTGGAAGCTGCCCCTGCACTGCTGGGGGGTGGGGGTGATAGGGGACATGAGTGGTGGCCTGGTGGAGGCTGCCCCTGCACTGCTGGGGGGTGGGGGTGATAGGGGACATGAGTGGGGGCCTGGTGGAGGCTGCCCCTGGTGGCTGGGGGGTGGGGGTGCAGGGAGACATGAGTTGGACATGAGTGGGGGCCTGGTGGAGGCTGCCCCTGGTGGCTGGGGGGTGGGGGTGCAGGTAGACATGAGTTGGACATGAGTGGGGGCCTGGTGGAGGCTGCCCCTGGTGGCTGGGGGGTGGGGGTGGTGGGAGACATGAGTGGGGGCCTGGTGGAGGCTGCCCCTGCACTGCTGGGGGGTAGGGGTGATAGGGGACATGAGTGGGGGCCTGGTGGAGGATGCCCCTGCACTGCTGGGGGGTGGGGGTGATAGGGGACATGAGTGGGGGCCTGCTGGAGGCGGCCCCTGGTGGCTGGGGGGTGGGGGTGCAGGGAGACATGAGTTGGACATGAGTGGGGGTCTGGTGGAGGCTACCCCTGCACTGCAGGGGGGTGGGGGTGATGGGAGACATGAGTGGGGGCCTGGTGGAGGCTGCCCCTGCACTGCTGGGGGGCGGGGGTGATAAGGGACATGAGTGGGGGGCTGGTGGAGGCTGCCCCTGCACTGCTGGGGGGTGGGGGTGATAGGGGACATGAGTGGGGGCCTGGTGGAGGCTGCCCCTGGTGGCTGGGGGGTGGGGGTGATAGGGAACATGAGTGGGGGCCTGGTGGAGGCTGCCCCTGCACTGCTGGGGGGTGGGGGTGATAGGGGACATGAGTGGGGGCCTGGTGGAGGCTGCCCCTGGTGACTGGGGGGTAGGTGGGGGTGGGAGACATGAGTGGGGACCTGGTGGAGGCTGCCCCTGGTGGCTGGGGGGTGGGGGTGGTGGGAGACATGGGTGGGGGCCTGGTGGAGGCTACCCCTGGTGGCTGGGGAGTGGGGGTGCAGGGAGACATGAGTGGGGGCCTGGTGGAGGCTGCCCCTGCACTGCTGGGGGGTGGGGGTGATGGGAGACATGGGTGGGGGCCTGGTGGAGGCTGCCCCTGGGGGGTGGGGGTGCAGGGAGACATGAGTTGAGGCCTGGTGGAGGCTGCCCCTGCACTGCTGGGGGGTGGGGGTGATGGGAGACATGAGTGGGGTCCTGGTGGAGGCTGCCCTGGGTGGCTGGGGGGTGGGGGTGATAGGGGACATGAGTGGGGGCCTGGTGGAGGCTGCCCCCTGCACTGCTGGGGGTGGGGGTGATAGGGGACATGAGTGGGGGCCTGGTGGAGGCTGCCCCTGGTGGCTGGGGGGTGGGGGTGCAGGGAGACATGAGTTGGACATGAGTGGGGGCCTGGTGGAGGCTGCCCCTGGTGGCTGGGGGGTGGGGTGGTGGGAGACATGAGTGGGGGCCTGGTGGAGGCTGCCCCTGGTGGCTGGGGGGTGGGGGTGCAGGGAGACATGAGTGGGGGCCTGGTGGAGGCTGCCCCTGCACTGCTGGGGGGTGGGAGACATGAGTGGGGGCCTGGTGGAGGCTGCCCCTGCACTGCTGGGGGGTGGGGGTGATGGGAGACATGAGTGGGGGCCTGGTGGAGGCTGCCCCTGGTGGCTGGGGGTGCAGGGGGACATGCGTTGGTGGACAGTACTGCAAGGTGACATGTGGGTTGGCTGGGGGGCATGGCTATGGTGGATGGGGTGCCTGCAGGACATGTGCAGGGTAGGCCCCTGTGGTGTGGGCCACCTGCAGGGGCCGTGGAGGGTGTAGAGGGAACACCTGGGAGGACCCACACGTGCAATTCACGTGTGGTGCTCCCCGCACACCCCTGTAATACAGGTACCCTGATGGAATTGCGTGTGATACTTCCTGCGCACCCCTGAAATACACGTACCCTGCTGCTTTTGCGTGTGATACTTCCTGCGCACCCCTGGAATACACGTACCCTGATGGAATCGCGTGTGATACTTCCCGTGCGCCCCTGGAATACACGTACCCTGCTGATTTTGCATGTGATACTTCCCGCGCACCCTGAAATAAAAGTAGCCTGCTGCTTTTGCGTGTGATACTTCCCGTGCACCCCTGGAATACACGTACCCTGCTGCTTTTGCATGTGATACTTCCCGTGCACCCCTGGAATACAAGTACCCTGCTGTTTTTGCGTGTGATACTTCCTGCGCACCCCTGGAATACACGTACCCTGATGGAATTGCGTGTGATACTTCCCGCGCACCCCTGAGATACACGTACCCTGCTGCTTTTGCATGTGATACTTCCCGCGCACCCCTGATGCACACGTACACAGGACAATCGCGTGTGGAACTTCCCGCGAACCACTGAAATACACGTTCCCCGCTTGGCGTTTGCTGTTTGCCAGCCCTGTGAACTGGTCCAGGGTTAGCGCAGCCCTTTGCGTTTATTTGGGGATTTTGAAGGCTTTTACTTACGCGAAGGCGTTCTTGGGGGCGTAACTGGCACTGCTGCAGTGTCGCTGCGCCACGCTGCGCCACGGCTGGTTTTGGATGCGAAAATCCATGAATACGCTGTGCGCGGAAATCAATTTTAGCGCACGCGGCTGGCGCAGACATTCGCACGGGCACGCTGTGCGCCAGCCGCGTGTGACACTTTTGTGCGAAATTCCATGCATTACCCTGTCTATCTCATATTCAATCCAGTCACGGGGAGTTATGACCCTTCTCCACAAGTCTGTGAGATTGACTGAGAAAAAGGTATACATAGACCCAGAAGGGCGTTATGTGATTATCCTTGGTATTATTGAGGAAATTGAGCTCTTATTAGTGAACATGTATGGTCCGAACATAAACTCCCCGGAATATTTTAAAGTAATAACCAGGATACTTGACGCTTATATCGGGTTTCCAATCCTCCGGGGGGGACACATGAATCTAATACTAGATCAAGACAGAGACCGTACTAGCTCTACCCCAGACCTCGATCCAGAGTAGCGCCTTCCCTATCAAATCATATAGAATCGATGTCCTTGAAGGATGTGTGCCGCCTTCTCCACCCTTACTCCCAGGAGTATACTTTATATATCCAAATCGCTTGTGGGTAGCGTTTCCACTGTTGATGTCCTTCCACGCACTCTCGTTATGAGAAGCCTGCTTATAGACAAACCTTCCGCTCGAGGTAGGTCCTGGCGTTTCAAAGCCCGACGCATTGGAAGACAATGGGCCTCATTCCGAGTTTGGAGGTAACCACGCCGCTATTTGCGGCATGGCTGCCTCCAAACTCGTTCCGATTCCGCCCTGGTGAATGGAGTAATTACCGGTCCATTCCAAGGTTGGCGGGACCGGTAATTCCCCATTCACCAGGGCCCTTCCCCATTCCCATTTGAGCCCCCATAGGGCTCAATGGGGATGGGGAAGGCGCTAATAACGGTACCGTAAATTACGGTACCGTTATTAGTGCTAAAGTCCCTTTGCTGGTCCCGTCCTTAACACCTGCTAAAAGCAGGCATTAAGGAAGGACCCGCAAAGGGAACTCGTAGTAGGGCGGTAAGGGTTTAATGGCACCGGTCTCGTTACCGTTGACCGTTAACCCTTACCGCCCTACTCGGAATGAGGCCCATTGGGCCTCATTCCGACCCTGGCGTTAACCAAGGCGCTATTAGCGCCTTGGTTGACGCTGTTATCTTTCCGACTCCGCCATGGTGAATGGCGGAATTACCGCCCCATTCCAAGGTTGGCGGGGTCGGTCATTCCCCATTCGCCAAGGGCCCTTCCCCATTCCCATTTTTGCCCCATAGGGCTCAATGGGAATGGGGAAGGCGCTAATTACGGCACCGTAAATTATGGTGCCGTAATTAGCTCCTAGGTCCCTTTGCGGGTTGGTTTTTTAACGCCTGCAAAAAGCCGGCGTTAAGTACCAGCCCGCAAAGGGAACTCGGAATAGGGCGGTAAGGGTTTAACGGCACCGGTCTCGTTAACGGTGACCGTAAACCCTTACCGCCCTACTCGGAATGACCCCCATTATGGGCCTCATTACGACCCTGGCGGTAAGTTACCGCCAGGGCCGTGACTTTACCGCCATGGTGCTAACTACGTTAACGCCATGGCGGTAAGGGGATTTACCGCCCCATTCCGACCTTGGCGGGGCGGTAAATCCCCAATCCCGATTTACCCTTCCCCATTCCCATTTTTGCCCCATAGGGCATAATGGGAGTGGGGAAGGCGTTAATTACGCCACCGTAAATTACGGTGGCGTAATTAACACCAAGTTCCCTTACCGCCATGGTTTTTTACACCCGCTAAAAGCAGGTGTAAAAACCGCCATGGCGGAAAGGGAACTCGTAATTGGCGGTAAGGGGTCGGCGCAGCTAACGCTGGCGCTAACCCCTTACCGCCAGGGTCGTAATGAGGCGTTGTCTTTAAAGTGGATATTAAATCAGACATTGAGACCTTCTTCTCCTTTAACAACTTCGATGCAACGTCGATGGGCACTAGATGGCAGGCATTTAAAGTCTGTATAGACACAAAAAGATGCAGGCTACCCCTCCCTTCTTCACCTGAAGCAATGCAAGTAAACCACTCCGTTTTAACAGACACTTTTCATTGGTCTGTACTTTTTCTTCAAGACAGATCCCTCAGATTAAGTTAAAGAAAAAACACTCTTTTATTTGCCATCATAGTATTAAAAGCACCCACTTATTGGGCTGCACATTATAGAGTGTAAAACATGTGTTATAGAACTTCAGTTATTTGTTGGCACCATATTACTAGTCATATAGTGTTTCAACAATATACAGTTTGAACCATTGTGATAGGCTAGTGAAAGGTTAGTAGAAACAGTGTGACTTTATGTGATGTTGTTATTCAACACATATTCCGAGTCGACACTGTTGGTGTTTCTGACATAAGATGAGAATATTGCTCATTACGACCCAGGCGTTAAGGGTTAACGCCGTCGTTAACCCTTAACGCCTGATTCTGATTTTAACGGCTGCTTTTAGCAGCCGTTAAAATCCATGGCGCTAAACTGCCATGATGCTAATTACGCCACCGTAATTTACGGTGGCGTAATTAGCGCCTTCCCCACTCCCATTATGCCCTATGGGGCAAAATGGGAATGGGGAAGGGAAAATGGGAAATGGGGATTTACCGCCCCACTCACCTTGGAATGGGGCGGTAAATCCGCCATCCACCATGGTGTAAACGTAGTTTACACCATGGTGGTAAAGTTGGCGCAATTAGCGCCTGGGTCGTAATGACCCCCAATGTCTTTCTTCTCATGTTTTCCTCAGGACTGTGCTTAATGCAACAAGAGGGTGTCTTCTTGTATGCAGTTAGAAGATCCCGAAATTGCTACAACAATAAAAAATAAAAATGATGACATTTTAATATAAAGGGTATCTGTGTGCGTGTAATTATGTGCACTGAACAAACATGGAGGGGATATTGCATACCTGTGCTGTAGTGTTTCGGTGAATTGGTCTGTAATTTCTTTGGATGTCATCTGTACACCGGTCTCAGTCCTACTCATCTTGATAGGATAGGTGAATCCTTTAGTGAAATATGCCATAACCGTTTGTAAAAACTTCTACTTTTTTGTGAGAAATAGTGTCAATAGAACACAATTGTGCATGAAACTGTTCCAGTCAAACACAAGAAAAACAAGTGGTTTGCTAACCAATATTTATGGAGTTAAAAATTCAGTTGATACTGGGTGTGTTTTCATCTTTCTTGAAATGACCAGCTCCTTTCTCAACACTTAGGGCCTCGTTACATGGACGTGGTTGCTGCCGGTATTTTACCGATTCCGCCTTGGTGAATGAGGGAATTACCGCCCCATTCCAAGGTTGGCGGGCGGTAATTCCCCATTCACCAAGGCCCTTCCCCATTCCCATTTTTGCCCCCATAGGGCTCAACGGGAATGGGGAAGGAGCAAATAACGGTACCGCTATTAGCGGTACCGTTATTTGCCCTGAAGTCCCTCAGTGGGTCCCTTCCTTAACGTGTGGTCTGGCCACAAGTTAAGGATATGACCCGCTGAGGGACCTCGTAGTATGGCGCTAAGGGATTACCGGCACCGGTGCCCTTACCGGTGCCGGTAATCCCTTAGCGCCATCCGTGTAATGAGGCCCTTAGCCTTTTATTTTTTTTCACTTTGTTTTTATTAAGCATCATTATACGTACAATGGACATCAGGAAAAAACCTGTTGCCGGCTAAGAGTTACACAATTCAACAATGCTACACTTAGCCTGTTCTACTGTTTCACACCCTTCTGAGTGGAGTTTTGGTTTTAGGGATCTTTCTTTTGCTGTCACTCATTTTGCACTGCATTGTGGGACAAGTTGTGTATATATTGTGTGGGTGTTACTTACCAAGATTGTCCTTAAAAGAGTGCCGTTGTGCCAAAAATAGGAGTGGAAAACTGGCATTTTGCTTTGATAAAGTAACAGCCAATATATGCAACGGAAAAGTGTAAGCATGTACACATCTTTTTCATGATGGCATCCATTATGGCACACATTTTTAAAATTATACATTTTATGTTACATATCAACAATTCTAGGTTCCCCTCTGGGTCATATGCATAAATCAGGGCAATGATGTGAACCTGACATAGCTCTGTTTGAATTGGCATGACAATACATACGTATCTGGTGCAACATGAAACTGGCTTGTCAATGTGGAAACCTGCAAGGCAAGATGGAAACTGACAGCCTGGCACATTGAGCTGAGCCTGCCCATGTGTGAAAGCAATGTGCTTATTTGCACAACACGCCTGTGAGCTTTCTGTTAGTAACATCACGAATTCCCTGATACTATTAACCGCGTCCTGGATTATTTGAACAGCACTCAGATATACTTTGGAAGTAACGGAGCATGGTGTGGCAGCGGCCTAGCATACAATAGCCATTTTGGTTGTCTTTCATTTTCTGCCAATTTTGGTTTCTGTGGACAGCCAGAACAGAAGCAATGACACACCTTATATCTATCAGCGCACAATCCAGACATCCATAGTTCAAGGTCATGATACACCTTATATCTTTCAGTGCACAATCCAGACATCTATCAGTACACAATCCAGACATCCATAGCTCGAGGTCCTGACACACCTTATATATATCAGTGCACACTCCAGGCATCTATAGCTCGAGGTCCTGATACACCTTATATATATCAGTGCACACTCCAGGCATCCATAGCTCAAGGTCCTGATACACCTTATATGTATCAGTCACACTTCAGGCATCCATAGCTCGAGGTCCTGATACACCTTATATGTATCAGTGCACACTCCAGGCATCGATAGCTCGAGGTCCTGACATACCTTATATCTATCAGTGCACACTCCAGGCATCCATAGCTCGAGGTCCTGACACACCTTATATCTTTCAGTGCACAATCCAGACATCTATCAGTACACAATCCAGACATCCATAGCTCGAGGTCCTGACACACCTTATATATATCAGTGCACACTCCAGGCATCCATAGCTCAAGGTCCTGATACACCTTATATGTATCAGTCACACTTCAGGCATCCATAGCTCGAGGTCCTGATACACCTTATATGTATCAGTGCACACTCCAGGCATCGATAGCTCGAGGTCCTGACATACCTTATATCTATCAGTGCACACTCCAGGCATCCATAGCTCGAGGTCCTGACACACCTTATATCTTTCAGTGCACAATCCAGACATCTATCAGTACACAATCCAGACATCCATAGCTCGAGGTCCTGACACACCTTATATATATCAGTGCACACTCCAGGCATCCATAGCTCGAGGTCCTGATACACCTTATATGTATCAGTGCACACTTCAGGCATCCATAGCTCGAGGTCCTGACACACCTTATATGTATCAGTGCACACTCCAGGCATCCATAGCGAGGTCCTGACATACCTTATATCTATCAGTGCACACTCCAGGCATCCATAGCTCGAGGTCCTGACACACCTTATATCTATCAGTGCACACTCCAGGCATCCATAGCTCGAGGTCCTGACACATCTTATATCTATCAGTGCACTGGCACACCTTATATGTATCAGTGCACACTCCAGACATCCATAGCTCGAGGTCCTGACACACCTTATATCTATCAGTGCACACTTCAGGCATCCATAGCTCGAGGTCCTGACACATCTTATATCTATCAGTGCACTGACACACCTTATATGTATCAGTGCACACTCCAGACATCCATAGCTTAAGGTCCTGACACACCTTATATCTATCAGTGCACACTCCAGGCATCCATAGCTCGAGGTCCTGTTACACCTTATATATATATCAGTGCACACTCCAGGCATCCATTGCTCGAGGTCCTGACACACCTTATATCTATCAGTGCACACTCCAGGCATTCATAGCTCAAGGTCCTGATACACCTTATATATATATATATCAGTGCACACTCCAGGCATCCATAGCTCGAGGTCCTGATACACCTTATATATATATATCAGTGCACACTCCAGGCATCCATAGCTCAAGGTCCTGACACATCTTATATCTATCATTGCACACTCCAGGCATCCATAGCTCAAGGTCCTGACACACCTTATATCTATCAGTGCACACTCCAGGCATCCATAGTTCAAGGTCATGATACACCTTATATATTTCAGTGCACAATACAGACGTCTATCAGTGCACACTCCAGACATCCATAGCTCGAGGTCCTGATACACCTTATATATATCAGTGCACACTCCAGGCATCCATAGCTCGAGGTCCTGATACACCTTATATATATATTAGTGTACACTCCAGGCATCCATAGCTCGAGGTCCTGACACACCTTATATGTATCATTGCACACTCCAGGCATCCATAGCTCGAGGTCCTGACACACCTTATATGTATCAGTGCACACTCCAGGCATCCATAGCTCGAGGTCCTGACACACCTTATATGTATCAGTGCACACTCCAGGCATCCATAGCTCGAGGTCCTGACACACCTTATATCTATCAGTGCACACTCCAGGCATCCATAGCTCGAGGTCGACACATCTTATATCTATCAGTGCACACTCCAGGCATCCATAGCTGAAGGTCCTGACACACCTTATATCTATCAGTGCACACTCCAGGCATCCATAGTTCAAGGTCATGACACACCTTATATCTTTCAGTGCACAATACAGACATCTATCAGTACACAATCCATACATCCATAGTTCAAGATCATGATACCCCTTATATCTATCAGTGCACACTCCAGACATCCATAGCTCAAGGTCCTGATACAACTTATATATATCAGTGCACACTCCAGACATCCATAGCTCAAGGCCCTGATACACCTTATATATATCAGTGCACACTCCAGACATCCATAGTTCAAGGTCCTGACACACCTTATATCTATCAGTGCACACTCCAGGCATCCATAGCTCGAGGTCCTGACACACCTTATATCTATCAGTGCACACTCCAGACATCCACAGTTCAAGGTCATGATACACCTTATATCTTTCAGTGCACAATCCAGACATCTATCAGTACTCAATCCAGACATCCATAGTTCAAGATCATGATACCCCTTATATCTATCAGTGCACACTCCAGGCATCCATAGCTCGAGGTCCTGATACACCTTATATATATCAGTGCACACTCCAGGCATCCATAGCTCGAGGTCCTGATACACCTTATATATATCGGTGCACACTCCAGGCATCCATAGCTCGAGGTCCTGACACATCTTATATCTATCAGTGCACACTCCAGGCATCCATAGCTCGAGGTCCTGACACACCTTATATCTATCAGTGCACACTCCAGGCATCCATAGCTCGAGGTCCTGACACATCTTATATCTATCAGTGCACTGACACACCTTATATGTATCAGTGCACACTCCAGACATCCATAGCTTAAGGTCCTGACACACCTTATATCTATCAGTGCACACTCCAAGCATTCATAGTTCAAGGTCATGATACACCTTATATCTTGCAGTGCACACTCCAGACATCCATAGCTCGAGGTCCTGATACACCTTATATATATCAGTGCACACTCCAGGCATCCATAGCTCGAGGTCCTGATACACCTTATATATATATTAGTGCACACTCCAGGCATCCATAGCTCGAGGTCCTGACACACCTTATATGTATCATTGCACACTCCAGGCATCCATAGCTCGAGGTCCTGACACACCTTATATGTATCAGTGCACACTCCAGGCATCCATAGCTCGAGGTCCTGACACACCTTATATGTATCAGTGCACACTCCAGGCATCCATAGCTCGAGGTCCTGACACACCTTATATCTATCAGTGCACACTCCAGGCATCCATAGCTCGAGGTCGACACATCTTATATCTATCAGTGCACACTCCAGGCATCCATAGCTGAAGGTCCTGACACACCTTATATCTATCAGTGCACACTCCAGGCATCCATAGTTCAAGGTCATGACACACCTTATATCTTTCAGTGCACAATACAGACATCTATCAGTACACAATCCATACATCCATAGTTCAAGATCATGATACCCCTTATATCTATCAGTGCACACTCCAGACATCCATAGCTCAAGGTCCTGATACAACTTATATATATCAGTGCACACTCCAGACATCCATAGCTCAAGGCCCTGATACACCTTATATATATCAGTGCACACTCCAGACATCCATAGTTCAAGGTCCTGACACACCTTATATCTATCAGTGCACACTCCAGGCATCCATAGCTCGAGGTCCTGACACACCTTATATCTATCAGTGCACACTCCAGACATCCACAGTTCAAGGTCATGATACACCTTATATCTTTCAGTGCACAATCCAGACATCTATCAGTACTCAATCCAGACATCCATAGTTCAAGATCATGATACCCCTTATATCTATCAGTGCACACTCCAGGCATCCATAGCTCGAGGTCCTGATACACCTTATATATATCAGTGCACACTCCAGGCATCCATAGCTCGAGGTCCTGATACACCTTATATATATCGGTGCACACTCCAGGCATCCATAGCTCGAGGTCCTGACACATCTTATATCTATCAGTGCACACTCCAGGCATCCATAGCTCGAGGTCCTGACACACCTTATATCTATCAGTGCACACTCCAGGCATCCATAGCTCGAGGTCCTGACACATCTTATATCTATCAGTGCACTGACACACCTTATATGTATCAGTGCACACTCCAGACATCCATAGCTTAAGGTCCTGACACACCTTATATCTATCAGTGCACACTCCAAGCATTCATAGTTCTAGGTCATGATACACCTTATATCTTGCAGTGCACACTCCAGACATCCATAGCTCGAGGTCCTGATATACCTTATATATATCAGTGCACACTCCAGACAGCCATAGCTCGAGGTCCCGATACACCTTATATGTATCAGTGCACACTCCAGGCATCCATAGCTCGAGGTCCCGATACACCTTATATCTATCAGTGCACACTCCAGGCATCCATAGTTCAAGGTCATGATACACCTTATATCTTTCAGTGCACAATCCAGACATCTATCAGTACACAATCCAGACATCCATAGTTCAAGATCATGATACCCCTTATATCTATCAGTGCACACTCCAGACATCCATAGCTCAAGGTCCTGAGACAACTTATATATATCAGTGCACACTCCAGACATCCATAGCTCGAGGTCCTGATACACCTTATATGTATCAGTGCACTGACACACCTTATATGTATCAGTGCACACTCCAGACATCCATAGCTTAAGGCCCTGATACACCTTATATATATCAGTGCACACTCCAGGCATCCATAGCTCGAGGTCCTGATACACCTTATATCTATCAGTGCACACTCCAGACATCCATAGCTCAAGGTCCTGATACACCTTATATCTATCAGTGCACACTCCAGGCATCCATAGTTCAAGGTCATGATACACCTTATATCTTTCAGTGCACAATCCAGACATCTATCAGTACACAATCCATACATCCATAGTTCAAGATCATGATGCCCCTTATATCTATCAGTGCACACTCCAGACATCCATAGCTCAAGGTCCTGATACAACTTATATATATCAGTGCACACTCCAGACATCCATAGCTCGAGGTCCCGATACACCTTATATGTATCAGTGCACACTCCAGGCATCCATAGCTCGTGGTCCCGATACACCTTATATATATCAGTGCACACTCCAGACAGCCATAGCTCGAGGTCCCCATACACCTTATATGTATCAGTGCACACTCCAGGCATCCATAGCTCGAGGTCCCGATACACCTTATATCTATCAGTGCACACTCCAGGCATCCATAGTTCAAGGTCATGATACACCTTATATCTTTCAGTGCACAATCCAGACATCTATCAGTACACAATCCAGACATCCATAGTTCAAGATCGTGATACCCCTTATATCTATCAGTGCACACTCCAGACATCCATAGCTCAAGGTCCTGATACAACTTATATATATCAGTGCACACTCCAGACATCCATAGCTCAAGGTCCTGATACACCTCATATATATCAGTGCACACTCCAGACATCCATAGTTCAAGGTCCTGACACACCTTATATCTATCAGTGCACACTCCAGGCATCCATAGCTCGAGGTCCTGACACACCTTATATCTATCAGTGGACACTCCAGGCATCTATAGCTCAAGGTCCTAATACACCTTATATGTATCAGTGCACTGACACACCTTATATGTATCAGTGCACACTCCAGACATCCATAGCTTAAGGCCCTGATACACCTTATATATATCAGTGCACACTCCAGGCATCCATAGCTCGAGGTCCTGATACACCTTATATCTATCAGTGCACACTCCAGACATCCATAGCTCAAGGTCCTGATACACCTTATATCTATCAGTGCACACTCCAGGCATCCATAGTTCAAGGTCATGATACACCTTATATCTTTCAGTGCACAATCCAGACATCTATCAGTACACAACCATACATCCATAGTTCAAGATCATGATGCCCCTTATATCTATCAGTGCACACTCCAGACATCCATAGCTCAAGGTCCTGATACAACTTATATATATATCAGTGCACACTCCAGACATCCATAGTTCAAGGTCCTGATACACCTCATATATATCAGTGCACACTCCAGACATCCATAGTTCAAGGTCCTGACACACCTTATATCTATCAGTGCACACTCCAGGCATCCATAGCTCGAGGTCCTGACACACCTTATATCTATCAGTGCACACTCCAGACATCCATAGCTCAAGGTCCTGATACACCTTATATCTATCAGTGCACACTCCAGGCATCCATAGTTCAAGGTCATGAAACACCTTATATCTTTCAGTGCACAATCCATACATCTATCAGTACACAACCATACATCCATAGTTCAAGATCATGATGCCCCTTATATCTATCAGTGCACACTCCAGACATCCATAGCTCAAGGTCCTGATACAACTTATATATATCAGTGCACACTCCAGACATCCATAGCTCAAGGTCCTGATACACCTCATATATATCAGTGCACACTCCAGACATCCATAGTTCAAGGTCCTGACACACCTTATATCTATCAGTGCACACTCCAGGCATCCATAGCTCGAGGTCCTGACACACCTTATATCTATCAGTGGACACTCCAGGCATCTATAGCTCGAGGTCCTGATACACCTTATATGTATCAGTGCACTGACACACCTTATATGTAACAGTGCACACTCCAGACATCCATAGCTTAAGGCCCTGATACACCTTATATATATCAGTGCACACTCCAGGCATCCATAGCTCGAGGTCCTGATACACCTTATATCTATCAGTGCACACTCCAGACATCCATAGCTCGAGGTCCCGATACACCTTATATGTATCAGTGCACACTCCAGGCATCCATAGCTCGAGGTCCCGATACACCTTATATCTATCAGTGCACACTCCAGGCATCCATAGCTCAAGGTCCTGATACACCTTTATATATCAGTGCACACTCCAGGCATCCATAGCTCGAGGTCCTGATACACCTTATATCTATCAGTGCACACTCCAGACATCCATAGCTCGAGGTCCTGATACACCTTATATGTAACAGTGCACACTCCAGACATCCATAGCTTAAGGCCCTGATACACCTTATATATATCAGTGCACACTCCAGGCATCCATAGCTCGAGGTCCTGATACACCTTATATCTATCAGTGCACACTCCAGACATCCATAGCTCGAGGTCCTGATACACCTTATATGTATCAGTGCACACTCCAGGCATCCATAGCTCGAGGTCCCGATACACCTTATATCTATCAGTGCACACTCCAGGCATCCATAGTTCAAGGTCATGATACACCTTTTTTTTTTTTAAATGTCTTTATTAATTTTACAACAAACTATACACATAAAATCAATGGTTAATCATTGCCACATGAGTACTTCAGAGGAACATAAAACAATTCCCCCCCTCCCTCCCCACCCGCCTCTCCCGAGACCACAGTTAGACCTTCAATCCTTGTTTTAGACCCTCGACGGCCCTGGACTGTCAGAGCCTTCCGAAGCGCTCTCTCGCGCTGCTGGGTGGAGCAGTGGCACAGTTAATGCCACCCACCGGAGTAGTTCCTCGCTGGATTCTAATCTCTGTACTTGGATTGCAGTTTCCCAAGCAGCAGTCTCAGCCGTTATCCATCTTTTGAGATCGGCCCACCAGAGGGCTTCACTCGGGCCTCTTGCGCTTTTCCAGCTCATAGCTATACGTCTTTTCGCCGTTATGTATATTAAGTCCTTGAGCTTGTTGAGGGGTTTGTTTTTGCTGTTTCTCGTATAGCTACCCAATATGCAGGCTGCTGGGTCAAGAATGTCAACTACTATTTCGGCATATGCTACCTTTTCCTTCACCTGAGCCCAGAACCTTTGAACAGAGGGACAACCCCAGAACATGTGGGTCATTCCGGCCTTTGGCGTATTGCATTTGGGGCATGTCTGGACTGCGGCTCCCCTGAACCTAGATATGGCTTCTGGTGTGAGGTAGGCTCTATTAGTAATGTAAAGTTGGATGAGCTGTAGGCGGGCATTCCTAGATATTTTTTTGTGGTAGTGGGTTATCTTTTCCCATGTTTTATCTTCAAACTCCCTACCCAATTCGATCTCCCATCTGCTCTTGCATTTGAGTTCGTTTGTGGTTGTGCCCTGCAGCAACGCTTCGTATAGTCTGGAGGTTTCGTGGCCTCCCTCAGCAGTGTCGAGCATGGACTCGATGGTCTCGTTTTCTATGAACTGGTTTGCGGCTTCCGGCCATCTCTCCTTTATGGCTTGGATTACCGCCCTGTGGAGCAGAAACTGGCCTGTGGGTAGGCCTGTAGACTCACTGAGGTCGATGAATGACATTAGTTCTTGTTCGCTGGTGAGGTCCCCTAGCACCGCTACCCCCCAAGGTTCCCATAGGGTGCGTATTTCCTTGTGCCCCCATGGGTGTTTGGCCATGATTGCGGCGATGGGTATCTGCGGGGAGAGCGGATCCGCAGTCCCCACTTTTACGCAGGCACGCCTCCAGAGCTGGGTCCCAAGTTGAACTAGATAAGGGTAATGCCTTAGTGTCTCCCTTTCAACCCACATTGTGTCCCTAAGTAGCAACGTAGGCAGGGCCGGCTGGAGAAGTCGGGTATCAGTGGTGGTTTCGTCGGCCATCCATTGTGTCACGTGTCTAAGCTGGCTGGCCAAGTAATATAGCTCGAAATTAGGGACCTTCAGCCCCCCCCTCTCGTAGGGTCTTTGGAGATTTTCAAGCGCCACTCTGTGCCTACCCCCCTGCCAGAGGAATCTTCTACAAAGTTTGTTCAAGTCTCTGAAAAAGGAGGGGGGAATGTTGAAGGGAACGTTTGTGAAGAAATGCAGTAGACGTGGGAGTGCTACCATCTTGAGTAGACCCGCCCGCCCCGCCACCGAGAGAGGGAGTTTCCCCCAAAAGACCATGGACTTATCAAGGGAGACTTTGGCTCTGACTGTATTAAGGATATGTTCCGTGCTGGGGCTGCGGTGTATGGTGACCCCAAGGTATCTGAAGGATGTCGGCTGCCATTTAAGGTCTAGTGGGGGTAGGGATCCAAGTTCGTCCCTGTGTAAAGCAGCCAAGGGGTAAAGACACGATTTTTCCTTGTTGATCCTAATGCCCGTAAGTTTATGAAAACATTCTAGGGTCTCTAGTATGTAGGGCAGGAGGTGCTCTGGATTGTGTAAGTATAGCAGCATGTCATCTGCGTACATGGACACAAGATGAGTCACCCCTTCCAGTTCAATGCCCCCGTCACCATATTCTTGTCGGAGATACGCTGCTACCGGCTCAGCCGCAATAATATAGAGCATGGGGGACAGTGGACATCCTTGTCGGGTGCCTCTGTGAAGGGGCCATTTATCAGAATACGTCCTGTTGGTGCGCACTCTGGCGGTGGGGCAGGCGTAGACCAATTGGGTCCATTTCAGGAAGGCGGGCCCGATCCCCATTTTGCCCATAGTAGCATACAACCATTCCCATCTCACCGAATCGAAGGCCTTGGTGGCGACCAATGACGCCACCGCGTATTTTCGGGGGTTATGCTCAGTGGCGTATATGATGTGGTGCAACCTACGCAGGTTTTCGGTAATAGAGCGCCCCGGTACCTAGCCAGTCTGGTCTTGGTGGATCAGCTGGGGGATCACTCTGCGTAGCCTATTTGCAAGAAGTGCTGTTAGTATTTTGCAGTCCACATTTAGCATAGAAAGTGGTCTATAAGACCCGCAGTCCGTTCCATCCCTTCCAGGCTTTAGCAAAGGGATTATTGTGGCCTCCCTCATGGAGTCAGGGAGGGTGCCCCGCTCATATGCCTCATTGAAAACCCGTGCTAGCATTGGGGCGAGGGCGTCTTCGTATGTCTTATAAAATTCCCCTGGTATGCCATCAGCGCCTGGCGCTTTTCCGGTTGGTAAGGATCTGATTATAGCCAACACCTCATCTGGGGTAATTGGCTCCTCTAGGGCCTCAGCCGATTGGGCATCTAGTGAAGGCAGCACTATGCTACTCAGGGCATCCTCTATTTCAGTGTTGGTGGGGGGCGGGGATTTGGAGTAGAGTTCTCGGTAGAACTCGGAGAAGACCAAGTTAATCTCATCTTGGGTATGTGCTGTGGTGCCATCTGGTCTGAGTATGGAGCAAATGGGTGACCTGGGGACTTCTCTTTTGTAGAGCCAAGCTAATAGTTTACCAGGTTTATCCCCCAGTGCGTGTGTTCTTTCAGAATGTTTAGCGAAGCTCAGTTTCCCCAGCGACTCCCAGTGAGCCAGGCAGGCCTGTCTCAATTCAGTAATTTTCTGTATATGTTCCGGGGTCGAGTCTGCCTCGCCCTCCAGCACACTCAGTTCTTTTTCAGCGCCCACTAGGGAGGTTGTGATGGACTTCAGGGTACCCCCAATTGTGGCAATCATCTCACCTCTCATAACCACTTTATAAGCCTCCCAAGCTGTTCCGATGTAGTCCACACTATCTAAGTTGTTCTGCCAGTACTCCTCTGTGCTGTCTCTTATATGTTCTCGGAAGGCTGTATCCAGTAAGGCCTCGGCTCTAAGTCTCCAAGTGGGAACTGGGGGTCTAGGGGGGTATACCTCCCAGGTGGCTTGCATGGGAGAGTGGTCTGATAGCACCCTGGGCAAGTAACGTGCATCACCAAATCTATCAAGCTGCCCCTGGCTTATTAAGATATAGTCCAATCTGGTATGGACCTTGTGAGGTGGGGAGAAAAAGGAATATTCTCTTTCCTCAGGGTTCCGCTCCCTCCACAGGTCACATAGTGCCAGCTGGGTTATTAGTTTAGAGAGTACTTTGGCTGGGGGGGGAGGACGGGAGTGCTTAGAGTCGGACCTGTCTTTTCGGGGGTCTAATGTGCAGTTGTGATCACCCCCCCAAATCACTGTGCAGTCTACATAGGGGCCAATCCTAGAATAAAGGGAGTGGAAGAATGCTGTGGCGTCATGGTTAGGTGCATACGTGCTAATCAGACATATCTCCCTCCCCTCCATGGTCCCCTGTACCAGTGCCATCCTGCCTTCGTTGTCTGTCTTTGTGTTCACTACTCTAAAAGGAATGGATGGGTCTATCCATATCAGGACCCCTCTAGCGTATGAAGAGTAGGGGGATCCAATTAGGGTTCCACGCCATATTTTGGCCATAGCCTCTTGTCTGTCCTTTGTTAAATGTGTTTCCTGCAGCATGGCGATTCCCACCTTGCATCTACGCAGGTAGGTGTATATCCGGCGTTGTTTAACAAAGCTATTCAAGCCTCTGACGTTCCACGTTAAAACGTTAATGCTTCCTGCCATGGGTGTCATGGTACCTGTAGATTGTCCTCTGCTTGGGCCCAGGCCTTACAAGTGATATTACTGTTGTGAAGTGTTCCTGTGGTCTCGGTGTGGTCAGACTAAAGTTCCCAACATGGGCTTTACCCCCTCGTGTCCCTTCCCTCATTGTATTCAAGACTTCTGTAACAACGGGTCCCCAAACATGACCCTTTAACTGCAAGATCCCAGAACATAGGACCGGTCCGGCGAGGTTCCTCTCGCCGTGACAGGCTCTCAGGAGTGTAGCATATGAGTTCTCCATCCCAAAAACGTTAACCATTAAACTTTTAACCAATAAAACCAGTCTAGTGGGGTTGCCCCCCTCTGACTATCCCGTTTCCGCTCCGTTTGACCTAAGTCTACAGGTGCCCTACGGGTGGGTTAGTCACCCAAAAGAGTTACTGGGGAAAAAAGAAAGGTCGGCTCAGCAGGTGTATGCTTCGCCGTTGGTCTTCAGTATGGCTCTGGTTGATTCCGTGTTGCCGCATTTAGAGTGTCATGCTGTGTGTTGTCGTCATCAGGTTTTGGGCCAGTGTGGCAGTGGTCAGGGCTCCGACCGGCGTGGTCGACGCTGTCTGATCTCAATGTCCGGGATTTGTTCCCTGTCCATCCACTCACATACTTCCACTGGTGTATCGAAAAAATGGGCTTTATTGTTGACTAGGACCTTCAGTCTGGCGGGATATAGGAGCATGTACCGCAGGCCTGCGTTTTTCAGTCTAACTTTGGTGTGGATGAATTGGGCTCTGCTCCTTTGAACCTGGAGGGTGTAGTCCGGGTAGATGGCGATTTTCACTGAGTTCCTGATTATGCTGCCGCCTGACCTGGAAAAAGCAAGGATCGTTTCTCTGTCTCTGTAATTAAGTACCTTGGCTATTATCGGCCTGGGTGGGTTTCCAGGTGGTGGCCTCTTGGTGAGGGATCTGTGAGCCCTTTCGATGGTAAATCCTTGGGACAAGTTACCAGCTCCAATTTCCTGGATCAGGAGGTTCTCCACATAGTTGGTGGGGTCATTCCCTTCGATTCCCTCCGGTACGCCGATGAGTCTGATGTTGTTTCGGCGTGCGCGCCCCTCCGCCTCATCCGCCCTGTCTTCTAGATTCTTAACTTTCTGAGTTAGAATGTCCACCTCTTTGAGGAGCAGCGTTTTCGCCTCCGTGTTTTCCTTAACTTGAGTCTCAAGCGCTTCGGTTCTGCCCGCTATGGATCGTACATCCTGCCTTAGCAAGTTTAAGTCTATAGCAACTGCGTCGATTTTACTCTCCATCGTTTTTTGTAACGTCATGATGGCTTCCAGCAGCTGGGAATTAGCGGGTTCGGGGGGCCCGTTGCTCGCCGCGGCTCCATGGTCAGGAACGGCATCTGCCCCCGCAGCCCCCGTGGCCGCGTAGGTCTCCATTGTTGTTTGCCTCTGTTTGTTTCTGGGCCCTTTAGTGGCCATTGCTTCGCTCAAGCCTTCGCGCCTGCTGCCCATGAGGAGTTGATAGTGCGGCGATGCAATTGCCCCTGTCCGGGGCCCGGCCCAAAGCGTAGAGCCCCCGGGGTTATCAAGGAGTCCTCTGGGGTGGTCGCCCAAGTAGGATGTTTAAGTATGCCAGTCACTGGTCCCGACTCCCAGCCAGGGGCTGCGCACGTGTTCGGCCTGTGGGTGAGCGAAGGGCCTCCCCGTCCTATCTCGAACTTCCACACCCCCGCACCACGGAGTCCAGGCCCCCTCGCCCCTTTCGCCCCCTCCTTACTTCGTTTAGGGGGGTATTCCACCGAAATCCACCAGCTGCGGGTTGGTTGCGACTTGCTGCGGGCGAGGATCAACCCGGCCCGGCGAGGGTTGGTCGCCTCTTCTCATCCGTCGGGACCGCCACACGCGCTGCCTCTCCCGGCCTCTCCAGGCCTCCGCCGCCCGGTCCTGCGCTGAGTCGCACAACTCAGGCCCGGTCTAGAGCCACGCACCGCCAGCAATCCCCGCCTCAGCTCGCCTGCTCCTTGTCAAGCGTGCTCCGATCTCTGCGGAGTTCGCCGGGTTCAAGCCTCCGGGTGTAGCGGCCAATCCGTGCCGATCACTGCCGCCATTTTGTGCGCCGGATCGCTTCGCCAGGCCCACAGCGTTACTCTCCGGCGGAGTCCTCCAGACGTCCGAAACCTCGGCAGACTGCGCGTCCAGCCGACCCCTGCCTCTGGCATGAAAATCGGGAGTGGTTGCTGCGGCAAAATGTTGTTTTAGCGGCCAAATGTTGGGCACATCGCTGGAGCCGACTGAAGACGCGTCCTTCTCACATGGCGGTTAGCCACGCCCCTCCAATGCTTCCATATACATGGGGTATGTGTATTATTTACGCTTCTTTTATACTATGACATAGTTCACATTTGGTCTGTTAGATGGTCTTGCATACCTTGTTAATAATTGTCAGATGAAAGATTGAGCTTTCCGACAAGGTGAGGGATGCTCCTATGACTTAATGGAGACACAATCTTTATGTGCATCCCTGCATCCGGCTCACTGCAATAGTTGGATTGCTTTCCAAAGTGCAACAGTTGAATAGCGGATGATATGGGCTCTCACTGTTTCACAGCTAATGCCGATTTTACATGAAGCGTTCTGTTCGGCACCTGAGCCACGGCACCAACCACGTTGGGGCTCCTCACTTCCTCATGGCCTCCATGCGGGCCAGTTTCTGCCCGCTTAGCGGGACACTGTGGTTTCCGCTTGCTGCGCTGGGCTCTGTGTCTGTGCGGCCCGCAGGTGCGCAGCCCCACCAGTAGTCAGGAGTCTATGTGAAGGAGCAGGTGGGTGGGGGGGTCATGCTGTACGGCGCTGTGTCGGGCTATCCCCCCAGCCCCCACCTTCCGCTCCGTACCTCTTGTTCGATGCCACACGCTGGCGCTGGGTCCCGGGTCCCTTAGGCATGCAGTCGCCGTCTCCTCTCCTCTGGCCGCGCAGCGGGTCCCGCGCTGGAGGATCCCTCGGGTGCAGGTCCTAGTTCCAATCCGCCGGACGCGGCGCTGTGTGCTTGTCAGCCGGCTGGGCCAGAAGCACGGCTCCCGTTGTCCTCTCCTTGCTCAGCTGAAGTCAGGGCAATACTCTTCGCCCGCGCTGCTCTTCGATGTCGGGTGCAAAGCACGGCTCCCAGGCAGTCACCAGGCGGCCGCCATTTTCTGACTCTCTCCTTCTCCTTATGCCTTGGTGATTCTCCCCGGTGCGGGCTTGCAGGGGGTCCGAGACTTCAGTCGATGGGTCTCTGGGCACTTCACTCTGGGTTCCTGGGTTGCTGTGGCGGTTTACCACGGCTAAGTTGCAGATTTACGGCAGTATGTTGGACGCATCAGCAGAGCTGTAAAGAAGTCCGACTTTCTTACATGGCGGTTAGCCACGCCCCCTCAAGTTCATGATACACCTTATATCTTTCAGTGCACAATCCAGACATCTATCATTACACAATCCAGACATCCATAGTTCAAGATCACGATACACCTTATATATATCAGTGCACACTCCAGACATCCATAGCTCGAGGTACTGATACACCTTATATATATATCAGTGCACACTCCAGGCATCCATAGCTCGAGGTCCTGATACACCTTATATATATATCAGTGCACACTCCAGGCATCCATAGCTCGAGGTCCTGACACACCTTATATGTATCATTGCACACTCCAGGCATCCATAGCTCGAGGTCCTGACACACCTTATATGTATCATTGCACACTCCAGGCATCCATAGCTCGAGGTCCTGACACACCTTATATGTATCAGTGCACACTCCAGGCATCCATAGCTCGAGGTCCTGACACACCTTATATCTATCAGTGCACACTCCAGGCATCCATAGCTCGAGGTCGACACATCTTATATCTATCAGTGCACCCTCCAGGCATCCATAGCTGAAGGTCCTGACACACCTTATATCTATCAGTGCACACTCCAGGCATCCATAGTTCAAGGTCATGACACACCTTATATCTTTCAGTGCACAATACAGACATCTATCAGTACACAATCCATACATCCATAGTTCAAGATCATGATACCCCTTATATCTATCAGTGCACACTCCAGACATCCATAGCTCAAGGTCCTGATACAACTTATATATATCAGTGCACACTCCAGGCATCCATAGCTCGAGGTCCTGATACACCTTATATATATCAGTGCACACTCCAGGCATCCATAGCTCGAGGTCCTGACACATCTTATATCTATCAGTGCACACTCCAGGCATCCATAGCTCGAGGTCCTGACACACCTTATATCTATCAGTGCACACTCCAGGCATCCATAGCTCGAGGTCCTGACACATCTTATATCTATCAGTGCACTGACACACCTTATATGTATCAGTGCACACTCCAGGCATCCATAGTTCAAGGTCATGATACAACTTATATCTTTCAGTGCACAATCCAGACATCTATCAGTACACAATCCAGACATCCATAGTTCAAGATCATGATACCCCTTATATCTATCAGTGCACACTCCAGACATCCATAGCTCAAGGTCCTGATACAACTTATATATATCAGTGCACACTCCAGACATCCATAGCTCAAGGTCCTGATACACCTCATATATATCAGTGCACACTCCAGACATCCATAGTTCAAGGTCCTGACACACCTTATATCTATCAGTGCACACTCCAGGCATCCATAGCTCGAGGTCCTGACACACCTTATATCTATCAGTGGACACTCCAGGCATCTATAGCTCGAGGTCCTGATACACCTTATATGTATCAGTGCACTGACACACCTTATATGTATCAGTGCACACTCCAGACATCCATAGCTTAAGGCCCTGATACACCTTATATATATCAGTGCACACTCCAGGCATCCATAGCTCGAGGTCCTGATACACCTTATATCTATCAGTGCACACTCCAGACATCCATAGCTCAAGGTCCTGATACACCTTATATCTATCAGTGCACACTCCAGGCATCCATAGTTCAAGGTCATGATACACCTTATATCTTTCAGTGCACAATCCAGACATCTATCAGTACACAATCCATACATCCATAGTTCAAGATCATGATGCCCCTTATATCTATCAGTGCACACTCCAGACATCCATAGCTCAAGGTCCTGATACAACTTATATATATCAGTGCACACTCCAGACATCCATAGCTCGAGGTCCCGATACACCTTATATGTATCAGTGCACACTCCAGGCATCCATAGATCGAGGTCCTGATACACCTTATATATATCAGTGCACACTCCAGACAGCCATAGCTCGAGGTCCCGATACACCTTATATGTATCAGTGCACACTCCAGGCATCCATAGCTCGAGGTCCCGATACACCTTATATCTATCAGTGCACACTCCAGGCATCCATAGTTCAAGGTCATGATACACCTTATATCTTTCAGTGCACAATCCAGACATCTATCAGTACACAATCCAGACATCCATAGTTCAAGATCATGATACCCCTTATATCTATCAGTGCACACTCCAGACATCCATAGCTCAAGGTCCTGATACAACTTATATATATCAGTGCACACTCCAGACATCCATAGCTCAAGGTCCTGATACACCTCATATATATCAGTGCACACTCCAGACATCCATAGTTCAAGGTCCTGACACACCTTATATCTATCAGTGCACACTCCAGGCATCCATAGCTCGAGGTCCTGACACACCTTATATCTATCAGTGGACACTCCAGGCATCTATAGCTCGAGGTCCTAATACACCTTATATGTATCAGTGCACTGACACACCTTATATGTATCAGTGCACACTCCAGACATCCATAGCTTAAGGCCCTGATACACCTTATATATATCAGTGCACACTCCAGGCATCCATAGCTCGAGGTCCTGATACACCTTATATCTATCAGTGCACACTCCAGACATCCATAGCTCAAGGTCCTGATACACCTTATATCTATCAGTGCACACTCCAGGCATCCATAGTTCAAGGTCATGATACACCTTATATCTTTCAGTGCACAATCCAGACATCTATCAGTACACAACCATACATCCATAGTTCAAGATCATGATGCCCCTTATATCTATCAGTGCACACTCCAGACATCCATAGCTCAAGGTCCTGATACAACTTATATATATCAGTGCACACTCCAGACATCCATAGCTCAAGGTCCTGATACACCTCATATATATCAGTGCACACTCCAGACATCCATAGTTCAAGGTCCTGACACACCTTATATCTATCAGTGAACACTCCAGGCATCCATAGCTCGAGGTCCTGACACACCTTATATCTATCAGTGGACACTCCAGGCATCTATAACTCGAGGTCCTGATACACCTTATATGTATCAGTGCACTGACACACCTTATATGTAACAGTGCACACTCCAGACATTCATAGCTTAAGGCCCTGATACACCTTATATATATCAGTGCACACTCCAGGCATCCATAGCTCGAGGTCCTCATACACCTTATATCTATCAGTGCACACTCCAGACATCCATAGCTCGAGGTCCTGATAAACCTTATATATATCAGTGCACAATCCAGACATCTATCAGTACACAACCATACATCCATAGTTCAAGATCATGATGCCCCTTATATCTATCAGTGCACACTCCAGACATCCATAGCTCAAGGTCCTGATACAACTTATATATATCAGTGCACACTCCAGACATCCATAGCTCAAGGTCCTGATACACCTCATATATATCAGTGCACACTCCAGACATCCATAGTTCAAGGTCCTGACACACCTTATATCTATCAGTGAACACTCCAGGCATCCATAGCTCGAGGTCCTGACACACCTTATATCTATCAGTGGACACTCCAGGCATCTATAGCTCGAGGTCCTGATACACCTTATATGTATCAGTGCACTGACACACCTTATATGTAACAGTGCACACTCCAGACATCCATAGCTTAAGGCCCTGATACACCTTATATATATCAGTGCACACTCCAGGCATCCATAGCTCGAGGTCCTGATACACCTTATATCTATCAGTGCACACTCCAGACATCCATAGCTCGAGGTCATGATAAACCTTATATATATCAGTGCACACTCCAGGCATCCATAGCTCGAGGTCCTGATACACCTTATATGTAACGGTGCACACTTCAGACATCCATAGCTCAAGGCCCTGATACACCTTATATATATCAGTGCACACTCCAGGCATCCATAGCTCGAGGTCCTGATACACCTTATATCTATCAGTGCACACTCCAGACATCCATAGCTTAAGGCCCTGATACACCTTATATATATCAGCGCACACTCCAGGCATCCATAGCTCGAGGTCCTGATACACCTTATATCTATCAGTGCACACTCCAGACATCCATAGCTCAAGGTCCTGATACACCTCATATATATCAGTGCACACTCCAGACATCCATAGTTCAAGGTCCTGACACACCTTATATCTATCAGTGCACACTCCAGGCATCCATAGCTCGAGGTCCTGACACACCTTATATCTATCAGTGGACACTCCAGGCATCCATAGCTCGAGGTCCTGATACACCTTATATCTATCAGTGCACAATCCAGACATCTATCAGTACACAATCCAGACATCCATAGTTCAAGATCATGATACCCCTTATATCTATCAGTGCACACTCCAGACATCCATAGCTTGAGGTCCTGATACACCTTATATCTATCAGTGAACACTCCAGGCATCCATAGCTCGAGGTCCTGACACACCTTATATCTATCAGTGGACACTCCAGGCATCTATAGCTCGAGGTCCTGATACACCTTATATGTATCAGAGCACTGACACACCTTATATGTAACAGTGCACACTCCAGACATCCATAGCTCAAGGTCCTGATACACCTCATATATATCAGTGCACACTCCAGACATCCATAGTTCAAGGTCCTGACACACCTTATATCTATCAGTGCACACTCCAGGCATCCATAGCTCGAGGTCCTGACACACCTTATATCTATCAGTGGACACTCCAGGCATCCATAGCTCGAGGTCCTGATACACCTTATATCTATCAGTGCACAATCCAGACATCTATCAGTACACAATCCAGACATCCATAGTTCAAGATCATGATACACCTTATATCTATCAGTGAACACTCCAGGCATCCATAGCTCGAGGTCCTGACACACCTTATATCTATCAGTGGACACTCCAGGCATCCATAGCTCGAGGTCCTGATACACCTTATATCTATCAGTGCACAATCCAGACATCTATCAGTACACAATCCAGACATCCATAGTTCAAGATCATGATACCCCTTATATCTATCAGTGCACACTCCAGACATCCATAGCTTGAGGTCCTGATACACCTTATATCTATCAGTGAACACTCCAGGCATCCATAGCTCGAGGTCCTGACACACCTTATATCTATCAGTGGACACTCCAGGCATCCATAGCTCGAGGTCCTGATACACCTTATATCTATCAGTGCACAATCCAGACATCTATCAGTACACAATCCAGACATCCATAGTTCAAGATCATGATACCCCTTATATCTATCAGTGCACACTCCAGACATCCATAGCTTGAGGTCCTGATACACCTTATATCTATCAGTGAACACTCCAGGCATCCATAGCTCAAGGCCCTGATACACCTTATATATATCAGTGCACACTCCAGACATCCATAGCTCAAGGTACTGATACACCTTATATATATCAGTGCACACTCCAGACATCCATAGCTCGAGGTCCTTATATATATATATCAGTGCACACTCCAGACATCCATAGCTCTAGGTCCTGATACACCTTATATCTATCAGTGCACACTCCAGACATCTATAGCTCGAGGTCCTGATACACCTTATATTTATCAGTGCACACTGCAGGCACCCATAGCTCGAGGTCCTGATACACCTTATATGCATCGGTGCACACTCCAGGCATCCATAGCTCAAGGTCATGATACACCTTATATATATCAGTGCACACTCCAGACATCCATAGCTCGAGGTCCTGATACACCTTATATATGTCAGTGCACACTCCAGACATCCATAGCTCAAGGTCCTGATACACCTTATATATATCAGTGCACACTCCAGACATCCATAGCTCAAGGTACTGATAGACCTTATATATATCAGTGCACACTCCAGACATCCATAGCTCAAGGTACTGATACACCTTATATATATCAGTGCACACTCCAGACATCCATGGCTCGAGGTCCTTATATATATATATATCAGTGCACACTCCAGACATCCATAGCTCGAGGTCCTGATACACCTTATATGTATCAGTGCACACTCCAGACATCTATAGCTCGAGGTCCTGATACACCTTATATCTATCAGTGGACACTCCAGGCATCTATAGCTCGAGGTCCTGATACACCTTATATGTATCAGTGCACTGACACACCTTATATGTAACAGTGCACACTCCAGACATCCATAGCTTAAGGCCCTGATACACCTTATATATATCAGTGCACACTCCAGGCATCCAAAGCTCGAGGTCCTGATACACCTTATATCTATCAGTGCACACTCCAGGCATCCATAGCTCGAGGTCCTGATACACCTTATATGTAACGGTGCACACTCCAGACATCCATAGCTCGAGGTCCTGATACACCTTATATATATCAGTGCACACTCCAGGCATCCATAGCTCGAGGTCCTGATACACCTTATATGTAACGGTGCACACTTCAGACATCCATAGCTCAAGGCCCTGATACACCTTATATATATCAGTGCACACTCCAGGCATCCATAGCTCGAGGTCCTGATACACCTTATATCTATCAGTGCACACTCCAGACATCCATAGCTTAAGGCCCTGATACACCTTATATATATCAGTGCACACTCCAGGCATCCATAGCTCGAGGTCCTGATACACCTTATATCTATCAGTGCACACTCCAGACATCCCTAGCTCGAGGTCCTGATACACCTCATATATATCGGTGCACACTCCAGACATCCATAGTTCGAGGTCCTGACACACCTTATATCTATCAGTGCACACTCCAGGCATCCATAGCTCGAGGTCCTGATACACCTTATATGTAACGGTGCACACTCCAGACATCCATAGCTCGAGGTCCTGATACACCTTATATATATCAGTGCACACTCCAGGCATCCATAGCTCGAGGTCCCGATACACCTTATATGTAACGGTGCACACTTCAGACATCCATAGCTCAAGGCCCTGATACACCTTATATATATCAGTGCACACTCCAGGCATCCATAGCTCGAGGTCCTGATACACCTTATATCTATCAGTGCACACTCCAGACATCCATAGCTTAAGGCCCTGATACACCTTATATATATCAGTGCACACTCCAGGCATCCATAGCTCGAGGTCCTGATACACCTTATATCTATCAGTGCACACTCCAGACATCCATAGCTCAAGGTCCTGATACACCTCATATATATCAGTGCACACTCCAGACATCCATAGTTCAAGGTCCTGACACACCTTATATCTATCAGTGCACACTCCAGGCATCCATAGCTCGAGGTCCTGACACACCTTATATCTATCAGTGGACACTCCAGGCATCCATAGCTCGAGGTCCTGATACACCTTATATCTTTCAGTGCACAATCCAGACATCTATCAGTACACAATCCAGACATCCATAGTTCAAGTTCATGATACCCCTTATATCTATCAGTGCACACTCCAGACATCCATAGCTTGAGGTCCTGATACACCTTATATATATCAGTGCACACTCCAGGCATCCATAGCTCGAGGTCATGATATATATATGAGTGCACACTCCAGGCATCCATAGCTCGAGGTCCTGATACACGTTATATGTATCAGTGCACACTCCAGGCATCCATAGCTCGAGGTCATGATACACCTCATATGTATCAGTGCACACTCCAGGCATCCATAGCTCGAGGTCCTGATACACCTTATATGTATCGGTGCACACTCCAGGCATCCATAGCTCAAGGTCATGATACACCTTATATCTTTCAGTGCACAATCCAGACATCCATAGCTCGAGGTCCTGATACACCTTATATATATATATCAGTGCACACTCCAGACATCCATAGCTCGAGGTCCTGATACACCTTATATGTATCAGTGCACACACCAGGCATCCATAGCTAGAGGTCCTGATACACCTTATATATATCAGTGCACACTCCAGACATCCACAGCTCAAGGTCCTGATACACCTTATATATATCGGTGCCCACTCCAAACATCCATAGCTCAAGGTACTGATACACCTTATATATATCAGTGCACACTCCAGACATCCATAGCTCGAGGTCCTTATATATATATATCAGTGCACACTCCAGACATCCATAGCTCGAGGTCCTGATACACCTTATATCTATCAGTGCACACTGCAGACATCCATAGCTCGAGGTCCTGATACACCTTATATATATCAGTGCACACTCCAGACATCCATAGTTCGAGGTCCTGATACACCTTATATATATCAGTGCACACTCCAGACATCCATAGCTCGAGGTCCTGATACACCTTATATATATCAGTGCACACTCCAGACATCCATAGCTCGAGGTCCTGATACACCTTATATATATCAGTGCACACTCCAGACATCCATAGCTCGAGGTCCTGATACACCTTATATATATCAGTGCACACTCCAGACATCCGTAGCTCAAGGTCATGATACACCTTATATCTATCAGTGCACACTCCAGACATCAATAGTTCAAGGACCTGACACACCTTATATCTATCAGTGCACACTCCAGGCATCCATAGCTCAAGGTCCTGATACACCTTATATGTATCAGTGCACACTCCAGACATCCATATCTCAAGGTCCTAATACACCTTATATATATCAGTGCACACTCCAGACATCCATGGCTCGAGGTCCTTATATATATATATATATATATATATATATCAGTGCACACTCCAGACATCCATAGCTCGAGCTCCTGATACACCTTATATATATCAGTGCACACTCCAGACATCCATAGCTCGAGGTCCTTATATATATATATCAGTGCACACTCCAGGCATCCATAGCTCGAGGTCCTGACACACCTTATATCTTTCAGTGCACAATCCAGACATCTATCAGTACACAATCCAGACATCCATAGCTCGAGGTCCTGACACACCTTATATATATCAGTGCACACTCCAGGCATCCATAGCTCGAGGTCCTGACACACCTTATATCTATCAGTGCACACTCCAGGCATCCATAGCTCAGTGCACACTCCAGGCATCCATAGCTCGAGGTCCTGACACACCTTATATGTATCAGTGCACACTCCAGGCATCCATAGCTCGAGGTCCTGACACACCTTATATGTATCAGTGCACACTCCAGGCATCCATAGCTCGAGGTCCTGACACACCTTATATGTATCAGTGCACACTCCAGACATCCATAGCTCGAGGTCCTGACACAACTTATATCTATCAGTGCACACTCCAGGCATCCATAGCTCGAGGTCCTGACACAACTTATATCTATCAGTGCACACTCCAGGCATCCATAGCTCGAGGTCCTGACACAACTTATATCTATCAGTGCACACTCCAGGCATCCATAGCTCGAGGTCCTGACACACCTCATATGTATCAGTGCACACTCCTAGCATCTATAGCTCGAGGTCCTGATACACCTTATATGTATCAGTGCACACTGCAGGCATCCATAGCTCGAGGTCCTGATACACCTCATATGTATCAGTGCACACTCCAGGCATCCATAGCTCGAGGTCCCGATACACCTCATATCTATCAGTGCACACTCCAGGCATCCATAGCTCAAGCTCCTCGTGCAATATTTGAAACGGATGCAATTTCTACTGCCACTCTGTTTCTGGCTGCCATGTTTCCAGAGTGGTTGGGGCACAGGATTTTAGGCACTGCTTCAGTGACCTGGCCCAGATTTTTGTCTAATGGGCATCAAGTGAGTCATCACGTTTCGCAGCTTGGGTGGGAGGATTTCGGCTCTCCTGTCGGCTCCACCTGGTTTTACGCCAGCATAAGATGTGTATGTTGGGGTAATAGGAATGGAATCCGCCTGCCTTTAGCTGCATGTCAGGTGTAAATCGCAGGCAGCATTTCGGTTTTTATTTTTTTTTACAAAACAGAGCGTAAAAGCAAGCGATAAGGCAGATGTCTTTTAACGCTTTGGTTTTCCAGTCCGTTTTGCAAATGGGGAAAATTGAACAGAGGGGGCCCAACAGCGTAAGTACTAACCCCGGCAGTCCCCTCCATGCAATGACCATGTTTATTTTTAAACGGTATCTTTATTGGCATTTATTAATTAGGTACAAACTTCATGCAGTCAAACGAGGTAGAAATTAGGTATGAGACCAATTATTGTGTTTATGTTGCATTTCTTACGTTTCGCCAGAGGAGGCGCTAGAAGGCGTTAGAATCTCTGTTTAATTAGCAACCCCCGCTTCCTCCCCTCCTCTGGCATTCCATCTGTGCCCGAATAACTAGTAACAGTAACATACCACCTAACAGTTCCCCCCTCCCCCTTAACCTATGAGCTGCTCTCTACTGGTTCCACTTGTCCAGCACTCCTGAAATTGTGCGGCATGCTGTGTGTCTAGGCCTTTTTGGCGCGTGTCATGTTTAAGGTCGTGTGTTTAGGTACATGGTGTATCGTAGATCCGTTTTATTGGGCCCATGACCGGCCCCAATTACCACTTTTTATAAAAAATTACCCCCGCCCCAAAATGTTTCTTTTGGGGGCCTAATTTTCTCCTGAGCACTACCATGATCTGTTGCTATGCCTATGGGGAAAGCTGCTGTGACCTCTTTCGCATTGGCGACTGTATTGGCTGTCACCTTGGGGACTGTGTGAAGATCCCACAGATTCTCATCCACTTTCGAAGGAAAATTATGCTCCGTTTTTCACTGGGGCAGAACCCTAGTACCTCAGGACGGGGAGGTTTTGCTCATTTTGATTGCTGGGTGGAATGTGGAATGACTGTTCACAACCCGCCTGCCTGGAAGTTCAATGGTTGTGACTTCTTAGGAATAACCTTGTAAGACCGCTTCCTGATTTACTTTTTGTTTACTTCTAATGCTGTGCCCTTCCCTCTCTGTCTCCACCCTTTGGGGCTTACCTTAGGAGACCTCTGCTGACACGCCCAATTGTGTAAGGATGACAGTAAAACTACATCCCTGTTTATCTGCCATGGGTGGAGCGTGTTGGCATTACAAAGATGTGTAACTTTTTGATAGGATATATGCATTAGTCTTGATGACATGTCATCAGATAATGGAGTGGGTTTTGCAACTCGGTAGTTAATGCTGTACGATGCCAGGTAGCGTGTCCAAGAATCGTCCCTGGACTGTTGGCGATGACAGCGACAATAACTAAAATTGAATTGCTTTCTTATACCGGCTTCATGCCAGGCGTCAGCTGCTGAGCGCGGGACTGCGTATCAAAACTGTGCAGCTCGACATTGCCTTGTTTCCAAGACGAGCACATTGCCCTTGAGCTATCCTCCTGGCTGACAAAGCCGGCTACAGTCTGTAACTAGGGGAACAACCTTGACGCATGGCACAGAGAGGTCAGACCGAGAAAGCGACCTGAAGACCTACGGTGGCTTTGGCCAGCCACCAAACAATATCCTACAGACACGTGTTAGGGGCATTTACAACAGAGTGCGCTAACTATAACCTGCTTTGGGGAGCAACCTGCTCTTTAGGGGTCCCTTCAAAGCTTGGGATTCCAGATGCCCGAGCCACGCGTGAAGGATAAGACGCTTCCTATAAGATAACAATTCAAACATGGCCATTTAATGGTAAGAAGCATCCTGTGATTTGGTGATAACGAGCCAGTCAGTATTAACCCACCATCCCAAGATATCAAGCCCTGGCACGTGGAGGGCCTTCGCCGCTTGTCCCCATTTTCATGGTCGTCGTAGGTTGGCTACACAAGAGCAAAAAGGGAGGAAGCAGAGCAGGCTAAAGGAAGTTCATTGTTTAATTAACATTTGAGAAGTGGGTGGGGTTGGGAAAGTCGGAATGCTCGGAACGCGGGCTTAGATGATAATGGCCTGCCAGCCTGAGCCTTGGTAGGCCTAAGTTAAGCTAAGTCTCAGGGGAGCTACCATCCAAGCTCATTCACAAATGCAGGGCTTAAAGCTATGAAAGTTCTGGAAAGTTAGTACTTTTTTAAATGCCAAAACTGCTTCGCGCGACTCTCGCATGCTGATTCCAATGAACATACCCCAAAAAAGAACTGGCATCCAAAATAGGAAAGGGACATTGTTCTTTTAGGATATGTATGACAGGCGGCTGGCGGTCGGCCCACAGATCGAGGCAACGGAGCAAAGGTGCATAGGTACACGGGTGTACCGGGTTCTGGAGCGGGTTTTGATTCAGGGGATGGATCATGGGAAGGGGTGAAGCGCAGGCCTGGGGCATTGGCCAAAAGAGGAAATAACCACCAATGTGAAAAGCTCAGTTGACCTCAGCAACAGTAGTACCTGGCATAAAAGTTAAGACTCTATAATAGGCTTGACAGGATTCTGAGAACCACTCGGAAGCGTTGAGTAATCGTGCCTAGGCTTACGTGAATTGGAAAAACGAAAGTCAAGTGTCTGTCGTCGTGCCATAGGAGATCGATCTCCATTTCAGGGAATCTTTTTCTCAGGTAGACTCATCAGCCCGTCTATCCATTCTCTGAGCAAGATGTCATGTCGCTATGCAGCTGTCCTGCGACCACCTGCTGTCATGCTTGTCCAGTTCACTAATTGAGTCTGTGGTTGCAATGTGGCTTTCCTCCTGGAGCTCCATCGGGCTAGCAATGAGAAACAGGATTTGCATTGAGGGTTCCACACCCGAGGCTGAATGTGTGATCTTAGGAGAGTTAAACTCTTTTGTTTAGCCAACAGTGACCTATCTGTAGACTGACGACACTCTGACAGGGTCCTTTTCTTCTATGTTCCACAGATCTGTAAAAGAGGTGGTAAAAGAGGTGCTCCCATTTTTCCCGATCTGTGGGTTTGCATTGATTTGGTGGGTGGAGTTGGAGAGCAGAGATGACTTCACATGTCCACCACTCTGTCAAATACACTTGGTTTTCCGCCAGCATATTTTTTTCTATGCTGGCAAAAAACCAATGGATTCCTATGGCATTCGTCTGAAAGTGCCACCAGGTAAATGGAGGTGGATTTCATATTATCACATTGTAAATGCTATCATTCATTGATGGAGGCATTTACACTTTTCCAGCCACATAGTGGAAAAATGAACAGGATAGGCGATTTCGCCTATATTTTACACTAAACCTTTAAAAATAGAGGCATTTTTGTGCAAAAGTACTTGGACTGCTGTTCAGATACGAGCCTGCCAGCAGGCTCAGGCTGACCTAGAGTGCAATAGGCCCACAGCTGAACCAAAAACATTAAAATCCTGGTGTGGGCCAGTTTTCTGGGTCTAAGTGGGCCAGTTTGATGGCTCCATGTCATTTTGCTGATCCCGTTTTTACGAGTGTTTTGGCATGGAAGTTTTTACGAAAAAACTCATCGAAATGTTTTATTTCCCTTCCCCCAACCCTTTATTTGCCCCCCCAAAAAATTCAATGAATTTTTAGTTTTTTTGTAAACGGGTGTTGGCGAAAGGACGCCATAGCAGTTTGATGACTTACTTCACTATGCAGCTAGTAGTTTGGGCCAGTGATGCTGAATAAATATTCTTTAAAATGGACAATTTGCATCTTATTTGATCAAAAAACTCCCCCTTTGTACTATTCAAACAGTGTCGCAAAAGGAATGAACAGCCATTTGCAACGATTGGACACTTTATCATCGGTGCCCGAGACAGTTGTATGGCCCAGTCCGACCCTGATTGCCGGCTGCCATTTTAACAGAACTCCCTGTTTCAGGGTCCTGCAGGAGCTTCAGGGGCCTCTATGGGAGAGGAAAGGAAGCGGGGAGTCACACTCTTAAACCCTGCTTTCTGAAGGCTGTAGGACCACACATACCGCCACTGCTTTCATGATTCTCATCTTCGAGTGGAGCAGTGTTTCCTCGGATCAGTGCCAGTGGCTTCATGGGAGGGAGCTGTGCCAGGGTGCTTGTTCAAGAGGCATTTCCTGCCCCTTTATGCAGGGTATTGATGGGGAATGATGTCCTGGCGGGGGTGGTTGTGGGGAGGGAGCTACCTGAAATGGTTTCAAGATTTCACAATGAACCCACATCATGCAAACCAATGCTTGCCCCTGCCCCTGCCCCTGTAGGCAAACGCTGCCTGTTCTGTGCGCCATTGTAGACCCGGCTTTGAACACGCTTTCTCCTCCCCTTTCCTCTCCGCCCTCTTACCTGCCCCCTCCCTGTTGTTCTGAGTGCATTACAGATAAGGCCTCGTGGACGCACAGATTTCCTGTGGGGAACCCACATATCGGCGTATTGGGTGCTTCTCTCCACAGAAGGCCACGCCCCATAACGACCCCACGTGCAGGGGCGGTAACCGGAAGAATCACAGGTGCTCATTTTACAATAAGAGCGAATTTCATGCAGAGGACTGCCAACGTCAGAGCGTAGCCGCTGTTGGGTTCCCTGCCTGCAATGTTGAACGTTTGTCAAGCAGAGCGTAAAAAGCAAAGTGTAAAACTACAGGAATTCACTCCCATTCTGTCAAAAGTGTAAATGCTTGCTTCACTAACGCATTGCAGATGACATTTGCAATGGATTCCCGTCAAATCTGCATGCATATATACGAATAAAAACAGGCGGATTTCATAGGAATCCATCAGTTTTACCGCACCATGAACATCTCATGCTCACGTAAAACAAGGTGGTTTTACCAGGGTAGGCCCCCTTCCATTGTCCGCTCTGCCGTTAAAACATTAAAATCCACCAGAGATAGGCAGTCTTTATGCGTATGACACCATCCTTCATCTCTCTAACGTGGCCACATCCTTCCAGGCGGTACTCCGGTTGCTGGCTGATTACGGGCGGGTATCAGGGTTCAAAGTTAATGTGGGTAAATCAGTCCTCTTTCCCATAGGCGGCGGGACGCAAGATGGGGGTGAAGATTGGAGCGATTCTGGTATAGCATAAAGTACTTGGGAATATGGATACAAAAAGACCTAAATGTTCCATATACGATCAATTATCCCCCGTTGCTGGGTATGCTCTTCGATGACTTGGAGAGATGGTCTAGGATTGCTTTGTTGTGGATGGGTAGATTGAATGCAGTTAAAATGACTTTCCTGCATAAAGTGTTATATCTTTACCAGGCGCTGCCCATTGCAATGCCAAAGGCACACTTTATGGATATAAAGCGCCGTCTTGATACATTGATATGGCAGGGGCAGAAGGGGAGGGTACCATATAGGGTGCTAATTGAGACAAAAGAGAAGGGGCGGCGGGACGGGCTGTCAGATCTGCACCTATACTACAGAGCTGCACAATTTCGGTCTCTGGTCCCACACCTGCGATTAGATGCGCAGAAACAGTGGGTGCAGGTAGAGCACCATTTGTTCATGCCAGTTACTATGGGAGAATGGTTATGGGCAACCCAGACAGCGATTCTGCGGTCAGTTTCCATGCACCGCATTCCGGGCCCTCTGTGGAGGACTAAAAGAGACATGGTTGGAGTCACAACATGGCCGTCCCCACTGAGCCATATTTGGGCACCCCCAATCCACAACAGCTTCCCGGACCATGCCATAGCTCTCAACTTACATGCTGTCACCCGCCTTGTAAAGGGCTGACTCACCCGCCAAGCCTCCTGCACGCCCATTCATTCCAATAGGCGTCTCACCCAGCAAAAACAAAATCCTTTGATTTCACCCACCTTTGCAAAACAAATGGTCGAGTGCTATGCCATGCCCAGTTTCAGGATTGGCTTGAGTCAGGGCTGGAGAGAGTGGGGCAGCTGGTGAAGGCAGATGGGTTTGTGGGCCTACCGAGCTGGAGGAGGGCAGCGGTTTGGGGGCGCTACTAGTGTTTAAATACTTCCAACATAAAGGTGCATTGATGTCTGCGGAATGGAAGGAGGCTATGCAGAGGGAGCTGACGGCTACCAAGGTGATAATTGAGCATGGGCGTCTCCATGAAGGTCACGATCTCTAAGATGTACCAGGCCCTGCGGACGGCTCAGGGGGGTGACATAGAAATGAATGGGGAAAGGATATAGGGGTTGCCATAAGTGCAGAGCAGTGGACAATGTTTTGTAAGAACACACACAGAACATCAATTGCATGCCAATACAAAATGCACGACAGTAAGTTGTTATATAGATAGCAGTAGGGCCCAGTGAGGTTGTAAAAGATGTATGAAGGGATATATCCCAAATGCTGGATGGATGTGGCCAAAGGGCAGACTACTGGCAAATATGGTGGGGGCGTGCAGAGGTGCAAGGCTTCTGAAAGGAGGTCATGGGTGGATAAAGTCCCTTGATGGAATAGAGACTTCCCCGACCCCTGGTTGGTACTGTTTGGAGTCGAAAGGCATGAGGGAGAGGCGGCTGCCACATATGGTCAATTTTCTCCTGCTTGATGCGCGTGCTTGCCTGGACGAGGGTTGGAAGAGGGCATAAACGCAAGGGAGCTCATTTTCAATGTCTCTGGAGCATAAATGGAGGGGGTAAAGACAGGTGTAACTGTGTGGGGTAAAAAGACAGCCCCAGAGCGATAGAGATGGAGAGGCCATGCTAGGCCCCATTGTGAGATTGAAGATGCTAAGTGTGGAGTTCCATTGTAATATAAAAGCCAGTACAAAACAGTGATTTTAACACAAGGCCTAGTTTATAAGCAAGAATGGACCTCCCTCCATTTTGTTAGAATGTACAGGCACTCAGTCGAAAGAAAAGTGAGACTTAGAACTGGAATATTGTTAACTGTGTTCAATGGACTCCAAGGACATGTGGCATTGCAGATGCAGACTTCGTGTAAAGGCACAGGTGACAGATTAAAGGCTGCAGAAGTGCACATGGTAGGAAATAAATACTTTTGAAAGACTGTGCATTTGGAAGCTAAAAAGGAGGAATGATGGCTTACATTTGAGAAATAAAGTCGAATGACAAATTGCCTTCATGAGGAATAAAGAGACTTAATTTCAGCACATAAAACAACATTTATAGGGAAAGGACTATTTCGTTTTTGCACAAATGAACACTGATTGTTATGTAGCTATGGACTGTCTGTGTGCATTATATTGATTGTATTTATGCAGAGCAGGCCTAGTTATAATGCTAAAATGTTACATGTAAGCACATCTTGTCGATTTAGAGCTGTATTTTCTGAAGGATGGATGCAGCTGGTGTTTTTCCCACTAAACTGAAAGGTCTGTGCCTTTGAAAATTTAAACTCAAGTCCTTTGGCTGAGGACCCCTAGGAGAAGAAGCTCTGGTTGTCAATTTAAATGCTTGAAATTATGGGTTTTACAGATAACACAACCAACAGAAATGACCTTTAAGGTCAGGTTCCCCATTAATGCTGCATTAGCCCTGAGCAAAGCCCTTTGAAGCTCAGGAGAAGAGGGTAGAAAAAATATTGGCCCGAGCAGATGGCTGGTCGCATGTTTAAGGAGAAATAGAAACCTAACACTTGGTGGGGGCCATTGTAAGCGTGAAATTGGGAACACCTATGCTGCAGTGTACCATTGATTAAACATTGAATACATTTATTTTTAATAAAACTGCATCAGGTGTCCTATAAAGCCCACCCCATGTTCATTTTAAAGGGGATAAAAAGCTAGTTGGAACCGTGGAAAAATGAGCATAGCTGACATGTTGGTAGATTTTCAGAACCCAAAAGGTAAATCCCACATGTCCTTTTGGGATGACAAATCTTTCTCCTCACTCAGCCTACATCATACACGCCCTCCCAACACCTGGTCCTATCAGCAGCCAGTGGGCGTCTTTGTGGGAGGTGAAGGGAGCGTGCTAGCCAATCCTTACCATGGGAATTATGAAATATCTGATGTAAATTGTGTTTTTATAACGGAAAGTAAGTTGGAGTTGTGATGTTGGGTGTTGCCACAGCATTGGCGGTTGATGTTAGTGGATATTCCGTTTTGTCAAACCTTAAATAAATAAATATAATTCTCACTGTACACCGGCCTGGTTCCTAGCTCATTTGGGCTATAGAGGGTGTTTGTTGGGGTGGTGCACGACGGGTTGGAGGCCTAACTAAAGTTGAATCCGTATAAGAGCTTTGGGTGCATGCCACCTTGCTTGGGGGGTAAAGGAACCCCCTGAGTTGAGTGTGACCGCTTAATTAATCGCGACAACTGTGCTGCACCTGTCTTAACATATACATTCACACTGCAGGAGATTTTCATTGTTTTTGAAGGTGGAGGGCAGGGGTGTAACGGGAGTTACATTTCCCCCCATTTGCACCCCACCTACAAAAACCACTATGTTTCATGCCAGCATGAGATTTTCATGCTGGCGTTAAACCAATGATTTCCTATGAAAACCGCCTGCTTTTTGAACTAGTAAAAAAGCCGGCGGTTTCCATAAGAAATCAATGTAAACGCTGCTTGCCATGCGTACACGGCAGGCAGCGTTTACTCTATCCGCAATGCAGAGTGCAAATAGAGAAGTGTAAAGAGGCTTCCCGCCGTCTCTTTACACTTTTCATTTGCACATCGGAGCACATAAGCACCCACTCAGAGCAATTTTAAGCATTTTAAAGGAAAATTTACTCAGGGTGTGAACAGTTACCCATTACCCTTATGGTTTACAGTTATGCTACGGTGGATGCGAAGATGATTGTGTTAGAGCATTTTTCAACATTGCCAAACACTATCACCAATGCTTAAAATCGGCGGTTGATGAAGTAGCACCGCTCACAGCCAAAGTTCCCAAAACTAAACGCAGCGCCCCTTGGTTTAATAATGAACTTATAGAATTCAGAAGAGAAAAAAGAGCTTTAGAGCACCAAATTAGAAAAGGCAATTCACCCGAATTACAAACCAAACTACAAAAACTAACCAAAGCCTACAAATCCAGTGTACTTTTCCACAAAGCTGAGTCACTTAATGATCGTATAGCAGCCGTAGCCTCCAACACCAAAGAATTATTTACTATATTAAAAGAACTAGAAACGCCCATACTTCCCTCCAACCCCATAGTTCCAGGTAAAGCTTGGTGCACCACCATTCAGGATGCCTTATCATTTAAAGTGACCACTCTCCAAAACAAAATAGCCGCCCAAAAAAACCTACTGGATCTTACCCCCACCCCTCGACTACATCCATCAGTCCTGATGTACCGGAATTCCACTTTACACAAGTCACCCCTGAACAAGTCCTTAAAACTATAGCATCCATAAAGTCCACGAACTGCAAGGTTGACAGCACTCCAGCCAAGGTAGTCAAAGAATGCGCCACCATGTTAGCTCCCACCATCACCCACTTTGTGAATGAATCCTTCACTTCCAGCGAAATACCAGCCCCCTTTAAAACAGCCTGGGTCACACCACTACTGAAAAAACCCTCCATGGATCCCAAGGTCCCCACTAACTACAGGCCCATAACAACAGTACCTTTCCTCAACAACAGTACCTTTCCTAAAAATCATTGACAAAATAGCCTACACCCAAGTACAACATCACCTTGAACAGAATCACCTACTAGGGGAAAGACAATCAGGCTTCCGCCCCAACCACAGTACAGAGACAGCCCTTCTTGACCTCAAAAACCAGATGGATGCCATTAGGGACTCCGGCAAACTATGTATCCTCCTACTCCTAGACCATCTGCGGCCTTCGACTTGGTCGACCACGACAAACTCTGCCAAACTCTATTCATCAACTTTCACTTCTCCCACAAGGCCACCGCATGGATCAAATCTGTGCAGCTCGTCGTTGCCTTGTTTCCAAGACGAGCACATTGCCCTTGAGCTATCCTCCTGGTGACAAAGCCGGCTACAGTCTGTGTAACTAGAGGAACAAGAGAGGTCAGACCGAGAAAGCGACCTGAAGACCTACGGTGGCTTTGGCCAGCCACAAAACAATATCCTACAGACACGTGTTAGGGGCATTTACAACAGAGTGCGCTAACTATAACCTGCTTTGGGGAGCAACCTGCTCTTTAGGGGTCCCTTCAAAGCTTGGGATTCCAGATGCCCGAGCCACGCGTGAAGGATAAGACGCTTCCTATAAGATAACAATTCAAACATGGCCATTTAACAGCATAGGCCCTAATCCAAAAGCGAAAATGGCAAGAAGCATCCTGTGATTTGGTGATAACGAGTCAGTCAGTATTAACCCACCATCCCAAGATATCAAGCCCTGGCACATGGAGGGCCTTCGCCGCTTGTCCCCATTTTCATGGTCGTCGTAGGTTGGCTACACAAGAGCAAAAAGGGAGGAAGCAGAGCAGGCTAAAGTAGGTTGGCTACACAAGAGCAAAAAGGGAGGAAGCAGAGCGGGCTAAAGGAAGTTCATTGTTTAATTAACATTTGAGAAGTGGGTAGGGTTGGGAAAGTCGGAATGCTCGGAACGCAGGCTTAGATGATAATGACCTGCCAGCCTGAGCCTTAGTAGGCCTGAGTTAAGCTAAGTCTCAGGGGAGCTACCATCCAAGCTCATTCACAAATGCAGGTCTTAAAGAAGCTATGAAAGTTCTGGAAAGTTAGTACTTTTTTAAATGCCAAAACTGCTTCGTGCGACTCTCGCATGATGATTCCATCGAACATACCCCAAAAAAGAACCGGCATCCAAAATAGGAAAGGGACGTTGTTCTTTTAGGATATGTATGACAGGCAGCTGGCGGTCGGCCCACAGATCGAGGCAACGGAGCAAAGGTGCATAGGTACACGGGTGTACCGGGTTCTGGAGCGGGTTTTGATTCAGGGGATGGATCATGGGAAGGGGTGAAGCGCAGGCCTGGGGCATTGGCCAAAAGAGGAAATAACCACCAATGTGAAAAGCTCAGTTGACCTCAGCAACAGTAGTACCTGGCATAAAAGTTAAGACTCTATAATAGGCTTGGCAGGATTCTGAGAACCACTCGGAAGCGTTGAGTAATCGTGCCTAGGCTTACGTGAATTGGAAAAACGAAAGTCAAGTGTCTGTCGTCGTGCCATAGGAGATCGATCTCCATTTCAGGGAATCTTTTTCTCAGGTAGACTCATCAGCCCGTCTATCCATTCTCTGAGCAAGATGTCATGTCGCTATGCAGCTGTCCTGCGACCACCTGCTGTCATGCTTGTCCAGTTCACTAATTGAGTCTGTGGTTGCAATGTGGCTTTCCTCCTGGAGCTCCATCGGGCTAGCAATGAGAAACAGGATTTGCATTGAGGGTTCCACACCCGAGGCTGAATGTGTGATCTTAGGAGAGTTAAACTCTTTTGTTTAGACAACAGTGACCTATCTGTAGACTGACGACACTCTGACAGGGTCCTTTTCTTCTATGTTCCGCAGATCTGTAAAAGAGGTGGTAATAGTGGTGCTCCCATTTTTCCCGATCTGTGGGTTTGCATTGATTTGGCGGGTGGAGTTGGAGAGCAGAGATGACTTAACATGTCCACCACTCTGTCAAATACACTTGGTTTTCCGCCAGCATATTTTTTTCTATGCTGGCAAAAAACCAATGGATTCCTATGGAATTCGTCTGAAAGTGCCACCAGGTAAATGGAGGTGGATTTCATATTATCACATTGTAAATGCTATCATTCATTGATGGAGGCATTTACACTTTTCCAGCCACATAGTGGAAAAATGAACAGGAAAGGCGATTTCGCCTATATTTTACACTAAGCCTTTAAAAATAGAGGCATTTTGGTGCAAAAGTACTTGGACTGCTGTTCAGATACGAGCTTGCCAGCAGGCTCAGGCTGACCTAGAGTGCAATGGACCCACAGCTGAACCAAAAACATAAAATCCTGGTGTGGGCCAGTTTTCTGGGTCTAAGTGGGCCAGTTTGATGGATGCATGTCATTTTGCTGACACCCGTTTTTGCGAGTGTTTTGGCATGGAAGTTTTTACGAAAAAACGAATCGAAATGTTTTATTTCCCTTCCCCCAACCCTTTATTTGCCCCCGCCCCCAAAAATTCGATGAGTTTTTTTGTAAACGGGTGTCGGCGAAAGGACGCCATACCAGTTTGACGAGTTACTTCACTATGCAGCTAGTAGTTTGGACCAGTGATGCTGAATAAATCTTCTTTAAAATGCACAATTTGCATCTTATTTGATCAAAAAACTCCCCCTTATTAAAGGAATGGTTCGGTCAAAATTTTTTATTGCCCCTACGGGTCGGCCATGTGTTTTTAAGCCTAAGTCGCTCGATTTTAGAAAAATGTCCTATGGACCTTACCCGAGTTTTCGTTCATTAAACGCACGCGAAAACAGGCACCAGGGAGCTGCCATTTTGTGATAATCCTATCACTTGCCGCATTGCCCTGGCTGACCTGCTTTTGTGGCACTAAATCATATCCCCCGCCCCTGAGCCTGACATTATCAACACATTCATATTCCCCGCCTCTCTCCGTGACGTTACTGTGCTGCGTAGGCAAACGCGCCCAGTCGTCTTCTACGCGACTTCACACAGACCCGGAAACCAACACAGATCAGCTCACAACACAGCGCGCCACAATTCGGAATATGAAACTGTACTTTAAAATCAAACAGCAACACAGTAAATTTGGTAAAGTACATTTATTTGACATTAAATGTTTATAGAATATTCAGCAATTGCCATATGAACTCCAAAAGTCATTTATTTTCTTTTATCTCTATCCGCAAAACCGTAAAATGTTATCGTGAGTCACGCGCTGTTCCTTTATGGTACACAGGGTGTTGGTTTTTGTTCAAAGAAGCACTTTTGTCGCACGTTGAACCGCAAGGCTGTTCCATCAAGTAGGCACTAGGCCAGCATAAAGGTTGATATGTTGCTTCTAGCCGCTAGTACCGCGTAAGGGCATATGGGCCATTGGCGATCGTCCCATAAGATCATCAGAATGGTGCAGTTGTTTACATTGAGCTGCAGCTGGCGGCTGAAGAAACCGTCTGCCGGTGTCTGAAACGGGTGGCAGTGGCAAAAGGGAAGTATATACCTGTTTTGAATCATAAAATTTATAATTAGTCTCGCCAGCCGATCTTTATTAATATTATTCATTTTATTTATTACGGCCGAGCTGAAACTATTTGCTTTCAAGTATAGTGCAATGGAGTATGTTCGGCTCTAAATTCAATGCGAAAACTAACAAAATAAATCGAGGTTAGTACACAATGAGAAACGACTTTTTGTCTACATGCGTGTGGAATGTGGACCTGCATGCCCATGTGCCCGCTACAAGGACGATCCCACAAACGTTTTCAAAGCTATTCATTCATTCATTTATTCATGCATCCATTCATTAATTCTTCATTCCGGTATAAAAGCGTCTAAAGAGTTACTTACATTATATTTGAAATTTGCATTGTGTCTCTGCGTAATGCAGTCCGTAAATCCCACTGTGCTCTTGACAATGATTTTTCGTATACTGAACTAACATGAAACTCAGTCTAGTTTAAGAATTTTCTGCCTTATCGTCTCTTATGTTATTGCACCCCCCAACCCCCCTTCAAATGAAGTTCTTTCGGCATGGTCCCTGTCTCTCAAGATCAAATAACAATAGAACATTATACTGCCAGTGCGAGTTGTGGGCCTCTTCAGGGCGCGAGCTGAAAATCAAAGCTGCTGACCTTCACTAGAAATGAGCATACATTCTTTCTGTGCAACATCCCGTAGTAAAGCCATCTGTGAGAACTTGAAGTTTTGAATCCATCTGTGTAGTGCGCCTCAATGTGCAAATGCGAACTGGCTTCTCTCCCATCTGCAACGGCTCGCTTGGCGCGTTCTAAGACCCCCAATTATGTCCTTGTTGTCTGCGAGCTTTGAAGCCCCAAAGAACCATAACTATTGAGACTTTTAATTTTTTGGGGAAGGTCAGGGAAAGTATAAAGTACCCGAGGAGTTGAGTTGAAAGTGAGATTTATTGTTTGTTTGTTTTATTATTTGCAATACGCAAGCCTCCCCTCGGTTAACAGTGCCCAGAATTTATAAGAGATTGTGAAAATTAGTTACATCAACAAAAATATATACATACACATATAGACAAGGTCAGCAATATGTGGTGAATAGAGAGAGAATTCAAAGATGACACCCAGGTATTTCGGCACCCAGGATGGTGAAGGTAGGGGTTAGGGTTAGCGTACTTTGTATGCACACTGTACAATAAAATTTATTTACAAACAGACAATCGTATTACAATGATTTAAACCGGGATTTGTACTTCACAACCAGCTCTCCTTTGGGTGGACATGCACAGTGGCAATGTTGGGTGGCAATGGATCAGTGCTCTGCACAGAAACGTTCAAAATTCCATATCTGTGCTTCTCTAATACAGCAACAATAAGGCTTTTTTTACAAAGTCGAACTCCATTTCCTCATAGACTGGTTTGATCACCCATTGCTTACTTCTTTTTGAAAAAGCCTTAGTGTAGCGAGGCATCCTTACATTACCCTTAGTCCTAGATTGTTCACGGCAGAGATTCTCGTTATGGGCCAAGACGGCAAGTAGAGTCCTATGTCTCATGCCCTATATGCTGAAATGCAAGCGCTTTGGCCTGTACTTTTGGCACATATTGTGGAACACCTCCAGACCTCCTGTGTGACAGAATTCTGTCAGTCCCCTCAAATCTCTTGATAGAGTTTTATCGAAAACAATTTTCTCAATGGCTTTGTGTGTCGGTGAAGATCGATTCAACCACTTCTTCTTCCGTGCCTCCACTGGGGATAAAGGGCCATATTCACATTGGTGGAAATGTAGGTTTTCTGACCAGCCGTGCACGTTGGTACAGTGGTGCATCAGTGACCGCCATTTTTCAAGTAGTATTTCCACTGACCCTTCACAAGTTTTGGAGCTCCACCAAAGATGGTTGCTGATAGACTGGGACCACTCTGAAATACTTTCCAAACCTTTTTTTTTCCCTGCAGCCAAGATTTTATTATTGATTGATTTAGCAAGATGCCATACGTCAAATTGATGTTTAATATGTGGGAACTGCTCTCTCATTGTCTTGGCAATTGAAACGTGTTTGTCCGTGGCTATGAGGTCGATGTGCATTCCACTCGATTGCAGATATTCCACTGATTTTATAAATCCTAGTTTCTCCATGGCCACTGAGGATGTACATTGTGTTACCTGCACGACCACCAAACTAACAATTTTCTTACTATCCATGTCCTGAAATTGGTAGGTGCAGTACTTGGCAGAAAATCCAGGGCTGTCGCACTGTCCATCGCCGGCTAGCCTGAATCGTTTGCCTTCGAATGTACTTGCTAGAGACAATTGTTCAATTTTCCAAGCATCACTAATGGCCGGAAACAGATAATCATGTTGGTATTTGTAGTACTGCGTTTTTGAAATGAAATGGAGTCCCACAAACTGAAAGAAAGACTTTAACTTTCTAAAACTGGAGCTACTAAAAAGTGATGCAGCTGCACACAGTTGATTGCCTGCTGGCAGTTTCCCCAGCATTGGTTGTGCAGACCATGAGAACGTATGATGTAATCTACAGGCGGCATGTATTGTGACTTTACTGCCTTGTTTTTGACGAGTCACATGAATCAATGGCTTCCCACATACTTTCCCTCTGACGGAATGCCCACATTTCAGCATACTTATAATATCCATCAAACAACTGTCGAATACTATGTATTTGTCCTCTTTCATTAGACTGTCATCCTGCGTCAAAGTTGTTTCGGCCTGTGACGTTGAGGACATATCACCACATTTGAAAGAAATATCGCTGCTATCAAGTTCTGATGCGTCAGTGAATGCTGCTGCTGGTTCATTCTCTGTCATTTCAACATCTGCTACTTCAACATTGATGGGAGAACACAACAATGTCGACAGCTTTTTTGGTGGCAATTTTTTGGCGGGTGTAGATTGTGTAAATTGATCTGCGACTACTTCAGAGCTATCTTCAATACATCCAGTATCATGTTGTTGCGGTGGTGCCGTCGTACTGTAGCAATGGTCCAATACAACTTTGCCGGATTCTCCGGACACATTCATTTCATTTTCTGAACATTGGACATGAGCATCCCGAGTCTCAACACGCCGCGTCTGAATTAATAGTTCCTCCATAGCCTCCATAGTGTAAATGGTCTGTCAAGCAACATCTCTCATTCGCTTCACTGTCTGTGTATGTATAGTTCGTAGACCCACGGGTAACTAGCGGTCAGATTGGAAAAGGGATGTTCAGTTTAAACATAAGATAAAATATGGTACAATTGACTTTAAAAAAACATAAAATAGTCCCCAGCACAAAAACATTTCTAAAGTTATGAACTGTTTGTAACTAACCTTATTTTTGTTTCTTTTCTTTGCAACTTTTTTGACTCGAACTTCAACATCTGCACGCTGTTGCTCCGATACGTATCCGCATGTCTCCCCTTCCTCTTGCGCTGCAACGACTATATCTTCTGTATCCGCATAGACAGCACGGTATGAGGCTCCATCGACTCCCTGAAACATAGTATTTTCATTACTGTGTATCAAAATATTGTTAGCATAAAACGCACGTGAGGACGAACACACATGTACATCTCAATAGCCAAACACGATTTAAACATTGTGTGGAACAATGAAACGACAAGTATTCGAGCTCTGATGACCGAGTTCGATGGAGCTGTCAGTATCCATACCTCTGGCTCTGCATGGACTGCCACGAATGATTGTATTGAAGAGGAGGCATCAGCAACTCCCTGAAACACAGTACTTGTGTTAGTATGGTTTCCAATATCGTAAACATAACACACACTTGGGGTCGACGGCACAGGTACATATAAAGAGATAACCACAAATGTTGCATTGTCTAAAAGAATCAAGGAATATTTAAAAATGATCAGATTTAATCGACTTATTTCTCCGATTTCTTTACATCTGCATCATCTAAATGGGATCTTGTGATTGTAGTGGAAGCTCCATCATCTCCCTGAAACACAGTACTTGCGTTAATAGGGAAGAAAGTATAGCAAATGGAATCACGTTATATGATCACGCTCGATGGAGCTGTCAGTTTCCATACCTCATGCTGCTGAAGAATATCTAGAAAAAAATATCTAGGGCTGTTGTCAATGTGGTGCGCACTTCCGAAAGCTGTTCCGCCGATTCATATCCGCATGGTCCCGCTTCCACCGGAATTACTTCATCAAGTGCGTGGGTTGACGATTCAACAACTGCCTGAAACATAGTATTTGCATTAGTAAGGATTACAATATTGAAAACACAACACACGCTTGGGGTCGACCGCACAGGTACATATCAACGGCTAACCACAAATGAAACATGGTGTAGAACAATCAAACGACAAGTGTTCCAATCCTGATGATCACGGTCAGTTGAGCTGTCAGTATCTTGCACTTGCCACCAGCTGGCCCTTATTATTTATCTTGTTTGTTACTAACCCTGTACTGCACTTTCCCCTCTCCCTTTCCCCCTCGCACTTTTCTCGTCCCCCCTACCCATGCACTTGCGCGATCTGACTGACACCTGGCCTAGTGGGATCGTTGTCTGTCTCCCCTTGTTCCCCCCTCCCTGCTTCGTCACGCCTTGAAACACTTGTGTATAGGCGCGTTACAAATGCCATATCATATCATATCATATCATATCATACCTCGGGTTGCTAAAGAGCATCTAGGGCTGTTGTCAATGTGGTGGACGCTTCAGCATCTCCCTGAAAGACAGTACTTGCATTAGTATGGATAACACTAATTATAACTCAAAACAAACACCAAGGGACGACAACTAAGGTGTATATCAATTGGAAAGCACTAACCAAACAATTGGTAAAATAGTCACACGATACATACAAACTATTACTTGACATGCATAAAACAAGTCTGTAGCAGAATAGCCAAGTATGATTACCTGATACGCGCTAGAAGTGGTTGATAACTGCGAGCACGTGATGGAAGTAGAATGTTCTTGCTTCAGATTCAAGGGATAGTCAAGAAGTTGTAAAGGTAAATTATTGTTTGATAATGAAATGCCAATATTTAAAATTGCCATGTAAGGAGACAGAATACTTGAGTAATGCGCAATATAGCACAGTTCCCTGTGCCCATATATAGATTTCGTTTGTGGGTTATGAAATCTAAAAATAATATATTGATAAATGCCATTATTCAAAAAGCTATACACTCATATCAATGTCGAAAGTATTACAAATTGGAAACAACACCTAAAATATCAATGAATCCATTCGGCTACCTACACACTACCGCAAGGCCTAAAGCTAAAAACTGACACTTGACTCACCAGTGGCAGATTGTGGACGAATAGAGTGGGAATAGTGTTTGCGACCAATTTTCATGTCATTCGTCGTTTATTCTTCTTTGTTACCCAAGATGTGGTCTACATGTTCGAGGGAAAGTGCCGGCTGCAGATGCGGTATAAAAAACACCCCTCTTGTCCTCAAAGACTTGTTGGACTCTACTTTCCAGCTCATCCAGTGGATATCCGCAATGTCTGACCCATTCTCTTATTCGATCAACAGTTTTCGGGAATACATGCATTGTAGTGCCTTCAGATTTAGCATGGGTCTTTGAAGAGCAACCGCTAATCGAACAGGCAGGCATTGTTGAAAATTCTGAAAAGTAAATATCAAGATTATTATAAAACCTTGATGAATAAAAATGTCATAAAAAAGTAAATGAACCATACCATGCTCAATGCAAGGTTTGTTTTGGTCGCCTGTACTATACCAGTTCATCATGTGCGGCTTAGTATTTGCATAAGTTACAGACAATTTTTCAATTATGTGACTAAACTCTGAACATGTGACTCGCCCCTTGGATGTTCTGTCTTGCACGAAAAGGAACCATGCTTACATTATAGAATGGACCCCCGAAGGATGCAATTCGATGACAAGTGACACAGATGAAAATAAATAGATCTATTGATAGCATAACAATTGAAACTCAAGTCAATAGCAATGAGACCAATGACCATAGCTGTATTGGGTACTGTAATAGCAAATAGATTGAAATGTAAAAATGACCGAAATATGACTAGGATACATGGCCTTACCTTGACCACCCAACAGTTGGATTCAGCAGGCCGAGCAGTATGTTGCAGGAGAACAGGTAGATGGCCACAGGTAGCACACTGACGAGTTTGCTCGAAGCCGTCACAGATAGCACGGCGACGAGCAGATTAGCATAGATCTCAGTGCTTCTCAGGTAGAAGGTTCAGGAGTTGACTTGCAAAGCACAAAGATGTTCTCATGAGACATATCAAGTGGTTTATAAAGTATTAGAAACAGGGGTGTGTTTGTGAATGAATGACGTGTGTATGTCGTGGTATTATGTTTATTTCAGGGGGCAGCCTGCCTCAGGGGAGGCCTACCTGGAGACACGGGGTCTGAGGAAGTCATGTGAGTGATGTCCCCTGGGCGTGGGATACCTTTTGAAGTGTACATGCTGTTTGGCACCTTGGCCGTTTGCGCCCGTCACAGGCCCCATGCCAGCACTCATCCCCGGGTGCGAACCGCATTTGATAGAGGGGGTGGGATGGATGGGCCTGGGGCGTGCAGATAAGGCACAGGAAGACTGCTGAATGGAGACACACTTATGTGGATTGCAGGGGGGTGGCCTGCCTCAGGGGAGGCCTGCCTGGAGACACAGGGTCTGAGGAGGCCATGTGAGCGATGGCCCCTGGGCGTGGGATACCTTTTGAAGTGTACATGCTGTTTGGCACCTTGGCCGTTTGCGCCCATCACAGCCCCCCATTACAGCGCTCATCCCCGGGTGCGAACCGCCTTTGATAGAGGGGGTGGGATGGATGGGCCTGGGGCGTGCAGATAAGGCACAGGAAGACTGCTGAATGGAGACACACTTATGTGGATTGCAGGGGGGCGGCCTGCCTCAGGTGAGGCCTACCTGGAGACACAGGGTCTGAGGAGGCCATGTGAGTGATGTCCCCTGGGCGTGGGATACCTTTTGAAGTGTACATGCTGTTTGGCACCTTGGCCGTTTGTGCCCGTCACAGCCCCCCATGCCAGCGCTCATCCCCGGGTGCGAACCGCATTTGATAGAGGGGGTGGGATGGATGGGCCTGGGGCGTGCAGATAAGGCACAGGAAGACTGCTGAATGGAGACACACTTATGTGGATTGCAGGGGGGCGGCCTGCCTCAGGGGAGGCCTGCCTGGAGACACGGGGTCTGAGGAGGCCATGTGAGCGATGACCCCTGGGCATGGGATACCTTTTGAAGTATACATGCTGTTTGGCACCTTGGCCGTTTGCGCCCGTCACAGCCCCCCATGCCAGCGCTCATCCCCGGGTGCGAACCGCCTTTGATAGAGGGGGTGGGATGGATGGGCCTGGGGCGTGCAGATAAGGCACAGGAAGACTGCTGAATGGAGACACACTTATGTGGATTGCAGGGAGGCCTGCCTGGAGACACGGGGTCTGAGGAGGCCATGTGAGCGATGGCCCCTGGACGTGGGATACCTTTTGAAGTGTACATGCTGTTTGGCACCTTGGATGTTTGCGCCCGTCACAGCCCCCCATGCCAGCACTCATCCCCGGGTGCGAACCGCCTTTTGGCGTGCAGGCAAGTGTGTGGGAGCGAGGGGCCATCAGGCTCCTCTCATCCTTTACTTCTCAGTAGAAACTCGTACCAAGTGCCTCCAGTAGTTGGTTCCCCCCTTGCCCTTATGTGATGTTAACTTTGGATGACATTCGCGTAGATGGGAACACTGAGCAGGACACGGGGCATCCATTTTTGTACCCCCTTTCCTCTCCATTTTGGTGACCAGGCCTCACTGCGATAGTACAGCGCGCAGAGCACATGGCCCACAGCCTCGTTCCCACTCTGACTGGAAAACTCCAGAGGTATTTGCAACAGCTAATAAATGTAACACATCATTCTCTGAGATCATGGCTCGTTCATCTCCACGAACGTGTCCTTGCCCACGCACCCTCGCCAGTGGAAACTTACTGCCATTCTGACCCTGTGTCCCTGCAAGGTATTCTCTTCATGTGCCAGACCACTGACCACGCCATGATGCCCACCTAGCAGATCCCCAACTAACATTAGACCCCTACTGCAGTATATCGTTGCCTATCATTAACAAATGCCACATCGGAGATTCTTGTGAGCACAGACCCACACTTCAAACAGTGTATTATAGTGGTCAAGACCCTTGACTTAAGGCCTGTATAATCCAATGTTAATTGATAGTATAGATATATGTGTGACTTTTATAGAGACATAACCGACTGAAAGACTTTGAACAAGTGATATTTAGTGCATGCATTATTGATAATATATTATGTTAGCTTAGATAGTGACCATCCCGCTTCACAGCAACCTGAACTTCACCCATTCCGAGCACAGGTGTCTGACGTCCATCCTTGAATGGAGACACACTTGATTGATTTAAAAAATCGAAACAACTGTTGTTAAAATATATGTGGTGTTTTGTTTTGTAGCTTATTTTGATGACACAAAAATACAAAACTTTACACATTGTACAGTTCAGGTTGCAGCACAGCGAGAGAAAATCCCCTGTACTGACCGCTGTCACTCGGGAATGTTTCTCTTATGGCACGAACGGCACAGGCGGGTATCACTCTTCGAACGCGGTGTCCAAGCCTCCCATGAAGCCACCATGTAAAGGAACGATAGGCCACCAGCCTGTACCACCTGTAAAAAGGAATTAAACAAACTGTTTTTAAATGACCAAAATAAGTTTAATAAAAGTTTGTTGTCAATGACAATTCTTGTGACTAATGGCATTCTGCTCGGACAAATGCTATCTAGACACTGCACACTATTGAAAGACTTTCATGCGTTACAATGATATGTATATGTAATTTTGGATATAGTAGAAGACCATGAAATAGGAGTGGCATGACAAGCAGAGTATACTTACTCGTTACTCGGATTACGAGGACGAACAGTTGCGTGAAGTTCGTGCATAAACGGACCGTGTGAGGCAGGCTGCCCTGAAGTCTGGCAGCTCGGTGATGCATTGCGGTCGTGGCTTGCCTTCCGAAATGTAGGCCATGCATCCCGAGTTTTCACAGCAGCAGCAGTTCTCGTCCTGGGTTGGCATTAGCTCACACCGATTGCAAGTGCACCAGGTGGAAACACCGTCAATGCGACTAGGTCCAGGCTCTTCAGCTGTTGAATCGTCCTCCCAACTGCCGTCCGAAGACCCATCGTTTTCGCGTGTTTCCCTTTCCAGTAGGGAAATACTCGGTATACTCGGGCTCGTACTTGTAGGGCATTATTGTATCCATTGTGTGTTAAACAAACTAAAATAATTGATAGCGGTGGTACTGGTATCTGTTCACACGGGCTACAAGCAACGAAGGTAGCTGACCAGAGCACAGAAACGAGTCACAGAATACTCAAAGTAACACAGAGAGAGGAATGTAATTGAAAATCTGCTGCTGTGTGTTGTGAAACGGTCTGTTTATACTTATTGAGGAAAGAGGCGTCCTGCCATTTCCATGGCGACACGTCATTAGCTGAAGTGCAGCGAATGTTGACACGAGACGTACTTTGGCGTTGTGAAATGGGCGGTACGCGTCTGCTGATGACAGGCTCAGGGGCGGGGTATATGATTTAGTGCCGTAAAAGCAGGTCAGCCAGGGCGATGGGGGAAATGATAGGATTATCACAAAATGGCAGCTCCCTGGTGCCTGTTTTCGCGTGCGTTTAATGGACGAAAACTCGGGTAAGGTCCATAGGAAATTTTTCTAAAATCGAGCGACTAAGGCTTAAAAACACATGGCCGACCCGTAGGGGCAATAAAAATGTTTGACCGAACCATTCCTTTAATCCCTTCACAGGCCCCCCTCTCTAGGCCCTCACGTTTGGGAAGGGGGTGAGCGTATGTCAAAAAGTCTGCTTGTGCCATCAATCGACCAGGGTGGTGAATGGTTTGGAAGGAGAAAGGTTGGAGAGACAGAAACCATCTCAGTATTCTGGGATTGATATACTTGTTCCTGGCTAGCCAGACTAATGGGGCATGGTCCATCACCAATGTGAAATGGCGTCCCAGGAGGTAGTTCCTGAGGGCTTCCACTAAACCATTTGACTGCCAGAAACTCCTTCTCTATGGTTGCATATCCCATTTCATGGGAAAGTAGTTTTCGGCTGATTAAGAGGATGGGTCTCTCTGCCTCCCCTTGATTTTGGAATAAGACCGCTCCCAGTCTGGTTCCAGAAGCGTTGGTATGCAGAAAGAAGGGTGCTTCATAATCGGGACATTGCACAACTGCTTGATCTGTGAGAGTGTTCTTTAATACATTAAAGGCAGCCTCCATAACATCGTTTTGCCATTCCCGTTTGGCGTTAGTGGAGGATCTTAGTAGGTCAGTCAGTGGGGCTGCTATAGTTCAGAAGCGTGGGATGAATCAGTGATAGTATCCAACAAATCCTAGAAAGCCCGGATATGTCGGATGTTGGCCGGGAATTGTAATCTTTGTATCGCCTCCACCTTCTCCTTCTGCGGTCTGATGGTCCCCTGACCGACAATGTATCACAGATATTTCGTGTGGAAGTTGGCCATAAGAGTTTTATTTAGTTTGATATGTAGGCCCGCTTGCTGCAAAGTCTCAAAAAGGGCCTCCAGGTGTTTTCGGGTGTTCCTTCCAGGATTGGCTGTATATGATGATGTCATCGAGGTATGCCTCCACATATTGTTCATGACCCTTTAGAAGGGAGTTCATAAGGCTCTGGATGGTGGCCGGTGCCCTGTGAAGACCGAAAAGAAGTACTGTGAATTGGTGAAGACCGGTAGGGGTTGCGAAGGCAGTCTTTTCCTTGTCAGCTGGGTGGAGTGGAATTTGCCAGTAAACTTTGGAGAGGGCAATGGTGGTCAAATATCTGGCTTTTCCCAGTTTGTCTTCAATTCTGGGCATGGGGTATGCGTCAAACTTTGATATCGCATTTAACTTACGGATGTCCATGCAGAACCTTGAACTGCCGTCAGGTTTAGGCACCAGAACCATGGGGGAACACCATTAACTGTAACAAGGCTCTATCACTCCCATCTGTAACATAGCCTGTACTTCTTGGTTGATGGTCTGGATTCGGGCTTCTGGGATTCACTAGGGGCGTAATCTGACTGTGGTACCTGGGGTAGTCTCTTTGTGGTGATAGGCTTTAGTGGTTCGACCTGGTGAAGATGAAAACACTGTTGAGTACTGTACCACTTAGTGTATCAGTTCCCTTCTTTGTGTGGAACGTAAATTAACATTTATGTTCAGGACTTCTTTTCCAATGTTTTCCCAACTCTGAGGAAGGTATTCGGTTGATACTTCTTTTGTGTTGATCATTGCGACCGCGGGTGTAGGGTCTACTCATTTTTTTAACAGGTTGATGTGGTAGGTTTGAAGGGTAGCCTTCCTGTCTGTCTGGCATACTTTATATGTGACCGGACCCAGAACTTGCTCTATGGTGTAAGGTCCTCTCCATGCCGCCACCATCTTGTTTTCCGAGGTCGGTAGTAGAACTAGCACCTGGTCTCCCACCTGAAAGTTTTGCATCCGAGTGCCTTGATTGTAGTACTGTTCCTGTCTCCTTTGAGCTTGTTGTAGGTTCGCTTGCGCAACGGTTTATAGCTTCTCTATTCTTTCTTTCAATTGTGACGCATATTCGGTAAGGGTAATCTCTTGTGTGGGTTGTTCTTCCCACCCTTCCTATAATATGTCAAGCAGAGATTGTACTGGCCTTCCAAATAAAAGTTTGAAGGGTGCAAACCCTGTCGAAAACTGGAGTGTGTTTCGTAGGGTCATCAGTATCCACAGTATCCTCTTCAGCACTGCTCCTGCTCCGCTAGCGAGCGTGTCAATGTCAGTTTCCCTTATCTCCGTGTTATTCATTCACTTTGTATCTGCAGCGTTACATTTGCTGGGTCCCAATCATGTCAATTACAGTACATTTACTTCAATGAAAGTAGGTTCATATAACACTTGGGCTAGCCTTGCTCTGTCAGCTGTAGCGATCTCTCGGGTCTCCTTCAATAAAGTCAGTTTCACCTCCCTTCAGCGCTCGGATGCATCGCTCAACGTTTGCTCCCCTCATGTAGCTGACGGCGCATTATTGAACAGCTGTTCTTATCCTCTCAGGCTACAGGCTTCGAACGTGAGCCTTCACAGTCACGATCCCAGTCTCCTGTGACAACTGATTACCAACAAAAAAACTCTCACCAGCTTTTCAGGCTGCGTTGCTGCCCAACGCCGTAGCTACTTTTCTGTCAACCTAAAACGGCTGAATTCAACTGAACTGTCTTCTTGTCAAAATCATTTTGCTCGTCCTGCTTCAATATGCCCATTCATAGACGCCTTCTTCTGCCTCACACACCGTCTGCAACGAACCAACACAACATTAGAGGAAAGCTCCCTATGTCTTGCAGCCCACTGGTCATTCGTTCTGTCACTTGTCTATCAATCCCCAGGGACGCTCCTCCTGCATCTATCCACGTACCCTTTCCTTGCTGTGATGTCCTGTGTTGCTGGATTTCTCCTCATGGCTCACCTTCTCTGGATTAACCCCTTCACACAAACACAGGCATCCTCACAGACCCCAATGAGCTTCATGCTTATTTATATCATAATTCTTACAACGTGAGCAGTTGCGTGTTCATAGATGATGAAATAGCATGTTTGTACTGGCGATACGCAGTGTAATACCCAATAACTTCTGACAATAGCAATATCTTCATAACCTCATTCACAACACTTCATGCGCACTTGAAGCTGTATGGTGTGATGGAGCGATTGCAAGAGAGGGTTCTGTATCATGATATTGATAGTGTTATCTTTGTCAGTACCCCTGGGGATGTCAATCTTGTCACCGGCAATTACCTAGGGGACTCTAACTCCAGAGTTAGTCCCTGGCGAGTGCATTGTGGAGTTTGTATATGCAGGGCCTAAAACATATGCCTATCTCACATCTCTAGAGACTGTCAGTATCAAAGTGAAAGGCGGAACGCTGCATATTAACTAATACAGCTACTCAAATCGCTTGTATACCAGGATCAGGGGTTTCAGATGGTCGGAAGACTGAGAAGTCTGTGTGATCCTCTACGTGGATGATATTTTGGTCTACCTAGGAATGGCCAGGGTGTCTGGCCCAGTAGTGATGGATATAAGAGAATTAGGGGACTATAGCAGACTATGCATAAACTGGGACAAGTCGGAGCTGCTGCCGGTAAAGGGAGGGATGGAGGCAGCGCCGGTGGGGTGCCCTCTAACGGAGGCACAAGGGACGGTCAAATAGCTAGGGATCAACATAGGTACGGACAAGCACTGTTTCCTCCAGAATAACCTTAATCCAATTTTAGTGAGGGCTAAGTTTGATGTCCAACACTGGACTACCTTACCGGTCAGGATGCTGGGATGGGCCAAAATGCCTATGCTCCCAAGGCTGCTTTATGTTCTTCAGAACACCTCAGTAAAGGTGCCCCTGAGGGTATTCCACATCATTGAGGGATTGCAGAGGGAAGTGGTGTGTGGCAAAAAGGTTCCAAGAATTGCACTGTCTGCGCTGGTCAGGTCGATGTGGGAGGGGGCTAGGGATTCCTGACGGCAGGAAATATTATTGGGGTTCCCAGTTGGTGGCCGTGAATGAATGGCTTTGTGAGGAAGGGGACTTCACATATTCGTTATGATTTTAATTAGAATTGAAGGCAGCCTGACACGTGTTTCGATCTAAAGAGCTCTTCCTCTGAGACTCGGAATCTTGAGAAGTCAACACAGGTCACCATACATTGGTGTGAGTTTCTAATAATAATTCTGTGACAATTCATGGGCTTCACTATATTAATGCTGTTGCACGTTAAACCACTCGGTCGAGCGAAGTTGAAACAGCGTTTCCGCTGCGAGAACGATTCTGAAGCCTTCAGTCTCAGAGGAAGAGCTCTTTATCTCAACACATGTGTCAGACTGCCTTCAATTCTAATTAAAATCATAACGAATTGCAATTGTAGTTTGTGTGCGCAGTGTGATTGCAAACAAACTCTTCTGTGCATAATTTACCGAGTGGGTGATTTGACAGGTCCCCACTACATGCTCTCGCCTGCAGCCCAATCAAACCAACTTAATGTATCAGTCCTTGCGCAGAGTCTCGCCAGTCCTCACCCTGCCACCTTCTTGCTCGACTTCACATATTCAGTTGGAAAGAGACATGATGGAGAACCTCCTTCCAGCATTTGTGCTGTACAGGTACCCACGCAGGGCCTCCCTGCAACCGACAGGTCAGTGTACAATTGAAGTGTGGTCCGCAGAGGCTGGTGCAGGCTGGTGACACTGGAGGTGCATATTTGGTGTAATAAATATCTCTCAGAGGAAGGGGAATTTAGGCTCCAAGCAAAATTGGCTACTGAGGGCATTCTGAATATGAAACATATCATCGACAAAAAACACTTGGTCCCCTTCCGATGACTGCAGGATTCCCACTGGCTGTGCGAAAGCGATCGCTTCACATATACATGGTTAAAGCATGCAATGAGGCACAAAGACAGGGAGGACTGGGACCTCCCTGTGCTCTCCCCATTGGAGACCAACCTGCTGGAGGGGAGGATGATGGGTAAGGTGGTCACTACACTCTGCCAAGTAATAAATAACTTTTACACAACACCCCAGAGCAAGCTGAGAGACAAATGGTAGAGGGACCTGGGAGGATGGAGGATGAAGACTGGGTGGGTGTTTTGGGGTCTCCCATGGAAGTGGATTTCTCCAGTAAACTGAGGCTCTTCCAATATAAAATACTGCATAGGGCCTACCATACTAGGGCTCATTTACATAGGATGGGGAGAGCAGCAGACCCGAATTGCCTGAGGTGTGCGGCAGAGGAAGGCACCTTCCTCCATACTATCTGGAATTGTCCCAGGATAAGGTGCTACTGGGGAGCCATTAGGGATGCACTGTCGGGGCCTTGAGGTGGCCAATGCCAGACTGTCCAAAGCTCTGCCTGCTACATTTATGGGGGAATACAGATTTTTCCAGAAAAGAGCAGTGCTTAATCAAAACGGCACTGATGGTAGCTGAGAGGAATATTGCAGTGGGGTGGGGTGGATCGAGGATCTCAACTTGGAGAGAGGGAATGGACTATTGTTGTGACATGGAACACTGAGTGTATAGAGATAGGGGCTGCCCACAGAAACATAACCAAACATGGGGTAAATGGCAAGACGCTGACTTAGGGTTGGTCATCAACGAGGGAATTATCAGATTGTTGAATGCGGAAGGGGGTCTTGAACATGGGGAATTGGTGAGGCAGAGAGGGATTATGGTATATTGGTTTATCTGGGAGACTTAACAACGGAGGGGAGGTAGGCCGGGGGTCTATCAATGTTTCATGGCATGTCAATTTTCTGTGTACTTCTGTGACCTATTGTATACCTTTTTGTTTCAAAATATAATGGAAATGGTATATGAAAAAAATGCTTGTATACTTCACCATCCAGCAACGCAAGGCCATTCTAGCTACGGCCTCTGACGATCTGGTGGCCGCTATTTATGAGATTGCCCAGAACACTTTAAAGGGACACATCCCCTTAACACAATGCCAAGTGAGTGTTAAAAAAGAAGAAGGGCATCATCATGAAACTGGTTAATAAGTGGGTAGCCATACAGTTTAAAAGTAAAGTGGTCTCTTAGGCTGGGGGATACATAGGATTTCTCATAGGCATAGGCTAACCGCTAATCCCACCAGATTGATCGGGAATCAGTGATGAAACACGTTCACGAAATGTATTTGGTGGACAAACACCAGTTAGAAAGCCTGGAGCTCTCACCCACAGAGGATAGGGGCATATGAAAGGTTGCAACCATGCAGCTCGACTCTGATATGAAGGATGTTTTAGGCTTGATTTAATGCTCTTGATGAAGTGGCCTTTGTGGGAAACCTGAAGGTTTCTCACTCACTGTTCCCTGGAGATCTGTCGTCCAGGTGGCCAGGACACGGGGGTGGATCATTGGGGAATGATCACCTAGGCGAGGGGTCTTCAAGGAGTGGAAGTGGGACACCGAGGGTTGAGACGCGGTATCCCCTTTCCTGTAACACCTTTCCCACATCCCATCCTGTAGGATATGTAGAAGCTCTACCCCCTCACCCCCGTTTCCCACACAAATACTTTCTTACACAGTAACAAACAAAGGACTAACACCAGAGTCGTTTACCTGACATGTCCCAATAGACGGATCAGGCAGCGTCAGGCAATTGACAATAATCGCACACACCTGATGGCCCGTTACCTTCCCCACAGGGATAAAAGGCGAAGGACGAAAGCACACTTTGAGCAAGGCCGAACGCACGAGGAGACAGCGACACCAAACTGGCAGTTCAAAGGGAGAAGGAGAGCTGTGAGACCTGGAAAGATGATGAAGGGGGATTTGCCCTTGTACTATTCACATCAGACCCGCAAATCCTCCGAAAGAGAAATTATAAAACTGGGAGATAGACCTAGCATGCAAAGCAGCAGTCGTCAATGGTACACAGGGTCCTCCCGCTTTGATAACGCAGACAGAGAGGCAAACTGGCTACCGTGGTACTATCCTTGACTCCAGAGAACAAAGAAGCCAACGAGTTCAGCACAGCCGGTGAGTGGGAGGAAACTTATAGTAAGCCGAACTGTGTTCACCCCAAGGTTGCAAGTAGCAACATTTTTGAACGCAGGAAATCTGAAAGACAAGGAACTTGTGTGTGTGGTTGAACTGTAGAGAAAATCAGTTGAGGTCCAGGTGCAGAGGGGTCCAGCGCCACGTGGGCGTTCATTCGAAAGACTCTGACCGGGACCTAGTCTTTGAAACTACAAGAACCAGAAGCCTTGGAAAAGGGTAGCATGAGGAGTCAAAGTGGTCCTATAAGGGTTAGGCCAAATCCCTTATACAATTGAAACTGACCCTTAGCCAGAGGAAAGCTAGGGGAAGGGAACCCAGCTTATCGAGAAGATTGTGAACTGTGTAATAAAGGCAAGTGTGAACCCTACAGAGGGATGCCATGAGAAAGCTAGGGGAAGGAAAGCCTTGCTGGCTGATGGAAATGAGCAATGCATGAACTGTGTTAAAATACATGAACTGTGTTAGAGAAAAGCCGTAGTGAACCCGGAGGGAGGGAGGCCCAAAACTGTAAGAAGGATCTGAGCCCGGTGAAGGGAGATCCTGGGGCGAAGTGCAATCGCCCAAGGTGCTAGATCACTGAGAGAACTTTATGTTTGTCATTGTGAAACACCACAGCCTTCTAAGGCAAGAGTTTTTTGCAAGAAGGAGGCTTAGCCTCTGAAGGTTTTTGATATCATTGAACCTGAACTGTGAACCTTGTGCTGACGAGGCCCAGGAGCGTGCTGTGCTCGAGACACCCGCCGTGTCCCGTGCTTCAAACATAGGGGAAGGGAGACCCAACCATACCGTTCAGGCTTTTCATTTTGTGGACACTTCTTTCTAAAGCCACGCTAGGCGATGCAGAAAAGAACAAACTAATATTATATGTGCCACCTGGAGAATCTAACAGTGTGAAGGTTCCACAGGTAGTAGACCCGGTTGTAGCGGACATGGTGAATACACTTAGCCAGCGCTGCAGAGGGAATGCAGAACTACTGCTACATAAAATGGAGCTTGAAAAGTACGTGGTGGTGTGGACCGATAGGGGAGAATTGATCTAGGTAGAGCTGTAGCCTGCACAATCTAGTGCAGGGAGTTACAAGTCTACAGCCAAATTCTATACAAAATGCCCTCAGCGCTGAAACAAGTACATGCAGGCAGTTGCTGATTTAAATATCCCAACATCCGTTGTAGGTAATGTTACCAAACAACGCCTTCTGGAGAGGTTAAAAGCTGTTAACCCCGGTATCCCACAACAACACAGTTCTGTATATATATCCAGACCAACCACCCCTATAAACAGATCCCTATTGGCCAGTCCTGAAACAAGGTGGCATAGCCACCACATCACAATACCATGATGCCCCTGCCATTGATACCTCCAAAGCACCTAGGCCTCGCAGAAGACATAAAAGCCAGAGTTGGTTGTCTGTCTAATGCGAATGAACCATTGTGTGGATGTATGAAAAAATATATAACTGTTTTAAGTATAACTGATGGCTTTTATCCTCTGTATTAAAATACTTGTTTTAAGTATGACTGATATCTTTTCCCCTTTCTGTATTAAATATGTCTTTCATGAATAAATATTATTTCAAGTAATAAAATGGACTGGTTGAGATCCACCAGGGGGCGCTGAGATGTGTTGATGCATCTCCGCTCGTCTCCCCAATAGGGCGCTGATCGAGGGACCTGAGCCCCCCCCGACCCCCCCGGAACGAGACACCGACACCCCCCCCCCCCCGTAAGAAGGTGCCGGGCACCCCCAGCCCAAATTTGGAACCTGAGGGTGAAACGGAGCCGGAGTTCTGTCCTAGCGAACTCCGAGGGCGCGAGGCCCCTCCTCCCTGCGGCTCCGCGGAAAGTAGCAGAGAGCCCGGGGCTTGCTAAGGGACTCCGGCCTTGACCGACGGCGGCTCGCGGCGATGAAACGGTCCGTGAGGTGGACCACGGAGCGGGAGAAGGAGGCGCCGCAGCAGGTCAAGGGAACCCCCCAGCCGGGAGTCTGCAGCGGATCGGCGCCAGGAGTGCGCAGAGTCTGGTGAGCCCGCGTGGGGCGAACACGAGTGGCTTGGGTGAGGCCCCCCCGAGGTAAGGAGACCCACCCCGGGGCTGGGCACCCTCCGGGGGTAATAACAACCCAAAAGGGGGTAGGAGGAGAGAAGCCAGGGATAGCCCACACTAGCCCCGGAGGCACCCCGAGCCCTAGAGGTGCACGGGGCTCAACCGAGGGCACCTACCCCCCGCAAACGCCGCAGAAGGACAGACCGCTGACACACATCAGGTCACGGCCCCCAACTACGGGGGAAATAAAAATAAAAAAAACATAAATAAAAAAAAAAATTATATAAAACAAGGAAAATCTGGGAAAGGAAGACCCCCGCCCACGACGGAGGAATTGCCTGGGGCTCCAGCCCCCCCACAACCGTGACCCCGGCCGCAGAGCTGTCAGGGGCCCCCGCTCCCCCCAGGAAGCTGAGGAGACAAGCAGGCCCCGTAGGCCACAACCACACAGTGGCAGACACCGGGGAGCGGGAGTGCCCAGGGAGGGCCTATGACCTGGAGGGAAACACTGCAGAGGTTTCGGCGCCCGTCCCTCGAGCCCCCTTCTGCCCCTGAAATGGCCGCCCAAACGCAACAAGAAGCGACAGAGGCAAACTCAGTCTCCAGGGGTATGGCGGCCCTGCTTGATGAAATTAGAGGATTCCGCGCAGATATCACCCTTAGGCTGGACACCCTAGACAAAAAGGTGGACAATATAGAAGACAGGGTGCAGGCACTGGAGAACAATACGTCTTCGAGTGACATTTTCGAGACCCAATTTGACATGCGCCTGTCGGAGCTTGAAAGAAGAGAAGAGAAATGCTCACTAAAAATGGACGACCTGGAAAACAGGGAAAGGCGCTGCAACTTACGTTTCCTAGGCTTCCCGGAACATGATGGTGAAACCCAGGCAGACATTGTCAAGGCAGTCAACGCGGTGGTGGGGGTACTTTTTGACGGAGCTAATACTAACGAACCCACTATAGACAGGGCCCATAGAGCTGGGGCAGCCTCCAGAGGCCCCAGATCCGTCTTGGTCCGCTTCCACTACTTTTCAGAAAAAAGTAGGATCCTTGAACTGGCTCGTAAGAAGGGCCCGGTGGAATGGGAGGGGGCCCAGATCTCGGTATACCAGGACTTGTGGGCCTTCACTCTGGCGAGACGCCGCCTCTGTTCCCCCCTGACGAAAATGCTCCAAGCCAAGGGAGTCCGATACAGGTGGGGGTATCCTTTTTCCCTATCTTTCGAGTTGGAGGGATATAAGTATACCCTGATCACCGAGGATGACATCCAAAGAGTGACGGGCGAACTCCTAGATAGTTCGGGTTTGGAACGGGGAGACCGCGACCGGGAGCGTGCCCCGATGGGCCCAAAAAAGAACAACGCTCCGAAGGAGAGGCGTAGAGTGCGAGGCCAAAGGAAATTTAGGAGAGTGGCTCCGGCGTCGCCGGATCCTCATAATGGCTGAAACAAAACACTGGAAACCGATGAAAATTTTATCCACTTGACGTGGCAAAGGGGGGAAGTTGTTAACTTTTACGTTTTTGCATTAATCCCGGAGAGGGGGGGGGGGCTCGAATGGGTGTTTATAAAGAGGTACCGAGCCCGGAGGGGGGAGACATGGTTGGCCGGTTGTGTGACCTTGGGACGATGCCTCAACACAACCAGGCGATCTGGGGGGAGGGGGGTGGGGGGAGAGATGAGGGGAAGTTGGGACGGTTGGGGTTTTGTTATAGTACGCCAAAGTTTGGGGACTTGATCGCACCCTGGGGACAATTACCAGCCCTCTGTAGGGTGCGGAAACATTTAGGGAGTAACGACGCTTGCATCCTTGAATTCGGAGTTATGTGTTTCAAAACGTGTCCTAATGGATGAGTCACTTCAATCCTTGTCAGTGGGGTCTTTAAATGTTCGGGGGCTCAACTCTCCCACCAAGAGGTCGCTGCTCATGCGGGAATTCACGAGGTCGAAACTACAGTTCCTCTTTGTGCAAGAGACCCACTGGGTTCGGGGGAGGGAGCCCAAGCTCAAGGCTAAAAACATAGATCAGGTATTCTCGGCCTCGACCCAGTCCAAGAAGAGGGGAGTAGCTTTGCTGGTGTCCCCCGAGGCTCACTTTGGGTTTAAGGTTGCACAGACCGACCCCGAGGGTCGGTATCTCATGGTTAAAGGGGATGTGCGGGGACGATTGTTCACCTTGGTCTGCTTATACGCCCCAAATGAGTCGCAGGACGTCTTCTGGGAATGCATGAAGGGGACAATAATGGCATTCGCGGAGGGCACCCTCCTGGTGGGAGGGGACTTTAACATGGTGCTGTGTCCCGAAAGGGATAGAAAATCTGTGAACCCTTGCCCCAACATCCGGCTCCACAAAAAATTGGCATCTGCCTTCCAGGAAGTGAATGGGGAATTGGGGTTGTGTGACACGAGTGTACCCAAGCAAGGTCTGAACCCCGATTACACTTTCTACTCCAAGCCTCATGATGTTTTTTCGCGCATAGACTATATTCTGGTAGATGCATCTATGCGGGGAGAGATCACCAGCGCTGGTGTGGAAACCGTCCCCTGGACGGACCATGACATGGTCAAGATTAGGATTGGCCTCCCCCCTACCCCTGCAGCCAGCTCCCGGTGGAGTTGTAACGACCTCCTTCTTCACGACAAGGAGACGCGCCAAACCCTCCTGACAGCCATAGAAGATTATTTCTCCCTGAATGACAACGGGGAGGTGGGCACTATGGGAGTATGGGAGGCATTTAAGGCAACTATCAGAGGTACCCTGATTGGCATCGGGGCGGGGAAGAAAAGGGAGAGGGACCGGGAAGAGAGAGACCTGAAAACCAAGATAGAGGCCATACAACCAGGTGGTAAACTGAAAACACAGATGTTTCCTGGGCAGTGGGAGGAATTACAAAAGCTGCGCACTAGATTGGCTCACCTTCAAGTAGGGCAAATGGAAAGGAAGCTCTCTTTTCTGAAACAAAAATATATGGAGAAAGGGGAAAAGGCCGACAAGATACTCGCCTGGAGACTCCGCGAACTTAGGAATAGCAGGAGAGTGAATTCAATCCGCTCTGCGGACGGTAACTCGACTGCAAGGGACTCCAAAATAGCTGAACAATTTAGGCTATATTATGAAAATTTATACTGCTCAGAATACAAGGGGGATGGGATTGACGTTGATAGGTTCCTGGATTCCCTCCCTGTCCCGGGCCTGCTGCCAGACAAAGCCGACACCTTGGAAATCCCCATTTCATCGGAGGAAGTTATCGACACTATCTCCTCCTTGAAAAGTGGTACGGCCCCGGGGGACGACGGCTTCTCAGTTAAATTCTATAAGACCTATAGATCCACACTCGCCCCCTTTCTGGCCAAACTGTTCAACAGCACGCTTAGCCAGGGGTCCCTCCCACCCACAATGAGGTCAGCCTTAATAGTGGTCTTACCTAAAGAGGGCAAGGACCCAGCCTTATGCCAGTCTTATCGGCCCATATCGCTCCTGAACACTGACGTCAAAATATTGGCGAAACTTCTGGCGAACAGATTGGCAAAATTCCTTCCAACCCTGGTGCATGGAGATCAGGTGGGCTTTATCCCGGGGCGCCAGGGGTCAGACAACATCAGAAAAACCCTCGGCCTTATGCACGAGGCAACCGAGCAGGGTGTGGAGGGGTACCTCCTTTCACTCGACTCAGAAAAAGCCTTCGACCGGGTCGAGTGGGCTTACATGATCAAGGTCCTTAGGGAAATGGGATTGGGAGATAATTTTTGTAGGTGGGTCGCAGCACTATACAACTCGCCCACGGCGAGAGTGTTGGTTAATGGGGGTACGTCCAAGCCCTTTTCCCTTTCCCGAGGCACCCGGCAAGGCTGTCCCCTGTCACCTCTCCTATATGCCTTGGCCATGGAACCCCTGGCTATAGCGGTTAGGAACGACCCGGAAATTGTGGGTATACGGTGTGGTGAGTGCGAGTTTAAGCTCTCCCTATTCGCAGACGACATACTAGGCTACCTGACCAGCATCCAAAAAGGCTGTTTGATTTTATGCGCTTATTTGGCTCCTTTTCGGGACTGAGAATAAACACATCCAAATCAAGCATCATGCCAATGGGCCCAGGGGAACAAGAAATTGAGAATAAAACTGACATTCAGGGGGTTAGAATCGAGCGAGAATCCACTAGATATCTGGGCACCATCATCCCCAGGGATCTGTCACTGCTATACCAACGGAATTTCCCTGGAATCCTTGCCCGGGTCACTAGCGATCTCAAAAGATGGGCCCCCCTCACACTCTCCTGGTTGGGACGTATGTTTTCGGTTAAAATGAACATTCTGCCACGCCTTCTCTATCTCTTCTCCGCTCTCCCTGTCGTGATTCCCGAAGCCTTTTTCGAGCTGCTCCAGTCCCGTGTCCTCCACTTCATTTGGAATGGCAAAAGACCCAGGGTAAAAACCTCCACTCTGACCCTCCCAAAATCCCATGGTGGCTTTGGACTCCCCGATTTTAGGCTTTACTATAAAGCAGCCCAGCTCAGGGTGATGTTGGAACACATGCGGGACGATATGCGTACATTTTGGACGTATATCGAAGACATCCACGCACATCCGAGGAAGGTCAGGGACTATCTCTGGGCCCCTCCCAGGTCAATCCCCCCACAACTCAAGACACATCCTACCTTAGCAGTCCTTTGGACGCTGTGGAAACCCAACAAAGCCAATAATTTGATATCTACATGGCCTTCTCCTCTGGCATCACTCTGGGGCCCCCCCATCGATCTGGACATGAGGGGCTTTCGGGACACCCAGGCATGGTCTGACATGGGACTGGAAAGAGTCTCTCAGCTTACACGAGAAGAGGGCTTCATCGAATATGACAGTTTGACGGAGGCTCTGGTGGATAGGCCCCCTACGGTTTTTGAATTTCTGCGGATGAAGGGGATACTTACCCAATCAAGGTGGTCCGAACAGCTTAGTCGCCCCCTCACCCCATTCGAACTTATTCTGGCCAAAAGTAGATCTCGCAAAGGTTCGCTATCTAAGTTCTATAGTGTGCTGATTACAGCGGACCTAGAAGGCAGACAACCCTTCAAGCGCATATGGGAAGAGAGGATGGGCATGTTAATAGATGATCACACCTGGAGTGCGGTTTTTAAGTGCATTTTCACGGGCTCCCTATACACAGCAGCTATGGAACACAACTTTAAAATCCTCCATTCATGGCATCGCCCCCCGGCTCTGTTGTCTAGAATGTACCGGGATGTTTCCCCCCTCTGCCCCAGAGGATGCCACCAACGGGGAACCTGGTTTCATATGTGGTGGAGTTGCCCGTCCATACAGATATACTGGGCAGAGCTTCTTAGCTGGATCAAAGATATCGAGGGTTATGGACCAGCTTTGCACCCGCTGGAAATCCTACTGGGCTCCCCCACGCCTGAATCGGAGGGGAATGCCTTCCCCAAGGTCATCAGCGCTATGTTGCGGGCAGGGAGACTGGCGCTTGCGCAAAAATGGAAGAGTGTCCTGGCCCCCTCCAAGGAGGAATGGCTCTGCAAGCTTAGGGTGATTTTCAGTTACGAAAAACTCTCGGCAATAGCAAACGATACCATGTCTGATTTTGTCCAAGAATGGACAGCAGTGCTGCTGCACGATGACTGTATTACTATGCGATTGTAGAGGGGTGATCGAACGAATGTTTAAGCCAAAGGTCAAATTGCGCGAATCCCCACGCTCCTTGGGGGGTTGGACTTGCCCCGGCCTACCCGCTTCATAGTATTACCCCACTGTTTCAAGGTTAACGTTTTTCTGTCAAATGCTAAGCAAGTGTTCTTCCCTATGCATTATCCCTAAAGTTGGCGCGACAAATGTTTGGGGGGAGGAATGGGGAGGGGGGAATAGGGGTTGGGAGTTAATCAGAAAATGTTCCTGACAATGTGATTACTTCTGCATTTATTGCGGGTGGGATAGGCCAGTTGGCCCACCCTGTTGTGTATGTTGTCAATAAAAACAAAATTTAAAAAAAAAAAAATGGACTGGTTGTTTATTACACTACCACATCTATGTATAATAACAGACAACACTTGTGAATTTTTAAACGTTATTTTATTCATAAAAGCTAACACGAAACAGAACACTCATCATCAGCATTTCTGACACAGGGTAAAACTTCTGAAAGATCTGTACCCACTGTGTAATGTCTTATTATTATTAACAAATCCGGTAACAATTTGATCCTATTGCTTGCGATTGCTTGAGTACATTTTTAAAACAGCTGACAGCGATTGCCATTCTGACATTTGACTGATACAAAATATACAGTGTTGTCGGCATGTAATAGCTTTAGAGTCTTGGACCGGCATGGTGGTATAATGTAAATACTTTGCAATGCTTTTCATGTTATGTATTAAAACACAGGCGTATATGGAGTTTTGCGGAAAGTTGCCAAGCTCGCACACACTGTTAGTGTATCCCCCTCCAGCCACAAGGCTATCCAATTCCATCCCGGGCCTGCCCATTCGTGTTCACCACCAGGCTAAAGGGCGACTGCAGTGTAGATGCATGAGGCATGTATCGCTGGCATGCACACTGTAAAATGTTGTCCTGGTGTGTCTATTGTTACTCAGGAATCCTTTTATCTGTGAACTATCCATTATATATCAAAGAGAATTTTTCGCTCTGCGTTGATCTTGAAAATGCTATTGAAAACGCTGTCCACTAGAAGCAAGTGCGTAGCTACTAGGTTTCCTTCAAACTTTATATCCGCTCATATGTTCCCACTCCTCAATAGGTTGAAATGGCCAGATGATGCCTTGTCAGGTCTGTTATGAGTCTGATGATGTCATCACTCATTTCCTGGAGGTAGCCTCTCCTCATGTGGCCAAGGGACGGCAGCCGCTAACTGATCCTGACCTTGGGGGTGGCTATGCGAGGGGGGATCACATGAGGGGAAGCGATCCTCAGAAGGATGTACAGGCATAATCAGATGAGACATTGTATCCCTGCTTTCCTTTTAGGGATACCCCCTCCATTCTCCATGCCTTAATAACATATTGTTACAAAGCCTCTCACCATCCCATAAAAGCTGCTGACAGACTTCATGAACATTTGTTACCTTGTGAAACAACATGTACTAAGACAAGGAAGAGGATTACAATGAGCAAGAGGGTGAACTATAATACGCAGTCTAGTGTTTTGAAGAATGTGATTGGTCCAAGACACTTTCCAGCCTGGCGGCAGGAGTTTAAATCAGCTGCTGCGAAAAAATGAAGAGACCTTCCTTTTCCAAGCATAGGCTTGGAAACCGTTGAGAGATGCAGGGTGTAGTGCAGAGCAGATGATTACCCAGTCTGGGAATTAACCCCAAAGCAGCCGAGTGCTGGTGGTGAGAGAAGGTGCCGACCCAAGCATTCCTGGCAGGTCAGGCAAACCAGCAAGTAGATGGGACCAAAAGCCGTGGCTGCCGAGCACTTTCAACAAGAAGAGAAACAGAGAGGTGAGCTCTGGACCAGCCGGGTTGGGAAGTGGTGCCGGTTGTCCGTTCAGGCGCCCGAAGCAGGAGGAAGATGCAGCAGTATCTTGAAGCCAGGGTTGGCTTTGTTCCGATGCGTGGAGCGAGAACGCTCCTTGCCACTGGCCAGGGAAAGCTGCTCGAGTTCAGCAGATACCGAGGTGAGTACTTGAATGTGTACGAATGGAGTGAGAGAACGCAGATTATCTCAGTGAACCCAGATGAGAGAAGGGAACAGCAAAACTGAGGCAAAGTGACTCTGAAAGAGTGAATTGGTTGCCAAGAGTTGGCAAAGAGTAATCCTGATCGGAATCAGCGTCATCTTCATCATCTAAGTTTCAGAAACTCCTCAAGCCCTTCCATTTCTCCTCTTTCACTCTCCCTCTCCCCTGCTAGCCCCCTCTCTCCTCGCTTCTTTCCCTGCTTATTTCTCCACCCCAACCTACTCAGCTCGCTGACTGGTCGCATGGTGCACCTCCAGAGCCCTACAGGTCCCAGGCTCCCCCGCCAGTCCTGCACTTGCCTCCAGGCCCCTACACTTTGCTCGTCACTACTGTATTATGCTCCAGTAGAGGGGAAACCATGCTGCACTTAATCCTGGCCCCTGCTGGACTGGGTGCACTTTCCCCCTCCCCCTTCCTCGCACTTCCTGTCTCTGTGCACTTGCATGACCTTGAATCTACTAGATCTAGCAAGTCTGTCTGTCCGGTCCTCCCGCTGTCTCCCCTCCCTAGCCAGGCCTAGTACTGTAGTTTATTGTACTGCACGATCCTTTTCCCTCTCCCCCCCATTCTTTCCTCATTCTTTGTCACACACTTACACTAGTAGATATACCTCTGGCCTAGTATGCTAGTTATTGTTGTTTGATCATTTAGAATCTTCAAGGCCTAAGAATGATGACTGTAATCGCATGTTCCCTTCCCGCCTTGTAGCGATTTGAAGCACTACACTTGTGAATAAGCGCTTTACAAATAAACAATTACAATTACAATCACAATTATTTATCATACAGTAACTTGGGGAAGACCCATGCTCCCTTATTCTGAATTGAGAAAGAGAGATTGTAACAGAAAGTCCTGGCAGGGGAGTATACCAGGCAAAGAGCAGATCTGGGATCCACACCCATTAAGAATTGTGTTGTACATGAGAACCTGGCAGGGGAGTATATCAGGTGTTTTGTGAGTCTGGTTCTGCACCCAAGTTGTGTTATCTTGAAAGAAGAATCCTAAGGAAAACTCAAGCCCTTAAGATTTGAAATTGTATTGAATATGGAAAAAGCTTGGGGAAAGGAGTGATTTCCCCTAGAGTGAATTGCAACACAAGATGAGGGAGTTATCCTCTTGAACTATAAAGAACTTGGCTATGCTTTGAACTTTTGTTTTGGTGGAGAGAATCCTGGGGAAGAAAGTCATTCTCTCTGTGACCGTGGACATTATCCATTTGGAATCTTTTTTGGAGTTACACCTTTTGTTGAACTTTTGTGCACTTTCTAAGAAAGAGACAATACCCTTAACACCTTAGAGTTTGTTTTAGAATGTGAGGGCTAGGATAGGAGTTTGGATGCAGGATGTTTTTTCTTTGGACATCTTGACACTTGACATACCCTTAGTACTATTAATATTAATGTTAATGAGTTTGTACAATGCATTGTCGCCACTTGCGTGGTCTCTTGGCGCTCTGGCAGATATGCAATGGCAGGGGTTTGGGGGTTTGTTAGTGGGGTTTAGAAGGGGAAGAGCAAGAGAGCATTGATGTCCATCTAGGTGTGAAACATTTCAATTCAAACATTCATGTCCATCTAGGTTGTGCAACAATGACTAGGAAATGTTGTCACGAGAAGATAGCTCAGAGGCAATGCGTTCACCTTGGAAGCAAAACAGCGTGGAGCAGGACAGGTTTGATCCCCGGGTCCATGCTTAGAAACCTCTGGGTATTAAGCGCGTTATGAATAAACAATTTACAATTTACCCCAAACAATCCATCTAGGTGTGACACATTAATGTTTCCAACAATCCATTTCAGTGTGAAACATTAATCTTCCCAGCAATCCATCCTCGTGTGACACATCTCCCACCCCAACAATTCATCCAAGCGCGATACACCGCCCACCCCTAACAATCCGTCCAGGTACGGCACATTAATGTTCCCAACAATCCATCTAATTGTGTTACATTTCATGCCCCCAGGAGTACAGCTAAGTATTATACATCTCCCACCCCCAACCGTTCATTGAGGCGTGACACATTTTCCATCCTCAAGACTCCATCCAATGTGACACACATCTCTTCTCCACCAGCCCACCAGCCCACCCACGCATGGTGCATCATCCATCCCAGTTTCGGTTAAGGTAGGGAAATACCTCCTAGATTAGGGACAGTGAGGCCTTTTCCAACCCCTTTATCATTTCAATAAAAGTCTAAAACAACCACCATGAATCCTCTGTGTCAGTGTCTCATTCCTAGCTCCTCACAGGTCGTAGATCAAAGTCCAGTAGCGTGTAGCCATGTGCATAGTCATTGCGTGGGAATGCAACTACTGCTTAACGCAAGTGCTTCCCTGTAATAGACACCAGCCCCATACACTCCCTGATTATGTTTGGAATTTCAAAATCGGGTGCGTGGGCTTTGGCTGGGATCCATACACCATCCTTATAAAACGCTGCATAGTTCATGTTACAGTGTTGAAGTCAAAGGGGTTTTCAACGTATGTGCATGTGAGCGACACTGTTTCAACAATCTGCATGATGATTATTTTTGAGAGTTGCCCCAGGAACAGGTTGTCTTGACTGGTACCCTGGGTATTGGTAGGAATTGTGATGAATCTGGTGGTGTCATCACTCCTTTCCCAGTAATGACCTCTTCCCATGTGCCATGGGGACGGCAGCCGCTACCTGATCCTGACTCTGGGGGTGGCTATATGAGGGAGGATCATATGTGGGAGACAACCTCCGGGAGAGTAGCAGGGCACCATCGGACAAGGCATGGTATTCCCCTTCCTCTCTTGAGGATACTCCATCCATACCCAATGACTTAATGGCACGTTGTTACACCTCCCCTCATCGACTATAACTTTGTGGTTGAACTAACCCAGTACCAACAAAGAATCCAAGATACTTGACTGCTGACTGTGCCAAGTGACACTTTTTCGGATTGGCTGTGAGCTCAGCATTCCTCAGAGCTCTGCTAACTAGCTATAGGTGGTATAGGTGTACATGTCTTGCTATAGATAATTATATCATTGATATAAGCCCCACAGAAAGAGGAGTAAGGCCTGAGTACTTGGTCCATTGACCTTTGAAAGGTGTCCGAGTCTCATTCCTGGCTCCTCACAGAATGCTGAAGACTTTAAGGGCTACCCTCTAAACCGGGTACTTCCCTTTAGATATTTGCAGTGCCTCTGCACGTGCTAGTCTAATGGTTGGGGAGACACTCACACATTTAATGAACAAACTAGCCAATATGATGACCAGCTTGTATAGTTTGGCATTCCTGCTGATGAAAGGGAAAGCTTCTGTGTTTCGGGATAGTTTCACTTTAAGGTCAACACCATTTATCAGCAGTTTATCCTGGAAGAAAAGGTATGAATGTAGAAGGCCTATTAAATCGAATGTTCTACTCGGGAAGATAGCTCAGCTGCAACGTGCTTGCCTTGGAAGCAAGACGACACGGAGCAACACTGGTTTGATCCCCAGGTCCGGGCTTAGAAACCTCTGGTTATTAAGCGTGTTATAAATAACCTTTCATATCATATCATATAGCGGCCTCTCTTCACGATCCCTGTGTTGTTACCCTCCAGTGCAGTGGCGCTGAACTGCCCCGCAATGTCTTGAAAAAAGAGACCAGCCAAGAGCTGGTTTTCCAAGGCATTGGTCCAGGATTTAATATGCTCTCTATATAGGCCCTGTAGGTGTAATTTTATCACTATGTGTTATCATTTGATCATCTAGTGTTACATCCACCTGGTTGAACATTTGGCTGTGGGGTATTCGATCGTAGCCTCTCGTGTGCTAGTCCCAATGTTGGTGCAGTCGGCATTTGGTATTTTACAAGATACATACAGCAATGTGTCGTTCAAATCCAGATACACGTTGGTCGACCCAGATACAAAGTATTCTATGGGGGCTAGCAGCGATAGTGCTGCCAGAGGTGATACCTCCATAAAAATTAAATTCTCAATGCTTGTTTGGGTCAGTGATACGCTGAAGAGATCATGCTCTGATTTCACACCCTACCTGGAGGAACCATGTAAGAAGGCCATTGTCCTTTAGAAGACATCCCTGCTCTTGTGTGTTTTAGGTGTAACATGCTTCTTCTTAGTTTGATGTTTGCGTCAGGCCCTAAGCTTCAATTCTTGATGTGTTTCAGAGGGCTGTGTAGATGTGATGTGAACCTTTTCCACTTAACACTCCCACACAGCCTTTATTAAGCCTGATCTGTCCTGCAAATTTATAGGGTTTGGGGAATGTGGTAAGTCTGTACGTCTCCCTTCGTTATCTCCAGTGGTTGTTTCAATGTGTGTTAGCTGGCTGCGGTTACCTACCTGTAATTGACATTCCCCTAGTCAATCAAGATACATTTGTACTTTGTTAGTTAGGTAGAGCACTGCACCATGGCCAAGGAATAGTCAATACGCAAGAAGTGTACGTTAGATATTTATTCAAGTTTATAATTGGAAACAATAAATGTCAGTAGCAACATTTTAACACAAGAATTTAGCGTTATTGTTTGAGCCTAATACACGTATTGTGTGTTGTTTGAGCCAACGTTAAACGTATGGTGGCACGTGCTGATGTTTCACCCTGCTGTGAGCTTTATCAAAGTTGTTACTGTATGGTCGATATCTTTTGTACCTTAAGTTATACGTCAGCCTGTACAATTATACAGGCAATTACTCAAAAATACAGTCAAGCATGAGATCATGACCATTGGTCTATCTGGCGCCAGTTTTAAAAAACATTTATTTTTATTGTATTTGGTGCAAGCACCTTTACAAAATTACAGTAAAACTTACAATTGCAATACACTTGCTTACATAATCATCTAGAAAAGTTTTTAAAACATCATAGTCAAGTAAGTGCTCAGAACAATATAATACAAGACAATCTTGCAATTGTTGTCAAAGGAGTAACAAAATGGGATTGCTACAATAATTTGAATGATTTTGTTTCTCACAACCCACCAATATTTGCATCTTGGTAATTAATTTCAGATCTCTTAATGTGATTACAGTGTTCAAATAATCATGGGCAGTTCATCATTTAAATAAACCTGATTGTATGTAAAAATGGAAAACAATTGATCATTTGAACAATCAATGAAATAATTAAAAGAGACAATATCATGGTTATAAAGAAGGTGCTTTATAATGGTTAAGGAAAAGATATATATATTCATTCACTTCTTAATAGCTTCTATATCGATGTAATCTACCTATGTACGAGATTTGTTTCTAGAATCTTTAAGAAACATACTAACGCTAATTAACGCTAAAGAATTACTTTTGCCCCACATACATGTTACCCAGAATAATTCAAGAGAGTGAGGTTAATTGCTTTGGTGCTTTTTTATTTTTCCCAACAAACTACACTTACCACAATGCACTTGGCTATAACTATCTATTCCTGGCCATTCCTATTCGTCATCATCGGAACTACAATCCCCAGAAGCCCTAGGGATCAGCTCTGCTTCCACCAGCTCAGGAAAAGAGAGGGAGGAGGCAGATTGTATTCAGGTGTTCTGATCCAGGTGTGGCCAATTAGCCTGCCTCTGTGCTGGGCAGGGCGGTATAAAAGCTGCTGCCTGCAGGGGCTCAGTCTCTTGCATTAAGAGCCCTTCCAGCACCTTTTTGCTTCGAGCTACGGATCTTTGTATGCGGTTCCTCCTTACTCCTGCTTTGGATCCAGTGCCCTGCCGGGCTCTCTGCATTGCAGCCGATCACGCTCTGCTGCTTTCCAGCCTCCGCCTTTGCCCTTCCGGGCTCCTGCCTTGCAACGGATCACGCTCAGCTGCTACCTTCCGCCTTTGTCTTCCAGGCTCCTACCTTGCAGCCGATCACGCTCCGCTGCTACCTTCCGCCTTTCTCTTCCAGGCTCCTGCCTTGCAGCCAATCACGCTCCGCTGCCTTCAACCTACAGCATTCGTCCGCTGGGCTTCCTGTCTTGCAGCCTGCTACACCCTGCTGCCTACAGCCCTAGCCCTTTGGGCTCCCTGTCTCACAGCCCTGCTTCTCTGGGCTTACTCCTTGCTGCCCGGCCCTTCTGGCTCCTTGCCGCGCAGCCTGCTTCTCTCTGCTGCCAACAGCCCTTGTCCTCGGGGCTTCCTACCTTGCAGCTGATCACGCTCTGCTGTTTGCTACCTACAGCCTTTGTCCGCTGGGTTCCCAGCCTAGCAGCCCTCTACAGTCCTCTGCAGCCTTCTACAGTCAGCAGCCCTGCTCCCCTGGGCTCACCTCTTGCTGCCCGGCCCTTCTGGGCTCCTTGCCGTGCAACCTGCTTTACTCCGCTGCCCTAAGCCCTTTCCCTCTGGGCTCCCTTCCTTACAGCCCTACTCCTTTGGGCTTGCTCATTGCTTTCCTGCTCCTCTGAGCTTTCGACCTTATACCCTACAGTCCTCTGCTATCCTCAACAGTTCACCTACTTATTTACTTTCAGTTATTGCAGTCCCCCTGTTTCCTGACTGCTGCTCCCTTGTTTTCTTCCTTGTTTTCAACCGTCTGGTCTTTATCCCTATCCAATCCTGTTGTACGACTTTCACTTCATTTCCTTCTGCTAGTTTGCTATCGACTTCCTTTTTCTTGGATTTGTCTGTTAGTGTCTTCTCTTGTTCTGTTAGTAGACCCCTTGTACAGAGCGTGTCTGTTGGTTTCTGTCAGTCAACCTCTGCCCTTTCCCTTGTCTCGTTTCTGTGTTACAGACACCCATAGCTGTTGTTCAAACCCATGAGCAATCAGCGTGGGCCTCTGTTATAGCAAACTGTGCAGAAGGCTAGAGTTTTTTCCTAAGGTCCGTGGAATACTCTTTTCCTATATCTGCATACACCCCTAGAGGGAATCCATTCTGTTGTACCTTATTTCCTTGCTACACTTGCCTACTCTTCGTTCTCATTACTTTCAGCTGTGTGTGTACTTATCTGTCCACCTTACTTCGGCACAACCACCCAAACCCCTTCCTGGGTGTCCTGTGCCACTTTTTACAGAGTGCCATCCGTGACAGAATGCAAGAGCCAAAAAGTTCTTGTTCTATAGGCAGGAAAGGCACACACAGACCAAGGATGCTTTCCTTTCGGGTTAAGAAACCTTTGCAAAAATCTATAGGTTCCCTAAAGACAGCAAACAAGAACATTAGTCTAAAAGACAGTCTCACCTTAGTTAACAAAGATTTACAAGCACGATACTACACTCACTGGCTAGCTGACCCTTCTTCCATGTATAATTATTATGACATTTGCGACTATGATCCGCAGTCCTTATCTGTTGAAGAGCTACAGCAAGACAATTAATTCTTACAGATCTTGTTAGCCCACACAGTGAAAAACACTCCTGCGTCTTCTGACAATTTTTCTAACACTGCTACAGCCAAGGATATAGCACTCAATGCGGGAGACTCTAAACCAGAGTACGCTGTTGCTAGAGTGATATGTTCAAGATCAGCTTGGCAAGCTCCCCAGACTGCTGGAAACCCTCATTTGACAGGACACGGCATTAAGTATCCTGAGGTTAGTCCACCTGGTCCTGGATACAAAAGACCAATACTGACCATCGGTTGTCTTAATACTTCCCCAGTATCTACTAACCATCATAACCTTAAGGTCAGTCTTCCTATTCCTACAACCGAATTTTCTGCTACACCAGATTCTGAAGTTTTAGATCAGGCTAATGGAACATACCTGCTTCAAGAACAACTCCTACGCCTTAAAAGACAGACCGAACATCTCTATGATGACTTTGTTTATTTACATAGTAAAAATGTAATGAAGGGACACAATATTCCAGACCTTCTGACACTATGTCCTACACCCGATATTCTATCTTTAGAGATCGACATGATAAGGCCTGGAATTGCCACGCAGAAAAGGATACAGACGTATACCAAGCAGATGGAAGACTTAAATTTAGCATATGCATTCCTTCTAAAGTCTGACACAGCTCTTTCACTTTCCAGCCACAGTAACTCAGGTTGTTGTACAGACACTAAAGAATTATCTCCTTCGGTGGGCCAAATCACTCACACTGCCATTACACCACAAGACAAGTGTAATCTTCTGATTAGAGATCCTTCTGAGTCAAAGGATTGTTCCGCTCTTACCCCCGACTACTGTCCTTTACTCACACTTACAGCCTCTTCTGAAGTGATCAAATCAGAAATGTACTCTGCTTCTAAGGGTTTTTGTACACCAGACCACGATTCTAATTCTGAACAATACCCAGTACCTGTGTGGAATCCAGCCTTTCCATCAATCAATACCCCAGACCCACCTAGCAATCTGAGCACACCAGACTTTGAAGATCAGCCTTCAGAACGCCTACCCTATCCTGACCCCACATCTGTCATACTGCCTGTTACTGTATCTGCTAGCCCAATCTCTGCTGCTCCTCCTGCTAATACTTCAAAATCTGCTACTGTTGCAGCTTCTCACATCACTCTTTCTGCTGTAGAAGCACCCCCTTCCTCTCTGCCTGCAAGGACAGAACCTGTTGCTAAGTCAGATAACAACTTTTCTTTTAGGACTACAGCTCCGGTTGTTCCTGCAGATGCCTCTGCAGCACTAAAACTACCAGACTCTACTCTATCAGTCTCAGGTTCATCACTGCCCGCTGGTTCTTCTACGGCACCCACACTCTCAGTTGCTACAGCATCGGAACTATCTACAGCCATTCATGATCTCCCTGCTGCGGTGGTTTCTGTACTTTCTTCTAATCATGGAGAACCTGCCACTGTGACTCCTGAAATTTCTGTGGCTAATCTTGACTTTGCCATTGCTGCTTCTGATGCCTTGGAAAACCTTCCTAGAGCAACCAACTCTGCTGTACCTCTGGCTCCACCTTTCAACACCTTACTGTTGCCTTTAAAAGCAAGATTTGCCATGGAACCTGCAGCAGACATTCACAGTTCCTCTATTAATGTACACACTGTTGGGTTTTGTGCTCCAAAGACTTCGTCTTTTCTGATTTCTACCTCAAAGGTTCTGAACATTGGTACTGTCTCCGTCATTCAAGACTCACCTTGCAACCTTAAACAGTTTTTGGTGCTTCATGATGTGCCTTTTTGGTATGAGACTCTTTCACGGTGTGACAGGCATTCTTCTTGTTGGTCGGTCTTCAGGGAGCCTGGAGAGGGGCCTGGAGAGGGGCATACTGTCATGCCTGTGCCATGTGCGCATACATTGGCGATCAATATCGACTAATTGTTATTCATTTATCTACAGAAAACTCTTGGATCAACCGTTATTCACTTTTTGGACCTTATTTCCCATTTGCGAGACTTTGGTGCTTTTTTATTTTTCCCAACAAACTACACTTACCACAATGCACTTGGCTATAACTATCTATTCCTGGCCATTCCTATTCGTCATCATCGGAACTACAATCCCCAGAAGCCCTAGGGATCAGCTCTGCTTCCACCAGCTCAGGAACAGAGAGGGAGGAGGCAGATTGTATTCAGGTGTTCTGATCCAGGTGTGGCCAATTAGCCTGCCTCTGTGCTGGGTAGGGCGGTATAATAGCTGCTGCCTGCAGGGGCTCAGTCTCTTGCATTAAGAGTCCTTCCAGCACCTTTTTGCTTCGAGCTACGGATCTTTGTATGCAGTTCCTCCTTACTCCTGCTTTGGATCCAGTGCCCTGCCGGGCTCTCTGCATTGCAGCCGATCACGCTCTGCAGCTTTCCAGCGTCCGTCTTTGCCCTTCCGGGCTCCTGCCTTGCAACCGATCACGCTCAGCTGCTACCTTCCGCCTTTGTCTTCCAGGCTCCTACCTTGCAGCCGATCACGCTCCGCTGCTACCTTCTGCCTTTGTCTTCCAGGCTCCTGCCTTGCAGCCGATCACGCTCCGCTGCCTTCAACCTACAGCCTTCGTCCGCTGGGCTTCCTGCCTTGCAGCCTGCTACACCCTGCTGCCTACAGCCCTAGCCTTTTGGGCTCCCTGCCTCACAGCCCTGCTTCTCTGGGCTTACTCCTTGCGTCCGGCCCTTCTGGCTCCTTGCCGCGCAGCCTGCTTCTCTCTGCTGCAAACTGCCCTTGTCCTCGGGGCTTCCTACCTTGCAGCCGATCACGCTCCGCTGTTTGCTACCTACAGCCTTTGTCCGCTGGGTTCCCAGCCTAGCAGCCTTCTACAGTCCTCTGCAGCCTTCTACAGTCAGCAGCCCTGCTCCCCTGGGCTCACTCCTTGCTGCCCGGCCCTTCTGGGCTCCTTGCCGTGCAGCCTGCTTTACTCCGCTGCCCTAAACCCTTTCCCTCTGGGCTCCCTTCCTTACAGCCCTACTCCTTTGGGCTTGCTCATTGCTTTCCTGCTCCTCTGAGCTTTCAACCTTGTACCCTACAGTTCTCTGCTATCCTCAACAGTTCACCTACTTATTTACTTTCAGTTATTGCAGTCCCCCTGTTTCCTGACTGCTGCTCCCTTGTTTTCTTCCTTGTTTGCAGCCCTCTGTTCTTTATCCCTATCCAATCCTGTTGTACGACTTTCACTTCATTTCCTTCTGCTAGTTTGCTATCGACTTCCTTTTTCCTTTTTCCTGGATTTGTCTGTTAGTGTATTCTCTTGTTCTGTTAGTAGACCCCTTGTACAGAGCTTGTCTGTTGGTTTCCGTCAGGTAACCTCTGCCCTTTCCCTTGTCTCGTTTCTGTGTTACAGACACCCATAGCTGTTGTTCAAACCCATGAGCAATCAGCGTGGGCCTCTGTTATAGCAAAATGTGCAGAAGGCTAGAGTTTTTTCCTAAGGTCCATGGAATACCCTTTTCCTATATCTGCATACACCCCTAGAGGGAATCCATTCTGTTGTACCTTATTTCCTTGCTATACTTGCCTACTCTTCGTTCTCATTACTTTCAGCTGTGTGTGTACTTATCTGTCCACCTTACTTCGGCACAACCACCCAAAACCCTTCCTGGGTGTCCTGTGCCACTCTTTACAGAGTGCCATCCGTGACAATTACCCTGAATTTCTTCTAGGAAAAGTAAAGGTCTTGGTAAGTATTTCTTCTAGCTACAGGGTGAGAACAGAACTCGGCACGTAGATAGCCAGTATTCAACAAGGCTGGTAAAAAAGAGAAAGAAGCTTGAGCATATGGTAGAGTAGAGAGAGCGAAATGGGAAGCCTGTGCAATAGGGGAAATCTTTAGCCTACCCGTTGCTGTGAGACGTTGTGATTGTAAAGGGAGGACTGCACGGTGCAATGAGGACTGAATCATAGCGGTAGTTGCGCTGTCTGATAGATGAGTAATGAAGGGCTGGGAATGCTCTGCTCTGTGGGCGAGAAGACGCAGAACTTCTGTCAGAAGGAAATATGAAGAGAGAATGAATGGTGTGTATATCACGTTGGGTAACCTAGGAAACGGGTATGCAAATTCCTACCCGGAAATGCGGTGTCTGCAAGGAAGCGTTGGAAGGTGCGCGAGCTGTGTGGAAGTACGGGCGAGATCTGTAACGAAAGGTTAGTTTAGTAGAGAGACAGTGTAAGAGAATACAAGTGTGCAATGCTGGGAGGCTGGAAAACGAACTCACGATGCGCATGCTAATAGGAGTAGCTACGCAACGTTCTCCTGGATGTGGCTCTGTTTGAGTCCTGGCGGTTCCAGGGGGCGGAGCCTAATGCACATCATGAATCTGAAAGACTGAAGTGTATCTCGCATTGCTAGCCGCCATCTTGGGGAGAAACTAGTCAGGACTGAAACATATTTCCAGCGCTGCCACACAGACCGTCGATGACCCCGCCTCATGACAATTGTGAAAGATTGTGGTGGAAAGAAAGCGGAAGGCTGCTAATATGTTTGCTGAACTGTGGTAAAACCATCCTGATGAAAACATTGTTGTGTATAAAGAAAAAGAGTGTAGTAGCTGTCTTTCTCAAGGGAACAGAAGTTATATTGAAATCTTCATTGGAAGAGTGAAGGCAAAGACTTGTGGTTTGATAAACAAACGCATGGGGAAACTTTGTGATCAACTTTATTTGATTATAAGACAATCACAATGCCAAGTGAAACCGTCCAGGAGTGACAGAACTTGGTGTTGGAAACTGAACGTGGCTATTGGAAGAAACCTGTGTGTGTTACCTTTAGATGTGGAACTTCATTATTGGAGGCAACCCTATCCATTGGAACTTTTATTTGGAAATTCTAACTTGATCCTGGGGGAGGGGATCCGACCCAGGTTGCAAGGATATTTGTTTTTAATTATTATTTTGTTGAACTTTACCAGCCATATAAATACCTGAAATGGTTTTGTTATATGTATAAGTGTAAGGGACAGACAGCTTTTTTAGTAGAGTGTTTTTCCTTAGTTTCTTAGGTTAGGTTAGGGAAAGCAAGCCATGTATCACACGCTTTTAAGTTAATAAAATGGCTTCTTGTGAAAAACCTATATCAAGTTGTCCGCCTCACATTTCTGACTCCTAACAGAATGTATTTGTGGATGTGTTGTTGGGGAGCATGATAAAAAAAGGTGCAACTCCATCACTTTCCATCTATATACCAATGGCCTCTAGAGAGCTGGCGTCTACCCAGCTGTTGAATTTCACAGGCCGTGCCTGCCATTTCACTAGATATTGCTTCCTAGCGCCTCATCCTTTACTAGTTATGGCTTTTTGTATTATATAAAATCTATGTTGGTGTTTGCTGACTTTTTGGATGTCTTCCCTATAACAAACACCTTGAACATCTGCCCCTAAGTAATCAATTAGTCTGTATATATAAAGACATTCCCGGAGAGCCACTCCATATATTATAAAGATCTCATTGCTGTAGTTCTGCTCATAACCCCTCGTAAAGATGGCCTGGAGTTTTCAGATCAACACATATCACCATTTTTTAAATCATTTTTTAAAAATTAATTTGATCATGTCAAGAAAAAGAACATTACAATGTAACAAAAGTAGGAGGTTCCAGCACCTTAAAACCATAAACAGGGTCAAGCATTGAGTCTGAAAGGGAAACAACTTTGGAAGTCCACATTCGCTGAAGGGGGTGGGGGGAGGGGTGAGATGTCTTAACCCCTACTATAATACCCATTAACAAGTGGTGCCCATAGTATAACCGTTTCCATATAGCGAGATGGTACTGACCCTTCCTTGGGGCCATATAAACTGAGAAACATAAATATTCCACACAGCACACAGCAGAGGATCGAAGAGCATGCTCATTTCCAGAGGCAGATGCCAAACCATGCTTGTTATGTAGGAAAAAAGAAACCATGGCATAGTTACAACCAGAATAGAGGAATCCATGCTCTATTCATTTATCCCACAGCCTTTCATCCAGTATCCTCACTGGGTTTTTTTTCAACAGGAATGGTTTTCAACAGTTTTTCTGCCCCTTCTGCCCCCCAAAAGAGGTACTCCTTCTCATTCACCCTCAGTCACCCTGAGCTTAGCCAGACGGAGCAGGTCTGCTCCGACCCCACAGTCCAGAAATGCATTCTTCGCGGCATTCAGGGCCCTTCTCTTCTTGTCGGTGGTCAGAGAAAATTCAGGGAAGAGATGGATCATGTGATCTTGGAAGTGCAATGTTTTCTTAGCCGCTGCCACCTTCAGGATCCTATCTCTGTCACGAGAGTGACTCAGGTGTACCAGCAGTGTGGGGCCCACCACTGATGACAGCTTTGCTTTGAGTCCCACTAACCCGAGTCTGTAGCCTCTGTCAACATACATGGGGTCCTCGTCTACTTCAAGCTCGAGTAATTCAGGGAGCCAAGTTGATATAAATCCAATCGGGTCATCCCCTTCTGCACTTTTAGGGAGACTGATAATGAGCAGCGCTCTTGAGGTGTTCGAGTCTGGTCTCTGTCCCCTTACCACCTCGCACAACCGCTTCCATTTCACTACTAAGTTTTTGCACTATAGGAAGTGCTTGTACCCATTGCCGGTCCAGTAATTTCCCCTACAGGCGTGACATGGACTGTTCTGTGCACCCCAGGGCTGTCATGACGGGGTCCTGGGGCAACATCTTTTCAAGGGTACGATGTCCCCCACGAGGTGCAAAAAAATCAGTGTCATCCTCTGTTGTCTTTTTCCTCCCCATTCCCGATGCCATGGCCCTTTATCTTTGCCCAATGGCAGATCTCTGTGAACACTCCACGGGAGAGCCAATCCTCTGCCTACTCACAACGAATTCCCTCTGCAGGAAGAGGGTGTGGGGGGAGTACAAAACAGGGTTCCAGAGAGGAGCACAGCTGGGTACGGTACCTGCCTCTACTTACCCCGAAACCCTTGTGATTGCGGCGTTTAATTAGTACTTGTTGGCCTGTCTGCCTCTGACTGTCTGCAATGCACTGCGTTGTACGGCAATCCAAGGCCCCACCGCATTTACAAGTATGTCCGGGCTGTAGCTATGTCCCCTCGGACCTCGGTCTCCAGCTGAGGCAGACGCATTGGGGCATTCTGGGTTGCCACAATTGTGCCGCGTGCCAGGGGTCCCGGCCTTCTACGCGAGACCCGGCGGGAATGGTTCCCCACACCGGGACTCAGCGCCGCCAACACCATCCACCCCCACATGGGCAGCATGCACTAAAAGTGCACTCTCGCAGCCCTGCGGTCCCGCTCAACCACAACGTCCGGCCTCTTACACATCCTCTGAGATCTCAAGATTGGATTATGCGATCGATCGGTCCGATGCGTCGGTTAGAGCTGCACTGTGATCAGAGCTCAGCCCAAAGTGAGTGCCAGTGCTGGAGAATGCGTTATAGTGGCCCCTTTCTTGCCAGGTTCGACTTCACGACAAAGAGCTTCCCCTAGTCGTCTCCATCTTATTAGGGCTCGCTAGCACCCCCACTTCATCACCATTTATAAGGGGAGTTTATGTCTCATTTTCAAAAAGTATTTTGGCATAAAGATTTTTCCAGACCTCCAAGGAATTCAGGGGTGTTACAGCTACGTGGTTAGTTTTAATAGCTCTATGATGTGTCTTGTTATACACATGTATAAATGCGGGCAACATGTCCACATATCGACAGATTTTTTGAGCTGTGAAGAAATGCCAGATCCATGTTTTAAAAGTTTGTATAAAATGTTCTACAATAGAGACATTAACTTCAGAGTGTGTTATGAAATGGTGCACCCTGTGTTGTTTTGGAAGAATCTGTAGTGGTTTATTTAGAAACTTCGTACCGGCATCTGTCTGTAGTTTAGCGGTATTCGTCCGCTGCTAAATATGCGTTTACAATCCATTGCTAAATTGGGTCGCGCCTTGTCTTTCAAAGCCTCAACCTAGGTTTATTTTCATAGGACTTCAATGACAGCTAGAGTATATCGGAAGCCATCACTGCCTCCCTGGAACTGGCTCATATCCATAATATCAGACTGCCATTGTTGATCGATATGAGATACCATTGTCATTCGTTATTTAAAATGTTTTCGGAGTGGTTAGACAGAGTAGTCTACAGTGGCCAGCCTAGGACCTTTCAAGTGTTTTCACTGTGTCTATTGTAGAGGCGGTACCCAAAGCAGGAGCTCGATAAGTCAACCTTTAAAAACATCAGACCCGTGCAGAGTGGTGAGACAGAGTGGTGTGCAGTGGTCTGCTGCAGGAGTGGGGAGTTTGGAGCCTTGGATGTCTTAGAGCCTTTCACTCCCCTGTGGAAACCGGACAGTGTGCTCTTGACATAGCCTGCATTAAGGCGCTGACCTGTAAGAGGCGTAGAGAGCATGGTGAGCACTTATGCTTTGTTTCTCCTTGATAACTGATTCATCGACTCGCAACGATGTAACGCTGATGACTACAGATTTACTGTATTATTGAAATACTGAATCTGAACATAACTCGCACATAAACTGTAATTGCATTGCCAGTTATGCCTTGAGTTTTGTGAGAGCACAGTTAAACACTTAGTTAAACATTAAGATATGTCCACTGCCCTGGCTACACTTACTCAGAGCATTGCACTTCCCCTTTCCCTCTTCCTGGCACTGCTTCCTCTTCCTTCCCCCTGCACCTTATGTTGTCGCACTTGCACAATCTGAATGACACAAGGCTAGTAAAATTGTCTTGTCCTCCCTCTGTGTCCCTACCTTGTCTTGTTATGCCTGGAAACACTTGTGTACAGGCGCGTTATAAATGACATATCACATATCACATATAACATATCCTGACTGCCTGACACAACGTATCATTTGCACACTGTGTGCCTTTGCGACAAAACAAAAGCAATTGAGATAGATTACACCGATTATACGGGCGATGCAGCAACAGCAAACTGATGACAGTAAAACAGGCAAAGCATCTGGAGCCTTTGCACGACACCTACTTTTGACACTGGGTGATCAAAGAGACCACACGTGTAGAGTAGCCTTGTGTCCCCTACCTGATATTGGGCCCACCAGGCCTTCCACAAAGGAGATTAATGAATATACTTTGTCAGCTTCTTCAATGAAGCAGAAGAACTGTTTTTTTCTACAAAGGGCACAGTTTGAGCCTGAGTGACCTACGATTGACAGAGGCCCCTATTTGATTCAGGTGGCCTTGGAAAACCTAGAGGAAGATACTAATCATTCTGTGCAACTGGGAACATCTCAACAAACCAAACAACCGCCCAATTTTGACCCTGTGAGTTACTTTAACCTGAGCTCTATTTCTATGATGCCAGCTGTCGGGGATCAACAAGATTTATTTAACCACCCCAATGTGGTTGGGGAAACCATGGAACAAATTCAACTGGCACAACAAACTGCTGAAACGCATGGAGAGTCTAACAAGGGTACTTGTGAAGTAACTTTGTCAGCGCTGAACTTTGTCTTGAGCTCCCTCATGAGCGTCTTTGAACTGTTAAAGGCCGAAGTGCAAGTCTACTCTGGAATTTTACTGGATATGACCAAGGAACTAGAATGTTGTGACTCATCCATCATGGAGCTAAAGACTGCAGTTAACACAAATGTATTGGGAGCACTGGATCCAATCAAAGTGGAATTGAGACACCACTCATCCCTTTTGAATGACATGGAATCGGCCTCATTAGTATCAACGGTGCATTTCGAAAATATACAAGCAAATCTGGTCACTACGACAAGTGTTAATCACACTAGTATTGACTGGACTGAGCGAAGAACATCAATGAAGGAGGCAGAGCAAGTGCACAATGATTGGTATGATATGCCAATCTCCCAGTCAGTCTTGGAAGAGTTTGCTAAACTGACCCATCTCCCTTTCGATATGAAGGAAATAGGGAGATGGAGTAGATGAAGGAGTTTAAACCCCCAACAGATCTACAAAGGGAAGCAGTAATCTCTAATACAAAAGGGAAAAAGAAGAATAAGGGACGAGAGGACCTTGTCCCCCAATGATGGAAACCTCAAGAACAAAAAGCAAAAAACAAGAGAAGTAACATCAAGAATGGCCCCAAATTAAAATTCCTACATGCATTATCGACCTCAAGGTCGAATGTGTACAAGGTGATACAAGTTCCCCAGAAAGAGCAGGCCCTCAACTAAAGCGAACTAAAGTCACGTCCATCTTTACGAAGAAGAGTAAGAATTTGCAGACAGCAGTGCCCCCTGATACCGCAAATAGTGACAATGCTCTTGGGCCAATGGAAATGGCCTGTCAAACTGAGCAGACCACATTAGAGAATGCCCATCAACATACGGTCACGGTAACGAAATAAGGATGGCCTTGCCTATAAATAATGGGCACTATTCACTTAACTAAAGATTTGCAGGCCTTTATCATCTCTCCACGTGAACAATTAGGTCGAAATCTCTGCCCCCAAAACTCTCAGAAAATGGTATGCACCCATGTGGGAGATTCTAGACAAGAATTATTCAGAGGGAATGCTGGTGGGAGTGAGGGCAATAGTGGTTCTATTGCTGAGGGGATGGTGTTTCAAAGATTGAGCCAACAGGGTGGCATGAAGCAGGTTTTTGAGAAGAGCAACTATTTTAAAATGGAGCATGTATTTAATGACGAAGAAGACATCATTATGAACCGAACTACCATCCTGATCCTGCTGCCTGAAATTCCAGCATTGAGAATTATTACCTCAAGGGATAACACGAGAGTGGAGCTCATCTCGGACAATTGCTTAGAAATGGGTGTGAATGATATCCCATCCACCCTAGTTCAAAATTATTTGTTGTCATTCCTCGATGATCTAAAATTGAGGGGTGTTGATGTGACCAGGTATGCTGAAATTAGTTCTCGTCCACCTGATTTGGAGGGTAGTACCGGCCTTGGGAGTGGTGTTATGCATCAAACAATGAGACTTATTGCCAACCAGTCAGACATGAATGGGAGGAGAAATTAGGTATCGGTCAAGGAATTGCAGGTGACCGGTAATGTGGGGACCTGTTTTGAAGGAAGGGGTTTTTAACGTTGTTAGCTGGAACTCTCGAGGCTTCAAGCACCTCACCTGTCAGGAAAACACCATTGTGAAACTTGGCACTGTTGAGTTGATTCTGATACAGGAGTCTTTCCTGACAGACAAAGTTATCATTGATGGCTTTGTGGTATGCCAGCAAATGGCATTGGTAAATCGGCTTGGTAGGCCTCGAGGGGGATTGTTGGTAGCAGAAAAGCACGAGTGGGTTGAGTCAATAAATCCTCTATACTCTTATCCTCCATGTATTCAGGCTGTGCGACTCTCGACACAATGTCATCTGGGCTCATTTCTGGTCATTAACCTATATGCGAATTACAGAGAAGTGAAACAGGCTATGATTATGTGGGGTACAAATACAGCCCCAAAATGACAGAGACTGAGAGGCCATGCTAGGCCCCTGTTGTGAGAGTGAAGCTGGCTAATGTAGAGTCCCATTGAAATATAAAAGTGAGTACAAAACATCGATTTCTAACATAATGCCTTGTGAAATGAAAAGAAATGGGCCTGTTTCAACTCTACTAAAATGGACACGTGCTCAAGTGAAAGGGAATGTACTTGAGAGATTAAAACTGCTGGATATGATAAATGAACTGGAAAAGAGTGGCTACAAATGCTGCTTTCCTAAAATATGAAAAGTTACAATTTCAACTTAGACAGATAGCCGCATGGGACAATGGGCTTCATTACGAGTCCAGCGGTAGCCACGCCGGAAAAACCGGCAGGCTGCCACCGGACCCGGAATGAATTACCACCTCTGGACTTGCCGGACTTACCGAGGCATTATAACCCCGATGGTCCCGTAATTCTGGAGGCGGAATAACGATACCCATAGGACTCCAAGGGGATGGGGTCCATGGAAACACTAGCACCGTAATTAACGGTGCCTGTGTTTCCATTTCCATCTGCAGGAAACAATGGTGGTGGCAGTTTCACCGCCACCGATTTTTCCAGCCCGGCAAACTCATAATGAGGCCCATTGACTTCAATACAGCACAAGACGGTGATCGAGAAATCCAAAGTGAAGCCAAGCATTTTGCATTTGTTCGTAGTAAAAAAGACTTATTTCATCATATAAATTGACAACAGTTAAAGGGAAAGGCCTATTTAGGTTTGTGTAAAAATGAACACTGATTTCTATTTAACTGTGGCATATTTGTGAATAACACCAAAAATGAACTTATATCTGTTCAAACAGTATGTAAAGAAAGATTGTATTGTAAACAACATGCCCAGATGCAGTACTAAATGTTACATGTAAACACATCTTCTCGATATAAAAGCTGTACTTTCAGAAGTATAGGGCCTCATTAGGAGTCCGGCGGTAACCGAGGCGGTAAAACCGCCTGGTTACCGCCGGACTCGTATTACCATTCTGCCTCCGTGATTCCCGGAATTACCGGGGCATTACAACCCCGGTTTTCCGGGAATCACGGAGGCGGAATGGTGTTAATCCCCATTCCCATTGAGTCCTATGGGACTCAATGAGAATGGGGATTATGGAAACACCGGCAGCATCTCGTAATGCTGCCGGTGTTTCCTCGTCCGCCTGCAGGCGGGCCGTGTTAAACCCGCCAGGTCAAACCTGGCGGGAACATCACCTTCCGCCTGCAGGAGTCAGGATCAGGCGGTCTGGAAACAACGGAGGCGGCGGGTTTACCGCCACGGTTATTTCCGGACCGCCTGATTTGTAATGAGGCCCATAGATGCAGCTTGTCCCTTTCCACTGATATCAAAATGTGACCTTAAGGCCTTTAACCTAGGCCCTCTAGGAGAAAACAGGCCTGGGTTTCAGTTAAATGCAAAAGAAATATAGAGAATTAGATCGGAATTGTGTGGGGGGTCCAGATAAGCCGGCCAAAAGAAATAACCTTGAAGGTCAGGCCTCCCCATTAACTATGCATTAGTGGCCAACAGAACTGACCTTTTTAGGGCTTACTCAACCTCAGGAAATGGCCTTCAGAGCCACTAATGGATCTTCAACCACTGTGTAGGAATAGACCCTGCTGGTCACAGAAGAAAAATTAAACTTAAAAAGGTGGGGACTACATATGAAACTATGAACTCCCAGGGATGTCTTGCCATAGATTAACATTGAGACACATTTTCTTTCATTAAACGGGAATCGGGTGTCCCTGTGAGCTCATCTCAGACTCATATTAATAGGGATACGAAGCCTGTTGGGACCATGTAAATATGAAGTCTGTGTGATGTATACTTTTTGAGTTATGAAGAAAATTATGATTCCGGCCTTCTCATAATTCCAAGGAAATGGATGTTGGTGTGGTAATGGATTGTGACAGTAATGTTTGAATCTTGAAGTGTCAAATTTTGTGCTATTTCGACGCAGGAGCAAATCTAAAATAATTGTAGCTCCTCCCAGGAAGGGCGTGCTGAAATAAGATTAGTATATTCTGACTCGCCATAAAATATAAAACTCAAAAATATATATGTGCCTACATTTATCAGAAAAATTAAGGTAGCTACCATGTTGGTCGATTTTAACAGCACTGAAAAGGTAAACCCACCTGCCATTTTGGGATGATGAATCCTTCTCCTCCCTCAACCTCCATCATCCACACCTCCTAACTCCTTGTCCTAACAGCAGGCAGTGGGTGTATATGGTGAGAGTGGGAGGGAAAGAGGTAGCCAATCCGTATCGTGGGAATTATTAAAATATGTCAGTGTCATCAGCCTTTTATGAGATCAGTTTTCAATCTGAGAGGGGGACTTTTGACTTTTCCACTCTATTCCTGGAGGTAGCCTACTTCTGGACTCTTGCGAGGAACAACTAGCAGAGAGACAAGGAGAGCTACCAAGGCTATCAGGGTAACCCTTGCCAGGAAAAAGCTGGTTAACTGGAAAGGCCTAAAACCTTGCATGGGAGACAGAGACTGGACATCTAGAAGCTAGCTGGGCCTGCCATTTGAGGAGCCAGAGGAGGATTGGGTGCTGGGACTATCCTTGACAGAAGCCTTTGTGCTGTCCTCAGAGGAGTCCTGCTGTTTCCCTGGGTGCCCCAAAACCAAGGCCTCCCATGTAAGTAGAATAATCCAAATGCCAACAAAAGTCTTGGGGGAATCTGCCAGCCTTAATTGCCATCTCACATAGCGGGTTGGGGGGGGGGGGGTGGAACTGGGGAGACCCATGGCACATTTTATTAAATATAACTCAAATTCATTCTCCCATAGAAAACCACCCAATCCATTTAAATTGAATTGTGTTGGGAACTGCCTGCCTCAATCCTTTCCATTAAATTGTGGGGAAAGGGGTGAAACTGTGTAGATTCTTATCACATTTAATTAAAGTTAAATCAATTAATTCCCAGACAGAAAAATCACGGGACGAGTGTTGTTAGAGTTCAAAACTAACAATGTTCATGCCCAGTGTGTTTAGAGCCAGTATAGACAATAAATCCTTGAGTGACTATTTTTCTGAAACCCCTGACTTCTGTACTGAAGGGGGAGTCCTAAATTCCCAAAAGAAGTAACTCTAAAACTCTGCCTTTCAAGTGAATGTGGAGTGTGTAATATGAATGTTTGCATTATACGCAAATAACAATCCTAAAGCATTGTATGAGTGGTGCAAAATGATTTTTCCCAAAGAGTTAATTCCCAAACCATAACTTTCAAGTAAAAAGCCAAAACCATTTTCCCATTGCACTCCCACTCCCTGTACCTTGCCTTCACACCAGAGTGGTCATATCTTCTTGATGCTAGGAGGGTGGGGGTTGCTGGGAGAAAAGGGCATGATAACAAACCAAGCAATCACTGTGTGTTTTACATGTTTCTATGGGTTCACTTGCAAGAAATCTGATGTAAAGTGATGACTGCCCATCTCTAAATTTTACCTGTGTGTTGTAGTATCTGAAAGTCCATTAGAAACATGTCAGTCACTTGCTGCAAGTAATTTGAAATTGTGATATTGTGGAGGGCCACGGCATTGGTGGCTGATGTTTTTGGGACTGTTCTAGTATTCTTTGTAAAAACTTAAATAAAGATATATTCTTACAATACACCGGCATGGTTCCTAGCTTATTGGTGGTAAAGAGGGTATTTGCTGCATTATACTATATAGGTTGGAGGCCTCACTAAAGTTGAATCTGCAAAGCGCTTTGGTGTGTGCCACCTGGCTTGGGGGGGGGAGTGACCGCCCAATAAATCGTGACAAATATTGAATGGCTGGAATCCATTCTGATGCATAACCAGAATGACCTAAGCTCTAAGCATGTGTTGTTGGCAGGTGATTTTAACACAGACTTTCTCTGGAATGCACCACACTTGGCTAGCACACTGGGTGCAAGGGGCTTGAGGTGGGATACATTTCTGAGACAGTGGCATCTGGGACCACTGAATGTGAATGGGTAGGGGGATCTGGATGGTAGTACCACCTGGCATCATGGAGAGCAGGCCTTGATTGGTTTCTTCTTTGTCTCACAGGTGCTGTTCCGATTGGTGTGACCAATTTTGTGTTCTTAAGACCGAACCCTGCGACCCATCGACCATTCAGTGCTTTGAGGCAGGTTTGCATGTCTTCAACGGAGTGAAATGGTGGGTCAGGTGATAAGCATAACAGTAAATAAATCTAAAAATAGACTAGTTTGGAGCAATAGAAATATGGGTAGGTTTACCAGCTTGTTTGGCGAAGCATGGAAAAAAAAAGGGAAGTGATGATAGGGATGTCACCGTTATCTACACCTTGTTGCCAAAGGTATGCAGGGATACAATTGTGCGTATTAAGAACAGGGGATTCTGTGCTACTAAAGGGACATCTACATTCCTGAAGTACAGAAATCAAATGGTATTAAAAACCTAAATCTGAGTCTATTTGAATGCTCTATGGGTATAAAAGAGGAAAAGATGAACTTCAGGAACAAGTTAAAATGTCTATGAGGGATGAAACATCAGACTGAAGGCGAGTGTATCTTGTCTGCTATTTTGAGAAAGTCAGACAAGAACTTTTAGTAGATTGTAAATGAGAAAGATAGTACCAACATGACATCACAAAAATGTCCAATATCAGAGGCGCTATGGGTGACTCACTTTTCCCAATTATGCAGCTCAAATTTACCATCATGTGATCCTGAGGGTGGGGGGTCTTGGAATTTCAACTTCAATCGTGATGTAATTGAAACACGTATACAGAAGATCAGCCACTCGAGGTCTCCAGGACCGAGTGGTCTTTCTAATGCAGTTTTAAACATCGACCCAATCTTCTGGGCATCTCTGATAATTCAGAGTGCTTAAATCCACGATAGCCCACCTGAAATGCCCTGATTAATGTCTTCTTGATTACAGACGAATAGCCCTCCTGGACTCGGACTCCAAAATCTTTGCTCCCGTGATTTGGCTGAACTCTCCTCATAGGCAGGTAATTCAGGCATTCTGAAACCCAATCAAGTTGGTTTTCGTAAAAGGGTAGGGACCACTACTGTGGGTTTTATTATTGACCACTTGCAGCAAAAGGTATTGGCAAAAGCGAGTTCCTGATATCTATGCTGCCTCCATTGTCTTATCAATGGCTTTTGATAGGATTGAAAGAAATTTGCTCTGGGTGAAATTAAGGAATTGGGGTATTCCCAATACCCTGTTGTCCATTTTGACTAACTTAAACTCTGGCATGACTCTACATGTTAGATTGAGTTAGAGAGGTAACACATCCTCAACTATTGAAACATCTAATGGGCTGCACCAGGGTTGTATCCTGGCACCTCTCTTTTTCAACATCCTCCTTTGGTCAATATGCTAAGAAGAAGGTATTGACCATCAACACCATGAAAACAAAAATGCTGATCTTTCATGCTGGCTGTAAGAAGTTTTCAACAAGCTGAATGTTGAGCTTTCACAAAATCGACGAGGTGCGAACACTGAACTATCTGGGTTTGTATATATACAGGATAATAGGGAAAACGATTCTGAAGAAGCAGGCGACTGCTAAGATTAAGCATATGCTATGCCAAATGAAGTCACTACATTGTTGCTTTGGTAAATTCTCACTAAAGCTGTGGCTCAAGTTGTACGAATCAAAGGTAGTTCTGATTGTCTGTTATGGGTTGGATGTTCATTATCAGTTAATGGAGCATAATTTTGACTATCTGGAAGGGCTGTTATGGAAAGGTACCTGGGCATTCCAAAATCTGTTCCAATGGCATTCATTTGAGCAGAGTTGGGTCTGATTTTCGGAAAATTCCAAGATACAGTGGAAAAGGACTCAATGGTGCCTGATAGTCCACCAACCATCTGCTAATTCCATCTTTGAGTGGATGGACACAGCTAAAGTGCGCTGGTGAAATCAAGCAGTATGAACTTGAGCTTGGCTTCCATTAGCTTGGAAGATAAATTGTTAGCAAGGAAGAGAGTTCGCTAGCATGATTGGATCACCACTTGTGAAAAATGCAATACATAGAAGAGCTATACATACTTAAATAGGGCAAACCATAAATTGGGTTGTTGTGCACAATACTTGCTGTTTTATCCATCCAGGTTATTTAATAGAACTATTCTACACTTCCTCCTAGATTTGTTGCCGACAAAGGATGCCACATTTCGATGGAAGGTTAAAGACTTGGAAGACCGTACCTGCAGCCGATGCTTATCCTCCGTAGAGTCACTTAAACATCTGGTGTATGAATTCCCAGAATTGAATACTCTTAGAAATTACAGTTTGGGGGATTTTATTGAGAGAATAAGATTGTCTCTCTTGGATTTCCTTTGGGAGTCTTTTATTTGGGCCATTGTTCGAGGTCATTATTAATTGTCTGTATTGCTTTTTAGGAATTATGTTTGTGAATGAATGTGTGTTTCTCTTTTGAGTCAAATGGCATTTTATTCTAAATTTGTATTTTTAAGTATGTAACAATTGTGTTAAGGCCTATTTATTTAGACCAGGAGGCACATATAAATAATAAAAATAAAAAATATTTCCAGACCGGCTTGTGTAGTGCACAGGACTCCTTATCTGAAAGCAACATCTTGACAGCGGTCCTTGACACATTCTCACCACAGTTCTCAGTTTACAATACAACACCTCCATAACTACCAACACCCCATTCATCGTAATATATTTTGGACTGCTTTACAGAGGACATGGTCACCCCATAACCGCTGGACATAAAGACAACTACATTTCACAAACAACAGAGTTTTATTGACATTTATCACATCAGATTTTCATTTCCAATTTATACAATCAGATTTGTATTTACATTGAATATCTGGGGTTGTCTGCTGCTGTACAGTTACCAATCGGGCTACAAATTCTGCAGTATGCTCAATTACTTCATACACACTCTGCCATTCACTGCTTCAATAAGCAAACATACACAGTATAGCTGTGGCTGATAGAAATTCGTAAAGGTCCGTACCAAACAGCCAATATCCTTTAATGGCAAGGAAATTATGTTGCATTTCGTACACCACCAGGTTAAATGAAGGTTTCACAGGTAGCTATAAATCATTGAAACCTCCTTTGTATCAATTTCACCAGTAGATGTCCATTGCAGGGTGGCATCTGTTGGAACATATGTTTGCAATGCATAGAATATAATTGCATTCATGTTTGTATGCCCGCTGTGGTGTTTGCAGATAACACAGCATCCTTGGGGATATACTGCCTAGATGCTCTTTAAGTAAACATTAATTTCTGTACACATCCACTGACGGGTTTCACATTAAATTGGCAACTTCCCAACATGTGTTCATTTTTTATTTCCTGCAAATAAGTGTAAATACATGTAAATTATTTACATTCTCAATCTTCATAGGTCGATTTGCGGGACAACATGCACATTTCACTGTTTTAATGGCTTAAATATATTTTATCGCCCCACTTGCCAACCATTTTTTCAATTATACTTCTAACACACAGCGGACACTCCCATCTAAATCGCTTCATTTTCAAGAGGGGCTTATACACCACTTGTATAGCCCACAACATTATAGACATGCATTGCCCCTTTCCGAACCCTTAAGTGCATTGACGGCTATATTAGATGCATCACATTTACACAACATTTAGAGCTCAACATGTAGCCTATTTTATGTAACAATTTATCTGTATAGATTATTTCCAAACATCCATGAGCCTCCTTCTGCAGATCATCAATGTTATGCCTGGCGCACCATTTGGAACAGTGTTGTTTTAAACACGTTTTCGCCACTGTGGCTTTGGAACCCTGAATGGCAAGGATATCTGCCCAGGTCACAACTGTTATGACCTCACAGTCTTTAACACTATCGGTCTCCATTATCGAGATACATTGCTTACACAGTCTATTATTTAGAATCCATGTTTTTTTATTCGATTTGAGCAGCAAACAGTAAATATTGACAGTATCTGCTACATCTTGGCTCTCCTCATTGTCGTCCATTTTATCAGCAAATAGCTGTAGACAAAAACAGAAAAGCATGGTTCTAACTCTGGGTTAGGTGTCGCTACCCCTGAAAGGTACAAATGTTTGCTTTAAAAATATACCTAGCGGCTGGCACGATGTCTGATATCAACGCTCCATGCCCTTCTGTATTCTTCAAATGTTCAGGGGGTTGGAGTCACTGTCTCCCACCACAACTATGTAATTCTGCATGATCATGGATTCTTTTTTTCAGACTGCATTTCGCCATGTTGAATATCTACACATGATAGCACGGGTTCTATGAGCTGCTCGAGAACCAGGGTGTCAGGACCAGTAGTCATTTCCAAATTAGCCATATCTGCGGTTGCACTCGCCTGAGTGTTTTGAATTACATCACCAACAGATCGCCCCATGACAGTGACGATGAGCAGTGGCTGACTGCTCACAGAAAGTTTAGACATGGTCTCACGGGACTCCCGATCTTCATGGTCTGCCATTAAAGCCTGTGAGTTGTGCACTGCATCAAGACTGTTGTATCTTCTCCTAAGGCAGCAGTATTCAAACTGTGGGGCAAGGCCCCCCATGGATCCGTGGTGCATCCCTGGGGGGCCCTGAGAGCTCAGCATAAAATGTAGAAACATTTTTCGATTGGAAGAAATGGGCTGGGGCAGCTCTTGTGGTCGGGCTGAAGCATGAAACTGTCTCAGGCAACAATGAAAAAGTGGCACCCAGTTGTAAATGGATATTCATTCCTTTAGTCACAGACTGGGCCTCATTACAACTATGGCGGTACGGTAACAACGGTGCTGGTAAGCTAAAGGCACCGTTGCTACCGTACCGCCATAGTACGAGTTGTGCTCGTGGGTGCTTGACAGCCCGCCAGGTCTCACCTGTCAGGCTGTGCGGCACCCACGAGCACAGCTCGTCGGATGCACCGGCACCATTATTAACAGTGCCGGTGCATCCGAGCTCCCCATTCCCATGGAGCCCAATGGGGCTCAAATGGGAATGGGGATCTACCATTACCGGCACCCGTGAAAGGGAAATTACCAGGTCCGCCTAACTCGGCATGACCCGGTAATTGGCCATTTGCGGGTGCCGGACTCAGATGCAACTCCGGCGGCAGCCGTTCCGGTTTTAACGGCACAGCTACCACCAGGGTTATAATGAGGCCCACTATTTCAATAGTACCCAAGGCGGTGCTTTGTGGTAAAATGTAAGTAAATTGATATATATTCAGCAACAATGGTCAAAATTATTAACTGCATAGTGAAGTAACTCATCAAACTGGCCCACATTGGCCAAAATGGTGGCCCATTTTGACTGGCCCACACTAGCATTTTACATTTCTGGTACAGGCATTGCCCTATAGACCAGTCCGAGCCTGGCGGCTCATCCATAATGGCGAGGGGGTGCACACCCAGTGGCCCCTCACCCATTATGGAGGAGCTAAGAGCCAGCCCAGTGAAACAGTGAGCACTCCCTCAGCTGATTTTATTTTTAGCTGAGGGAGTGCTCCTGGGCTGGCTGAACTGTCAAAGGGACTTTGACTGTTCAGTTCAGTTCCCCAGCCGCACATGCTCACTGAGCCATGCAAGACTGGGGCATTTTGCTTTGCCAGCATTACATAGCTCATTGGAAATGTTGGCTGGTACACTGCATGTCTGTATGTCCGAGGGGGAGCTCCTACGCCTCCTCGCACATACGGACAGAGCATCCTGGAGCAGGGCGTTTCAGTACCCACACGCAGGCCAATGCAGAAGGTATGTTTATGTTCTTTATTTTATTTAAACATGTTTATGGATGCGTGTATGCTTATGTTATGAGTGAGTGTATGGTGATGGATGCTCGTGTGAGTGATAGAGTGATTGCTGTATTAATGTGCAGTGCCTTGCATACACACATAATCATGTTGATTGTGTTAGGCCCAGTGGGGCCCAAGGGACAGGGATGGCATCTTTTTACTGGACATCTATTATAGATGTCCAGTAAAAAATGTCATGCCTGCCCCCTGGGCCCCCCAGCACCAATTGCAAACTGTTTGGCTATTTACCCATTTTTTTGTTAAAAGTATGCTCTACAATGCAACATTTTAACCCATTATTTAAAAACAATTCACGGGGGGAAACCCCCCTGAGCCCTCCTTTATTGGTTCGGGCTCCCTCACTATGCTTGGTCGCTATGGCATTTTTTTAAAAATCACCAGCCGCCACTGGCCCTCAGACTGTGTTGGGAACTGGATGGGTGGAACCCAGGAACTATGGTGCGAGCACAATGGGCGAGAACCATGGGATAGTGGTGGGAGCAGAGTGGGGAGAGCCCAGGGTGTGTGATGGGGTGGGGAGAGACCAGGGACTGGGTAGGAGTGGGATGAGGGAGCCCAGCCACTGTGATGGGAGCAGGTTACGGAGCGCAATACATACTGTCCATTTAGCATTTCTGGGAAGTCCCGGCCTGCCCAAATTTTGCTTAGGGGGGCCCCAGCCAAAAAGGTTTGAAGACCACTGTTCTAAGGCAATAAAGTAAAGGACTATCCTCGGGATTGCTGGGGCTGCCGGGGGCTATTTTCGCCTTATCGTAACTGTAGATGTTCATAATTACAGCTTCCCTGACAGCACGCTGGGTAGCCCTGAGAAGCCTGACAAGTGCATATGTTTTCATGGCCCACAATGACAGCTATAAATCCGTATTGTAAGATCCCTCTCCTAATAGCGCCATAACCTTAGAACAGGCCATAGACATATACCTATTTATATCAAATCCATGTATTTATTGGGGTTCAATTACATGTATAGGGGTTCAGATAAATCTATAAGAAATTAATTGGGATTTTTATCAAATGTATATAAAATTCTTATCAAATGTATATACATTTTTGTGGGGGTCATCAAATTTACTGGGGCTCAATTAAATGTATAGGGGTTCGGATACATCTCTATCATAGGTTATATACGCTACAGCAGGTTTCTTATCACCTTTACATAAAATATATATAACACATTTTAGGGGTCATTACATTTATAGGGGTGTAATAATTTTATAGGGGTTCAGGGGCGTAGTAAAGAGGTGGGGCCCCCTGTCAACTGAAATGCTTGATTAAAGGTATCCCACCCTACCACTTATTCCCACCTACGATCCCATTTAGAAACCGCATAAGTGTTAGCTCTTCATAGCGCCAAGATGCCTTTCGGTGAACATAGCGCTTCAGCAGACATCTTAATGATGATGCCTATATTCCAGAACGGTGTTGAAGAGATGGTCGCACCCTGTGGCCGCTTGGTAGCTTTCCAGTCATGCACTGAATGCGGTCCCTCACTTCAGCTGATGACATCCTCTACTTTGGTCTAAGCTACCATCACCACTGGTTTCCCACCCCCTCAACCAATCGCAATAAACCCGGCATCTCAACCAATCAGGAGCCATGTGTATGACTAACTTTAGAGCATCCCTGTTAGTCCTCCATAGGAACCGGCTGTCGATACGTCTCTTGGTGTCTCTATGAGATGATGAGCTGCATCTCCAGCCAAAATGTCGGGGGCACAGTTACAGTACCCACCACACCCTAAAGGGTTCTGTGCTTGGCGATGGCTAGTTCCATGAAAGTATGCACAAGCCCGCTCTTTCTCCTGGAAGGAACTCCCTGCCTTGGACCCAGTAGCCTGCCCACCGCAGAACCTAACCCTCACTGCTTCATGCATCATCTGGGCAGCCCTTGACTCTTTCTTTCTACTCTTGCCTGAACAGAATCGTAGGTGCATTATTCTGCATAGTACCACAGAGGGAGCACTCTTAAGTTTGGAATAATCGACAGGTGCCTTGAAGTAAGCAAAATGCTTCAGTGCCTAGAAGGGCTGACTCTCTTTAGTTTTTGGGAAGTACAGCTGTGTGTGAGTGACAGAAATGCTCCTAGGTGCGTTTTCTCAGAGTGGAGGGCAGGACTCTGAGATCTGTGTGTCGCATGCGGCCCGCTTCCTGCCAGTGTGTTCATTAGCATCCCAACGGACTGCTGATGTCACAACTAGAGTTGTATAACATAATAACATTGCTGCAGTGCCAACATGACATGGTTGTGAAATTGATAGCACAAGGGTGTGAGCGCAGAACTAGAGGATTATAAAATAATCTGCTGGGTTTGATGTCAAAAGCAGAGGATTAAGATATAATTAGCCAGTTGCAATATCACATCTAGAATGTTATGAAAAAAACAGTCAGTTTTGATGTCACTACCAGATGTATAGATGGATAGCTATTAACTTCTGGGATATATTGCACCAAGGGGTTCCGGATGAGATCGCATAGCGTAGCTCACATTGTTTATGATGTCACTCTGGAACTGCAAAGTGGAGTACCTCCCCTAGTGTATAATGTTAGGCTGTGTATGGCCCCCTTGCCTCCCCCTTGTGTTGTGCCACCTGCACTTTCTCTATGGGCCAGCATAAGACCTTCCAGGATTTTGCGGCATGAAATGGCAAATTTTGCGGCATGAAATGGCAAATTTTGCGGCACAAACCTTTATTGCGGGATTTTTGCGGGACATTTTGTATTAACTGGAGGGTGTAAGATTGCCACATTGCAGGAAATAGGCAGAGTAGAGTGCAAAGCTACAAGAGAGCCAGGGGATCATTATTATGTATCTTTTGTATTAATTTAATAGGAAGAGTCCCAGATGTCTCTGGCTTGGCAGAACAGTGTTTGATTTGGCTACATTTCTGGTTTAATGTTCATGCCTATTCAATAGTATTAACTAAATTGATCATTATCAATTGTAATGCTGAAAATATTCCCCTTCTATGTTCTCCAATCCCCCAAACACCCACACACCTCTCTCACCAACACACATCTCACCAACTCTCCATCACAACTTACATTCCTTAACCTCTCACTATGTCACAATTTGCACTGCACAGCCCCTGCCACACTCCAAATCATACTCCCAACTCACACCTTACACTCTACAATTCCTCCTGCAATATAAAGTCCTTCATTCTTTTGTGCTGCTTCTGCATCTTGCATCCTTTCTCCCATTCTATCGCACTCTTCCCTCATCCTTTTTTCCAATCTGCAGCTCACTGCCTCTTTCTGGCCAACCGCTTCCTCTCTGCTTTCTGGCTCACTGACCACACGCTCCCTCTACTTTCTGTACCTCTGCTCGCTCTCAGATTTCTGGCCCACCGCCTCACTGCTTCCTCTGCTCTCTTGTGCAGCGCTTCCTCCTCTGACCCACTGCGTTCCCTCTGCTTTCTTGCCTATCACTTCACATCTCACCCATCACTCTCCCTCTCTCTCATAGTGTAAGCATTTTTTTATTTTAAATGTAGATTTTGACCCAGTTTCTCAAATAATGGGGCATTTAAAAAAAGAACGGAGGATATGCTGTTTTTAGACAACCCATTTTTGGAAATGAGCAGGTCACCTTATTCTCAAAGGTGACCGGCGCATTTCCACAGGCTTGAGCTGTAGCGCAAATTGTGCACTGGCCAGCTGCCTTGAATGGTGTTCTGGGTTGTTTGATCGAAGTGTAATTATTTGCGGCGGAATTGACCGTAGTCAATTTCGCTGCGAATTGATTTGCACTTCAGCCAAACAACCCAAAATGTACCTTTTACCATCACCCCACCACCTCCCCTACTTAACTGCTTGGTCGCTGCCGCTTCCCCTGCAACCCTGCAGTGCCAGATCCGTCCCTCTAACGCGGGTCGGATCCGACTCCGCAGGGTCCCATTTTCATTATTTTCTTTTTTTTCTGTCCACGCCTCCAATTTTGAGGAAAAAGGGGAAAACACTTCTGCAACCACCCTAGACCAAAAATACTGAACATGGGGAGCGGGTGACACCCCCGCAACACATGTTCAGTATTTATAAAAAACGATCGAATAGTACTGGACGAAATAGGTCAATTTGTAACATTTGATAGATTTTTGTCATCAAAATGGGCAGTACTTTGAATAGAATCGCTCTCCCAACAGTGTTCTGCAAGCTCCCAGCGCCTTTCACAGGGACAGGCCCTCCAGGTGCCTGCCGCTGTAAAATGCAACCCAAAAAATGCATTTTTATCCTGTTTGGGGAACAGAAATGCAAGCGACACAGCAGCGGTTCATACCTTAAAAGAAATGCATGACAGGGTCAGGAAAGACCCTGTCATGCAGTGGCAGCCCCACATCCCGTGCGCATAGGGTTGCCTACAATTTCTGCACATTTAAAAGTGCATCTTGCTTGGAAATGAGGGAGACGCTTTTAAATTGACAGAAACGCCACTTTATTTGATCAAGGAGGTGAAAAAGGCCATCTGAATGGGCGCGCATTTAAAATGTGCCCATTCATGTGTCCCTTGTGTATTGGGCTGCACTTTTTTGGGGCGCAAGTGATGAGATGTGTTAGTGCATTTCATTTCTTGTGTAAAAAAAAGTTGAGAAGCTGGCACCCTGATTATTATTTTTTTTAAAACAGTAATTATTGCAGATTACTTAAAAAAAATATTTTAAAAAAAACATTTTTTTAAAACAGATGCTGTTTTCGCACAAAACGGCCGTTTTTGCGGCATTTTGCGCAAAAGTGCCATTTTTGCAGCATTTTGTGGGATCGCAAAATCGCTATAAGCAGGAGGCTCTGACATTGTGCAGGATATAACTACACACAATCGAAAACCTAGCAGGTTCCATCTCCCATCACCTCACAGTCATCTTGAAATGAGAAACAAAGAACTGTGAGAGAAAATGCAGTAACCCCTCCTCTGATGCCACAGCAGTTGAGTATGAATTTGATAATCCTCTGCCATGACGTCACAGTAGGAGGATGCACTATTCAGAAAGGGAAAAAATTGCTAAGGAATCTACTCAGCTATTGCCCATTGTAAGAGGGAGGATCTCATGCTAACATTTGAGGAAGAGGCCATATTTATTTATTGGTCAACTATGAGGCGCTTATACAATTAGCAAAACTGTTTCAAAGCGCCCAGAGGGCAAACTTGGTGGGCAGGGGAGGGTAGAAATAAATGACAACAAGGATAAGTAATGTCATTAATATTACACGCAAATAACGAGAATAAAGTGAAGGGGAGACAAACCTACTATGCCTTGTGAGTGTTCAGAAGGTGCAAGTGCAGAGGGCGGGGGTGAGGGATAAGGTGCTTTGATGCTGATGGAGAAGTGCTCAGGGTAAGTGCTAAGAAGAGAGGGCCATAAGATCAACCACGCATGGGTAGGGTGAGCCCAAGTAAATGCAGCAGAAGACAGCGGCTGGGATGAGAAATGTGAGGGGTGAAGTCCCCGAGGACACGTTATGGGCCCTGTACAACAGTCACGCTGATGTAAGATGAACAGGGAAGAGAGGAGGAGAGGAAGAGGTAAAGAGAAAGGTCTTGAGGCTTTTTCAGAACCTAAGGAGGTCATGCTCAAGACGCAGATGGAGAGGGAGGCTGTACCACGCAAAGCGCTTCAAACGCAGGGAGTTGGCGCCAGAGGAATACAAGAGTCAAGAAGGAGAGTATTTGGTCAGGAAGCGTTGAAGATAGAGCGGACCTTGTCCCCAGATAGCCTTGTGTATGATACAGAGAGATTTGTATTAAACCCTGCTGAGAACGGGAGCCAATAGAGGCTTTGTATGGCAGGAGAGATGCTGTTCCTGGGCTTGGGGATCGTAAGACCCCTTTTTGATGCTTTAAGACTATAGTTTACAATTGTACAGAAAATAGACATGCATGCAGGGCTTTAAGTAGGCCAGAGCTAGCCACGGCTGAGCCCTGGCAGTCTCCAAATATTGACTTTGAGCCAGGACTCTGCTATGGGCTCACGAACGGACTCCCCCAACCAGATGTATACCCTGCAGTAATGAAAATGAGTGCCAATACCGCTCAATACCAGGTGCATGTGGCCTCCCCATTCCAATGGGACTCAAATGGGAATGGGGAGTAATTTTTTCCGGCGTCTGGGAATGGGTAATTACCGGGTCCGGTGGGACTGTAATGCCCCGGTAATTGCCCATTCCTGCGCACTGGAAAAAAACTTTCCCGTCGGCAGCCATGCCGATTTTACCGGCACGGCTACTGCCGCTCTCATAATGAGGCCCACTGACTTCTTTCAAAAGAACTGTGGTATTGTATGGCCCACTGACCTATTTTGAGTTCATGTCCTATTTTATACTTTACACACATTCATTGTATTTTAATACATCTTTTAAAGGAAAATGTACTCACATGTGAAAACTTGATTAGTGCTGGTGGGGCACACCTTTAGTTACATGGACTCCACTTTTTTTTAAAGGTTTATTATCTACTTGGGAAGTGAAGCTGCACAAGACCCTTTTTAGGAACCGGCTTCAAATATTGCATCATTTATTTGTATTTATTTATTTGGCATTTATTTTAGCACACAAAACCCAGAGGCATCTAGGAGCTAGTTACAGATTGTGCTTGGTGCAGGACAAGGAAGATGCAGTACAGCTGCTGGTAGAGTCTTTCCACATGTTAGGGGGCGCTATATCAGGCGCACATACATAGGACATGGTAGGTGCAAATATACAAACTGGAAAATCTCCTCATGTTACAGGGAGCTAGGTCAGGCGTGCATACAATGGACATGGTAGGTGCAAATATACATGGAGAAGCTACTCCTCATGTTACAGGGAGCTACGTCAGGCGTGCATACAATGGACATGGTAGGTGCAAATATACAAACTGGAAAAGCTACTCATGTTACAGGGAGCTACGTCAGGCGTGCGTACAATGGACATGGTAGGTGCAAATATACAAACTTTAAAAGCTACTCATGTTACAGGGAGCTATGTCCTAACACGATAGGCCCCCACCCCCTTGTTTTCTTATTCCCCAAAGAAGTGTGTGCATGCATTATAGACCACAAGTGGCTGTACTCGTATTATGCGTATTGGAATATTGGGATAATGGATACAAGGTGATAATTAACCACACAACGCACAAAATAAAACTAAACAAACATAGTGAACAAGGATGTTGGAGACCGTCTAGTAAGAACCAACATGGTGTGGGAGCCCCTCTACTGAGAAAGAGCATGGTGTGGGAGCCTGTCTACCGAGAACGAGCATGGTGTAGGAGCCCTTCTACTGAGAACCAACGTGATGTGGGAGCCCCTCTATTGACAACCAACGTGCTGTGGGAGCCCCTCTACTGAGAACCAATATGTGTGGGAGCCCCTCTACTGAGAACCAGCATGGTGTGGAAGTCCCTCTACTGAGAACCAACATGGTGTGGGAGCCCCTCTATTGAGAACCAACATGGTGTGGGAACCTCTCTACTGAGATCGAGCATGGTGCAGGAGCCTCTCTACTGAGAACGAGCATGGTTTGGGAGTCTCTCTACTGAGAACGAGCATGGTGTGTGAGCCCTGCTACTGAGAAACCAATGTGGTGTGGGAGCCCCTCTACTGAGAACGAGCATGGTGTGGGAGCCTCTCTACTAAGAATGAGCATGGTGTGGGAGACTCTCTACTGAGAACCACAATTGTGTGGGAGCCCCTCTACTGAGAACCAACATGGTGTGGGAGCCCCTCTACTGAGATTGAGCATGGTGGGGGAGCCCCTCTACTGAGAACGAGCATGGTGTGGGAGCCTCTCTACTGAGATTGAGCATGGTGGGGGAGCCCCTCTACTGAGAACGAGCATGGTGTGGGAGCCCCTCTACTGAGACCCGACATGGTGTGGGAGCTCCTCTACTGAGAATGAGCATGTGGGGGAGCCTCTCTACTGAGAACGAGCATGGTGTGGGAGCCCCTCTACTGAGAACCAACGTGGTGTGGGAGCCCCTCTACTGAAAACCAACGTGCTTTGGAAGCCTCTCTACTGAGAAACAATATGTGTTGAAGCCCCTCTGCTGAGAACCAGCGTGGTGTGGGAGACCCTCTACTGTGAACCAACATGGTGTGGGAGCCCCTCTACTGAGAACCAACATGGTGTGGGTGCCCCTCTAATGATAACGAGCATGGTGTAGGAGCCCCTCTACTGAGAACCAACGTGGTGTGGGAGCACCTCTACTGACAATCAACGTGCTGTGGGAGCTCCTCTACTGAGAACCAATATGTGTGCGAGCCCCTCGACTGAGAACCAGCATGGTGTGCGAGCCCCTCTACTGAGAATGAGCATGGTGTGGTAGCCTCTCTACTGAGAACGAGCATGGTGTGGGAGCCCCTCTACTGAGAACCAGCATGGTGTGGGAGCCTCTCTACTGAGAACCAATATTTGTGGGAGCCCCTCTACTGAGAACCAGCATGGTGTGTGAGTCCCTCTACTGAGAACGAGCATGGTGTGGGAGCCCCTCTACTGTGAACCAACTTGGTGTGGGAGCCCCTCTACTGAGAACCAACATGGTGTGGGAGCCCCTCTACTGAGAACGAGCATGGTGTGGGAGTCTCTATACTGAGAACGAGCATGGTGAGGGAGCCCCTCTACTGAGAACCAACTTGGTGTGGGAGCCCCTCTACTGAGAACCTGCATGGTGTGGGAGCCCCTCTACTGAGAACCAGCATGGTGTGGGAGCCTCTCTACTGAGAACCAATATGTGTGGGAGCCCTTCTACTTAGAACCAGCATGGTGTGGGAGCCCCTCTACTTAGAACGAGCATGGTGTGGGAGCCCCTCTACTGAGAACCAACATGGTGTGGGAGCCCCTCTATTGAGAACCAACATGGTGTGGGAACCTCTCTACTGAGATCGAGCATGGTGCAGGAGCCTCTCTACTGAGAACGAGCATGGTTTGGGAGTCTCTCTACTGAGAACGAGCATTGTGTGTGAGCCCTGCTACTGAGAAACCAATGTGGTGTGGGAGCCCCTCTACTGAGAACGAGCATGGTGTGGGAGCCCCTCTACTCAGATCGAGCATGGTGTGGGAGCTCCTCTACTGAGAACCAGCATGGTGTGGGAGCCCCTCTACTGAGAACCAGCATGGTGTGGGAGCCTCACTACTGAGACCCAATATGTGTGGTAGCCCCTCTACTGAGAACCAGTGTGGTGTGGAATCCCCTCTACTAAGAACCAAGGTGGTGTGGGAACCTTTCTACTGAGAGCGAGCATGGTGTGGGAGCCCCACTACTGAGATCTAGCATGGTGTTGGAGCCCCTCTACTGAGAACGAGCATGGTGTCGGAGCCTCTCTACTGAGAACGAGCATGCTGTGGGAGCTCCTCTACTGAGAATCAATATGTGTGGGAGCCTGTCTACTGAGAACCAGCATGGTGTTGAGCCCCACTACTGAGAGCCAACATGTTGTGGGAACCACTCTACTGAGAACCAATATGTGTGGGAGCCCCTCTACTGAGATCTAGCATGGTGTTGGAGCCCCTCTACTGAGAACGAGCATGGTGTCGGAGCCTCTCTACTGAGAACGAGCATGCTGTGGGAGCTCCTCTACTGAGAACCAATATGTGTGGGAGCCTGTCTACTGAGAACCAGCATGGTGTTGAGCCCCACTACTGAGAGCCAACATGTTGTGGGAACCACTCTACTGAGAACCAATATGTGTGGGAGCCCCTCTACTGAGAACCAGCATGGTGTGTGAGTCCCTCTACTGAGAACGAGCATGGTGTGGGAGCTCCTCTACTGAGAACCAACTTGGTGTGGGAGCCCCTCTACTGAGAACCAACATGGTGTGGGAGCCCCTCTACTGAGAACGAGCATGGTGTGGGAGTCTCTATACTGAGAACGAGCATGGTGAGGGAGCCCCTCTACTGAGAACCAGCATGGTGTTGAGCCCCTCTACTAAGAGCCAACATGTTGTGGGAACCACTCTACTGAGAACGAGCATGGTGTGGGAGCCTCACTAAAGAGAACGAGCATGGTGTGGGAGCCCCTCTACTGAGAACCAGCATGGTGTGGAAGCCTCTCAACTGAGAACCAATGTTTGGGAGCCCCTCTACTGAGAACCAACATGGTGTGGGAGCCCTTCTACTGAGAACCAACATGGTGTGGGAACCTTTCTACTGAGAACAAGCATGGTGTGGGAGCCCTCTACTTAGAACGAGCATGGTGTGGGAGTCTCTCTACTGAGAACGAGCATGGTGTATGAGCCCCTCTACTGAGAAACCAATGTGGTGTGGGAGCCCCTCTACTGAGAATGAGCATGGTGTGCAGGCCCCTCTACTGAGAACGACCATGGTGTGGGAGACCCTCTACTGAGAACGAGCATGGTGTGGGTGTCTCTCTACTGAGAACCACCATGGTGTGGGAGCCCCTCTACTGAGAACCAACATGGTGTGGGAGCCCCTTTACTGAGAACCAACATGGTGTGGGAGCCCCTCTACTGAGAACGAGCATGGTGTGCGGGCCCCTCTACTGAGAACGAGCATTGTGTGAGAGCCCCTCTACTGAGAACCAACATGGTGTGCGAGCCCCTCGACTGAGAGCCAGCATGGCTTGGGAGCCTCTCTACTGAGAATGAGCATGGTGTGGGAGACTCTCTACTGAGAACCACCATGGTGTGGGAGCCCCTCTACTGAGAAGCAACATGGTGTGGGAGCCTCTCTACTGAGATTGAGTATGGTGGGGGAGCCCCTCTACAGAGAACGAGAATGGTGTGGGAGCCTCTCTACTGAGAACGAGCATGGTGTGGGAGCCCCTCTACTGAGAACCAACATGGTGTGGGAGCCCCTCTACTGAGAATGAGCATGGTGAGGGAGCCTCTCTACTGAGAACGCGCATGGTGTGGGAGCCCCTCTACTGAGAATCAACGTGGTGTGGGAGCCCCTCTACTGAAATCCAACGTGCTTTGGAAGCCTCTCTACTGAGAACCAATATGTGTTGAAGCCCCTCTGCTGAGAACCAGCATGGTGTGGGAGCCCCTCTACTGAGAACCAATATGTGTGGGAGCCCCTCTACTTAGAACCAGCATAGTGTGGGAGCCCCTCTACTTAGAACGAGCATGGTGTGGGAGCCCCTCTACTGAGAACCAACATGGTGTGGGAGCCCCTCTATTGAGAACCAACATGGTGTGGGAACCTCTCTACTGATATCGAGCATGGTGCAGGAGCCTCTCTACTGAGAACGAGCATGGTTTGGGAGTCTCTCTACTGAGAACGAGCATGGTGTGTGAGCCCTGCTACTGAGAAAGCAATGTGGTGTGGGAGCCCCTCTACTGAGAGCGAGCATGGTGTGGGAGCCCCTCTGCTCAGATCAAGCATGGTGTGGGAGCTCCTCTACTGAGAACCAGCATGGTGTGGGAGACCCTCTACTGAGAACCAGCATGGTGTGGGAGCCTCTCTACTGAGACCCAATATGTGTGGTAGCCCCTCTACTGAGATCCAGTGTGGTGTGGAAGCCCTTCTACTGAGAACCACGGTGGTGTGGGAACCTTTCTACTGAGATCGAGCATGGTGTGGGAGCCCCACTACTGAGATCGAGCATGGTGTCGGAGCCCCTCTACTGAGAACGAGCATGGTGTCGGAGCCTCTCTACTGAGAACGAGCATGGTGTGGGAGCTCCTCTACTGAGAACCAATATGTGTGGGAGCCTGTCTACTGAGAACCAGCATGGTGTTGAGCCCCTCTACTGAGAGGCAACGTGTTGTGGGAACCACTCTACTGAGAACCAACATGGTGTGGGAACCTTTCTACTGACCACCAACATGGTGTGGGAACCTTTCTACTGAGAACGAGAATGGTGTGGGAGCCTCTCTACTGAGATCGAGCATGGTGTGGGAGCCCCTCTACTGAGAACGAGCATGGTGTGGGAGCCTCTCTACTGAGAACCAGCATGGTGTTGAGCCCCTCTACTGAGAGCCAACATGTTTTGGGAACCACTCTACTGAGAACGAGCATGGTGTGGGAGCCTCTCTACTGAGAACGAGCATGGAGTGGGAGCCCCTCTACTGAGAACCAGCATGGTGTGGAAGCCTCTCTACTGAGAACCAATATGTGTGGGAGCCCCTCTACTGAGAACCAAAATGGTGTGGGAGCCCTTCTATTGAGAACCAACATGGTGTGGGAACCTTTCTACTGAGAACAAGCATGGTGTTGGAGCCCTCTACTTAGAACGAGCATCGTATGGGAGTCTCTCTACTGAGAATGAGCATGGTGTGTGAGCCCCTCTACTGAGAAACCAATGTGGTGTGGGAGCCCCTCTACTGAGAATGAGCATGGTGTGCGGGCCCCTCTACTGAGAACGACAATGGTCTGGGAGCCCCTCTACTGAGAACCAACATGGTGTGCAAGCCCCTCGACTGAGAACCAGCATGGTGTGGGAGCCTCTCTACTGAGAACGAGCATGGTGTGGGAGTCTCTCTACTGAGAACCACCATGGTGTGGGAGCCCCTCTACTGAAATCCAACGTGCTTTGGAAGCCTCTCTACTGAGAACCAATATGTGTTGAAGCCCATCTGCTGAGAACCAGCATGGTGTGGGAGCCCCTCTACTGAGAACCAATATGTGTGGGAGCCCCTCTACTTAGAACCAGCATGGTGTGGGAGCCCCTCTACTTAGAACGAGCATGGTGTGGGAGCCCCTCTACTGAGAATCAACATGGTGTGGGAGCCCCTCTATTGAAAACCAACATGGTGTGGGAACCTCTCTACTGATATCGAGCATGGTGCAGGAGCCTCTCTACTGAGAACGAGCATGGTTTGGGAGTCTCTCTACTGAGAACGAGCATGGTGTGTGAGCCCTGCTACTGAGAAACCAATGTGGTGTGGGAGCCCCTCTACTGAGAACGAGCATGGTGTGGGAGCCCCTCTACTCAGATTGAGCATGGTGTGGCAGCTCCTCTACTGAGAACCAGCATGGTGTGGGAGACCCTCTACTGAGAACCAGCATGGTGTGGGGGCCTCTGTACTGAGACCCAATATGTGTGGTAGCCCCTCTACTGAGATCCAGTGTGGTGTGGAAGCCCTTCTACTGAGAACCACGGTGGTGTGGGAACCTTTCTACTGAGATTGAGCATGGTGAGGGGGCCCCACTACTGAGATCGAGCATGGTGTTGGAGCCCCTCTACTGAGAACGACTATGGTGTCGGAGCCTCTCTACTGCGAACGAGCATGGTGTGGGAGCTCCTCTACTGAGAACCAATATGTGCGGGAGCCTGTCTACTGAGAACCAGCATTGTGTTGAGCCCCTCTACTGAGAGGCAACATGTTGTGGGAACCACTCTACTTAGAACCAACATGGTGTGGGAACCTTTCTACTGACCACCAACATGGTGTGGGAACCTTTCTACTGAGAACGAGCATGGTGTGGGAGCCTCTCTACTGAGATCGAGCATGGTGTGGGAGCCCCTCTACTAAGAACGAGCATGGTATGGGAGCCTCTCTACTGAGAACCAGCATGGTGTAGAGCCCCTCTACTGAGAGCCAACATGTTTTGGGAACCACTCTACTGAGAACGAGCATGGTGTGGGAGCCTCTCTACTGAGAACGAGCATGGTGTGGGAGCCCCTCTACTGGGAACCAGCATGGTGTGGAAGCCTCTCTACTGAGAACTAATATGTGTGGGAGCCCCTCTACTGAGAACCAAAATGGTGTGGGAGCCCTTCTATTGAGAACCAACATGGTGGGGGAACTTTTCTACTGAGAACAAGCATGGTGTTCGAGCCCTCTACTTAGAACGAGCATGGTGTGGGAGTCTCTCTACTGAGAATGAGCATGGTGTGTGAGCCCCTCTACTGAGAAACCAATGTGGTGTGGGAGCCCCTCTACTGAGAATGAGCATGGTGTGTGGGCCCCTCTACTGAGAACGACCATGGTGTGGGAGCCCCTCTACCGAGAACCAACATGGTGCGCAAGCCCCTCGACTGAGAACCAGCATGGTGTGGGAGCCTCTCTACTGAGAACGAGCATGGTGTTGGAGTCTCTCTACTGAGAACCACCATGGTGTGGGATCCCCTCTACTGAGAACCAACATGGTGTGGGAGCCCCTTTATTGAGAACCAACATGGTGTGGGAGCCCCTCTACTGAGAATGAGCATGGTGTCTGGGCCCCTCTACTGAGAACGAGCATGGTGTGTGAGCCCCTCGACAGAGAACCAGCATGGTGTGGGAGCCTCTCTACTGAGAATGAGCATGGTGTGGGAGTCTCTCTACTGAGAACCACCATGGTGTGGGAGCCCCTCTACTGAGAACCAACATGGTAAGGGAGCCCCTCTACTCAGAACCAACGTTGTGGGGGAGCCCCTCTACTGAGAACCAACGTGCTATGGAAGCCTCTCTACTGAGAACCAATATGTGTGGAAGCCCCTCTATTGAGAACCAACGTGGTGTGGGAGCACCTCTACTGACAATCAACGTGCTGTGGGATCTCCGCTACTGAGAACCAATATGTGTGAGAGCCCCTCGACTGAGAACCAGCATGGTGTGCAAACCCCTCTACTGAGAACGAGCATGGTGTGGTAGCCTCTCTACTGAGAACGAGCATGGTGTGGGAGCCCCTCTACTGAGAACCAGCATGGTGTGGGAGCCTCTCTACTGAGAATGAATATATGTGGGAGCTCCTCTACTGAGAATCAGCATGGTGTGTGTGCCCTTCTACTGAGAACGAGCATGGTGTGGGAGCCCCTTTACTGAGAACCAACTTGGTGTGGGAGCTCCTCTACTGAGAACCAACATGGTGTGGGAACCTCTCTACTGAGATTGAGCATGGTGTGGGAGCCCCTCTACTGAGAACGAGCATGGTGTGGGAGCCTCTCTACTGAGAATGAGCATGGTGTGGGGGCACCTCTACTGACAATCAACGTGCTGTGGGAGCTCCTCTACTGAGAACCAATATGTGTGGGAGCCCCTCGACTGAGAACCAGCATGGTGTGCGAGCCCCTCTACTGAGAATGAGCATGGTGTGGTAGCCTCTCTACTGAGAACGACCATGGTGTGGGAGCCCTTCTACTGAGAACCAGCATGGTGTGGGAGCCCCTCTATTGAGAAGCAACATGGTGTGGGAGCCCCTCTACTGAGAACCTGCATGGTGTGGGAGCCCCTCTACTGAGAACCAGCATGGTGTGGGAGCCTCTCTACTGAGAACCAATATGTGTGGGAGCCCCTCTAATTAGAACCAGCATGGTGTGAGAGCCCCTCTACTTAGAACGAGCATGGTGTGGGAGCCCCTCTACTGAGAACCAACATGGTGTGGGAGCCCCTCTATTGAGAAGCAACATGGTGTGGGAACCTCTCTACTGAGATCGAGCATGGTGCAGGAGCCTCTCTACTGAGAACGAGCATGGTTTGGGAGTCTCTCTACTGAGAACGAGCATGGTGTGTGAGCCCTGCTACTGAGAAACCAATGTGGTGTGGGAGCCCCTCTACTGAGAACGAGCATGGTGTGGGAGCCCCTCTACTCAGATTGAGCATGGTGTGGGAGCTCCTCTACTGAGAACTAGCATGGTGTGGGAGCCCCTCTACTGAGAACCAGCATGGTGTGGGAGCCTCACTACTGAGACCCAATATGTGTGGTAGCCCCTCTACTGAGAACCAGTGTGGTGTGGAATCCCCTCTACTGAGAACCAAGGTGGTGTGGGAACCTTTCTACTGAGAGCGAGCATGGTGTGGGAGCCCCAACACTGAGATCCAGCATGGTGTCGGAGCCCCTCTACTGAGAACGATCATGGTGTCGGAGCCTCTCTACTGAGAACGAGCATGGTGTGGGAGCCCCTCTACTCAGATCGAGCATGGTGTGGGAGCTCCTCTACTGAGAACCAGCATGGTGTGGGAGCCCCTCTACTGAGAGCCAGCATGGTGTTGAGCCCCTCTACTGAGAGCCAACATGTTGTGGGAACCACTCTACTGAGAACCAACATGGTGTGGGAACCTTTCTACTGACCACCAACATGGTGTGGGAACCTTTCTACTGAGAACGAGCATGGTGTGGGAGTCTCTCTACTGAGAACCACCATGGTGTGGGAGCCCCTCTACTGAGAACCAACATGGTGTGGGAGCCCTTTTACTGAGAGCCAACATGTTGTGGGAACAACTCTACTGAGAACGAGCATGGTGTGGGAGCCTCTCTACTGAGAACGAGCATGGTGTGTGAGCCCCTCTACTGAGAAACCAATGTGGTGTGGGAGCCCCTCTACTGAGAATGAGCATGGTGTGCGGGCCCCTCTACTGAGAACGAGCATGGTGTGGGTGCCACTCTACTGAGAACCAACATGGTGTGCAAGCCTCTCGACTGAGAACCAGCATGGTGTGGGAGCCTCTCTACTGAGAACGAGCTTGGTGTGGGAGTCTCTCTACTGAGAACCACCATGGTGTGGGAGCCCCTCTACTGAAATCCAACGTGCTTTGGAAGCCTCTCTACTGAGAACCAATATGTGTTGAAGCCCATCTGCTGAGAACCAGCATGGTGTGGGAGCCCCTCTACTGAGAACCAATATGTGTGGGAGCCCCTCTACTTAGAACCAGCATGGTGTGGGAGCCTCTCTACTGAGAATCAATATATGTGGGAGCCCCTCTACTGAGAATCAGCATGGTGTGTGTGCCCTTCTACTGAGAACGAGCATGGTGTGGGAGCCCCTTTACTGAGAACCAACTTGGTGTGGGAGCTCCTCTACTGAGAACCAACATGGTGTGGGAACCTCTCTACTGAGATTGAGCATGGTGTGGGAGCCCCTCTACTGAGAACGAGCATGGTGTGGGAGCCTCTCTACTGAGAATGAGCATGGTGTGGGGGCACCTCTACTGACAATCAACGTGCTGTGGGAGCTCCTCTACTGAGAACCAATATGTGTGGGAGCCCCTCGACTGAGAACCAGCATGGTGTGCGAGCCCCTCTACTGAGAATGAGCATGGTGTGGTAGCCTCTCTACTGAGAACGACCATGGTGTGGGAGCCCTTCTACTGAGAACCAGCATGGTGTGGGAGCCCCTCTATTGAGAAGCAACATGGTGTGGGAGCCCCTCTACTGAGAACCTGCATGGTGTGGGAGCCCCTCTACTGAGAACCAGCATGGTGTGGGAGCCTCTCTACTGAGAACCAATATGTGTGGGAGCCCCTCTACTTAGAACCAGCATGGTGTGAGAGCCCCTCTACTTAGAACGAGCATGGTGTGGGAGCCCCTCTACTGAGAACCAACATGGTGTGGGAGCCCCTCTATTGAGAAGCAACATGGTGTGGGAACCTCTCTACTGAGATCGAGCATGGTGCAGGAGCCTCTCTACTGAGAACGAGCATGGTTTGGGAGTCTCTCTACTGAGAACGAGCATGGTGTGTGAGCCCTGCTACTGAGAAACCAATGTGGTGTGGGAGCCCCTCTACTGAGAACGAGCATGGTGTGGGAGCCCCTCTACTCAGATTGAGCATGGTGTGGGAGATCCTCTACTGAGAACTAGCATGGTGTGGGAGCCCCTCTACTGAGAACCAGCATGGTGTGGGAGCCTCACTACTGAGACCCAATATGTGTGGTAGCCCCTCTACTGAGAACCAGTGTGGTGTGGAATCCCCTCTACTGAGAACCAAGGTGGTGTGGGAACCTTTCTACTGAGAGCGAGCATGGTGTGGGAGCCCCAACACTGAGATCCAGCATGGTGTCGGAGCCCCTCTACTGAGAACGATCATGGTGTCGGAGCCTCTCTACTGAGAACGAGCATGGTGTGGGAGCCCCTCTACTCAGATCGAGCATGGTGTGGGAGCTCCTCTACTGAGAACCAGCATGGTGTGGGAGCCCCTCTACTGAGAGCCAGCATGGTGTTGAGCCCCTCTACTGAGAGCCAACATGTTGTGGGAACCACTCTACTGAGAACCAACATGGTGTGGGAACCTTTCTACTGACCACCAACATGGTGTGGGAACCTTTCTACTGAGAACGAGCATGGTGTGGGAGTCTCTCTACTGAGAACCACCATGGTGTGGGAGCCCCTCTACTGAGAACCAACATGGTGTGGGAGCCCTTTTACTGAGAGCCAACATGTTGTGGGAACCACTCTACTGAGAACGAGCATGGTGTGGGAGCCTCTCTACTGAGAACGAGCATGGTGTGTGAGCCCCTCTACTGAGAAACCAATGTGGTGTGGGAGCCCCTCTACTGAGAATGAGCATGGTGTGCGGGCCCCTCTACTGAGAACGAGCATGGTGTGGGTGCCCCTCTACTGAGAACCAACATGGTGTGCAAGCCTCTCGACTGAGAACCAGCATGGTGTGGGAGCCTCTCTACTGAGAACGAGCTTGGTGTGGGAGTCTCTCTACTGAGAACCACCATGGTGTGGGAGCCCCTCTACTGAAATCCAACGTGCTTTGGAAGCCTCTCTACTGAGAACCAATATGTGTTGAAGCCCATCTGCTGAGAACCAGCATGGTGTGGGAGCCCCTCTACTGAGAACCAATATGTGTGGGAGCCCCTCTACTTAGAACCAGCATGGTGTGGGAGCCTCTCTACTGAGAATCAATATATGTGGGAGCCCCTCTACTGAGAATCAGCATGGTGTGTGTGCCCTTCTACTGAGAACGAGCATGGTGTGGGAGCCCCTTTACTGAGAACCAACTTGGTGTGGGAGCTCCTCTACTGAGAACCAACATGGTGTGGGAACCTCTCTACTGAGATTGAGCATGGTGTGGGAGCCCCTCTACTGAGAACGAGCATGGTGTGGGAGCCTCTCTACTGAGAATGAGCATGGTGTGGGGGCACCTCTACTGACAATCAACGTGCTGTGGGAGCTCCTCTACTGAGAACCAATATGTGTGGGAGCCCCTCGACTGAGAACCAGCATGGTGTGCGAGCCCCTCTACTGAGAATGAGCATGGTGTGGTAGCCTCTCTACTGAGAACGACCATGGTGTGGGAGCCCTTCTACTGAGAACCAGCATGGTGTGGGAGCCCCTCTATTGAGAAGCAACATGGTGTGGGAGCCCCTCTACTGAGAACCTGCATGGTGTGGGAGCCCCTCTACTGAGAACCAGCATGGTGTGGGAGCCTCTCTACTGAGAACCAATATGTGTGGGAGCCCCTCTACTTAGAACCAGCATGGTGTGAGAGCCCCTCTACTTAGAACGAGCATGGTGTGGGAGCCCCTCTACTGAGAACCAACATGGTGTGGGAGCCCCTCTATTGAGAAGCAACATGGTGTGGGAACCTCTCTACTGAGATCGAGCATGGTGCAGGAGCCTCTCTACTGAGAACGAGCATGGTTTGGGAGTCTCTCTACTGAGAACGAGCATGGTGTGTGAGCCCTGCTACTGAGAAACCAATGTGGTGTGGGAGCCCCTCTACTGAGAACGAGCATGGTGTGGGAGACCCTCTACTCAGATTGAGCATGGTGTGGGAGCTCCTCTACTGAGAACCAGCATGGTGTGGGAGCCCCTCTACTGAGAACCAGCATGGTGTGGGAGCCTCACTACTGAGACCCAGCATGGTGTTGAGCCCCTCTACTGAGAGCCAACATGTTTTGGGAATCACTTTACTGAGAACGAGCATGGTGTGGGAACCTCTCTACTGAGAACGAGCATGGTGTGGGAGCCCCTCTACTGAGAACCAGCATGGTGTGGAAGCCTCTCTACTGAGAACCAATATGTGTGGGAGCCCCTCTATTGAGAACCAAAATGGTGTGGGAGCCCTTCTATTGAGAACCAACATAGTGTGGGAACCTTTCTACTGAGAACAAGCATGGTGTTGGAGCCCTCTACTTAGAACGAGCATGGTGTGGGAGTCTCTCTACTGAGAATGAGCATGGTGTGTGAGCCCCTCTACTGAGAAACCAATGTGGTGTGGGAGCCCCTCTACTGAGAATGAGCATGGTGTGCGGGCCCCTCTACTGAGAACGACCATGGTGTGGGAGCCCCTCTACTGAGAACCAACATGGTGTGCAAGCCTCTCGACTGAGAACCAGCATGGTGTGGGAGCCTCTCTACTGAAAACGAGCATGGTGTGGGAGTCTCTCTACTGAGAACCAACATGGTGTGGGAGCCCCTTTACTGAGAACGAGCATGGTGTGCGGGCCCCTCTACTGAGAACGAGCATGGTGTGGGAGCCCCTCGACTGAGAACCAGCATGGTGTGGGAGCCTCTCTACTGAGAATGAGCATGGTGTAGGAGTCTCTCTACTGAGAACCACCATGGTGTAGGAGTCTCTCTACTGAGAACCACCATGGTGTGGGAGCCCCTGTACTGAGAACAAACATGGTGTGGGAGCCCCTCTACTGAGAACCAACATGGTGTGGGAGCCCCTCTACTGAGAACGAGCAGGGTGTGGGAGCCTCTCTACTGAGAACGATCATGGTGTGGGAGCTCCTCTACTGAGAACCAATATGTGTGGGAGCCCGTCTACTGAGAACCAGCATGGTGTTGAGCCCCTCTACTGAGAGCCAACATGTTGTGGGAACCACTCTACTGACAACCAACATGGTGTGGGAACCTTTCTACTGACCACCAACATGGTGTGGGAACCTTTCTACTGAGAACGAGCATGGTGTGGGATCCTCTCTACTGAGAACCAGCATGGTGTTGAGCCCCTCTACTAAGAGCCAACATGTTGTGGGAACCACTCTACTGAGAACGAGCATGGTGTGGGAGCCTCTCTAAAGAGAACGAGCATGGTGTGGGAGCCCCTCTACTGAGAACCAGCATGGTGTGGAAGCCTCTCAACTGAGAACCAATGTTTGGGAGCCCCTCTACTGAGAACCAACATGGTGTGGGAGCCCTTCTACTGAGAACCAACATGGTGTGGGAGCCTTTCGACTGAGAACAAGCATGGTGTGGGAGCCCTCTACTTAGAAAGAGCATGGTGTGGGAGTCTCTCTACTGAGAACGAGCATGGTGTATGAACCCCTCTACTGAGAAACCAATGTGGTGTGGGAGCCCCTCTACTGAGAATGAGCATGGTGTGCGGGCCCCTCTACTGAGAACGACCATGGTGTGGGAGACCCTCTACTGAGAACGAGAATGGTGTGGGAGTCTCTCTACCGAGAACCACCATGGTGTGGGTGCCCCTCTCCTGAGAACCAACATGGTGTGGGAGCCCCTTTACTGAGAACCAACATGGTGTGGGAGCCCCTCTACTGAGAACGAGCATGGTGTGCGGGCCCCTCTACTGAGAACGAGCATTGTGTGAGAGCCCCTCTACTGAGAACCAACATGGTGTGCGAGCCCCTCGACTGAGAGCCAGCATGGTTTGGGAGCCTCTCTACTGAGAATGAGCATGGTGTGGGAGACTCTCTACTGAGAACCACCATGGTGTGGGAGCCCCTCTACTGAGAAGCAACATGGTGTGGGAGCCTCTCTACTGAGATTGAGCATGGTGAGGGAGCCTCTCTACTGAGAACGCGCATGGTGTGGGAGCCCCTCTACTGAGAATCAACGTGGTGTGGGAGCCCCTCTAATGAAATCCAACGTGCTTTGGAAGCCTCTCTACTGAGAACCAATATGTGTTGAAGCCCCTCTGCTGAGAACCAGCATGGTGTGGGAGCCCCTCTACTGAGAACCAATATGTGTGGGAGCCCCTCTACTTAGAACCAGCATGGTGTGGGAGCCCCTCTACTTAGAACGAGCATGGTGTGGGAGCCCCTCTACTGAGAACCAACATGGTGTGGGAGCCCCTCTATTGAGAACCAACATGGTGTGGGAACCTCTCTACTGATATCGAGCATGGTGCAGGAGCCTCTCTACTGAGAATGAGCATGGTTTGGGAGTCTCTCTACTGAGAACGAGCATGGCGTGTGAGCCCTGCTACTGAGAAACCAATGTGGTGTGGGAGCCCCTCTACTCAGATCGAGCATGGTGTGGGAGCTCCTCTACTGAGAACCAGCATGGTGTGGGAGACCCTCTACTGAGAACCAGCATGGTGAGGGAGCCTCTCTACTAAGACCCAATATGTGTGGTAGCCCCTCTACTGAGATCCAGTGTGGCGTGGAAGCCCTTCTACTGAGAACCACGGTGGTGTGGGAACCTTTCTACTGAGATCGAGCATGGTGTGGGAGCCCCACTACTGAGATCGAGCATGGTGTCGGAGCCCCTCTACTGAGAACGAGCATGGTGTCGGAGCCTCTCTACTGAGAACGAGCATGGTGTGGGAGCTCCTCTACTGAGAACCAATATGTGTGGGAGCCTGTCTACTGAGAACCAGCATGGTGTTGAGCCCCTCTATTGAGAGGCAACATGTTGTGGGAACCACTCTACTGAGAACCAACATGGTGTGGGAACCTTTCTACTGACCACCAACATGGTGTGGGAACCTTTCTACTGAGAACGAGCATGGTGTGGGAGCCTCTCTACTGAGATCGAGCATGGTGTGGGAGCCCCTCTACTAAGAACGAGCATGGTGTGGGAGCCTCTCTACTGAGAACCAGCATGGTGTTGAGCCCCTCTACTGAGAGCCAACATGTTTTGGGAACCACTCTACTGAGAACGAGCATGGTGTGGGAACCTCTCTACTGAGAACGAGCATGGTGTGGGAGCCCCTCTACTGAGAACCAGCATGGTGTGGAAGCCTCTCTACTGAGAACCAATATGTGTGGGAGCCCCTCTACTGAGAACCAAAATGGTGTGGGAGCCCTTCTATTGAGAACCAACATAGTGTGGGAACCTTTCTACTGAGAACAAGCATGGTATTGGAGCCCTCTACTTAGAACGAGCATGGTGTGGGAGTCTCTCTACTGAGAATGAGCATGGTGTGTGAGCCCCTCTACTGAGAAACCAATGTGGTGTGGGAGCCCCTCTACTGAGAATGAGCATGGTGTGCGGGCCCCTCTACTGAGAACGACCATGGTGTGGGAGCCCCTCTACTGAGAACCAACATGGTGTGCAAGCCCCTCGACTGAGAACCAGCATGGTGTGGGAGCCTCTCTACTGAGAACGAGCATGGTGTTGGAGTCTCTCTACTGAGAACCACCATGGTGTGGGAGCCCCTCTACTGAAATCCAACGTGCTTTGGAAGCCTCTCTACTGAGAACCAATATGTGTTGAAGCCCCTCTGCTGAGAACCAGCATGGTGTGGGAGCCCCTCTACTGAGAACCAATATGTGTGGAAGCCCCTCTACTTAGACCCAGCATGGTGTGGGAGCCCCTCTACTTAGAACGAGCATGGTGTGGGAGACCCTCTACTGAGAACCAACATGGTGTGGGAGCCCCTCTATTGAGAACCAACAGGTGTGGTAACCTCTCTACTGATATCGAGCATGGTGCAGGAGCCTCTCTACTGAGAACGAGCATGGTTTGGGAGTCTCTCTACTGAGAACGAGCATGGTGTGTGAGCCCTGCTACTGAGAAACCAATGTGGTGTGGGAGCCCCTCTACTGAGAACGAGCATGGTGTGGGAGCCCCTCTACTCAGATTGAGCATGGTGTGGGAGCTCCTATACTGAGAACCAGCATGGTGTGGGAGACCCTCTACTGAGAACCAGCATGGTGAGGGAGCCTCTCTACTAAGACCCAATATGTGTGGTAGCCCCTCTACTGAGATCCAGTGTGGTGTGGAAGCCCTTCTACTGAGATCCACGGTGGTGTGGGAACCTTTCTACTGAGATCGAGCATGGTGTGGGAGCCCCACTACTGAGATCGAGCATGGTGTCGGAGCCCCTCTACTGAGAACGAGCATGGTGTCGGAGCCTCTCTACTGAGAACGAGCATGGTGTGGGAGCTCCTCTACTGAGAACCAATATGTGTGGGAGCCTGTCTACTGAGAACCAGCATGGTGCTGAGCCCCTCTATTGAGAGGCAACATGTTGTGGGAACCACTCTACTGAGAACCAACATGGTGTGGGAACCTTTCTACTGACCATCAACATGGTGTGGGAACCTTTCTACTGAGAACGAGCATGGTGTGGGAGCCTCTCTACTGAGATCGAGCATGGTGTGGGAGCCCCTCTACTAAGAACGAGCATGGTGTGGGAGCCTCTCTACTGAGAACCAGCATGGTGTTGAGCCCCTCTACTGAGAGCCAACATGTTTTGGGAACCACTCTACTGAGAACGAGCATGGTGTGGGAACCTCTCTACTGAGAACGAGCATGGTGTGGGAGCCCCTCTACTGAGAACCAGCATGGTGTGGAAGCCTCTCTACTGAGAACCAATATGTGTGGGAGCCCCTCTACTGAGAACCAAAATGGTGTGGGAGCCCTTCTATTGAGAACCAACATAGTGTGGGAACCTTTCTACGGAGAACAAGCATGGTGTTGGAGCCCTCTACTTAGAACGAGCATGGTGTGGGAGTCTCTCTACTGAGAATGAGCATGGTGTGTGAGCCCCTCTACTGAGAAACCAATATGGTGTGGGAGCCCCTCTACTGAGAATGAGCATGGTGTGCGGGCCCCTCTACTGAGAACGACCATGGTGTGGGAGCCCCTCTACTGAGAACCAACATGGTGTGCAAGCCCCTCGACTGAGAACCAGCATGGTGTGGGAGCCTCTCTACTGAGAACGAGCATGGTGTTGGAGTCTCTCTACTGAGAACCACCATGGTGTGGGAGCCCCTCTACTGAAATCCAACGTGCTTTGGAAGCCTCTCTACTGAGAACCAATATGTGTTGAAGCCCCTCTGCTGAGAACCAGCATGGTGTGGGAGCCCCTCTACTGAGAACCAATATGTGTGGAAGCCCCTCTACTTAGACCCAGCATGGTGTGGGAGCCCCTCTACTTAGAACGAGCATGGTGTGGGAGACCCTCTACTGAGAACCAACATGGTGTGGGAGCCCCTCTATTGAGAACCAACAGGTGTGGGAACCTCTCTACTGATATCGAGCATGGTGCAGGAGCCTCTCTACTGAGAACGAGCATGGTTTGGGAGTCTCTCTACTGAGAACGAGCATGGTGTGTGAGCCCTGCTACTGAGAAACCAATGTGGTGTGGGAGCCCCTCTACTGAGAACGAGCATGGTGTGGGAGCCCCTCTACTCAGATTGAGCATGGTGTGGCAGCTCCTCTACTGAGAACCAGCATGGTGTGGGAGACCCTCTACTGAGAACCAGAATGGTGTGGGAGCCTCTCTACTGAGACCCAATATGTGTGGTAGCCCCTCTACTGAGATCCAGTGTGGTGTGGAAGCCCTTCTACTGAGAACCACGGTGGTGTGGGAACCTTTCTACTGAGATCGAGCATGGTGTGGGAGCCCAACTACTGAGATCGAGCATGGTGTTGGAGCCCCTCTACTGAGAACGAGCATGGTGTCGGAGCCTCTCTACTGAGAACCAGCATGGTGTGGGAGCTCCTCTACTGAGAACCAATATGTGCGGGAGCCTGTCTACTGAGAACCAGCATGGTGTTGAGCCCCTCTACTGAGAGGCAACATGTTGTGGGAACCACTCTACTTAGAACCAACATGGTGTGGGAACCTTTCTACTGAGAACCACCATGGTGTGGGAGCCCCTCTACTGAAATCCAACGTGCTTTGGAAGCCTCTCTACTGAGAACCAATATGTGTTGAAGCCCATCTGCTGAGAACCAGCATGGTGTGGGAGCCCCTCTACTGAGAACCAATATGTGTGGGAGCCCCTCTACTTAGAACCAGCATGGTGTGGGAGCCTCTCTACTGAGAATCAATATATGTGGGAGCCCCTCTACTGAGAATCAGCATGGTGTGTGTGCCCTTCTACTGAGAACGAGCATGGTGTGGGAGCCCCTTTACTGAGAACCAACTTGGTGTGGGAGCTCCTCTACTGAGAACCAACATGGTGTGGGAACCTCTCTACTGAGATTGAGCATGGTGTGGGAGCCCCTCTACTGAGAACGAGCATGGTGTGGGAGCCTCTCTACTGAGAATGAGCATGGTGTGGGGGCACCTCTACTGACAATCAACGTGCTGTGGGAGCTCCTCTACTGAGAACCAATATGTGTGGGAGCCCCTCGACTGAGAACCAGCATGGTGTGCGAGCCCCTCTACTGAGAATGAGCATGGTGTGGTAGCCTCTCTACTGAGAACGACCATGGTGTGGGAGCCCTTCTACTGAGAACCAGCATGGTGTGGGAGCCCCTCTATTGAGAAGCAACATGGTGTGGGAGCCCCTCTACTGAGAACCTGCATGGTGTGGGAGCCCCTCTACTGAGAACCAGCATGGTGTGGGAGCCTCTCTACTGAGAACCAATATGTGTGGGAGCCCCTCTACTTAGAACCAGCATGGTGTGAGAGCCCCTCTACTTAGAACGAGCATGGTGTGGGAGCCCCTCTACTGAGAACCAACATGGTGTGGGAGCCCCTCTATTGAGAAGCAACATGGTGTGGGAACCTCTCTACTGAGATCGAGCATGGTGCAGGAGCCTCTCTACTGAGAACGAGCATGGTTTGGGAGTCTCTCTACTGAGAACGAGCATGGTGTGTGAGCCCTGCTACTGAGAAACCAATGTGGTGTGGGAGCCCCTCTACTGAGAACGAGCATGGTGTGGGAGACCCTCTACTCAGATTGAGCATGGTGTGGGAGCTCCTCTACTGAGAACCAGCATGGTGTGGGAGCCCCTCTACTGAGAACCAGCATGGTGTGGGAGCCTCACTACTGAGACCCAGCATGGTGTTGAGCCCCTCTACTGAGAGCCAACATGTTTTGGGAATCACTTTACTGAGAACGAGCATGGTGTGGGAACCTCTCTACTGAGAACGAGCATGGTGTGGGAGCCCCTCTACTGAGAACCAGCATGGTGTGGAAGCCTCTCTACTGAGAACCAATATGTGTGGGAGCCCCTCTACTGAGAACCAAAATGGTGTGGGAGCCCTTCTATTGAGAACCAACATAGTGTGGGAACCTTTCTACTGAGAACAAGCATGGTGTTGGAGCCCTCTACTTAGAACGAGCATGGTGTGGGAGTCTCTCTACTGAGAATGAGCATGGTGTGTGAGCCCCTCTACTGAGAAACCAATGTGGTGTGGGAGCCCCTCTACTGAGAATGAGCATGGTGTGCGGGCCCCTCTACTGAGAACGACCATGGTGTGGGAGCCCCTCTACTGAGAACCAACATGGTGTGCAAGCCTCTCGACTGAGAACCAGCATGGTGTGGGAGCCTCTCTACTGAAAACGAGCATGGTGTGGGAGTCTCTCTACTGAGAACCAACATGGTGTGGGAGCCCCTTTACTGAGAACGAGCATGGTGTGCGGGCCCCTCTACTGAGAACGAGCATGGTGTGGGAGCCCCTCGACTGAGAACCAGCATGGTGTGGGAGCCTCTCTACTGAGAATGAGCATGGTGTAGGAGTCTCTCTACTGAGAACCACCATGGTGTAGGAGTCTCTCTACTGAGAACCACCATGGTGTGGGAGCCCCTGTACTGAGAACAAACATGGTGTGGGAGCCCCTCTACTGAGAACCAACATGGTGTGGGAGCCCCTCTACTGAGAACGAGCAGGGTGTGGGAGCCTCTCTACTGAGAACGATCATGGTGTGGGAGCTCCTCTACTGAGAACCAATATGTGTGGGAGCCCGTCTACTGAGAACCAGCATGGTGTTGAGCCCCTCTACTGAGAGCCAACATGTTGTGGGAACCACTCTACTGACAACCAACATGGTGTGGGAACCTTTCTACTGACCACCAACATGGTGTGGGAACCTTTCTACTGAGAACGAGCATGGTGTGGGATCCTCTCTACTGAGAACCAGCATGGTGTTGAGCCCCTCTACTAAGAGCCAACATGTTGTGGGAACCACTCTACTGAGAACGAGCATGGTGTGGGAGCCTCTCTAAAGAGAACGAGCATGGTGTGGGAGCCCCTCTACTGAGAACCAGCATGGTGTGGAAGCCTCTCAACTGAGAACCAATGTTTGGGAGCCCCTCTACTGAGAACCAACATGGTGTGGGAGCCCTTCTACTGAGAACCAACATGGTGTGGGAGCCTTTCGACTGAGAACAAGCATGGTGTGGGAGCCCTCTACTTAGAAAGAGCATGGTGTGGGAGTCTCTCTACTGAGAACGAGCATGGTGTATGAACCCCTCTACTGAGAAACCAATGTGGTGTGGGAGCCCCTCTACTGAGAATGAGCATGGTGTGCGGGCCCCTCTACTGAGAACGACCATGGTGTGGGAGACCCTCTACTGAGAACGAGAATGGTGTGGGAGTCTCTCTACCGAGAACCACCATGGTGTGGGTGCCCCTCTCCTGAGAACCAACATGGTGTGGGAGCCCCTTTACTGAGAACCAACATGGTGTGGGAGCCCCTCTACTGAGAACGAGCATGGTGTGCGGGCCCCTCTACTGAGAACGAGCATTGTGTGAGAGCCCCTCTACTGAGAACCAACATGGTGTGCGAGCCCCTCGACTGAGAGCCAGCATGGTTTGGGAGCCTCTCTACTGAGAATGAGCATGGTGTGGGAGACTCTCTACTGAGAACCACCATGGTGTGGGAGCCCCTCTACTGAGAAGCAACATGGTGTGGGAGCCTCTCTACTGAGATTGAGCATGGTGAGGGAGCCTCTCTACTGAGAACGCGCATGGTGTGGGAGCCCCTCTACTGAGAATCAACGTGGTGTGGGAGCCCCTCTAATGAAATCCAACGTGCTTTGGAAGCCTCTCTACTGAGAACCAATATGTGTTGAAGCCCCTCTGCTGAGAACCAGCATGGTGTGGGAGCCCCTCTACTGAGAACCAATATGTGTGGGAGCCCCTCTACTTAGAACCAGCATGGTGTGGGAGCCCCTCTACTTAGAACGAGCATGGTGTGGGAGCCCCTCTACTGAGAACCAACATGGTGTGGGAGCCCCTCTATTGAGAACCAACATGGTGTGGGAACCTCTCTACTGATATCGAGCATGGTGCAGGAGCCTCTCTACTGAGAATGAGCATGGTTTGGGAGTCTCTCTACTGAGAACGAGCATGGCGTGTGAGCCCTGCTACTGAGAAACCAATGTGGTGTGGGAGCCCCTCTACTCAGATCGAGCATGGTGTGGGAGCTCCTCTACTGAGAACCAGCATGGTGTGGGAGACCCTCTACTGAGAACCAGCATGGTGAGGGAGCCTCTCTACTAAGACCCAATATGTGTGGTAGCCCCTCTACTGAGATCCAGTGTGGCGTGGAAGCCCTTCTACTGAGAACCACGGTGGTGTGGGAACCTTTCTACTGAGATCGAGCATGGTGTGGGAGCCCCACTACTGAGATCGAGCATGGTGTCGGAGCCCCTCTACTGAGAACGAGCATGGTGTCGGAGCCTCTCTACTGAGAACGAGCATGGTGTGGGAGCTCCTCTACTGAGAACCAATATGTGTGGGAGCCTGTCTACTGAGAACCAGCATGGTGTTGAGCCCCTCTATTGAGAGGCAACATGTTGTGGGAACCACTCTACTGAGAACCAACATGGTGTGGGAACCTTTCTACTGACCACCAACATGGTGTGGGAACCTTTCTACTGAGAACGAGCATGGTGTGGGAGCCTCTCTACTGAGATCGAGCATGGTGTGGGAGCCCCTCTACTAAGAACGAGCATGGTGTGGGAGCCTCTCTACTGAGAACCAGCATGGTGTTGAGCCCCTCTACTGAGAGCCAACATGTTTTGGGAACCACTCTACTGAGAACGAGCATGGTGTGGGAACCTCTCTACTGAGAACGAGCATGGTGTGGGAGCCCCTCTACTGAGAACCAGCATGGTGTGGAAGCCTCTCTACTGAGAACCAATATGTGTGGGAGCCCCTCTACTGAGAACCAAAATGGTGTGGGAGCCCTTCTATTGAGAACCAACATAGTGTGGGAACCTTTCTACTGAGAACAAGCATGGTGTTGGAGCCCTCTACTTAGAACGAGCATGGTGTGGGAGTCTCTCTACTGAGAATGAGCATGGTGTGTGAGCCCCTCTACTGAGAAACCAATGTGGTGTGGGAGCCCCTCTACTGAGAATGAGCATGGTGTGCGGGCCCCTCTACTGAGAACGACCATGGTGTGGGAGCCCCTCTACTGAGAACCAACATGGTGTGCAAGCCCCTCGACTGAGAACCAGCATGGTGTGGGAGCCTCTCTACTGAGAACGAGCATGGTGTTGGAGTCTCTCTACTGAGAACCACCATGGTGTGGGAGCCCCTCTACTGAAATCCAACGTGCTTTGGAAGCCTCTCTACTGAGAACCAATATGTGTTGAAGCCCCTCTGCTGAGAACCAGCATGGTGTGGGAGCCCCTCTACTGAGAACCAATATGTGTGGAAGCCCCTCTACTTAGACCCAGCATGGTGTGGGAGCCCCTCTACTTAGAACGAGCATGGTGTGGGAGACCCTCTACTGAGAACCAACATGGTGTGGGAGCCCCTCTATTGAGAACCAACAGGTGTGGTAACCTCTCTACTGATATCGAGCATGGTGCAGGAGCCTCTCTACTGAGAACGAGCATGGTTTGGGAGTCTCTCTACTGAGAACGAGCATGGTGTGTGAGCCCTGCTACTGAGAAACCAATGTGGTGTGGGAGCCCCTCTACTGAGAACGAGCATGGTGTGGGAGCCCCTCTACTCAGATTGAGCATGGTGTGGGAGCTCCTATACTGAGAACCAGCATGGTGTGGGAGACCCTCTACTGAGAACCAGCATGGTGAGGGAGCCTCTCTACTAAGACCCAATATGTGTGGTAGCCCCTCTACTGAGATCCAGTGTGGTGTGGAAGCCCTTCTACTGAGATCCACGGTGGTGTGGGAACCTTTCTACTGAGATCGAGCATGGTGTGGGAGCCCCACTACTGAGATCGAGCATGGTGTCGGAGCCCCTCTACTGAGAACGAGCATGGTGTCGGAGCCTCTCTACTGAGAACGAGCATGGTGTGGGAGCTCCTCTACTGAGAACCAATATGTGTGGGAGCCTGTCTACTGAGAACCAGCATGGTGCTGAGCCCCTCTATTGAGAGGCAACATGTTGTGGGAACCACTCTACTGAGAACCAACATGGTGTGGGAACCTTTCTACTGACCATCAACATGGTGTGGGAACCTTTCTACTGAGAACGAGCATGGTGTGGGAGCCTCTCTACTGAGATCGAGCATGGTGTGGGAGCCCCTCTACTAAGAACGAGCATGGTGTGGGAGCCTCTCTACTGAGAACCAGCATGGTGTTGAGCCCCTCTACTGAGAGCCAACATGTTTTGGGAACCACTCTACTGAGAACGAGCATGGTGTGGGAACCTCTCTACTGAGAACGAGCATGGTGTGGGAGCCCCTCTACTGAGAACCAGCATGGTGTGGAAGCCTCTCTACTGAGAACCAATATGTGTGGGAGCCCCTCTACTGAGAACCAAAATGGTGTGGGAGCCCTTCTATTGAGAACCAACATAGTGTGGGAACCTTTCTACGGAGAACAAGCATGGTGTTGGAGCCCTCTACTTAGAACGAGCATGGTGTGGGAGTCTCTCTACTGAGAATGAGCATGGTGTGTGAGCCCCTCTACTGAGAAACCAATATGGTGTGGGAGCCCCTCTACTGAGAATGAGCATGGTGTGCGGGCCCCTCTACTGAGAACGACCATGGTGTGGGAGCCCCTCTACTGAGAACCAACATGGTGTGCAAGCCCCTCGACTGAGAACCAGCATGGTGTGGGAGCCTCTCTACTGAGAACGAGCATGGTGTTGGAGTCTCTCTACTGAGAACCACCATGGTGTGGGAGCCCCTCTACTGAAATCCAACGTGCTTTGGAAGCCTCTCTACTGAGAACCAATATGTGTTGAAGCCCCTCTGCTGAGAACCAGCATGGTGTGGGAGCCCCTCTACTGAGAACCAATATGTGTGGAAGCCCCTCTACTTAGACCCAGCATGGTGTGGGAGCCCCTCTACTTAGAACGAGCATGGTGTGGGAGACCCTCTACTGAGAACCAACATGGTGTGGGAGCCCCTCTATTGAGAACCAACAGGTGTGGGAACCTCTCTACTGATATCGAGCATGGTGCAGGAGCCTCTCTACTGAGAACGAGCATGGTTTGGGAGTCTCTCTACTGAGAACGAGCATGGTGTGTGAGCCCTGCTACTGAGAAACCAATGTGGTGTGGGAGCCCCTCTACTGAGAACGAGCATGGTGTGGGAGCCCCTCTACTCAGATTGAGCATGGTGTGGCAGCTCCTCTACTGAGAACCAGCATGGTGTGGGAGACCCTCTACTGAGAACCAGAATGGTGTGGGAGCCTCTCTACTGAGACCCAATATGTGTGGTAGCCCCTCTACTGAGATCCAGTGTGGTGTGGAAGCCCTTCTACTGAGAACCACGGTGGTGTGGGAACCTTTCTACTGAGATCGAGCATGGTGTGGGAGCCCAACTACTGAGATCGAGCATGGTGTTGGAGCCCCTCTACTGAGAACGAGCATGGTGTCGGAGCCTCTCTACTGAGAACCAGCATGGTGTGGGAGCTCCTCTACTGAGAACCAATATGTGCGGGAGCCTGTCTACTGAGAACCAGCATGGTGTTGAGCCCCTCTACTGAGAGGCAACATGTTGTGGGAACCACTCTACTTAGAACCAACATGGTGTGGGAACCTTTCTACTGACCAACAACATGGTGTGGGAGCCTTTCTACTGAGAACGAGCATAGTGTGGGAGCCTCTCTACTGAGATCGAGCATGGTGTGGGAGCCCCTCTACTAAGAACGAGCATGGTGTGGGAGCCTCTCTACTGAGAACCAGCATGGTGTTGAGCCCCTCTACTGAGAGCCAACATGTTTTGGGAACCACTCTACTGAGAACGAGCATGGTGTGGGAGCCTCTCTACTGAGAACGAGCATGGTGTGGGAGCGCCTCTACTGGGAACCAGCATGGTGTGGAAGCCTCTCTACTGAGAACCAATATGTGTGGGAGCCCCTCTACTGAGAACCAAAATGGTGTGGGAGCCCTTCTATTGAGAACCAACATGGTGAGGGAACCTTTATACTGAGAACAAGCATGGTGTTGGAGCCCTCTACTTAGAACGAGCATGGTGTGGGAGTCTCTCTACTGAGAATGAGCATGGTGTGTGAGCCCCTCTACTGAGAAACCAATGTGGTGTGGGAGCCCCTCTACTGAGAATGAGCATGGTGTGCGGGCCCCTCTTCTGAGAACGACCATGGTGTGGGAGCCCCTCTACTGAGAAACAACATGGTGTGCAAGCCCCTCGACTGAGAACCAGCATGGTGTGGGAGCCTCTTTACTGAGAACGAGCATGGTGTGGGAGTCTCTCTACTGAGAACCACCATGGTGTGGGAGCCCCTCTACTGAGAACCAACATGGTGTGGGAGCCCCTTTACTGAGAACCAACATGGTGTGGGAGCCCCTCTACTGAGAACAAGCATGGTGTGTGGGCCCCTCTACTGAGAACGAGCAGGGTGTGAGAGCCCCTCGTCTGAGAACCAGCATGGTGTGGGAGCCTCTCTACTGAGAATGAGCATGGTGTGGGAGTCTCTCTACTGAGAACCACCATGGTGTGGGAGCCCCTCTACTGAGAACCAACATGGTGTGGGAGCCCCTCTACTCAGAACCAACATTGTGGGGGAGCCCCTCTACTGAGAACGAGCATGGTGTGGGAGCCTCTCTACTGAGAACGAGCATGGTGTGGGAGCCCCTCTACTGACAACCAACGTGCTATGGAAGCCTCTCTACTGAGAACCAATATGTGTGGAAGCCCCTTTACTGAGAACCAACGTGGTGTGGGAGCACCTCTACTGACAATCAACGTGCTGTGGGATCTCCGCTACTGAGAACCAATATGTGTGAGAGCCCCTCGACTGAGAACCAGCATGGTGTGCAAACCCCTCTACTGAGAACGAGCATGGTGTGGTAGCCTCTCTACTGAGAACGAGCATGGTGTGGGAGCCCCTCTACTGAGAACCAGCATGGTGTGGGAGCCTCTCTACTGAGAATCAATATATGTGGGAGCCCCTCTACTGAGAACCAGCATGGTGTGTGTGCCCCTCTACTGAGAACGAGCATGGTGTGGGAGCCCCTTTACTGAGAACCAACTTGGTGTGGGAGCCCCTCTACTGAGAACCAACATGGTGTGGGAACCTCTCTACTGAGATTGAGCATGGTGTGGGAGCCCCTCTACTTAGAACCAGCATGGTGTGGGAGCCCCTCTACTTAGAACGAGCATGGTGTGGGAGCCCCTCTACTGAGAAACCAATGTGGTGTGGGAGCCCCTCTACTCAGATCGAGCATGGTGTGGGAGCTCCTATACTGAGAACCAGCATGGTGTGGGAGACCCTCTACTGAGAACCAGCATGGTGAGGGAGACTCTCTACTAAGACCCAATATGTGTGGTAGCCCCTCTACTGAGATCCAGTGTGGTGTGGAAGCCCTTCTACTGAGATCCACGGTGGTGTGGGAACGTTTCTACTGAGATCGAGCTTGGTGTGGGAGCCCCACTACTGAGATCGAGCATGGTGTCGGAGCCCCTCTACTGAGAACGAGCATGGTGTCGGAGCCTCTCTACTGAGAACGAGCATGGTGTGGGAGCTCCTCTACTGAGAACCAATATGTGTGGGAGCCTGTCTACTGAGAACCAGCATGGTGTTGAGCCCCTCTATTGAGAGGCAACATGTTGTGGGAACCACTCTACTGAGAACCAACATGGTGTGGGAACCTTTCTACTGACCACCAACATGGTGTGGGAACCTTTCTACTGAGAACGAGCATGGTGTGGGAGCCTCTCTACTGAGATCGAGCATGGTGTGGGAGCCCCTCTACTAAGAACGAGCATGGTGTGGGAGCCTCTCTACTGAGAACCAGCATGGTGTTGAGCCCCTCTACTGAGAGCCAACATGTTTTGGGAACCACTCTACTGAGAACGAGCATGGTGTGGGAACCTCTCTACTGAGAACGAGCATGGTGTGGGAGCCCCTCTACTGAGAACCAGCATGGTGTGGAAGCCTCTCTGCTGAGAACCAATATGTGTGGGAGCCCCTCTACTGAGAACCAAAATGGTGTGGGAGCCCTTCTATTGAGAACCAACATAGTGTGGGAACCTTTCTACTGAGAACAAGCATGGTGTTGGAGCCCTCTACTTAGAACGAGCATGGTGTGGGAGTCTCTCTACTGAGAATGAGCATGGTGTGTGAGCCCCTCTACTGAGAAACCAATGTGGTGTGGGAGCCCCTCTACTGAGAATGAGCATGGTGTGCGGGCCCCTCTACTGAGAACGACCATGGTGTGGGAGCCCCTCTACTGAGAACCAACATGGTGTGGGAACCTCTCTACTGAGATTGAGCATGGTGTGGGAGCCCCTCTACTTAGAACCAGCATGGTGTGGGAGCCCCTCTACTTAGAACGAGCATGGTGTGGGAGCCCCTCTACTGAGAAACCAATGTGGTGTGGGAGCCCCTCTACTCAGATCGAGCATGGTGTGGGAGCTCCTATACTGAGAACCAGCATGGTGTGGGAGACCCTCTACTGAGAACCAGCATGGTGAGGGAGCCTCTCTACTAAGACCCAATATGTGTGGTAGCCCCTCTACTGAGATCCAGTGTGGTGTGGAAGCCCTTCTACTGAGATCCACGGTGGTGTGGGAACCTTTCTACTGAGATCGAGCTTGGTGTGGGAGCCCCACTACTGAGATCGAGCATGGTGTCGGAGCCCCTCTACTAAGAACGAGCATGGTGTCGGAGCCTCTCTACTGAGAACGAGCATGGTGTGGGAGCTCCTCTACTGAGAACCAATATGTGTGGGAGCCTGTCTACTGAGAACCAGCATGGTGTTGAGCCCCTCTATTGAGAGGCAACATGTTGTGGGAACCACTCTACTGAGAACCAACATGGTGTGGGAACCTTTCTACTGACCACCAACATGGTGTGGGAACCTTTCTACTGAGAACGAGCATGGTGTGGGAGGCTCTCTACTGAGATCGAGCATGGTGTGGGAGCCCCTCTACTAAGAACGAGCATGGTGTGGGAGCCTCTCTACTGAGAACCAGCATGGTGTTGAGCCCCTCTACTGAGAGCCAACATGTTTTGGGAACCACTCTACTGAGAACGAGCATGGTGTGGGAACCTCTCTACTGAGAACGAGCATGGTGTGGGAGCCCCTCTACTGAGAACCAGCATGGTGTGGAAGCCTCTCTACTGAGAACCAATATGTGTGGGAGCCCCTCTACTGAGAACCAAAATGGTGTGGGAGCCCTTCTATTGAGAACCAACATAGTGTGGGAACCTTTCTACTGAGAACAAGCATGGTGTTGGAGCCCTCTACTTAGAACGAGCATGGTGTGGGAGTCTCTCTACTGAGAATGAGCATGGTGTGTGAGCCCCTCTACTGAGAAACCAATATGGTGTGGGAGCCCCTCTACTGAGAATGAGCATGGTGTGCGGGCCCCTCTACTGAGAACGACCATGGTGTGGGAGCCCCTCTACTGAGAACCAACATGGTGTGCAAGCCCCTCGACTGAGAACCAGCATGGTGTGGGAGCCTCTCTACTGAGAACGAGCATGGTGTTGGAGTCTCTCTACTGAGAACCACCATGGTGTGGGAGCCCCTCTACTGAAATCCAACGTGCTTTGGAAGCCTCTCTACTGAGAACCAATATGTGTTGAAGCCCCTCTGCTGAGAACCAGCATGGTGTGGGAGCCCCTCTACTGAGAACCAATATGTGTGGAAGCCCCTCTACTTAGACCCAGCATGGTGTGGGAGCCCCTCTACTTAGAACGAGCATGGTGTGGGAGACCCTCTACTGAGAACCAACATGGTGTGGGAGCCCCTCTATTGAGAACCAACAGGTGTGGGAACCTCTCTACTGATATCGAGCATGGTGCAGGAGCCTCTCTACTGAGAACGAGCATGGTTTGGGAGTCTCTCTACTGAGAACGAGCATGGTGTGTGAGCCCTGCTACTGAGAAACCAATGTGGTGTGGGAGCCCCTCTACTGAGAACGAGCATGGTGTGGGAGCCCCTCTACTCAGATTGAGCATGGTGTGGCAGCTCCTCTACTGAGAACCAGCATGGTGTGGGAGACCCTCTACTGAGAACCGGAATGGTGTGGGAGCCTCTCTACTGAGACCCAATATGTGTGGTAGCCCCTCTACTGAGATCCAGTGTGGTGTGGAAGCCCTTCTACTGAGAACCACGGTGGTGTGGGAACCTTTCTACTGAGATCGAGCATGGTGTGGGAGCCCAACTACTGAGATCGAGCATGGTGTTGGAGCCCCTCTACTGAGAACGAGCATGGTGTCGGAGCCTCTCTACTGAGAACCAGCATGGTGTGGGAGCTCCTCTACTGAGAACCAATATGTGCGGGAGCCTGTCTACTGAGAACCAGCATGGTGTTGAGCCCCTCTACTGAGAGGCAACATGTTGTGGGAACCACTCTACTTAGAACCAACATGGTGTGGGAACCTTTCTACTGACCAACAACATGGTGTGGGAGCCTTTCTACTGAGAACGAGCATAGTGTGGGAGCCTCTCTACTGAGATCGAGCATGGTGTGGGAGCCCCTCTACTAAGAACGAGCATGGTGTGGGAGCCTCTCTACTGAGAACCAGCATGGTGTTGAGCCCCTCTACTGAGAGCCAACATGTTTTGGGAACCACTCTACTGAGAACGAGCATGGTGTGGGAGCCTCTCTACTGAGAACAAGCATGGTGTTGGTGCGCCTCTACTGGGAACCAGCATGGTGTGGAAGCCTCTCTACTGAGAACCAATATGTGTGGGAGCCCCTCTACTGAGAACCAAAATGGTGTGCGAGACCTTCTATTGAGAACCAACATGGTGAGGGAACCTTTATACTGAGAACAAGCATGGTGTTGGAGCCCTCTACTTAGAACGAGCATGGTGTGGGAGTCTCTCTACTGAGAATGAGCATGGTGTGTGAGCCCCTCTACTGAGAAACCAATGTGGTGTGGGAGCCCCTCTACTGAGAATGAGCATGGTGTGCGGGCCCCTCTACTGAGAACGACCATGGTGTGGGAGCCCCTCTACTGAGAAACAACATGGTGTGCAAGCCCCTCGACTGAGAACCAGCATGGTGTGGGAGCCTCTTTACTGAGAACGAGCATGGTGTGGGAGTCTCTCTACTGAGAACCACCATGGTGTGGGAGCCCCTCTACTGAGAACCAACATGATGTGGGAGCCCCTTTACTGAGAACCAACATGGTGTGGGAGCCCCTCTACTGAGAACGAGCATGGTGTGTGGGCCCCTCTACTGAGAACGAGCATGGTGTGAGAGCCCCTCGTCTGAGAACCAGCATGGTGTGGGAGCCTCTCTACTGAGAATGAGCATGGTGTGGGAGTCTCTCTACTGAGAACCACCATGGTGTGGGAGCCCCTCTACTGAGAACCAACATGGTGTGGGAGCCCCTCTACTCAGAACCAACATGGTGGGGGAGCCCCTCTACTGAGAACGAGCATGGTGAGGGAGCCTCTCTACTGAGAACGAGCATGGTGTGGGAGCCCGCTACTGAGAACCAACGTGGTGTGGGAGCCCCTCTACTGACAACCAACGTGCTATGGAAGCCTCTCTACTGAGAACCAATATGTGTGCAAGCCCCTTTACTGAGAACCAACGTGGTGTGGGAGCACCTCTACTGACAATCAACGTGCTGTGGGATCTCCGCTACTGAGAAACAATATGTGTGAGAGCCCCTCGACTGAGAACCAGCATGGTGTGCAAACCCCTCTACTGAGAACGAGCATGGTGTGGTAGCCTCTCTACTGAGAACGAGCATGGTGTGGGAGCCCCTCTACTGAGAACCAGCATGGTGTGGGAGCCTCTCTACTGAGAATCAATATATGTGGGAGCCCCTCTACTGAGAACCAGCATGGTGTGTGTGCCCCTCTACTGAGAACGAGCATGGTGTGGGAGCCCCTTTACTGAGAACCAACTTGGTGTGGGAGCCCCTCTACTGAGAACCAACATGGTGTGGGAACCTCTCTACTGAGATTGAGCATGGTGTGGGAGCCCCTCTACTTAGAACCAGCATGGTGTGGGAGCCCCTCTACTTAGAACGAGCATGGTGTGGGAGCCCCTCTACTGAGAACCAACGTGGTGTGGGAGCCCCTTTACTGAGAACCAGCATGGTGTGGGCGCCTCTCTACTTAGAACCAATATGTGTGAGAGCCCCTCTACTGAGAACCAGCATGGTGTGGGAGCCCCTCTACTTAGAACGTGCATGGTGTGGGAGCCCCTCTACTGAGAACCAACAGGGTGTGGAAGCCCCTCTACTGAGAACCAACATGGTGTGGGAACCTCTCTACTGTGATCGAGCATGGTGCGGGAGCCTCTCTACTGAGAACGAGCATGGTGTGTGAGCCCTGCTACTGAGAAACCAATGTGGTGTGGGAGCCCCTCTACTGAGAACGAGCATGGTGTGGGAGCACCTCTACTGAGAACGAGCATGGTGTGGGAGCCCCTCTACTGAGAACCAACATGGTGTGGGAGCCCCTCAACTGAGAACCAGCATGGTGTGGGAGCCTCTCTACTGAGAACGAGCATGGTGTGGAAGTCTCTCTTCTGAGAACCACCATGGTGTGGGAGCCCCTCTACTGAAAACCAATATGGTGTGGGAACCTCTCTACTGAGATCGAGCATGGTGTGGGAGCCCTTCTAATGAGCGAGCATGGTGTGGGAACCTCTCTACTGAGAATGAGCATGGTGTGAGAGCCTCTCTACTGAGCACCAACAGGGTGTGGTAGCCCCTCTACTGAGAACGAACATGGTGTGGGAGCGTCTGTACTGAGAACCAACATGGCGTGGCAGCCCCTCTGCTGAGAACGAGTATGACGTGAGAGCCCCTCTACTGAGAATGAGCATGGTGTGGGAGCCCCGCTACTGTGAAACCAACGTGGTGTGGGAGCCCCCCTACTGAAAACGAGCATGGTGTGGGAGCCCCTCTACTGAGAACGAGCATGGTGTGGGGGCCCCTCTACTGAGAACGATCATGATGTGGGAGCCCCTCTACTGAGAACCAACATGGTGTGGGAGCCTCTCGACTGAGAACTAGCATGGTGTGGGAGCCTCTCTACTGAGAATGAGCATGGTGTGGGAGTCTCTCTATTGAGAGCCACCATGGTGTGGGAGCCCCTCTACTGAGAACCAACATGGTGTGGGAGCCCCTTTACTGAGAACCAACATGGTGTGGGAGCCCCTCTACTGAGAACGAGCATGGTGTGCGGGCCCCTCTACTGAGAACGAGCATTGTGTGAGAGCCCCTCTACTGAGAACCAACATGGTGTGCGAGCCCCTCGACTGAGAGCCAGCATGGTTTGGGAGCCTCTCTACTGAGAATGAGCATGGTGTGGGAGACTCTCTACTGAGAACCTCCATGGTGTGGGAGCCCCTCTACTGAGAAGCAACATGGTGTGGGAGCCTCTCTACTGAGATTGAGCATGGTGGGGGAGCCCATCTACTGAGAACGAGAATGGTGTGGGAGCCTCTCTACTGAGAACGAGCATGGTGTGGGAGCCCCTCTACTGAGAATGAGCATGGTGAGGGAGCCTCTCTACTGAGAACGCGCATGGTGTGGGAGCCCCTCTACTGAGAATCAACGTGGTGTGGGAGCCCCTCTACTGAAATCCAACGTGCTTTGGAAGCCTCTCTACTGAGAACCAATATGTGTTGAAGCCCCTCTGCTGAGAACCAGCATGGTGTGGGAGCCCCTCTACTGAGAACCAATATGTGTGGGAGCCCCTCTACTTAGAACCAGCATGGTGTGGGAGCCCCTCTACTGATATCGAGCATGGTGCAGGAGCCTCTCTACTGAGAACGAGCATGGTTTGGGAGTCTCTCTACTGAGAACGAGCATGGTGTGTGAGCCCTGCTACTGAGAAACCAATGTGGTGTGGGAGCCCCTCTACTGAGAGCGAGCATGGTTTGGGAGCCCCTCTACTCAGATTGAGCATGGTGTGGGAGCTCCTCTACTGAGAACCAGCATGGTGTGGGAGACCCTCTACTGAGAACCAGCATGGTGTGGGAGCCTCTCTACTAAGACCCAATATGTGTGGTAGCCCCTCTACTGAGATCCAGTGTGGTGTGGAAGCCCTTCTACTGAGAACCACGGTGGTGTGTGGACCTTTCTACTGAGATCGAGCATGGTGTGGGAGCCCCACTACTGAGATCGAGCATGGTGTCGGAGCCCCTCTACTGAGAACGAGCATGGTGTCGGAGCCTCTCTACTGAGAACGAGCATGGTGTGGGAGCTCCTCTACTGAGAACCAATATGTGTGGGAGCCTGTCTACTGAGAACCAGCATGGTGTTGAGCCCCTCTACTGAGAGGCAACATGTTGTGGGAACCACTCTACTGAGAAGCAACATGGTGTGGGAACCTTTCTACTGACCACCAACATGGTGTGGGAACCTTTCTACTGAGAACGAGCATGGTGTGGGAGCCTCTCTACTGAGATCGAGCATGGTGTGGGAGCCCCTCTACTAAGAACGAGCATGGTGTGGGAGCCTCTCTACTGAGAACCAGCATGGTGTTGAGCCCCTCTACTGAGAGCCAACATGTTTTGGGAACCACTCTACTGAGAACGACCATGGTGTGGGAGCCTCTCTACTGAGAATGAGCATGGTGTGGGAGTCCCTCTACTGAGAACCAGCATGGTGTGGAAGCCTCTCTACTGAGAACCAATATGTGTGGGAGCCCCTCTACTGAGAACCAAAATGGTGTGGGAGCCCTCCTATTGAGAACCAACATGGTGTGGGAACCTTTCTACTGAGAACAAGCATGGTGTGGGAGCCCTCTACTTAGAACGAGCATGGTGTGGGAGTCTCTCTACTGAGAATGAGCATGGTGTGTGAGCCCCTCTACTGAGAAACCAATGTGGTGTGGGAGCCCCTCTACTGAGAATGAGCATGGTGTGCGGGCCCCTCTACTGAGAACGACCATGGTGTGGGAGCCCCTCTACTGAGAACCAACATGGTGTGCAGGCCCCTCGACTGAGAACCAGCATAGTGTGGGAGCCTCTCTACTGAGAACGAGCATGGTGTGGGAGTCTCTCTACTGAGAACCACCATGGTGTGGGAGCCCCTCTACTGAAATCCAACGTGCTTTGGAAGCCTCTCTACTGAGAACCAATATGTGTTGAAGCCCCTCTGCTGAGAACCAGCATGGTGTGGGAGCCCCTCTACTGAGAACCAATATGTCTGGAAGCCCCTGTACTTAGAACCAGCATGGTGTGGGAGCCCTTCTACTTAGAACGAGCATGGTGTGGGAGCCCCTCTACTGAGAACCAACATGGTGTGGGAGCCCCTCTATTGAGAACCAACATGGTGTGGGAACCTCTCTACTGATATCGAGCATGGTGCAGGAGCCTCTCTACTGAGAACGAGCATGGTTTGGGAGTCTCTCTACTGAGAACGAGCATGGTGTGTGAGCCCTGCTACTGAGAAACCAATGTGGTGTGGGAGCCCCTCTACTGAGAACGAGCATGGTGTGGGAGCCCCTCTACTCAGGTTGAGCATGGTGTGGCAGCTCCTCTACTGAGAACCAGCATGGTTTGGGAGACCCTCTACTGAGAACCAGCATGGTGTGGGAGCCTCTCTACTGAGACCCAATATGTGTGGTAGCCCCTCTACTGAGATCCAGTGTGGTGTGGAAGCCCTTCTACTGAGAACCACGGTGGTGTGGGAACCTTTCTACTGAGATCGAGCATGGTGTGGGAGCCTCACTACTGAGATCGAGCATGGTGTTGGAGCCCCTCTACTGAGAACGAGCATGGTGTCGGAGCCTCTCTACTGAGAACGAGCATGGTGTGGGAGCTCCTCTACTGAGAACCAATATGTGCGGGAGCCTGTCTACTGAGAACCAGCATGGTGTTGAGCCCCTCTACTGAGAGGCAACATGTTGTGGGAACCACTCTACTTAGAACCAACATGGTGTGGGAACCTTTCTACTGACCAACAACATGGTGTGGGAACCTTTCTACTGAGAACGAGCATAGTGTGGGAGCCTCTCTACTGAGATCGAGCATGGTGTGGGAGCCCCTCTACTAAGAACGAGCATGGTGTGGGAGCCTCTGTACTGAGAACCAGCATGGTGTTGAGCCCCTCTACTGAGAGCCAACATGTTTTGGGAACCACTCTACTAAGAACGAGCATGGTGTGGGAGCCTCTCTACTGAGAACGAGCATGGTGTGGGAGCCCCTCTACTGGGAACCAGCATGGTGTGGAAGCCTCTCTACTGAGAACCAATATGTGTGGGAGCACCTCTACTGAGAACCAAAATGGTGTGGGAGCCCTTCTATTGAGAACCAACATGGTGAGGGAACCTTTCTACTGAGAACAAGCATGGTGTTGGAGCCCTCTACTTAGAACGAGCATGGTGTGGGAGTCTCTCTACTGAGAATGAGCATGGTGTTTGAGCCCCTCTACTGAGAAACCAATGTGGTGTGGGAGCCCCTCTACTGAGAATGAGCATGGTGTGCGGGCCCCTCTACTGAGAACGACCATGGTGTTGGAGCCCCTCTACTGAGAACCAACATGGTTTGCAAGCCCCTCGACTGAGAACCAGCATGGTGTGGGAGCCTCTCTACTGAGAACGAGCATGGTGTGTGAGTCTCTCAACTGAGAACCACCATGGTGTGGGAGCCCCTCTACTGAGAACCAACATGGTGTGGGATCCCCTTTACTGAGAACCAACATGGTGTGGGAGCCCCTCTACTGAGAACGAGCATGGTGTGTGGGCCCCTCTACTGAGAACGAGCATGGTGTGAGAGCCCCTCGTCTGAGAACCAGCATGGTGTGGGAGCCTCTCTACTGAGAATGAGCATGGTGTGGGAGTCTCTCTACTGAGAACCACCATGGTGTGGGAGCCCATCTACTGAGAACCAACATGGTGTGGGAGCCCCTCTACTCAGAACCAACATGGTGGGGGAGCCCCTCTACTGAGAACGAGCATGGTGTGGGAGCCTCTCTACTGAGAACGAGCATGGTGTGGGAGCCCCGCTACTGAGAACCAACGTGGTGTGGGAGCCCCTCTACTGACAACCAACGTGCTATGGAAGCCTCTCTACTGAGAACCAATATGTGTGGAAGCCCCTTTACTGAGAACCAACGTGGTGTGGGAGCACCTCTACTGACAATCAACGTGCTGTGGGATCTCCGCTACTGAGAACCAATATGTGTGAGAGCCCCTCGACTGAGAACCAGCATGGTGTGCAAACCCCTCTACTGAGAACGAGCATGGTGTGGTAGCCTCTCTACTGAGAACGAGCATGGTGTGGGAGTCCCTCTACTGAGAACCAGCATGGTGTGGGAGCCTCTCTACTGAGAATCAATATATGTGGGAGCCCCTCTACTGAGAACCAGCATGGTGTGTGTGCCCCTCTACTGAGAACGAGCATTGTGTGGGAGCCCCTTTACTGAGAACCAGCTTGGTGTGGGAGCCCCTCTACTGAGAACCAACATGCTGTGGGAACCTCTCTACTGAGATTGAGCATGGTGTTGGAGCCCCTCTACTGAGAACGAGCATGGTGTGGGAGCCTCTCTACTGAGAATGAGCATGGTGAGGGAGCCCCTCTACTGAGAACCAACGTGGTGTGGGAGCCCCTTTACTGAGAACCAGCATGGTGTGGGCGCCTCACTACTGAGAACCAATATGTGTGAGAGCCCCTCTACTGAGAACCAGCATGGTGTGGGAGCCCCTCTACTTAGAACGAGCATGGTGTGGGAGCCCCTCTACTGAGAACCAACAGGGTGGGAAAGCCCCTCTACTGAGAACCAACATGGTGTGGGAACCTCTCTACTGTGATCGAGCATGGTGCGGGAGCCTCTCTACTGAGAACGAGCATGGTGTGTGAGCCCCGCTACTGAGAAACCAATGTGGTGTGGGAGCCCCTCTACTGAGAACGAGCATGGTGTGGGAGCACCTCTATTGAGAACGAGCATGGTGTGGGAGCCCCTTTACTGAGAACCAACATGGTGTGGGAGCCCCTCAACTGAGAACCAGCATGGTGTGGGAGCCTCTCTACTGAGAACGAGCATGGTGTGGAATTCTCTCTTCTGAGAACCACCATGGTGTGGGAGCCCCTCTACTGAAAACCAATATGGTGTGGGAACCTCTCTACTGAGATCGAGCATGGTGTGGGAGCCCCTCTACTGAGAACGAGCATGGTGTGGGAACCTCTCTACTGAGAATGAGCATGGTGTGAGAGCCTCTCTACTGAGCACCAACAGGGTGTGGTAGCCCCTCTACTGAGAACGAACATGGTGTGGGAGCCTCTGTACTGAGCAGCAACATGGCGTGGCAGCCCCTCTGCTGAGAACGAGTATGACGTGAGAGCCCCTCTACTGAGAATGAGCATGGTGTGGAAGCCCCGCTACTGTGAAACCAACGTGGTGTGGGAGCCCCCCTACCGAGAACGAGCATGGTGTGGGAGCCCCTCTACTGAGAACGAGCATGGTGTGGGGGCCCCTCTACTGAGAACGATCATGATGTGGGAGCCCCTCTACTGAGAACCAACATGGTGTGGGAGCCTCTCGACTGAGAACTAGCATGGTGTGGGAGCCTCTCTACTGAGAATGAGCATGGTGTGGGAGTCTCTCTATTGAGAGCCACCATGGTGTGGGAGCCACTCTACTGAGAACCAACATGGTGTTGGAACCTCTCTAGTGAGATCGAGCGTGGGGTGGGAGCCCCTCTACTGAGAAGGAGCATGGTGTGGGAGCCTCTCTACTGAGAACGAGCATGGTGTGGGAGCCCCTCTACTGAGAACGAGCATGGTGTGGGAGCCTCTCTACTGAGCACCAACATGGTGTGGGAGCCCCTCTACTGAGAACGAGCATGGTGTGGGAGCCTCTGTACTGAGAACCAACAAGGTGTGGCAGCCCCTCTGCTGAGAACGAGTATGGCGTGGGAGACCCTCTACTGAGAACGAGCATGGTGTGGGAGTCCCTCTACTGAGAACCAACATGGTGTGGGAGCCCCTCTACTGAGAACCAATATGGTGTGTGAGCCCCTCTACTGAGAACCAACATGGTGTGGGAGCCCCTCTACTGAGAACCAATATGGTGTGGGAGCCCCTCTAATGAGAACCAATGTGGTGTGTGAGCCTCTCTACTGAGAACGAGCATGGTGTGGGAACCGCTCTACTGAGAACGAGCATTGTGTGGGGCCCCTCTACTGAGAACGAGCATGGTGTGTGAGCCCTTCTACTGAGAACCAGCATGGTGTGGAAGCCCCTCTACTGAGAACCAATATGGTGTGGGAGCCTCTGTACTGAGAACGAGCATTGTGTGGGGGCCCCTCTACTGAGATCGAGCATGGTGGGGGTGCCCCTCTACTGAGAACCAACAGGGATTGGTCAAATACCCTGTTCTGCGGGATTCCTTCCTCCTACACCCCGCCTTAGCTCATTGCACCCCCTTCATAGCAGAGAAATATCCATGTGCATATCAGGCTGGGCCCACCCACAGGGGCAGCCCAGCCCGGAAACGCAGGCAACTCGCCTCTGAGCAAGAGTTCCATCGGCATCCCCAGACACGTGTTTCGGCCTTGCCGCATTCAACCGCTGTCCCCAACCCTTCCGAATGAAAGCAGCGCCTAAGGGTGGGGCTATGTATACTTTTAAGGCACAATGTCCACATTTTGAAATAACAAATAGCAGCGGTTCACAATAATATCATGAAACGCACTAGTGTCGCTGTAAGCGGGAGTCCGGCAACTCTTGCTGGACTTCACACATTCACATTCTCAAATAAAAATCTGGAGGAGAAGGGGTTACTCGGGATGTCGGCCATTACAGCTGCCCCCTACACTTTCACCCGAGGACCCCCTGTGCGCCCCCTTCCTGGAGACGCACCTGCACCCTTGTCTCTTGTGTCCTCTCCTGCCCCCCCCAGCCCCCCTCTCCCTCCCTCCTCGCACCTGCCTTGGAAGTTCGCGCTTTTGGACAGATAACACTGTGTCACAAAGCTTGTTCTGCAAACACCTTGCTCAAACCAGCCCCTCGAAATGCAATCAGGTGAATGGGTAGGGCCAGCTGGATCCAGGCAGCGGCCCGGGTGTGGGTATAAACAGGGCACAGCAGGCCCCGGGAAGGTTGAAGGGTCAATGCCAGCCTCGCCCTGTGTGTCTGCAGACCGTGCTCCTCTGCCCGCACCCGCACGCGCTGGACACAGAGCCATGGGCCTCTTCAAACGCGACAAGAAGGAGGGCAAGGAGCAGGAGATGGCGCATGCGGAGCTGCCCGTCACCAGGGACCGGCGCCTGGCGAGCAAGGCCGAGAGCGAGATGACCGAGGGCGACTATAACTATTACTCCAAGGAGAGTGAGCCCCTGGGCAAGAGGGTGGGCCAGAGACTGCTCCGCGTCCTCAAACGTGAGTCCCACTCGGGCGCCCTGTCATCGCGAGGCTCCTCTGTCTGCCTGTGTTGTCTTCGGATGATCTGATATTTCTAGGGTGTATTGGGCCCGGTCTTGGGAAATATTCCTGTGTGTGACTTCACCTCAAGGGTGGTATGTCTGCCTGCTGTGCCTGTGTATGATTTAATCGCTAGGGTGGTATGTCAATGTACGATATCATTGCCAGGGTGGTATGTCAGTGTATGATATCATTGCCAGGGTGGTATGTCAGTGTATGATATCATTGCTAGGGTGATATGTCCGTGCATTGTGTGTCAGTTAGAATAATATTTCTGTGCATGATTTAATCTCTAGGGTGGCATGCCTGTGTATGATTTCATTGCTAGGGTGGTATGTCTGTGCATTGAGTTTTAGGATAATATTAATGAGTATGATTTAATCTCCCGGGTAGTATGCCTGTGTATGATTTCATTGCTAGGGTGGTATGTCAGTGTTTTATATCATTGCTAGGGTGGTATGTCTGTGCATTGAGTTTTAGGATAATATTAATGTGTATGATTTAATCTCCCGGGTAGAATGCCTGTGTATGATTTCATTGCTAGGGTGGTATGTCAGTGTTTTATATCATTGATAGGGTGATATATCTGTGCATGGTGTCTCAGAATGATATTTGTGTGCAAGATTTGATCTCCCGGGTACTATGGCTGTGTATTACTCAGTCGCTAGGGTCGTATATCTGTGTATCATGTCATTGCTAGGGTGGTATGTCTGTGCATTGAGTCTTAGGATAAAATTAATGTGCATGATTTAATCTCCCGGGTAGTATGCCTGCGTATAATTTCATTGCTAGGGTGGTATGTCTGTGCATGGCTTCTTAGTTAGTATAATGTATTTGTGCATGTTTTAATCTCTAGGGTGGTATACTTGCGTATGAATTAGTCGCTAGGGTGGTATATCTGTGTGTGGTTTCATTGATAGGTTGACATGTCTGTGCATAGTGCCATTGCTATGGTGGCGTATCTGCTTATGATTCTGTTGCGAGGATAGAATGTCAGCATATGATACTATTGCTAGGGTGGTATGTCCATGCATGTTGCCTTAGTTAAGAAAATATTTCTATGTATGATTTCATTTCTAGGGTGGTACATCTGCGTATGGTTTCATTGCTAGGGTGGTACGTCTGTGTATTGGTGCCGCAGGATAACATTTCTGTGTATCGCTTAATCGCTAGCGTGGTATGTCTGCGTAAAATCTAATCTCTAGGATGGTACGCCTGAATATGCTTTCATAATTTCATCGCTAGCGTGGGGTGTCTATGTAAGGTGTCAGGATAATGTTTTAGGTGTATGATTTAATCTCTGAGTTGGTTGGCTGTGTATGATATAATCATTAAGGTGGCATGCCTGTGTATGATTTAAATGCTAGGGTGGTATGCTAGCTAGGGTGGTATGTCTGTGCATAGTAATTTAGTTAGGATGATTTAATCTCTGGGCATGATTTCATTGCTGGAGTGGTATGTATGTGTATGATTTCAATGCTAGGGCGGTATGCCTGGCTATAGTGGCATGTCGGTGCATACTGCCCCAGTTAGGATGATTTAATCAATCTCTGGGGCATGATTTCATTGCTGGAGTGGTGTGTCTGTGTATGGTGCTTTAGGATAATTTGTCTATTCATGATTTCATGTCTAGGATGGTATGTCTGTGTATGATCTTATCGCTCGGGTGGTATGCCTGTGTGTGGCGTCTGGGGTTGTTATTTCTGTGTATGATTGTATCACTAGGGTAGTGCACTTGTGTTTGCTGTCCTTCCAGAGCCGTAATGTCTGTGCACGATTTAATCACTAATCTGGTATGTGACGTATTCGCTAGGGTGGTCATTCTGCTTTGATAATGTCATCATAATGGAATAAGTATGCCTAACATGTCCTCTAAGGCGTTATCCCTACTATTCCCAGGGTAGTCATTATTGTTTTTGTAATGCCCACACACGCTCAGAAGAATCCTCCTGAGCGATTGTGAAACGTGATGTGAAAGGGAGGGGCGAGGCGGTAGTGCCATGAAGGTGAGCAATGGCTGGGCTTCAGTAGGAGGGGCTCACGTCAAAGGCTTGAAGGAAAAGCAAGGATGTAGGGACTCCATGCAGTATGCTTTGAGGTGAAGGAGTAGCGCAGGAGGAGTCTCCAAGTCCGGTCCTTCAGAGCCTCCCAAACATGTTTTCAGACGAACCACTGACCAAGTCAACAGCTCCCATCAACCACTGGTTCAGGTGTATTTTGTGTGGACATCCGGAACACATGGAGTGGATGTAGCTGTTCAGGACTGGACTTGGAGGAGCCTCGAGATAGTATGGCAGGGCGGAGTCACAGGTTTGCGCATTGCGCCTGCCGCAGAGATGCTCCTCCCTGGGCCTAGAGATAGCTGGTCATGGGAGGATGAGTGTAGGTGTCGCATCGCCTGTCATTCTGCAGGCAAGCATGTGATATGACATCACATGTAGGGTTGAGTGAGCGAGCCAGGCTTTATCAACACACATCCTCGCTCTAATGAGTTACCAGCGGAGCTGCCACTCAAGCAGTAGCCACAGGTCCATCTCTAGGGTAGTTTGTCAGAGGGATACTTTGTGAGGGTGTGGTGGCATTTCTACAGCGGCTACAACGTCCTTTCATCGACATATTTTTTCTATACGACACATTTTCAACAAAAAACCCATCGAAAAATATAGGGGGGATTTTGCATACAAGGGGTGGGGAAAGGGGGAATACAGAAAAAAACAATAGGGGATGGGGATTGGAGGGGGAACCCCCAAAAAATAAGAAACAATCAAATTCGATTCGTTTTTTCATTGAAAAATATTAGTTAAAAAGCATATCGAAAAATAATCTGTGGATGAAATGACATAGAACTGCTACAGGTTACACCTGTGTGCAGTGTCTTCCCAATGATACCATCTTGTGGTTAACTAAGCCTCCTTCACATAACAGGACCACCAGAAGGTAAGTAGTTTGCATGTAGGTTTATTCTCTGTAGTTACAAGGTAGAGTGACACCCATCCACCACATTAGGTCCAACTGACACCAGTAGAACCCAGCTCTCCAAACATCCATCAACATTCCACATGGAATGTAAGTGACATCACCACACCATCATACCACACGTAGCCATAATCAGGGCCAAGCACAGATTATGACACATCACTTGAGCACTATGTGTCTGTTAGCTATGGCATCAGCTGCATTCACAGGCATGATGTCCTGGGTAAAATGTCATGCCTGTGTCTAATCTCATCACACGTGTTGGTTTCTGTGTGGCATGCATGTACAGCAAACCCGGCAAGCAAGTGAGCACTGTACGAACAAGCAGAGAATGCAGAGAGAGCGGGTGTGGGGGCAGGGTGGTATTCCTCTTTTTGCCTCTCTATGAGTGATGTTAAAGGAAAGATGGCACGTGTGTGTGTGATGTCATTGCCTGGAGGTATGGTGGTGTCTAGCGGCATCTGTAGAGCAATATATCTATTTATGAGGCCTACACCTGAATGCTATACCTGCTATGTAACTATGTAATGCATGGGCCGGTATGTGTATGGTGTCATCACTAGGAGAGAGAGAGAGAGAGAGAGAGAGAGAGAGAGAGAGAGAGAGAGAGAGAGAGAGAGAGAGAGAGAGAGAGAGAGAGAGAGAGAGAGAGAGAGAGAGAGAGAGAGAGAGAGAGAGAGAGAGAGAGAGAGAGAGAGAGAGAGAGAGAGAGAGAGAGAGAGAGAGAGAGAGAGAGAGAGAGAGAGAGAGAGGAGAGAGAGAGAGAGAGAGAGAGAGAGAGAGAGAGAGAGAGAGAGAGAGAGAGAGAGAGAGAGAGAGAGAGAGAGAGAGAGAGAGAGAGAGAGAGAGAGAGAGAGAGAGAGAGAGAGAGAGAGACACACACTAATGAAGGTCGCTTGGCACCCCTAGATCTATTATTTAGGAATGTACTTGTTTTACCATAAACAAACATGAGAGGTAACTTAAACCTACATTTCTGCCAATATTGGCCGAGCACGCTCTTGGGTCCATCACACACCCAACCCTACTTTTTGCAACTCTAGTTTATAATACTCCGAAACTGCCTTGGAATCCCAGGGTGTGTATTTATTGAACATGATTTCTCCCTCTGGGTGACAGTCCACATATAATGGACGAGGATGCATCCATACTCATGCAAGCAAGCATTGCCTCGGGCCTCAATCCAGTCCCGGGTCTGCACACCCCTTCCCCTCCCCCCCCCCCTTCTTCCAGCGCTGGGCAGTACTAGGCCTGGTAACGTTGTCCTCCCTGAGTCTGGCAGCGTACTCAACTCTCTGTGCGTATGATGTCATCCAAAAGGCGCCGGGTCTTTCTATGATGTCATCGCATGGGCGGGGTGTCACTATTTACTGGCATCATTAAGGCCCTACGTACGTCAAAACGTCTTCCACCATTAAATCTGAATGCCTCTCACCCACTCTGCTCTCAAGTGCTCTCGCCCACTGGGCCTCTGTCCCATGTTTAGAGTGGTTTACCTTTCCCCTCGCACCCCCTCCCTCGTCAGCCCCACCCACTAGTCCCTCTCTAGGGCTGTGTGCCTGCCTGTTCTGCCTCCCCTGTGTCCTGTCTCTCCTCGCTCTGTCCTCCCTCAGGGCTATATGTCCGCCCGTTCTGTCCTACCTGTCCACTCTGTCCTCTACTCTCTCTGTACCTGTTCACTCTGTCCTCCACTCTCTATCTGGACCTGCCACTCTGTCCACTACTCTCTCTGTACCTGTCCACTCTGTCCTCCACTCTCTCTGTGCCTGTCCACTCTGTCCTCCGCTCTCTCTCTGTACCTGTCCACTCTGTCCTCCACTCTCTCTGTACCCGTCCACTCTGTCCTCTGCTCTCTCTGTACCTGTCCACTCTGTCCTCTACTCTCTCTGTGCCTGTCCACTCTGTCCTCCACTCTCTCTGTACCTGTCCACTCTGTCCACTAATCTCTCTGTACCTGTTCACTCTGTCCTCCACTCTCTCTGTACCTGTCCACTCTGTCCTCCACTCTCTCTCTGTACCTGTCCACTCTGTCCTCCACTCTCTCTGTACCTGTCCACTCTGTCCTCTGCTCTCTCTGTACCTGTCTACTCTGTCCTCCACTCTCTCTGTACCTGGTCACTCTGTCCTTCACTCTCTCTGTTGTACCTGTCCACTCTGTCCTCCACTCTCTCTTTACCTGTCCACTCTGTCCTCCACTCTCTCTGTACTGTCCACTCTGTCCCCCACTCTCGCTGTTGTACCTGTCCACTCTGTCCTCCACTCTCTCTGTACCTGTCCACTCTGTCCTCCACTCTCTATCTGGACCTGTCCATTCTGTCCTCCACTCTCTCTGTTGTACCTGTCCACTCTGTCCTCCACTCTCTCTGTACCTGTCCACTCTGTCCTCCACTCTCGCTGTTGTACCTGTCCACTCTGTCCTCCACTCTCTCTGTACCTGTCCACTGTCCTCCACTCTCTATCTGGACCTGTCCATTCTGTCCCCCTCTCTCTGTACCTGTCCACTCTATCCTCCACTCTCTCTGTACCTGTCCACTCTGTCCTCCACTCTCTCTGTACCTGTCCACTCTGTCCTCCACTCTCGCTGTTGTACCTGTCCACTCTGTCCTCCACTCTCTCTGTACCTGTCCACTCTGTCCTCCACTCTCTATCTGGACCTGTCCATTCTGTCCTCCACTCTCTCTGTTGTACCTGTCCACTCTGTCCTCCACTCTCTCTGTACCTGTCCACTCTGTCCTCCACTCTCGCTGTTGTACCTGTCCACTCTGTCCTCCACTCTCTCTGTACCTGTCCACTGTCCTCCACTCTCTATCTGGACCTGTCCATTCTGTCCCCCTCTCTCTGTACCTGTCCACTCTATCCTCCACTCTCTCTGTACCTGTCCACTCTGTCCTCCACTCTCTCTGTACCTGTCCACTCTGTCCTCCACTCTCGCTGTTGTACCTGTCCACTCTGTCCTCCACTCTCTCTGTACCTGTCCACTCTGTCCTCCACTCTCTATCTGGACCTGTCCATTCTGTCCTCCACTCTCTCTGTTGTACCTGTCCACTCTGTCCTCCACTCTCTCTGTACCTGTCCACTCTGTCCTCCACTCTCGCTGTTGTACCTGTCCACTCTGTCCTCCACTCTCTCTGTACCTGTCCACTCTGTCCTCCACTCTCTATCTGGACCTGTCCATTCTGTCCCCCTCTCTCTGTACCTGTCCACTCTATCCTCCACTCTCTCTGTACCTGTCCACTCTGTCCTCCACTCTCTCTGTACCTGTCCACTCTGACCTCCACTCTCTCTGTACCTGTCCACTCTGTCCTCCACTCTCTCTGTACCTGTCCACTCTGTCCTCCACTCTCTATCTGGACCTGTCCATTCTGTCCTCCACTCTCTCTGTTGTACCTGTCCACTCTGTCCTCCACTCTCTCTGTACCTGTCCACTCTGTCCTCCACTCTCGCTGTTGTACCTGTCCACTCTGTCCTCCACTCTCTCTGTACCTGTCCACTGTCCTCCACTCTCTATCTGGACCTGTCCATTCTGTCCCCCTCTCTCTGTACCTGTCCACTCTATCCTCCACTCTCTCTGTACCTGTCCACTCTGTCCTCCACTCTCTCTGTACCTGTCCACTCTGTCCTCCACTCTCGCTGTTGTACCTGTCCACTCTGTCCTCCACTCTCTCTGTACCTGTCCACTCTGTCCTCCACTCTCTATCTGGACCTGTCCATTCTGTCCTCCACTCTCTCTGTTGTACCTGTCCACTCTGTCCTCCACTCTCTCTGTACCTGTCCACTCTGTCCTCCACTCTCGCTGTTGTACCTGTCCACTCTGTCCTCCACTCTCTCTGTACCTGTCCACTCTGTCCTCCACTCTCTATCTGGGCCTGTCCATTCTGTCCCCCTCTCTCTGTACCTGTCCACTCTATCCTCCACTCTCTCTGTACCTGTCCACTCTGTCCTCCACTCTCTCTGTACCTGTCCACTCTGACCTCCACTCTCTCTGTACCTGTCCACTCTGTCCTCCACTCTCTCTGTTGTACCTGTCCACTCTGTCCTCCACTCTCTCTGTACCTGTCCACTGTCCTCCCTGGGACTCTATTCCCGCACATTCCCACCTCCTTGTGCAGGTTGTCGACACACACTGGGTCTGTACATTTGCACACTGTCTCCCCAGCGTCTGTATTTTTGCATACATTGGGGTTCATTATGTTTGCCGGCATCCTGACAGTAAATTTGGCAGGATACTGACAGGATACTGGCACTCGGTCCGGCGGCATTACTGGCAGATTACGAATGCCGGTGCCAGATGTAAATCCCCATTTGCACGGGCAAATTATTTGAGATCCTCATAGCCTTTAAAAACTAAAAGTCTCAGAGGTCTCTTTTAGAGCTACAGACCAAGACTGCTTGCATACCAGAGAGGCCTTTAGGAATAAAATCACCACTGCAAGGGACCGAATTTTACTTGCCCGGGTGCTGCAGTAGGGGTCACCCTGGACCATACAGATAAAATGGGGTTCACAGAGGGTTTCTCGTTCTCTCACATCACACAGGAAGCCACGGCCAAAATGTTGTCTTCCATGCACCCAACCTCCTGCTCTTTCAATCTCTTGACTCGAGCAAGATCTGTTCGTACCTTTTTTTCACACAATTCATAAATGCTTCCTTCAAAGACAATCATGTGCCAACGGGACTTAAGAAAGTCACAGTAACACCGATCATCAAGAAACCAAACCTGGATCCCACGGACCCTTGTAATCTTAGGCCCATCACAAACAGTCCATTTATATTAAAGGTACTTGACAAGGCAGCCACAGCCCAATATCAAGCCTTCACAGAAATAAACAAAACCTCCACAGCCACCAATCGGGCTTCCCTCATTTAGCACGGAGACGGCACTGGTGGACCTCCAATCTCACCGGCTGACATTTCTGGAGAAGGGGAAGGCCAGGATGCTCATTCCTTTGGACTTGTCAGCGGCCTTCGATCTTGTGGACCACAAGCATTTGCTCCAGTGCCTACAACATCAGGGTGCTTGCTCCACAGCCACGGCAAACTGGATCCAGTCTTTCCTGTCCAATCGCGAATCCAAAATACATTGGGGCACAGATTTCTCCCCGACCTCTATCATAGAGTGTGGCATTCCCCAGGGGACCTCCATCTTCTCCCTCCTATTTAACCTGTACATCAGATCTCTATGTACCCTACTAGAAGAGATTGGCGTGTTTTTCACAAACTACGCCGATGACATGCAGCTGGTATCGAGCTGACTGGGGACTATATCATCGACTCGGGGATCCTAGATAACATTTACAAGGCCATTGAGAGATGGATGTCAACAAACTGGCTCTGTCTAAATGGAAATAAAATGGAGCTTATGGTATTCGGTTCTCCTCAAGCACTTTCTAAACTTCACCCATCATATGATCACTTTGCGATTCAAGGCAACATCATTAAGACGCATCGAAAGGTTAAAACCCTAGGGGTCTTCCTGGAATCATCGCTAAACTCTGACTCCCAGGTGCAATACCTTCGTAGGACGTGCAATTACCAGCTCCGACTTCTGAAAGCCATTCAGCCCTTCCTTAATGAACAAAATGCGGTTATGTTAGCACGAGCAACAATACTGTCCAGGCTGGACAACTGTAAAGCATTACTTGGCGGAGCCTCAAAAGCAACATCAGAGCAATCCAGGTGATTCAAAACGATGCAGTCTGCATGGCTTTGAAAATTCCCAGGAAATCCCACATTTCTAACTTCAGGAGAAAGTTACATTGGCTTCCGGGGAAAGGAACACATCCATTTGAAAACTGCTACGCTAATACACCACTCACTTTTCAGCAAAGCCCCTGAATACATCAAAACCTGAATCCCCCTCTACCAGCCCAAGAGTACATTGTGCTCCTCTAGCAGCATATACCTGCAAGGAGTGAGGTACTCAAGATCTAGAGGTCTGGGCAGATCCTTTCCAGCCATCGCCTCCTCCCTTTGGAACTCACTACCAGTGAATATCCGAGCCATGGATAATCTACGGATTTTCAAGAAAGCTCTGAAAACACATCTTTTTGGGTAATTCTTCCTCTCGGTTCTCCCATTCCTAAATCCACATTGTGGTTTCACTTAGTCCAAGTCCACTGTCCCGTCCTACCTGTTCGTCTTGGTGTGTTTTTGTGGCGCCCTGATGCCTGCGGGCTGTTGGCGAGGTGTAAGCAAATAAATAAATAAATAAAGCTTCTATTGTGAACAGGAGTGACTGGCCAGGATGCACCCTGGGATTCGCGATCTGGCTCAGCCTCTTGCTAGTGTTTTGTTCTCACCCTATGTCCCACCTCTATAGATTCCTGTCGCTTGCCTTGTCCAGATGTTCTCCAGTGTTTTGCTAATAGGTCCCGTTTGTCAACCTACCTCCAGTGGTTTCCTTCAAAACAAAAAGAAAACAAACAAAAATAATCTCCTTAACTTCTACATACCGGGCTGGCTGTATTCCCAGTGACCCCTGAAGTAAAATTGCACTCTACTTCCCTCATAGACCCCTGGCATCTGCTTACCACCATCATCTATAGACCCTAGCTCCTGATGTGTGGGTCGTGGAAAGGCCCTGCAGAACCAGCTCCCAATCAACATTATCTTAATTTACCTTCAACGGGCCCCAAACCCCACCTGCTAAGTCTGAACTCCTCCCCAATGGTCTGTCGCTCCCTTCCTGACTTCCTGTTTGTTCCCCGTCTTCATGGTTTGCACCCACTGACGCTTTAGCCGTGAGCTTTATGAGTTCCTTTAATAAGCCGACCAATCTTCCCGGAGTACCATCCTCCATGTAATCGTAGCTTTCTCATGCCGGGTGTGGCCCTTCATTTCTTTGCCGATCCATTCCAGCCTTTCTGATCTCAGCTCTGCCCTCTGTCCTGTTATCAGCATCAATATCAGCATCACTATTTCAGTCTAATGTCTGCCTGGGTTATCATCCTCTCAATAATACTAGTCTGACTGGGTTATCAACCCCCACTTCTCCAAGTGCCTGCCTGGTTAATATTCCTCACAGTAATGCTAAACTGGCTTGTGTATCACCCCCACATCTCAGCTAGTGTTCCCGCATTAGCATCCACTCTGTAATGCTAGTCTACTTGGAGTAGGACCTGCCATATCTCTGCTAGCCTACCTAAATTAGCATCCTTGCAGAAATGCTAGTCTGGCTGGGGTATCATCTGTCATACCCATCATAGCTCTGCTAGTCCACCATGATTAGCATCCTCTCAGTGATGCTAGTCTGGACCTGCCATACATCTGCTAGCCCAACCACACTAGCATCCTCGCAGAAATGCTAGTCTGGCTGGGGTATCACCTGTCATACCCATCATACCTCTTCCAGACCATCATGATTAGCATCCTCTCAGTGATGCTAGTCTACTTGGAGTAGGACCTGCCATACCTCTGCTAGCCTACCTAAATTAGCATCCCTGCAGAAACGCCAGTCTGGCTGGGTTATCACCTGTCATACCGGTCATAGCTCTGCTAGTCCACCATGATTAGCATCCTCTCAGTGATGCTAGTCTGGACCTGCCATACCTCTGCTAGCCCAACCACACTAGCATCCTCGCAGAAATGCTAGTCTGGCTGGTGTATCATCTGTCATACCCATCATAGCTCTGCTAGTCCACCATGATTAGCATCCTCTCAGTGATGCTAGTCTGGACCTGCCATACCTCTGCTAGCCCAACCACACTAGCATCCTCGCAGAAATGCTAGTCTGGCTGGGGTATCACCTGTCATACCCATCATACCTCTGCTAGACCATCATGATTAGCATCCTCTCAGTGATGCTCGTCTACTTGGAGTAGGACCTGCCATACCTCTGCTAGCCTACCTAAATTAGCATCCCTGCAGAAACGCCAGTCTGGCTGGGTTATCACCTGTCATACCGGTCATACCTCTGCTAGTCCACCATGATTAGCATCCTCTCAGTAATGCTAGTCTGCCTGGTGCATCGCTCTGCATATCTGACCTAGTCCACCATTGTTCGCATCCTCTCACTGCTGCTAGCCTGCTTGAGGTAGCACGCGTCTGCTCTGAACGAGTCCACCTGGACTAGCATCTTCTCTGTAATGCTAGTCTGCCTGGGGTATTCCCCCTTCATACCGCTGCAAGTCTGTCCTGATTAGCATCCTCTCAGTAATGCTAATACCCTTGAGGTACCACCCTCCCTAGTCTACCTGGGTTAGCATCTTCTCTGTAATGGTAATCTGACTGGGATATTACCCTCCATACTGGACCTGGTTTACCTGTGTTAGTATCACTACCAGTAACACTAGTCTGCTTGGCATATCATCCTCCATTTATCCGCCTGTCAACTTGGGTTAGCATCTTCTCAGTAATGCCAATGTTCTTGGGGTATCACTCCCATATGGCAACTAGATTGCCCTGGTTACAATCCTTCTACTAACAATAGTCCGAAGGGGGTATCAAGTGCCATAGCTGACTTCATCTATCGGTGCTAGCACCCTCTTAGTACTGCGGGTCTGCTTGGAGTATAACGCTCCATACCTGCCCTAGTCTATCTGCCTTAGCACCCTCTCAGTGTCAGGAAGATGAGGAGTCCTGTATATTCATGGCTTACTCCTTATGGGATACGCCTAGTACTTACAAGCTGTAAGGAATGGAGATTGACTTAGAGGATGCCGGTCCACAGCGAACTGCGGACTCCATGTACTAGGGGTCCTTCTGTTTAGCTGCTCGATTCTATGCGGAAGTGGTGCTACATCCTAGGAACCAGATCCAAGTGCACTCCGATCATAAAACCCTACTGGCACTGAACTCCAGTAGTTGTTCCAAACCCAGACAAACACGCTGGCATTTGTTCTTCGCTGCCTTTGCCTTCATTCTGACCTTTCTGGTCTGGAAAATCATGTACTAAGGGCAATACATTGCCTTGCATGTAGGATGCGGAGACCCCTGCAGAGACACGTAGTGCGAGTTTATACCAGTCGCGCTCAGTTTTATGGAAGGGAGTGTTATGGAGAACTCATAATCGAACACATCCAAGGTGGCAGTGTTTGTCGTTTAAGGATGGACTCCCATTTATGCAGAACTTTATTTTCTTACCAGAACAGAGCATGTGGACCCAAGCATTATTATGGTGCCAAGATAATAAATTGGCCGGCCATTTTGGCGTCCGCAAGAGCCTGTCTCTATTAGAAAGCTGGTGTTGGTGGCAGTGTATGGAGGAGGATATCCACAGATATGTGGGTACCTGTGAAATCCCACCATGGGAATCCCACTGGCCACTTGCAACCCTTGGAATCCATCCTGCTCCATGTCACACTATTACCCTCGACTTGATTGGTGAATTACCCAATGGCCAAGGTTATATGACTACCATGGTACTACTAGAATTGTATACCAGCATGGGATTCTTTACCATGTTCTACTCAGACTACCATGCTGGTGTTCCAACATATTTTTCGCATGCATGGGCTGCCCTCAACGATCATATTAGGTAGAGATAATTTGGGCGGATTTGACCGCGGAAAAATTGGCTTCACGGCCGAATTGATCAGGGTCAATTCGGCTGCAAAGAATTGAGTCACAGCCAAACCGTATAAATCCAGTCTGCTCAGGGTATCACATTCCATATCTGGCCTAACAAGCCCAGGTTAGCGTGCTCTCACTAATGTCAGTCTACCCACTCTGTAATACCAGTCGCTTCAGCTATCACCCTCCATATCTGACGTAGCCTACCCACGTTGACATCCACTCAATAATGCCAATCTGCTTGATGCCCTTGATATCTGACCTGCACTATCTCTGTTTGCCATTTCTCTGGTATCCTATCCAGGTGAGCATCCTCTCAGCAAGGATGGTCTGATTGGGGTATCACCATCCATATCATGCCATACTGCTAAGGGTATCATCTTCTGTATCTGACCTAGTCTAACCATGTTAGCATCCTCTCAATACTGCCAGTCTTCTCAGTGGATCACCCAGCATACCTGATGCAGTCTACCTGCGATAGCATCACTCTGAGTAATGCTAGTCTGCTTTGGGGACCACCTGCCATTTCTCTGCTAGCCTACCCAGGTTAGCATTCTCTCATTGATGCCAGAGTGTGTAAGGTATCACCCTCCATATCTGCAGTAGTCTATGCGTTCGCATTCCCTCAATAAGGACTGTCTGTGTTGGCACCACCCCCTGTATCTGTCCCAGTATCTGCATCATTGTCCACTCAGTAATGTCAGTCTGATTGAGGTATCACCCTCCATATGTGACCCAGCCAAACCACATTAGTAGCCACTCCATAATGCCAGTATTCTTGGGGTAGCAACATTTGTATCTGACCTAATCTATCTAGGTTAGCACCTTCTCGGTAATGCTAATCTAGCCTGTCATCATCTGCCTTTTCTCTACTAGTCTACCGAAGTTAGCATCCTCTCAGTAAGGATAGTCTGCTTGGGGTGTCATCGGCCATTTCTATTCTAATCTGCTTTGAAAAGCAGCTTTTCATTGTCACCACACGAGGCTGATGTTGCCACTACCTGGTACTAGGCTTTGCTTGGTGGGCGACTTTTCCTGCTAAATTCTCCCTCTGGCACAGATTGTTTGTAGTTTCTAACAATACTGTGTCATAGATTAATATCACTGGTTTCTTTCTGAGAGTCATCTTTATAGAATGTCACTGGTTTGGAAGAGTATTCTGGATTAATGTCACTTTTATATAAGAGTATTCTGTCATAGAATGTCAATAGTTTCTGGGAGTACTGTAGCATAATGTCACTGGTGTATGAGAGTATTCTGGAATGATGTCACTGGTTTGTAAGAGTACTCTGGCATAATGTTAATGGTTTCTAGGAGTATTTTGGCATAGAGTATCACTGGTCTAAGAGCATTCTGGCATAGAATACGACTGGTTTCTAAAACTATTCAGGCATAGATTGACACTAGTTTCTGAGAGTATTCTGTCATGGAATGTCACTGGTTTCTAGGAGTATTTTGACATAGAATATCACTGCTCTCAGAGAATTATGGCATAGAATATCACTGGCTTCTGAGAGTATTCTGGCATAGAATGTCACTGGTTTCTGAGAGTACTCTGGCACAGATTGTCACTAGTTTCTGAGAGTAGTATGGCATAGATTGCCACGGGTTTCTAGGAGTATTTTGGCATAGAATATCACTGCTCTCAGAGTATTATGCCATAGAATGTCACTGGTTTCTAAGAGTATTCTGGCATAGATTGTAACTTGTTTCTGAGAGTATTCTGGCATACATTGTCACTGGTTTCTAAGAGTATTCTGGCATAGAATATCACTCGTCTCACAGTATTCTGGCATAGATTGTCACTCGTTCCTAAGAGTATTCTGGCATAACATCACTGGTTTCTGGGAGTATTCCGGCATAGCACGTTACTGTTTTAAAATCCATTTTGACAATAGTAAAACATATGTTTGCAACAGTTCAACTTTAAATATCCAGGCCTAAACTGAAATTCTATAAAAAAGTGATTAATGTTCGATGATGGATGATGATACTGATAGTAAGGGTATACAATTTGTTGAAGGAGTTTAAAGTCCATGGAGTAGCCACCTACCTACCCTGATAGTAGCCAGGGTTCTGCTGCATGTTGTGTATGCCATGCACCAACTTCCTTCTGAAATACCAGGTGCCTGGTGTGGAGGAAAATGCAAACAACTGGCAACTGCATGAGAAGTGGCTGCCACGGATCAGGAATCAGAGTAGTCACTGTGACTACTTGACTTCTGCCCTGCAGGACTACGAGGATGAGCAGCGACTAAAGCGCCTACTCGTCCCTCACACGTCTACAAACCAAGAGCCAACACAGTCATAGAGGTAGAAGAGGCCCACTTAAGAGCTAGCCCTCTTTTGGAATGTGTGGTAACATGGGTCGAGGGACAGCTATACTCTTAAGACAGCTGTGAATGTGGTTCAGTAGCAACCCAACCAACAAAGCATAACAGTCCAAAACAAAGGAATGTCCAATCAAGGTTCTATGAAAATATATACTTTAGTTATTATTGCATATAGGGGGGTGGGGGGTGGTTAATTAAATTGAAAACACTACACAATACCCGCCCCTGAGGAAAGAACAAAGAATAAGCAAATAGCAAGATGTAGCACTATGTCTAATGAATCAAGGGTGAAAGGCAAGCACAAACCACAATGTTCTTCAAAGGGTATGTTCTTGGGTGCAAAAAGGATCAAAGTGATCTAACCAGTCTCTAGGGCCCAAAAATGGACCAAGAGGCCAGTTAGCAGTCAACAATAGCTTTTTGCGATTCTTAACAGTTTGGCCTGGCTTCAAGCTTTTGTGCGAGCGGCTCGGAGACAAGTTTCAGTGCAGCAAGTCATGTTGATCCAAGATGCGTTCTGGTGTCGAGCCAGGTCGAATGCGGTGGCTGAGAGTGGTCCGGAGGCAATGTTTGGAAGATGCAGGTTGGAGCACTCACCAGGACTGGTTCGGGGTCAAGACAGTTCGAGATGTGTGGCAACCTCCTGGTAGGGTTGACGAGTGACGCTACCGTGGTTCGGGTTGAAGATCGATGACAGTTGGAAGTGATGATCCTGATGCTCTGAGATGCAGTTCGACAAAGCGGCAGTTCGAGGTTGGGCTGTGTTGAGTTGTTTTCTAACTTCTGGTTTCAGTTGGCTAGTGACATTCAAGCAGTTTGAGTCAGGGACCGGCGTTGAGTAGTGTTTGTCCAAAAGTGAATCAAAACAGGAGTAGGGGACCCCTTCTTTTAAAGACAAAAGCCCACATGTAATTGGAGTAAAGCTAGCCTGCTTTAGGGGTCTAAACCCTACTCATAGGATATGTGGATTTTGCCTTCTGGCATCACACCCAAAGTGCTTTGTACTACAGGAAGTGGATGGGAAAGCCAGGATAAATAGAGTCAGAGAGAAACAAGATGGTGGAACTTTCGCCCAGTTGTAAAGAGCTCCCTCTGTGGACATTAACCCAGCCTCCTTCCTTTCTCAATAAAATAAAAGGCCCCTTTGTAATACAGTACACTGATGCAAGGCTACTACTTTTGTGACTCTGGGTGCCATTTGATTCCTGGTCCCAGGACAGCTTCCTGTGGAGGAGCTGTCTCTCTGGGGGAGGGTGCTACCTGCCATCACAAAAAAAGAGAGGCAATCCACAGGGCTACAGTCTTGCTAGGAGCAGCAAGGGCAGCCTGGCTGTGGTAAATACACATATTCCTTACACGGCTGAGCCGGGCTTACAGGGCTGAGACATGTGTAATATCAAATTGTTGTGGCTGGGATAATTATGAGAGATGCTGGCCACCATGCCATACAGTTATGGGTTATATTTTAAGTTTAACGTGCCATCAGGGCAGCATTCTCATAGTTATGTCATTTTTTGGACAGTGGTGCACTTCTTAAATGCAGCCCCTGTTCCGCAGTGACTTGGCTGTCAGATGGCACCTGTGACCTCTGAATCTGCTCTGTGCAACTGGAGAGCAGACGCTGCATATCAGGCTACTGATGCGGCAGAGCACAGGTGTACACTAGGCTTTTAGTATGATGTTTATGAAAGGGGAAACTGAAAACAGATTACCCTTTCAGAGATGGAATTACACACATCATTTTATTGATTAGTATAAATTAAAAAAAGCCTGGGCTTCTACACCGTTACCAGATGGCAAATCCTCACAATCACCAATGACAGAGTGATGTGGCAATGTGTCCAGACAGTCCTGGATCTGTTTGCAGTGTTCTATATCACCATCGAGGGCTCTTTTTAAGTGAGGCCATAATCCAACAGAAAGGACCGCACCTTTGACCAAATATGTGTTTGTGGTCCTCTGCGTGGGATTTTGATGGATAAGAAATCTGGGAGCTTCGTGTGTTCCCTTACATTTCTCCATACATCCCAAACATTAAAGAAGCAGTAACGGGGGCCACCATGTGCGTGCATAGCGGCGCGGCATTACAATGATGCTTTGTTGGCATGTAACATACATGGGGATCCTAGCATAGCCGCTCACGTCAACCTCAGATATGGGTGGAGAGGCTGGTGGTTCTCCTGCATGCAACATCCGAAGTGGACCACACAGACCAGATAACATGGTCTGAAATGGTGTGGGTAGTTCAGCAAAAGAGGAGTATTGCTCGTCTTTTCTTGTTTCCTAACCAGCCATGCCATTTCGTTCATCTTTCATTGCATGCTTAACACCGGAGACCAGTCTCTAAGCACCGTGTGCGTGCCATTGTAGGCATGGGAACATGCCTACATGCAAATTAAGAGTAAGAACTCCATTTGCCTATGTGCAAGGTGACATTACTGATCCGCGGGTGCATGTGCTAAACGTGTACAATCAGCGGCGTGTGTGTGTGTGCGTGCGTGCGTGCGTGCGTGCGTGTGTGATGCTCACTGGCTGTGCCAGAGCTCTTGCTTTTCAAGTTACAGATCTGGGTGCCCTTCCAGCACGTGAGGGGGCCCTTAGGTCGCAGACTGCACCTACCCCTCGTGGGGATAATTCGCTCCCCCTCACAGGTTGGCTAAATTGTGCTTGTGCAAATACTGTCGAGCAGCTCCTGCCACACTAACAGTGTTTGCCCCGGGGGCAACCCTAAATGCCATCTGGGAGGAGAACCCCGGGTGTAAAGGGACTCCCGCAGAGTCCCAGGAAGCCTCCTTACCCGTCCCAAGAAGCACTAGTATTTGTCACAGCACCCATTCTCTGACTTGACAACCAGGCGCTGCTGTTGGGGACCTAGCCACCCCCTACCTATCTTCGCACTGGCTAAAAATGCACACATGCATTTTAGGAATCCTTTCTCCACCGTTCGCATCGCAGACTACAAAGGGCGTTCATCCCCACAGCGCGTCGAGGCTATACCAACGGCGGTAGGCGCTATACAAATGACCCAGAACTTAACCAGTGGGGAGCGGCTCGAATGTCTTGAGTAGACCATCAGAACTGCAGTCCATCTTGCAGTGGCCCTGGCGACTACTCCCAAGGCAGGACGTGGGTGCACCTGAGCAAACAAATCCTTCATTTCCCTACTCACTCTCACTACACTCTCTCCTCGTGCACCAGCCATACTCACAATAACTAACCATTACCTCTACCCATTGCCACTCCAAGACTTCAACTCTTTCCACGGACTAACACCACCATCCCTGTCTACCACTACCTCTTCCACTGCCCCACTAGGACCTCTGAGCTAACTCCCTGTCCCCCGCTCCTTCTCCTTAAATGCCCCTCCCCAATGCTCACTATAAAACACTTCCAATATCTGAGCCTTGAAACCTGCACTTAAAGATCCCCCTCGTTGAAAATGCCACTCTGATATATCCCCCCACATTTCGCCTCCACCCTAGTTCAAACTCCACCCCTTGTCTGGCAACTTGCCCACACTTGCCTTTTGATGCTGAATTCTTCTTAACTTAATCGGCCCAACACACTCACACACACACTCCTTTGCTCCTCCAACAGGAACAGTGCAAGGATTGAGCCTGGCCCAAGCAACATGTCATTTTAGTGCCCGCGCTACATCATAATGGTGCCCCAACCCCATTTAGGGACAAAATAGCGCCTGTCAAGGGGGGAGCAGCCCTCACCCTCACTCGGCAGTGCGCCGCATCAGCATTCACAGGTTCAACAATAAGGAGGCCCATGTGGCGGTACCGGTCTCAATACCAACGTTATTCAAATACTGATTTCACTTACCCCGTTCCCCTGTCACTTCCCTTCCCCTGGGTCCCACCCCTGCCCTAACCCCGCCTTCCACATAACGATGTGGATGGAAACTATAACTGACCATGACAACCTTCCCGTTTTAAAAAAACTTAATCTGATACTAGCCCATATCTTCAATGAGTCTTATGGGTTTAGTCTTTGCCCTCATGGGGCGGCTTGCCCTTGGCAGTTCAGGGCTGTAGAAAGGGGGTCTATCTGTAGTCCACTCACCCATGTCATCTGCGACCTGCCCGTCTGAGACTTCCTCATCTCCCCAGTATGGGTCATCGGAATCCTCCCGGGCCTATGTATCCGCACTGTCTTCCTGTTCCTCCTCCGAGGCGTACCAGGGTGTTACTTCACTTTGGCATTACTTGAAGTCTGACACATTTCTTGTGATGGCCTGTCCTTCCTTGTCCACAGCCGTGACCATGGTGCCTTTACCCTTCGTGACTGTGAGAGGGCTAGGTGCGAAACAGGAGTCTCTTTTCCTTCTCTGGGTCTGGCGCACCAGCACTCACACCTTCCTCAAAGCTGTGTTCTCATGCTCCTCTCCTCTCATCTTCCACAGTCTTCATTTTCTGATTTTCTTCTGCGTCCTTTGTCTGGATCTCCTCATCCTCCGGTATGGTGTTGCGCTCCAGGGGCCCTTGCGGCAGCCGTGTCTGTAACTTTGCGGCCGAATAGGAGGTCTGCTGGGCATTTGCCTGTGGTGCTGTGGGGAGTGTGGTGGTAGTCGCATAGGCGCTGGTACAGTGTCTGTTCGAATGGTTTGTGGGACAATTGTGCCACCTGCAGTGCACTCGAGGTTCCACATGAAGCGCTCAGCCATGCCATTGCCTTGGGGCCAAAGAGGCGTAATTTTCTGGTGTTTAAAACCTATGTATTGGGCAAAATTAGCGAAGGCCAAACTAGTAAACGGTGGGCCGTTGTCAGACTTAATCATCTGATGGATGCCATAGGCCGTGAGAATGCGGTCCAGGACTGGAATGACCGCTGTTGCCGCTGTAGACGGCACTATTTGTACCCCCGGGTACCTCGAGTACTCATGGATCACGACCAGGGCATACGTGCCGTCTCAAAGGGGCCCAAAGCAGTCGACCACTAGCTCTTCCTATACGCCACCAGGGAGCAGGGACATCAGCAGTGGATTTCTGAGTGGTGCTGGAGCTATGGCTCTGCAAATTGCACAGTTATTTAAGGTGTCCTCAATTTGTTTGTCTAGCCCTGCAAACCAGATTTTCTGCCTCTGTATCTTCTTCGTTGAGACCACGCCTCGGTGGCCCTCGCGGGCCAGATCGACCACTTGTTGGCATAGCGACTTGGGCAGGACCATTCGGCAGCCTTTCATGACTATTTGGTCCTTGGTGGTGGTGAGTTCCTCTTGAACTAACAACATTGCCTTGATGTCACTCTGTAGCGTCTCCTCTAAGTGTTTGGCTCTGTCCTTGGCATGTCTTATTTTGCCTTGGTTGATGCATTGGGCGAGGATGGTCAGCACTTGGTCACTGGCTGATTCTTGCTGAAGCGTCTTCCACGCTATCAGGAAAGGTTTTAGTTGGTGGATGAGGTATTGCAGATATGCATTAGCTATTGAGTATTCTGGAAGGGATGCACCTGTGGGACGGCGAGAGAGATCATCGGCCAGATTCTTGTCCTTGCCCGGTCTGTGGCGAATGGAAAATGTATAATCTTGGAGACAAAGTCCCCATCTTTCTATTCGTGGTGGCATCCGAGCTTGGGGGTTGCCATAAATGGCGAGTAGGGCTTGGTGGTCGGTGGCCACTGTAAATGCTTTCTGAATAGAAACGGATGGAAGTGCTTGCAGGCCCAGACGACCGACAGGCCTTCCTTTTCTGCCTGCAAATATTTCTGTTCGGTGGCGGAGAGGCTGCGGCTTGCGTATGATCAGACTTTCTAGATGTGTGGGGTTCTCGGGTCATATTGTTCCAGTATCACGCCCAGTCCCACCGGGCTGGCGTCCACAGTTACTTCTGTATCTTTGGCGGAGCAGAAGCATTCCATAGCAGAGGCTGTGGCAATACGAGCAAAGATTTCTGCAAAAGCAGCCTCGCATTCAGCGGTCCAAATGAAGTGTTGTCCATTCTTGGTCAATTCTCTGAGTGGGGCGCTCACTGTCGCAAAGTTTTCCAGGTAGCTTGAGCAGTTGCTTGCGAGCCCCAGGAACAACCTGTTGTCCGACACGTCTGTTGGGCGGGGTAGGGGGCTTCTTGTAGTGCCTTGACCTTCTCTGGGTCCGGCCACATGCCTTGGTCCGAAAAAATGTGGCCAAAGAATTTGAGGGTTTGCCTGCCAAACTCGCTTGTCCTTGTTAAGTGTGAGATTGGCTGCTTCTAGGGCCCTGCACACCTTGTGTAGATTTTCGTTGTGCTCCTGGGTTGATTTGCCGAATACCAGGATGTCGTTGCTGTAGTTCAGACACCCTGAGCTGTGTTCGATCACCTGGTGGATCTTCCCCTGGAAGATCTCTGCCACAGAAGATATGCCAAAGTTCAGGCGCTTGTAGTGATATAGCCTCATGTGAGTCACAAACGTAGTGATGTATCTGGATTCCCGGGCTAGCTCCAGCTGATGGTAGCCCTCGTTGAGGTCGAGCTTCGAGAACACGGTTGCACCATTGAGGAGGTTGATCATGTCCGTTATTCTCACGGCTTGATGACGTTCTCACTGGATGGCCATGTTGGGGTGGTGCATATCTACGCACAAATGGAAGGAACGTTCTGCCGATTTCTTGGGAACCAGCACAATTCGGGAGACCAATGGCGGGGGGCCCACTGCAGGCTTGATGATGTGGAGGTCTTGCAGGCGTCTTAGTTCTTCCTCCACCTGTTTTTGAAAATGTATGGGTATGCCCCAGAAGTGCTGAGCAACTGGCTTAACTTCCGTATCGATGTGAAGTATCGGTTTGCAGTTAAGTAGTTAACTCAGACCTTTGAAGAGCTTCGGATATGTTTCAGTGGCATCTCCCTCTGTAGCCAAGTATTTGTGGGCCCTCATGTGGTATAAAATATGGACGAGGCCCATGTCAATTGACATTTTGAAGCTCAAGATGCATCTGCTGTTGGCTTCTGTGGAGAGGACATGTGTGCGATTTGTGTGCACAGACCGTGCTAAAAGTACCAATGCGCTGCAGGGGTGTGTTTGTGTTGTCTGGGAAAATGTTGACTTGCGAGGGCCGCAGTTTTGGCGGGTGAGGGAGGCCATTGAAGGCCTCTTTGCTCAGAACATTAACAGTTGCACCCATTACGATAAGAAAGTCTGTCGGTATGCTGTGCTCTTGGAGGGTTAGAATGGGGCTGTGTTCCTTCGCTGTCTCATTTCCAAGAGCCCATACATATCCTTTCCTCCTTTGGCTGTCATGGGAGGATGAGGAATCGCTCCCTGAGGGCGAGCGTATCTCCACGCAGTGGATGCTCCATTGGGGTCTGTGAATGGTTCTCCTGTCAGGAGACCGGAGCGATCTTCTGGGCGGTAGACGGCCACTCTCGCTTTCCGCAGGACGGTATCATCTGTGTTTTCGGCTCTATCTTCTGTCGTCTGATCGGTGACTGGGATGGTGTCTGCTGCCTCTTGGTGCAGCAGCCTGGGCGGTTGGCGCCGAGGCGTTCCTGTAGACAGCTCTTAAATGCTCTGAAATGGTTGTCACCTCTGCATGCTGCGCACTTCTGGCTGAGTGCTGGGCACGGCCTTCGTGGGGAAATTCATATATCTGCACCTGTAACACAATTTCGTTGACTGGTTGGGTTTGTCAGGTAAAGTCGTTGTTAGTTTCCTGATGACTTCCTGGTCTTTGGTGTCCGATAAGATCTTCACTCGCCCCAGGCCAACAACTTGCCGCGTGACTGCTGAGTCGGTGCGGACCATTGCTAAAATTTCATTGAGCGTCCTCTGTTTCTGGTGCAGTTTTCTTTTGAATTCTGCAGATTCGCCCCCCACGATGCCTTGGGACGGTAGTACTTCGTCATTTGAGTATCAATGGAAGGCACATTGCTTCATGCGGATACGGAGCCGCATGACATATTTGTCCATGGTTTTCCCTCTCTCCTGCATGATGGTATGAAAGATATGTCTTTACTAGTCCACGTTCGTAGGTGGTGCAAAATAGGCATCAAGCACCTCTCAAATTTCCTGGTACGTCGCTTTTTCCTCATCAACCAATTCGTAGAGGATGTCCCTCACAGCAGCCACAACTGCTAAGGTATGTTTTTCTTCCATTCTGCATCCATTGGGCCCATCGCCTCCACATAAACCCAAAAGTCCTTCATCCATCGGACCCACCAGTGCCCCAGGTTACCTGTGTCTCTGAGGTTCAACGCTTGGGGTAGCTGCCACGGGGTAACGTCACCTTGGCCATGCGGAAAAGTCTCTGAAGGTCTGGCAGGCACAGTGGCCGGGATGTCTTCCTCCGGCATTTTTTTTTCCTCACCTCATTGTGCTTCTCCCTGCAGGCTGGAGGGTCAATCTATGCTAGCGGCACGTGTGGGTGTGCTTCACCCAGTTATTCCTGAAGGGATGGAGTTCCTTTGGGCCTTCCTGTCCCTTTGTGAAGCGTGGGGCCACCCGGGGGGCCTCACAGGCCCAGGTGCGGCTTCGCGCATGTTCTTTGGGCCTTCCTGACCAAATTTGATGCGCGTGTCCATTCGGGGGGCCCACAGGCCGCGATATGTCTTAGAATCACCACCGCGGCCCGGGGTGACGATGTGCTGTGTGGACCGCTTATCTTTGCAGCCACCGCAGGAGGCGTATTCACCTGTGCTTCCTCGGGACCGTATGAGCGGGAGAGGCAGGCCACGCCTCCCACTCCTGCTCCGAGCGAAGGAATGCGGCCAGGGAGGACCATGCTGAGTTCGTCTTCCTCGTCACCAATGTCAAGGGGGGAGCGGCTCTCACCCTCAAGCGGCAGTGCGCCGCATCAGCATTCACAGGTTCAATAATGAGTCCCACACGGCCGTACCGGTCTCAACTCCAACTTTATTAAAATACTGACTTCCCTTCCCCCCGTTGCCCCATCACTTCCCTTCAACCTTGTTGCCCCATCACTTCCCTTCCCCTGGGTCCCACCACCACCCTAAACCCGCCTTCCACATAACGATGTGGATGGAAACTATAACTGAACATGACAGCCCCTGGGTGTCCGTCCGCTGGTGGCGTCCTATGCAGCTTGTTATGATTCCCTCATTGTAGCACTGGCCCTGTCTGTGGACATAACATGGACCACCAAAGGCCTAAGTGTTCAAGTAACACAGGCAGCACGCTTACCTGCATGAAACATTCCCGCCCTGTAAGAGTACACCGTTTGCAAGAGCTGGCTGTGCAGGCGATACAGCACGGCTGCACTGGAAGAAGACCTTTAAGAAGTGTTGAACGGTTCTGGGAAATGTCCTTATTTGGAAGAGCCAGGTCTTTGGGGATTTACTTTTGACATCTATATTGAGGCCCCCCTCAAGAATATAGAATGGCACTGACCTGTAGATGGCAGGTACCCCTGTAGGGGTCAGCGACCCTGCCACCTGACCCATCTACTCAGGAGAATTGACCCTAACCCTGCTATGATCACAGCAATGGACTCGGCTAGTCCAGCATCACGCGTGCATGGTTCACATGGGGTTAGTAAGGATACTTGGACATGCATGTGCTCCATCTTCACTGGAATAGGCTGGTCTTAAGAGATAACGTTGGGCTTCCAGCCTCTGTGCCATGGAGCAGTGGCCACTTCAGGGAAGAGATGAGAGGGTCGGCTGTAGATTTGCTCTGGGATAACAGGTGCCTTATGCTTATGCAAGCAACAGCAACAGAGATTATTCTTACGGGTCCCAAAAGGATGGATAACATTCTGGAAGCCCATGCCAGGCCTACATGCTGATAGGTTGGCAGCTCATCCCATGCCAGGCCTGCATGCTGGAAGGTCGGCAGCTCAACCCATTCCAGGCCTACATGCTGGAAGGTGGGGCAACTCATCCAATGAAATACCTACATGCTATCAGGTGGGGCTGATCATCCCATGCTAGGACTGCATGCTGGAAGGCGGGGCAACTCATCCCATGCCAGACATACATGCTGGAAGGTGGGGCAACTCATCCCATGCCAGGCCTGCATGCTGGAAGGTGGAGCAGCTCATCCCTTGCCAGGCCTACATGCTGAAAGATGGGGCAACTCATCCCATGCCAGTCCTGCATGCTGGAAGGTGGAGCAGCTCATCCCTTGCCAGGCCTACATGCTGAAAGATGGGGCAACTCATCCCATGCCAGTCCTGCATGCTGGAAGGCGGGGCAACTCATCCCATGCCAGGCATACATGCTGAAAGGTGGAGCAGCTCATCCCATGCCATACCTGCATGCTGAAAGGTGGGGCAGCTCATCCCATACCATATCTGCATGCTGAAAGGTGGGGCAGCTCATCCCAGGCCTGCATGCTGAAAGGTGGGGCAACTCATCCCATGCCAGGCATACATGCTGACAGATGGGGCAGCTCATCCCATGCCAGGCCTACATGAAGGAAGTCGGGGATTACCTGTCCTTAGCTCACTTAATTACTAAATAGTTGACTCAGCCTTTTCCCAAGTCCATAAAATGAGCACCATGGAGTTGGGAAAATATATATACGATCAGCAGTACTTGGAAATTTAGCTAATTGTGTGATATTAAAAGGGGGTAGCATGGTATTATAATAAAGAGAGGAGTATGTTGTAAACGTGACACATTTACAGGCATGTACCATGCCCAAGCCTGGCACAAGGGGCTGCATCTCTGAGAATCTAAATGGTTCCTCAGTCTTTTCAGACATATGCCAGTGGTGGAACAAACAAAGGGTGAAGGGGAATCTAGCGGGAAAATGTGGCAACTGGCCAGGCAAGGGATGGAGTTTGAATTAGGAAGGAGGTGAAATGTGGCGGGATATTGATGGTGGCACTTTCAGTGAGGGTGATGCTTAAGTGCAGATACTGGTGTGACGTGTGGGAGGAGGTGAAAAGTGGCAGGATATTGATGGTGGCCCTTTCAGTGAGGATGATGCTTAAGTGCAGATACTGGTGTGACGTGTGGGAGGAGGTGAAAAGTGGCAGGATATTGATGGTGGCACTTTCAGTGAGGATGATGCTTAAGTGCAGATACTGGTGTGACGGTGTGGGAGGAGGTGAAATGTGGCAGGATATTGATGGTGGCACTTTCAGTGAGGGTGATGCTTAAGTGCAGATACTGGTGTGACGTGTGGGAGGAGGTGAAATGTGGCGGGATATTGATGGTGGCACTTTCAGTGAGGATGATGCTTAAGTGCAGATACTGGTGTGACGGTGTGGGAGGAGGTGAAATGTGGCGGGATATTGATGGTGGCACTTTCAGTGAGGGTGATGCTTAAGTGCAGATACTGGTGTGAAGTGTGGGAGGAAGTGAAATGTGGCGGGATATTGATGGTGGCACATTCAGTGAGGGTGATGCTTAATTGCAGATACTGGTGTGACTGTGTGGGAGGAGGTGAAATGTGGCGGGATATTGAAGGTGGCACTTTTATTGAGGGTGAGGCTTAAGTGCATATACTGGTGTGACGTGTGGGAGGAGGTGAAATGTGGCGGGATATTGATGGTGGCACTTTCAGTGATGGTGATATTTAAGTGCCGATACTGGTGTGACAGTGTGGAAATTGTAATATCACAGCAATAAAGTCAGTAGGAATTTAGAGCCTATCGAGGGGTATATGCTCAACACATACTATGGCAGTGGTGACGCCGGCCATCGATGGAATACAAGGTCAGGCATGAGTTGCTCCAGTATTAACCCTGATGTCCTTCCTCCTCAGCTGTGGGCCTGTCCATCCGGAAGCAGATCGTGAAGTTTGGCGAAGACTGGATCTTCCTCTTCCTCCTGGGGATCTCCATGGCCACCATCAGCTTCAGCGTGGACGTCATCATTTCCAAGTTTCAGAGGGGTGAGTTCTCGCTTGGAGGCCACCATTGGGAACATTGGCTGTGGTGCCTTGCATGCGTGGTTTGTCGGGTATTCTCAATGGCACAGAGCGCATGTCGTTTGGAGGTGGGACTACCTTGAGCCAACCATGCGCGCGCTTAGCGTCTATGATCAGAAATCACACTCTGGGTATCCACTTTTGTTGTATTACATTCCATAATGATAATTGTGCAGTTGCCGAGGCTCCCAAGTTTGCCAGATAAGGAAACTGAGGTAAGAGGAGATGAACAGTTCGTCCCAGGATCAAACCATTGGGTCAACTGGAGAAGCTGGGAATAGAAATCAGTTCCCCTTATTCCAGAGCCAACCAGCAACCTTAGCAATACTTGGCATCTCCTCCCATGCATGCTAGTTCCCTTGTATGCCTATGTTTCTTGTGTCCCTTCACAGTGGTATGTGTGTTCTTTCTGACTACCCCTGTGTTTTGTTGTTGTGTGGTGATGCTTCCGTGTGATACAGATAATCCCAATGCCAAGAGGGTACAGCAGAGTACTTAACACAGTTACACCACAATCTTTCATCTGCATGTGGCATCATGCAGTGACGGTGAAATGCACAGACACACACGCCCTCAGAGGAAGGGCTTTGTGCAGCACCTGTGGCCTGGGCCAATTCAAGGGATGCTTGCAGAGCTTGACCAAGACTCGCGCCACTTAGGCGACTGGTTCAGAACATCCTAAGGAACCCTTCTCCCTCCTCTGCAGGCAGTATCATGGCAGAATAGGCCTGGCACATGAGAATTGTGGGCACATCCCAACTGACACCCGAGGCTCCTTCCGCACTGCCGGGCTAACACCTTTGGTCAACCTTGTGTGGTTGCCGGGGCTTTGCATGGCTCTTGGAGCCGGTGCTGCCGCGAGTAGGCAGCAGTAGATGGAAGCGGCCCCTGCAGCTGAGAGACTGTCAGTGAAGAACCGGAACTCAGAAACAGGAAGTAGAAGGACTCCTCATGGCCACCAGAAAGGTGGGCAGCCACACTGCAGTGTGTGCAAGGATTCAGCTTGCCTTTGATCACCCAGGAGTGTAAACCTCTCTGCACTCACCTAACCTCTCCCTACCCCTGGCTGGTGCTTCCATCTCTGGGATTGGCAGCCCTCAAAGAGGCTGCTCCCACCCCTCAAAAGGCCCTTGTTCATATGGCACTGCACATTCCTGGGTAGCAAACTTGTGGGCATTTGCACCCTTGGTCCTTGTCACCCTGCCACCAAGGGAAGTTCTAGTTTTGGCGGGAGGTGTACTCGCGTGGAGCATTTGCAAAGGTGTCCCTGCCTTGGTGAACCTCCGCTATGGAGGGCTCTGTTGCTTTGCACACTCAGTAGTCTTGTTTGGTGCAGTGTGGAGACCTCCCAGAGCCTCGCTCTAGCTTCCCTCTAGGTTTAACAGGACGGAAGCGGGTGTAAAGACATTATTTCCCCAGAGCAAATGTGTGTGGCGCTCCTTACCAGGTGGAGGATCAGCGGAGGCAAGAAACGGGCAAAGCTGAGGTCTAAACCAATACTCACCAATTAGGAGAATTTTACTCAAAGTGCCCTTTCTGAGACTAGTTGAGAGTCTGAGCTGAGGGACATTAACCACCGGCAATTCCTCTAGGTTGCCTTCATGCTATCACAAAAGGGATGCACCTGGGCACCTATGTAAATAAACATTGTTCCCTCTCCCTAGGGCAGCCAGGAACCCGTAACAGCGAAGCCGCATGCCATCTGCACATGAACACATGTTTCAGCCTGGCTGTGCCTCTTCAGGGAAGCATAGAATGATCCCCTGGGCACAATCAGCAAGTGATCCAGGTCAATGCATAACCCCTTCCACTTAGGGAGACTCACTGAGAAAACCAGAAAGCGATGGGTGGAATGATTGTCCCAACATGTTTCCCCTCTGGGTAGCAGTCCATGCCATCCGGCTCTTCATTAGCCCTCTTGTAGGATATGGAGCTGGGGCAGTAGCTGTGCAAAGGCACAGGTAATGCCATTAATGATGTCATTGATGGCGTCATCTGCATTGTAAATCTCCATGCCACTAGGAGTTGTGCTGGGTCGGAAGAAGGAGTCGGACCCTTTGAGGACATTCTAATCCACTTTTAACAAATTAAAAGAAAAAAGCCTATCTTTCACTGTTTCTAGAGGGAGTTCCCTCCATATCTAAAAGAACTAAAGGTGGTTGTCTCTCATCAGGAAGTCCCAAAGAAAGAAAAGTCCTGAATTTAATTCTACCTGACCCAACCACTAAGATAACTAGCTTAAACAAGTGGAGGAGATTGGCTCCATTATAATTACAATTGTTCTTTTATAACGCACTTAATACCAACAAGTGGTTTCTAAGCACAGGATCGGGATTCAAACCTGTGTTGCGCTGCGTTGTCTTGCTTCCAAAACAAACGTGTGGCCCCTGAGCTATCCTTCTCATGGTGCCAATATCTTCTGACAGTCTCTTTGTATCAATGGGCCTCATTACACGGTAGGCGGTGAACCATGGCGCTATTAGCGCCATGGCTCATGCCGGTAAAATACCGGCACCGCCTTGGCGGAAAGGGGATTTACCGCCCCATTCCAAGGTTGGAGGGGCGGTAAATCCCCTTTCCGCCATTGCCCTTCCCCATTCCCATTTCTGCCCCATAGGGCTCTATGGAAATGGGGAAGGCGCTAATTACGCCACCGCAATTTTGCGGTGCCGTAATTAGCTCCGAGGTCCCTTAGCGGGTTGGATTTTAACGCCTGCAAGAAGCAGGCGTTAAATCCTCCAACCCGCAAAGGGACCTCGTAGTACGGCGGTAAGGGTTAACGGTCACCGTTGCCATTAACGGTGACCGTTAACCCTTACCGCCGTCCGTGTAATGAGGCCCAATGTCTCTCTCTTCCTTGTGCTGCTTGCCAAACACAATCTTCTGTAATAGTCTCTCTTAATCCCTTGGATTACCCTTGTAGGTCTTCTACAATAGTTTTTGGTTTTGTGCTCTGTTTACTGATGCATTTGGGACAACCTTCCTCGTGACAATTTCGCACAATCGTGTTGGAGGTTTTAGACCTCTCATGATCTATTGATTCAGGCTTTCTTCCCACTTGGCACTTCCCCCCTCCTGTGTTCTCTCTTTAGAACTATCTTGTTCACTTGATAGTCTATTCTGTCCTTCTTCATTACAGGATTTTATGCCACAGTTTCTCCTCTTTTCATCTTGGTGCTCATATAGTAATTTCCCTCCTTTATTACATCTTTGTTCAGAGTATTCACAGACTTCCTACACAGGGTTATTCAATTTTCCTTTTAAATGGAGCTTTAAACAGTTCCATTTACACCGGTTAATATTAGTGTTTCTCTTCCCGTGTTCGGGTGCCCCGGTGGCCCCCCGCTTCTCCACTCTCCCCATTACCGCTCTGTATTTCGGGGAACATTGCGGGCCATGGCATTCGCTCCGGTCATCCTCTTTGATACTGCCTTTCTTATTCATCGGTTTGTTGCGCTCATGTTCTTGGCTTCCCTTCGGCCGTGTACGGAGGTTGACGCTTGAAAGCTGTTCGCATTCCCAGCAGCCTTCTCGTTCTCTGTTTCCTCAAGTCTCCCATTCTCGGGTTCAGGTTAGGAAGCTTTTCGTGCTCCCACTTACCTTCTTGATGGTGGGCGATGTGTTTTGTCGGGTGTCCTGCTCACCACGATATAGATGTGGTCTCGCCACCACCTGACACAGGACTTTGCTTTCCATCTTTACAACGGCTCTTCTGTTGTTGGGTACACTGGGCCTTCAGCATCTCACTCTGGCATTCTGCAGCTCTTTGAAAGGCACAGGCTCTGCGGCTCGTCTCAGGTCCACCAGTCCAAGGCAAGCTCATGTCAGGGGCCTTGCCCAACGTAGGTTACTCTCGGCTTCATATGCAGATGTTACATTAGTCTTCATAGCAGATAGTCCCATGTATTCTACTATGCTGTGTGGCTTAGGAAGTTCCTCACGGAAGCAGGAGTCCTTGTCCCCTAAGGAGGAGTCTCTCCCAGTGAGGTCCCACTTGCCCAGACCGCTATGGAGAGTCTTGCAGAGCGGGCTCACCTCCTTAGCCTCAAAGGGAGAGGCTCCCCCTTGGGGAGAAGGAGTGAATACCTTTTGATCCGTCACGGAGTGCACAAAGAGATTTAAGGTTTCAAGTCTACCTTAACCGAGCAGCATTTCACTAAGTTCATGATTTTAGTTTAAAACAGTAATGTTCCATTAAATTACATTTTTTCAGTAGAATCATCAGTTGTGTACAGTGTACATCAGCGCTTGTAAAGGACGTATGGCGTTGACGCTGCACAATCTGGCATGGTTCCATTCCATTGGCTTCGTTATGAGTTTGATGGTTTTGCCAGTTGCAAATTCTCTCGCAAATACAACTCTCTATTCATACTATTAACGAAGCACCACAGAACTGGTGGAAGGAACTGCACTTACAAGGACGCCACCCTTCCATTTCCAGTACATATACTTCTTCATCAAAAATTGACTTTTAAGATAATGAATAGTTAATTTGCTGCCTTATGTGAATGTTTTAAAAATAAATAAAATAACAGTGTACATGTGGAGGAAATTTGGGGGCACCCTTTTAAGTTCTATTAATAGATAGCGTTCCCTAGGGATTTTGGGGGAGGACCAGGCTGTTATAGATCCATTTTGGTTCACTCTGGCTCTGTATCAGACTCAACGCCGACTGTATGAGTTTGGGGGAGTGTATTCTCTTTTCCTCCCTCTTCCTCTCATCTCTTGGTGGGCATTCTGTGAGTAACTGGCTATTACTGTTACAAATATGACTTGGACATTATGTACACAGGTAAGCCTCCAGATTGTGTCTTGGAATGTCAGTGGTATTGATAACGCTGTATGAAGGAAAATAAAAGTCATATCTGGGGGAGAATGCCCGCTAGTGGTTAAGCTTCAAGAAACTCACCCGACAGTGCAGGAAGCTCAGAAAATATGTAGAGGTTGGGTAGGTCAGGTCTTTGACTCCTCATATAATTGAAAGTCAAGGGGAGTAATGAGCTTAAAAAGAAAGAGCCTGCCAGGTAGGGTGTCAGCTAGAGAAGGAAGAATCATCTCGATGGGGATGAAAATTCAGGAAACCGATCTAGCGATTCCCAACCCTTACCCCCAACCACGGGGAATAGCTCATTGTTTGTGAAAGTGGCGTAACACTGGCAAGACCATGGGGCAGACAGCATTATATTAGGCAGTGACTTTAATGAGGTACTGAACCCATTACTGGATAGAAGGAGTAGGTCCATGTTTGGGAAGACAAGTAAAAATCGGGAGGCACTTAAGGCTCTATTGGGTGAATTTAATTTAATCGGCGTATGGAGGCTGGAGCACCCAACTGATAAGGATTATAGTTTCCAACCGGGGGCATACAACGTTTGTTCACAAATTAACTTGATATTAACTACAGGCAGAACCACCCACATTTTTCAAGAAGTGAGATTAGCAATATTCATATCTCAATTAGAAACAGCCCTGGATTATTCAGTCAACACATGGAAAATGAACACTTCTATCCTGGAGGATGAAGAGGTGTTGGACCAAATTGTGCAGGAAGCAGAACATTTCATACTGATGGATAGGAGTGGTACCGTGGAGGACCATACCGCCTGGGGGGCCTTTAAATGTACCCATGCGTGATGTAATGGTCCACATGCCTGGAAAAAGGAGAACATCTATGGAAAAAAGAATGGAAGTGCTGGAGGCCAAAGTTAAAGAGCTTGAGAAAGATTGGAGGGAATCTCATAAAGAAAAAGTCAGGTGGGAGCTTCTATGAGAAAAATATGATCTGAACAAACTATTTACTGAAAAGACGGAATATACAAAATGTACATAGTATGAAGGTGGAGACAGATGCAGTTGCCTACTAGCTCCCTGATTAAGAATAATGGACACGGATAGAGCAATTTGTGCCATGGAAAATAGGTTGGGAGGTCTAACCTCTGACCCGGATGTGGTCATTGGAGAATTACGAACACAGTTCGAGACTCTATCTATGTACAACGGAGAAAAAGTCAGAAGAAGAGGGCTTATCAGATATTTTGAACACATTCCCTTTGTCATAACTAACAGAGACTGAAAGACAACACTAGATACCAGGATCTCAGTGGAAGAATTAAACAAAGCAACCTACTGTCTCAACACAGGTCAATGCCAAGGCCCTGATGGTTTCCAGGTGGAATTTGATAGAATAATGCCTGACGGTGTATTTACTCTATTGGCAGACATGTTAATATCCCCCAGAAATGAAGGCTTGCTCCTATCACTCTTTTGCTGGAGGGACGCGGAGCAACACAGGTTCGATCCCTGGGTCCACCCTCTGGGTGTTAAGCGTGTTGTAAATAGCCAATTAGAATTAAAGCTATGCAGTAACTTTCCAGTGTTGGTACCAGCTCTCCTGTTAGCTGCTGCTTGCGCAGGGAGAGCTTGTCACTGCCCGGCTGTACCTCTTTCTGGGCTGCACACTTGGCCGAGTCGGACATAGCAACAAGTGGCTCCGCCTGGGAAGACTGCAGTGCTGTGATGGGGATGGGCCTTCGGTGCTGCGTATTTGCCCCTAACATCTTAGCCCACCAAGGAACTCCTCAAAGCAGCAGTGTTACTTTCAGAGGTAGCCCTCTATTCATCCACATTGTGATCGAACTGACGTCACCGTTTCATGTCCTATCAAACTCATCCATTCAAGCAGCCCCCAGCTTTAAATAACTACCACCGTTGAAGCCGACCTACCAGTGATTGGGTGGTGTGAAATTAGAAGGATTTGATTCTAGACCCTAACTTTAGGTTTCCTGGAGAAGTATCAATGGTGAGGTGGCAGGGTTTCTCCTTCGATTGGGGGTCTAAGAAGAAAAGATGCCCTTTGTATGGGCTTTGCGCAGCTGATGGCACGACGTACAGAGAGGGGACATTTCTCCTGTCCCATCCAGAGGGCATCCTGAAGGGCAGGAATATCACAGAAGAGCGCCCGTTGCACAGCACATACGCAGTGTCACGGTTTATTAGGACTTGGTCAACACGTTTCAGGCCACTAGATCGCTTTCTCAAGGCAGCCTTATAGATTGTCTCATAGATGCCTGATATGATATGATATGATAGGTTATTTATAATGCGCTTAATACCCAGAGGTTTTGTAAACCGGACCGGGTATCGAACCTGTTTCACTCTGTGCTGTCTTGCTTCCTAGGCGAGCACGTTGCCGCTGAGCTATCCTCTTGGGACGAGTGTCTGCCACTGAGCCTGAGAGTAAGGGTGCCTGAGAGTAAGGGTGCCTGAGAGGAAGGGTTTACTCTCAGGCACAATGGGTGGTGAAAACGAACAATGTAACATGCAACAGCACGCAATAAGGGTTTAGACACACAATAGGGAAGCAAAAGTATATTGCTTACATGGATTTGTGCAGAAGAGAAAATGTTGTATATTACAAGTAGAATTGCCTGGCGTTTCGGTGCTGGACTGCCCTTCAGCAGGACAAAGACTGCGTTGTGGACATTTATCTTCTGTGAAAGGATGGCGAGCTCAAGACTCTGGTTGAGACTCCAATCCGGGATATCTGCCAGTAGAAAGACACTCCCAGGATCCCCCCCTTGTTTGTGTATATTACAAGTAGGTCACTTCTTAGCCTGCAGTTTTTAGAGAAGTTGCTGCTGCAAGAAGGCAGCAAATGTCCTGGATTCCAAACGCAGTGCTATAGATTGGGTTAATAGAACTGCGAGAAGCCCCAATGGTGTCCAACCGGAGAACGTCTAAAAGAAAGCCTTGCAGGTATAGGCTAGCAGAGCTGCCATATTCTCTAGCGTCAGCACAAGTCATGTTCTGGACAACTTGCACCCAGTATTATTCTATGGGCCAACGTAACACTAAGGTGTAAATGCGGGCAGCTCTAAGCTGCTAAACCCTGATACATTTTTCTTTACTCTTCACTCGCCCAGGGGTGCGGGCATATTAATAGTCCCGGCTGCTAATGCAGGAGCCTTTGACTGCAGAAGAAAGGCAGTGGTTCAGAAACTACTTCAAGAAAAGCTTGAAGGCCCATGTCTGGAGGTTGTAATAGAGAAAGAGCCTAACGTGTGCTTAAAAGAATCCCTGTCGGAAGAAATGCCCCCGAGCCGGGCTTTAAGAGAAAGAACGGAGAGCAAATCTGCAACTGTAGACCAGGACGATCCATTACAAAAATCCTCTCCAGGAATCAAGACAGATAAATGCAGTGTCCTGCTATTCCCGACATGCAGACACAAGACGTGGGTTGTAACACTATTATTTATTAAGCACTATATATGTAAAGATCCAAGTAACAAGCCTTGCTCTCTCCATCTCCTCTTCCAATGGTCCCTCACGTTCCCTGTCACTCCGTTCTGGAATCCCTCTCGTGCCACGCCATCTGGCTGATGGCACAATACCACACATCCCCTTTCTTTCACCAGGACTCCTCTCCGAACCTCTCATGTTTGAGTATAGTCTTTCAGATATCTCGGCCATTGTTATCTTCTTCCGAACCTTGACGTTGACTGAAATATATCTGTTTCATTTGGCAAGAACCATTCACCACTAACTCGCCTACTCACACTCACATCATTCCTACCACATTCAACTTGTCACTCTGTTCTGGAATCCCTCTCGTGCCACGCCATCTGGTTGATGGCACGATACCACACATCCCCTTTCTTTCACCAGGACTCCTCTCCGAACCTCTCATGGTTGAGTATAGTCTTTCAGATATCTCCACCATTGTTATCTTCTTCCGAACCTTGACGTTGACTGAAACATATCTGTTTCATTTGGCAAGAACCATTCACCACTAACTCGCCTACTCACACTCACATCATTCCTACCACATACCACGTGTCACTCTGTTCTGAAATCCCTCTCGTGCCACACCATCTGGCTGATGGCATGATACCACACATCCCCTTTCTTTCACCAGGACTCCTCTCCGAACCTCTCATGGTTGAGTATAGTCTTTCAGATATCCCGCCCATTGTTATCTTCTTCCGAACCTTGACGTCAACTGAAACATATCTGTTTCATTTGGCAAGAACCATTCACCACTAACTCACCTACTCACACTCCCATCATTCCTACCACATACCACTTGTCACTCTGTTCTGGAGTCCCTCTCATGCCACGCCATTTGGTTGATGGCACGATACCACACATCCCCTTTCTTTCACCAGGACTCCTCTCCGAACCTCTCATGGTTGAGTATAGTCTTTCAGATATCTCCACCATTGTTATCTTCTTCTGAACCTTGACGTTGACTGAAACATATCTGTTTCATTTGGCAAGAACCATTCACCACTAACTCGCCTACTCACACTCACATCATTCCTACCACATACCACGTGTCACTCTGTTCTGAAATCCCTCTCGTGCCACACCATCTGGCTGATGGCATGATACCACATATCCCCTTTCTTTCACCAGGACTCCTCTCCAAACCTCTCATGGTTGAGTATGGTCTTTCAGATATCTCGGCCATTGTTATCTTCTTCTGAACCTTGACTTGACTGAAACATATCTGTTTCATTTGGCAAGAACCATTCACCACTAACTCTCCTACTCACACTCACATCATTCCTACCACATACCACTTGTCACTCTGTTCTGGAATCCCTCTCATGCCACGCCATTTGGTTGATGGCACGATACCACACATCCCCTTTCTTTCACCAGGACTCCTCTCCGAACCTCTCATGGTTGAGTATAGTCTTTCAGATATCTCCACCATTGTTATCTTCTTCCGAACCTTGACGTTCACTGAAACATATCTGTTTCATTTGGCAAGAACCATTCACCACTAACTCACCTACTCACACTCACATCATTCCTACCACATACCACGTGTCACTCTGTTCTGAAATCCCTCTCGTGCCACACCATCTGGCTGATGGCATGATACCACACATCCCCTTTCTTTCACCAGGACTCCTCTCCGAACCTCTCATGGTTGAGTATAGTCTTTCAGATATCCCGGCCATTGGTATCTTCTTCCGAACCTTGACGTTGACTGAAACATATCTGTTTCATTTGGCAAGAACCATTCACCACTAACTCGCCTACTCACACTCACATCATTCCTACAACGATCCACTTGTCACTCTGTTCGGGAATCTCTCTCGTGCCACACCATCTGGCTGATGGCACGATACCACACATCACCTTTCTTTCACCAGGACTCCTCTCCGAACCTCCCATGGTTGAGTATAGTCTTTCAGATATCTCAGCCATTGTTATCTTCTTCCGAACCTTGAGGTTGACTGAAACATATCTGTTTCATTTGGCAAGAACCATTCACCACTAACTCACCTACTCACACTCTCATCATTCCTACCACATACCACTTGTCACTCTGTTCTGGAATCCCTCTCATGCCACGCCATTTGGTTGATGGCACGATACCACACATCCCCTTTCTTTCACCAGGACTCCTCTCCGAACCTCTCATGGTTGAGTATAGTCTTTCAGATATCTCCACCATTGTTATCTTCTTCCGAACCTTGACGTTGACTGAAACATATCTGTTTCATTTGGCAAGAACCATTCACCACTAACTCGCCTACTCACACTCACATCATTCCTACCACATACCACGTGTCACTCTGTTCTGAAATCCCTCTCGTGCCACACCATCTGGCTGATGGCATGATACCACACATCCCCTTTCTTTCACCAGGACTCCTCTCCGAACCTCTCATGGTTGAGTATAGTCTTTCAGATATCCCGCCCATTGTTATCTTCTTCCGAACCTTGACGTCAACTGAAACATATCTGTTTCATTTGGCAAGAACCATTCACCACTAACTCACCTACTCACACTCCCATCATTCCTACCACATACCACTTGTCACTCTGTTCTGGAGTCCCTCTCATGCCACGCCATTTGGTTGATGGCACGATACCACACATCCCCTTTCTTTCACCAGGACTCCTCTCCGAACCTCTCATGGTTGAGTATAGTCTTTCAGATATCTCCACCATTGTTATCTTCTTCTGAACCTTGACGTTGACTGAAACATATCTGTTTCATTTGGCAAGAACCATTCACCACTAACTCGCCTACTCACACTCACATCATTCCTACCACATACCACGTGTCACTCTGTTCTGAAATCCCTCTCGTGCCACACCATCTGGCTGATGGCATGATACCACATATCCCCTTTCTTTCACCAGGACTCCTCTCCAAACCTCTCATGGTTGAGTATGGTCTTTCAGATATCTCGGCCATTGTTATCTTCTTCTGAACCTTGACTTGACTGAAACATATCTGTTTCATTTGGCAAGAACCATTCACCACTAACTCTCCTACTCACACTCACATCATTCCTACCACATACCACTTGTCACTCTGTTCTGGAATCCCTCTCATGCCACGCCATTTGGTTGATGGCACGATACCACACATCCCCTTTCTTTCACCAGGACTCCTCTCCGAACCTCTCATGGTTGAGTATAGTCTTTCAGATATCTCCACCATTGTTATCTTCTTCCGAACCTTGACGTTCACTGAAACATATCTGTTTCATTTGGCAAGAACCATTCACCACTAACTCACCTACTCACACTCACATCATTCCTACCACATACCACGTGTCACTCTGTTCTGAAATCCCTCTCGTGCCACACCATCTGGCTGATGGCATGATACCACACATCCCCTTTCTTTAACCAGGACTCCTCTCCGAACCTCTCATGGTTGAGTATAGTCTTTCAGATATCCCGGCCATTGGTATCTTCTTCCGAACCTTGACGTTGACTGAAACATATCTGTTTCATTTGGCAAGAACCATTCACCACTAACTCGCCTACTCACACTCACATCATTCCTACAACGATCCACTTGTCACTCTGTTCGGGAATCTCTCTCGTGCCACACCATCTGGCTGATGGCACGATACCACACATCACCTTTCTTTCACCAGGACTCCTCTCCGAACCTCCCATGGTTGAGTATAGTCTTTCAGATATCTCAGCCATTGTTATCTTCTTCCGAACCTTGAGGTTGACTGAAACATATCTGTTTCATTTGGCAAGAACCATTCACCACTAACTCACCTACTCACACTCTCATCATTCCTACCACATACCACTTGTCACTCTGTTCTGGAATCCCTCTCATGCCACGCCATTTGGTTGATGGCACGATACCACACATCCCCTTTCTTTCACCAGGACTCCTCTCCGAACCTCTCATGGTTGAGTATAGTCTTTCAGATATCCCGGCCATTGTTATCTTCTTCCGAACCTTGACGTTGACTGAAACATATCTTTTTCATTTGGCAAGAAACATTCACCACTAACTCCCCTACTCACACTCACATCATTCCTACCACATACCACTTGTCACTCTGTTCTGGAATTCCTCTTGTGCCACGCCATCTGGCTGATGGCAGGATACCACACATCCCCTTTCTTTCACCAGGACTCCTCTCCGAACCTCTCATGGTTGAGTATAGTCTTTCAGATATCTCAGCCATTGTTATCTTCTTCCGAACCTTGACGTTGACTGAAACATATCTGTTTCATTTGGCAAGAACCATTCACCACTAACTCGCCTACTCACACTCACATCATTCCTACCACATTCAACTTGTCACTCTGTTCTGGAATCCCTCTCGTGCCACGCCATCTGGTTGATGGCACGATACCAAACATCCCCTTTCTTTCACCAGGACTCCTCTCCGAACCTCTCATGGTTGAGTATAGTCTTTCAGATATCTCTACCATTGTTATCTTCTTCCGAACCTTGACGTTCACTGAAACATATCTGTTTCATTTGGCAAGAACCATTCACCACTAACTCGCCTACTCACACTCACATCATTCCTACCACATACCACGTGTCACTCTGTTCTGAAATCCCTCTCGTGCCACACCATCTGGCTGATGGCATGATACCACACATCCCCTTTCTTTCACCAGGACTCCTCTCCAAACCTCTCATGGTTGAGTATGGTCTTTCAGATATCTCGGCCATTGTTATCTTCTTCCGAACCTTGACGTTGACTGAAACATATCTGTTTCATTTGGCAAGAACCATTCACCACTAACTCGCCTACTCACACTCACATCATTCCTACCACATTCCACTTGTCACTCTGTTCGGGAATCCCTCTCGTGCCACACCATCTGGCTGATGGCACGATACCACACATCACTTTTCTTTCACCAGGACTCCTCTCCGAACCTCCCATGGTTGAGTATAGTCTTTCAGATATCCCGGCCATTGTTATCTTCTTCCGAACCTTGACGTTGACTGAAACATATCTGTTTCATTTGGCAAGAACCATTCACCACTAACTCGCCTACTCACACTCACATCATTCCTACCACATACCACTTTTCACTCTGTTCTGGAATCCCTCTCGTGCCACACCATCTGGCTGATGGCACGATACCACACATCCCCTTTCTTTCACCAGGACTCCTCTCTGAACCTCTCATGGTTGAGTATAGTCTTTCAGATATCTCGGCCATTGTTATCTTCTTCCGAACCTTGATGTTGACTGAAACATATCTGTTTCCTTTGGCAAGAACCATTCACCACTAACTCGCCTACTCACACTCACATCATTCCTACCACATACCACTTGTCACTCTGTTCTGGAATTCCTCTTGTGCCACGCCATCTGGCTGATGGCAGGATACCACACATCCCCTTTCTTTCACCAGGACTCCTCTCCGAACCTCTCATGGTTGAGTATAGTCTTTCAGATATCTCGGCCATTGTTATCTTCTTCCGAACCTTGACGTTGACTGAAACATATCTGTTTCATTTGGCAAGAACCATTCACCACTAACTCGCCTACTCACACTCACATCATTCCTACCACATACCACTTGTCACTCTGTTCTGGAATTCCTCTTGTGCCACGCCATCTGGCTGATGGCAGGATACCACACATCCCCTTTCTTTCACCAGGACTCCTCTCCGTACCTCTCATGGTTGAGTATAGTCTTTCAGATATCTCGGCTATTGTTATCTTGTTCCGAACCTTCACATTGACTGAAACATATCTGTTTCATTTGGCAAGAACCATTCACCACTAACTCGCCTACTCACACTCACATCATTCCTACCACATACCACTTGTCACTCTGTTCTGGAATCCCTCTCCTGCCACACCATCTGGCTGATGGCACGATACCACACATCCCCTTTCTTTCACCAGGACTCCTCTCTGAACCTCTCATGGTTGAGTATAGTCTTTCAGATATCTCGGCCATTGTTATCTTCTTCCGAACCTTGATGTTGACTGAAACATATCTGTTTCATTTGGCAAGAACCATTCACCACTAACTCGCCTACTCACACTCACATCATTCCTACCACATACCACTTGTCACTCTGTTCTGGAATTCCTCTTGTGCCACGCCATCTGGCTGATGGCAGGATACCACACATCCCCTTTCTTTCACCAGGACTCCTCTCCGAACCTCTCATGGTTGAGTATAGTCTTTCAGATATCCCGGCCATTGTTATCTTCTTCCGAACCTTGACGTTGACTGAAACATATCTGTTTCCTTTGGCAAGAACCATTCACCACTAACTCGCCTACTCACACTCACATCATTCCTACCACATACCACTTGTCACTCTGTTCTGGAATTCCTCTTGTGCCACGCCATCTGGCTGATGGCAGGATACCACACATCCCCTTTCTTTCACCAGGACTCCTCTCCGAACCTCTCATGGTTGAGTATAGTCTTTCAGATATCTCGGCCATTGTTATCTTCTTCCGAACCTTGACGTTGACTGAAACATATCTGTTTCATTTGGCAAGAACCATTCACCACTAACTCGCCTACTCACACTCACATCATTCCTACCACATACCACTTGTCACTCTGTTCTGGAATTCCTCTTGTGCCACGCCATCTGGCTGATGGCAGGATACCACACATCCCCTTTCTTTCACCAGGACTCCTCTCCGTACCTCTCATGGTTGAGTATAGTCTTTCAGATATCTCGGCTATTGTTATCTTGTTCCGAACCTTCACATTGACTGAAACATATCTGTTTCATTTGGCAAGAACCATTCACCACTAACTCGCCTACTCACACTCACATCATTCCTACCACATACCACTTGTCACTCTGTTCTGGAATCCCTCTCCTGCCACACCATCTGGCTGATGGCACGATACCACACATCCCCTTTCTTTCACCAGGACTCCTCTCTGAACCTCTCATGGTTGAGTATAGTCTTTCAGATATCTCGGCCATTGTTATCTTCTTCCGAACCTTGATGTTGACTGAAACATATCTGTTTCATTTGGCAAGAACCATTCACCACTAACTCGCCTACTCACACTCACATCATTCCTACCACATACCACTTGTCACTCTGTTCTGGAATTCCTCTTGTGCCACGCCATCTGGCTGATGGCAGGATACCACACATCCCCTTTCTTTCACCAGGACTCCTCTCCGAACCTCTCATGGTTGAGTATAGTCTTTCAGATATCCCGGCCATTGTTATCTTCTTCCGAACCTTGACGTTGACTGAAACATATCTGTTTCATTTGGCAAGAACCATTCACCACTAACTCGCCTACTCACACTCACATCATTCCTACCACATTCAACTTGTCACTCTGTTTTGGAATCCCTCTCGTGCCACGCCATCTGGTTGATGGCACGATACCACACATCCCCTTTATTTCACCAGGACTCCTCTTCGAACCTCTCATGGTTGAGCATAGTCTTTCAGATATCTCTACCATTGTTATCTTCTTCCGAACCTTGACGTTCACTGAAACATATCTGTTTCATTTGGCAAGAACCATTCACCACTAACTCGCCTACTCACACTCACATCATTCCTACCACATACCACGTGTCACTCTGTTCTGAAATCCCTCTCGTGCCACACCATCTGGCTGATGGCATGATACCACACATCCCCTTTCTTTCACCAGGACTCCTCTCCAAACCTCTCATGGTTGAGTATGGTCTTTCAGATATCTCGGCCATTGTTATCTTCTTCCGAACCTTGACGTTGACTGAAACATATCTGTTTCATTTGGCAAGAACCCTTCACCACTAACTCGCCTACTCACACTCACATCATTCCTACCACATTCCACTTGTCACTCTGTTCGAGAATCCCTCTCGTGCCACACCATCTGGCTGATGGCACGATACCACACATCACCTTTCTTTCACCAGGACTCCTCTCCGAACCTCCCATGGTTGAGTATAGTCTTTCAGATATCCCGGCCATTGTTCTCTTCTTCCGAACCTTGACGTTGACTGAAACATATCTGTTTCATTTGGCAAGAACCATTCACCACTAACTCGCCTACTCACACTCACATCATTCCTACCACATACCACTTGTCACTCTGTTCTGGAATCCCTCTCATGCCACACCATCTGGCTGATGGCACGATACCACACATCCCATTTCTTTCACCAGGACTCCTCTCTGAACCTCTCATGGTTGAGTATAGTCTTTCAGATATCTCGGCCATTGTTATCTTCTTCCGAACCTTGATGTTGACTGAAACATATCTGTTTCATTTGGCAAGAACCATTCACCACTAACTCGCCTACTCACACTCACATCATTCCTACCACATACCACTTGTCACTCTGTTCTGGAATTCCTCTTGTGCCACGCCATCTGGCTGATGGCAGGATACCACACATCCCCTTTCTTTCACCAGGACTCCTCTCCGAACCTCTCATGGTTGAGTATAGTCTTTCAGATATCTCGGCCATTGTTATCTTCTTCCGAACCTTGACGTTGACTGAAACATATCTGTTTCATTTGGCAAGAACCATTCACCACTAACTCGCCTACTCACACTCACATCATTCCTACCACATACCACTTGTCACTCTGTTCTGGAATTCCTCTTGTGCCACGCCATCTGGCTGATGGCAGGATACCACACATCCCCTTTCTTTCACCAGGACTCCTCTCCGTACCTCTCATGGTTGAGTATAGTCTTTCAGATATGTCGGCTATTGTTATCTTGTTCCGAACCTTGACATTGACTGAAACATATCTGTTTCATTTGGCAAGAACCATTCACCACTAACTCGCCTACTCACACTCACATCATTCCTACCACATACCACTTGTCACTCTGTTCTGGAATTCCTCTTGTGCCACGCCATCTGGCTGATGGCAGGATACCACACATCCCCTTTCTTTCACCAGGACTCCTCTCCGAACCTCTCATGGTTGAGTATAGTCTTTCAGATATCTCCACCATTGTTATCTTCTTCCGAACCTTGACGTTCACTGAAACATATCTGTTTCATTTGGCAAGAACCATTCACCACTAACTCACCTACTCACACTCACATCATTCCTACCACATACCACGTGTCACTCTGTTCTGAAATCCCTCTCGTGCCACACCATCTGGCTGATGGCACGATACCACACATCCCCTTTCTTTCACCAGGACTCCTCTCTGAACCTCTCATGGTTGAGTATAGTCTTTCAGATATCCCGGCCATTGTTATGTTCTTCCGAACCTTGACGTTGACTGAAACATATCTGTTTCATTTGGCAAGAACCATTCACCACTAACTCGCCTACTCACACTCACATCATTCCTACCACGATCCACTTGTCACTCTGTTCGGGAATCTCTCTCGTGCCACACCATCTGGCTGATGGCACGATACCACACATCACCTTTCTTTCATCAGGACTCCTCTCCGAACCTCCCATGGTTGAGTATAGTCTTTCAGATATCTCAGCCATTGTTATCTTCTTCCGAACCTTGACGTTGACTGAAACATATCTGTTTCATTTGGCAAGAACCATTCACCACTAACTCACCTACTCACACTCCCATCATTCCTACCACATACCAATTGTCACTCTGTTCTGGAATCCCTCTCATGCCACGCCATTTGGTTGATGGCACGATACCACACATCCCCTTTCTTTCACCAGGACTCCTCTCCGAACCTCTCATGGTTGAGTATAGTCTTTCAGATATCTCAGCCATTGTTATCTTCTTCCGAACCTTGACGTTGACTGAAACATATCTGTTTCATTTGGCAAGAACCATTCACCACTAACTCACCTACTCACACTCACATCATTCCTACCACATACCACTTGTCACTCTGTTCTGGAATCCCTCTCGTGCCATGCCATCTGGTTGATGGCACGATACCACACATCCCCTTTCTTTCACCAGGACTCCTCTCCGAACCTCTCATGGTTGAGTATAGTCTTTTAGATATCCCGGCCATTGTTATCTTCTTCCGAACCTTGACGTTGACTGAAACATATCTGTTTCATTTGGCAAGAACCATTCACCACTAACTCGCCTACTCACACTCACATCATTCCTACCACATTCAACTTGTCACTCTGTTCTGGAATCCCTCTCGTGCCACGCCATCTGGTTGATGGCACGATACCACACATCCCCTTTCTTTCACCAGGACTCCTCTCCGAACCTCTCATGGTTGAGTATAGTCTTTGAGATATCTCTACCATTGTTATCTTCTTCCGAACCTTGACGTTCACTGAAACATATCTGTTTCATTTGGCAAGAACCATTCACCACTAACTCGCCTACTCACACTCACATCATTCCTACCACATACCACGTGTCACTCTGTTCTGAAATCCCTCTCGTGCCACACCATCTGGCTGATGGCATGATACCACAAATCCCCTTTCTTTCACCAGGACTCCTCTCCAAACCTCTCATGGTTGAGTATGGTCTTTCAGATATCTCAGCCATTGTTATCTTCTTCCGAACCTTGACGTTGACTGAAACATATCTGTTTCATTTGGCAAGAACCATTCACCACTAACTCGCCTACTCACACTCACATCATTCCTACCACATACCACTTGTCACTCTGTTCTGGAATTCCTCTTGTGTCACGCCATCTGGCTGATGGCAGGATACCACACATCCCCTTTCTTTCACCAGGACTCCTCTCCGAACCTCTCATGGTTGAGTATAGTCTTTCAGATATCTCGGCCATTGTTATCTTCTTCCGAACCTTGACGTTGACTGAAACATATCTGTTTCATTTGGCAAGAACCATTCACCACTAACTCACCTACTCACACTCACATCATTCCTACCACATACCACTTGTCACTCTGTTCTGGAATTCCTCGTGTGCCACGCCATCTGGCTGATGGCAGGATACCACACATCCCCTTTCTTTCACCAGGACTCCTCTCCGTACCTCTCATGGTTGAGTATAGTCTTTCAGATATCTCGGCCATTGTTATCTTGTTCCGAACCTTGACATTGACTGAAACATATCTGTTTCATTTGGCAAGAACCATTCACCACTAACTCGCCTACTCACACTCACATCATTCCTACCACGATCCACTTGTCACTCTGTTCTGGAATCTCTCTCGTGCCACACCATCTGGCTGATGGCACGATACCACACATCACCTTTCTTTCACCAGGAGTCCTCTCCGAACCTCCCATGGTTGAGTATAGTCTTTCAGATATCTCAGCCATTGTTATCTTCTTCCGAATCTTGACGTTGACTGAAACATATCTGTTTCATTTGGCAAGAACCATTCACCACTAACTCACCTACTCACACTCCCATCATTCCTACTACATACCACTTGTCACTCTGTTCTGGAATCCCTCTCATGCCACGCCATTTGGTTGATGGCACGATACCACACATCCCTTTTCTTTCACCAGGACTCCTCTCCGAACCTCTCATGGTTGAGTATAGTCTTTCAGATATCCCGGCCATTGTTATCTTCTTCTGAACCTTGACGTTGACTGAAACATATCTTTTTCATTTGGCAAGAACCATTCACCACTAACTCGCCTACTCACACTCACATCATTCCTACCACATACCACTTGTCACTCTGTTCTGGAATTCCTCTTGTGCCACGCCATCTGGCTGATGGCAGGATACCACACATCCCCTTTCTTTCACCAGGACTCCTCTCCGAACCTCTCATGGTTGAATATAGTCTTTCAGATATCCCGGCCATTGTTATCTTCTTCTGAACCTTGACGTTGACTGAAACATATCTGTTTCATTTGGCAAGAACCATTCACCACTTACTCGCCTACTCACACTCACATCATTCCTACCATATTCAACTTGTCACTCTGTTCTGAAATCCCTCTCGTGCCACGCCATCTGGTTGATGGCACGATACCACACATCCCCTTTCTTTCACCAGGACTCCTCTCCGAACCTCTCATGGTTGAGTATAGTCTTTCAGATATCTCTACCATTGTTATCTTCTTCCAAACCTTGACGTTCACTGAAACATATCTGTTTCATTTGGCAAGAACCATTCACCACTAACTCGCCTACTCACACTCACATCATTCCTACCACATACCACGTGTCACTCTGTTCTGAAATCCCTCTCGTGCCACACCATCTGGCTGATGGCATGATACCACACATCCCCTTTCTTTCACCAGGACTCCTCTCCCAACCTCTCATGGTTGAGTATGGTCTTTCAGATATCTCGGCCATTGTTATCTTCTTCCGAACCTTGACGTTGACTGAAACATATCTGTTTCATTTGGCAAGAACCATTCACCACTAACTCGCCTACTCACACTCACATCATTCCTACCACATTCCACTTGTCACTCTGTTCGGAAATCCCTTTCGTGCCACACCATCTGGCTGATGGCACGATACCACACATCACCTTTCTTTCACCAGGACTCCTCTCCGAACTTCCCATGGTTGAGTATAGTCTTTCAGATATCTCAGCCATTGTTATCTTCTTCCGAACCTTGACGTTGACTGAAACATATCTTTTTCATTTGGCAAGAACCATTCACAACTAACTCGCCTACTCACACTCACATCATTCCTACCACATACCACTTGTCACTCTGTTCTGGAATTCCTCTTGTGCCACGCCATCTGGCTGATGGCAGGATACCACACATCCCCTTTCTTTCACCGGGACTCCTCTCCGAACCTCTCATGGTTGAATATAGTCTTTCAGATATCCCGGCCATTGTTATCTTCTTCCGAACCTTGACATTGACTGAAACATATCTGTTTCATTTGGCAAGAACCATTCACCACTAACTCGCCTACTCACACTCACATAATTCCTACCATATTCAACTTGTCACTCTGTTCTGGAATCCCTCTCGTGCCACGCCATCTGGTTGATGGCACGATACCACACAACCCCTTTCTTTCACCAGGACTCCTCTCCGAACCTCTCATGGTTGAGTATAGTCTTTCAGATATCTCTACCATTGTTATCTTCTTCCAAACCTTGACGTTCACTGAAACATATCTGTTTCATTTGGCAAGAACCATTCACCACTAACTCGCCTACTCACACTCACATAATTCCTACCACATACCACGTGTCACTCTGTTCTGAAATCCCTCTCGTGCCACACCATCTGGCTGATGGCATGATACCACACATCCCCTTTCTTTCACCAGGACTCCTCTCCAAACCTCTCATGGTTGAGTATGGTCTTTCAGATATCTCGGCCATTGTTATCTTCTTCCGAACCTTGACGTTGACTGAAACATATCTGTTTCATTTGGCAAGAACCATTCACCACTAACTCGCCTACTCACACTCACATCATTCCTACCACATTCCACTTGTCACTCTGTTCGGAAATCCCTCTCGTGCCACACCATCTGGCTGATGGCACGATACCACACATCACCTTTCTTTCACCAGGACTCCTCTCCGAACTTCCCATGGTTGAGTATAGTCTTTCAGATATCTCAGCCATTGTTATCTTCTTCCGAACCTTGACGTTGACTGAAACATTCCTGTTTCATTTGGCAAGAACCATTCACCACTAACTCACCTACTCACACTCACATCATTCCTACCACATACCACTTGTCACTCTGTTCTGGAATCCCTCTCGTGCCACACCATCTGGCTGATGGCACAATACCACACATCCCCTTTCTTTCACCAGGACTCCTCTCTGAACCTCTCATGGTTGAGTATAGTCTTTCAGATATCTCGGCCATTGTTATCTTCTTCCGAACCTTGATGTTGACTGAAACATATCTGTTTCATTTGGCAAGAACCATTCACCACTAACTCGCCTACTCACACTCACATCATTCCTACCACATACCACTTGTCACTCTGTTCTGGAATTCCTCTTGTGCCACGCCATCTGGCTGATGGCAGGATACCACACATCCCCTTTCTTTCACCAGGACTCCTCTCCGAACCTCTCATGGTTGAGTATAGTCTTTCAGATATCTCGGCCATTGTTATCTTCTTCCAAACCTTGACGTTGACTGAAACATATCTGTTTCATTTGGCAAGAACCATTCACCACTAACTCGCCTACTCACACTCACATCATTCCTACCACATACCACTTGTCACTCTGTTCTGGAATTCCTCTTGTGCCACGCCATATGGCTGATGGCAGGATACCACACATCCCCTTTCTTTCACCAGGACTCCTCTCCGTACCTCTCATGGTTGAGTATAGTCTTTCAGATATCTCGGCCATTGTTATCTTGTTCCGAACCTTGACATTGACTGAAACATATCTGTTTCATTTGGCAAGAACCATTCACCACTAACTCGCCTACTCACACTCACATCATTCCTACCACATACCACTTGTCACTCTGTTCTGGAATTCCTCTTGTGCCACGCCATCTGGCTGATGGCAGGATACCACACATCCCCTTTCTTTCACCAGGACTCCTCTCCGAACCTCTCATGGTTGAGTATAGTCTTTCAGATATCTCGGCCATTGTTATCTTCTTCCGAACCTTGACGTTGACTGAAACATATCTGTTTCATTTGGCAAGAACCATTCACCACTAACTCGCCTACTCACACTCACATCATTCCTACCACATACCACTTGTCACTCTGTTCTGGAATTCCTCTTGTGCCACGCCATATGGCTGATGGCAGGATACCACACATCCCCTTTCTTTCACCAGGACTCCTCTCCGTACCTCTCATGGTTGAGTATAGTCTTTCAGATATCTCGGCCATTGTTATCTTGTTCCGAACCTTGACATTGACTGAAACATATCTGTTTCATTTGGCAAGAACCATTCACCACTAACTCGCCTACTCACACTCACATCATTCCTACCACATACCACTTGTCACTCTGTTCTGGAATTCCTCTTGTGCCACGCCATCTGGCTGATGGCAGGATACCACACATCCCCTTTCTTTCACCAGGACTCCTCTCCGAACCTCTCATGGTTGAGTATAGTCTTTCAGATATCTCGGCCATTGTTATCTTCTTCCGAACCTTGACGTTGACTGAAACATATCTGTTTCATTTGGCAAGAACCATTCACCACTAACTCGCCTACTCACACTCACATCATTCCTACCACATACCACTTGTCACTCTGTTCTGGAATTCCTCTTGTGCCACGCCATATGGCTGATGGCAGGATACCACACATCCCCTTTCTTTCACCAGGACTCCTCTCCGTACCTCTCATGGTTGAGTATAGTCTTTCAGATATCTCGGCCATTGTTATCTTGTTCCGAACCTTGACATTGACTGAAACATATCTGTTTCATTTGGCAAGAACCATTCACCACTAACTCGTCTACTCACACTCACATCATTCCTACCACATTCAACTTGTCACTCTGTTCTGGAATCCCTCTCGTGCCACGCCATCTGGTTGATGGCACGATACCACACATCCCCTTTCTTTCACCAGGACTCCTCTCCGAACCTCTCATGGTTGAGTATAGTCTTTCAGATATCTCCACCATTGTTATCTTCTTCCGAACCTTGACGTTGACTGAAGCATATCTGTTTCATTTGGCAAGAACCATTCACCACTAACTCGCCTACTCACACTCACATCATTCCTACCACATACCAGGTGTCACTCTGTTCTGAAATCCCTCTCGTGCCACACCATCTGGCTGATGGAATGATACCACACATCCCCTTTCTTTCACCAGGACTCCTCTCCGAACCTCTCATGGTTGAGTATGGTCTTTCAGATATCTCGGCCATTGTTATCTTCTTCCGAACCTTGACGTTGATTGAAACATATCTGTTTCATTTGGCAAGAACCATTCACCACTAACTCGCCTACTCACACTCACATCATTCCTACCACATTCCACTTGTCACTCTGTTCGGGAATCCCTCTCGTGCCACACCATCTGGCTGATGGCACGATACCACACATCACCTTTCTTTCACCAGGACTCCTCTCCGAACCTCCCATGGTGAAGTATAGTCTTTCAGATATCTCAGCCATTGTTATCTTCTTCCGAAACTTTACGTTGACTGAAACATATCTGTTTCATTTGGCAAGAACCATTCACCACTAACTCGCCTACTCACACTCACATCATTCCTACCACATACCACTTGTCACTCTGTTCTGGAATCCCTCTCGTGCCACACCATCTGGCTGATGGCACGATACCACACATCCCCTTTCTTTCACCAGGACTCCTCTCCGAACCTCTCCTGGTTGAGTATAGTCTTTCAGATATCTCGGCCATTGTTATCTTCTTCCGAACCTTCATGTTGACTGAAACATTTCTGTTTCATTTGGCAAGAACCATTCACCACTAACTCGCCTACTCACACTCACATCATTCCTACCACATACCACTTGTCACTCTGTTCTGGAATCCCTCTCGTGCCACGCCATCTGGCTGATGGCACGATACCACAATATGCCACCCTCCGAAGTCCAAGAAATAGAGTAAGAGCTAGATCTCTCCTTACAAGATGCATCCAGTAGACGGCTCACAGCCCTCAGCAAATAAGCTGAAAGAAGATCCAGAAAAACAATCCCCTCTGAAAAAATGGCCAAGAGACAAAGCAAGGACCAAGCTGGAGGCCAATTCTCTCCAGACGAATATACATAGCAATAGACCCTGGTGGGTAGCTATCAAGAAGAATACCAGACAAAACTCTCGGGGGTGAGTACAAGCCTGAGTGCTAGGCTGCTGGCCTGCAACCCTAGGGTGCATTACAGTATTCTGCAACCTTGTACCTAAAACTGAGAGGTACCCACCAAAACCTCAGTGCAATAGACTGAAAGCCTCCATGATCAGCATCCACCTTCGATATGTGCCTCTCTCAATTTCTCTGCTTTGATGTCTTGCTGGAGTGCCTCACGATTCCATGTCACCAGCCAAAGCTGGGATCTAAACCAAATATCTTCAATGGGGCAAATTTAAGTTAGAAAAAGACCTTTCAGTGAATAGTTAAGATTCTGAGCTCAAGGGCATTAAGCACTGTCAGGGCATTATCCAATGGTTTACCACAGATGTCTGCAGCCTGTGCCACTCCATATCTTTTGGACTACGACTTCCATGATCCCACACCATTGACTATGCTGGATATGGCTGATGGTGTTGCCTGTTCAGCGAAAGGCCAACGCTTACAGATCTCGCTAGTTTGCTTTCATTCCATCATTTCTTTATTTTCAAAGCAATGCAAGTATTTTTGTTTTGTATTTTTAATTAGTATTTTGTTATTTGCAAACAGAAAGAAAACACAAGGCACAGTAACAATGATCATACACCTGTGGTGATAAACAGTGAATAAACAGCAAATTAATCTCATGCATGACATATATATTGCCAGATGCCAGGGTGCAAATATTTTCTTGGATGGGGGGAGGGGAAGCTACTGTTGGCACCACCCACTGCTGCTCCACACAGTGTCACACGGCTGCTCCATACGGTGTCAACATATTTGGGACTAAAGCTCCAACTTCCCCTGGTTCATTGACGGTGAAATCAACATATTAGTTGTGTCTTGCAATAAAAGCATTGTTTAAGTGTTTCCTTAAAACTCCTTATCGTCAACATTTTGCTCTAATCCTATCAGTGTCAAGTGAAGCATGTTAACCCTCTAACCACATCTAAAAACAGCAACAATGCTTTCCTCTAATGGTAAAGTGATGAACGAGTGTAGGCAGAAGCATCGCTGAACTGATGAGTTGCCCGTCAGTCACTGCAGCAAGATCGTCTTGCATAGGTTGGCACTCATGACTGGCTCTCCTGTTTGATGTGGGTCTTTTCAATGTCTTTTCCCCAGTGTCGGGGAAGTTGGCTGGTGACTCTCCTGTTGTTGCCAACCCACACTGCTGGTTATTACACGAGAGGATTTGCAACAATGTCATGCAGGCTGAGTGGAGCGGTACGTGAACATGGCCAGCATCAGTGCCCAGGATTGTCGCCTTTCATCTCATTGTTTTTCTTGAAAATTGATAAATAGTCCTGCCCTGACAACCTGGGTCCCATCAGGTGTGTGGACAGGAATGAGCTACTACACAAGGTTAGAGTAAATGGAGCACGCAAGGAAAGGCGGGCAAAAGGAATGCTGGCGTACGTTTTATTTTTAGTTGAGTTTTTGTGTAAAAGGGACAAACCCATGACACTATATGCACATTAAAATACTCCTCAGCAGCTGTGTTACTAAAAAGTAAAACCCAAAAATATAAGTGTCCTTCAAACATAAAAAATATAAAAAAGAGTCTTAAAAAATATATACACGTGTATACAGTGCACTGTATAAAGAGAAACTATTAATAAAGACTTTACTTGCAAGACTACCTGGCCAGGGCTGTCTCAGCGTGTCTGGCTGCTGCCCTCGATGTTCCTCTCTGCGCCCCCTTGTGGTGGCTCTTGTGTGGTAGATGACGGCAGCAGAGAGCAGCAGCAAGGATGGAAGCCCCAAAGTCTTACCTGGGCTGGCATTCTTGGCAAGATGCAGCCCAGCACTCAGTAGCAGCGTGGGGAGGGTGGAGGGTGGGGCACAGCACCCGTCACACCTGGGCCACGTCTGCCAGGTGTGGGCCAGGTCTCAGTGGCTCTTTATTTAAACAGGGTGTCAGTGTTGTTTCAGGCACTCCCCTGCCTGCCAGCGGAGGGCCAAATGAAAGCCGGGCAGCAGCGGTGACTGGCGCAGAGTGGAGCACCTGGAACCCTCTAGCATGGTTCTCCAACTGTCAACCGGCGCGCCGCTCGTGCCGGTGACAGTTTGTTTTTCTTTCAGAGTAATGGGACCCTCGCGTGCCCACGTGCCAGGACCCCTTACTCTAACCCTTTCTTCTTTTTGTTCCGGGTCACCGAGGCGGCTCTTGCACCAGGGATATGATTATTATAATTTTTTTGGGTTCCCCGGCACAGCTTAACGCATCGGGGATCCTTTATTTCATTCCCTTGACCAGGAGTTACATTAAATTCTCCTATCTCGCGGCTTCTTCTAACACTTTGGACGTGTATTTAAAATGCAGAATCTCTGTCCAATGCATCCTTTAGCTCCCAGGTGCCTGCTGATTGCCAAGATCACCAGTTCAATATTCTGTTGTCTGGCAATTCTAGGATTATTCCATGAGCAGTTCATATTTTTCACCGCATTCTTTGTTTCTCATCTTCCTTTCCTTGACAGTGTGGCGCGCAGGCGGTGGGATCACTTTCGATCGTACTTTTGTCTCCATTGTGAGAAGACAGTTTAGATGCCATTGGTATCTCATCTGTGCCATCACGAAAAGGAGGAACCCCATGCAAGTGAATTTTGGTGCTGCTCCATCTGCACCTGAACCCATGTTTCGGCCTTGCGGTGCCTCATCAGACAAGCATAGCTTGATCCCCTGGGAACAGCTCGGGTGAGGCTATGTTGCCCGCTGCAAACCGCTAGGGCTATCTGCATGCTGGCGGTAGACAAGCAAGGAGGTCGCTTATTTGCAGCAGCGGATCAGCGCTAGCAGAAGATCCGGTCAGCAGCATCATGCGGACCTGCCTGGCGGGGGTGGGGCTGAAAGCAAAGACTATGGCACGCCCTCATTTAGGGTTTGCATAGCATCAGAGTCAGCGATGGCAGGGCTGTCTGAGGAGGTGAACATAAAGTTGGGGTGTTGGAAATCTAAGTGTGTCCACAGCTGTGATATCACGGGGAATCCCTCAGCTGTACGTGGTGACAACGCGGCCTTGGATCCAGCTCGCCATAGGCCCCCTGGGTCCTTTTACCTCCACTCTTTCCCCCTCCACAAAGAGGGGGTCATTTGCCATGGGTGGAGGCCTTTCGCCCCCTGGCATAGTTGTGGGGCGTGTGCCCAACTGTGGACATTAGGAATGTGAGGCATAAAAATAGCCCATCTTCTTAGCTACTTTTCCCACCATGTGGGATTTGATGGCACAAGAGAGCAAGAAGTGACACCGCCAGCATGCCCCTCCCGTAACAGGGGTCACCGTGCTAGGCTGACCGCTGGCAGAGTAGAATAGGTCTATAGGGTAGAGTTATGTCTTGTGTGGCCAGATGGCATTCTATGGCACTCCTCTTGTTATATGTAGGTCAGAGATGTTGGGGGTGGGGAGGGTAAACAGCTGACAGCCATTGCTGTGTGGATAAGAGGGGGGTCACCTGTTTATACCAAAATGCCTGGCCCTAGTGAGGAGTCTACTCCTATGATGGAGTCAGGCAGGAACACTGCGGCAAGGGTTTGACCAGGGAGGTGCTGGCAGGTAGTTTTTGCCAGCTCACATGTTCGAGGCTGGCAGCCACTTGGGCTCATGGCTGGGTCAGCCAAGGTGAGGTGGAGAGGCAGAACACAGCCTTCCTGCTATCCCTAGAAGTGCTCACCACTTTGATGGTGCGTGCAAACAGGTATTTGGCCCCCTTCCCAATAAATACGGTTGCAGCCGTATTTGACCCAATCCCAGGAGTAGCAGGGTAATTGCCTACTTGCATATATAAGTTGGCCATCAGGAGGGTCACCTTGTCTCCCTACCAGCACAAAGAGAGCAGACAGGCGCCGCTGTTGATGTGTCCCACTGGGCACAGTGCGCAGCCCTGAAGCAGGTCCAGCCGGGCAGTGTCGAACTCTCCCTGTGCAAGCGAGAGCTGGCAGGAGAGCTGGGACTCTCCCTGTGCAGGCGAGAGCTGGCAGGAGAGCTTGGACTCTCCCTGTGCAGGCGAGAGCTGGCAGGAGAGCTTGGACTCTCCCTGTGCAGGCGAGAGCTGGCAGGAGAGCTGGGACTCTCCCAGTGCAGGCGAGAGCTGGCAGGAGAGCTTGGACTCTCCCTGTGCAGGCGAGAGCTGGCAGGAGAGCTTGGACTCTCCCTGTGCAAGCGAAAGCTGGTGCCAATAGCAAAACAGACAAGCATTGGCAACGCCAACAATGAGGGCTTTTGTATAGGCATTTTCCAGGCACTGCTGTAGTGGGATTACCTGGCCATCGATGGTAGACGCTGCAAAATGGTGAGAATGCCTGGCCATATAATAGCAGTGCCTGGCAAATGCCTAATACTTATAGACGAGCCGCAACTGTTGGCTTTGCCAATGCTTGTTTAACAGGGCTTCCGTGAAGGACACACGTCGTGCTTACAAATCGAGTGGCTGAAGGCAACCTCTGGGTATTAAGCGCGTTATAAATAACCAATTAAATTAAATATGAACTAACATGACAATGGGTGGGGGAATACCCACACAACACCTACAAGCGTTCTGCCCCTCCTCGTATCCCTAGCTGTACTCTAATGCAATCGTGTTGGCTTATAGAAGGTGCTTTCATTGCTTGGAGTTGGGACGCCAAGAACCTGTTAGCAGTCTCACATGAGAAAATATCTTTACAACATGCAATCAATGAATTTAACATTGAGTAAGATAGAGGTAGCTGCACACATGTGTACAACGCTGGGCAGTGGAGGAAAAACCTCAAGCTCTTGGTTAGTTCCTCCACTTTATTTTAAGAAATATGGAGGAATTGCCACTGGCGGTCATTTTGGTAGTGGTGATTTTGCTAGTGGTAATCAAGGGAGGGACGCGCGAATAGGGAGTAAAGCACCTCAGCATTTGGAGGAGTTCTCTCCAGTTGCAATGCAGTAATCTGGCGGTAACTGTAAGGGGTTTTATGGATTTACACATTCTGCCAAACTCGTCATGGTGCCGCATGCGGGAATTGAACCGCCCCAGGTGGAGCAGCGTCAGAGCCGTACACCCATTGCAGGCACTGATGGCAGCCTTGTTCATTCCACTAAAAAAAAACATCAGTTATTGCAATATTATTGTTTCAAGCTAACATCACGAAGTTGCTGAAATACTGTTCTGTTAAGGTAGACTTCCCGCCGTTAGTCACTCGCTGCCTACCTGCTGGCATTAGAGTCGCAATGCACATGACGCTATATAGCATCACTCGTGTATTGTGCACGTGCCGCCCGAGCTCCATATCCTACGAGGCGGCTCACGCCTAGCACGTGGTACGGATTGCCACAACATCCGCCCTATTTGCATTCTGTAGTGAGTCTCTCAAACTGGAAGGAGGGGTGCCTTGACCCGGGTGCACATTCTCTTGACCAAAAATGAGCATGACAGGCTCTTGCTCCGCCATACTCTCAATAAAAGAAATGGCGGGCTCCCTGATCTCTGCCTATGACTTGCCTTCCTGGCCCACAAAATAAATGCCTCTACTGCAGACGCCTTCAAACTGTGGTGCGCGCCCACCCAGGCGGGCGCGGCCGCATCCCAGGTGGGGCGCGAGAGCCCAGCATGAAATGTTAAATGATTGGACGAAATGGGCAGGGGCGGCTCACATGGTTGGGCTGCACCCTAAAACTGTCTCAGGCACCAATGAAAAAGTGGCCCGCTGTTGCAAATGGATATTCATTCCTTTAGTCACAGACTGTTTGAATAGTACCCAAGGGGGTGTTTTTGGTTAAAATGTAAGCAAATTTTGATATTTAAAGAATATTTATTCAGCAACAATGGTCAAAACTACTACCTGCATAGTAACGTACCTCATCAAACTGGCCCACATTGGCCAAAAAAGTGGCCCATTTTGACTGGCCTACACTAGCATTTTGCATTTCTGGTACAGGCATCACCCTATTGCCCTATAGGCCAGTCTGAGCCTAGTGGCTCATCCATAATGGGTGTGGGGGCGTCCACCCAGTGGCCCCCTCACCTATTATGGAGGAGCCAGCCCAGTGAAACACTGAGCACTCCCTCAGCTGCTTTTTCCAGCTGAGGGCGAGCTCCTGGGATGGCTGAACTGTCAAAGGGAAACACAGTTTCCCTTTGGCAGTTCAGTTCCCCAGCCGTACATGCAACGCTGGGGGCGTTTTGCTTGCATAGCTCATTGGAAATTCTGGCTGGGGCACTGCATGTCTGTATGTGCGAGGGGGAGCTCCTGTGCCTCCTCGCACATACGGACAGGGCAACCCGGAGCGGGGCATTTCTGCACCCACGCGCAGGCCCCTGCAGAAGGTACGTTTATGTTAATTTCTTTTTATTTAAATATGTGTATGGATGCGTGTATGCTTGTGTTATGAGTGAGTGAGTGTATGGTGATGGGTGCTCGTATGAATGATAGAGTGATTGCTCTGTCAATGTGTGTGTTTGTTTTGGTCTGTTGAGCTGGCGAGTGGGGGGGTAGAGGGGTAAGGAGGGTTGTACACCAAATGCAAAAATGCCTTTGTTGCACAACCCCCTACCCACCTGCCAAAATCAGCTCTCCTTCTGAGGCGCTGTGTAGCCCAGGGGACACGGATGCTATTTATTTTACTGGATATCTATCATAGATGTCTAGTCAAAAATACCATGCTTTCCCCCTTGGCTCCCCCAGCGCCAATTGCAGACACTTTGGCTTTTTACCCATTTTTTTGAAAGTATGCTCTAAAATGCAACATTTTAAACCATTATTTAAAAATAAATTCACAGACGGTAAACCCCCCACAAACCCTCATTCATTGGTTCGAGCTCCCTCGCTGCGATCGCTCGCTATGGCATTTTTGTGGGAAATATTTATGCCCCTCCACTTAAAGAATTCACCAGCTCCCGCTTGCCCTCGGACGGTGTCGGGAACGGGTGGGAAGAGCCCAGGAACTGTGGTGAGGGCAGGATGGGCGGGAGCACTGGGATAGTGGTGGGAACAGGGTGGGGAGAGCCTAGGGTGTGTGATGGGGTGGGGAGAGCCCAGGGAGTTTAGCCACCAATTACGCTGGTGTGCTACTTGTTACTGCTTTGTAGATGATACAGTCTTGAACCGTATCCTGACTTGGAGTGGAAGACATGTAGTTTGTGTAGGATGGGCTAATTCAGTCACATTTCAATGCTCCCATAATAGGATGTGCTGCAGCGTGGTGGACTGCTTTTAGGGTAGCAAAGTGAGCAGCTGGGAACCCTGTCAGGAGAGCATTTCCCCGATCGATGTGGGAGACCACAAGGGCCTGCACTACGGTCAGGAAGTATGGCAGCAGAATGTACAGTTGGATTTTTCAAAGGGTAGAGATCGAAAGCCAGGCTATTTTGGCCTTCTTGCCTACGTGTTTCTGGAAGGACAGACTGCTATTAATGGTGAAGCCTAAGTATTTTGCAGAGTCTGAGGGTTGAGGATCAAATCCTTATGGGTGAATATAACGAGCCATTGTTGGACATGTTTTGTTTTAGTGGGTGGACCAATGAGGATGAATTAAGTCTTGGATGGATTTAGTTTGAGGTAGGCAGTCGACACCCAGGAATGGATGATGGCTAGGGAATCACGTAGACAAATGATGTCCTGCGCGCTGTTTACTCTCATGTCCAACTGAATATCGTGTGGCTGAAGACAGACCTGGTAAGACCTTTTTATTACACCAGTAGTGGGTTTACAGCTACAATTAAAGAGCTTAACTCACAGAAGACTGCTTAGAAAAAACACTGGCATCCACTTCGAGCACAAGGTTTGATGGCAAGGTAGCCCAAAGAGATCCCAGGAGGATGTGTATTTAGCAGGGAGGGGTAGGATGTGGGTGGGAGCCTGGAGGATAGCCCAGGGGCATAGCGCTTGCCTTGGAATCAAGACAATGCAGAGCAACACCGTTTCGGTCCCCGGTATGCGCTTAGAAACCTCTGGGTATTAAGCGCGTTATAAATAACCAATTAAATTAAATATGAATTAACATGACAATGGGTGGGGAAATACCCACACAACACCTACAAGCGTTCTGCCCCTCCTCGTATCCCTAGCTGTACTCTAATGCAATCGTGTTGGCTTATAGAAGGTGCTTTCATTGCTTGGAGTTGGGACGTGAAGAACCTGTTAGCAGTCTCACATGAGAAAATATCTTTACAACATGCAATCAATGAATTTAACATTGAGTAAAATAGCAGCAGCTGCACACGTGTGTACAATGATATATCACACAAAACGAAGGGCAGTGGAGGAAAAACCTCAAGCTCTTGGTTAGAGGTATTTCCTCCACTTTACTTTAAGAAATATGGAGGAATTGCCACTGGCGGTAATTTTGGCAGTGGTGATTTTGCTAGTGGTAATCAAGGGAGAGACTCGGGAATAGGGAGTAAAGCACCTCAGCATTTGGAGGAGTTCTCTCCAGTTGCAATACGGTAATCTGGCGGTAACTGTAAGGAGTTTTATGGATTTACACATTCTGCCAAACTCGTCATGGTGCCGCATGCGGGAATTGAACCGCCCCAGGTGGAGCAGCGTCAGAGCCGTACACCCATTGCAGGCACTGATGGACAGCCTTGTTCATTCCACTAAAAAAAAACATCAGTTATTGCAACATTATTGTTTCAAGCTAACATCACGAAGTTGCTGAAATACTGTTCTGTTAAGGTAGACTTCCCGCCGTTAGTCTCTCGCTGCTTACCTGCTGGCATTAGAGACACAATGCACATGACGCTATATAGCATCACTCGTGTATTGTGCGCGTGCCGCCCGAGCTCTATATCCTACGAGGCGGCTCACGCCTAGCAGCTGGTACGGATTGCCACAACATCCGCCCTATTTGCATTCTGTAGTGAGTCTCCCAAACTGGAAGGAGGGGTGCCTTGACCCGGGTGCACATTCTCTTGACCAAAAATGAGCATGACAGGCTCTTGCTCCGCCATACTCTGTCAATAAAAGAAATGGCGGGCTCCCTGATCTCTGCCTATGACTTGCCTTCCTGGCCCACAAAATAAATGCCTCTACTGCAGACGCCTTCAAACTGTGGTGCGCGCCCACCCAGGCGGGCGCGGCCGCATCCCAGGTGGGGCGCGAGAGCCCAGCATGAAATGTTAAATGATTGGACGAAATGGGCAGGGGCGGCTCACATGGTTGGGCTGCACCCTAAAACTGTCTCAGGCACCAATGAAAAAGTGGCCCGCTGTTGCAAATGGATATTCATTCCTTTAGTCACAGACTGTTTGAATAGTACCCAAGGGGGTGTTTTTGGTTAAAATGTAAGCAAATTTTGATATTTAAAGAATATTTATTCAGCAACAATGGTCAAAACTACTACCTGCATAGTAACGTACCTCATCAAACTGGCCCATATTGGCCAAAAAAGTGGCCCATTTTGACTGGCCTACACTAGCATTTTGCATTTCTGGTACAGGCATCACCCTATTGCCCTATAGGCCAGTCTGAGCCTAGTGGCTCATCCATAATGGGTGTGGGGGCGTCCACCCAGTGGCCCCCTCACCTATTATGGAGGAGCCAGCCCAGTGAAACACTGAGCACTCCCTCAGCTGCTTTTTCCAGCTGAGGGCGTGCTCCTGGGATGGCTGAACTGTCAAAGGGAAACACAGTTTCCCTTTGGCAGTTCAGTTCCCCAGCCGTACATGCAACGCTGGGGGCGTTTTGCTTGCATAGCTCATTGGAAATTCTGGCTGGGGCACTGCATGTCTGTATGTGCGAGGGGGAGCTCCTGTGCCTCCTCGCACATACGGACAGGGCAACCCGGAGCGGGGCATTTCTGCACCCACGCGCAGGCCCCTGCAGAAGGTACGTTTATGTTAATTTCTTTTTATTTAAATATGTGTATGGATGCGTGTATGCTTGTGTTATGAGTGAGTGAGTGTATGGTGATGGGTGCTCGTATGAATGATAGAGTGATTGCTCTGTCAATGTGTGTGTTTGTTTTGGTCTGTTGAGCTGGCGAGTGGGGGGGTAGAGGGGTAAGGAGGGTTGTACAACAAATGCAAAAAATGTGATATTTAAAGAATATTTATTCAGCAACAATGGTCAAAACTACTAGCTGCATAGTAACGTAACTCGTCAAACTGGCCCACATTGGCCAAAAAAGTGGCCCATTTTGACTGGCCTACACTAGCATTTTGCATTTTTGATACAGGCATCACCCTATTGCCCTATAGGCCAGTCTGAGCCTAGTGGCTCATCCATAATGGGTGTGGGGGCGTCCACCCAGTGGCCCCCTCACCTATTATGGAGGAGCCAGCCCAGTGAAACACTGAGCACTCCCTCAGCTGCTTTTTCCAGCGGAGGGAGTGCTCCTGGGCTGGCTGAACTGTCAAAGGGAAACAGAGTTTCCCTTTGACAGTTAAGGGATCCCTTTGACAGTTCAGTTCCCCAGCCGCACATGCTCACTGAGCCATGCAACGCTGGGGGCGTTTTGCTTGCATAGCTCATTGGAAATTCTGGCTGGGGCACTGCATGTCTGTATGTGTGAGGTGGAGCTCCTGCGCCTCCTCACACATACGGACAGGGCAAGCCGGAGCGGGGCATTTCAGCACCCACGCGCAGGGCCCTGCAGAAGGTATGTTTATGTTAATTTTTTTTTAAATATGTGTATGGGTGCGTGTATGCTTGTGTTAAGAGTGAGTGTATGATGATGGGTGCTCGTATGAATGATAAAGTGATTGCTGTGTGAATGTGTGTGTGTGTGTTTTTTTGGTCTGTTGAGCTGGCGAGTGGGGCGGTAGAGGGGTAAGGAGGGTTATACAACAAACGCAAAAATGCCTTTGTTGCACAATCCCGCTACCCACCTGCCAAATTCAGCTCTCCTTCTGAGGCGCTGTGGAGCCCAGGGGACAGGGATGCTATTTATTTTACTGGATATCTATCATAGATGTCTAGTCAAAAATGCCATGCTTTCCCCCTTGGCTCCCCCAGCGCCAATTGCCAACTGTTTGGCTTTTTACCCATTTTTTTAAAGTATGTTCTAAAATGCAACATTTTAACCCATTATGTAAAATAAATTCACAAACGGAACCCCCATTGATTGGTTCGAGCTCCCTCGCTGCGCTCACTTGCTATGGCATTTTTGTGGGAAATATTTATGCCCCTCCACTTAAAGAATTCACCGGCTCCCACTGGCCCTCAGACGGTGTCGGGAACGGGGTGGGGAGAGCCCAGAGACTGTGGTGGGAGCAGGACGGGCGGGAACACCGGGATAGTGGTAGGAGAAGGGTGGAGAGAGTCCAGGGTCTGTGATGGGGTGGGGAGACCCCAGGGACTGGGTAGGAATGGGATGAGGGAGCCCAGCAACTGTGATGGGAGCAGGTGGGGGAGCCCGGGACTATACTGGAAGTAGGGTGCAGTGACAGCATTTTTACATACTGTCCATTTGCATTTTTGGGGGGACCGGCCTGTCCACATTTTGCTCAGGGGGGCCCAGTCCAAAAAAGTTTGAAGACCACTGGCAGTATGTGTGCCCTTCAGGGGAAGGACTCCCTGTACAATCACCTGTCATTATGAATGCCAGCGCCACACTTTGGATTGTTTGGAGAGTGTGACAGCTTGCTCGGTCCTGCACACCAATGCACAAGGGATTGTCGCTGAAGGGTCAAATCGCTTTTTATGCATATTGCACCAGCCTCCAGAAGCTTTCCCACATAAAACAATTAAAGCATCCAAACTTACATTCTTGGAACACTCCGCAAACTTAGGCAAACAAAAGATGCTCCATTCTAGACAGCGCAACACAAGAATCCTGAGTAGACGCAGATATCATCTACGAAAGCAGAATGTAGTGCAGACCTACAATCAATGTGTGCACGCTGAACACATAGGGAGTCTCTAGCACTCACGTCATCCCGAGCTCCGCACTGACGTCATCCCCGGACTCCACTCAGCACTCATCCACATGCCTGGCCGCATGGGTCGCTTCTCTACCAGAGCCTGGCCAGCCCCGCTAGGTCTTTTCCGGCCAAATGCAAACACGCATTATAATCTTACTCCATGATCTCCAACACTCCGGACTTCGGTCGTCTGAAGCCGTTCCCACTAACAGGCACTGAAACTAAAATAATGATAAAATTGGCACTATACAAATAACAAGTACAATACAATACAGCCTAGACAATGGACAAGCTGCCCAAACAGAAAACAATCTCTTGGTCCAGCAGCTCCTTCTGCTTGATTTCACCGCCAGCAGAACTGGGAGAGGTTCTAGGAAGTGAATGTACCCACTCAGCTCCCCGCTGAGCGGCCCTTGCAGCCAGCGCATGGTACACCAGCTTTCCCCTGTGATTGCCCCTAAACCCATTCAGACTCCGGCATCAGTGTGCAGTTCCAGGGCACGGCTTCTCACTTGGTCCTTTCTTCATATGTATGTCCCATTGAAATGCAGCAAAAGGTTTGGCCCACACCGCGAGGACCTGTTTAACTGCCTATGGTAACCTGGTACAATGATTCCTCTGTCGCAGCCCCAGTGTAGCTCAGGGTACCCTTCTGGAGAAGGGTTGGCCACTGGAATCACCCCATTAGCACAGTTCAATGGACGTGAACTGACTGCTGATGCCCCAATGTCAGTTACCAGACATGTTCTCAGTGCTGCCCAAAGCCGGGACTATTGCTTCACCATATGCAACTCTATGCCTGAGAAAGAGAGGCAAGGGGTTGTGGCCCCCTTCTCCTCTGGTAGTGGGCCCCCCAAACTCTCAGTGTGAAGCATAAAGCATTGCATAAGGGTCCGACATTCAGTTCAATCAATGGGGGCCTGCAAAAGAAATCATGAAGGCGGTGCACCACTCTGTGGACCCCAGACCCTGTCCTAAAGCATCACTACCGGAAGGCACATGAAATGGCACAGCCCGTTGGCAGGCACCTATCACAGTATTATCGTCCTCTCGTGAAAATGTCAGACGCTCGGAGCCAGCCAGAAGTACCACTTGGAGCCTGGATGCAGATCTGATGCCTGTCGTAGCCAGCATGGCCCTCACTCATAGCTCTGATCATCAGACCTCCGGCTCCAGAGAGGTGTATTCTGAGCAATTGTCCTCCTTAAATGGTCTCTGAGTAGGATAGGTGGTGGACAAACCTGAATTCACCTTCCTCCTTCTTAGGAGCGAAACCCAGCGTGGACCCCTTAACCTTTCTAAAAATAAGGATTGTGGTGGGGCCTGTGACCCTGCGGACTACTGTCCCCCATTCCTTGCAATGTGCCCCAATAAGGGATACAGAATGATCCCTGGAAATCCCTGCAACACTGTCTCTCCAAAATGTCTTCAGTCTGTTCACTTTCTTCCCCTCTTCCCCATGCCCTACTTCCAGGCTTTTGTTTTTCCCCATATATCTTATGGCCCCTTTTTTTTATCTAAAAGGTATCTCCTCAAACTCTTCCATACATTCAGTAACTTAAACTTGCCCCTCCATGCCCAAGCTCTTCCCCACACTTTGTGACATCTTCCGTGCTCCTTATCGGCCCGCTCCCATGTTTCACCTCCTAGGGGCCCTGTGCTGCCTGCCCTCTCTCTTCCCCGGCACATCCTTGCCTTCCGTTTTATTCTCCTTGTTCTCTTCCTTCCTTTGCCTTCTCCCTGCGCTCTGCTCCCTTTTCCATTTCCTCGCTTCTTTCTCACAAAGAAGCGGTCATCCCTGTTAGAGGGGGCCCACGCCTGCGTCCCCTCCTGACACTCCCCAATGACCCGCTGGGTATTTGGCTCCTCAGTGCCTCTCCTGCTAGCTACTCCTCTGTGACTCCTCGGATGGCTGCCTCTCCTGTATCCCCATCACCTCCCCTCCCACTCACTTCCTTTCCTACTCCACCTCTGATACTTTCTGAGCCAGCTTCCGCTCGGCTCTGCGCAGACTCCACTTTCAATTCACCAATCTCTTTGAAGATTAGCACCTTAACAACTTCCTGAGCTGAATCCCATCCCCGGGGGTAGGAGGAGCGGTTTGCTGCCCAGACGTTTTTTTGGGGGGGAGAGAGACATTTGCTTTAGGGGATGCAACCAATAAATAACCAACTACTCTCTGCACTCTCACCGCTCGATATCCCAAAATAAATCAAAACAAAACTGGCACAAAATGTGTCAATGACAAAAGAAGAATTGGAGGGCAAACAGCACAAATACAGCCCAGAACAGCAAGACTGGGAGCAAAACAGTGTAACTGCAGGAACAAGCGGTGCAATCATGACAATTTCATGCACAGCAACCAATTAAGTAGAAACGCGTTCAAATGCAGTAAAAAGTACTAAAATTAGTCAATGAAGGTACAATTCAATGAAAAGTGGAAATCCGGGGTACTCTGTGGTAAACTGTCGGGGAGTATCTGGTGCTCGTGCTCTAGTGGCGGGCCCGCCCCCTTTCCTCAGAGGCCTAGCCGGCCTCTACCAATATCGCTGGCGGTTTAGTGGCCTTCTGAAGGTTTTTAATTACTGGTGGTCTAGTGGAGACACCTGCTCCATCCCTCCCAAACCCTACTTACCGCTTTACCATTTAAGGAACCCTGTCCTTTTCGTCTCCGGCGGCTGCTATCTCTGCTGCTCTCTTCTCTCCACTTCCCCCGTAGCCTGCCACACCTGCAGTAAAAACAACAAAAAGAGAAAAAGAAACACCAGCTGCATAATCAGCTGCTCACCAGATTAGAGCAGGAATGGAACGATGGCATCGAACAGGGTGAACTCCTTATGCAGAACCCTGGTCTTACCTGCTGATGATGTGGGACCCCAGCAGAATGGCGTCATTGTGCCAGTATTACACCCAACTCCAGCTATTGAGGGAGGAAGCTGCCCTCTTCTTCCACAGGGCTGCTCCCCTCCCACCACACATGATCCCTTCAGGCCGGATGCCAAGGTGCTCAGGGACTTTCGCTGGAAAGGATGTCCCGTCCTCCCTGCGTCTGCTCCTAACATCTTGCCATGCCAGGGAACACAGTAAGAAACAGGGTTACTTTCAGAGATAGGAATTCATTCGTTCTCAATCCATCCCTACTATTGTGCCAGCATTCTCTTTGGTCTCCCCGACTATGCTTTCTGTTCTCTCAACAAGATCATTAACGTTGCTACCAGGACTCTCTTTGAACTCCCACACTTCATACCTACTTCCTCGTACCATCACCAGGCTGGATGGCTGATGATGCAAAACAGGGCCAGATTTAAATGTCTTCTCCTGGTTCACAAATCTCTCCATGGTAAAGCACCACTGTATCTATCCCCCTCTATCCAACTCCACAAGCCTTCTCGTGCGTAATCTCCACTCTGCCTCCTCCACTACCCTTGTGGCACCTTGCTCTCCCTGTGCTTCTTTTCGCTGACGCTCTTTTCTCTTCTTGCTTCACTTACATGGAATTCTCTTCCCCTGGACATCCGAGAAACAGTGCACGCTGATTTGTTTAAAACCAGACTAGAAGCCTACTTCCTCGTCTCTGAGTTACCCTGTTAACCTACCTCTCATCTGCCTTCTCGCTTACCTTTTTTCCCTCCCCTCTAACCTGCCTCTGTCCCCTACCTTCTGTGTCTGACACCTTCTCTACCTTGATGCATCATGGTTGCATCCCTAAAACAGCTGGCTATATTGCCTAAATGCACGTAAAAATGTCTAATGTTAGTTGTCCTTAATCTATGTATGTCGGCCCATGTATTGTCCCCAGTGACTGTTCCATTTACTCCCCGCCAAAACCTGGTCAGAATGTCACTCGAACTGTATGTTCTTTTGTAATAAAAAGAGCATAGCTCCTCCCTCTATATAAATACATACATAAATAAACCCCCATTGTAATGAAACTAGTATCGTCTTTCAGTGCCCTATCAACCCCATCTACTCACCATCCAGCATTGTCAAGTCGCAGCCCGCAGCTTTAAATACCCGCCTCCACTGAAGGTGACCTTCCAATGCTTGTGATGTGTAATTATTAGAAGGATTTTTTGACACCCTAAGTTTAGGGTTCAAGACGAACCAACCATGGTGATGCTGTGGCTACGGCTTTTACTTAGATGGAGTCTAAAAAGAAAAGACGTTGTACATGGGCTCCGCGCAGGCAAAGGCACGAAGGATGGGCAGATGAAGTTTCTCTTGTGCTGACCAGAAAGCTGTCCTGCAGAGCAGACGCCAGGATCAGAACATCATAGAAGAAGAGTTAAAGTAGCACAACTACGTAAGCAGCATAATGGCTTATTATACTAGCTCAATGCATGTCATGCCACTAGAGCTCTTTGTCACGCCAGCCTTATAGTCTCCTTACATGTCTGACGCTCCCTGGGGTAAACATGCTGGAGCAGTCAAGGCTATCCTCTTAGGAGATGAGAAGTGTGGTGAACACATGCAATTATATTTCTCCTCTGTGATGGGTACAGTGAGCTAAAGCGTGGTTGTAAACCCTCCTGAGTGGAAGACATTTCATAGGACAGGTTATTTAAACCCTGTTTGTCCTTAGTAGAGAGCCTCCCATGCTCTTATTTCATTTGTAAAACTTAGGGCTTCACCTTAAGTAACCCAGGGTAATCCAGATGTGGACCCCTTGCTCACAGTGCCTCAGAGAGGCTCAGCTTCACCTGACTGAGAAGGCCCAACACGCCAACAAGGCCAAAACATGAGGCTGGGGTTGCTGATGGTACTCTTGTTTAGACAAGGATTGCCAAGCATTTCAGTGCTGGTCTGCCCTTTTGGGAGGGGCCAGACGGATCAGAGGAGATTTGCCTAGCATTTCGGCGCTGGACTGGCATTGTGTATGGAGTCAAACTGATATTTTATTTTTATTTATTTCATTGTTTAAAGCAAGGACCTAGCTCGAGAGCAGTGGAGCCCTGTATAGAGTGTGAGTTGCTGGCATCTGGACTGGCATCTTTTAACAGCAGCGCAGAACACTGAGGTCTATGCGTCAGTATGTACGTCCATTGGAATGAGTCTTTGGTCAGGTATTTTTGAAATAGCCATGTTTTGAGAGATTTGCAAAATTGGAGAATTGTGGGGGAATTCCAAGCCTGCACCAGGATCAGGTTCCAGAGGGTGGGTGCATCACAATAGAACAGTGGTCTTCAAAATTTTTTGGCCAGGGCCCCCCTGAGCAAAATTTGGGCAGGTCGGGACCCCCCAGAAATGCCAAATGGACAGTATATATTGCGCGCCGTCACCTGCTCCCATCAAAGTCGCTGGGCTCCCTCATCCCACTCCTACCCAGTCGCTGGTCTCTCCCCACCCCATCACACACCCAGGGCTCTCCCCACTCTGCTCACATCACTATCCCATGGTTCCCGCCCATTGTGCTCCCACCATAGTCCCTCGGTTCCCCCATCCCGTTCCCAACACAGTCTGAGGGCCAGTGGCGGCTGGTGAATCTTTTTTAAGTGGAGGGGCATTAAGGGGAGGTTCGGGGGGGTTTCCCCCTGTGAATTTTTTTTTAAATAATAGGTTAAAATGTTGCATTGTAGAGCATACTTTTAACAAAAAATGGGTAAATAGCCAAACAGTTTGCAATTGTTGCTGGGAGTCCAGGGGGCAGGCATTGATATTTTATTTCTATCGCGCTCGTACACAAGTGTTTCAGAGCGTGACAAGGCAAGGGAGGGGAACAGAGGAGAATAAAACAGCGATCTTACTAGGCCCAGTGACATTGAGAACGCGCAAGTGTGAGGGGAAAAGTGCATGGAAGGGGGGAGAAGTGGAAAGTGCGAAGCAGAGGAGAAACAGATAAATAACAATAAATAAATAATAAAGGCAACAAACAGTGGTAGTGCAGCCAGCAATTTGCAAGTGCTACGTTTAAGGCAGCAGACAGGGTAGGTCTGATAAGTGCAGGAAGAAAGATGGTTCTCCTCAAGTTTTAGAGTGGCAGGGCGCTGTTCCAGAGGGAGGCCCCAGCCGAAGACGGAGATCTACCCCCAGCTCGTTTCTTTGATAAACGACTGACCCTGAGGGAGTTGGAGGTAGAGGAGTGAAGAGCACGAGAGGGGAGGTATTTGCGGAGGAATAGCTGAAGGTATTTTGGACCGAGGCCCCAGAAAGCCTTGTGGACAAGGCAGAGGGTTTTGAATGATAGATGTCCGGTAAAAAGATACCATCCCTGTCCCCTGGGCCCCACTGGTCCTAACACAATGAACATGATTATGTATATATGCAAGGCGCTGCACATTCATACAGCAATCACTCTATCATTCACATGAGCATCCATCACCATACACTCACTCATAACGCATCCATACACATGTTTACATAAAAACAATGAACATAAACGTACCTTCTGCATTGGCCTGTGTGTGGGTGCTGCTCCAGCTGCTCTGTCCGTATGTGCGAGGAGGCGCAGGAGCTCCCCCTCGGACATACAGACATGCAGTGCCCCAGCCAGCATTTCCAATGAGCTATGCAATGCTGGCGAAGCAAAACGCCCCAGCACTTGCATGGCTCAGTGAGCATGTGCGGCTGGGGAACTAAACTGAACTGTCAAAGGGAAACAGTGTTTCCCTTTGACAGTTCAGCCAGCCCAGGAGCACTCCATTAGCTGGATAAAGCAGCTGAGGGAGTGCTCACTGTTTCACTGGGCTGGCTCCTTAGCTCCTCCATAATGGGTGAGGAGCCACTATGCAGTTAGTAATGTTGACCATTGTTGCTGAATATATCACAATTTACTTACATTTTAACACAAAGCACCCCTTTGGGTACTATTGAAACAGTGGGCTTCATAACTACTCTGGCGGTAGCTGTGCCGGTAAAACCGGCACGGCTGCCACTGGAGTTGCATCCGGGTCTGGCACCCGCGAATGGGCAATTACTAGGTCATGCCGAGTTAGGCGGACATGATAATTGCCCTTTCGAAGGTGCCGGTAGATCCCCATTCCCATTTGAGCCCCATATGGCTCAAATGGGAAGGGGGAGCTCGGATGCACCGGCACCATTAATAACGGTGCTGGTGCATCCGACGAGCTGAGGTCAGACCTGGCGGGGGCTGTCAAGCACCCACGAGCACAACTCTTACTATGGCGGAACGGTAGCAACGGTGCCGGTAGCTTACCAGCACCGTTGTTACTGGTCCGCCATAGTAGTAATGAGGCCCAGTCTGTGACTAAAGGAATGAATATCCATTTACAACTGTGGGCCACTTTTTCATTGTTGCCTGAGACAGTTTCATGCTTCAGCCCGCCCATGTGGGCCACCCCTGCCCATTTCTTCCAATCTAAAAAAAAAAAAAAAAAGGGGGTCGCGACCCACAGTTTGAATACCACTGCAATAGAAGGATTGTTTGTGGGTCCTCTCTTTGCGATTTGCTGGGTGAGGAGCATGTGTCACCAGATACGTGGAGCTTAGCCACCAATTACGCTGGTGTGCTACTTGTTACTGCTTTGTAGATGATACAGTCTTGAACAGTATCCTGGCTTGGAGTGGAAGACATGCAGTTTGCGTAGGATGGGCTAATGCAGTCACATTTCAATGCTCCCATAATAAGACGTGCTGCAGCGTGGTGGACTGCTTTTAGGGTAGCGAAGTGAGCAGCTGGGAGCCCTGTCAGGAGAGCATTTCCCCGATCTATGTGGGAGACCACAAGGGCCTGCACTACGGTCAGGAAGTATGGCAGCAGAATGTACAGTTGGATTTTTTTTCAAAAGGGTAGAGATCGAGAGCCAGGCTATTTGGGCCTTCTTGGCTACGTGTTTCTGGAAGGACAGGCTGCTATCAATGGTGAAGCCTAAGTATTTTGCAGAGTCTGAGGGTTGAGGATCAAATCCTTATGGGTGAATATGATTGAGCCATTGTTGGACATGTTTTGTTTTAGTGGGTGGACCAATGAGGATGAATTAAGTCTTGGGTGGATTTAGTTTGAGGTAGGCAGTCGACACCCAGGAATGGATGATGGCTATGGAATCACGTAGACAAATGATGTCCTGCGCGCTGTTTACTCTCATGTACAACTGAATATCGTCTACGTATCGGTGGATGGCTATATTGGGATCTTTGTGGAGAGTGCCTAGAGGATCCATGTAAAGGTTCAAAAGGATTGGTGAGAGGATGGAGCTTTGGAGGACTCTGCAGGAGACCTAGAGTCTGTTAGAACGCAGCAACTACATCTGAACCGCCTGGTGTCTGCCTGAGAGGTAGGAAGTAAACCAATTCAGGATCGTGCTAGAGAATCCCATCCTGTCAGCAAGGAGGGAGAGAAGAATGCTGTGATTGACGGTTTCGAGTACAGCCGAGAGGACAAGTAGGATGAGGAGGCATGGCAAATGAATATTTCTCCTCTCTGAAGGGTGCAGTGAGCTAAAATGTGGTTGTAGACTCTCCTGAATGGAAGAAATTCCATAGAACAGGTTATTTGAACCATGTTCGTCCTCATTGGAGGGGCTTCTACACTCTTGTTTAATTTGCACAATGTAAAATACAACAACATACAGAAATGGATTGTCCACATAATACATAAGCAAAAGTGTATTGCTTACTTGATATGATACGATTGGTTATTTATATTTTGAGCACGGGCACGGGGATCAAAGCTGTGTTGCTGCGTGTCGTCTTGCTTCCAAGACGAGCACGTTGCCCCTGGGCTATCCTCCCAAGACATGGATGTATGCAGACAATTAAGTAACTCCATAGCATGGAGTCATTAGAGGAGTTGCTCCCACAGAAGTCATTAAATGTACTACATTCCGTTTTTGAGTCCAAGCACAGTACTATAACTTGGTCTTGTAGAACTGAGAATAACTCCAATTCGAGCCAACGGGAGAACGTCTAAAAGAAAGCTTTACGCATAGATGCTAGCAGAGCTGTCAAATGTTCTAGCGTCGGCACAAGTCGTGCATTGGACAACTTGCAACCTATATTACTCTGGTCTAAATGCGAGAAGCTCCGAGCGGCTAAACCTTTACACATTTGTGTTTGCTCATCACTATATAAGGATAATGCACAGAACCTGTGGAGCACCCACATTAACCATCACCAGAAGCAGGCGTGCTGCCACATGAATAGTCCAAGCTGCTAATGCAGAAGCCTCTAACCGCAAAGTCAAGGCAGCTGATCCTCAGCAAGCCCCACGTGTAGAGAGTCTAACAGAGCAGCGCTTCATCCTTCTCGATGGCGCCTGGATGCCTTCGGGCTTTGTCGCCTTACAAGGGACCTAACATAACATAAAATAACAGAGGAAGGGCTTGCAGCCCCTTGTACATCAAAGAATATTTACTAAGAGAGAAGTCCCGCAAGCTGGCGTTATGAGACAGAATGGAGAGGAATTCTGCCGCCGTAGACCAGGAATCCGCATTACAAAAATCCTCTCCAGGAATCAAGACAGACAGGCCACCCTCCGAAACACCTGAAATAGAGTAAGAGTGAATTGCCTCCTTACAAGATGCATCCAGCAGACGGCTCACAGCCCTCAGCAAAGAAGCCGAAAGAAGATCCAGAAAAACAAACCTCTAAATAAACAGCCAAGAGACAAAGCAAGGACCAAGTTGCAGACCAAGGGCCTCATTATAGGTTTGGCATTGCAGGGTAAGTGGTGGGGAAAGTGGCAGCAATTCCGTTACCAACACTTTTCCTGCACCAGCAAACTACAAGTTTGCCGGTGGGGCTCACTGATTTACCTCCAGCCGTGAGCTGTATGTATATCGGGCCTCCACTGGCAAAAAACAGCCAGTATTATTGGCACAAGTAGTACAGGTGCTGCTAATACCGGCTATTCCCCCGATGGAGTCCTCATGGAATGGGGAATGACTGCCATTGCTGACACGTGTAATATGCCGGGATATCAGGCACATGAATAGTCCAAGCTTTGAGCCAGTATCCCACTGGAATTACCAGCAGGATAGCAGCAAACTTATAATGGGGCCCCACGTCTCTCCAAACGATGACATAGCAATAGACCCTGTTGGGTATCTGTCAAGAAGAATACCAGACAAACCTCTCTGAGGTGATTACAAGCGTGAGTGCAAGTCTTTTGGCCTGCATCCCCGTGGCGCATTAAAGTGCCCTGAACCTAAACTGAGAGGTTTACCCACCAAAGCCTCGCTGCATTAGGCTGAAAACCTCAGTGATCCGCATTTGTCTTGGACACTTGGATAATTTCCTATCTCAATCGCTCTGCCTGGCAGTCTTGCGGCATTCCCTGTAGATTCCACGTCACCAGGCAAAGCTGTGGTCAAAATCAAAAATCTCCAATGGAGAGAATTTAAGTTAAAATAACCTTTCAGTCTAAAGGTGGGAGTCTGAGCTGAAAGACGTTAACTCCTGTCCGAGCATTATCTGTTGGTATAGCCCAGGAGTCTGCAACCTGTGCTGCTCCAGATGTTTTGCACTACATTGACTACCCTTGACTATATGGATGAGGCAGATGGGAGTTGTAGTCTGTTGAGCGAAAGGCCAAAGGTTACAAATCCCTGGTCTCGGCGGACACAATAACCACTGGGAATTACTTTGGGTTGCTTTCGTTCCATCATTTGTACATCATTGTCACAACTTTTACGCAATTTTGGAAAAAGGATACAGATTGTTAAAGGATACAAGGTCAGCATCCACTTTTGGAACCCCTTCACTCTGGGACGTCCTGGACTATCACCAAGATGGTTCTGGGATATCTTGAACGTGATGTTTGCACAAGACTTTCCCCCCAAGAGCGCAGCCTGTAGAAAGTATACCAACTAACAGGCCAGGGGCTTAAGTGGAAAGGCAGGAGCAGCGACAACAGAGCTAAGGGAACAAAGAAAAGGATAGTTCAAGATAGCAGCCAAAGAGGTACGAAAATACAGCACTTGTTCCTTCCCCCCGTACTTGCCCCCTCTTACCTGCTTAGCAAGATAGGAAGTCCCGTAACCTTAGAGAGTGTAGTAGGAAGTTGACGTGATGATAGAAAATGGAAGTTCCAGTTGAAGGAAGTCTGTGCAATGGTCCACCTAACCGAAACGGCAAGTGTCCAAAATAATCCCCAAGTGTATTCAGCAGAGCGTCCCCAAGTGTAGCCAATCCAGGGAGCGACCACCAGAAACAGCAGAGCGTCCGTTTGGTCACTTCAGTATGTAGAGCGAGCAGAGCGTCCCCAAGTGTAACCAATCCAGGGAGCGACCACCAGAAACAGCAGAGCGTCCGTTTGGTCACTTCAGTATGTAGAGCGTTGTCTTCTTGTGCGGCGGGCAGCGCCGTGGATCTGTCTTTGTATATTTTCTGTGTAATAGTTGAAAGGGAAGGGAAGCAGGAAACTCGTGCAATAGTGATAGCACAATAGAGGGAAGGAAACGTGCGTGGAAGTCTTCAACAGAGAGTAGCACTGAAGGTCTTTTATTCTTGTATGAATCCGAATACCATAACATACGGGAGCAGGCGGAGAACAAATCCGAAATGGGAGCCAGGGGTTCGTTAACCAGGGGAAACAACCGAGGGAGCCAGGAGCCAGAAATTGAAGGGAAAGACGTTCAGAATAGTCCTTGATACAAAGCCGGGTCAGGAATAAAACAGGAATCAGAGTAACAGTAGATCGAGTACTCGAACTGAATAGTCAGTTTTAGGAGCACCCGTTACAGGGACACGCCACACTAAGTACTGGAATCTGTTTCAGAACGCGAGGCACGTTGCGGGCGTTTCACGTGACCGCGAGCAGATGGAATTCTGGACCTTGTAGTGCAGCGGATTCCGTGAGCTGTTAACAGTCTCCAGGGCAGTTTCCACCGGGAAGTAAATACCCGCAAGTGTCCAGAAACAGGAATGCGGGGCATGACAATCATCTGTGCCATCACGAAAGGAGGTGGACCCGTTACCACTCAGTTTTGGTGCTACTCCATCTGCTCGCTGCTGAACACCTGTTTCGTCTTGCTCTGCCTCATCAGTCAAGTATAGCTTGGGTTATTATTATTATTATTATTATTATTAGCCAGCAAGAGATCCAGGTCAGGGGATAACTGCCTCTTTAAGAGACTCACTACAGAAGCCAAAAATTGATGGATAGAGTGACTGTTTCAATTTTTATCCCTGGGTAGCATCAGACATGAAGCTGGGGCGATCGCTAATCAAGGCCATGAGTGGAGCCATTAATGATGTCATCAATGACGTCATATGCATTGGGACTCATGCCACCGGGAGACAATGGGGGACTGAAGGTTTCAGGTCTAGCTTAGCATAGCAGTATTTCACCACTTTCATGATTTTAGTTTAACACAATGTTACATTAAATGATGTTTTTCGGCAGAATGAACAAGGTTATGTAGAATGTGGATCAACGCCTGCAATGGATGTATGGCTTTGATGCTGCATGGCCCGACATAGTTCCATATCCCCCATTGGTCCTCATTGCAAGTTTGGCAGCGTTACAAGTTGGAAATCCTCCAAAATCATTTAGCACTACTGACAGATCACCTTATAGCACCTGGGGCGAAATCCTCCAGATTCTGAGATGGGTCTACGCCTTATTAGGTAGTCTCTTCATTGGAGTTTGGTGGAACTACCACCAGTCGTCATCAGGCCAATGGTAGTTCTGCCATTTTATGGAGGTAAAGGGGAGTGAACACCTTCAACCAAGTGCCACTTTTCCTCCAAGTATATGAGTATATGCTTGTGCAGTGAAAATGGCGACATGAGGCCTATTGTTTTTTCTATACTATATCGATTTATGCAGCTGCTGCAAACTTAATATTAAGCGTGTCACGTCGTGAACTGACAGGACTCATGTTCTCCCCACATTGTTATGTGGGTGGTCCCCGTTGGGGCCAATTGCTTGAAGGGGAAGTGATGTGAGCTAGGGAGGGTGAAGTTGTGTTTTTTCACCAGGAATAGGCAGTGCGATGTCACAATACCTAAAGTCAGGACTTCTACCGCTGTGTTTTGCTATTGGCGCCACGCAGGGCAGCTGAGGAGAACGCTTCATTCGAGCTGTGTGCCCTTTGCATGGGTTCCCGCCTCTCCTGCCAGCTCTCGCGTGCACAGGGCGAGTCCCAGCTCTCCTGCCAGCTCTCGCGTGCGCAGGGAGGATTCGCCACTGCCCGGCTGGATCTGCTTCAGGGCTATGCACTGTGCCCAGTGGGACACATCAACAAGCAGCGCCTGCCTGCTCTCTTTGTGCGGGTAGGGAGGCAAGGTAACCCTCCTGATGGCCAACCACCCCTCCTCACGAAATTACCCATGCAGGGCAGGCATAAATATAGACAAGGAGGAAATAACCCTGCTACTCTTGGGATTGGGTCAAACACGGCTGCAACCGTATTTATTTGGAAGGGCGCCAAGCTCCAGTTTGCACGCATCATCAAAGTAGTGAGCACTTCTAGGGATGGCAGGGTTCTGCCTCCCCACTTCATCCTGGCTGACTGAGCCATGAGCCCCTGGCTGCCAGCCTCGGAAGTGTGAGCTGACAAAAACTACCTGCCAGCCCCTGCACGGTCAAACCCTTGCCGGCGTGTTCCTGCCTGACTCCATTCCACCATGTGACAAGTAGGACCAGGTGTGTTTTTGTAAACAAGTGTCCCAGGTGGACACACCACAGCAATGACCATAGGCTGCGTCCCCCACAACACGCCAGACCGACCTGTACCAAGAGGAGTGCCCTAGTATGCTATCAGAGGTCAAGTCGTACAGAATAGGTGAGGGAATTCATTAACCTACCAATTCAATGTGGAGTCACCATGAATTGGCATATCAAGGTGCCCTCTCAAAAAAGCGGGGGACTTCGTCCACCCACGTGTACCCTCAACTTGAGGCCTCTATGCTATTGAACATTACAACATATCACTCTGCCCTAAAAAACAATTGTACTGTTAACCCCCGTTACGGGAGGGGCATGCTGGCAGTGTCTCTACCTGTTTGTACTGCCAGTTGGTCTCGGCGGTGGTCCAGTGTCTAATGCCTCCCGGTTGTTCTCATCGGGGGGAGGCAATGGGGATTGCACGCAATCGCACGGGGGTCGCAGAGGTATGCTCTGTCTGGATGTGCAGTGTAAGGATTCCGGGCCTGTGGCACTGACAGTTGTGCTGAATTTCTCTCCCCTGCATGGTTTGTGGATGCTGACTGGGAAGTGAAAGTCCAATCAGGCTTGGAGGGCTGAAGGCCGAGAGCCCCGTCCCCACGGTTCGGGTAGAAGCAGGAGATCGCTTTGGTTGGGCTGCACAGGAGGAGGTTGTGCTGGCTGGGGGCATTGGGGGGCCAGTGTATGGGCTTTAGAACAGTCTGATTGTTAATGTCTGTTGGGCTCTGTGTCAGAGTCACTGCAGGAATAAGCAATTACGGCTGGCCCTGAAGACAATGGTGCTGCGGTCCGGCCCGCTGGTCGTGTGGGATGGATGCGGTATGGAGCGTTCATGCCTTGGGCTGCCAGCAATGTTCTCAGGGTGGTGCCCGCCCCTCCTCTCGTCCCATGGAGTTTCTGGCCGTGTGTATATCGCCTCCCAGCCGCGGTGGAGAGGTCCCTGAAGCCCCCATGCTTGGTGCCGGATCAGTGCTGGGGGGAGGAGAGCGCTGGTTGGGGTATGGTGAGGAGGCCATGGGCGGGGAAAGCAGCACTCACCAGTTGGCCTGCACAATCAGATGGATGCTGTGCCTCCCTCTGTCTTGTTGGTCCAGGGGTGCCTCGCGCAGCAGCTGCAAGGACGTTTATGGCCTCTCTCGGGCGGGAGATGTCTCGAGTTGGGTTGCTAACATGCCGCGAATACAGGGTCAGAGCCAGGACCACGCCATCCATTGCTTTCCGCCTTTGCCTCGCTGCAATGGTGCTCCGGCAGATCCTCCCTCTCAAGGCAGCAAGGTTTGCATCAGCCCATCGCAGGTCACACTGCCTCCAGTTTCTCTCCCTGGTGTGGCCAGTTGGACAGCACTGTGTTGGGGCTCGATGCCGTAAGTTGGGGTAAACGAGCACCAATATTTTGCCGCCACCACATCAGATCTCTGGGGGGCCGTTAGCAGAGCTCCAGCGTTAGGCAGCCATCTTGTTGGCTGCTCAGCAGCACCCAACAAATGAGTCCTTACTTCTTTCAAAGTCATAGATGATCTGCTAAGTGAGAAAATATGTGTGGAATGGCCTCACACATTTTCGGAGGCTGATCTCCCATCATTCATTTTCATTATCAAAAAAGCCCAGGGGAGCGCACACTCACAGTGCGGATGGTCGAATTCCTCACAGGCATGCTGGCGGTGTCACTTCTTGCTCCCTTGTGCCATCAAATCCCACATGGTGGGAAAAGTAGCTGAGAAGCTGTGCTCTTTTTATGTCCCACATTCCTAATGTTCACAGTTGGGCAAACGTCGCACAGCTTTACCAGGGGACGAAAGGCCCCCACTAATGGCAAATAAACTCCCCTTGGGGGAGGGGGAAAGAGTGAAAGTGAAATTATCCAGAGGCCCTGTTTGAGACCTGAGTCCAAAACTGTGTTGTCAGACCATGCACGGATGAGGGATTGGCTACGAAATCTCCATCACTCCTGCGCACATAGCTGTGAACACATTCAGAATTTCTAATGTCCCATCTTTATGTTCACCCACTCAGACAGTTCTGCCACCACTGTCTCTGATGCATTCAGCCCCAGACCCACCAAGTAGCTCCTCATGACACTGCTGACCTGGTCTTCTGTTAACACTGACCTGTGGGATCCATTGATCGGCTGACTGAGAGTGATTGCGTGGGCCAGTCATTGGGGAGGCACTGCAGATGGCCTCTGCTGAAATGACCCGGGGCAATGGGAATAACAAGAAGGGCCCCATGGACACATACACGAGAACCCCACGTAGAGACGCCACAGTGATAGGGGCACCGACAGGGGAGAGCGAGGAGGGCCCATCCAGCAATGTCTCTCCCTATTTTGCTAGAGAAAGGCAGAAGCTTCCTGACCCTGTGGGTGGTTATCTGAGGGATGACCACATGAAAAGAGAAGACCCTCACGAGAGTGAAATGGACTCGCTAGCTGGAACATGGTATCCCCCTGTTAGGCTGAATTGCATGCAGTACCCTCTGGGACCACCACATACAATTAGGACTACAGGGGTAAGCAAAACCAACCTTTGGTATAAGTCTGTACTACAGTTTTGTGGTAGCGAGCTGAGCAGCCAGGCTTATCTCAAGAGGGAATGTGAGCAGCACAAGGATGTTACACAGAGGTCTTACAATTCAAGTAGACACTTAAACTCAGGTTTCTTGGTAAAACACTTATTAATTTATTACACAATCATTTACAAAACATTCACTAGAAGGAGGCCACTTAATATTATACACAAATAAACTTCAACACCAAACCAATACGTTTCTGAGTAAATTAGGCTCCCCTGAAATAGGAGCAAAATAGCATTTCAGTCACTTTAAATGGGAGGGAAAAGGCACAAGTTAACAGAATAGATCACAAATTCATTCTTAGGCATTGCAAATAGTTTCAGTTCACTAGAGGACTCGATTCAGTTCAATAGGCCTAGGCCAAAGTCAATGGACTAGTGTCTTGGATAGGAAAGAGCAGTTCTTGAAGTAAACGGTAAAGTCTTTGGCCAAGTTCTCAGAAGTAGTTTGTACGAAAAAGAATCATATGTTGGGTCACAAGCTGATTAGGTCTGCAAGTTGGGAAAGTTCCACAAACTTTCACTGCGAGAGATGCGTTCTCTCAATCGGGTTGGCACAGTACCTTAGTATGAAGCAAAAGATGCCGCTGAAGACGTTGGTTCTTGGCAGTTCCTGCTGATCTCATTGTTCCTGTCAGTCGGGACAAGAGTGAGGACGTCTGGGGACTCCTGCACTGCACAGGATTGTTGGAAAACACTGACAAAATGGAGTCACTTCAGTTCAGTAGCTGTAGTCAAGCACACAAGCTGGTGTCCTTCCCCCTGGTTAATCCTAACCAGCTTCGAGAATGGTATCCAGGTGGTTTACGAGTGGATTGGTCCCACCAACTCAAAGGAAGAAGTCGTCCTTGAAGGGGCTTCTCTATCGAAAGGAGCTTTGGCGATTCAGACGCACAGCAGGGCTTCACCGGGCAAACCAACTGTCCAGGACTTGCAGCAGCCGTCCTCTTCGAGCTCATCTTCGGTTCTTTCATTCCGGTGGTTGACTCGCCTTTTAAACAGTTTTCTCCCATTCATTCCAGCCTAGCTGCTACTCACCCAGCAGGGTGGCTGTCCTTGCCGGACAGTCAGCCAGACAATCATGCCAGAGTGCATTTGGGTCTCCTAGGAGACTAAGCACAGGGAGTTTCGGGCACCTCCCTCACTTCCTGCCCACCCTAGTCACTCAGACGCCAGAGGCAGTCTTCAATCCTGAAGCCCACCAAAGGCATGGAAACAAAGGGACCCAACCTAGTTTGGCGCGCAGAGACGAACTCTAGAAGGACCTTTCCAAAAAGAAATGGCGAAAAAAGAAGACTGGGACCCGTTTAAACAAACGGGCTTAAGGCGCCATCTTGAAAAACATGGCTCACGCAATTTTTAGCTACCGGTGTTCACAGTCTGGAAAAATCATTGTAGTTCGTTGTGAAACCACTGCCACCAGCCATTTCGATAGGAAAGGGTAGCATTTGACTGCTACATGAGTTTCTAGACACAAGATACCAGATGCCCCTCCAGCACTCTATAGGAAGCTAGTGTGGGCTGGGTCTAGGAATTTAAAAAGACTAGTAAAGTCAATTTAACCTTACATTCTCTGGGAAACAGTAGTTCATCCCAGAGAAGGTATTTAAACCTTTGGGAAGTCTAAAAAGACATCCCTGTGTCACTGCACTGAGGGTGCTGTGTGACACACAGAAAAAAAGATGATGTATATGGAGTTGTCTAAAACTCCATAACCAAAAGAAATAAATACAGAAAACAAACAGAATTAAAAAGTACAAAGTCCCATAGTTCAGCAAAAGAGCTGGGGGTCTCTAAGGTAGAGAGGAATTAGCACATTTTGAGAACTTGCCCTAACACCCCCTTCCCCCTTAGAGCCTGACAACACTTCCGTAATTTCACAATCCTCCAAAGGCATATTGTAATGTTAGTCAAGAACCTCCAGTCATGACTAATAACAAAACTCTTCCATATCCTTATTTGAAAATGTCTGACAATATCGAGATGAGGAAGAGGACCAGAGCAATGAAGATTGCTGAGGCTGAGAAGCAAAAGAGTTGCTCTAGTTGTTGGGAGAATTTGATAGGTGCCGAGACATTCAAAAGCACCAAGCGTCGGAAAAGAGGTAGTCTCACTACTCCTGACTCGAGTCGGGAAGCCCGAAGGAAACAAGCTGAAGTGTGGAGCGAGAAAACACCTGGAGGCACTGTCAGAGGAAGCTCTGGAGAAGAAAGAAGGCTGTGTGAATACCGTGAACAAAGCTGCAGAGGGAAGTCTGAGGCATCACGGGAACATGAGAGCTGACGAGACGTCTGTCAGACCAGGGAACGAGTTGCTGGGAGAACCAAAGACTGCAAAAGATGTCAAAGCTGCTGAGTGAAGCCAGTGAGCCCATAGAGGGAAGTTGGGATGCCGGGGCGCTTTGTGGCATGTATCACATACCCATAGAATAGAATTGTAGGAACTTGATGAGCACGAACAGGGGAGCTGGGACACAGACATTGTTAAGAAAAAGCAGGGCAGGGGGGAACGGGTCAAGGACCCAATGTATAAAAGAAGCAAATAGCCAATCTTGGAACTGTTTGAACATTGAGAAAGAAGGAAAGTGCGTCCCTTGGAAGAATACCCTGGCAGGAGAGTATGTATACCAGGCATAAGGATTGCAAGTCTGTGACCTGCACCCAAATATATATAAGCAAGTCAAGAACGCCCTGGCAGGAGAGTATACCAGGCATAAGAATTGCAAGTCTGGGACCCACATCCAAATACATATAAGCAAGGCAAGATAGTCCTGGCAGGAGAGTATACCAGGCAGAAGGATCCGCCTGGGACCCACGCTGAACTGTGTTGATACAAATCATTGAAAGCTTAATAGGAAAGTGTACCAGACTGACAGATGAAGGACTGGGGCTCACTCTAATGCTTGTTGAAGTTTCTGCAGTGTGTGGAATCTAGGTGAAGTGAGTCAATCCCCATGGAACTGGAATTGAGACATATTGTGACCAGGGAATCATCTCCCTTGGTGTTGTCAAGAGTCTAAGAGGAAGTGGCCGTGGTGGGGGTGAATCCTCCACTTTTCCTCCAGACCCGGAATTTGGTGGTGCAGTAAACATGGCGATAATTCTGTTACAACCAAAACAAAGTAGAGGGGGATTACGACCCCTTTTTAACACACAGCTGAAATTGTAATGAGGTCTATAGTACATATACATGCAGGCTTATCAACATACATGAGACGTGAAAGGCCATCGCAGCACTCAAATATATCAATAATCAGTTGAACTTTGGCTATTGTACATGATCAATATAATCCCCACAGAAAGGTGTGAATGCTGTAGGGAACACACAACCGTTGTATGTTACAGTGAACACAGAAAGCATTACAGGATGAATTGATAAGAGCAGAATGTACTTCGCAACAAAAGACAGGCAATCGGTCAAGACCTTGTGCAACTCCAGGCCTCGAGGGCCAGAACCATTGTATGCACATTTAACTCATGAATATTAATTAGGGGTTTCCTGAAAATCCAACATGTTTCCGGCCCTCAAAGCCTGGAGTTGGACAACCTGAGAAGCATGCCATAAAATATCCTGACGTGTGCTATTTAAGTTTGGCGAAACCAGAGCCTTACATGGTCGGTCCTATGTGGCTTTCAGGGCCGGCACTTGTTTCTTTTCTCAGCATTGGGTACTGGGAATTCTCCAAACTAAGGAAGAGTACCGGTACTCAAGCATACATCACGGGAGAAAATTAAAGCATCTGATACACTCTTTAGCGCACCTTCACTGTGGAACGCTGTGCTCGCTCGTCATCTCTACGCGCCCAACCTCTGTATTCCATCAAATCCTGCTTCCTTCTAGCCCCAACCTGCAGAGATTCGAAGCCCTCATTATTTGGATGGCAAGTCGCAAGTACCTAAGGCAGCACAAGCCAGGGTATTACAGATTACCTCCCTCTATAAAAATAGGTTGCCCCCTGCTCAGACCTCCTGCCATGCCCCTTTGACCTTCTCACCCCCTCTTAACCTCTGGCCCCACTTGGCAGATCATCTGTCTCACAAAAACTGGAAATAGCACAGCTGCAGCCCAATTTAACCTATCTACCATGTATAGCCTGGGGCAAACCTACCCAGTATTGTCTTTTCCTGCCGTTATACAAAAACAGTACATAAATAGATTAGTGGTTTGCTTTTGCTACTGTAGTAAGTCTGGGCTCATTTTCGAACAGGTGACTTTTGGAAAGGTCACAAAATAAAACTTTTGTCCTCTCTTTTTGATTTTCTCTGTGTCAGGTTCTTAATATTCCCATTGGCATTGAATCATGAAATCATTTGCTGGTTTTTAAACACATACATTCCGTGCACTTTCAGGTCAGTTAAACCCCTACCATAACCACATCTCTCCCTGAACTGAAGTTTCACAGGTGTTTTTAATCATGCATGGTGTTTTGGTCTTTTTGGATGTGCTAATAGTTTGCTTAATGTACAATAAGCTGAATGCCAGTGTGTATGGTAAAACATAAAAACACTCTGCTATTGTGTTTGTGAGTAACAACATGCCCTCTACTGAAGCCAAGCGGTGCTCATTTAGCCAGACGTAAAGGTAGTGCAGGTTTCAAGCAATTATAGCGCCTAAACTTGAGATTAATTGACTAGTGTGTGTTCCTGTTTTGATTGCAACTGTCTCAGTGCTCACCACTGTCCACGCGCACAATGCTTTAGTAAAGAACTCTTATTCAATCAAAAATGACAATTCTGATGAAGCCCCGTTCCAACGTCACATCCTGCCACCCCAAACACCGGATGTGCCTCAACTCAGAGTGGGTGGGTGGGACGAGAAATAATAGACATTACCGGTAGTCAGTGCTGGAAAAGGAAATTATGAACTGTGGGATCCCCACCAGCGAAGCAGGGGGTGAGGGGCATATGAGGCCAGCCAGGGAGTTGGTGACTCGGGAGATTGTCTCAGCAGCCTCCCTCCTACAAATAAACATTTCCATTTCAACTTGCCACTAACCCAAGAAAGGAGGAGCGTTTCCTATAATATTGGAAATTATAAAAGGTGCACATCTTTTAAAAGTACAAAGCTGTAGCTACATATTTTCTGCACAGTATAATCTTAACATCCACAGTCATGGCAGTTGCCTCAGTGGTCTAGTAGCTAAGTCTCTCAACTTTAGTCCTGACCTGAGTTCGAGTCCTGGCTACAGGAACAAGAGTAGATCATTTTCATGAAAGGGGGCAAATGCATGTCCTGGGTCCGAGATCCGGGGAGACCGTTTTTGCCAGATCCCGCATCTGGCTAAAACCCAGCCCAATGACCATCCCTGCCGGTAATTAATTAGGGCATTCGCTCCACGTCCCTCTTCCTAGTCACAGTACTTGCATTATTCCATGAAGAATCCAAACTGTTTGAAACGACGTGCCTGCACAAACCCAGCAGAGTGTATTCTGTGAACCTCTCCATATTATTCTGCAGCCCAGCAACAAATACAACCAAAAGGACTCGACCAGCCGGTCTACCAGCTGTTCAGAAGGACACAGAAGAAGGCAGGATGCGATGTTGGGTTCTGCCGCCATTAGCAGCAGAGGGATGTGGAGGGAAGGGAAGGAGGTGTAAGGCCTTGATCAAAATTGGTATTTATGATTGGATAATGCTGCCAGGAGTGACAGAATGACTTCTTATAGTAATGGAAGTACTGGGACGAAGAAGAGGGGTGTGGAGGCAATGCTGAGCAACATAACCCCTCCAAAGAAAGTTGTCATGGCAACGGAAATGGGAACCGCACCATCACCATCTAATGTAGTAAAAAATCTGGGAGTCCTGATGGACAACACCCTAACGTTAGAACCACAAATAAATGCAATAGTCAAGAAATGCTTCTTCCTCCTCCACACAGCAAGAAGAATCCTACCTTTCCTCTCCTTCATGCACAAAACACTCACAATCATCACCCTCATCATGTCAAGAATCAACTATGCAAATAGCCTCTACCTCGGAATACCAGAATACCTCCTGAAGAAACTACAATGGATCCAAAATACAGCAGCCAGACTACACAAACTATCCAGAAGAGACCACATTACTCCTGCCCTAAAAACACTTCACTGGCTCCCAGTAAAACATTACATCACCTTCAAAACAATGTGCATAACACACAGGGCAATCAGCGGACAAGGAGCAGAATTCCTACAAAAGAAAATAACAATCTACAAGCCAACAAGACTCCTCAGGTCAAGCAACGAAATCTGCCTGGAACAAAAACCTTAAGAAAAAACTTGGAGGCACCTCCTTCTACCACTTAGCCGCAAAAACCTGGAACAACATCCCAAAAGAAATAAGAAACACCAAAGATCACCTATAATTCAGGAAATTACTAAAAACCTGGTTCTTCAACACCATAGACTCAAAGTGAAAACCGAAACAACAGAAAGGAAAAAGGATGAATAAACATAAGAGGACACTGAAAACACCCAGAACCGACTAAGAAACTCCCACTGCAACTAGACAGGTAACGCCAATTCAAATACAAAACAAGCGACGCCCATTAAGACAGAATCAACAACCCCAGCCAATCCCAGCCAACATCCTCACTCGCCCCATAATTACTACCAGGAACCATACCGTTATAGAGTTATCTAAATGTTAGCAATCATTACACTTGAACTGAGTTGTGGACATTAGCAGGTACACTGGCCGTATGAGTGGAAAAAGGAAGGCAGGTAAGGTTATGAAGGAAGTAAATGGAAGTGGAGGCCAGATGGGAAAGGGATTTTGAGTACCAGACAAGCTCAGATCAGGACAGAGGCGCAGAAATGCTCCAACACCCCAGCTGGGGAGATTACGCAAACCCAGTGCCTCACTTCGAGACAGAAATGCCAGGTAACCAATCCACTAACAATTATCCCCTCTGCATACACCTCTCAAACTCCAAACCAAACACAACCACAAACCTACAGTACAACAAACCTCACAAACCTCACTACATTGCAACAACAAAACATAAAACACACATAGACTCACACAATAGTACACAACGACTACCGGCCGCAAACACCCCAGGCCCAGCCAACAGACCCACCGGGCTGAGGCAGCCAACAGCACATCACTGCTCTCTTGCACTTTTCCAGCTTCCTCCCACTAACTCGCCCTCCCTTTTTCCCCTCTTTCAGAGCCGCCAGAGCGCCAGTGGACCACTCTGGTGGTGATAGTGCGTGGTACAAATGTCCTTTAACATTAACATTAACATACTGCCTCCAGCGTGCTGCACCCTACTACGGCCAAGAGTAGCTGTGCCCAGTTTCACTACATCCACAGATTACTTTATTATTGTTACCTGTCATGACCCAATGCAGCCATTAGGCATGCAATTTTCAATGTTTTTTTTCCCACTGACTGATGTACATGTCTGGTGCTATGTAAACTGGTGATATGCCAGGGCAGGGGAAACAAGTTAATACACACAACTAGAAAGGGACCCAAAGAGGGTCATGAAGAATGAGACAAAAAGAGTGAGGCACATGTAGAAAGCAAGTCAAATGGAGAACTGTGGCTCTTCAACATCTACCTTGCCCCTCTAGCCTATTTGATCTCTGCCTTCTCTCCTCACTTCCAATGTTAAGCGAACCACACGCAGCTCTCATTCAAGCTTCCCTCCTCTTCCTCCTCTTCTTCCTCTCTTGTTCCCGACTGTCTGACTGCTATTCAGGCATGGTGTGCTGCCAACGATCGATGCCTTAATGCCAGTAAGACTAAGGTCCTTCTCTTTGGGACCCCTGTCCCTCCTTCCCCCCTACTCTCTGCCCGCCCTCCATGTGCCTCCGTCCTTCACCCTCTTGTGAGGCAAAAACCTTGGTGTCATCTTCGACTCCTCTCTCGCCTTTTCTCCTCACATCGCAGACCTTGCCAAGAAGGCCCACTTTCAGCTGCACCACCTCAGAGGCATTCTCCCTTTCCTCACCTTCCCCCAGAAACTCAATGTCTCCAGATCTCTGGTCCTCTCTAGGCTGGAGTACTGCAACAGCCTCTTCCTCAATCTGTCTAAATCCTCCCTTTGCCCCCTTCAACTGATCCAGTATAGCACTGCAAGATTTATCCTTGGCCTCAAGCCCTAAAATCTCTCCACTGGTTGCTGATTGTTGCAAGGATCAATTTCAAGACCTACTGCATCCTCCAAAAGGCTTTCTGGGGTCTGGGACACCACTAAATCCAAGTCGCGCTCCCTAAATACCTCCCTGTTGGAGCCCTTCGGTCTTCTAGCTCCAACTCTCTGCAGATCAGTCGTTTTTCTAAGCAGAGAGTGGGGGGGGGGGGGTAGATCGCTCTCTTCCACAGGAGCCTTCCTCTGGAATGGTATCCCTGCCCCTCTCAGGCTTGAGCCGGATCTTCTTAAGTTCTGGGAGCTTCTCATGACCCTCCTCTTCTCTTCTTCCTTCCCTCTCCCCCTCCCCAGCTAATGTCCTCCTCTGCCGCATTCTGACTGACTGGCCTTGTTTCCTTCTGACTCAGACAGGTCACCAGGCCCTCCTCGCCCATTCTACCCAGCACCTTGGTCTACCCTGGCCCCCCAAATCTGCACTTGCCCTACCAGGATCACTCGCCCCTCCAGTAGCCTGGTGGGGCCTGCACCCCATCTAAGCCCATCCAGCCCGTCCTCGCACTTAGCATGGGGACCTTCATTCCCTGCACTCCCTGCATTCCCCTGGCACTTGCCCACCTGGTCTCCGCTTAGCGCTCACCTAGTCCAGGGGCCCCCTTCCCCTCTCCACCCTCCCAGCACTTTCACGTTCCCTACTCCACCTGCACTTCCTTTCCCTCCTTAGCATTAGCAGTTCCGCTCTGACTGGCACCTGCCCCCACCTCTCCCACTCCCCTGCACTTTTTGTTACTGCTTTTGTATGAACCGAACGACACAAGGCCTAGTAGGACCGTTTTATTTTTCTTCATCCCTGTACCACCCCCTAATCCCAATCTTTTGTCTTGTTGCATCCTGAAACACCATTTGCTGTATAGGTGCATTATAAATACCCAATAAAATGAAATAAATAAAAATAAAATAAAACTACACCAATCGAGAGGAACAAAGACAGATTAATAGAAGTGGTGTGAGTAGGCCTGTCGGGCCCCAAGCACGAGAAAACTGTTTGGACCCTGCCTGGGCTGAGTTCCCACCCACTTAAACCTAGGTGAGTACCTGAACTTCATTCTTTCCATTTAAAGCACTGGAAGAAACTGACATTTTTTGATCAGGCAGCCTTCTGGGGCCCCATCCAAAGTAGGAGCCCAGGGCAAGTACCCCTTTTGGGCTCCAAAAAGACATGATTGCTTCCTGTTAAACGGAAGGGTTATTGGGGATATAACAGGGGGGAGTACTTGGAGATCAGGAACTAAAACCTCGACACTGGATTATTTTTAATGCAATTCCCAGGCCCTTCCGTTTGTCAGGAAGCTTGAAATTTTGAACACACGTCACAGTGACCATGCTATTATTACATTGCATATGATTGGTAGTACAGGAATTTGGCACCACGCCCCGGTTAGGGAACTAGAGGGGGATTCGGCTGGCAGTAGAATTTGCTGGACTGATAGAAGCGTAGAGAATGCTAGAAAGTACGTTATCATTCAGGCCGGAAACCTGCTGTCTACTTTAGGCAATCTCTCTGTGGATGGCATTGAGGCTCTTTACCACTTCCTTTGGGGGTGAAAGCACATATCGTGCCATGCTCAATCCTCCATCTAAGAAGTACCGATTTGATAAATCTATTCGGGAAGCAAAAAAACAACTTAGGCAAGACTTGACCGAGATTTTAAAAAGCGGCTGTCCACATTTGGAAATGCGGGCCGCAACATGTTACGCAAAAAAAAACCACCATTGATGGGTAAAAGATTGGGTTTCCTCGGGCAATAATGCACAAAGGCAACATTTGGTAGCTATTGCTAAGATTAAAGATTCTCGCAAGCTCTGGAAAATGTTGAGCATCTTCAATTCCAGAGATATAAAACACGAGATCTGTGTAGTCGGGGAGCAGGCATGGCTGAAACATATCAGCAATACATTCAACGATTCTATCGCCCATCTTGGAGCTCCGCCCATGATGGGTAGCAAGTTTCACCTATGTTTTGACCGGGCATAGATAGCATCTAAAATGAAAACTGTTAAATACTCTAGACCGCCTGGCCCAAATGTAATTATAAAAAAGATCCTACATTCTGGGAAGAGCTATTAATCCGCCTGTTTGACAAAGTATCCTTAGAGGGATGCATTGCTAAGTCTTAGGCGGTGCTCTATTCTGGTGCCCATATATAAGAAGGGCTCCAGAACTTGCCCCGAGAATTTTCGACTTCTAGTAATGCTGAACGCTAGTAGAAAAATCTAGCATCATTATTTCATTTTTACTTGATAGGCTTACCCAATGGGTTGACTCTATCGGACTACTCAGCAAGTTCCAAATGAGCTTTAGGGCAGGTCCAGGAACAACTCGTTGCCTTTGGCTGTTCGATTCCCTTACTAAGGCAGCAAAGATCAAGGGGAACCCCGGTCTCTATGAGTCAATGATAGAGTTTCGGGCGGCCTCTGACACGGTCAATAGGAATAAACTATGGACCAAAATGAACTATTTTGGCTGCCCATGAGATCTATTGATAGCAATAATGAGTCTGTATGAGGACACTTCAGTGCAAATCAGGCTCGACAGCAGAGGTTCAGTTTTGGCACTGTTTAAAACAAACAGAGGGGTAAAGCAGGGCTGTGCGCTTGCTCCTCTGCTTTTTAACATTTACATTGCTGAAATAGCGGCGGTGCTGGAGGCCATAAATATCTGCCCCCCTAAGATCATGGAGGCAAAGGTCTTTTGCCTATCGTATGGAGATGACGTAGTCTTTTTTTAACGCACCTTTGCGGGTCTCAGGAGATCTCTGGAGGAGCTTCAGGGATGTGCTATAAATATCTGGGCATGGAGTTCACTACTCGGACAGATTACAGAGAATTAAAGAATTCCAGGAAACGGAATGCAATTTCTAAAACATGCATGATGCATAGTTGGGTGAGAGCAGCCTCTGGTTACAGTCTCCAAGGCGTTCAGACTCTATACAAACAATGCTTTTGTAGTTCGGGTTTATATGGTCTGGAATCACTGGGTATGACAGATCGCTTGTGGTTAAACGTGTTAGAGGCAAATTCTGGTGAAAAATGCTAGGCCTCAGCCCTAGTGTTCCTGGAGAAATCATTTGTCTGCAGCTGGGCCTTACTTCAATGTCTACCATGGCATTAAGAAGGAGGATAGTAGTGTTCCTTAAATCTCGCAAGACACCTAGATGCCCTCTTCTGCACTTAGGCCAACAAGTTCCTAACGCACACTGTAAATCATTGACATCACTGGCATTGGAGAATATTGGGGGTGGAAACCAGTCTGGGAGGATAGCTTGCACGAACTAATTAAGATGTCTTCTAGCAAGCTTGAACACCAGGACTGGTGCGCTAACTACTCCCACCCCGCTACCTTGAAGAGTTACTGCTCACATATTGGGCAGATAGCTCATAGATATAAAACTCCACAAGGGTATAAAAAGCTATACCCTTCACCTGAATTGCGCAGGTTTGTGCTGTGGTTGCGAATGGGTAAAACACCAGTAATGGCATCCATTGGCCCCGAGATGGGGGTCCCTAAAGAGGGAAGAGTGTGTCGCTCCTATGGGCTCTCTGGAACACTAGAGACCGCCCAGCATGTATAGACAAGGTGCTGCGTATATGGTCCACTCTATATGAAGTTGCTGGGACCTTGTGTGTTCGATTACAACGGTATCACGAGTGAGACTTTTTGGCGGTACTGCCTTGATAAGGGAAATAAATCGGTTCATATTGTGCTCATTAACAACTGGAACGCAATATATAAGTTGGGTAAGGTGGGAAAAGTGAGTTAACTCCCCCAAGATTGTGGGTGAATGAGAATTGAGAAAACATCCCAAGAAGGGATCCCAAGACTGAAGATTACAAAAACCCGAGGTGGTCTTGAGTTGAACTATATGGAGTAGTCATCCTGTTCTTCTTTTGTTCCATTGTATTCCTATCTTCAATAAACCATTTCCACTAACCCTAATAAATCTGCATCCATTCAGAACTCACCCTTCTGTGTCTGTCTCGCATTCATACCGCTCGGCTTCATGACAGTGCGCTTGAGGATGCTTCACCAGGTCTCTTGGACTTTTTCAGACAATGGGCCTCATTATGAGTTTGGCGGTGCAAGAAAAGTTCTGGTTAAAGTGGCGGTAATTCTGTTACTGCCACTTTTCCTGCACTGCCAAACTACAGGTTTGCCGCTGGGAGTTGTCTGATTTACCTCCAGCCGAGAGCTGCCGGTGCCAGTAATATCGGAACTTCCCCCCATGGAGTCCAATGGAGTTCCCTGGGACTCCATTGAATGGAGAATGACCGACATTGCTGGTAGCTGGACTATCCCGGTAATACCTGGATATCAGCCGCCCGTAACAGTCGCTCCGTTTGCCGGTATTCTGACAGAATTACCGGTATGTTGCCTGAATTACCGGTATCCTGCCGGTATTACCGGTAGGATACCAGCAAATATATAATGAGGCCCAGTCTCTTACATGGAGCTTGTGCTTCTAGAAGCGCTTGGTGCTCGACAGCGTTGAGTCCGTTTCAGGGCACTTTGCAGCTTCTGCGACAGAGTTCAAGGCGGGAGACAGCTGGGGGTATCAGGCGGCAGGCAGTTGGGCGAGCGAGGCTGGACAGACGGCTGCAGGTTGGCCTACACAGTGGCTCGGGGTCAGGAATCGTTGTCTCAGTGCTGATCGGCAGTTCTGAAGCAATAGTCGAGGTGTCTCGGATGGATTTAGCGACTGTGGCGTATCAACAGTCAGCAGTGTAGTCGGTTGCAGCTCGAGGGGCTCGACTGATTTGAAAATGTCCTTTAAGGTGGATGCTGGTAGATACTTGTCGATGCACTCCTCCTAGCATCGTCACTGGGCTTGTGTCGTCCTTTAAGGCGGATGGCCCAAAGCTGAGGAGGGTGTTGCAAGCAGCTAACTTGCCCTTGGTTTGGTTCAGAGACTCTCTGCCACTTCCCACTTAGCAAGCTTGCTGCAGAGCCTAGCAGGGCATGCTGTGTGCTGGCTGGGTACCGGTTCTGAGGCTGCTGGACGGTCCCCTGGATTCAGTATCTCCCTCTGTTCCATGGAAGATGTTTAGGGGCGGATCGAGCTTCCCTATTGGAGGTCCTGGCCTTCCTTCACTGGTGGAAGATGTAAGGCAGACCTTCAGCCAGGGTCTAATGCTGAGTTCTTCTTTCCTGCTTCTGGTGAAGCCTTGAGATGATCAGCCCTCTTTTAAATCCAAATGGGCCACAGTGATTGGTATAGGCTAAGCCTACCTTAATGAACCAATCCTGGGTCCCCACCAACACTCTCCTGTATGCATGAAGTCATAACCAGAGTGCTTTGCAACAGAGAAGGTAAAGGGGTGGAACAGACTCCCTGGCTTCTACAAACCACATTCTCATACCTTCTGAATGGGGTCCCCCTGCTCGGATGACTACTGTAAACAGCGGTCCCAAATATGACAGTTCACGACCCTTGAAACTGAGTGGCGGGAGCTGGCTTCAGGTTGACACAGATGCATATCAATGTTGTTGGGTTTTCCTGTCTCCTTTGCTAACCTCTGGTGGGCCTGTTTGGAGTATACTCTGTTAGTAGGTTAATTATGTTAATTGCTGCCACCAATCGGCAGTGCTCAACAAAAGGACAGGGCAGGTCCATGGATTCTTTTGTAGTTAATTAGGCTGGCCATGGCAGGAGGAAGGATTTGTCCTCCCCCTTCTGAGAGGCCATGGTGTACTCTTGGCTGTCATATTTCAACTAAACATGACGGGGGATGGCGCCTGTAGGCTGTGTCCACCAAGAGTACACAGGTCTATGTGTATGTCGGGCAGTGAGCATGGGAAAATGTGTGCTAATTAGCCCCACACATTTTCCGGAGGCTGATCTACCATGAATTAATCTCATATCAAATTTTTAAAAAGCCAGGTGAGCCCGCACCCACCATATAGATGGGTGAATTCCTCCCACAGACAATCGACTATGATGGACAGAAATACAGACAGATGCGTTGATGATATACAGAAAGATGTGAAGAGAGTCAAACCCAAATGTGCTTCTGGATCTTTATTAAACCTGAACTCTACAGCAGATAATGCAGCAACTGGGTCTGGGAACTCTGTGTCCGTTTAGAGGCAGAAGAGAAAAGGTTTTTAGAAAGTCTTTTAATGGTCCCAATTCAATGACTAATACATGACCTTTTACTGAATTGTGGTTGGCAAAGAGAGTTTGACTCCATTTGGCACAAACAGACATAGACAGCCCTATTGGAAGGAAGGGTAGAGGACACATTGCATGGCTTAATCATATTACCCCGGTATTGGGTATGTTGCGGCTACCTCACTTATTTAAGGATAGACAAGACTGGACAAAAAAAACAAATATGTCCTAGAAAGCACAATTATGATCAGGTTGGCATGTGAAGTTGAAGGTGGGCAACCGAACACGTGTCCTCATAAAAATATAAAAGTAATGATAACACACCCCTTCAGGGAATGAGACCAAGAGATAAGTTGCAAGGATAACAAACTTTATATAAAATAAAAATTGAAAGCAAAGAACTCTGCTGCCCGGGAGCACTCTGCCAAAAGTTACACGGGCAGCACATTATAAGGAACAATTTCATCATTAGTGACATCATTATGTAAGGTACAAAATCACAGTGCGGATTGGAGGGGCCGCATGGCACAGCATACTCTATAAGGGATGATAGGCTGCAATTGGCTGCTGCTTCCCAGTCGATCTGGTGGCACGTGGGTCAGGTGGGCTCATCTCTGTGGTGAAGGTCAGGACAAATGTGACACATGTCTAACTATCTAAACTAAACAACAGGAACTGATAATATGAGAATAATGGCAAACATAAAACCCTTGCATGAATGGGGGTACTTCGAGAAAATGGGCTGATATATTGGCATTCTGACGTCTACATTCAAGGCTTCATTCATACCGGGATCCCGCTCCCAGGTGTCTCCCCCTGGGGGTTTGATCTACTATTTATGTTCCCTGATGCCTCATGATGCGAACAGACGTGTATTGATTTGGAGAGAATATACTGCTGCACAGGATTAAGTGTATGTGGGTGTTCTGGAATGGCCAGTGCGAGGGGGTCAGATGTGTATCAACATGAAAGAGAGTGGAGGGTTGGGGACTGGTGGGCCCTGGCCTGGCTCGGTGGAGGTTGAGAGGGTTTGGGCAGTTTTGTGGAGATGGATGGGCACTTGTGCTGGGGCTTGCTTCGATCTCACGCTCTACAGAGAGCACATTATGTGGAAGTGATACTAAACAATTGCAACAATAAATGGCTGGACTTCCGTGAAAACAAGCCTTGCGTGGAGCTGGCAAGGGTTGGTGATGTCTTGGGCTCTCTGTGCGAGGTGCTGGGGCTGGGAGAGCTGAGTTTACAAAGTGATGATTTTTGGGCCTAGTAAAAAAGATGGCATCTGGTCTAATACAACATGGTGTCTGGTCTTGGGGCTGTAAGATGCATTATTTGTGTAAGTCTCTATGTTATATCCTAATGAGGCGTTCTGTGGGAGGGTGTTTCTCCCCCCTTGGCCTACACGTGATCTATTCACCACGAAAAAGCCTAGGGGTGGGATAGGACTGTCTCCTTCCCAACATTCCCCCCTTTCGTTACTCCTAAAGTAACAAACACCCTCCCCCAGTATTTCTACGTTCCTCAGCCCATTTCACAGCTTTGTCCCATGCGTGGGTACCCTTAATAGGCATCTATGCTCTACACACACTTCTTAAACTCTCCCCACGTCGTGCATATTCTTCAGGAGTGCAGGTAATGTAAATACCTCCCCCATCCCCAGCTAGATCAACCCACACCTCCCTGTAATTCTCAAGATCTTGAGGTTGTTTGATAGTAGTATGATGGTAATTGTCTACCTCATCCCCTGTGTGCTATATGGCCACCATGCTGTATTTGGGCTCATCATTCTCACCAGTTTGTACCTGAGCTCCCCTAGTATCATTCAGCATCTTGTTATTAATATTCCTGTTACCGATTATCACCATCATCATCGCACTATTCGGTACCGCTTTTGTGCAGCATCGGAGGCCTAACTGGCACACACAAAAGATCAGCAGAAAGAACACAATGATAGGTATCAGCACCTTCATTATTGTTCCAAGCCACAAGGGCATCCAGCTGAATGCCATATTGAACCAGTCATTTTCTTGAACTCCTCCCTCTTTTCTCATTTTTACACCAAGTTCATTCACTGATGCGATTACTTGTGATAGTGTCCCGTTTTCAGCGTCTGAGGAAGGTACGAATGTGCAACATGAACTTTCTGATTTTCTTGCAAACACCACCTTCCATAGTAGTGAAAAGGTCTACTACATAGCGATTCTGCAATGTCATTAGTAGGAGGACTCGTAGTTCCACCTGGATGACGTTAAATACTTCCTCAGTGTCATTCGCCAGCTGAATGAGCTCCCACCTTACTATTTGCAGGCATTTTGCGTTTGCTTTTGTTTGGACACTGGGCACAAGTGATGCGGAAAAATGTCTATGCTGGGTTAAAGACTTTGTATTCATCGGGCATCTGTGCAAAGAGGTCAGAGGACTCTTGAGACAGGTAGTTAGAGGCGCACTTCTTCCAGAACAGGTGATCACGCCGTTCTTCTTCAGGGAATATTCGAAAGATGGGGGTTGCGCTTCCGTCGGTCGTGGTGCCTTTTGTTGTCCTTGAGGCACCACTCCCCCCTTTATATGTTCTTCCGGTATCAGCAGAGAGTGCAGTGTTGCAAGCGTACAATAGCCCTTTCATGATGGTGGATGGTGCAAGTATGTCTGTTTGGTTTGCCGCACACCCAATAATAGTCCATTAAGAAAGCCTTTCCAAAGATCAGGAATGATGAGGGTTCTGTTGCAGTGTGTGTTAGAACCCATAGACACTTTGCCTTCCCCATAGAAACAAACTTCGTAATTTTCTTCTTGGTGGACCTTGATTGGTTTTTCGAGGGCTGTGACCCATGTTAGTTTGGTGATATACTGTGTCCATATTTGTGCACATGATATGATAGGTTATTTATAAAGCGCTTAATACCCAGAGGTTTGTAAGCACGGACACGGGGATCGAACCAGTGTTGTTCCGTGTCGTCCTGCATTCAAGGCAAGCACGTTGCCCCTGAGCTATCCTCCCGAGACCTGTCTTGTCCATCCATTCCAGCCTTTGATCTGACAAGCCACGCAGTCCCTCAGCCTTGCAAATGTAGGTTGACTCTTGCCGTTTGTTTTCCACGAGGCTTGTGCCCTCGATTGCCAGGATTGGTTCTTGGAAAAACTTTCAACCTTGCAATCCCTCTTTGCAAATCTTTTCGTCCGGTGGGAGGAGTTTCAGCCTACTGTGCGTGCCTGAAAGGAGCTCTTTATCCTGCATAGTGCAAGGTGGGTGAGACATTGGGCTTCGTGCCTGTCTTTTCTTCCTTCTATTATGCAAGAGAGATTGTTGTTTCCCTGTCAATCTTCTACACAGACTATCAGTAGTACATAGTGATCCTTGTACGTTTGCGGGTTGCTGACTGTACATTGGGAAAATACCAGTATCTGTATTTCCATTAGTGTCTGTGGTCTCTTGTCGGTATACCATAGTGGGGGTGGAGGGAGTAAATCTCATATTAGAAACGGTCGGGGGGTGGAGCACATTGTATATTTCACTAAGCATTGAGGTAGATACTATGTTAGGTTGTGAGGTAGCTTGTGAAACTGTAAACATGGTGGGGCAATGACTTCACAGGTAATGCAATCAAAGGGCTTTCAGTTTCGGTATTCATAAATAATTTAATTTCTGGGGTCCCTTTGGTCACATTCTTATGCAGAGTAGTTACGTTTAAGGGCATATTGCTGCCTCCCTTCCATAGAGTCCTGGAGGAGGCCAGAGATAGCACTGTGCTCAAATGATGACTCTCCTCCATGACCGCCCTGAATTGGGAGGCATATTTGGAGCATGTTTTGACTCCATTCATCGGAAGGCTGGTGGCAAAGGCTAGCTTTAGCCAGTTAGAAAGCGGTGCTTGCATTTCTCGTAAGACAGATGCAGGAACAGCTGCCGGTGCAAGCGCTGTGCATGTGGTTAGCCACCCTCGACGGCCCCTCACAAAGGATTTTGTTATTGTATAGAGGTGCTGTTTTGAGGAGGACATATCTGCCCCCTGCTGTAATGGCGGTTGGGGTTGTTCCATGCCGGGCAGCGCTATGTTGCATACGCTCACCCCTTTTAAACAATGAACCCTGCCTTTATGAATGTTTCCATATCACGCAGAAAGGGGCCCAAGGTGACCCTTCATGGGCTGACATGTGTTGTCATTGCATCGCATGGTGACCCACATGAATATGTGCACTGCATTTCTAGTATTTAGAAGTCCTTCCCTGCGATGGATATGCACGTGCTCATGACCTATGTGAATGTGTGCAGTTGCTGGGCTGGCAGCCGAATACATTTGCATGTCAAGATTATTTTGACGTATGAATGGATGTGGGCAGAGAGGGAGAGGCGTTTCTGTGAGAGAAAGAAATGGAGAAAGATAGAGGGGTGTGCATTTGGATGATAGAGAGAGGGGGAGTAAGGGAAAAGGGCAGGTGTGGTATGAATGCATGGGAGAGAAAGAGAGAGGGTGCGGGAGAGAGAATCATGGAGAGGTTGTGTGTGACAGAGTGAAAGAGAGATGGGGAGGACAAGAAGAGAGCGAGAGAGAGAGCCGTGTGTGTATTGGGAGTGGGGGATAATTGTTTACATGAGGAGGAGGAGGGCGAATGAGATGTGTGTATGGGGGTATTAGAGAGAGAGGTATGGGCATAGGGAGTGGTAGCGAGAGGGGCATGTGTATGGGAAGTGGGAGTGTGAGAGAGGCATGTGTATGGGGAGTGGGAGTGTGATAGGCAGGTATTCAAATGGGGGTGGGAGTGTGAGAGGTATGTGGATGGGGACTTTGAGGGAGAGGGAGGTATGTGTATGGGGAGTGGGAGTGTGAGAGGGAGGTATTCGAATGGGGGTGGGAGTGTGCGAGAGGTATGTTTATGGGGAGTGGGAGTGTGAGAGTAAGGTATGTGAATGGGGAGCGGGGGGAGAGGTTTGTACATGGGGACTGGGCGGGAGGGGACGGTATGTGTATGGGGAGTGGGAGTGTAAGAGGGGGTATGTGCATGGGGAGCAGGAATGGGAGAGAGTTATGCGTATGGGGAGTGGGAGTGTGAGAGTAAGGTATGTGAATGAAGAGTGGGAGTATGGGAGAGAGGTATGTGTATGGGGAGCAGGAGTGTTTGAAGGAGATATGTTTATGGGTAGTGGAGTGTGAGAGGGAGGTAAGTGAATGGGTATTGGGAGTGTGAGAGAGCTATGTGTATGGGGAGAGAGAGGTATGTGCATGGGGACTGGGCGAGAGAGGGAGGTATGGGGTGGGAGTGTGAAAGGGAGGTATGTGAATGGGGAGCGGGAGTGGGAGGGAGAGGTATGTGTATGGGGAGTGGGAGTGTGATAGTAAGGTATGTGAATGGGGAGTGGGAGTGTGAGAGAGAGGTATGTGTATGGGGAGCAGGGGTGTGCTAGGGAGATAAGTGTATGGAGTCTGAGAGGGAGGTATTTGAATGGGCAGTGTGAGAGAGCTATGTGTATGGGGAGAGAGAGGTATGTGCATGGGGACTGGGCAGGAGAGGGAGGTAGGGATATAGGGAGTGTGAGAGGGAGGTATGTGAATGGGGAGTGGGGGTGTGAGAGAGAAATGTGTATGGGGAGTGGGAGTGTGAGAGAGGGGTATGTGCATGGGTACTGGGCGGGAGAGGGAGGTATGTGAATGGGGAGTGGGATGTGAGAGAGGTATGTGTATGGGGAGTGTGAGAGGGAGGTAAGTGAATGGGGAGTTGGAGTTTGAGAGAGGGGAATGTGCATGGGGAGTGGGAGTGTGATAGAGAGATATGTGCATGGGACTGGGTGGGAGAGGGAGGTATGTGAATGGGGAGTGGGAGTGTGAGAGAGGTATGTGTATGGGGAGCAGGAGTGTGAGAGGGAGGTATGTGACTGGGGAGTGGGAGTGTGAGAGGAAGGTATGTGAATGGGGAATGGGAGTGTGAGAGAGAGGTATGTGTATGTGGATGGATAGGTATGTGAATGTGGAGTGAGAGTGGGAGAGAGAGGTATGTGTATGGGGATTGGGAGTGTGCATGGGGACTGGGCAGGAGGGGGAGGTATGTGTATGGGGAGTGAAAAGTGAAGAATGTGTGTGAATGGGGAGGGGGAGCTATGTAAATTGGGAGAGAGGTAGTTTTATAGGGATTCAGAGAGAAGGGGCATTATGTCTATGTGGAGAGAGGGGGGGTTATAGGTGTGGAGAGTGGGAGAGATGTATGCGTATAGGGACTAGGGGGAGAGGGAGGTATGCATATGGGTAGTCGGGGGGATAGGGAGGTATTTTATGGCGAATGGGAGAAAGAGGGAGGTATGACAGGTATGTGGAGTGGGAGATGTGAATTTTAAGGGAGGCCACTGGAATCGTATGTGTTATCGCACATCAACGTGAAATGGGGGCTCCCAGGGGCTTAAAGAAAGCAAATCTCGCTACGCCTGAATGACGCTTAATGACTGTTGTGATGTAATCTTCCAGCTGTCCACCCGGAGCGAGGAACGCCGGTTTCCCGACGTTCCGTACGAACGTGCCATTGACCCAACCGCCCTCCTCGCCTCCGGGGGCCATACAATAAAGCTCTTCCCCACACTTAATTGGCATAAGATCTTTTTGTCACATTGGCGACGAGGATGGGATGAACAAGCGACTCTCCAAGTGAAGATCCACCCAGGAGAAGATGTTCCTATATTGAGCGTGCTCAAAGGCAACACTGACATCAAGTCCGATTTGGCTCAGCAATTCCCCAAAGTGTTTTGCAAAAATATCGGCCTACTCAAGGGTTTCCAGCACAAAATCATATTGAAAAGAAGAGCCATCCCAGTGGTCCATCGAGTACGTGGAGTCCCCTTTGGGACTAAAGCAGCACTCAAGGATGAACTCACACGCCTTTGCAATGAGGACATCATACAACCCATAGAGAGTTCTGAGTGGCTGGCCCTCATCGTTCTCGTAAAGAAACCCGACAATTCCATAAGGATGTGTGTTGACTTGAGAGATCTAAACAAGAATATATGGGTTGACAGACAACCCACTTCCTAACATAGCTGAACTCCTATCGACCATGAAACCAGCAAGCTATTTCAGCACAGACCTTTCCTCAGCATATCACCAAATTGCATTAGATGACAGTTCAAAAGCCCTCACCTCATTTGTTACACCTTTGGGAGCATACATGTTCAACAGAATGCCATTCGGGCTTGCTTCCGCTGCGGCGGTATTCCAGAGACTCATATCACATCTCTTTGGGGGCCTCGATGGAGTACAATGTTTCCAGGACGACATTCTCATATCAGCAAAAACTGAAGAGGAGCACAACGCCAAATTAATGGGCGTATTACAGATAATTCAAAAAAGTGGACTCACCCTCAAACTAGAGAAATGCAATATAAAGTGTAATGAAGTCTCCTATCTTGGTCATTCCATCGACGCCAGTGGCATCCGTCCCAAGAAAAAACTCCTTGACACAATACTGAGTTTAGCTGAGCCCAACAACAAGGAGCAATTGAAAAGCTTCTTAGGAATGACGGAGTATGACTCCAAATTCGTGAATAATTATGCCCACAGAACACAAAACATGAGAAATCTTATGAAGAAATCCAACAGATTTGAATGGTCCACAGAATGTAGGAACGAATTTGAGAACCTCAAGCGTGACATCAACCAAGCTCCAGCCCTTAGCATGTTTGATTATAGAGCGAAAACGATAGTGTCGGTAGATGCCAGCAAGATTGGCCTTGGTGGAGTACTGGAACAACAACAGAACGGTAACATCGTAACAATCGCATTCGCATCCAGAGTACTAAGGGGTGCTGAATTGAACTACTCCACCATCGAGAGAGAAGCTCTGGCTGTCAAATGGGCCTTACAACATTTCAGGAATTTAATATGGGGTCTACCGATCCTCCTCAAGACTGATCACAAACCTTTGGTCAACATCCTACAATCCAAATTGCCACACCTTATATCACCAAGGATAAGGCGTTGGTTTCTAGACATCATGCAATACAACCTTCAAATTTGTTACAATCCTGGTCCACTAAATCAAGTAGCGGATTGTTTGTCGAGACTATCCACCATTCAAGATAATAAAGATGTCGAAAGTGAGGATCAAGAAGAAGATATCATAGCCACCGTAAATTCTGCCATACCATCCGCTACTTGAAGGTGACGCCAGGGACATAGTCGCAGACAACGGGTCCCAATTCACTTTGTCAGAATTTCAAGAATTCCTTGACAAAAGATCGATCAACCACATCACTACGTCACTGTACCACCCAATGTCTAACGGGTTGGTAGAAAGAATGAACAGGCTGATAAAAAGTGTCATTCAACTGGCCACGGCCAATACTATGCCTTGGAGAGAAACCCTCAAGGAGGCTCTACACGCATATAGAACAACGCCACACTCCACCACCAACGTAGAGCCTTTCACCTTGATGCGGGGCAGAACTGCAACCAACCAACTAAGACCGGCATGGATCTTCTTGGACACCGGTGAGGCGAGAATGAACACAGAACCAAAATTGGACATAGAACAAATGCATAAAACTATAAAGGAGAAACAGCAGAAATACAAAACATACTACGACAAAAGAAATGGAACCAAAAGGGTGTCCTTTCAGGAAGGAGACTGGGTATGCATCAAAGAACCCAGGAAAACTCTAAAGGGTGAATCAAAATTCAGATCTCCACAAAAGATCATACAGTGTCACAACAAGTCTGTCACACTAGACGATGGAGGGAGATGGTCTCACGACGACCTCGTGAAAATAACCAATGACACCAGCAAACCGAGTACTTCAAAAAACTATTCACATGATGCATGGTCAAGAGAGAACGTGAAGAGAACGACCAACAACACTCACAGACCTAGCACATCCCTAGATTCACAGGATGACATGAGATCAAAAGGTGAACATTTTCCTGAAGAGAGATACCGCGCCAGACATACAAGAAAGAACGAACCCTGCCACACCAATGGAGGAGAATCCGCCAAGGGCCTCTCGAAAAGGAATCGTAAAATTATCCGCAACTTCAGCGACGACTTCATCTACTATTGATCACATATCAATTTAAATAATGAACCCATAAACTATCCCACCCCGCCTACCCTGTTCTTTCCCCCTCTCTCCGTTCCTCTCTTTCCCATAGATAAGGAGATGTTGTGATGTAATCTTCCAGCTGTCCATCCGGAGCGAGGAACGCCGGTTTCCCGACGTTCCGTACGAACGTGCCATTGACCCAACCGCCCTCCTCGCCTCCGGGGGCCATACAATAAAGCTCTTCCCCACACTTAATTGGCGTAAGATCTTTTTGTCACAATGACACATGCTGTGCTGCAGGGTGGTCTGTAACTAGGGGCAACTGCGTGTAGTGTCATCAAAGGGGCCTGCCAACACGTCATAATGGGCCCTGGTGATCCTGTGCCACGGCCGGGGTAGAGCAGAGGAGCCTAGTTACAGGCCCACGGAGGCCGTCTGCTGCTGGCAGAAGGAGTCTGCCGATCCCGGGGGTGCAGACACCCCTGTGCCCCTGAATAGCCAGGTGGAAAGTCCCCCGCTATGTGGTGACAGAGATCCAGAGCTGTGGGAGGGGTCTCTGGTGACTGGGGGGGCAGTAGCCTCCAGGAAGAAGAGCATGTGTGTGTTTGAAGGATTGTTTGTAATCGCAGTGTCTTTTCTTTCCTTGCTGTTCCCCTCTCCAGGCAACCTTTGGGTGTACGACGCCTTGGAGAGTTACCGGTACCTGCAGTACTTCTCCTGGGTCCTCTACCACGTGCTGCTGATGATGGTGTCTGCTGGAGTGGCCAAATACATCTCCCCGCAGGCTGCAGGTAACCAGCTCCCGCGCGCGCGCATATTCATCACTGGGGACTAACTCAGCCAATGGGGTGGACTCTTACTGCGGGGGTGCGTGGGCAGTAGAGCTCAGGTGCGCCGGCCATTGGTCTTCCCCGCTTCAGTGAGACTGCAAGCGTGAGGGACGTGCTTCCCGTGTACTTCAATGAAATGGGTCATTCCTTCAAGGAGGAATTGGAAGGTCAAGGTGACCTGTGGGGTTGGTGGTCTCTGTCCCGGCCACATTTCTAGGCCTTTGGGCACTGACCAATGCCAAATCTCTATTTATTTAAACGGCGCTATAAGCAGCAGGTGACCGAACCATCCTTCAGCCGGTGTGCTTAAAATGGCTGCCAGAAGAAGCAGCCTGTTCTGAACAGTGCTGCAAGGGGTGGATTGCAGGAGGTCTCCTCTTTTAGATGTTGAGCGGGCTAGGGTGGAATGTTTTGTAATTGGTGGTGACACAGTGTGAAGATTCTTCTGGCGAGGACTGGAAGCTGGAGTGTGCTCCTGAGTGTGTTATTGTGATACTCCATGTTAGCCCTGATGCAGGCTCAGTCAGGCGGTGATCTCCCTGGCGCTTCAGGTCTTGGAATGGCAGGAGCCAGCCATCTACCGAGTGGGCTGTACTGCGGCTTTCTCCATGCAGTCGTAGATGTGTACCAAAAAAGTAGTGGAGCTGAGAACCCGGGGGACATAGCCACCACACCCCACACTACCATCCCGGGTCTGGTATTGTGGTACCTGACTCCTGAAGCGACTTTGTGTTTTATTGTAAGTCTTGTATTGTCACTGGCCAGGAGTGTTTGCTGTTATAATGTTGATGCATGAATGATGAGCAGCTCAAGAGAATGTTGGCACTCCTGGCCAATGACACTACAACCCTACCAAAAAAATCTGGATTGAAAGTGGATTGCTACTGCATTTTCCCAAACATTTAAATCCTCTTTAACTGCAGAAGGAGACTTACAATACAACACGTGTTAAAGTGGAGAAGTGTGAAAAAAGTAGTATCACTGTTACCAGTAAAAAATAGAAGTTGTGGAAGGCCGCTCCCGACCGTTCCCGCTCCCTTCGACCATTGACTGCATGTTACCTCATGTACCTGTCGTACCACGGTTAAGGCTTAGTAATAGTACTGCTCAAGCATCCTTGCCTGGGGTGAAGGTTTGGGTGAAAATCTGTCCCGATGCTGCCTTGTGTGTGGGTTGGATCCCATTAAGGTGGCATTGAGGATTGACAATGTGCAGGGCCACCACCTGCATCTACTGAAATGCGCATGCGCGGGTGGCTCCCAGAGATGCACCCCAATCGCTGCACACACTGTGCCAGCAGCCATAGACTGGCACACGTGACCTGCACAGCCACCCACGGGAAGCTGCTTTTCGTGGTATGGGATTACCGTTTTACAACATTGTGTCGCTGAGCAAGAGCAAGCAGTACACAAAGTAAAAATAACAAGCCTGTACATTCCTTAGGGGAGCTATTGAAGAGAGCTGCAGATCAGAGCAAACCAAACGTTTTCTGGCCGTCTTAAGGTCGTTTGTCTGGATTTTCGCCAGCAAGGCCTATCTTTAAACACCACCCTGCTGTCGAAAGTTTAATAACATCCTCAGACATATTTTAGAAATCCCGATCATTTTAGCAGCTGGAACCTGTTACTTTTGCAGTTAGGTGAAAACAGGGTTCTGTGTAATTGTCATCATGTGTGCATCAGAATGCAAAAAGGATGTGCGGAATGCGACCATCTGCACGGTGGGTGTGCGCCCGCCTGGGTTTTTTAAAAATGTTTAATTAAATGGAATGATGGTAGACCAACCTCTGGAAAATGTGTGGGGCTAATCTGCACATTTTGCTATGCTCACACCATGACAAAAACATGTATACTCTTGGTGGACTCAGCCTATAGGCACAGTCCGCCCCGTCATATTTAGTTGCAATGTGACAGCCAGGAGTACACTATTTCCTCTCCGGGAAGGGGGGGGGGGGGTTTACAAGCTTCCCCCTGCCATGGCCAGTCTGTGTAACTAACAAAGTCTCCATGGATCCGCCCTGCTCTTTTTTTTAGCCCTGCAACTGGTGGCAGCAATTATCATACTGATAGAGTGTACTTCAAACAGGTGGGGCCCGGCTGCAGAGGCTAACAAAGGAGACAGGAAACCCCAACAACCTTTCATAGGTAACTGTGTCAACCTGAAGCCAGCTCCCCCACACAGTGTCATTGACAGTGAACTGTCATGTCTGGGACTGCGTGTCTACAGTAAGCCTCCCAATAGGGGGACCCCATTCATCAGGTAAGAGAATGTGGTTTGCAGAGTCTGGTCTCGCCGTGGCTTTCCAGAGAGACCTGCTGCTTTAAACAGAACCCACATAGAGATCCATTAACCTGAGAGACTCTTTGATCAACAACAGACAGGAAGATGGGTGGGACTTAGTATCACATGTTTTCACCCCTTTACCTTTCCTGTTGCAAAGCACTCTGGTTATGACCTCATACATACAGGAGATTGTTGGTACAAACCCCAGGATTGGTTCATTAAGGTAGGCTTTGTCTACGCCAATCACTGTGGCCCCTTTTTGGCTTTAAAGAAGGGCTGCTGAGCCCCTCTTTTTGCAGATTATCTGAAGACTTCCCTTGAAGTAACAAAGGAGAACTCGACCTTGGACCCTGGCTGAACATACAGTCTGCCTTACATCTTCCACCAGTGAAGGAAGGCCAGGATTTCCAAAAAGGAAAGCAAGAGCACTCCCCTCAACATCTCCCAGGGAACAGAGAGAGATAAAGACCTCAGAGAACCCTCTAGCCACTCCAGAACCAGTACCCAACCAGCACCCAGCATGCCCTGCTAGGCTCTGCAGCAAGCTTTCTAGGTGTAGGAAGAGCCAGACAGTATCTGAACCTACCACAAAGGACAAGGCAGTTGCCTGCAACACACTCCTCAGTTTTGGGCCGTCTGCTTTATAGAACGACACAAGCCCATTGAAGAAGCTGGGAGAAGTGCCTCGACGAGCATCTACCGACGTCAGCCTTTAAAGGACATTTTTGACCCAGTAAAGTTCCTCGAGCTGCAACCGACTACACGGCTGACCGTTGTCAAGCCGCAGTCGCTTAAAGACATCCGAGACGTCTCGATCAGTGCTTCAGAAACAGCGACCAGCAGTGAGGCAATTATTCCTGACCCTAAGCCGCCATGTAGGCCAGCCTGCAGCCCTTCATCGACCTTCGTCGCCGGACCACCTCGCCGCCTGATACCCGCAGCTGATTCGCGTCTTGAACTCTGTCACAGAAGCCTGCAAAGCACCATGAAACCTACTCGACCCTGTCGAGCAGCAAGAACACCTGCAGCACAGGATACATTGTGCTTCTGCCCCTCAGGTCCTTCTCGGAAAGGCTCCTAGAGACATATTAAGACCCATTGCTACCTTTGTGCTGAAGCCAAGAAACATTAAACGGTTGTGGTTATTAACCATCCCGACTACCCTCCTGTCAGTATCCAGAGTGCATCCCTTTTCCTTGTTTGAAACTGTCCTCTGCATTCCTTTGCAAGGTGGGTTGTATTTCGTAGTGTTGCTAGAACTGTCTGTTTTTATATAAATAAAGTAGATATGTTTGACACAACCTTGACTGGACAGTCCCTTTTATCGTTGGGTAATAATTCTATTTTCGTTGTGTTGCAACTAACCAACGATCCGCAACCTTTCTGGAGATGAGCCTACCGTTCCGTCCACGTTACCAAAATTGGACACAGAGGTTTATAATTTGCTTGTTATTCCAATCTGTTCGGTTCCCTTCAAGTGTGCTAGAGGTGTGGGGCTGATGGACGGTTTAGAAACCGATATTCACCACTTGACCGCTGGTGTAGAGTGCTCAAGAGGTGTAGAGTGGAGGCGAAATCACCTCTACGGCGCCGATTCTGAGCTTTCTGGAAAAGTAGTATGAAAAGGCAACATTCTCCCCTCCAGTTTTCAGCACCACCCATCATTTTCAAGTGGGTGAAAAGATTCGAGGGGAGTAGCCATGTCTTCCTGCTGCAAAAGCAGACACAATCTCTTTGTTGGACCAGCGTGCATACCAGTTACATTGGGAGCTTTTCTTAAAAATCTGCCACTTTTCTTATTTATGAAAGTGTTCTTGAGCGTTCAGTAAATAAAGAAAAGTGGTGCTGTAGACCAAGAAATGCCTTTAGTAGAAAGAAAAACAGGTTGACACCTCATAGGTGTCGTATTTTAAATACATTTTTTTTACATGCACATCCTGTTTTTTTTCCAGAGGAATGCCATTATTAAATTAGGTACATACAAAAGTCAATGCTTTGATGCCAGACCGCCACATTCTCATTTAACAGAATATGGTGCTTTTAAGGAAAGTGTTCTTCGTTCATGGAAGAACAGTTTTCCATTTTTGCATGCACCTCAAAATGGGGCCCTGTGTCTTCCTCCTGCACTCAGCTGTGCAAATTGAGTCAACGCTGCCTGCCATTTATGCTTAGCAGGCAATGTTTAAAATAAATTCCTCTGGAATAGGCCTGCTTTTTGCTGGTGTAAAACGCAGGTGGGTTCCATAGGAATCAACAGCATTTACGCCAACATGAAAATGTCATGCTAGCAAAACTAATGTCGCACCTGTATGGCGGAGGGCTGGGGATGCGGAAAGAAACTATGATCCATACCCCCTCTCCACTATGCATATGCATGGCATTGAGAAATAACGTAAAATAAGTGGTTTCAAGTTTTACGCCTGACGTTTACGCTTTTAGTTTACATTTCGCTTTGCCCCCTACCCTTTTCGTACATTTCTGCGACAAAAGCAGGCCTTTACATAACAAATGCAAGAGGCATGTTTTGTTTCCAAAATGTGCCTGTGTGGGAAGAGGTGGGATGTGTGTGTGGGAGTAGGAGGGGGGGTGTTTCAGATCAAAGCCCGTGGTAACTTGGATTCTAAACCTTCAGTCCATCACTTATTTGGGGTTCGTTTGTTTTCCTAAAGGAAGGTTTGCCCAGATCATGTGAACCCTAGAGTGGTCTCAATAGAGAAACAGGCTGAGGCCCAACACGGCCGACACATGTCTGGAGGGCTTCGCTAGCAGTGTGGGCTTCGCTGCCCCCATTGGTGCCAAGGCCGAGGTTGCTTTCCCTGTGTCTGCCATGGGCAGACAGGGAAGGTCGCCCAGAGGAATTAACTTGGTTCTGATGAACTCCACCCATCACCTTCCCATTTTAGATGTGAAAGAGTCCCGCGCGTGTCCTCGGAGTGACCTCGTTCTGGTGGGGGGGTGGGGAGGTGTTACAGACCGCCAAGGGGGGGCACAGCTAGACAGCAGGAAGGAGGACCGTGCCGGGCCTGCAGCGTGCGGTGCTTTCAGCGCCTGTAACGCGACTCCTATTGTCCGTGTCACGGGTATGTAATGACAGAGATTATTCTGTTACCAAAACATGCACGAGCTGTTTGCGTGTAAATAGTCTGTCTGGGCATCACGGGCTCTGCCCTCGCCCTCTCGAGGCTGGCCACTCTCTAGCCGCACGTCAGCACGCTGCGTTTCTCTCAATGAAGCGTGTCTGCCTTTTCTGGGAATTCCTTGCCGCCGCCCTCACACCCCTTTCATTCTCTCGCTCTGTCTCCCCACACTCTCTTTCTCTGAATCTGTGTGTCTCGCAGTCTCTCTTCTACTTTTACTTTCTTCGTTTCTCTCCCGGGGTGTTTCTGTTCGCGACTATTTCTGCTTGTCTATGTCTGTTGTTGTGTCTTTGTTACTCCCCAACTCTCTTCACTACCTCGCCCTCCCACTCGCCCCATTTCTGTCTCCCTCTGTCTCTTACCTTTTCTTCCCACTCTTTCTCTTAATCTAGCTCTACTGTGCCCTCCCTGTTTCTGTCCTTGGTGGTCTTTTTTTCGCTCCATCACTCTCTCTTATCTCCATGTCTTTCAGTGTGTGTCTTCCCCCCTCTTTCCTCAACACCCCACCCCATTCACACTCTCTCTTTCAATCTCTGTCACTTTCTCTTTATGTCTTTCTCCCCGTCTCTGTTATTCCGCCTCTGTCACGCTCTTTTTTTCTGTCTCGCTCTCTTTCAATCTGTCACTTTCGCTTTGTCTTTCTCCCAGTCTCTGTTATTCTGCCCCTGTCACGCTCTTTGTTTTTCTGTGTCGGTAGGTCTCTTTCTCTCTGTCACTCCCTTACCTTTTCTCTGACTTCTCACTCCCCCCTTGCGTCCAGTCTCTCTCAGTGACGCTCCCTCAGTATCACTGTCTCTCTTTCTCTCTCTGTCTTTCTCCCATTCACTCTTACACTGGCTCTGCCACGCTCTCTTTGTTTCGACCTGTGCTCTATCACTCTTTCCACTTGTCCCTGCCTCTCGCTCGCTCTCTCTCTCTCTCCCTTTCTCTCTCTCCATCTCCAACTCCCTCTCTCTCCCTCTCTTACCCAAGCCCACAATGCAGCGGCCCCAACTTCCAGAGTCAGTAAACTCAATGCCAACCTTTCTCTCATATACACACATTCTGAAAGAATGCCTCCAACCAAAACAGGAGCCACAGTTGGCATCGAGCCTCCTCATCAGTTGGGTTAATATAATTATCCATGGAATAACGCTGTAGATTACAAACCCATATGCGCGAGACTTTCTCTACAGCATACGCATAGCACAATCACTACTGAGGTGATCTTGATTTTGATACTTAAGGAAAATAAAGCCTAAGGAAGGTAACGTGATTTGCTCAGGGTAACATAACGCGTGAAGTGTAGAAGCCGTGACTTAAACTGTGATTTCCCAGTTCCACAGTTTACAATTTTGACAGCAAAGCAGACTAAACCTTCTCCCATTCCATCTTCACCTTCTCCCATTCCATCTTCACCTTCTCCCATTCCATCTTCAATTTTACAACCAACAAAAGAGCTAAACTAGTTCACTGGTCATAAATCTGGCTTTCAGAGCACCAAGTCACATGATAAAGGAACCTGACAAAATATAAGAGAACATTTAGTAGAAGCACATGTTCAAAAGGCAAGTATGCATCACTTTGTTAGAAAAAAAAAGAGACCGCTTACTCAGCCCCACTTTCCGATGCAGTGGCATGCAGGTTAGGCCCAGATCTCAGCAACAGTCACTCAATCTGCTGAATTGCCATTCCGGGTTTGTACTCTCCTATCAGTTATCCTATTTTCCTTTCCCATCACCCTCTGGTGTCCTCACCACACCCTCAATGCCCACCCAACCCATCCCTTACAATTAACTTTAAAACCTCTGTTCCCCTTTTTCTCATTCACCTTCTCTTACCCCAGACTCACTCCTTTCCCTTTCCCTTGCCCATATTGCTAATTCACCAATTCCTTACCAATCACCTCCTTCAATTACCCGTCACACCAAGCCCATTCCTTACCCTCACCACCTTCCATTGTCCTGGCTCATGTGCAGCCTGTGTTTGTCAGTCACCTTCTGCCAGGCACGGCAAGGAGCTGTGATCTGGATCTTGCTGCTAATTGTGTCAAGGGGACTTGGCTCTCATTGTGCTTGCGCGTTGCTCTTACTTGGAATGTTGACTGTGCACTTCAGTTCACAGGGAAGTCCACCAGGGAGCTGGTGATGGAGAGGATGTAAAGGTGAACTTTCAAATGTCTTTGTGTTCACAAGGAAGATGCGGGGGTGGGGTGGTGACTGGGGGGTGAGGATTATGTGTGTGTGTCTCAGTCTCAACAATCCGGGGGCAAGCATTCTTAAAAGGTGGCACAGAGGGCATCCTCCAATAAGATATGGACAGTTACTTCCTTGGGAGCAAGGGGCTGTGATCAGATGCAAAAGATGGTAACAGATCATTGGTTTATGGGTTGCAGCGGTGCCAGCATTACCCTCTAGGATCAGAGAATCTGTCAATCATATGCATACATTGCCTGTGGGCAGTGTGAACATGCGCCTGCTGTCCAGGCTTTTCTCACTCCTAATCACTAACTGTGGAGGCCCTCGTGAGGAGGTCACCCAGGCACATTTGCAACATTGTTGAAATCAACACACGCGCCCCACCCCCTCTACAGAGAAGACAAGCAGATCTTGAAGCTCTCTGTTGCCTACAGGTAGGTTGGATTCTGCAGGAATACCCCATTGATTTATTAAGGTCCACACCCTACCAGCCTGGGGGGCAGGATACCTTTGCCCCTCTTCCCAACCCACCCCTGCAATGTGGTGAAGTGGAGGAGCCAATGCTAGGGTCTACAATCAAACATTTAGCCCGCCAGGCCACACCTCTGATCGGTCTATACGTTCCTGTTCCCCAGCTCAACGTATTCCATGTCTTGGGCACTCATCACCTACTCTCAGTCGCTCTACCTCCGTGGAACTCACTCCTTTGTTTCTCTTTCCCCACCAGGGTCAGGCATCCCAGAACTGAAAGTCACCCTCCGAGGTGTGGTGTTGGAAGAGTTCTTCACTTTCAAAACGTTTGTTGCCAAGTACATTGGTGTCGTCTGCACCCTGGCTGCCAGCAGTACCATTTTCCTGGGCAAAGTGGTAAGTGTTTCAGAAGATGTTGTCCAGCCTTACCATGGTCAATGACCGGGTGGTATGTGTGGGTTAAGGAGACGGGTGGATAAAATTGGCAATGCACGGGTGTCCAGCATTGCCAATGACAGGGTATGTGAGTGTGAAGGAGGCAAGTGGATAGTGCATGTGTGTGTGTATGGAAGGACCCAAGTGGATAGTATGGGTAGGGCACAGGTTTCTATCATTACCATTTACAAAGGTGGGGTGCTATGTGTGTGGTTCTGCAAAGGAGACGAGTAGATGGAATGGGTAGTACGCGGGTGTCAAGCAGCAACATTGACAATGGCTGGGTGGTATGTGTGGGTTGAGGAGACGGGTGGATAGAATTGGCATCACACGGGTGTCCAGCATTGCCATTGACAGGGTATGTGAGTGTGAAGGAGGCAAGTGGATAGTGCATGTGTGTGTGTATGGAAGGACCCAAGTGGATAGTATGGGTAGGGCACAGGTGTCTATCATTACCATTTACAAAGGTGGGGTGCTAACTGTGTGTGTGAGTGTGCAAAGGAGACGAGTAGATGGAATGGGTAGGACGCGGGTGTCTAGCAGCAACAATGACAATGGCTGGGTGGTATGGGTGGGTGAAGGAGACACGAGGATACTATGGGTACACATCAAGTGTTCAGCATTACCATTGACAATGGCAGGGGGGTATGGGTGCGCAAAGGGGCCAGATGTATACCTGAGTAGCATGCAGGAGACCAGCATTACCATTGCCAATGATAGGGTGGTATGTGTGGCGTACAGAGAGATGGAGGATATCTGTTAGCAGACTGCGGTCCAGCCTCCTCCTCCCCAGGTCTAGGGTGCTATATCTGTGGGGTGGAGATAGGTGAATAGCATGAGTGTCCTGCCAATGATAGGGTGGTATGTGTGGCGTACAGAGAGATGGAGGATATCTGTTAGCACACTGCCTCCTCCTCCCCAGGTCTAGGGTGCTATGTCTGTGGGGTGGAGAGAAGTGGATAGCATGAGTGTCCTGCCAATGATAGGGTGGTATGTGTGGTGTACAGAGAGATGGAAGATATCTGTTAGCACACTGCGGCCCAGCCTCCTCCTCCCCAGGTCTAGGGTGCTATGTCTGTGGGGTGGAGATAGGTGGATAGCATGAGTGTCCTGCCAATGATAGGGTGGTATGTGTGGCGTACAGAGAGATAGAGGATATCTGTTAGCACACTGCAGCCCAGCCTCCTCCTCCCCAGGTCTAGGGTGCTATGTCTGTGGGGTGGAGATAAGTGGATAGCATGAATGTCCTGCCAATGATAGGGTGGTATGTGTGGAGTACAGAGAGATGGAAGATATCTGTTAGCACACTGTGGTCCAGCCTCCTCCTCCCCAGGTCTAGGGTGCTATGTCTGCGGGGTGGAGATAAGTGTATAGCATGAGTGTCCTGCCAATGATAGGGTGGTATGTGTGGAGTACAGAGAGATGGAAGATATCTGTTAGCACACTGTGGTCCAGCCTCCTCCTCCCCAGGTCTAGGGTGCTATGTCTGTGGTGTGGAGATAGGTGGATAGCATGAGTGTCCTGCCAATGATAGGGTGGTATGTGTGGTGTACAGAGAGATAGAGGATATCTGTTAGCACACTGCGGCCCAGCCTCCTCCTCCCCAGGTCTAGGGTGCTATGTCTGTGGGGTGGAGATAAGTGGATAGCATGAGTGTCCTGCCAATGATAGGGTGGTATGTGTGGAGTACAGAGAAATGGAGGATATCTGTTAGCACACTGCGGCCCAGCCTCCTCCTCCCCAGGTCTAGGGTGCTATGTCTGTGGGGTGGAGATAGGTGGGTAGCATGAGTGTCCTGTTAATGATAGGGTGGTATGTGTGGCGTACCAACAGAGGTTGGGTGATATTGTATGTATATTTGTTCTTTATAAGGCGCTTTGGACCTCTGCTTGCATTCACAGTAATCTGGTAACCTGGGCCTATACACACTGATATTAAGACACATATGATGATCCATTCTTGTATGTATGTATATCACATTACAGTGATATCGTATCCATATTTTTCGTAGTGTACTTTTAAACAATGCTATGTGATGCCACTTCCTGTTTTGGCAAGGGGTGAAAGGTTGTGTTCCATCACTTCCTGTGATGTCACTTTGAGGTGGGGTCAAAGGGCATCACTTCCTGTGATATCTGCAGCCAAGGGTCGTGTGATATCACTTCCGCTACCCCAGGCATTTTGGTGAAATGACGTCCCTGCCACCACCATTAACAAAATCTAATTATTCAGCATAGCAGTGATGGCTGGCTCTTCGGCCCGTCCACAGTCCTGTTCCCTGGATGGTTTGGCTCCTCATTTTTGCCAGGAAATACCCTTGGCTCCCGCTACCTAATGTGTGATGGCCCTAATGTGTGATGTCCCATATGCAGAGGAGTGCCCGGAAATACCCAGGCCTCTTGTTGCCTTATTCCTGGCATTCCCTATGCAGAGGAGTGCCCGAAATACCCCAGGCTCTTGTCTCTTAACTTGTAGAGCCCTCTGCTAGAATAGTGCACGGAAATACCCCGTGTACCTAGCCCTTAATTAGTGATGTCCCCCATGCAGAGAGGTGCCTGGAAATACTGTCATGGACCCCAACAGCAGCAAAGACAGGATGCATTGAGGGTGTCATTCAGCGATAGCGAATGGTAGCAATGCGTTTGACGGCATTGCTGTGGGCAGCTCCTGGTGACTGCTTGGCCACCCTTGTCATGTAACCCATGTAAAGGCTGATGTGTCAAAAGTAAATGTGCCCTCAACACGTGTTGCTTCAGTAGCTGTTTTCTACTTCCGCTATCAGTCCCTGCTTATTAATAGGCTTCATCCTATAATGTTTAGAAAAGTATGCATTGCCTATCATTGATGTCAGCCTTCATGCAATCATAAAACCACTGCCTGCACTAATCTGATCACAGGGCACTCATGGGATGCAGTAGAACAAGGGATCAGAGCAGGGCTGGACTGGGAACCAAAAGAGGTCCTGGAAATAATTGTCAAAGTGGCCCCCATACTCAAGATTTTCAGCAAACCCAACCCTTTTCCTGTGTGAACATGTGGAAATACCACACAAAAGAGGCACAGGGTGCAGAGGCCTACCAGGAAATCTCCAGGGTTCCTTATAGGCCAATCCACCCCTGGATCAGAGGGGAACAGAAAGAATCTGACACATTCAAGAGTGTTTTTATTTATTTATTTAGATTTGTAGAGCGCACTGCAGCCCATGGCCATCGAGGCGCTAAGATGAGCTTAGGAATGCTTGTTTCTGGGTCACATGAATGCTGCCCATGGAAAATTCTTAGACATGGTAAAGGTTTGTTAAAACATACTCAGATGGGCTTGATTCTGGGTTACATGAATACTACCCACGGAGGATTAGATATGGTAGGAGTTATTTATTTATTAAGATTTGTAGAGCACACTGCAGCCTCCTTAGTGGCTCACAGCTTGCCACCCATACAACCTGCCTTTTCCAGGCCTAAGGAGTGAGGGGGGGAGGAGGGTGTTGTGTATGCAAATCGGTGCGGGGCACTGGCACAACCCAGCGCAGCTTCTTTCTCCCACGTATTCTGGTGTGAGACTCCTGAATACTCATGGTGAGGTTAGATGCACTGTACTGCTTCCCTCTGCTTAGACTGGCAATTGTCCTTCGTCTGTGTCACGTCCCCATTAGTTGGATTCTACAGAAGCCACTGAACGCCGCTGACCCCTGTGAATATTCCGTCTACCGAAATTACGAGTTTACTGCTGAATTCAAAATGCCCCTGTGGAAATTGGGAATTAGATACAAAAATGAAAAAACAGATTCTGTCTGCGGCTCATTCTGAGGTCTTCAGAGAAGGATAAATAGAGAAAACAAGTTAAGTATTTCTCTTCCAAATTCTCACCCCTTTTTGTTCTTTATTAGGCCTCTCCAAAAAATGATCTTTACTCCCTTGAGTGAGTGAGAAAGTTCTAAATTCTAGATTGCCTGAATACACTTGCCTGGACTGGACATTTGTCACAATATATTGGGAGAGCCCAGTCACCATAGGGAGACTCCCCCACCCCATTAACCGAGACCACAATACACCCTTATTCAGGATTCAACACGCCCCATCTATGACTCATATAGAGCCCTGTGCTAACAATGAGCCAAGAACCAGGCAGGGGTATAGGCAGAATATATATTTATTTATATTGTAGGTTCATTGGGGTTCTGTTTATGTTACACACGCCACCTTCTTTGCGGTACAAAACAAAGCTTTAACACACAATGGCCCTCATTACGATACTGGCGCTAAACCATGGCGCTATTAGCACCATGGTTGGTGCTGGTATCGTAACGAGTCCGCCAATGTTCAATGGGGAATTACCACCCCATTCCAAGGTTGGCGGGGCGGTAATTCCCCATTGAACATTGGCCCTTCCCCATTCCCATTTTTGCCCCATAGGGCTCAATGGGACTGGGGAAGACGCTAAGTACGGTACCGCAAATTGCGGTACCGTACTTAGCACCAAGGTCCCTTTGCGGGTCCCTACTTTAACGGCTGGTCTAGACCATCCATTCAGGTCGGGTCCCGCAAAGGGACCTCGTAGTAAGGCGCTAATGGGTTAACGGCGCTGCAGCCTTTTACGGCGCCGTTAACCCATTAGCGCCAGGGTCGTAATGAGGCCCAATAACTTTCTTTTTTGAAATGCACAGGAACATATGACGTGACCAAAATTTTGCTTGAAAGTAAACACGGGTTTGATTTTAAAACAATTACACATCATACGTTTAGTGCTGGATACATGAGGTCTCACCTTTTCAAAGCACTTCTCCCCAGCACCAAGAACCAAAGCATCAATGTTATGCAGCACTCGTCTGTTTAAATGCCAAGTCTAGGGAGTGCGGACAGTTTAGGAATTTCGTTGGGGCCAAGTGTACCCTTCTGTTTAAATACAATGTTTAAGGAGTGGTGACAATTGGGATTTCCTTTTTGGGATAAGTATACCTTTTGTTTAAAAGCAAGTTTTGGGAGGGTGTGTCAGTTGGGAATTTTGTTTTAGGGACAAGGACCTAAGGCAAGGTATGGGAATGGTGACCATTACAAATTTCGTTTTTGTGGTCAGGACACCCCAATTAATTAATGTGACTATAACATTATTCCCACTAAGAGAGAGGGTGGAAATTTCAAATTCTTCCAGGCTCCCCCTGCGTCAATCTATCTAATTAAATGAATATTCAAGCAAAGGTGCTAAAGGTTTACACAACCCCCCCCCCACTATTAAGGGAAGAATATTAAGGCAAGCAGATCCCCCCACACTTAATTTCGTTTTGAGCAAGTTACTTACATGAGATTTCTCTGCTTTTGGTGCACAGGAAAGTCAAACACATACTAAGGGGACTTTTAAAGGGTATTGTACCTCACAATGCACCCCAATGCATTTTCACACAATAATAATTATCAGGTAAGCGATTCAGTTTGTTTTCCTAGTTTACAGTCACCTTTTGTGTAACTTTAGCATATCTTGCCCTCCAAACATGCTTTCTATTCCCTCGTGAGATGGCTATTCCTAGATACCGCTGATGGGCAGCTTATCTAGGGTTATGGGATAGAAAAGGACTTTCCCAACTACTATTAAATCACAGGCAATGCTGTGTTTAATAAAAAGCACAATCCTGTATTTGTGTACCAAGTTAATGTGCATGATGCCTACAGGTGGAATTTGGTTACTTCATTTTTCTTCCTTTGCTTGGCATTTTTATGCTCCCTTCATTGGTCCTGGTTTGGTAAAATGGCTGGAATAAAAGTGAATATACATCTAAGATTTCTGTACCTTTTTCAGTCTGTCCCTATCCCTTATCCTAAAACACCGTGGGGCGTTGGGAAGCAATGCTATTGAGGTTCCCGTGGAGGGGGGGGCTCACCCAGAGTGAAGTCTTAGTTACTTACCTGTAATTATATTTCTCCAGCATTGGTATCTTTCATAGATTCAGATGCTTGAATATTCCCTGTCGTTAGACTGGGAATTATCAGTGATAAAAAAAATTATTAAAACATTTTTTTAATATACACACATTGCTAATAACAATGCATGTACATAGCCCATTATGGCCTATGAGCCATTCTATTGTGTAGTCCCTCCACCTCACTTTGGTCCTTTATGACCCCAACCAATGAGGTGGCAGGGCTTAAGCTCCGCCCCAGGCAGCCATCGTCAGATTTTGAACTGTAGGAATTACAGTATGATGGGTGCTGAGCGTAGGAGCAGCCTCTTTGGGGAGGCGGGTGGGCGCATGCTATGAAAGATACCAATGCTGGAGAAATACAGTTACAGGTAAGTAACTAAGACTTCTCCAGCATTGGATCTTTGATAGATTCAGATGCTTGAATAGAATACCAAGCAGTTAAAAACATGCCACCATCAATATACATATATCCACAAATACAGAAAAACATTATTTCTGATCAAACCTTTACCATGCAGCAACACAACGGTTACATACTCAGGGAAAGGTGGGAAAAGGAGGCTGGTCCTACCTTATGCAAAGAGGTGGTGGAGCACTGCTTGTCCAACTGCAGTTTCTTTGTTGGTATCTTCAGCCAGGCAATAGTGTTTAGCGAACATGTGCAGAGTGCTCCACGTGGCGGCTCTGCACATGTCCTTCAAGGCTACCCCTGCGTGCAATGCTGTTGACGCCGCTCTCCCTCTGGAGTGCGCTGAGGGGGGTTTGGGAAGGGAGTCCTCTTTCGTTAGTTGGCTGTGGGTGATGCAAGAGGAGACCCAGCGCGCCAGACCTTTTTTGGAAATATGCTGGCCCTTTGTATGGCCAGAGAAAGCGATGAACAGTCTATTTGAAGAACGGAACTCTCTAGTCCTTTGCAAATACAACTTTAAAACTTTTGCTATATCCAGAGAATGCAATGCTCGTTCTGCTTGCGAAGAATGATTCTGGAAGAAAGTTGGTAAAACAATGCGTTCTATGAGCGTCATGTCCGATACTACTTTCGGGAGGAACTTAGGGTGTGGTCTCAAAATGACACAGTCCTTATGGAACAGGGTGAAGGGAGGTTCAGATGATAAGGCTTGTACCTCACTGATCCTCCTGGCCGAAGTAATGGCTATCAAGAAAGCCTTTTTCCATGACAAGAATTTTATGTCGCACCTGTGAATGGGCTTGTAAGGAGGCTCCATGAGGGCTGTTAGCACAGTGTTCAAACTCCAGGTTGGAACCGGCGTGGGGGTAGGCGGGTATGTACGCAAAAGTCCTATAAGGAAGACCTTAACGGCCGGAAGGGAGAGTAAGGACTGCGTCTCCGGGGCTGTCGTGTATGCCGCAATGGCTTATAGGTGGACCTTGATCGAAGACAGTGAAAGACCTGCTTTGGCTAAGTGCAATAAGCAGGGAAGTACTTGCTCAACAAAGGGGATGAGAGGATCAATAGCATATGTCTCACACCACTTTGAAAAACGAGTCGATTTCCTAGTGTAAGTGATGCGTGTAGAAGGAGCCCTTGAGGCTCTGATTATGTCCCAGCACTCCGTAGGCAGATTGAGATTCATCAGTTTACGCTGGTCAGGAACCAGGCCTTGAGAGACAGGCTCGCTGGATCGTGATGGAGGACCCTGCGGTTCTGTTGCATCAATAGATACTGATGCGCTTTGAGGTGAATTGGGGGCCATCGGGACAGGTGCTGTAGGGTCGAGTAGCAGACCTGCCGTGCCCAGTCCAGTGCAATTAGGATCATAGCACACCTCTGATCTTTCAGTCTGCGTAGTATCCTTGGAATGAAGGGAAAGGGTGGGAAGGCATATAGGAATTTCTCCATCCAATCCACTGAGAACGTATCTCCTATTGACTGGCTATCTGGGTATCTGGAGATGAACATTTTGCATTTCTTGTTGGCCCTGTTGGCAAAATGATCGAGATGTGGATGACCCCATAAGGCAAAGATCCGTTGGGCTTCGTGTAGTCTCTGCTTAGTTTGTCCGCTAGGACATTGTCCACCCCCGGAAGGTGTTCCGCCTTGATTTGGACTCCCATGCTTATGCTCATAGTAGTTGAGCTTCTTGAGATAAGATCTCTGACCTCCTTGCTTGTTTGTGCGGTGCATGGAGGTCGTGTTGTCTGTCTGTAGAGTGAGTACCTGTCCTGCCACTACCAGAAGGAAAGCTTTCAGTGCCCACCGTATGGCCCTGAGTTCCAACACATTAATGTGGAGTTGGGACTCCTGGGTTGATCAGGAGCCTTTGGTTTGTAGTTCCGCAAGATGAGCGCCCCAGCCCGAAAGAGACACGTCCATCCTCAAAAGAAGGGTCGACGTTGGTGCCTGAAACGGCATCCCTTGTAAAAGGTTCTGCGGAGCATTCCACCATCGAAGAGCTTTGTGCAGTGTCATTGGAATATGGACGATGTCCTCCCAAGAGCCGAGAGTTTGTTTCCATTGGTGGTCCAGTGCCTCCTGGACAGGCCTCATGCGAAGCCTGCAATTTGGTATGAGCAATATACATGAGGACATCATGCCCAGGAGGGATTTGTAAGAGCGCACCGATGTCGTTTCTCTCCCTAAGAACCACGAGGTCAAGCGGAGAATTGCTGTTGCTCTTTCTGACCACGGTCTCACCCTGGGAATGCTGGTGTCGAGCTCGGCTCCCTGGAAAGAGAGTGTCTTGCTGGGAACTGGGCAGGATTTTGCATTGTTTATGGCAAAACCTAAGAGATTTGTCATCTTTGAGACTGCCAAGCGTGCACTTGAGGCGAAACATGCTCTTATCAACCAGTCATCCAGATATCGAAAGACTTCTGTTACTGTCCTCCTGAGTTTTTGTCATGATGCCTACCCCCGGGGACCCAGACCAAGTCCAGCAACCCCGGAAGCAGGCATCAAGTTACCCCAAACAAGACCAACAACCCCCGCTAGGGGCTATTTGGGTGCAGTCCTGGCACCTATGGCACCAGGCTCATATGGAGAGTCAGTCCTGGCGCCATAGGCGCCAGACTTATAGATTAAAACTCACCTGATGCAGACCATGCTGCAAACTTACCTGATGCAGACCATCCTTTAAGAGCGCCAAGCTAAAAGAGGCTTGGAAGGGACTATTTTACCTAGGGACTATTTTTTTACTCGGGTGGGGCTGGGAAGGAATACTTACCTGGGACTGCTTTGGAGGCTATTTAAACCACGCCCGAAGAGCAGCACACGCTTCGCGTTATTCTGCATCCAGCAGCATAACGCTCAACACGCCCGCCTCGAGTTTGGAGCTCCTAGAAAAAGGGAGAAAGAAGGAGAAAAGGTTAGAACAAGAGCAATACCTTTCATCCTTACCTGAATTCCCGATCCATCGCGCCTTCGAGCTGGAAGAAAGAAGTTATTTTATGCGCGTCGCCTCGCCTGCTGCAGCGCCGCGCTGATCTCACCGGCCTTCCCAGCATCTTCACATTTCACCGCATCCTCCTGCATATTCCCGCCGCACTCCGGCACCTAAGGAGAATACACGAACAGCAAGGTGAGCCAAGGGAATACACAGAGGAATACCCCCCATAGATTTACCTGATTTTACCACCGGGGGTACTATTCTTCTTCACGGGTCGGCGCAGCTTCCACTGCATCCTAGCCGAACCCCGGCCCCTAAGGGGAAACAAAAGGACAGCAAGGTGAAACAAGGGACTAACAAGGGGAACCCTCCTCACCACAAAAGACTTACCTGATTTTACTGCCGGAGGCATTATTCCCCGAGACTTCATACTTTCTCTCAGCGCCTGAATAAGGGAGAAAGCAACAGGTTACATATGGACATTATTTTATAGAACTGTGTTGGATAATACAAATCCTTACCAGAACATTACCGGTTGCCACGAGGAACTCTTCAGTAGGGTCAAGCTGCAACCTGCAAGGAATCGGACAAGAGTGAAAGTCAGGCATTTGAACTCTTATGAACTACATACTTACGGCGTCTTGCCGGGAATATCGGAGTCAATATTGTCCTGGAACTCACCAATTCCTTCGAGCCAGTGAAGCAACTGGTTATCTACGCGCCCCTGCGCTCAATGCAGGATGGAGAGCTCATCTTTTCAAATCATCTGGTGAGACTATAAGAGGGGACATCCAAGGTGATCAGTGGGGAGAACAGCGGGGTGGGGGGATTTACGCTCAACTCCACGGGTGGTTAATTCCCTTTCTCCATTTGCAGAAGAATATTCCTACGGGCCAGGCAAACGAAGCTAGGTGGGCCAGTCCGTCATCTCGGCCCTACGCCTCACATTGGTGGAGACCGCAGCAGTCCTGTCCAGATCGACGCCTCTGTGGGAGCCAGGTGAGCGTAATAGAACGCGAAGCCTACCTACAAATTCCCACCCGTGCGTTACGGATACCTCAGAGACTGACCAATTGGCCCCATTACTAGGGGAACTGAGGGCCGAAGTGCATTCCGCCCGTCAAGAAACCAATGCCCCTAGGAGGGAACTGATTTTGTCAAAAGAGCAAGCTGATGACCTTGCTAGGCAACTATTGCAAAGCCAGGCTGGACAAGCACCCCTACCTGGTTCCGGGGGAAATCCAGCCCCTGTGTTATCGAGTAACCCTGTGCAAATAAACCTACCTGGAAATATTCCATTAGCTCCACCCGAACGCTTTGCTGGAGATCCCAAAAGGTTTGCCGTGTTTATGAACCAATGCGGCTTGCACTTTTTATGCAGACCTGGAGCCTTCCCAAACGATCAAGCCAAGGTAGCCTTTGTATTGTCATATCTCAGCGGCAGTGCAGCTGATTGGTCAATTCCACTAGTTACTCAGGATGACCCAATTCTTCAGGATTTTCAGGGCTTTCAAACGAGCATGGAAAGACTATTTGCCCGACACTCCCAAGGACAGGCCCTGGATAACAAACTTTTGTCCCTACGACAGGGTAACCAAGACCTTCTATCTTACATCGCGACCTTTAATAGGTTGATAGTGGAAACTGGATGGCCTGAGGTAAAACGAATCACGTTACTTCATCGAGGGCTTCGAGGAGAACTCAAGGATGTCTTGGCTCAAGTCGTGAACCCACCTCAAGACTGTGCTGAATATATAGACTTAGTGGTCCAGTTAGATCACAGACTTCAGAACAGAAAGGCTGATCGAGCCAAGTTTGAGAACAGGGTGTTGGTCAAAACCCACACTAACCCCAAAGGAACAGAGGCTTCCGAACCCATGCAAATCAGAGGGGTTAAAGGACCCTTAACCCAGAAGGAAAGAGAAAGGAGACGGCAAATGCAATTGTGTCTATATTGTGGAAGTTCTGGGCATTTTCTACGGGATTGCCCTGTAAAACCACCCAAGAAGGTGGTAGGAGCTGCTGATAAAAGCCATATGGAGTCAGACTCGGGAAACGACCATGCCCGACAAGCGTAGAGGTCCGCTTGCCGAGCTTGAAGAAGGATACTCAGACCTCACATTTCATCATACCAATGGTCCTCGTAGATCCAGGGCAGCCATCGCATATGCACGCAGTAAGGGCATACATTGATAGCGGGGCCATAGGAAACTATGTGGACTACGAATTGGCTTCCAGGATGAATCTGCCTCTCTGCCGAAAAACCACCTCAGATGTCATCACCACATTTGATGGAACTGAAATTGCCTCTGGGCCTGTAACTCATTCCACCGCAGAGATGACATTATTGGGTCCGGATGGGCATCGAGAGGCTATTGTGTTTGATCTAATCTGTAACACCCACCTGGTTCCCACGGGGGCGCTGATCTTTTCTGGATTACTGCGGCCTCTTCTAGCGTGATGCGCAGGACCCGGAACACCGATTGGACAGGACCTCCAAATCGTGCTTCCTTGGCCCATAGGAATATCCTTCTGCAGATGGGAAAGGGGATTAACAGTCTGCAGAATGGTGTGCTAGCTCCCCCATTCCCCCCTCCGTTCCTCTCTATGCCTCCAAACCCGGTTTAAGCTCACCTTATGGTTTGGAAGGTTGAACTCTCCATCCTGTTTCTGGTGCAGGGGCGCGCGTTCGTCCAGTTACTTCACTGGTTTTCAGAATGGCGCTGGCAAAATCCACTTGACTTTCCTGAGCGATGCGCCGTAAGTATGAAAGTTCAAAGTTCAAGTGAGGCCCCCTTTATGCTGTCTTTCTCACCTGTGATCTGTCCTTTATTTCAGGTGCAGAATGAAGGCAATGCGTCGAGGGGTTAACCTGCCGAGGTGAGTAGTAATGAGGGCGATCCCTCTAGATGTCCTTATCATTCCTCTGAAATGTCTCTAGTCCTTTCCCCATAGGGGCCGGGGTACAGTACCTGCCAACGGGGCGGCGCCGACCCGAAATGTGGAAGAAAAGCCGGTAAGTATTATGGCTGTTAATCAGGCTTTCCTTCTGTGTGTCCTTCTGCTCACCTTTTGTTTCTTCCTCTCTCCCCTAGGTGCAAAGATGTGGCGTCCGATGCTGACAGCCGCGATGGAGCCGGGAGATGTCTCGAGGAAAGGACAGGTGAGTGAAGCGTGGCGCTGCAGCGAGCAACGCGATGCTTTTAAATTGAAGTCTTCCTTCAGGGATGCTGGCGAGAAGATTCCGGATGCAGGTAAGAAGCTTGAAATAATCCTTGGTTTTCACCTTTCTCTTCCCTTCCTTCCTTGCAGGTCTTCCAGGTTCAAGACGGGCGTGGCTGTAGTCCAGGAGCAGGAGCAGACACGGTGAGCATTAAGCTGCAGGAAGCAGAACAACGCGAAGCATGAGCTGCTGTCTGGGCGTGGCTTAAATAGCCTCCAAAGAAGTCCCAGGTATGTATCCTTCCCCAACTAGGTATGTATCCTTCCCTGGCCACGCCCGAGTGAAAAAAATAGTCCCTATGAAAAAATAGTCCCTTTCAGGTCTCAGGGAGGCCTGAAGCGTGCAGCATGGTCTGCATCAGGTAAGTGCACAAAACACCTCCCTTTATGAGCCTGGCGCTTATGGCGCCAGGACTGATGTCCAACATGAGCCTGGCGCCAGAGGCACCAGGACTGAGTCCAAAGAGTCCCTATAAGGGGCCGCTGGGCTTTTACCCGAGGGCATGATGCCTGCTTCCGGGGGTGCTGGGCCTGGCCTGATGCTCCGGGGGTAGGCATCATGACAGCACTCCCCCCCAAGGCCCCTCCCAAGGTCGTTCCTTCTGGAGGTTTCGGTTTGTTTGGGAAATTCCGATGGAACCTTTTTACCAGCCGAGGTGCATGTACGTGATCACTGGTTTCCCAAGACCTTTCCTGAGGCCCGTACCCGTTCCAATCAATTAGATAGAAAAGCTTTGATTTTAAGATTTTGGAATCCAAAATGTTCTTTACTTCGAATTCTGGCTCTCCATCTATCAGGATTGGGTCTCGTGGCTTTATTAATCTGGTTCCTGGTTGTACTGGTTTCAAAAGTGACACATGCAAAACAGGGTGAATCCGCATGTTGGCTGGTAGATCGAGCTTGACTGCTACTGGTTTAATTATAGCTTTGATTGAGTAAGGGCCTAAATACCTTGGATTAAAAGTTCAAGGTCCCTTGAGCGATAAGTGTTTGGTAGCCAACCATACTTGATCCCCAATTTGGTACGGAGGCGCCTCCTTTCGATGTAGATCCGCATTCTTTTTGTATTTCTCTTTCGCATGTTGCAAATGTGCAGTTGCATCCTTGAAGGCTTGAGTTATCGTAGAATGCAAATGATCCACTGCAGGCATTTCAAGGCTCGAAGGTGAGTCCAAGTCTGAAGTACGAGGGTGATGTCCATATAGGGTAAAAAAGGGGCTTTGCCCCGTTCCAGAGTGTATCGAGTTATTATAAGCATATTCAGCCACCCACAGAATATCCTTCCAATTACCCTCCGATTGGTGCAACATACATCGTAGAAATTGTTCAAGGGTCTGGTTCGTTCTCTCCGTCTGACCATCGGTCTGTGGGTGGTGGCTGGTCGAGAGTCTTACGTCGATTTGTGCCAGCTGACAACACTTTTTCCAAAAATGAGAAATAAACTGGCTTCCCCGATCGGAGACTAGTATGGACGGAATCCATGCAAACGGATAATATTCTCGAGGAATTCCTTGGCAAGAACAAAGGCTGAAGGTAATCCTTTCAACGGAATAAAGTGGGCCATTTTGGAAAATAAATCCACCACGACCAGAATAGTATTGTAACCATTACAAGAGGGCAGGTCCGTGATAAAATCTAGTGACAGGGTGTGCCAAGGTGCTGGTGGAATGTCTAAGGGCTGAAGAAGACCGGCGGGTCTTGTCTTTTGACCTTTGTTTTGGGCACAAACTCCACAGGACATCACGAAAGATTTAATATCCTTTCGCCAGGAAGGCCACCAGAATTGTCGTCTAACCTTTTCCTCAGTTTTGGCAATGCCAGGATGTCCTTCCATCAGGGTGTCATGATGACGGGAAATAACCAGTTCTTGCAATTCCTTTTCTGGCAAAAATAAGCGTCCTTGGAAGTAAGGTAAGCCATCCTTGACTGAAAAGTTAGACCCCTTTTTGATCCAATCCTGCAAGGCTGAAGAGTCCAGGACTTGTTTTACTCGTGCTTGAATGTCTTCAAGGGTTTGTAAAGTGGTTATTCCCAAAATTCTTTGTTCGGGAATTATCGGCACAGGTTCTGAGTTTGTGTCTATTTCTTCCATTCCAATTCTGGATAGAGCGTCCGCCTTACCATTCTTAGAACCGGGGCGGTAGGTGATTACAAAATCAAACTCAGCAAAGAACAAAGCCCATCGGAGCTGTCGAGACGATTGGGCCTTGGCAGTTTTTAAATATTGTAAATTTCGGTGATCAGTGATCACGGTGATGGTATGCCGGGCGCCGAGGAGATAATGCCGCCAATCCTTAAAGGCGGACTTAATGGCTAATAGTTCCTTATCGGTAATCGCATAATTTATCTCCGGCGGTGAGAACTTTCTGGACCAAAATGCTACGGGGTGCAGTTGGTTGGTTTCAGGGTCTCTCTGAGACAGGACAGCTCCCATGGCTAAGTTGGACGCGTCGGTTTCGACTATATGTGGGAGATGAGGAAGCGGGTGCTTCAAAATAGGGGCGGACGTGAACTTAGCTTTCAACTCCTGAAAGGCCTGTTCGGCTTCCTCGGTCCATTCAAAACGTTTATTTTTTCGCAAGAGTGCAGTGATGGGTTGCACCACAAGTGAAAACTCCGGGATAAACCTGCGATAAAAGTTGGCAAAACCAAGCATGCTTTGGACACCTTTCACTGAACTAGGTGATGGCCATTTGAGGATGGCATCCACTTTCCGTGAATCCATTCGGACTCCCTTTGGGGTCAGGATAAACCCAAGGAATTCAACTTCTGTGGCATGAAAAACGCATTTTTCCAGTTTTGCATATAGTTTGTGCTGGCGCAATTTCTCAAGGACTGCTGGGACGTGCTTCACATGGTCAGATTCTGAAGAGGAGTATACTAGAATATCATCGATATATACGACAACACAAACATCAATGAGTTCACGAAGGACATCGTTCATGAAGTATTGGAAGGCTGCAGGTGCATTGCACAACCCGAAAGGCATCACCTGGTTTTCGAATAACCCATACTTAGTGCGGAAAGCAGTATTCCATTCGTCGCCCTCTTTTACACGTACCAGATGGTATGCCCCCCGGAGATCTAATTTAGTGTATATGCAAGCGTCCTTCACTTGTTCTAGTAGTTCAGGGATCAGAGGCAATGGGTATCGGTTATTAACAGTTATCTGGTTCAATGCGCGGTAGTCTATGCATGTTCTGAGGTCACCTTCCTTTTTGGGCACGAAGAACAAAGCTGAAGATGCAGGGGACTTAGATGGGCGAATAAAGCCATTGGCAAGGTACTGGTCTAAGTATTGTTGTAGGTGAAGGTTCTCAAGTTCCGTAAGGGCATAGATCCTGCTACAAGGGGGTTGTGCACCGGGTATGAGATCGATTTGGCAATCGTACGATCTATGAGGAGGTAAGGTGTTTGCCTGTTCTTTTTTGGAAGACATCCTGGAATTCTTGGTATTCAGGAGGTAGTTGCATGACTGCTGTGGTTACTGTGGCCAGGCCTGCGCTCAGATTTATTTTTGGGTAACAGGTTTGGGCACGATCCGGGGAGGTTATTCTCTTCTTTCGCCAATCAATACAAGGATTATGTGTTTCCAATCAAGGTATCCCCAGTATTATTTGGAACTGTGGGGCCTTGATTTGTCATGATGCCTACCCCCGGAGCATCAGGCCAGGCCCAGCACCCCCGGAAGCAGGCATCATGTTCTCGGGTAAAAGCCCAGCGGCCCCTTATAGGGACTCTTTGGACTCAGTCCTGGCGCGTTTGGCGCCAGGCTCATGTTGGACATCAGTCCTGGCGCCATAGGCGCCAGGCTCATAAAGGGAGGTGTTTTGTGCACTTACCTGATGCAGACCATGCTGCACGCTTCAGGCCTCCCTGAGACCTGAAAGGGACTATTTTTTCATAGGGACTATTTTTTTCACTCGGGCGTGGCCAGGGAAGGATACATACCTAGTTGGGGAAGGATACATACCTGGGACTTCTTTGGAGGCTATTTAAGCCACGCCCAGACAGCAGCTCATGAACTCACCGGCCTTCGCAGCATCTTCACATTTCACCGCATCCTCCTGCATGTTCCCGCCGCACTCTGGCACCTAAGGAGAAGACATGAACAGCAAGGTGAGCCAAGGGAATACACAGAGGAATACCCCCCATAGACTTACCTGATTTTACCACCGGGGGTACTATTCTTCTTCACTGGTCGGCGCAGCTTCCACTGCATCCTTCCCCTAAGGGGAAACAAAAGGACAGCAAGGTGAAACAAGGGACTAACAAGGGGAACCCTCCTCTCCACAAAAGACTTACCTGATTTTACCACCGGAGGCATTATTCCCCGAGACTTCATACTTTCTCTCAGCGCCTGAATAAGGGAGAAAGCAACAGGTTACATATGGACATTATTTTATTGAACTGTGTTGGATAATACAAATCCTTACCAGAACATTACCGGTTGCCACGAGGAACTCTTCAGTAGGGTCAAGCTGCAACCTGCAAGGAATCGGACAAGAGTGAAAGTCAGGCATTTGAACTCTTACCAACTACATACTTACGGCGTCTTGCCGGGAATATCGGAGTCAATATTGTCCTGGAACTCACCAATTCCTTCGAGCCAGTGAAACAACTGGTTATCTATGCTCCCCTGCGCTCAATGCAGGATGGAGAGCTCATCTTTTCAAATCATCAGGTGAGATTATAAGAGCGGCCCTAAGCGTCACATTGGTGGAGACCGCAGCAGTCCTGTCCAGATCGGCGCCTCTGTGGGAGGCAGGTGAGCATAACAGTTTTGCAGCCACTGGTGCCAGGCATTTTGTAAAAACCTTCGGTGCTGATGACAGACCGAATTGGAGCACTCGAAATTGAAAATGAAGATCGCCCACCATGAACCTGAGGAATATTCTGTGCGCTGGGTGGATTGGTACGTGGAAGTATGCGTCCTCCCAATCTAGAGTGGCCAAGAAATCGTGCCTGTTTAACCAAGGAAGCACTCCTTGCAAAGTTATCATCTTGAATTTGATGCGCTTGATATATTTGTTTAGCGCTCTCAGGTCCAAGATGGGTCGCCATTAACCATTCTTCTTTTTGATGATGAAGAAGCGGGAGTAGAAACCCTTTCTCCTTTAGAGAGTAAGGTACTGGCTCTATTGCTGCTTTGTGCAGCAACTTCTGGATTTCGGCCATGACTTGTTTTAACATATGCACCTTGCGCGGAGTCGGGGGCAAGGAAGGAGGCCGGTCTAGAAATTCCAAGGTGTGTTCCTCGCGGACCACCTGCAACACCCATTTGTGTAATGTTATTGACTGCCAGCGTTGGTAGAACTGGCTCACCCTTCCCCCCACCATGGTGTGACGTTGAGGGGGAGGAGCTGGACTGTCAGATTTGTTTGCTCTGTGACTTCCCTTGAGCAGAGCCCCACCTCCCTCTGTGGCTGTATTTATTGGAAGACTGGTACTTGGTGTCCTGGTATGAACTACCTTGCGACTTCTGACCGTAGGAAAGACGGTTAAAACCTCTGTACTTCGAGAATGAACCTTGAAAAGGACGAAAAGACTGGCGATCTTTGTATTTTTCTTTCAAAGAGCTGATGGCACGTGGCATGTCCGTGTCCGTTTTGATTCCTTTGAGGAGGTCATTGATCGTTTTCCTGAAGAGTTCTTGACCATCAAAGGGCATGTCTAATATCTGAGCTTGGACCGCAGGTCTGAAATTGGTAGCCTTCATCCAGGCCTGCCTTCTCACCACTGTGCCGTGGGCCATCTGCCGGAAACCCGACTCCACCACATCGACTCCTGCGTCAATCATGGGATCCAAAGCTGCTTCCCCATCGGCGATAATCGACCTGGCTTCCTCCTGGAGTTCTACAGGTAGTTGTTTGATCAGCTTGGACATGCGGAGCCAAAGCTCGAGGTCAAACCTCGCCGTCATGGCCAGCCCGTTGCCCGCTCTGATGGTAAGCGATGCTGATGCAGATACTTTCCTGCCATTGCCTCTAGTTTGTGACCGTCCTTGTCCGGTGGGGCTGATAGAGGTGATGCTGGATTGGCCAACTTTTTCCTAGCTGCTACTGTGATGACCAAGTCCGGTTTTGTATGACCTCGTAGACAAAGAGGTGCAAATTCAGGGGCCTTGTATTTTTTCTCAGGCCTGGAAACTAGCGCAAGAGTGGATAGGGGTGTGGCCAATATATTGGATCCAGACTCCCAAATAGTGTTGAGGAGAGGAATGGTAGTAACAGTTCTCCTACGTTTGTCCCTGTGCTCATAAAGCACCGACTTCTTCTCCTCCGATGTGACCTGTAACTGAAACAATTCTGTGGCTTTGCTGATGATAGTATGAAAGGAGACTGGATCATCCGGTGGTGAAGAGCCACCCAGAGAATCTTTCTTCCTGGGCTTTTCGACAATGCAATCGTCCCATTCGTTAGTATCAGGCTCCTGAGTGATCTCGCCTTCTTCCGGTTCAGAGAATTCTCTGAAAGGATCTTCCTGCCAGTCTGAGACAGAAACAGAGGATGGTACAATTGTTGGATCTTTAACTGGAGATCCTGTTCTATGTGACGATGCTGGAGAAAGGACCCTTGTGGGTGAAGCACTGAGTGTCCTGCTCCTATATCTGCGCAGTGGTTCCGGTGAACGCACCCTTTTCTGTGGCCTACTTCTGGAAGGCGAATGTCTTGGCGTGCTTTGTTGAGGTGTAAAATCCCTCTGCGGGGCGTTTGGCTCCCTCGGTACAGCCAACTTGCTTTTTTCATTTTGACATCTGTTGAACTCCTCAATGATCCTTTACATTGATAACATGAGCACGGGACCATAAGGATCAGCAGGCACCTCTGTAGTAGGTTGCCAAGGAGGACTGTGTTCCTTAGGTGTAAGACAATGCTATTCTTCAAGAAAGTGTCTGAAAACTCCTCCTGCAGGATGACGTCAGGTAGCTCTGGCATTTCTCCTAAGGGAGATAATTGTGTTCCCTGAGATTCGAGAGCATCTACAAACTGAGGGGACGCTTCTATAGACCCAGGAAGACTGTCTTCGTCGGATGGTGTAAGAGTGGCGTCAGCGAGGGGCGTTTTGGGCCATAAATCCTCTGTCGGTAAATGAGCTTGCAGTGCCGTCGACAGAGCCGTGGTCGAAGATTTTGTCAACGACAGTCTCGTCGACGAAGATTTCGTGGACTGTAGCTTGACTTTATCCGTCAACGAGTGCGTGGGTGAAGATTTCGTGGATGGTACCTTATCTGTCGACGAGTGCTTCGTGGACAAATGTCTCGTGGACGAGAACTTCGTGGAGAAATGATGAGCTTCCTTCGTCGACAATTGCTTCGTGGATGATAAACTCGCCGACGAGGACTTAGTCGTGGACAAATCGGTTTGCCGCGTGGTGGTTGTCGATGAGGGTCTCGTCGATGGCTTGGTGGATGACGGGCCTCTATCTTTACCGCCGCTCGTAGACGCCCCCCCCTCCCCCGTTTTTTGCAAACTCCTCCTTACCTCTGGAGGTAGTTTTTGCCATAGAATGCTTCATCTTATGCCTTATAGAGTCCAGGGGAGGTAGGAAAGGTATAATTTCCAGGTTCCCTTTGCTCTTGAGAGTGGGAGAGGAACCCCTTTCCACTGAAGAAGCCCTTCTTTTAGAAGTTTGCTTCTCAGATGATTTGCCGGAGTGAACAGGAGCTGTCTTCGCAGATTCCTTGTCTGAAGAAAGTTCCTTGGCTTCCAGATGCAGAAGAAGTCTTCTATGTCTGTCTTGTAGGGTCTTAGTTGAAAAAGACTTGCAAATGTGACATTTCTGGATGTCATGAGGATATAGACAGTATGTAGTGATCATGGGGGTCTTTCATGTAAACCACCTTTCTCCTGCACCTCTTGTAATCCCTGAAAAGGGACGGTTTCTGGGTTGGCTGAAGTTCAGCCATCTGAAGAGAAAGTTCACTCGACGAATTCTGGGTCAAAATTAGGTTTTTTTGAAATCCCAAAAACCAGTACAGATAGCCCCTAGCCAGGGGAATGCGGTAGAGTATATAGAAATATAAACTACTGTGAAAATAGAAGGATATTCGAAAAAAGCTCAGAGAGCTTGAGAATTCCCTGTGTCAATTAGACTGCAGTGAAAAATCTGAAGATGGCTGCCTGGGGCGGACCTTAAGCCCTGCCACCTCATTGGTTGGGGTCATAAAGGACCAAAGTGAGGTGGAGGGACTACACAATAAAATGGCTCATAGGCCATAATGGGCTATGTACATGCATTGCTATTAGCAATGTGTGTATATTAAAAACATTTTTAATAATTATTTTTATCACCGAGGATTCCCAGTCTGACGACGGGGAATTTTCAAGCATTGAATCTATAAAAAGATCCAATGCTGGAGAATAAGAACATACTGTACTCCCTCAAGAGCAGGGGCGGCCTTTCCTTCCCCAGATTCTGGAATTATTATCAGGCTGCTCAGATCCGGAACATTGGTTGACCCGGTACAGAGGGACTCAGGTACAATGTGGGTGTCTATGGAACAGGCGGTAGTGGGACGCCACCTGTGGACTCAACCATGGTTACCTAGTCTATCCCATCTCTGTTCACTCCGCTAATTCACAATGCCCATTTTACCCCTGGCAGAAACGACAACGGATTTATGCAGTGGATAGGCAAGGGGCAAGGTAAGGTGGGAGACTTTTTCGTTAATGGGAAGATCAGATCATTTGAGGACTGCAAGGCAGGGATGGGAATTTTAGAGACAGACCACTTCCGCTATCTACAAGCTTGGCACTGGGTACTTCACCCTAGCATTGGGGGGCCGGCAGTCAGAAAGCTTATCCCTGATTTCTAGAATATATAAGGCTATCAACTTGTTGGCAGTCCCCGATCGAAGGTCCTATTGTGATGGGTGGGAGAGGAAGCTTGGGGAGGTGATTCCCCCATGTGACTGGGACAGTATATGCAGGGGAGCCTCCCCTATGCTTTCCCCACATTTGGCGGAAACACAGGCAAAAATATTGACAAGGTGGTATAGGACCCAGCCACCTCCAAGATGTGCTGGAGAAATTGTGGGATGGAGGGTAACCTGCTTCATACCCTATGGGGATGTCTGAGAATACAAGACCTCTGGCTTGAGGGCAGATCTAAACGGGAGGAAATTCTAGTGGTAGAGGTGCCAGGAGACCCCAAGATCTGTATCCTGGGCAGCGATACCTTGCTAGAGCAGCACTGTACAAGAGCAGAGTGCAAGCGGCTGGCACACTTATTGTTAGCAGCCAAGTTGTCAATTCTCCATCTTTGGGGGAAGACTGTACCTCCTTCAGTAACGCTATGGCTGGACAAAGAGTGGACCATTTTACGCAATGGAAAAGCTCACTGCCAACATGAGGAACTCTCTTTTACCCTTCACGGCTACGTGGACACCTTTCCTGTAATACGTTCAAGAAGGTTATAATGCCCTGTTGTGCCCAATTCGATTGAGAGCCCTTAACCTGGTAGAGCAGCCTTAAGATATGTCATCCTAGGAGTCTTCTCGATACCCTTTTGAAATAAGTTTGATGTCTGAATGCACTGAGATTTTACTATTGAGTACCGGGATTTCCTGGCCCATGTGAAGAATATCAGACAATGAGTAAAGTCTTACTTGAAAAACAAAAAGACCTGCTTCTTATAGTTGCAGCTCGAGCTTTATCGTTTTTTTTTTTTTGGATTAAGCTTTTAATGTAAACTGAATTTTAAGTTTTGAATATTGCTTTAGACTGTTTTTTAATGTCTGTGTTGGGAGCCTTCATCTTTATTTTTGTGTTTTGTTGTTTCTTTGTTACAGTTTATGTTGTGTCGTATTTGTAGATGTTGTTTTGTTTTTTTGTTTGCGCCCTGATGCCTCTGGGCAAGTTTGGCGCTATTGAATTGAATTGAATTGATCATTTATTTCTATCACACTCGTGCACAAGTGTTTCAGAGCGCGACGAGGCAACAAGGCAACGAGGCAAGGGAGGGGGAACGAAGGGAGGACAGAGACAACGATCTTACTAGGCGCAGTGACATTGAGAATGCGCAAGTGCATCGGAGAGTGGGAGGGGGAAGTGCATGGAGGGGGGAGAAGTGGAAAGTGCGAAGAAAAGGAGAAACAGATAAATAATAATGCCGATGATACACAGCTCATTTTCAGGCTACCCTCGGCCTCCTCCTCCCCTTCCCTCATCTCTGACTGTCTGTCTGCTATCCAGGATTGGTGTGTCGCCAATGACCTCTGCCTTAATGCCAGTAAGACTGAGATTCTACTCAGCTGCACACCCACTCCCTTCTTCCCTGCAGCTCTCTGGCCGCCCTCTCTTGGCCCACTTCCTGTTCCCACCTGCAAGGCTGAAAACCTTGGGGTCATCTTCGACTCCACACTATCCTTCTCGACGCACATCTCTGACATCTCTAAGAAGTCACACTACCAGCGCCATCGCCTCAGAGGTATTCTTCCTTTTCTCTCCTTCCCCCAGTAGCTCACCGTCTCCAAAGCCCTGGTTCTCTCTAGGCTGGACTATTGTAAAAGCCTCTATCTAAATCTGCCTGCCTCTACTCTTCGCCCTCTGCAGCTTATCCATAACAGGACTTTCAGACGTGTTCTTGGCCTCAAGCCCAGGGATCGTATCTCTCTAGGACTGAAATCTCTACACTGGCTCCCAGTGGCTGCGAAGATTAAGTTAAAAACCCTCTGCATTGTCCATAAGGCCTTCTGGGGCCTGGGGCCGAAATACCTTCAACTCTCTCTTCCCAAATATCTTCCTTCTCGAGCTCTTGACACATCCGCCTCAAGCTCCCTCAGGGTCAGTCGCTTTTCTAAGCAACAAGTTGGTGGTAGATCTCTCTCTTCAGCAGGGGCCTCCCTCTGGAACAGCCTTCCTGCCTCCCTGAAACTTGAGGAGAACCATCTCCGGTTCCGTAAGCACCTCAAAACCTTCCTCTTTGCTTCTGCTTTCTCTCCCTCTCTCCTCTGCTGAATTCCTGGCTGAAACTGCACTGGTCAAAACAACCTGAACCCTGTCTGATCTTGGACGCAGGTGCCGCCAGTTACACACCTGTACTGCCTCCCTGGCAACCCTTGCACTTAGGGACTGTTTTCTGTCTCCCTACAGTCCCCCTACCAGTACTTATGTCTGCACTTACCTTGCACTTGCCACCATCTGGCTGTTTTATTATCTTATTTGTTCTACTACCCCTTACTGCACTTTCCCCTCTCCCGTCCCCCCTCACACTTTTCCCCTTACCTCCTTCCCATGCACTTGCGCGATATGAATGACACCAGGCCTAGTAAGATCGTTGTTTGTCGTCCCTTTTTGTTTCACACTCCCTTGCCTCGTCGCGCCTTGGAACACTTGTATATAGGCGCGTTATAAATGCCTTATATCATATCATACATAAATAAATAAATAAATAAATAAATAAATAAATAAATAAATAAATAAGGCAACAAACAGTGGTAGTGCAGCCAGCAAGTGGCAAATGCTCAGTTTAAGGCAGCAGACAGGGTAGGTCTGATACATGCAGGAAGAAAAAGGGGGCAGTGGGGGATGTCAAATAGCAATACATCAAAAATAAAATTAATAAAGGCCGTGCATCCATCATTCAGGCTGCTAGAAGACATTAGACGAGAGCCCAGTCTTGCAGCAAGTGGCTTGGATTTTGTCAGTGCCTTGTGAAATGCACTCTGTCTTGTGAACGTACTTTGAATTGTAATGGGGTATTTATAACACGCTTAATACCCAGAGGTTTCTAAGCGCAGACCCGGGGATCTAACCTGTGCTGCTCAGTGTCATCTTGTTTCTAAGGTGAGAGTGTTGCCCCTGAGCTAACCTCGCGAGAATGAAACCTCATCATTTGTTTCACATCTAGCCAAGGAAGGTCTAAACGCAGCTATTGGGGTCGATCGTTGCTCGGACCAGATCTCATTTTCAACTGAGAACCCTATTGTAATACAGAATCTGGAGGCTTTCGAAACCCTTCCTCGAGTCACCGCCTCTGACCCTGTGTGGGATCTCAATGTGGTCCTTTATTGCCCACAAGCAGGTTGAACCTATGGTGAACGCAGAACTTTGTCTGATAACCTGAAAAGTATTTCTGCTTGTGGTCACCTCAGCGGGGAGGATCAATGAAATGGAGGCCCTGTATTCTTCCGAACTATACCTAGTCTTTCATGAACATATATTTGTGCTGCATAAACACCATTCATTTTTTCTCCAAGGTTCACTAAGATTTTTACATTTATCAAGAGATATGCCTACCCATGTTTTTCAAAATCCCACATCAGATTTAGAAAGAAGTCTTCCTTTCTTAGTAATCTATCTGGTGCTCAAGTCCTATCCTGATGCAGCCAGGCTTGAAAATGAGACAGGCTGTTTTGCCACATATGGTGGTGATCAGCCGGGCAAACAAGCATTCAGTGCTCTTCCGTAGCCCAGTGGATTGTTTCTTGGTTTCTAGAGGCTTGTAAGGACCTCATCATTCCACACATGGGGTTTCCATGTCCATGCATTGAGATTAGAGCAATCGGGGTCTTCCGTAGCCCAGTGGATTGTTTCTTGCTTTCTAGCGGCTTGTAAGGACCTCATCAGTCCACCCATGGGGTTTGCATTACCATGCATTGAGATTAGAGCATCCGGGGTCTTCTGTAGCCCAGTGGATTGTTTCTTGCTTTCTAGAGGCTTGTAAGGACCACATCATTCCACCCATGGGGTTTGCATGTCCATGCATTGAGATTAGAGCATCCAGGGTCTTCCGTAGTCCAGTGGATTGTTTCTTGCTTTCTAGAGGCTTGTGAGGACAACATCATTCCACCCATGGGTTTGCATGTCCATGCATCGAGATTAGAGCATCTGGGGCCTTCCGTACCCCAGTGGATTGTTTCTTGCTTTCTATAAGCTTGTAAGGACCTCATCATTCCACCCATGGGGTTTGCATGTCCATGTATTGAGATTAGAGCATCCGGGGTCTTCTGTAGCCCAGTGGATTGTTTCTTGCTTTCTAGAGGCTTGTAAGGACCACATCATTCCACCCATGGGGTTTGCATGTCCATGCATTGAGATTAGAGCATCCGGGGTCTTCTGTAGCCCAGTGCATTGTTTCTTACTTTCTAGAGGCTTGTAAGGACCACATCATTCCACCCATGGGGTTTGCATGTCCATGCATTGAGATTAGAGCACCTGGGGTCTTCCGTAGCCCAGTGGATTGTTTCTTGCTTTCTAGAGGCTTGTAAGGACCTCATCATTCCACCCATGGGGTTTGCATGTCCATACAGCAGATTAGAGCATCCAGGGTCTTCCGTAGCCCAGTGGACTGTTTCTTGCTTTCTAGAGCCTTGTAAGGACCACATCATTCCACCCATGGGGTTTGCATGTCCATGCATTGAGATTAGAGCATTCGGGGTCTTCCATAGCCCAGTGGATTGTTTCTTGCTTTCTAGAGGATTGTAAGGACCACATCATTCCACCCATGGGGTTTGCATGTCCATGCATTGAGATTAGAGCATCCGGGGTCTTCCTTAACCTAGTGGATTGTTTCTTGGTTTCTAGAGGCTTGTAAGGACCTCATCATTCCACCCAAGGGGGTTCCATGTCCATTCATTGAGATTAGAGCATCCGGGGTCTTCCGTAGCCCAGTGGATTGGTTCTTGGTTTCTAGAGGCTTGTAAGGACCTCATCATTCCACCCATGGGGTTTCCATGTCCATTCATTGAGATTAGAGCATCCGGGGTATTCCGTAGTCCAGTGGTTTGTTTCTTGGTTTCTAGAGGCTTGTAAGGACCTCATCATTCCACCCATGGGGTTTCCATGTCCATTAATTGAGATTAGAGCATCCGGGGTCTTTCGGGGTCTTCCGTAGCCCAGTGGATTGTTTCTTGCTTTCTAGAGGCTTGTAAGGACCTCATAATTCCATCCATGGGGTTTGCATGTCCATGCAGTGAGATTAGCGCATCCAGGGTCTTCCGTAGCCCAGTGGATTGTTTCTTGCTTTCTAGAGGCTTGTAAAGACCTCATCATTCCACCCACGGGGTTTGCATGTCCATGCATTGAGATTAGAGCATCCGGGGTCTTCCGTAGCCCAATGGATTGTTTCTTGCTTTCTAGAGGCTTATAAGGACCACATCATTCCACTCACGGGGTTTGCATGTCCATGCATTGAGATTAGAGCATCCGGGGTCTTCCGTAGTCCAGTGGATTGTTTCTTGCTTTCTAGAGGCTTGTAAGGACCACATCATTCCACCCATGGGGTTTGCATGTCCATAAATTGAAATTAGAGCATCCGGGGTCTTCCATAGCCCAGTGGATTGTGTTCTTGGTTTCTAGAGGCTTGTAAGGACCTCATCATTCCACCCATGGGGTTTGCATGTCCATGCATTGAGATTAAAGCTTCCGGGGTCTTCCGTAGCCCAGTGGATTGTTTCTTGCGTTCTAGAGCATTGTAAGGACCACATCATTCCACCCATGGGGTTTGCATGTCCATGCATTGAGATTAGAGCATCCCGGGACTTCCGTAGTCCAGTGGATTGTTTCTTACTTTCTAGATGCTTGTAAGGACCACATCATTCCACCCATGGGGTTTGCATGTCCATGCATTGAGATTCGAGCCTCCGGGGTCTTCCGTATTCCAGTGGATTGTTTCTTGCTTTCTAGAGGCTTGTAAGGACCTCATAATTCCACCCATGGGGTTTGCATGCCCATGCAGTGAGATTAGAGCATCCGGGGTCTTCTGTAGTCCAGTGGATTGTTTCTTGGTTTCTAGAGGCTTGTAAGGACCACATCATTCCACCCATGGGATTTGCATATCCATGCATTGAGATTGGAGCATCCGGGGTCTTCCGTAGCCCAGTGGATTGTTTCTTGCTTTCTAGAGTGTTCTGACTTGAGTGTCGTGTAGACCGATGAGACCTCCGTCCCCAAGTGACGCACAGGGGAACGAAATAGAAACCCACTGTGCGACCCTTGAGGCCACAGGTGAGAGATGTCTTCCCAGATCCACGGAGCCTCTGGAACACCGATGCTGCTGTCAAGAAGGAAGGAGGTTAAGCACCAGGCAATCACAATACAGGCAGGTAATCAAAAGAATCTAAAGTGTCTTACCTATCTGGTGTACGGGAGACCCAGGTAACCTAGTAGGGAGGTTCGAGGCTCATGAGATGCGGCGGTCCCCGGAATAGTAGAACCGCAGGTTAGCGTGGATGAAGGGTAGCCACCTGTGGGAGTCAGGGCTTGACTTGAATCCCCAGTAGGGAAAAGGCGTAGAAGATCAGCAAGGTACCAAGGGATGATCCAAAGACAAGTCGAGGTGCAGTCCAAATATCCGGCAACAGGTATACAGTTCCAAGCAAAAGTACCAAGGGGTGTCCAAGGGAGTCCGAGATAGAGTTCCGTGATCAAGGTAACAAGGAGCAAGTTGTAACGCCAAACAGTGTCCGAAGCCAGCTGAGAAGCAATGAGCGTTCTGTCTCTCAGACCTTTATACTGATCGCCCCTGGGTCACGTGACTTCTCTGGATCATGTGACGTCCACCAAGATCACATGGGGAACGCCGTAGTGTATCACGTGACTGGCGTGAGGACGTGAGGCCGCCCTTTCTGCTATACGTTCTCCAAGGTAGTTGCCAATGCAGAAAGGGTTGCAATCGAGCCCGTACAAGGGTACGGAGCTTTCGGTTCTGTGGCTTCACCGAATCACTTGAGCCTCGAAGCTTGGGAGGAGATGTTGGGGGAATGTGAGCAGTGTTCTGATGTGTCGTGGCCTGGTGTGCAGAGGATCGCCTAACATAGAGGCTTGTAAGGACCACATCATTCCACCCATGGGGTGTGCATGTCCATGCATTGAGATTATAGCATCCGGGGTCTTCTGTAGCCCAGTGGATTGTTTCTTGCTTTCTAGAGGCTTGTAAGGACCACTTCATTCCACCCATGGGATTTGCATGTCCATGCATTGAGATTAGATCATCCATGGTCTTCCGTAGCCCAGTGGACTGTTTCTTGCTTTCTAGAGGCTTGTAAGGACCACATCATTCCACCCATGGGGTTTGCATGTCCATGCATTGAGATTAGAGCATCTGGGGTCTTCCATAGCCCAGTGGATTGTTTCTTGCTTTCTATAAGCTTGTAAGGACCTCATCATTCCACCCATGGGGTTTCCATGTCCATTCATTGAGATTAGAGCATCTGGGGTATTCCGTAGCCCAGTGGATTGTTTCTTGCTTTCTAGAGGCTTGTAAAAACCTCACCATTCCACCCATGGGGTTTGCATGTCCATGCAGTGAGATTAGAGAGTCCGGATCTTCCGTAGCCCAGTGGATTGTTTCTTGCTTTCTAGAGGCTTGTAAGGACCTCATCATTCCATCCATGGGGTTTGCATGTCCATGCAGTGAGATTAGAGCATCTGGGGTCTTCCGTAGCCCAGTGGATTGTTCTTGATTTCTAGAGGCTTGTAAAGACCTCATCATTCCACCCACGGGGTTTGTATGTCCATGCATTGAGATTAGAGCATCTGGGGTCTTCCGTAGCCCAGTGGATTGTTCTTGCTTTCTAGAGGCTTATAAGGACCACATCATTCCACCCACGGGGTTTGCATGTCCATGCATTGAGATTAGAGCATCCGGGGTCTTCCGTAGTCCAGTGGATTGTTTCTTGCTTTCTAGAGGCTTGTAAGGACCACATCATTCCACCCATGGGGTTTGCATGTCCATAAATTGAAATTAGAGCATCCGGGGTCTTCCATAGCCCAGTGGATTGTGTTCTTGGTTTCTAGAGGCTTGTAAGGACCTCATCATTCCACCCATGGGGTTTGCATGTGCATGCATTGAGATTAGAGCTTCTGGGGTCTTCCGTAGCCCAGTGGATTGTTTCTTGCTTTCTAGAGCATTGTAAGGACCACATCATTCCACCCATGGGGTTTGCATGTCCATGCATTGAGATTAGAGCATCCAGGGTCTTCCGTAGTCCAGTGGATTGTTTCTTACTTTCTAGATGCTTGTAAGGACCACATCATTCCACCCATGGGGTTTGCATGTTCATGCATTGAGATTCGAGCCTCCGGGGTCTTCCGTATTCCAGTGGATTGTTTCTTGCTTTCTAGAGGCTTGTAAGGACCTTATCATTCCACCCATGGGGTTTCCATGTCCATTCATTGAGATTAGAGCATCCGGGGTCTTCCGTATTCCAGTGGATTGTTTCTTGCTTTCTAGCGCTTGTAAGGATCACATCAGTCCACCAATGGGGTTTGCATGTCCATGCATTGAGATTAGAGCATCCGGGTCTTCTGTAGCCCAGTGGATTGTTTCTTGCTTTCTATAGGCTTGTAAGGACCTCATAATTCCACCCATGGGGTTTGCATGTCCATGCAGTGAGATTAGAGCATCCGGGGTCTTCTGTAGCCCAGTGGATTGTTTCTTGCTTTCTAGAGGCTTGTAAGGACCACATCATTCCACCCATGGGGTTTGCATGTCCATGCATTGAGATTAGAGCATCCGGGGTCTTCTGTAGCCCAGTGGATTGTTTCTTGCTTTCTAGAGGCTTGTAAGGACCACATCATTCCACCCATGGGGTTTGCATGTCCATGCATTGAGATTAGAGCATCCGGGGTCTTCTGTAGCACAGTGGATTGTTTCTTGCTTTCTAGAGGCTTGTAAGGACCACATCATTCCACCCATGGGGTTTGCATGTCCATGCATTGAGATTAGAGCATCCGGGGTCTTCTGTAGTCCAGTGGATTGTTTCTTGGTTTCTAGAGGCTTGTAAGGACCACATCATTCCACCCATGGGATTTGCATATCCATGCATTGAGATTGGAGCATCCGGGGTCTTCTGTAGTCCAGTGGATTGTTTCTTGGTTTCTAGAGGCTTGTAAGGACCACATCATTCCACCCATGGGGTTTGCATGTCCATGCAGTGAGATTAGAGCATCCGGGGTCTTCCGTAGCCCAGTGCATTGTTTCTTGCTTTCTAGAGGCTTGTAAGGACCACATAATTCCACCCATGGGTTTGCATGTCCATGCATTGAGATTAGTGCATCCGGGGTCTTCTGTAGCCCAGTGGATTATTTCTTGCTTCTTAGAGGCTTGTAAGGACCACATAATTCCACCCATGGGGTTTGCATGTCCATGCAGTGAGATTAGAGCATCCAGGGTTTTCCGTAGCCCAGTGGATTGTTTCTTGCTTTCTAGAGGCTTGTAAGGACCACATCATTCCACCCATGGGGTTTGCATGTCCATGCAGTGAGATTAGAGCAGTCTCAACGGATTTTGAGAGGCCACTTACAAAAGGAGTTATGTGTACAGCAGCTATCTTGGCGTATACCTTTTAGCCATAAAGCTCTTCCCTCCCCAACCTTTTTGCTTATTTATTGGTAGTGGACATGCCTTTCCAACTCCAAATTGGCTAGCCTGTCAAACCAAGCTGGAAAGGATGGCGATCAGGACTACAGAGTAAATAAATATGTCCTTCAGGGAAGTTAAGGTTACGGTATTATATGTCTGTGATCTTCCACACAACCTACTTAGCCTCCCCGCTAGAAGATGAATGAATTCATGAATGGTGCCGGTACATCCGTCGAGGTCTGCTTGCGGGTGCCGACCACCCGCCAGGTCAGTCATGGCGGGCCGAATGGCTCCCGCGGGCAGAACTCATAGTTTGCCGGTCTGGTAACAACGGTACTGGCAAGCTTACCGGTACCATTGTTCTCAGATTGGCAACCTTGTAATGAGGCCCAATTGGTTCCAAGGTATCTACATCTTTTTAATAGCAGTTTCTAACCCGGCATGCTGGTGGCCCAGTTCACAAACAGGTTGTGTGTAAGTGAAAGCAAAAACCTGCCCAGAAGGTTATTTTTCTTGAGTTCAGTACAGGTTGATCTTCTGTGTGGAAATTCACCGGCCAGCCTACTTCAGCGTAGACACGCATATTTGTCTGAACTGTCAACAGCGCACAGAGTGTAAATACTCTGGGTTGCGAACAGCGCTGATTTGTCCACAGACCTGTTTTGGATTATCTGAAACACTCGATTAAGATCAGTAAATAAATAGATGGGAGTCGACACCACACCTTCATTTCAACTCTTTATTTGAAGTGTGGGCGCCCATATTCTACCAAATTAGCCAAATCGCTTCAGATACCAATGAATGCACTCAGAATGTGTGTTATCCAGAATCGGAGACACTCTGTTCCTTAAAAAAATAACATGAGCAGTTTTTCATCAAACAACACGCACCCGAAACAAATCTCACAAACTGTTCATGAACCTAGAGGTAACAACACTCTTCCCTCAGTTACATCACGTGTAACTATGGTCTTCACCTTACCTATAATAATAATAATAATTGGTTATTTATAACACGCTTAATACCCAGAGGTTTCTAAGCAGGGACACAGGGACCAAACCTGTGTTGCTCCACATCTTCTTGCTTCCAAGATGAACGCTTTGCCCCTAGGCTATCCTTCTAAGGCCTATGTTGTTTGTCTGGCTTGCCTGTGCATTTCTTTTCTGTCTTCTGTGCTGCACCTTGCTTCACATTAAAGTGACAGCATGTGGCACATTATAGATCACAAAGTATGTGAAAATAACCTATACCTTTAAATGTTTTCACATGAAACATTAACTGCATTATTAAAAGGCAATCAATGAGGTTTGAAAAGGCATATAACATTACAGAATGCTGCTTCTATGGAATAGGTGGGTTACTTTGCAGGTCTGCTAAGGTGCACTCTATAAAGTGGTGCAATATTTAAGCAATATACCCCAAGCTGTGGGGCATTACTGAGTCAGGTAATGCCCCGGGGCCCATAGTTATAGTTAACGAAGGCCCCGGGGCATTACCAGACTCGGTAATGCCCCTGCAGCGAGGGGCATATTGCTATTAGTATCTTGGCCCGCAAGACCGGGGTACTAATAGCATTCTTTTCTGTTCCGAAACGCTGCGTTGTTTCGGAACAGAAAAAAAAGTCCAAGGAACTGGCCGCCAGGAAAGGGAACACGGAGTCCGTTTTCCCTTTCTCTGGCAGCCATCGGGCACAGACGCGCTGGGAACAGAAGTGATTCCCAGCGCGTTCGCTCCAGAAAAAGGAGAAATCAGAAGGTGAGTGGGGTTGGGAGGGCGGGGACAGGGAAGAAAAAAAAAACACATACCTGAATCTCTGTCGGGGGACGATGGCGGCCTCCAGCCATGTGGAGGTTCTGAGCGGGGATGGCCCCGCTTCGAGCCTTCTCATTGGCTGAGGGGCTACCACGCCCCCCAGCCGGGAACAAAGGAGTGGAAAACCCGGCCGAGGGATTCCCGGCCAGGTGATGCCCCAGCGAGGGCCAATCAGAATGTGTGTTACATTCTGGTTGACCCTCGCCGGGTACTAATAAGTTATCTGGCAATATTTCTGGGGCTTGTGTGGGTGTATTGCTTAACTGCTTACATGGCCTCTTTCATACTGCGCCAAATTGACCCCATAGTGATTTAAAAGCCCCAAAGATTGTGTGGAATTTGGTGTACTGTTCCTCTCCCTGGAGTGTTACAGCAAAAAGAATCAGGATCAGCAAGTTAGAGCTTAGTTAGTGAGAAGCGCAGTAGTAGAGGGAGGTGAAGGGGGCAGCTGAGGACACTCTTGGGTAGAAGGAGAGGGCAACATCACTCGGACCTCCCTGACCTACTGGCCTTCTCACTCCCCCTCCTAACTATACTCCAGGCATCTGTGGAGCCAGGGGACAGGAAGCGGGTAACTGTGGTGCTGTTGGGTAGATGGAGAGGACTGCATGCCTAGGACCTCTCTGACCTATTGGCCCACCCCCACCCCACTCAGCGCCCTAGACACTAGGCTGCTGGGGAGCCAGGGGTACAGTAAGGGGCTTGCTGTGCATACTGTTGCATTGGAGGAGAGTACTGCATGCCTAGGACCTCCCTGATCCACTGCTCCCCCACCCCAATCAGCTCCATAGACTCTAGGATGCTTGGGAGCCAGGGTACAGTAAGGAGCTTGCTGTGCATACTGGTGAATTGGAAAGAGGGAGATTACTACACAACTGGGACCACTCTGCACTACTGCCCTTCTCACTCTGCTCCCTAATTATGCTCTTGGCTACCGAGGAGCCAGCGAACTGGAAGGAGTCAGTTGTGGGTACTGTTGGGGGAAGAGAGAGAGGACTGCACACCTAGAAACTCTCTGCACTGCTGCCCTTATCACTCTGTTCCCTAACTATAATCCAGGCTTCTGGGGAGTGTAAGGAACTCATGGTGACAACAGTAAAGACAGATACAAGTGATTACAGTTCAAGGGTGTTTATTAAACTATAAATGCAAGATGGGAAAATGCCTAAGCTAAATCTAAAATGGGAGCAAGCGTCAAACCATCAAATGAAAAATAAGGCAGTCCTTGTGGCGTCTTGTCAAAATAAAAAGGCCTATACTGAAAAAAACGATTCCCAATTCCTTACAACTAATTAAAGAAAGAGTGTGGGATAGGGTATTCAAATAAAGGAAAAGGTGTTCACAAATAATATGTCAGGATGTGATTGCCTCAAGGTCTCCCTTCCCCACGTTTTTAGCATGGGACAAGGTGGGACTTGGTGCACAGCACAGGCTCGAGCCTTCCCAGCACCAGCCAACAGTTCCGTATCAACTATCAGGTTCTCCGATGCTTAAGTTTCTTTTCAATAAAAGTCTCTTGCCTTGAGACCTGATGCTCTCAACAAACAAACATAAAGTTGTGTCCTACGAACACTTCGGGTGATGACTTCACCCCTGGGTTTCCCTCTACTGCGCACAGACCCGTCAGAAGTCATATTCAACAAATTAACAAGACAATTCCTTTTTCAGTGAACTTTGGTGCTCCTCCCTACTGACTTCTCTAGCTGCACCTGTGCACACGGCACATAAGTTACACTGTGCAGCCGTCAATGACGCCCCCACCACTAGCAGTGCCCTCTCTCCGTCAGTCACGTAATTTATAGGTGCACCCCTCTTGGCAGTGCTGAATTGGCATCATTACCGCATGAGTATGGATGTTCCAGTAATACTTCGTAGGTTTCTCTACTTCTTTGTTCCTACTAGGACGAATATAAGTGTTCCAACAAACACTCTCAACTGTCTCTGTTATTCCGCCTTTACTGAGGCGAGTATGAGTATTCAAATAATGATTCTTAACTTCCTATGTAATTTCGTCTTTACTCATATGAGTATGAGTTTTCAAATAATAATTATTAATTTGCTCTGTTATTCCAGCTTTACTGAGACGAGTATGTGTGTACTCATGTAGTTCTTTACTCTTCTCCGACAACTTTCACATGAACTCCCCACTGGGACAAGTAGTATGCCTCTCTTCGTTATTCTAGGCATCCCTCCCGGGTCTCCCGCCTGCCCGTTACCTTTAACTCTCAGAGTTAGCGTCACCGGGCCTGCCTTCAGGACAGGATCCTCTCCTCTGAGTGTCAGGTTGGCTTCTCGCTTCTCGGTTTCCTCCTCTTCAGAGTACCCGCTACGTGCTACAGTTAAGTAAATTATCTCGGCGTTGTTTCCGACTCTTGGTCACACCACCACCTTGGACTCAGTTACTTGTATCTTGTTTCCTTGCTTGTGTTTCCTCCGGTTTAGTTTTCACCCGCGTAGGCTGCTCCGGCCAGCTTCTCTGCCAGCTTGGGAACAGCGTGTTCCTCCCTGCTTCAGCATTCCTCAAACAGCTGATTTGCAGCTCACAGGCTTCTCTCACTCTCTGGACTCTTCCTTCTCCTTGATTTATGACGCAATGCCAGAACTTCTCCAGCAGAGCGCCAGAGTCCTTCTTCTCTGCTGGAGGAGTACTCTGTATTGCTCGCATGATCTACTTCTCAGTATCAAACAAGATTTCCTTTGATGTTTACTTAAGGTTTCTGCATAACAATAACAGACATCCGCTTGCTCCTCTATCAATGATGATTTATAGAAGAGTGCTTTATGGAGTTCCTCTTCAGAATGGGAGTCCTTGTCCCCTAGGGCGAAGTCTCTCCCAGTGAGCTCCCGCTTGCCTCTACGCATAGGGAGGGTATCGCGTAGCGGACTCACCTCCCTAAACTCACAGGGAAAGGCTCCCCCCAGAGAGAAGTGATTGAATCCCGCAATTTGTCACAATATCCATTTGCTTTACAGAAATGTCATACTGATTCCTCCCATCACCACCTTCTGCCTCTCTAAGCAGAGGTATCTCCCTGTAGATTGTATGAACTTCCGGGGCTAAGGGCTGTAGTAACCTTGACTTCTTCTTGCTCAGAGTTAAGTCCTCTTTACCAGTGGTGTTTAGATAGTACCCCTCCACCCACAAAAAATGTGTCCCTTCAAGATCTTGATATGATATGATATGATATGGCATTTATAACACGCCTATACACAAGTGTTTCAAGGCGCGACGAGGCAAGGGAGGGGGATCAAAAAGAGATGACAGACAGCGATCTTACTAGGCCTGGTGTCATTCAGATTGCGCAGGTGCATGGGAAGGGGGAAAGTGGAAAAGTGTGAGGGGGAAGGGAGAGGGGAAAGTGCAGTACAAAGGGTAGTAGAATAAATAAGATAATAAAAACAGCCAGATGGCGGCAAGTGCAAGGTAAGTGCAGACATACGTGCTGGTAGGGGGACTGTAGGGAGACAGAAAACAGTCCCTAGGTGCAAGGGTTGCCAGGGAGGCAGTACAGGTGTGCAACTGGCGGGGCCTGTGCCAGAGATCAGACAGGGTGGCCAGGTAGTTTTGACTAGTGCAGTTTCAGCCAGGAATTCAGCAGGGGGGAGAAGGAGAGAAAGCAGAATCAAAGAGGAAGGTTTTGAGATGCTTACGGAACCGGAGATGGTTCTCCTCAAGTGTCGGAGGCAGGAAGGCTGTTGCAGAGGGAGGCCCCTGCCGAAGAGAGAGATCTTAGAGTTACCTACCCAACCTGAAAAATTTCATTTATAACACAACAAAGGTAGGTCACTAATTGCATTAAAAAAGAGCTGCACAGCAACAACAAAAAACTCCCTTTCAGAAAACTTTATCAGGTGTTTGCAACGGATATCTAAAAGAGGAGCACGTACCTTCAACCACTAACAAAGTGGAGTAAGCAAAATTGCTATTATTTCGAAGTTGTGGAAAACGTATATAGGGAGGCTAACCATCCAAAAAACACCATAATAGGTCGTAAACTGTGACTATGTTAAAGAAGGGAAGGTATAGTGTGAGTGGCTAGTCTTTACTAATTATGCTTCCCCGTAATATGAATTGCCCAAAAATGGTAGAATACATTTCTTGAAATAGTGTGACTAAAGTTTTGACATATTCCCCATTAGATGGCTACCAATTTCTTGCATTCATTAGAACAAAACACCTATAAATTGATTAGATTAACTAGCGGTCTATACCCAATTGATTGCTGCAATGGGCTATTTTTTGCATATAACAGAACAAAGGATATCGATTGAATTAAGCATTGGTCTATGGATTCCGACATGTTTCTCATGGTATCTGAGCTTTTTAACAATTTACAATATAATTAATCGACAGAAACAGCATGGTCCACTGGAAAGCTCACTCTACACCAGATAGTTAATCATGTACTCCTTCCATTCCACCCAAGGAATGGCAGGTTCCCCAGGACTGGGCATATAGGGTTGCGGGTGTGAGTGTACCTTTTAACTTGGCGTTTTAACTGAAGTTCTAACTTTAATAATAAATGGAGAGAAATAATAACAGATGGAAAAGAAGCACGCAGATTTAAATGCTGAACTGTACACATGTTGCTAGGAAATGGTAGTATCTCTTAAATGGGCTTCAACTGTAGTGTATGGTAGAATGTTTTGACAGTGCTTCAACTCTGCTAATTTTCCAGTAGATGGTACAATCCTTTGACCGAGCTTCCTTCTAAGGTCCCAGGTTGCCTGTCTTGCTGAAATTGGTTGTGTACTAGCCAACCCTTTCAGGACTGTCCAATCTGAGGATTTGTAAAACAATCAACTTCAGACTGGACACCTCTGACGGGAAAAAGGAATGGGACAATAAAACAAACTTCCAGATTCCTGCTATACCCTCTGGACACGTTTTTCAGTTCTCATACTCAGTGCTTCCGTTGTGGGATACATTGACCCACTCAGCAGAATTCCCATCCATAACCAAGCTGCACTTCAGCAGAACCAGCAAAATGGCTGCGCTGGCTCCTTTGAGCACCACTGCCTCGCATCAAAACTGTATTTCCAGCTACAAAAGGATGGCCACACTGTTTTGCCAAACACCATTGGGCAAGTTGGAACAGGAGGCACCCAGAGAAAGGCTGCCAGGGTGTGTTCTTGTGTGTACTAAAGGAGCGAAGTGAGAAACTGCGCTGCTTTGCTGCAAGCCCAAAGTTTCCCTGGGTAAAAGGGAAATATTTTACATTTAAAATGATGCCACTCTGATGCTCTTTTCATCTGTTCTACAGTACTCTGCTTTTATCAGTGAGGCCCTGCCATACCCATCCATATTCAGATTGTGCCCCAGCAGGAGAAAGCATTATCCTTGAATGACAGGCTGTGTCAGGCCTGATCTGGGAATCAACAGAAGCTTTACTTTCAGCTGCACAGAAAAACGCTTGACTTTTGGGCTACAAAATCTCAAAAATCACTGCTTCAAAAGAAACCCTAGCTCTAAGGGCTTATGTCAATTTCAGTGGACATGTGTCTTAAACAGACTGCTGTATAAGTGAAACTGACCAGGACAAAATAATGTTTGAAAGTCAGAAGGAAGAGAAAAACTTTTTGAAATGGTCAGCCCAGCAGATTTCACCATGGGTTAAAATGCGCTTTCGCAAATAAGGAAAAATGCCTGTTTTAAAAGTGTAATGCTGAAAGAGGGCCCTGTCGTGGCCTAGCTCTGTAAAATGGATGTTGCTGAGAAACATATAGGGGATGTTTTATTTCAATAGGCTTGCTTCTGATTCAGAACAAAATAAAATGCAGTGGCTGGACTGTGGAAGCTCCAGAACAGGTTTTTCTGCTGGCTTAACTGATGCCTTCTCCCAAAAGGAGCCACCATATTTTTCTGGGACACATGCATGTTAATTGCTACCTTTGAAAACTTTGAATGGACCAAGAGAATAAATATCACATGCTCATCAGACATTTGTCTCGGCTTCAGCTTGAGACAATAGATCGGGGACACCTATGTGTGAAGTGGGGGAAGTGGCAATAAACTTTCAATCAAACTGGGAAACCCCCATTGCCACCCTGGGCAGAGCTGACAGTTGGTGGTAGCCTGGACAGACATGACCATATTTGGAGGACAAAAGCAGCCCCATTTGTCTCAAAATACTATTTGGTAAATAAACATTTACAACTGTTAATTCTGTAACCGGACAGCGCAGAAATGTGAAAGTTGGACAGTTTAAGTGTACATTTTGTGTTTTTTAAACAAGACATGTTAGCCTGCACTGGCATATTGTGGACAGAAATGGCAGAGAATTGGACATTATGAGGAAAGTGTATAGGCTGCCACTTTGAAATTCAATATTCACATGCCTTATGACAATATATACACATGTATAAAGTTATGGAATTTTAGGTAAAGTCATTTAATTGAAAAACCGCAAAAAACTATTAGACAGACGAAACAAAGTCCTACAAACGGGAGAATTGGTGCGTGAAATACGTAATCTGCCTATGTAATTTGTTAATCTGCCACAACTGTGGAATTTATGTTAAAGACTGATTTTAGCAAAAGTAACTGTGGGATGATCCTATGCATTGTAAAGCACACATCATAAATCTGACATCATGCCCCTGAAACCCAACCAGCTTACAGCAAGGTGGTAACAATCACCCCTGACCAATCCTGTGGTTAGAGGCATGCCCAGCCTAAACCTGCCCCATCAGATAATCCTATGATGTCACCATGTCTTATAAATAAGAGAGGCTGACAGAACTCAAGAGGCTCTCGCCTGAATTTCCAGCGCCTGCATATCCTGACATTACAGATCCACCTTTGTATGATTCCTGACTCTACTACAAGGCCAACGCAAAGCTGATCCTATCCCAGCAAGGCCATTTATCCAGAAATTCCACAAAATCCCAATAACAAAGGGGAAAAGCTGTGGTACCCTTTTGGGGAGCATCCATGACCAGACCGGCTTTTTGTCCACTACCTGCATGCCCGCTGTATCTTTGCCATCATCCAGTGACCAGACTTGCCTAGCTGTTTGCTGTTAGGAGAGCTGCCTTACTGTGACCAGAACCTTTTGAGTCCCGAATCCGGTTGGCTGCCCAAATCCCTAAACTCAAGTGCAGATTGTGAGTATTTCCCCATCCCATAGCCACACATGGTCTACCCCATCTTGATACTTTGTCTTTGTTCTACTTTCTAAGAAATCCTATCCATGCCTTGCTAACTTGTTTAAGACTGTTAGAATTCTCTGTGCATCTTATCCTTGATCTCCAAGCGTTAGCGCCACTTTCCTTTTCAATTTTGTCTTGCATAGATCATAAATCCTTAGCCACATTTGGAATAATCAAATGAATTCCCACATTGATTGATTAATTGATATTTTATTTCTATCGCGCTCGTACACAAGTGTTTCAGAGCGCGACAAGGCAAGGGAGGGGAACAGGGGAGAACAAAACAGCGATCTTACTAGGCCCAGTGACATTGAGAACGCGCAAGTGCATGGGAGAGGGGCGAGGGGAAAAGTGCATGGAAGGGGGAGAAGTGGAAAGTGCGAAGCAGAGGAGAAACAGATAAATAACAATGAATACATAATAAAGGCAACAAACATTGGTAATGCAGCCAGCAATTTGCAAGTGCTAGGTTTATGGCAGCAGACAGAGTAGGTCTGATAAGTGCAGGAAGCAAAAGGGGGGGGCTGTATGGGTGCAGATACAGACCCCAGTGCAAGGGGTGGCCCGGAGGCAGTGCAGGAGGGTGGCAGGGTGAGAAGGTACCTGGGCCCGAAGGACAGAGGGTGGACAGGTGCACAGTGCCAAGAGAGAACAGATCAGCAGGGGAGAGGGGGAGCGAAGGCAGAAGAAAAGAGGAAGGTCTTGAGGTGCTTCCGGAACCGGAGATGGTTCTCATCACCTTTTGAGTGGCAGGGAGGCTGTTCCAGAGGGAGGCCCCAGCCAAAGACAGAGATCTACCCCAGCTCGTTTCTTTGAAAAACAACTGACCCTGAGGGAGTTGGAGGTAGAGGAGCGAAGAGCTTGAGAGGGGAGGTATTTGCGGAGGGATAGCTGAAGGTATTTTGGACCCAGGCCCCAGAAAGTCTTGTGGACGATGCAGATGGTTTTGAATTTAATCCTTGCATCCACTGGAAGCGAGTGGAGAGATTTCAGAGCTGGAGAGATACGATCCCAGGGCTTGAGGCCAAGGACAAGTTTCGCAGTCCTGTTCTGGATTAGTTGCAGAGGGCGGAGAGTAGAGGCAGGTAGATTTAGAATGAGGCTGTTACAATAGTCCAAGCTAGAGAGAACCAGAGCTTGGGATACCATGAGCTTCTGGGGGAAGGAGAGGAAAGGCAGAGTACCTCTGAGGGGGTGCAGTCGGAAATTTGACTTTTTAGAGACCTCAGAGATGTGGGCGGAGAAGGAAAGTGTGGAGTCAAACATGACCCCGAGGTTCTTAGCCTCGCAGGTGGGGGTAGGAGGAGGGCCAAGGGAGGTCGGCCAGAGAGTGAGGGGAAAGGATGGTGAAGGTGTGCCGATGAGGAGGATCTCCGTCTTGCTGGCATTCAGACAAAGATCATTGGCGGCACACCAATCTTAAATGGCAGTTAGGCAATCAGAGATGAGAGAGGGAGAGGAGGTGGCAGAGAGCAGCCTGAAAATGAGTTGAGTGTCGTCAGCGTAGCACTGGAAATTTGAGCAGAAAATGGCAATGCAGTGGGCGAGAGTTGCCAGGTATTGGTTGAAAAGCCAGGGCGAGAGGTTAGACCCCTGGGGAACACCAGAGGTAGAGAGGAAGATAAATGAAAGGAAGGACCCAAGTTGGACCTGTGAGGGTCGATCTGAGAGGAAAGAGGACAGCCAGGCCAGAGCCTGATACCCAGGTTTTCACGGAGACGGTTGAGCAGGATGGTATGGTTGACCATGTCGAAGGTAGAAGAGAGATCGAGGAGGATGAGGACAGAGGGAATGTTAGAGTCAAGGTTGGAGAGCAGATCTTCACGGATGGTCAGGAGAGCAGTTTCCGTGCTTCTGGCGGCTCTGAAGCCAGACTGGTGGTCATGAAGACAGCCAATAGAATTGGAATGAAGGTTAAGCTGAGAGATGGCCAACCTTTCCAGGAGTTTGCCAAGAAAGGGAGTAATTGGGCGATAGTTAGCTGGACAAGAAGGATCAGCTGTGGGTTTCTTGAGAAGAGGATGCATAAAGGAGTGCTTCAGAGGGGAGGGGAAGGATCCAAAGGCAAAGGAGTGGTTGCAAAAATCAGCAAGGGCCGGAGCGAGGGTGTCAATGTGGTGTCAAATAAAGATGAACGCGGGGTGAAAAGGGTGACGTGGAGAATCAATCTTGGAATGTACTGTGTCTTTCTTTAACAATATAGTCTACATAATTTAGTTTAGTGAAACTTGCCTTTCCTTTTAAAAACCGATTTTCTCTTTTTAACTGCTCTATTTTCCTGAAATCGATCCTCCTTTCACCTTACAAATCTCATTAAATTCTCCAGCTATAGTCACTCTCTCACATTTATATTGTCCCTGTGATGTGCATCTATGACCCAGCCTAAATACTGCATTCCGATTCTGTTTTTCATCTGTTTAAAAAAAAAGTTTTTGTCATTGAAAGATGAAAAAGAGAAAAATATAACTTTTCCATGTGTGATTTGAACGCACTGTGTTTTAAATTTCAACCTGCTTTGTGAACTGTATGCCTTTTGTGATACCTTACCTTAGAGTTGCTAGCGATATAACATTCCTGAGACTGTGATAAAACATATGCACATCATTATTTAATTACACATATAATTAATTACTTGTTAAAATCTGAACGTCATTTTAGGCCATTGAAAAGGCTTTTGCCTCTTATTTTGATTCTGCTTGCTGTCTCATATCCATGACTAGCAGCTGCTTCTTCCTATCCACTCAGAATCTGTGGGTTGAGGGAACATTGCAGGGGGAAACCTTAATGTGGGTGCGATCTATCCTAATTGAAAAAGTGCTCCTATTCATTTGTGCTTTGGATATGTTCTTGTAGAAGGTTACCCAAGTGTATTTCAGTGGTTTTCATTGAACTTATCACCTCATTGGTGATTGCTGCCCCATATAAAAATAGTGTGATTTTCTTTGAAATTAAAATAAAGAAATATTGTATTCCCACCAACCGGCGTGGTTCATGGTCCATTGGGACCCGGGGTATTTGTTAAAGGGGGTGTGAGACGGGTTGGTATCAGCTCAATTTGAATTCATAGCAAATAAAGAGAAAGTATTCTAATTGAGCACTACATTCTAGGCTAAGGGTAAGAGTCCTGATCCGGTGTGTGATGCCCGGTTAGAATCCTACACACCTCGGGTCAGCTGAATCTGTGGAAGCACAAACACACTATTAGTGACTGACCAAAATAATTGTTATCCGTCTACTTCTGCGTAACTTCCTCCCTTACCTGGTTGCCTTATCTTAAAGCTGGAAGGCGGACAACAAAATGTTCCCAAATGTGTAAGTTCTATACAAGTTCTTTATCCTGGCTTGATGTAGATTGTGTCTCACTGGAAAGGAACCTTTTAAATATCTGTGTCTTTAGTCTTTTTTCTATTGTGGCAGCGTACTTGTCAAAAGTCCCAGATACTTCTGCCACTCATAAGAAGTTTTCTGCGCAGCATGCACAACTTAAATATTTACATGTCATCACGCTACTGTGCTGACTGTGTTCCCCTCGCTGTGTCCAACTATTAATCACTGTGCTCCCGCGTCCTCCAGTCCAGTATTCACTATGCTTCCTGTGCCATTATTTTATTATGAAACTCACACTGCGCTTTCCGCGCTGCTCCAATTGTGTTTTTTCACTGCATGCTCCGCGCTGTCAGGAAATGACAAAGCTCGGACCTCAAGCAGTTAACAAGGACTCTGCCTGTAACGATATCTTTGTGGAAAAGCTTCCCTTTGATGACTGCACATGCATACCAATGTTGCAGAGTCCTTAATTTTAATATCAGCTTGCATGTCTCCCTGCTCTCAACTGTCAGGTCCTGCCTTGGCATTTTCGCAGGAGCTGCTGAACCGCACAGATCCACAAAGCTGTAACGCTGTCAACTAGCTGAATCAGCTGAACCCAGAACACCCCTGAGGGATAGGGGAAATGGATAAAATAAAAAACTCTGATTCTGGATCTTCAACTGGAACAGAAATATGCACGGAGCGAGAAAAAAACAAATAAGATGAGTGTACCTTTCTCAACTCTCCTCCTACTCCTAATCTCCAAGAGAGTAACTATAACTGAGATTCCTCAGCAGAATGCCCAAAGGATTGATTTTCAATTTGAGTCTTGGATTCTCCAACGTTAGGAATGTATTTCAATTATTTTTTTTTCTTTTTCTTTTATTGACTTTAGTTTGAAAAGGTAAACAAAACTTTTTGTCGTGAGTATTCATCAATACATTCCAATTTCCAGACAAAGAAAAGAAAATGGAAAGAAAACGGAAAAGAGAAAAGAACATAGGCATAAAGAGTAGAAGTGAAATAGGAGTGACAAGTAGGACTTAAAGAGGGTAGAAAAAGGTTAAAAGAGCCAGATACAGTTACAGTTTGACCAAGTATGAGATCACTCTCTCCCATCTCCTCTCGTGGATTTCCTGCTGATATTTGTCATTTCCAATCATCAATATCGACATCGTCGTTTAGTTCTTGATTCTCAATTCCTCTATTCCTTTCTCTTCACCTAATCCTCCCATTTGGATTCAATGCCTCACGTACAAGTTTCACTCAGCTTCACTGCATGTGGAAGTATCATATCAATGAAATTAATGATTGAGTAGGTTAAGTTGGTATTTGTCCCCGATATTACATAGCTCCACCATTCTTCCATGTTTCCATTCTTTGGCGCAAAGCGCGCTAAGTGCAATGAATGCTGGTTGGCGATATTTGGGCATTCAGTTATCAAATGTTTTAATGATTCAGTCTCTGTCAGACAGAAACGACAGATTTCGCTCTTTGTCGCTGGATCTTTCCTTTTCATCAGAATCTCACGGGTGTGATAAAGATTAAGTCACAGTCTTAGGAACTGGTTTCTATGGTATTGCGATGGAAATTTTGTAGGATATTTAGGTAAATCTCCTACTTTTTGCAAAGACATTCCCAAGTCAATGGCTGTCGACGATGACGCTCTTGTATTGGTGTTTATGATCCAATTCCATTGATTAAACTTGACTTTCGCCATTTGTGGAATGTGCATTACCAGTGACATGTTTATATTTGCTGCTGCTAGAATTAACAACAGTTTCTCTTCCCAACTATTTAGCAAGTAGGCTGATGGGTCTGAACTTTTGTTGTTTAGAATCAAATAAGGTTTTGCTCCATGTGTTATTCTCATTTTACGGAGCAAACTTATTGACTTCCACAGAACTACAGAATGTAAAGAGTTGAGTCCCAGCTCATGACGAATTGCTACCATTGAGGCACACTGTGGTAGTTTAAGAACTTTGCGCCAAAATTTGCCTTCTAATTGGGTCCAAAATTTAGCATCAATATTCCAACTTGTTTCACTGCCAAAACATACTATTGGGATCACTTTTTGGGAGTAGAAAGTGATTATTGGCTGTAATGAAAACTTCCCATATGTAGTGTGTAGTTTTGCTCCTTGTAGCTAAGATTTTCATTCACGAAGATACTTCATTTGTCCAGCTCCACTCTCTTATGGAAATATTAAATACAACTCCCAAATAACGGATTGTATCTGCCCTGCACAGGACTTTGTTGTTTATTTTCCACATGAATTTTTTATTTTTGGGGTTTGTTTTTGGACCCAATGCAATGACTTGCGATTTCTTCACATTTATAGTCATCTGATTGGCTGATAGATACATTTGAAGAGAAGACAACAGTCTTTGAAGGCCAATTTCCGTGCTGTCTAATAGTACTACATCATCAGCATATATTACGTGGCTTATCTGGTTTCTGTTTATTTTTGGGGAGAAGCACCTTGTTTGCATTAGGGCGCTGGAAGGTCGGCTATAAACAGTTTGAATAATAGGGCTGCTAGGGGACAGCCTTGTTTCACCCCCTTTGTGGTTTGTATCCCCCTCCATGTTTAAACGTATTCGAATGCTGGTATTTGCGTAGAGTGCCATTAGTGGAGCCAAAAGTTGCTCAGGACAGCCCCAGTTTTTCAATTTCTTCCAAAGGATTGGCGGTTTATACTGTCGAATGCTTGTTTTAAGTCGACAAATGCCGGAAACAGTCTCTTCTTCTGTTTTAAAGCATTCAGTTTGGCCATGTTCAATAGCACTAAGTTTAATTCCACCCCGACGCCTTTGGTAAAGCCTGTTTGTCTGTTATCAGATATCAGTGCGTCTTCAGCCCATAAAGCAATTTTATTTTGGAGAAAGGTGGCAAAAATTTTCCCCATGGTATCTAATAACGCAATAGGACGATAGTTCTCTGGATCGTCTCGGTTTCCTTTTTGAAAATTGGTACCACCACAGCGCTAGACCAGGAGACAGGGATCTTTTTTGTCATGGCAATATGCTCAAACAATACTTTAATGAATTGTGCCCAATTTTCTTTGTTTGCTTTGAGCATTTGGTTTGATATGCCATCTGGTCCAGCGGCTCGTGAAGTCGTCAATTTCTGAATAGCTAATTCAATGTCTTCTACTGTTTCGATGACATTCCAGCTTTTTGCTACTACCAACGGGTTAGATAACTTCATGTTGTCATGATTATTGAATACTGCTGTGAAATGCTTTACCCAACTAGCGGGGTTTACTCTGTTTGATAGTGGACTCGTCTGGTTTAACTTGCCAGAATTTATAATTTGCCAGATGTTACGGCTGTCTTTTTGGATTAATAGTTGAAGCATCAATTCAGCTTGTTCTTGTGATCGTATATTATTGAATGACTTCAGCCAGTTGCGATGTCTCTGTCGTCTTTCCTTCAGCAACGACTTTTGATTAAGATTGCCTACTTTCTTTATCTGCTTCAGGTCTTTTTGTAGCTGTTTCTTTGCCTCATCTAATACTGGACTAAATTGGTGCCTATTTGAGATGATTCTTTCCTTTGGTTTGTTTTTGTATACTTGTATTTCTTTAGTAAGGATATATATTCCACTTGGTTATTCCACTTCTGTGTTTGTGTGTAACCAGTTGTTAAATTGTCGATCTGCTCGCTGTTTATTCGCAGTCGATTTTGGGCATTATTAATGCCAAGTGGGAATATGTATCTTCGCAGCTGCTTTTTGTGGGGGTTTTCCCACGATAGCACTAGCGGATCGTGGTCGCTTTTAGTTGTCTTCGTTATCGAGAGGTTTGTAATATGGGGATGAAGATTTTCAGAAGCCCATATATAATCAAGGGTTTTTGACGTGCCCCCTCGATGCCACGTGTCTGCTGCGGGGATGTCACCACTGATTAAACCGTTCAACATTACACAATGTCGCAACATTAGTTGATATTCCAATTTGGCTCCACGGTCATCAAACTCTGTTGGACATTTCAATATTTCACATGGCTTTCGTCTTTTTAATTTGTCGAACCATGCGTAGTTTAGGTCTCCGCACACTATTATGAATGGATCGACAAACGATGCATAACATTTGTCTATTTCCATTGTTACAGCATCTAGAAATACAGTTTATGCAATCATTGCAGGATTCCAATATAAGTTCATTAACAGCAGATGTTGTTTGAAAGATTTTCCATCCTGGGTTACAACTACTGTTTGCAAAGTTAAGGCCCGGACGAACAAGTTCGGGTTTTGTGTGTATAGCAGTTCCCATCCTGCGGAGTTCTTTACCGTAGTTAATAAGCCAGAGAAGGGACGTCCAAATATGTTTTTGCCAGCTGCATTTAAGAATATTGTATATCCGTCACTTGAAGGTAGCTCCCGTAGCCACGTTTCTTGTAGACAGATAAAGGTACTTTTTAAATCTTGTATGTCACCATCTTTAAATAGGTGAAGAAATACGCGGGTATTCCAGGATGGTAGAAGTTGGGTCAAACCTCTTGATCCTAAGCATGGCTCTTGGAATCTTGTGTTCCTGTTGAGTGGGCAGATTGATGTTTCATCTGTTTCCATAGGACGTCTCTTTTGATGTTTTTTGAGGATCCCTTCTGCTTACGCTAAAGTCTGCCACATTCACTCTCATGCTTGCATTGTATCCACAGCATAGCATAACCTTTAAGCTCAATGTTTATTACCAATGTGAAATGTACTATGTAACTCGGTTACATCTGTAAACACATTCCTATGCTTGTGTTCATGACTAAGTCTGCTGTAACAGCGCCACGATGCCCCAGGGCAGTTCTGTGCGCTTTATAAATGCAAATAAATAAAATAAATAAATAAAATATGCTCGTTTGCCCCAACCATAGCAGGATGTTGAGCATCACATACTGTAAGATCGAACCCAAAGAACAGCAGGTCTTCTTTTGCTTCGAAGAGTGGTCTGGCTAAGTTCTTAGATTTCATATGTAGCACCACCCAATCTGATCTTGCTTCTGATTTATATACGACAATTGCAATGTTGTCCGATCTTATGTTATGTAATGCAGGGACATAATGTAGTAACCTCATTACATTGGCTCTGTTTAAGTATAGATCGCTGTTGTCTTCTAGTATATTCCAGGATGGTAGAAGTTGGGTCAAACCTCTTGATCCTAAGCATGGCTCTTGGAATCTTGTGTTCCTGTTGAGTGGGCAGATTGATGTTTCATCTGTTTCCATAGGACGTCTCTTTTGATGTTTTTTGAGGATCCCTTCTGCTTATGCTCGTTTGCCCCAACCATAGCAGGATGTTGAGCATCACATACTGTAAGATCGAACCCAAAGAACAGCAGGTCTTCTTTTGCTTCGAAGAGTGGTCTGGCTAAGTTCTTAGATTTCATATGTAGCACCACCCAATCTGATCTTGCTTCTGATTTATATACGACAATTGCAATGTTGTCAGATCTTATGTTATGTAATGCAGGGACATAATGTAGTAACCTCATTACGTTGGCTCTGTTTAAGTATAGATCGCTGTTGTCTTCTAGTATATTTTCAAATTCCAGTTTCCACCATCTGTTTTTTTCTTGTGGTTGCGAAGTCATTGTTTCACTCCTTCTATTTTGCTTTTGCTTTTGTGATTGGGCAGTAGTGCATTTTGGATTACACTTTAGAGGCGCATTTACCGATGCTTCTTGCAATTTGTTGTTTGTATTTACTCAAGCGTCGGCAGTGATAGGGTGGCTTCTATTGCTGGTTGCAATTTTGGGTGCATCTACACATATCGGCTGCACCACATAGTTTTTCTTTTAGAGTCATTGATGATCTCTTCTTCGCTAGGTGTTTCCTGGTCTTCTCTCACTCCTGTCGTGTTTTCAGGGTCAGCTTCTTCATCAATTGTATAAGTTGATAGATTGCAAAGGTCTATTGAGTTATTAGTATCAGCGTCATCTGAGGACATAGTCTCTTCACGAGCACGTTTTGAGGCCGGGTGTTGAGTTTTCACTGTTTCCTTCGATAGATTTAAAGGAGGATTAGACTCTTTAACTGGATTCTCAATTTGCAATGCCGCTTTACTGCTTCTCATACTTTCTGGTTGCGGGGGAGTCGTCAAGTTTTGCATAAGCTTTTTTGCTCCATTTGTACGAGGGCGTTTAGAGGCAGGACCCTCTTGTTTGTTTGTGCCATTTTTGGTGGTTTGCTTTTTTGCGGCACTGTCTTGGCAGTTGCTACATTAATTGATTTAGCTACGCCAGAAAAGATCCCAAAAGAAGCGATTTACTCCTCTGTTATTGCAGCGCTCTTTTGTTCCAATTGAGGTATAGTATCAACTTAATTTGAGGATCTTATATCTTGCGTGTCTGATGCCGTCTTCATGGCCGCGTTTTCCTTAAGTGGAGTGTTGCTACTCTCTACTACTGAGGCCGCACACCCTTTTGTTTTTGGAATCTTCGCCATGGGTCCTTCTTTATTGGTTATTGTTGTTGATTCACCAAACTCCAGGTCTCTGTGCACCTCTTTTAAAGTTGTTAATTCTTTTGAAGGCACATCACTAGTAGATTGCGTCATTAAATTGCTTGGTTGGATGACTACTCCTAAGTTGTTACAGTGTTGCTAACAGATGCAGCTAGTTTTCTCATAGCAGCTTAAAGGCTGTACCGCCACATTATGCCTGACCCACTTAGTACATTCGACAATGGCTTCCGTTAGATCAAGTTTTTCATGGGCCTCACGCTTAGTTATTTCGTTGAGCCGCGAGGGCCATTGTCTTGAAGTTGCTGCTTCCAAGTCAAGTCGGGAAATTAGATGTTCATTTAATGTTTCCATCGCTGAGACTTTATTATTTAAAGTTCCTAGAACAGAGTTCTGGTCTCGCAATGCGTCATTTAATGATTCATATAATTTCATAAATGGCATCAAGGAAATGGAAGTGGCCGCTAAAACGTTATTGTGGATCTGTATGCCTGCGGCTATGGAAATATTCCCTTTGGAAATCGGTGTTTCTTCAAGGTGGTGAATTACAGTTTGCTGAGCTTCGTTGGAGCTTTGCATTTGCGATTTTCCCAATGCCTTTGGGTCTTCGGCGCCCTGTTCAGAGGTCGTTACAAGATTAACTGCCGCTTATTTCTTGACCGCCATCTGAGATGTCAAGGTTAATAGGACGCAATGTTGTCGATGGGTTTTGTAGTAAGGCTGCTTTGCTGTTTCTGTGTGTTAATTCATTTGTCAAAGTACTCACATTTCGTCTGTTCGTGAGTTTCTTGTCTTTTATCTTGACAAAACTTTCATTTAGTCGCTCTCTCATTTGAATAAAGTCAGCCTTTAACCTTTCGGTAAGGCGTGCTTCACGTGCCGCCACATCAAAGTTTGCTGCAGCATTTACCACCACACTCGATTTGGGCCTTTGTACAGGAGTGTTTACAGGTTCTGCCTGTCCAGCTCTTGTCTTTTCTTCTTCTGGTAAAGTTTCACTATCTATAGTGCTTGCTCTTAAATCGACGGCATGCTCCTTGTTATTCGAGCCATCTTTCTCTTCCTGGTAGATTTGTGAAACCTGTTGCAGATGCATTTTTTTGTTCTCCACTTGAGCGGTGGGGACAGCTTCTACTGCTTTCCATCTCTCTGGTGTTTTACAATTTCTCACAGACTCTTCTACTGAGCACAGCTGGCTCTGTTGTTGGACAAGACTCACATGAGGGTGTAGTGGGGACAACACCTCATCAGAGGATGACCTTATCGCTAGAATGTCTGCGTCCGTTATGTCGAAAGAAAAGGTTGTCTCTGAGGCATCATGGTACACCGTAGCTAGAGGTGGTGTACTTCTTTCTGATTTATTTGCTTGCTTATCAAGCGTTGATACACTCCCACCTTGAGTTTTACCTTGCCTCGACAAATAGTTGCTTGAATTAAGTAGAGTAATCGGAATCAATGATTCTGTGCATGGCAGAACTGGGACTAGTGCTAAGTCTGTTCCGTTTATTCCATTCATGTGATTTTCTTTTTCACTTTTTGAACTCGACCTCAACGTCGATTCATTTCATGTAATTAGTGTGTTTTGTGTTGAAGTGTCAGAGGAAGTGGAAATACACACTTGCTCAGCGGGGGTCTGTTGTGCAGCAGCGGAAATACTCACAGCTTTAGATAAACAGTCAGAATTTTTCACCGTCTCCTGGTGCTTAGTGCTACACGGGGAGGTGCCGGCTGGTACACACACAACGCTTGCCTTCGTTTTACTTGAAGTTTTAGTTTGTAGTCGCCGCAACTATAACAAACGGTTTCGCGTGTGTGGGCCGGCTTCCGTGGGTGACACTTCACAGTCATTGGGAACATTGGGAACTGGTTCCATGGCGCCTTCTGCGGCGATCGGAGGCGTACTCGGCTGACTGGAACTCAGCACTGAACTCCGCGCCGCGCTCCGTGCCGGAAGTTCGTTTTTGAAGAAAAAATTGAAAGTTAAAGGCACAGTGTCCACAAACCGTCGCTGCAGCTCCTCTCAGCAAGGAAGGGTGAACGGGTCTGCACTGACTCTCTGACTGGGCTGACTGGAACTCAGCACCGAACTCCACGCCGCGCTCTGCGCCGGAGGTTCGTTTTTGTAGAAAAAATGGAAAGTTAAAGGCACAGTGTCCACAAACCGTCGCTGCAGCTCCTCTCAGCACGGAAGGGTGAACGGGTCTGCACTGACTCTCTGACTGGGCTGGCTGGAACTCAGCACGGAACTCCGTGCCGAAAGTTCATTTTTGTAGAAAAAATGGAAAGTTAAAGGCACAGTTTCCACAAACCGTCGCTGCAGCACCTCTCACCACGGAAGGGTGAACGGGTCTGCACTGGCTCTCTGACTGGGCTGACTGGAACTCAGCACCGAACTCCGTATTTCAATTGTCAGCTGCTGATACTGAAACTTTCTTCAAATAAGTCATTTACCTTCTTTATGCTCAACTAGTCTTGTTTAGTATTTCACTCACTTGACTCTTTTTATGCTTCTTGTTTACTTGCAAACTTACTTTAGTTTCTTAAATGCTTTGACTAAACTGTTTCCTATTTAATTACACTCTATTATCATGTGTCTTATCTTGTCAAACTTTGTTCTCCTACTACTGCGCAAACTGTTTCATGTCTTCTGTCATAAAGACTCAGGTTGAGTCTTTTTCCAGAATGCCTACCCAAAATACTGTTGCTGCGCTGCGCGCTTTTCTGTCACCAAATTTCTTTTTCTCTAGAAAATGTTGCTGCGCTCACAACTGAAGGGCGTCCCAACTCTACATGGGCCGTGCTGCGCGGTAACTTCTCTGGCTGTGATACCTCAGAAAACCCTCCCTCTGACTGCTGTGCGGAATGCAGATTGTGATGCCGGAGACACTGCTCCTCCTCAATTCCGCTCCGAACTCACCACGCAAGTCCATGTTGGTTTTGGGATTGAGATACGATGTAACAGAAACTGCTAGTTACCATGTCAACTTTCCTCCAGTATTCTTCACTCGGGCGCACCCTCACGACTGAGTCCCTTCCTCTAATTTACACTGGCTAATTAAAATGAAACTTCTTTCAGATTTCACCTTATTACCAGCGCTGGCGATTGGGCCGGCTCTCGCCAGATCCGATATCCGGCACCAGATGTGTTGCCGGATCTCTGGACCCGGCCAGAGTCAGCGCTGGGGGAACGAAAAAAAAATGCAAGAAAGCCCCTGTGAGCAAACTAACTTCCTCTGGTGACCCTGTGCAAGGGGTCACAATAGGAAGTTACAGTCCTCAGCGGCGGCCCGGTCCTCAGCTACGATCTAGTTTATTTATGTATTTATTTATTTATTTTGTTTATTTATTTATTTATTTATGCAATGTTTGTCAGATACATGGACTCAGATTATTTATTTTTTCTTGCAATGTTTGTCGGATACTCTGAAAAACTGCATAAATAAATAAATATAGAGGTATCCCGACAAACATTGTATGAATAAATACCTCTATTAACATTGAAACTATCACACACGATGCAGCCACCCAACTGCTTTCAGAGGGGAGCTGCAGGAGCTGTGCCGGGTGTGGTTCAAGTAAAAGAAAACATTGCTTATGGCGAACAGAAATCAGCAGGTTTGAATAGTACCAAAGGGGGAGGTTTTTTTATAAAATGGGATGCAAATAATGCACTCTAAAGAATATTTACTCAGCAACAATGGTGAAAACTACTATCCAAGTAGTGAAGTAACTCATCACCAATGCCATGGAAATGGTTTACAGTGGAATTGATATATTGTTTGTTTTGTTTGTTTGTTTTATTCATATTTATATAGCGCACATCAGCCCGAGGGCATCGTGGCACTTGTTACAGTACAAAGCTTAGTTACACAGTCATGAGCAATATATATACAAGGTTACAATAAAGTTATATTACATTTCTGTTTATATTACAATATACATGGCAGGAGTAGAGGAGGAAGTCGCAGTGCTAGTTGAGGAAAGTGGTCTTGAGGTTGTTGCGGAAGGCAGAGATGGAAGTTTCAGCTCTAAGGGTGGTAGGGAGTGAGTTCCAAAGTTGCAGTGCAATATAGGAGAAGCCTATACCTCCAGCTGTGGCTCTCTTGATGCGTGGTATGTGTAGCTGGTTGGTGTACTGAGCTCTAGTAGGGCGAGTGGAAGTGGGCCTTGATATTGCTTCAGATAGGTATGTGGGAGCAGTGTTGTTGATGCATCTGTGTGTGATGGTGAGGATTTTCAGAGTAATTCGGTCTTTGACCTGAAGCCATCGTGCTGCACGTCTGGCATGGGATATAAGGTCCCTTCTGGGGATGCTCATAGCGGCTCTGAGGGCATTGTTCTGTGTAGTTTGCAGTCTGTGGATGTTCTTGGCGGAGGTACCAGCTAAGAGAGCTTGCAGTAATCGAGTTTAGCGCCTGTAGTTGCTCTAGCTATGGCCAAGCGGTTGTGGGCCGATAGGTAGGGTTTAATGGCATTGATGAGTTTGGTGCTGAACGCTGATGCAGAGGCTATGGAACTGACTTGTTTGTTCATTGATAGATTAGCGTCAATGTGAACACCTAGAGTCTTGACTGAGGATGATGCAAAGATGGTTGAGTTGTCTATGTTGAAGTTGGCGTATTGGGGGCTTAGCTTCGTTATTGTGTTTTTCTGCCCAAGGATGATAATTTCAGTCTTCTCCCCGTTATGACAGAGGCCATTGATTGCCATCCATGCTTGGATAGTAGCATAGATGTTGTGAAGGATAGTGGCGTCTTGGTGGTAGAGTCCAGTTAGAGGTATAAGTACTTGAGTGTCGTCTGCATAGTTGGTATATGCCACACCCATGGAGTCAAGTAGGTCAAAGAGGGGTTTTGTGAAGAGGTTATAGAGGGTGGGGGCTGTACATGCGTTTGCTGTGTCGGAGTAGACCTTCATGGCTCTTCCTTCGAGGAAGGAAGAGATCTAGGATGCTGCTTTTTTAGAGAAATGGGCTGCATGAGTGAGGTGGGTGGTAAGTGTTTGGTGATCTACCAGGTCAAAAGCAGCTGATAGATCGAGGAGGAGGAGCAGGGCAGGTTTGCCTTTGTCCATGATCTGTGCGATTTTATTTTTTAGGTCTAATAAAGCAGATTCTGTTCCATGCCCAACCTGGAAGTCAGATTGCCTTTTGCCTAGTATGGAATTAGATTCTATGTATGATTGGATCTGGTTGTGAGCTGCTTTGTCCAGGATTTTCAAGAGGAACGGGACTGTCGTTACCGGTCTGTAGTTGTTGGGTTGCGCTCGGTCAAGAGTGGTCTTTTGTTAGAAGTGGCCTCACCAAGGCTTCCTTGAGATTGATTGGGACAGTTCCTGTTTGGAATGAAGCAGCATGAAAGAAATAGTTCCGTTTTAAACTAATATTTTGGACATTTCCTTTGATCAAAGGTCAACTTTCAGCTCCGCTGCCCTAGAGCCTCCCTCCTCGGGCACCGCCCCCTAAACTCCACCCCCACCACAGCCCTTGTGGGATCCCCTACCAATTATTTTCCCTTTCCACCACTGTTTTTTACACTTACTTTTTTGCGCTAGAAAGATCAGTTCAAACAAGGTAACATTTAAAACTATTTGCACAATTTTAGTTATTAAAGATTCAAGGCTCACTCCAAACTGCACTGTACTTAGCTGAGGTAAAGTGTGGGGTCTCTCTTTTCTCTTACTGAATTCTTGACCTCTTCCCCTTCCTGGTGTTATATTACTTCTCTCCTGAATATTCCTGTCCTAAAAAACTAGAGCTCATAAAGACTGGACCTACTCAAAGGACAAGTTCTAATAAAAGACAGTTTAGAATGTCCAACTACACACCTTTGTCCCTTCACCAGCCAATTAGGAATCTGGTTCTCTTCCTCCATCTTGGCCAGGGATCATCCCAACACTCTGAACAAAAACAGTTAAGGCCTAAACCAACTCCATAGAAAAAATGCAGTAAATGTGGCAGTGTAAAATGAGACTAGTGTACCTTGCGTCTAACATGAAACCCGACAGCACCCCCTCTCAAAGGACCTTGTTAGGATTCCTTCTGTGAAGCCTAGCTACCACCAAAGGAGCGTTAACATCATCTGCAGCCTCCCAAGAATGTTCTTTCGGGACCAAAACCCTTCCAATCAATCAAATATTGAACTCTACCTCTAACCCTTGTGACAGAGGCATGGTATCAAGAGAGATGATACAGACAACAGATACATATTTCTAAAAAAAAGCTTTATTAATAATCAGGATGGTGTAACGCCTAACTAACCCTATGCTATGGTGGGATTTTCCTTGCTAAAGAAATCTAAGCACAGACTTGAGTCCACAAGTCCAAACCAAAAGGTCTGTCTGTGTCAAAACCTATGCTTGTCCTCACAACTACAACAACATCTAGTGAGGAAATGTTCTCAACCAAATAAAAGTGTTCAAAAGTAAATATGCAGAAACTCGCAATTTATGTTTGTCCAGAGTTCTCTGTCTCAAGTGCAATACAGTTCCAATGTAAATTAGTTTCAAGGAGGTTTGATCAATTTCTGAAGTTACCTTCTGTAGGTTCGCAGGCATCACAGTTCACATTAAAAGAGGGCCTTGGGTTTCCCTTCCCCAAGTTCAACTGCAATAACCAGTGTGATCTTGGGACTCCCCTCCCCAAGATAAATACTCTCCAGTTCTTTGGTTCTCAGGGTTCACTTCCCGAAGATGTATACTGAGCAGTTGACTTGTTTCCTCTGTTCACAAGTTCACAAGAGAATACAGGGTTTGGTTGACCTGTCCTTTGGTCAGTTTCACCAGGGGCACACACTTCTTTGCTGCTTTTCCAATACTTAGTCGTTTCTGGTCTAGGTGCAGTTGTCAGACCCCACAGTCCACCCATCATAGGTCACACAACCAGCAACCCCATACCCTGTCTGTGATTTGACTTTTGATGTTGGCAATGTCTGTGTTAGGAAACCTCCTAGTCTAAGCGCAGTTGTCAGACCACACGGTCCAACCTTTACAGGTCACGCAACCATATGTTTCCCCAAAGCCTGTGTTCAGTTATATTCAAGTGTTCATAAATGCAGCATATACATGGGTTCACTCAAACCACGACTTTCCTGCCACACAATATTCAGTAAATGTAATGTTGTGTTGTATTCATCAGGATAATGCCTTTCATTCAGTTCGGTCTTCAGTAAATGTGACTTTAAGTTGTGCAGGCTTGAATGGCACTTTTTATGCAGTACAATATTCAGTAGATGCAGTTTTCAAATGTGCGGCTTAAACAGCTCCTTTCATTCAGTACGGCATTCAGAAAGTGCAATATTTCACTACTTCCATGGACCATTATCATTTAATTTCCAAAGTCCCTTGGAGCGCTCCGGCGTTCCTAGTGTCTCCCAATACTTACTGGGTCTCTGCAGCTCTGTTCAGCGTCTTTTCTCTGAGCAAGAAAACCAACTTGCCAGTCCACTGGGGGCTCCACTCAGCACACACACCGGCCTTTGTGCTTCGCTGTGCCTCTACTCCCTGGCAGCTCCTGCTGTATGCCTTCCCTCACAAGGGCTCCCAGTCCTGCATAGTCACCTCAGCAAGACTCTCTGGATTTCAGAAGTATGCCGTTAAGAGGGGTACCCATCCCTTTACGGAATCTTGTCTGCAATTTAATAAGAATTCCCGTACTCGTGGCCCATCACTCAAGATGATCAAGCAGAAGTAATGCAAATACCTTTGAGTCTGCATCTAACAGTGCTATTGGGCGATAATTACAGGGAAGAGCTCTTGCACCCTTTTCCTTTATGGGGATAACTAATGCCTGACTCCATGTTAGTGGAAATCTATCCGTCCTTACTATGTCTATCAATACTGTTGTTAATACTTCTGACCAACGATTTAAGTTGGATTTAAAAAGGAAATTTGACAACTTGTTAGGGCCTGGGGACTGGGAAGTACTTAATCCCTGAATGACCTTCTGAAGGATTTCTGTGTTGACTTCTATTTTCCCCGGCCCTCTCAAGGAGGTGTTCACATGGAGAAAATCCTTGGTGGAGATTTCAAGCTAGGTTAGTATTCAAAATCCATTTTATGTCGCTACTTTGAGTCCCATTACAGAACAAGCTGTGGGTGTTGCATTAAAGGTCATAAATGCTTGTATGGAACACTCATATTTGTATGCAATGATGATTATGTACCTTTATGGATGTTTTTAATCTAAATAGTGTTTAACTGACTAGAACAACTAAAGTACAGGAGAATGACTCCCTTCTCCTGTGAGTTGGTTTTTCGCCAAGTTCAGTTAAAAAATGTATCCTTAGGTAGTTCTTGGTAACCGCTTTTATCAAATCACACAGTTTTGATACTGGGTCAATGGTCTCTTTCACTTGATTACTCTTTCTCCGCTTGTCTTATTCTAATAGTATTTGTCTCTCTTCATTCTTGGGACAAGTTTATTCCTTTTTCTTCACTCCGATTTAAGATTCTTCCCTTATTTAATGTCCACTCTTATCATGACTGGAACAAATTTCTGTGTTCCAGTATTGATTCTCTTGTCCTTCCTTCACTCTTAATACTATATCTTTACTTAGATGAGTATGAGTATTCCAGCAATGATTCTCACTCTCTTCATTTACTCTTTACACTTTTTTTTCGACTCAGGTGATTATGAGTGTTAAAGTAATTATTTTCGTTCTCTTCATTTACTCCTGATACTTTATCTCATCTGGGACAAGTAAAAGCGTTCCAGTAATGATTCCCACTCTCTTCATTTACTCTTAACACTTTATTTTGACTGGGACGATTATGAGTGTTCCAGTAATTATTTTCGCTCTCTTCATTTACTTATGATACTTTATCTTATCTGGGACAAGCATGAGTGTTCCAGTAATGATTCCCACTCTCTTCATTTACTTTTCATACTTTATCTCAACTCGGATGAGTAAGAGCGTTTCAGTAATGAATCTCACTCTCTCCATTCCCTCTTGATACTTTGGGCCTCATTACACGTTGTGCGGTAAAATCCGCAAATTACCGGCATGGCGCCCTTAACGTGTCCGCCCTCGTAGGAGTGTGCTAATAGCGTACCATTACGAGTATGCAGACACGAGCTTTGCGCCATGCCGGTAATGCCTCTCCAGCCTTGCTGCTAATCTCCCCCAAAAGTCACTTACCGCCTTCAAAGACAGTGCAGATAGCAACTCCACCTTGACGCATCGTGCAAATAGCGGCCATCGCTAATAGCAGTGACCGTTAAATACCGGAACCGGAAATAGCATCATCGCACAGGAACGGGAAAGAGCACAGCGGCCATCTTTAAAAACACAATCCATTGCCATCCTCTGCCCCCTGGACCTGTTTGTGTTACCTTGCTGCCTGAGACCCATTGCTACACTGTTACCATGCCCAAGTCATTAAAAAAACAACAGACAGCCAGCGAAAGAAGAAGTTCTCCACCGAGGAGTTAGTGATGCTGACTCAAACCTTAGCGGGCAATGCAGAAGTGGTCTTCGCAAATGACATGCGGCGGGAGACCCTCCTAAAGAAGAAAGCAATCTGGGCCGAAGTGGCAACAAAAGTGAGTGCTGTAGGCACCAGCACGCGCAATGTACGCGAGTGCAGAAAACGATGGGAGGACCTGAGACTCCGGGTCAGGATGATCCTGGTCGAGAACCGCAAGACTGCCACCGCTGGAGGATCAGGGTCACTGATCAAGCTGAAGGAGTGGGAGGAAACATGTGCAAACCTCATTGGGGTAGAATGTTATGAGGGAGTCGGGAGGATGGAGCACGGCGTGCCGGACACTTCTGATGGAGGTAAGTGCACTGATGCAAGCATGCAATGTGAATGTACAAGTCCCCACAAATGGCAGCCCTGGATCACTGCATGGATGGCCCGGCATCCACACATGCATTCCACCCTGCGCATGTCAGCGCCAGACCCCAACACACACACATGCATACATCAACAGAGCCAAGTGCCACACACAACACTGCATGGATGAGGCACTTAAATGACACCTCACCTGCTTCCTCCACAATGAAGTTGAAACGGCTCCAAATGAATTCATGATGTAGCCTGCATTCAGTACATGCGACCATAACCAATGACATCCCCATTCTTGTCCCCGACAGGGTCGCATACAGACAGCGAGGGAGCATCCCAGGCACCCCCTGTGCAAAAGTAGAAAAGGCCACAGCCCAGCGAGGACGCACCAACAACATCAGGTGGAAAAAGGCCAAGGCCCCTATTGCAGCGTCCAAAACAACTCCTGCGTGCCACTGCCAGTGCCACGCAAAACCCTACTGCCCCGCCTCTGGAGGTCCACCCCCCCCCAAATCACCGCCACCGAGGGTCCACCCTCAGCTGCTGCCAGTTCGGCAGGGGAGGCAGCAGCCATTGCCCCATTGTCCGACGTGGATGAGCCCACGGAACTCGATCTGCCTATGCACACCCCAAGCCCTGCTGTAACCCCAGAGCAATCACCCCTACACGCACCTTGCTCACACGTCACCGTTCACGAGTCTATGGAGGCCTTCAGTAGACCCCCAGAGGCGGCATCTGCACACCAGCCAGCATCAGGATGCGCAGCAGACACACCACCACAAGCCGCCACTTCAACTGACCTGGCCAGCGTCATCCAGCGCCAGCAGGCTCTCACAGACCTCGTAGGGCAACATGTGGAGGAGGTTGCCCGTCTCAGGGCTGACCTCGGGGAGACATCCGGGCACTCCAGGGAGGGAATGGAGTCGTGCACAGACAGGCTGTGTGGGGAGCTGATACGCGTCCGGGAGGTGCTAACATGCATCGCAGATGCTATGGAGCGCCAATTTCCACCAGGACAGTCTGCCACCTCTTCGACCACCAGTTTGCGGTAGACAAGCCCAATCAGACGCTCTACACGCACCACCAGGCGCACCTCCAGCCATCCCCCAAATGCTGGCCCTGGCAATGAACACTAGGGCATGAATGTCCATTGACCTCTGTGCATGCCTGGACACATACATTGTTGGAGACTCATGAGGGACAGTTGTGGGGGGGGGTGTGCTGGGACAGTTGTGGGGGGGTGATGGGACAGTTGTGGGCGGGGGAAGGGTGTGATGGGACAGTTGTGTGGGGTGGGGGGAAGGGTGTGATGGGACAGTTGTGGGGGTGGGGGAAGGGTAGCGTGATGGTTGGGGCCTTGCACATTTTCCTGTTTCTGTTCATTAATACACTGTTGTTTGAGCAAAACACAGGCCTTGACTCCTTCATTGTGTATGATCAATTTATTGACGGCAAGGTCCGTTGTGAGCTAACAAACAGACACCAGTGCATCACCAGCCATATACAGGTGACAGTATGACTACATATTACTCAGAATATTTGGTTGATCAAATGCTGTCTCACAGCACGTCCCTCCTGGCCATCCCCTCTTGCATGACCTGCATCCCCTTCACCTCTGTCCTCATCCCCGTCATCACCCTCATCAGGTGCCTCCATTTCAACGTCAGGGGGCAGTGGCACATTCCGTCTCATACACATATTGTGCAGCATGACACATGCCGTGGTGATCTTTGCAACCTTCTCATGGCCATACAGGAGGGCGCCACCCGACCCGCTAATGCTCCTAAACCGTAACTTCAGAAGTCCAAAAGTCTGCTCGATGACGAGGCGGGTACGGGTAAGTGCATGATTGTATTCTTCTTCCTGCCTGTTCTGTGGGTTCCGTACAGGTGTGAGGAGCCACCTCTTCAGGGGATAGCCGGCATCACCTACATGGGGGGAGGAATGGGTTCCTGTTACTTTTTGACACATGTGTGGCCTGTTCATGTCACATACTTTGGCCTATCATTTTGATTCATGTACACGGGTGAGCACAAGCATGCAAGTAGACATGCCCCATGGTTGTCTCCAACAGTGACTGCCATGTCCTGGGTGAGGCCAGGTCATTGGTGTCCCTGTGGGCAGGCACATTTGGTACCACACTGGTGGTGTACTGTCCTTCCGACATTGCTGTTGCCATTCTGAGAGGCAACGCTTCAGTGGTGCCATGGGTTTATGGTGCATTGCCATAGCTAGGGGGTATACCTTTGCATGCATCCAAGGGCACAATGCATTGTTGATGTTGTGCTGTAGGAATGCTGCATGACTATGTTGGCGGCATGGATGACATTTGTGTATTTCGTGGCGTGGAGTGTCGTGCAATGTGGATGAGGATTGATGTTTGATGTCACCAGATTTGGGTTGTCAGCTGTGTCGTGTGGCATATACTTGCATGTCCTTTCATCCTAAGTACATTGCTTCCCTCACAGATGCCCATTAGCGTACATCTGTACGTGCATTTTGGGCGACAGACTACAGGCTACACCCAGTTGGAGTATCTATCTACCCCCCCAATGCACACCCAGTTGGAGTATCTATCTACCCCCCCACAATGCACACCCAGTTGGAGTATCTATCTACCCCCCCAATGCACACCCAGTTGGAGTATCTATCTACCCCCCAATGCACACCCAGTTGGAGTATCTATCTACCCCCCCCCACAATGCACACCCAGTTGGTGAATCTATCTACCCCCCCAATGCACACCCAGTTGGAGTATCTATCTATCCCCCCCCAATGCACACCCAGTTGGAGTATCTATCTATCCCCCCCAATGAACACCCAGTTGGAGTATCTTTCTACCCCCCCAATGCACACCCAGTTGGAGTATCTATCTATCCCCCCCAATGCACACCCAGTTGGAGTATCTATCTACCCCCCCCAATCACACTACCATGTGCTTAGCATGGAACTCACCAAGTAGCCACGAACGTTGTCCCATTTATCGCTCCATGTAGCGGGGGATAGTTGAGTTCCGCAGGACAATGGAATCATGGGTAGATCCTGGAAATCGGGCACAGCAATGTGTGATTATCTTGTTTGCATCACATACCATTTGGACATTGATGGAGTGGAATTGCTTCCTGTTTCGGTAGACCACTTCATTGTCTGGCCCTCCTCCTCCTCCTGCCTCTCCTCTGTGCAGCCTGGTGTTGTAGCAGCAGCGCTGCAATCAGGTCCTCCAGGCCATGTAATGCTGCCAGTATTGGAACCATCTTGGTGTGGGAAGGGGTGTGGGAAGGGGTGTGGTGTGCTTCTTTTGAGCAGCCACAGTCTCCATTGCCTCCACCTGTGCTGATTTTGGCGACCTGTGGCAGGTGTTGACACTGCTTAGTTCTTTTAACGGGTGGTTCGCGATGGCGGTATTGCCGCCATGCCGGTAAGGGGTTTTGGGGTATTTACCATGGCGCTATTGCCGTGTGCACTGGCCTTGTGATGGTTTGCTATTAGCGGTATGTCGTTATTTACGGGTTGGCGGGTCGCGCGCACGCGGACTGACCGCTATTAGTGGCACCGTAATTAGCGGTGCCGCTAATGGCGGTGAGCCGGGTCGTAATCCGCATGGGTATTTAACGTTACCGGTATTCCATTACCGGTAACGTTAAATACCTACCGCCATCCGTGTAATGAGGCCCTTTGTCTCGACGGGGATGAGTATGAGGGTTCTAGTAATGATTCTCACTTTCTTCATTCATTCTTGAGACTTTATCTCGACTGAGATAAGTAGGAGCATTCCAATAACAATCTTCGGTTCCCCTCTCGGGTCTCCCGCTTTCCCCGTTACCTGGATTGTTTATGGGTAAATTCACCAGGATTTTTAACAGTCTAGGACCTTCTTGTTTCCTTGTCAGGTTGGCTTCTTGTAACTTCTGCGGTCACACATACGGTTACCCCATTCTTTGTTTGGTTGGTTCACTTCGGGTTCCATCAGAGGAAGTGGTATCAGTATTAATCATGGATCCACTGGTCCACCATGACTTGTTCGTGATCAGGACACCTTGCATCCAGCTCGGTTTCTCGATTCTGCTCTCCTTTCCAACACTGCGCGCTGGAAGCTGCACCTGAGCTTCCCTTTAAAGTTGAACAATGCTCGTCCAAGTTTTCTTCAGCGTACCTCTGCAAGCAGATTCTTAACTCGCGGGCTCTCTCCTCCTCAATGTCTCGGCCTCTAACTTTTATTACACTGCCATGGGACTTCCCCAGCACAACGTTAAAGTCCTCCTTCTCTGTTTGGCTCATACTCTGTATTCTTCCAGAGGTTTACATCGTCTCATTACAACATATGTTTTCCTTCATAGCCTTTGGATGACAATAACATATTTTAGTTTGTTATGTTTTTCTTCACTGGATGTTTTTGAAGATGGGTTAGTGAGATGTTGCTTAACGGCGGGAGTCCTTGTCCCCACAGCGAGAGTCTCTGCGGGTGAGGTGCCACTCGACTCTAGCCCTAGGGAGGGTATTGTGAGTAGGTTCACCTCCCTAGCCTCACAGGGAAAGCCCCATCCCCTCGGAAAAACTGACAAGATCCGTCACAGTGCTCAAACCTCTTTGACTGAGATTTATTTTACATCGTTCTTGGTCTGATTTAAGCATCAGCCCACTTGTACATAATGTGTCCGTCAGAGAACATCAAGGGCCTCATAAGAGCGTAACAGGGAGCACTGCGCGTTACTCATTTGTGATTTTGTACTACAACTCACGTGATCTTTTATCACTGACTTGATGGCTAGGGGTGATGTGCGTTTAAGTCCAAAAACACCTGGAGGGCCACTTAATGAGTTATCATGAGGAGATAAATTGTATGAAAGTGAAATGGAGACTAACAGATTTAGTATGAAATAGCCTAAGTATGGTCGCCACTGCTAATGAAAGACAATCTGCCTAAAAGGTGTCTAGAAGCAGGAAGATGGTTAGTATATGGGACACAGTTGTAAATGTGTACCATCCAATGTTTGGATCACACAAGACTAAGATAAAGATACAGACATATATGCACATATATGCATGTATATGCACATATATTCATCTGTTTATATGCCACATTGTTCAGAAAAGGTATAAAAAAAGTAATCTGTGAATATTGTTAAAGAAAGCTAAATAAGTATGGTGGGTGTTTATGAGAAAAGGGTAAGTATGCTTAAATCTTTAATAACTCCTTTGGAAAATGTTAAAACTTATTTTTATAAGGAATGTATTGCCTTGGGGCATGTGTATACAACCTCTGGATTCCAGTACCTAGATTTTTTGGACTACAACACTCATGATCCATCCTGGTTGACCAAACCATCTTTGGATCCAAAGGTTTGAAACCTCTGGCCTAGGGTGTTTTCTTTTTTCCATCCCTTTCCTGTTCTCACCAATTGCCTGTCTCTGGTCCGATAGATTCCCTATCTCATCAGGTGAGCAGCTGGGATTGATCTGAAACATGTCTCTTCCATTTGTTGTTTTCAGTGGCTGAGGCTCTCAAGGGATGGTGTAGCTCTCAGAGTGTCTGTATGTGTCTGGATCCTCTAGAGTGGTTGACATTCCGAAGGTTCTTATCCTAACCCTATCAGGATCACTTGCCGAAATCCAATTTCTGTTAACATACTCATTCTAAGTAAGCTAGTGAATCCATTGGAACGGATTGCCTCTGCCTGCACAGTCTGCTCTAGTGGATTTTGGTCATTTCTCAGCCAGGTTTGGTATAGAGGCACCTGAGCAGTTCCCAGGTTTCCCTGACATTGACGCCCCTGGCTGGGAAATGCGTGGTAATGGCAGCTGCCATGCATGTACTTCATGGCCATCATTACAGTGACAATTACAATTACATTACAATTACAATACAGACTTATCCTTGGCCTCAAGACCAGGGACCACATCTCTCCAGCCCGCCAATCTCTCCACTGGCTCCCTGTGGATGCAAAGATTAAATACAAGACCCTCTGCATCATCCACAAGGCTTTCCTGGGCCTGGCACCTCACTACATCCAATACTCTCTCCCTAAATACCTCCCTGCTAGAGTTCTTACATCTTCTAGCTCAAACTCTCTGCAAGTCAGATGCTTCTCCAAGCGTAGAGTGGCAGCAGATCTCTTTCTTTGGCAGATGCCTCCCTCTAGAATGGCTTTCCTACCCCACTCTGTCTTGAGGCGGATCTCCTTAAATTCCAGAAGCTTCTCAAGACCTTCCTTTTCTCCTCCTTCCCCCTCTATCGCTCCATCCCCTGCCAGTTCCACCTGCCTCTATGTCTGGTTGCCTGTATCCCTCATGAGCCTTACTGGGGCCAGGACCTTCTTCGACCAGTCTAGCCTACTGAGTCTGGTCCACTCCCTCACACTAGTTGACCCCTTTCCCTTTTTTCCTGAGCACTTGCCCAGCCTCTGACCTCCCCCCACCCCTCTGCACATATCCCTCCTCCCCTCTTCCTGCACTTCCTGTTATTGCACTTGCAGGATCCGAATGTCACAAGGCCCAGTAGGACCGTTACTGTTATTTTCTCTGCTCTCCCCCACCCCGTCTTGTGGCACCTGGAAATACATTCTGATGTGTAGGCGTCATACTAATATTTAATAAATATAAAAAAATAAATATAAAATTCAATTCCATGGGGAATCCAGGCACTTCTCACACATGGAAAAAAACAGGCCACTGATTTCCCCTCACTGAGCAGGGAAGTGCACAGGTCCTATTTTCTGCTCCAGGCCACCCTTCGCCAGAGGAATCCTGACCAAAATGGCAAGGGTCAGAATAAAAATGCACCAAGCTTGTCTTGCCTTGTTGTTTTCCGATCTGATCCTTTTACCACCTCAAGGAAAACAAGAACTGAATTTTAAGGTCCAGAGGCTGGAAACAAAAGTGTCATTTCTGTTTGTACAAGACATCTGTACTGTTCCTACTCTGTCACTGACATGTTCCAATATAAAGCTTCTCTTGTACCACTACAGGGTCCATTTGTTCACATTTCAACGATCTTGGCCACGCTGCTTGGGAAGATCATGGTGAAGTTCGCCGGAATTAAAGAGGTAACCTTACTGTTGCTTCCTAGATGGGCCCACAGTTTCTTTTTTTTGCTCCATGTTGCTGCCCACTCTTCTGTCTGAACAATGCTCTCTCTCTTCCCTGGGACGGGAGGCAGGACACCCTTGTCTTTTAAAAGAGATTATGATTATTGGTGATTTACATCATGTTTGAGGCCAGACTCCTCCTGCACCGAACCACAGATCAAATCCATGTCACATAGCATAGCAGTCTTATTTCCGAGGCTAGTTTGCTGCCTCAAGATGCACTGGTTCTCCAGAAATCGTGAGTGCTGATGCACTAATGCCTTTACCTTTCCCTCTAGAATCCCGGCAGGAAATATGAGATGCTGATTGCCGGTGCAGCTGTGGGTGTGGCGTGCTGCTTCGTGGCACCTGTCGGAGGTGAGCCCTTCAATATGCATCTATATTTCTATGTATGAGATGACTAGGTGTATTGATCACAATTAAAGTGCTGGTCTCTGACATAGGGCCTCATTCCGAGTATGGAGGTAGTCTATTTGCGCCATGACTACCTCCCGTACCAGTACCGACTCTGACTTGGTTCAATGGGGACTTACCAGTGTAGTCCGAACTTTGCGGGACCAGTAAGTCCCCATTGAAAAATCCATTCCCCATTCCCATTTGAGCCCATATAGGGCTCAATGGGAATGGGGAAGTAGCTAATAACGGTAGCGCAATTTGCGGTACCGTTATTAGCTCTGAAGTCCCTTAACGGGTCCCGTCCATAACGCCTGGTCAGACCAGGCGTTAAAGGAGGGACCCGCTAAGGGACCTCAGAATAGGGCGCAAAGGGTTTACTGGCACCGGTGTCCTTACCGGTGCCGGTAATCCCTTTGCGCCCAACTCGGAATGAGGCCCATAATGTATTTATTTATTTATAACATCACCGAACCAGAACAAGCTTGGGGGCATCAGGGTGCTCACAAAAACAAACACATATATATATATCCAATCCAAAAGCAATATTGTTCGAGGAGACGGTATTCATTGAAGAAGCTGCTCAGGCAAACAGGTAAGTTTTCAAGGTTCGCTTAAACAGGGCAATGAGCAACAGCCTCTCAAATCAGGCAGCAGGGTGTTCCAAAGCGTATGAGCTGCAACATTTAAAGCACTCTGGCCCACTGCAACCAGTTTAGCTCTCGGCACAGACAGCAGGTTGGTAGAATTAGACCTCAATGTCCTATGCATAGGTAGCCAGGAGATCCTTTCCGCTAAATGGCTTGGACTGTAGCCAAATAAGCATTTGTGTGTGACAGTGAGAAGTCGGAAGGAAATCCCGGCTTCAACTGGTAACCAGTAAAGTGTTCGCCTGACCGGCCAGATATGATCTTCAACCGCACGTACCGCACTATTCTGAATTACTTTCAGCTTAGCTATTTCTCTTTTGCTTATTTCATATAGCAGAATGCCACAGTAATGCAGCTTAGCTCCAATAACAGGTAGAGCCCCAGTGGAGCAACTATTCCTAGATAGGAAAGGTCGCATTTGGCCCAATAATTTAAGATAGTAGGCAGCAGTAGATATGATATTATTCACATGCACCTTCATGCTCATTTCAGTGTCCAGGATTTTACCAAAGGGCAGCCTGCACTTTGCAAATTCAATTCTCGCAGCAAGGCTGACTTAGCCATTCCTCCTTCCAAGGTTAATGAAGTAAGTTCCATATAAATGGTATAATAATACCTGTTACTAAAGCACTTAGAAGCCGAAGGAATCTGGCACGAAGTACTATATGAGAAAAATCACTATTATTATTATGATGATATAACGACTCCATATACGTGTTACCGATGAAGTCCCTTGGCAGCATGATTCTTGCCTACACGTGTACATGTGCTCAAAGACAAATCCATCACTACAAGCATATATATCTGATGGTAGAATCTGCTAATCAGAGTCCACTTTCATAATGCTCCATGCCAATAATGCGCAATGCACAAAGCACACATGTTTTTGCTCTGACTGCCTCCTGACATCCCCAGCAACTGCCCTGCAGTGCTGGGGATGTCAGGAGGCAGTCAGAGCAAATTGTTCAAAGGTTCAAAGGTTACATGTGCATTCCTGAACACAACTGCTGGAACCCAACATACTGAGGTGTTCGTTTAACATGTCAGTTTAACGGTATGCACCTCTGGTTCAGAACCTTATAATTGTGTACCCTGGACATCTAGTGGCAGCTGTTAAAAATGGAATATAAACCATGTCAATTTCTTTACATGGTGGCTACTGAGATTACAGAATTATACAGCCACATGCATTTTATGTCAAAAATGTTATCATATCATTTACGACAGGGCCTGGTTGGTACTATACTGTCTGGGCTGAATTTATCCACATAACCATGTTGGGTCCAACACATGACGTCCTCTCTTTGTGTTCCCTCGGGGAAGGTGGCAACCCTTCTCAGATGAATCAAAGAGAGGTCAGGTCCCACTGGTTGAATCTACACGATTTGCCGAATCCCGTGGAGCCAACCCAGAGTGTTCTTTCTTCAGTTCATTTATCTTCAAATGAATAAGTAACCCCCGGAAAGGGAACAGGTAAGTGGATAAAATAATAAAAAACATATTCTCTCTCTTTGTCTTGAGCAGAGCAAATACCTTTGACTGAGTCTACCCTCTTCCTCACTCCCTCTCCTGACGTTCCTTCTTATCTGTTCTCCTCCTCTGAGAGCCAAGAAGAGATTCTTTTGCAGAAACCAAAGATCTTTTTCGTATAGAGAATTAATAACTAGTTTAAGTTGGTTTACACACCCAACCCACTTTCAGTATGTTAGTCTGCCAAGTGATAGGAGTTTTCAGGTATGTGATTGGCTCTTTTCTTAAATTAATGTAGCTCAATCCTTTTTGTTGCTTAAAACACTAAATATTTACAGGCTGCTTGTCTCTTCCACTATCTTGCTTTCCTAATCTCTAACTAACTTTCCTTTCTATCTAACTAAGCATACTTATTATATATCATATTGTACAGTTTCATCCTTTGCACTTTTCCCTTACAAATGCTTCTTAATGTTGCTGACGGGAAATTCTAAATGAAGACACTGGGCCTCATTACAAGTCTGCCGGTCCGGAAACGACAGTGGCGGTAAATCCGCCACCACCGTTGTTTCCGGACTAGCTGATTCCGAGTCCTGCAGGCGGGAGGTGTCACTCCCGCCAGGTCTGACCTGGCGGAAGTAACACCACCCGCCTGCAGGCGGACATGGAAACACCGGCTCTGTCATTGACGGAACCAGTGTTTCCCCCAGTGTTATCCCCTTCATTTACTGAATTCCGCCTCCAGAATTACCGGGTCCCCGGGGTTGTAATGCCCCAGTGATTACGGCAATCACAGAGGCAGAATAGTATTACCGGTCCGGCGGCAGCCTGCTGGTTTTTCCGGCACGGCTACAGCCGGGCTCATAATGAGGCCCAATGTTGCTGTTAAAGTATCACTTTTAAAGCTCTCCACAGCCCTGTAGAAGATTCTTAATAGTCCCAAATTTGAAGTTGGTTTTTTGCGCGTGGAGGAAGCCAACGCACATTTTTTGTCTCTTTCTTTTTCCTTTCCTTATTGTGTATACATAAAGAGATATGTAGTGCCCCTGATTGTGCAGTCTCTCACAGCACCCGGGCACTTATCTCAATTCCAGGGTTGTTCGTAGCTTCTAATGCTTCAGCTCTCAGCCCTCGCTCTTTGTCTACACTACAGTGACAAATATGATTGTAAGAAAGCCCTGGAAAAGGAGCGGCCAATGTGACAGAATGGTATTGAAGTCTGCTCCAGAATGACACACATTTATTAGCGACAAGGAATAAAACAACACAGTCTCTTCAGAAAAAACTCAGCGCTCCTTTACTAAATCACAACACTCCCACCGTAATTGTTCTACCTCAGATCTTGGCCTTCAATAGGCAAACGTGATGAAATAGGACCTCGTGAATGCCCAACTTGTAAGAAGTGCAATCATAGAAAATAGACAACTTTCCAAATTGACAGCAACACCTCTGTGCCAACTCAACATCTATTTGCTTGCTCTCCATCTTGGTTTGGGACTGCCCTAAATTCCTGAAGAGACTAGTACCAGGTAAACTTAATTAGCCATGCAAGAGCTCCCACCCCAAAACCAAACGGAGACCAGAATTAATCATCCATGATTAAAGTGATCACCAACTCTGTAAAACACTACAGGACACATGCGGTTCCTCTATTTGATCCCCTGACAAGGGTCGTCACCTTCCTATGGGGAACAGGAACATTCCCTGAGAGGTTCCCGGTGAATCAGTACTTCAAAGGCACCCCTGACACTCCAATGGCCACCCTCGCTAGGGGGGTTGGGTTCTGATTACTGGAGTCCTTTTCAAGTATAAACAAAACTGCATAGGGGAACAACATTGATACATTAGCCATTAATGGAGAACTGTGATACCCAGAAACTAATAATTTTATTGTGAATTACAAACATTTTTGAAAAAAACACTTTCTAAAACCGCCATAGAAACCTGTTGACAAAGATTCATATACTTGGTTGATAACTAAAACCTTCATGAGTTGCCCCCAATTTAGTGACCAATGTAAAAAAGGATTCAATTATCAAAAATGACCATACATTAAAACACGTGACTGGCAAATACCAGCATCTGTTTGACATATATATATATATATATATATGTATATATATATATATATATGACCATCACATACTAGCAAAAGTACCCGTTCTCTGAACTGGTTCTGTAGACAGACATGATAACACTTTCATCAATTGTTGAAAATCAATGATTCTGTAGGTCGCTGTTCTGATTCCCTTATCGCATGATGTGATTTGCACCCTGAAGTAAACTGCACTGAGAATGGGCACATGTGGCTGGCTGACATACCCTGGAGCAGATGTTGGGGGGAGGCAAGAGTTGGTGTGCTGCTGCATACTGGGACCTTTTGTGCTCTCTTCCCACCTGTCGCCTCACCCTGGCATGGTGCACTTCGTTGCGTCACATTGTGGTGCAAATATCTTGGACATTGTGCATCGTAATCCTAGAGCTTTGAAACATGGTTTTCAAGGTCCATATGGGACCTCGAGTTTTGTTCCTCGTTTCAGGACTGGTTAAGAAAACACATTTTTTCTTTCCCTTCCCGGTCTACATGGTTTACAGCTTCATCGGCAGGCACCCTCTTGCAAAAATCCTCTGGAAAAGTAATTTTACCTGATGCATCCAAAATTTTGAAACTACCTGCCTTCACCTTCGCCTCTCAAGTCCATTTGCCTCATACATGTTTTGTTTCCCTACCCAGTGAACATGTTTACGTCTTCGTCGGCAGGCCACAAACCCACAAACAAATGTGTACTTTTGCTGAAATCCAGCGAAAGCGGACAGGTGTCTAAATGTCATGTAGCCAGTAATATTCAGAGGGTCCTAACAGGTATCTATGCAAAATTCAGTTCAGCTTGGTGAAACAGTGGGGAATTGTATGAGGAACAACGCTTTGCTAAGCCACAAATTCTCCTGGATCTTTCTGCGGCCTTTGGTACAGTGGATCACCAAATTCTTTTTGCCAGACTGGAACATATGGGTGTCACTGGATCTCTTCGGACCTGGTTTAAGTCCTTTTTGGAAGATCGATCACAGACGGTTTCTTTTCAAGCGTGCTTCTCTTCTCTTGTAGAACTTTTTTGCTGAGTTCTGCAGGGGTCTGCCCTATCTCCTCTCTTATTCAACTTGTATGTTCGCATGTTGGCAGATCTCATAACAGAGTGTGGTGTACTTTTCTATTCCTACGCGGATGATACACAGTTGATTTTCAGGTTGGACTCTCCTCAGACTGCATCCCCCAGTCAGTTGCTTGACTGCCTGGAAAAAGTGTGTTCCTGGATGACGGCCAATTGGCTTCAGCTAAATGGTAATAAAACTGAGGTTTTAGTAGTTGGACCTCAGCATAGGGACCACCTTTGGAAATCGCAATATTGGCCTGAATCCCTTGGCCCTTGCCCTGTCCTCTGCGCCTCAGTTAAGAGCCTGGGTGTGAAACTTCTCCCCAATGGCTCACAAGAAGCCCATATTTCTGCTATTTGCGGGTCTGGCTTCTGAAAACTTAAAACTTTGAGAAAAAACTTCCTCTGCTTCCCCCGGAAAATCAGACTACACTGGTTACATTCTCGATAATGGGGTCTGTAGATTACTGCAATGGTATTTATCTGGGATAGCCGAAGTACCAGATACAGTGACTGTAGGTCCTACAGAACGCAGAAGCACGTCTAGCGCTTAAAGTTCCCCTGACTAACTCCATCCGCTGCTCTTCTTCACTGGCTACACTGGCTGCCTGTTGAAGCACAGATCAAGTTTGAGATTCTGTGTATTGTACACCGAGCACTCTACAACGTTGGTCCTCAGTACCTGAGGAAGAAACTGGTCAGGTACGTTCCTGCAAGAAGTCTGCGTTCAGAATCATAGACTCTCCAGAAGATTCCTAAGTTTCATTGTAAGCGGCTATGTGGTCGCTCTTTTTTGGTACTTGCGCCCAGCCTGTGTAATGCCCTTCCACTACATCTGAGAGTTCAGACTGTATACTTTCCTTTTAGGAAAGCTCTTAAGACTCAGCTCGCTTTCTGTTTTTCAGCCTTTCGAGGTATGTTTCAGTAAAATTGCCCCCCCCAGTGCCTAGAAGATGCCTTTTGGCCATAGTTTGCGCTCTATAAATCCTAATAATAATAATAATAATAATCCCACAAACAAATGTTGACTTTTGCTGAAATCTGGGGGAAGGGGTGGGGTGTACGAATGTCATGTAGCCAGTAATGTCGGGAGCGTCCTAACAGGTAACTATAAACAGGTAACAGGTAACTATGCACAATTTGGTGCAGATTGGTGAAACGGTGTGGAATTGTATAGGGAACAACGCTTCGCACTACAAACCCACACAGAACTTTTGACTTTTATATATATATATATATATATATGTAAATAAACCCGACATGTTTCTGTTCTGCAACCTTGATGACGACCATTATTCAGGGGGACTTCTTCTGACAACCATTAACTTAATGCATAATAGACTTTTCTCAGAATGGTGGAAGTTATATGATTACAACTTGAATAGAGTGGCTTGGATCTACAATTAAAAACACAGTTTTATTCCTATTTCCGATCCCCAAGTTCTCACAAAAAACTAGTCATGTAAACATGAGTATATATTTACCCATTTATCCTGTTGATGGACAAATTGGGCACACTGAGGAGGCCTTTGGGTGTGTTGCGCACTATACAAAATTCTTCATAATATTAATAATAATAAATACCCAATAGTGGGATTTATGCAGCATTCGTCTACAAAGAAATGTAATATAAGAAATACAACAATTCTTGTGATTGAGCATAACCAGGTAAATCAGATACAACCATTTCAGATACCCAATTTTATGTCAAAGAATAGCTTTACTAAATAATTCACTTTTGTCACATCCAATAGGGAAGATGATCTTCTCTCGATTCAATGTGAGAAGCCTCTAATTTCCTTCTCATAGTTCAAACCATCAAATGTTCAGAATCTCGAGTGTTTTTATGTTTTCTAAGAAAACCAAAAAAGAATTGTGATAGAAAATATTGTACATATCTCAAGCCCTACATATAATACATAGGATGAATGTTTTTTTGCATGAAGTTAATCCACTGAGGGAAAGGAAAACCCCCATAGTAATGCAGACGCCATTGACAGTGTAGTCCGACTTTTCTTTCTGATGTGTGTGTTGTTCCTTAAAGACATATATCTGGCATGTAAGATATCACCCCATAATTCGGCAGCCCAAAATGTCAAATCTGAAAATGCCAAAATATTTACTGCACATTCCCCCACAATTATATGTGGGGTGGTGGGTTATGGTAATAAATAATTTTAGGGGCGTATTGGGGGCTGCGGGGTGTCTCCCCCTGCCTTTAACTGTTTTAATATGTGAGAAAAAAAAAAAAACATTTGTATTCAGCATTTTATTTTCTCGCAGTGATCACATAGATATATGCATGTAATATGCCATTACATATCTCGTAATAATGTTGCTAACTGTTGCTATGGAAACTAAACATCCCAAACTAATCACTGTCTTGGATACCTGCTGATGGATAACAGAAAGAAGTGGAGAAAGTTTCCTTTCTAAATTTCAACTTTGGACTGTTATACATTTATGAACATTGTATACATGACAAAGGCTATGAAGCTATTCATAGCCCATGTTATACACTGTTCTGGAACCACTGATATATTAAGAATATATTTGGGTGGTTAGAATTTCATCATAAACTCTGTTACTACAAAATAATGTAGGAAAACATGACACATTAATATACTCAAATGGAAAAACCTGGTACTCAACCTGGACTTCCCAGGATACCTAATACGTAAACCAGGGACTTGCCACAAGCTTCAAGCATGATGTAGTTACTTAGCTTTTGAAGTGATACTTATTAACCGACAAAATTATCAGCAGGTTTTTAAAGATGTATAATTTCTCGGACATGCATGCACAATGAATCATTAAACATTCTTAACAAATTCAGTTTATTTGACACCAATATGTTTAAAACCTTTTTTAAATCAATTACATGGGACTAGTCAAACTTAACAACAAGTCCACTTTAGCTAAAATGTTATTAATGCTGCGAAGGTTATGGTACAGGTCACAATGACTTCACTATCTCCAAAAATGGATCTTGAAGTTCACAGTAATTCTTGATCGAAAGCGTTGGCACACTCTGTTTCAGCCTTCCACAAGCTAACCATTTGGTTGTTCTAATTTGATAACAGCCATCTTCAGCACAACAATATTTAGAAATGATTCAATGACCACCCATGTACACATGAGCAATTCATGTTGTCATAATCTTAAACCAAATTCAAAACATTTTTTAGATAAAGAAAACCCACCACAAATAGTGTGTGTCACCCCTAAAAATCTACTTCTTTAGAAATATGAATAGGGTTATTAATTTCATACAACAGAATTCTTTCATTACTGCACATAACAAGGTTCTTACATATCCTTTATTAATACATTTGCTGGCTAACCTTTTCAACCTAATGAATAAATAAGTAAAATGAGACAAGGCCGCGTTAACTGCAGTGCCAATAAACAAATGAAATCCTCTCCTTCCTAAAAGATAATAAAGTAGATTAACCATACCTATGCCTGCCGCTCAATCAGCAGGACAACTCTGTATTGTATCACCACCCCGAGCATCAGCCATCAGCCTCTATGTTCTCATTGGATGTTTGGCGAGTGATTCTACTCACTCTAAATTGGCAAAGACTCGAGCGTTCAAATGCTACAGCAGTGCAATGTTGGAAGTGAAAATTGCTGCTATATAGGGTCACGCCATGTTGGAAGTATAAATGGTTACTCCTCAGTGTGGCTGTATCTTAAGCTTAAATCATTCAGATGGAGGAGATATTGTATTTATAATTTGCCACCCTATTACATGGAAAAACTTGAAATCTGGGTAGGCGTTTTACATATTGTATTCAAGTAATGTGTGCCAAATTCCAGAAAGCTGGAGAAGCAGTACCATCATCACGATTTGCAATCGTGGGTTGCAAACTGATCCCAAGAGCTATGGTCTTCTACCCATGCTTGACACCCCTGCTAAAGGGTTTTCTAGAGTAATCCTACTAACGTTACAAGACCGGACAGATAATAATAACATTATCCCCTTCAATCAAACTGGGTTAATGAGGCGGTCCTCTACCCTATTTAACATCATGGCACTGGTTATGGTTGTGGAACCATGGCAAAGCAGGGTTATGCCCTGGCACCTACTTGCTTCAATCTTTACCTGCCTGATCTGACTGACTCATTATTGTCAGGTCCTGTCTTTCCTGAATCTGCAGAGGTTGCTGAAACCCACAGACCCACTTGGGCATCTGGTCTAAAACTGATTATGCTGAAGCAAACATCTGAACCCATCCCACATGGCAAAGGGGAAGTGGATAAAATAACAAGCGACAGACTTCCTTGCTTCAGAGATTAGATTGGTACTTTTACTTTGGAGTTTAGAATGGAGATCTGCAGAAAACAAGAAGAAACACAATGGTAAGAGAAAATATCCTTCGGCACTTTCTCATAACCAAAGTGCTAATAATCTTCCAGCCACTTCCTACAGCTTTTTCTGAGGTAAGGAAGCATCCGTGGTGCCCCATCCCCATTTTGGAGCCAAATTGGCAGTTTTTTCAAAAGTAGCTCCATGCACACTATACTCTTCCTTCCTGAACCCCATTCCCTGCATCTTAACCTGCTCCCACCCTCCAACCCGCCCTCCCTGCTCCGATTGGTCCGGGAAAGAAGCCCAGCAGTGCGCTAGTGTAGGCCTGCTTTATGTGTTTGGCAGCCACTTTCTACAGCTGTTGCAGAGGTAAGGAAGCATCCTTGGTGTCCCATCCCCATTTTGTAGTGTTTGATAGCAATTCTGATGTTAGTAAGCGTAGAGGGACGCCTACCTTTTCTCCAAATACCTACTAGTTGGCAGCACTTTTGTTTCAATGCAGCTGAAAAGGAGGAATATCAGAGGGTATATTGTTTTTTGGTACCCTGAATTGGAAGGGTGCATATTCATTACATACGAGTTCCAGCTCCTTGGATCCCCCTTCAAGAAATGCTGTACAGCTCAATGATGTGTCAATTGATTCCAGGACACTGGCTATCATAGGGCCAGGGATTGCTAAGAAGTCCTTCTTCCTATGATACCTAAGGAGTTTCTGCCTTGCAAACTATTATCCAACTGAAAAGAAAGAAATCTGAGTGGGTCGACCAGCAAACGGCTTGACTTTCCCCATTACAGATCCAGGCCCTATGGTAAGAGTAAGGTCAATACAGCGACCGAAATGATGAGAGGGGGACATGGTGAGAGGTTGCATGTCATGATTCGTCAGAATCTCACCACAACACTGCTGGTTCAGCTGGTGTGGGGTCTTCAACCATATGTTGAAATCGCCAATACAGACCAACTGCTGATTTTTAATTCCTATTGTTGATTGGATGAGGATTGGATTTAACGGAACCTGGTGGTCTGTAGAATAGAATAATATTGATAGAGGCAGCTTGGAATGTTTGGCTGAATTCTAACAGCCTTTCATTCTATCCGGCCCCAGCTTCTGATCCCACAGAGGGCTCACGTGTTTTAGTGACTACTGCTGAGCCGACATGGGGAGAGGGGGTGGAGTACATGACAGTGCATGAGACTCTCTCCCTCAGTTCACCTGATGAAAGGCGTTGACCCTGTAAACCAAATGCAAGAGGTTATCGCTTTACCTCCTACAGCTCCTTCTCCTCTTAAAAACATCCCGACTGATTACCTGTCAACCTCCTCTATGAGCTGAATCCTTTTACTAATCTTCTCTGTGGTGGCTGTAGTACTGTTCAAGGTATGCACTCCTCAGTCAGATCCTGCAAGGGAATTCTGTGGTAGTCCCTCTAGAGCTTACTCTCTCTGGTAGAATCCTGGTTGTTTGAGTTTTCCTACTTCTAAGACTGCTTCAGACTTTTTGAATATTAGGCTCCTTCTTGTACCTCTCCTTTCTTTTCAAAGGTATTATTCTTCTGTTTATATCTCTTGAAATGTCTGTAGTTGCTCTGTCTGCCCCCATTTCTAGATTTCCTTATTGCTAGCCATATAGACCTATTGTCGCTATCTCTCAGTTTAAATTGCTTTTAAGTCTAAAAATCATAGCGCTGCAGCGCTTAACCTTTTTGTCAATAAAGAATTCCTTTGGTGCCTCTTCATTCACTGCACTGCTGTGCTTAACCCTTACTTGTCAACACAGCTCACGTTTCTTACGTTAGTTATTTTCAGAAGCTCAGCTAATTTTTCACTGCACCGCCATGTTCTTGGGTTGCCAGTGCTGTAGTCCATCGCGCCACTGTGCTGTGCGAGTATATAGAAGCTTTGCTAAGGGAACTGCTCAGCACATCACCGCCCATCCGCGCACTACAAGGTCCTAAAACTCCTTGGCTTCCCAGCTTGGCTCACATTTACTGTAACGCTGTAAACAACTGATAACGTGATCGCGAGTCGGTAATCTTCTGAATTATAAGCTGCCACTACTGCCTCTAGTGCTTGCTCTATGTAAGAACACTTTTAACCTATTTACAGTTCTTTCCTATTGTTACATATAACTTCTCCTATGTCACTCAAACCCTAAGATTGAGTTCACTAAAGATTAAACGTTTTAACTAATTACACTTAGCTCTTAGAATCTTGAAAGTCTTCTTCTTTGGTCTCTTCTTGGAAAAACAGCAAATTCTCAGTCTTTGTCAGGAGCTCATGTTAGCTGTGACCTGCTCTGCTCAAATCTTGAATGAAAGGCAGTTTATAATTCAGCCAAACATTCCAAGCTGCCTTTCTTGAAACTCCATCCAATCAGACGCTATACAAATTTCCTCCGTCTTGGAAATTGATAATATCAGCCTCCTGAAGAGACTTCTGTTAAGGACACATGGTTTACTCATTAAACATTCTCACACACTCCTAAAAGGCAAAACACCCCCAACCTTGTGCACCACCTTCCCCTTCCTGGAGTATTTCCCACGCAGGGCCCTGACACTTGAGACACATTGTCCCAGCTAAGCGACTCCAGATGCGAGACCTTAAAATGTAGATTTATAGATAACTGTGATCACCCCACCTCTTTGTGTGGATCGATTAATACATTGAATAGAGTCATTTGGAGGAGCTAGCAAGAGAAACATGGTGGGTGAGACCTCATTAAACAATGTTTCATTAATAAATAACAAATCTGACTCACATTGCTCGACGAGGTCTTAAAGCTCTGAGGCATGCGCTACTGCAGAATGAGCATTTACTAAAGCAGTTTGGCCCTAGCCTGGAATGGTTCTGTAACCGGGCGGGCATCCACTGGGGGGCCCTCTGTCATGGCCCTACGGAGAGGTTACTCTAAGAGGCGGAATAGAGTCATCCATAGAGTGGGAGGATGTGTAGCATGCAGGGGAGTAAAGGTGTTTTAGGGTGAGGTGAGTGATGATTGTTTGGCAGTACAATTCGTTTCCTTAACTATGGTGCATTCAAGAAGCTGTAATCTCCCCAGGCCAGATGGTGGACAGTTAACTGGGAACTAAATGGAGGAAAGGCAGTGTGAGCTAATATGGAATCCGAGGACGTAATTTCACCAAAATGCCAGGTGTAGCGGAAGTGATATCACATGACCCTTGACCTCCGATGGTGTCATTTGAACTCACTCTGAAGTGACATCACGGGAAGCCATGGAACACAGCCTTTCCCCCTTGACAAAACAGGAAGCGCCATCACATAGCATTGTTCCTAGGTACAATATGAATAATATGGTTACTGTATCACTATAATGTGATATACATTTCATACAAGAATGGATCACCATATATATCATTAATATCAGTATGTATAGGCCAAAATTACCAAATTACTGTGAATGCAAGCAGACGTCCAAGGCCAAATGATAATGATGTGTTATTACATAGAACTTATGCTTAAGCGCTTTATATAGAACACATATACATACAATATCACCCAACCTGTGTTGGTACTGATTTATCGACCTCAGAAGGATGCCAGGCTCAATTGAGGTGTTTTAGAACCGATTAAATCAGTGAATGACCCCTGAAGAGTGCCTGAAATAAACCTTTGATGAGTCTAGCAATTACTGTATAGAATTCCAGAAAGACAAATTATTTGTTATTCCTATTCTTTCTTATTTAGGGTCACTGCTCAAACTGTTTTTTTAGGAGGCCTGAACACGGAAGCCAGCCACTCCAGAAACAAAGTCCCACATTTATTTTTTTACATTTATTTTTAGGGGCAGCAAGGGAGAACGCGGGGGTCGCAGATGCGACCCCTGCTGACCCCATAAAATATCCCTAGTGGAAACTTTGGGAGGAATCTAAACTGCCTTTCATCCAGAATATTGTCCATAGAGGATGCAGCAGCAGAGGCCCCTGAGAAACCATTTGCAAGTTACAAGGAAGAAGGGTCATGATGACCAAGAGATGACTGTTTCATTCACAGCAATCAGAGCTAAACGAAATCTTGAGAGACCACTACATATTTAGTTTACTGTATATAATTAATTTAAGGAGTAGAAGACGATACTAGTTACGTTCATTCTGTTATGCAATTTATCCGAGAGTTTACGGAGCAGTTGTTTATTACATTTAATTGAAGCTAGACTTTGAAAGAAAAAGCTTATGTGAGTTCACCTGCAGTGTGCAAACAACGAGCACGTGAGTAAAGTTAAAGAAAAGAAACCCCAACATGCAATTGCACTTAACGTTTTGAAAGGCTTGTTCAAGCGCGCTGAGAGTGCTATCTGGTCAACTTCTAAACACTGATAGAATGAAATTATGGCAGGAGAGTCTTCAATGGTCCGACGGAGCAGGGTGCATTGATTCCGTTCTCAAAGGAATCTTGGAATCCTCAATAATAAAATACTTATGATGCAGTATTTATCTAGTTTCAGGGAGCTGTCCTTACTATATAGAGATGGTTTGCCGTGTATCTTCCAGCCCCAGCTGCACACACCACTAAAGCAGGAAAGCAGTCTAACGGCCTGGCAGCCTCCAGTGCCCCTAAGCCTTTGCCCGTCGACCATAACAACCGCAGACCACCTATCGCTAATACTTATGCAAGCAGCCCTCTGGCACTAAAGCCCAAACCTACCACCGCCTTCAAAAGGAAAACTCCATTAACGCCACCTCATGGCATGCACTCACTCTGCACAGCAACTACGACCCCATTCTCTATGGAAGCTAGGAACACCAAGCTCTCATTCAGAACATCCAAAATCAGTTCCTCCCACCTCCCAGCTAGCCTGGCTAGAATGAATTGCCACCTGGGCCTCAGATTGCACTCAAACCATGTGCATCCCACTAAGAACATACCCATAAGCTCAGTCATACTAGACGACAATAGTCACCACGGAAAAGAAAGCTACTCTGTACGGCAACAAACAGCTCTCACTGCTCCAACAACAACTACCCCCCCCACCCCCCCACACCAAGTATACTCCACCCCAACAGGACCTGGACTTACAACTGCAAGCGACTAGCACAGACCTGATACCACCTGAGCCTAAAGTACGCCCATCTTGCACCCTATTCAAAGGAGCCCTCATCAACGCTAGATCGATCTGTGCCCATGCCCTCAATATCAACAACCTAATCACCGCCCAAAACCTAGACCTGCTAGCCGTCACCGAAACCTGGCTCAACACAGTCTCTGGCCCAGCCCTATCCTTAGCTCTTCCTGAAGGCTTCACTATACTGAGGCACGACAGGTCGGACATGAGGGGTGGAGGCATAGCACTCATCTTTAGAGACTCCCTCCATATCAGACCTATTGTCAGGCCTATGGACGGGAACTGGGAGCTCCTCTCCATGATGCTCACCTCATCACACTCAGACTGTATCACCATAGATATTATCTATCTACACCCTTGTCCTAGCACAGCCTTTGAGGCAGACCTCATGCGCACAATAGGGGTGAACTTCAAATCCACATCCAGAATCATACTCCTCGGGGATCTGAACCTAGGCCTCAATGACCCTACCGACGCAACTGCCACTGCCGTAGCCAAAGCACTATCAGACTTAGGGTTCAACACTGTGTCACCAGCCCTATGCACATTAAAGGCAGAATTCTAGACTGGATTGCCGACCTAAACAGCCAAATAACTATCATAGCAAATGCCCCTTCCCCTTGGTCAGACCACCACACTATCACACTTTCTCCCAGCAGAAATGACAGACCCTTAGACTAGTCATGCCCCAATCCATGTCAGGCAGCACCCTGAAGATATCCAAAGAAACCATCTCCCCCTTCTTCACTCCGCTCCGACCTGGAACTCCTCAAGTCCACAGAACCAGATGATAAAATATGATATGGCATTTGTAATGCGCCTATACACAAGTGTTTCAAGGCGCGACGAGGCAAGGAAGGGGGAACAGAGGGAGGACAGAGACAACGACCTTACTAGGCCAATTGAGATCACGCAAGTGCAGGGAAGGGGGAGGGAAAAAGTGCCAGGGGAAAGGGGAGGGAGCAGTGCTGTACATGGGGTCAAAACAGTAACAAGAAGTGCGGCCAGCAGGTGGCAGGTGCAAGGGGATGTGCAGGCTAAAGGTGTCCAAAAGTGCAGGTAGGGGGACTCTAGGGTTACAGATACAGACCCAAGTACAAGGGTTGCCGGGAGGCAGTGCGGATGTGCAACTGGGCGGGTAGGGACCTGGGCCCGAAATCAGAGGGTAGCCAGGCGCCCAGTGCATTATCAGACAGGAAAACAGCAGCGGAGAGGAAGAGAGAAACCAGAAGCTAAGAGGAAGGTCCTGAGGTGTTTCCCTGAACCAGAGATGGTTCTCCTCGAGTTTCAGAGAGGCAGGGAGGCTGTTCCAGAGGGAGGCCCTAGCCAAAGAAAGAGATCTACCACCAACTCGTTGCTTGGAGAAGCGTCTGACCCTGATGGAGTTGGAGGTGGAGGAGCAAAGAGCTCGAGTAGGAAGGTATTTACGAAGAGAGAGTTGGAGGTATTGTGGGCCCAGGCCCCAGAAGGCCTTGTGGACAATGCAGAGGGTCTTGAACTTAATCCTTGGAGCCAATGCAGAGATTTCAGTGCTGGAGAGATACAATCCCTGGGCTTGAGGCCAAGGACAAGTCTTGCAGTCCTGGATAAATTGCAGAGGGCAGAGAGTAGAAGCAGGCAGATTTAGATAGAGGCTGTTGCAGTAGTTCAGCCTAGAGAGAACCAGAGCTCTAGAGACAGTGAGCTTCTGGGGGAAGGAGAGGAAAGGAAGAATACCTCTGAGGAGGTGCAGTTAGTAGTTTGACTTCTTAGAGACGTCAGAGATGTGAGGAGAAAGGGAGAGTGTGGAGTCGAAGATGACCAAGAGGTTCCTAGCCTTACAGGTCAGGCCAGAGAGTTACAGGAAAGGAGGTTGCAGGAGTGCCGATGAGGAGAATCTCCATCCTACTGGCATTAAGGCAGAGATCGTTGGTGGCACACCACTCCTGGATAGGAGACAGACAGTCAGAGATGAGAGAAGGAGAAGAGGTGGCAGAGGGGAGCCTGAAAATGAGCTGAGTGTCATCCGTATAGCATTGAAAGTTGGAGCAGAGAGCGACAATGCGGTGGGCGAGAGGTGCCAGGTATTGGTTCAACAGCCTGGGAGGGTCGATCAGAGAGGAACGAGGTCAGCCATGCCAGGGCCTGATCGGTGATACCCAGCTCATCACAGAGACAATTGAGCAGGATGGCATGGTTGACCGTTTCAAAGGCGGAAGAGAGATCGAGTAAGATGAGGACAGAGGGGAAATTAGAATCGAGGTTAGAGAGCAGGTCTTGACGGATGTTCAGGAGAGCAGTTTCCATGCTCTTGGATGGTCTGAAGCCAGACTGATGGTCATGAATACAACCAACAGATTCAGTGTGAAGATTAAGCTGGGAGATGGCCAGCTTCTCCAGCAGTTTGACCAGGAAAGGAGTGATGGAGATTGGGCGATAGTTAGCCAGACAGGAGTGGTCAGCTGAGGGTTTCTTGAGAAGAAGGTGCACAAGAGATTGCTTTAGGTGGAAAGGGAAGGCTCCAGTGGCGAAGGAGTGGTTGCAGAAGTCACTCAGGGCAGTAGCAAGGGTGTCAATGTGGTCCTTAATGGTTTTGGAAGAACAGGGAAGAACCTGTTTTGATGAGACTTTCATTGATCAGACTTGTCTAGAAATCTTGTCAGGGGAGAACAGAGGAAAGGAAGAAGGTAGAGGGAGTAGGATGAGAGGACGAGAGGGTGGACAGGATGTCCTGGGTTTTAGACATGAAATAAGAAGCCAGGGCCGTGCAGAGGGCCTGGGAGGGGACAGGAGAGGTAGAGACTGCAGCAGGATTGGCCAGCTCCTTGCAGATTTTAAAGAGTTCGGCCGAGTTGTTAGATGCCGCAGAGATGCGGGCTTGGATGTGGGCTCTCTTCTTAGTGCGGACAGAGAGCCGCTATTGCCTTTGGAGCAGACGGCAGGCCAGTTTGTCAAAGGATGCGCAAGAAGCTAGCCATTTCCACTCAGTCACCCTGCACTTTCATTTAAGGGTGAAGGGGTTCAGAGTCATACTAGGAGTGGCACTTGCCTGTGGGCTTCAAGCAAATCCACATGACAAGGGCAAGAACATCAAGAATATAAGGGATAGAAGAGTGGAGCATGGAAAGGGCCGTGTCAGGATGTGAGTAAGCCAGAGGAGGAGGAGGGGGAGAGAAATTGGCAGTGAAAGCCTCAACTGACACACGCTTCATGGGACGGATGACCGAGAAGGTAGGTCGCAGTGCTGGAGTTGGCTTGGCCTCAGGGGTAGAGAGGGAGAGATGGGAGAAAAGGAGAAAGTGGTCATTCCAGGAGAGAGGATTGGCGAGGGGGATAGATAGGGGGAGGTCTGAGGAGATCAGAACATCCAGAGTGTTCCTTGCAGAGTGAGTCAGGACAGAGGGGAAAATAGAAAGAGAGAGAGTCGCATAGGTTGCGAAAGAGACCAGAGGAGGGATAGGAAGCATCCAGGTGGATGTTAAAGTCTCCAAGAAGGAGGAGTTGAGTAGTCGAGGCCAGGAGGTAGTAGGAGAGTTCCGCCCACTCAGATAGGAAGGAGGGGATCTGACCAGGTGGCCGATAGATAGTAGCCTGTCAGGCTGAGTCTTGACCGAAGATCTGCAGAGGCTGCTGAACCCCCCACAGGCCCTCAAAGGCGTGGCGCACTCAGCCACCTTAATTATAGCTGACCACACAACACCCCCGGGGGAAATGGGAAGTGGATAAAATAATAAAGTAACAGATTCCTTCAGAAACCTCAGGAAAATCTGCAGCAGAGAAAGGAAAAAAGGATTACAACAGTTAACCACATTTCCTGAATTGCCTGTCTATCACTCATACTTAAAGTCTTAATGAATGTGTACCTGTTGTTCCTCTGCAGATTGCCCAGAGGAAGATAATGCCTTCTTTGCACTCTGGATCAAGAAAATACCTCTAATATTAGTGTGTTTCTTGTGCCTTAAGAAGTCCTACTTTGCAAACAGAATTTTAATTGCTGCGTCAACCGCAACCAAAGGATTAGACTGTTAAACAAGATTGCTTCAGTCGTTGAAGCCACGCTCGCGAATCATACATCTGTTGCCAGCGTCAGAGGAAACTGACAAGCCTTTCTTTCCAAGTCCGCCAGAGGGAAAGAAGGGAACCTCTTGCTCAGCTGGCAAACATAGCGAACATTCAAGAAATAGACACACGTCATGCATGGTATCCAAAAGCTTCTGCAAATATTAAAGTACGGCTCGCAGCTCACTACTACATGTCACCTGGAGAGGAAAAATGACGTCCGCCGTGTCCGAAAAAACAAACAGGTCACTTTAGATTGTTTAGACCTCCTCACACTATGCAACACGCACTGTATTATAATTATGTACACAGTTCAATATTAAAGAAGATTTACAGTTCTGAATATCTTGTTAGAAGTACTTGACAAATTTGTTTATCTCAAGAAAGATGATTGTTTCACTCAGCCAGCCTTGTCCACTAGCTTCTCAACAACTGTTTCTTCCTGCCAGCTTGAATTCTTGATTAGGCCTCAGGACCTTGGCCTAAAAACTGGAACCTCCTAAAACCTGACCTACTCATCTGAAGATAGCCAATGAAGTCACTGATTAGTTCCTCCATCTTAGTTTGGGCTGCTGATAACACTGTAAACAAGCAAGTTAAGGCCCAACCTGTAATACATCACAATTATCCACAAAATCCCATTATTATAATTTTCTTCCAACCAAACACACTTCCCAATGAATAACCAACATAACCTAAATAAGTAACCCTGCAGTCACAGTACGAGAGTGGCCAGGAGAGAGAGAGAGCCTGCAGACAAGGCATTCGAAAGAGGAGTAGGCCTGCATAGGAATGACAGAGGCAGGAATCCACTCCAGGAAGATCAAGGCTACACCCACTCTGGAACGGTTGGATCTGGGCACCGAGAGGATCTTGTAGCCATCAGGGAGGAGAGTGTCAACGCTCGTGACAGAGCTGGCTGTGAACCATGTCTCGGTGAGACCGAGGAAATCGAGATCAAGTTCTTCCAGAAGGTGACAGATGTCAGAGGAGTGTTTGACAGCTGAGCAAGAGTTGAAAGTGGCAATATGGAGAAGGTTGCCAACCTTGAAAGACTTCCGGGGGGGGGGTTACAAATCAGAGGTACGCCCTGCAGAGGTGTAGAAGGAGCCTGAGGGGTGGGGGGCAGAAGAGTAAGGAGGAAAGGGCAATGTAGCCAAGGAGGAGGTTATAGGGGGAAGGCAAGGAAGCCGAAGAAGGGAGAGAAGGGACAGCAGGAGTAGAAAGTAAATTGATGTGGCATGGGGAGCGTCTATCAAAGAGGAGAAGGTTGGCCTGAGGGCATTGGACCAAGACGGTGCCATTCAGGTAAACATTAATGATGACCTTAGAGGAGTGGAAGGGGACAGGAGGGCCTCCCACCGGGTGCCACCAATAATGGGAGAAGAAGAGAAAGGAGAGAGCACAGAGACCATATGAAGAGTCCATAGGTCTGGCGAGGGAACGGCAAAGAGGATGTCGGTGAGGGTCTGTCTGGAGGAAGCAGTGGTATAGGTGTTAGCGATCGGGAGGCCTGGGTTGGAGACCAGGATATCCTTGTTGAACCTCTTCCTACCAGACTTAGGAGGCGAGCAGGATAGTCGCTAGAGAAGCAGTTTGAAAAGATATAAGAAACAGAGAGCACCATTAAGTAGGTGAGGGAAGAGGAGAGAGGAAGAGGGGTGGAGTGGATAGGTGGGGGGAGACACTAGGGGAGGACCCAAAGAGGGGTGCAAGCAGATGAGACAGAAAGAGACAAGACAATAGTGGACGATTGACTAAGAATACAAGAAATCAGAAAGAAGAGCAGGCAGAAAACAAGGCAGTCCGGTAAGCAAATCAGCTTACCAGGGCCTCAGGAACAGAGCAGTCATTAAAAAGAGAACCTAGAGGAGGGTAGAGCACAGCAGACCACAGAACAATATACAAAAGAACAAAGCAGTCGACAAATGTAAAGAAGAAGAAAGAATATAGCAGAACACAAAGCAATACAATGCAAAACAGGGCAGTCAATGAGGAAGAGCAAAGGGGGCGCGTGGGCGCCACGCAGGAGGCTGGAGAAGGGGGGACGTGAGGCACAATTGAAAGGGAGTTGCGAGGGACCACACTGTCAGGGAGGTGCTGCTGCGGGTAAACCGCACACACACGCTGCAGCGCAAGAATATAAATTTTACAAATGCACAACTTACTGTGCCACGGAGCACATGTCCTTACCCCAGCACCAGAGAAGTTGATGTTGGTATTGCCTGATGATGGTGGGGATGGCCTGTGGGGACAGAGGGAGTAAACATATGTTGGTGCATGCTTACTTGCTGTCTGGGCAGGGGTTTGGGTCCTGGGTCCTCCTGGTCCGAACAGTATTAGTTGATGCCTACAGCAGCACTCTAACCAATGTGGTAAACTTTGTAGCTTCTCTACTTCTGAGGAAAGTGTAACCAGCTAGCCAAGTCAAATCCTGGTTCAACGAAGACCTCCAGATCTTGCGCAATAGAAAAAGACAAGTGGAAGCCATATGGAAAAAATAGCACCCTCAGCCACCTCCAAATATGCATTCAACAGGATATCTATAGAATACAAGCAGGCTATTCTTACTACAAAATCAGACTCCTACAACAAAAGAATAGCTAATGCCAACTCTAACTCCCAGGAAATATTTAAAATCCTTAGGGAATTAGAATCACCTTCAAATCCCTCTTGCCCCCAGCCCCCGACTCCAGACCTGGTGCTGTAAGATCGCCATGCAGTTGAAAATCAGTACTCTCCAGCAGAAAACCAAGAAGAAACAAGCTCAATTCCGCTTTAGAGATATCTGGGAACTAGAAACGGCCGACATCCTCAAAAACTTAAAACCTTCCAGGTGCAAAGGGGACATCACATTATGAAAGATTGCGCAGAATCCCGAATATCATTCATTACCAAATTCATCAACGCTTCTTTCACAAGTAGCTAAGTCCCCACTAGCCTCAAAGAATCCTGGGTCCTCCCACTGCTAACAAAAGCAACACTCAACCCGTCTATCCCAAACAACTACCGCCTCATTACCATGGTACCATTCCTACTAAAAATCAGTGACAGGGTAGCATACACTCAAATGCAATCCTACCCAGAAGACAACCACATCCTAGGGATGCACCAATCGGGTTTCAGAATGGGACATAGCTCAGAATCAGTACTCCTTGATTTAAAAAATCAGCTAGACGTGTTCAAAGATGAGGGGAAAGCCACGCTCCTCCTACTAGACCTCTCAGCCGCCTTCGACCTGGTAAACCACAACACCTTATGCCACCACCTCACAGATGTGGCCAACTTCTCACCCGAAACTACATCATGGGTAGCATCTTTCCGGGAGGGAAGATCCACCAGAGTGTTCTCCGATCTGGCTATTGCACTACCCATACCTACCCCCTGCGGCGTCTACAACATTTTCAGTAAGCCCCTTTTCCATCTCTGGGTGACATCGGCATATCCTACACAAACTATGCTGATGACACCCAAATCCACCTCCCCCTGTGAGGCAACTACAAGGGAGACTCCTTCACCATTAACAGCGTATACTCAACGATTGAAGCCTGCATGAGAGAAAACTCCCTGTGCCTAAATGACGAGAAGATGGAGATCCTAAAAGTGGGGTCTCCAGCCCTGCTCAAAATTCTGGACCCCCAATTCTCCACCTTCAGCATTGATGGGATACAGATCCCCATATCTGCATCAGTAAAAACGATGGGTGTCCACATAGATGCCTCTCTTTCCCTCACCAAACAAGTCAACGCAGTCACCTTGTCAGCAGCATGCATAGCCAAACTTATCAACGCTGCCAGACACTTCCTGACACCGTCCAGTTGCCTCACAATTGCCAGAGCCTTCACTGGGGCCAGATTAAACTATTGTAATGCATTATTTGCAGGAACTTCCAAAGAGAACTTAAACAAACTACAGACTATCCAGAAAAATGCCCTACGAGCCGCGCTCAACATTCCGAGAAGAGACCACATCTCGGCCATGAGGAAAAAAGTGCACTGGCTCCCAATTCGAGAAAGGATAATCTTTCAAATCCTTTCAATCACACACAAATACATTTTGAAGACAGCACCCCATTACTTATCACAGAAAATCGTAAGATCCATAACCAACAGACCAGTCAAAGCCATTCACGCCCACCGTCTGTCCCTACCAGGAGTAAAAAGAGCCAGTGGAGGAAGCTCCAGCTTCCCGACTTGGCAACGATCAATTGGAACACCCTCCCACTAAGAGTAGAAACCTCCTACTGGGCGTTCCACAAAGCCCTAAAAACCTGGCTATTCGCCTAAGTCGCTACCTGTCGAGCAGTACCGGGACAAGACTGTTCCTTAAGCCTGCTAACTAGATCCACTAGAATTGAGTCCGGCGTCCCTGGTCTCTGTATCTCTCTAACCTAAGATGTGTTTGCTCTGATGCTTGTATGTAACGGGTTCTGCAACAGCACCCTGATGCCTGTGGGCTATAACGCTTTACAAAGGAATAAATAAATAAATAAATAAATAGTTTGTCGGACATTATATTCATTACAATGGACATCATTACAAGTTCGGCTGTACATGAAAGTACTGGCATTTTTACCATACGGCAGAACCACAAGTTTGACCTTCAAGTAGAGGTCCTCTAGCATGAAGCTGGGGGTAAATCCATCACTTTAAGAACAAATATCAGCAGAATTACCACGTCAGAATTTCTGCTTGCAGTAATTCCACTGAACTCCACATTGAGGTCTATGCACTTCAAAAATGGAGTTTGACCCTGCCCTTCCACCACTTGTAATCCCGTGGTAAACCTGTGGGACCCAGTGACGGAAACAGTAAATGAGTTTGGCGGTAATTGAAACGATTTGCCTATGAATCCTAATGTGTTAACTGTCCCCACAGGGGTGTCCAGGAGTCAGGAGTGAACAGCCTCACCATCAACAGCTCATTATACTAAAATAAAACCTCTGCACGTGGCCACACATTGTATACAGCGTACATCAGGGTAGCCGTCCAATGAATAAAGCAGTCCTGCTGCCTCATGTTGTTATGGCATATCGCCTCATGCCCTATTTTCAAGAACATTACAGAAAAGTATTTTCTTTTGAACAGATCTGAATTTACGGATGCAGAGGAAAGCATTCTCGGTGTGCCAATGCCCATTAGCTTGAAAGGTCTTTCTAATTCAATGCCTCTCTAGAAGTCGTTACACTGCAATTTGCCCCACCACTCATGGACTTACTGAAATAGATACTAAGTTTGACAATATGGCTTTATGAAGTTGACCAATTTCTGCAGCTTGATGGCTTGACACCTTAAAGAATGCAAGCCCCAGCTGCATACTTGTAAATGGCCCGGAAATAAACGCAATTTGTTTCATGTAAAAATGGGACCGGCAGTGTGCCCAGCTCAATAGCCTCTCAGAGGGAATGTAACAGGAAAAACAGCTTGCTTCACCTCAGACAGGTTTTTAGTCCTCCCTGGCCTCTTCAGCTTGAGAGTGAGCAGGGTTTACAATGATTTCCTTTGCAATACAGAGGGAACATACATGGCAGAGGCATTGCAAAGTGTCCTAACGACAAAGACAGGGAGAGAAAATTAGAGAGAGGGAGAAGGGGGTGAGGGAGAGAAGGCAGAAAGAAATCAATAGCTGGAGTAAAGAGATATTAAGAGTGCACCTTAGAAACGGTAGACTATTGTGCAGTGTGGCATCATGCTCCCTCCAAAAACAGGCAACTAGCCTATAATGGGGGAATTCAAGTCATCCTATCCTCCCCCAGGAGGAGAAGATCTGGAGAGCCCACTCACATCAATAAGCCTTGCAGACTTTTGACTCTGTGCTGTAAGATCACTTTAGTTCATAGATGGTTCAGAAAACCCTTGTGATTCCTCCAAACCAACCCATCAAAACTTTGAATAAGATATTTATGCAGTTAACGGGGTATAGACAAAGGTACCCTTTAGAAATGTTAAAGAGTGTATTTTAGGGTCGCGAGATGTGATGTGAAAACTAGAGCAGAGGTCCCAGCTCTATTTTCAACAGGGAGTGGAGCAAAGAGTGAGGCAGGGAGTCAAGTAGGACGCAGGTAAGGGAACAGAAAAATAGGAGAATGACTGGTTGGGGGAAAAAAAAACATCTCCAGATGCTGAAACAGGTAAGGAAATTGCCAGGCAAGATGGACCTTGTGATCTTTTCTTCAGTCAACTATTATGAAGCTGTGTGTACATCGCGAGTACATTTAAATGAGTGACAGTATTTCTGATGGGAATACTGAATAGAAGGAATTCAAACTGTATCTTTCTCTCTCTGCGGATTTCCAATTCCGGTTACACGGCCCATGTCAAGTCTAACATTTTGGTAACTGCCACTTCGCACATTGTTTCCTCACAATTTCACTGTCTCCTCCCTAGGTGTCCTCTTCAGTGTGGAGACCACTGCCACGCACTTTGCTGTCCGCAATTACTGGAGGGGATTCTTTGCAGCAACCTGTGCCGCTATGATGTTCCGTCTGCTAGCCGTGGTGAACAACGAAAGAGGTTAGTGGCATTTCTTAGTCACAACTATTGTCATATCCCTCTAAGTGGGAAGATGATGCTGTCATAGGAAATGCGCAAATTGTAAGGACACATTTTTGTTTCTTCTGCACATTTCAATAAGACCATCTTCTAAATATTGCAATTCAACACATAAAAAGTGTTTCATGATGTAACATTGAAAACAATATAAAATAACATGAATTTATTTTTGAGTTAGGGGTGCTAAAGACATGTTAAAATCATATGATAAAAATCCCAACATACAGAAAATGAAAAAGCCACTGTCAGCTTCTTTGCTCTATAAACTACTTACTCCATGCCATATATAACTTGCCGTCTTCATGTGGCAGACACCGCTGGGACCTAGACCTAGGTTGCAAACTCTGATATTGAATGGTCTTGGATATGTGCTGGTGCATGCAGATTCAAGATCGACTTAGATTTGGGCTTCACGCATCAAAGGATCAATCATTGCATCTATTGGTCCCCCGAAATTAGGTGTCCTGCAGGTTGAGTCTTGATGAGTTATGTTACAATTGTAAAAGCGTTGCAGCTACCAACTTGCATATGTTCTGGTATTGTCAGAAGATCCATTTGGACTGGGGGGAAGTTCTCCAGTGTATGGACCTTGTGCTGGGACTTTTTTCTTCCTCGCACGCCTATGTTATGTATTTTGGGCCTATTTCCAGCTGATATTGGCTGGTCTGTTGGTGAGCTCTTTTGAGTTTATAGAACTCTTGTGGTGGCTAAGAAGCATATGTTGTGCATTGGAAGAGTGATGCCAGGCCTACATTTGATGACTGGCTTCACAGCTTATCTATCCTTACTGGCATAGAGAAGGTGTCCTTCAAGTATAAACAGTGACATGGTAAATATGCAGCCATTTTGGATGATTTTAATGACTTGTATGTTTAGCCCCCCCCCATATTTATTTATTTTCTTTTATTTGTTTTCTTCTTGCAATGTAGGTTTTTTGTTTTGTCTTCTTCCTTAAGGATTTTTCCTTTTTTGCATTTGATCATTTAATGGGCCTGTTGCTGTTATAACCTGGATGTGTTTTGAATTAATTGCCTGTTATGTATACATTGTGTTGATGTTCTTCTTTCTGAAAATTCAATAAACAATAAAAAAAAGAAAAAGGAAAACAGTAAAAACATTCTATTAGACTCCCTTACATTCTCTGAAGACATCATGTATTGATTTATGTATTTAAACATTTATAAAACACCTTGTGCCCATAGGTAAATGGGGGACTGTGACAAACAACATAAAATCACATAAGAGAACCAAGCACATGATAAAATCCCAGGATAAAGAGACTAAAACGCAGATAAAATACTGATAGAAAGATACCAAAGCAGCGATCCAACCAATAAAATCACAACTAACAAGGCGGAGGGAAAGATAGCATAAAATCTGATACAGCTAAAACAATTGGCAGTATAAAAACACAATTTTCGGTAAAATAGAATGTTTTTAGCAATTTCCTGAAGAGGTCCAACAAGGTTTCTGGTCATAGCTGTGCTTGCAGCTTATGCCAGAGATCAGGAGCAAGGAAATTGAAGGCCATTTGCCAGCTGTTTCGAGTTTGACTCTTGGCACAGATAGTAATTTACTGTCAATGGATCTGAGCACCAGTCCATTTTGCTTGAACGATAGTCTCTGTTTTGAGAAAAGCTGGACTATGGCCAAAAAGACATTTGTGCGCAATGGTGAGTAATGTGAACTTATCCGCTCCCTCACCGGGAGCCAATGCAATGATCTCCTTGCTTCCATGATGTGTTCCCTACGCTTTAGGCATACACGTAAAATCATTGCCTTCAGGAAGGGTTTCAAATAAAGAGGGAACTCATCCACTCACGGAAGAACAGTTATATATTTGGTTAAGATATCCCCATTCCCTCTCGTATTCCCCAAGGCTGCCAGACCCAAATGTCATAATGACCCCTTAAATGATCTAATACATTCAAGTCTTTTTTGAGATAATGTTCTGTATATGTAGTAGCACTTGGATGAGAATTGACATTACCATGCTTATATGCTCCAGATTCAAGAAATGGTGCATTATGAAGTGAATGTATTTTGATGAATTAAAACTAACATGACTGTGCATGTAAGTTAGATGTTTAGTATCTTTGCTTGTTGTGCCCTTGCAAAAAAAATGGATATGCTAAAGGCTGTGTTTTAGAAGGTAAATGCCCAAAGACGATGGGCAGTGGGGGCGCCAAGTCTCTTGTATCATCTTCAAATCCTGTTTCATCATCTACAAGGCTTTCATCCTGAGATGTCCAAGCTACCTCATTGGTAAACTCAGCATTCTGAAGACCTGCAATCCACCAGAAGTAAGGAAATGTGCAGTCTTGAATTATGGCGGTGCAGGAAGGAAAGAACAAGATGACAGGCCTTCTCTTTCTATGCTCCAAGACTCTGGAACCTCCTCCCCGTCAACATCAGACTTGCCCCATCCCTTCTACGGTTCAGGAAAGAGCTCAATACCTTCCTCTTCAAGGGATGGCTCCGCCGTAACACCTAGGTCCACACACACAGCACTCCCCACCTTCCCTGAGATTCAGTGATGTGCTCACCACTGCCTCCACCCCTGGTTGCTTGTAGATCCCTTGCTCCAAATTGCCCATTCTCCCTTGTTAGCTCCCTGCTCCTTTTGTATCTGCTCCCCTCCCTGTGTTCATCCCCCTGTGATTGTAAGGTGTACCGTTGCTTCCGAAGCTAGGGCCGCACTCAATAAATACCCTAATGATGATAATAATAATAATAATAATGAAAGTATCCGAGATACCATTACAAAATGACAGCGTATGAAGATTTGGGTCACTTCCTACTAATTTGTAAAAGATATATTGATTTAAGAAGGGAGCGGTTAAAGTCATATTTTATTAAATGTAATTGTTGTGAAGTCATCAAAGGGCACTGGTAAGTCTTCATACATACGTTTATTTAGGATAATAAGGGAAAAGACCCCCAACAACAACAAGGGCTACCTACAGTGACACAGACAAGATTAACTGACACATTTAGAACACTGAGAGTAGTGCTGTACATTGCAACCTCTATGACCTCATCGGAACCAGAGGTACACAGCATTCCATGCCATCCAGGTTCACTGTGCTAGGTGGCTCAGGCTGCTATGTGAGCAGCAACATCATAACACATCTCCCTTTCTTTTTAATAAACTCCTTCACAATAAGATGTTTCACACGTTACCTCTTTTCACTGTGGCAACTCTATTCATATTCCAAACCTGGCCACCGGCCACACGCACTGCACCCTTCAACACAGCTACAACTCTAACTGGGTCGGAATACAACAGATCACCCTTCTTTCTCACAACTCCTTTCTTTATCCTTACCAAGTCACCACACTCCACACGCAATTCCTTCCTTCCTCTCCTCTTGTTTTCCCGCATGACCCACTCACTCTTCTTCTTTTTGAGAGTTCTTCTCACCTCGTTGACAACCACATCAGATTCCCTGCTTCTGCCTAACCAAGGCGGGCACGCCATGGAATAAGGTTTTCGACCTCTCATGAGCTCGAATGGACATAGTCCGGTGGTGGCATGGGGGGCCATACGTAACGCCCACATCCTATTCTGAATAGTTGCCAACTTGTCAAATCCACACTCTTCCCCCATGCAAATGCTCTCCATCACACATCTGTTGAGCCTCTCAACAACTCCATTTGTTTCTGGATGGTACAAAGCTGCCCTCTTATGACTCACACCACATTTTTCTAAATACTTGGGAAATCATCCACCAGTAAATTGCGTACCATTGTCTGTAAGAACACTTCCTGGGAGACCCTCACTTGCAAAAATCTCCTGCAATACTTTAACCATACTTTCTCCCGTTATCTCTCTCACAACTCTAAATCCGCCCACCTAGAAAATAGATCAGCCACCACAACAACAAATCTTCCCCGACCATATCCCAAATCGACAGGTCCTAGTATGTCCATGGCTATATCATTCCAAACCGTTGAAGGAACTCCAACATCCACTAGGGGTTGCTTCTTATCTTCTACCCCCTTACCACTTCTGAGGCAAAATTGGCACTCGCCCAACCGAACTTCAACTTCCTTGTCAAAACCAGGCCACCAGTAATCCGTTCTCAATACTCCCTTGGTCTTTGCAATACCAATATGACCACTGTGCGCCAGATCAATAATCCTTCCCCGAATCCCCTTGGGAGCCACTGCCCTTTCCCATCTAAACAATATCTCATCGGCAACCGACAATTCATCTTTTACCTCCCAAAAGGGTTTTTCTTCCTCTAATAATGCTGCTTTGCTTGGCCAAACTGCGGACTCAACATACGATATCACCTTTCTCAATATCACATCCTTCCTTATCTCCTCCAACCACTCTTCCTTGGATACAATACCCTCTGTACTCACAAACACCATCTCCATGTCATCATCCTCTATCCTGTCCCGGGAATGAACCTTTACTCTCGACAAACTGTCCACTAATGTGTTTTCTTTCCCAGGAATTACTTCCATAACGAACCTGTGGGCCTGCAACCTGGTAACCCATCCAGCCACCCTGTGTGATATTTTGTCCAGACCTTTCGTCTCAAAAATAACTTTCAACGGTTTCTGATCCGTGCGGATCACAAATTCCACACCCCAGACAAAATTTTTAAACTTCTCCACCGCCCAGTAACATGCAAGGGCTTCCTTTTCAAGAACCGAATAACGTACTTCCGCACCTTTCAAACCACGTGATGCATAAGCTATTATAATTTCCGATCCATCATCTTGTCTCTGAGCTAGAACAGCACCCAGGCCGCCCTCACTTGCATCCACCGTAATAATCGTCAACTTCCTAGTATCAAAACATCCCAAAGGTTTCGCCATATCTATTTCCTCCTTGATCCTGACAAACTCTACGTCACATTCACGGCTCCATACAAAATCCACACCTTTCCTCAATATTTTTCTCATCTCCATGACCTTTGCAGCATAATTCACTACGAACTTCTGATAAAACTCCGCCATGCCTAAAAATGAACGAAGTTCACTCTTGGTCGTTGGCCTCTCAATTTCTTTTATGGAGTTGATAATGCTTTCCTTGGGTTTCACCCCTTCAAATGATACCTCATGACCCAGGTAATCTACCTTGGGTACTGCAAATTTGCACTTCTCTTCCCTCAAAGCGATGCCTCTATCCTCAAAGATCTTCAGGACCGCATGCAAACTTCTGTCATGCTCCTCCAATGTCTCTCCGCATATCAGCACATCATCCTGGAAGCAAAACACTCCCTTTACACATCCAAGTAACCGATCCATAATTTTTTGAAATACTGATGAAGCTGACACCAGCCCGAACGGCATTCTTCTAAATTGAAATACACCCTCATGAGTTATGAAAGCTGTAACTTTCCTACATTCTTCCGTCAACCTGACCTGATGATATGCCGACGCCATATCAAGTTTTGAAAATACTTTCCCTTTGCCCACCATGGTTAACATCTCACCCATGTTTGGCAAAGGATGCCTGTCAACCATAACGCACTTGTTGAGCTTGCGCATGTCTATGCACAACCTCAGATCACCTGAACTTTTCTTTACTACAACAACCGGTGACACCCATTCCACGCCTCCTGCTCTCTCGATCACACCCATTCGTAGCAACTTCTTGAGCTCATCTTTTACCCCTTCTCTTAAAGTGAATGGTACTGGCCTAAGTTTTGCAACGACTGGCAAACTACCCCTTTTTAGAACAATCTGGTGTTGAAATCCTTTCACTTTCCCCAAACTTTTCTCGAAAACTCACTATCACATACTTGCTTGATTCTGTGCACGGCAATGACACTTAGAGCACCTGTTCAGGATGATTGGGGTCCAAACGGATACCCAGACTCTTCTGTTCTCTCCATCCCAATAATGATTGCCCCTTCCTAGTGACATATAATTTGCCTTTACATCTCCTTCCCTTGAACTCAAACTCACTCCACTCATAACCCAGCAACCCAATTCTGTCTTGATTGTACCTCCGGGACTGATATCCGGAAGAATCAAACGATCTACCGCTCCACACATCTCCTTTGCAAACACATTTTTGGATACTAAAGTTATCTTCGAGCCTGAATCCGCCATCATAGACACGTCACGACCATTCACATTCACTGTCGCATACGGCCGCTCACAATCATCCTGATCGCCACCCATCACAACATTAACAGTATTGACGATGACATTTGGCACTGGAAGCATCACTTCTTCGTCCGACGATCTGCCGTCCTCTTCTTCATTTACATAAAGAACTTTTCTTTGACTTGACTGTCCAAACTGGTAGTTCTTACAACAGTTCGCAAAATGACCTCTCCTCTTGCACTTTGCACATGTTGCCTTACGGCCAGGACATGCAATGGATGAAGCAAAATGCGTCCCACTAGCACATCGAAAACATAGTCTATCCTCTCTTTTCTCAGATCTCTGCACTGTCTCCTGGTTCTTCTTCTCCTCACCCCCAATTTTATTCGACTGCTTGCTCTTTCCTCTTCTTTTGCTTTTGTTATCTCCTACATTCAATACTTCACTCTTGCCTTCCTTGGGATCATTAGTTTCACTTTTTGACAGTTTCGCAACACATGCCAATGAATGTTCCACTCCTTTCGCCAAATCTAATACCTCATCCAGGTTGGGGTCATCCTTCAACCACAACTCTTCGCGTATTTTATTAGATCTACAGTGCGTCATAAACTGGTCACGAATGTGTTCGTCGAATGTTCCTTGGAACTTGCAAGTCAATGCTAAGTGTTGCAGGGCTGTCACATACTCCTCAACCGACTCACCCTGGGCCTGCATCCTCATGCGGAAATGATATCGTTCCAGTATTGTGCTGGTTTGGTGGTTGAAATGCTTGTCCAGCTTCACTAAAGCTAAGTCAAATTTATTCCCAGCATCACCCTCACTACCATCTCCTGTTGGTTGTGGAAGAGTCTCATAAATTCTTTGGCCTTCATACCCCAAGAAATGCAGCAATAGTGCCAACTTCCTTTCGCTAGAATATGACGTTCCGCCGGCAGCCTTTAAGTAATGTGCAAATCCTTTGCACCATTGAGCCCATGGAATCTTTGCAGCTCCCGGTATCAGCATAAATATCGGTGGTCCAGATATCCCCGGCAAACCTGCCATACTTAGTTCTCAGGAAGAACACTCCTCTTAGGGACACTCCAGACCTGCCTTCTGCTCCGCTGCTCGTCCTTCTCCCTCTCTGTGACACTGGGGAGTATTTTACTCCTCTGCTTTCCCTGTGCTCCCCTCCTCTGTTTATCCTCTCCGCTGAGGAGCTGGCGGTTGGCTTCCCCCCCTCGTGCACAAGTTCTCACTATTTCGCCTTTCACCAAATGCACGATTTGTATGGCTTTCATCCTCAGTGTGACAGCGGCAGGTCCTACCACTCTTGACTCTTCAGTGTGAGCCCAATGCACAATGAAATAAATATCAAATGCACTTTCTTTCCATTGTGGAATATTTACACGCGCCTGTACCAAGAGATATGCGGCATCTGTTCCTAAGCTTCAGGGTTGCTGTGCGCATTAACTAGCAGCTGTGTGGTAGATTCCACTGTTAAATGCGCTTACACTAGGTGCTGCGTGGTAATTATCCTCGGCTCACTCACGGCTCTTCTCTGGAGAATGCGCTTCTACTAGGAGCTGCGTGGTAATTTTCCTCGGCTCAACCGCGCCTCTCCCTTTTCTTCCGTATCTTTGTGTTCAAGCCGAAGATACGTTCAAACCCAACAGCGGGCCTCTGTAGACACCGTCCGGGGTGCCAGTGAGGGCCTACCCCACTCAACCAGGACGCGGTGCAGCAGGCGCGATGTGACGAAACGGGGACAAGAACACGAATTACCGGATCGAGGCCAGCAGTTCGCAGAGCCAGGCGGGCGGCGCACTTACTTGATAGGGGGAATGCTGCCGGACTTTTGGTGGCCGCTCGATGCTGGGGCAAAGCGGAGCGGCCAGCACACGATGGGGCTTCAGTTCTTCAGGACTGGCTTCAGTTCAGCTTCAAACTGCCACTACCACGCTGGGGGGAAACAGCGGAGCGGCAGTGTCTTCAGGATGGTTGCTGGGGGTCTTCAGTTATCCCATCCTCGTCGCCATTGTTGCGAAGTCATCAAAGGGCACTGGTAAGTCTTCATACATACGTTTATTTAGGATAATAAGGGAAAAGACCCCCAACAACAACAAGGGCTCCCTACAGTGACACAGACAAGATTAACTGACACATTTAGAACACTGAGAGTAGTGCTGTACATTGCAACCTCTATGACCTCATCGGAACCAGAGGTACATAACATTCCATGCCATCCAGCTTCACTGTGCTAGGTGGCTCAGGCTGCTACGTGAGCAGCAACATCATAACAGTAATATTAGAGTTTATATGGAAGCACTGTTTTAATAATGAATTGTAACAATACAAATGTTATCTTTAGTTTGATTAAGTACATAAAAGAAGCCCTGTGTCATCGGTCTAAATTAATTTAGGCCTAAAGCTTGGAATGCACATTTTTGTGCGCATTTTAATTCCATGATTTTGTTTTAATGATTGTTTGTTAGCGTTATCTCTTTGGGAAAGTTTTATTGCTGTTATTTGTATATTAATATGGATCCCTTGGGTGTCAATGGCGAAATCCGATTTAACAAAGATCACTACTACACCTGGGACCAGGTGCAAGACCCAGATAGTAAAGCCTCAGTTAGCCTGAGGTATAATTGTACACACCCAACATCGGAAGAATACCTGCCCCTCTCAAGGACCATGTGCACTTCAGAAGAACTGTAACTCATAATCTCAGGACATTTGCAAAGTGTGTACATTGAGGTTTTACATTTTAGAATTATCTGTATATCACAACGATAAGATTATCTTAATTGGTGATTTACAAATACCATAAAGTTCAAATAGGAAGACTGTCAAATTAAGTTCAAATAATACCCACTGCCCAGAAATTGGGCCTCATTACGAGTTTGGCAGTAAATCTCCCGATTTATCACCATCTCACGATTTATCACAGCAAGATTTATCCTTGGCCTCAAGCCCAGGGACCGTATCTTTCCAGTCTTGAAATCTCTCCACTGACTCCCGGGGGCTGCTAGGATCAAGTTGAAGACCCTCTAGATTGTCCACAAGGCTTTGTGGGGCCGGGACCTGCACTACATCCAACTCTTTTCCAAACGACTTTCCTTCTCGAGCCCTTTGCTCTGCTACCTTCAACTCTCCGAGGGTCAGATGTTTCTCCAGGCAGAGAGTGGGGTAGATCTCTCGCCTCTGCTGGTGCCTCCCTCTGGAAAGTCCTTTGTGCTCCTCTCAAACTTGATCCGGACCACCTCAAGTTCCGGAAGCAGCTCAAGACCTTCCTCTTCTCCTCAGCTTACTTTCTCTACCCCCCCTGCTGGCCTACCTGTCGCTGCGTCGACTTGTAACTTGATTACCCTCAGAGTCTCACCTGGTACCGGGCCCCCCCTGATCTCTCTTCCCCCCTGCACTGCTCCCGGGCCTGCTGCGCTTTTTGGGGGGACTGTATCTGTAACATCTACAGTCCCCTGCCTCTGTGCACTAGCCCAGAGCCGCGCTGCCCTGGCTGCACTTACTCAGAGCAATGCTGCCCTGATTGCACTTCCCCCTTGCCTCTCCCTGGCACTTCCCCATTCACCTTCCCCCGGCACTTTGCATTGTCGCACCTGCACGATCTGAATGACACACGGCCTAGAAAGATTTTTTGTCTTGTCCTGCCTGTCTTCCCTACCTGGTCTTGTCGCACATAGAAACACTTGTGTACAGGCACTTTGTAAATGACGTGTCATATCATACCAATATTGTTTACTATCACGCCACTCTGTCCTGTGGCATTACTGCAGGATTATGAGTGACGGTACTGCGGTATAAATTCCCCTCTTTTGGAGTCCATTGGGCTTCATGTAGATTTTTGGGTGGATTTACAGCAAGTGGTAATTCTGCAGTGTAAGTGGAGGATCTATCTCCAGTTTTTTGCAGGGGATGAATTCTCCACTTGATCTCCACATACAGAATACGGTTTGCGCGGTATCGTAGTGAAGGTGAGAGGCCCCCAAGGCCCGTTGGTAAAATCACCCAACCGAGTCAATAAAGGTACATCCCAGGAGGGAATAAGACCAAGTGATGGTACGATTAAAGGCCGTTTATCTAAAGTAGGGCAAACAGAATCTACTCTGCTCACGCCGAGACCGCTCTGCAGAAAACATGTTAGAATTCATTTTTATACACATGTTGAGTCGCCAGAAAGGGGGAGGCCTAAGGGGCACATGTTTGATCAGGATTGGTCACTAAGAGGAGGCACCCATGGGTGCTATATGGTCGGTGATGGCTGATTGGTCCACGGGCATGTGACGAGATGATGTGATACGTGGGGTCAAACATTCAGCTGGGCTCATCTGTCCGACATCCGATGGGTTGATACATCAATATCCTACTTCTGTAACATTTGGCTTTGTGGCCACACATTCTCGTCCATTCATACATTTGATCGTCTCGTCTGGCAGCAAGGCCAGTAGGCTGCATGTGTAAAAACAAGGCATGCTTATTCATTACTGAACATCAATTATATGTTTCTATCAGGGATATCACTTTCTTGTCCAAACATATTCGAATTCTGAGTTGGGGGTTGGGGTTGTAGGGTCAATGTACGGTTGCGGGTATTCGTTCAATATTAACAAGGGGAAGCTGGGGTATATGGTTGCTGTGACTGGATTACAAAAAATACATTTAATCTTAGACCTGTCCTTCCTTGGAGGGGCTGCAATGACTAGGTGTCCAAACAACATAACTCTGTATGAGGCCGGGGTGTTCAGAGATGGGTTTAGGCCACCTTTTCATGGCTTTTGGTCTCACACCATGTAATGGCTGGAGGCCTTTATATTTACACGTAACGGGTTACAACCTCATGTATATTTGGCTAGTTCTTTATTTGAGAGAAATACACTTATGGCATCTTCTAACTTCATGCAATTTGGGCAATGTCATGACACTAAAACGGGATGGTACGGGAGAAATTGCTAACTAATGATCACACAACAAGGGCAGTCGAGATCGACTAAGGTTCATATGAGGTTTTCTATGGCATGCATACAATTACATTCTGTATTATCAACAATGAGGTAGCATTGTACGAACGTGCACAGGTCTAAAGTTCATCAACATTATAAGTCAACATATATTGTACCTTCAATATAACAGGTTAGCATATGAACTTCCAGCGACACACGTATATGTATTTACATTGTTTACTCGTTATCCTTTTTAAGGTATCAGCAGGTTTATATGAATTTACATACACTGATAAGACATCCTTTCGCTCATGTAGGTCAGAAGGGAAAATATGTTCACTGATTTATGGGTCTCTTTTGGTTGTTGACTCTGCTCTGGGGTACACGGGGGTTAGGTTTTTATGGCCAAGGTCTGTGGGGTGCAGGGCAGGTTTACAGAGACAGATAGCCCTGGCTCTCGCCTTCTCCCCCCTGGGCTGCATCTGAATCAATGGAGGGAGTTGGACAGCAAGTGATACAGTGTGGATTTTGTTGCATTCCTGCTGCCAGCCTTCTCATGGGAACCAGGCAGTTATGTGGACGGCAGAGAGGAGGTGGTGGGGGGAGAGCCGCGCTGGCTGTGCGCTTAACAAAGATGGCTACAGACTGGGGTAAAATCTGAATGTCCTTTCGCAGTTGGCAAATGGAGTCTTCATGTTACAAAATGGAGTCCTGGTTTAGCTGTACAAGGGCATGCACGGGAATATGGCAGCACCCATGGGTGTACTTGTACGAAAGGGGTGATGGTTCCCGGGGGTGTTCCCGCATGAGGGCGCCAGGGCCGGGGCCCTGGACCTGAAGCAGCCATGACTGGGCCCACTCGGGAAGCACAGGAATAAGGTGGGGGGGTCTTAAGCGTCCCCCCTTCCTCTCAGTAGCAATAAAGAGGCAGTAACAGAATTACTGCCATTTTACTGCCCTTTTTGCCATACCGCTAAAATCATAATGAGGAGCGTTGAATCTAGATTGTCTGGACAGCTGGAAGGGTAATTTGACAGGCCTGCAGGCTTCTTCATGACCTCTCGTGAAGTTAGTTTTGCAATCTGCTGCTCAAGTTATTTGCGATGTACGGGCATTTGAACATCTCACCTTCTCTTCTCTCCCTTCACTGCCTTCCTATTATGATATGATATGATATGTCATTTATAACGCGCCTATACACAAGTGTTTCACCTTCACACTTTTTTCAAGATCTGCTGTACTACTTATAAAGCCATTGTTTTAGGCAAGCTAGATTACTGAGCTGCTATGAAAGCACCAGATTCAGGACATTTTCCATCTTTCTGATTCCAGGTTTAAGCGGGCATGATTCGCTGCATACGTTTTTTCTTCTGCCTCGACCCGTGCTTGGAATTGTTTACCGCCTCATGTTAGTCATCTTCCTACCGTTCTGTCTTTTCGTAAAGCTTGCAGCCTTTTGATATTCCTGTTTTCTTCTTTTTTTAATACAAATTGTGGTATTTCAGGTCCTGAGAGTTTGCATATAATTTGAAGGACATACAGAAGTGCTGATACTCATGGGATGAGACTGAGCTTTATACATTTCATAAATACTCCAAGAACGTTATGGTGGGTTAAAAAGGGCTTGAAATAAAACTTTCACCTGAAATGGTAATGTAGGATAGTCAATTTGAGCCAAGTCACACATTCCACAACACCACCTAGTAGCCAACGCTGGAAGTTCACCTCCTGTTCTGAGCCACGTCAGCAAGGCAGTGTAGGTATGCAAATGATCCCAAATGCGATCCATTTTGTCCAGGAAATGTTCTTTGTGTTAGAGGGCAGTGCAACTTTACACCTAGCTTAATCAACCCAAGACAAGACACTTCGCAAAGCTGTTAGGACAACTACATACCTGGTATCAACCTTTTTAGTGTTCATCAGTGCAGTTTAGTCCTGACAGCCTTGTGGTTGGAGCATTGGGTCATAAATACAATACACCAAGAAAGTTATGATGCATTTAAAAGGGCTTGAAAAAAGCTCTTGACTGGACCCAAATTGACTATCATACTTGCAAATTTGATAAATAAAAGGTAACAAAGGAAAAAAAGCAGATGTAAATGTAGCAGAGGGATCGTACCACGCACTTTATATGGAGACAGGTGTAGGCAGGCACCCAATATACTTATCTTTACTGACTACTTGACCCGCCTCATACCTGTCTCCAGCCTGCCCCACTTGCCTTGGTCCAAGATCACCCTGGTGAGCTCCGCTGTGACATCGGAGGAAAAGTAAAAAATTAGGGCAGGATTTTCCCCAAATACCTCTAAGGAAAGATGACACTAGGTTAAATTAACTGGCACACAAAAGGAAATGTGGGCAAGGGAATACTGAAGTACAGTTCTTACAGGTTTTTTGAGGATGTTGGCCAAAAAAGGGGGAAGCTCACGAGACACTATATACAAATAACTACCTAAGCAGCTGCGTATCTAAACCTTAAATACAAAAATATAAAAAGAGGCAGTTTAAATATTAAAAATGTTTTTTAAAGTATTAAAAAAATATATAGAAAGTCCATACAGTGCACTGTACAAAAAACTATATATAAAAACACCTTACTTTGGAGACAACCTGGCCACGGCTATCTGAAGGTCTTTGCTGTTGCTCTTTGTGGATGTTCTTCTTGGTTTTGACACTCCCTTGAGATGGTTCTGGTAAGCACTTCTGAGTAACAGGCAACAGCAATATGTGGTGGCCCCAAAGTTTTTACTTGGGCTAGGCTCTGTATGCAAGGTGCAGCCCAGCAATCTGATGCATTGTGAGGGGCCCTACAGCATCTGCCAGGTTTGGCACAGGAAGTCCTGGTGAGCTACCTGACAAGGAGCGGCTCCTTCAATTTTATGCAGCCCAGGAGGGCTGAAAACATTGGGCGTTTCCCATTTTGGGGCGCGCCTGTAATTATGAATGCCCAGAGCCAGCGGTGACAGTGGGCCACCTGGGTGTGCCATATAATAATGTCCCTGCAAAAATGTCTCCTGACAAAACAGTAGCTGTTTTTTGCAGAGACATTATTACATTGAACATGCGAGGGACACCCGTGCAATCCAATTCTTATTTTTTTTTCAAGGGAGGTAGTGGTCATCTGCGCAACCCGTTCCCATATTGATTTTTTTTACAAGGGGAGCAGGGTTCATCCCTGCATCCCGTCCCCATACATAATGTCACCATATAATGTCGCCAGTGGCTTTTCTTCCCGGCGATATTATGCATGGGGATGTTATGTATGGGGACATTATTACCTGATACGACCTGGGGAGTGGCAGTGCTCATGGGTGCTCCCTTGCTTGTCAGGGAGTGCCTCGGTGAAGGCCTGGGCAGCAGAGGTCAACAGCACGGAGCTGGGAGCCCTTAAACCAATTGAGGGTTTCAACCGTTGTCCACCGGCACTCTGCTTGCGCCTGCAACATTTGTTTTCTTTACTTAGAGTAAAAGATCCCTTGTGAAGTCACGCAAGAGGGTCCTCTACTCTACGGTTACAATCCTTTGTTTTTTTTTCTTTTACCCCTGTAAGGGGTTACATGCTCCCCCTTTGCACTATCCCCGGCCCTGAGGATGGCCTGGGACTGCTCTATAAACTTATCTAACCATTATTTTGATGAACAGGCCACCGGTTGCCACCCAGTACCCTGAATCTCAGGCACCACCACAGTACCCCCAATCTCCTAGGAGCCTGCTCTAAAGAAGGAAGAATGGAAAACTGGGAAGGAACGGGGTATGGTAAACTCCCACTGAACCCCAGGTGAATTGTGAGTTGATTTCACAACATGTCTGTTCTCCCTGGTGGTACGACAGAGGACATCCATGGCAACGTCCAGGGTTTCCTCCTAACCCAGCATTGCGTACCGAGCCAGGTCAGGGCCCCTATCTTCCAGTGGAGGAACAGGTAAGGGTTCCTATGCCACATCCACAGTGGCAGGGGCAATTGGAGAAGGATCTGGATTGGACTCAATAGGAACACTCTCAGGATGGGTTTCAGGCACCCTAGGAGTGGTATCTGGATCAGTGTAGGGACCCCACTAGTTTCTGATTAAACCATTGGTTTCAGTAGGTGCTAAACTGATTGCCCTCACAATGGTCTCACGGTCTCAGTAGCTTGAGAAGTTTCCAGAGATTGAGCCTTTGAAGGATCTTCTTCTGGCTTTTCAGCGCGCAGTAGCTGCTGGCTTGTACCCGGCCCCTTGCCCGCTTCTTCATCAGTCACTTCTGGTTTCAGCTCAACCTCATCCATGACTGGGAGCAGGTGGTTCCAGTGCAATGTCTTACTATTCCTTGGCTGTCCGTTCTCTCACAGTCAGTAGACTGGGAGTTGTCCTAGCTGATGCTCTATGATGAAAGGATAATATTCCTGCTTGTCACCTAGCTTGTGGCATCCTCTCTTTCTCAGGCTTTAGATCAGCATATGATCACCAACTTGGAGAGTTGACTTCATGTCATGTTGATATTCTTACAGCTTATTTGCATTAAAGTCGCCACCATCTAAAACATTAGCCTCCCCTTCCGCCACATATCTAGCAGAGATACACTGATATAAATTCAATTGAATATCGCTAGTATAACCTTCCCCTGGTGGGTCATACAGATTAACGAAAACAATTATTTGACCACCTTGAAGATGTATCTCAACCATCAGCAAATTAGCATTAGGAGTTTCCTGAAGACATTCCACAGAATATATATCATTGCTAACCAAGACTACAAGGCCCCCATATGGTCTCCCCTTCTCCCCCTTCTTCGCAGGGTTATGATAGACAGTAAAACCATCAAATACCAGCTTCTGAAGTAGCTAAGTTAATTGGAGCAGAATTATATCCGCATTCACCAATAGGTCATACGATCCATTTGGACCAAACAAGTGTCTATGACCCCGCGTATTCCAGGATATAACAGTTATATGATCTAATTTTTTACCATTCATGGGCTGTAAAAAGGAACACAACCACTCCCAATGAGAGTTGTTGTTTACATCTTGCCCCGCCGGCATTTTCAAATTGTTCGATTGTATTGATTTAAACTTGTTCTTATTCTGCCAGGCTTTAGTCTTTTTACTCGCTGTTTGTGCACCATCAATCACATATCCATTACATTTAAGGTCAGTATGACAGTTCTTAATTAATGCAACCACTGCCTCTGAAAAACAGTGTACCTTGGTCATACTTTACTACTTTTTTTATTCAATTTCTAATGCGCAGCCGTGAACCCTGAGGCGTGAGGGCGCGAGACTTGACAAAACACATACATAAAAATGTGAACATGAAGCAAAAGGGGAAGAAAATCACTACATCGGGATGCAATAGGATCCGGTCAGAATAGGTAAGTGAGAGAATGAGTGATTAGTTGAAAAGATGAGTCTTGAGGGTCTTCTTGAAAGAAGTGATCGAGGATTGCTGACGGAGCATGGGGGGGAAGAGAGTTCCAGAGTTTGGGTGCTGCAGTATAAAAGGCCCTGTTCTCCACCTTCTTACGTTTGCAGCGTAGAAGAGATAGCATGTTCTGGTTACTAGACCTAAGGACCCTTGTGTTAGCTTTGTCTTGGATTTGATCTTGCAGTTATTTGGGCATTATGCCAAGTCTGCATTTAAGGACAATCATTAGAATTCTGAATTTAACACAGGCTTCGATCGGCAACCAGTGTAAGGAACGTCGGGCAGCTGAGACGTGGTCACGCCGCACCAGACCCGTGACGACCCAGACGGCCCCGTTCTGGACTACTTGAAGTCTGTTGGAGTCAGCTTTTCCCAAGCCGACCAGGAGACTGCCATAGTAATCGATCTTTGCCCCAACTATGGCTCTTGCGATGGTCTCAGCATTTGCCTGCGAGATAAAAGGTCTTAAGTGGGTCAGAAGGTTTACATAGTAGGTGGAGGCGAAGATGACGCTACTAACGTGGGCTCTCATGTTGAGGGACTGATCCAGAATGACGCCTAACATTTTTAATTTAGGTTGGGGAGAAATGTCCACTAGGCCTAGCCTAATGATTTAAAGATGGGGTCCAATTTGGCAAGGTGTTGCCCACGATCATGAGCTCGGTTTTGCTTTTGTTTAACACGAGGTTATTGGCGATCATCCAGTTTTCAATTAGGGAGAAGATTCTGTTTAGCTCTTGTTCATCCTGGGAGTGTACTCCAGAGAGTTGAACTAGGGCCTGGGTGTCATCGGCGTAGTTAGAAAATGAGATACCTTCTTCCTCAAGCATCTTAAATAAGGGAGCTGTATAGATGTTAGAAAGGCAGGAGGGAGGTACTAGCACCCTGAGGAACCCCGAAGAGAATCGGAATTGGGTCCACTTCAGATTCCCCGACGCAGACTCTGCTCTGTCTATTAGCCAAGAAGGAATTGATCCATTATGCTGCGGAGGGGGAAAAATTGGCATCCTCTGCCATTCTGGCTACCAAAATGGGATGGTCAACCAAGTCGAATGCTGCGGATAAATCCAGAGACACGAGAAGAGTTGCTAGGCCTTTATCCATACTTGCAAGGAGGCGTGACTTGAGATCCAAAAGGGAGGTCTCTGTACCATAGCCCTGCCTAAAGCCTGACTGAAAGATATTTAGAATGGGATGCTGGTTCAAAGGGGAGGCTATTTGTGAATAAGCTACTCGATCGAGTATTTTCAGAAGGAATTGTGTGTTGGTGATTGGGCGATAATCAAGCGGATTATCAGGGGCGAGGCCGGGCTTCTTAAGAATGGGGGTGATCCAGGCAGTTTTATGGTTGTCATGGATGCAGCCCTCTCGTAGGGAAGCGTTAACAAAATTACAAATGGCTTTTAGCAGTGGAGGGGGGCAAGATTTTATGATTAGGGAGGAGCAGGGATCGCCCTTACACTTAGTGGGCTTGAGTTGTTCGATGATGGATTTTAATTCAGCCTCTGAGATTGAGTGGAAGTTAAATTCGGTGACTGAGGGATTTCTAGTAAAAGGTTTACTATGAGCAGGTTCCGGATTGGCAGCATGTTTTTGCACAATATCGGCTCTGATGCCAAGAAGTTTATTGTGCATTCCGTTCTGGATTTGTTGACACCAGGAATTATCTAACGGTGGAAGTTGTCCCTGAGGTTCGGGGGTAGATTCGGAGTCTTTTAGGATCCTGAACAATTCTTTAGTATCAGATTTGGCGTTGAGGATCTGATTGTTGTGGTAAGTCTTTTTTGCTGCCGTAAACTCTGATCTGTAATCCTTAACGGCAGATTTATATGCATCTTGGGTGAGGATATTAGGGTTGGCTTTCCATTGATGGAATAGCTTGGCCGTAGACGATTTGGACTTTTGAAGGTCCTTGGTAAACCATAAATTGCTTCTATTGGGGCCACGCGATTATTTGGACTTGGCAGGAGCCAGGGATAGTGTCATGATCTCTGCTTCCAAAAGGTCAGGGTTTTCCCAACTCCCTTGGAAGCAGATCCATAACCCAGGTTCCGAGTGCCAACCAGTCCCAATTGGGACCTTTTGGACCCAGTCCTGGCGCCAGTGGCACCAGGCTCATAAATATGCCCAGTCCCAGCGCTGGAAGCGCCGGGCTCATAATGCTTGGGTGGACTTACCTGCAGCAGACCATGCTGCTTACTTGCCTGCCAGTTGAGCCTCTGATCCTCTTCTGTTTGGAACTACTTTTCCTGTTGGGTGGGGCAGGAGCCACTCCCTAGATTCAGAACACTGGAACTCTTCTGGAAAGCAGGAACTCTTTTCTTACCTAGGCGTGGCTGTGGAAGGAGACACCTAAGCACTACAGGAGGCTATTTAAACCACACCCGATGGATGAATCTTGCTTTGCGTTATTCTGCATCCTCTGCAGCAGAACGCTCATCGTGTCTTCTGCATCTGATCCTGGGCCTAAGGAAAAAGGCTTACCATCCTGAATCCAGTCTTCAGCAACACCTATAAAGACAAGAAAGAACAGGTTAGCATTACGGTCTTCAGTGACAGCTCTTCACTTACCTGGTCCATCGGCTGTCACCAACGCCTCGCGCTGCATTCCGGCATCTGAAAGACAAAAGCTTACCAACTCTTCGCACGCTCCGGAGGCCTTCGGCGCTGCATCCCGCATCTGAAAGACAAAACAAGGTGCGTTTAAAGACATTGGGGAACTTTAATACTCACGTGCCATTACTCCTTTCCACATCTAACCCAGTGGGTATTCCGGCACCCTGCAGCCGCTCCGAACTTGTACCTGCAAAATAAAAAGACAGTTAGAGCGCATCGTGAAGCAGGCAACAAGCGCTTACTTATGTGCTTCCAGGCGCTTCTATTCATCACACGGGCTCCATCTTCAACTCACTTCAGCCCGTCATCCGCCATCGCCGGAACCCTGCAAAACAAGAAACATCATTACTAAAGACTTTAAAGACATTAGAATTACTCGAAACTTACCGTTCGTGCAGTAAACGATGGACAGCAGTCCTCTGAAGTCAAGAGGCCTGCTCCCCTTATCCAGTGAAGAAACTGGTTACAGCACCCTGCCCCGAGGCAGATGGAGAGCACGGCGTTCACTTACCTAAGGTGAGAGCGTTAACCTTTGGGGTTCTACAGGAGAAGAGAAAGGGAAGAAGAGAGAGACATTCAATAACCCAGTTCCTTAATCCCATATTTTCTATCTGCAGACATCTTACCCTTCAAGTCAGACATACAGTGCACAGAGGTCCAGCCGAAAGAGCCAGCCGTGTGTTACACATCACCTTTGCAGATACAGTATACGCCCAGTCAAGACCGGCGCCTCTACGGGAATCAGGTGAGCGTTACAGAACGCAAAGCCTACCACAAAACTCCCGTCCAGGCGCTATGGAAACCTCGGATACCGACCAGCTAGCCCAGTTACTTGAGGAACTAAGGGCAGAAGTGCATGCAGCCCGTCAGGAAACGAACGCTCTAAGAAGGGAACTGATTATTTCCAAGGAGCGAACAGATGATCTCGCTAGACAATTGCTACAGTCACAAGCCGGACAGACCCCGTTACCCGCATCTGGGGGAAATCTTCCTTCTACATCCTCTATGAATCCAGTACAGATCAACCTACCTGGGAATGTACCTCTGGCTCCGCATGAACGATTTTCTGGTGACCCAAAGAGGTTTGCAGTATTTATCAATCAGTGCCGGTTGCATTTCTTATGCCGGTCAGCAGCCTTTCCAACTGATCAAGCTAAAGTAGCTTTCGTGCTTTCGTACCTTAGTGGCAATGCGGCAGACTGGTCGATCCCTCTAGTAAATCAAGATGATCCGGTCCTCCATGATTTTCAAGCTTTTCAGCTCAGTATGGAAAAACTGTTCGCAAGACATTCACAGGGGCAGGCCTTGGACAATGAGCTTCTTTCGTTGCGACAAGGTAATCAAGACCTTTTGGCTTATATTGCGTCTTTCAACAGACTGATAGTGGAAACTCAATGGCCTGAGGACAAAAGGATTACGCTGTTTTATAGAGGTCTACGTGGAGAGCTCAAAGATGTGTTAGCCCAAGTAGTGAATCCCCCACAAGATTGTTCGGACTATATAGACTTAGTCGTTCAAATAGATCACAGACTGCAGAACAGGAAGGCTGATCGTTCCAAGTTTGATGCTCGAGTATTTTCCAAACCGCCAACTCCTTCCAAAGGAGTAGACTCCGGGGAACCCATGCAAATAGGGGGTCTGAAAGGTCCTCTAACACAAAAGGAGCGGGAAAGGAGAAAACAGTTGCAATTATGCCTCTATTGCGGAAACTCAGGGCACTTTCTTCGAGACTGTCCGGTGAAACCTGCCAAGAAGGCAGTAGGAGCTGCAGTTACCAAAGTTACAAACTCTGAGCAGGGAAACGACCTCGCCCGACAAGAATAGAGGTCCTCTTGCCGAGTGTGAAAACCAGTTCCGTGACCTCGCATTTCGTGATACCTATGGTCCTCATTAGCCCTGATAATCCGGGTCGATTACATGCAATTGAAGCTTACGTCGACAGCGGTGCCATCGGCAATTATGTGGATCATGAAATGGTTTTGAGGATGAATCTAACTCTTTGTCCCAAGGCTGTAAAGGACGTCATTACTACGGTGGATGGTACGGAGATAGCCTCCGGGCCAGTAACGCATACCACTCAAGAGGTGACGCTAGTAAGTCAAGATGGACACCATGAGAAGATCGTGTTCGATGTGATCAAGGCCCCTCAGTTTCAGATTATTCTAGGAATACCTTGGTTAGAGAAACACAATCCTCTGATCAATTGGCGAGCAAGAACGGTCCAGTTTCCAGAATGTGTCTCTACTTGTCACCCTCCACCTGGTGTTGCACTGGCAGCAATTTCTTCAGAGACTCCCCAGTTACCTCCCGAATACCTAGAATACCAAGATGTTTTCCGGAAGGATCAGGCTAACTCTCTACCTCCTCATAGGTCTTATGACTGCCAGATAGACCTGATACCTGGATCTACTCCTCCTTGTAGTAGAATTTATGCCCTCAACGAGCCTGAGAACCTTCACCTTCGACAATACCTGGATCAATACCTGGAAAATGGGTTTATTCGTCCTTCCAAGTCCCCTGCTTCTTCAGCTTTGTTCTTCGTTCCAAAAAAGGAAGGAGACCTTAGAACTTGTATAGATTATCGCTCCCTGAACCAGATCACCGTTAAGAATAGATATCCGTTACCTTTGATCCCTGAACTCCTGGACCAAGTCAGAAAAGCATGCATATATACAAAGCTGGATCTTAGAGGAGCTTACCACTTAGTACGAGTAAAAGAGGGCGATGAATGGAAGACGGCCTTCCGCACCAAGTATGGGCTATTTGAATATCAGGTCATGCCCTTCGGACTTTGCAATGCCCCGTCCGCCTTTCAATATTTTATGAACGATGTCCTCAGAGAGCTCATAGATGTGTGTGTTGTTGTTTACATTGACAACATCCTCGTTTATTCTTCATCGGAATCTGAACATCGGAAACACGTGAAAATGGTCCTCGAAAGATTGTGTCAACACAAACTTTTCGCTAAGTTGGAAAAATGTGTTTTCAACGTGACTGAAGTTGAATTCTTGGGATTCATATTATCACCTGGCGGAGTGCGTATGGATTCAAAGAAGGTCGATGCAGTTCTCAAATGGCCATCACCATCCTCCGTAAAAGGTGTGCAAAGCATGTTAGGCTTCGCTAACTTTTACCGCAGGTTTATCCCCGAATTCTCTCGAATAGTCCAGCCCATCACTGCCTTGTTAAAGAAAAACAAACGTTTTGAATGGTCTACCGAGGCGGAACAAGCTTTCCAGGATTTGAAGACTAAATTTATCTCTGCACCAATCTTAAAACACCTCGCCCCGAACTCCCCTACATCGTGGAAACTGATGCTTCAAGCCTTGCCATGGGGGCAGTTCTATCACAAAAGGACCCGGTAACCAATCAGTTGCATCCCGTGGCATTTTGGTCCCGCAAATTCTCGCCTCCTGAAATCAATTACACGATTACTGACAAGGAACTTCTGGCTATCAAGTCTGCCTTTAAGGCTTGGCGGCATTATCTGCTGGGGGCCCGACACACCGTTACTGTGATTACGGATCACCGAAACCTGCAATATTTGAAAACCGCAAAAGCCCAATCCTCTAGACAACTCCGTTGGGCATTATTCTTTGCCGAGTTTGACTTCATAATTACCTATCGACCTGGTACAAAGAACGGTAAAGCTGATGCCCTTTCTCGGATGGGAGTGGAAGAACACTTGATCAACCCTAAACCTGTACCAATCATTCCCGAACAAAGAATTCTGGGTGTAATCGCCACAGAATCCATAGAGGAAGTTAAGGATAAAGCCAGGCAACTTGTAACTCCAGCAGACATACAGAATTGGCATCTGCAGGGAAAGGACTTTGCAGTAAAGGACAACTTATTGTATTTCCAAGAACGATTATACCTACCCAGCACAGATTTACAGAAAAAAGTAATCTCTTGTTATCACGATTCTTTAATGGAAGGACATCCCGGTATGGCCAAGACCTCAGAAAAGATCAAGCGCTACTTCTGGTGGCCGTCTTGGAAAAAAGATATCAGAGACTTTATAATGTCCTGTGGAGTATGCGCCCAAAACAAGAGTCAAAAGGAAAGACCAGCAGGCCTCTTACGCCCTATTGACATCCCACCTCGCCCTTGGCATACGCTTTCTATGGACTTCATCACCGATCTACCTCCATGCTCCGGATACAATACGATTCTAGTAATCGTGGACTTATTCTCCAAGATGGCGCATTTCATTCCGCTCAAAGGCTTGCCAACAGCAGCAACTCTGGCCCGAGAATTTCTCGAAAACATCGTCCGACTGCACGGTTTTCCTTCGGTTCTAATTTCGGATCGAGGTAGTCAATTTATTTCTCATTTTTGGCGAAGTTGCTGTCGGTCGGCTCAAATTGATGTGAGACTATCGACCAGTCACCACCCTCAGACCGACGGACAAACCGAGAGGACCAATCAAACTCTGGAACAGTATTTACACTGCATGCTGCAACAAACTGAAAAAACTTGAAAAGACATCCTTTGGATAGCCGAATATGCCTACAATAACTCTGTCCATTCGGGAACTGGGAAAACCCCGTTTTTTCTTTTGTACGGCAGTCACCCTCGAACCTCGGAGTTGGATCCCCTCCAAGATCTTGAAACACCAGCAGTAGACTACCTGCATTCTACAATCACCCAAGCCTTTAAGGAAGCTGTTTCTCACCTTCAAAGGGCTAAAGAACAATACAAGAAAGGAGCAGATCAACATCGGAAGGAAGCCCCTCAATATCAAGTAGGGGATCAAGTCTGGTTATCCACCAAATATCTACCTCTAAAAGGGCCACGCACATTCAACCCAAGATACCTTGGTCCCTATTCCATCACTACCATAGTAAACCCAGTAGCGGTCAAGTTGGACACATGAAGATACATCCGGTCTTCCACGTCTCTCTATTAAAACCCGTGCAACCTCAAACCCGACTAACTAAATCTCCAAAACCTATCCTAGATGATGGAGAACTCGAGTTTGAAGTCAAAAGCATTCTGGACTCCAAGATCTCCAAATCTAAACTATTTTACCTAATTGACTGGAAAGGCTACGGCCCCCAAGAGAGATCCTGGGAACCTGCTGAATATGTCCACGCTCCTCGCCTAATCAAAAGATTTCACCGAACATTTCCTGACAAGCCAAAACCCCCGGAGAAGCCCGGTTTGGGAGGGGCCTTGAGGGGGGGTACTGTCATGATCTCTGCTTCCAAAAGGTCAGGGTTTTCCCAACTCCCTTGGAAGCAGATCCATAACCCAGGTTCCGAGTGCCAACCAGTCCCAATTGGGACCTTTTGGACCCAGTCCTGGCGCCAGTGGCACCAGGCTCATAAATATGCCCAGTCCCAGCGCTGGAAGCGCCGGGCTCATAATGCTTGGGTGGACTTACCTGCAGCAGACCATGCTGCTTACTTGCCTGCCAGTTGAGCCTCTGATCCTCTTCTGTTTGGAACTACTTTTCCTGTTGGGTGGGGCAGGAGCCACTCCCTAGATTCAGAACACTGGAACTCTTCTGGAAAGCAGGAACTCTTTTCTTACCTAGGCGTGGCTGTGGAAGGAGACACCTAAGCACTACAGGAGGCTATTTAAACCACACCCGATGGATGAATCTTGCTTTGCGTTATTCTGCATCCTCTGCAGCAGAACGCTCATCGTGTCTTCTGCATCTGATCCTGGGCCTAAGGAAAAAGGCTTACCATCCTGAATCCAGTCTTCAGCAACACCTATAAAGACAAGAAAGAACAGGTTAGCATTACGGTCTTCAGTGACAGCTCTTCACTTACCTGGTCCATCGGCTGTCACCAACGCCTCGCGCTGCATTCCGGCATCTGAAAGACAAAAGCTTACCAACTCTTCGCACGCTCCGGAGGCCTTCGGCGCTGCATCCCGCATCTGAAAGACAAAACAAGGTGCGTTTAAAGACATTGGGGAACTTTAATACTCACGTGCCATTACTCCTTTCCACATCTAACCCAGTGGGTATTCCGGCACCCTGCAGCCGCTCCGAACTTGTACCTGCAAAATAAAAAGACAGTTAGAGCGCATCGTGAAGCAGGCAACAAGCGCTTACTTACGCGCTTCCAGGCGCTTCTATTCATCACACGGGCTCCATCTTCAACTCACTTCAGCCCGTCATCCGCCATCGCCGGAACCCTGCAAAACAAGAAACATCATTACTAAAGACTTTAAAGACATTAGAATTACTCGAAACTCACCGTTCGTGCAGTAAACGACGGACAGCAGTCCTCTGAAGTCAAGAGGTCTGCTCCCCTTATCCAGTGAAGAAACTGGTTACAGCACCCTGCCCCGAGGCAGATGGAGAGCACGGCGTTCACTTACCTAAGGTGAGAGCGTTAACCTTTGGGGTTCTACAGGAGAAGAGAAAGGGAAGAAGAGAGAGATATTCAATAACCCAGTTCCTTAATCCCATATTTTCTATCTGCAGACATCTTACCCTTCAAGTCAGACATACAGTGCACAGAGGTCCAGTCCAAAGAGCCAGCCGTGTGTTACACATCACCTTTGCAGATACGGTATACGCCCAGTCAAGACCGGCGCCTCTACGGGAATCAGGTGAGCGTTACAGATAGGGAGATGGAGGCCAAATTGGCAGTAAGAATGGATGACATGTCCAATAAGGTAGTATGGTCAGAAAGGTTGATTGCAGGGTCGAGGAGAGGTCCGATTTTGTCCTCAGTAATGTGTTTGAAGTTGCGCATGGTGACAAAGTTGGGCTTATGTAACTTAGGTTTTACTGGAAAAGGTACCATTATGTAGAAATTAATGAACAAATGATCCGACCAGGGGCATGGCTTGATATGGGTGTCGTGAAGTTTGATAATCACCATGCACACCTATATTTTCAGTGTATATAGTAATGATTCAAAGTAGTTAAATCAGGAATAATAAGTAATTTGAGGTGCAGGGGAGAGGTGCTCAGCCTTGGTATCTAGGCTGGAATACATACATGGAACAATAGTTTCCTATTTAAGGAAACCCGCGTCCCCTGCACACTATCAACAAGAGGCTAAAAGCCTGTATAGAAGTTTTAATAGGTACAGTCAGTAACCTAGTAGTTTTCACAGTTTTTAAATAAATGTCATTGCTTTGTTTAGCTCACAAAGTTATTCTTAAATCATCCAATTATTTCTTGACAACTTTTCTGTTTATCCAACAAACAGTAGTTTATTCATTTTATAACAACAAATCATAAATCACAATTTAATGTGGCCCAACGCGTTTCGAGTATCAATTTTCACTCTTCATCAGGGGCAATGTGTTCTGTATTCTTAACATTCAATACAATTTCTGTAGAAAAAAGTAAAAAATTAATTATCTAATAATATGTATTCATGTTTATACTTTTGAACCAAAACAAGGTACTTCATTAGTTAGATAGGAGTATAAAAAATGGCAACATCGCATGCTTTCAACCAATAACATTAGTTTAAGAGATTTAGTCTTGTAACAAAGGATGAACTTATTCACCAAATGCTTGGGAGCCTATTGAGTTTGTAGACAATACCATCAATAGAATCGGAGTGTGATTGGTAACCTATTAAGAAAAAAAGTGGGGAATGGTGTAACAAGATCCTGTTCCTGTGCTATTTAGACATGTAAGAACTACAATGGTGACAAATGCCAAGCACCCGTGGTGATTTATGAAGTGTAGAATAAAACCTAGACTCACTTCACGATGTCATGTAGGACACCCCCAGTAGTCTTTTAAAGGCATCAGTGTGAACTGGTTGTAGTATTCTAAAAAAGAGAAATAGCATGGCTATATTATAAAGAAAAGGTCAAGCCGCCTAAGAAAAGGTAGCCTTAAAGGATACTTACAGTACAAGAAGGTGACTGCTGGTACGAGGTAGAGTATGGGCATTCTCCATCCGCACCCGAATGCCGGATAACAGTGGTATGTATATTTATAGTCGCGAGTGACGTCACCCGCGCATGCGCGTGATGACGTCACGTTGCGAGCTCCAATTCTGATTGGATTTAAGTGTAAACATGGTCGCGAGTGACGTCACCCGCGCGTGTTGCGTGATGACGTCGACGCGACCAACCTCACACGAACACATTGCCCCTGATGAAGAGTGAAAATTGATACTCGAAACGCGTTGGGCCACATTAAATTGTGATTTATGATTTGTTGTTATAAAATGAATAAACTACTGTTTATTGGATAAACAGAAAAGTTGTCAACACATACTCCACAGATTCCTTTTTTAGGAGGCACAAGACAAGAAGAGGAAAGAAGAAAACTGCGACAAAAAAAGAAATAGATAGGACAACTAAAGGAAGAATCTGTAGACATTGGGTTCGGGGACAATGGTGCAACAGAAGGGGTGGGGAGCGGATGAGAGGGTAAATCATTGAGCAGTGAGATGGAAAAAAGCAGGTAATGTTGAGGACAGACTTAGATTAGACTCTGGAGGGCTGGCGCTGAAAGATATTAACTTCGGGGTGGGCAGCTCTCAGAGTGGTAGAGCATTTTCAGAAAAAATGTTTCGGGCAGCAGCAATGGCTGCAAGTACTTCTTGGAGCCCCATGAGAGATGGTCCAGTTGGGCAAAGAGGGGTCGCAACCGCAATCATGTCCTTCACGGACCGGCACAGACCGGCTTACCATGTTCATGCCAGGACGTTTGTGCCAAATTGAAATAGTCCCAAGGACTACAAGAATGCTGGCTAATGGAGTCTTATAGGACCTAGTGTGTGCATAGATCCTAAACTTCGTTTTAAATCGCACTAGGTTAGCAAGACACAAACATTAAAGCAAAAGAAGCACCTAGCATACACAGGGGCACAACTAGGTGATTTTTTTTAAAATTAAATAAAGTAAAACAATTTATAAAAAGAGTGTGAGCAATGTATTTGGGCATTGCTCTACAAATCGAAATCACTACTATTTACAATTCTAAGAGGGAGATGTGCATGTAGAATCTCCATTAGCATACTTCTGTATATTCTTTCTTCGGCAGGGGAACATTTTTGGCCTTATATGTAGGCCCCATTGCCCAATGCAAATTTCACATTCTTTTTGAGTGCAGTAGGCGTTTGGGGTTTAGCTTTATAGGGTTTAGGTTCAGAGTCGATATAGCTGGAGTCTGCTTCCGACTCATGACATAACTACGTGGGAGCTAAATCCCAGCTGATCGCTCAAAGAGCATGCTCCGCAGTCGCGATCAGGGGGCTGTGATTAAACAAAAGCCATACTCACGGATACCCACTGTGCAGAAGCATAGTTTTTTTTGTTCTTTTCACTGTAAAGTCATACACTCTATGGGCTCCAAGAAAGCAGCAAAGTTCAGCGGCATTCATATAAGGGAATACAGGAGAGAAAGAAGTCTTACCGTAGCGTACGTATAGGTGGCGGTGACCTCGATCAGACCAAACACCAAACATGAAACACACAGCAGCACACAGCGCAAGCACAGTTCTTTTATTAAAAGTTCAAGGAAATAAAAAATAAATAAAAGCAGGACTGCCTGCAAGTCTGTACAATCCAGGTAACAGGGACCAATTCAAATGTGTGCCCTTCCTCCACAACTACACGAAACACACAGCAGCACATCGCGAGAGCCTTAAGAAGACTACTAGTGCTGACTGCTTATCAGCTCCTAGTTAACTTGTTAGGTCAATGAGCGCTGGTTTATATATATTTTCAGTTTGCCTCACTAACTAATGAAGGTTAGTGAGAGAAATATTAAGAGTTTGTTTTTAGTGCACTTTCGAGTGTCCGTTTGTTTATTTAATGCTGCTTTGCCTTCAATGAACTTGTGAGCACCAAAGTCTTTAATTTAAACTGCTTGCCAAATCTATGTGGCAAGCACAAGAAATGCCTTTCTCGATATCCCCTTTTCAGAAATGCAAAGACGAGCCCGAACGCAACTGCAAGTGAAGACTTTTTTTTTAAAAAAACAATGCCTCCCGCTACCGCTGCTGAAAGAAGTCTGTCTTATAAGTTGGCGAAGCTCTGAAAGGAGTCGGAAACAAATGAAAACCTCTTTCTCAACTACGCTTCTCCTGAACGATTGCAGCGGCTCGCAAATGCCATTACACACTTCTGCGTCACCAGACCCAAGCATTTATCTCAGTGGGTTACGTTAACAAATTTACTCTGCCTCTTGTCAGATGCCAAATTGTTTTCTTAGTGATACAGAAGTTACACGTGCTTTTTTCACGCGCACGCATGGGCGCACTCTGACTTCTCCTATTCAGAGCTGCAGCAGGCTTTAAATTTAGATTTCTAAGTTTGTGTCTAGCACCCCCTAACTCATAACAGTGTTTTAACAATAAAACTCTAAAAATATAAATTATCTCTCAAAAGGTACTTGCTTTCATTTTTAAAACAAAAAACAATCCCACCAAAACTGCTGAAACTTGTCCCACGAAGAGCTGATGGTTTCTTTATCTTTCTGAAGGCCTGGAATCAGGAGCGGAAATAAAGAATGTCCATTCACTTGGGTTACAATCAATGAAAGGCAGTTTAGAACTCTCCTCTGGAATCCTAGTAGCCTCAGAATTCCAAGCTACCTACCTCATCAGTGGAACCTTCAATTGTTTCCTCCATCTTGCCTTGGGCTAAGCATATCTACCTGAAATAAGTAGTTAAACAAACTTTATGCCTTCCCCATAAAATAATATGCACATACATACATAAATGTATATTTATATAACAAGCCTCCTGACCTTTGTTCCCCTCCGCACCCATCAATGTTCTAACCCAGGGCCTGGTTTAAGAGGATGTCTACGAAGAAAACGTGCAGTTAACAAGGCAGCATTTGCAAACTCCGCCCCCTCCCAAGATCTTTCTTCCAGACCAAATCCTTTGTAATCTATAAGATACTATAATTCCTCTCTATACACTCTGGAGTCTAGAATTGCTTGTACCTCAAATTCTTCCTCCCCCGCCACTAGAACTGGAGGTGGATTCTTTTTTAATGTAGTTAAAATGTAGTTTTGCACACGGTTTTACCAGACTCATATGAATAGTGGGGTGAATTTTCAAATGAGACAGTAATTTTAGTTTTGCTGCCACAGGAGACAACACATTCTCTATTTCGAAAAGACACAGAAAACATGGACTAAACATATTGTTTCCTTTAAGCTTGATGTAACGTGAGGACAACCAAAGCAGATCTCCTTTAAAATATTTGGGAGCAGATCTAAGAAAGTTTACTCTGCTGCAAAGCTTGCATGCCCTTTCTAAATTCTCCTTCATGAGTTGAATTCTTTTATCAATATCGGGATTACAAATGTCCTCAATTATCAACTCTCATCGAAAACAAAGGTGATAACCTTGACTACAGTAAGTCTGGTGATAGCATCACAGATTTGGTTCGTTTCAGACACCGGTCCATACACAACATCGAGTATCAGAACGAAATTAACCAAATCTGCGTTACTATCACCAGATACACAGACAGGTCAATAAGCCTGACACCAACAAGAAGAACTCAATAGCAGGGTGTAACCAGAAAATTGGATAGCTGCCATCCCTTACCGCCCAATACTGACCAGAAATACAACACCAACATAGAAAAACACAGATAGAGGTGAAACATAATTTTGTTTCCAATCAAGGAAGCAAAACTACATGCAGCATAATAAAACGGCTCCTGCCAAGGAAGAACCAAATCCCTTCAACATAAATCATGATCCTCATGTCCGACCAAGAACAGTGACCAGTGAATACAAGGCATGAAATGTTGGGGAATAGATGAATGTACCATTTACACTGAAGAAATATCCTGTCCTGAAGACGGCTAACACAAGAGGGATAGACACTAGGGATGGTGTTTAAAATACTCACCTAGCCGAAATATATGTAGACACATCTGCTGGACACAAAAGGGATCTGTCCAAAAAGAGACTTTATTAATTGCCTCTTTTCTGTAAAATGATTCTATGGAAAGCATTGACAAAATCATAATGAGGTGGATTCATTCCAAAGTCAATTTGTGTTAATAAGCTAAATTTGTCACATACTAACCCCACTATCCAGCCCTATATTGGGTTTGCTAAATTGTAGACAAATGTCTGTTACCTTGTGTAATGTGCCTTGTGGAAAGTGCACAAGAATAAGGCAAATATGTTTTTTAGTTGTGTAATAATTTACTAATGTATGAATACATTTTGTTTTCTTAAAAACCTGCTTAGCTTGACACGCGTTGGGGCTGATTGAGCATACAACACAAAGTGGAAAATACAGCTGGCTGATACGGCGGACTTAGAGAGAAGTAGTTAGGCTCACTCTGCACTTTCTTTCACTGTAGCCTCAGCAACTATCACACCACCAGAGTATAAGGAGACATTTAAAGTTATGTGGGGGATTTCCGTCTGGAGAGCGCTTGCTACTTGCTGACTCTTGAAACTGTGTTCTTTTTTCTCCTCCTTTGAAAACATCTCTGGTCAAACTTTACTTTCTTTGTCAAAAGTCGTCACCTCTTCACCAAGGGTGACTGAATCCCAGTAGGCTGAATTCTAAAACCACTACTGCAGAAAACGGTGAGCCTTTAGAACACCAGTAGTGCCGATTGATTTTCAGTTCCTAGTTAACTTATTAGCTCAAAGAGCTCTGGTTTATTTATATTTTGCATTTGCCTCACTAACTATTGAACGCTAATTAGAGAAAAATTTACCATTTGTTTTTAGTGTACTTTCGAGTGTACATGTATTTATTTAATGCTGTTTTGCCTTCACTGAACTTATGAGCACCAAAGTCTTTCCTTTAAACTGCTTGCCAAAACTGTGTGGCGAGCACAAGAAATGCCGTTCTCGATAGCCTCTTTTAAAAAATGCAATGACAATCCCAAACGCAACTGCAAGTGACGCCTTCTTTAAAAAAAACGATGTCTCGCGCTACCGCTGCTGAAAGAAGTCTTCTATGTTGCCAAAGCGCTGAATGGAGGCGGAAACAAATGAAGACCTTCTCAACACGCTTCTCCTTAACGACCGCGCCAGCTCGTAAACGCTGTTACACGCTCCTGCGCCACCAGAAGCAAGCACAAATATTGGTGGGTTACGTTAACAAATTTACTCTACCTCTTGTAAGATGCCAAATTGGTTTCGTAGTGATATAGAAGTTACGTACACCATTCTTCACATGCGCGAATGCTGACTTCTACTATTCAAAGCTGCAGCAGGCTTTAAATGTAGATTTCTAAGTTAGCGGTTAACAGTATTAAACAGTAAACCTCTACGATTACAAGCTGAACGAATTCTTAGGAATTACTTCAGAATTTTCTTTTAGACATATCACTTGTCTCTCAAAAGCTACGAAACAATTCCACTAAAACTGCTGGAACATGTCCCACGAAGAGCTGATGGTTTCTTTATCTTTATGAAGGCCTAAAACCAGGAGCTGAAATAAAGTATGTCCATTCACTTGGGTTACAATCAATGCGAGGCCTCTGGAATCCTAGTAGCCTCAGAATGCCAAGCTGCCTACCTCATCTGTGGAACCTACAATTGGTCCTGCCATCATTGGACTAAGAATATCTTCCAGAAATAACTAGTTAAGGAAACTTCATGTATGTCCCATAAAATAATATACATATATATATTTGAAAGTGTGTTTGTATTTTCAGGGTTGTTGGGCTGAAATATTGGCTCACGTTCGGCATACCAGTCTGTGGTGTACTGAGGATAGTGAAATTTCACCTACCCCATCGATGCGCCCTGCACAGGGCACGGTCCGGCCCTGTGCTATCAGTATAGGCAATTTTGGGAGATTGCCAATTTTGCGATTGTTGGCTCAACAACAGTTGGTGGGCTGAAGTTTTGGCACATGGTCGACATACCAGTCTGGGGTGCAGTGACAATAGCAAAATCTGGCCAACCCCACCCATTCACTCTGCATGATGCGTGGTCTGGGCATGTGCTATCAGTATAGGCGATTTTGGAAGATTGTTGATTTTGTGACTTTTCCTAAAATAGGAAGTTAGGATACAAGGTCCCCATACCAGTCTGGGGTATACTGCCGATGATGAAATTTGACCAATCCCACCCATTCGCCCTGCACAGGGGTGGAGCGGGGTCCAGCCCTGTACTATCAGTATAGGCGATTTTGGGAGGTTGCCAATTTTGGGATTTGTCTATAATAGGAATTTATGACACAATCTATATATATATATATATATATATATATATATATATATATTTCTGAAAATGTCCTTGTATGTTTGGGATTGGCTCCAGCCCCATAACAGTTGGTGGGCTGAACGTTTGCCCAAGGTTGGCATACCAGTCTGGGGTGTACTGGAGATAGTGAAAATTTACCAACCCCACTAATTGTCCCTGCACAGGGGGTGGGGTCCGGCCCTGTGCTATCATTAAAGGCGATTTCGGAAGATTGCCGAATTTGTGATTTTTAGCTCCTGCCCCACAACAGTTGGTGGGCTTAAATTGTGGCCTGAGGTTGGCATACCAGTCTGGGGTGTACTGGCGATAGTGAAATGTGACCAACCCCACCCATTCACCCAGCACAGGGGTGGAGCGGGGTCCATCCCTGTGCTATCAGTATAGGCGATTTCGGGAGTTGCTGATTTTGCTATTTTTCAAAAATAAGATTTTATGACACAATAAAACATACACAATGCTATAGCAGACCCCCATGTGCATGTCAGCTACAGACCCGGGCAACGACGAGTGGTATATATAAAACTAGCCTCCTGACAGTGGTGCAGGCGGGGTGTTGAATTCAGCTCTAAGCTTGAAGAGTTTCCTTGAAGGGTGCAGGGGTTGGTGATTCTCTTCCAGTAAGTAGTAGGATTTTTTGGCTTTGCAAATCTCTGCCCTGTAAGTTTTGAGTTGGGCGATGTAGACCAATCTGTTAGATGGCATGGGTCTGCCCACCATCTGTGCTGTAGGATGTGGTTCTGGGAACTCCATTTTTTGAGGGCTGAGGTGAACCATCTGGAGAGTGGCCTTGTCTGTAAGAGAAGGACCTGAAGGGGGGAGGGGACTGAGTACTACAGAAAGCCAGTGATCAAAGAGGGGAGATGAGGTCAGGGAGGCGAATAGGGTGTCTGCCAGGTCAGGAGTTACTTTGACTTTGTTGTGAGACGAGAGTGCATTGGAGCTACGGAGCTGCTTGAGGGGTGGATGGGTCCACCGAGGAGAGCGTGAAGAGGATAGGAAGAGGATAGCAGAATGGTCAGTCCGGACAAGTGGCCGTGGTGACAGCGCGGTTATGAAGTCTGGTGAGTCAAAGATTAGGTCTAGAATGTGACCAGCTGAGTGGGTAGGACCTGAGACTAGCTGAGAAAGGTGTGAGATTTCCAGGTTGTGCAGAAGAGATTGGGTCACAGGGTTATGTGGGATGTCGAAACCAGATGTTGAAATCCCCTAATACTGTGAGATTGGAGACCATAATGGCTGTCAAGGAGTCACTAAGGGATTCCACAAAGCTTTTATTGTATCCTGGGTGTCGATATATGAGTAGGAAGCTGTGACTGTATGACGGGGTGAGCATACATTTTACCAGGAGGGATTTGCAGTCTGTGTTGCAGGAGGATGCACTTCAGACAACTGTTTAGTTGTTTGTTTGAGGTTGGGGGGGGGGGGGGTTTAGGTTCTGGGTGGGTGTAGGGGGGCCATGGGAAGATTCCCGAAGCGAGGGAATGAGTTGATGCAGGGTGGGAGACGTTCATGGCTGATGTGCAGATTGCTGCAGTGGTGGTTGGGGGGCTGTAAGAGGATGTCGGTTGGATGGCTTCTGGTGTGGAAGAGGGGGAGGGTGGAAGCCTGTGCCAGGTCCGAGATGTGTCTGTAGGTGAGGAGTCTCTCGGGGGTCGGTGGGCCCAGAGGAGGGCAAGTAGACTGAGGCCTTGTGTGTGGTTGGTGGATGTGTGTTGATGGCTTGGATGGTGGGAGAGGTCTGGCTGGCTGCAAGGGGTGAGAGTGTATGCAGGGGTGAGGTTTGGTGTCCCTCGTATGGGGGTGAGGTATGAAAGTGGAGGATGATTGTGTGGTGTGTGGGGTCTGAAAGGCCCCGGGTTGGGTATACAGTCAGGAGGGGGAGTCTGGTGCCAGTCTTCCAGCCAATCATGGCATGGCAATTGTGCCTTGAGGGCTATTTAGTAAGTTGAGAGATTTTACTGGGTTTGTGGGTGTGAGGGAGGAGGTGGGGGCGTAGTTACAAGAGTTAGTCTGGGTCTGGACTGTAGGCAGGGGGAGTTATGATCAATAGAAATGTTGCGGGAGGCACAGTGTGTTCTTTAGATATTTCGGGGAACCTTGGGTTGTGTGGGTAAGGGTTGGAGTGATGGCTGTGTTGGGGGAGGAGGCCAGTATTGCCTGTATAATGCTTTGAGATGCAAAGCGTGGATCTGAGTGGTGTGATTGCAGTGTTTGTGGGCGAGTGGGGGTGGGAGTGGGGTTGTCAAAAGAGGTATAGGCCTGGCGGGACGGAGAGAGCTGGGAGGGCAACCTGGAAGTGGGGGTATGTCGTGGCCTCTCCCGAGTGCTAGGTTGGGCAGGAGTGCGGCATATAATGGTGCCGTCTGATCTGTTGAGCTGAGGCCCTTCTGCAGCGCCAGTTGGTGCCTCTCATTTTGGAACTGTTAGCCATGGTGGGACGGCAGAATATAGCAGTGGTGAGATTCAAAGCGGACAGTCCAAACCTGAAACACAGTGGGAAACTATTTGTGTTACATTCCTTCATTGTGTTCCTGAAAGGTTTTGAAAGGAGGCTCTTGTTGGATCTTTAATGTGTTGTTTTGATTCAGGGTTTGTAATTGGGCTGGGGCTTTGGTGGGTTGATGGGGAAACATAATATCATTAAAGTCTCACGATGTGACTATGAGGCTGACTACCACCAGACCATGCATGAGGACTGTGCCCAAGCAGTGCCTTTTTTTTAATGTGAGGATTTATTTTAATATCCTCTAACAAGAGTGAACGTTCTCTGCAATAAGGAAGAACTGTGAATGAATTGGTAATGGAGGTCTAAATGTACTGATCTCTGCCCCTTAGACTTGTAACTACACTAAACAGTTATACCAAATTTCTTGGTCCAGGAGAATGACTCCTGGAGTAGGTGGTACAGTTCTCCCCAATGGAGTAAACCTGGTCTCAAAAAGAAGAATGGACCCTCTAGCTTTCAGTGATGACTCGGAGGAAGGCTTCAACCAACATGGGGTTGTTGCGTTGGGCGAACGCTAAATCTGGGATTATCTCAGCTTCCCCCTCTTCAATACTCTCTTTGGGCAACCCCGGGTTTGGGTCTGGATTTTGGCCAGCTTCCCCAAAGCCTTTAGCTCCTTTAGCCCCTCTCTCAGTGAAGCCTAACTAGGAAATAGGGGAATAATGCATTCTCTAAAACTTATCCTTGGTTATTACATGATCAGCATGTTTGCCATTATTCTGGAGTAAGATCTTAATATCTCCTCTATAGTCGGGGCTCACCACCCCAGCCATTACATCCACCCCATGCTCCCAAGCGAGCCCTGACTTGGAGACCAACCAGATGTATGTATCCTTGGGAGTTGCCAAGGCTAGATCAGTGTGAATGAATGGTCTCTCTCCAGGTTCTAAAGTTATATCACAACTACTAGAGCGGTCAAACCATGCAGTAGTGACGTCCGATGGGTTCGAGGCTCAGTCACTTAGTTTAGTGAATTTTAGGGTTCCCAGGTTTGTATCATCTAGGTCAGACTCCACTCCTGACATTGTATGTAAGGGTGAAGGAGGAGGAGACTGACACACAGGTGGCATGGTGGTTTCGATAAAATTTTATTTGAAATTAAAGTAAAGAAATAGTCTCCCTCTGCCTATATATTTGAGGGGTTTTCCTGCCGCAACTAAAATGCTAATGGGTCTGTCAGGATGTCTCTTTAACTGAAAAGATTCCCCTCTCCCGTGTCAAAATATCCCTATCTCTGTAACTTAATCTTTTAACTAAACAGTAGTTCCAAAGTTCTTGGTCCAGGAAAATGACTCCCTCCTCCTGGACTAGGTGGTACAGTTCTGGCTGAAAGTTCTCCAGCAGGGAGAATGGCTCCCTTCCCCTGATTCACGTACTTCACAAACAAACAAAAAGTATGCAGATCTTCCAACATTCTGCATCACAAAGTTCAAATACTTTAATCCCAGGGGGAATTATTCCCTTCCCCAGGAATCCTGATTTGATCCCCCTTGTTGGCTGGTTTTTGAGGAAAATTACTCCCTTCTTCTGGCCCTTGTAAGTTTTGCTTTCCTGGTTCACATCACCAGAGGGAATGCCTCCCCTCCCCTAGTCTTCCTTAGACTTATTTTACAACTCCAGGGGGAATGGCTCCCTTCCCTCTGCCTTTCTTAGGCTTTTTTCACAGTTCACCACACTAGGTGTAAATACTCCCTTCCCCTGGAATTTCCTAGGCTCTATTCCACAGTTCACAACACCGGGGCTAAGGACTCCCTTCCTGTGGCCTTTCTTAGTAAGCAAAGACCCAGTTGTGATAAAGGTGCCCAACCCTGGTTTCTCTAATTTCTCCTAGTGTAATTTGTGTACTCTCCTGCCAAGTACTGCAATGCAAAAAGGGGTTTGTAACCTTCTCTTGTGGGTGCGAGTCCCAGGTGTGTACTTCTCAATGGCTTGTTTTTGGAAGACCTAGTTCACTCTCCTGCCAGGTACTGCCACAAAGACAACAACTTCCAATGTGCTCTCTTTCACTCTTTGGAAGTCATTTGTGACCAACAACTGTGCCGAGGAAGACGACTTCCAATACACTCTTTCTTGGATCTAGGAGAAAAAAATTGAGAAAAGAAATAACAAGCCGAAAAGACAGAGGTGTTTTTGGTCGAATTGCTAAAATGTTTTTGGGGGTTTCTGCACTTTTTTTAATGTCCCCCCATACCTAACCACTTCCCCACCTTAATTTAAACCCCCATCTATTGTTTTATAAAAATATTTTAAAGATCCCATAAAAATTTAACTAAACAAAAACTCGACCTATTCAGCCTCGTTGTTTTCTGATTCGTTGTTTCTGAGAATTACCATAATTCTCACTCTTGTTCTCAGTAGTGGTCTGCAGCCAACCACTGTGCCAAGGAAAATGATTCTGATTGCACTCTTTCTCACTCTTATTCTCAATAGTGGTCTGCGACCAACCACTGTGCTGAGGAATATGATTCCTGTTGCACTCTTTCTCTCTCTTAACTATGGCTCTCAAACCTGGTCCCCATCCGGACTTCCTTTCTCTACCGTTACCTGTTTCTTGGGAGCTATTCACCAGATATCTGCAGGGCAGCGGGTCCTTGTTAGCGCTGTGCTTCTCTGCTCCGGATGATCCTGTAAAGCTCTGCTGCGGGATACCCTTGGAGGCCATGGTGTTGTTCTCTGGACTCCTGGTCCAGCCACTTTGGGCCACGCCACCGCCCTCCAGCCTCCAACTCTGCCTTACAGTGGCTCCATGCCACCAGGACAAGGCTTCCTCTCTCCAGCCTCCAGGCTTCGGGAGCGGGTTGCTCAGTGCTGCCTTTTGCATCCTTTCATCGAACTTCCCGGGCTGGACTGCCTCTCCTGCTGATTGGTCTTGCTTCATAGAGTCCTATGTCTATTTTTATATCGGATGGTTGGCAATGGTTGGCAATATATGTTAAGTCCTTTATCAGTGTTGTTGGTCCTTCAATCTTTATTCCTATATGCCTCCTCCTCGTCCCAGTATGTCTATTGTTACTGTCCCTTGGGTAGTCCATTGTCTTCCTTGTCTCAGTACAAGTCAAGTCTCTAGACCTACATAAATACAAAGGTTGGTTAGGTATATTAATGGGATTTATCAGGTGGGGAGGTGTATAGGATGATGGGTGAGAGTTATATCGCGTCTCCCTTGGATGTTCGTCCTTGTCCCTAGAGGGGGAGTCTCACCCCATGAGATCCTCACGCTGGATACCAAACTCATGGGGACTATCGGGTAGCGGCCTCACCTCCCTGGCCTCATGAAAAGGGGCTCTCCCTTGGGGAGAAGTGACGCCATCCAATGATTCGTCACAGAGGGATGCAAGTGTGTGAAAAAGTCCCTCCATGGGAAAGGTGGGCAATAGCAGCTGACACATTAGTTTCTTGTTTGTCGTAAAACCTCTCTTTGAATCGTTGAATGCCTTGCTGTTAGCTATTGTTGCTTGGAAGCGATGCAGTGGCGAGTGCCACAAACGTTGTGACAACATACAATGAATGGATTGCATGCTCTCATTAACAGATTTATTCGGGCTATGGAGGCTGAAAACATAATGTCATCAAAATCCAGAAGGTCCTTTGTCAGCTAAAAATGACATTTCTGTCAGGGGAAATTGTTTGAATTGTTTGGCATCCCCATCACTGTCTCACCTAAGATCCAGGCGCTCAATCCATCTCTGTCTGGGTTGCTTTCCTTTCTTGTTTCTCTTATGTTGTGGTCAGTTTCATATATACTGTTCTTCCTGAGCTAGCGATTTTCATGGCATCACTGCTCCGAGTACCTATTTCTCATTGCTAGCTTTCAGAGCATAGTCTCTTCTCCTCCAAAAGAGACTCAGTCTGTTTGGGACACAATATACACGCCCTCCTGGTTGTACCAACAAATTTGCTGCTGGGTCAGCCACAATCTTCTTCCAATGGCCACAGCCTCTGGAGCAACTCCCAAGTCCACGTTTGTCGCTGATCCCTTGGATCTGCAACCTTGTCATCAGTTATGAATACCCTTTATTATCTTTTCCTTCCCGAGAGGTCTTTTCTCTTTCCATGTGAGTTGGGCCCTTGGCTGATTTTTGGGGTCACATCCTTATCTCTGCTCAGTATAAGGTCCACTCAGCTGCCTCATAGCTTTTTTTCTCTCCCCTTGTCGACCTTCTGCAGTCTTCCTTCTGGCATGGGGATACTCATTCACTCCCCAGACCCTTTTCTCCGATTTTTTACTTTTTGGCTCCACCCTCTTCCCTTTGGGCAGGGATCACACCTCCTCTAGGTTTTTGTCCCGCCCCTCTTTTCTATCAGCTGTGTTCCACCTTTTCTCCCAGGAGGTTCCTGCTCCCTTTTGAGTCTTCCCCTTTTCAATTTTCTGAGGTTTTCTTTCCACATTCCCTTAAACTAGCCCCTCTTCTTCACATTGTATTCTCCTTTGAGGCTCCAGCTGTTATTTTCTTGCATCTGTTATTTTCCTAGAGTGTTCTTATTCTCATTCTACTCTCTGCCACCCTCTCAGATTTCATCCTCCATTTCGCCTCTTTTTTGTTTTAGTTTTTCTGCTCTTCACCAACTTTCTCTTCTCTATCTCTTCTGCCTTTTCCACCACTCTTCTGCCTTTTACTCCCCCCTGTCCTTTCGCTCTGGGCAGTTCTCTTTAACTGGATCCCCTGGGATCCTGTGATCATCCCATTTAGGGGAATGGCAGCTACTTCCCAGCACTGGACTCTCTGCTTCTGTTCAAACTACCACCTATTGCGCCTCCGTGGCTCATCATTGTCCAACCTAAGTAAACCATCTTAGAGTCAGGTGGCATTCCTAAGAATGCTGGCTGTTCTCTTCAAGGACTCCCAGCTCAAATAGAGTCTTCATCTATCGTCAGCTGTCCAAGCCGACTTTACTCAAGTTCACCTGCAGCTCATCACCTATCCCTGCATCGAAGCTCTGCTACACTGGTCCTATGAAACGCAGAGGGAAGAAGGTTGTTCAAGAAATTGCCCCAGAGTCGTTGGTCAGTTTTGCCATTGGTGCCCAAAATTCGATCCGAGGTAACATCACTTCCCTTTCCTCTTATTGTCACCCGCTCAAACTCCAATGGTAGTGTTTCTTTGGAGAACATGTAAGAGAGTAGATGCATTGTCATCTTCTGGGGTACTATCAACTTTTAGGGTTCATGAACCCGGTTAACAATAGGTAGGTCTAATTCAGTTTGGAGACACATGGCTTCGTCCCATAAGCATATTGTATAGCTCGGTTCTTTCATAGTTTCAAAATGGGTGATTTCCCTTCCTGTCTCTCAAAGGGACTCCTGTTCATGTTATATTTCCCTGTCTTGGCAATATATGAAGTGATCTTCTGCTTCCAAAGTGTTGCTGGTTCCTTCCACTATTCCACTCACTAGGATTCCAGCCATCCTTTCCTTCAGACCTTAGAAAGAGGGACTGGTGTATATGATGGCCATTGGGCTACCAATGCACTTTAAAAACCCTGCACCCCAGTTATTGTGTTTGCGGCCTTCCCTTTGTTTGGGCCACAAGGAATGGCCACAAAATGCAGAGCCCACAAAGACTTCTAAGAGTGGATTCCAGTTTAAACTGGATGAGGGTTTCCTAGATGCTCAGTCCACATCTGTGAGGCTGTGCATGAGTGTGTGGAGTTTAGTTGGGCAATCCTGATAATATGGCTGCCAGGTTCAGATTAGTGGGAAGGAATAGCCCTGCATGTTTGTGAGATTTTGCCTATTATTATTGATTGATTGATTATTTGCATTATTATTATTACTGGCTGTGCTCTGCCCCTGAGCATCCCTGTTTCTCTGTGCCTGAAGATTCTTGACTAAAGCTCTTCATCATTGAGGGCGTATGTGTTGTAACTTCTGGGAATGCAGTCCCGGATGCGCCCTCAAAGCCTTTCTGTGCTGTGGAATCCAGTGAACCTTAAGTGGGAGTCTACATCAGCTGGATATCTGCTCAGTCACAGGATGCTGTGCCTCACAATCATGGATTTGTTCTCCCGCCACTCCTGTTGCCTTGTGCAGATTCAACAGTGGCCTCCTGTTTTGGGTCACCCTTGTGCATCTTGCAGTTTCTATGACTTCCTCATTGAGGAACCGAGGTCAGCATCTCTTCTGGTGGGGTCCTCAAGACCCCGAGCTAGGTGGTTGTCTTGGCTTTGTCTGGTTGAATTCAATGAGCAAACATTTCTAAACTCTAAATTCCTCAATCTCCTTAAAACAGCACTGCTATGTTCCATTGTTCTCCCTGAGGTCCTGGAGTTACTGAAGCATTCACTAAATTTAAAATACAGTGATTGAAGTTTTTCTTCTTTTTAAATGTGTAAAAATGTTTTGTAACAAACTACAACACAATAACAAAAAACAAAAAAACGTATATGCAATCTTATATATCTTTTAGAGTGACAAATCACTACAACAAAGTTGGTTCGTTCCATCAGTATTTTCTTTGCTTTTATAGCTTGCATAGTAACTCAATGGCACACAAGACCTGAAGGCCGGGAGGATAATTCAGGGGCAACGTGATTGTCTTGGAAGCAAGAGAACGCATAGTAACACTGGTTCGAATCACGGTCTCGCGCTTTGAAACTGGTCTCTGGTATTAAGCGCGTTACAAAAGAACAATTACAATGTTAGAAGGCTGTGAAGGTTAGTTTCTGTCCCCTTCTGCCACCTCCCTAGTTGTGGTGCCACAAATAGACTGAAGTTACTGTTGGAACCCTATAAATCCACTAGGAATACATCAATAAAAAAGTTCAAACTGACCAATATTTACTCCAAATCCCCTTTGTGCAAGGTGTGGTTTCTCGGTGCACTCCTATCTTTCAATTGGCACTGCTGTGCTCCATTTTCAAAGTATGTGTGTGCATATAGCGGCCATAGTCTGATGAACAGAAACATGACGCTTATTCTAAAATTCTTTTATAAAACTACATGGGGCACTTCTTACATCTCCTTTGAAAAAAATTAGATTCCATTCTATATCCTTACAATATGCTAAGATGGAACAAGATGGCTGGGGCTTTTGGATTGGCTAGATGTCAGAGGACCCAAGCAAAAAGTCTGTTCTTAGTGATATATGTAGACTTAATGATATACGTAGACTTAAAGATGTTTCAAACCGCCCAGACAAAAAAGTTAAAATTGTATTATTCTTTTTTACAGAAACCGTTGCTGTTCTTTTCAGCACCACCTGGCGTGTGGAGTTCCCTTTTGACCTTCCTGAGTTTCTCTCTTATGCGATTTTAGGGTAAGTGTGAAAAGTGGTCATTGTCCAGGAATTGGGGTGCGTAGGAGCCATTAGTGGAAGCTCTGATGATACTTGAAATGGGGAATGTAATATAGTGAGTCACTGGCTTAGAGTGAGCATGCTGTCATCAGCTCTTCCCGGGAGCCATTAGTTGGTATTGTACTTGACTCTTGGTTAGTTCTTTACTTGATTTTCACTGCAAGTAGACAACACATTTGATTCAATTTGAGATTCAAAAGTTATACCTATTAAATACCTATTTGCTGAAGCAACTCATCAAAGAAGCATCCTAGATGTCCTAGAAGTGGCATGCAGTGTTGGCAAGTGGACATTTTCTGGTTTCACTTGCACTCGTTGGCCGTTTTGTGAATTGTCGGGCATGATCAAGGAAAATGGCTGGACCAGACTGTTTCACTATTTCTCTCGCTGTACATTCTCCTGCTGTTCTGATGTATTGACAAGCTCCATGTTTTAGTCTGTTTCCTTCTCACCTGAAGGTCTTTTACTCAGTGTCTACATCCAAAGTGTCCTGTACCTTGTCCACTGCTAAGTTATGCGCTGCAATTCTGTCCTCATCAGGTTTTTGTCTGCTATATGCTTAGCTAGAAGAACACAACCACAAGCTCTTTGAGCACCCATGTAGATTACTGCCCTAATTTGACCTGTTCTCTTAAACCAAGTTTTGGACTTTTCAGCATAGAGCAAAGGTAAGTTTTCAGTTCACACTGCTACTACATGCCACTGGAAGAAACAACAGGAGACAGCATCTGAGATTACATGTACTTTCTGGAGGTAGCGTTGCCATATAGGACGCCTGGAGACCATGAAAATGGCAGCGGTGTGCAGTATAAACCATAATAACATAACATATTGCATGTCCGTGTTTGTCTGCAGGAGATACTGAAAGAATTGTCCAGAGGACCTATTCATTTAATAAATGACTTATCAAAATGTATTCAGCATTATAAAAAAAATGTATACAAAGTGTCAATTAATCACATATCACTATACACTTAATCATTCTATAACATAGCAGGAAAGCATGTACCTAAAATAACTATAAAAAAAGCTTAAAAAATCCTCATACCACAACACTTTTCATTCATCGTGCAACATTGAAACATTTATCTACACACAGTGTCAGTCATACATACATCAATTGCTAAAAAACATATCAAAAACATTAAGAACAGGGATTTATAAATTGTCCCTACAAACAGTCTTGTTTTTTTATGTATTACAGACAACAATAGAAATTATTACAAATAATCTATTGCGAAGGTGGATCAGAGCAACAAGAATTAAGAAGATCACATCCCTTGTAGATTTTCTCGACCGGTTTCGACGTGAAGTGCTGATTTCGTCAATGTCTTCATCCGGAGGAAGATATAAACATACTGCAAAAACAGGGACATGACTACATGAATGTAATGCAATGGCCTGTCATAATACTGAATACAACCACATTAGTGCCTTCACCACATGCTGCCTGCACAGTTAAAAGATATTGTAAAAGACCAAAAAGGAATATTATTTAAATGTGGACGTCTATTAGTAAATATAGAGACATGCCTAACCCTCAGGAGTTTGCCCAGAGCAGAAGGTAAGTGAAACCTGGAAGGAGGGAACCGTGCTTGGTGGTGGGGCGCAGACAACACCATGGAAAACTTGAGACAAAACAATAATTATTGTGCCGAAGCAAGAGCCACCATTACCCAAAAGTGCCATCCGGACAGCTACTCACAAGCCGGAGACTGACCTTGTATGTGTGGGCCACGAGATCCCAGGAGTAGTACATTATACCAACAACTGACCAATGTTGTGCCTGCACAGTGAGCCTGTTAGGTGCAAGGGGCCTGGATGGATGAAAAAATCAAAAATGGAGGACATGTACGGAACCCTTGTTAAATGCGAGTCAGCAACCTGCAGTAGGGCGGACAGACGGCTCACCTGAAGTTAGGCCAGGCCAATGTGCAGCCTGTGAATGGACTGCCAAGAGGAGTCGAGTGTCAGGGACTCGACACTCAGTAAATAGAAGTGTCCAACGTGTACGCCATAATTGCAAACAATTGATGTCTGAAACCAAGAAAAGAATGCAACAACTAAGAGAAGCCTGTAGAAGCCATACATGTAAAGCAGCCCAAAAATAGAGTTAAATGGAAGGCAAATACATAGATGAACTGCGTAAACAGGGCAGGTGTTACTAAATTGTACCAAAAATATTCAGAGAGTAAGGGCCAAACTGATCAAATGGATGGCAGAAGAGTAAACCTCATGAATCAGATGACCCAAACAAGTTACGTAGTCTCGAGCCATGCAAATGGATGGAACACATCAGGCTGAATGAGCTACTAATGATATGCTGCTGAAACAGCTGCCGCATGGACGAAAAATAATGCCTCTCGTAAAGATGGACACGGACAACGCATTAACACAGAGAAGGGTGAAATATGCAAAAACTCACTTGTCCTGTAATTTGTACGGAGACTCGTACTGCAGTGCCAGCTGGCAGAACACTGTGGTGGCCGTGAGAATGAGCGATAAACTGCACAAGCGCGGAAGAGCAGTACTCCGGAAGTAGCAGAACGGCATGACGTGCTGTATGTGCAACTCGCGGCCGTGGCTGTGCTCATTAGTGTTTAATTCAAATGCTGCAGCAGAAGATCTAAACTGTCAGTCATATAGCTGATGAAAATCAGCAGTAGTTATAATAAACAGAGTGAACAAAGTTGAATTGGAACAACATGAGGGCGACACTGCCCACGGATAGACGGCATAGACTGCCCTATACCATAAATTAGCAGGGGCACAGATAGATGGTAATTCTGCCAGTGCCCGTAGCTGGCAAACCGACATCGAAGGCAGAGGCATGGGGTAACTGGCTAGTGCAATATATTTTAACTGTGCAGGCTGCATGGGTGAAGGCACTAATGTGGTTAGATTCAGTATTATGACAGGCCATTGCATTACATTCATGTAGTCATGTCCCTGTTTTTGCAATATGTTTATATCTTCCTCCTGAAGAAGACGTTGACAAAATCAGCACTTCACGCCGAAACCGGTTGAGAAAATCTAAAAGGGATGTGATCTTCTTAATTCTTGTTGCTCTGATCCAGATTATTTGTAATAATTTCTATTGCTGTCTGTAATATATAAACAACACGACTGTTTGTAGGGACAATTTATAAATCCCTCTTCTTAATGTTTTTGATAAGTTTTTTAGCAGATGTATGTATGACTGACACTGTGTGTAGATAAATGTTTGAATGTTGCACGTTGAATGAAAAGTGTTGTTGTATGATGATTTCTTGAGCTTTTTATTTTTGCTATTTTAGGTACATGCTTTCCTGCTATGTTATAGAATGATTAAGTGTATAGTGATTTGTGATTAATTGATACTTTGTAAACATTTTTGTATCATGCTGAATACATTTTGGTACGTCATTTATTAAATGAATATGTCCTCTGGACAATTTTTTCAGTATCTCGTGTTACAATAATACTCTGGTCCAGAGTGTAGGATCTCCCTGTGTCTATCAGGTCTCCAGTGTTTGTCTGCAGGCCAGCTTTGCCGCCTTCTTCAGATGCTGCTGGAAGGAGAGCACTATAGGCCGCCTCCCTATTCAGCTATCTGTTCTGGAGCTCTGTCTTCCAGAATAGTGTGGTTATGGCACTCTGTTTTTAACATATTTTATTGATGTTACAACAATGTTCTCCTACTACTTCTTACTGATCGGACTCCTGTGATTGGTCTGGTATCATCACGTGGTTTCTCATGTGATCACATTACTTGACAGGAAGTTAGTGGAGCATTCACCATAAATTGAATTCCCTGCATACGAGTCTCTAGGCTTTTTTCTGCATGCCACTTCTGACTGGGTGGAATTCTGGTGCTTACCTGCTGGATATAGGTAGTGCTTCTATGGGTGTTCATAGCTGCCTTCATCAGCACAAAGCGGCTTAGACCCTTCAGCACTTCCTTCTTCTGACTGTATTGATCTGGACCTACCATGTGATCTTTCACAGATAAGGGCCTCTGTATTAATCTGTCGGGCAGACCTCTGATCTCTCTACCCAAAATAAGCCCACCTCTCAAGAAGTGAGTGCATGTTTGTCAGTAAAGCAAGTTTATTGTATATAAACGACCAGGAGGAGCTAGATGACATGTTAGAAACTGAATTAACCTGAATCGCTTCAAACCATACCAATGTTACCTTTTATATACATTGTTGCAATTCTTAATACACTCCCCTATATTGTCTTACAAAGTCATCCCCCAAATATGATTGGGTAACCCTATACAAGGAAATCTAATCCCCCTAAGTTCCCACACTCTTATTGGACACATTTACCTAAACACCATACCCTTCAACATACATTCCTATTTACAAGTACAACCCCTTTTGGGCTCTTTCCATAGTTGATCGTGACATCATCACATGAATACTTATTCGCCTACAACAATCCTAATTTATTACAAGTTCCTTCTGAGTGGGGACCTCTAACCCCGGGTGTGATGCACATGGCTTTTACAATAACACGTCACCAATATGAGGAAGGAGAGAAATAAACAAGTTTCCTTTGAACCTGTAATAAACATCTTATCTACCCAGACTTGCTGGCATCCCTGGTATTTCTCATTTCATAGCTTATCTATTGCAACTGCCATTTCAGCCCACAAAGCCTCCAGCTCATCTTCAGGTGAACCTAATTGAAACCCATAACCATTTGCCACCTCTGCCCTTCAGCACCTCTTGCACCTGGTTTATTAACTGGCCCCAAGTCGACCCTCCCATGTGGCCGCACTTCCCAGGTCACTGAATAACAAGCTTCCATGTTCTTAGGAAGATTACATCACTTATATACAACAGCACCAAATCCTAAACCTATGAACCACTAGCACTTAATTTTGTGGTTGAATGCAGTTAGCTGCCTTCCTCCTACCTTTGAGCCCTGTCAACCAACTCTCCGGGTCACACAAAGTTTATCTCGCCAACCAAGCCTTCTGCGGCCTACACATTTGGGTGACTTCAAGGACCAGCCACAGGACTAAGCAGTACGATTAGGACAACGGGGCTATCCCTGTAAAATCATAAAATGTGCTGTGAAAAGAGCCCGTTTTATACGGATTGAGACACCCAAAGAGCCTACAGAATCTACATATAGAGTGATTTGCCTAACAACCTGCTTGCCTCAGACAAACCAGATATGCAAATTGGTGAAATAATATTGGCGTATGGTGACGTCACCAGGATGCACATCGCATGCGCCATTATTTGTGCTTAAAAGGGGCTCCAAAAACAATGATAAACTGGTCCACTCCAGATTCTAATCTGGCAATGGTCCTGCACAAGCCACACTCCCCCCGGGTGGACAGATGTACCTCACAACGGTTGCGGGGCATGCAAGGAAGACATGGTATCAACAGTAAGACAGACACAAGTGACCACAGTTCAAGGGTGTTTATTGAACTTCAAAAAAGGTTTGGAAAATGCCTAGCTAAACCTAAATCTAAAGATGGGAGCAAGCCACGACCATCAAATAATAATAACGCAGTCTTAGTGGTGTCTTGTCAAAAACAAAAGGGCCTATACTAATAAATATATTGCCAATCCTTACCTCTAAATACAAATAGTGTGGGAAACAGTGTTAGCAAAAAGAAAGAAGTGGTCTCAAAATTACATGTCAGGATGTTCAGGCCATTTGGCATTTCTTCCCCACGTTTCAGCACGGGACAAGGTGGTACACTCGAGAGTAGCACAATCTCTAGCTTCTAGCTAGTCCCGGGATCTGTCATCCAGGTGGCCAGGACACGGCAATCGCTATTGGATCCAGTACCTGGGAGGTGGGCCAGTAAGGGAGGATCACCTGGATGGGGGGTCCTCTGGGTGTTGGAAACCAACGGGGGAGACGCGGTATCCTCCTTCCTTTAACACCTTTTTCCCCTCCTCTCACGTAGGACATTCTAAACCACTGCCCACCTTTTCTACACAAACACCTTTGCACAACACAAAGGACAACGGACTAACACTGTAGTCATTTACCTGACATGTCCCAATATAAGGGTCAGGCAGTCAGGCAATTGATCAGAATCACACACACCTGACAGCCCTTTCCCTTCTCCACAGGGATAAAAGATGGAGCCAGAGAGCACAGTACTAGCAAGGCGAGCACGGCAGAGAGCACAATGGCACAGCTACACAGGCGCAGTCCAAGAGAAGGAGAAAGGCGGCCGGAATAGAGAGGGTGGCGAGAAGAGAAGTGTCCTTGCCCTTTTTATCCCAGGCCCACAGAACCTTCATGGAAGAAAGCCTAAGACCGCGCACAATAGCATGAGTGTCTTGTAGCAGATGTCAACAGTACACGGGTCAAGCCTACGCCAATAAGCAGGAGCAGAGAAGCTCCCGCGACCGTGGTACCGGCCATGACTCGAGGAAAGCCAAAAGCCAAGCGGTTTATCACAGCCGGTGAGTCGAGGGGAGAATCGTTAGGAACTGCGCTGTGTTGAATAAGAAGCACAAAGTGGCAAGGTTGAACCAAGTTTAATGAACTGTGTAAAGAACTGTAAAAAGTGTGAGGGGAGACCAGCTTCTGAGGGAAAATTGGCACCATGTGGGTGCTAATTCAAGAGACTTTGGTAAATCCCCATCAGAGCGAAACTACTGGTACCAGAAGGCTGTAGGAGAGCCACCGGAAGAGGTCAAAGTGGTCATACAGGAAGCCTAGTAAAATCCCTGTACAATCGAAAGACTTTGATCTACAAACTAAGTGAAAGAAAGGGAAGCGAATCCCAAGAGGGTCAAAGTCTAAAGTCCCAAGAAACAGTGTGTTTGGAACTGTTTAACAAAACATTAAGATTTGTGGAATTCAATATAGGAAGTGTCAGCCCCCAGAAGAGGGGGACCCAGGGGTGAAGCCATCACCCTATTTGAAATTGTGCTAAACAATTGAGAAGGGTCAGCGCCCAGAAGAGGGGGACCAGGGGATGAACCCATCACCCAGCAAACATTGTTAATGAACTTTTCATTTGTTAAAGTGAACTTTTGTTTTGTTTTTTGAACACGTCAGGTCCTCGAAGGCAAGAGACTTTCAATTGAAACGAGACTTGGCCATCGACGGCCCTGATAGCTGAAAGCTCGAGAGTGTGTCCTGAGTGCTGCCATTAGAAATGTCGCCTCATGCTGGAGAAACCTGAGACTGTACTGTGCTCCAAGCTCCCATCTTACCCCGTGACCAAAACGTGGGGAAGGGTGACCCAGGCTACTGCATCCTGACATATTATTTGAGAACACTCCTTTCTTTTCTTGAGAACTATCCCCCCCCTTTTGTTTTAGTTCTGAGGTTTGGCAATAGGTTTCTTAATATAGGCCTTTTTATTTTGACACAACGCCACTAGAACTGCCTTATTTTTCAGTTGATGGTCGACACTTTCTCCCATCTTGGATATAGTTTTAGATTAGGTGTTTTTCCAACCTACATGCTGCATTCGTTGTTCAATAAACACCCTTGAACTGTGATCACTTGTGCCAGTCTTACTTGTTGCCACCATGAGTTCCTCACACCCTCTTCCGGGCTCAGATCCTCTTTCACAATGTTCGTAGGAAATTCTCTTCTCGGGTACCTCATGGTTCACCCCGGATCCCCCTCAACCGCGCTCGGATCCCTTTCTCAATACAATTAGTCTCCCTCAGCCGGGTACAGACCAATTTCAATTAGCATCAACTATCATATACTTTCGAATGTGCACGGGTTTGGTTTGACCCTTTGCAGGACCACTTCGATTTCACAATTCCTTTATCATTACAATTGTTACCTTTCAGTTGGATACCTTCGAATGAGCACCCACGTGACGCTGGGCCACTCTGTCTACGGTATCATACCTTGACTTCAAAGTTCAGTTACTCATCTGCTGTTTAATTATATTCGCGTTGCTTGTCACATACGCTTCACACATTGTTCTCTTCGGTTTTCTCTATACAATGTTGGCGCTTGCAACCTTAGAATCAAAACAGACTGGTTTGGTATAAGTCTCCCCAACTCACCGGCTGTGCTGACTGGCAGTGCTTTGTTGTAGGAGTAAAGGACAGTACCACAGGTGCAAACAATCCTTCCGGACCTTGGCTATCATGGGAGAGCCCCGGGTACCTCCGACACACAATGCAGGTGCTGCAGCTTTGATTCCGGGTCTTACGTTTCTTATTCTCGAAGGCTCATGAAAGTAACAGTCTTTCTCTGAAAAGGCCATGGGCACATCCCTTCTTGCAACCCTCTTCGGTCTTTCCGTCTTTCTCTGTATTAAACTGCCATCTTGGAACTGCTGCTTCCTCGTTTGCTTTGCCTTGCTCATTCAACGCCTTCTTTATCCTCCTTCACAGACCGCTATATTTATACACCTGGGTCATGTTAAAAAGCTGCAGGTGTGTGTAATGATCGGTAATTGCCTGACCATTGCATTGGGACATGCTAGGTATACGGCTAGGGTATTTGTCCATTTTCTCTCACAGTGAGCTGTCCTTGAGAAAATGTTTGTGTATGAAAGGGGGGCGGGGAGGTTGAGTTCCTAAGTTTCCTTTCTGGTAGGATGGGGTAATGGTGTTACAGGAAAGGTGATACCCCGTCTCGCCGTCCTGTGTCCCACTTCCACTCCCCGAAGACCCCTCATCCAGGTGATCCTCCCGCACTGGTCCACCCCAAGGAACTGGATCCAAAAGTGATGGCCGTGTCCTGGCCACCTGGATGACAGATCCTCGGGGACTAGCGGGTGAGACACCTTCAGGTTTATCACAGGCCCCACCCCTGTGGCAACTGTGCAGTTTGCGCATTCACTCAGAAAAGTACCACATTGGTATACCAACAGCTAAATTGGACAATATACTGAATTTCAAAAAGCAATTCCAATAATGTTATCTATGTGATGTTATACCCCTGTGACCTGGTATATGTCGACATGACCACAAGAAAGGTGGGGGTTCTGGATTGCGGAACACAGAAGCAGGATTAGAAGCAACACTTCAAATGCATCTTTGGTGCAATATTTCCATGATCACAAACATGGACCTGATGACATTAGATGGCTAGTGATTGACCAATCAATTGAAATCAGGCCTCTTTGGTTTCCCCAACTCAGCCAAACTGCTGAAATTGGATCAAACTTGAATCCACAAACTAAATACTCACATCAGTGGCCTTAACAATCAAATTATTTGGTCAGAGCTTTTCACCTAATGAGGGGGCATCGCATACCCACCGTGTAAATATAACTTCACAAACCATCATGGATGATGATGCCCCATGAGGCACTATTAAACTGATGAATGGCCTCCCACCACAGTGGCCATTCGGCTGCGACCTTGCCCACTCCCTAATACCCTCACATTAATGTCATGCCCACGGGTGTGGAATGATAATCTGTGGAGTCATTCTCCACTGATGCATGGCCACTCTGCCTCCACCCTCCCTTGAATGTGCCCTCTTGAACATCTGTGGGTGGTGACGCACCAGGAGCCATCCCTACGTCACTGATTGGCCCTCTCCCCATAGGTTCCCAAGCTGGGATATTGCCTGTGTTTGAATCACTCTAATTCCATTCCTACACCCCTTCTCTCCACCTCTTCCCCTTATTCCCAATTCCAATCATCTCCAACTCCCGTTCTGAGCTGTGCCCTTTTGATTTGACTCCCAAAGAGGTGGAAGGAGCACCATTCACCAATTCCATCTTTTTAGTGCCACTCCAAGTAAGCCGCCCTCTTTGGTCACCCCCAGCAGCACCTTGATGCACGCAGCGTGACACATGGACTGAGAGGCTGGGTCACCATGGAAACCCTTGATTTTTTTCCCGGCTTGCCTACTAGTGCCCCAGCGAACGTCAGAGCCAGACTTGCAGAAGCGGCATGCCATGAGCCGTCTTGTTCAAACCGCTGCGCACCATTAACACGGACAGGTTAGTCATGTGGCTGGGGAACTTGGCGCCCTGGGACTCACGTTCCATGTGTACACGCCCCAGCACTCATCCCTGCGCGCTGTTTCTGTTTTAGTTTCAGACATGGTGCCACCCACTCAGCCGGCTTGCTGAGGAACAGACACACAAGAAACTGACATTAAGTGCCTCCATTTGACGGTGAAGCTAAGCACATACTGTTGAATCATATACACTTTTCGAGCCTCTCTTTTTACTTCGTTTGATCGACTTTATTTGGGTCACCGTTACTCAAGGGCACACTAATGCGGCCAGTGTGCACTCATTTGCTTCTTCCATATCCTGCCCATGCAAACAGAATCTCCATGCGGTCGATTCTCCAACTGCATTTGCCATTTAACCCATTCCAACTTTTTGCAGTGCAGCATGCCACTTGCACCTTTACAAGCACCTCCAGCTCCTACACTGGTTTATTATTTTTCATGTTTTATTGTCTTTATTGCATGTTTTGAACTGGGGCTATACTGAACACCAATAGTGGGGTACATCCCCAAGCAGATTTGCTTGTCTTGACACCCCGAACTCCACATGTGAGTACGAGATTCCCACATGGCACACAGGCATCAGCAGCCCCTCCTTTTATACACATGCCACTTGATTTAGTGGCAGGTCACCTTGCGCATGACAGGCTATTCCAATCCTGACACATCGGCCGTAACCCCACCAACCTTTCCCTTGTACTTGGTTCGGCCAGTGGTGCAAGACTCCTCATGCAGACTTAGGCGTACACCCCGCTTTGCTAGTAGTGACTCAGGCCACTGGCTCACATGCACGATGCACACCTTTTTCTACCCAGCAGACAGGGCTTGACCCTGCTTGGCCTTTCCCTGGGAAAAGTGGTGGTGGATGACTCACGGTGGTAGGGACATGAGAGTGCAGTTCACTGACACCTGGGCTCTTGGCTATTCTGTCCACCTCACCAGAATTGTTTTACAGCTTTTTTAATTTCTAACTTTCACTTTCAATTCCAAAGCAACACATACCTCCTCCTGTTATTTTTTGACAGACAACTCTCTTCATCCTTATCTCCAACATTCATGCTCTCCTCTTGCCCTGAAGAAGGCCACCTGTGATCTACGTAGCACCACTGTTGTGAAGGCTAAAACTCAAGTTGGCAATAGGCAACTAGTCTTGTGACTACATGATTAGGATATCCTTCGGTGCATGAGCATTGTTCCAACTAATTTGAGATGTAGGGTTTGTATTCATTCATAGCCACATGCTACAGAGTAATGACGCAGACTGTGCTTGACCAACAGCGCTTGCTGTAATTGTAAACCAGATGAATAGCGCTGACTTGATTTATACAGTCTCCTATCAAACTAAAATAATTATTTTTGATATTGTGTTGGTTATATCAAGTGTAACTGTTTTTTCCTCGTTTCGTTTATGTCTATCAATGTGAGTATGGATGGGTGACTGTTGGATGTTGTACCAAAATATACAGGTAACTTCTACATAAGTTACCCCTTTTAGATTTTATATCACATTATGTTCCACAAACACACACACTTGTACCAAGTTGTGCTTTAGACGCCAAATGTCAGATTATGTACTACATTAAATAATTGAAGATCAAAACAGGGTCTCTTTCTTTTTGTGTTCTGTTTCTTGGCCTCTGGACCCCTGTGAACAAATAACCATGGTCTGACCTCCTTTTTGTTGTTCCCTACACAAACCCCAGCTATGAGGGACTTGCTGTATTCAACCTTCCCATGTGTTCACCATGCACCTCTTATTCCCCAAATGTCTCAAACACCTTTCCCTTGAAAACCCCTGTATATATATGTTTGTGCAAATTATTATCATTATTATTACTATTATTATTATTGTATTTATTGAGCGCGGACCTAGCTTCCAGAAGCAGCGGAGTGTTACACAGAGGTATACAACAATACAGATACATAACAGAGCGCTTTATAAAGGTATACAACAGTACAGATGCATAACGGAGCACTTTTTAGAGGTAACCACAGAACAGATATATAGCAGGGGGTAGGATACAGAGGGGCATAGAGGAGGGGTACTGCTGTACCGTGCGGCGGGGCGGAAAGTTATGGCCAGTGTCTAGTGAGTCAGGCGGCGCGAGGGGCGACTGATGGCCTAGTTGTTGAAGAGTAAAGACTCCTTAAAGAGGTGGATCTCGAGTTATTTTCTGAATTGTAGGAGCATGGGGGTGAGTCTGATGCTGAAGGGTTGGAGGTTCCATAGTCCTGGTGGTAGGGCGAGAAGGCTTGTTTTCTGTCATTTCCTTTTGACGTCACCTAGACTCGACCTGCAGATACTTCCACCAGTCATGGCACGCACCCATCCCCAAAGGGAAGGCACTCCTGTGTGTGTCAGGGCATGTTTGCATGCTATGAGAAGGGGAGATTCTTCACTACTATTGTGACGATTCACTAGGTGTTGTAGCTTCTTCCCAGAGGGGGAGCTCGTGAGACTAGGGAGGGCAGGCCACTACGCAATTGTCCCCCCACGGGTGTTTTAATGTGGGAGGACCTTGTGGGGAGGGACTCCGCTACTGGGGATAAGGACTACCACCTGGGTGATAGACGGCACAACACCTGAACCCAAACCTGCCAGAAACCTCTTGCACCCTTTTACACACTTCCCCTCCCATCTGGCTCGCATAGCCACGTGTTATTGTAACATCAGGTCACTTTCACCAACTGAGACGACGAAGATCATCCAAGATGTAAAATGTGACATCATGTCAGTTTCATCAACTGAGATGAAGAAGATTGTATGAACAGCAAAGAGTAACCCCAATGCAAGTACTGAGAAGAGGTGGCCCCAAGGAACTGTGAAGAGTGACTCGTGGAACGAGAGAACTTTTTTAGTGCTCTGCAGGGGAGTGGCCACTGCCCACCAAGACAATGTAAAAATCCCTGAAGCCCTGAGAGACGGAGAGAACCGTCATGAATGCAGGCCAGCCGAGAAGGAAAGCAGCACAGGAGACAGCCCAGCCTGGGAAAACCAAAGGCGGAGCAAAGCACACTGCGGGGAAGCCGAAAGCAGTCATCCACTGGAGAGAATCCTTGGACCAGTAGCATGGATCTGGTCGGGAATGTGGCTGCAGGCTGAGGAGCGATGGCGCAACCTTGAGAAGGTGGACTGTGCGGTCCTGCAAAAGCACCCACACTGCTGGCCCCGCGAGCAGGGCCAAAGAATGTGGAGCAGGAGACAAGGAAGGCCCATGCAATGCTACTGAACGATTGAGACTCCAGGAAGAACCGGCTGAGCATCCCGAAGTCAGCAAAGCTAATGGGTGAAACGTGGGAACCGGTAGGGGCGTAAAGCTTGAAAGTAAATGCAAGTTCATTGGAAATACTGAATGCGAGTTAACTGAACTTGATGATAAGAGTAATCTTCCTCATGGCAGAAGAGTGAACCAAGGGTTTGAAACCCAAGGAAGATAAGGTTCTCCAGCATGGGGTCTGGCATGGATTCACATGCTCATGAATATTCCCCGTCGTCAGGCTGGGAATCCTCGGTAAAGAAAAAATCAGTATCTGTTTCGTTTCTGATCTGTCTTTCTTAGTAGTAACCAATCATTGGTCTCTGGGTCATACTACCCCCAGCCAATGACTGCCCTCTCCCTAAGCCCCTCCCCTGGCAGCCATCCTCAGATTTTTACCGCACGTTCAAGTGTTGGGAGTCCTCATGCTATAGCTCTTGTGCTTTTACTGCGTTTTCGCGCTTTTTTCAAAGAGATTGTTTCATTTTTCGGTTAAATCGAGGCTCAAGCTCCACCGTTCTACTTCCGATCAACGGGGACCCGTTTCGGAATTTTCGGAAGTTTTCGTAGAGTTACGCTTCTTGGAGGATTCCAGAAGATCGGAGGCCTACCATGGACATGGCCCAGGACAAGGGAAGCTCGACGCCCGGATCCAAGCTGTTCAGGAACTGCCCTGGATGCGGGTTACAGAATGTTTTCAAGGAGGACGAGCATTCGAGATGTCTCTACTGCCTTCATGAGGACAAGACGCACGTGGAGAAGGACTGTGCGTTCTGCAAGAACCTATCGGAACGGATCATGAGGGATCGTCGTTCCCGCCTCGCCAGCTTGCTGGAGAAGGGCCCAGCATGTGAGAAGAAGAAAAGGTCAGAGAGGTCTTCTAAGTCCTGTGAGGGTGCCCCGGCGACGGGGGCCCAACAGAAGGCTAAGCACTGCGAGTCCGCGGGCACCGGGAGCGCCGGACGGTCAGGCTCTTCGGCTGCCAGGCAGGGCACGCCTTCCCCGGCACCATCAACCACGAGCCAACGCTCTGGTTCGGGGAAGAGGAAATCCGAGAACCCAGGTAAGCTTCTGGAGAGGCCCCGGTCGATCTCGAAGGATTCAGCCGTGGGGGAGCGAGGCGGTGACCCTCCCCCCAAGGTGAAGGCCTCAAGCGCGCCAAAGGTGGTGAAGGCCTTGATTCACCCGGCTAAGGCCTCTATCGAGGGAGTCGCAGGGGCCCTGGCAAAGCCTGGGGAGTCTACACCAGTGGAGGCGATCTCGGGGCCCAGAGTTTCCCTGCCACCGCGGAGGGAATCCTCTTTCCAGCCCATCGACAAGACCCCTGTGAAGACCCTGGTGGAAAAAAAGGGGGGGCGGTGGCCAGTACGGACACGGATTCAGCCTCTGAGGAGGAGCTGGTGGAAACCGTGAAGAACCTCAACGAGAGGTTCAAGAAGGTACGACCCCACGGGAGGGATCCCGAAGAGGTGGTCGAAGAAAGCGATGGTGGCGCCGACGAGGCCCCAGTGGAGGAGCAGCCATCCCTCCCGTCGCAGCCATTGCCTGAGCCTCAGGACAACTCGGCGGCCATTTTAATTGCAATCCAAACCTTATGCACTGAGATAAGGACGAGATTACTACGAACACCGGCGGAGGACCCGGAACCGGGCCCGTCGGGAAGCCCTCCGAATAAGCAGAGGAGAGTTCATCCCTCCCAGCCCTTCTTGCCCCCACGACCCGTGGAGCCTTCATCCCCCTCACCGGACCCCACGGATGACACAGCGACGGATAAGGGGACGGGTGACGACGGTGGTGACGATGGGACGGACCTTCCATCACCACTCCCTCGGGCTTCCCCGCCTGACGAAATTGGCGCCTTTCACGCCATGATCGCCAGGGCATCCAAGCTCTTCCAGCTCTGCCCCGAGGAACAGAAGAAGGAGGGTTTCCTCTATCAACGGCGAGAGGCCAAGAGAAAGACGGTCCTCGCAGTACCGTTACTCGACGCTATCTGGGACGAGGGACTTGCGATCCTGAAGAAGCTGTCCACAACACCTGCCAAGAGGGACAGGTACAAGAAGAAGTACCGGGTCCCCGACGCCGCCCTTTTGTGCCTCAGGGCTCAACCTACAGCGGATTTGGTCGTCTCAGCGGCGGCCAAGAAGAAGGCGGCGGGGGCGACAGCCTCAACCTCTACTTCCCCACCTGACGGCGAGGGTAAGAAATTGGACGCCATGGGGCGACGGGTCATCTCGTCGGCGGCGATGACAATTAAGGCGGCCAACGCCTTAGCGATTGTGGCCCGTTACGACAGGGAGCTATGGTACAAGATAGCTCCCCTACTGGACTTCCTACCAGAGGACAAGAGGGCGGGTCCCTGGAGATTCTGCAGGAAGGTGAGCTGGCGTCGGACCACGCCATAACAGTGGCAAGGGACATTGCCGACACCGGTTTTCGCCAGTTAGGCAACAGTGTTTGCCTTCGACATCGAGGCTGGCTCAAGGTGACAGACTCCCGTCAGGACGTGCAGACCAGGGTTTTGGACATGCCGTTCGACGGCAACAACCTGTTTGAGAAAACGGTGGATGAGTCGCTGCAGGCCATCAAGGCCGACACAGAGATGGCCCGAGCCCTGGGAGACCTTCAGCAACGACGGCCCTTTTGAAGCGCCGGAGGCAGACAGGGGGCCTCCAAGGGATCAGGCGGTGGCTCCTCTACATACCGCAAGGCGGTCCGCTCCTCGTCCCAGGAGGCCTACAGAGGTTGCGGCAAGCAAGGAGGATCTCGGCGTCGTTGCCAAGGAGTAAGTGGAAGAGGTTCTCCGTCTGGTGCCGTGCGCAGAAGATCAACCCTCTACGGATTACGGCACCTCAAGTGCTACCATACCTACTGTCGCTGGCCAAAGCTGGACTAGCTCACGCTTCCATCAAGATACATCTGGCAGCGATCTCCCGATACACCAGAACTGCAGGACGGCCGTCCTTGTGGTCTCATCGACTGGTGAAGGAATTTATGAAGGGACTGTTCCGATCGTTCCCGCCGGTGAAGGCTCCAGCCCCGGCATGGGAGCTCAACGTGGTGCTGACCAGGCTCATGGGGCCTCCATTCGAGCCTTTGCATTCGGCTCCGTTGAAGTTCCTGCGTGGAAGACAGCGTTCCTTGTGGCCATCACCTCCGCATGACGCGTGAGAGAGATTCTTGCCCTATCCTTCAAGCCTCCATACTTGACTTTTCACGATACGAGGGTGGTGCTGAGGACGCACCCCTATTTCATGCCCAAGGTGCCGTCGGACTTCCATCTTAACAACCCCTTGGTGTTACCAGTTTTCTTTCCATCGCCTTCGTCGCTGGCCGAGAGGACTTTGCACTCGCTGGATGTAGCTAGAGCGCTTAAGTTCTACGTGGACCGAACAAAGAGTTTTCGGAAGACATCACAGCTGTTTGTGAACTTTGGACCTGTGAACCAAGGGAAGGCTCTCTCGAAGGCTTCCATTTCCAGATGGCTCTCCGGCTGCATCATGCACTGTCATCGGTTGGCCAACCGACCGTTGCCCGGCCGTCCGAGAGCCCATTCGACCAGAGCGATCGCTGCTACTACGGCGTTCTTGTCTGGTGTGCCCCTGCCGGACATCTGCAGGGCTGCTACATGGAGGTCGACACAAACCTTCACGAGATTCTATTGCGTCGACCGGGATTCCAGGGAGGAGTCCAGAGTCGGCCAGGCAGTGCTGCGCAACCTGTTCACCTGAAGGTGGGCCTGTTGAGGAGGTAAGAGTTGCTTAATGTTGAGTTTATGTAATGCTTAATGTTGAGCCTTTTGCCACCTCCCGTGGTTGTGCATGTGTGTACTGTTATGTATTCTTATATTCATGAGCATGTGAATCCATGCCAGACCCCATGCTGGAGAAGGAACAAGTTACTTACCTGTAACTGTTCTTCTCCAGCATGGGTCTGGCATGGATTGACATGCGAACCCTCCCTCCTTCCCCTCTGCGGCTCTTTACTTGGTCATACTGCCACTTTACGTGCTACCAAATCTGAGGATGGCTGCCAAGGGAGGGGCTTAGGGAGAGGGCAGTCATTGGCTGGGGCAGTATGACCCAGAGACCAGTGATTGGTTACTACTAAGAAAGACAGATCAGAAACGAAACTGATACTGATTTTTTCTTTACCGAGGATTCCCAGCCTGACGACGGGGAATATTCATGAGCATGTGAATCCATGCCAGACCCATGCTGGAGAACAACAGTTACAGGTAAGTAACTTGTTCCGTCTGCGACCCAAAGCATGACCAAGCAAATACTTGAGGGGGTCGCCCTCAAGGCAGTGGCAGAGAAGGGTCTGGGACACTGTCCACAATTGCAGTGGAGGAGAACAGCCCACTGGCCACCAGGCTAGCAAACCACTGGTGATATATGAAGGGACTGGGATCCCAATAATGATACATTAAAGCAGAGAGGAAATATTCTCCGCCGTAGTGGTGAAGATAAGTCCACTAGTCACAAGAGAAGTATCTGATATCCTAAGAAGATTTGGGACATTGTTGAGAGCAAGTAACCAAGGCAAAGACTGTATCAATTTGAAAGCACTGAATATCAAATAATACCAGGAGAAGGGAGTAAATCTGCTGGTAGCAAAGTGGAAGTAGAGAGACGTCAGAGAGTCCTCCCCCCAGGCTTTGTGTGTCAGGAACAGACAGAAGGGAAGCATTCTCTTGTTCTTGGAACAAAAGTTGGTGACGCCAGGGAAAGGCAGGCATTCCCTCTGGCCCTGATGTGCACTGTATCAAGAAATATCAGGTGAAGGGAGTCATTCCCCCTGGTTTTACTGGAACCTGTACAGAATCACACCAGGAGAAGGGAGCCATTCTCCTGGAGAGAACATTGTATAAAGATTGTTTTGAAACCTACAAATCAGGCGAAGGGAGTCATTCCCCTGGTGTTTATGTATGAAGGAGCATTTCGGTTAAGCAACAGTCCCGAAGCAGGCAAAAGGAGCAATTATCTTTATAGAAGGAATTTTATATTAGTTTACCCTTTAGTTTTAGAGTGTGAGGGATAGAAGTAGGTTTTTGACAGAGGACGGTGGCTTATACTTTGACGGACATCTTTATGGACCCTTTTAGTATTAGCTTTGAAGCAGGGAACCCCTTTAGTTAGGGATAGTGAGGACCTCTTTTCCATTTTCCTAAATAAAACTGTATCACCAAAATCACGCCACCTTTGTGTCAGTCTCCTTCTTTGACAGCCTTACTGTAACTGTTCACATGAATAGGGTCTTCCTCACCTGAATCTTCCTCCATGTTTGACAATAGCGGGTCTTCAAAAGGAAGAGGATTCTTCTTTTTTCTCTTAGATCGCTGGTCCTTGAAAAGATAGGGCCGATCTCGAGGAGAAGCCACTATGCCTACTCGATTTCCCAGCAAAGGCATGCCCCCCCCCACCCGGGAACTGCCAAAAAGAGGGAAAAAGCTGATAGGTTAATAATAAACTCAGATTAAAGATGGTGGTTCCTATGGTGGTTGGCGTGTTCAGGAATACGGTGGAGTCAAAACCAAAAAAGTTGGATATCTGTACTTTCCAGTGCTATCGCCAGCAAGGAGCTGGCAGCCCAAATGGGCGGATTCACAAATATTACCAAAAATCCAGAGATAGCCAGGAGAAAAGGTCCAAGAACAGGAAGCGGTAAGAACAGGTTCGAAAATCAGCGGATTTCTGCCTGAGCGGAACAACCAGCAGAGGAGGAGCAGAAGGCAGAAGAGCGGGAATGCCACCAAAGAGGGAAGCAACAGCCCAAGGGCCATCGCTACCAAAGCAAGAATGAAAGAAAGAACAGTTGCTTCAAAAAGCTAGAAAGAGCATAAGCACTCGAGGAAAACGGCGTTGTACCCAGAGAAAACAGCATGGGGTTGCAGCGCAAAGCGTGGACCGGGTGGTCCGTATAAGAAGACATGGTTGGTGCCATATTGGAAAAAGACTAGAACGAGTCCTCGTTCTAGTGAATGAAGCGTGATGGCACATTAATAATGATGACAGTATGCCCCTTTTTGTGGCTGCAGGTGCCGGGTTTTCCCGGATGCAATCGGTGGAAACGCCAAAGCAACAGTGGTGCCTTAATATGCAATCTGGGTTCCCAGGTTTTTTCTGAAGCAAGATAACCCCTCCATTGAACCAGGTAATGAAGAGCCCATGTGCGGTATCTTGAATCACAAATCTGGGAGACTTCATACTCCTCAGGAATAGCAGGCGGAGTGGATAGAAGTCTATTGGGATTGCAAAGGAAAGGGTCTGATAAGTATGACTTCAACAAAGAGGAGTGGAACACTGGGTGAAGACTCTTCAACGTAGATGGTAACTTGAGTTTAAAGGCCACTGGATTGATCTTAGCAAGAATTTCAAATGGCCTGATGTAGCAGGGAGATAGCTTGGTAGGATAAACCCACCGAGGGAGAAACTTCGTCGATAGCAATACCTTGGATCCGATATGACAATCCGCAGAAGGATTTCTATGAGCAACTGCATGTTTCTTGTATTTCTCTTTGCCCCGTTCGAGATTGTCGTAGACTTCCTTCTGGGCTTCGGCAGGGTCAGACTGGCACAAGAAATAGGCCCAGACACCCAAGAAAAAGTGGTCCACCCCTCACCTCACTACCTTTGACCTCTGATGACATCACCGGAAGTGATGTCATTTGACACCACCCGAAAGTGATATCCGGGGAAGCGATGAAACACAACCTTTCATCCCTTGACAAAACAGGAAGTGGCATCAAATAGCATTGTTCCTAAGTACACTACGAAAAATATGGTTATGATTTCACTAATGTGATATACATTTCATACATAAATGGATCACCATATGTATCTTTAATATCTGTTTGTATAGATCCATATTGTCAAATTACTGTGAATGCAAGCAGACGTCCAAGGCCAAATGATAATATGTGATTGTATAGAACTTACGCTTAAGCTCTTTTTTTATAGAACAAATATGCATACAATATCATATCACCCAACCTGTGTTGGTACTCATTTATCAACCTCAGAAGGATGAAAGGCTGATATGGCCTAGCTGGGATTTGAACCTGCAACCTGCAGATCACACACACATTGCAGCAGCAAGCGCTAAACCCACTGAGCTATCATATCAGCTATAGTAAAAGGAGCAATTATTCTGTAGTGGATACCATTAAACTGGTAACTGAGATTTAACAGCAGACCAGTTAAGTTCATCTGCAGGTCTGGTGCAAAGTTGGCTGTATGTCAAGCCTGCGTGCATCTACTTTCAGGCTTCGGAGGTTGGAAAAATAGGGAAAGCAGCGCACTCACAGGATAGCATAGGTCAGGGGCAACGTGCTCGCCTTGGAAGCAAGACGACACGGAGCACCACAGGTTCAATCCCCGGGTCCGTGCTTAGAAACCTCTGGGTATTAAGCACAATATAAATAACCTATCATATCATATCCCATACTCTGAGCATACTGTATGAGGTAACGAGTGCTCAGAGTATGCAAACAAACATCCTGAACAGCATGCCAGGGAGATGGGAAAGATAGACACATTAAAACAAAGAATTAATTGTGGAACAATTAAGTCAATGGCCACTTGATGTCCTATGGTCAAATATTCCTACACTGTACAGATGCTTTTAGGCAAAAGGATTTTGTCAAGTGACCGAGGACACAGAGAAAGAATGTCTTGTGATGATCGTAACAGACACAACGGCAGAAAAAAAACATGCTATTACTGCAACTTGGGAAAAGCAAAATACATAGTCCGAAATTGATGCTTATTCTACTCTAAAATTGGTGGTTTATCACTAATACAACAGCACAGCTGGAGGTGGCTGGACAATAAATACCCAAAGTCTTCTTACGTCAGCTCTCAGGGCCAGGCTCCTAGAATCTCTCTGTCTCCGCTGCCAGGCTATGGTGCCTGTGGTTGGCTGTGAGGGGCCAGGCCGGCTGGCAGCTGGGCTTGCTGCCTATGTCCCCTGGGCCCAAGGGCTGGCCACAGCCTTGCTGCTGCACGGCTGGCTGCTGCTGTGGTCCTCCCTCCTGTCTGTGCGCCGGCCGTGGGTCTCTCTCTGTGCAGCCCGTGGATGGCCGAAATCATGCCCCAGCAGCAGGGTCAGAGGCCCAAATATCCTCAGTCAGTCACATGGTGTGACGTGAGTTGTGGCGGCATGGAGTCTGTGTCGGCAGCTACTGCAGACGCATTTTCATTGGCCCAATGGCCCGACTGTTGTTCCGGCAGCCCCCAGGCAAAACAAGTTGCTTTCAACTTTGCAAAGTGCAACACATTTGTTGCTTCTGCAAAGTTGAAAGCAACTTAATGAGCGTGCCGGCGCCGCTGTGCTGTGGGCCTAGGCAGGCTCAGCCCAGCTCTGCAGGCAGCCTCCAGGCTCCAGCCTGCCCTGCTGCCCAGACCCAAATGCAAATGAAAGAATTGTTTTAGCACCCATTCTAAGTGATGAACTTGCGACTCCAGACGTCCCAGTGGGTAGGCGACTGACCATCTTTTACTTTGCAATGAAAATGCTCAATGCTGTAGATTGCCTTGTGAGGCCAGCGTGTGTGGCATAAAATGGTTGCCAGTGGCAACACCACGTGAAACTCAGTTGCACACAGTACATATTGGAAATCAGCCTCCCACGAACCCATTCACGCTTGTTGTGTCGTCTGTAGGTCCGGTGAGTAGATTATCCATGCTCTGCAAATGGCAGCGTGGTACGTATGTATTCATACTTTCAACTTCTAAATGACACATCCTAGATTTGTCCAGGCTGGATTATAAGCAAAAACTCTACACCCATATCCTATCTTAATGTTCATACCAGAAGCATGTGGTAGATTCTTGGGCACATGGGAACACTGTTAATACTACTCCAACATATTTGCCTCACATTATCTTGCAAACATTGATGAAATACATAGAAGCTGTGTTTCATTGGAATGTTGGCCAGTCTTAAGTAAATTGTGTGATTTACTGTATCTGCAATAAAGCCAGGGTCACAGAAGGCGCTTTGCGCCTCATTATGCCCACTTACAAACTCTTCTCAATTGGGTTGAACAGGGTGAGAGCAATTCACGCCTGTTTGTGTGGCATTGTGTTTTGTTGCAGTGCATTGTTTTATTACGCAGTTGTGTGTAATGTATTTTATGTAATGTGGCATGATAATATGCGGTGTACTATTATGGTGTGTATTATGTGTACTGTGCTATGCTGTATTTTTTTAAATGTTATTTTCTATTGTGTAATGTAGCGTTGTGTGATGTGTTCTGTAGAATTACACTACAGGTGTTAGTTTACTTAGTTTACGCACTGGTTGGCCGCCGGCCCCCTGGAGTCATGGCACAGTGACAGCGGCTGGCCCGGCGGCGGCCCCCGCCCCTCATCTTTGCATGGTGCAGCAGCATGTGAATGATGCATGCATCATAATTTGTGATGCACACATCATGCATGCAAATCAATAATCAAGGTAACATGTTACCTTGCTTTGATGAATTATGGGGTTGCAGGTGCTTTTTTCAAATTTTTCTTTTTTTTCAAATTATTATTAATCTTTTTTTTTCCAAACTCGCCCAGGCGTGGGCAGAAACCGGCCCCCAGGGACTACACATGATTTCGGCCAATCCGACCCTGGGCTTGGGCAATGGCTCACAAGAGAGAATCAACAGAAGGAACAAGGGAAGCTGGGGAGGCTGAGCTAGGAAAGACCTTTGGATGAATGTTGTACGTACAATTATGGCGGTGTGTTTGGTGCTATTATGGGCAAATTCCATTGTTGGTAAAAGATCTACCCAATCGTCCTGTCGGCAATTGATGAAACAACAGAGGTACTGTGCCATAGCATTGTTCAGCCTTTCAGTCTGCCCTTTGGTCTGGGGATGATAACCTAATAATAGCGCTGTGTCGATCTCTAGAAGGTTACAGAGGGTCCTCCAGAAAGTCGAGGTGTATTGTGGAACCCTATCTTTTCCAGAAGCCCATGTAGACGAAAGATTTCACGGAAGAATATAATGGCCATCTCAGCAGCTGTTAGTAACCCTGGAAGGAGCACGAAATGCGCCATCTTGCTAAAGGAATCGACCGTGACCATCACTGCCGTGCATCCGAGAGAGAGAGGGGAAGGTCAACTACAAAGTCAGTGGACATGTGACTCCAAGGTCTGGTGTGTGTCTGATCTTGTTCCAAGAGGTCTATGGGTTTACCCGAACTATACTTGCACTGAGCACAAAAAAGACAAGCAAGGACTTCACATACTTTGCCATGTGGGGCCACCAAAATGAACGCTGAATGAGATCCAAGGTAGCCTGTTATCCTTTGTGTCCGGCCGTCTTTTCGTCATGTCACCAGGTCATTACCTGCCTTTGAAGAAACTCCTTGGGAAGAACCAATTGCTTAACTCGGAAAAGGAATCACTCCTTCCTGGTAAAGGTATGAGTGGGACTGCTAGCGCCAAAGTCTAAAGAAGCTTCTTTCACCTTCTGGAGGAAAGACGTTACTGAGCATAAGATTCTGTTTCTCGGAAAAACGGGCTGTGCTCCAGTAAGGGTTGTTGATTCAGTGGGGAAGCTGGTAGATAGGCCGTCTGCCACCCTATTCTCTGAGCCAGGGATATAAGTAATGGTAAAATCAAACTGTGCAAAGAAGTAGGCCCAATGAGCATGTCGGGTGTTGATACAATTCATCTGTTGCAAGAGGCGCAGGTTGCGATGGTCAGTTCTGATTTCTAAAGGATGAGGGGTCCCTTGCAATAGGTGACGCATTCAGCACACGTGTGCTTCATGGCCAACAACTCGTTCTCGATGACCGAGTAGTTATGCTCACTATGGCTTAATGTCCTTGAAAGGTAAGCAAGCAGGTGTTTCTGTCCATCAAACAACTGTTTCAAGACTGCGCCTGCTGAGGCATCCGTTTCCACAATGAAAGGAATTCTTTGGTCAGGTTGTTTAAGGACGGCTACTGAACAAAACAGGAACTTTAGTTGTCAAAACGCATCTTCAGCGTCCTGTTTCCAAATTAAAGTTTGATCATTCTTAAGTAATGCAGTAATAGGGACTACCTTCTCTGAGAAATAGGGAATACATTTCTGAGAGGAATTGGCCAAGCCTAAAAAGCACAGAATTTCCTTCACTGAAGAAGGTGCAGGCCATTGTAGTATTAGCGACACCTTACGTGGGTCCATCTATATCCCCTTGTCAGATATTACAAACACCAGGTATGGTATCGATGTGATCTCGAACAGACACTTCTCTGGTTTAACCAGAAGCCGATTCTTGTATAATCGGTCAAAGAATTCTGCTACATGAGCCTGGTGGTGATTGGCGGACTTGGAGAATTCCAGAATGTCGTCCAAGTAGTCTATAACGGATATAAAGCGTAAGTATGAAAACCTTCGATCCATAAACCGCTGAAACACTGCCAATGCCTTGACCATTCCAAACGGCATAACCTGGTACTTGTATAGACCAAAAGGTGGCCTAAAAGCTGTTTTCCACTTGTCTCCTGAGCAGATCCCTGAGAGGTGGTATGCTCCATACAAATCAAGTTTGGTAAATAGAACAGTCCCTTGCACTGCCTCCAAAATGTCCTTGATCAATGGCATAGGGTACCTGTCCCATATGGTTACTTGGTTGAGTCCTCTATAATCAATGTACAGCCAAAGTTCAGATGATTCTTTCTTCAGAATAAAGAATAATGAACAATAACACCCTGGCTGGCGGTTTAGAGCATCTTATGAGACCGTTCTGGAGATTCTCCTGTAGATAGTCCTTCAAGGCCTTTTTCTCAGGCTGAGAGGTCCTGTGTCCGCGGAAGCTGCTGAACCCCCGACAATCCCCCTGAGATGTAATTCCCAGAACTAGATTTCAATTCAGCTCTGTAAACTACACCCCAAAGGGAAAGGGGGAAGTGGATAACAAAACAACACCAGGCAGACTGCGTCAAGGCTAACCAGAGCTGAACCTGCAGAGGATATAAGAATAGCAGATACAATTCCTTAATTTACTTACTTAACCTTATGAATGGGAAGACATTAATCCTTAACTAATAATGAAAAAATCATACCTGGCTCTTCTCTTGAAATTTCTTAGAGAAGCTGATAAGAAGCTGAAAATCTCTCTTACTTGAGAGACTTGAAATTCACAGCTACTTCTTACTTTAGGCAAATCTGGAAATCTTAGTTCATTGTCTTTTTTCCAAAATGCCCTGGAGGTCCAGTTAGATTGTTCTTAAAAATATTCTTTCTTTTTCTTTCAAACTTTTCAAACTATTTATAATTATATTGAGTTTTAGAATCCTTGAAGAAAAAACACGTGTTAAACGCACACGCAGGTTATCTCCATTCAGATGAACGATGAACTTCACTTAGAAATCTTCCTGGTTGAAGAACACGCGCAAAGAGTTCACTTACGAACGAATACACGCGATCAAAAGAATCCACACGCGCAAAAATCCACACGCGCAACAATGTTCTCGCGCGGAACACGCGAAATAAAAACACCCGCGCTCTTGAGTTCAAACGTGTCGAATTGATTCTCACGCGAAGGAACACTCGCGCTGGAAAACACACGCGTTCTTTATTCCACACGCAACGTATTGATTCTCACACGAAGGAACACTCGCGCTGGGAAATACATGCTCTCTTTAGTCCACACGCGACGTATAGATTCTCGCGCTAAAAACACCCGCGCTAGAAATCACACGCGCTCTTTAGTTCACACGCGACGTATAGCTTCTCGCGCCAAGAACACCCGCGCTAGAAATCACACGCGCTCTTTAGTTCACACGCGACGTATAGCTTCTCGCGCTAAGAACACCCGCGCTAGAAATCACACGTGCTCTTTAGTTCACACGCAACGTATAGCTTCTCGCGCTAAGAACACCCGCGCTAGAAATCACACGCGCTATTTAGTTCACACGTGACGTATAGCTTCTCGCGCTAAGAACACCCGCGCTAGAAATCATACACGCTCTTTAGTTCACACACGACGTATAGCTTCTCGCGCTAAGAACACCCGCGCTAGAAAACACACGCGCACTCCGGGAGTTCAAAAGTTCTAGTACAAACACAACTTTTCACGAATTTTCAAGGAGAATGTCATTATGATGAACAGAGTAACAGTACAAATAAAGTCACTTATCTCCTGAGCTAATTCAAAAGGATCTTCTGCTTTTCCTGTCTTCAAAAACGAATTCCTGCCAACTGATAGCTTCTCCTGTAACCCCCAAGAAAGTAGCCGCTCAACTGCTGATGCCTGAAGGATAAAATCCACCAGGCCTAAGACTAAAGCAGGAGCAGCCACTAAACACGTCCTCTCAGATGGGGTTTTGATGATGAAAGGCACAGAGTGACAGTTTAGAATGTTCATTGTTGTTCTGCATTGTCTTCTAACCAATCAGAGCTGTCACTGGGAGGCTCCATTTTGCCTTGGGTCAGAACCAGGATTCTGAATCAGCAAGTGAAGGCCTAACCAACTATAATAGAAAACTTCCCACCCACACAAAGCTAATCTGAAAAGGATAAACAAAGAGAAATAATGAGAAGGAAACTTGAATAAGGGAAGGAAACCTGACAGTACCCCCCTCCTAATGCCCAGTCTCTGGGCTTATCTTATGTGGATTTTTAGCGTGAAACTTAGCAACTAAACGGGGGGCATGTACATCAACTGAATCTTCCCATGATCGTTCCTCTGGTCCATATCCCTCCCAATCAATCAAATACTGTAACCTTCCCCTCACTTTCCTGGAATCCAAAATGTGTTTAACCACAAATTCCTCAGATGAATCCTCCAAAATCACAGGGGAAGGTGGTGTTCTAAATCTAGTTCCTGAACAATCTGGTTTTAAAAGACTAACATGGAAAGTAGGATGTACCTTCAACTGCTTGTTTAATTTCAATCTTACTGCCACAGGGTTGATGATTCTCTCTACCTCAAAAGGGCCTACAAATCGTGGACTAAACTTATTCTTCCCCTTAATTTTCAGGTACCGGGTAGAAAGCCAAACTAAGTCTCCCACCTTATATTCAGGACCAGCCTTTCTTCTCAAATCTGCACACCTTTTATATTTCAACTTATTTTCTCCCCTCTGTTGAATTTGTGTAACTTTAACACTCAAGTCATCCACCTTTTGACTAAGTAAGGCATTTTCATCCCGAGAAATTTTCAACTCCTCCCGTAACTCTCTGATCAAAGATCCTAACATCTCCATGGATTCGTCGGGGTTCATGACAGCTCGGGCGGACTAAATTATTGGCCTTTCATTCTGTCAGGCTGAGAGGTCCTGTGTCCGCGGAAGCTGCTGAACCCCCGACAATCCCCCTGAGATGTAATTCCCAGAACTAGATTTCAATTCAGCTCTGTAAACTACACCCCAAAGGGAAAGGGGGAAGTGGATAACAAAACAACACCAGGCAGACTGCGTCAAGGCTAACCAGAGCTGAACCTGCAGAGGATATAAGAATAGCAGATACAATTCCTTAATTTACTTACTTAACCTTATGAATGGGAAGACATTAATCCTTAACTAATAATGAAAAAATCATACCTGGCTCTTCTCTTGAAATTTCTTAGAGAAGCTGATAAGAAGCTGAAAATCTCTCTTACTTGAGACACTTGAAATTCACAGCTACTTCTTACTTTAGGCAAATCTGGAAATCTTAGTTCATTGTCTTTTTTCCAAAATGCCCTGGAGGTCCAGTTAGATTGTTCTTAAAAATATTCTTTCTTTTTCTTTCAAACTTTTCAAACTATTTATAATTATATTGAGTTTTAGAATCCTTGAAGAAAAAACACATGTTAAACGCACACGCAGGTTATCTCCATTCAGATGAACGATGAACTTCACTTAGAAATCTTCCTGGTTGAAGAACACGCGCAAAGAGTTCACTTACGAACGAATACACGCGATCAAAAGAATCCACACGCGCAAAAATCCACACGCGCAACAATGTTCTTGCGCGGAACACGCGAAATAAAAACACCCGCGCTCTTGAGTTCAAACGTGTCGAATTGATTCTCACGCGAAGGAACACTCGCGCTGGAAAACACACGCATTCTTTATTCCACACGCGACGTATTGATTCTCACGCGAAGGAACACTCGCGCTGGGAAATACATGCTCTCTTTAGTCCACACGCGACGTATAGATTCTCGCGCTAAAAACACCTGCGCTAGAAATCACACGCGCTCTTTAGTTCACATGCGACGTATAGCTTCTCGCGCCAAGAACACCCGCGCTAGAAATCACACGCGCTCTTTAGTTCACACGCGACGTATAGCTTCTCGCGCTAAGAACACCCGTGCTAGAAATCACACGCGCTCTTTAGTTCACATGCGACGTATAGCTTCTCGCGCTAAGAACACCCGCGCTAGAAATCACACGCGCTCTTTAGTTCACACGCGACGTATAGCTTCTCGCGCTAAGAACACCCGCGCTAGAAATCACACACGCTCTTTAGTTCACACGCGACGTATAGCTTCTCGCGCTAAGAACACCCGCGCTAGAAAACACACGCGCACTCCGGGAGTTCAAATGTTCTAGTACAAACACAACTTTTCACGAATTTTCAAGGAGAATGTCATTATGATGAACAGAGTAACAGTACAAATAAAGTCACTTATCTCCTGAGCGAATTCAAAAGGATCTTCTGCTTTTCCTGTCTTCAAAAACGAATTCCTGCCAACTGATAGCTTCTCCTGTAACCCCCAAGAAAGTAGCCGCTCAACTGCTGACGCCTGAAGGATAAAATCCACCAGGCCTAAGACTAAAGCAGGAGCAGCCACTAAACACATCCTCTCAGATGGGGTTTTGATGATGAAAGGCACAGAGTGACAGTTTAGAATGTTCATTGTTGTTCTGCATTGTCTTCTAACCAATCAGAGCTGTCACTGGGGGGCTCCATTTTGCCTTGGGTCAGAACCAGGATTCTGAATCAGCAAGTTAAGGCCTAACCAACTATAATAGAAAACTTCCCACCCACACAAAGCTAATCTGAAAAAGATAAACAAAGAGAAATAATGAGAAGGAAACTTGAATAAGGGAAGGAAACCTGACAAGATAGTCCTTCAAGGCCTTTTTCTCGGGAATGGTCAATGATAACATGCAGCCGAAGGGCACCAAGGCATCCGGAATCAGGTCTAGTGCACAGTCTTCGGGACGATGAGGAGGAAGGAAGCTCCTTTGGTACTTTATTAAAAAAAACTCTCAATATTCTTGATGTCTCCCAGGAATGCAATGTTCCCTGGCTGTCGGAGACCAAGATACTGTCTCATCTGCTGATAATGGGTCTTCCTGTGTAGCTTGCAAGCAATGGGCCATAAAATGGGCCGGCTTGAAGTGGAGAGTATTCTTTTACCAATCTATTAGTGGGTTTGGCTTCCGCAGCCAGCAAATTCCCAGTATAAACGGGAAGTGGGCTGCACGAATGACATCAAAACAAAGAGTCTCCCAATGACTAAACATAGAGACTCCTAGATGGACAGAGGAGTGGGTAATGGGACCAGAGCTCAATTGTTTTCCATCTATCCCTTCAAAGCCTGGTTGACTGAATGTTCCTGTAAAGGTATTCCTACCTTTTCAGCCCAAATGGTATCCAAAAAGTTGCCAGCTGCACCTTTGTCAACCAAAGCCAAGGCCTCAAGCGTTCTTCCGGGTATCCAGAAAAATAGCCGGATCACAAGGAGGCGAAAATCCTGGTTGGCAGAACAAGCTTGAACAGCCGCAAAGGGACCTGTCTTTCTTCCCCGGCACTGGGCCCCTTCTAGGACCGGGATCTGTCATTTCCCTGTCGTCTTTGCGAGACCTCTGGACATTCGCATAGCAGATGGGAACCTGATCCACAATGCATACACAGTCTGAAATCTCTTCTCCGTAGGTTTGTCCGGAGTAGGAGGAGGAGGAGGAGGAGGAGGAACAACTCCTTTTGGTTCTCCTTTCCGTGAGCAAGTAATTGATCTGCAGGACCAATGTTATCAACTCCGGAAGAGTAGCTGACCGAGCAGTCCGGGCTAATACATCCTTCAAATCTTTGTGCAACCCTCTCCTAAAGATGGAATACTGAGCACCCCCGAGCCAACCAGCTTCTGCAGCAGTCTGTTTGAAGTGGCTGATTGCGACATTAGAGCCGCCGATCCCTGACAGTGTCCAAAAGATCCTCACAAGCCATAAAGACCACTTCCGGCCTTTCGAAGCCCTGCCTCAGTAGAGTAATAAACGACCGATAGTCTTTCAGCAGTTGGTTAGCTGAAGTCACCAAAGGAGTTGCCCAAGCCAACGCATTGCCAACCATGTTCAAAATCATAAAACCCACACTGGCTTGGCCCATGGCAAAAGTGGAAGGATGAAAGTTGAAATGTATGACACAAGGCTCGATATATTCTTTAACCCTTTTGGGTGATCCATCAAACTTGCCTGAAGCAGTCCCATGGGTGGGAGTTGCGAAGACCGGTCTTCTCTGGCAGTCGCAAGTTGCTTAATAACATTGTTTTCTGCCTTAAGGTTCTGGACTCCCAGTGAGAGTCCCTGAATGGCATTGATGAGTCCCTGCACTTGTTCAGCGGAAGCCATTGTCTGAGATGGATGGCATTGCAACTGTCACTGTTCACATCTATAGGGTCTTCCTTACCTGAATCTTCCTCCGTGTTTGATAACAGCGGTTCTTCAAGAGGAAGAGAATTCTTCTTTTTCCTTGTAGATCATTGGTCCTTGAAAATATAGGGCCGATCTCGAGGAGAAGCCACTATGCCTGCTCGATTTACCAACAATGGCACGGCCCCTCATCCCCCAGGAACTGCCAAAAAGAGGGGAAAAGCCAGTAGGCTGAAAAACATCTGATTAGAGATGGAGGTTCCGATGGTGGGTGGCGTGTTCAGGAATACTGTGGAGTCAAAACAAAAAGCAGTTGGATATCTGTACTTTCCAGTGCGATCGCCAGCAAGGAGCCGGCAGCCCGAATGGGCGGATTCACAAATAGCACCAAAAATGCAGAGATAGCTAGGAGAACAGGTCTGAGAACAGGAAGCGGTAAGAACAGGTTCGAAAATCAGCAGAATGCTGCCCAATCGGAACAGCCAGCAGAGGAGGGGCAGCAGAGCAAGAACGCCACCAAAGAGGGAAGCGACAGCCCAAAGGCCATTGCTACCGAAGCAAGAAAGAAAAAAAGAACAGTTACTTCAAAAAGCTAGAAAGAACATAGGCACTCGAGGAAAACAGTGTCTTACCCAGAGAGAACAGCATGGGGTTGCAACGCAAAGCGTTGACCGGGAGGTCTGTATAAGAAGACCTGATCAGCGCCATCTTGGTACATTAATGGCGCCAGGACCAGCGGTTCCATAACCTCCACAGAGACTGAGTGATGACACTTACACTATACAGAAGTGCCAACAACTCCACACATATCAGTCAACTTGGGTGGAGAGCAATCAATCCCTCAGGGGGACTATGGCTTCTTGTTTTCTACTTATCCCAAAAAACAAGGTTTCCCATAAGTCCTCTTCTGGAGTGGCTGAATGTGGAAGCAGGTGCTAGATGACTGAGGAGACACGATTATTGCGTATATCAAAAGTTAATGGGAAGCATGTATGAATTACTTTGATTCGAAATAAGGCTGAAACTCAAATTCTTAATGGATGGTGAAACAGCCACTCTCTAATTGGGGGTGTATTATATTTAATCAAAATATACTTTTGACCTTTTCCATGCTAAAACGGGGACAATTTCGTCAGAAATCATTCCAATCTGTAGTGTTTTTATCAACGTCAGAAAACAACCACACCATGCACGCCAATATCCTATCCCATGTGTTAATGGAGGGTATGGAGACTTTCTGTTATGAATACTGCCTACTGACTAACAATGGTTGATAGACTTTGAAAAGCAATGGGTTCTCCATTTCTGTTTTAGTTATACCTACATTTTGCATTCCCTGCCCAAGATTACAGAATTTGTTCAAGTTTGGGCATAGCAAGTTCCTACACAAGATCTAATTGAAGGGCCCATATGCTATGGCCAACGTGGACTGATATGTGTACAAGATATGATGCAAAAACACCTCAGGACACTATGAATGTTGAAACCCCATTATCAAACAAATTGGTTAAAATTTGGTTACCAGCAATATGTTACTCTTCAGTCTGGCCAGAAAATAGACTTAGGAGGTCATTGCTATTTGCGGCATGGCTACCCCCATTCTGGGTACCGGCTCTGGGTTCCCTGAATGGGGAATTACCGGGCCATTCCGACCTTGAAGGGCCCGATATTTCCCCATTTAGGGAACCCAGACCCGGTACATCCCCATTCCCATTTGAGTCCCCATAGGGCTCAATGGGAATGGGGATGATGCTAAAAACAGGCCTGTTAATGACAGGCCTGTTGTTAGCATGCTGGCCTGCTCGCTGGACCCACCAAAGGCGCCTGATTTTACCAGGCGTCTTTACCGGGACCCGCGAGCGGACCTCGTAATGAGGCAGTAGGGGTTTAACGGTGCCGGCAGCTCTACCGGCACCGTTAAACCCCTACTGACGAGGTCGTAATGACCTCCTTAATGTCATATCGATTCATCTCCTCAAGTGTTTGACTCCAATACATCCAGGAAAAAACAATGAGGTGCACAAATTGCAGAAAAACAGCTCTTTGTCCGGTCCTGAATTCCTTGATCTGCAGGAGCTGCTGAACCCTGAAGACCTACAAAGGCGTTTGGTTAACAACTGATTATGCAACAACTGAAATCCGAAACACCCCTGGTGGAAAGTGGAGGTGGAGAAAATACCAAACAACAGATTTCTGTCTTCTATTTTCGTGTAAAGCTGCAGAGGGGAAGAAAGCATAAGGTTCACAGATTGTTACTATTCTTTTGCAATGTACCTCCAACCAGGACTCAAGGCACAGCTAATACCTGTGTTCTTCGTCAAAGAGCTGGGGGGAAATTGCTTTTTAATAGATATTGAATTTTAACACGCCTGAATTATTTCTAGCAATTCTGCATTGAGTCTGCTGCAATATCTTATATCCTTCTTGTTTACTGGAGTTTTTGTCTTTAGTATTTCCTACCTCTTATTTCAAATCTAATACCTATTTACATACTCAGCTGAGTGAAATCCTACACTATCAGATCAGATTCTTAACAAACTACTAAGTCAGTGCTAGCCCTAACCTATACAATGCTTCTTGTAGTTTATTCTGTTGGAGGTTCTGGTCCAGACAGTTAAATGGTAACGCTTTCCTCTGCTGTGGGAAACAAACGCATTACATTTCTCTGAAGTGGTGCGTTGCCATGCGCCACTGACGTTGGTCCTTATGATCTTCATGGCGCATGTCCCATCACCTGCTGCAATTCATATGCCTTCCAACATGGTTGCTGATGCAGCATATTCGAAGCGTCTTTGCCAGTTTAGACTTTCCCAGCTTCCCTCTTGGATCTGCTCTCTCTTCTGGGTACGACATTCACTATAAGTGTTGGACACAGAGACTTTGCATCTCAACACTTACAGGCCGATTCATGGAATTAATGTGCGCCGAAAAAACAGCGCACGCGTGCGAAAACGTGCGATTCGCAGAGAAATAGCGAAAATCGCAGTGCAAGTGCGATTATCGCACAGAAAACATTGCACATCAATTCATGGAAGTCCGTGCACACGCGAAATGTGGGATGTGCGCTGAGAAAGGTCATCGAACGCTGTGCGATAAGGCCACAGCGAATTCGCACATAGCGCGGTGCACATAACAAAAGTAGGCGTAACACGGGGCGTCACACGCAGAATGGGGAACAACTCGTGAAAATGTGGGCGTCACGGGGGAAGTACAGGAGGCAAGTGCGCAGAACGCCCACACGCTCGCCTACAACACGTATTCATGGAATCGAATAGGGAAAAACAGCGCACGGCCAAAGACGCGCACAGGCCCATACATGTCCGCCACACGAAAGCAGGCGGTAGCACCCCTGCGCAGGAAAAAAATGTGCGCCAAAGTCCTACACGCGCGAGAAGGCCCACACGCGATCGGGCCTGGGGGAGCGTGTGCGTGTATTTCAGGGGTGCGCGAGAAGTTTCTCACACGCGATTGGGCTGCGTGCGGGCATTTCAGGGGTGCGCGTGGAGTTTCACACGCGATTGGGCTGCGTGCGGGTATTTCAGGGGTGCGTGTGAAGTTTTACACACGATCTGGCCTGGGGGAGCATGTGCATGTATTACAGGGGTGCGCGTGAAGTTCCACACGCGATTGGCCTGGGCGTGTGTATTTCAGGGGTGCGCGAGAAGTTTCTCACACGCGATTGGCCTGGGCGCGTGTTTTTCAGGGGTGCGCGCGAAGTTTTACACGCGATCTGGCCTGGGGAAGCGTGTGCGTGTATTTCAGGGGTGCGCGAGAAGTTTCTCACACGCGATTGGCCTGGGCGCGTGTATTTCAGGGGTTCGCGGGTGTATTCACACGTGATCGGGCCTGGGGGAGCGGGGTACGTGTATTCCAGGGGCTCGCGGGTGTTTTTACACGCGATCGGGCCTGGGGGAGCGGGGTACGTGTATTTCAGGGGCTCGCGGGTGTTTACACACGCGATCGGGTCTGGGGGAGCGTGTGCGTGTATTTCAGAGGTGCGCGAGAAGTTCCACACGCGATTGGGCTGCGTGCGGGCATTTCAGGGGTGTGCATGGAGTTTCACACGCGATTGGGCTGCGTGCGGGTATTCCAGGGGTGCGCGCGAAGTTTTACATGCGATCTGGCCTGGGGGAGCGTGTGCGTGTATTACAGGGGTGCGCGTGAAGTTCCACACGCGATTGGCCAGGGCGCGTGTATTTCAGGGGTGCGCGAGAAGTTTCTCACACGTGATTGGCCTGGGCGCGTGTATTTCAGGGGTGCGCGCAAAGTTTTACACGCAATCGGGCCTGGGGGAGCGGGGTACGTGTATTCCAGGGGCTCGCGGGTGTTTTCACACGCGATCGGGCCTGGGGGAGCGTGCTACGTGTATTCCAGGGGTTCGCGTGAAGTTTTTCACGCGATCGGGCCTGGGGGGGGCGGGGTACCACTCACCGTCTGCCTTGCGTGTAGAAGAACGCATAGCCAACACCCGCTGTGAAGTAATAGCATGTGAACCCCAACGGATGGAAAACACACGCACCGCACGAAAAGCACGTACAGAGCAGTGTAAAGGCACGCGGGATCTCCAAGCCCTGCCAGGGCAACGCCGTGCGCGAAACGCCACAGACGCGCTTACGCTGTAAGGGCCTTTGGTCCAATGAAATCGCATACGCGTGCTGACGCGCTTACGCGCTAAGGCCCTTTCCTCGAATTTCACGCTGACGTGCAGGATTTTCACGTGCCAAATCACTCCGTATCAAGCTGGCCACGCGAAAACACACGGAAGACCACTATCCTGCCCAGAAGGCCGAATTACTGCCCCCCAGTACCCCGAGCAGCCTCCCACGTGCCATCTGCTGCTGCCTGCCTGCCTGCCTGCCTGCCTGCTGCCACCGTGCCCTGCCATTTGGTGCCTGCACATCAGCCATCTGCAGGGGTCCAGTTGCTGTGTCCACCCCTGCTGGAACAGAAGACTCCCGACTCGGATAACATCACTCCACAGCCCAGCCCCAGGACCCAGTTGCCCACCCACTCCTGCCCTTGGGGTTGCCATGTCGGGCACATCAACATCTGGCACCAGTGGCAACCTCCGGCCAGAGAGGCAGAGGGGCACCAGCTTCACTGCCACCGAAGTTGGTGTCCTAGTGGAGCAAGTCCTGGGGCAGTATGATGCCCTCTTCGGATCGTTCCGCGCCAACAAGGAAGGACGGGAGAGGATCTGGGCCGACTGTGTGGTTGCCATCAACGCGGAGGGGGTGGCAACCCGCACCATCCAGAAGGTCAAGAAGCGCTGGGAGGACTTGAGGTCCAGAACCCTCATAAAGGCCCGGCGCCTCGTGGAGGGGGTCCGGGGCCGCATGAGTTCCATCCAGATGAGGGTCCTGGAACGCGTACACCCAGCGCTCCATGCCCAGGTCCTTGAGAGGGAGACCCGTCTGGAGTTGAGCGGTAAGTGGCCAAGCATTGCTGTGTGAGACAGGGCATGTTGCAGTGTGCTGGTTGTCTGATACTTGCCTGTATGTGTGACATAGGCCATGTACGCATGTATGTGTGCAGGGACATCATGGTAATGCATGTGCGACCAGTAATGTGTGAACCGCACGGTTGTTGCATGTGTTTGGTATCCATGTCTGTGTGCCTGACCTGCGTGTCTGTGACTTGTGAATGCCATGGATGCATGACACATGTCTGTGACAATTTACAGATTCACTGATGCAGCCTAGTCATCCTTGTATCCACTGTGATTGGGGTGTACAGGGCCAGATGGATGTGACTGAGGTGAAGTGTGTGCATGTGATAGGCATGACCCATGATGCATGTGAGTACCATTACATTGTATGTTTCGAGAGTCCATTGGACATGTATGGAAATGTCCATGGCATGCACCATGACTGTCACTGTGTGTGTATTGCCTGGACTGACACATGTGTTGTGGAGGGACATGATGGAAGTGTACTTTGACAGTGGCACTCATCTGCTATTGCTTCCTGTCTAGGGGACCATTGTACAGTACCCTGATGCTTGTGTTCTATGTCTCCCTCTACGCAGCGGCTAGTGATGAAGAGGGCGGAGACGGCGCTGTGGAGCAAGGCGGCGGGGATGCCCCCACGGCTGCAGCGGAAGGGGTGGGTGAGCCCCCACAGGGGCCTGCTACGGCGGAAGACGGTGAGGAGCCATCCAGGTTGGTGGTTTCCACAGAGGAGGAGGAGGCCGCCACTGAGGCGCACATGGGGCCTGCTGGGGGCATCCCTGCTGGTGCAAGTGGTGCAGTCCAGGGGCAGGGGCAGGAGGCAGCACAGGTCACCGTGGAGGGGCCTGTGCATGTCTCTGTCCCTGACCCTGTGGGTGCACCACCATGCACCAGCAGGGATGCCCCGTCCCAGGCCCGTCCGCAGGTAGAAGGGATGTCCATGTCATCTGACTCCCCTCCACCTGCGGACGAGGGGACCCATGGCCGTATGGAGAAGGTCCTGATTGGGGTCGCGATGTGCACGGCTGTGATTCGTGATGCCGTGCGTGCTTCCCAGGAGGAGCACGCACGTCATCACGAAGAGCACTGTGCCGACGTGGCCCAATTGGGATCGTCCATGTTCGGGGGTTTCCTGCATGTGTCGGCCAATCTGGCGGCCCTCTCCTCCTCTGTGGAGACTATACGCCAGTCGTTCTCCTTGCCGTCTTCCGGCCCAGATGCCACCAGGGCCCCCTGTGGACCTGCCCTGACCAATGCAGCCAGCTCGGTGGGGATCCCATCCCTGCCACAGTCGGGAGTCAGAGGTCCAGCAGGGGTGGACACCACAGCAACTGTACCCCAGCAGATGGAGGATGTGCCGGCATCATCAGGCAGGGCACGTGCACGACGGCGTCGGTGGATTCCATCAGCCTGGATGCCGTCATGCTGGCAGAGGCAGTGGCGTCGGAGGCAGCAGCGGAGTCAACGTGGGAGGCATCATGGCTCGGGGCCATCAACATCGGAGGGGCAGGCATCGGCCGGAGGGCAGGAGGACCCAGGACGGAAAGTGTCTTCCGTGTGGCAGCGGTTGGACCAGCATATAGGTGCGGAGCAGCGGCAGGCGGAAGAGGCGCGGCTCACAATGGTCAGGGCGGAGAACTCCATGCGGAGGGCCCTGAGGCGGGCCGAGTGCCTCGAGGCAATCCGCAGGGGGTTGGAGGAGGAGACGGCGTCGTCCCTACAGACCCTCGGGGCCATGGAACATGACCGCCTCCGGGACATTGAACAGGAGTTCGATGATGCCCTGGCCCAGAACACCACGGAGTGAGCCGCTGGACTTGCCCGCCGCCTTTGTATATAGTTATATAGTTAGTGTTAGGTTTCCTTTAATTTTTTTTTTATTTGGTTGCGATTGGACAATGCGCCACATTTTTGTATATAGTTCAGTTTTTAGTTAGTTGTCATAGTTAGGTTTCATTTGGTTGGGCTCATGGACCCGGGATTATCTTGTAAATAGTTCTTAAATGGATTCTTTTATTTTTTGGTTTTTTTTCATCGCCATGGAGCAATGGTTTTTGTTTATCATTTACACTTGGATTACTTTTCTGACTGTGACTTTGGACACCATTCATTTTGATTGTGCTGTGTGTTTTTGATTTTTTTCATGGACATTCATCTTCTTTTGGTTGTTTTGCTTTGTGGTTTTTCTCATTTCATTTCCATTCAAGTTGATTTTCAATACATTTTTATTTTCATCCTTCAATGTGTCGTATCATCTCATTGCTTTCATGCATGTCATGTTGGGTGTTTTAACATTCACTTGCAGCCATTGTGTGTGACAGACATGTGTTCATTTGCATTATTTACATTGGGTGTGTAACATGTAATTGCCTTTGATATGTGGGTGGATGTGATAGTTGGTTGGGCCTTTTGGCAGGGGAGGATGGCCATTACGGACATGATTGGGGATTGTTGGGACCCAGGTGCAGGGGGGCATGGATGGGACATGGGCGAGGGCCTGGTGGAGGGTGCCCCTGCACTGCTGGGGGTGGGGGGGGGTGGGGAACATGAGTTGGACATGGGTGGGGGCCTGCTGGCAGGTGCCCCACAGTGGTGGGTTGTGGGGGGGTGGGAGACATGGGTGGGGGCCTGCTGGCAGGTGCCCCACAGTGCTGGGGGGTGGGGGTGGTGGGGAACATGAGTTGGACATGGGTGGGGGCCTGCTGGCAGGTGCCCCACAGTGCTGGGGGGTGGGGGGTTGGGGAACATGAGTTGGACATGGGTGGGGGCCTGCTTGCAGGTGCCCAACAGTGCTGGGGGTGGGGGGGTGGGAGACATGGGTGGGGGCCTGCTGGCAGGTGCCCCAAAGTGCTGGGGGCTGGGGGTGGTGGGGAACATGAGTTGGACATGGGTGGGGGCCTGCTGGCAGGTGCCCCACAGTGCTGGGGGGTGGGGGTGGTGGGGAACATGAGTTGGACATGGGTGGGGGCCTGCTGGCAGGTGCCCCACAGTGCTGGAGGGTGGGGGTGGTGGGGTACATGAGTTGGACATGGGTGGGGGCCTGCTGGCAGGTGCCCCACAGTGCTGGGGGGTGGGGAGGGTGGGAGACATGGGTGGGGGCCTGCTGGCAGGTGCCCCACAGTGCTGGGGGGTGGGGGTGGGGGAGTGGGAGACATGGGTGGGGGCCTGGTGGAGGCTGCCCCTGGTGGCTGGGGGTGCAGGGGGACATGCGTTGGTGGGCAGTAGTGCAAGTTGACATGTGGGTTGGCTGGGGGGCATGGCCATGGTGGATGGGGTGCAGGACATGTGCAGGGTAGGCCCCTGTGGTGTGAGCCACCTGCAGGGGCCGTGGAGGGTGTAGAGGGAACACCTGGGAGGACCCACACGTGCAATTCACGTGTGGTGCTCCCCGCGCACCCCTGTAAGACACGCGCCCAGGGCAATCGCGTGTGAAACTTCCCGCGCACCCCTGAAATACACGCAAGCAGCCCAATCGCGTGTGAAACTTCCCGCGCACCCCTGAAATACACGCACGCAGCCCAATCGCGTGTGAAACTTCCCACGCACCCCTGAAATACACGCACGCAGCCCAATCGCGTTTGAAACTTCCCACGCACCCCTGAAATACATGCACACGCTCCCCCAAGCCTGATCGCGTGTGAAACCACCCGCGTGCCCCTGAAATACACGCGCCCAGGCCAATCGCGTGTGGAACTTCTCGCGCACCCCTGAAATACACGCACACGCTCCCCCAGGCCCGATCGCGTGTGAAACCACCCGCAAGCCCCTGAAATACACGCACCCAGGTCATTCGCGTGTAATACTTCTCGCGCACCCCTGAAATACACGCACACGCTCCCCCAGGCCAGGTCGCGTGTGAAACTTCTCGCGCACGCATGTTCCCGACACCCGTAATACGCGTTCCCCGATTTGCGTTTGCTGTTTGCCAGTCCGGTAAACTGGTACAGGGTTGGTGCAGCCCTTTGCGATGGTTTTGCGATCTTGATGGCTTTTCCTTGCGCGAGGGCGTTCTTGGGGGCGTAACTGGCGCTGCTGCAGGGTTGCTGCGCCACTCTGCGCCACGTCTGCTTTTGGAGGTGGGAATCCATGAATATGCTGTGCGCGGAAATTGATTTTATCGCACGCGGCTGGCGCAGACATTCGCACAGGCACGGTGTGCGCCAGCCACGTGCGACACTTTTGAGAGGAATTACATGAATCGGCCTGTTAGTACGTGTTTACCTAGATCAGCGCTCTCCTGCTTTCGGAATTACTGTTTCTCACTATCTCCCAGGGTTTCCGGTTTCACATTCCGCATTCCCTGTCTTGCGGCGCTTCTGATTCGTTGCTGCTTGCTTATATGACCTACTTGGCTAATCCCACTGTCTGTCAACTTTCATATTGGCATTTCATTTACTAATACCTTTTTTTTAAAAATAATTTGCTTACCTTGCTACTTACCCTTTCTGATTTCACTGTCTGCTTACCATTGGATTCTTGGTCATTAATTCCGCGCGTCTTTGATCCTCGGCTGCTGGACTCAATGTTCACCTTGATCCTTAATGGATTGCACATGGCAATGACCTTATTTCCCAAAGCGAGACACAATTCACTTCCAGGCGGAACGCTTAACTTTCTTCAATAAGGAGACACTAATTTCCCAGTCTTGCACATTATTTCAGTAACGAAAACACTGGTCATCTGTGAGTGAACGGATCTACTAATCTCCCTGCCTTTACGTACTTGTTCAGAAATGGAATGAAGATACTAATCTTCCTGGTTTTGCGCACTAACTTTAACTTTACTGGCATTGATCTCGAAAAGACTGTGTGCGCATCACGGGCAAGCAGGAACTTCATGACGTGGCTCTCTCTGTCACCTCTAGTCTGTGAAAGAGCATGTGCTGATGTTTTTAAGTGCTAGTCTCTCAAATAAAATTACAACAAAAAAACAGTCTTTCCCATCAGGGACCAATTACTACTTTTCTCTAACTTTATTCAAGTTACTTCAGTCTTATAGTGCACATTGGGAACGCTGCACCCCCACCCTAATTCTGGGTTATGCCCCACGAAGATAGTAGCTCAGAAATGAGTTCTTCCTCTCGAAACCACAAGTGCAAATAAGAGATTAAGTAAGTGAATTAATAAATGTAAGTGTGCCCAGTCAGTCTCAAGTGACCAAAAGACTGAGAACTCTCGACCTGCCCACATCTGGCTTCAGTATTTATAGATAAAAACACAACATTACAATATATTCTAGAAATGAAGTAAATGCAAATCACTACTCTCCAACTGGCTCTCGCCTTTTTCTAACCCAGATAACAACATACATTACCCTACTCTATTGGTTAGTACATTACACGTGATATCCACCCCCCTGCAGATGACTTAATAGGGCAATTAGTAAACAGTGAAATAAACACCTTGTGGCAACCATAGTAGATGGTACACTAGCATCCTTTCCCATGACACTAGACTTCTTGGCATCCTACACGGTTCCCAGACCTTGCAGCTTCTTCCCCGTGAAACATATCTTTTGAAGCTTCCACATTGGTACATGTTGCTGTCCCCATTATTTATCCTTTCAGCTAGGCAAAGGACAGACACGGTTCATTTGCAGGATGTTCACCTTACTTGGCAAAGAGAGGGAGAGAGAGAAAAACATGTAACATAGGCCCTACTTTTGAGAAGTGATTTCTTGTTTTATTGGTGCTACTAAGCCACTCCGCCACAGACTCAGCAATCATAAGACTTCACTAGAGGGTAGTATATCCAAAGCCTGAATCGGTATTTTGGCAGTGCCTCAACCCGAGGCCTAGTTCACATCTGAACACGTATTTTGCAACTATTTTATATCTATCTGTCTAATGCTAAAGGCATAGGGCCTCATTACAACTCTGGCTGCACTGCCGCCAGAGTTGCATTTGTTCCGGCACCTGCGAATGGGCAAGATCAGATTCTTAACAAACTACTAAGTCCGTGCTAGCCCTAACCTATACAATGCTTCTTGCAGTTTATTCTGTTGGAGGTTCTGGTCCAGACAGTTAAATGGTAACGCTTTCCTCTGCTGTGGGAAACAAACGCATTACATTTCTCTGAAGTGGTGCGTTGCCATGCGCCACTGACGTTGGTCCTTATGATCTTCATAGGGCTGAATGGGGATGGGGAGGTTCGATGCACCGGCACATAGAGAGCTGTGCCGGTGCATCTGACGTGCTTTGCTCGCGGGTGCCGTTACACCCACCAGGAAAAACCTGGCGGGTGAAACCGCACCCGCGAGCAGAGCACATAGTATGGCGGTCCGGGAAATACAGTACCGGCATGCTTATCAGTACCGTAGTTCCCGGACCGCCATGCTTGTATTGAGGTCCATAAATCGTTATTATTCCATGTGCTTAAATGCCCTGGGAAAAGCTATGTGAGAACAGATGGCAGGAACCTCATTCCGGAAACAATAACTAATATGATTAATATTTGCACTGCCTGCAATCCAGCTGCGTACTTAGCAACTTAAAAAGTTCTCTTCGATCCGGCAGAAATGAGGCCTAATTCAAAATGGCACAGACACTAAAACATCATGGCAAAAAAATGTGAACATTAAAATGGCATAAAGCCTCACTTTTTTTTACCATTCTCGCAACCTGTATTTCCCTTTACGTTTAGGGTGGTGTATTTACATATGAACACAAGCGCAATTATGATTTCTCTAGTCACCTGCACATTTCCTAACAAGTCCCTAAAGATTTATATAATATCTGGAAGAAATAGAAATACAGTTTCAGACAGAATGCACTGAAGTAAATGTTTAGTCCATTGAAATAATGCTTAGAAATATAAACAAAATAGAAAGCACAACAATCTAAAATAATTTATGAGATATAGCAAATACTTGCACGATTGCATTTCTACACGATCCGTCCAATTGCCCATTGTTATAGATACTGGTCGCGTCAAGCCAAGCCATGGCATATGATAGTTATCTGCCCATCTTTTAGGGAAAAATGGCAAGGCTTATTCAGTCGACTCAACTTAATTGTGGTTACTAATTTATAAGGCATGCCTGAGAGGATTTTATTTGGTGGCACACCAGCATACTTTCCTATGCTACGCTACACGTAATCTTCTACAGAACATGACATTCATAGTAATAATAGTATAAGAATGAGTGAGGTAGCAATCAATATCAAACTGAGACTAGTGTCTCTTGAATACATTCCTGAGGTAAAGTACAGCAGAGCAAGACAATTTCAGATGCGTTTGGTGATTGGGCCACGTTGCGGCATGCGTAAGGCGGAAGACGGATCCTTGATACTCATCATCTGCAGATGCAGGCTCATTCACGCCTCTTGGAATAGATCGCTACAGTGCTTTCAGAGGGCTCAGAAGGAGAATGGAATTAGAAGCCAAAGTCGTGAGTAATGGACGGTTGGCGCTCATTATGAGCCCTACATGATGCTTCTTGATCCCCTACATGTGATCATTACCTTTGTTGAAGATGTGGATTCAATGACCATGTCATTACGGGTTAACCCTCCCTACCAGTGCGAGCGGATGCAGATTTCTAGCGCACGTCCCTGCAGTATTCTATTTATTTTTACCCACATCAGCAAGGATGTATGCAAAATAATAGCATGAGAACCAAAAACACTATATTTTCCAAGAATTAATCAGGGACGGCATGTTATTTTATGGAAGGGATCACCTGGTTCATACTTTGGTTTTTGTTCAAAAATGCCCGCAACTGTGGGACTTTGTGAAATCCCTGCTAATGATTTATATACTATTTATTTATTTATTTGTTTATTTATTTATTTGTTGGTTAGGTGCTTGGTTTAATTATAAATCTTTTACCTGTTACACAATCACTTAAAAGAAAAAACAGTAATATCACACTTTACAATCCTTAAAACCGTTTAAAAACAAAACCACAGTAACAAACTGAAAAAGAGAAAGACACAAAAGGTGAGATATAACAAAGCCCAATAATTGAATCAAAGAAATTCATCATCAAGGAGAACCTCAATGTTGTTGTCCCACCAAGACGCTTTCCAGGTAGTTAATGAGGGCTACTGTTGTTGTTACATTTTCACCACGTATAATCACTGACCACCAGTCCTCTCTAGTTGATGTATTAGATCTTTCAGAGATGTTTCCCAAATAGAGTGTTCTTTTTTCTGTAAGCCCTGGGCAGAGTAGTATCAGATGGTATAAAGTTTTCACAACTTCCTCCGTGCCACAAAACCTGCAATTGATATTTCTTTCCTTCCATTCTTTACTCCCCATCAAGATTTCCTTGGTCAGGTACAGCTTTAATGGAAACCTTAAGAATCCTGAGCTATAGAAACTACTCGGAAACAGTCTTAAATATCTTGGCGTATTATAATATTTAGTGATCTATCTATTCTTACAATGTGAAATTGTGGCTTCGTACAAAGAAAGTGAGTATCAAAGGTCATGTGATGTGAGTTCTCTTCACTTCCTATGAGAAACCATTAAAGACAGTGGCCCTCATTACGACCCTTGGCGGAAAGGGGTTTACGCCGGCGTAAACCATGGCGCCCCTTTCCGCCTGAGTACGAGTTCCCCTAGCGCCATGGTGATTTTTACGCCTGCTTTTTGCAGGCGGAAAAATCCATGGCGCTACGGGACTTGTTGTTGATTACGCCACCGTAATTTACGGTGGCGTAATTAACGCCTTCCCCACTCCCATTATACCCTATGGGGCAAAAATGGGAATGGGGAAGGGTAAATGGGGATTGGGGACTTACCGCCCCGCCAAGGTCGGAATGGGGCGGTAAGTCCGCCAACCACCATGGCGGAGTTGGCAGCTTAGCGCCATGGACCATGGTGCAAATTGCACCATGGTTCTCCGCCAGGGTCGTAATGAGGGCCAGTGTGATACTTCTGCTACCTGTATACCTGTATAGCTTTGGTGAGATGATGGCTGTGCCTGAAGGGAAGTAGTGTATATATGGGCGAAGCAGGTTTCGCTAAACAGCAATGTGCCAGGAAATCTATAATGACTTAATGCTGGATTGTGGGAAAGTGTTGAACTCTGAAGAAGCCATAAGTCAGGTTTGAAGATGTGACTCATTGCCAGAGTGTGGTGCAGCATTACCAGGGATACTGGCTGCGATCAGTGATGGCGACCAGTGCATGGCAGCTTCAGGTCTTGCTAACATGTCCTCCGTCTGGTTTTATGTGGAGGGGGCACATGACAGGCCCACCTACTATTGATGTCCTGGTTGACCATCCTCTTTGTGGTTGCATGGCAGTGTTACTTCTGGACCAATGAGCTTTCTTCTGTTTCCAGGGTAGTATGCGGCTGCCTGTGCTGTGCTTACCTCTTCTGCCATCGCAACCTGCTTCTGTTTCTGGAGAACACTCCAAGAATAAAGAGGTTTTTGTCCAACAAGTGAGTCTAAGCGCTGATTCTTCAACACAGAAATTGTGTGATATCTGCCACATATGTGTTCCTGTATGTTTTCTGTTTTATGACATGTGTCTCTGTATATGTAAGACGTGGCTGCTTGTGTTTCTGTTAAAATGAGTGTGGGATGTGTTGGCGTTGTATGTTTGATGTGTATATTTTTTAGTTTTGATTCATAGATGGGACTTTATTTGGTAATAAAACATCACACATTTTAGTGCTATGTAGCAAGGCAAAAAAGATTGGTATTAAGTATTTAGAGAGAAAGATGGCATTGCAGACATAGAACAAGCCTGCAGTTGTGGCCAGGCTACATAGTTTTGGGTCTCAGGTCATGCTTTAGCTCTAATATTAGTTTTGGCTTATAAGTGACGCTTTTGAGTGGCGCAGTGAAGTGAAATAGTTTTGGCTCATTGGTGGCGTATTTGGACAACCATTAGTCCTGTGTTACAAGTGGTGCTAGCGGCACCATGTAAGGCTGCATATGTTTGGCACCTGAGTGGTTTTATAGGGCCAAAAAGAGAGACAAAGATATTATTATAGGTGTGTGGGTTGGTATACAGTGAATATAACTGGGAAAAAAATAACGAGTGACAATTTTAACGAATTGGAAAAAAAGAAAAAATATCAATTCTTTTTTTAGAAGATATATGCGGGGGTGGGGTAAAGGGTTACATCTTGTGGGGAGGCGGTTGGGGTGGGTTTTTAGCAAGGGGAAATGGGGTTATGGGCCCCCCCAAAAATCAAATCGGTATTTCCTTCGTCATTTTTAATTTGTTAAAATGTCATTCGTTATTTAATGATTCGTTGGGATGTGGTACGTAGCATGCATTGTCAGGGAACAAAGTGGGGAGCAAGACCGGGAGACTGGTGGCGACAGGGAATTTCAGGAACACCTCATTCGTTGTTTAATGATTCGTTGGGATGTGGTACGTAGCATTTATTGCCAGGTAACAAAGTGGGGAGCAAGACCGGGAGACTGGTGGCGACAGGGAATTTCAGGAACACCTCATTCGTTATTTAATGATTCGTTGGGATGTGGTACATAGCATGCATTGTCAGGGAACAGAGTGGGGAGCAAGACCGGGAGACTGGTGGCGACAGGGAATTTCAGGAACACCTCATTCGTTATCTAATGATTCGGTGGGATGTGGTACGTAGCATGCATTGCCAGGGAACAGAGTGGGGAGCAAGACCGGGAGACTGGTGGCGACAGGGAATTTCAGGAACACCTCATTTGTTGTTTAATGATTCGTTGGGATGTGGTATGTAGCATGCATAGTCAGGGAACAAAGTGGGGAGCAACACCGGGAGACTGGAGGCGACAGGGAATTTCAGGAACACCTCATTCGTTGTTTAATGATTCGTTGGGATGTGGTACGTAGCATTTATTGTCAGGTAACAAAGTGGGGAGCAAGACCGGGAGACTGGTGGCGACAGGGAATTTCAGGAACACCTCATTCGTTATTTAATGATTCGTTGGGCTGTGGTACGTAGCATGCATTGTCAGGGAACAGAGTGGGGAGCAAGACCGGGAGACTGGTGGCGACAGGGAATTTCAGGAACACCTCATTCGTTATCTAATGATTCGTTGGGATGTGGTACGTAGCATGCATTGTCAGGGAACAAAGTGGGGAGCAAGACCGGGAGACTGGTGGCGACAGGGAATTTCAGGGACACCTCCAGAGTCTTTCTACCTGGGAAGAGGCCTGCACGGCTAAAAGACTCCCCTCTGGCAAAACCAAAACCGCCGTTGTTGTCAATGCTGGCTGGGTAGGCCATTTTCTTTTATGTGCTTATATTTTTTGCCGGTTTGAGTACAAAGTGTAATAGTAAGACGCTGAGGGTGCTAATAAGAGCATTGTATATACTTAGAACTAATGCTTGCCTTATCTAGTTAAGTCCTGCCTGAACAGGTTCCTTTGTCTAACTGTTTTGATGTAAGGCTAAAGCTTAACCACCCCATTTCTGGGAATGGAACACACTCTCTATTTTCTCAATATTGCGGTAAATCGCTTCTCCCACCTCAAGTCATTTTATTAACAAGCAGGTTTTATGGTTAAGCTTCTCAGGTGTCTGATGAGCCAGCTACACTGATAAAATGGCACACATTTAAATGGAGGCTGCAGATTACAGATCATCTTCAATTCATTTTGATTTTTAACCTCCACAGCAAGATCTTGTATGCAGGGTTTGTGGCTCTGGTTCTGGCAAGTATCACCTTCCCACATGGACTGGGGCAGTACATTGCAGCTCGGGTAAGTCGATTTGGCTTGCTCTCCCTGTCCTCCTTCAATAAGTCTACACACTCATTGCTGAACCCTTCGGGGGTTGCCTGCACCACCTGTGTCTGTATGTTTTCTGTTTCTCTCTTAGGTCTGTGCTGGATGCTCTCTCTCTCTCCCACATTGGCTTCAGCGAGCTTTTCTCCACTTTCACATGAGTGTTTAGTTCATTGTCCTCACTTCCACGTCTGCCTGAAATACTGTTCTCTGCTGTTTACACCTGTCTCCAGTCTGCTCCCTGTTAATCTGGGAGGCTTGCTTTTACTTGCAGCTTTCCATGAAGGAACTTCTGGAGACATTTTTCAACAATGTGACATGGGGAATAGAAGAGCTGTCTGTGACAAATAGCACTCGGCAACCTCCCAACCCAACCTACGACCAGATCTGGCTGCAGTGGACCCACCCCAACCTCTCCTCCTTGGAGATGTTGACCTTTTTCGTGGTCATGAAGGTAGGTATGATGGTGCTGGTCACAATAGGGTTGGCACAAGTCATCATGGCCATTGGAGCGTGTTTCACTGGAACTCCAGGTTGCAGCAAGAGCAAAGTACACAGTATCAAAGTAACAAGTGAAAACTCAGGAAGGGGGAACTACATTTACATTTTCTTTTTTAAAGATGTACCTCCAAAACGTGTATCCGGTCATTATAAACATGATAAATGCCTTCAAATAACATATTATGACAACTTTTTCTTACCATTCACCAAGCCAAAGCAATTCAGTAGACGTTCAATATAACGTAATACGCAATCTCATAAGTGATCACAAAGCTACAATAGGTGTGAACAAACAGTTTATTTTATTTTTGCATTTTTAGCAGCGCTCAAAGCCCAAGGGCATCTAGGCGCTAGTTACATTGGATAAGGTCAAGTCATGTAGGTTGCAGACAAGTTAACACAACGCTGCTAGTTCAAGTCATGTAGGTTGCAGACAAGTTAACACAACGCTGCTAGTTCAAGTCATGTAGGTTGCAGACAAGTTAAGTTACATATATAACACAACGCTGCCAGTTCAAGTCATGCAGGTTACAAACAAGGTAACACAACGCTGCCAGTTCAAGTCATGTAGGTTGCAGACAAGTTAACACAACGCTGCCAGTTCAAGTCATGTAGGTTACAGACAAGTTAAGTTACATATACAACACAACGCTGCCAGGTCGAGTCATGTAGGTTACAGACAAGTTAAGTTACATATATAACACAACGCTGCCAGTTCAAGTCATGTAGGTTACAGACAAGTTAAGTTACATATATAACCAAGCCAAAGCAATTCAGTAGACGTTCAATATAACGTAATACGCAATCTCATAAGTGATCACAAAGCTACAATAGGTGTGAACAAACAGTTTATTTTATTTTTGCATCTTTAGCAGCGCTCAAAGCCCAAGGGCATCTAGGCGCTAGTTACATTGGATAAGGTCAAGTCATGTAGGTTGCAGACAAGTTAACACAACGCTGCTAGTTCAAGTCATGTAGGTTGCAGACAAGTTAACACAATGCTGCCAGGTCAAGTCATGTAGGTTGCAGACAAGTTAAGTTACATATATAACACAACGCTGCCAGGTCGAGTCATGTAGGTTACAGACAAGTTAACACAACACTGCCAGTTCAAGTCATGTAGGTTGAAGACAAGTTAACACAACACTGCCAGTTCAAGTCATGTAGGTTACAGACAAGTTAACACAACGCTGCCAGTTCAAGCCATGTAGGTTACAGACAAGTTAAGTTACATATACAACACAACGCTGCCAGTTCAAGTCATGTATGTTGCAGACAAGTTAACACAACACTGCCAGTTCAAGTCATGTAGGTTGAAGACAAGTTAACACAACGCTGCCAGTTCAAGTCATGTAGGTTACAGACAAGTTAACACAACGCTGCCAGTTCAAGCCATGTAGGTTACAGACAAGTTAAGTTACATATATAACACAACGCTGCCAGTTCAAGTCATGCAGGTTACAAACAAGGTAACACAACGCTGCTAGTTCAAGTCATGTAGGTTGCAGACAAGTTAACACAACGCTGCCAGTTCAAGCCATGTAGGTTACGGACAAGTTAAGTTACATATACAACACAACGCTGCCAGGCCGAGTCATGTAGGTTACAGACAAGTTAAGTTACATATATAACACAACGCTGCCAGTTCAAGTCATGCAGGTTACAAACAAGGTAACACAACGCTGCCAGTTCAAGTCATGTAGGTTGCAGACAAGTTAACACAACACTGCCAGTTCAAGTCATGTAGGTTGAAGACAAGTTAACACAACGCTGCCAGTTCAAGTCATGTAGGTTACAGACAAGTTAACACAACGCTGCCAGTTCAAGCCATGTAGGTTACAGACAAGTTAAGTTACATATACAACACAACGCTGCCAGGTCAAGTCATGTAGGTTACAGACAAGTTAAGTTACATATATAACACAACGCTGCCAGTTCAAGTCATGCAGGTTACAAACAAGGTAACACAACGCTGCCAGTTCAAGTCATGTAGGTTGCAGACAAGTTAACACAACACTGCCAGTTCAAGTCATGTAGGTTACAGACAAGTTAACACAACGCTGCCAGTTCAAGTCATGTAGGTTACAGACAAGTTAACACAACGCTGCCAGTTCAAGCCATGTAGGTTACAGACAAGTTAAGTTACATATACAACACAACGCTGCCAGGTCGAGTCATGTAGGTTACAGACAAGTTAAGTTACATATATAACACAACGCTGCCAGTTCAAGTCATGCAGGTTACAAACAAGGTAACACAACGCTGCCAGTTCAAGTCATGTAGGTTACAGACAAGTTAAGTTACATATATAACACAACGCTGCCAGTTCAAGTCATGTAGGTTGCAGACAAGTTAACACAACGCTGCCAGTTCAAGCCATGTAGGTTACAGACAAGTTAAGTTACATATATAACACAACGCTGCCAGTTCAAGTCATGCAGGTTACAAACAAGGTAACACAACGCTGCCAGTTCAAGTCATGTAGGTTGCAGACAAGTTAACACAACGCTGCCAGTTCAAGTCATGTAGGTTGCAGACAAGTTAACACAACGCTGCCAGTTCAAGTCATGTAGGTTACAGACTAGTTAAGTTACATATACAACACAACGCTGCCATGTCAAGTCATGTAGGTTACAGACAAGTTAAGTTACATATATAACACAACGCTGCCAGTTCAAGTCATGTAGGTTACAGACAAGTTAAGTTACATATATAACACAACACTGCCATGTCACGTCAGGTAGGTTGCAGACAAGTTAAGTTACATATATAACACAAAGCTGCTAGGTCAGGTCATGTAGGTTACAGACAAGTTAAGTTACATATATAACACAAAGCTGCTAGGTCAGGTCATGTAGGTTACAGACAAGTTAAGTTACATATATAACACAAAGCTGCTAGGTCAGGTCATGTAGGTTACAGACAAGTTAAGTTACATATATAACACAAAGCTGCTAGGTCAGGTCATGTAGGTTACAGACAAGTTAAGTTACATATATAACACAAAGCTGCTAGGTCAGGTCATGTAGGTTACAGACAAGTTAAGTTACATATATAACACAAAGCTGCTAGGTCAAGTCATGTAGGTTGCAGACAAGTTAAGTTACATATATAACACAACACTGCCAGGTCAAGTCAGGGAGGTTGCAGACAAGTTAAGTTACATATACAACACAAGGATGCAAGGTCAAGTCAGGTAGGTTGCAGACAAGTTAAGTTACATATACAGCCCAACGCTGCAAGGTCAAGTCAGGTAGGTTGCAGATAAGTTGTGATATAACACAATGCTGGCAGGTCAAGTCAGGTAGGTTGCAGACAAGTTAAGTTACATGTACAGCACAGGCTGTAAGGCAAATCAGTTGTCTTGTTGTATGTTAGTTCTCCCCTTTTGCACCGCACCTATTATCACCATCACTATAATACATTTCACATCTAGCCATAAAAAATTGGGACAGAAGCCTTTGCAACGACAGGCTCTCCTAAAATGTATGCACCAGAGGCGTTGCTAGGGGGTGGGGGGCCTGATGGGGCAATAGCCTTTGTCTTTTGCTCATAGCCCTGGATAGAAGCTCAGAGGCTACAACCACAAGGCTAGCTAGCCAGAGTCCTGACAGTCCTGACATCCGCGTAGCCCCGGATCTTCTCCAGACCTAGCAACACCCCTGGTATGTACTCATCCGTCAGATACCCCCGCTCCCCTTAGCTCTAGGGCTCTGCTTGACTGGCTCACAGGGATGTCTGGAGGATGCCTGGTGGACCTCTGCACCATAGACCTCTCTTTTGTGGGTACTGTGCATCTTCTTACATGACCACATGGTGAAGGCAGGATGATGATTTCAAAACAACAACCAGAACTCTACGTGCGTAACCTATAGCTGCCTGGTTATGCAGAGTCTCATTCGATTACGTTGTGTTTATTTCTGGACGCTGGCATTCCCTTCATAATGTGCAAGCCCGGGGGTTGGTATGATAAACATCCCGCGAGGGCAAGGAGAGGTAGGTGGTGGGGGGCCGAGAGTGGGGGTGGCTACTAGGAACCCCCTGTGTTTTCAACCCTACAAGCAAGGGAGTTATGCTTGGACAGGTATAGGCTTACTAAAGCAAGCAAGCTCTATTATAGTTGCCCAGTGAGTCTGAGGGATAATAAAAAGGCAAGCTAGTGAAGTGCTGGGATGGATGAGGGTGGAGGTTTCTGTAAAACGGGAGAGCAGGAAGCTTTAGAGGAAACTGAAAAGGTCATGATACTGTGGCAGTGTATCGTCTGGCCTATTGCAGTGACTAGTTACAGCTAGTTTCCTTTGTGTAGGTACACATGCAAGAGCCACGCCCTAAGGCATACATGAATGCATTGCTTATGTGGCTCAGCCTTGCACCTTGATGCTGCCTAGCAAGGTGTAATGCATTTAGAAATATATTAGCTTTGCTTCCAATATGGAGTTTAGATGAAATGCATCCTGCAAACACAAGTGAGCATTTGATTTCAAGCTTAAATAGGAGCTAATTTCTGAACACAGTGTGTGGTTGCTGAACCGTGGAAAAACATCATGTTATGGGTTTCAAGTGAGTCGTGTTGTGCATTCCTTAGGAAGCAGAGAGCAGAGTCTGCCAGCTCTCACGCGAAGCCTTGGGGGTTGTTTGCAATTCAGTGGAATTCAGGAGCTGCACCGGCCGAGCAGCTGTGGAATTCTACTGACAGTAAACCTCTCTGGAAAAATACCAGGCTGTACTGGATTACATGAGAGAGAAAGACCTTAGAAAGACAGAGTAAAATCAAGTCCCTTTTTTGGACTTCGGCCGAGCTGACAGAAGCAGACGTGCTCCTTCAGCCCGTTGACGTTGGCAAGTGATGTGTTTTAGAATAACGCTAAAGGTGAAGTATTTCTGCTATATTTCTATCTGTATTTTGCTTTTGTAACATTTATAAGAGATAATAAAAAGGGCCAGATAAGCGCCCATTTTAAAATCTAAATGGAGTGTCAAGGAATTCTCGTGTTCCAAAAAGCACATTGCCTTCCTGCCTTATTAAGGGCATTGGGCGAACCCCATAAGGGCAAAATATATCTATTACTGAAATTGGGGAGGGCAAATCCCAAGGTAATCAGGCAACCTGTAGATGCAATGGAAGCTGTCAAGTAGACAAGATACCAGAAACTAGCGTGTCCATTAAATCAAAAATATACGAGCATATTGCACCACCACTCCCATTCGATTTCAGTTTCTCACTGAGCAAGTACATTATAAACTCATCTGTAAAATGCAGAAGGTGTTGATTCACTTGATGAGAAAGATTGTCAAGTTACTAGTAGATTACGCTGCCGGTAACTCCTTTTCTTCTGCCGCCAGAGTTACTGAGACACTTCGGTTCACATTGTGACTCCACATTCACTGGCCTTCTTCCTTGTCTACAGCTTTGTTCCAAAGTAGCGTCATATTTTCCCGCTATGCACAGAATCTGGATTACTCCTAGACTTGCATACCCAGCCTAGCTATGCGCTCAAACCAGCATTCGGGTGACTCTGCTCCTGTAGGAAAAGTTTGCTTTGGGGATCCGAGATGTACCACCGACAGGTGAACCTGTTTGTTGACCATGTACTTAGGCATTTCTGAGCTGAGGTACAAGAAGCAAACTACCACTTCAGTGGACCTGTTGAAAGGGGGATGGACCTTTCAAAAGTTCTCCCAGGATTCTGTGGAGCTTCTCACACAGCCCGACAAGTCACTCACAGATGCTGCCATCTTGGCCTGGGTCTCAGACTGAAAGTTCATTTAAGGAAATGTTGTTGTATTCATCATATTGCCTACCCTTCTGATTACTCCTTCACACAATGAACCTCAGAAGGTGCCAGGTGAATAAACCACCCACCAAATAAAAAACTCAGGTATGCCAGGTGCATTAATGGGCACCAGGTCCGCTCCTTAGCCTGTCAGGGGTTATGTAATCTGCAGGCTCCGTTTAAAGACAAGCTTAACCATAAAACCTGTTTGTTAAAAAAATTACTTGAGGTGCGGGAAGCGATTTACCGCAATATTGAGAAAATAGAGAGTGTGTTCCATCCCGAGAGGGACCACAACTCCAAGTAGGCAAAGGGTGCTTAGTCCTATTCAAATGCTGGATTTGATGGCGGTACTTATTTTCCATGTCTGTTTAATCCCTCTTCTCACTGGATAGAAGCCACCTCAGTAGATGAAAGCAGCGTTCAGCCTTAGTGTCCAAGCATTTTTATCCCTTTCTGAAAGTGACCTCCCTAATGGTCAGTGTCCATGCCCATGAGCTGTCTCTGCAAAGGAAGCCATTAGGTTCAGGCTCCCTCACTGTCTTCAGGCATCATTCTTTTGCCATGTGGCCATCTTCCGCTTGAAAAATGTACTGATCCACCGCCACTGTGGACTGATATCAACTTGTTTTTCTCTTTGCAGTTTTTCTTGCTTATTTTTGCTACCACTATGACCGTGCCAGCTGGGTATTTCCTTCCTGTGTTTGTCTACGGTAAGAAAATCATGTGTAGTTGTGAATTACAAGAAGCATATGGGGGAAGAACATTTACTTTTTTGATCAGCACGGTATGAATTAGTAAACATGTGTGGCTATATTTGCTAAGTCTTTGTACACACGTAACTTCTTACTGCACACATTCTTCAAGTACAATCACTATCCTGCATATTAGAATAATACCTGTTCCTGGTACTGTACCCTAATCATTTACCACCTGTGCTTATCTGCCTATTGAGTTCCCAAATCGCCTGTTCATCCTGGTCTGCAGGTGTTCACAAGGGGAGTGTGCACACGGCTCTCAATGTGAATGCCTTTTGCCCCACGCTCCCATCTTGTTATTAGCTGTGCTCATTCCCCCAGGGTGATGTAGGGTAATTAGAGATATCCTCCAAGGTATGGCCCTTTTCTGTCATTTTAAAGACAGTGCTGGTTTGGCACAGTATAAAAGCCTCGTAACCTAACATAACATGAGCAGGAGGTTCAAAGTCCTGCCTTTTCCGGTAGGCCAACAGACCTGCGTGTTTGTTTCCCTGCAGTCACGATGGCTGGTTTGTGTTCATGCATAATCCAAATGAGACCTGCTTCGTACATATTTATAAAATGGCTGTGCCGGTGCAATCCCCACACTTGGTGCCCTTACAGTCCTTATCTTGAACACATGGCTCCGATGTGCATCCTGACGTAGACCAAGCACTGGGTCACCCTTCTGCCTAGCATCTCTGGCATATTATACCTCAGAGAGGTCCCTACAAAGGAGTGCATTAGCTAGCGCGTTCCCTGGGAGTGTGGCATGCAGCACTCTCTGATACCCATAGGGCTCTGCCCTGTCCTTGGCCCAGCTCACCTCTGGCTAATTATTTGCTTTCCTTGTATGTAATGCATGTGAAAAAGACTATGAACCTTCAACGTGTGTAATCAATACATGCAAAGTGATGAGGTATCTATGATTTTATGATATTTATGGCTTTTTCTTGAATACAAATGTCACTTTACTTTCTATTTTTGTTATGGTTATTGTTGTATTAGGTTGAATGAACCACAAAAATGTCATACAGAAACTAAAAAGGTTTTGACAAAAAAGATAAAAAGGAAAAATGTATCTACCGCAAAATAATAATTGCTGTATGAGCACGGTTAGGGCCTCATTGCACGGTAGGCGGTGAACCATGGTGCTATTAGCACCTTGGTCCATGCCGGTAAAATACCGGCACCGCCTTGGTGGAAAGGGGAATTACCGCCCCATTCCAAGGTTGGCGGGGCGGTAATTCCCCCTTCCACCACTGCCCTTCCCCATTCCCATTTTTGCCCCATAGGGCATAATGGGAATGGGGAAGGTGCTAATTACGGCACCGCAATTTTGCGGTGCCGTAATTAGCACCAAGGTCCCTTAGCGGGTTGGTTTTTAACGCCTGCAAAAAGCAGGCGTTAAAGCACCAACCCGCTAAGGGACCTCGTAGTAAGGCGATATTGGTTAACGGTCACCGTTACCATTAACGGTGACCGTTAACCATTACCGCCTTCCGTGTAATGAGGCCCTACGTGTTGTTCTATTTCCGTCAAGGTGACTATAAAGACAGAGATACTCCTGCCTTCAGGTTACTAAATCAATATGTTTGCATAAAGTTTATGTAAAGACCCAAATACCGATGGCAGGACGACCCCCTCAGTTGCAAATCTTCTCTAGCACATAGTCCTGCCATCCTGAGGGCTGTCCCTCCCGTTAACAACTGTCTCCAGATGCAGGCACCCCCCCCCTTGGAGGTAAAGAGGGGATTGGATAAAATAATATACACCAAAACTCTCTTCTCTGCTCCTTCCTGCCTGGACTTCTGGACTTCTCCCTTAATCTGGAGATCTGTAAACAGACACTCAGCAAGGTTAGAGTTATTACCTTTCTTGCCTGCCCTCTTATCACTATAATATGATATTATATGATAAGGCATTTATAACACGCTTATACTCAAGTGTTTCAAGGCGCTATCTGCTCTCCCAAAAGCCCCCCAATACCTGGTCACCTCCACTGAAAGCTGAGAGTCTCCTATTAAGTCTGTTGATAAAGGAGTGCGGACTTTTGTGAATTACCAGATTCTCCGGTGAAGTCTGTCCGTTCTGTGACTCTTAACTCTGCTTTCCCGGACTGCCCCTATCTATTTACAGGATTTACTCTTCTAGGAACTTTTCTTCTCAGTCAACAGTTTGTGCAAAAGGATTTGTTGAAGGCAAGAGTCAGCGCAGTTAATTCTACTAGAAGTGTAATCAATTTAAGACAGTTAATCTATGCAAGCGTTCCCTTTCAGTTTTAAGAAAATATCTCTAACAGCGTGAACAGACACCGCATAGTGAAGGAACATTGTTTTGGGGCGTGGACCCGCTGCGTACACTTCGCAGCGTTTTCTTTCCTCTTGAAAACTCTAGACCAGAGGTCTTCAAACTGTGGGGGGCTCCCTTGAGGGGCGCGGAGCCGCATTCCAAGGGAGGCGCGAGAGCCCAGCCTGAAATTTAAAACAAAAAAATTAAAAGAAATTAGTCTTTTTTTAAATGGAGGAATTTGGCTGGGGCGGTTTACATGGTCGGACTAGAGCATGAAAAAGTCTCGGGAACTAAGGAAAAAGTGGCCATAGTTGCAAATGACAATTAATTCCTTTAATGACAGACTGAATAGTCCCCAAGGGGGTGTTTTTTGCTAGAATGTAAGCACATTGTGAAATGTAAGGAATATTTATTCAGCAACTGTCAAAACTACTAGCTGCATAGTGAAGTAACTCATCAAACTTGCCAACCATGGACAAAAAAACAGCCCATTTTGACCCAAAAAACTTGCCCACACTAGCATTTTGCATTTTTGGTTCGGGCATTGCCCTATTGCCCCATAGGCCAGTCCTAGCCTGGCGGCTCATCTAGGAGCCCAGTGAAACACTGAGCACTTCCTTAGCTGCTTTTCCCAGCTGAGGGAGTGCTCCTGAGCTGGCTGAACTGTTGCAGGGAAGCACTGTTTCACTTTGACAGTGTCAGGCTGAGAGTTATCCTGTGTCCGCGGAAGCTGCTGAACCCCCGACAATCCCCCTGAAGTGTAATCCTCAGAACCCGATAATTCTTGGCTCTGTTAACTACACCCCAAAGGGAAAGGGGGATGTGGATAACATAAGAAACACCAGGCTGGCGACGTTCTGACTAGCTGATGCAGAACCTGCAGTGAATACATAAGAACATACAGAATCCTCAAATCACTTTACTACCTGTAAATTATGAAAACTTTATATCCTTAACTAAAATGTAAAGAATCATACCTGGTTCTTCTCTTTTAGGATCTTAGAGAAGATTGGAGTAATAGCTGATAAAATCTTTCTACCTTTCTTTTTGCTTTGAAAGTCTTGAAAATAACAGCAACTCCTTTGATAGTTGAACTCTTAAGAACCTTGACTCTTGCCTTATAAACTGTTAAATGTTCCAGTTAAGAAGACTTAGATGAATCCTGTTCTTTCTTCTTAATAAATAAAGTTCATAGTCTCATGAAGAACTTGCAAACTTTTCCAAAGTCAGTTGAAACGTTTTCGCGCACACGCGCAAAAATGTACCCACGCAAAACACGCATTGAAGAAAACATGCGCCAGAGAAAAAACACGCGCTGAGGAACACACGCGCTAAGAAAACACGCGCTGTAGAAGTCACGTAGCAGTCTTTTCTTACTCTCGCGTACATGCGCTATAAACACCCGCGCTATGAACACACGCGCTATAGAAATCACGTAGCTGTCTTTTCTCGCACTCGCGTGCTTGCGCTATGACTACACGCGCAATGAACACACGTGCTTTGAACACTCGCGCTGGAACACACGCGCTATAGAAATCACATAGCAGTCTTTTCTCGCGCACGCGTACTCGCGCTATGACTACACGCGCAATGAACACACGCGCTATGAACACTCGCGCTGGAACACGCGCTATAGAAATCACGTGGCAGTCTTTTCTTGCGCACGCTTACACGCGCAATGTATTCACGCGCTGTAGTTATCCCGTAGCAGTCTTTTCTCGCGCTCGCGCACTCGCGCTACGAACACACGCGCAATGAACACGTAACAGTCTAACGTTGCTCGTGCGCGTTTAACAATTAAAAGTTGAACTATAAACAGTGTAACATCAGTTCTTCTTTTGAATTTTCATTTACAATCTCCTAAAGTTTCTAATGAATCTAAGCAAAGATTTACATATCCGAATAAAGTCACTTAGCTTAAGAATTTTTTCTTCTCCAAAAGAACTTCCAGAAACTCTCCTGCGAACCTGAATTCTTCTCCTGAACAACCCCGCATAAGTAGCCGCTCGACTGCCAGGATTTGAAAGTTCAAATCCACTAGGCCCAAGATTTCAGCAGGAGCAGCTACAAACACGTCCTCTCAGCTGGGGTTACGACGATGAAAGGCAGAGAGTGACAGTTTAGAACATTCATTGTTGTCCTGCAGTTCTCTCTAGCCAATCAAGGCTTCTATTGTAAGACTCCATCTTGCCTTGGGCCAGAGCCAGGAATCTGTATAGAAAGGTCAAGGCCAAACCCACACAGAAATAAAGGGAAATAATTAAAGGGAACCTTACAGTAATTAAAGGAAACCTGATGACAGTAATTAAAGGAAACCTGACAGACAGTTTAGTTCGCCAGCCGCACATGCTCACTGAGCATGCAAGGATGGGGCGTTTTGCTTCGCCCATCTTGCATAGCTCATTGGAAATGCTGGCTGGCGAACTGTATGTCTGTATATGCGAGGGGGAGCTCCTGCACCTCCTCGCAAATACAGACAGAGAAGCCTGTAGTGGGGCGTTTCAGCACCCAGGCATTTCAGCACCCATGCGTTTCTGCACCCACGCGCAGGCCCCTGCACACACATGTTCAGGAACCAGGCAGCTCTTGCTTCCCGATTCCTGTTCATGGATCTATGTATGCTTATGTTATGAGTGAGTGTATGATGATGGGTGCTTGTGTGAATGATAGAGTGATTGTTGTGTGTGTGTGTGTGTGTGTGTGTGTGTTTGTCTGTGGAGCTGATTTTGGCAAGTGGGGGGGTTGTACAACAAAGGTATTTTAAAAATGCTTTTGTTGCACAATCTCCCTACCCACCTGCCAAAATCAGCTCTCCTTTTGAGGCGCTTTGGAGCCCAGGGGACAGGGATGTTATTTTTTTACTTGACACCCATCATAGATGTCCAGTAAAAAATAGCATGCCTTCCTCCTGGTCCCCTCAGCGCCAATTGCAGACTGTTTGGCTTTTTACCCAATTTCTTTTTAAGTATGCTCTAAAATGCAACATTTCAACCTAAATATTTTTAGAAAAATTCCCAGACGGTGAAACACCCCTAAACCCCCTTAATTGGTTCCGGCTCCCTTGCTGCGCTCGGTCGCTATGACATATCTTGGGGAAATATTTCTGCCCCTCCACTTAAAAAATTCACCAGCCGCCACTGGCCCTGGTACTGTGCTGGGAGCAGGGGGGGGGGGGGCAGGGACTGTGGTGTGAGCAGGCTTGGCAGGAACCATGGGATAGTGGTGGGAGCAGAGTGGGGAGAGCCCAGGGACTGGGTAAGAGTGGGATGAAGGTGCTCAGAGACTTTGATGGGAGCAGGTGGGGAGCCCAGGGACTAGTAGGGTGCCATGACGGCACGTGACAGATCATAGCCATTTGGAATTACTGTCCATGTGGCATTTTTTTGGGGGGGGCGGCCTGCCCACATTTTGCTCAGGGGGGGCCCAGTCCTAAAAGGTTTGAAGACCACTGCTCTAGACCGATGGGGAGCCCTCCGTGACCTTTCACCTGCAGCGCATTCCTTAGAACAAGCAAACTCTGAAACTAAGAAAGAGAGTTCTTGTGCAGCGTAAACAAAGCTTTTCTTTGACGGCAGACATCCTTATGATTGGAGCTTCCGTAGTGCTCATGCGCCCTCTAGTGGCTTATTCCGTTTAATGTAGAAGGGAGTGTTTTTTTCCTGTGCAGCAAGCAGTTTACTCAGAACGACTAAGGTAAAAGAATCCAGAGTGACGTCTCAAACTTAAAGAGTAGGAGAGACAAGTGGAACTACCCCCACAGTTCCACTTCACTTATAGAGTGTGCTTGAATAAACTGTGCAACCAAATTCAGTGGTGCTATACAAAAGTGTCCAAACCAAATGAATCTACACTAGTGAAGAAAGTTGACCCAATAATTTCAAAATATTTGGATTTCAAGTGTCAGACACTTCAATGGGAGAAGTGGAATGAAGAAACCCATGTCTTCATTGCACATCGGAAAGAAGTGTGCAGAGGTACTCGTTTGATCCAATACTTCAAGTGAAAACATCACTGAGATACTGCATAGTGTGCTTCATGGTGGGGGTCGCGGGGGGGTGCTCAATGCATAGATGCACTGGAGTGTAGGGGTTTCTGCTTGATAACAAAGAAAGATTGTGTTGGATATGTGATAACATTAAGTGTTTCCAGATGTTCCCAACTTGAGGTGAAAATTCAAGTCGGTATGTGTGTAAGGACGATATCCATGTTGATAAACTGTGACAGTAGTAAAAGGTGAGTAGCTTTCCCTTGGCAAATACCGTATCTGCACAGGAGAACATGTATCTGTGCAGCAAGCTAACCTACCATATGTACATGAGTATACAGTGCTAGCAAGCTCAGTACCTACATTGGGACACTGTTCACAACATAAACAATGTGTACATAGCTGAATAAACACAAAGGCCCATCCTTTCACTTTGTGTTCCAACTGAGTTCAGATCATGGTGCCTTTGTCATATAACAGGGCTGGGGACGCGTGCCTATAATACCACCACTGCTGGAACCAGCCCACAACACCAGTGGTGAGCAATGATATAGGCAAACAGTACAGGGCACACCATACCTATAAAAGCAGTCTCTGGTCTTACTTGGCACAACTTGTTTTGCCATTGCCAGTTCTAGGTGTCAGAAGCTACAGCACCATCATCTTTCAAAAGGTTTAGACATGTGATTGGACTACACATATACTGATTAACAAACTACCATTCAATACTGAGTGGCTGACCTCCTTCGTATGTCCCAGGTTATTCTGGGCACCTTCTCCTCACCTACCTCCTTCTCCACCTGTGGTGTCCCCCAGGGCTCCAACCTCTCCCCCTGGCTCTTTAACACTTACCCGTTGGCAGGCATCAATTCCTCCTTCTTCAACTGCCAGTGCTTCGCAGATGACACACAACTCTTCTTCAAACTTCCTGCTGACCCTTTTGCTTCTTCCATCATCCTGGACTGCCTATCTGCCATCCAGTCCTGGTGCATCTCCAACGATCTCTGCCTCAATGCCAGCAAGACTGAGATCCTTCCTATTGGGATCCCTGATCCCTCTTTCTTCCCCACAATCTGGCCATCCTCTTTGGGCTCTTTCCCTTCATCTGAAGCCAGAAATCTTGGAGCCATCTTCAACTCCTCTCTTTCCTTTCTTGCCAAGAAGTCCAATTTTCAACTCTTCTTTCTCAAAGGAATTCTCCCTTTCCCCAAGAAGCTTAATGTTACCAGAGCTCCGATTCTCTCTAGGCTACACTACTGCAATCACCTTCGCTTGAATTGACCCTCTTTCTCTCTACAACCACTCCACCTAATCCAGAATATGGCAACGAGATGTATCCTTGGCCTCAAGCCCAGGGGCCGCATCTCTCCTGCCCTAAACTCTCGTCACTGGCTCCCAGTTGCTGCAAGGATCAAGTTCAAATCCCTCTGCATCATCCATAAGGCTGGCTGGGGCCAGGGACCAGGCTATCTACAACTTGCTCTTACTAAATACTCTCGCTCTAGACCTCTACGTTCCTCTGGCACCAACTCTCTGTGGGCCTCATCACAAGTTGGGCGGTATCCTGGCTGTAATACCATCTAACTGTAATAGCGTTAGTGCCCACCAGTCCGGCGGTATTACCGCCAGATCATGGGTTGGGCGTTAACGGTAAATCCACATTCCACATGGACCCAATGGGGAATTTTCAGCACTAATACAACTGGCGGTAATACAGGGCGCTAAATGGGATTTTCCCCTCCAGAGAAAAGCTGGAGGTAAAACGGCTAACTTAGCGCCCAAGTCGTGATCGGGCCAGCCCTTAAATGTGGCAGTAATACTGTTACCGCTGCATTTAAAGGCTGTTGCCCAACTCGTGATGAGGCCCTGTGTGTCAAGCATTTCGCTAAACATAGGGCCGATGGCTGATCTCTTTCCTCAGCTGGCTCCCTCCTATGGAACAGCCTCCTCCTTCATCTTTGTCTTGAGCCGGACCTCCTCAGAATTCTGGAAGCTCCTCAAGTCTTTCGCTTCTTCCATCCTCTACTAATCTCACAGTCGCTGTGATTGGTGACCAGGGCCCTTATGTGTCCTTCAGGGCCCTGGCCTCTCACACCGAATCACCCCAGACTCTGCCTACACACTGCACTTTCCCTGGCACAAACTGGCCTTCGCCACTGTAGGCCTGCACTTACCAATGTATTATTACAGCTTAAAGTTCCCTAGCACTTCCTACACTGGGCACTTACACCTGCTGCTCACGCACGAGCATGGGCACGCCAACACTTCCCCCCTTCTCCGTCTTCCTCCCTCCTCTCCAGGAACTTGCACACTCTGAATGCTCCCATGGCCTAATAGGTTCATCTTTTATGCTCTTGTGTATTAAATTGTTTTCTATCCCTTGTTCCTCCCCTGTTGCCCTGTGGGCGCTTTGAAACACAATTTACCTGTTGTATAAGCGCCTGGGCAATGCACAATGAATAAATAAATACATAAAATGCAGGTTACTGCAGCATGTAAAGAGGTTTGTCAAACTAACAAGGGATTCCTTCACTGGGAAGACCTTTGAACATTGCTACTAAGAGCACATTGTTTTTCCTTACAGGATCTGGATTAGGCACACTAAATAAATAAATAAAATGCAGGTTACTGCAGCATGTAAAGAGGTTTGTCAAGCTAACCAGGTATTCCTTCACTTGGGAAGACCTATGAACATTCCTACTAAGAGCACATTGTTTTTCCTTACAGGATCTGGATTAGGCAGGCTGTACGGAGAAATCATGGCAAAGATATTCCCGCAAGGAATCATTTCGGAGGGCATCAATATCAAAATCACGCCCGCTGGCTATGCCCTAGCAGGTACGTTCTGGGATTGGACAATTCACGAGTATGCAGACTTAAAGTTACAGTGCCAGTGCTTTCACCCATATTAGTTCACCCAAACCTTCATAGTTGTAGGATTAATATAGGACCTTTTGCTATAGTTAGTCCCGTCTCCATCTCTTGGTCTGCGTTGCTCCTGAATGTTCCTTTGTAACAGGTTAGCGGTGTGATTCTCGGGTAGATCTAGGTTTTATCACATGGCCACCCCGGCGGATTCTGTGTATACTGGTTTGGCATTTTATTCATTGTTCCTAGGTCTGAATGTAGCCGAGAAGCCATGTCTTTCTCCTCGTAGATCTAGATGCTGCCTCAAGCACTCTATACATCTTGGTTCGGTTTGGTATTGTCTTTTAATCGCTCTGTCCATCTGTTGGCCACGGTGCTGTCTTGGAGTATGTCAGTACCTCCCTGTTAGCCTGTTTGCTGTCTTTTCGCTCTGTCTCTCTATTAGCATGTATGTTGCCTTCTACCGCTTGTCCTGTCCCTGTTGGCCCGCCCTTCTCTCTCTAAATGGGCTTAATTTTATTTTCCTGACGCATTTGTTCTTTTTTTTGGACGTTCTGTTAGTCTCTAGCCCCCCTTCCTCTCTTTGTAGGCCCACATTTCTTCTCATACCTCATTTCACATTGTGGATTTTAAATTAGTTGGTTAGTCCTTTCTTTCTTTCTGCCTTAGTAGTTCTAGGCTTTATCTTCCAGTTTACCCATCATGCTATACATTTTAGACGAGTCTCTTAGTCCCTCTTTCCTTTGTTGTAGTTCTAGGTTTAGTCTCCCGACTTGTTTGTCACATTGTTGATTTTATATTTGTCTATTTGCCATTCTTATTTTCTGTATGCGCTCAATTGGCCTTGGAGTATAATCTGTCTCCCTATTGGTGCTCGGCTACCTTCATATTCCTTTCATTATCTATATCCTCTGACTAAGCTCTCAATCCTTCTCTGTCACTGTGCTTGTACTGCGAGTCTTAGTCCATGTGTGTGTGGCTAGAGCAACAATTAGACTCTCATTTCACTGGTATAGACACCCCCATGATGTGATATGATATGATATATGATAAATCATTTATCAAGCGCCTGTCCACAAGTGTTTCAAGGCACGACAAGCCAAGGGAGGGAATGCACAGGGAGGACAATACACACTATCTCACTAGGCCTTGTGACATTCAGATCGTGCAAAGTGCAGGGGGGAGCGGGAGGGGAATTGCGATCATGGCCGCAATGCTCTCTATAAGTCAGTCTGTAGGTCTAGGAGCAATGTTGCTTTCCACTTTGACTGTTATCGGCGCCCACCGATTGGTTCCTCTTGGCATATGGAGTCAAGGTGATGAAGGGCACACTGAATGATACTCCTGCTTTTCCCCGACCAGGTGCGGCTGCATTCTCCGGTGCCGTGACCCACACCATCTCCACTGCAGTGCTGGTCTTTGAGCTCACCGGGCAGATGTCGCACATTTTGCCAGTCTTGATTGCAGTGTTGATTGCCAACGCCATTAGTCAGCGGTCGCAGCCCTCCTTCTTTGATGGTATCATCATTGTGAAGAAGCTGCCGTACCTTCCCAAACTCACAGTGGGCAAAACAGGGTAAGCATCTGGCCTCTGCTTGTGTGATTTCAGTGGAACCATTGCCATAATGTACGGTTGAAGTTTACAGCCCTATATCACCATGACTGTGCCGAAACAAGTTGGCTACTCTTAGCGCAGCCTGTGAACAGTCATCATGTGAAAAATGACTAATCAGACAGAGGGGAATTTTGCATTGAAAACATCAGAAGTGCCCTGTCTCTTGGTGTTAGTGGGTTCTGATGTTTCATTTGTCCAGGGCTCACGACATCTATGCTGAAGACTTCATGATCACCGATCTGAAATACCTGGTGAAGGACTTCAAATACAAGGACGTCCGCGACTTGCTGAAAGTGTCCGACCTAAAGCAGTTTCCACTGGTGGACTCGCAGGGTGAGCAGAAGATGGCAGCCTGCCATCCCCTCCCTCGTGCATGTTTAGTCATGGCAACTCATGTGAAGGCATTCGTTTGACATACATGTGACTGGAAGGATAGTGTGCGGTGAGATCAAGGCGAAGCACAGATGTACTACTTGTGAGAGTGGGTTCATTGCAGTGGCTTCGCACAACCTTTGACCCTAATAATGTGCTGGGGTACTTCATTATTGAAAGCTGCAAGTGGGGGCACACTGATTGATAGTAGGGGCAAACCACCAGCTTCTAAATATAGCAAAGGGCATCCTTACTTTGAAAGAAACACAGCTTAGGCATTGCAGTTGCTCAACCTAGAAACCCCCAAATCACTGCAATGTGTGGTCTGTTGTATTTCTGAGATGAAACTGGTATTTCATGGGTCCAGGACCGATTCTCTCTAGAACCAATGGCGACATGTTTGCATTGGGGCTGCTAGTCCACAGGCTTTGGGAAAAAGACCAGACCGTGCTGCGTCTTTACACAGAAAATGTACAAATTAACTAAGCAATGAAAGGGGATCGAGAGGGAGGCAGTTTAAAAATGACAGATTATTTTGACTTTAATTATTTTTCAATGTGTACTCCAACCATCCACTCTAGTACACTGCTCAACTCAACCTGCCTTCATTGTCATAGGTTCATTTGCACATGACTACCTATCCTCGTACCTACCTAATTTTCACCCAAGGCCCAAGTTCCATGATGCATTCACTGGATGGAGTCAAAATGTGCATAAATAGATCCCTTTGCAACATAGTCGATGGGGGGCACTGCAGAATGGCATCAAGAAGGGGTCATTGATTACATTTGCGCCTGCTTTGCTACTCATGGCTTCATTGACTTTTATGTGTGTGTGCCTTTACTTGACAATACAAGAATGATGTTATTTTCCAGATGCAAAGATTCTTCTGGGCTCCATCAAGAGGAAACATCTGGTCAAGCTCCTGGCGGAGCAGCTGAGCACCGAGCGGCGTCTCCAGTATCTCCTCGACCAGTCTCCTGCGGCCACCAACGGCGCCACCAACCTGTCTGTGAGTGAACCCCTGAGTGACTGCACTGCTGCCTCGGAAATAAAGAGACCCACTAGGCATAGCTTTTGGTGCTACATACTGGTCTGACCAGACGTCCTTTCCGAGTCCCGCGAGGGAACCTCGTAATAGGGCGGAATGGGTTTAACGGCACCTTTACCAGTGCCGTTAAACCCATTCCGCTTGGGTCGTAATGAGGCCCAGTATGTCCTACATTAAAACATCAGTGATAAAGGCCAGCTAATGTTGACCTACATTAAAAAAGATGTTGGTGCCATCTACATTTGCTATATCCAAAATGTATGTGCCTTGTTGAATGGATCGATATGCTGGTCTGTAAAGAGGAGGCAGGTGTCCAGACAGAAGGAGAAAGGGCAAAAACTGTACATGCAGAAAATATGGTTTTGTGACTAATAGCCTCAGGTGAAATTGGTAAAAAGACACAGACCTTCCAGTGTAGAAATGCGTGTGGCAGCTTGCACTCTCGCAGGTAGAACAACCATAGAACTATATACAGTTTTGGGGAAATATTTGATGATTGTCAGTCCCTCTGAAAGCACCAGTCTGCCACATATCAAGCATGTGTGATGAAGGGGGAAAACATGCATAGTGATTAGTTAAGGAAGAAAAGAAATTCCGCCGAGCAGTACTAACGTGGGATGTGACTTCCACTGGACTTGAGGGTGGAATTTAAAACAAGCAAGCATATGGTAAAAAGAAGGGCCTCGGGAAACCTGTACTACCATGTGAACATGTGGTTACCCTTACATTGGTCACAGAACTAAGCCAAAGCTGAATGGGGACACAACCGAGGTACTGGTGGTGGGCTCCTCTTCTAAGACCACTTCTTGGAAGTCTTCTTTGCGGCTGTCTGCTCTAGGAGACTCTCCTGTCCCTGTGTCCACAGTGAAGAATCTGGATGTCTATCTTTCCTCTTCCCTGTCAATGGCCGCTCAGCTGAGTGCGGTTTGCAAGATGGACTTCTACTCCCTGAGGGTGCTCCGAAAGATACTTCCTTTCCTGCCGGCCACTCTTTGCCCCCAGACAGTGGCGTCTCTGATTACTAGCCCCATTGACTACTGCAATGCTCTCTATCTGTCCCAGCCGAAAGGCCTGGTCCAGAGGCTGCAGCGTTTGCAAAATATGGCAGAAGGGTTGCCACGAGATGTCCACATGAAGCACGCATCAATCCGGTTCCCCATTCACTGCACTGGGGGCCAAAAGGATTACATTCAAAGCCCTCTGCCTGGTACACTGGGCCATCTATCTTCAAGGGATAGAGTATTTGCAGGACATATTTCTGCCATAAATTCCTGACTATCAGTTGCGATCTATGGTGGCCAACCTTGTGGGCATCCCCAAATTTCGCGCGAACGTGGGCTGGGGGCCGGGCCTTTTCCATGGTGGTGGGAACTCTCTGGAATGATTCACCTACAGCTCTTCTGAGCACAGCAAACTACCTTCCATTTCACTGCCTCCAAAAATCTAAGGAGGATCGGTGGTGTTGCGTTAGTATCCTAGATACCTTCAGGTCAACTTGCGCTCTATAAGCATTGTTAACATAACATAACAGAGCACTCTCATTACACCGAAGTGCTGATGTCCAAGTGGTTGGGTATTGCCTCTGATACTTGCGTAGGCCGGGGCAGACTACACCAAGGTGCTGATGTCCAAGTGGTTGGGTATTGCCTCTGATACTTGCGTAGGCCGGGGCAGAATTTATGGTTTTGTTATCTGGTGAATTCATTTCATCAGGAAATTAGGATGCAAATTAGCGAAAGTCTGTGTCTTGGATTGCGTTTGACCAAATGAGGTCTGCTGGAGATTTCATGCTCCAAATAGTAAAAGCTACATGAGAGGTCTAATAGAATCCAGCCGAAGCCTCTTGCCTGATGTAGTTCTCTCCTGCCGATTTAAGGAGTGTCCATGCCAAGATATCAGCTGAACGTAGGTGGAAGTTATTCAGGACGTGTCTCATCCAAAAGCGAGTGGAGAGTGTGACGATTCACAGGATGTCGTCACTTATCCCCAGGGAGGAGCTTTTCCCAGTGAGGCTAGGCCGCTACAGAATAGCCACCCTAGAGGTGGCTTAAAGCGGGGCCTCACAGGGCGAGACTCCCCTACTGGGGATAAGGACTCTCATTCTGTGAAGGAAACCCCTTACCACTTTTCCCTAGGAACCAAGTCCCTATCAGAAATCCATGATAACACTACTGTCTGCTATGGTAATGTCTCTTCAGTCTTTGATCCACAAAGTAACATAACTCAGATGAAGGCAATGAAGCAATGGAAGTGAGCCCATCACCACAAGAAGTAGCCGAAATGCAGTCCCAACAAGTTACAGGTAACAGGAACAGCGGGAGACCCGGTAAGGGTTTGGGGCAGCTCCAAAGTCAAGAAAGCCTCAGGAGTAATCGCCCCTGTCACAGTAGTGACACCCAGAGAATCCAACCTCAAGAAAACCTTGGGAGTAATCTCCCGCTCATAGTAGTGATACCCAGAGAACCAAGAGTCAAGAAGGCCTCAGGAGTAATCTCCCTCATCGCATTAGTGACATGCAAAGAGCCAAGAGCCAATCCTCGGGAGTAATGTCCCTCATCACAGTAGTGGCACACACATAACCAAAAGTCAGGAAAGCCTCTGGAGTAATCTCCGTCCTTTTAATAGTGATATTCAGAGAACCAAGAATCAAGAGTGCATCTGGAGGAATCACCCTCATCACAGTGATAACTAAAGTGGGATTAAGAAGGGTTGTCTTTGGAGGATAGCTCAGGGGCAATGTGCTCGCCTTGGAAGCAAGACGACACGGAGCAACACAGGTTCGATCCCCGGGTCCACGCTTAGAAACCTCTGGGTATTAAGCGCATTATAAATAACCAGTCATATCATATTGGACAACACAAGCTTTCTGGAGGTTATCTTCATAACATCATAAGACTGGGAAGAATTGCTGGATTTGTAAGGCAAGCTTTCAGAAGCCCTTCAGAAGAAGTAAAGAGACATTTGAGGACTATTGCCAAAAATATCCCAAGACAGCCCGCAAGTTCAGGAGACGGGAGTCATTCTCCTGGCCAGACCTTCGTTGTTGAATCAGAAGCTTGACCTAAGGATTGTGGAAAAAGGTGTAAGGTCTGAGAAAGTTCACCAGGAGAAGGGAGTCATTCTCCTGGTAGTCGTATTATTTGAATGTTGAACCCTTTTGAAGATTAGTGGTAGGGTTAAAGTAGGTTTTTGGACAGAGGATGGACACTTTTTCATTTGGACAAACATCCTGACAATGAGCACCCAAGGTGATACTTGTTTAGGTAGGGATAACCTTTTAGAAATAGGGAGAGGTAGGTTATTTTCTTTATTTCTGAAATACAGTGTTGTTGAAACATGCCACCCCTTTGTCTGATTCCTTGCTCCACCACGCCACAAGAGTTGGGAGTTAACCAAGGTTCAGAGGACTTTCGCTACCCATATTCTTGCTTTGATAAGAAGGGCAGTGTCTTTTGAACTTGAAAAAGATTTTAAATCCTTTTTAAATCCCATCAGTACTACTTCGGCCTGTGTTACAATTGTGGTAATGGTAGATATGTATTGACCAGTTGGATATCTGTCAAGTGGTTCTTGATAACTTCACAGCTAGCGGAATATAAAATGTTCCACCACTTCCCTCATTATGATTACCGTTTTATTGTTACTTCTGGGCCTATGCACATTTAAAAGTCCCTTAACGCGCAACCCCATTAAGTATCTAAGTAGTCAGATTTCTTTGGTGCGATGGAGAGAGTAGCATACTTGCAAGCTGGAGAAGAGAGTGTGCGGTTGCACTGCAGTGTGTTGGGAAAGCTAATCCACCTCCCTCTTCTTTACAGACGCAGAGCGTGAACGAAGCCACCCTGCCAAGTTTGGAACAAACTGGTAAGAGTAACTCAATCTGTGATTTCATTCAACTTGTAATGCACTCATGTTCACAGCCTCTTAAAATTGGCATTGCCTGAGAGGGATTTCCCACCACATGAAATCCGTCGGATGATTATCATGGTTGTCATGGTTATTAAGTGCTTATCCGACATATCGCAGGTGGAAAGGGGAAGTGAATAAAAAAACAACCAACAGATTTCCGGTCTTTTAAGTTTCATGGAGATTTGCAGGTATGAGAAAGAAGAATAGTTGTAAACATTCATTGAACACAATATTTTCCCATCCTCCACTCCCTTGAACTCACTCGGTACCTGTGCTCATCTACTAATTGATTAGAGGAGGTATGTGAAATGAATGTCTTCTCTCTGTGGACAATCTCAGTATTAGCTCTCTTGGAGTCCCAACAAAGCTCTTGCAGAATTTACTCCAAATGGTTGAGTTGCTCGGATAAATTATGCATTCAGAATGTTTACCCTATACGTGTCTAAACTTAGACTAACTGTCCCTAATTAAGATACTTCTGTACAATTGCTGTACAATTCTAAGATTATTATTTACACTTGCAAGATAAATGCCTGGTTGATTTTTGAATAATTAACACCAAAACCTTCATGGGTTCTAGGCCATTGCAATACAGCCCTCATTGGTTTTTGCTTATCCGTTCACGTTAGAAACAGGCGTTTTGTAGTAAATATCACTTTTGTATTTATGCTTGGAGTAGTGGCATTTGGAACAGGCTCTGCTCTCCAAGTCAAAAGACTTTTCCTTCAGATGAGCTCAGTTGCATGTTAAGGAGATGCTACTCTCCCTCCTGAATGACGGATGCCTGATGGGCGTCACTCGGCTGCCTTATACTCCGGACCATACCTTTATTCCTGTGTAAGCTGCTGAACTCCACTGTTCCCATCATAGAGCTCTGCCCCAGGGTATAGAACAACAATTCGGTACAGGTTACCTCAAAGGGAAAGGGGGCATGGGCAATATAAATGATAAAATGGATTGCTTCATCTTCAAAATGAAGATCTGTCGAGAAAATAACAACACACATACGTTCTCTTGTTCCCTTCCCCAGTCTTATCTCATACCTTGAGGAGACCTTTCTTGCTTTTGCATTTGTGTGGTCAGGCTAGTGTATCTTCTGAATAGCACTCACTTCTGTAAATGGTTTTCCTTTCTTTTAACTCCAAATATTTTATTAGTAACTATGTACACAATCTCTCATTGTTTAGAGTTTCTCCTAATGTGTTACACTAATGTATTACACCTTGTAGCGGAGGTCTAGCCTTACTTACAACAGAAATGCATGCTTGCATTCTTCGTATGGAATCCATAAAAGTATAGCTTTTCTCCTAGTGGCTTAGTTTAATTCTAATTTGTTCCTGTGACTCTGGCCAGGTTTATCTCGGTACTTACTGTGAAATCCTCTCACCAATCTAGGTGCATGTTTATCAAAAGTAGCCTCCAAAGACCTCTCTTCCGGGCTACACCTCTTCCAATACACCAGGTACTGCAATTTCCCCTTAACTAGTCTTGAGTCTAAAAGTGCTCTAACCTCAAATTCTTCTGAACCTCAAATTGTGGGGTAGCCTTATTCTGAAAGTCACACGATTAATAATGTGTTCAATCTCAAAGGGTCCAACAAACCTAAGACTAAATGTATTCCTTCCCTTCAATCTGAGATAGTTGATGGGCAACCACACCTTGTCTCCCACAGCATAAACTGGACCGACACTTCATCCTTTATCCGCAAATATTTTGTAACTAGCCTTACTCCTTTGCAATGCAATAGTTGCCTTCTCCAAACCTAACCTCATTGCTTGAATGCTGTCGTTTACTTCCGGAAGTGGAGCATCTCCCGAACCTCTTCCTGTATAACCGAGGATGAAACCCATGATTACAAATAAAAGGTGACATGGAGGTTGAGTCCTGCAGTGAGTTATTAAAAGCAAACTCTGCAAGCCAATCTAAATACACTGAACTATCTCTCGCCTGTAAATAACAGCTTAGATATTTCTATATTTCTTAGTTCACCGTTCCACTTGACCATTAGTTTCAGGATAATAGCCGGACAACATCTCGACCCCCAGCCCTTTTTCAAAATGCCTTCCAAAAATTGGAGATAAACTGTGACCACCTATCAGAATTAACCTGACTAGTGTGAGAAACCTGAGGTGTCTCACCTGCTAGTCCCCGGGGATCTGTCATCCAGGTGGCCAGGACACAGCATCGCTTTTGGATCCAGTTCTTGAGGGTGGCCAGTGAAGGAGGATCACCTAGGTGAGGGGTCCTCTGGGACTGGAAGTGGGACACCAGATGGCGAGATGCGGTATACCTTCCGTGTAACACCTTTGCCCCATTCTACCAAGTAGGATACGTAGGAACTAAAACCCCGCCTTTTCCAACACGAAAACCTTCTCACAGACAGCTCACTGTGAGAGAAAATGAACTAACGCCCGAGCCGTATAGCTGACATATCCCAATATAATGGTCAGGCAGGGTCAGGCAATTATTGATCATTACATAAACACCGGACGTCCATCACACATGCCCACATGGATAAGAGGTGGAGCATGAAAGTACACTCTGAGCAAGGCAGAGCACACGAGGAAGCAGCAGTTCCAAGATAGCAGTTTAATACAAGGCGAAAGACGGCAAGACTGAAGAGGATTGCAAGGAGGGAAGTGACCTTGACCTTTTCAACAAAAGACTGTTACTTTCATGAACCTTCGAGAATAGGAAACTTAAGCCCAGGAATCAAAGCTGAAGAATCCTGCATTGTGTGTCAGATGCTCTGCCACGTCAATAGTCAAGGCGGGGAGAATCGTTTCCTGCCTTGGTACTGTCCTTGGCTTCTACAACAAAGCAGCGCCAGTTAAGTCAGCACAGCCGGTGAGTTGGGGAGACTTACACCAGACCGGTCTGTATTGAATCCAAGGTTTCAAGCGGCAACATTGTATAGTAAAAACTGAAGAGGACAGTGTATGAAGCATATGTGGCAAGTGATACAAATGAAACAGTTGAGGGGTGAATGAACTTTGAAGCCAACATACAATACCGTAGACAGAGTGGTCAGGTACCACGTGGGTACTCATTCAAAAGGAAAAGTCTCTGTTAGGTATTCAGCTGAAAGGTGGCAATTGTAAAAGTAACAAAGAATTGTGAAATCGAAGTGGTCCTGCAACGGGTCAAGCAAAACCCTGTGCACTTTTGAAAGTCTTCGGTAATTGATGAGAAAGTATATGAAGTTGGTCCGACGCCAGCGGAGGGAGATCAGCTAAAACCTTTTGGTTAAAGCAAGTTTGTATTAAGAATTTCATTTGAATTGAAATTGGTCCGTGCCCGGCGGAGGGAGACGAAGTGTGTTAAAAAGGGATCTGAGCCAGGCTGAGGGGAATCCGTGGTGAACAGTGAGTCACCAGAGAAAGAATATCCTATGACAAATTGGATGCATACGAACATTGGGTTGAGAGGATCTGAGCTCGGCAGAGGGGGATCCAGGGTGAATAGTGAAACGCCTGAGAAATTAAGCATTTGTGAAAATCAGAAAGGAGAAAGGAACTTATTGTCTGTTGGTTGCATCAGACCCTAGGAATCAAGAGTCTTTGAAAGACAAAGAAATTTGGGAATGGGAGGCCCTGATGCTAATGTTTGAACTGTATCCTCGTGCTAGAGAAGCCAGAGACTGTGCTAAGCTCGAGTGCCCCGCCTTATCCTGCTGAAAACGTTGGGAAGGGAGGCCAACAGCCTGAACACCCTGACGTATAGTTTTGTGAACACTTCTTTCTTTTTTGTAACATTGGGTCCCACACTATTTGTATTTAGAGGTAAGGATTGGCAATAGGTTTATTAATATAAGACCTTTTATTTTAACAAGACAATTCTAGGACTGCGTTATTATTATTTGATGGTCAGAGCTTGCTTCCATCTGTAGCTTTAGGATTAGATAGGCATTTTTCAAACCCTTTTAAAGTTCAATAGACACCCTTGAACTGTGGTCACTGTCTTACTGTTGATACCATGCCTTCCTTACACTAAGCAATCCATGTAAACGTATTACGCCTTCCCAAAAACTTTGATCTTATGCTCCTGCAGTAACTTCCCCCTTCATAGAAATAAAGTGGCTTTACTTAATACAACCAACACTGCAGAGCATCCCTGATCTCTAGGAAGATCCACAATAAAGTCTATTGAAATCGTCTACCATGGACGCGGCAGAATCGGAAGAGGTTCAAGTAAACCAACAGGCTTGCCCACTGCCTTCTTCAATCTGGTACAAACGTCACAAGTGTTGACGAAATTCATGGTGTTCTTTCCTGCAACTTTTCTAATGGCAAAAATAACTTTGTATCAAACAGAAGCCCATCTTTAATGCTTCAAACTGGGTCTTGACTCGCCCAAACCTTCATTCAATATTTGTGATTATTTATTTTGCTGATTAATTGTCATTCTGCTTTGGGTTTATTTCGACTTGTATATGTCATTTAGTTCATTTGGCATTCTATTTGGTTCATTCCACATTTCTCACTTCCACGCAGCCACTAGGAGCGCCCCGGCTTCGAGTGACATTCCTCTTCACTCACCGGTACTCTGCGGGCAGCTGCGTCACTCCACTGGCTGGCTTTGTTGTAACTGTGAGCTACGCTACGCTCACATGTTGGATGCTTCTCCCCGCTCGCCGTTTTCTCCACTTCCCTTCTGCTGATGCAGGCAGCTCCAGCTGCTCCTTTCCGACCACATAGGCTCCCACACCTGTGGACTTCTGGCAGCCCAACTCACCCTGGGCTAGACAGGTCTTTTGGGTCGTCTTCAGGTGTCCTGGCTTCCTCTCAGGTCCCACCACAGCTGCCTCCACATAAAACTGGTTCCCTTCTGGTCTCCCCAACACATGCCTCCCTATTGGTCTCCATGTTGCTGGTTTCCTCCCTTATACACCTGCAACCACTTGACAGGTTGCAGGTGTGGGTTTCCAATTAACATTGCCTAATAAAATGTACTTTAAAAAAAAAAAAAGAGTACTTCATCATGTGGTGACAGCCCCACAGGGAATACAAACAACTATGAGCCACATCACTACTGAAATGCTAACCCTTCTTTCACTGTCTGGTACTACCCTTCTTCATACGGTCTCTGTTCAGCGTGTGGCCTTTGTCCCACAGAAGGAAGCCTTAGGTGTGCTCGTAGGTGTATTGACAATATTTGTCAGTTTTCCAAACATAGTTCCATCATATCTATGCTTCTGGAAATTCAAGAGTTTAACTCAATAGTGTCAGCAGTGTGATGAATCCTGTGGAGTCATCACAGATCCCCATCCTGTGATCCCCTGCCATATGGCCAGGGGACGGCAGCCGCTACTTGATCCTGACCCTGGGGGTGGTATTATAGAGAGGATCACATGGTAGGAGATGGCTGTCGGGGAGATGTGGTGGCCCCATTGGGAGGGATGTGGTATTCTTCCCTTATAAATGTGGAGGACCATATAATTCCTAAATTCCTGATGGCATGTTGTAATTATACGAATCCCTGCAGTTAGACAACTCCAAAAACCTTTCCTAACAAACATTCTAGGCTAAATACCATTCACTCCTCATATGTACATAGAAAGCACATAACATCTCCTGTCTTTGATGGTTTTGTATTAAATAAAAGACCCAAACAAAATCACCTTAGAAGTTCTAATAATCCTAGAGACTCCCAACACCATAACGCCTCAAGTATTGAGACGGGGAAGAGGAAGAAGGAACTAGTATGGATTGAAAGAAAGCCTAAGCTCAACATGCAGACTAGTTGTTGCAATGTAGATCATCTGCGCGGGACATTTAAACATAGTTTACACTTTCAATCAGAATGCAGAGAGAAGAGAAGCGGCTTGGGCAAAGCGGGAAGCCAAACCGCAGATGAAGGCAAATGCACTGGATCGGACCGTGCTGAGAGAGGCAGGTGTTTTCAAGCTGCCGCTTGTCAGCATTTCTTACCGGAGTGGCGGAAGACCCAGGGGAGCATGGCATGCTCCGATAAAGTGCCGCATAGGTACCCGCAGCCACAGCAAGGCTGTCAAGGACGCGGTCATGCCAAACAGCTGCAACTTTACCAGCAAGTGAAGGCGAGTCAGGCGCGAGAGCTGAAAGCGGATCTGCCAAGTGGGAGAAGCTGTTCCCGAGTTGAGACTTCGCCACAGCAACGTGCCACAGGTCGGAAACACTATGAAAAACCAGTGAGTTGGCCCGGTTATAGTGGGAACCCCCGAACGTACTGACAGGCACATGAGCATTTAAAAGTGCATTTTGAATACATACCAAGCAAATTAGAAAGACAGAATTTGCAAATGTCCTCATGATTGAGATGTTAATATGGGGAAAGTGGGAGCACATGTTATCACAAGCAGATGTATGTTAATGAAGAAGTTGAAAGACAAGATTTGCACAAGTCTCCATATATGCGATGTCCATGTGGGGAAAGTTGGACCAAGCATTGCCATAAGCAAATGAACATTGGTGAAGCAGTTAAAAGAGAGAACTTGAACAAGTCTTCATATGTGAGATGCCCATATAGAGAAGCTTGGGACAAGTAGCGTCTAAAGTTGAAGAAGACAGTACTGGAGTAAAACTGTGCTATACTGGGAAACAAAGAGAACATTGAAGGAAGTCCTGGTGAAGGAAATATATCAGGCAATGAGGCTTTTGAGGGAAAGATACCTGACAGGAGAGTACACCATGGGATCTATAAAACCCAGAAGACAATTCCTGGCAAGGGAGTGCACTTAGTGTATGAAAGAAAACGACATTGTGAAAAAATATCTGGCAGGAGAGTATACCAGGGGGTTTAGAGAATCTACTGAATTCCTGACAGGGGAATATACCAGGAAGTTGTCCTCAAGCAGTTGTGTATGAAAGAAACACTTTTGCTATCCTTGAAGCAGTTGTGTAAAAGAGACGCTTTGGCCACCCCTGAAGCAGCTATGTAAAAGAGACACTTTTTGCCATCCTTGAAACAACAGTTGTGTAAAAAAATACATTTTTGCCTGCCTTGAAACATTGTTATGTGGAAGAGACATTCTTGCCCTTCTTAAGGAAACATTGTTTGAGATAAGATACTCTCACCATCCTTCCTGTATTAATCCAGGGGAAGGAAACTACCCTCAGGATCCAAGGAAGTCTCCTTGAAAGAAACCATTTTTATTGGATTGATCTGTTTGCGTTACATTTGAACACGTTTTGGCTAAACCTTGATCAGAGACATTTTTCCTTACACTTCTTAGTTATTTAGTTCTAGTGTGAGGGTCAAATATATTTTGGACACAACGACAGTTTACATAAATTTGATGACAAGACACTGGGCCTCATTACGAGTTTGGAGGCAGCCAAGGGCATGACTGCCTCCAAACTCGTGTCCGGGTTCCCTGAATGGGGAATTACCGGGCCATTCCGACTTTGGAGGGCCCAGTATTTCCCCATTCAGGGAACCCGCACCCGGACGATCCCCATTCCCATTTGAGCCCCCATAGGGCTCAATGGGAATGGGGAGCATGCTAACAACGAGGCCCATTAATGACGGACCCGTTGTTAGCATGTTAGTTCCATCGCGGGACCCGCAAAGGACGTCTGGTCTGACCAGACGTCCAGATCGGGTCCCGAGAAGGAACCTCATAATAGGGCGGAATGGGTTTAAAGGCGCCGGCACCATTACCGGTGCTGTTAAACCCATTCCGCCACAGTCATAATGAGGCCCACTGACTCTAGTTTTAGTTTCCTAGATAGGGAAACTCTTTTTAGACTAGGGACAGAAAGGCCTTTATACGACCCCTTTTGTTTCAACAAAGATGTCTAATGTTGAAAACGCTAGCACTTTGTGTCCACCTCTCATTTCCGACCCCTCACAGCAGGTGGCATGCAATAAACCTGAAATGTACTATAGGCGGGGTGTAAAGTTAACAGCACAACATGACACTTTTCTTACCTATAGTTTTTCGCCAGACTAATATGTGATGGGCATTTCGTTTTGGGTACCTGCCACTTACACCACAAACAGATCTGAGGAGAGGAGAGTGGATGTACAACATTGTGCGGGCCCTTAAATCAGCAGAATCCTAGAAAGATATTCGGCATTGTCAAACGTGACTCCCAATGCATTTCTATATTAGAAGATGACATTAAAAGTACATAAACTGTCTAAAAAAGTGAGAAGAAAGAAAACCTTCCATTTATGAGATCTGAAAACGTGTTTAATGTCCATACAAATAAAAAATATAAAAAAATATATGAGAAACTCTTAATGCTTGCAGAAACCAAACAATAAACTCTTAAAGGATTTCAAAGTCTTTGAATTGCAAACAGGTAAGTCTGTTTTCAAATTCCATGCACCTTTTAGTATTTTCAAGGTAATCCTTCTTTCTTGGGGTGCTCTTAAGATTAGCAGAAACCAAAAAGGAGTATTAAATAGACTCAAAATAATTGCATAACTGCAAAAATATAGGTCAGGTTTCAAGGGCCACATATTCAATAATCCTTATTTATTTGTGAATTCAACGTGGTTGTCCGAATTCAGATCTTCTATAATAGATACATTGTGCAGATTGTCAGAAAAGAGAATAGCTTTGATATTCTTATTGGCTAATCTTTGCTTTAATTTGTGAGAAAAATGGGTACCTTTTATAAATTTTACAATATCTATTCTAGAGTGTCCTGACTGTCTGTCCTGATGTTGGAATATCTGTGGATATCCTGGGTGGCTTATTAGTCAATTTAATAGAGAATGTCTTTTCTTATATTTTTGGTTTTATTTCTCTTAAAGTGTAATTTTTATTATATATACTCCTAATCCTCTACACGTATCTCATAGTTGCATAGCTCATGAGGAGGCCACATTGCATTTTCTATCTTTCCAAAAATTTAAAATAAATAAAAGTCGACATTGTTCTGCCTGGTCATTTTTACTGTTAAGTCATTACTAATAAATTAAATGTAGCTCTTGCAGACTCTGCAACTATTGGAATTTGTGCTTGGTTCCAAGACCAATTCCTCAACACTGGAAGATGGCAATGACCCCTGATTTCAGTCACAGGCTCAGATGTACTGTCATTGGGGAAGCTAGTGGGAGTCCACACTCTGTTTTCTGGTGTTTGGCCACTATTTGAACATACACCTTGGCATGTGGTGAGACGAGGACCTGTCAGAGGGTCTGTTATTTTTTCAGTCCACCGCAGTGGACTGAAAAAATAACAGACCCTCTGACAGGTCCTCGTCTCACCACATGCCAAGGCAGTGCTCCAGATAAGATTTTGAAGTGGGAGTATTTTACTCCCTACTTTTTAAATTTGGGAGTAAAATGATTTTTTAGAGAGTACAAATGTAAGACCAATATACAATGGGAATATTTTATAAGTGAGGAGATTTTTTTAACTGGAAAATGGAAATGATTTTGTAATAATTATTCCTTTGCATCTACTTATTCATAGACATTTAAAAATATAGAAGTTTACTTCTTCCAATCAGGCAATAATAACAGTAGTTTCATCCTGTGGTACTATGTGCACTATTGCTCCAAACATATCCATGGAGCTGTGTGGGTGAAAGCAGGAGCACAAGGCCCTATGTGTCTGTTTTCCATTTTTTGTTGGGAGTATTTCTACTCCCAGTTTTAATTTTTTGGGAGTATTTGTCTATTTTTAGGGAGTAAAAGTGGCCAATACACCCCTTATCTGAGGGCTGCCCGCAGGCGTATAATATTTTCTCTGGCTTTGGGGCTACCTGGGGAGATGGAATGGCATGTTGTTAAAGCTTCTGTGTGCGCTAAAATTGTATTACTGCTAAATATAAAGGAAAAGCATGCACTATTGCCATGATGCCTATTTGTTTTGAGACATTGGGTTTCACCTGGGGCAAGTTCAGATACATGTCAGTTATTTTCTTCTGCCCTCTTGATTTTACTCATCTCGTGTCCTCTTGGAACTATTTATTAGCTTTTCTGTACAGCAGATCTTGACCATCTGAGGCAAACAGAAAAAATTAAGAGATTTAATGAACTTGCAATTGGAAGCTTTCACTAATGCTATGGGATTTAAAGAATAATATAAACCAGCGCATGTGCGACAGCCAATCTGGTTACTCCAAACCTGGGCTGCAACTGCCAATCCAAGCAACTGGCATTTTTCTACTTTCATCTCTGATCTATCCCCTTCCAATGTCCTCTCCATGTCCCTTGTTCTCATTCCCTAACATACCTTTTACTCCCTCTGTGATGCAAACCTGCGCAGCTCACCTGCACATGTCTTCTTTGTCTTCCACACCAGTACCGCCCACACGAGCCATGGAAATGGAAGAAGGACACCGCTCTGAACACCTGCTTCCATTTCCATGGCATCTTAGCTCCAGATGAGCCATGCACTCCCCTGATTTGTTTCTTTTTTCTGTTCACATTATTAGCACCTTGAGTGTGGACTGGAGTGCTAATAATAATAATACCTGTGGAGGCGGGTTGGATCATCCGGTAACCCATGGGCCTATAAACTTGGGGCACATGCTGTTACTGGCCAATCACCCTGCCATGGGTGGTATAATTGCATATATTTTGGCTTTAGAGAATCACAGTACTTTCTAGGTAAAGGCCTCTGTAACTGAACTACAATGGATCTACCTTCTCGGAAGATCTCACACAAGTTTTGTTCAAATTCTACAACTGATCTTCGTTCTTTTGGGTTTTTGTCTTCATGGAAACTAAAGCACGTTGCATGATGAATCCAGTATTGTGCAGGGTAAGATCTGTTACCAATAGGCCTGAAATGGGGGTCTGCTTGTGCACCTGCATTTAAATGTTTTACTGGTTTTGAGATTGCTGATTAGAACATTTAGATCTCAAAGCTAATTTCCATCAAAAGGTCTACAGTATGGATTGATTAAACATATCTACAGTACATTCCTAGCAATCTAAACCAGCCTTAATCTCTCATACATTATGATTTCAAGGGTCATCAATATGAAAAGAGAAATCTTCTATTAGAAGGAGGTTCATTAAGTCATAAAAGATTTCTTTAAAAAAACTGGACCTTGTTAACGAGGGTCGTAAGCCACATCATTTTAAAACATAGAGTTAAGATATTTATAGTGAGTTATGAAAATGCTTTATTGGGTACCTTGGCCACTTCTCTGCCTTTTTTCCGTTCTGTGTTATAAAAAGCAATGTTTTGCAGTTATTGCTCATTTTCTGGTATTCAACACTAAAAGCAAAGCTGTGTTGAAAACACGACTTTCCAAGCTGCGGGTCAGTTGTTTGCAGACATTGTTTCAAGGTACTGTCGCCTTCTGCCATTCCAGACAATCCCGAAATCACAGATGGAACATACAGTGCAGAGGACACCATCGTGAGTGAGAGTGACGCGGTGAGTAAAGGGGCTACATGTATTTGTAATTTGTACAGCAGGCCAGATGGTGTGTATGTATGTATGAATGTACTGGCATACATGACGAATGACCGTTTGCCATCTAAGAATTTTCTCTGTGATCTCATATCACATAACTGGTGATGACCCCTTTTGAGTGTGGTCTGATCAAGCTGCTTGCCATGTCATACTATCATGGAACAGGAATGCTCAACACCGAAAGATGTTGGGTGTTAGATTTGAGTCAAAAGAGGTGAATGATGGACTCATGGATTTGAGTGAATACTGTAATTTTCAAGAGTACATACACGCTTGGATATGAAGATGCTTAATGGAGACATAGAAAGATGGTGTGATTAGTCCAGGGTCACACTATATCAACTGATGATATTGACTTCACCTAATTATTCATGACCTCTTTTGTTGTGAGTTCTGGAAACAGTATATTAATATACCAGGTATACTAATCTAGTATGTAAAGATGTAGGTGCATTAGAGACTGATCCTGAATGAAGCCCTTTCTCATGCCTGTCTGGCTTTCCAGTGTGCCGTACCGCTCAGCCCCAGAGGAACCACCAGCTCGTATATCCATGCCATTCCAGAATTGATCTGCTTCTGGAAGAAGGATCTTGCAGGTCAAGGAAGCATGCCAGCCCTAGTTGTGACTGGCAATGTCCATACAGCACAAAGTCCACCTGGGAAAGAGTGCTACACGGCTTTCCAACATGTTTCCTTCCTGCATCACAGCATGAAACACTGCCATTTTGAACATGCAAACAAGTGATAAACCCAGCAATAGTGGAATCACCCAGTAGTTTGTTTCCTTTGTGACACAACTGTGCAAGCAGACACTCCCATTTACAGGATATTGGTGTACCTTGACCCTAAGAGTCCCTCAGGGATAAACAACAATCAGTATTTGTGTCTCTCATGAGGCATTTTGTGACCACATATCAAGGCAGAGGTAAGGGTAACCAGATAGGGAGAACACAGGGCCAGATTGAAAGGATGGGACCTTTGGTCTCAGTGTCCAAGCTCCAGGCAGCGGTGTTTCAGAGAGTTTTGGGTTGCTTAACCTTTAAGAAGCCTTGAAACACTTGTGTATAGGAGCGTTATAAATGCCATATCATATCATATCATATCAAGGTGGGGAGAGGATATTGATTCATGTTGAAAGAAGGAGATGCTGATGGAGTGTAATGTGTGGGTGTTGTGAGAAACCAAAGGTATCTCACCTGCTAGTCCCCGCGAATTTCTCTCTCAGGTGGCCAGGGCACGGCCATCACCTTTGTATCCAGACTCTAGGGGTGGACCAGTGCGGTAGGATCACCTGGGTGAGTGGTCTTCGGGAAGTGGGGGTGGCAGACCTAATGGCAAGAAACTGTATCCCTTCCCCTGTAACACCTTCACCCCATCCTACCAGGTAGGATACGTGGACCCTTCTCCAATACTTTCTCACTGACAGCCCGCTCTGGGAAAAAACAGACTCACACCCGAGCAGTGTGTCTGATATGCCCGCTACTATGGTCAGGTGAGGTCCGGCAATTACTGCCAATCACTCAAACCTGGCTTCCATTAAACTTCCCCACACGGATAAAGGGCGGAGCACGAGAGCAAACTCTGAGCGAGGCAAAGCTCACGAAGGAACATCAGTTTCGAGTAGGCAGCTGAACGAGCGAGGAAGACGCCAAACGAAGTAGGGTTTCGTAAGAAGGAAATTACCCTTGACCTTTCCCGCAAGACGCTGTTACTTTCAAGAAACCTTCGAGGTAGAAAGCGTAAGGCCAGGAAACCAGATTGAAGAATCCTGCATTGTGTGTCAAAAATACTGAGGGCCCTCCCGCGTAACTGACCAAGGCGGGGAAGAGCAGCAGCAGCCGCTGTGGTATCATCCTTAGCTTCAAGAACAAATAAGTGCCAGAGAGATCAACACAGCCGATGAGTTAGGGAGACCGATACAAGATCAGTCTGTGTTGTAGTCAAGGTTGCAAGCAGCAACAATGTATAAAGTGTGATGGAATACAATACTGTTAAACGCGTGGGATGAAAGCGCAAGTAAAGCTAGACTGCTGATGAATGTTTGAACTTGAGAAGGCACGATACGATACCGTTGACAGAAGGATACGGCACCATGAATGTGCTCAATCGAAGGTCTCTGTAAGGTATCCCGCCAAGAGAAATGAAAGTAGAAGATTGATTTGATTGTAGAAGATTGTGTGAAGTGAATTGAAGTGGTCCTGCGATGATTTAAGCAAAACCCATTGCACATTTGAAAGTCTTAGATTCCAATATCAAGATTATAAAATCCAAACCTGAACGAGGGAGATCATATCAAGAGGATCCGAGCCTGAATGAGGGAGACCAATTATGAACATTGTGGAAAAGGGGTCTGAACCCGAACTAGCGCGATCCGTGGTCTGAGCCCGAATGATGGAGACCAGTTGTGAACTTGTGAATCTGAGAACCCTGACAAAGGAAAGGAACCTTTGTGTTCTGTTTGTTACATCAGGCCCTCTGCAATAAGAGACGGTCATTGAGATAGAATTTGGCAGAATGCCCTTATGGCTATGTTTTGAACTGTTACCTCGTTGCCAAGAAGCCAGAGTGTGCGCAAAGCCAGGACATGCCAACTTGGCCTGTGCTGAAAACGTGGGGAAGAGAAACCAACTGCTCAACCGTCCTGACATATTATTTCTTGAACACTTTACTGTTGCATACACCATTGTCCCACACCCTTTTATATTTAGAAGAAACGATTGGAAATAGGTTTATTAGTATAGACCCTTTTATTTTAACAGAGACTCCACTAGGACTGTGGTATTATTATTTGATGATCGTATCTTGCGCCCATCCTTAGATTTAGGTTTAGATAGGTGTTCCACCAACCCATCTGAAGTTTAATAAACACCCTTGAACTGTGATCACTTGTGTATGTCTTCACTGTTTGATACCATGTCTTCCTTCTAGTGTGTAGGGAGGATGATTTTCTGTAGCCCATACTACCAATCAGACATGGAGTAATAACCCAATTCAAGATGCAGTGGAAAAGCCTGGGTATAGATTGGTTACAGGGCGTGAGGCAGTTTGTAATCCTGGAGAAAAGGCATTCTTTAACTACCTTTCATCAGATGCATTTGAAGACACTAGAAGATTTTAGTTTTGACTCTGACTTTGATTCCTGTAAAAAGGTTCATTGTGATATGAAGAATTGGATGTAGCGAGTTCTGTTTTTTTTATCCCATTCCCCTTTCTCTAAGAATCATTAGTGCAATTGTTTAAAGAGGCAGTTGCAGGTAGGACACCCACTGAGGATCTTTGGGGTTAGCAGCAGATCCTGTGAGATTTATTTTGAATGTTACGCTGTGTGATAAACCTGAGAGCATCCTCCCATCTGCTCCCCATGGATCCTCTTCTCAGGTGGCCTGGGGAAGGCCATTGCTTTTGGATCCTGACCCTGGGGATCACCTGGGTGGAGGGACCTTGGAGAGCGCAGAGAGGATGTCTACAGGTGAGACATGGTATCCCCCTTTCCCTTGTCAGAATGCACCCTACCCTCCCACTGCCTTTGTAGGTTATTATCAGTCTGCCCCTTTCACACACACCAACTGTCCCACATTCATATTCCTTTAAGACTAAGACAAGGAAGAAGCAGCTAGGAGTAATGCAGACTTCCATTGGGGCGCACGACTTTGGTACTGCAATGAGGACGAGGACTGCAAAGCATTACTACAATGGTCAGGAAAGTCCCACTAATGAGGCTAACTGTGGTCAGGCAAAGGAAATTACTGTGGGAACTTTTTGGATGATATCACTTAGTGTCCTTCACAACCTTTTTAATTGTAAGATTGCGCTGTCGCATTGGTGTGTCAGAGAACGGAGACTTTGAGTTCACCTACTCCGTTTGTTAGACTTGGAAAAAGAAGCTTTTAACACACCTTATTACTTATAACGCCGAAACACGTGTCACCTTCAAGTGCCACCATATTAAACTTAATACTCAGTAAACACATTGTGATTCAGCATCATTTGTTTTGGAGCAGTAATAAGGTGTGTTCAAAGCTTCTTTTTCTATGGTCCGGCAAAGGACTTTCACCTGCAGCCAACTGATATACTACAGGTGCATAAAAGAAGAGAGAGGCGAGGAAAAAGGAGAAACCCACCTGGGAACGTGGACACGGCAAACTGACGTGGAGCAGACTGGAGAGGGGCCGGTGAAAAGGACGCCGAGCACTGAAGAAGAGCAAGAAGGCCGCCGAGCCCAGAACGGGCCAGGACAAGGTTGCGAGTCCTGTAGATCCCTGCACTGTGTCTCCTCAGCCGGAGCTGTGGGACACAGAAAACCAGGATGTTGCAGACTGCAGCAGCAGGTTTCGGACGGGGCGAGCGCTGCTCGCCGGAGCTCCCGCAAGTGAAGGTGAAGCGAGAGGAAGCCGGTGTAGAAAGCGAAGGCATCCGGGAGCACGGGCACAGACCGGTGAGTGAAATAGAGGGAACACTCAAGCAGGGGCACTCCAGGGGCTTCACATGGGCAGAGGAAGATGCTGCTTGTGTAATGAATGGGTCTGGAGACCAAATAGACGATTATTGAATACAGAACAATCTGTAGTGTACTGTATAAGTTATTGAATACTGAACTAAAGGAAAGATATGCAAAGTACATGGAAAATACTGCATGCGTGAAAACAAAGTAATGTGCACGTATGAACACAGTGAAAATCAGTAATAAGCATTGATGGACAATGTGAAAGTATGAGCCAAGTGAAAGCCAGTAATGAAGGCTTGTGAAGCAGGTGAAAAGAAAATTATAAGAAGCAACTGAAAAGCACTATTGGATAGTTGGAAAGCAAGGTGGAGACAAGGAATAAACACCACAAAGTGAACTGTGTGAAAGTCACATTGTGGCAGAGTCAAGAGACTGCCAAGGAGAGGTATACAACTGAAAGTGGACTAATAACACATGTGTAGAGAGAAAGACTGTTTTGGTGAGGAAGTCCATTGAGAAACGCTGAATATAACAAAGTGCCAAGGATTATCGGTTGCGTGACTTGTAATGGGTGAACCATGTGGTCCGACAACTGCACCTTAACCGAGTAACCCCTGCTTGGAGTGAACCAAGGAAAGTCAAGATACTAAAGCTGTTGTGACTAACAAGTGTTGAAGTGATTACAGAAAGGAGCAAAATATGTGAACTGTTGAAAAGCCTGAAAGGTTACAAAGTTGGTTTAGAGTCAAGAGAAGATAATTGAACTGACCGTGTTTTTGAAGCTAGAAGAGCTGTCTTCTTGGGGAAGGGAACCCAGAGACTTTGTGAATTGTATTGAACTTGTTGAAAGGAATCCTGAAGCCTTATTTTAGAACTGTGTTGAACTTGGGGAAGGGAACCCCGAGGTCTTTTTGTGGAACTGTTTTGACTTGGGGATGGGGAGATGAAACGCAAGCCAAGAGCTGGAAGAAGCTCAGAACTGTATTTTGAGCACTGTTGCTTTAGTTGCTGACATGCCTACACATTGTATGTGTATCTTTAGTTGTGAGGGCAAGTATGTTTTGGACACAGACGGAAGACAGACTTTTCAGTTGAACTTAAAGACAGACTATCCTTTGCTTCTTTAGGTAGGGAAATCCCACCATAGCATAAAAATAAATAATTTGTATTTTAGAAATGTGGATCTGTTGTCCATGTCTTACTTCATGATGATCTTTACAACTGCTGGACAGTACCACAATGGGTGCAATAGTCGGTTGCTTTATAGTTTCTAGATGTTTTCACTGATTACTGTCTGCTTAGCTGTCATTCAAGATGAGATTCCTCAGGAACTAATGCTGGCTCAGAGACCCCCATCAGCCTCCATGTGTGCAACACTCTAAACCTTCTCCCACAGAAGTGTTCCCAATAGCCTCTCTGTGAAAGTTGAATTTGAAGAGTGCCCAATAGCTGCTCATTGAAAGTTTAATTTAGAAGTACAGTCGAATTTAGAAGTGTACCCAATAGCATCTCTGCGAAAGTTGAATCTAGAAGTGTGCCCAATAGCCTCTCTGTGGAAAGTTGAATTTGAAGAGTGCCCAATAGCCGCTCATTGAAAGTTTAATTTAGAAGTACATTCAGAAGTTGAATTTAGAAGTGTACCCAATAGCATCTCTGCGAAAGTTGAATCTAGAAGTGTGCCCAATAGCCTCTCTGTGGAAAGTTGAATTTAGAAGTGTGCTCAATAGCCTCTGTGTGAAAGTTGAATTTAAGAAGTGTGCCCAATAGACTTTCTGTGAATGTTGAATTATGAAGTGTGCCCAATATCCTAATAGTCTAATACCGTGCCGGTTGAACCGACTAATCTCCATAGTAACCTCTCTGTGCAAAGTTGATTTAGATTCATGCCTAATGCCCTCCCTGTATAGAGTTGAATTGAGAGAAGTGCGCCTATTAGCGTGCCCTAATTGAACTGACTAGTGTCCAGAATAGTCTCTCTGCGCTTAGTTCAATTTAGAAGTGTACACGACACCATTAGTATGCCTAATAGTATATCTGTGTAATGTAGAATCTAGAACTGTGCTTAATAATCTAATATCCGCTCAATACAAAAATTGAATCTAGAGGTAGACCTATTATCATCTTTGTGTACAGTTGAACTTAGAAGTGTACATAATAGTACCTAATAGCCTAATATCATCTCTGTGTACAATTGAATCTAGAAGTGCACCTAATAGCCTAATATCATCTCTGTGTACAATTGCATCTAGAAGTGCACCTAATAGTCTAGTATCATCTCTGTGCAAATTGAACTTGGAAGTGCGTCAAAAGGCTGCCCCCAATAAATTTAGATCTACAATTAAAAAGCCCTCCTAAATCCACCTAAAAGCTTGTACCAAGCATGAGTGCACACAGTCCACCAAAGTTTGTTGGAAACGACCACTGTGGACCGCCCCCACTCCCCGATCAGCCTGCCCTCCCGTCCCCTCCTTCCCAAATCACCCCACCCCCCTTCGCACTCCCTACCATTCCCCTCTCCAAACACCAAGCCAGAGAGGCTCGATGGCGATCCAACCACCCTAAAACCATTCCTCCCCTGAACCCCACCACCGACCAGCCAACGTTAACCATGCCCGCTCCCCTCACTATCATACCTGGCACACCCCACCCTGCAATCATCCCCCCCGCCTTGCCCTCAAACCCCTGCCACCTGCCCCCCTGACCACACCCTTTCCCCTCCCTAAAATCTGCACGCCTAGCCCTAGCAAGAACCGAAGCCGCATCCCTCTCCCCCTCTGACCCCCGTACCCTCTCTCACACTCCAATCGCAACAAAGAAACTAAAGAGGAAACGTATCTGGTCCCCCTCAATCGCTCAGCACTCTTCGCCTCCCCTGTCTCGACCCACCACCTCATTCCCCCACTCACCTCCTTCCCCCGTGGCTTCACCCTCCCTGAAACCCCTCTCCCTCGATTTCTCATCAACTGCAACTGAAACTCCTAACCGCCCACACCCCCCTTCAAATCCGCTGAGCCAGACCGGATCATCCTAACACACGCAGCAACCCAATCCCGCCAGAGGCCCGCCAATACTTCTGCTCGCCCACTATTCCCATCGATCATCACCCACCCTAGCCCTCACCCTCTCCAGCTTCCAGTCTCTCCACCACCACCCCCTTCCGCTCCAGCTCCGGACCAACCTCGCCTGCCGATGTGAACTGCCTCCTATTTAATGCCCGATCTGTAGCAAAAAACAGGCACTGCATCTTTGACCTCCTCGCCTCCGACAAACCAGACCTGGTTTTCATCACCGAAACTTGGTTCTCTGACGACTTCACCCCAATCGCTAATGAAGCCTTCCCCCCTGCCTACTCTCTCATCCCACTGAACCGTCCCCCCAGAGGAGGGGGAGTAGCATTCGTCTTCAAGTCTCTCTTCCATGCCTCAATCATCGACAACCAACCTTCCATTCCTTCCTGCGAATCTCTCCTTGTTAAACTATCCCTCTCCCCGTCACTCTCACACAGCTGCCTATTAATCTACAGGCCCCCTGGCTACAATAGACAATTCGCAAACAACCTCTGTGACTCGATTGCCACCCTTCAACTAAACCATCCCAACCTCACCCTTCTTGGAGACTTCAACGTATGGCTCGACATCCCCACCAACCCTATGACACACTCTGTTGACGGTTTAGACGCAATTAACCTCCAACCCCACATAAAGGGCCCGACTCACTATAAAGGACAAACTCTTGATGCCATCTTTAGCTCCAACACCCGGATTCATTTAATCCTCCCCACCCCTATCATCTGGTCCGATCACTTCATTCTCTCGTTCGCCATTCGCTACCTGACCCCCTTCCCGTACTCGAATCTGAACCTCTGAATCTACGCAAATGCTGGAATAAACAAATTATCGTCCCGGACCTAGCCGACATGCTCCTCCAGTCTCCACCACCTACCTGCCAACTCAATAAACAACTAACCGCTGACGCCTTTGACTCATGGCTCAACGCATCTCTGACGCGGCTCACACCCCCTTGCAAACCATCAATCCGCCGTGGCCTCTTCCCCAAATGGTTCACTCCTGAGTTGAAGACCACTAAACAACTATATAAATACCTAGAACGCAAATGGCAGAAAGACAAAACCAAGGAGAGCAGGGCCACCTTGACCCGACCCCTCTATAAGTACAAGGACGAAATCCGGAAAGCAAAAAAAGCCCACTACAACTCCCGAATCCTAAACTGCAAAAACCCAAGCAAAGAACTCCACAAAATCATCTCTGAATTCACCAAACCGGCTTGCACCACGACCGTCCCGACCCCCTCACAATCACTGTGCGACTCACTCTCCCTCCACTTTTACAAAACGGCTCTCAAAAGAACAAAAACTCTAGCCACCAAACTGGCTCTCTTACATCCACCAAGCAATACTCCCCCCATATCGGCCAGCCCACCAGCTGCGACCACTACGCAACCAACGTTCGAATCCTTTAGTGCAATATCACCAGAGCAATTTCTCAAACTCCAATCTGCCCGCAAACCATCTGGCTCTCCGCTGGACACTTGCCCGGCCACAACCCTCAAAGAGATTTTCGCTTCCACCTGTGCAGGAGAACACGCATGATCCATCATAAATGCCTCCCTTTCCTCTGGTATCTTTCTGGATGCATTCAAAACGGTTCATGTCAACCCGCTAATTAAAAAACCTTCTCTTGACCCTCTTGAGCCCAAAAACTACCACCCCATCTCAAACACCAGATTCCTTGCCAAACTCATTGACCGAACCGCCTACTCCCAACTAAATGCCTTTGTCGAAGCCAACAATCTCCTAGACCCCGCACAATCAGGTTTCAGAGCCCGTCACGGAACTGAAACCACCCTAACCTCAATCTGGGATGACCTTAAAATGACAGCAGACGCCGCGGGATGCGCCGCTCTAATCCTTCTTGACCTATCTGCCGCCTTTGACACAATCAATCACTCAATTCTCCTAGACCGCCTCCACTCCCTAGGAATTAGTGGAACCGCTCTTAAATGGATAGCCTCATTCCTCATAGATAGGTACCAAATAACGATACTCTCCACCTATACCTCCTAAGCCCGACCAGTCGACACGGGAGTCCCACAAGGAGCATGCCTATCCGCCCTCTTATTCAATCTCTACCTGATCACCCTCCCACCAATAATTCTTTCACACAACATCCTGTGTTACAACTACACTGACGACACTCAACTAATTCTAAAACTAATGAACTCAAAACCCAACTCCCGACCTGACCTGGCCTCCTGCCTCCTCGACATAGAACTCTGGATGACCCAAAGCCACCTCCTGTTAAACCCCTCCAAAACGGAAATCATGGTATGTGGCAACTCCAAACTTCTTCCGCACCCACTACCCTGGCCACCCACCATGGGCAACTCACCAAGCCCCTGCAACTCAGTGAAAAATCTTGGATGCACCCTTGACTCTGACCTAACACTCTCGCGCCAAGTCAACAACGTCTCAAAGTCCTGCCACTACCACCTTAAAACCCTTAGGCGCATCTTTCCATATCTCTCCTTTCCCAACAGACTCTCTGCGGTCCAATCAATCGTTATATCAAGACTGGACTACGAAAACCCCCTATACCTCGGAGTCCACGCGTACCGCCTGAATAAACTCCAAAGGGCTCAAAACGCGGCAGCCAAAATGCTAGTTGCACTCGGCCCAAGAGACCACATCTCCCCAGCCCTTAAGATGCCTCACTGGCTTCCAGTAGCCCGAAGGGTGACTTTCAAAACCTTATGCATCACCCATCGAGCACTGCATAAAACCGGACCTCAATATCTTCAAGACAAGCTAAAACCCTATCACCCTCCACGCACCCTAAGATCAAGCTCAGCCGGCCTCCTAGTCATACCTAAAACAAACTCAGCCAGGTTCGGTGGATCATCATTCTCAGCATTGGCCCCCATCCTGTGGAACTCGCTCCCACCCCACATCCGCCTAACTGAGGATTTAATGTCTTTCCGCAAACTGCTGAAAACCAGGCTCTTCCCCTAAAAGCAACCGGTACCAAAACTAACCCAAACAGACTAACTGCATCGCTTTGACACCAATCCAACAAACTACCTGATGCGAGAAATTGACAGCCAATAACCCCAAATATAAACTAGAAGGACAAACAGAATTAAACGAGTAATGAATAAATCATAGGGAAGCAGTAAAGAGATTTAAACTGCAGAAATGGACATAATGTATGAGGAGCGAACTAAGTGAATGGCGTAGATGAAATAGTTAGAATGGATGAAGCTTGTGGAACAGATGAATGCGCTGAGTGGAAGAATGCATGAGTGGAAGAACAGATGACTATATTGATCGAATGAGTATGTAAATCGAATGAGTATGTAGATCGGATGAGTGTATAGAATGGATGAACATATCAAGCGGATGAGTGTGCAGAGCGGTTGCGTGTGTAGAGCGGACGAGCGTGTAAAGTGGATGAGTGTGTACATACAGAGAAGCGAGTAGAACGCATGAGTACGTAGGACAGATGAATGTACAGAACGGATGAACGTAAACCTGATGAGTGGGTAGAGCGGACGAGTATGTAGAGCAGATGAGTATGTAGAGCGGATGAGTATGTAGAGCGGATGAGTAAGTAGAGCGGATGAGTGTGGATAGCAGATGAGTACGGAAGTGCGGAGAGTGTGTGGATCGCTGGAGCAGATGAATGTACAGACTTGGCGAATGAGTGTATGAAGCGGATGAGTGTATAGAACGGATGAGTGACAGAGCGGATGAGTGTACAGAGCAGATAAGTGTACAGAGCGGATGAGTATACAGAGCGGATGAATGTACAGAGCGGATGAGTGTACAGAGCAGATGAGTGTAGAGAGCTGATAAATATGTAGAACAGGATTACTGCGTATTAGCGAATGACTTTATAGGGCTGATGAGCGCATATTGAGTACATAGAACGGATGAGTGCAGGGAGCAGATGAGTACGGGGAGCGGATGAGTGAGGCAAGCGGATGAATGAGGCGAGCGGACGAGTGCTGGGAGCGGACGCATACGGGGAGCGGATGTGTGCGGGGAGCAGACGAGTGCGGGGACCGGAGGAGTTTATAGAGGGGACGAGCGCGTAGAGGGGACGAGCGCGTGGAGGGGACGAATGCGTAAAGGGGATGTGTGCGTAGAAGGGATGAGTGATTAGAGGGGATGAGTGCATAGAGGGGATGAGTGGGTAGAGGGGATGAGTGCGTAGAGGGGATGAGTGCGTAGAGAGGAGGAGTGTGTAGAGGGGAGGAGTGCGTAGAGGTGAGGAGTGCATAGAGGGAAGAGTGCGTAGAGGGGACGAGTGCGTAGAGCGGATTAGTGAGAAAAACAGGTGAATGCATAGTGCGTGTGAAGGCATAAAACGAACGAGTGCCTAGAGCAAATGAGTGCCAAGAGCAGAGTGAACGAATGCCTAGAAGGAACAGTCATGCTGCGTAGAGCGGACGAGTTGCGTAGAGCCGATGAGTATGTAGAACGAGTGAGTGCAGAGTGCATGCAGTATGGTGAGTGCGTAGAATGAATAAGTACGTAGAGCTTCTGAATGCATAGAGCGGACGGTGTAGATGGAAGTGTGTAGATGGATTCTATATTGATAGAACAAATGATATATGTGAATGGAATTGATCACATACATGGATGGAACGCATGCCGGACTTGGATGGAACGGGTGACGTACGTTGATGGAACGGCTGACATATGCGGATAGAACGGGTGCCGTATAAAACAACTTAGAATACACAGAATGGTACGGATGAAATATGTGGATGGAGTACATAAAACAACTTAGAATACGCGAAACGGATTGGAGTAAATAGAGCGGTTTTGAGTGCGAATGGCGGACAGGAGTCTGAGTGGCGGACAGGAGTGCGAGTGGCGGACAGGAGTACATGCATGAGGCCGACAGGAATGCATGCATGAGGCTGACATGAATGCATGCATGAAGCAGACAGGAGTGCATGCGTGGGGCAGACAGGAATGCATACGCGGGGCAGACAAGAGTGCATGCATGGAGCAGTCTAGAGTGTGTGGGGTGGACTGGAGCGCACGGAGCGGACTGGAGTGCATGAGTGCGTCGAGCAGACCGGAGTGTGTGGAGCAGACTGCGGTGCATGGAATTAATAAGAGTGCATGGAATGGACTAGAGCGCATAGAATTGCGTGACGTACATAGTATGGTTTGGAATGCAGGGAACGTTTGAAAGAGCATATAACCATCATATAACACCACCACGCTTACTCTCTTCTTTACACCACCACTCAACTAGAACACAGAGATACTATGACACCATTCGTATAACTGTTCTCATACCAACATCCGCCGCTCACTCCCCATCACTCTAAGTAAGCACTGCTGGTTACACCCCCCCCAGCCAGGCGTTCTCCTCAGGCCTAACGCAGCCACATTTTGTCTGGATGAATCCTGCCAGAACGAACACATACTCCTGATCTCTCAACCACCACACCTACTGCTAAGAAGCAGCTATTACACGAATACCGCACCAGCTGCACACATACCCGGTGCTCACATGCACCTTTGACTCTCTCTACTGACCTGATCTTCGGTTCCCAAAGGCGTTCAACCTACCAGCGCCTTCAGACTATACCAATGGTATATAAGGCGCTATATAAATGCAAAATAACATAACGTAACATAACACACTCGGAACACCCTTAGGTCCAGACAAACTCAATTGTGGGAAGTTTCAAATCCTCACAGACCCCGTGTAGAAGTAATGCCTGCTGCCTATGTATTTCTTCCAAGATACCCACAGAACTTCACTGGTGGGGAAGGGGAAATGGGTAAAACAAAAAAAAGACTTTCAACTACTTATTGTCTTCTACTGGATAATATATGTTCAGTGAGAGAAGGGAAGCAGGTGGTGAGATAAGAAGAAAACTGGTTATAGTCTAGTCTCTCTTGAGTCCTGTGGCGACAAGGAATGAAGAGACTGAACAAGTGGTGTCATGGTGATTGGTATAGACTTTTATTTAACAAAAGACAAACCTATCTGTCCTTAACTCAAATGGGGTTTCCCTACCTAAACTAAAGAAACTCGGGTGCTCGTAAGGATGTCCGCGAAAGTCTAAATCAAAAGGAATCGTCTCCGCCCAAAAACTCCTACGCTATCCCCATCACTACAATAAACAATAATAAAGTTTGGGTTCTGATCATGAACCAGGAGAATGACTCCCTTCTCTTGGATGCAAAGTGTCTCAAAGATACCAAGTCTTCTCAAAGTAAAAGTTCCATTAAAGTTCCAAGCTTTTCGAACAAACAAACAGTTCTACAGGATCCTCGTAGGGTTAGGAGAATGACTACCTTCTCCCAGCAGGCTCCTTATAGTTTTCACCAAAACTTGGAGTTCCTTCAAGGAAGTCTCAACACATTTTGCTTTCTTTATACTCTTTATCCTGCCCCCACTGAGACGACGAAGATGCTCCCTGGGTCCCTCTCCCCTCTCCAGCACCCGACTCTTGTGGAACTGCCCAGGGAATTGTTGTACAAAGTGATTTACTACTTCATCTACTAATTCATCTCAGCCTCACTGGAAATGTGAATTCTTTATCTTTTCGTTGGCCAGATGCTGAGCAGAATAGGCCCCTAGATGGGAGCTCTCAAAAACTGGACCTGCTATCTCAAAAACCTAGTTGAAAGGCAGTTTAGAATGTCCACCACATTCCATTTTGCCAATCAGTTCTCAGTTAACTTGTCTCTATCTTGGATTGGGGATGACTAAACCTCCTTGTCAGGTTGTCTCAGTGCAATGAGAAAGGTAGGAGAGCAGTTGTCATTCACAGGGGGGAGGTGCTTCTCTTACTGGAAATTTAAGGGGGGAGTAGCTACGGTGAAGGGTGCAGGTGTATGGCTGGTGAGAGTCAGATTGGTAAAAGGTTTTCCTTAACCTGATTTCACATTAGGAAAATATCTAAGTCCCTTTCCAAAATAGAAGGAGACTATCTGAAGAATTATTGGTCCATATTCACTGACCAGACTGCCTTTCATCAGAAGCTATCGAGCCAGAAGGGGCCACATCTCAGTGGCTCCCACAGAAACCATGTTTCATCCCCCAGAACAGCAAAAAAGAAGACAGAAACTACAGGAAAAGAAATCTAACTTCAAACGTTCAAGAAAACCTGGCGGGAACGTTCTCTTTTTAGCTGCATGTCAGTTTGCTTGTTCTTGTTCATAGTATGCTCTAGGAACTATTGATAAAAAAGAAGCAGCAACGGGATACTGAAAATGAACATAGTAGTGATTGTACAGATGTTCTTACACACTTGGCAATCCTAGATGAAAGGCAGTTTTGAATGTTAACCACATTCATCTTATAAACCAATCAATTCTCCGGTCCCATGTCATTTGGATTGGGGATGACTACACCTCCTAAAAGGAAATGTAAGAATGCTAGTATAATTCACTCCCAGCTAGAACCTGAACTCCTAAAAGGGGAAATTCCACCTCCCCAACTTCATCCTAAAAATATCTCCTAGCAGAGAAACACCCCCAGTACTATGTACCACGATAGGACCTGCGAGAACTGGCACACAGTAAAGCAGATTTGGGCAAAACAATTGAATCAGGTAGTCCAATGCTCTGGAGTGATCCTTAGGAAATAAGAAAGAAGAAAAAAGATGTGTTCCCTGATAGAGTTCTCTCATTCTCTCATTCTGTTACGCTTGCTCACCGCTGCACACGCCACCTGTACCACTTACCTGCAAGATCTTGGCATCTGTATCCTGGGTGGCGTGAGCAGGCGCCACGGCTCTTGGGATCCATGCGCACCCTGCCATCACGAGAGGCACCGGGGAGGAACCACAGGGGTGCTCCGTGAGTCCCCCATTTACCTGCTGGATGTTTCTGGGGTCAGGGCCGTGTCGTGCTTACTTCACAACGCACCCCTTCTAACCTTGGGTCATGTGACTGACCTCCCGGCCTGCGCCGTCTCAGTTTCCTGGCAACCACAGCTGCCGGAGATGCAGGCTCTACATAAGGCTGGCTGTCACTCCTTTCCAGTGCGTTTTATCGCTCGCATGGTCTGATCTCTCCTGTGTGTCTCCATGGTCGGGACCTGTCTTCTAGCCCCTTTTACCAGCCATTTGGTCCTGTTTCTGCCTTCTGCTACACAGCTTCTTTCCTTTCCAACCATGTTGGTTCTTTTCATCCTTCTCTCTGCCTGCTCTCTCTCTCTTTCCTGCTGGGTTCCTACTTCTATTCTTTGCTGTGCTTTCTTGTCTGTCTGTCAGACTATATTACCACAGTACTTCCCGGTTCAGTGGGACCCTTGTGGTGTCACTGCCTTCGCACCACATAAATGCCGGGAAGCTCCTCAGCCCATCGTGTGGGGGAACCAGTCCCCGACTACCCCAGTCAATATCAGTTTGGGTCAGAAGGGGGTTGGGTTCCCGGCCTGCATTGACCCCTGTTCATCCTGGACGACTCTCCACCTGGTGCCCCCAAGAAGAAAGGGAAAGGATCTTCACAACCAGTATCCGGTAAGCAACACCCTCGTGATCGAGCCCTTAACACATTCCTACCTTCAGCTGCCTTCCACCCCCTTTACTCCTTCTCTCATGCATGATTAGCCCACGCCAATTATTTGGAAGCATAAGCGGTCACTCCAATTTTTATAACCTGAAGATCTGTGCTCTTTGTAAAGGTGAAGGGTGCAGAAATTCGGAGACAAACACAGGCGTGGTGAGTTGGTTGATATATACTTTTATTGAAAGCAAAAAGGGGTTGTAAAAACTCCTTTATTTCCCTAAATCTAAAATGGGGTTCCCTGCCTCAACAAAACGAACTAGTGTCTGTATCAGAATGTCCAAAATAAGGTTCTCTGTCCTGTGTCCAAAACCTAATCTTACCCTCACACTCTAAACTCAATAAAAAGTGAAAAGGAGTTGATTCCTTAGCTGGCCACTCGCACCTTTCTTCAAGGTTCTCAGATAAAGTTCCAACGGCACCAAAACAAAACAAAGTTCCTCTCTTCAGGTTTCTTCCAATTTGGTAGTTTCAAAGGGATATGATTCTTCCTTTGGCTTCTCTTACGTTTACGTTGTTTCAATGTGCAAAAAGGGGTATATTACTGTTCTGGTTTGCTCCAAATTTCCACAGTTCACAAGTAAAAGAAAAGGGGTTTTATCCGTCACTCCTTCTTGTTATTACTTTTAGCCCACGGCAGACTTGGTACACTCTCCTGACAAGCACAACCTTTCTTTGTTCCTACTGCGTGAAAAAAACGAGGAAACAAAATGTCTCCTCAATAATCAACAAGCAATTTCCTTGTTGCTTGTTTCTTCTTATTGTCTCTGTCGCATGGTGTTTATATTTTTATTTACGGGTCTCTGTAAATTGAGACAGACTGTATTCTTGGGGTCTGTTTCAGCCACTATGTTGGTTGCCATGTCCTCCGCTCTCCGGAGCTCTCCTCCCCAAGCCAGTGTCCCTTCACCGGCTTCACGGAGCTGGCTGCTTTGCTTTGCCGGGACTCCATTGTCTCGGGAGCTGCAAGGCTCCAGAAGTCTGTCCTGTACCGGCAGCGTCTCCAGTTGTACCCACCATCTGGGTGAACACACTCAATGCTGCTGGCAGGGCAACTGCCATTTTCAGCAGCGACAAACTGATCTCAGGGGTTGTCGGCTTTCCTGGGTGATCTGCTTTGCAGCAATACAACTTTGGTATAGCAGCAGTATGGGGGGGGGTCTGATGTTTCCCCTCGTGTTTGCTGTACCTCCACCCAAGTGGAGTCTGTTGGGGGGACGTCCTTTGTGTTTCCCCACTGGTCTTCCGCTTCGTTTCCTGACCACGGCTCCATCAGCATCTTTCTGCTTGTTTCTCCGGTATTCTCTCTCTCACACATTGCCATCAGTTCCCTCTTTCTAATCTACTTCCACTGCGTGTCCAGTTCAAACTGCCTTTCCAGCGACAACTACTTCTCTGCAGCTCACGTCCCTCGTCGCTCTTAATTTCATAAGGGTCTTTAACTATGGGAAAAAGGCTAGAGCACTCATAATAGCGCTCTTGTCTCTTCCTTACATCTGCAGTGAGCTTCCTCGTCTCAGTATGTGAACCATATGTACCTGGTTCTATTTTATATACGGTTTATAGTCATAATCTCGAATACAAATATGTCGAAAGTCATAATGTCGAAAAAATAAAGTCGAAAACAAAAATGTCGAATTTCTTTTTTTTTGTTGATTTTTATTCGAAATGGGGGGGTTTCCCCCCAACCCCCTTTTTTATTTTTTTTTTTTGTTTTACCCCTTTTTTTACCACCGGAACCCCAAAAAAACATGTAAATTAAATGTTTTCGACATTATTGCTTCGACATTATTGTAATTCGACATTTTGTTTTCGAGATAATGACTGGACACCTTATATACATATTGGTTTTGGTAAGTTCTTACTTGGTAGAGGAAGATAAGGCATGGGAGCTTTAGGACCATGTTCTGTGTTTACTGAATGTTTTTGTTGTATTTATTGAGTATTTCTAAGGATCACTATACAGCAGAAAGTGTTGCTGAGAAGGAGAAGGGTCTCCTCTTTTAAGAGAAGGGCCGATATCCTTGGATTCCTCACATCTTCTATCCATATATTTGTGAAGGAATGGGTTCCCTCACTAACTGAACACTAGGGTGCTTGGTAGTGTTCATTCAACTATTTTCCTTTTTCCGTTCAGAGTCCAGCCCCCACAAGAGTTATCATGAGTTAACTTTTTCCTTAAAACCTAGATTTTCTTTACTAACAAGTGGTCCTCCAAACTGTACTTTGAACACTTTTGTTTCAAAATGACTCATGAAACAGCCATGAGATAGTCCAGCAGTTGCACATGCTACTGTTTACAATGTGGAGACACTGAAAATTCAGCTTCCCCATACATGAGCATTGCATGCCTCTTCTGCTGTGAGTCTCCTACCTTTCTGATAGGAAATGGCACTGCTCTCAGTTGTCAGTAGTGTCGCACTCTCAGGGTGTTCCTAACGTCTCCTCCTAAAGGTGTGCTATCTTCATGATGTGAGCAAAGGGCGACGCGTAGAGCCTCCCGAATTACTCAGCTAAGGCGAAGACCCCACAGATTGTCTGCCAAAGAGTCAAGAATGACTGCCTTAGCTTGCACTGTCTATGAATGCGTGTATGACCGCAACGTTTTATGAAGGAGATCTACCCCTTGAAGTACACTGCAGACCCACATTTTCAGGAGGTGCCACTTCCTGAAATAACGCTGTGCCCTACCGTTACCCTCCAGAACCCCTCTCATGCTGATTATTCTGAACTGAGGTAACTTTCAAGAATCCAGACTTCCCAAATTACTTCTCTTGACTGCTTCCAGGTAATACAGACACTGAATGCCAGTTTAGGATTCTCAGGAAAGTTTTACATCACTTGGTCAGTCATGTTGAGATAATCAGCCTTTTGCTCCGCATTCTCCATCTTGTGTAGGAATAGGCCTATCCTGCTGATCGAAGGATAATTCAAGGAAAGAACAGCCAAAACCCGATTCTCGCACCTCACTCTTTCAGAATCGAACACTTATGACGTCGCCTATTCCACTTTCCCTAGAACACCAAGAGGACCTGACATTTACTCAAAAATGTGTCTAAAAATTACAGAAGCAGCAGTTCTGCATTGACATGTTTTGAGCAATATTATTTTTGCTTCAGTTGCTTAAGGATTTCTGCATAAATGTCACCTGTTTAGATCCATCAGCGCCCAAACCATCAAGATGTGTTGGCCTAGGTTGCGTCTTGATTTTTGGAGAGCAGACTCTCATGCATTTCTTAAACGAGCTAGTTAAGAAGAATGAAGCCAAGAGGGCTGCTTATGTGGAGGTGTTCCTTCCATTGCTTCACATGACTTAGTTGACAAGGGAATGGTGATGGAGACATCTGTCTCGTGCTAGTAGCTTGTGATTTACTGGGCTGGCTGGTGAAGACGAGTGGCTTGTGATTTACTGGACTGGCTGGTGAAGACGAGTGGCTTGTGATTTACTGGTCTGGCTGGTGAAGACGAGTCTGTCTCGTGCTAGTGGCTTGTGATTTACTGGAGTGGCTGGTGAAGACGAGTGGCTTGTGATTTACTGGACTGGCTGGTGAAGACAAGTGGCTTGTGATTTAGATGAGCAGCTCATCCTAGAGAACAGCACCTGCTGATGGATGTGTGTGGCTGCCCATTTGGAAATGTGATAGGTCCTTTTCACGATAGAGTAGACTGGCACGTGTCCCAATGAGCTCCGCTTGACCTCTAGACCCAAGCCTGACTTCTTACATTGTTTCTATTCTTTAGAATGCGCGAATATTCCGCGATGCAAAGCGCAGAAAGTCCAGCAAGAAGCGTTTCCAGTTCTACACCATGGTAAGCCACATAAAACTTTCTGATTACAGACACTACCGTTTTGGATAAAATCACTCCGATCCAAAGGTACTAACCCCAGGATTATGGCAAGATATTTGAAAAGGTCTCAATATCCCAAATTTATGTGACCGGTTGGCCTGTAATCTGCACAATTGTATAAGGTCTTCTGCTTTTTGGAGAAAAAAAACAATGATGGAGGTTTCTTGCCACGATGCTTGTGAATTACTTTTGTGGAAAATATAATTGAATGTCTACGTTTAGGCAGGGACCGGCTACTTTTCAGTGTGATCGATGAATACTCAGAGCTCTGTAACTTAGGTCTCCATAATGAAAGATATAAGGAATTCAAGAATGTTTTTGACATTTTGTCAGCAGATTCAACAAATGCTTTTAATGCCTTGACTTTTAGAAAACTGTTGAAACCATCTTGCCCGTCTTGAATCCCTTATCCAGATAATTCTATTCTGTATTATTAATATGTGATTGATATTATTTTGAGTTATTATTTGTATCTTAAGTGTTCATTATTTAGATTATGTATTTATTTGTATTTATTTTATTTATTATCAAATTATTATTATGATGTATTTTTATCGTTATTACTATTACGATTATTATTATCATAATAAGAGGTTTGAATGAAAAGTAGGCATGCACATTTCATCCTGTCCTGTGTAATAGGGCCGGCCGAATATTCAGCCTGAGCACTTTGATAGGACTTAGTGCTGTTCTTAATGTCCATATTAACTCATGTGTCCATTGGGAGTTTGAGCTGCCTATTATGAAAGTATAAACATCTATCCTTATTTTCGTCTAGTAGCATAAATGGACCCACCGGTATACATTATCATCAGCAATGGCCGTATATACGTCACATGTAACTAGCGGGACTGTTGATCATGTGTTATGACCAGTGATCGAAGTAGGCGGGAATGGTCGGGAGAGCTACTCCTCTACTTTTTTAAATTACATTTTACTGTTCCTATACTTTTATTTTTAAAAGACACCATTTCGCGAATGGTTCAGTTTTAAAATAAAAGTGTAGGAAGTTGAACCTTGAACTTCAGTGCACTGCACTGAACGTTCCCTTAAACGGTAGGTGCATGTGTTTGGGGTTTTGGATTGTTCGGGGGCAGGGGGAGTGCCGAGAGGTTTGTGGGGAGCGGGGGCAAGCCAGTAGGGAACATAGGTCCACTACTACATTTCGTACACTTCGACCACTGGTTATGACTGACAAATGCTCAGCCTTCCTTTCAATAGTTGAAGTTGATTATTCAGGCTTGCTGGGGTCCACAGCCTGTGAAAAATGTTTCTTGTGACTAGAAACACTAATATATTCTCGATGAGCTTTTCTGTGCGGCTTACAAATGTGTACGCCAGTAGTCGTCTCTTGGCATTGTAGGGTCGTCTGCTACATTTACGGGGATATGTGACGGCTCTAGTTACCTTTTGGCAGTGGGCTTCCTCAGCTTGGCTAGGATCTATGTGATCACTGCGCCGCCCATAATTCCGCCGACGAAAGTGTTGATGACAATTACGCCGCGGTGCAGTGATTAGATGCCTGCAGCGTCTGTTCCCACCCACTTATGTGGGTCGGCGCTGGCTCGGAAGGGTCCTTTTTTTTTACACTTTCGTGTCCTCCCCCGCTCTCCATTTAATGGAAGCGGGGGACGACACCGCCAGCAAACCCCATTGCCACGACTAAGAGGAGCTGGGGACACCCCCGCAACCCCAGCTTCCTTTAGTCGCAGTAATGGGGGTCTGCATTTTATTAATGCGCAAAGGCGCTGTTATCGTACCAGGCAACTTTATGAGGTCACAGTACTGGTACGATTCCGCTTGGCTATGTCCTTCTTGCAAATTTGCTTCAGTACAGGAAATAACTGCTAGATGGGCAGAAGCCTTCTTCACGCTGGGGTGGATAAACCCTGGCTCTTCAAGAGTTGCTAGTCCCTTGCCTCCGGTAGGTTGGCGATTCCTAGGGCGATTCCTAGAGTGCAGAAATACAACATTCTCCGCTCCAGTTTCCAGCACCATCATTCTGAGGGGGGTGGGAATATTGGAGTGCAGATGTCCTGCTTTCGAGCAGCGGAAGCTGTTAAAATCACAGGTTGTGAGGAAAACGTGTGCTCCAGTGGCATTGCGAGCATTTCTTTAAAGCCCGCCACTTTTCTAATTTAAGAATCTCTTCTTAAACTTTCATTAAACTAGAAAAGTGGTGCTGCATTCTAAGAAATGTAATGTTTATAAATGGGAAAAGAGTGCAGGGGAGTGTAGTTTAACTCCTATTGACGTGCTAGACCAGTGCTGATGGGAGGAGAAGGCCCTCCATGTGGCTGCCCTGCATTCCTGATGGTTGCTAGGGCTGTAGTCAAGCCGTAATTGAGCTCATGCGGAAGCCGAGGCATTCATGTCCCTGCACCACTTCTTTCCCTGTCAGAATATGGTGCAGTTAAGAAATGTGTTGTTCTGGCTTGGAATAACACATTTCTATTTTTAGACAGACCTTTAAATCAGGCCCTCGGTGTCTTCCTTTTGCTGCGCAGCGTCCCATAACATTGTCAACGAGGACGATCCCCTGGGCAGTTACAGCGCCGGCAAGCAAGGACCCACAGAACAGACGCTGCAAGGCGGACCTATCCTGGATAGCACGCCTCAGTGAGAGCAGCATACAAGAGGTGAGAAGTCAGAGAGAACCAGGCACATGTGTCTGACACCCATCCCTGGTGGGTGTGGCACGTGAACTGAAGGTTGCACCTGGTGGTGGAATTCTCAGTTTAAAGTTGTACCAATACTCGTCTTCTTTTTTTTTAAAACACCCCCTTTTCTTGTTTTCGACATTCATTTTAAACACCCTGTATTCCCGAAATCAAGGAGTCCGCAAAAATGTACAACGCTCTGATGCTTGAAGATGTCTTACCTGCACAAGACAACCAGACATCTTTGTGTATTGCCCAACTTGTCTTCACCTCACAGAATTGAATAAAATGTGCAAGTGTGCATGCATTACACTGTTTCAGGCTTATGCAGTGCAGCCATTTACTGTGGATAATAGGCAGAATGAGGACCCTTGGAATGCTTATGGCTCCTTCCCAGGGAGCTGTGATGTGACTTGTCAGGGAAAGGGGCCATTAGCACTCTTCAATTCAAACGTTTCTGCCAAAGCCCAATAATAAAAGATAAAACATCAAAGAAACAGACTTGGGGATGGACCTGTGGGCCGGTGAAGTCCAGCTATGGCTTTTAACATAGCTTGGCTTTGTTATGTCAAAGCCCTCTTTAGTGCCAACCTCCATTATGCAAAATAAACCTTTTATTAGGATTTCAAAGAGGCAGACATCCGTGTTTTACACATCAAAAAAGCAAAATTTTCCTCGTTTTAGGGGATGAGGATGCGTACCAAACAACAGTATAAGTGCCACCACCGGGAGATTGCGGCTATGTCCATAGTGCTGATGTGCCTCAAAAGAAAAAAAACACAACAGGACTGACAGTTAGGTTGCCCGTGTACAAGTAAGGCCACAACAGTGGGCTGGGTCAAGCTGAGACCAGGACGTTGAGAGGCTCCCATTGAATAATCCACACAGAGGGGCATCACAAGTGGAGTACAAGAACAAACACAGCTGGTTATGGCTGGCATAGTGGAAGGGGCACATGAAGGGGAAGACTCCCAAGGCAACAGGGTTCATTGGCACCTCTTGTAGAGTTTGACATCTCAGGAACGCTGTCCTATACATGTACTTTGATTCCACTGGAGAGCTGATCGACCACGCCAAGAAATCAACACTACTATATTCAGCTGGCCTTGCAGTTTGCAAGATATTCAAGACTCTACTCCCGGGTGATGCCTCATATGCTGCAGCCACAGCTGCACTTAATGAGTACTTTAGCCCCATGGTCAATGTACACTATGAAAAGTTAATACTCTGAGATGCAAAACAGTGAGCGAAACGCTTGCCGCATTTCATGGGAGCCTCCGTCAATTGGCATTTATGTGCATGCTGGACAATGAGAGGATGAAGTGCGAGCACAGATCCTACAAAGCTGTTTGATATGATATGGCATTTATAACGTGCCTATACACAAGTGGTTCAAGGTGTGACGAGGCAAGGGAGGGGGAACAGGGGGAAGACAGACAACGATCCTACTAGGCCAGTTGTTATTCAGATCGCGCAAGTGCATGGGAAGGGGAAGGAGGAGAAGTGAGGGGGAAGGGTGAGAGGACAGTGCTGTACATGGGATGAGACAATAATATACAATAAGTAAAAGTATGGCCAGCAGGTGGCAAGTGAAAGGGTAAGTGCAGACGACCGGTGTCAAGTGCTGGAAGTGGAACCGTAGGGATATTGAAAACAGTCACCAAGTGCAGGGGTTGCCAGGAAGGCAGTGCAGGAGTGCGACTGGCGGGGGAGTGGACCTGGGCCCGAGATCAGAGGGTGGCTAGGTAACCAGTGCAGTTTCAGTGTCAGGCAGGAAATCAGCAAGGGAGAGAAGGTGAAAAAGCAGACGCAAAGAGAAAGGTTTTGAGGTGCTTACGGAACGAAGATGATTCTCCTCAAGTTTCAGGGAGGCAGGGGGGCTGTTCCAGAGGGAGGCCCCAGCCGAAGAGAGAGATCTACCACCAACTTGTTGCCTGGAGAAGCGACTGACCCTGAGGGAATTGCAGGCAGATGAGCGAAGAACTCGAGAAGGAAGGTATTTAGGAAAACAGTGTTGAAGGTATTGAGGCTCCAGGCCCCAGAAGGCCTTGTGGAAGATGCAGAGGGTTTTGAACTTAATCCTGGCTGGCATTGGGAGCCAGTGCAGAGATTTCAATGCTGGAGAGATACGATCCCTGGGCTTGAGGCCAAGTTCTGGATAAGTTGCAGAGGGCGGAGAGTAGAAGCAGGCAGATTTAGAGGCTGTTGCAATAGTCCAGCCTGGAAAGAACCAGAGCTCTGGAGACAGTGAGCTTCTGAGGGAAGGAGCGGAAAGGAAGGAGAAGGAAAGGAAAGGAAGAATACCTCTGAGGAGGTGCATCTGGTAGTGCGACTTCTTAGAGATGTCAGAGATGTGAGGAGAGAAGGAGAGTGTAGAGTCAAAGATGACCCCGAGATTTTTAGCATTGCAGGTGGGAGCGGGAAGGGGGCCAAGAGAGGCCGGCCAGAGAGCTACAGGAAAGGAGGGAGCGGGTGTGCCGATGAGGAGAATCTCAGTCTTACTGGCATTAAGGCAGAGGTCATTGGCGGCACACCACTCCTGGATAGCAGACAGACAGTCAGAGATGAGGGAAGTAGAGGAGGAGGCCAAGGGTAGCCTGAAGATGAGCTGAGTGTCATCCATGTAGCACTGAAAGTTGGGGCAGAGAGCAGCTATGCGGTGGGCCAGGAGTGCCAGGTATTGGTTGAACAGCCAGGGAGAGAGGTTAGACCCCTGGGGGACACCACAAGTAGAGAAAAAGATAGAAGAGAGGAAGGACTCAAGTTGAACCTGGGAGGGTCGGTTTGAGAGGAAAGAAGTCAGCCATGCCAGAGCCTGACCAGTGATACCCAGGTTATCACAGAGTCGGTTGAGCAGGATGGCATGGTTGACAGTATCAAAGGCAGAAGAGAGATCAAGCAGGATGAGGACGCAAGGGGTGTTAAAGTCAAGGTTGGAAAGCAGGTCTTCACGGATGTTCAGGAGAGCAGTTTCCATGCTTCTGGCAGGTCTGAAGCCAGACTGAGGGTCATGAAGACAGCCAACAGATTCAGTGCGGAGATTAAGCTGGGAGATGGCCAGTTTCTCCAGGAGCTTGCCCAGGAAGGGAGTGATGGAGATGGGGTGATAGTTAGCCAAGTAGGAGGGGTCGGCAGAGGGTTTCTTAAGAAGGGGGTGCACAAGGGAGTGCTTCAGGGCGGATGGGAAGACTCCAGTGCCGAAAGAGTGATTGCAGAAATCAGCCAGGGAAGGAGCCAGGAAGTCAATGTGGTCCTTTATGGTTTTGGAAGAACAGGGGTGAGCCTGTTTTGACAAGACTTACATAGATCAGACTTGTCTAGAAACCTCGTCAGCGGAGAACATCGGAAAGGCAGCGAAGGAGGGAGGAGAGGAGGCTAAAGAAAGGCCTGGGGAAGAGCAGGGGGTGGGGGAAGGAGGGTATAGGAGGAGAGAGAGGACAGGATGTCCTATGTTTTAGAGATGAAATGAGAAGCCAGTGCCGTACAGAGGGCCTGGGAGGGAACAGGAGAGGTAGAGACTGCGGCAGGATTGGCCAGTTCCTTGCAGATTTTAAAGAGTTCAGCAGAGTTGTTAGATGCCGCAGAGACGTGGGCTTGGATAGGCGCTCTCTTCTTGGTTAGGACAGAGAGCGGTATTGCCTTTGCAGCAGGCAGCAGGCCAGCTTGTCAGTGGATGTACATGAAGCATGCCATTTCCTGTCGGCCACCCTACACTTGCATTTAAGGGTGACGAGGTCAGAGTCGAACTAGGAGTTGCACTTGGCTTTGAGCTTCAAGCGGAATCTCTTGACAGGGGCAAGGATATCAAGAGTATCAGATATAGCAGAGTGGAGCGTGGAGAGGGCTGTGTCAGGATGAGAGTCAGCCCAAGGAGGAGTGGGGGGTGAGAAGGTGGCAGCAAAAGCCTCAGCTGACACGCGCTTCTTGGGTCGGATGATCGAGAAGGTGGGGGGCAGTGATGAAAGTAGCTTGACTCGTGGAAATAACGCTCAGTGTGCAGAGGCGGATTTTTCACTCACCAGGCATTGCGAGCTGTATTCTGCTCTTGCCGTCTTCATACCTCGCATCATCCCGCTTCCTGGAGGAGGCGGGGCAGGAGACACGTGACTCCATCACGTGATCGGGCTCGCCCTTAAAGGACGAAGGCTGCCGCCCGACCAGTGTGCCATTTGACCCGTGGAAATAACACTCAGTGTGCAGAGGCGGATTTTTCACTCACCAGGCATTGCGAGCTGTATTCTGCTCTTGCCGTCTTCATACCTCGCATCATCCCGCTTCCTGGAGGAGGCAGGGCAGGAGACACGTGACTCCATCACGTGATCGGGCTCGCCCTTAAAGGACAAAGGCTACCACCCTTGCGGCGGGTACGCCCGGTGGGGACAAGCCCACAGGCTGTTGTGCGGCTGTTCTGCGCGGTTCACGCACAGACCTATAGACTTACAAGTGGTTTGCAGAGAGGTACGAGCGGTCTCAACCAGGCAACAGAGGCGCAAAGGTGAGGAGACATGGACTCGAGTGTGGACCCAAAAACTATGCCACTGCTTCCAGAAAATATACAAGCACACAGTGACAATCCCCACATAACTGACGTTTCTGGCACCCAGACTCTGAAAAAAAATCCCTCGGGTAGAATGCTGAGGAACAGATACGTCAGAGTTCATAACCGAAACGAAACGTGTAAAAGCCCAAATCTAATGTCAGGGTCCGGCTTGACTGAATTCCACAGGAGCTGATGCTGGCCCCACAGACCCTCACCAGGAGTTCACCTCTCAACCCTTAAATATAAGCTGAGCTGAAAACCCCAAGAAAGGGAAAGGGGAATTTGGAGAAAATAACAACGGAGACACTGCAGCCCTGCAACCGTCTGGTAGGCTCTGGTATCTGTGGTAAACAAATCCACCTGGTTACTTATATGATAAGAAAAACTTCTTTTCTAAAATTATTCTAAATAAACTCTAAACTCTTTACCTCTTAAACCTCAGTAAAAGATTTAGAGGCTAGTAATCTGTGTGGAATATCTTGTAAATATATCTTGTGTTGTGCATATAGTTCAAGCCACTCAAGTCTCTTTAGAATCCTAAAGTGATGGCCTTTGCAAACACCTATTCAGAACTCGATATTATTCTTGCTTCAAAGTTCTTTTAACCTTATATAGTTTTCAATGCTTTCATAAATTGCAGTCTTTCTCTGAAGTATTGAATTCCATTTGCATAAATTACATTAAATAATATTCTTTAACTTCCTGGAATACTGCTTTCCTTCTGCGTGTGAATTGTTTCCTTATTTACACAAAGAACGTATAGTTTCTTCCTTAATAAGCATGTGCGATAAACACGTGAAATCAGAAGATGTGAAGAATTGTCCTCGCGTTTAAAATACACACGCGATTCTTTACTAAACCCGCGCATGTGAAAAAATACATAAACGCGATAAAAAATAACACGCGCTGGTTAAAATGGACTCGCGCTCTATCGCTACCGAACTCACGTGGAGAAACGAAACGTATTTCACGTAAAACAGTTCACGCGTTTAAAACAACTTGCGCTTCATCAAAATGGACTGGCGCTCTATCGCAAACCAACAAGCGCTTTCTCATGAGACGTCTTTCACGTAAAAAATGTACACGTGCTAAAATTCACTCGCGCAATTCTTTTGGGCACGCGCTCTATCGCAAAACAACACGCACTTTCTCATGAAACGTCTTTCACATTAAAAATGTACACGCGCTAAAATTCGCTCGCTCAATTCATTTGGGCACGCACTCTATCGCTCTGAATTCCCGCGCGCTTTCAAAAACACGTAAACGACGACTTGCGAGCTCGCGCACACATTAAACAGTCTTGAAGAACATTACACGCAGTTAATTAACTTTAAACTCCTACGCACTTTAAGCTTGTTTTCCTTATAATAACTTTAACTGTAAATGTCTCTTTTCTCAAATGAATTTGAAACTTGTTAACTCTTTAAGTTTTCTTATAAAAGAAAATGAAAGTTCACTGTGACAATCTTAAAATCTTTAAAAGAACGATCCCACCTGATGACTTCTTGTTCAAACTGGCTCAGCAAACGATATTCTTACTTCTTTGGTAGATTTTCTGAGCTCTGAAAAGGCCTTACTTAAGGTGCTTAACTAATGTACAACCAGCCACTGAATTTCTCTGGATGAAAGGCAGTTTAGAATCTTGCTCACCTCCCAATAATCAAACCCATTGTCCTCTCCACCAATCAGGCAAACCAAACATATCATTGTTCCTTTAACCAATCAGATTAAGTTTCTTTCGCTCCATCTTGACTTGGGCAAGCACTATGTTAATTCTATGTACAAACTCTTCCTGTTACTAACCCAGTCAGTTCTGAAAGCACAACAACCCAGCCAGCTCTGAAGGCACAATGTTAATCTTGTTACTCTTCCTGTTACTAACCCAGCCAGGCCTGACAGCTAAATCGGACGGTTATCACTGGGACTAACGATAACATCCAATTCAGTTCCTGTTTACCAGTACAGAAAAAAACATTCACTGTTTCTGCCCAATTGTGCCCAATTCAAGCTGCGTTGGCCCCTTGCATCACGGGGGCCGCAACTAAAAACTTTCAAACCACGGACGAGGAAGGAGAGGAGAGCTATGAAGCATCCAGCGGGGAGGACGCACCCGCCTCCCCTCAAACGTATTCCCCAACTGACTCTCCATCGTCTCATAGCCCCTCCAGAACCTCGCAAAAAAAAAAAAAAAACAACGCCCGCTGAGGCACCACCAGTAACTGCGGACGGGAGCCTACCCGTAGACTCTTCTCCACCCCAACGGCTGCCGCCGGCAGGGGCACTGGCAGAGGAGCTCCTGGTGCCCCGAACCTCCCCGCTGCTGCCTGCCCTTGACCCGCGGGCAGCCGCTGCGGCGAGTGAGGTGGGACTAAACGGGGTAGAAGGACGCTGTGAGGCTGACCTCAGCTCGCGGGCCGAGGAGTTTGCAGCGGCGGGGGAATCTGGTGGTGTTCCGTGCGCCCACGTCCAGGCAATGGACGAGGCGGACAAGCTCATGAGCAAGATTTCAGATCCAAATATGGTACCGGTGTCGAGGGTAGAGGTGTCAAGCCCTGGTCAACTGGTGGAGCTCCGTCCTGGCCAAACGGAAAAGCCATCACAGAACCTATGCGCCACAATAGAGGCGCCCTCTGCTGCTCCGGGAGAACTACCACGGACCATTCAAAATAACACTCTGAACTCAGAGGGGAAGGAACATTTGGGGTCGGACTTTGATCAAGATGCAATCCATAGTCCATTGAACGCTTCCACAAACGATTTAATTCGGCAGAAAAGAGAAACAGCACTGGCACTGTTAAAAAAAAGAGCACTAACTAAAAAGATCCTTAAGGAACAGGGAGAGCTACTGAATCAAGACCATCAGCATTACAAGACCAAAAGGGCGAATCTGGAAAGCCATTTCTGCATAATCCTCTGACGGCTCACTCACTGAAAGACTTCTTCTTCAAACAAACAAAAAGGAAAATTGACTCCGAGGTTGAACTTTCAGATGCCGAACTATTAGATGCCACCACTGAAGCTCCCTTGGTCTCCTCAGCCTCTAACCAAGGGAAAAACACATCGACATTGTCTCAAGCCCTCTTGGAAACTCCTCCCTGTGCTCAGGACCCCAATTTAGTATCAGAAACGTCAGCTGCTACGAAGGAGAGAATCAACACTCAAAATCCATCATTCCAAACCACTGCCCTGGCGACAAATCAATCTGCTTGACGACGATGTTCCATCCTTCTCTTTAGGGAAGCCAGGACCTGGAAACGAGCTACTAATTCCATTAATCAATCTGTCTATTACAAATGGACGAAATAAGATAAGCCCGCCCCTAGTAACGCAGGCCCAACCAGTCTTGACCCAGTCAGAGTAAAGAATCAACAACAGTGACTCCCCAGTCAGAAGACAACCTTCTCAAAGTGGCCTTCAATATAACATCTCAACCCCACTCAGGAATGAGAGACCCAGCAGCTTTGGGACTCTGCACACAGAAACTCCATAAAAAAAAAACAGATCTTGTCACCATCATGTCAGCAATCACGGTGGGCTTGGCCCCCTTTGTAAAGTTATACGAGTCAATACATGACTCAATGAAAGACTCATTAACTTTATTAGCCGCAATAAACACCAAAGTAACCTTCCTAGAGGGCTTCATTACCGCGCTAATCCAGCAAAATGTCGAGAAGGATAAACAACAAGACGCGAAATTCGCTCATCTTCAAAATTTAATTGAAGCCAAATTCAGGGACAACTCCCCTCAAGAAGCATTTTCGATGACTTAAAAGGAGCCAAGATCAATGCCAATCACAAAGGAGCAAAAAACTGTCGGTGTAAACACCTTTCCCTCTAAGGCGATCCAATGCTCTGACTCAACACGCCAAAAGGGAAAAATAAACCAAGACCAGTGTAAAGTAGCGACAATTTTTAATCTTGCAAAGGCAACTCTACCAACTGCAAGCAAAGCTGCACCTATACCTAAAATGTCTATGGCGTCCCAAGGTCCTGTTGGGCAAAATCCACCGCAGGAACAAGAGATAATTGAACTGGACAATTCTACCACCTCTCTAGTTGATTCATCAGGAAACTTATCACTTTCGGATCTAACAATTCACATGGATCACGAAGGGGCCTGCGACTCACAAGACTACACCGGCCTAAACTGAGAAATGGCGACCGACATATCAGGAAATATCGCTGTTCAGGAGAAACCAAGAGAACCCTCCACAGCTACGCCTACATTAGAAATTCAGTGCCCCAAAGCCAACGTATGTGAAGAACCGGACAGAGCCCCTTTAGACTTGCGAAAGAAAACCAACCAAAACGAGACCTATACCTCAGATAAAATCGAAATCCCTAGACAGAGGCAGAAGCCCAGTAAAGAGCAAGATAAGGTCTCACCACAAACAGGCTCAGCAACAAACTCGAGACTCTCCCAAACTCGAATTTTTAAGATGGAGCAATTGATGGCTGGGAAAAACTTTGTGATACTAAACAGAAAAACGATCCTTAAGATCTTAGCCAAAATTCCAAAGTTGAAATCCCTGGACACGGCAGATCTGGTGTTGATTGAACCTTGTCACAGGCACAAGAAGGCAAAAGCGTACCTCCACGTCACAAAGGCAGCAAGCAGTAACCTTAAATCTGACGTGATCCTCACCCTGAAGGAAATGGGATTTGCCTTGGAAGAAATCACTACACCAGCATCATCTGATAAAGGCACATATGCCCCAAGCAGACCAATAGAAAACTATCCCGCCTATCCAACGGGTACAGAGGTTCAGACTACAAAGAAGAGAGACGAAATGAATAGGAGGCTCACGGAAAGTCACCGAGGCTGATTCCAAGCAAACTACACGCCAAAAAACGACAATGTAAACTATAAGAGATCGAACCACTTAGAATACATAAGAAAGAACGATAGATGGGTGAACAAGCTAAGGCTCAATCCTTCGACTGAGCTAAGCGCTGACTGGTCTCATAACAAAAAACGTGAACCCGTTGGTCCATGGAGATGGCTGTAAAAGGTGCTCAACCCAAACGCTCAAGCATAACAACGAAATGCCGCAGCAACGTCCACATGCAACATAGCTCAAGAACTTCCGACACGCCTCTAAACCAAAAGAAACATCTTTGTGCTCATGGAACACGAGAGGCCACGACCATTTAACTAAACCAGACGCATTTGACCTGGCTCAGTTCGACATTATCTGTCTCCAGGAGACCTGGTTGATGGATTTACCAACGATCGACGGCTACGACACCTCCATCTCACCGGCCAGTAAGGGCTTGTTTGGCAGACCATCATCCGGTCTTTTGACCGCAGTCAAGCTTGGATCAGGCATCTCTATTAAAAAAAAAGTAACAGAAAAATTTTCACGAAAGAAAACAAAATCCAGTCTAGCCATTATAAACGTATATTGGAAACCACAAAGGACAACCAACACTGAGTTCTGCAACGCCATCGCAGGCACTCTTTACAAACTTACCATCGAATTGGCCACCGATCACATCCTTATTTGTGGAGACCTAAACGCAAGGTGCGAAAAATCTCCATCTGTCGCATTCTGTGGAACGCGGTGTAGCATGGTCGGACCTTATGGACTCCAGAAATTTCCACAACGCGGCAGCGCTGCACGGCCGACTTCCGATGATTCCAACCTGGGAACGTCTGGACACCTCAGCCACATTGGATTATATTTTCGTCTCACATTCTCTGCTTCCATCTATTGATCTCTTTGAAGTCTACCGAACCAAAGCCAGTGATCACAACTTGCTGTCAACGACCTTTATGTCAGTAAACATTCTCAAAGATCTTTATCCCTTTGACTTGGAGGTTTCACGGAACTCCTCCCGAATCCATCTCTCAGCAGCAAACATCACGGACATCTCCCGGAAATTCGATGAAGCAGACGACAACAATAGATCTTCACAAACTAGGCCAAACTATCTCCCGCTACTTGTGAAGTACAGGAAAAAGCAAAGAAACCAAGCTCCATCGACCGAATACAAGACCCATGAATATGGCCTGCAAGTGGTGATGAAAAGAAGAGAAGTACGCAAACTGAGAAGTTTGGCTAAAGTTTCTGATAAAAACAAACAAAAAGAAATCGCCATCGCGGCTGTAAAATCATATAAAGCATGGCTGAAACACCACAAAGCGACAATGTATCAGAACGACGCGGAAAAAATGCTGAAAACTTTAATATCCAAAAGATCAAAAGACTTTTGGGCATTGATCAAAAATAAAAGCACTGAGTCAGCCAGCCAGTTATGTAACGTTATACCAGAATCCATCTGGACTTCCTTCTTCTCAGCCCAATTTGCTCCATTGCCTGAAACAACAGAAGCAACTGCTTTCCTTACGGCGACACCATGGGTTGATCTCACAGACCAAGAAGAAATTTTGACCACGATCCTTAAACTGAAAACATCTAGGGCACCAGGCCCTGATGGTCTTACCAACATGGACCTAAAACAAGACCCTAAGGAATGGTCCTTCCTAATATCCAAAATTTTCAACCAATGTCAGGCTAAGAAACAAATTCCCAAAACCTGGACAGAAGCACTTATAGTGCCTATCTTCAAAAAGGGAAGTAGAGATAATCCATCGAACTACAGGCCTATTGCCCTTTTGGATATTATGGGGAAAATTTTCGCAACTCTTCTCTTATCCAGATTTCACAGATGGGCAAGAACGGCTCCATGCCTAGATGAACTTCAAACAGGCTTTGTTAAAAACGCGAGCACAAGCATTAACATCATGATACTAAATATCATAAAAGAAAAAGTGAAGAACGGCGCGCTGAAAGTTTTCATCGCATTTGTAGATCTGACACCAGCTTTTGATAGAATTGGGCGTCGGAAACTCTGGTCAAAGCTATCAAAGTGGAACTGCCCGGGTGAAATCCTAGGACCCGTGATCGCTCTGCACACAGATACTAAGTTGAGAGTTCGGCTCAACAAACAAGGCCTGATGTCTGAACAATTCCCGTCAGAACGAGGTGTTAAGCAGGGGTGCCCGCTTGTCCCTGCCCTCTTCATAGCTTTTTTGGGAGATTACCAACAGACTCAAGCGGCAATAAGAGCTTTCCCCCCAAAAGTAGGAAACACTGCAATATCAAGACTTCTCTATGCGGACGATCTAATCCTCATCGATCAAACCCAAATTGGGCTTCAACGCCAACTCAACAACCTGGCCAAATATATTGAAGATAACGATTTGGAAATAAATACCAACAAATCCAAAATCCTGATCATGGGGAAAACTTATTCAGCTACAAGTAACTATGGACATTGGTTCCTGAATAACAAGAAGATAGAGATTGTCACCAGTATAAAATACTTAGGAATAATGTTCGACTCAACGCACTCAGAAAAGGCTATCCACTTGGCCTTGTGGTCAAAAATAAAAACATTGACCACTCAGACCAAACTTGTAGATGGAAAATATGGAAAATGTTCTCTTTTACTGGCGATCCAATTTTATAAACAAAAGGTGGTTCCATCATAACCTATGCAATGGACGCAGCTTTAAATATCCAAGACACGATCTGGCCAAAACTAGAAGGCCATTTGTGGAAAGCAGTTTTGGGCCTCCCGAAATCAACATCTATCTCGGCAATCAGGCGCGAGCTGGGCCTTCTATCAATGAAAGCATCTGTCAAACAAAGCCAAATAAGACTCTTGAGCAAAATCATTTCTCCTGACGCTCTACCATTGTTTAAGGCAATCCAAAAGGAACTTATCCAAGGACAATGTAAAGCGCTGAACAAATGGGAGCAAGAATTGCAAAAAAACCTGGCAGATTTAGCCTGCACTTCTGATGACTTAATCCATAACCCAGCCAAGATAAAAAGAAAAATAGCTCCGGAGGACTGGATTCAAACATGCGAGGTAGCGATGGCAAACAAATTGCTCACTCACTTACCACCGACTACAAATCGGCTTAACAGACCCTTAAATTACTGTATCAAATTTCCAGAAAAAAGGCTACAGAAAAAAATCATGAAATTAAGATTCAACCTCACGTTAACTCAAGAAATCAAAGCCATTCGGACAAAATCCATTTCTAAAACATGCAGACTATGCCCAGAGACGCAAGAGGTGGAAACTGTAAAGCATTTACTGCTAAGCTGTGACAAAACAGCATACCTGCGATAAGCCTTCCTATTGCCCCTAATGTATGGCGCAACTCTTCGTGAGTAAGACGCATGGTGGTGCCGTTTGGTTGCAGGCGAAAAAACGAAATGGTCCAGTGCGGCGGTAAAGATTTTGGAGGCCGCTCTCAAACGAGCGACAGAGAATGCAACCTCACCTGTTACTCTCTAATAAAGTCCCCGCCCACAAGCCTTTCGGCTTCGCTTTGCATGACACACGGTATTTTTTCTCTTTTAAATTTCTCTCTTCTTCAACGTAACACTTTCATATGGCACACGAGAGATGACCTCTTGTAAAAATCAAATTTTGTTTTGAATATAAACAAGTAAAGAAAAAAATAAATAAATAAGAAAGTAGCTTGGCCTGAAGGGTAGGGAGGGTGAGGTGGGAGGAGAGGAGAAAGTGATCACTCCAGGAGAGAGGAGTTGTGAGAGGGACAGAGAGGGGAAGGTCTGAATAGATCAGAACATCCAGAGTGTGCCCTGCAGAGTGAGTTGGGCCAGAGGGGAGAATGGAGAGTGAGAGTCGCAGAGGTCGCGAAAGAGTCCAGAGGGAGGACAGGAGGCATCCAGGTGGATGTTGAAGTCTTCAAGAAGGAGGAGTTGAGTAGTGAAGGCAAGGAGTGAGGCGGAGAGGTCAGCCCACTCAGAGAGGAAGGATGAAATCTGACCCGGTGGCCGATAGATAGTAGCCACAGTGAGTGAACGGCTAGGGGAGAGAGAGAGAGCGAGCCTGCAGAAGAGGCCTTCAAAAGAGTAGTAGGCCTGCGTAGGAGTGACAGAGGCAGGAATCCACTCGGGGAAGATCAGGGCTACACCCCCACCACAGCAGTTGGCCCTCGGTGTGGAGAGGATCTTGTGAGACCGAGGACATCAAGGTCAAGTTCTTCCAGAAGGCGGCAGATATCAGAGGAGTGTTTGACAGCAGAGCGAGAGTTTAGAGTGGCAATATGAGAAGGTTGCCATCCTTGAAGGTCTTCCGGGGAGGGGCACAGATCAGAGGTAAGCCCTGCGTAGGTGTAGAAGGAGCCCGAGAGGGGGCAGAGAGGGAAGGGGGCGGCAAGGTAGCCAAGGAGGAGGCAGAAGGGGGAGGCGAGATAGTCAAGGAAAGGGGAGAGGGGACAGCGGGAGAAGAAAGGAAGTTGATGAGGTGTGGGAAGCGTCTGTCAAAGAGGTGAAGGTTGGCCTGAGGGCCTTGGACAAGAACAGTCTCATTAAAGTAAACATTAATGATGAACTTAGAGGAATGGAAGGATGCCAGGAGGGCGTCCCACCGGGTGCCACCATTAATGGGAGAAGAGGAGAAGGGGGAGAGCACAGAGACCATATGAAGGGTCCATAGATCTGTCGAAGGCACGAAAAAGAGGATGTTGGTGAGAGTCTCCTTGGAGGAGGCACTGGTGTAGGTGTCGGCGATAGGGAGGCCTGGGTTGGAGACCAGGATGTCCTTTTTAAACTTCTTCCTACCAGATTTAGTGAGGAGAGCAGGATAGTCAATAGAGAAGCAGTTTGAAAAGATAGGAGAGACAGAGAGCACCATAGAGTAGGCGGGAGAGGAGGGGGGTGGACGGGAGAGGGGAAGACACTAGAGAAGGTCACTGGAGTAGGCAAGCAAGACAGCGAGAGGCAAGCGAGTTGAGCAATAGGCAAGACAGCAACACTCTGGATAAGAGTATTCAGAATGTGCCGGTTTGAGACAGGTGGGAGGGCACACCTAAGCTTGAGAATCCTAAAAAGGGGAGAAAAGGCCAGGTTTTTCACAATGCAATTTTTAAATACTGATACAGTGCATATTAAAACAACACAGGGAAAAAAAACACCCAAGTTTGAGAATCCTAAAAAGGGGGGAAAAGCCAGGTTTTTCACAATGCAATTTTTAAATACTGATACAGTGCATTTTATAACAACACGGGGAAAAAACACCCAAGTTTGAGAATCCTAAAAAGGGGGAGAAAAGACCAGGGTTTTCTTAGTGAAACTACGCAAACAAATTCTGCGCAAAACAGGCATACCTCTGCCAGGCATACTGGAGCTGGGGAGGTCACATGAACTAGTGGACATGAGAGCAGAGCTTGAGAAATGAATGCCACACTGAAGGCTATCAAAATAGAAGATGCATTTGGTGTGGGAAAACAGCCAGTGAGAATGGTGAAAAGAGGTGGTACAGCAAAAGGGGATGGGTGTCCGCTTGCCTAAGCTGCGTATATAATCGCCCTCACACTGGATAATGCGCAGAAAAATGCTGCATCTGGCCGGTGTAGACAAGGGGACCATTTCGCCAGAGTATGTCGAGCACAGATGTCAGTCATACAACAACAAGGTTGAAAAAACAAAGGAAGCCATTTCAAAAACAGAAAACAAATTAGCGCTGGTTTACCCTGCTGAACAAAACGAATAGCAAAAAGGTGAGGAAGACGATGATGGGGAAGTTTTCTTAAACCCAAGTTTATTGAATACAGGGAGCAGCAACCAAGAAGGTACAAAGTTCACATCCAGGATTAGGACACCCAAGTACTCATTAGCACAGGGCTACCAGTGAACGTGATGGTTGCGTCCCATTATAGCAAGCTGCACGGAATCGCACCCAAGTCTGCATATTCACTTTTGTAGGTATGAAACCTCTTCCCCTAGAGGGAGTGTTCGTAACAAAGGTACGACATGATGACTGTTAAATTCAAGCCGGCTCTATGTCATGAATTTCAGCGAAGATACTCTACTGGGATGTGCAGCAGCGGAAGCACTGGGGATCGGCAATTTTGTATCTGGGGTCTATGTGGAGGACATACAGTCTTTGATAGAAAGGTTCAGGGCAGTATTCTCAGGAAGAGGACAAATGAAAGGAGAACCTGTGAGGATGTGTATTGATGAGACGGTTCCGCCGGTGACCCTGAAGCAAAGAAGGGTCCCGTTCCATCTCAGAGAGAAGGTCAAAGAGGGGATTGACTATCTGGTGAAGCAAAAGATCATAGAGTGAGTGGATTGTCCTACTCTCCGGGTCTCACTTATTCTCGTTGCAGGCAAGATGAAATAACCAAACCCGGTGAGAATAAGGCGATTAAGCGTGAGCGACACATAACCCGGACAATTGATGGCATTGTGGCAGACTTGCAAGGGCAACTCTTTTCTCCAAACTGCACTTAAGGGCAGGGTACCACCAACTGGCCTTGCACCCAGACTCGAGATACATTACGTTTTTGACACACAAAGGCCTATACAGGTACAAGCAGTTCAGCTTTGGTGTATCGTCAGTGGTGGAAGTGTTTCAGAACACGATCCGAGGGGCACTGGCTCACATACATGGTGCCATAAACATCAGTTACGACAAACTGGTGTATACAAAAACGGACGTCAAACATCTAGAACAGCTGGCGAGAGTGCTGGACAGGATCGAATTGCTAGGAATGTCATTCCACAAGGAGAAGGGTGTGTTGCTACAAACTGCATTTTCCCTGATCCCAAACAGGGGGCTGACATTAATAAGACTGCCCACGCCCCGGTGACTGTGTCGGATGTAAGAAGGTTCCTAGGGATGGTGACCTATTGTGGAAGATTCATTAAGGATTTGGCATCCCTGTCTGAGCCCCTACAAAATTTTATGAAGAAACAGTCACCATGGCAGTGGACCCCATTAAAAGAAAATGTTTTCCTGGAAATAAACGAGGCCCTGACAGCGGATAGCACCATGGTATTTTTTGATCCTGGACGAAGATATGAGTTGGTGGTGGATGCCAGCCCTTTCAGGTTATGGTTGGTGCTATTAGAACCCGGGAATGGAGGAAATGAACAGCCGGTAGCATATGCCAGCAGGGCGCTCGCTGCCACATAGCAGAGGTATTCACAGATAGAGCAAGAGACTCTGGCCATGCTGTGGGGTTTTCACCAGTAGCATCTGTTCATATACCTTTGTTACCATCGATCATGCAGTCCTGGTGAGACGTCTCACAGGAGCCACACTCTCCAGAGTGGTACTGGCCTGGTTCTCTTCTTTTCTATTGGATCATCGGATCGGTCCCAATCTCTCACTTTACTGCACTTCAATTCACTTCCTACTACACTTTCTTGTGGGGTCCCTCAAGGCTCCGCCATCTCCCCTATCCTGTTTAACATCTATGTGCAGCCAGTGATAAGGCTCATCACCTCCTAAGGCTTCACGTATGCATATGACACCCAGATCTTGGTCCACCTAGATATGGCGGTACCTGAGACATCTGTCAAGCTTAGGTCATGCTTGGGTGCCTTGGAAGATGGATGTCCTCTAACTGGCTTAAACTGAAAGGGGAGAAGACGGAGTTACTGGTGGTGGGTCCTTCTGATGTTTTTATTTGGTCCCACCTCTTTTGGCCCCCTTAACTGGGCTCTTGTCCCATTCCTGTGCTAATTGTTAAAGATCTTGTGGTGAAAGTTACCTCCTCTCTCTCTATGGGCTATGGTATTTTCTTCCCTGGTGCTATCATCTCTTGATTATTGTAACACGTTGCTGCTGGGTTAGCCTGCCTATTTGATCCGGCGCCTCCAGGTTTTATAAAAAAACTGGCGGCCTGGGTCACTACTTCCACCCCTTACAGAAATCACATCTCTTCTGTGCTGTGCTCTCTCCACTGGCTTGGCTTCACGTGCCGAAGAGTGCAGTTTATGTCTCTTTGTATGGTTTTCCATGCCCTATATGGGATTGGGGCAGCCTTTTTGCAGGCCAAGTTCTAGTTTTATGTACCTCAACGCTCTCTCCACTCCGTCAAAGCTTTTTTGGTGGAGGTTCCGTGCTTCAGATTTTCTTGGGTCGCTGGGTGTGCCTTTTTTCGGTGCATGGGCCACCCTGTGGAATTCCCTCCTTCCGCACATGTGGAGGATGGATGATTATCTAGCCTTTAGGAGATCTCTGAGGACGTATTTATTATAGGTTCTGCATTTGTTTTCTGGGTAGCGCCATGATGCCTTCGGGCGGCTGTGCGCTTTAATAGTGTGTATGAATAAATATACGGCCATCCCATTTCTGTCATCACGTATCATAAACCTCTCCTGCCAATCATGTTGGGGGCGGCAGGAGTACATGCTCTACGCGTGTAGAACCAAAAGTGACGTGAGACCCCAGGAAAAAACGGTAGTGCTCCCCAGTGAAGATACAGCTAACAGGAGTTGCGGGAAAGCCGGGGTGAGCTGCCTCATTGCAGTATTGATACTCAGAGAACCAAGAGTCAAATATTCCTCAGGAGTGATCTCCCTCATCACAGTAGTGATACCCAGAGAACCAAGAGTCAAATATTCCTCAGGAGTGATCTCCCTCATCACAATAGTGATACCCAGAGAACCAGGAGTCAAATATTCATTGGAAGTGACATCCAGCGTCACAGTAGTGATACCCAGAAACTAAGAGTAAAGTATTCTTCGTTAACTCCCTCATCACAGTGGGAATTCCAACACATGTGAAAGATACCAAAAATACCAAGAACTGTCAGGGAGTAATCTCTGCAATATACAAAATATAAAAAGTCTTGACAAAGCACCAGCAAAACTCTTCCAGATAGACCAGCAGGAGGGAGTCATTCTCCTGGTCTAGGTGTATTTGGTACATCAGACCCTGGTATAAGAGACTTCTGTTAAGTCAACCTAAGACTGGATTATTTCACCAGGAGAAGGGAACATTCTCCTAGTGGCTTAGATAAGAAGTTCATTGAACCTTTTTTTCTTGGTTTATTTGTCAGTGGTAGGGGTAGAGTAGTTGGTTTGGACAGGGGCCAGTATATTGGTTTTGTAACTTACATCCTGACGAGCACCTGAGTTATTCTGTGTTGAGGTAGGGAAAACCCCTCTAGAACTAAGGAGAGGCAGTTTCTTTTATTTATTTGAATAAAAGTCTATAGCCAAAATGATACCACCATATCAGCCGCCTTACTCCATCACGCCCCACGCACATTGAATAATGGGGACGTCACACGACGTGCTCAGGCAGGGCACGAACGGACTTTCGACAGTGTGCATCATAGGCTTAGTGTCTTCCTTTTGCTCTGCAGCGCCCCATAACTGCAAGGTCATAGCAAACGGAACTAATCACAGGGAAAACCTAATCAATAATCAGTCCAGAACCTTCCACTTCAACTATCCAACTCATCTTTTCAATCTATTAAAAACCAGTAAAAGCCTAGCAGTGCGTAAAAGAACCCCAATGCACACTGCAGCATGACATCCGCAAGAATCTAAACACCACGCTAGCCAGTGTGCAGCCACAGTCCATGCCCTGCGCACGTCATGGCAAGCCGCCCGCCTCTATCACGTACCCTCTTCCCGCTCCTCCCGGGCCAGCGGTTCTGCTGGAACTCCAGCGCTGCCAGGGAATCCATCTTGAGATCTCCCCAGTGCATGCATAGACACACACCCAGGCAGGTGTCACCTCTACAAACCACCTGAAATCACACCAGCACACAGTGCAAGGGTTCCGCCATACCTCAGTTTCCATCTCTACCCCATGCTCCCCTGTTGTCATGCGCTGCCGAGCCGACTGGCGGTTACCTCCGCGATGGAGGCTCCGGCGCCGACCGTTGTTCCAGCACGTTGAGTTTCCTTGCGCGCAGTCACGGTCTAGTTTTCCTTCAACATGGCGGTCACTGGGAAGTACATAGTCTCCCTATCCCAGCTATCAATGCGTTGCAACCCCCGTAGCTTCCGCTTCAGCCTTTTGGGTGAGACGCTAGTTTTCTGTCTTGCGGCTTGCCGCTCTGTCTCTTCGCCTTATCGCTCCTTGCGATACCTCTTTTCTTCCGCCACTCCCCCCTCTCTTTCTCTTTCCCTTCCTGGTTCTTGGTTGGTTTTCTCTTTCAGTTCCGGTGGCTCGCCCCTGCTCCTCGGCTTGAGCCTCTCTCCCTTTCTCCTGGGTCCTGCGGCCGCTCGAGTTTTCTTGCTTGAGCGCCCCTCACGCTTCTCCCTTTTAGTGAGAGCGCTTCCTGGTCTCCGTCGCCTTCGGCTCTGCTCCGCCCCCACAGCCCGCAGCGGCCGTCCACCTTCACTTCTTCGACTGCTGGACTCTCGTACTTTCCCTGGGAAGACTTCTGCTCGACCTCCTGCCTCACAAGGGTTTTTTGTGCCAAGAAGGCTTTTTCCCTTGTCGCCTACTGCGGGAGAGGAGTCCCAGGACTGCTTGTTTCAGGCATTCACTGTGGCTTCCTCTCGTGGTAGGCAAGTTGCTTTATCCACAAGGAGAGATTTCTGCGCACGTCAGCGTCTCAATACAGACGAATTGGAGGATTACCACTCAGGTGAGGAGGAGAAAGGGAAGGAATTGGACACCTGTCTCTACCGGAAATATGGCACTACAGGTCAATCGACATAATAAGACTACATTCAACAAATTGTTAAGCAACTGCAATTCTTTTTATATTTTAAAATATTTTTCGTTGATTCTACACGAATCCCAAAAATGATGTATTTTCTTTTTTTGTACATTGTTTTTTTAAATAAATGTGGATGGAGACCGCCTGAAGCCCTCTCCCACATCCCCCACCTTAATTAATACCCTAACCCAAAACCCTTTCTATTTTTTTGAAAATATTTGGAAAAGCGATTAAAAGAATGTGTTGTTTTTGGACTTGCAGTAAAATGATTTGATATTTTTGGGTGATACCTTTTTTGTTACCAGTGTCAGATACATGCACTTCAAAGCAAATGCATACATCAACGTTATTCTCCATTAATAATGCCTATCCAACTGTATATCGGCAATAATGAATTACAAAGTAAATCATAGTTTGCATATACTTGAATCCAGCGAGACCACTCAGTAGTATAGTACGAGGGGAAACAGCTTCACTCCATGGATCACAAAAACTCTAGGGCATCAACAGCAACGGCAACAAGATACAGAAGAGGAACCAGAAGAAGTTGCAAACACAATACGAAACCTAGCCGATCTAGTCAAACAGACCCTGTTAAACACACCCCACCCCTGCAGAACAATGAGGAAACTCGCCAACAAGAGCATTATAAGACAAAACCAAGAATAAAACAAGGCACTATAAAACAAAATACAGCGCAATCTATTCAACGGAAGATCAATGTCCAAACATGCCACAGAGATCTCTGATCTACTCTACGACAGGGGAATCAACATCCTTTTTGTCACAGAAATCTGGTTAGATGACAACCACAAAGTCACACTACATAGCTGTCTACCCGACAACTTCAAATGTACACAGGCAAACAGAAAAGGAAGAAAAGGAGGAGGGCTTGCACTAGCCTACAAAGAACACCTGAAAATAAAAACAGCTGGCCCTCTTAACATCAGAAACTACGAAGCCCTCGTCCTTCACCTGACAGACTCAAAAACAAACCTCACATTCATACTCCTCTATAGACCACCGACCTACGACGCCACCTTCGTAGACACCTTCATAGAAGCCATGATGAACCTGGCCATCGAACATGAATACCTGATAATCCTCAGCGACTTTAACATATGGTTTGAAGAAGAGAACGCAAACTCACAACAATCACTATTGAAGCAGCTCAAGACAATGAAACTATGCCAGATGGTGACGGAGCGATACACACAGCAGGACACACTCTCGACGCAATCTTCACCAACAAAAAACTGATCTCAACTGCACCACCAATATAAATACTATGGAGCGAACACCTCATCATACCGTCTGTGATCCAACTACCATCTCAAGCACCCAAACAGCCCCAAAAGTTCCACCAGATCTGGAAACAAAACCGGAATACCATCAAAAGCAGTAACTTAAAAGAACAACTGGAATCCTCCAAAACATCAATCGCAACCGACGAAAAAGCAGACCTAGTACAGAAATAGATCACTGAAACAATAGACAGCATGTCCCTGGAAAAACCCTTCATTCCATCACGAAAGAAAGCAGTGGCAAGATGGTTTACACCTCACCTCAATATAATGAAAAAAAACGGAAACTTCAATTAAAATGGAGGAAAAACTACAAACAATCCAAAAGAATAAATTATCAATAACAAATACAAGCATACAAAAAGGAAACACTGAAAGCCAAAAACAAATACCACAATGAACGAATCACAAAAGCCACCAACACCCAGAAAGAACTATTCAACATAGTAAATGAGATGACAAATTCCCCTGCATGTAATAACACACCGGTATCTTCACAAAAACTATGCAATGATCTTGCAGACCACTTTAAAAATAAATCACTGACATACAACGGATCATACAAAGTAGACCAATCAAGCAGACCGTGCCTCAACCCCTACCTGCCCTGGAACCACAAAACAAGCTTCAAAGCTTTGCCCAAATGTCAACAGAGAAATGTGTCAACCTGGTGAAACAAAGCAACAAAGCAGGCTCCTCAATGGACCCCTGCCCACCTGACATCTATACATCAATCCTTACACAGGGCACACCACCAGAATGCCATATAAACCTCTTCAACCAATCACTCTCTATGGGGAGACTACCGCAGGCTTTCAAATCTGCATACATCAAACCACTCCTCAAGGATACCATGGGCAATGTGGAAGACCTCTCTAACTACAGACCGATATCAAACATTCCATATCCAGCAAAACTATTAGAGACCTATGTATATGAACAAACACCGGCACATGTAGAAAACCACCAACTATTGTGCCAGACAAAAGTCAGCTTGAGACCCATGAGAAGGACAGAAGTCAGCCACAAAACCCTCATCAACAGAAAAGGGAAAGGGAAGAGTGGATACTCAAAACATCATCGGTACTAACAAAAACCGGACGTGCCTCTATGGCTCAGAGCAAACCTCTGGACAATTCCCAGCCCCCATGAAATCCGTGTACAGCAGCAACAACAATAGGTGGGAAACACAGTTTATGGCTTTAGAGGATGCTTCCACATCAATTGGATAAACCCACCAGTCATGTCTCCAAAGGGACTGCATTGTCTCCCGATAGCCTCAAGAACTGGGGCCTAATACCCCAGACAAGCATAAATCCTATACGGGGGTCAGTGTTGAGAAAGGGGGAAGCACTCATTGTGATCTGACTGCTAGGCATTGTACTTCGTCGCAGGCCATATCCCAGTAAATCAGTAGCCATTCTTGGGTCCCTTAGTTGTAGGCGGATGAGGTCATAGGGACAGCCCTCCCCATAGGATAGTCTTCTCAAGCTTTTAATGTCCTCCCTAATCAACGAGCGGTAACCGTATGCTGACCACAGCTAATGTGTGCATTTGTTTGTAAGTGAATCTCTGGGTTCGACTTTGTCACTAGAACATTTGGGGACCCTGTGCAAAAATACACCTCCTAGTATGTGAATCAGCCTCTGTGGGTTTGGATCGCTGTGCGCTGGCAAATCAGGGGATGCTCTATGCACACCTTCAAGATCTCACCTGCCCCCCACTCATTTTTTTCACCCTGCAAGGAAACCTGGGCCCTTTGGACCACCTCCCCCTGCAATCCCTGCTGGAGAGATTTAGCAGTTTCAGCCTAGGTAAGGTTGGTTTTCGAGCTAACATCAGCGTCAACTTTGCCCCAGAGCCCCTTTCGGATCGCCACCTCAGTGGGCATCACCTTTATAGGGACTGGGGGAGCTATTTGAATAAACTGGGTTGTGCCGAGATTGGGAACAGTACAGATTTCCTTCACTGGCGTCACCGGATCCTTGTTAATGGTGTCAGTGCTTGGGTGTGGGTCCCCCTGGGCCCCTCTTCCTGTTCCTCTACCATTTTCTAGGATCTGTAGTAGCAGATTCTTTAGGGTCGCCAATTCGGTCAGAACCAGTGAGCGGGTGCAGCCCTGGGCTGTTTCCTTAGGGATGGAGACCGGGGAGAGAGAGAGAAATGTATCCAGTGGGAATGGACATGGAGAATTGGACTCCCACAGGTGCAATTTCACATTTATTGGTTCACATGCATCAGATGTTTTGTGGACAGTGGCTTCCATGGTGATTGGGGGACTGACACTTGGTAACAGGGGCCTTTTTTCTTGTGAGATTGTGACAGGGGCGCCAAATATTGGAACCAATGCAATGGGAGCAGTAATTGGCACTGGAATTAGAGTTACAACTGGCGGCAGCAGGGGTAGGCGGTGCAGAGTTATGGAGGCACTTCGCCTGAGGCTGTTTTTCTGAGAGCTCGAGATGGCATTTCTCGAGCCAGCGTTCAATGGTAGAAAAAGAGGTGTCAACAGATGTACTGGTAGCTGGCAATGCTGATGCTGAGAAGGGGTCACATGTCCCCATTTGTACTTTGTCAACTGCCCCCCCCCTCCCTGAGATTGTTCATCATTGCTGCACAGGCTGATTTCACCCCCTCTACTTTCCTGTTGGGATTTTCCCCACTAATGTGGTCTATATTAGGATCATCAGCGTTGGTATTACTATTACCCCCTGAAATGATCTGGGCACTTCCAAGGAAACAGTTGATTTCTTTGATCAGTTTGTACGCATCACCCGATATCATTACAGGGATATGGCTATGCCCCTGTGCTTGCCCCCACATGTTAATGTTAAAGGTATTTGTACACGCACCATCACCAACGGAATTGGTCCCCAAGCGCTCTGGTGAATCTGCAAACAAATAAAGGAGGGGTGAGGGGTTAGTAGGGTGAAGTGGAAGTAGGAAAGTGAGAAAGGTGGTGTCCTGTTGGCAGCTTCAGTTAGGTTTTCACAGTGCGCTGGGCTTGGGTGTGATTATCAGATCGATGTGGGTCCTTATGTGCTATTGGTGTGAGTTATGTGTTATTTGTTTGTTGTTGTGGTGTGGTGAAGTATGTGCGGTTCGCTCTGCTGAGAATGGTTGTGTTGGTTTTTGTGTGAGAGATATATGCGGAAAGTACCACGTCTCTGATTGTCCTATGGAGCTGGTATTTTAGTTTGTCCGTCTAGTTATTAGGTGTGACGGGATGGCAAGTTTCCATCTGAGCTATTTCAGAGGTTTGTTTAACAGGTTATGGTACGCATTGTCCTCCGCTCTGGTATTGGTGCTGTATATTTTACATTCATCAGCTCCCTTCCTATCCGTTTCCCTGTCGGTGATCCATAGCTGCCTATGTTTGCTTCATCGGCTAAAGGTGTGTTGACATGTCATCCTTACACTTCCCTCCGGATCTCTACATAATCGTTCTTTTATGTGATTCTAACTTATCTTTCATTGTGGTATAGTGATATGCCGCAGATTGTTCTTCCCCCGCCCTCTTTTGATGAAAGCTAGCTTAGGAAGATAATTTCCCTCTCTGAGTATTGTTTCAGCTGCATATTTATTTATTTATTTGAATTTATAAAGCGTGCAGCGGCCCTGAGGCATCGTGGCGCTGTTACAGACGATTTACTCGTATACATGTTACATGGAAATGAAAACATTACATGTGTATGTGCCCCCATAGTTTTGAGTAGTTTTCTGAATAGAAGGTGATCTCTCGTGTTATGAATGTTCTTTGGTAGCTCATTCAAGGTTTTTTGTGCAAGGTGAGAGAGGAGAATCCTCCGAATTGTCTTTTGTTGTGTGGTTTTGTTTCCAAACAGTTGTCTTCGCTAGATCCGACGGGTCTTGTTGGGTGGTAGACTTTTATTTTCTCTCTTAGGATCTCTTCGCCTTGGCCGTGGATTGCTCTGTGCGTTATGCACATTGATTTGAACTTTATTCGCTGTTTAATTGGTAACCATTTTAGCATTTTCAGAGCTGGTATTCTCTTTGCTGTAGTTTGAGGAGCAGCCTGTGAGCCGCAATTTGTATGCGTTGGAGTTTGTTTTGAAGTTGCTCTGGCATGCCTGGATATCTGCTGTTGGTGTAGTCTACTCTGGACATGATAGCAAAGATGGTGAGTGTTTTGTGGGCGAGTGAGAGGATTGGTAGGATCCTTTTTACTGCTCATAGGAGGAAGAAGCATTTCTTTATTAGAGCGGTTACTTGTTGCTCTAGACTTAGTTTGTTGTCTATCAAGCCTCCCAGGTTTTTCACTTTCGTCGATGGAGCTGGGATTGTACCAAGTTCCATTGGCCAAGGGATGTAGTGAATGTTTTTTCCATTTTTAGAGATGGTTATTATTTCTGTTTTGCCTGGGTTGAGTTTGAGGTAGTTCGAGTTCATCCAGCTTTAGATTTCATGAAGGTAGCTCTCTAGTTTTGTGTGTTTTTCTTGTGTGTCTTGTATTTTATAGACTATTTGTGTGCCGTCAGTGTTGTTGTAGCGTGTGAGTCCATGTCTTTTAATGATCTTGATTAGTTGATCCAGGTAATTGTTGAATAATAACAGGGAGAAGCATGATCCTTGTGGTACTCCACAGGAGGATTCTCTTGAGTTGGATTTGAAAGGTTTGATCCATATGGTTTCTGTTCTGTTTGTTATGAAGGATTTAATCTATAGTAAGGCTTGGTCAGTGAATCCAATTTCTTCCAATCGCCTGATGAGGATGTAGTGGTTAACTGTGTTGAATGATGGAAAGAGATCCAGAAGTATCAGGGCGGTGCTTTTGTCTGAGTCTGCGTTTGTCTTTAGATCATCCCAGATTGAGAGAAGTGCTGTTTCCTTTACTCTCGGAAAACTACTTGTGCCTGATCCAATAGTGCCTGATCCAATAGGTGGTGTTCTTCTATAAATTCTATAAATTCTTGGGTTATTCTATAGATGTATGTCTCGAGTAGTTTCACCTGGTACGGTTTGTTGGAGATAGGTCTGTAATTGGAGAGATCCTACATGTTTCCTGCTGTGTCCTTGAGGAGTGGCTTGATGTATGCTGATTTGAAGGATTGTGGCACTTGCCCTGTTGAGATTGAGTGGTTGAAGAGGTTTCTGTAGAAATCCATGGTTGTTCCTTGTGTGAGGATTGATGTCTGGAGTGGGCAGGGATCCGTGGGGGAGCCTGTTTTGTTGCTTTGTTCACCAGTTTGACGAGTTTGTACGGGTGTTGCTCGTACGGGTGGGTGGGTTGCATATTGCGGTCACATGGTCTGCTTTGTATGGTCTGTTGGATGGTGATGATTTCGTTATTGAAGTGGTCTGCGAGGTTGTTGCAATCCGGCGGTAACGGTATTAGCGCCGCCAATTCTGCTCTGCTGCATTACGACTGCAATTCAGCCGGCGCTATTCCAGTCGGGCGCTATTACAGCCATCTGTAATAGCGCCGGCTGTAATTGCGCTGACAACCCAACACACTATCACAGACCTATCAAAAGTACAGTATGCTGGAGGTAAAAGAACACAGGTGAGAGTAACTAAGCCACAGGTGGAAAAAATACACACAAGAGGCATACAAAAAAACAACCCAGGCCCCACCCACCCTTCCTAACACCATATTGCCATTAGGAGCAGGGAGTTGACAGCAATGAAGGCACAGGTGCAAACTATGCACACAAGAGGCCTACAAAATACCAACCCATGCCCCACACACACTTCCCAACCCCATGTTGCCGTTGGAAGCCGAGAACCTTGTCATGGACCTCTACATACTGTACCAGGAGCTACAGAGGCCTGACAACCAGCCCAGAGAGGGGCAGGGGGTTGATGAAGAGGAGGAGGAGGAGGAGGAGACCAGCTCCAGCAAGGCGGGCAGCCATCCCCAGAGTCAGGCCAACACTCTGGGCCCTGACTGATGGACAGTTGGTATCTGAGTACAGGCTGGACAGGGCTACCATCACCCAGTTGCTGGACACAATCCAAGGTGACATTGGTAGCAGGATTGCCATCAGCACCGATATGCCCCCACTCGTGAAGCTGCTGTCAGTCCTAGGATGCATTGCTGTGCCATGTGAACGAACACATTGCATTGCCCACCACCGAGGCACAGGTGAATGAGCACAAGGCACAGTTCTATGCCATTGCCCAAGTGCTGAACATACTTGCAGCCCTAGACTGCACACATGATGCATCCCGGGACCATGAGGCAGCCTAAAGGAATCAGAAGCATTTCCATTAATTGAACGTGTAAATGACCTGTAGCCCAGACCTGACCATCAGCCACTGCTGCGCTCGCTACCCTGGATCCACCCACGACTCCATGATGCTTCGCAACAGCAGACTGCCAGCCTACATGGAGAGGCATAGAGCCCAACGCACATGGACAGTTGGTGAGTACAAACCCTGCCTGAAATGCATGCCAACGTACAACAAATGTAGGGGGGGCAGAGCCACAGGAAGCCTTGCATGCCAACAGGAGCCACAGCCAGCACCATCACCGCACCAGTACCATATACGTGTGGCACACAAGGACACCTGCACACAACCACCACACCAGCACCCACAAAAGGTGATGGGCACACACTTCTCAAAACTTAACACATGGGACGAAATGACCAGAATGCACCTTGTCTGTTGCAGTCCCTCTTTACACCCTGACACACAAGAGTAACCCCACCCAGGGCCACCCCACAGGAATGTAAAGTGAGAGAAATACAATAACCATTCTGTGAACCACAGTAGATGATCAGGATCAAACCCGAACATGAACATCCCTGAGAGAGTGACCCATGAATCCACATTTACATGCATGTGAAACAAAAACTGGTACCATGTAGCTAAAGTTCCACCATCCCCTGAGACCGCCACAACCAAATACAAATCAACACTGGCCCTGAACAGTCAGTCATGACGGGAGCCTCATCGTGACGGTATGGATGCGCCACTGTGCCAATCAAATCCAGTGAGTAATGCATGTAGAAAGTGGGATACAAGGGACATTGTATAGCAAACCCGTGGAACTTGAATACACCATATTCAAAGGACAGGTGGTTACATGACGGAACTTGTTGAGCATGAGTGTCCCACACAATCCCATACAGATAGGTCATCATCCGCCGATCCACCGGTGCAAGTCCAGTATTCCCATGTGCAGGCAAATGTAATCTGCCACAGGACAGCCCACTCATTCACACAGGGTGTATGTATGGGTCAGATGATGCATGTCCTGAAAGATGCCAATCACATTGCCAATCACATTGCATGTCCCCGTTGCACACAAAGGGTGAGCACATGTCACGAAGAGCACTTGTAAAATAAATAACACTTGTACACAATCATGAATGTCTGAGCTTTCTGTCATGCTTGAACAGGCTTGAATTAAAGTGGATCTAACTCCCTCCCCCCACCAACTTCCCCAGCACACATACCCCTCTCCCCCACCAACTCCCCAGCACACATACCTCCCTTCCCCCACCAACTCCCCAGCACACATACCCCCTTTGCCCCCCCAGCTCCCCAGCACACATATCCCCCTCCCCCACACAGTGCATATGGGTCAGTGTGCCCGGCCCTCAGGCCAACAATGCATTGTCCATCTAACATGGACGTTGTCGCTTTCCATGTGCTCTGCCTTCAGGTGAGCGCCGTTGTGAATGCTGCAGTGACCGACGCCTGGGTGACCCCTGTAGGGAGCCCTGTGTGGGGGTTGTTGAGGTGTATGGCACTGATGTATCCAACTGCAGCTGTTGGCGGAGGAGATTATTTGCCTCACACATCTGTTCTACATTCGCAGATTACACCTTGCATAGTTCACATACTCGCTGACCAAATCCTGTGAGTGCTGCAGTGCATCCCTCTACAACCTTATGTGTGTGGGAATTGTCGCATGCCATGGTTTTGGCAGCCCCCCAAATTGCATTGCTAATGGCCTTGATTTGGTGGTTGTGTTCGCTGGCCATGCCCTCTAGCCTCATCTGGCGTGCCTCCGTCACAACCAGGCACATCATGGTTGCTTTTGATTGAGGGGCTGCCAGCAGGTGACCCATTTGAGAGTGTGTCCTCTTCCGCCACTGGTGTGTGTGCACAGCGTCCACAGACATGTGGAATGTGGCTGGGACTCTCCACATGCTCAGGGGTCCCATTGGGTGTGTCCATTTGCTGCATTGGACTGTGTATAGGCGTTATGACTGGTACAGCATGCTGCTCTTCACAGGATGACGCATCCTCCTCTGGGGTGGTTGCACTCGTGGCAACTTCAACATCCTGTGAGCCCCCGGTGGCTTGGGATGGGCTCGACGAGGCGGCCCTCATGGCTTGTGGGCGCCGAGGTGGTGAGCCCGTGGTGGCTTGTGGACACTGAGGTGGTGAGCCCCTGGTGGCTTGTGGGTGCCGAGGTGGTGAGCCCCTTGTGTGGTGGGGTGGGTACTCTGCCTTGGCTCGGATGACGCCTGTGTGTCTGTAGGGGACATAGGGTATGGCATGAAGACAGGGCACCTCAAATTATTTTCATGCATTTCAAGGCTTACGGGGGGGGGAGTTGTACAGGACAGTTTCTATCATGCTTGGTCCTGACCTGTTTAGTAGTCACGATGTTGGTATTTCTGGGGCATACTACGTGGGGGGGACACATTTCGGAATTGTTGTGATAGCCTTTTCATGCATATGATGCAAATGCACAGCTAGCATGCCGCAGTCAGTCAGGGGGAGTTGGTACAACACACGCCCACCTGACGTTGCTGTGCCCCCTCCATGGATATGGTTGCCATGGTGCTTGCATTTGTCCATTGGCTTCCCTACTCACAATTCTGGATCCCTGGGTCCGCCTAGGTGCACTGGTGCAAGGGCGCAGTCGTGGGTGGCTGTGGTCGATCACACGCACTGCACCCACTCACAGTGCCCAGCTGTCGGACATTCCCGCTGAGGATGGAGTGGTGGCCTATTTACAATACAATTGCAGGGGGTGGGAGGTGATTCACCTCCAGCCTCCTGAGTGCCGGGGCCTGCGTCGGCTCCTCCCACCCCCTCCATGGATGCCATGTCGATGTCGGTGGTGCATTGCTCCTCCCATGATGCAAGCTCCGGTGGTGGTGGCCCTCCACCGGCCGACATGCTCTCACTCCTGTGCTGTGCCAGTGCCAGGAGGACCCATACACGCTTGTGGCCCGCTGCAGTGACCTTCTGGCTGATGTCTGCCCAGATGTGGTTACACCACTGTTAGTCCATCTTTTTTTGTTGGGGACCATAGACTTCACCCTGATAGGAAATTACCTCCTCCACCTGTATAGTGAGCTTGGAGTCTGAGAACTTCAGTTTGCGCACCCTGTCCAGGGCAGACTTGACCCTCACACTCTCCTGAGACATTTTCTGAGGTTTGTTGGAGTGGATGGCTTCCAGGGGCTCTGATTTTGGGAGGATTGTGAATTCCAAAATGGCTGCCGCTTCGTTTCCCGTTCCGGGGGTGACACATTTCCTGTGGCGCTATTAGTGTGCACTAGTAGTGCACGCTAATAGTGTGAGACGCCGGCGGTAAGACAATATTCACTGAGTTTTCAGCCACTATTACTGCTGAACGCTACTTGTGTTAACGCCCAGGCCGTGTGCACATGGCCGCCAACTTGTAATGCCAACTTGTAATGGGGCGTTGTTTGCGCCACAACTCACGGCATTAACCGAAATACTGCTCGGCTGTATATGCTCCTGGAAACCGTGAAACTAGTGATGGGGCCCTTAGTCCCTTCGATGGTATTGGAGCATTGTTACATCCAGGTTTTTAAAAAATGTCATTTATGATTTTAAACAGTTCTTTTTGGGTGTTTGGTGGTTTGATGTTGTCGAAGTATTTCCTTTTGGTTTTTTGGATTTCCTTTTTGTATGAGTGGATTTGTTGTTGGAATTGGAATTTCTTTGCACGGTCATTTTTGATCCTCCATTCTAGTTCAAGTTTTCGTTTTTTCCTTTTTATGGTGCTGAGTAGCGGGGGTAAACCATTTTGCTGTTGCTCTTTTGCTTGCTGGGGTAAAAGGTTTTTCTTTGGCGATCTCATCTATTGTTGTCATTATCCAGTTGTGAAGTAGTTCTATTTTTTTGTCTAGGTCAATCGTCCATAGTTGTTGCTTGTGGTTTGTTTATTTCCAGTAGTTCAGTTAGGTTGCAATTTGTGATGGTCCTCTAGTTTCTTTTCATGATAGTTGGCAGATTGTCCTGTTTGATTATTGGTGTGGCCAGTGGGATCATGAAAGGGATGATGGATCTGAAGTGGTGGTGCCGTGGTAATGAGAATTCTGTTGGCGAAGATCGAGTCTAGTGTATGTCCTGCCGTGTGGGGTGCTCCTTTGACTAACTGATGTAATTTCATTGTTTCAGTTGTTTGGCTAGTGATTTTTGTGTGGCTGTGGTTTCTTCATCAAACCAGATGTTGAAGTCACCAAGGGTAATCAGGTGATCCTGTTCGATGGCTAGGTTGGTCACTGCTTCCTGGGCGGCATCTATGAAGTTTGCATCGTAAGTCAGTGGTCTGTACACCGGTATGAATTTCAGGTTTGTCTTGGGTTTGTTGATAGGCGAAGGATTAGAGATTTGCAGTTTTTGATGTTTAGTGGGTCTTCAAGTTTAATTTCCAGGTCTTCCTTGTGGGCTATTGCCAGTCCCCCACCTCTTTTGTTTTTCCTGTTTGCTTGGCGGACTTGAAGTTTTCAGGCAGGCAGTTGTGGAGAGTGATTTTCTAGTTGTCATCTAGCCATGTTTCAGTTACGAGTAGGATGTCGATACCTCCATCGCACAGGAGGTCGTAGATTTCGGTGGCATGTTTGGACATTGACCTAGCGTTGATTAGATTGCAGTGGATGTTTTTGGTGTGCTTCGGTTTGTTGTTCCCTGTTTTGACTTGTGGATATTCAGTTGTAGCGCTTCTGAGTTGTTTTCGCCGGTTGGTTGAAGTTCCATGGAGGCCGCTTAGTCGTTGAATCAGACTTTTAGATTGATAGTTGGCTTGATGAATTCTACAGCTTCATCATCTTTCGTGTTTTGTGGTTGTCAGTAGTGCCCTTCTGTTCTTGTGATATACGGAGTAAGGGCGTTGGTATCGTGCCTTTCTCTTCTTGGGTCCTCTCATCTTTTTTTGTGGCATTCGGTAAGATACTTTGCTTGTCTGGAAATTCAGTGGCATTGAAGTGTCAAGGTTCTGCAGTTGTTGCAAGATACAGTGTAAGGTATAGGAATTTTTCTCTTATGATGTTTGCTCTGTTGGTTGTATTGTTTGCTGGGGTGCGTCCTGTGTTCGAGAGGGCTCCTACTGGAGGCAGGTGAGTTTGTGTATCTGCTGTGGTTGGTAAGTGTTCCAGGGTTCTTTGGCGGGATCCAATTCTGCATCGGGACATTTTAGGTCCTTGGTAGTAGGATTTGTTTGGATATTGTGTTTACAGGGGCAGTAGCCCACCTGTCGGGCCTTGTGCTTGTATAATATAGAGTTTTATCCCCTTATGTTGCAATAGCTGGATGCTCTCTGAGGGTGTCTGTTCACTCAGTCGGTTGGGTTTGGGTGATCCTCTATCTATGGGTGGACTGTCTAGAGGAGTACTAAGCGTTGGAAGGGGTGGCGCAGTTGGTTATTGGAGGACTATGGGTGTACCTCAGAACCTCACAGGTCCCAAGTTTTCCACGCCAGTCTCCTGCACTTGTCCCTGGGCCTTGCACTTGCCTTGCACTTCGGTTACGACCCACGAGAGTGGTATCTCTATGCACTTAACCCATGTTCTGACTGGACGCACTTTTCCCTGTTACTATGAACCACCCCCACCCCACACGTACTTCCTTTTCTTTTCTGTTCACCTGCATAATCTGAATGGACCATGCCTAGTAAGATCGTTTGTCTTGTCTTCCCTATATCTCCCCCCATGCATGGTTGTGCTTTGAAACACTTGTTTGTAAGCGCATAATAAACACTCAATCAACCAATCAATGATAAGAACAAAATGCTCAAAGAAATGGATAGCCTATATAACAAGCATTTGCAAAGTCAAGCTTTTGGCATTTCTAGAGGAAGACAGATTTCCATTCTTTATATATTTTTAACAATACCATTTTTATTTATATAGTACAATATTGTACAGCTCATCACAAAACATACTACCAATCTTAAATAAATAATGTTACATTTTATAAATGTCATATCATATCATATACACAAAAAACAAATAGTTACAATCGCTTTGATTTTGCATTTACACTAAATTTGATTTTCTTATGCATTTGGTCTTTATAGCCCAAGAAGCATCACAGTGCTAACTATCTCAGTGGACCAGTCAGCAGAATGGGAATTACAGGAAGTGCAGTGTTCTAGCTGTGTCCAAATATTTGCGACACAATGGGCCTCATTACGACCCTGGCGGAAGACCATGGTGCTATTAGCACCATGGTCCATGCCGGTAAGTTACCGACTCCATTACAAGGTTGGCGGGGCGGTAATTCCCCCTTCCTCCATGGCCCTTCCCCATTCCCATTTTTGACCCATAGGGCTCAATGGGAATGGGGAAGGCGCTAAGTACGGTGCCGCAAATTGCGGCACTGTAATTAGCACCAAGGTCCCTTTGCGGGTCCCTACTTTAACGGCTGGTCTACACCAGCCATTAAGGTCGGGTCCCGCAAAGGGACCTCGTAATTAGGCGCTAATAGGTTAACGGTGCCGCAGCCTTTTACTGCGCCGTTAACCCATTAGAGCCTGGGTCGTAATGAGGCCCACTATGTATTGTTATAATGAGTGTGGTGAACATTTGCCTTTTTATAACCCATGTCAAAAGTTCAAAGTCTAACTGGAGACAGATGTATTACCATTGAGCAGCTGCTGTACTTTAATTCAGGGCTGTGCCATATATACGCTGTATTGCTTACAAATGAAACACCAGAAAGTTGTGCTTGTTGAAGATGTTGTTATCAAAAAAGTAGGGCTTAATAACCCCAATACACCCATTACCTTTTCGGAAATTGATTTTGCATGCAGAAATAGCTGTTCTAAATGATCTTAATAGGCACTGGTTTGGATAGCACAGAGAGTATGTGCCACTGGTGATATGTCTCCTCCTAAAAATGGTAGTAAAAAGTGCCAAACTTTCAAATGATACCTTTTTGCTTTTTCTCATACAGGTGGTATTTGCCACTTCTATGAGGCAAAACTAAAAGACTCCTAATACACCAAAATATACAGATAATACTAAGCTTGGTTACAAGAAATAAACACAGGGTTTGTGAATCAGAGAAGGAAAACACCGGCGGAAAACATGGTTGCAGGTAAGTTACTCTTTCCTGCTTTCCTTTCCCCACCATACAAACATTGCAACCGAGTTCCTTCTTTCTGTCTCTGTGGAAAACATGGTTGCAGGTAAATCACTCTTTTCTGCTTTCCTTTCCCCACCATACAAACATTGCAACGGAGTTCCTTCTTTCTGTCTCTGTGGAAAACATGGTTGCAGGTAAGTTACTCTTTTCTGCTTATAGTCTTTCTCGCCGCACTCCCTCTTTCCTTTCCCCACCATACAAACATTACAACTGAGTTCCCATCTTTCTTTCTCCATCACGCAATAATCTAATATTTTGTGCTCTAGCTCACCGTCTATATTTATTTTAATGTTATTGTTTAAAGCACTGACCTAGCTCGAGGACTTCGGAGCGCTGTACAGAGTGTGTGTAGCTGGCATTTGGGCCGACATATTTTAACAGTAGCGCAGTACTTTCTCTGTCTCTCTAAAGCACACACCTCTGTCCCTCTCTCTCTGATCGTCTTCCATTGCCCCATCTTCAGCTACAGAATATTAATACTCAAACCGTGGGCCTCTTTTTATAAAAATACAATGGGCCTCATTATGAGTATGCCGGTCCGTTAACAACGGTGCTACCGGCACCGTTGTTACCAGACCGGCATACTCCGAGTTCTGCGACCGGGTGTCTGACCTGGCGGGTGGAGCGGCAGCCACTCGCAGACCTTGATGGATGCACCGGCACTGTTGCACGCAGTGCCGGTGCATCCGTCCTCCCCATTCCCATTGAGTCCAATGGGACTCAAATGGGAATGAGGAGTAATTTTTTCCGGCGCCCGTCAATGGGGAATTACTGGGACCGCCGGGGCTTTAATGCCCCGGTAAGTCCCCATTACTGGGCACTGGGAAAAAAAAGACTCCGGCGGCAGCCATGCAGTTTTTACCGGCACGGCTACTGCCGGGGTCATAATGAGGCCCAATCTCTATTGAAAATAAAACAACATATGCTTTGAGAATGTTCTGCTGCCAGTCTATACGCCAATCATACATATGCCAGTTCTCTCCACTAGTTTTTAAAGAGTCCATGATCAACATTGTCCTGTGTCTTGAATCTTGAAATTTGTAAGCTTGAGCGGGTGCTAATGCCTAAGTGTTGGCGCAAGTCCTTGCGGTTGTGCCCAATACGGCATGAATCATCAGCATGTTAAGCCTTTGTTTGCTTTTCAGGATGGATTGGCCGTTTATGACACCCGGACTGTCAAAGAGGTGAGAGGAAAACTGGGTGCGGTGGAGTTCAATGAACATGGGTGTAATCATAATCACGGGTGTCAAACAGTTGAAATCCTAGAAATTGGTGGTGTGGGTCATCAAAGTAGAATTGGTGCTGTCCATCCTTTCAACTACCACTCACATCAATCACACATACTAACAATTACGCCAGGCCGTACATCAGCAGGACAAACATCCCAGGATTTGCATCAGTATTCTTTTATTTCCTACAATCAAATAAGAGCTCTTTGCTCAGTTTCAGTTTCATATAAAGTTTAAATAATTTTGTTACAGCTTGGAAAGAACAGTACTTCACCTGGAGATAATCATGTTTTAATGTTGCTTCTATTACCTGTTCGGATAGGCCTGTTTTATTTTTATTTTAGATTTGCTTATTCCAATTTCTTTTCGCTTTTAACAAATCTTTAATTTAATTTTAGTTTTAAAATAGATTTATTCCACTGTTATAGCAGCCTGGTTTCTTAACTAATATTTAAGATTACTTTAATTTCATAAAAATTTCTGGTTTAGATAGGACTGTTTTAGATACATTTTTGTTGATTGCTGGTTTAGTTTAATTTCTTTTTGGATATGCTCACTTTTTTAAAATTATGTTTTAGGAAAGATTCTAACCTTTCAGTTTCTGCCGATGGCAAATTTGGGGGAAATTATTGTTCTTTTTAATCTTTACAAAATTTGCCGTTTATGACAGACATCCCAAGTGCCCTTGATTGGCTGACCATTTTCCTGTTCTATATATTGATGGCACCTTGCCGGAAAGTAAATGTAATAAAGAAAAATCTCCCTGAAAATGGAAAAAAGCATGCGTCTCTACCAGAAGCATGGGCGAGGGATGCTTACAGAGAGGAATACATTCTCTGTACAATGGCCGTCTCAATACCATCCATTTGCTAAACTTGGGATGTCTGTTGTCTACATGGATGGACTGATTGTGGGGTTTTCCTGCAGCAATCTTGCAGAAAGAGAAGAACCAGAGACAAAGACGCAAGGATGAAAGATACATTTTCTGATGCTTGTTAATCTGCTTAGAATCACATGCTGTGCATATAGTCCGACATCTAGTGGTAAACGCGCAGTATTGCAACTTTCTTTTGAGGATCGAAAGGGGACATCGACATGGGCGTGCCTGTAACACGATCCCTAACGTGACGTCTAGTGTACCCAGAGTCTCGCAAATATTGTGTCGGTGGCGAATAGGCCTAAAAGCTCATCTTCACGTTGAGAGGAGTATTCAGATGGGTCCCTGCCCCTCTCTAAGACTCTGTCTGACAGATCCCTTCATTCTAAGGACTCTTGTCCTCCTGGAGAGCCTTTCCCCCCTCCTGACCCCTCTGGTTCATCTCTTTGGACCAGAGTTAGGTTTGAGAGCTATGTGGATAAACTTTCACAGTTTGTGGACTTCTCAGAAAGGTTTATAACCCCTAAGAGACTTAGGGAGGAGGATACCTGCCCTACCTTACCAAAGGTGCAGAGGCTTTTAAGTTATACTCCACAGAAAGACGTATTTGAACTCTCGGAACCTGAAGAGGTCTACAAGCATCCCCATGGCCAGGATGCCAATCCCTTTGGCCAAGACATACCTGACCCCTGCCCAGATTGGTGTACAGGTCAGCCTGTAGAGAAACACCTTTCCCCCAATCATATTTTATTTTTATTTGTTTATTTGTATTGCGCCGAAAGCCCACAGGCATTGGGGTGCAACAAAAAGACACATACAGGGGACATCAAGCAAACATTCACAACAGGACACTTACCAGAGGCCAAGACAAAACGGACTGCCTAGACTAACTAATGGACACTGTCTTCAGTTGAACAAGAATGTTTTCAGGTTTGTTCTGAAAGTGAGATGATTGGGTTCTAATCTCAGGTTCAGAGGTCATTTGTTCCAATTAGTAACAGCACAAATGGGAAAGGCTCTACTGAAACCATTGGCTTTCTTACGTGGTTTAACCACAATAAGTCCCAGGGCTTCAAATCTTAATACACTGTCTGGCTTGTATCTGACAATTTTCGATTTAAGATAGGCAGGTGCTTTCCCATACAAGCACTTATGGGTAAGTGTCAAGGATTTGAAAAGAACTCTATCTTCAACCATCAGCCAGTGTAGCTCCCTTCTAGCATTGCTAATGTGCTCCGTCCTGGGTTTCTGTTTAATTATCCTAACCGCGTTGTTTTGGATTAGCTGGTATGTGGTCATACATTGTTTACTAGCACCCAGCAGGAGTGCATTTCCATAGTTCTGGCGGTATAGGATGGTTGCTCTTGCTATGTTGGTACAATTTACTTCATTTAGGAAAGTTTTGATTGCTCTAAGAAGCTTGAGCATCTGAGCTCATTGAGGCTTACAGAGTCATGCCCAACGTTTTAACTTTACTCACTACTTGGATTTGAGTGTTTTTATCGTAAATGAGTCATATTATGGTGATAATTTGGCCCTAGCTTGATGGGAGCCAAACACCATCGCTCAGTTTTATTACTGTTCAAACACATCCAGTTATGGTCCATCCAAGATTCTATGATGTTACGGAGGTCCTTAACTGTCTGGCTGTCCTTGCCGTAGTCCCCGCTTAACTCCACTAGCTGAATGTCGTCAGCGTAGTTAGTGAAATAGGCTTTGATGTTATCCAGGACTTCACAGAGAAATCAAAAGTACAGGTTAAATAAAAGCGGTGATAGACTTGCTCCTTGCAGAACGCCGCAAAAGATATCATACTCGTGTGAAAATGTATCTCCCCAATGTACTTTGGACTTTCTATCCCTAAGGAACGAGGCCAACCAGCTGACTGCCCCCTTGGAGCAGTTGGCAACTTTCTGGAGTGCCTGCTGGAGTAATTGGTGGTCCAGCAGGTCAAAGGGGACACTTAGGTCAAGCAGAATAAGAAGTCCTTTCTTGCCCTTGTCGATGATACCCAACATGTGTGTCTGCAAATCAAGCATAGCTGTCTCGGTGCTATGTGCAGCCGAAAGCCTGATTGTTGGCGATGCAGAATCTCATTTGCCTCTACAAATGACTGTAACTGTGCTGTGGTGATCTTATCCATTACTTTAAGAGTGAAGGTGCAGTTGGTAATACTCATACTCCGGACCCAGATGCCGTTTGTCTGGACCTTCCCTCCTCACCTCCACAGAGGCAAGCATTGCCTATTGATGATCAGATGGCTTTTAATGCAATCCTGAAAAGAGCTGCAGAACATTTCCAATTTGCCATGCAGGAAGCTGTTCAAGATACTGACCTTGAGGAAGACATGCTGAAGGAGAAATCTCCCACGAGTCAGGCTACCCCCTTGTTAAATTCAACCAAAAAAACGTCTCGCACCATCCTTGTTGTCCCCTTCCCTTACAAGGACTGTGAACCATCAAGTGGAAAAATTGTTTCGCGCCTCTCCTTCTGACCCATTATACACCTCTCCAGTTCCACCAGAACGAGGGCTAGGGTACCACTATCTACTTCTGAAGCGCCCCCCGATAAAGACTGCAAGAAGTTGTACGGCATGGGCAAACGCATCACCACTTCAGCCACATATTCCACAAGAATTGCTAATAATTCAACACGTCTTGCCAATTATAGTGATGTACAGTGGAACCTGCTCTAGGAGGGCCTCCTAGTCCCTGAACCGGTACGATCACGCCAGCTAGTGATTGTCTCGGGAGGGAAGCAGGTGACCCACAAAATTCTAAAGAATACTTTGGATGCAGCAGAGATGGCAGGGCGAACTCTAGGCCAAGGCACTCTTCTCAAAAGGCGCGCCTGGCTTAAGAACTCAGCTTTTAGGCCGGAGACGCAGGCCTCCATAATAAACAAACCAGTGGAAGACATAAATTTGTTTGGCAAGGCTGTAAATGATGCCTTGGAGATGGCAAAGAAAGAGCATGAGATTCTTAAGCCTCTAAATCATATCACTGCTAGGCATTGCAACAGGGAGGTAACTCTCGCCGTTCCTTTCGGGGTCAGTCTTTCTCCAGGTCTCCACACAACCAGTATGGCACAGGAGGCACCTCATGGTCCTCTACACAAGGTGCAGCTGGCACCAATAAATACCAGCAGGGACAGTGAGGAGGCAAAGGCAGGGGCAGAAAATCTACCCCAAGAGGCTCCCCGTCCTCCGCTCCCAAATGACTCGATAGTCCGGGGTCCCCTCTCATGCCTTCCCGGTCGGGTGACGTTAACATCTTTTCTTCACGCATTGGAGGGGGTCACCTCAGACCAGTGGGTGCTCAAGATGTCGCCCACGGTTAATGTAACGAGTTCCACCAGCCACCTCGATACGACCCTCCAAAACACAGATGCCTATCGCTGGCACACCTGCAGATTCTACTGGAGGAGGTGCAGGTCCTTCAAGAAAAGGGCACCATAGAAGTCGTCCCCATTCAGCAGGTAAACAAGGGTATTTATTCAGTGTACTTCCTTGTACCCAAAAAGGATCTCACCATGCGCCCTGTATTAGACTTGTGCCCAGCTAACAAATTTGCCAAGCCACAAAAGTTCAGAATGACAACATTGCACGAAGTAATCCCTCTGTTGACGGAGGGGGATTACATGGCAACACTGGATATGCAATATGCATACTTTCATATTTTAGCGTTGCCAGCGCACAGAAATTCCCCAAGGTTCATGACAGAGAACAAGCACTATCAGTTCATAGTTCTCCCCTTTGGGATTGCTGCAGCCCCAAGGGTGTTTACGAAGGTACTAACGGTAGTAGCGGCTCACCTGCGCAGGCAGTCCATTCCAGTCTACACACGACTGGCTAATAACAGGGGATTCGTACGGAACATGCTTTCAAATACCCAGAAGACAGTGGATCTCCTCTTCAGTCTGGGAGTCTCAGTCAACGAGAAAAAGTCCAGTCTAGACTCCAGCCAAAACAAACAATTTCTAGGTGCTCTAATTCAAACCAAAGATGGACTTGTCTTCCTCTCCAATCAGAGGGTTCAAAACATGCTGCTCCAGATACCTCACTATGTAGCCAATCACGAGGTGACCGTACGCAAGGCCATGCAACTGTTAGGGATGATGGCATCATTCATTTATCTAGTCCCACACGCGTGCCTGCGCATGCGCCCCATGCAGGAGTGGCTGTCGAGCCAATGGTGTGAGGCCAGCGGGCACTGGGATGATCTAGTGGTCTCAGCAGCCCTCGTTCAGTCTCTGCAGAAGTGGTCAAGGGAGAACCTCTTGCATGAGAAGACCTTCACCACCCCCGCAGTAGAAACCACTCTCACCATGGCCGCATCTCTGACGGGATGGGGGGCTCACCTCCTTCACCAAATGGTGCACACCATGTGGTCCCCAGTGGTAGCAAGCAACCACATAAACCTGTTGGAACTGCTAGCAGTATTGAAGGCCTTGAAGGCATTCCAAACAGAACTCCAGGGGAAGACAGTTCTAGTCATCATGGACAGTATCACAGCCATGTATTACCTGAACAAACAGGGGGGGTACTCACTCTCCAAGGCTATCCAAACTGTCTCAGAACATATGGAAGTGGGCTCTCAAACACAAGATGTTCCCCCTGTCACAACACGTTCCAGGGCAACTCAATCTTCTGGCAGATGTGCTCAGCAGAGATTTTCCACTACCCATAGAGTACGAATGGCAGTTACACACAAACATTGTTTTCAACGTCTTCGTATATTGGGGCTTCCCAGAGATCGACTTGTTCGCAACTCTGGAGAACACGCAATGCCCAGATTACACCACCAGGGACCCACAGAATCGCTCCAAGGGGAACGGTCTCTGAATAACATGGTCAGGGAAATTTGTCTACATTTTCTCCCCCCCCCCGACTCCCCTACTCAAAAAGTCACGATGATTCTGGTGGCCCTGACACTTTATCCATGCCCGCAAACTCTCAACTTGGCAGCCAGGCCCCTGAGGGCATACAGTCCAGACACCTCCAACTTCCTCAAAGATGCATGGACATACTTAGGGAAGCACGAAAACCTAACACCAGACATTGCTACTCCAAGAATGGAAACGCTTCCTCATCTGGTGCAATACCAAAAGCATCAATCCTATTGACTGCTCACCAACAGATATTGGGCCTCATTAAGTGGATGGAGATAACCATGCTGCTTTTTGCGGCATGGCTATCTCCATACCGGGTACCGGGTCCGGGTTCCCTGAATGGGGAAATACTGGTACATCCCCATTCCCATTCAAGCCCTCATAGGGCTTAATGGGAATGGGATGATGCTAACAACGGACCCGTTAATGACGGGCCCGTTGTTAGCATCCTGGCCTGCTTGCGGGACCCACAAGGAGTCCTCGGAATGGGGCGGTAGAGGGATAACAGGGCCGGCATCCCTCCCAGCCCCCTTAACCCTCTACCGTATACCTTTTAATGTGGCCCATTGTCCTGTACCTGACTCAACTACTGCACTCAGGCCTGGTTTTCAATTCCTTAAAGGTTCACTTAGCTGCACTTTCAGCTTACACCATGTCCCAAAAGAAGGTTCCTTGGTGGAAAATTCCAGAGATCAAGGCTTTTATGCAGTGGGTTAAGAGACTGCATCCCCCTATTTCTGGATGGGAGCTGAATGTTGTAACCTATGCATAAGGCTAGCCTTAAAACACTCACTTACAAGACTGCCTTCCTGGTGGCAGTTACATCAATAAGAAGAGTTAGTGAACTGGGGGCCCTTTCAGCTCATGACCCATTTGTCACGCTTCACAAGGATAAGGTGGCCCTGCGCACTCACCCACGGTTTGCGCCTACATTTATTTCAAAGTTCCATGTCAACCAATCAATATAACTACCCACTTTTTTCCAGAACCCCACTAACATGGCAGAAAGAAGCCTCCACACACTTGATGAGAGCGGTGATTTATTATCTGGAGAAAACAAAGTCACTAAGAAAGACGAACCAGTTTTTCGTGTCAGTGGCAGCTGGTAGAGAAGGGGACCCTGTCTCTAAATCAGCCATCTCTAAGTGGATCGTAAACTGCATCACACTGTGCTACACTCTTGCCAAGAGAGATCTGTCCTTCAAGTCTAGAGCACACTACTTGGGGCACGGGGGCTTCAATAGCATTCATTGCAAATGTTCCTCTTGAGTCCATTTGTAAAGCAGTAACCTTGAGTTCTGTACACACCTTTGCACAACAATACTGCCTAGATACACACTCTAGGTCTGACTCTCAAGTTGGTCAAGCGGTGCTAAGACATCTCTTTCCTACTGTTCCTTCACACATCCCACCACCATCTCTGGGTACTGCTTGCTTGTATATGCACAACATGTGATTGTAAGCAGAGTAACAAGCATCTGAAGACATCCATTACTTACCGTAATAGCATTTCTAATGATTGTATCTACTTTGATTCACATGCAACCACCCTTCCTCCCCTCTTGTAGTAGAAGGAACATAGACATCTTACACCTCTCTCTTTCTGTACTCACGATGGTCATAAGGCTCACTCACGGCAGAAAAAACACAATCGGAGGGACCTCGATGCGTGAGGGATTTTGGGTACACTACACGTCACATTAAGGATAGTGTTACAGGCACACCCAGGTCAACGTCCCCTTTCGATCCTCGAAAGAAAGATGAGATACTCCACGATTACCACTAGATGTCTGGTTATATGCACAGCAAGTGAATCTAAGCAGATACAATCATCAGAAATGCTATTACGGTAAGTAATGCATGTCACACATATGCAGTGAAATTAATTATATGAATCATTTGTAGGTGCTAATACCAGGTGTTCATTACCCAACTCAACGACATTCATTTTATCAATCTCGGAAAATATGGGATCAGGAGAGCCCAGGAAAGAAACTAGAAATAAAATAGGACTATATATGGAAATCATCAAATGTTATCTGAGTGGAGAAATGTACTGAAGAGCTATGCGAGAAAGGCAATGTGAGGCATGGTGAGCACTAAAGAGAGAGAAAGCAAGTATGTGACCAGAACAGAGAACTAAGAAGAGAAAAGAGGACCACAAAGGAATACAATGGAGGAGCCTGAGAATATATGAGAGCTCTAAAGCTACAATAGTGGACAACAAGAGGCTTCGAGTAGAAAAGTATTTCAGTAGACTGGACAAGGGTATGAGAGTAAAGGAGACCAGAAGGTATAGAATGGTAGAGTATCATAGTAGAGATGAGGCATAAAGAGGGAAGAGAGGAGTACAAAAAAGAATATAGTATGTCAGAGCAGCATACAAGGTGACAAGAAGGATTTGTCAGGGCTGGCTGGAGTAAGTGGACTGGTAGCAGGAAAAGGAGCAGGAAAGGGCCTGTAGTTATGTAGAATAGGAAGCTGTTTCCTTAACTATAAACATTGTTGGTTTCCCAAGTCAAGATGGAGGGAAGGAAACCATATCTGATTGGTTTAAGGAACAATCATATGTTTGCTTTGTCCGATTGGTGGGAAGGATAATGGGTTGGATTCTTGGGAGGTGAGCAAGATTCTAAACTGCCTTTCATCCATAGTAATTCAGTGGCTGGTAGTACATTTATTAAGCTCCTTAAGTAAGGCCTTTCCAGAGTTCAGAGAATCCACTAAAGAAGTAAGAAAACTGATTGCAGTAACTGTGAGAGCTTGAAGGCACCAGGTGGGATTGTTCCTTTAAAATTTCATAGACTTCAAAGAATTTTCAATCTAAAGTAATATATACATTAGTGAAAGAGAAACCTTGAGACAAGAGAAATAAGGAGAAGACATCTGTTGAATGACTGTGTTGCGAAAAGAGAGAAGACTTAGCATCTCTCTCTCTCTCTATATATATATATATATATGTATATATATATATATATAGATATATATATAAATATATATTTCTTTTTTGTGTAAAAAGTTATTAGTCAAGATGTTAACTCATTAAGCATTTATTCAAGATTCAGTACTTAAGGAATATAAATGCGTTGATGCTGTTTAATGACTGTACAGTGTGTGAACTAATATAAACACTGTTTAAAGCAATAAGTAGAAGGAAAAAAGACTGTGCGCGAAAAGTTTGTAATGTTGTTTTACATGCCTTGAAATTTCAAACAGCATTAGCGCAAGCGCGAGTCTTCACATCTTTAACAGCGTCATTCATGGAAGCACGTGTGCGATGTGCGATAGTGCACGTTTCCTAATTGACTGTACGCGAGATCTTCTTTCAAAGAAGAGCGTGGGCGCGATCAGAATTAAGAGTGTGTGCACGTATTAAAAGCGCGCATTGAGAAAAGAACTAGCACAAGGTTTTTTCTGAATTTTGATCGCGTGTTTTTAGAAATGTACTTTTGACTGCGGAGCAGTGCATGGACGTGTTTATTTTTCTCGTTGAATTTGCGCGAGTGAACGAAGATGGCCAATTTGGCCAATGAGAAGTACATCTTAGAGCAACATCCATATGTCATTTTATTTGAAGGTCTTTTACCTGAGAATCGCTCTGTAATATTGAGAATTGTGTTTGACCACATTATGGAAGAAAGGGAGAACTCTAGAGTGGTGGGTTTTGATATTTCTCATTATAAATGGACACGTGTGAATGACACTAAAGCACGTGACATCTGAATGGAGGCTGTTCTGAGGGCTGAAATACAATGTTTAAAACATATCATTCATACCTCTGAACAGACAAACAACTGGTCATGGTTATTGAAAGCATCATAGTCATACCAAAAGTGAATTCCTTGTGATCCTGATCAAAAACAGACAACAGCTTTCAATGTAATCTCATGGAACACAAGAGGTCAGGGACATTTATTAACCAATGTTGAACTTGGGTGTAAGCTACAAACTGTTTCTGTGGTGGCTCTTCAGGAGACCTGGCTGGTGGAGTCTCTTGTGATGGATGGTTATTATCTTTCTTGTCAACTTACCAGGTGAGGAGCTCTTGGTCGCGCTTATGATGGCCTAATTATGGGTGTTCGTTCTTCCCCTACCATTTCAGTAATTGGGTCACACGAGGTCTGTTTTGGAATCTTGGCCACCCATATTCAGCACAATAATGAGACTAATGAACTTCTTGAATATAAATGTTTTTTGGCAAAACAAACTGGGAGATCTGGATTCTATATTGTGTTGTCTAACTGACTTTCTGTTGGAGTGGTCCACCAGCTCCCTGGGAGGTCACATAGTGTTGGTCAGAGATTTAAACTCTAATCGCATCAACCCAGAAGGGCTGGGAGGGGTTGGTAAGAAGGGAGTTTGGACCTCCAACAAAAGCGGAAATGGTAGGCAGTGATAGAACTGTTTGAATGGCTTAGGTTTGGATATTTTGAATTATTGTTTTTCCTCCTCGGCCAATGTAGCACCCACATGGACAGATGGCAACAAATCTTCTATTTTGGATTCCATTTTTGTCAACACATGGATGCATTCACAATGTACCAGGTTTATAGTTACACCCACCAATTTCATTGACCATGCCATGTTGGAGATCACATTTGACATTAAATTAGAGTGTGATTGTGAATTCATATGGGGGGACCTTGTGAATTGATGGTTAATGGCGCTGGTAACAGGATTTCATGGAATGCGGGCCCTCCAGCCTGAGTGAATTACCATCTTTCTCATTTCCTACGCCTCTCTTCGGAGGAAGGCAAGTGCACCAACCTTGCCTCTGACAAATTTGGCACTTTTGTAAATTCATTAATGATGATTTCTGGTGCAATAAGAAAAGGTGGGAGGTTCACTAAGTCGGCAAGACGGTGAAACACTATTCGACATACCTATACCTACAATGAGGAACTGGTATTGAGAAGAAGAGATATGAGAAAGAGCATAAGACGACTTAGATCCCATTGGATGTGGCTCAAAAGCTTATTAGAAAGATTTGCCAGTTCTATAAAAATTGGACGTGAAACACACAGGCAAAAAGATTACAGGCTGACTCTGAAATGATGGTAAATTATCTTAGAAATAAGTACTCTAGAGCATTCTGGAGATCTGTCACAACCGAGCATGCAAACTAATGCGGTAACAGAATCAGTTTGGGTTGCTCACTTTAGTACTGGTTACTCTCTTAAAAACAATCATGATCTAGACACTATGCATCTATCCGATGATTTTGTCACTCACATGAACCTGGAAGATTTTGGGCCTGAGGTGGTATATCGGTCACTACTGCATCTCAGCTAGTCCCATGACCCGGGTCCAAGTGGGCTTCCCAGCTTTCTGTTTAGGAGGGACCCGTACCTTTGGGCTGATGCATTGTCTTGCCTATCTCAAAATATGGTCATCACTGGTGAGCTGCCGGGTCTATGGTCTTCTGCCCTCGCTATACCGATTTACAAAAGAGGTGAAAGATTATGCCCGTTGAATTATTACCTAATTGCAACCCAAGAGGCAGAAAGTAAGGTATTTGCCTCCATACTATTGAACCATCTTGAGTCGTGGTTTGCTGATTCTCAGGTTTTCGGGAAAAGGCAAACAAGGTTTAGGCGTTACTTAGCGACCTCACTAAATGGTCTTATGGTGAACTATCTACAACACTTGGCATGGGGCGAGTGTGAATGTATCTTTGTCGCTTCTCTCAATCTCAGCTCTGCGTTTGATGAAGTTGATTAATGAACTTTAGCTCAAACTTCAGACCTGGGGCATCCCTCTTGAACTCCTTAAACTTATCGTGGGACTTTACACCGATACTCAAATACAGGTTCGCCTGAAACACACTGGTGGTCTCTTTAAATCTATCCCCACTATACGTGGAGTTAGACAGGGATGCCTTCTCACCTATTTAATCTATATCTTGCAGACATTGATGACTGCCTAAAATCTGCAATATTTGTTTCACCTAAATTGTGTGATTTAAGACTGAGAACCCTAGCGCACGCCGATGATTTCTTACTATTTGACTACACTGCAGTAGGTCTTCAGCACCTAATAAACTCCTTTGTTAGCTATATTTAAGCCCACTCCTTGAAGGTCAATCCAGAAAAGACTAAGGTGATCCAATTCTCCAAAGTTAGGACTAAGAGTTCTTACCGCTGGAAGATACGAGAGGTGAATATCAACACTGTGACTTCAATTACATATTTAGGTTTTTTGATTACTTCAAAGCCTTGTATAGGGAGTCTGAGACAGTGGTTTAAAGATTATGTCCAAGCACTCTCCTCCCAATTATTAAGGTTTGATCAGAAATATTGCATATTTTCCTTGAAACCTGCAATATTCTTCTATGAGGGCAAACTCTTGCCAACATTACTCTATGGTATTGAGACCTATCCTGCCAGTGTGATGAATTGTTTATCAGCACTTGAGGCATTTATTTGGAGAAGAACACGCAAACTTCCGAATTATTTACCAATCTTTGCCATACGGTACGAACTTGGTATTATATCACTACAAGCAAGAGCTGATTGGAAAATTCTATTGCTATTTCGAAGATATTGGGCCTTATAACGAGGTTGGCGGTAACCCATCGGTGCCACCAGTGGGTTGCCGCCAACCTCGTTACACCGAAAACGGCACCTGACTTCCCGGTGCCGCCAGGACATTACAAGTTCCGGCGGCGTGGGAAGTCAGGCGTTGGATTTTCTAAGTCCCCATTCCCATAGAGTCCCATATGACTCAATGGGAGTGGGGATACAGAAGCACCGGCACCATTGCTAATGGTGCCGGTGCTTCCGTGACGCCTCTGCCTACTGGGCCGATGCGCCCGGCAGGGTCACACCTGTCGGTCGCAGCAGCGTCGGGAGGCAGACTCATAGTGTGGCAGTACGGAAACAAGGGTGCCGGTGAGCTCACCAGCACCATTGTTTCCGGACCGCCACACTTTTAATGAGGCCCATTGTGTCCAATTGAGGGATTCCTGTTTGTAGATTTTAACAAAATTCTTCAGGTTCAAGGATGTACCTGGCTTAGTTTGATCTCAAATAGATGTATTATTATACTTGATGCTATTAATGGTTCCATTGAGGATTTGGTGCACTCTCCAGCTAAGGATAAAATATCCTTGTACAATTATGATTGGATCAAAACAATTAATTCTATGCACTGTTATCCTTCATTGAGTCATCTGTGCAATGGCCACAAAAAGCTGGTCATTATAGCTCTGTGTCTATGCATCTATCCAGATAAACTGATTAGGGCCATCTTTTTATGATTTCGTTGGAACCTGTTGTTTACCAAACAAATCCTTCTCAGATATGGTATAAGCTCCTCTGAAAAGGTTATATGTCACTTCTGTAATGTACCAGGCACATATGGTAATGTTGGTATGGTCATGTTTATTTGTATAGCGCCTATACACAAGCAAGTGTTGCAAAGTGCTCAAGGAGGGTGGGAGGTTGGAGCATGGGGAAAAAACAACAGTCGTTCAGAGTCCTTGAAATTCTGAAACGAGAATAGTCTGCAAAGGCAGAGTAAGTGCATATAATACAATAAACAGTTGAGACAACAGCAGATAGATCTGATGACGAGTTCAATTAAGAGGTAATGATAAGGGAGAACAGACGGATGATCTTCAGGCAGGTGTATTTGGATCGCGCAAGTGCACAGGCGGTTACAGGGGACGAGGAGGTGGAGGTGGAGGGGGGACAAGTTCTGGGGGTGGGGGTTCCAACTGCGGTAACTGCAGAGAGAGCCCCTCTCTTGGGTCATTGCTCAAGGGCAGTGGTGATGAGGTAAGTGCAGGGCCCAGAGGCAAATGCGAGAGAACTGGCAGGGGTGCCAGGGACCTGTGAGACTCTAAGGTACACCAGGCAGCCAGTCAGCAGGCTGTACAGAAAAGAGGAGGGAGAGAAGGAAAGAAGAGGGATAGGTTAGCAGGGTAGAGGGAGAGAGAAGGAGGAGGAGAAGAGGAAAGTCTTGATGAGTTTACGGAACTTAAGGAGATCAGGCTCAAGACGGAGGGCGGCAGGGAGGCTGTTCCAGAGGGGGGCCCCTGCTGAGGATAAAGATCTCCCTCCAAATCTCTGCTTGGAGAACCGGCTCACTCGCATACGGTTGGAGGTAGATGAGCAGAGGGCTCAGGAGGGACAGTATTTAGGTAGGCATCATTGCAGATGGGTAGGTCTCAGGCCCCAGAAGGCCTTGTGGACAATGCAGAGGGTCTTGACCTTGATCCTTGCAGCCACGGGGAGCCAGTGGGGGGATTTCAGTGCCTGAGGGATGCGGCCCCTGAACTTGAGGTCAAGGATAAGTCTTGCGGTTCTGTTCTGGATGAGTTGCAGAGGGCACAGAGCAGAAGCAGGGAGGTTGAGGAAGAGGCTGTTGCAGTAGTCCAGCCTAGAGAGAACCAGGAATCTGGAGACAGTAAGTCACTGGGGGAAAGTGGGAAAAGGTAGAGTACCTCTGAGGAGGTGTAGCTGATAGACTTTTTAGAGATGTCCGAAATGTGAGAGGAGAGAAGGAGAGAGTGGAATCGAAGATGACCCCAAGGTTTTTAGCTTCGCAGGTGGGTGTAGGCGCTGGGCCAAGAGAGGCCGGCCAGAGTGAAAGTGAGAAAGCGGCAGCACGGGTCCCAATGAGAACAATCTCAGTCTTACTGGCGTTGAGGCAGAGGTCATTTGCAGCACACAATGACTGAATAGCGGACAGACAGTTAGATATAAGCAAGGAGGAGGAGGCGGCTGGGGGTAGCCTGAAAGATAGTTGCGTGTCATCCACGTAACACTGGAAGTTAGAGGTGAAATTGGCAATCACACGTGCCAAGGCAGCTATTTAGACGTTGAACAACCAGAGGAATAGGTTAGATCCCTGGGGAATGCCACATGTAGAGAGAGCGATAGTCGAGAGAAAGGCTCCATGTTCCACCTGGGATGGGCGGTCGGAGAGAAAGGAGGTTAACCATGCCAAAGCCTAACCTGAGATTCCCAAGATATCACGGAGACGTGTGATCAAGATGTTGTGGTTAACCGTGTCAAAGGCAGTCAAGAGGTTAAGGGGAATGAGGATAGCGGGAGTGTTAGTGTCAGCGTTTGAGAGCAGGTATTCACAGGTGTTCAGAAGAGCAGTTTCCGTGCTGCTGGATGCTCTGAAGCCAGACTGATGGTCGTGGAAGCAACCAATAGATTCAGTGTGGAGGGTCAGCTGAGAGATAGCCAACTTCTCCAGGAGTTTGCCCAGGTCAGGTGTGATAGAGATAGGGCGGTGGTTTTCCGGAATGGAGGGGTCGGCAGAGGGTTTCTTGAGCAGAGAGTGTACAAGGGAGTGCTTAAGAGCAGTTGCGAAAACACCAGTGGAAAAGGAGAGATTGCAGAGATCAGCCAAGGCTGGGGTGAGGGAGTCAATGTTGTCCTTAATGGTTTTGGGAGGGGTCCACCTGTTTAGCAGAAGCCTTCATAGACCGGACATGTCTGGCGACCACATTGAGTGTGACAGCTGGGAGAGAAGAGAGGGGAAGTGGAGAGGGGGGCCAACGGAGGCACCAGTGTTGATGTATGCTGTGGTGTGAAAGAGAGGGAGGAAAGGATGTCTTGGGTTTTTATGTTGAAGTGTGCAGCCAGGGCCAAGCAAAGGTCCTGGGTGGGTGTGACAGAAGAAGAGGCTGCTGCAGGATTGGCCAGTTCCTTACAGACTTTGAAAGGTTTGACCGTGTTGCTTGAAGCCGTGGAGATGCAGGCTTCAATAAAGACTCTTTTCTTGGAAAAAAGATGCATAGTCGATATTGCCTTTGGAGGAGGAAGCAGGCCAGATTGTAATAGGGTCCACCCGAGGAGTTGAATATGAATCTCTTAGGCATTGGGTAACTGAATGCACATCTCCGGAGGGTGCTTGGCTGCTTTAATTTGAGAAATTTTTGTTAACAATTTTATCTGTTGGAACGTAGCTATTTTTGCACCATGGTGGGCTGGATGGACAACCTCCAGTGTCATTGCTGAGATTGGTTTTATAAAATCACTGAACCTACAAATCAATACTGTATAATGGCGTATTAGATTCTGAAATGTTAACCTTTTCTTCTGTTATTTTTCTTCTGTGTTTTGCTTTTATTGTATGAATTAATTGTGACTGGTGCTAACTGAGTGTAATTGGTTTAATGATTTTAAGATAGGAACTGAATTATACCCACATGCATTTTTAAAAACGTTGTATTATCAAAGAAATGGTCCTTGTTTCATCTCATTCATTGTTATTAAAGGTTGAATATTTTAACCATAAAAAAGAAGAAAAAAAATAGCGCGGGACTACAGTGAACTTATCTTTGAACAATGCTGGAGTTCTATGATGACACTAGAAGGTTTTCTCTAAAAGTTGTGCTGAGCATTAAACTGAGAAAATGAGTATATACTTACCTATGCTAAAAGAAGAGATTCAAAGGAGAGTTAATTTGAAGATAAGTTGTTAAATTGTACAGCTTTGGATTTAGTTGTATCTAACTTTCAGCACTAAGAGGAGGCAACCAGGTAAAGGCTGAGATTAGACTGAGTAGGGTTACAATTAAAGGGTAGGCTAGACTTCAGTTATTAATTGAGTGTTTGTGTTTTGTGGATTCAGCAGACCTGACACACACAGGCAGAGAACTGAGAGTCGTTTCTGGAGGGTGGTGCTGAAATCTGGAAGTTTGTTTAGCTGTCCCATTTCCCTTTCCCCTCAAAGGTGTCAAGTCTGAAGTTGGTTACAAGATCCTCAGGCGAGGCAGCTCTGTTGGGGTTAGAGGGTTGTAAAGGCATCATGAAGCAAGACACAGACAACAGAGTCAAAGTTCAAATAAAATAATCTTATTAACTTAAATGTCAGGATGGTGTAAGGCCAAACTTGCCATATGCTAAGGTGGGATTTCCCTACCTAAAGAAACTTAGAATAGTCTAAGTCAGTAAGCTCAACTTAAAAGTCTGTCTGTGTCCAGAAATCTACACTTGCCCTCACAACTAAAGCTAAACAATGTGTAGGGATATCAACAACAAACTAAGCAGTGTTCCAAATAAAAGTTCTGAGCTTCTTCCAGCTCTTGGCTTATTTTCCAGCTCCCCTTCCCCAAGTTCAAAGCAGTTCCACAAAGTCTCGGGGTTCCCTTCCCCAAGAAGATAACACAGTTCCAAAAGGGCCTTGAGGTTCCCTTACCCAAGGCTACAACAAAGTTCACAAGGCATCAGCTTGCCAGCTCAAACTTTGTTTTAGTCTCTTAGCACTCAAAACCAGTTCCAGGTCAACTTTACACTCCTTCTGATTCCTTAATAGTTTACACAGATTGCTCTCTTCTGCTTTCACTTCAGCAATCTCTTTCCTACGTATCTGTATGTTTCCTTATCTTATACAGACAGGGTATCCTCGATCTAGGCGCAGTAGTCAGACCACACGGTCCACCCATTACAGGTCACGCAACTGATAACCCTAGGCTTTCTTGCACACACAGGTTTCTCTGTTACTGCCCCTGTGTTTTGGTTCACCTTCACTTTTGCTTTTCCTTGCCAGTCTATTGGCTTTGCCAGAATGTGTTCTTTTCACACAGTTTGCTCCGTGGTGCCTACTTTCCTTTACCACATTACTGTCACACTCTTTAGTAATGTTCATCACTTGCTTTTCACTTTATTTCATAGGATTCGTTCACTGCCTTTCAGTATTTATTATGTGTATTTTGCACATGCTTGCATTCCATTCATAAGCTTATCAAAGCTTTCCTTTAGTTCAGTATTGAATCATTCTTAACTCATGAGGCTATCTCTTATAGTTCAAATTGCTTGTATAACCCCTCACTTTGCGTTCACTTTTGCTTGCATATCTATTTTCGGCCACCCGGCATTTCCATTTGCCCTGCAGTAGCCCCAAGAGCGCCCCGATATGAATGTTCCCTTTTGTTCACTCAGCGGTCCATGGCAGTGGCTTCTTTCCTTGCTCTCTACTCCGCGTCCAAGTCTGTGTAGAATTGCAAGCCACGCTCGCACATTGGAAACCTCTCTGTGGGTTGCTGGCAGCTCTGCGGCCACTCACAGAAGCTGCCGGTAGCTTCCAGCACTGGGGTCATTTCTGCGCCCCACAACCCCGGCTGTGGGCACCCGACCAAGGAGGCTCTAACAGCTGTGACTCTCAGCAGCCTCCTTCTTGACAGGATTTTCCTCCTCGTAGGCCTGGCTTCTCTCCTGCTGGTCTCCTCTCCCTGACTGTCGGCTCCACATTTTATGCATCTGCAACCACTTAACAGGTTACAGGAGCAAGTCCGTAAACCCATTTGCCTGACCATAGTTACTGGTGTTCTCCCTGACCCTCACAACAGCCCTCAGGTCTCTTCTCCTTAGCCTTAGCCTTGCCCGGATTCGAACCTGTGACCTGCAGATCAAACACAGATCACAGCAACAATCATTTAACCCACTGAGCCATCTTACCAGTTGATTACAGGTTTGCGGAATGCGAAGAACTAATAGCTGCACGTGGTCAGCATTTTGTTTAAAATTTGATTCATTAGCATTTTAAAAGTGTCAGGAACAGGGGCGTGACAATATGGCAGACTGAACGTACGTGTCTGCTGTGAACTCCGGGGGAGAACGTCCCTGTGGCCGCAACAAAAGCCATATCAATATCAATTTTGCCCTACTAAAGTAGGTGCTTGAGAAGCTTTCCTGGCAGTCTGACACTTAATGAGATCGCAGCACCAGTAACGATGAAATGGAGAAAAGAACGGGAAGGCCGACTGGACAAATATGGCGCCATGAAAGGATATGAAACCTGTCAGCCAAAGAAGGGAGAAGCGTGGAGCTGCCCGGCCAAACAAATTAAGGCAGTGACCCCGCCTTCCTTGAAGACAGGCTAACTCCGACGAGTAGAGCAAGTTGTGCCGCAGAGTGGCGTGGTGTGGTGAGACTTTGGAGTTCTCCCCCGTGGCTTGCCCACGCTGAGCAGGTGAAACATCTGAGACAGCTGGGGAGCCCGGAGCGTCGGGCTCGCAGACAGCATGCACCGCCCAGTTTGGGAGCAGCAGAGGAGGGCCCCTTGTCATCTGGAGACCAGTGAGGCAGACCTACCTGACGTCTATCGAGATACACACCAGGTAAGCCGATTTGCATATAGCTGCAATGGATGGCCGTGAGAAGTGAAAAGCTGTATTGCGGCCAGGCCCCTTCTTGAGAGTGCGGGCCCACCACAGTGGAAAACAGGCCTGGATAGAGTGAATCTTCACACAGTGGCTCCATAGAGGCGTCATTAGATGAATCACATCTGGGGCCCCACTGATCCTCTGTAAGAACCCTGCAGGGTGCACGGTGAAAACTAAGAAGTAAAGAGCTTTTTCACTTTGTTTAACAAAACCTGCATTCTTGGAGTCCTGCTTGGAGGCCCGAGCAGATGGTCAGCCCGTTGAACATACCGCCATTACCATATCAAAGGGGAACGTGTTGGTGTCCAGCACCTGAGGACTCGAGCTTGCTGTGACCCCTGAGTGAATGGTGAGAGAATGAAGCAGTGATCTGGTGCGTAGAGGTCCTACATACTGAGAAGTGATCCTTAAACAGTGAGCCGGTAAGTCTGGCGGGGGTGGTGCTCCTCTGGAGGAAAGGTGACACACACGACAGGCACAACCAGAGACCACAAGGCTGGACCCTGATACCGCTTAGGGAGTACCTGCATATACGTTATGGAGACTAGTTGCATTGAAGCGGACTGCAGACTTCCAAATTCAGCTGTTGGCCCCCCTGCGCCAGGCAAGGCTTACCTACTCTGGCATTCACAAAGCTACATTGCTGGGTGAACAATGTTTACCCTGCTGGAGAACCCCCTCAGAGCTCCGACTGGGTGTGCAGGACCAGCACTACCTCCACCAGTGCAATATGGCCAAAAACCAACAAAGATCAAGCAGGGAGACATCAAGTCTATGCTGTCACACCAAGACAGCAAAGAGAAGCACATACAGATGGCAATAGCTCAGATACCCACGCCACAGGTGGACAACATGCAGGAAGGATCGTTGGCCACCAAATCTGATTTGAAGGACTTGCTTCTATAGCTCAAACATCACGCTTTTCCAGATCATTACATCTCTTACGCTGGCTAAGTGATAAAAGCTGAATGTGGTCCTCGCTGGATGCATTCACATTATGTGCGTTACATATGGGGGTTCCCCTGCAAATTGATATTTGAGTTCAAAAATCAATGCTATACAATTTCGAAAGAGGAAGAGGCAGCTCAGCAAATGAGCATGGTGCCAGAGAAGCCACGAGTGAGAGTCATGATGAGGTGACACCCCCACGCGAGTCAGACATCACGGAAGGCCTGAATCCCTCTGGAAGCCCCAGATGGGGTCACCGGAGGAGGCAGAGGAGGTCAAGAAAGAAGATTTCATGGCCGAGAGACAAGTGTTGAAAACTTACTTCCTCCAATGTGACATTGAACCCTTTTCATGGGATCAGAATGTTACTGCTGGTTGATTATAATTGAGGGGAGGTTTGGGTATGGTTCATTTGCAATGGTCAGATAGGACTCTTGGGAGGCTCTCAATCGATGGGGTCTTAGTCCCGCATAGTCCCGTTCGTTCGGGGGAAAGAATCTCCAAGTCTCTATCACCGAAAGGTCCCACAGCAGCTTTGTCATGACTAAGAAATTGCGATTTTCTGCACTCATCGGTGGGAGGGTTTTGTGTATGGTGCGATCCACCACGCAGTTAAAATCGCTCACTATGATCAATTCCCCATCAATAAAGTTCATCTGGGAGTGCACAACGGATTCAAATTGATACTAAGGTCAGACACTGGTCTTCCACCCTTGTGTTAAGAGCTATGTATCTCCCTTCGGTACCTCTTAATACCCCCTTAACCTTCAATGGAATCCCCTGTCAAGCAAGAATAGCTGGTACCGCTAGCAGCAAAGTATGCCTTTTGAAAAGTGTCATTAACAAATCGGGATTCATCACCAGGGAGCAGGTGAGTCTCCTGAAAAAACACCAACACTGGACCTAGCACATTTAACCTGTGGAAGATCGATTTACACCTAACTGGAGAATTGAGCGTCTGGACGTTCAGGGTGAAGCAGGAAACATCAGAATGACAACCTAAAGAACTCCTCCAAGATCATCCATTTGAGTGACCTGAAACTTGTCCTCAATGACACGAAGGACTTGCAAGCCAAGGCACTCGCCAAAGCTCTAGAAACACTAGGATGTATTCATTGCATCACCAGCCCCATGCACAACAAAGTCAGCACTCTGGATTGTGTTGCGGTTCTCAATTGTCAGTCATCCATCACATCCAACTCCCCATGCCTGTGGTCAGACCACTATATCATCCACTTCTCCATCCCTCATCCCAAAAAACGGAAAACCACAACCATTTCACTGCCTACTGCACTAGCGCACAGTTCTCGGAAGTTGACAAAAGATAACCTAATCCCCTTCCTCAACACTATGGAATTCAAACTGCCATTCCCCAAGGATCCTAACAGACTTGAAGTGCTATACACCTCCATGCTTAAGCAGGCAGTCAACACCATTGCCTCCCTCACGAAACCCACTAGGTACTCCAACTCTTGGTTCATCATGAGCTACTCGAACTCAGAAACAAAAAACGGACAGCCCAATCCTCCTGGATAAACAATCCGGTTGACTCCTCTAAATGGGAGTTCGCCAAAGCATCCAGAATGTACAAACAGGCTATCATTTTAGCCAAAGCCACCTATTTCAATACCAGAATCACTAACTTGAAATCAGACGTCAGGGCCATCTTCACCATCTTTAGACAACTTGAGACCCCAGTCTCCGCCCTCAATCTATCACCAAAGACAAAGCCAAGCCTGGTGGACTAACATTCAAACCACTATGATTAGCAAAATAGGCATGCTTAACAATAAAATATGCAGCAACCAGAACAGGCTGGCCTCATCCCACCATATAGCTGCAGCCTCTGCACCAAACATATCTACCCCAGACACCCCTCTTTTCTCTTTCAAGGACATCCCGGATTCTGAAGTCCTCTCTATCCTAAAAAACCTCAAACCATCAAAATACAAAGGTGATGTCTGTCCTGCCACGATCATTAAGGGATTGCTCTGACATCCTAGCTCCTTCATCAACGCCTCCTTTGCCTCAAGGCTAGGCCCATCCAGCCTTAAAGAAGCCTGGGTACTCCCCTTCCTAAAAAAACTTCACTAGATCCCACAGCCCCCCAACAACTATAGGCCTATCACAACAGTCCCTTATCTACTAAAAATACTTGACAGAGCAGCCTATCTGCAGATCCAGCATTTCCTAGAAGTAAACCGCATACTAGGCCTACACCAATCGGGCTTCTGTACCGGCTATGGCACTGAATCGGCATTGCTGGACTTAAAAAATCAGATGGACGAAATCAGAGATGAAGGCAAGCCAGCTCTGCTCCTCCTTCTGGACCTATCAACCGCCTTGGACAAAGCGGATCATAAAATACTATGTCACCACCTTACTACATCGTCCCGCTTCTCACATGAAGCAACAACCTGGATCGCCTCATTCCTTGTGGGCAGACAAATGAGAGTGTTTACAGAGCATGGAAGCGCTGCCACCTCCCCGATTCCATGTGGCTCCTGCATCTCTCCTACACTATACAACATCTTCTCCAGACCGTTATTTGACAACCTGGATTCCAGCGGCAGTGCTTACACCAACTACGCTGACGACACCCAAGTCCTCCTCCCCCTCACAGGCATCTACGAAGAAGACTCAAAGGCCCTCAATACAGCCTATTCCACCATCCAGGTCTGGATGGCGGCAAACAGTCTATGCCTCAACGGGGACAAGACTGAAATCCTGCTAAGAGGGCCCCCGACGGCTCTAAGAAAACTCAACAGCCAATACCCTGCATTCCAGATAGGTAACATACAGATCCCGGTCTCTCCGCGGTTAAGACCATAGGGGTGTACCTAGACGCCACCCTCTCTATGTCTAGCCAAGTCAGCTCCATTGCCTTCTCCGCAGCTTACTCCATCAAATTTCTGAATGCGGCAAAACCGTTCTTATCCACTGCAAGTTGCCTCTCCATAGCCATAGCCGTCATAGGCTCTAGGTTGGATTATTGCAATGTCCTATTCGCTGGCACATCCACCCATCAGAGAGAGGGTCCTGTTCAAAACACTGGCCATCACTCATAAGTGCCTCACCAACTCAGCACCTCCCTATCTCTCCCAGAAAATAATCAGAATACACTCTTCCAGACCCACCAGAACACAGTACACCCTAAGACTGCTACTCCCCAAAGTCAAACATGCCAAAGCGGGAGGGGCAAGCTTCCCTTATATTGCAGCCAAACAATGGAACTCGCTGCCCCCTCACTCAGAGAAGAACAGTCCTGCGGGCTTTGCATAAAGCCCTCAAAACATGGCTGTTCAAATAAGGCAAATGTGCACTATTTCAAGTCCACTGCAACTTTGTATATGCCCGTCACATGCAATTTATGTTTATGATTTCTGTAACAGCGCCACAATGCCCTTGGGCTGCTGCCTGCTTTATAAATGAATTAAATAAATAAATAAAAATAGGGTAGACTAAGTGGGTTGTGCCAGGTTAGCATCATAGCCTTACACATTTGTAGGTGTTGCCATTGATTAATCCCATCAGTTTAACTCTAAGGAAACCCTTATTGAGGCTAGACATTGCTGAATTTAGCTTAGAGCATTCAATAAGACTGGCGCTTGGTTTGTCTAAAGATTTGCTGTCCTTCTTGAGACTGAAGAGTGTTTCGCCATAAAGTGTTGTCATGAGGGGAAGTGGTTTTTCATCTGATGTTCCGCCAGATATTCAGCGGTTTAGTTTGAGGTGCAATCTATTCTGTTCTGTTTGGCAAGACTTGGCTGGCAATTGAATTCTGTGAAATGTCTTGCACATTACAAGCCAATAGGGAAATGTTTTACCAGGACTGAAAAATATTTGAATGTGTCAAAGAACCAGACTTAAGGTCGACCCACTGTACTTTTAAAAGGTTAGGGTGGCTCTTTGGAGTCTCTGCACTAATGTGGTCTGAAATATTTAAAATATTAGATTGGCCTTATCTTCGCAAATTGGTTACCTGGCCACCCACTGAACTTACGGGACCAAGCAACTGCACAACCAGTTGCCCTTGCACTGCATCCGGGCCTCCAAACCACTTATGCGACTGTATCTGCAACCCTAAAGTCTCCTGACTGGTGCACTTATGAGCCACCTGCTTGCAGCACTTACCATTTATTTGCACTGTTGCCAGTCCACTCTATGCCCTGGCGCTTCCCCCCTACCCTCCCCTCTGCACGTGCATGATCTGAATGACACAAGGCCTAGTAAGACCTTTGTTTTGCCCTCGATCTGTCCTCGTTACTTGTCTAGTCACAGGCACGTTAGAAATGACTTATCATATCATATCAATTCTGAAGAAGAGTCACTGAGTTGCAGATCTTTCCAATGAAGGATCTTAGGCTGACCCCACAATCATAGGCTACAACTTAAAATATTATAAGGAAGTATGTAGCGGCATGCATCTGTCACAGGATCACGTATTAATCATTTTGCTGGTTTTGGTCATGTAAAGGAAGAAGTCTTGTACAGCACCATCTGCCAATAATATTAACTTCATTGTGCGTAGCTGCTTGAAAAAGGGGGGAGTCAAGCAGGTGGACTAGAGGGATCGAGAGAAAGTCGAGGAGTGAAAAGGCTGTCGTATTCATGAGTGAAGAGTGGTAGTTATTTGTGTCAAAGCACATGTGTCCTACATGTAAATTCCTGACTGGTCACATTTTCCAACAGAGTGAGGAGCTTGTTTTGATCAATGTCTACATTTTAAAGAATCACAATCTACAGGTGTATAATTGTCTAAGTAGAGTTATGCAATATTGTTATTGATTGAGTCAACCTTCTAGGTAAGACTGATGTGTGAGTTTTTAGTAGATTTAAAATCATTGTGTGGCCCATTTAAAATGGGAAATTCTGCAGTTTAGATAGTGCTTAGTAAATTGTGGTCTGATCCATGTAACTGGTTTACTGCTTTCATTCTGCCCCACTTGGCATTGTTACCCCCCATTGGAAGAACCAACCACAAACTTTATATTCCCTCTCTATTCTAACATTTGAAACATCCCTCAAGCTCATGCCTGTACTAACTCTTCCAGTGCACCCAGAAAGAGAAGGGTCTTGACTCCATTGGCCTCTGAACCTGCCCTCACCATTTGCCCCATATATATTTGTTGAACATTTCCAATAATAGCCAAATTTGGTTGCATTGCCATGTCTCCTCTAAGGGTCTTCCACTGGCGAATAGAGAGATCATGCTGCTACTTTAAGTCTTTGTACTGACTGTGCTACTGTGTATAAGAGTGCCTCAGTGTTAAAACACTGGCTGAATAACAATGAGCACGCACTGCACTGAAACAGTCAGCAACAGATTCGACTGTGAAGCTCTGTGAAAGTAACCATTCACCTTTATCTATTGCTCTTAAGAATATAAGAAAGACCCCAGCACTAAAAGGGTCAAACGGGATAAAGCCAGTTAAGGAGAGTCTATCCACTGCTCGGTCAATGAGGGAGTTGGCATTTTCAATTTGTGGTGCCTGGGCAGCATTGAAAGAGTTAAATCCACTGACAATGACATGGTCTTGCTGAAGGAAATGGACTGGGGATTGGGTTGTTCCTTCCTTTTTTTCTCGTGTGCTTCTGTCCTCCTCCCTTGCAATCTGGTTTGATTGGTTAATTCCTTAATTGGTGGTGGTTCGAGGTTTCAGAAAGCCAGGTAAGTAAAAGGGGGTTAGAAATGTTTTTAAACACTGGGTTCATCATCTAGTCCTTCTGCTGCTTTCTTTGCAATGTATTTTTCATTCAAATGTAAGTTGTCACTCAATAGCACGGAGCGCGAGCGTTCGGTAAGCGGCGACAGGTATGGCTGCATTCACCTAGTGAATATTCTCTGAACACTCTCATTCAATGTCATTCTAACTCTCCCAGTCCTTTCCCTATATCCTTCCATAAACCAGTATTTCTAACTCCCTACTAGATTGATTTTTAGATCTCCCCCACAAATGTCCTTTTAAACCTTTACCCACGCAACTCCCTACTGTGTGGCCCCCAGGTTTCCCTCTCAATGGCTTTGTAACTCCACCATTCCATGACACCCCTCTCAATGTCTTCTAACTTGCCCCAAGAGGCCTCTATTTAACTTTCACACCCAATGTCCTGCTTAGCTATGGACCCAGTGCTTCTGCAAGTTCTTTATTGAGTTATGTTCTGTCCCACCCCACAACCTCATAACTCCTCTTCTGACTTCCCGTCTAAGTCGTCTTCCATCTCGCCCTCTAAAAGACTTTAAACACTTGCGCTCATAGGGGAAACCTCAGTGAAGTACAGGGGGGGGGCAAAGGTCTACACATTTCCCATAAATTCTACTGCACCAGCAATGAGCCGGATAAGGATTGACTAGCCAAGGTCCAAGAGTCCCGACCTTTGGTGAGAAGCATCTTCTCACAGTGTCACAGTAGTGCTATTGTAACCACTATTGCAGTTGGCATTCATGTTTCCTCAAATGTTCTGCATAGGTCTTCTGGAAAATTAGAAATGTTCAATTTTTGAGACATGAATTGTATATAAGATGGGCAGGGCCAGAAAGAAACAGTGGTCATGGGGTTGAAGGCGGTGATGTGAAAGGATAGCGCTTCCGGCATTGTGCCAGGAGATGAGCATGTAGAGGAAGTGCAGATGTGAAAGGATAGAGCTTCCGGCATTGTGCCAGGAGATGAGCAAGAAGAGGAAGGTGCAGATGTGAAAGGACAGATCTTCCGGTATTGTGCCAGGAGATGAGCAAGTAGAGGAAGGTGCAGATGTGAAAGGATAGAGCTTCCGGCATTGTGCCAGGAGATGAGCAAGAAGAGGAAGGTGCAGATGTGAAAGGACAGATCTTCCGGCATTGTGCCAGGAGATGAGCAAGTAGAGGAAGGTGCAGATGTGAAAGGATAGAGCTTCCGGCATTGTGCCAAGAGATGAGCAAGAAGAGGAAGGTGCAGAATGCCTGGACCTAAGATTGGGCAGGCAGTGTGAATACATTGAGTGAGGGGTCCACCTGACAACTACGGAAACCTCAGGAATTAGAAACCTGGAGGAGGGGTGGCATAAATCTGTGAGGCACAAAGCATGCCTTGAAGGTTGTGGTGAGCTTGACAGTCCTCCATAAGAGCAGGCAAGTAGGCACGCAGGTGGAATTACTGGCCTCATGCTCGTCAAAGTGTTTGTTCATGAAGGCTTACAAGTATACTAAAGGCACAAGAATGGGGGAGGAAGAAAACAGTTGAGTGTAGGAGGAGCGACGTGGCAGAACTAAGAGTCTGAAGTTAGTCTGTGGCTGCAGGAGCTCTTGACACCCCAAAGATGGCAACCATAATTTCAAGGGAGGTGCAAGCTGACCATATGTATGATTGGTAAAAAAAAATCTCCTTTACGTTGGATGCTAGGAAGGCATCCTAGGACCAAAGCAAAACAGCAAATCCACCAGCAGTCGTGTCCACACGGCTGTTGGACAGAAGCCTGAGAAAATGGCCCAAACCACTGCACCAGACCATACTGTTGCAGAGGCAGAGGAAAGTAATGGACACTGGGAGATGAGAGGTTAGCACCAGAGTGAGCGGAGGGGAGTATATGCAGCTGGGGGAGGGGACTTAGTGAGGGGACTCCTGATGGCTATGGAAACATGGGAGATGAGAGGCTTGCACCATGAGGGAAGAGTGAGCTGGGGGAAGAGCAGCTATGAGTCATTACAATGTGTGAGTGGTGAACGATTGAGTTAAGACACTACTCATGGGGCAAGAATTCACTGCCAGTCAAGGTAGCAGCATATTGTTCCACATGCCGCTTCGCTTAGAAGAAATTGAGCCTCGATTGCCACCCTTAGGAAGCCACATCTTGGCAAAGTTAATGGGTCGTTTACTCTGATAACCACAACACTCATAATTCTTTACATTTCCAATGAGCTGAAGGGGCTTGAAACCTGTATGTTGAAAATTAAAATATTCAAGAGCATTCCCGCCAGCACACTCTCTGTGTGTCTTCATCTCCTTTCCTGCCATTCTTAAATAAGAAAAAAGTGAAATTTAGGGACAGAGCACAGACAGGAATTGTGGCTGAGTTGTGTTGATGTGAGGGGCTCATCGGAATATTATTTGGAACATTACTAGGTAACTTTTTCCTTACATCTGGATTTTCAAATTGTTTGGAACTGATGAACAAGGAGAATGGGGTGGCGGGGTAAGCTGCAATACTGCCAGAATTCGGTGTGGAACCTCATGGCTATTACAGCAGTCCTACTTAATGCCCACTTGACTCAATAGATTTCCCTTTCTAAACCTCCCTAATGCCCCTGCACCTATCTTCATCCCAACAACGTTGCATCCTTTGCAGTTAAGATTTCCTGGAAACTTTCCTCAGCAAACATCTACTTCCCTACCCATTATTCATCTAACATTGTTGGTGAATGCCCTCTCAATCTGTGGCACCTCTTCCCATACTCAAACCCAACAAACCTCTAACTCTTTGATTTAGGAACCTCCCGACTTCCTGTATCATTCCTGACCTAACAACACTACACCTTTCCTCCAATACGGCTTGTTAACCAATTAATTCTACCAATTGGGATTCTGGCATCCCATCACTCTAGAATTTAATAGTGTTCTGTTTACCCTTCAGATGGAAGAGTGGGAGTGCCGCCAGTTACAAGAGACAGTTCGCATGGAGGACCTGATCATCGACTCGGCTCCCTACAGACTGGTAGAAAAGGAGACCTTGTACCAGGTGGGGCATGGGCTAAATGCATTCTTACATGTGTTTATCAGATCTAGGAGTTTAGCATATTCATAGTACATTCAACGGGACACCATAAGGCCGCTACGTAGGTATCATGAAGCCCCTATGCAGACATACTTCACCTTTCCCACAGAACTTTCAGAATGAGGCATCTCATATTCACATGGGGAATTACTGTAAACTGCTATACGAAGGCATAGGAAACAAACTGATGTAAGGGTGCAGAAGTCCGAGACCGACAGAAAGGTGGCGTAGTGGTTGCTGTAAACTTTTATTTGGTTCAAAAGAAAGGGAAAGAAACTTCCTATCCCTAATGCTAAGATGGATTTCCCTGCCTCAAATAATAAACTAAGGAGATTGTCAGAATGCCCAAAATCATAAGTGTCCACCGTCGTGTCAAATCCTATTTCCTAACAACTAAGGAAAATGTCTCTACTGTGTCCAGAAAAATTACTCCCTTCTTCTGGACAATGCATTCCAGACAGGACTTCTCCCTTCCCGTGGTTTCTATCACAGTTTCCAATGTCAAGAGTAATATCTTCTCTCAGTATCCCACTGTCCCAGCAGGAATGACTTCCTTCCCCTGGTTTCTCCCTGGTTTGTCTACTTTGCAATGACAGCAGGAAATGCCTCCCTTGCCTCTGGCTTTCTTTTTAGAGTCCAATAACACCAGAGGGGATGACTCCCTCCTTTGGTTCCTCTGCTTCTTAATGCCAGGAGGAAATGCCTCCCTTTTCCCTGGATTTCTTCCCAGTGTCCAATATCACGAGAGGGAGTGACTCCAACGCCTTGCTCCTTCTACTTCTCAATGTCAGAGGGAAATGTCTCCCTTTCCCCTGGCTTTCTTCCCAGTGTGCAATAACACAAGAGGGGATGGCACCCTCCACTAGTTCCTTCTGCTTCTCAATCCCAGGAGAAAATAATTCCCTTGTCCCTGACGTTCTCTGGTTTCTTTGGGTGGGGGTCCCAGACACCAGTTGGCAAACCTAGTTCTCTTCACCGGGTACTGCGATGAAAAAGAGGGATGGAGCTTCTCTTACCTCTTGGGCTACCTGGCTCACTATCCTGCCAGGTGTTTCTATGGTTTCTTTTCTCCTCCTGCTGCTTGTAAGGATAGACCTGGTTCACTATCTAGCTAGGTACTATCTATCATCTTCTACGACTCTCCGGGTCAAGACCCTCCTTTCTTGGCTTTCGTAAAGCCTTTCTGCTTCCCACCACTTTCTTAGTTCCCCTCACCCGTTCGGTCACCCGTGTATCCTTTTGGCTAGGTATGCATGAGTTTGTGGTGTGGTTGAGCGGGAGCTCTTTCCAGCCTTCTCGGATGGCTTGTTGTGTGCGCTGGCTCTGCAAGTTCCCAGTTCCTCTGGGTCACACGGTTCCTGCTCCATGCCCTTCTCCTGCTTTAACGACTCCGGGTACTGTTTTGAGCCGGCTTGGTAAGCAGCCTTTTCTCCACTCTAGGTCAGCCTGGGAGGGTCCTGCTCCCGGCTCAGCATCCTGGTTTTTGCTTCTTGTTCAGCCTCTCAGGGTTACTACTGGGAGGACTCAACCACATATTTGGTCCATCTTCCCTTTTTGTAGTGCTCGTACTGACAGATTGTCCATATTGACTAGTCTGCGTTTGTTGATTCTGTGGAGTGCTCTTCAGCACTCTGAGTTTCTTCTTCGCCACAGTCATACTATGATTGTTCTCCACTGGGTAATTGATGATCTTTCTCGTCCCGATTTTTAGATAGGATTCACATGGGTAGTCCTTGCTCTTCCTCGTCTCAGTATAAGGTAGTGAAATAGAATGGTCTACCTTATACGTGTAGATAGAAACTTGTGGAACTAAGATAGGTTGTACGTGGGAGGGTGGATACCATGTTCTCCCTAACAAGTCATCCCTCGTCTCATAAGGGGTTTACCTACCCATGTGATCCTTCCTTGATGTACCATCCCCAGGGAGACTATTGGACTGTGGCCTCACCACCCTGGCCCCATGGGAAGGTCTCCCCCCATGGGAGAAGGGTAGACAGCTAAGGATTCGTTGCACTGCTTACTTATGATAAAGAAACATTGGGGATGGCCTTGTCCTCTCACCCATGAAAATCTCTCAGCTATTATGGAGACAATGAGATGGGCCTCTCACCTCCCAACAGGGAACTCAAGATAATTATTTCACCTCTCTCTTTAAGAGAACACAGAAGTATACCTCATTTATCCCACAGGCCAATCCAGCACAGATGTCTAACCTCCAAGTTAAATATCAGGGCACTGGGCATCATTGCTATACCACCCAACTACCCCCACACTCACTAACCGTGTTGAAATCAGGCATTGGCATTGCCCTTGGAGAAGCCCAGGCCTCAGATCAATCTCACTGCTCTAAGAAACCAGACACAGAACTCTCATTGAAGTCAGAGATAAAGTGTGGACTTTTCAAATCCCCACAATGAAACGTCACAGCTAGAATGAAACGTCACAGCTAGACATTTCACTTCCTAAAGGGAAATCCGCACCCTGTGGTTGAACCTATACCCCTTTCATAGTAATAAGGGTCAGCCTTACAGCCTACACTCTTCCAGGAACAAATGTCAACCTAAGATCTAAGCCCATCCAACAGAGAAAACTCACTGGAGAGTTCTAACAACCAACACTGGGAAATGATGGCCGTAGCTTGCTCCCCCAACAGAGTCCTCAAGGAGGAGGGAAACCCCCTAGAAAGAGATCAAATTAGGAGCTTTCACCTATGCCCTGCTTTAATCAAGGACAGCCCTCACACCCAGATGCATAAACACAAAATAAATGCCAAAATACATCATTAGTATCTCCTCGCTACATCTCATGGGATTGTTTCCCTCTTTCCTTGCAATGAGCACTCACATTGACCCCCATTGAACAGAGGCACAGAATGGGTAAGCTGTGACAATGAGCCCCATTGCAAGTGTGCCAGTCTGGTAAAAATGTCTGTAATACCGGATCCAACATTTTTACTGGACATGCACACTCCAGGTTTTCCGGTAGGGGCAGTAAACTACCGGCAGGCCTGCCCTGCTGGGAGTTCAGGCCCCTACCGGCAAAGAACTGCCCCAATCACTAGGCCGGTGATTGCGGCAAACCCATTTCATGGAGTCCTATTGGACTACATGGAATGGGAACTTACCGCTGTTGCCGGCACCCATAATATCTCAGTAACACCAGAATATTGGGTCACTGGTAATGGTAAGGCGAGTTTGCCGGTAACACGCCGGTAGTACAGGCAGGTTACCGGCAAACTCATAATGTGGCCCAATATCCATGTCGTGATGTTATCCCATGGGAAGCTCTGTGGGAAGTCCAATCACAGCACCATGAGAAAGAAGCCAAAGGTCACAACAAAAGGTAAGCTGACCAGGGTAGAAATAGAGACCTGGGCAACTAAAGGGATAAGGCAACAGGTGCAGTTTAGAAGTGATCCTAACATGGCATAGCCTAAATGACAGTTGTTCCCATCATCACCTGTTCAGCAGTGTTACCCAGTACATAGCCACCAACCCTGCAGGGTTCTCCAACCAGTGGCTCTACAGATGTTTCGGACTACGACTTCCATGATCCCCCAACATGGGCCATGCTGGCTAGGACTGATGGACATTGTAATCCAAAAAACCTCTTAGAAGGCACTCTGAGACAGCTGTTCGTGTCAGACGTTAAACAAGAGTATTATCTATGGGAGCACAAGATGGTAGCAGAGGTACTGGACCTGGGACATACAGAGATAAGGAGGCAGATTGTGAAAAAGTGAAATGTAAATTTGTATATTATGATTCCATCGCCAGGTTACGGATTTCTTGCCCTGTCCTGTTTCTACAATCAGTTCTAATGCTGTGACACTGCTCTCTCTGTTTTGTTTCACCCATCTTGCTCCAGTGTTATGATTTATTCAACTTGCTGGGACTTAGAATAGCCTACGTCACCTCAACAGGGAGACTGGTTGGCGTGGTGAGCCTTAAGGAGGTATGTTTTGTTGTGTGTTTACCTTCACCCCGTCTCGTTTGCTAGCAAAGACTCTGTTATCATGAGCTCTGGACATAGAGTACATAAATGTTAGTTCCAGAAGGAGAACTGCATGTGTGTTGTGCCCTCAGCATGACTATTAAGGTAAACCATGCCTCGTAATCCTGCATTACTGTGAGTACAGGCCTTGCAGGTTCTGGCAAAGTATCGTTCTGGGAAGTCATAGAGTACATAGGTGTTCTCACGTTAATGCCAAATTAGTGAGAATTGGTACAAGCAGAGGGTCAATGGGGTAGCTAATGCTGGTCAGTCACACAGGGGCACTCGCATGTCTGCCAAAACAGGCAGTGGCAGAACAGTTACTGTCCCCACAGGCACTCCAGGAGTAGTACTCCTATACATGCAGTAACATGGCATTTGTATAGGCCACACCGGGAGCCAAATTGTTGGTCCGTGTTCATGGGGGGCAGGGGCATTTTAGATTAACGTGGGTTGGCAGCTGGAATATGCTCCACATTTCCTGAACACCTGGTCTAACATTGCAGAATGCTCACACTGTTACTGGCTGCCCGCTCTGTCATTGCTGACTCCCTGATTTAATATTGCTGAAAGCACTGTCCAACATCACTGACTTTCCAGGCCTACATTATTTACATACCTGAATTCCTGGACTAACACTGCTGAATGCCTATTCGAACAGATAGGAGCAGGCATCATATAACTTTACTGACTGCCCAGTGTATCATTAAAGATATCCTAATCTAAAATTGGAGACTGTCTGGGCTAACTTTGCTGAATGTCAGATGTAGCATTGATGTATGGCTATTCTCAAATTACTCACGACCCAATCTCACTGCCTGGTCTAACAATGGTGAAGGTATCCTGGCATTGCTGAGTATCTAAGCTAGTATTACTGAAGGCCCAGTCTAACATTGCTGACTGCCTAGCCTAACATTGCTGACTGCCCAGTCGAACAGAGTTGAATGTCCATTCTAACATTGTCTATTAGTCAGGGTAACGTTGCTGATGAGAACCTCTCTAAATGAACAATGCTGACAGGCCTGTCATTTTCATGTCTGCTTTTAGTTAAAGGATGCTGTCGATGGGTCTGTGAAGGGCACCTTCACCAGGAGAGAAGCACCTAAAGAAGTCATTGTTGATGAGATCCAGGATCCAGCAAGGTCCGCCTTGGTGCGCCGCACCTCCCACGTCCAGGAGTCAAATGCTTAGAGGACCACAGGCCACTGCATCTACTCTACTTCTCAGTCAAAATGAAAACAAGACAGTAACACAGTCATCTACAGCAAAGGGATTTCCCCAGCACAAACCTGGGGTGTCATGCTGGAGCCTCTACCTGCAACGTCAGCACTGACACATCTAAAGTACTGAAGCTGCCTGGTTTTGGAGTCTGAAACCTGTAACAGCCCACATTCTGAAACATCAACTGTTGTATGTTATATACATGCTCATGGCGTGGATTCGAGAGCATGAGCAGAGCTGTGTGTGAGGAAAATCAGTACCACGTACCATCTGGTGACAGTGGTTAATTGGCAAAGCTTTGTAAGGGATTCCGAAACTTGGACTCGCATGGGATCAGTGGCAGAGCTGGGTGGCTGGTCAGCACTGTGTTAAGCATTATACATTTCTATATTACTGTCTGCAAGACGTAGCTTTCAACACCATCTGACAAAAAAATGTTTCCTCTTTCTGCCATGGTACGCATTGCAACATATCTTACAAGCTTGACTTCCATTCGCTGTGTGGAGCAGAATAACATCCTCTGCAAAGAATATGTGCCCAAAGAGACATTACACCTGCCCCACCATTCATGCAGCGACAGAATTTAAAAGGACATGAGACAGACAAAGAGAAATAATCAGTGTCAGAGGAACACAGAGCTGAAGACCAAGTATAGACAACAGGTTTGAAACAGTCGGAGGAACGAGAAGACAAAATGAGCCCTGGCCTCCTTGATCAAATATTCATATGTATGTATATATTTATCTGTAAAATAGACGAAAAAAAATACAATTCTATTAGAATTTGCTCATTTATTTATGTATTTATTTATTTATTTTATTTCTTGTTCTGCGCCACATGCCCATAGACCTCAGGGAACACAAAGAACAAGGAACATGAGGCAGAACAAGTGCGTTTTAACTGCTTTCTTGGAGCCTGTCAAAACATACAATCATGGGGTGTCCGAGAATTAGCTGATTTTTGACATTACAGGTGCATTTTAACTGCTTCCTTAAAGCTTGTCAACGAGTTGATAGTTCTTATTGTGAGTGGTAACGCATTCTACTCTGCGGGATGCCCGGGCAGGGAAGTTGCAGTCACCAAATTTGGTCAGCTTGAACCAGGGCTGTTTCAATTTATCATGGTCGCTGGAGCGAAGAAGGCGGGCAGGGTGGTTAGGGAGCAGCTGTTTCATCGGGTAAGGGGGGCAAATAGAGCACCAGCATTTGGCGGCCAGTGATAGGATCTTATGTGAGATTCTGTGTGGCACAGGTAACCACTGCAGTGCCTTCCTGGAGTCAGAAATGTGGTCTTGCTTGTGTAGGCCAAAAACAGTGCGAAATGCGCTGTTCTGGACAAGCTGAGGGCCTGTATGTTAGCCTTGGTAGTTCCAGACAGGAGGCTATTGCAGTAGTCAAGCCTTGAATTCACCAATGCTGAGGCAAGTATGGATCTGTTTTCGATGGAGATGTAAGGCCTGATTTGATTCAGGAGTTTGACCGCATACCCACATGCTGCTCGGGTGTGGGATACATGGGCTTTCATGTTAAATTGTGCGTCTAGATAGACACTGGGGGCTCATCACGAGTTGGGCGGTAACGCCGGCGGTATTACCGCCAGTGCTAATAGCCCTACTGCCAAACCCCCCGGCACTATTAGCGCCAGATCACGGGTTTGGCGGAACGGTTAGTGCCCATTCCCCATTGGGCCCATTCGGGAATTCCTCATTCCCCAATGGGCCCAATGGGGAAAATGTGCGCTATTACCGCCGGCGGTTTTCCCGCGAGCGGTAATAGCACCGAAAATCTGCAATTTTGGATTTCCCCCCAGGCCATGATCTGGCGGACCCTTAAATGCGGCGGTAATAGCATTACCGCCGCATTTAAGAGTTACCGCCAAACTCGTGATGAGGCCCTGAGTGTTTTAAAGCTGTTTTGATGCCTAAAGTGTTTTAACACTGGTGGACACTGGAATCTGACTGTCTGCGATATCAAAGCTTTTGAATGGGGTGTTGAGTTTATTCAGTCGTTGGCCAGTAGCCCCAATGAGGATGTCACAACCGGCCGCTGGTTGTTGTGGCACTGGTGGAAGCATGGATGACGGTGATGCCATCACGTAATTCCCAGGAACTGAAGTATCGGTTTAGTGTTCCTTTAAAGATGGCTCTTCCGTTCAACGTCCTGTTTATTTATGCAAACGGAGACTGCAGCCAATCGCGTTGCAACCCGCTTTCTGGCCTCAGCTTTTTCCGGTTAAGATGATCCAGTTCTCTCTTTCCTTTTCATCTGTTCCCATCAGCCCTCCGGGATCTCTGTTTCTTTCTTGTCTATGTTTGCTCCTACGCTGTGTTTCTTCCACACTGGAGCTCTCTACTTGCCTGCTACCATCCTGTGCTCACGGGAATACTTTTTCCAATCCTGAGCCTTTACTTGTCCTTACCTCCCATGGACATTACCTTCCACTTCCGGAATCGGAACTGCAAGTGGACAAGCCATTTTCCCCACAAGGTTTTTCTGCCAACCGGCTTTTCCCTCATTTTCAGTACGGCGCCCCTCCTATCCGTCACTCTTTCCCTCCCTGTACCCTTTGGGGATGTCAGGGTCCGGCTTAACTGAATTCCACAGGAGCTGATGCTGGCCCCACAGACCCTCACCAGGAGTTCACCTCTCAACCCTTAAGTATAAGCTGAGCTGAGAATCCCAAGAAAGGGAAAGGGGAATTTGGAGAAAATAACAACGGAAACACTGCAGCCCTGCAACCTTCTGGGAGGCTCTGGTATCTGTAGTAAACAAATACACTTGGTTACTTATATGTTAATATAAACTTCTTTTCTAATATTATTCTAAAACAATCTCTAACTTCTTTACCTCTTAAACCTCAGTAAAAGACTTAGAGGCTAATTAACTGTGTGGAATATCTTGTAAATTATTATCTTGCTGGTGCATATAGTTTCAAGCCATTCAAGTCTCTTTAGAATCCTAATCCTAATGACCCTTGCAAGCACCTTACAGACTTAGATATTCTTCTTGCTTTTTTAAGTTCATTTAACTCTATGAAGTTTGAGTTTTAAATGCTTTTGTAAAATGCAGTCTTTCTCTGAAGTATTGAATTCCATTTGCATAAAGTTACATTAAAAAGAAACTCATTAACTTTCTTGAATGCTGCTTTCCTTCTGCGTGTGAATCGTTTTCTTTTTTACACATACAAACGTATAGATTCTTTCTTGACAAGCGTGTGCAATAAACACGTGAAATCATCAGACGTGAAGAATTGTCCTCGCGTTTAAAATACACACGCGCAACTTAACCAAACACGCGCGTGTGAAAATACATGTACGCGCTAAAAAAAAACAACTTGCGCTTGTTAAAATGGACTCGCGCTCTATCGCTACCGAACACACGCGGTTATACGAAACGTAAATCACGTAAAAATAGTACACGCTTTCAAAACAACTTGCGCTTAGTTAAAAATGGACTTGCACTCTATCGCAACCCAACACGCGCTTTATCACACAACGTCTCTCACGTTAAAGTTGTGCACGCGCTAAAATACACTCGCGCATTTAGTTTGGACACACGCTCTATCGCACTGAATACCCGCGCGCTCCCATAAAACCGCCAACGACGTCACGCGAACTCGCGCACGCGTTAAACAGTCTTGAAATACATTACACGTAGTTAACAAACTTTAAACTTGAGCGCACAGTCTTCAAACTTGTTTCCTTATAGTAACTTAACTGTAAAATGTCTTTTTTCTCAGTAAACTTTAAAACTTGTTAACTCTTTAAGTTTTCTTATGAAAAATGAAAGTTCACTGTGAAAATCTTAAAGCCTTTAAAAAGAACGATCCCACCTGATGTCTTCTTGTTCACTCTGGCTCAGCCAACGATTTTCTTACTTCTTTGGTAAATCTTCTGAACTCTGACAAGGCCTTATTTAAGGAGCTTAACTAATGTACAACCAGCCACTGAATTTCTATGGAAGAAAGGCAGTTTAGAATCTTGCTCACCTCACAAGAATCAAACCCATTGTCCTATCCACCAATCAGGCAAACCAAACATACCATTGTTCCTCCAACCAATCAGACTAAGTTTCTTTCTCTCCATCTTGACTTGGGCAAGCACAATGTCAATTCTATGTACAAACTCTTTCTGACTGCTACTCAGCCAATTCTATGCACATACTCTTTCTGATTACTAATCCAGCCAGCCCTGGCAGGGGAGAAATAGTGGTGGCGGGTCGTGAACGTCCCTATCTCTACAAGGAGAAATTGCATGAGAAGACCTGTTCAAAGAAGAGTAGTAGGATCTAATTGCCAAAGACATCCGATACAGAATCGTCAGGTGCGAGAGGAGCTCTGTTTTGGTGTCATTAAGATAAAGTGGAGTTGGAAATCATCCATGACTGAATAGGTGAATACACTATGTTGAGAGCTTCAGAGTCTTGTGTGTAGTTCCCTGATAGTTCAAATACCACCTGAGTATCATCCACAGTTGGTATAGCGGATGCCCAGGTGGTCCAGTAGGCCCAGACGTGGTCTTATATAGATGTTAAACAGTGAGGGAGAGATGCACGAACCCTGTGAAACTCCATCATTAATAACGTTGGGACAAGATTGTGCATCCTCCACTGCCACTCTTGACACTGGAGGACCAAGAAAGGATGCTATCCAGTCCAATGCCACTTCAGAACAGCCTACCAGGCCCTTCAACCTGTCGACAAGAATTGAATGGTCGACAAGGTTAAAGGCCTCTGAGAGGTCTAAAAGCATCAAGAGGGCCAGGTGGACTTTGTCCACAATACTAGCTAATGTGGCCTTCAAATCCAGGAGAGCTGTCTCAGTCCCATAATGTTGTTTTGCTCCAGGAATTCCTCAAATTGGAGATACGCCACTTTGTCCAAAATCTTCATTAAAAAAGGCACATTCATGATGGGCTGATAGTTCTTAGCTAGAGAGGGGTCGAGTGAGCTCTTTTTCAATAGCAGGGTTATCCAGACCTCTTCAAGGGTTGACGGCACCACTCCTTCTGTAAATGAAAGGTTGACCATCCTCGTAATCCAAGGAATGAGAAAGGACATGGATTCCTTAGTAATAATGGCTGGGCAGATGGGTATCACGTAATATTATCCCCAACAAAAATATCGCCGTATATATGGTCATCAGGAAAGGCCATAGGCGATATTTTTATTGGGGATAATATTTGGGGTTTTTGGGAGTGGGGTTGCGGGGGTGTCCCCCGCTCCCTTTCAAATAATACAGGGGTTGCAGGGGTGTCCCCCGCAGGTTCCATGCCTTAATATCGCCGCAAAAATATGGTGATATTTTTGTATGGCGATATTTTCGTGTGGATATTAACACATGGAACCGGCAGATGTAACCCCTACAGGAGGTGGGTTTCAAGTTATTCACTACCCTGAGGTACGCGGTCTCTGAGCACTGTTTAAAATTGAACTCTGAGGTCAGTGAGCCAGCAGGAGCGATATCTGGTAATGCACATTTTTTCAAGAGAAGGTGTTGTTTCATCTGGATGATGCTTTTATGGCCCAGAGTCTTATTACATAATTCCTCTTGGATCATTTCACACCAGGTAGAATCATGCTTGATGCTATAGGAGACAGTATTATTCCCTTCCACTTCTTTCAGCACTTTGAACAGTTCCTGAGATCTTGATTTGGCGTTATAGATTCTTGTGTTGAAATGTTTGGATTTTTCCTCAGTGATCACTTTTTGTAGTTGTTGACCACGATTTTATATTTGGAGAGGGCTACAGGAGTATAGTTTTTTCGCCATTCTCTTTCACAGGATCTCTTTTCTAACCTGGATTTTAGCACGATTTAATTGAAACAGGCGTTTTTTTTAGCATATCAGGTTTAATGACTTTGATTTTTTCAGGGGCTAATAGATCAGTTACTTCGGCAGTGGCCACTGAAAGATGGAACACCAGGGTGGTAACATTACTAAATGATTCAGGATGCAGAAGTTTGGGTTTGATCAGTTCTATAAATTTAGCTCCTGAGACATTCCTAAAATTACAAGATTTTTTAGTGGCCCTGGGAAATTTATCCAGGTAAATAGGAACCTCGGGGAGAAAGATTGTGAAGCAGACCAGCAGATGATCTCACCATGGACAAGGAGAGCAGGCTGGATTGAGAACCTCCGCCTGTGAGTGAGAAACAAGTCGATGATATCGCCTTCCTTATGTGAAAGTTCTTTAAACCACTGGATGTAGTCAATGGCATCCAAAGCTGTAAGTAAGGATTTAGAAGGTTTGTGCTTTTCATTCTCTACCCAATAGTTAAGGTCACCAAAGATGACAACAGTGGATTTGGGTTTTGTAATGCTATTAATGAGAGCCATAAACTGCTCCTCAAATAAAGGCATATCATTAGGAGGTTTGTAAATAATCAGAATTGCTACAGAGGTATTGAAGCTAGTTTTTTCTTAATAAGTAGGTTCTCACAACCATCTATACCTGTATGCATAACTGCATGGTAGTCAAGATGATTCCTGATTGGGAGTGTGACTCCCCCTGCCCCCGTTTTTGATCAATTCTATCAGTCCATAGGATGTTAAAGGACTGAGGGACAGAGGTAGAGGCTGCCATGTTGGCAGTAACATTCAGCCACATCTCTGTTATACCCATTACATCCTCAACCTCGACCCCATGTTTAACAAGGGAGCAATTATTCAGGAGAGCCTTCTTGAGCAGGGGCTTATTAGCGCAGATGGGAGGCTCAGGACGGACATGCTCTGGGTCTTTTGACATCGGATTTTTCGGGAGCAGTGCTAGGTGTTGACTGCAGAACCTGAGACTTATCAGCCCTGCCAAAGATGCCTGTAGAGGTGGACGGATAGTAGAGTGATAGACACCAACAGAGTCAAACAGGTAATTAGGAGGAGCCATGATGGACGGTATGCCATGAAGTGGCAAAGCTGAGGAGGCCGCCACAAGAATCAGCAAGGGATAGAAGAGAGAAGAAGCAGTATTACCTTGCCGAACTATACTGGGCTCCTGGCCTTACACTCCCTGACACGAACCGGCACAAACCGGCACCTACTCCAACGCACTGGCGCTGACGCGCTGGTGATGGTCTTAAGAACCCAGAGGAGTGCTGGGAAATAAAGTTCCCGCGGACTACTGCAGAGTCTGCTTACACCATAGCAGCATGTAACCAGGTTCTGCCAGTGCGCGGTGAGCGTGAAACACTCGCTTGAGTCTTAGTAGATAGAATGCAGCTCGAAATGAATAAAGTAAGTGCACAATAAATCACAATAAATCTAGGTGGATTCACATGCAGATAACAATATCAAATCTAGATGGCTTGACATAGATTTCACAAAATCGAATCTAGAGTCGTTTTATCACAACAGAGTAACACATTAGCTATGGTAGTTCTAGCAGTAGAATGCAGTTTTTTGTGCCAAAGATGGTTTTAGAAAAATGGTGAGGTGTCTTAAGTATGCAGGCCAAATACAGACACAAACAGAGCAGTCAGGTCTAACTCAGATGCAATGGTTCAGTAAATAACTTCTTTCATACAGACTCAAGCACACAAGAGTCAATGAAATTGTAATTATTCAAGAACGCTGCGAAATCACAATCTGCCACTGATTCTAAACATTTCTGAAATATATTTATATTTCCTCAATAGCTTATTCCTGAATGTTGTCCAGGTACAAACAGCTGTTGCATAGGAGCTGCTCATTAGTGTATATGCGCCGGGCAATACCAGAATAGTAGACGGTGCATGCAGACTTTCACATGTCCCTTCTGAATCCCAGTACAACCTGGCATTTGCCTATTGCCAACGCCCACACCTGTACCGGCAAACAGTGAAGAGAAATACAAGGTTTGAGTAGCATTGGATGTACACCTAACTAGAGGTGTTTTACATGAGATGATTGATTGGAAGAGGTTCAGTCCAGAAGAGCAATCTTGTGACCTGTTGTTCTTACACCCACACTGGTGGCTGAGTTCCATGCACGTTAATGGCTGAGTTCCATGCATGTTATCCACTGACACCAACCAATTCTGCCTGCCAATGAACAAGCTTTGGGAGAGAATTGTCTCAAGCTCTGCACTCGAACAACACATCCACCTAGCCGATGCTTCGCAAAAACACATTAACATCTGACACATGTCAGTTTCTCTGGCTTTGAATCTATTGGCGGTCCATTCCTCAATGAAATGAAGCATGGAGAGAAGGCATTTGGAGTTTTGGATACATAATATTAACATCCACCATGTTGCTTGCACCTCTTGTCTCGATACTCTGCCACTAGTCCATTTCCAATTTGCATGCACATAAGTTTGCTAATGCATTACTAAGACTACATATCCTGATGGCCATGGCAAGGTAAAACAAAGCAAAAATGGGGTTGCTAACTCCTTAAAAACCTTGCCTCTTCCAGTATCCTGTGATCCAATACACTATTCTTGGATTGTGTTGAGCTTGTGTCCTGTTTGCCTGCTGTAGTTTGATATCTAACTTGCACTTCCCGACGCGGCTGCAGACTTTCCTTCTCAACTAATGCTTAGTATGGTATTCTTGTGTTGGCCATACCATATGTAGTGATCTGGATATTGGATTGCAAACTGGCCTTTCCTTATCCCGCCCCTTCTCTTCTTAATATCTCTGGATTCTTGTGGCACTGTTCATTTGGAACTTTGTTGGTACTCTCTCCCTTCTTGTCCTCTGATGAACTGTTATCTTCAACAACCACTGGCTTGGAACTCACATTCGTACCCGTATATGCTATAGCTACTCACTTGATTTATACTTGGCGCTAATTTACACTTGTAACTAATCACTACTCTATTTTATGGTTTTACAGAGGGTTGAACGTCCTGGTTCTTTATTAGGGAAACTGCAATTATGTGTCTCTACTTACTGGATCTGTGGTCAGGCGACCTGGACATTGTCTTAGTGGGTGTGGAATATGGCATTGGTGCCCTCATGATCTATGTCCCCTAATATGACTCGTGCCATCAAGAGTGAAGAGTAGATGGTCAACTTGGCTTTATAGATCTATTGAAATGGTCAAAGATATCCTTGATTTACAACTGTGCAGTCTCACCCTGTACATGTAAAACAGTCTTGGAACCTAGATAAATGACCACGGTATCCAATAACTTCCAGTGCTACTTACTGCTGTACCTTGGCAGAGGTGGCCACATGTAGCATCCAACACCATCTGTCCTATGTCCAGAATCAATCTCTTTTCTCTTTGACAGGATAATAAAGGGAGAGACACCAAGTTTGCCAGGTAACCACCATGTTATTGTAATACAGAGCACATAGGTCCTATGAGAAGTTATGCTACGTGCTGTGGTGGAAGTGGATCCATTCTGTCCACCCTCCCTGCAAATGCTGTAACTTGTAAACGTACACACTCCTATGCACCAGCCACTTTCCTCCATATTTCTGCGACTGTCATCCCCAGGAAGAACACAGGGCTGGAGCATGATGGCCAGCAGCATTATAAATAAAAAAGCTTCCTGGGGCTCATGTGCATACATGTCCCCCATTCCACACAGGACTTTGTTCTGCTATGCTCCAACACACAGTCCTTTTTTCCACACAGTCAGGAGCTCTGTCCAGTAAAAGCAATGTTACTTTCTAAATCTATCTGTTTTTTTCTTTTTTTTATATACCTATGCCCCAAAGCTGTATGGTCTTGTATGGAACTGCACATGGTGGGCCTGTAGTACCCTATCCCACTCCATTTGGGGCCATGCATAGCCTGTCGCACTGTCTCCTACACGGTTGTGCATTCCTTGCTCGTATAGTGCAAAGACACATTCCATTTGCTATTGCCTTTTATTTTATTGCCTGTGGTGTACCAGGATGAGAGGGACTCCAAGACCTCTACCCAGTTTGTGGCAGTAAGCATTACCAATTCACAGACCAAGGTGCCACTTGTGCCTGTTGCTGGGGTGTGCCTCAAGCGTCCTAGAGCCGGGCTTGACTCTAGGTACTACAAAACAGGGTAATACTAGCCTTCTGGCTGAGGTGTTGTAGAAAGACTGTGAGTTAGACTTCACAACTGGAAAATGTTTGGGCGAGCCTTGTAAGGGTCCATAAATAAACCCCTTGAATCTGGTAGCTTATCTATCCGATATATATGTCTGTCAGTGACCCACCTACCATAATAATGAGAAAAGGTAAACAGAAAGCAGTGATGCCCCCAATTTATTGGTCCTCAGTAGCTCCCTCTTAATGGTGCACAGGCCTGAATGCACCAGAAAAGAATTTCACTTCACAAGCATGTGCCCAGGAAAATGGCATAAAGGAAGTACAAACCGTCAGAACCTAGGACTCGAACAGGGATCAACTTAGCCAAAAGCGGCAGCCAGTGGCTTGCAGTGGAACAAAGTCATCCTCCCCCAAGTGGCATTGGTCGCTTGAGCAATGATAGTGAGTTCTGCAGTCTACCAGCATGGTTGAACCTTCCCTTTGTGGGGGCTCAAACAGAACTCACCTCAACAAAGGAGAATGGGGGTGCAAACTGTCCTTTTTATTTTAGTTTAGCTCTAGATCGGTACAAAGCACAAAAACAAATTAACATCATATGTTCAATAAACAAAACTTTTCATGTAAATACAAATTATAAGGATTAAACATAACTCATTTTACTCCATTTTACTCCACTTAATGAAAAACGGACAACAATATGGACAATAGGGACAGACGTCCATTTAATTCTCTTCCAAAAAACCACTTCCCTCAAGTCCATGGAAAGTAAATACTAATAAGCTGCACTACAATTTAAAAGATCAACATTCTTCAGCATACTCATATTTAGCATTTTCGTATACTCAGCCAATTTCTTCCATAAGGCTCTCGCCGCCAAGCAGGTAAGGCCCAGCTCATGTCTAACGACAACATTTGGCACAGAGTTATCCAGGCCCAAGGTTCTCTTCCATAGATGCACCTGAAGGATGTTAAGCTGGGCACCCAGGTCGAATGGGACGATGCCCAAACCATATAGAACTACTGGTTCAATGATTGTAAGTAAAACCTAATTAGGGGTACCAGGGAGAAGCGACATAGTTGGGAATAGACTTGCTTCAAATTGTGTCATATAAACTACTTTGAGAGACCAGCTGTATTATTTTGGCACCATAAAATAGGAGTATATATATTTTCCAACGGTTTAAAGCACTAAACAAATTGGCACAACCTCAGCAAACAGATAAAGTACCAGACATTGACGCCTGGAGATGTTCTTGGCAGGAGTTGTGCACTGTCATAGCTGTGTCCAGCCAAGTCTAAAATAGGCATATACATTTCGTGTGTCAGAGAACATTATGGATGCCAGATATGGTAATGTGAGACTGTTGTACATGTGATAAAGTTATCCAATGATACTAAAGGAATGTTTTCCCTCTGACTAATTTGGCCTATCAGACAATACCATTTTACAAGGTGTTAATTAGCATACACGTGTTGCGTAATCATAGAACAGCCATACAAATGGGTTGGAGGGGGCGTGGCCGGCGCGCATGGCGTAAAGACGAGACTTGCCAGCGCTCCTGCCCGGGATCCTGATACGGACCGAATGGTTCGACAAATACTCGACGGACGGTCATGAAATTAACAGCACCACAGAAAGGAACCGTTTTCCAACACTCAGTGCTGTTTTCATGAAAAATTGGACTACCAGAACAGGCGGTTGGCGAAAGCAAAGTGGAGCCCCCCCAAACCGCAAGATGGCGGCGCCCAAGGCTCTGCTGTAGACCGCAGCGACGTGGAGCAGGCAGCCCGCGGGGGGGAGGGAGCGCTGGCGGCTACCCTCAAGCTCACCCAACAAGGGCTCCCTGAGAAGCACCAACGACCACCGTAGGACACATCCTGTGACCCTGCACCCTGCCACACGGGCCGAACCAGAGACGGTTTCGGCGGGCGTGAAGCCCAGAGGTGGAAGAAGGCGTCAGCGGCGAGTGGCTGCGAGGAACGGACACCGCCCAGCGGGACCCCTGCTGACGAGGCGTGGAGGGAGAGCCGGTGCTGCAAACGCCCGGAGCGGGCTGGAAGAAGAAACCCGCCGGGACGACAGGCCCGACGGACCTGCAGAAGAGGCAGATCGACCTCCAGGGACCGCAGGAGGTATGGGCGGAGACCGAAGAGGACTGCAGCCCAACACAGAACAGTGAGCCTGGGTACGGCCGCATCCTGCTAGGAAACGAGGAGGCCAATAGAGCGACGGAACGGAGGGGCCCGGGCGTAATCCGGAGAGCCCAGGGGGGGCGCTGCAACAACGCAACAGCGCACAGGCAGAAGGTAGGCCCCACACGAGGATTAACCTGTATGTTGCATGAACTCCGGCAGCCCGCGCCCTAATTCCAAAGAACATGGCCACCATCCAACTGATGGCTCAGCAACACTAGCGCTGCGACGGCCTGTAAGTAGGAAGGCACAGGCACCATACCTACCACCATGGGAACGAAAGGAAAGTGGCACCGTAGGGGGAAAGACACTGAGAAAATCAAACCTCTTCAGAGGGCTCTGGGCTCAGAAGGTTAGCACACCCCAGGTCCACAGTAGCAAAGGCTGAGACAGCAAGGGGCTGAAGCCACGACTGTCCAGCTACAGAAAGCAATCGCGGCTCCCGCCATTCCGGAATAACACTGCTCTGGGCACGCACAATAGTGTGGAGAAGCCACACACTTCAGCGGGTAATAACACAATGACCACCTGATCTTGAAGCGATAGCTGCTGAAATCGCAGCTAGTGGACGGGCGAGCACCACCGACACGAGGTAGCAAACTGAATGCCCAGAGACAGGAGATGTCACTCCCTAAGGGCAAAGCGAAAACTGCAACAATGGACTCCTACACAATGGTTAGACCCAAACAACAGCAGGAAGCAAGGACTGCAGAGGAGCTACCGACCCAGGAAGAAGAACCTACGAATGCGCAAGTACTGCGGGCCATAGCAGCGTTACGCACCTCTATTGAAACTAGAATAGATGAAGTAAAATCGGACACGAAGTTGATAAGGCTGGATGCCCGCAATCTTACCGAGAGAGTGACCACAGCGGAGGCTGCCCTATACGACAATGTAGAAAGCACGACGGATCTCAAATCTAAGGTCCAGGACCTGCAACTTAAGGTAGCACGGCTGGAGGCAAGGTCAGAGGATGCGAAGAGCGAGCCCGCCGCAACAACATTCGAATCCTGGGGGTCCCGGAGGGAATGGAGGGCCCGGACCCAACAGAATTTATTGAGACAATGCTACAACAGGAAATTGGGGCCAGCAACCTGACCCAGGGATTCTCGATAGAACGAGCCCACAGATCTCTGCAAAAAAGACCTCCCCCAGGCTCGTACCCGTGCCCAATGATCGCAAAAGTCCTAAATTTCCGTGACAGAGAGACAATACTGCGATTCTCAAGAGAAGGAGGGGAAATCAAGAGACAGGATGCTAAGATAGTCATCTATCCGGTCTACACTCCCATAGTGCAAAGGGCAAGGAACTCATTCATCCCGGTGAAAGCAAGACTACGAGAACTCAACCTCAAGTACATGCTAAAGTACCTGTCGCGCCTCAAGGTAATATACAAAGGAAAAGCCATCTTCCTAGAAACTCCCGCGGCGGCGAATATGTGGCTCGAGCACAACAACCTCGCAGATGACAAAGAAGGGGCAACGAAGGAGATCACAGGCCACTGAACAATCAAAAGCAACAGGAAACGACCGATGCTCGCACAATGCAGGAAAAACCGCGGCACCACACCAAGAACCACAGTAATATGAAAGCAACATCGGGCAGGAGCGCACCGGCACACACAAGCGCCGATGACGTCGACACACCCCTTCAGGAAACGTGGAGGCCGACCGCCAACACACAACCCGCACCGGGAGGCCTGGAAAGGCCCAAAAGGCTCGGGAGCCCCTGAGGGCTGCAAGTTCGAAGCAACTGCTGGGGGCAGTTAAAACTTGCACAGTTTGTTGTTCTCATTCACTAGAATGAATGTTACTATTGTTGGTAAGTCTCCAGATAGACCGGGGGAGGGGGGGAATCGAATGGAAGACGGGGTGGGGCCTGGGCTCTAACCCACGTACAGGAAGGGGCTTCAACACCAGAGCCGCAATCACAAATGAGACAGAGGGGGATGCAGGACAAACGTAATATCCTTTTTGAACCACCATGACCTCAACAGCAATTAAAATAATGACATGGAATGTGAGGGGTCTGAGAACATACCTTCGCAGAAACAGAATTAAGACCTACCTATATAGAAAAGGGGTGATGATAGCACTGCTACAGGAGACCCACTGCACGGCAGACTCTGTGACTCAACTCCAAACTCACTGGGGGGGACAGGGATTTGGCACCACTTATTCCAAATATGCAAGAGGAGTTTACACCTGGATACACCCATCGCTCCCATTCCGCCAGGTCAAATCAAAGATAGACCCGGAATCAGATTCATAATGTTATGGAGGCACATTGAACAGACAGAATTATGCATCATGAACTCCTACTTCCCCAACAACAACATACCGGCCCACTTGAACTCAATGTATCCCAGAATTACGTAACACAGAAGCGGCCTATTCATCTGGGGGGGGAGACCTCAATTGTGTACACGATCCAACACTGGACAGGTCCATACCCCATTCGAAAGGCCCACCGGCAGCAACAACAGCGCTGACCGCAATGATAGACAGGCTGGATCTGGCAGATGTATGGCGAGAAACACATCCAGCAACAAGAGGCTACTCATACTACGCGTCCCCGCATAATCTACACACAAGATTAGACTACATACTTATAGGCAGGGAACACTTACCCCAAGTGGAAAATGCCTGTAGATGCCCTGACGGACCCAGCCTTTAGAGAGGGATTACAAGAATATATAGACAACTACATAGAAGTTAACACGGGCAGCGTGGAACTCCGAAGTACAGAATGGGATGCTCTAAAAACAGTGATAAGGGGGGAAACCATTGCAAAGGCCGGAGGAATCAGGAAAATACTCAGGAAAGAATTAGACCAGGTGGAGAAGGAGATTGAAAGGCTGGAGGCCACCCCCACAGGCACTCAGCAGGGAGAAATTGAACTCCAGAAACTCAGGGAGAAGAATGCAACCGCTTGGAGCAGGCTAGAAAAGTTTGACTACTCTGCCAAAACAAACAGGGCACATGTAGAGGCAGACAGACCGGGTAGGCTACTGGCCTGCCTCATCCAAAAGGAACATCCCAGACACTCCACCACTACACTGCGGGACGAAGAGGGGAACACGGATCACATACAGCAGGACATAAATAACACCTTTAAATGCTTCTACGAGCACCTATACTCCCACAAAGAACAGGTTTCCCAAGAACAGATAATGGACACACTGGACGAGATAGGGCTCCCCAAGATGTCTCCGGAACAGGCCAACACACTAGAAACAGACATCACACCCGAAGACATAACGGAGGCCATTAGGTCCCTGGCCACGCGCAAGGCACCTGGCACAGACGGATTGCCCTCAGAATTTTATAAAGCTTATGAGCCCTCCCTGATGCCCCTTTTACATGAGGTATACCAGGAAGCATACGAGAGGGGGATACTACCTGAGAGCATGAGAGAAACACTGGTGGTCCCGATCCTCAAGCCCAATAAACCGGCGGACCGGTGTGACTCCTACCGCCAACTAGCGATGCTTAATTATGATGTGAAAATCTTAACCACAATATTAGCTAAGCGGCTGTCCAGAATTATAGGAGACATAATACACACTGACCAGTGCGGCTTTGTACCGGGCCGCAATACATCCATGAACTTGCGTAGGCTGCAACACATTATAACGCACACCGACAACGATAAGGACTCGTGTGCGCTACTATCCCTGGGTGCCATAAAGGCATTCGATTCCATATATTGGGAGTGGCTAGTGGCTGTACTCAAGGAATTTGGCTTTGGACTAGGGTTTATTAGATGAATAACAATACTATACACTAAGCCGAGAGCAAGGGTGAAATCTGGGAAACACGTGTCAGAGGCCTGGGGCATACAAAGGTGGACCAGGCAGGGATGCCCACTGTCCCCAATGTTGTACATACTGGGACTGGAGCCCATAGCCATTTACTTCAGAAAGCAATTTTTCGATGCCGGTATAAGGCTGGGAGGAATAGATCACGTCATCTCACTTTACGCAGATGATGTACTCATATACGTTAGGAACCCACAACACAATGTGCCCACCATGCTAGATGTTTTGGATAATTACTCCAGGGTCTCAGGAATTCAATTCAGCAAGCCAAAATCCTGACTGTTCCCCCTAGCGGCCCTGAGACATGAGGACATGGAGGCACTCCCGGCAGTGGGGATAAGATGGCAGACCACCTCGTTCCGATATCTCGGAATCCAAATAATGCACACCCCTGCACTGATGCACGAGCACAACACAAAAGCAGAACTCCCAGCTCTGCATAAATCAATGAACTTCTGGGTGAAACTCCCCCTGTCAATGATGGGACGGGCCTTAATAGTCAAGATGATTGTACTACCAAGGTTCTTGTACGGGTTCCAGAATGTGCATTACTATAATAACAAACCCTTCTTCCGACTGCTTGAGACTTAATAAAAGAGTTCCTATGGGGGAAAAACAGACACAGACTAGCGCTGTCGACGTTAGACCTATCACACAGCCAGGGAGGAATCCAACTTCTCGAATCTGGAAAAATATTACCTCGCAGCCCATCTAAGCTTTGTGACAAAATGGCTAGCCGATGAGCCCACATCCGAAACGCCCCTGCTGCAAGAAATGATCCTTCCGTACCAACTGGAAGAACTGGTCTGGACACCCTCACAACTATTGGGAAATGTACCCCCCCTAGCCGCCCTGGGGAAAAGGATATGGCACAGAATGAAAATGTTCACCCACTCACGGAACACCTATGCACCAGAAGTACCAATGCTCGCAGACCTTTGCAAAACGGCCACAGACCTGAAACAAATCGGATTATGGGAAAGAGAATGGGTCTACACCTGAGGAGACCTCTACGAAGAGGGCACCTTCAAAGAGTTTGCCTCACTACAAGAAATAGACGGCATACACACAGGCCAGTTCCTATGGTATCAAAGGGTTCGCACTACAGCACGACACAAATGGGATACGTGGCCTAAAGAACCGGACTCTGACCCATTCTTAACGATGCTATATAACCTGGGGGAGGGCAACAGACCAATATCCCAAATATATGGCCATTTGAGTGACATACCCAACCCCCGGAGCATGGAAATGAAAATCAAATGGGAAAGGGACATAGGCAGAGACATGACAGAGGGGGAGTGGAGCAGAGCGCTCACATTTCCCAAAGAAGTCTCAAGAAACCACAGATTCAGACAGATACAGCTGAACGTACTGCAACGAATTTACCTGACCCCACACTGAAGCCAAATTTAACAAGCAAGCTCAGCCGAACTGCATGGGGGAAGAGGCCAACCTGATACATATGCTGTGGGAATGCCCCAAAACAAGGTCGCTGTGGGGCAAAGTAAAACAGACGTGCGAGAAGGCAGGCATGACCAAATACAAATGGACACCAGAGGAGTGCCTATTAGGAATTTACCCCAGATTGGCCAAGCTTAAGCACACGGTACGACTCATGGACTTGGCATGCATGCTGGCCAAAAGAACCATTGCCATGTCCTGGAAAAAACCAGCGGGACCACAATACAAAATATGGCACAGTGAAACGGAGCGGTGGGTGTTAGCTGAGACCAAAACTTGGAAGGATTGCATCGCCAGATCCACTGATGAATCCAGCAGGGTGCTCGAGGCATGGAGAGAACTCACCAGACATATGTTCTACCCCTCTGACGATAAGCCCCCATGAACTAAAGGCCCCAGGCTAAGCATACCCGCAGGATAAAAAAGGGCAACCTAGGCGAGGCCACTGGAGATAAAGCTAGCCCTCTGAGGACATCCCCCTGCCCGCTTTAAACCGTCTGACTACCCCCCCCACCTCCTCCCAAGTCAAGAGACACGGAACTGTAAGAACAGAACATGGAGACAGTTGTTCTTTATAATAATGTTTAATGTTAAGTTAAAATGCATTGCGATCACATATGTGCACAGCACTTTTGAATGTCATGTAACTGATATCACTGAAAAATGCCAATAAACAAATTTAAAAATAAATACAAATGGGTTGGAGCAAAAATGCCTTTGAGTGTTTCCTGTCATTGAAACAATAAAGACACGATTTGAAACTCCCATCTGTCTGATTTTTCCTGCCTCTACCTGAAGGATGAGAATCCATGGATGCCTGATGAGGGGGGGGGAGGGTGAGGGCCCCCTGTACAACTCTCTTAATCAATTTTGCTGATTTCACAGCTGTCCTTACTTCAAAGTTCATTCACAGGTCTGCCTTTCTTTGCGTCTCATTCACATGCGTGTAGACTTCACTTGCGATATAATGTTGCCACTTCAACCTTTCTTTAACACACACCGGTCTCAGGTGGCTTGCCAACTCACCAGCTGTGTGCGTTTCTTTCTTGGTTTTACGACTTCCAATTCTCAAGTCAAGATTAGTACCACAGACATAGCCTCGTCTCCCCAACTCTGCCGTTCACCCAGGAGGGTCGCTGGCATCCTTGAAACACAATGCAGTTTTCGGGTGTGAGATCTGGCCTTCTCCACGTGTCTTTTGTGGCCTTTTGGAAGCAACAACCTCTAGTAGGGAACTCTTGGGGATTTTAACCGTCCACTCTGCTCCAGTAGGTTTGCCTTTGCCCCGAAAGTTCTACTTGTACTCGTGTTCTGCCTTGCTCAGTGTCTCTTATTTGTGTGAAGAGAGCTAATGGCTATCAGGTGTATGCACTTAAAGGCTAGTGCTTGACTTTGTCTGACCCAATTAGTGGGACATATCCAGTACGACATATGAGTGTTTGTGTCGTCACTCTCAGTCACCCTCTTCCTCAGCCCAATGTTTGTATAAAAAGGGAAGAGGGGATTTGGGACCTCGAGAATCCTAAAAAATAGGACGGGTTAGATTAACCAAAAAAGGGAGAATACCGCATCTCACCATTGATTGTCCCACCCCCAGCCCCCGAAGACCGCTCACCCATGTGATTCTCCCGCACTGGTCCACCCCCAGGGTCTGGATCCAAAGGCAATGGCCGTGCCCTAACCACCTGAGAGAGAGATACCCAGGGACTAATGGGTGAGACACCCTCTGAGTTCTCACACAACCTTCCCCTATGCGATGTAGCCACATCTGTTTCACAGGGAAACCAGGAAAGGAAATCGATGTTCCCTGAACTTTTCAGTGTTCCAAAGTGAAACAGTAGAGTTGCAGGTATAAGAACCATCGCAAAACTCGAGTGTTAGAGTCCTTTCGTTGACTTATCCATACTAAAGGTTAGTGGTTGGTGACAAGTGTGAACTTTCTCCCTAGAAGGTAGTACCTTAGATGGACAATTGCCCATTTGATGACAAGGGCCTCCAATTCCAACACTCACGTGGGCAGGGTTTATGACTAGTGGATAGGATGAGGTGTTCTTATCCATCGTAGATTTGTGATAAAGCTGCTCCTAGCCCTGTCAGGGAGGCATCAGGTTGTAACACAAATTCTTTTGAAAAGTCTACTACTGTTAGGATTGGGTTCTGACACAAGGTTTGTTTTAGGTTGTTATAACATGCATCATCCTCATCAGTCCACTGAATCTTCTGGGGTCCAGCATTTTCTCATAATAGTAGAAAGATGAAAAATATGGTATTCCCAAGTTTTACTATAAATGACCATCTCATCAAAACAGGCCCGCAGAAATCAGAGTATGGCTCTAATAACCTGTCCATAATTAATTGGAAAACGTGTGGGGCCCCATGCAGTCCCAAAGGGAGGACTTTGAATTAAAATGGTCCCATTGGTGTTGTGAAAGCGGTCTTTTCAAAATCAGGTCCATGTACAGGGACCTTGCAATATCCCTTGGTTAAATCTAGGGTTGGTAGGAATGTGAATTTCCCAGTTTATCTATTAACCTTCCCTTTGGGGAGCTCAAACAGAACTCACCTCAACAAAGGAGAATGGGGGTGCAAACTGTCCTTTTTATTTTAGTTTAGCTCTACATCAGTACAAAGCACAAAAACAAATTAACATCATATGTTCAATAAACAAAACTTTTCATGTAAATACAAATTATAAGGATTAAACATAACTCATTTTACTCTATTTTACTCCACTTAATGAAAAACGGACAACAATATGGACAATAGGGACAGACGTCCATTTAAATCTCTTCCAAAAAACCACTTCCCTCAAGTCCATGGAAAGTAAATACTAATAAGCTGCACTACAATTTAAAAGATCAACATTCTTCAGCATACTCATATTTAGCATTTTCGTATACTCAGCCAATTTCTTCCATAAGGCTCTCGCCAAGGTGTTAATTAGCATACACGTGTTGCGTAATCATAGAACAGCTATACAAATGGGTTGGAGGGGGCGTGGCCGGCGCGCATGGCGTAAAGACGAGACTTATAAAACAGGTAGTGGTGCCAGAATCAAGAGAGAAACTGAAGGATAAGGCAAGAGGTATCACATTAAATCATCAATTTCTTTTTATTATAAATTGAAGAAAAAAGTCATTTTATACATCTTTAATTAATTCATTTTTGTAAAAAGCATCCTAAATCACATGCATTCATACATTCATTCAGCTAATACAACTCTAAAAATAATGCATTTAAATTATCTTAAGGAAATGTGAGACAATGCAACAACAATCCCAAAAGTGAAAATAAAAAGATTATTTTGTTCATTCAAAAAGACAATTAGTATTGTCTAAAGCATTCGATTTGTATTTTTACGGATATAATTCATATGTAAAAGAGAATACAAATACATTTCCTGTATTAAATGGTTCACTTCAGACAGAAAATATCAACTATTAGTGCCCAGACTATTAGTGCCCATAAACATGAGTCTTCTTAATTGAACAGGCTTCTTATTAAATAGTTTCGACTTGATTGGTAATCTATGTCTTCCTCAGGATAGGGATGAACCTAACAACACTTCTAGAAGAAAAACAGGATAGAATAAAACAATTAAAATATAATAAAAATACACAATACCTAAATACCTTCGTTCTCTCAGTTGCTCTCTTTTAATAACAATAGTCCAAATGAGGGGAGAGGACAAATAAAATCTCACTCTACAACCCATTCAAAATTTGGCTAAATGAAGGGAGCTGACTCCTATTCATTTTGGCTCTACTGCCAGAGAAGCCGTATAGAGCCCGCAGGCCTTGCATGCACTCCGGACCTCCATCTCCCTCCAAGCATAAAAGGAAGATAGAAACAATTCACTACACAGGAAAAGAACAATAATTTTCCAAAAGTGGAACACTATAATTTCGTGTCACTGTGTTTCACCCAATCTAACACTCCACTCCCTCCATGTCTGCATTTAGGTATTGACTAGAATCATAACTGGAACCGATATAGAAAAAGGTTAGAAATGGTTGGATGGTCCTAAATCGACCAGCGTCTCTTCTGAATTCAAGGTACTGGGTCAGAAAGAGGTTTGCGTCATAACGCAGCACGTTCCTATATGCATAAACGATTTCTACAAAACAAAAATAGAAATGAGAATAAATATAAAGTGCCCATATATTTTTTTATATTTTTTATTCTTCGATTTTTGCATTGTGTTTGCCATTTTACTAAGAATGCTGAAAATCAAAAGTAACCAGTAGTTACATGCAGATCAAATGAGGGAGGAATTGACCTTTTGATTTTTTCTTCTTTTTGTAAGTTCCTGGCTGCATACGCGACATTTGTCCTTTGTTTGTGTCATTTGAGTTAGGCTTGTGGCATTGGTCCTTCGTTTGTGTCGTTGAGACTTCCGACACAAAAGAGGCACTAGCGTATCACGCTTGGTCTCCTCTACCAGCCGGAAGTCATCGCGGGCGGCGTCCTTTCTGTCTAGATTGTGTGAGGTAAGCATTTTGCGAGCAGAGATTATTTCATTGTAACATGGTCATGGTGGCATGCATGGAATTGCTTTCCGAAGTAACATTAGTATTACTTGGTTGACTTTGACTCTTCTAGGAAAATAGCCACGCATATAGAATAGTAACGGTCGCATTGAAGGCGACATGACCCGCTGGATGTCGTCAGTCTGTCTAAACGGTGTACACGGATGATATCTTGAAGAGCTGAAGATATTCATACGGTGTAAGAAGATCCGGTCTCGTCTTCATATAACGGCCTTTTCCTTTCTTTTCTTTTCTTTTCTTTTCTTTCATCTCTAATTCTTTCCTTTTGGGGCACAGCTATAGCCATTCTTCTAATAGAAAAGGCACTTAAAGTGATATACTGCCTTATATCTGTCTTTCAGAGAAAGAGCGAGTCTATTGCCTGAGGTTTATGAAATTGATGACAAACCTGGTGACCACAAGTAGAGACAGATTGTGTTTTTAATCTGCATAATCTATGTAAACAAAGCCAAGGAAACTTATCTGTTCGACACTGAGGTAACTCTGGCAATAGTTTTTCGCGGCACCGGCCGTGGCATCTTTTCCATCACAGCCTAATATATTTAAAGCCAGAGGCTGACCCAGTGGCTATATGGGCACTTTATATTTATTCTCATTTCTGTTTTTGTTTTGTAGAAATCGTTTATGCATATAGGAACGTGCTGCGTTATGACGCGAACCTCTTTCTGACCCAGTTCCTTGAATTCAGAAGAGACGCTGGTCGATTTAGGACCATCCAACCATTTCTAACCTTTTTCTATATGGGTTCCAGGTATGATTCTAGTCCATACCTAAATGCAGACATGGAGGGAGTGGAGTGTTAGATTGAGTGAAACACAGTGGCACGAAATTATAGTGTTCCACTTTTGGAAAATTATTGTTCTTTTCCTGTGTAGCGAATTGTTTCTATCTTCCTTTTATGCTTGGAGGGAGATGGAGGTCCGGAGTGCATGCAAGGCCTGCGGGCTCTATACGGCTTCTCTGGCAGTAGAGCCAAAATGAGTAGGAGTCTGCTCCCTTCATTTAGCCAAATTTTGAATGGGTTGTAGAGTGAGATTTTATTTGTCCTCTCCCCTCATTTGGACTATTGTTATTAAAAGAGAGCAACTGAGAGAACGAAGGTATTTAGGTATTTGTGTATTTTTATTATATTTTAATTGTTTTATTCTATCCTGTTTTTCTTCTAGAAGTGTTGTTAGGTTCATCCCTATCCTGATGAAGACATAGATTACCAATCAAGTCGAAACTATTTCATAAGAAGCCTGTTCAATTAAAAAGACTCATGTTTATGGGCACTAATAGTCTGGGCACTAATAGTTGATATTTTCTGTCTGGAGTGAACCATTTAATACGGGAAATGTATTTGTATTCTCTTTTACATATGAATTATATCCGTAAAAATACAAATCGAATGCTTTAGACAATACTAATTGTCTTTTTGAATGAACGAAATAATCTTTTTATTTTCACTTTTGGGATTGTTATTGCATTGTCTCACATTTCCTTAAGATCATTTAAATGCATTATTTTTAGAGTTGTATTAGCTGAATGAATGTATGAATGCATGTGATTTAGGATGCTTTTTACAAAAATGAATTAATTAAAGATGTATAAAATGACTTTTTTACTTCAATTTATAATAAAAAGAAATTGATGATTTAATGTGATACCTCTTGCCTTATCCTTCAGTTGCTCTCTTGATTCTGGCACCACTACCTGTTTTATATGTATTGCTTTACCTCCAGGTGCCAGATGTGGGAGGTTCCCACCATTTTTTGTTGGTTTACTAGGTGCAGCACTTTGCGGTGTGGGAAACATTAGTTTAGGTGGAGTCTTGGCTCAGTATTCTTGCGATACTTAGCAGTTTTTCCTCTTGGGCAGTGGAGTACAGTTGCTCCATTGCTTTTTTTCCACTGACCTTATACTGAAGCTCCACCATGTCTGCATTGGATTCAGTCTCTTTTAGTGAAGAGCAATTGGCAGAGATCACTAGGGTCCCGTCTTTCTTTGACAAATTACAGTTAGATAATGTCACGGGTGATTTTCTCAACATTTGTAGTGACAGCATTTTACGTCTTAAGAAAAAGAAGTGTAGAACGGAAATGCATAGTCACCTCCTTAAGAATATTATTCCCACAGGACTATTGGTCCGTAATGAGCCTTGTTTGTTCATAGACGATGTGGAATATAAAAATGCTTTCTCTGGAATAGGCACTAAGTGCAGCAGGGACTGGATGCTGCTCACTATAAATACAGCCTTGAAAAAAAGTACAGCAGTTGGAGAAGAGATCGAAAAGGCAGAAGCAGCCTTTAAGGCTGATACTACCATTATGAATATAAAAGAAAAACTAGAGACTATTGAAAATCTAGTTACTGACTTCATCAAAATCACTACAGCGAAAAAAATGGAAAAACGTATTAAAGATGTAAAACAATTTTCCAAAGAAACTGCATATCCGTACCTTAGTACGGACTACCAGGGCCTGGCCAATTTAAGGGACCCCGATAGTAAGATAGGAGGCATACCCCCTTGTAAGAAGGTTACTTTTTCAGATACCTCCTCTGATGAGGGAGACGGATATCAAAAAGGTAGGAGAGGTACTCAGCAAAATCAGAGACAACGGGGCAGAGGCATGCAAAGGGGAGGAAGACAAAATATCTTTTTTTAATACCCTCCCTATTTTTACCCGCAAGGGTTTGCCCCTCAGGGGCAGATGCAGCCTTATCCACCCCCAGAACTTCCTTTTCCTCCACCTCAGACAGGCCCTCCTCCGTTGGGAAACTGTAACGCTCACCTGATTCTCGCAGAGGCGCCGGTCTTGACTGGGCGACTACCGTATCTTCAAAAGTGATGTGTAGCACCCGGTTGGCTCTTTGGGCTGGACCTCTGTGCACTGTATGCCTGACTCGAAGAGTAAGATGTCTGCAGATAGAAAATATGGGATTAATGAACTGGGGTTATTGGGGTGTCCCTATCTCTTTCCCTTTTCTCCTCTCCTGTAGAACCCCAAAGGTTAACGCTCTCACCTTAGGTAAGTGAACGCCGAGCTCTCCATCTGCCTCGGGGCAGGGTGCTGTAACCAGTTTCTTCACTGGATAGGTAGCGCAGGCCTCTTGACTTCAGAGGACTGCTGTCCGTCGTTTACTTCACGAACGGTGAGTTCCGAATATTTCAAATGTCTTTAAAAGTCTTTTGTAATGCTGTCTCTTATTTTGCAGGGTTCCTGCGATGGCTGTTGACTGGCTGAAGTGAGTTGAGGATGGACCCGTATGCGGAATAGAAGCGCCTGGAAGCGCGTAAGTAAGTGCTTGTTGCTTCGTCACGATGCGCACTAACTGTCCTTTTATTTTGCAGGTACCAGTTCGGAGCTGCTGAAGGATGCCGGAATGCCCACTGAGTTCGGCGTGGATGGAGTAATGGCACGTGAGTATTTAACGTTACCCAATGTCTTTAAACGCACCTTCTTTTGTTTTACAGATGCGGGATGCAGCGCCGAAGGCCTCCGGAGCGTGCAAAGAGTTGGTAAGCTTTTGTCTTTCAGATGCCGGAATGCAGTGCGATGACCTCCGGAGCGCGTGAAGAGTAGGTAAGCCTTTGTCTTTCAGATGCAGGAATGCTGCGCGATGCGTTGATGACAGCCGATGGACCAGGTAAGAGATGAGCTGTCACTGAAGACCGTAGTGCTAACCTGTTCTTTCTTGTCTTTATAGATGTTGCTGAAGACCGGATTCAGGATGGTAAGCCTCTTTCCTTTAGGCCCAGGATCAGATGCAGAAGACACGATGAGCGTTCTGCTGCAGAGGATGCAGAATAACGCAAAGCAAGATTCATCCATCGGGTGTGGTTTAAATAGCCTCCTGTAGTGCTTAGGTGTCTCCTTCCACAGCCACGCCTAAGAAAAGAGTTCCTGCTTTCCAGAAGAGTTCCAGTGTTCTGAACCTAGGGAGTGGCTCCTGCCTCACCCAACAGGAAAAGTAGTCCCAAACAGAAGAGGATCAGGGGTTCAACTGGCAAGTAAGTAAGCAGCATGGTCTGCTGCAGGTAAGTCCACCCAAGCATTATGAGCCCGGCGCTTGCAGCGCTGGGACTGGGCATATTTATGAGCCTGGCGCCACTGGCGCCAGGACAGGGTCCAAAAGGTCCCAATTGGGACTGGCTGGCACTCGGAACCTGGGTTATGGGTCTGCTTCCAAGGGAGTTGGGTAAGTCCTGGCCTTTTGGAAGCAGAGATCATGACAGAAACTTATTCGAGACAAGAAGGAGGGTGTACAGAAGATAAGCCCTCCTTCTGCTGTATACAATTTGTCGGATAAGATTCTAACACCCAACGAAGTTTCTATACTAGAAAAAGATTTTTCTTTCATTCCAATGAAAGATCCCAGCAAAATGGAAGTAGAAGTTGAATTAAGGAGCCTGTGCCGCAAGATTAGGCTTAAAGACTTCTTTGGTAACATCCAGATTCCTCTTTTGGAACCTAGTCCCAATACACCTTTTAAACATCCTTCCAAATTTACTCCGTCATTGAATATGATTTCAAAAGAAACAGCCACCTTTGAGAAAGCGGTGCTCAGAGATTTTCATGCTATTTATGAGAGCAAGGATAAGAATAAGCCTGCTAAAAAATGCTTCAATTTTACCAAGCAAGATTGGGCAGTACTTAAGCAATTACAGTCGGATAGAACGATTGTGATAAAAAAAGCTGATAAGGGCGGAGAAGTCGTAGTCTGGGATGCCATGAAATATGACCAAGAAGTTATGCGACAGCTTGAAAATAAAGAGGTCTATGTTAAACTACAAGGAGATCCCTCGCTTAAGATCCAGAAGGAAATTGAAATATTGGGTAAAGACGCATTGGAAAGAGGGATTATCACTCAAAAAGAATTTAATTTCCTATTACCCACTAACACTCGGACCCCCCTTATCTATATGTTACCTAAGATACATAAAAGCATGAGCGTGCCTCCAGGCCGACCCATTGTGTCCTTGAGCGGTTCCATTTTGGAACCTATCAGCCAATACTTAGACTTTTTCCTAAAACCTTTGGCGAAGATCACCCCTACTTATCTTTCGGTCTCATGTAGGGGAGGATTGGTCCAAAAGACCCCCCTTGCCTACATCCCTTCCCCAGGTGAGGGCCATGGCTCATCGGGCGTCCCCTCATACCACCAGGGCCCAGGTGGTGGAGGGCTCACCTGCTGAAGACATTGCCCACACGTATTGAATTTAGCTAGGCCTCAGAAACCATCTTGTCTAATAAAGACGGTGTGAGCTCAGTGCACTGTAGCGCGGCCCCCACCCTCGGAGAGTTTCAATTATCCCTGTGGCCGCAGCTCCCTGGCAGATCCGCTGTGAGCCCGTTCCCACGAACAAGACGGACATGAGCTAGTGTAAGATACTAACACTGTAACATTTCACCTTCCGCAGTGTATCACTGCTCCCAGCATGACCCGGCCAGCGAGGCCGGGGTGAAAAAGAGAACTGTAAAACGGTCCTCGGATAAAAGCAAAAGTTCCTAAATACCAATGCCAAAACTACCTGCAATATGCGCATTTTCCTCACAACACCTCTTCTATTAAAGAAACCTGTAAAATGTATAAATATGGTAGAATGCATGCTTACATGACATTAGCAATGAAGAACCCACACCACTGCAGTTGTGTGCTAACAATAAAAAAGCGTTCCAGAGGACTATTCGTTATGTGTATCATTGAAAAGCTTACACCCCATGGTCCCGCGCCATAACCGGACTAATGCTGCTAGGGTGCAAGGAAAAGACAGATGTAACCACACAGAGGGCTCATGTGAAGGACGCGTGAGAATGCATCCTTCATGTGTGTATATCTAAATCCCTTATGTGCCACTACCGTCACGGATGGCAGCGAGTCATTTTCTTTGTGCTCCACCAACCTCACTACTACCTCACTTACTGTAAATGTATATGCATATAACTCAATGTTGCAGTTGTTAAAACATAGTGTACAAATAAACATGCTCAGACTGGCTATATTTGAGAGACATTTAGCAAAGTTAAAATGTATGTCTTCATATGATTCAAATGAGTATTGTATAGTAGTTGAATGTTTATGATGTTTTCACCTAAAATTGGCAACACGCGAGAAAGATACCTTTATGAATATGCGCAAGGCCATTCGCCCTCCCTCCCTGCGAAGACTGCCAAACAAGAGAGCAGAGGCCCGCGCCACGCTGCTCCACCTCCCCCAACTAGGCTGGAGCCGCTTCAAAGATTTGTAGTCCCTTCTGCAGCATCCAAGGCCATGGCCCGCCACCTGCATTATTTACAGCCCAGCAGTAAACCTCCGCCTGAATACACAAATCCAAAGGCACCCCCTCTTAAACCCCACAACCCACTGGATCACCTTAGACTTATGGCCCCTGTACAATTAGGACACACAATACTGTGGCAACATACAGCGGCACATTCATAACGACTTCTAACAAGACAGAAAGACATGTACCGCCCGTCCCATGCCCTGAGACTTAGCCCCCCGACCTATGGTACCGGTCAACAGGACACTGGTAACCATGCACTGATGAGTCACCATCAAACCCCTCTCAAGGTGCATTCCTCCTGTGTTGCATTAACCTGTAGAATAACCTATTGAAAGATTTACTAAAAAAGATAATATTGCCATAACTGAATGACTGCGGTGTGCATGGCCTAGGGCAAATAAGTCAGGAAAAGACATTCAGCTCTGACACTGGCCACAATGGCACAACAACACCGCCCGGATGAACTCAGCTGACCTGCCAAGCCCAGCCCAACCCACGAGGCTGATCAGTGACATCCTCCAGCCAAGGCCAACCACATCGCAGCAGCGCCTATAGCTAGTCATCGCCACCCAATCCCATTGAACTTGTGCCCCTTATAGTATGTAGGTTCTGATGACGTGTTTTGTAAATATATACGCCTGTCTTTGCTATTGTCAGACAGAGTGCTCTCGGAGTTTGCAGAGTTCTTTGCATGCCCTATTCTGATTGATAAACTCCCATTTACGCTCACCCGCACTCTGTCTTGGCCTTATTCCCATTTTGGGAGAGTCCTTCATTGTCTCTCATTGCGGGGAGGATCGTGCTGGTTGGGGACGCTTGCCTTCACTCAACGGATGTCATAAGGATGGTAGAGTCCTTCCCTTTTAGTAAGGACAATGACATACTGATCACATTAGATGTTGAGTCATTGTACTCCAATATCCCACAAGGGGATTCCCTTGGGATCATGAAGAGATTCCTTCAAACCAGGACGGATATTATCTCTGTGCCTAGTGAGTTTCTGGTAGAACTTTTGGAAATTGCCCTTACCAAGAATTTTTTCAGATTCAAAAACACATATTACATGCAAATAAAGGGGACTGCAATGGGGGCATCCTTTGCCCCAAATTATGCCACCCTATATATGTGGGACTTTGAAGAATCTAATATCCTCACAGAATCCAATCCATTCAAATCGGCTCTGAAAATCTACAAGAGGTATATTGATGACATTCTCATCATTTGGGACTGTTCGAGAGGGGATAATAACGCCTTTTTCGACGGGATTAACAATTTAAATCCCAATTTGAAATTTACGATCCAGACTAGTAACCAAGAGATTGCGTTCTTGGATTTGTTGATAAAGGTGGACGATAGGAGATTGGCAGTGGACCTGTAAAGAAAGGATTCCGATAGGAATAAAATACTGCACCATCAGAGTTTTCACTCCCAGTCTCTGAAATCTAACATCCCCTATGGGCAGTTCCTTAGAGCCCGTAGGAATTGTACCAAAATAGAAGATTATACCAAGCAAGCCTCCATTATAGAAGGGAGACTATTGGAAAGAGGATACCCCAAACAACTCCTTAGACGCTGTAAAAAATGAGCATGCCACCAGCACAGAGAAACCCTTTTGGAAAAAGACACAAAAGAAGACAAAAAGTTGAAGGATGACCAAATAGTTTGTGCACTTACATTTAATACCCAGCATAACCAAATCAAGAAAATTATTTCCAGCCATTGGCATTTACTTCAATTAAATATGCATAATTTACCCAGACCGATTTATGCCTTTAAGAAAGGCAAGAATATCAAAAACTGGGTATCCAAAGCAGATAGGAATCATCTACAAGAGACCCAAACTTCTATCACGACATCTTGGGGTATGCCCCCAATTTTTGGGCATTTTCCATGTGGGAATTGTTGTAATTGTTCTAGTACCTCAGCCACCTCTATTGTGAACATTCACGGGAGGGACTGGAAACTTAGACAACACACCACGTGTCTCAGTACCAATGTAATTTACGTTATAATTTGTCCTTGTAAAAAGGCGTACATAGGTAAGACCACTAGAGCAGTTAAATTACGTATAGGGGAACATCGTTCTAAGATTAGAACAAAACAACACAATGCCCCTCTGACCACGCATTTTCTGGAACTCAACCATAGCTTTGAAGATCTGCAATGGTGGGTGGTAGAAAAAGTAGTTGGCACAGATAGGGCTAATGTGGCGGCTCGCCTTACGCAAAAAGAACAGTGGTGGATATACCACACTAATAGTCTTACTATAGGATTGAACCAGCAGGAGGAATGGAGTTAGATCCATCATTATTCCATTTTTTTCATCGCTTTTTCCTCGTGCTTGATCACTCTATTTTTTAGACCCCACAAGTCGTGAATGGCTATGGGAAGTGTCGGATTCTTATATATACAACTGCTTCGGGAGCCCTTTGATTGGGCTATAGGATATACATATCTATTCCAGTATCCGCTTTGCCCTAAAATGTGAAATGCCCCCGTTTTCATTCGCATTTCCGTTAGGGTACAGGACACATGTGCCTCCATTTTTTAATATTTTTTACCATTTTTTCATAATATTCATTTGTTCTCCTGCATTTTTCCGCATTGGGCTTTTTCGTTTTTTCATTTTTTTCATTTTCATATATTTTTTTATATTTTTTATTCTTCGATTTTCGCATTGTGTTTGCCATTTTACTAAGAATGTGGAAAATCAAAAGTAACCAGTAGTTACATGCAGATCAAAGGAGGGAGGAATTGACCTTTTGATTTTTTGTTCTTTTTGTAAGTTCCTGGCCGCATACGCGACATTTGTCCTTTGTTTGTATCATTTGAGTTAGGCTTGTGGCATTGGTCCTTCGTTTGTGTCGTTGAGACTTCCGACACAAAAGAGGCACTAGCGTATCATGCTTGGTCTCCTCTACCAGCCGGAAGTCATCGCGGGCGGCGTCCGTTCTGTCTAGTTTGTGCGAGGTAAGCATTTTGCGAGCAGAGATTATTTCATTGTAACATGGTCATGGTGGCACGCATGGAATTGCTTTCCAAAGTAACATTAGTATTACTTGGTTGACTTTGACTCTTCTAGGAAAATAGCCACGCATATAGAATAGTAATGGTCGCATTGAAGGCGACATGACCCGCGGGATGCCGTCAGTCTGTCTAAACGGTGTACACGGATGATATCTTGAAGAGCTGAAGATATTCATACGGGGTAAGAAGATCCGGTCTCGTCTTCATATAACGGCCTTTTCCTTTCTTTTCTTTTCTTTTCTTTTCTTTCATCTCTAATTCTTTCCCTTTGGGGCACAGCTATAGTCATTCTTAAAGTGATATACTGCCTTATATCTGTCTTTCAGAGAAAGAGCGAGTCTATTGCCTGAGGTTTATGAAATTGATGACAAACCTGGTGACCACAAGTAGAGACAGATTGTGTTTTTAATCTGCATAATCTGTGTAAACAAAGCCAAGGAAACTGATCTGTTCGACACTGAGGTAACTCTGGCAATAGTTTTTCGCGGCACCGACCGTGGCATCTTTTCCATCACAGCCTAATATATTTAAAGCCAGAGGCTGACCCAGTGGCTATTTGGGCACTTTATATTTATTCTCATTTCTGTTTTTGTTTTGTAGAAATCGTTTATGCATATAGGAACGTGCTGCGTTATGACGTGAACCTCTTTCTGACCCAGTACCTTGAATTCAGAAGAGACGTTGGTCGATTTAGGACCATCCAACCATTTCTAACCTTTTTCTATATGGGTTCCAGGTATGATTCTAGTCAATACCTAAATGCAGACATGGAGGGAGTGGAGTGTTAGATTGGGTGAAACACAGTGGCACGAAATTATAGTGTTCCACTTTTGGAAAATGATTGTTCTTTTCCTGTGTAGCAAATTGTTTCTATCTTCCTTTTATGCTTGGAGGGAGATGGAGGTCCGGAGTGCATGCAAGGCCTGCGGGCTCTATACGGCTTCTCTGGCAGTAGAGCCAAAATGAATAGGAGTCAGCTCCCTTCATTTAGCCAAATTTTGAATGGGTTGTAGAGTGAGATTTTATTTGTCCTCTCCCCTCATTTGGACTATTGTTATTAAAAGAGAGCAACTGAGAGAACGAAGGTATTTAGGTATTTGTGTATTTTTATTATATTTTAATTGTTTTATTCTATCGTGTTTTTCTTCTAGAAGTGTTGTTAGGTTCATCCCTATCCTGATGAAGACATAGACTACCAATCAAGTCGAAACTATTTAATAAGAAGCCTGTTCAATTAAGAAGACTCATGTTTATGGGCACTAATAGTCTGGGCACTAATAGTTGATATTTTCTGTCTGGAGTGAACCATTTAATACGGGAAATGTATTTCTATTCTCTTTAACATATGAATTATATCCGTAAAAATACAAATCGAATGCTTTAGACAATACTAATTGTCTTTTTGAATGAACAAAATAATCTTTTTATTTTCACTTTTGGGATTGTTGTTGCATTGTCTCACATTTCCTTAAGATAATTTAAATGCATTATTTTTAGAGTTGTATTAGCTGAATGAATGTATGAATGCATGTGATTTAGGATGCTTTTTACAAAAATGAATTAATTAAAGATGTATAAAACGACTTTTTTACTTCAATTTATAATAAAAAGAAATTGATGATTTAATGTGATACCTCTTGCCTTATCCTTCAGTTGCTCTCTTGATTCTGGCACCACTACCTGTTTTATATGTATTGCTTTACCTCCAGGTGCCAGATGTGGGAGGTTCCCACCATTTTTTGTTGGTTTGTAAAGACGAGACTTGCCAGCGCTCCTGCCCGGGATCCTGATACGGACCGAATGGTTCGACAAATACTCGACGGACGGTCATGAAGTTAACAGCACCACAGAAAGGAACCATTTTCCAACACTCAGTGCTGTTTTCATGAAAAATTGGACTACCAGAACAGGCGGTTGGAGAAAGCAAAGTGGAGCCCCCCCGAACCGTAAGATGGCGGCGCCCAAGGCTCTGCTGTAGACTGCAGCGACGTGGAGCAGGCAGCCCGCGGGGGAGGGAGCGCGGGCGGCTACCCTCAAGCTCACCCAACAAGGGCTCCCTGAGAAGCACCAACGACCACCGTAGGTCACATCCTGTGACCCTGCACCCTGCCACAAGGGCCGAACCAGAGACGGAAGAAGGCGTCAGCGGCGAGTGGCTGCGAGGAACGGACACCGCCCAGCGGGACCCCTGCTGACGAGGCATGGAGGGAGAGTCGGTGCTGCAAACGCCCGGAGCGGGCTAGAAGAAGAAACCCGCCGGGACGACAGGCCCGACGGACCTGCAGAAGAGGCAGATCGACCTCCAGGGACCGCAGGAGGTATGGGCGGAGACCGAAGAGGACTGCAGCCCAACACAGAACGGTGAGCCTGGGTACGGCTGCATCCTGCTAGGAAACGATGAGGCCAATAGAGCGACGGAACGGAGGGGCCCGGGCGTAATCCGGAGAGCCCAGGGGGGGCACTGCAACAACGCAGCAGCGCACAGGCAGAAGGTAGGCCCCACACGAGGATTAACCTGTATGTTGCATGAACTCCGGCAGCCCGCGCCCATATCCCAAAGAACATGACCACCATCCAACTGATGGCTCAGCAACACTAGCGCTGCGACGGCTTGGAAGTAGGAAGGCACAGGCACCATACCTACCACCATGGGAACGGAAGGAAAGTGGCACCGTAGGGGGCAAGACACTGAGAAAATCAAACCTCTTCAGAGGGCTCTGGGCTCAGAAGGTTAGCACACCCCAGGCCCACAGTAGCAAAGGCTGAGACAGCAAGGGCCTGAAGCCACAACTGTCCAGCTACAGAAAGCAATCGCGGCTCCCGCCAATCCGGAATAACACTGCTATGGGCACGCACAATAGTGTGGAGAAGCCACACACTTCAGCGGCCAATAACACAATGACCACCTGATCCTGAAGCGATACCTGTTGAAATCGCAGCCAGTGGACGGGCGAGCACCACCGACACGAGGTAGCGAACTGAATGCCCAGAGACAGGAGATGTCACTCCCTAAGGGCAAAGCGAAAACTGCAACAATGGACTCCTACACAACGGTTAGACCCAAACAACAGAAGGAAGCAAGGACTGCAGAGGAGCTACCGACCCAGGAAGAAGAACCTACGAATGCGCAAGTACTGCGGGCCATAGCAGCGTTACGCACCTCTATTGAAACTAGAATAGATGAAGTAAAATCGGACATGAAGTTGATAAGGCAGGATGCCCGCAATCTTACCGAGAGAGTGACCACAGCGGAGGCTGCCCTATACGACAATGTAGAAAGCACGACGGATCTCAAATCTAAGGTCCAGGACCTGCAACTAAAGGTAGCACGGCTGGAGGCAAGGTCGGAGGATGCGAAGAGCGAGCCCGCCGCAACAACATTCGAATCCTGGGGGTCCCGGAGGGAATGGAGGGCCCGGACCCAACAGAATTTATTGAGACAATGCTACAACAGGAAATTGGGGCTGGCAACCTGACCCAGGGTTTCTCGATAGAACGAGCCCACAGATCTCTGCAAAAAAGACCTCCCCCAGGCTCGTACCCGTGCCCAATGATCGCAAAAGTCCTAAATTTCCGTGACAGAGAGACAATACTGCGATTCTCAAGAGAAGGAGGGGAAATCAAGAGACAGGATGCTAAGATAGTCATCTATCCGGTCTACACTCCCATAGTGCAAAGGGCAAGGAACTCATTCATCCCGGTGAAAGCAAGACTACGAGAACTCAACCTCAAGTACATGCTAATGTACCTGTCGCGCCTCAAGGTAATATACAAATGAAAAGCCATCTTCCTAGAAACTCCCGCGGCGGCGAATATGTGGCTCGAGCACAACAACCTCGCAGATGACAAAGAAGGGGCAACGAAGGAGATCACAGGCCACTGAACAATCAAAAGCAACAGGAAACGACCGATGCTCGCACAATGCAGGAAAAACCGCGGCACCACACCAAGAACCACAGTAATATGAAAGCAACATCGGGCAGGAGCGCACTGGCACACACGAGCGCCGATGATGTCGACACACCCCTTCAGGAAACGTGGAGGCCGACCGCCAACACACAACCCGCACCGGGAGGCCTGGAAAGGCCCAAAAGGCTTGGGAGCCCCTGAGGGCTGCAAGTTCGAAGCAACTGCTGGGGGCAGTTCAAAGTTGCATAGTTTGTTGTTCTCATTCACTAGAATGAATGTTACTATTGTTGGTAAGTCTCCAGATAGACCAGGGGGAGAGGGGGAATCGAATGGAAGACGGGGGGGCCTGGGCTCTAACCCATGTACAGAAAGGGGCTTCAACACCAGAGCCGCAATCACAAATGAGGCAGAGGGGGATGCAGGACAAACATAATATCCCTTTTGAAACACCATGACCTCAAGAGCAATTAAAATAATGACATGGAATGTGAGGGGTCTGAGAACATACCTTCGCAGAAACAGAATTAAGACGTACCTATATAGAAAAGGGGTGATGATAGCACTGCTACAGGAGACCCACTGCATGGCAGACTCTGTGACTAAACTCCAATCTCACTGGGGGGGACAGGGATTTGGCACCACTTATTCCAAATATGCAAGAGGAGTTTACACCTGGATACACCCATCGCTCCCATTCCGCCAGGTCAAATCAGAGATAGACCTGGAATCAGATTCATAATGTTATGGAGGCACATTGAACAGACGGAATTATGCATCATGAACTCCTACTTCCCCAACAACAACATACCGACCCACTTGAACTCAATGTATCCCAGAATTACGTAACACAGAAGCGGCCTATTCATCTGGGGGGGGAGACCTCAATTGTGTACACGATCCAACACTGGACAGGTCCATACCCCATTCGAAAGGCCCACCGGCAGCAACAACAGCGCTGACCGCAATGATAGACAGGCTGGATCTGGCAGATGTATGGCGAGAAACACATCCAGCAACGAGAGGCTACTCATACTACTCGTCCCCGCATAATCTACACACAAGATTAGACTACATATTTATAGGCAGGGAACACTTACCCCAAGTAGAAGAGGCACAGTACCTAGAGAGAACCATCTCTGACGGACCCAGCCTTTTAGAGAGGGATTACAAGAATATATAGACAACTACATAGAAGTTAACACGGGCAGCGTGGAACTCCGAAGTACAGAATGGGACGCTCTAAAAACAGTGATAAGGGGGGAAACCATTGCAAAGGCCGGGGGAATCAGGAAAATACTCAGGAAAGAATTAGACCAGGTGAAGAAGGAGATTGAAAGGCTGGAGGCCACCCCCACAGGCACTCAGCAGGGAGAAATTGAACTCCAGAAACTCAGGGAGAAGAATGCAACCGCTTGGAGCAGGCTAGAAAAGTTTGACTACTCTGCCAAAACAAACAGGGCACATGTAGAGGCAGACAGACCGGGTAGGCTACTGGCCTGCCTCTGCCAAAAGGAACATCCCAGACACTCCACCACTACACTGCGGGACGAAGAGGGGAACACGGATCACATACAGCAGGACATAAATAACACCTTTAAATGCTTCTACGAGCACCTATACTCCCACAAAGAACAGGTTTCCCAAGAACAGATAATGGACACACTGGACGAGATAGGGCTCCCAAAGATGTCTCCGGAACAGGCCAACACACTAGAAACAGACATCACACCCGAAGACATAACGGAGGCCATTAGGTCCCTGGCCACGCGCAAGGCACCTGGCACAGACGGATTGCCCTCAGAATTTTATAAAGCTTATGAGCCCTCCCTGATGCCCCTTTTACATGAGGTATACCAGGAAGCATACGAGAGGGGGATACTACCTGAGAGCATGAGAGAAACACTGGTGGTCCCGATCCTCAAGCCCAGAAAACCGGCGGACCAGTGTGACTCCTACCGCCAACTAGCGATGCTTAATTATGATGTGAAAATCTTAACCACAATATTAGCTAAGCGGCTGTCCAGAATTATAGGAGACGTAATACACACTGACCAGTGCGGCTTTGTACCGGGCCGCAATACATCCATGAACTTGCGTAGGCTGCAACACATTATAACGCACACCGACAACGATAAGGACTCGTGTGCGCTACTATCCCTGGGTGCCATAAAGGCATTCGATTCCATATATTGGGAGTGGCTAGTGGCTGTACTCAAGGAATTTGGCTTTGAACTAGGGTTTATTAGATGAATAACAATACTATACACTAAGCCGAGAGCAAGGGTGAAATCTGGGAAACACGTGTCAGAGGCCTGGGGCATACAAAGGTAGACCAGGCAGGGATGCCCACTGTCCCCAATGTTGTACATACTGGGACTGGAGCCCATAGCCATTTACTTCAGAAAGCAATTTTTCGATGCCGGTATAAGGCTGGGAGGAATAGATCACGTCATCTCACTTTACGCAGATGATGTACTCATATACGTTAGGAACCCACAACACAATGTGCCCACCATGCTAGATGTTTTGGATAATTACTCCAGGGTCTCAGGAATTCAATTCAGCAAGCCAAAATCCTGACTGTTCCCCCTAGCGGCCCTGAGACATGAGGACATGGAGGCACTCCCGGCAGTGGGGATAAGATGGCAGACCACCTCGTTCCGATATCTCGGAATCCAAATAATGCACACCCCTGCACTGATGCACGAGCACAACACAAAAGCAGAACTCCCAGCTCTGCATAAATCAATGAACTTCTGGGTGAAACTCCCCCTGTCAATGATGGGACGGGCCTTAATAGTCAAGATGATTGTACTACCAAGGTTCTTGTACGGGTTCCAGAATGTGCATTACTATAATAACAAACCCTTCTTCCGACTGCTTGAGACTTAATAAAAGAGTTCGTATGGGGGAAAAACAGACACAGACTAGCGCTGTCGACGTTAGACCTATCACACAGCCAGGGAGGAATCCAACTTCTCGAATCTGGAAAAATATTACCTCGCAGCCCATCTAAGCTTTGTGACAAAATGGCTAGCCGATGAGCCCACATCCGAAACGCCCCTGCTGCAAGAAATGATCCTTCCGTACCAACTGGAAGAACTGGTCTGGACACCCTCACAACTATTGGGAAATGTACCCCCCCTAGCCGCCCTGGGGAAAAGGATATGGCACAGAATGAAAATGTTCACCCACTCACGGAACACCTATGCACCAGAAGTACCAATGCTCGCAGACCTTTGCAAAACGGCCACAGACCTGAAACAAATCGGATTATGGGAAAGAGAATGGGTCTACACCTGAGGAGACCTCTACGAAGAGGGCACCTTCAAAGAGTTTGCCTCACTACAAGAAATAGACGGCATACACACAGGCCAGTTCCTATGGTATCAAAGGGTTCGCACTACAGCACGACACAAATGGGATACGTGGCATAAAGAACCGGAATCTGACCCATTCTTAACGATGCTATATAACCTGGGGGAGGGCAACAGACCAATATCCCAAATATATGGCCATTTGAGTGACATACCCAACCCCCGGAGCATGGAAATGAAAATCAAATGGGAAAGGGACATAGGCAGAGACATGACAGAGGGGGAGTGGAGCAGAGCGCTCACATTTCCCAAAGAAGTCTCAAGAAACCACAGATTCAGACAGATACAGCTGAACGTACTGCAACGAACTTACCTGACCCCACACTGAAGCCAAATTTAACAAGCAAGCTCAGCCGAACTGCATGGGGGAAGAGGCCAACCTGATACATATGCTGTGGGAATGCCCCAAAACAAGGTCGCTGTGGGGCAAAGTAAAACAGACGTGCGAGAAGGCAGGCATGACCAAATACAAATGGACACCAGAGGAGTGCCTATTAGGAATTTACCCAAGATTGGCCAAGCTTAAGCACACGGTACGACTCATGGACTTGGCATGCATGCTGGCCAAAAGAACCATTGCCATGTCATGGAAAAAACCAGCGGGACCACAATACAAAATATGGCACAGTGAAACGGAGCGGTGGGTGTTAGCTGAGACCAAAACTTGGAAGGATTGCATCGCCAGATCCACTGATGAATCCAGCAGGGTGCTCGAGGCATGGAGAGAACTCACCAGACATATGTTCTACCCCTCTGACGATAAGCCCCCATTAACTAAAGGCCCCAGGCTAAGCATACCCGCAGGATAAAAAAGGGCAACCTAGGCGAGGCCACTGGAGATAAAGCTAGCCCTCTGAGGACATCCCCCTGCCCGCTTTAAACCGTCTGACTACCCCCCCCCCCCACCTCCTCCCAAGTCCCAAGTCAAGAGACACGGAACTGTAAGAACAGAACATGGAGACAGTTGTTGTTTATAATAATGTTTAATGTTAAGTTAAAATGCATTGCGATAACATATGTGCACGGCACTTTTGAATGTCATGTAACTGATATCACTGAAAAATGCCAATAAACAAATTTAAAAATAAATACAAATGGGTTGGAGCAAAAATGCCTTTGAGTGTTTCCTGTCATTGAAACAATAAAGACACGATTTGAAACTCCCATCTGTCTGATTTTTCCTGCCTCTGCCTGAAGGATGAGAATCCATGGATGCCTGATGAGGGGGGGGAGGGTGAGGCCCCCTGTACAACTCTCTTAATCAATGTTGCTGATTTCACAGCTGTCCTTACTTCAAAGTTCATTCACAGGTCTGCCTTTCTTTGCGTCTCATCCACATGCGTGTAGACTTCACTTGCGATATAATGTTGCCACTTCAACCTTTCTTTAACACACACCGGTCTCAGGTGGCTTGCCAACTCACCAGCTGTGTGCGTTTCTTTCTTGGTTTTACGACTTCCAATTCTCAAGTCAAGATTAGTACCACAGACATAGCCTCGTCTCCCCAACTCTGCCGTTCACCCAGGAGGGTCGCTGGCATCCTTGAAACGCAATGCAGTTTTCGGGTGTGAGATCTGGCCTTCTCCACGTGTCTTTTGTGGCCTGTTGGAAGCAACAACCTCTAGTAGGGAACTCTTGGGGATTTTGACCGTCCACTCTGCTCCAGTAGGTTTGCCTTTGCCCCGAAAGTTCTACTTGTACTCGTGTTCTGCCTTGCTCAGTGTCTCTTATTTGTGTGAAGAGAGCTAATGGGTATCAGGTGTATGCACTTAAAGTCAAGTGCTTGACTTTGTCTGAACCAGTTAGTGGGACATATCCAGTACGACATATGAGTGTTTGTGTCGTTACTCTCAGTCACCCTCTTCCTCAGCCCAATGTTTGTATAAAAAGGGAAGAGGGGATTTGGGAACTCGAGAATCCTAAAAAATAGGACGGGTTAGATTAACCAAAAAAGGGAGAATACCGCATCTCACCATTGATTGTCCCACCCCCAGCCCCCGAAACCGCTCACCCATGTGATTCTCCCGCACTGGTCCACCCCCAGGGTCTGGATCCAAAGGCAATGGCCGTGCCCTAACCACCTGAGAGAGAGATACCCAGGGACTAATGGGTGAGACACCCTCTGAGTTCTCACACAACCTTCCCCTATGCGATGTAGCCACATCTGTTTCACAGGGAAACCAGGAAAGGAAATCGATGTTCCCTGAACTTTTCAGTGTTCCAAAGTGAAACAATAGAGTTGCAGGTATAAGAACCATCGCAAAACTCGAGTGTTAGAGTCCTTTCGTTGACTTATCCATACTAAAGGTTAGTGGTTGGTGACAAGTGTGAACTTTCTCCCTAGAAGGTAGTACCTTAGATGGACAATTGCCCATTTGATGACAAGGGCCTCCAATTCCAACACTCACGTGGGCAGGGTTTATGACTAGTGGATAGGATGAGGTGTTCTTATCCATCGTAGATTTGTGATAAAGCTGCTCCTAGCCCTATCAGGGAGGCATCAGGTTGTAACACAAATTCTTTTGAAAAGTCTACTACTGTTAGGATTGGGTTCTGACACAAGGTTTGTTTTAGGTTGTTATAACATGCATCATCCTCATCAGTCCACTGAATCTTCTGGGGTCCAGCATTTTCTCATAATAGTAGAAAGATGAAAAATATGGTATTCCCAAGTTTTACTATAAATGACCATCTCATCAAAACAGGCCCGCAGAAATCAGAGTAAGGCTCTAATAACCTGTCCATAATTAATTGGAAAACGTGTGGGGCCCCATGCAGTCCCAAAGGGAGGACTTTGAATTAAAATGGTCCCATTGGTGTTGTGAAAGCGGTCTTTTCAAAATCAGGTCCATGTACAGGGACCTTGCAATATCCCTTGGTTAAATCTAGGGTTGGTAGGAATGTGAATTTCCCAGTTTATCTATTAACCTTCCCTTTGGGGAGCTCAAACAGAACTCACCTCAACAAAGGAGAATGGGGGTGCAAACTGTCCTTTTTATTTTAGTTTAGCTCTACATCAGTACAAAGTACAAAAACAAATTAACATCATATGTTCAATAAACAAAACTTTTCATGTGAATACAAATTATAAGGATTAAACATAACTCATTTTACTCTATTTTACTCCACTTAATGAAAAACGGACAACAATATGGACAATAGGGACAGACGTCCATTTAAATCTCTTCCAAAAAACCACTTCCCTCAAGTCCATGGAAAGTAAATACTAATAAGCTGCACTACAATTTAAAAGATCAACATTCTTCAGCATACTCATATTTAGCATTTTCGTATACTCAGCCAATTTCTTCCATAAGGCTCTCGCCAAGGTGTTAATTAGCATACACGTGTTGCGTAATCATAGAACAGCTATACAAATGGGTTGGAGGGGGCGTGGCCGGCGCGCATGGCGTAAAGACGAGACTTATAAAACAGGTAGTGGTGCCAGAATCAAGAGAGAAACTGAAGGATAAGGCAAGAGGTATCACATTAAATCATCAATTTCTTTTTATTATAAATTGAAGAAAAAAAGTCATTTTATACATCTTTAATTAATTCATTTTTGTAAAAAGCATCCTAAATCACATGCATTCATACATTCATTCAGCTAATACAACTCTAAAAATAATGCATTTAAATTATCTTAAGGAAATGTGAGACAATGCAACAACAATCCCAAAAGTGAAAATAAAAAGATTATTTTGTTCATTCAAAAAGACAATTAGTATTGTCTAAAGCATTCGATTTGTATTTTTACGGATATAATTCATATGTAAAAGAGAATACAAATACATTTCCTGTATTAAATGGTTCACTTCAGACACAAAATATCAACTATTAGTGCCCAGACTATTAGTGCCCATAAACATGAGTCTTCTTAATAGAACAGGCTTCTTATTAAATAGTTTCGACTTGATTGGTAATCTATGTCTTCCTCAGGATAGGGATGAACCTAACAACACTTCTAGAAGAAAAACAGGATAGAATAAAACAATTAAAATATAATAAAAATACACAATACCTAAATACATTCGTTCTCTCAGTTGCTCTCTTTTAATAACAATAGTCCAAATGAGGGGAGAGGACAAATAAAATCTCACTCTACAACCCATTCAAAATTTGGCTAAATGAAGGGAGCTGACTCCTATTCATTTTGGCTCTACTGCCAGAGAAGCCGTATAGAGCCCGCAGGCCTTGCATGCACTCCGGACCTCCATCTCCCTCCAAGCATAAAAGGAAGATAGAAACAATTCGCTACACAGGAAAAGAACAATAATTTTCCAAAAGTGGAACACTATAATTTCGTGTCACTGTGTTTCACCCAATCTAACACTCCACTCCCTCCATGTCTGCATTTAGGTATTGACTAGAATCATAACTGGAACCGATATAGAAAAAGGTTAGAAATGGTTGGATGGTCCTAAATCGACCAGCGTCTCTTCTGAATTCAAGGTACTGGGTCAGAAAGAGGTTTGCGTCATAACGCAGCACGTTCCTATATGCATAAACGATTTCTACAAAACAAAAACAGAAATGAGAATAAATATAAAGTGCCCCTATATTTTTTTATATTTTTTATTCTTCGATTTTCGCATTGTGTTTGCCATTTTACTAAGAATGCGGAAAATCAAAAGTAACCAGTAGTTACATGCAGATCAAATGAGGGAGGAATTGACCTTTTGATTTTTTCTTCTTTTTGTAAGTTCCTGGCTGCATACGCGACATTTGTCCTTTGTTTGTGTCATTTGAGTTAGGCTTGTGGCATTGGTCCTTCGTTTGTGTCGTTGAGACTTCCGACACAAAAGAGGCACTAGCGTATCACGCTTGGTCTCCTCTACCAGCCGGAAGTCATCGCGGGCGGCGTCCTTTCTGTCTAGATTGTGCGAGGTAAGCATTTTGCGAGCAGAGATTATTTCATTGTAACATGGTCATGGTGGCATGCATGGAATTGCTTTCCGAAGTAACATTAGTATTACTTGGTTGACTTTGACTCTTCTAGGAAAATAGCCACGCATATAGAATAGTAACGGTCGCATTGAAGGCGACATGACCCGCTGGATGCCGTCAGTCTGTCTAAACGGTGTACACGGATGATATCTTGAAGAGCTGAAGATATTCATACGGTGTAAGAAGATCCGGTCTCGTCTTCATATAACGGCCTTTTCCTTTCTTTTCTTTTCTTTTCTTTCATCTCTAATTCTTTCCTTTTGGGGCACAGCTATAGCCATTCTTCTAATAGAAAAGGCACTTAAAGTGATATACTGCCTTATATCTGTCTTTCAGAGAAAGAGCGAGTCTATTGCCTGAGGTTTATGAAATTGATGACAAACCTGGTGACCACAAGTAGAGACAGATTGTGTTTTTAATCTGCATAATCTATGTAAACAAAGCCAAGGAAACTTATCTGTTCGACACTGAGGTAACTCTGACAATAGTTTTTCGCGGCATCGGCCGTGGCATCTTTTCCATCACAGCCTAATATATTTAAAGCCAGAGGCTGACCCAGTGGCTATATGGGCACTTTATATTTATTCTCATTTCTGTTTTTGTTTTGTAGAAATCGTTTATGCATATAGGAACGTGCTGCGTTATGACGCGAACCTCTTTCTGACCCAGTTCCTTGAATTCAGAAGAGACGCTGGTCGATTTAGGACCATCCAACCATTTCTAACCTTTTTCTATATGGGTTCCAGGTATGATTCTAGTCAATACCTAAATGCAGACATGGAGGGAGTGGAGTGTTAGATTGAGTGAAACACAGTGGCACGAAATTATAGTGTTCCACTTTTGGAAAATTATTGTTCTTTTCCTGTGTAGCGAATTGTTTCTATCTTCCTTTTATGCTTGGAGGGAGATGGAGGTCCGGAGTGCATGCAAGGCCTGCGGGCTCTATACGGCTTCTCTGGCAGTAGAGCCAAAATGAGTAGGAGTCTGCTCCCTTCATTTAGCCAAATTTTGAATGGGTTGTAGAGTGAGATTTTATTTGTCCTCTCCCCTCATTTGGACTATTGTTATTAAAAGAGAGCAACTGAGAGAACGAAGGTATTTAGGTATTTGTGTATTTTTATTATATTTTAATTGTTTTATTCTATCCTGTTTTTCTTCTAGAAGTGTTGTTAGGTTCATCCCTATCCTGATGAAGACATAGATTACCAATCAAGTCGAAACTATTTCATAAGAAGCCTGTTCAATTAAAAAGACTCATGTTTATGGGCACTAATAGTCTGGGCACTAATAGTTGATATTTTCTGTCTGGAGTGAACCATTTAATACGGGAAATGTATTTGTATTCTCTTTTACATATGAATTATATCCGTAAAAATACAAATCGAATGCTTTAGACAATACTAATTGTCTTTTTGAATGAACGAAATAATCTTTTTATTTTCACTTTTGGGATTGTTGTTGCATTGTCTCACATTTCCTTAAGATCATTTAAATGCATTATTTTTAGAGTTGTATTAGCTGAATGAATGTATGAATGCATGTGATTTAGGATGCTTTTTACAAAAATGAATTAATTAAAGATGTATAAAATGACTTTTTTACTTCAATTTATAATAAAAAGAAATTGATGATTTAATGTGATACCTCTTGCCTTATCCTTCAGTTGCTCTCTTGATTCTGGCACCACTACCTGTTTTATATGTATTGCTTTACCTCCAGGTGCCAGATGTGGGAGGTTCCCACCATTTTTTGTTGGTTTACTAGGTGCAGCACTTTGCGGTGTGGGAAACATTAGTTTAGGTGGAGTCTTGTCTCAGTATTCTTGCGATACTTAGCAGTTTTTCCTCTTGGGCAGTGGAGTACAGTTGCTCCATTGCTTTTTTTCCACTGATCTTATACTGAAGTCTGCATTGGATTCAGTCTCTTTTAGTGAAGAGCAATTGGCAGAGATCACTAGGGTCCCGTCTTTCTTTGACAAATTACAGTTAGATAATGTCACGGGTGATTTTCTCAACATTTGTAGTGACAGCATTTTACGTCTTAAGAAAAAGAAGTTTAGAACGGAAATGCATAGTCACCTCCTTAAGAATATTATTCCCACAGGACTATTGGTCCGTAATGAGCCTTGTTTGTTCATAGACGATGTGGAATATAAAAATGCTTTCTCTGGAATAGGCACTAAGTGCAGCAGGGACTGGATGCTGCTCACTATAAATACAGCCTTGAAAAAAAGTACAGCAGTTGGAGAAGAGATCGAAAAAGCAGAAGCAGCCTTTAAGGCTGATACTACCATTATGAATATAAAAGAAAAACTAGAGACTATTGAAAATCTAGTTACTGACTTCATCAAAATCACTACAGCGAAAAAAATGGAAAAACGTATTAAAGATGTAAAACAATTTTCCAAAGAAACTGCATATCCGTACCTTAGTACGGACTACCAGGGCCTGGCCAATTTAAGGGACCCCGATAGTAAGATAGGAGGCATACCCCCTTGTAAGAAGGTTACTTTTTCAGATACCTCCTCTGATGAGGGAGACGGATATCAAAAAGGTAGGAGAGGTACTCAGCAAAATCAGAGACAACAGGGCAGAAGCATGCAAAGGGGAGGAAGACAAAATATCTTTTTTCAATACCCTCCCTATTTTTACCCGCAAGGGTTTGCCCCTCAGGGGCAGATGCAGCCTTATCCACCCCCAGAACTTCCTTTTCCTCCACCTCAGACAGGCCCTCCTCCGTTGGGAAACTGTAACGCTCACCTGATTCTCGCAGAGGCGCCGGTCTTGACTGGGCGACTACCGTATCTTCAAAAGTGATGTGTAGCACCCGGTTGGCTCTTTGGGCTGGACCTCTGTGCACTGTATGCCTGACTCGAAGAGTAAGATGTCTGCAGATAGAAAATATGGGATTAATGAACTGGGGTTATTGGGGTGTCCCTATCTCTTTCCCTTTTCTCCTCTCCTGTAGAACCCCAAAGGTTAACGCTCTCACCTTAGGTAAGTGAACGCCGAGCTCTCCATCTGCCTCGGGGCAGGGTGCTGTAACCAGTTTCTTCACTGGATAGGTAGCGCAGGCCTCTTGACTTCAGAGGACTGCTGTCCGTCGTTTACTTCACGAACGGTGAGTTCTGAATATTTCAAATGTCTTTAAAAGTCTTTTGTAATGCTGTCTCTTATTTTGCAGGGTTCCGGCGATGGCGGTTGACTGGCTGAAGTGAGTTGAGGATGGACCTGTATGCGGAATAGAAGCGCATGGAAGCACGTAAGTAAGCGCTTGTTGCTTGCTTCACAATGCGCACTAACTGTCCTTTTATTTTGCAGGTACCAGTTCGGAGCTGCTGAAGGATGCCGGAATGCCCACTAAGTTCGGCGTGGATGGAGTAATGGCACGTGAGTATTTAACGTTACCCAATGTCTTTAAACGCACCTTCTTTTGTCTTACAGATGCGGGATGCAGCGCCGAAGGCCTCCGGAGCGTGCGAAGAGTTGGTAAGCTTTTGTCTTTCAGATGCCGGAATGCAGTGCGATGACCTCCGGAGCGCGTGAAGAGTAGGTAAGCCTTTGTCTTTCAGATGCAGGAATTCTGCGCGAGGCGTTGATGACAGCCGATGGACCAGGTAAGAGATGAGCTGTCACTGAAGACCGTAGTGCTAACCTGTTCTTTCTTGTCTTTATAGATGTTGCTGAAGACTGGATTCAGGATGGTAAGCCTCTTTCCTTTAGGCCCAGGATCAGATGCAGAAGACACGATGAGCGTTCTGCTGCAGAGGATGCAGAATAACGCAAAACAAGATTCATCCATCGGGTGTGGTTTAAATAGCCTCCTGTAGTGCTTAGGTATCTCCTTCCACAGCCACGCCTAAGAAAAGAGTTCCTGCTTTCCAGAAGAGTTCCAGTGTTCTGAACCTAGGGAGTGGCTCCTGCCTCACCCAACAGGAAAAGTAGTCCCAAACAGAAGAGGATCAGGGGTTCAACTGGCAGGTAAGTAAGCAGCATGGTCTGCTGCAGGTAAGTCCACCCAAGCATTATGAGCCCGGCGCTTGCAGCGCTGGGACTGGACATATTTATGAGCCTGGCGCCACTGGCGCCAGGAAAGGGTCCAAAAGGTCCCAATTGGGACTGGCTGGCACTCGGAACCTGGGTTATGGGTCTGCTTCCAAGGGAGTTGGGTAAGTCCTGGCCTTTTGGAAGCAGAGATCATGACAGTACCCCCCCTCAAGGCCCCTCCCAAACCGGGCTTCCCCGGGGGTTTTGGCTTGTCAGGAAATGTTTGATGAAATCTTTTGATTAGACGAGGAGCGTGGACATATTCTGCAGGTTCCCAGGATCTTTCTTGAGGGCCGTAGCCTTTCCAGTCAATTAGATAAAATAGCTTAGATTTGGAGATCTTGGAGTCCAGGATGCTTTTGACTTCAAACTTGAGTTCTCCATCAACTAGGATAGGTTCTGGGGATTTAGTTAGTCGGGTTTGAGGTTGCACGGGTTTTAAAAGAGAGACGTGGAAGACCGGATGTATCTTCATGTGAGGGGGCAAGTCCAACTTGACCGCTACTGGGTTTACTATGGTAGTGATGGAATAGGGACCAAGGTAACTTGGGTTGAATGTGCGTGGTCCTTTTAGAGGTAGATATTTGGTGGATAACCAGACTTGATCTCCTACTTGATATTGGGGGGCTTCCTTCCGATGTTGATCTGCTCCTTTCTTGTATTGTTCCTTAGCCCTTTGAAGATGAGAAACGGCTTCCTTAAAAGCTTGGGTGATAGTAGAGTGCAGGTAGTCTACTGCTGGTGTTCCAAGATCTTGGGGTGGATCCAACTCTGAGGTTCGAGGGTGACAGCCATATAAAAGAAAAAACGGGGTTTTCCCAGTTCCTGAGTGGACAGAGTTGTTGTAGGCATATTCGGCTATCCAAAGGATATCTTTCCAAGTTTTTTCAGTTTGTTGCAGCATGCAGCGTAAATACTGTTCCAGAGTTTGATTGTGTCAGGGTCCGGCTTGACTGAATTCCACAGGAGCTGATGCTGGCCCCACAGACCCTCACTAGGAGTTCACCTCTCAACCCTTAATTATAAGCTGATCTGAAAACCCCAAGAAAGGGAAAGGGGAATTTGGATAAAATAACAACGGAGACACTGCAGCCCTGCAACCGTCTGGTAGGCTCTGGTATCTGTGGTAAACAAATACACCTGGTTATTTATGTAATAAGAAAATTCTGTTTTCTAAAAGTATTCTAAATAAACTCTAAACTCATTACCTCTTAACCTCAGTAAAAGACTTAGAGGCTATTAATCTGTGTGTGATATCTTGTAAATGTCTCTTGTGTTGTGCATACAGTTCAAACCACTTAGTCTCTCTAGAATTTTAAAGTGATGGTTTTTTGCAAACACCATTTCTGGATTAAACTTTCCTCTTGCTTCAGAGTTTTCTTTAACCTTATGTAATTTTCAATGTTTTCATAGTGGCAGTCTTTCTCTGAAATATTGAATTCCATTTGCATAAATTACATTAAGAAAATAAGCATTCTTCAACTTCCTGGAATGTTGCTTCCTTATGCGTGTGAATAGTTTTCTTTATTTACATAAGAACGTATAGTTTTTTCATTTAATAGCGTGTGCGATAAACACGTAAAAATCAGAAGACGTGAAGAATTGTCCTCGCGTTAAAATACACACGCGATACCTAGCAACACACGCGCTCGCGTTTAAAAATCCACACGCGATTTTTAGCAAACACACGCGCACGCTTTTAAAATCCACACGCGATTCTTAACAAACACACGCGCATGAAAAAATACGTACACGCGATAAAAATCACACGTGCTGGTTAAAAATGGACTCGCGCTCTATCGCTACCGAACTCACGCGGAGAGACGAAATGGATTTCACGTAAAACAGTTCACGCGCTTAAAACCACTCGCGCTTCACCAAAATGGACTTGCGCTCTATCGCAAACCCACACGCGCTTTTCCATGAGACGTCATTTACGTTAAAATGGACACGCGCTAAAATTCACTCGCGCAATCTTTTGGACACGCGCTCTATTGCTCCGAATACCTGCGCGTCTTCAAAAAACACGTAAACAACAACTTGCGAGCTCGCGCACACATTTAACAGTCTTTAAGAGCATTACACGCAATTAATTTCATTTAAACTCCTACGCATATCTTCAAACTTGTCTTCCTTAATAATAACTTCAACTGTAAATGTCTCTTTTCTCAAAATGACTTTGAAATTTGGTTAACCTTTTAAATGTTCTTAAAAAAATGAAAGTTCACTGTGACAATTTTAAATCTTTAAAGAAACGATCCCACCTGATGACTTCTTGTTTCAAATGGATCAGCAAACGAAATTCTTACTTCTTTAGTTGATCTTCTGAGCTCTGAAAAGGCCTTACTTAAGGAGCTTAACTAAAACACAACCAGCCACTGAATTTCTCTGGATGAAAGGCAGTTTAGAATCTTGCTCACCTCCCAAGAATCAAACCCATTGTTCTCTCCACCAATCAGGCAAACCAAACATATCATTGTTCCTTTAACCAATCAGATTGAGATTCTTTCGCTCCATCTTGACTTGGGCAAGCACAATGTGAATCCTATGAACAAACTCTTCCTGTTACTAACCCAGCCAGTTCTAAAAGCATAAGTAACCCAACCAGCTCTGAAGGCACAATGTTAATCTTGTTACTCTTCCTGTTCCTAACCCAGCCAGTCCTGACAGTATCCCCCTCTTCAAAGCCCTGTCCCAGGGCCTGGCTTAGTAGGGAACCTCCTGTGAAACTTTTTTATCAATTGAGGGGCATGTACATCTACTTGATCCTCCCAAGATCTTTCCTCCGGACCGTATCCCTTCCAGTCAATAAGATACTGCAAGGTACCTCTAACAATCCTGTAATCTAAGATTTTCTTAACTTCAAACTCTTCTTCATTTTCTTCTGTGTATACTGCTGGTGGTGGTTTCCCCAATCTAGTTCCTGACACACAAGGTTTCACTAAGCTGACATGAAATGTAGGATGACTTTTGATACTTGCGGGTAATTTTAATTTGATTGCTACGGGATTTATTATTCTTTCTATTTCAAATGGACCAATAAATCTCGGACTAAATTTAGTTCTTCCCTTTAAACGTAGGTTTTTTGTGGACAGCCAAACTTTTTGACCCACCTGATAATGTGGTGCTTTACGACGTTTCTTATCAGCAAATGTCTTGAATCTTAACTTGCTTTTTTCTAAAGTTTCTTTAGCTTTTACTAAACCATCTCTAATACAAGTCAATCGCTGCTCAACCTCTGGATTAGAATACTCAGATGGCAACACTTCTTTCAAAAATCGTGGGTGAAAACCTTAATTGCTAAAAAATGGAGAATACTTAGTAGAATCCTTGACAGAATTATTATAACTAAACTCTGCTAGCCAAAGAAGATCTACCCAACTTCCTCTTTCTTGCCAAAAAGCTCTAATATATTTTTCCAATTCCTGATTTACTCGCTCTGTTTGGCCATTGGTCTGTGGGTGATAACCTGAAGAAAGTTTTACCACAATTCCCAACTCTGTACAGAAAGCTCGCCAAAACTTAGAAATGAACTGAGACCCTCGATCTGATACAATTTGTGTTGGTAGACCATGTAATCGTACCACTTCTTGCAAAAAACGTTTTGCCAGATTCCTTGCAGAAGCCTCTCCTTTCATGGGAATGAAATGCCCAGCTTTAGTGAGTAAATCCACAACTACTAATACTGTAGTGTAACCTTGATTTTTGGGAAGATCTACAATATAATCCATAGAGATTGTAAACCAAGGACTAGGGGGTACTGGTAATGGATTTAATAACCCAGATGGTTTTCCTCCTCCTGACTTTACTCGAGCACAGACTTCACATGTTTTCACATAGTCTTCAATATCTTTTTTCATTTCTTTCCACCAAAATTTTCTCTCAACCAGTTCAATAGTCTTACGAATTCCAGGATGACCTACCAACTTGGATTCATGACATTCTTGTATAATTTCCTTTTGCAGTTCCTTGCTTGGAAGATAAATTTTAGAATGGACACATGGAAATCCTTCAATTAAATGTCTTCCAGAATCCTCCGCTAACCAAGATTGAATTTCATCTTCTGGTAATTCCTTTAGAATCTTTTTAAGAAGCTGATTCTCTTCCTTTGTAGTACTTAGGATAAATTTTTCTTCTGCAATCACTGGTTCTGGTAATAATTGATTTTCAACTTCTCCGGAAGATCCTTGTCGTGATAAAGCATCCGCTTTACCGTTTAACCGCCCAGGCTTGAATGTTATCACAAAATCGTATTCTGAAAAGAAAAGTGACCACCTAAGTTGTCGAGGTGATAGTGTTCGAGCAGATTTCAAAAACAGAAGATTTCTATGATCGGTTAAAACGGTTACTGTGAATCTTGCTCCCAACAGATAATGTCTCCATTCCTGAAATGCCTTCTTGATTGCCAAGAGTTCTCTGTCTGTAATTGTGTAGTTCACTTCTGCTGGAAGCAATTTCTTAGATAGATAGGCCACAGGATGCAACTGTCCAGTTTCAGGGTGCCTTTGAGAAAGCAATGCTCCAATTGCAACATTAGAAGCATCTGCCTCCACAAAAAATGGTTGTGAAGGATCTGGGTGTAATAAGATCGGTCCAGATGTAAAACAGTTCTTCAATGTTTTGAAAGCTTGATCCGCCTCATCTTTCCACTCAAATTTCATTCCTTTCTTCAATAATTTGGTGATAGGAGCAACAGTTTGAGAGAAATTTTTAATGAATCTCCTGTAAAAATTTGCAAAGCCCAGGAAGCTTTGGATATCTTTAACACAAGTTGGAGTTGGCCACTGTTCAACTGCCTTAATTTTCTTCATATCCATTTCCAAACCTTTGGGAGAAATCATAAAACCTAAAAATTCCACTTCCTTGGTGTGAAATTGGCTCTTTTCTAACTTAGCAAATAGTTTATTCTCCCTTAGTCGTTGTAACACTTTCTTTACATGTTCTTCATGTTGCATTATATCCTTAGAATAAATGAGAATGTCATCTATGTACACTACTACAAAGATGTCAATAAAGTCTCTTAATACCTCATTTATAAAAAATTGAAAAGCCGCAGGAGCGTTACACAATCCGAATGGCATTACTTGATATTCAAAAAGACCAAATTTTGTTCTAAATGCTGTTTTCCATTCATCACCTTGACGTACTCGCACCAAATGATATGCTCCACGAAGATCTAGTTTGGTAAATACTGAGGCTCCTTGAATTTGGTCTAACATTACTGAGATTAAAGGTAGCGGATATCTGTTTTTAATTGTTATCTTGTTTAATGCCCTATAATCTATGCATGTTCGTAAGGTGCCTTCTTTTTTAGGAACAAAAAATAATGGAGAAGCTGCTGGCGACTGAGAGTGCCTGATGAACCCCTTATTCAAATTTTCTTGGATGTAATCTTTCAAATGTTGATTTTCTTTTTCTGTTAAGGCATAGATGCGACTGCAAGGAATGTGGGCCCCTGGTTCTAAGTCAATTTTACAATCATACTCTCTATGAGGAGGTAATTCATTAGCTTCCTTTTCACTAAATACATCATTGAAATCATGGTAACATTTTGGTAATTCTCCCATTACAGCCCCTATAGAATGTACTATAGTTCCCAAATTCACCAAACCTTCCACTACTTCTGAACAATTACCACTAGAAACATTTTCCTGAATTATTTCTCTACAACAATTTGTAACACAAAAAGTAGAATCCAATTTCACCACTCTTTTTCCCCAATCAATCTGAGGGTTATGATACGTCAACCAAGGCATTCCCAAAATGATTTTCAACTGTGGAGTGTCAATCAATTCAAACACAATTTCCTCCCAGTGTCCTCCAATTTCCATTTCCAATGTGATTGTTTCGTGTGTAATTAAACCTGATGTCAGTTGAGACCCATCCACCGCTCTCACATACTCTGGTATACTTTTTACCACATAAGGCACATTCATATCTTTAACCACATTCCAATCCATGAAGTTACCAGTGGCCCCTGAATCTATTACTACTGGACCACTTCCCTTTAATTCCTCTTTAATATATAAGGATACATTCAAAGTAATATGTGGTACCGCTGCCTGAATAGTATTTGCCACTTGTTGATTTCTGGAACTGTTAGGAGAAGCGGAAGTCTTTGGACACCAAGGGCAATTTCCAACAAAGTGTCCTGATTTCCCACAATATAAACATAAATTATTCTGTCTTCGTCTATCCTTCTCCTCCTTAGTTAAAGGACCTCTCACCTTATTTACTCTCTCTACATTCCCAGTTCTCAATTCTTTATTTACAAATTCTAATCTTCCTTTATCAATTCTAGGGAAAACTCTGGGTTGCTCAACTCCTCCTCTTCTACGCTCAGCCTTATGTTCCCCTAATCTATAGTCAATTTGTATGACAAGATTAATTAAATCCTCACATGAAGTAGGTCTATTAACAATTGTAGAGAATGCATCTTTCAATTCCTCCTTCAAGCCTCTATAGAATAAAGAAGATTGCTTCTCTTCTGGCCAATTGCTCTCTAATACTAAAGATCTGAACTGTGTAATGTAATACACCAAATCTTTGGTTCCCTGTTTTAACTCTAATAATTCTCCATCTACTTCTTGAGATAATTGGCGTCTATCAAACATCTTTTTAAATTCTAACTTGAAGGCTAACAAGTTCTTTAGTATAGGATTCTCTTGACCAACTAATAATACTGACCAAGTTGCCGCCTCACCAGTAAGGTAAGACAGTATAAAAGCTATTTTAGAAGCGTCTGTATTAAAAGCTTCAGGTCTACAAAGGAAATGAAGTTCACACTGGGTAAGGAAAATCTGGCATTTCTTGACATCTCCCCCAAAACGCTCTGGAGGTGCTAAGGGGACTGGACCTATAGGTACATTCAAACTTCCCCGACTTCTTCCCTGAGAACTCGTTCCTTCACCCAAATCCTCTCTGATTAACACTGGTAATTCCCTACTAGTATTTTCTGAATCTCTTGACTCCAAAGAAATTTCTTCACCCTTACGGGTAACCTTGGAGTTTAACTCTTCAAACTTAACTTGTAATTCCTGGTTTTCTTTTCGCACAGCCCTCATTTCCTCCCTTAACTCTGGAAACATGTCCCTTATGGAACTTGCTAGTGCCTCTGTGGGATCTATATCAGCTCAGGTGGAAAATATTATCGTGGGCCTTTCATCCTGTCAGGGTCCGGCTTGACTGAATTCCACAGGAGCTGATGCTGGCCCCACAGACCCTCACTAGGAGTTCACCTCTCAACCCTTAATTATAAGCTGAGCTGAAAACCCCAAGAAAGGGAAAGGGGAATTTGGATAAAATAACAACGGAGACACTGCAGCCCTGCAACCGTCTGGTAGGCTCTGGTATCTGTGGTAAACAAATACACCTGGTTATTTATGTAATAAGAAAATTCTGTTTTCTAAAAGTATTCTAAATAAACTCTAAACTCATTACCTCTTAACCTCAGTAAAAGACTTAGAGGCTATTAATCTGTGTGTGATATCTTGTAAATGTCTCTTGTGTTGTGCATACAGTTCAAACCACTTAGTCTCTCTAGAATTCTAAAGTGATGTTTTTTTGCAAACACCATTTCTGGATTAAACTTTCCTCTTGCTTCAGAGTTTTCTTTAACCTTATGTAATTTTCAATGTTTTCATAGTGGCAGTCTTTCTCTGAAATATTGAATTCCATTTGCATAAATTACATTAAGAAAATAAGCATTCTTCAACTTCCTGGAATATTGCTTCGTTATGCGTGTGAATAGTTTTCTTTATTTACATAAGAACGTATAGTTTCTTCATTTAATAGCGTGTGCGATAAACATGTAAAAATCAGAAGACGTGAAGAATTGTCCTCGCGTTAAAAATACACACGCGATACCTAGCAACACACGCGCTCGCGTTTAAAAATCCACACGCGATTTTTATCAAACACACGCGCACGCTTTTAAAATCCACACGCGATTCTTAACAAACACACGCGCATGAAAAAATACGTACACGCGATAAAAATCACACGCGCTGGTTAAAAATGGACTCGCGCTCTATCGCTACCGAACTCACGCGGAGAGACGAAATGGATTTCACGTAAAACAGTTCACGCGCTTAAAACCACTCGCGCTTCACCAAAATGGACTCGCGCTCTATCGCAAACCCACACACGCTTTTCCATGAGACGGCATTTACGTTAAAATGGACACGCGCTAAAATTCACTCGCGCAATCTTTTGGACACGCGCTCTATCGCTCCGAATACCCGCGCGTCTTTAAAAAACACGTAAACAACAACTTGCGAGCTCGCGCACACATTTAACAGTCTTTAAGAGCATTACACGCAATTAATTTCATTTAAACTCCTACGCATATCTTCAAACTTGTCTTCCTTAATAATAACTTCAACTGTAAATGTCTCTTTTCTCAAAATGACTTTGAAATTTGGTTAACCTTTTAAATGTTCTTAAAAAAATGAAAGTTCACTATGACAATTTTAAATCTTTAAAGAAACGATCCCACCTGATGACTTCTTGTTTCAAATGGATCAGCAAACGAAATTCTTACTTCTTTAGTTGATCTTCTGAGCTCTGAAAAGGCCTTACTTAAGGAGCTTAACTAAAACACAACCAGCCACTGAATTTCTCTGGATGAAAGGCAGTTTAGAATCTTGCTCACCTCCCAAGAATCAAACCCATTGTTCACTCCACCAATCAGGCAAACCAAACATATCATTGTTCCTTTAACCAATCAGATTGAGTTTCTTTCGCTCCATCTTGACTTGGGCAAGCACAATGTGAATCCTATGAACAAACTCTTCCTGTTACTAACCCAGCCAGTTCTAAAAGCATAACTAACCCAACCAGCTCTGAAGGCACAATGTTAATCTTGTTACTCTTCCTGTTCCTAACCCAGCCAGTCCTGACAGATTGGTCCTCTCGGTTTGTCCGTCGGTTTGAGGGTGGTGACTGGTCGATAATCTCACATCAATTTGAGCCGACCGACAACAACTTCGCCAAAAAGGAGAAATAAATTGACTACCTGGATCCGAAATTAGCACTGAAGGAAACCCGTGCAGTCGGACGATGTTTTCGAGAAATTCTCGGGCCAGAGTTGTTGCTGTTGGCAAGCCTTTGAGTGGAATGAAATGCGCCATCTTGGAGAATAAGTCCACGATTACCAGGATCGTATTGTATCCGGAGCATGGAGGTAGGTCGGTGATGAAGTCCATAGAAAGCGTATGCCAAGGGCGAGGTGGGATGTCAATAGGGCGTAAGAGGCTGGCTGGTCTTTCCTTTTGACTCTTGTTTTGGGCGCATACTCCACAGGACATTATAAAGTCTCTGATATCTTTTTTCCAAGACGGCCACCAGAAGTAGCGCTTGATCTTTTCTTAGGTTTTGGCCATACCGGGATGTCCTTCCATTAGAGACTCGTGATAACAAGAGATCACTTTTTTCTGTAAATCTGTGCTGGGCAGGTATAATCGTTCTTGGAAATACAATAAGTTGTCCTTTACTGCAAAGTCCTTTCCCTGCAGATGCCAATTCTGTATTTCTGCTGGAGTTATAAGTTGCCAGGTTTTATCCTTAATTTCCTCTATGGATTGTGTGGTTATTACACCCAGAATTCTTTGTTCGGGAATGATAGGTACAGGTTTAGGGTTGGTCAACTGTTCCTCCACTCCCATCCGAGAAAGGGCATCAGCTTTACCGTTTTTTGTACCAGGTCGATAGGTAATTATGAAGTGAAACTCGGCAAAGAATAGTGCCCAACGGAGTTGTCTAGAGGATTGGGCTTTTGCGGTTTTCAAATATTGCAGGTTTCGGTGATCCGTAATCACAGTAACGGTGTGTCGGGCCCCCAGAAGATAATGCCGCCAAGCCTTAAAGGCAGACTTGATAGCCAGAAGTTCCTTATCAGAAATAGTGTAATTGATCTCAGGAGGCAAGAATTTGCGAGACCAGAATGCCACGGGATGTAACTGATTGGTTACTGGGTCCTTCTGTGATAGAACTGCCCTCATGGCAATGCTCGAAGCATCAGTTTCAACGATGTAGGGGAGTTCGGGGCGAGGATGTTTTAGAATTGGTGCAGAGATAAATTTTGGCTTCAAATTCTGGAAAGCTTGTTCCGCCTCGGTAGACCATTCAAAACGTTTGTTTTTCTTTAACAAGGCGGTGATGGGCTGGACTATTCGAGAGAATTCGGGGATAAATCTGCGGTAAAAGTTGGCGAAGCCTAACATGCTTTGAACCCCTTTTACGGAGGATGGTGATGGCCATTTGAGAATTGCATCGACCTTCCTTGAATCCATACGCACTAGGTGATAATATGAATCCCAAGAATTCAACTTCAGTCACGTTGAAAACACATTTTTCCAACTTAGCGAAAAGTCTGTGTTGACGCAACCTCTCGAGGACCATTTTCACGTGTTTCCGATGTTCAGATTCCGATGAAGAATAAACGAGGATGTCGTCAATGTAAACGACAACACATACATCTATGAGTTCTCTGAGGACATCGTTCATAAAATATTGAAAGGCGGCCGGGGCATTGCAAAGTCCGAAGGGCATGACCTGATATTCAAATAGCCCATACTTGGTGCGGAAGGCCGTCTTCCATTCATCACCCTCTTAAACTCGTACCAAGTGGTAGGCTCCTCTAAGATCCAGCTTTGTATATATGCATGCTCTTCTGACTTGGTCCAGGAGTTCAGGGATTAAAGGTAACGGATATCTATTCTTAACAGTGATCTGGTTCAGGGCGCGGTAATCTATACAAGTTCTAAGGTCCCCTTCTTTTTTTGGAACGAAGAACAAAGCTGAAGAAGCAGGGGACTTAGAAGGACGAATAAACCCATTCGCTAGGTATTGATCCAGGTATTGTCGGAGGTGAAGGTTCTCAGGCTCGGTGAGGGCATAAATTCTGCTACACGGAGGAGTAGATCCAGGTATCAGGTCTATCTGGCAGTCATAGGACCTATGAGGAGGTAGAGAATTAGCCTGATCCTTCCGGAAAACATCTTGGAATTCTAGGTATTCGGGAGGTAACTGGGGAGTCTCCGAAGAAATTGCTGCTAGAGCAACACCAGGTGGAGGGTGACAAGTAGAGACACATTCTGGGAACTGAACCGTTCTTGCTCGCCAATCGATCCGAGGATTGTGTTTCTCTAACCAAGGTATCCCTAGAATAATCTGGAACTGAGGGGCCTTGATCATATCGAACACGATCTTCTCATGGTGTCCATCTTGGCTTACTAGAGTCACTTCTTGAGTGGTATGCGTTACTGGTCCGGATGCTATCTCCGTACCATCCACCGTAGTAATGACGTCCTTTACAGCCTTGGGACAAAGAGTTAGATTCATCCTCAAAACCATTTCCTGATCCACATAATTGCCGATGGCACCGTTGTCGACGTAAGCTTCAATCGCATGTAATCGATCCGGATGATCAGGGCTAATGAGGACCATAGGTATCACGAAATGCGAGGTCACGGAACTGGTTTTAACGCTCGGCAAGAGGACCTCTATTCTTGTCGGGCGAGGTCGTTTCCCTGCTCAGAGTTTGTGACCTTGGTAACTGCAGCTCCTACCGCCTTCTTGGCTGGTTTCACCGGACAGTCTCGAAGAAAGTGCCCTGAGTTTCCGCAATAGAGGCATAATTGCAACTGTTTTCTCCTTTCCCGCTCCTTTTGTGTTAGTGGTCCTTTCAGGCCCCCTATTTGCATGGGTTCCACGGAGTCTACTCCTTTGAAAGGAGTTGGTGGTTTGGAAAATACTCGAGCATCAAACTTGGAACGATCGGACTTCCTGTTCTGCAGTCTGTGATCTATTTGAACGACTAAGTCTATATAATCCGAACAGTCTTGTGGGGGATTCACTACTTGGGCTAAAACGTCTTTGAGCTCTCCACGTAGACCTCTATAAAACAGCGTAATCCTTTTGTCCTCAGGCCATTGAGTTTCCACTATTAGTCTGTTGAAAGATGCAATATAAGCCAAACGGTCTTGATTACCCTGTCGCAACGAAAGAAGCTCATTGTCCAAGGCCTGCCCCTGTGAATGTCTTGCGAACAGTTTTTCCATACTAAGCTGAAAGGCTTGAAAATCATGGAGAACCGGATCATCTTGATTAACTAGAGGGATCGACCAGTCTGCCGCATTGCCACTAAGGTACGAAAGCACAAAAGCTACTTTAGCTTGATCAGTTGGAAAGGCTGCTGGCCGGCATAAAAAATGCAACCGGCACTGATTGATAAATACTGCAAACCTCTTTGGGTCTCCAGAAAATCGTTCGGGCGGAGCCAGAGGTACATTCCCAGGTAGGTTGATCTGCACTGGATTCATAGGGGATGTTGAAGGAAGATTTGCCCCTGATGCGGGTAACGGGGTCTGTCCGGCTTGTGACTGTAGCAGTTGTCTAGTAAGATCGTCTGTTCGCTCCTTGGAAATAATTAGTTCCCTTCTTAGAGCATTCGTTTCCTGACGAGCTGCATGCACTTCTGCCCTTAGTTCCCCAAGTAACCGGGCTAGGTGGTCGGTATCCGAGGTTTCCATAGCGCCTGGGCGAGAGTTTTGCGGTAGGCTTTGCGTTCTGTAACGCTCACCTGATTCTCGCAGAGGCGCCGGTCTTGACTGGGCGACTACCGTATCTTCAAAAGTGATGTGTAGCACCCGGTTGGCTCTTTGGGCTGGACCTCTGTGCACTGTATGCCTGACTCGAAGAGTACGATGTCTGCAGATAGAAAATATGGGATTAATGAACTGGGGTTATTGGGGTGTCCCTATCTCTTTCCCTTTTCTCCTCTCCTGTAGAACCCCAAAGGTTAACGCTCTCACCTTAGGTAAGTGAACGCCGAGCTCTCCATCTGCCTCGGGGCAGGGTGCTGTAACCAGTTTCTTCACTGGATAGGTAGCGCAGGCCTCTTGACTTCAGAGGACTGCTGTCCGTCGTTTACTTCACGAACGGTGAGTTCCGAATATTTCAAATGTCTTTAAAAGTCTTTTGTAATGCTGTCTCTTATTTTGCAGGGTTCCTGCGATGGCTGTTGACTGGCTGAAGTGAGTTGAGGATGGACCCGTATGCGGAATAGAAGCGCCTGGAAGCGCGTAAGTAAGTGCTTGTTGCTTCGTCACGATGCGCACTAACTGTCCTTTTATTTTGCAGGTACCAGTTCGGAGCTGCTGAAGGATGCCGGAATGCCCACTGAGTTCGGCGTGGATGGAGTAATGGCACGTGAGTATTTAACATTACCCAATGTCTTTAAACGCACCTTCTTTTGTCTTACAGATGCGGGATGCAGCGCCGAAGGCCTCCGGAGCGTGCAAAGAGTTGGTAAGCTTTTGTCTTTCAGATGCCGGAATGCAGTGCGATGACCTCCGGAGCGCGTGAAGAGTAGGTAAGCCTTTGTCTTTCAGATGCAGGAATGCTGCGCGATGCGTTGATGACAGCCGATGGACCAGGTAAGAGATGAGCTGTCACTGAAGACCGTAGTGCTAACCTGTTCTTGTCTTTATAGATGTTGCTGAAGACCGGATTCAGGATGGTAAGCCTCTTTCCTTTAGGCCCAGGATCAGATGCAGAAGACACGATGAGCGTTCTGCTGCAGAGGATGCAGAATAACGCAAAGCAAGATTCATCCATCGGGTGTGGTTTAAATAGCCTCCTATAGTGCTTAGGTATCTCCTTCCACAGCCACTCCTAAGAAAAGAGTTCCTGCTTTCCAGAAGAGTTCCAGTGTTCTGAACCTAGGGAGTGGCTCCTGCCTCACCCAACAGGAAAAGTAGTCCCAAACAGAAGAGGATCAGGGGTTCAACTGGCAAGTAAGTAAGCAGCATGGTCTGCTGCAGGTAAGTCCACCCAAGCATTATGAGCCCGGCGCTTGCAGCGCTGAGACTGGGCATATTTATGAGCCTGGCGCCACTGGCGCCAGGACAGGGTCCAAAAGGTCCCAATTGGGACTGGCTGGCACTCGGAACCTGGGTTATGGGTCTGCTTCCAAGGGAGTTGGGTAAGTCCTGGCCTTTTGGAAGCAGAGATCATGACAGAAACTTATTCGAGACAAGAAGGAGGGCGTACAGAAGATAAGCCCTCCTTCTGCTGTATACAATTTGTCGGATAAGATTCTAACACCCAACGAAGTTTCTATACTAGAAAAAGATTTTTCTTTCATTCCAATGAAAGATCCCAGCAAAATGGAAATAGAAGTTGAATTAAGGAGCCTGTTCCGCAAGATTAGGCTTAAAGACTTCTTTGGTAACATCCAGATTCCTCTTTTGGAACCTAGTCCCAATACACCTTTTAAACCTCCTTCCAAATTTACTCCGTCATTGAATATGATTTCAAAAGAAACAGCCACCTTTGAGAAAGCGGTGCTCAGAGATTTTCATGCTATTTATGAGAGCAAGGATAAGAATAAGCCTGCTAAAAAATGCTTCAATTTTACCAACCAAGATTGGGCAGTACTTAAGCAATTACAGTCAGATAGAACGATTGTGATAAAAAAAGCCGATAAGGGCGGAGAAGTCGTAGTCTGGGATGCCATGAAATATGACCAAGAAGTTATGCGACAGCTTGAAAATAAAGAGGTCTATGTTAAACTACAAGGAGATCCCTCGCTTAAGATCCAGAAGGAAATTGAAATATTGGGTAAAGACGCATTGGAAAGAGGGATTATCACTCAAAAAGAATTTAATTTCCTATTACCCACTAACACTCGGACCCCCCTTATCTATATGTTACCTAAGATACATAAAAGCATGAGCGTGCCTCCAGGCCGACCCATTGTGTCCTTGAGCGGTTCCATTTTGGAACCTATCAGCCAATACTTAGACTTTTTCCTAAAACCTTTGGCGAAGATCACCCCTACTTATCTTTCGGTCTCATGTAGGGGAGGATTGGTCCAAAAGACCCCCCTTGCCTACATCCCTTCCCCAGGTGAGGGCCATGGCTCATCGGGCGTCCCCTCATACCACCAGGGCCCAGGTGGTGGAGGGCTCACCTGCTGAAGACATTGCCCACACGTATTGAATTTAGCTAGGCCTCAGAAACCATCTTGTCTAATAAAGACGGTGTGAGCTCAGTGCACTGTAGCGCGGCCCCCACCCTCGGAGAGTTTCAATTATCCCTGTGGCCGCAGCTCCCTGGCAGATCCGCTGTGAGCCCGTTCCCACGAACAAGACGGACATGAGCTAGTGTAAGATACTAACACTGTAACATTTCACCTTCCGCAGTGTATCACTGCTCCCAGCATGACCCGGCCAGCGAGGCCGGGGTGAAAAAGAGAACTGTAAAACGGTCCTCGGATAAAAGCAAAAGTTCCTAAATACCAATGCCAAAACTACCTGCAATATGCGCATTTTCCTCACAACACCTCTTCTATTAAAGAAACCTGTAAAATGTATAAATATGGTAGAATGCATGCTTACATGACATTAGCAATGAAGAACCCACACCACTGCAGTTGTGTGCTAACAATAAAAAAGCGTTCCAGAGGACTATTCGTTATGTGTATCATTGAAAAGCTTACACCCCATGGTCCCGCGCCATAACCGGACTAATGCTGCTAGGGTGCAAGGAAAAGACAGATGTAACCACACAGAGGGCTCATGTGAAGGACGCGTGAGAATGCATCCTTCATGTGTGTATATCTAAATCCCTTATGTGCCACTACCGTCACGGATGGCGGCGAGTCATTTTCTTTGTGCTCCACCAACCTCACTACTACCTCACTTACTGTAAATGTATATGCATATAACTCAATGTTGCAGTTGTTAAAACATAGTGTACAAATAAACATGCTCAGACTGACTATATTTGAGAGACATTTAAATGTATGTCTTCATATGATTCAAATGAGTATTGTATAGTAGTTGAATGTTTATGATGTTTTCACCTAAAATTGGCAACACGTGAGAAAGATACCTTTATGAATATGCGCAAGGCCATTCGCCCTCCCTCCCTGCGAAGACTGCCAAACAAGAGAGCAGAGGCCCGCGCCACGCTGCTCCACCTCCCCCAACTAGGCTGGAGCCGCTTCAAAGATTTGTAGTCCCTTCTGCAGCATCCAAGGCCATGGCCCGCCACCTGCATTATTTACAGCCCAGCAGTAAACCTCCGCCTGAATCCACAAATCCAAAGGCACCCCCTCTTAAACCCCACAACCCACTGGATCACTTTAGACTTATGGCCCCTGTACAATTAGGACACCCAATACTGTGGCAACATACAGCGGCACATTCATAACGACTTCTAACAAGACAGAAAGACATGTACCGCCCGTCCCATGCCCTGAGACTTAGCCCCCCGACCTATGGTAACGGTCAACAGGACACTGGTAACCATGCACTGATGAGTCACCATCAAACCCCTCTCAAGGTGCATTCCTCCTGTGTTGCATTAACCTGCAGAATAACCTATTGAAAGATTTACTAAAAAAGATAATATTGCCATAACTGAATGACTGCGGTGTGCATGGCCTAGGGCAAATAAGTCAGGAAAAGACATTCAGCTCTGACACTGGCCACAATGGCACAACAACACCGCCCGGATGAACTCAGCTGACCTGCCAAGCCCAGCCCAACCCACGAGGCTGATCAGTGACATCCTCCAGCCAAGGCCAACCACATCGCAGCAGCGCCTATAGCTAGTCATCGCCACCCAATCCCATTGAACTTGTGCCCCTTATAGTATGTAGGTTCTGATGACGTGTTTTGTAAATATATACGCCTGTCTTTGCTATTGTCAGACAGAGTGCTCTCGGAGTTTGCAGAGTTCTTTGCATGCCCTATTCTGATTGATAAACTCCCATTTACGCTCACCCGCACTCTGTCTTGGCCTTATTCCCATTTTGGGAGAGTCCTTCATTGTCTCTCATTGCGGGGAGGATCGTGCTGGTTGGGGACGCTTGCCTTCACTCAACGGATGTCATAAGGATGGTAGAGTCCTTCCCTTTTAGTAAGGACAATGACATACTGATCACATTAGATATTGAGTCATTGTACTCCAATATCCCACAAGGGGATTCCCTTGGGATCATGAAGAGATTCCTTCAAACCAGGACGGATATTATCACTGTGCCTAGTGAGTTTCTGGTAGAACTTTTGGAAATTGCCCTTACCAAGAATTTTTTCAGATTCAAAAACACATATTACATGCAAATAAAGGGGACTGCAATGGGGGCATCCTTTGCCCCAAATTATGCCACCCTATATATGTGGGACTTTGAAGAATCTAATATCCTCACAGAATCCAATCCATTCAAATCGGCTCTGAAAATCTACAAGAGGTATATTGACGACATTCTCATCATTTGGGACTGTTCGAGAGGGGATAATAACGCCTTTTTCGACAGGATTAACAATTTAAATCCCAATTTGAAATTTACGATCCAGACTAGTAACCAAGAGATTGCGTTCTTGGATTTGTTGATAAAGGTGGACGATAGGAGATTGGCAGTGGACCTGTAAAGAAAGGATTCCGATAGGAATAAAATACTGCACCATCAGAGTTTTCACTCCCAGTCTCTGAAATCTAACATCCCCTATGGGCAGTTCCTTAGAGCCCGTAGGAATTGTACCAAAATAGAAGATTATACCAAGCAAGCCTCCATTATAGAAGGGAGACTATTGGAAAGAGGATACCCCAAACAACTCCTTAGACGCTGTAAAAAATGAGCATGCCACCAGCACAGAGAAACCCTTTTGGAAAAAGACACAAAAGAAGACAAAAAGTTGAAGGATGACCAAATAGTTTGTGCACTTACATTTAATACCCAGCATAACCAAATCAAGAAAATTATTTCCAGCCATTGGCATTTACTTCAATTAAATATGCATAATTTACCCAGACCGATTTATGCCTTTAAGAAAGGCAAGAATATCAAAAACTGGGTATCCAAAGCAGATAGGAATCATCTACAAGAGACCCAAACTTCTATCACGACATCTTGGGGTATGCCCCCAATTGTTGGGCATTTTCCATGTGGGAATTGTTGTAATTGTTCTAGTACCTCAGCCACCTCTATTGTGAACATTCACGGGAGGGACTGGAAACTTAGACAACACACCACGTGTCTCAGTACCAATGTAATTTACGTTATAATTTGTCCTTGTAAAAAGGCGTACATAGGTAAGACCACTAGAGCAGTTAAATTACGTATAGGGGAACATCGTTCTAAGATTAGAACAAAACAACACAATGCCCCTCTGACCACGCATTTTCTGGAACTCAACCATAGCTTTGAAGATCTGCAATGGTGGGTGGTAGAAAAAGTAGTTGGCACAGATAGGGCTAATGTGGCGGCTCGCCTTACGCAAAAAGAACAGTGGTGGATATACCACACTAATAGTCTTACTATAGGATTGAACCAGCAGGAGGAATGGAGTTAGATCCATCATTATTCCATTTTTTTCATCGCTTTTTCCTCGTGCTTGATCACTCTATTTTTTAGACCCCACAAGTCGTGAATGGCTATGGGAAGTCTCGGATTCTTATATATACAACTGCTTCGGGAGCCCTTTGATTATTATTATTATTATTGGGCTATAGGATATACATATCTATTCCAGTATCCGCTTTGCCCTAAAATGTGAAATGCCCCCGTTTTCATTCGCATTTCCGTTAGGGTACAGGACACATGTGCCTCCATTTTTTAATATTTTTTACCATTTTTTCATAATATTCATTTGTTCTCCTGCATTTTTCCGCATTGGGCTTTTTCGTTTTTTCATTTTTTTCATTTTCATATATTTTTTTATATTTTTTATTCTTCGATTTTCGCATTGTGTTTGCCATTTTACTAAGAATGTGGAAAATCAAAAGTAACCAGTAGTTACATGCAGATCAAAGGAGGGAGGAATTGACCTTTTGATTTTTTGTTCTTTTTGTAAGTTCCTGGCCGCATACGCGACATTTGTCCTTTGTTTGTATCATTTGAGTTAGGCTTGTGACATTGGTCCTTCGTTTGTGTCGTTGAGACTTCCGACACAAAAGAGGCACTAGCGTATCATGCTTGGTCTCCTCTACCAGCCGGAAGTCATCGCGGGCGGCGTCCGTTCTGTCTAGTTTGTGCGAGGTAAGCATTTTGCGAGCAGAGATTATTTCATTGTAACATGGTCATGGTGGCACGCATGGAATTGCTTTCCAAAGTAACATTAGTATTACTTGGTTGACTTTGACTCTTCTAGGAAAATAGCCACGCATATAGAATAGTAATGGTCGCATTGAAGGCGACATGACCCGCGGGATGCCGTCAGTCTGTCTAAACGGTGTACACGGATGATATCTTGAAGAGCTGAAGATATTCATACGGGGTAAGAAGATCCGGTCTCGTCTTCATATAACGGCCTTTTCCTTTCTTTTCTTTTCTTTTCTTTTCTTTTCTTTTCTTTTCTTTCATCTCTAATTCTTTCCCTTTGGGGCACAGCTATAGCCATTCTTAAAGTGATATACTGCCTTATATCTGTCTTTCAGAGAAAGAGCGAGTCTATTGCCTGAGGTTTATGAAATTGATGACAAACCTGGTGACCACAAGTAGAGACAGATTGTGTTTTAATCTGCATAATCTGTGTAAACAAAGCCAAGGAAATGTATCTGTTCGACACTGAGGTAACTCTGGCAATAGTTTTTCGCGGCACCGACCGTGGCATCTTTTCCATCACAGCCTAATATATTTAAAGCCAGAGGCTGACCCAGTGGCTATTTGGGCACTTTATATTTATTCTCATTTCTGTTTTTGTTTTGTAGAAATCGTTTATGCATATAGGAATGTGCTGCGTTATGACGTGAACCTCTTTCTGACCCAGTACCTTGAATTCAGAAGAGACGCTGGTCGATTTAGGACCATCCAACCATTTCTAACCTTTTTCTATATGGGTTCCAGGTATGATTCTAGTCAATACCTAAATGCAGACATGGAGGGAGTGGAGTGTTAGATTGGGTGAAACACAGTGGCACGAAATTATAGTGTTCCACTTTTGGAAAATGATTGTTCTTTTCCTGTGTAGCAAATTGTTTCTATCTTCCTTTTATGCTTGGAGGGAGATGGAGGTCCGGAGTGCATGCAAGGCCTGCGGGCTCTATACCGCTTCTCTGGCAGTAGAGCCAAAATGAATAGGAGTCAGCTCCCTTCATTTAGCCAAATTTTGAATGGGTTGTCGAGTGAGATTTTATTTGTCCTCTCCCCTCATTTGGACTATTGTTATTAAAAGAGAGCAACTGAGAGAACGAAGGTATTTAGGTATTTGTGTATTGTATTTTTATTATATTTTAATTGTTTTATTCTATCGTGTTTTTCTTCTAGAAGTGTTGTTAGGTTCATCCCTATCCTGATGAAGACATAGACTACCAATCAAGTCGAAACTATTTAATAAGAAGCATGTTCAATTAAGAAGACTCATGTTTATGGGCACTAATAGTCTGGGCACTAATAGTTGATATTTTCTGTCTGGAGTGAACCATTTAATACGGGAAATGTATTTGTATTCTCTTTAACATATGAATTATATCCGTAAAAATACAAATCGAATGCTTTAGACAATACTAATTGTCTTTTTGAATGAACAAAATAATCTTTTTATTTTCACTTTTGGGATTGTTGTTGCATTGTCTCACATTTCCTTAAGATAATTTAAATGCATTATTTTTAGAGTTGTATTAGCTGAATGAATGTATGAATGCATGTGATTTAGGATGCTTTTTACAAAAATGAATTAATTAAAGATGTATAAAACGACTTTTTTACTTCAATTTATAATAAAAAGAAATTGATGATTTAATGTGATACCTCTTGCCTTATCCTTCAGTCGCTCTCTTGATTCTGGCACCACTACCTGTTTTATATGTATTGCTTTACCTCCAGGTGCCAGATGTGGGAGGTTCCCACCATTTTTTGTTGGTTTGTAAAGACGAGACTTGCCAGCGCTCCTGCCCGGGATCCTGATACGGACCGAATGGTTCGACAAATACTCGACGGACGGTCATGAAGTTAACAGCACCACAGAAAGGAACCATTTTCCAACACTCGGTGCTGTTTTCATGAAAAATTGGACTACCAGAACAGGCGGTTGGAGAAAGCAAAGTGGAGCCCCCCCGAACCGCAAGATGGCGGCGCCCAAGGCTCTGCTGTAGACTGCAGCGACGTGGAGCAGGCAGCCCGCGGGGGGGAGGGAGCGCGGGTGGCTACCCTCAAGCTCACCCAACAAGGGCTCCCTGAGAAGCACCAACGACCACCGTAGGACACATCCTGTGACCCTGCACCCTGCCACAAGAGCCGAACCAGAGACGGTTTCGGCGGGCTCGAAGCCCAGAGGTGGAAGAAGGCGTCAGCGGCGAGTGGCTGTGAGGAACGGACACCGCCCAGCGGGACCCCTGCTGACGAGGCATGGAGGGAGAGTCGGTGCTGCAAACGCCCGGAGCGGGCTAGAAGAAGAAACACGCCGGGATGACAGGCCCGACGGACCTGCAGAAGAGGCAGATCGACCTCCAGGGACCGCAGGAGGTATGGGCGGAGACCGAAGAGGACTGCAGCCCAACACAGAACGGTGAGCCTGGGTACGGCTGCATCCTGCTAGGAAACGATGAGGCCAATAGAGCGACGGAACGGAGGGGCCCGGGCGTAATCCGGAGAGCCCAGGGGGGGCACTGCAACAACGCAGCAGCGCACAGGCAGAAGGTAGGCCCCACACGAGGATTAAACTGTATGTTGCATGAACTCCGGCAGCCCGCGCCCATATCCCAAAGAACATGACCACCATCCAACTGATGGCTCAGCAACACTAGCGCTGCGACGGCTTGGAAGTAGGAAGGCACAGGCACCATACCAACCACCATGGGAATGGAAGGAAAGTGGCACCGTAGGGGGCAAGACACTGAGAAAATCAAACCTCTTCAGAGGGCTCTGGGCTCAGAAGGTTAGCACACCCCAGGCCCACAGTAGCAAAGGCTGAGACAGCAAGGGCCTGAAGCCACAACTGTCCAGCTACAGAAAGCAATCGCGGCTCCCGCCAATCCGGAATAACACTGCTCTGGGCACGCACAATAGTGTGGAGAAGCCACACACTTCAGCGGCCAATAACACAATGACCACCTGATCCTGAAGCGATACCTGTTGAAATCGCAGCCAGTGGACGGGCGAGCACCACCGACACGAGGTAGCAAACTGAATGCCCAGAGACAGGAGATGTCACTCCCTAAGGGCAAAGCGAAAACTGCAACAATGGACTCCTACACAACGGTTAGACCCAAACAACAGAAGGAAGCAAGGACTGCAGAGGAGCTACCGACCCAGGAAGAAGAACCTACGAATGCGCAAGTACTGCGGGCCATAGCAGCGTTACGCACCTCTATTGAAACTAGAATAGATGAAGTAAAATCGGACACGAAGTTGATAAGGCAGGATGCCCGCAATCTTACCGAGAGAGTGACCACAGCGGAGGCTGCCCTATACGACAATGTAGAAAGCACGACGGATCTCAAATCTAAGGTCCAGGACCTGCAACTAAAGGTAGCACGGCTGGAGGCAAGGTCGGAGGATGCGAAGAGCGAGCCCGCCGCAACAACATTCGAATCCTGGGGGTCCCGGAGGGAATGGAGGGCCCGGACCCAACAGAATTTATTGAGACAATGCTACAACAGGAAATTGGGGCTGGCAACCTGACCCAGGGTTTCTCGATAGAACGAGCCCACAGATCTCTGCAAAAAAGACCTCCCCCAGGCTCGTACCCGTGCCCAATGATCGCAAAAGTCCTAAATTTCCGCGACAGAGAGACAATACTGCGATTCTCAAGAGAAGGAGGGGAAATCAAGAGACAGGATGCTAAGATAGTCATCTATCCGGTCTACACTCCCATAGTGCAAAGGGCAAGGAACTCATTCATCCCGGTGAAAGCAAGACTACGAGAACTGAACCTCAAGTACATGCTAATGTACCTGTCGCGCCTCAAGGTAATATACAAATGAAAAGCCATCTTCCTAGAAACTCCCGCGGCGGCGAATATGTGGCTCGAGCACAACAACCTCGCAGATGACAAAGAAGGGGCAACGAAGGAGATCACAGGCCACTGAACAATCAAAAGCAACAGGAAACGACCGATGCTCGCACAATGCAGGAAAAACCGCGGCACCACACCAAGAACCACAGTAATATGAAAGCAACATCGGGCAGGAGCGCACTGGCACACACGAGCGCCGATGATGTCGACACACCCCTTCAGGAAACGTGGAGGCCGACCGCCAACACACAACCCGTACCGGGAGGCCTGGAAAGGCCCAAAAGGCTTGGGAGCCCCTGAGGGCTGCAAGTTCGAAGCAACTGCTGGGGGCAGTTCAATGTTGCATAGTTTGTTGTTCTCATTCACTAGAATGAATGTTACTATTGTTGGTAAGTCTCCAGATAGACCAGGGGGAGGGGGGGAATCGAATGGAAGACGGGGGGGCCTGGGCTCTAACCTATGTACAGAAAGGGGCTTCAACACCAGAGCCGCAATCACAAATGAGGCAGAGGGGGATGCAGGACAAACATAATATCCCTTTTGAAACACCATGACCTCAAGAGCAATTAAAATAATGACATGGAATGTGAGGGGTCTGAGAACATACCTTCGCAGAAACAGAATTAAGACGTACCTATATAGAAAAGGGGTGATGATAGCACTGCTACAGGAGACCCACTGCATGGCAGACTCTGTGACTAAACTCCAAACTCACTGGGGGGGATAGGGATTTGGCACCATTTATTCCAAATATGCAAGAGGAGTTTACACCTGGATACACCCATCGCTCCCATTCCGCCAGGTCAAATCAGAGATAGACCTGGAATCAGATTCATAATGTTATGGAGGCACATTGAACAGACGGAATTATGCATCATGAACTCCTACTTCCCCAACAACAACATACCGACCCACTTGAACTCAATGTATCCCAGAATTACGTAACACAGAAGCGGCCTATTCATCTGGGGGGGAGACCTCAATTGTGTACACAATCCAACACTGGACAGGTCCATACCCCATTCGAAAGGCCCACCGGCAGCAACAACAGCGCTGACCGCAATGATAGACAGGCTGGATCTGGCAGATGTATGGCGAGAAACACATCCAGCAACGAGAGGCTACTCATACTACTCGTCCCCGCATAATCTACACACAAGATTAGACTACATATTTATAGGCAGGGAACACTTACCCCAAGTAGAAGAGGCACAGTACCTAGAGAGAACCATCTCTGACCACTCCCCACTTTTAGTGACATGGAACCACAATGGCCCAAGACCCCCGATCCCCATGTGGAAAATGCCTGTAGATGCCCTGACGGACCCAGCCTTTTAGAGAGGGATTACAAGAATATATAGACAACTACATAGAAGTTAACACGGGCAGCGTGGAACTCCGAAGTACAGAATGGGACGCTCTAAAAACAGTGATAAGGGGGGAAACCATTGCAAAGGCCGGGGGAATCAGGAAAATACTCAGGAAAGAATTAGACCAGGTGAAGAAGGAGATTGAAAGGCTGGAGGCCACCCCCACAGGCACTCAGCAGGGAGAAATTGAACTCCAGAAACTCAGGGAGAAGAATGCAACCGCTTGGAGCAGGCTAGAAAAGTTTGACTACTCTGCCAAAACAAACAGGGCACGTGTAGAGGCGGACAGACCGGGCAGGCTACTGGCCTGGCTCTGCCAAAAGGAACATCCCAGACACTCCACCACTACACTGCGGGACGAAGAGGGGAACACGCATCACATACAGCAGGACATAAATAACACCTTTAAATGCTTCTACGAGCACCTATACTCCCACAAAGAACAGGTTTCCCAAGAACAGATAATGGACACACTGGACGAGATAGGGCTCCCCAAGATGTCTCCGGAACAGGCCAACACACTAGAAACAGACATCACACCCGAAGACATAACGGAGGCCATTAGGTCCCTGGCCACGCGCAAGGCACCTGGCACAGACGGATTGCCCTCAGAATTTTATAAAGCTTATGAGCCCTCCCTGATGCCCCTTTTACATGAGGTATACCAGGAAGCATACGAGAGGGGGATACTACCTGAGAGCATGAGAGAAACACTGGTGGTCCCGATCCTCAAGCCCAATAAACCGGGGGACCGGTGTGACTCCTACCGCCAACTAGCGATGCTTAATTATGATGTGAAAATCTTAACCACAATATTAGCTAAGCGGCTGTCCAGAATTATAGGAGACATAATACACACTGACCAGTGCGGCTTTGTACCGGGCCGCAATACATCCATGAACTTGCGTAGGCTGCAACACATTATAACGCACACCAACAACGATAAGGACTCGTGTGCGCTACTATCCCTGGATGCCATAAATGCATTTGATTCCATATATTGGGAGTGGCTAGTGGCGGTACTCAAGGAATTTGGCTTTGGACCAGGGTTTATTAGATGAATAACAATACTATACGCTAAGCCGAGAGCAAGGGTGAAATCTGGGAAACACGTGTCAGAGGCCTGGGGCATACAAAGGCAGACCAGGCAGGAACGCCCACTGTCCCCAATGTTGTACATACTGGTAGTGGAGCCCATAGCCATTTACTTCAGAAAGCAATTTTTCGATGCCGGTATAAGGCTGGGAGGAATAGATCACGGCATCTCACTTTACGCAGATGATGTACTCATATACGTTAGGAACCCACAACACAATGTGCCCACCATGCTAGATGTTTTGGATAATTACTCCAGGGTCTCAGGAATTCAATTCAGCAAGCCAAAATCCTGACTGTTCCCCCTAGCGGCCCTGAGACAAGAGGACATGGAGGCACTCCCGGCAGTGGGGATAAGATGGCAGACCACCTCGTTCCGATATCTCGGAATCCAAATAATGCACACCCTGCACTGATGCACAAGCACAACACAAAAGCAGCACTCCCAGCTCTGCATAAATCAATGAACTTCTGGGCGAAACTCCCCCCGTCAATGATGGGACGGGCCTTGATAGTCAAGATGATTGTACTACCAAGGTTCTTGTACGGGTTCCAGAATGTGCATTACTATAATAACAAACCCTTCTTCCGACTGCTTGAGACTTAATAAAAGAGTTCCTATGGGGGAAAAACAGACAGACTAGCGCTGTCGACGTTAGCCCTATCACACAGCCAGGGAGGAATCCAACTTCTCGAATCTGGAAAAATATTACCTCGCAGCCCATCTAAGCTTTGTGACAAAATGGCTAGCCGATGAGCCCACATCCGAAACGCCCCTGCTGCAAGAAATGATCCTTCCGTACCAACTGAAAGAACTGGTCTGGACACCCTCACAACTATTGGGAAATGTACCCCCCCTAGCCGCCCTGGGGAAAAGGATATGGCACAGAATGAAAATGCTCACCCACTCACTATGCACTAGAAGTACCAATGCTCGCAGACCTTTGCAAAACGACCACAGACCTGAAACAAATCAGATTATGGGAAAGAGAATGGGTCTATACCTGAGGAGACCTCTACGAAGAGGACACCTTCAAAGAGTTTGCCTCACTACAAGAAATAGATGACATCCACACAGGCCAGTTCCTATGGTATCAAAGGGTTCGCACTACAGCACGACACAAATGGGATACGTGGCCTAAAGAACCGGACTCTGACCCATTCATAACGATGCTATATAACCTGGGGGAGGGCAGCAGACCAATATCCCAAATATATGGCCATTTGAGTGACATACCCAACCCCCGGAGCATGGAAATGAAAAACAAATGGGAAAGGGACATAGGCAGAGACATGACAGAGGGGGAGTGGAGCAGAGCGCTCACATTTCCCAAAGACGTCTCAAGAAACCACAGATTCAGACAGACACAGCTGAACGTACTGCACCGAACTTACCTGACCCCACACTGAAGCCAAATTTAACAAGCAAGCTCAGCCGAACTGCATGGGGGAAGAGGCCAACCTGATACATATGCTGTGGGAATGCCCCAAAACAAGGTCGCTGTGGGGCAAAGTAAAACAGACGTGCGAGAAGGCAGGCATGACCAAATACAAATGGACACCAGAGGATTGCCTATTAGGAACTTACCCCAGATTGGCCAAGCTTAAGCACACGGTACGACTCATGGACTTGGCATGCATGCTGGCCAAAAGAACCATTGCCATGTCCTGGAAAAAACCAGCGGGACCACAATACAAAATATGGCACAGTGAAACGGAGCGGTGGGTGTTAGCTGAGACCAAAGCTTGGGAGGATTGCATCGCCAGATCCATTGATGAATCCAGCAGGGTGCTCGAGGCATGGAGAGAACTCACCAGACATATGTTCTACCCCTCTGACGATAAGCCCCCATGAACTAAAGGCCCCAGGCTAAGCATACCCGCAGGATAAAAAAGGGCAACCCAGGCGAGGCCACTGGAGATAAAGCTGGCCCTCTAAGGACATTCCCCTGCCCCCTTTAAACCGTCTGACTACCCCCCCCTCACCTCCTCCCAAGACAAGAGACAAAGAACTGTAAGAACAGAACATGGAGACAGTTGTTGTTTATAATAATGTTTAATGTTAAGTTAAAATGCATTGCGATCACATATGTGCACAGCACTTTTGAATGTCATGTAACTGATATCACTGAAAAATGTCAATAGACAAATTTAAAAATAAATACAAATGGGTTGGAGCAAAAATGCTTTTGAGTGTTTCCTGTCATTGAAACAATAAAGACACGATTTGAAACTCCCAGCTGTCTGATTTTTCCTGCCTCTGCCTGAAGGATGAGAATCCATGGCCTGATGAGGGAGGGGGAGAACCCCCTGTACAACTTTGTTACTCAATTTTGCTGATTTCACAGCTGTCCTTACTTCAAAGTTCATTTACAGGTCTGCCTTTCTTTGCGTCTCATCCACATGCGTGCAGACTTCACTTGCGATATAATGTTGCCACTTCAAACTTTCTTTAACACACACCGGTCTCAGGTGGCTTGCCAACTCACCAGCTGTGTGCGTTTCTTTCTTGGTTTTACGACTTCCAATTCTCAAGTCAAGGTTAGTACCACAGACATAGCCTCGTCTCCCCAACTCTGCCGTTCACCCAGGAGGGTCGCTGGCATCCTTGAAACACAATGCAGTTTTCGGGTATGAGATCTGGCCTTCTCCACGTGTCTTTTGTGGCCTGTTGGAAGCAACAACCTCCAGTAGGGAACTCTTGGGGATTTTGACTGTCCGCTCTGCTCCAGTAGGTTTGCCTTTGCCCCGAAAGTTCTACTTGTACTCGTGTTCTGCCTTGCTCAGTGTCTCTTATTTGTGTGAAGAGAGCTAATGGGTATCAGGTGTATGACCTTAAAGTCAAGTGGTTGACTTTGTCTGAACCAATTAGTGGGACATATCCAGTACGACATATGAGTGTTTGTGTCGTTACTCTCAGTCACCCTCTTCCTCAGCCCAATGTTTGTATAAAAAGGGAAGAGGGGAGTTGGGACCTCGAAAATCCTAAAAAATAGGACGGGTTAGATTAACCAAAAAAGGGAGAATACCGCATCTCACCATTGATTGTCCCACCCCCACTCCCTGAAGACCGCTCACCCATGTGATTCTCCCGCACTGGTCCACCCCCAGGGTCTGGATCCAAAGGCAATGGCCGTGCCCTAACCACCTGAGAGAGAGATACCCAGGGACTAATGGGTGAGACACCCTCTGAGTTCTCACACAACCTTCCCCTATGTGATGTAGCCACATCTGTTTCACAGGGAAAACAGGAAAGGAAATCGATGTTCCCTGAACTTTTCAGTGTTCCAAAGTGAAACAGTAGAGTTGCAGGTATAAGAACCATCGCAAAACTCGAGTGTTGGAGTCCTTTCGTTGACTTATCCATACTAAAGGTTAGTGGTTGGTGACAAGTGTGAACTTTCTCCCTAGAAGGTAGTACCTTAGATGGACAATTGCCCATTTGATGACAAGGGCCTCCAATTCCAACACTCACTTGGGCAGGGTTTATGACTAGTGGATAGGATGAGGTGTTCTTATCCATCGTAGATTTGTGATAAAGCTGCTCCTAGCCCTGTCAGGGAGGCATCAGGTTGTAACACAAATTCTTTTGAAAAGTCTACTACTGTCAGGATTGGGTTCTGACACAAGGTTTGTTTTAGGTTGTTATAACATGCAACATCTTCATCAGTCCACTGAATCTTCTGGGGTCCAGCATTTCTTAGCTTATCGGTTAATCTGGCTGTTCTGTCTGAAAGATTTGTGATAAACCTACGGTAACAACCAATTAATCCTAGGAATGCAATGCGGTCTCTCTTGGTCTTGGGTGTGGGGGCATCTAAAACGGCTTTCACTTCTTGCTGGGGCAGGACACTGCCATTCCCTACAAAGAAGCCTGGGTATTTCACAGCCGATTGAACCAGCTTACTTTTTGATTGATTGGCAGCTAAGCCGGCCTCTCTGAGGGTTCTCATAATAGCAGAAAGATGAAAAATATGGTCTTCCCAAGTTTTACTATAAATGACCATCTCATCAAAACAGGCCCCGCAGAAATCAGAGTAAGGCTCTAATAATTGTCCATAATTAATTGGAAAGCGTGTGGGGCCCCATGCAGTCCCAAAGGGAGGACTTTGAATTAAAATGGTCCCATTGGTGTTGTGAAAGCGGTCTTTTCCAAATCAGGTCCATGTACAGGGACCTTGCAATATCCCTTGGTTAAATCTAGGGTTGGTAGGAATGTGAATTTCCCAGTTTATCTATTAACTCGTCGATGCATGGCATCGGATAGGCATTGAAGGCGGAGATGGCATTAACCTGCCTGAAGTCTTTGCAAAACCTCCAAGAATTATCAGGTTTAGTTAGCAAAACAATAGGGGAGGGCCATGGACTTGAAGAGGGCTTGATAATGTTTGCCTTCAGCATTTTTTTAACTTCCTCAACTACTATTTGTTTTCGTGCTTCTGGGAGTCTATATGATTTAAAATGGACCTCTTTTCCCTTTGGAGTTCTGATATAATGATAAGTACCATGTACTCTCCAGGGTTTCTCGCAGAATACAGCTGGGAATGCCTTTATAAGGTTGTTCAAATCTTCTTGTTTCTGTTTAGATAGTTCTTGGGGAATAAGTTCAGAGTTGTATATCTCCTCGGGTACCAAACAAGATAGTATAGAGGAGGTGGCGGCAGAAGGATTTTCTTTCCACTCCTTTAGGAGATTTACGTGGTAGAGGTAGGTCTTTTGATTTCTATCAGGTTGGGCTATTTTATAGGTACAGGTTCCTGTTTGCTTTAGCACCTCATAGGGCCCATGCCACTTTGAGACAAATTTATTTTCAGGGGTAGGTTAGAAGACTTATACCTTCTGTCCTACTGAAAAAGATCTTAAATTCACCTTCTTGTCATAAGTGGACCTCTGTTGGGCTTGAGCTTTCTCCATGTGAGTGTGGAACAGACTCTGGACGAGTTTCATGTGCTTTTGCAATCGAGTAGCTGTCTGTGAGAGGGGAATATGTGCCTTCCCAGGTCTCTCAGAGCATGTCTAAGACATCTCTTGGTTCTCTACCGTAGAGTAACTCAAAAGGAGAGAATCCAGTGGATGCCTGAGGGGTCTTTCTTACTGTAAATAGGACCCATGGTATTATGCGATCCCAGTCCTTCCCATCCTCATCTACCAATGTTCTCAAAATCATTTTAAGGGTTTTGTTAAATGATATAAGTCATGTATGACGTGCCTGTACACAAGTGTTTCTAGGCGCGACAAGACAAGCAGGTGGAAACAGAAGTAGGGCAAACAACAATTTTACTGGGCCTTGTGTCATTCAGGTTGTGCACGTGCGGGGATGAGGGGAGGGGAGTAGTGCCAAGGGAGGATGGGGGGGGAGAAGTGCAGGTGACTCAATAAGTGCCTCCAGAGGGTGGTGTGAGAAACCTGAAGGTGTCTCCCTAGCTAGTCCCCGGGTATCTGTCATCCAAGTGGCCAGGACACGGCCATCGCTATTGGATCCAGTTCCTGGGGGTGGATCAGTGAGTGAGGATCACCTGGATAGGGGGACCTCGGGGAGTGGAAGTGGGACACTGACACGGCAGAGGTGGTATCCCCCTTCTTCCAACACCTTTTCCCCATCCCACCACATAGGACATTCAGAAACACTGCCCCTCTTTTTCCACACAAACACTTTCGCGCATCACAAAAGACAACGGAATAACACCAGAGCCGTTTACCTGACAAGTCCCAATACAAAGGTCAGGCAAAGTCAGGCAATTGTGATAATTACATCCCCAACAAGGTCCAAATTGCAATAATATAGGAAATACACCAACCTGGAGCAGGCACCGCAGTCTGGATGATAGAAGAGCCTACCTAGTCACCCTACCCAGCTCCAAAACTGGACAGCCAGGGCTGGATGGGATTTCCAGGGAAACCCTCAAGGGGAAGAAAACCCTGTTCTTGCTGGGCGGATATGTTCTTTCAGAATGAAGGCATGAACCTCTGATGTGATGAAGAGGACCTTCTATTGGTGGAAGTCGCGGATTACTTCAGTAGGAACTAGAACGTAAAGGTAAAGGTTAGGGAGGTCAAAGATAAAGGCTGTGCTCTAATATGTAACACAGCAAAGGATTACCCAATATCTGATGTTAGATAGCTTTTAGCGAAGGAGGCTGCTTGCAGGGGTCTCGGGATGCAGAGGAACGGAGACCTGGTAAACAACTGTATGATGACAGAAGAACGGGTTGGTATGAGAATGCTAAGGAGTCAAGTGTGTACTGAGCGGGGAATGATCAAACGGAGACTACCATGACTTGGGTACGCGGGAAGTTGTGTGACGTCTCTGCCGCAGCTGGAAAGGGAGACGGGTAGCGTGCTCCAGCGAAACCACGGTTGGTCCTGGGATTTTGTGGAAGTACCAAGGTAAGTGTCTGAGTCCAAGGAAGAGAGGTAATTAACACCAGGCTGCTTTTGGGAACTACAGAAAAGTATATTGGAAGACAACCGAGAGTGGCATGGTACCGGGAGTGGCATGGTCTCCGGTTCATACACAGCCTGACACAATTAGGAGCGGGAGGTGAAAGACTTGTGGCTGCGAAAAGAGGTTTGTTGATAGTGAATGTGGAACAGCGTTAGTATGAAGAGATTAAGCAGTGAGAATACAGAAGTTCACGATGAGGATAATACGAACTTACGAGTGTAGTCTTGAGAGGAGTAGCAACGCACTGCTGCTCTGTACGTGCCACCTGATGAACCATTGCAGGAGCCGGGGGCAGAGCTTGATCTGTGGGTCCAAAGCAAATGCATGCAATGCTGCCTGCCGTTCCAGGCGCCATGTTGGGAAGGCTGTAGACCACAGTAGCGACCTGGCGCCACCGGTGCCAAATGGACCACCTGTGCCAGCGAGACACGACAGCAATTGACCAGAATCACACACACCTGACTGCCCTTTCCTTTCCCCACAAGGATAAAAGCTGGAGCACGAGAGCACAGTACGAGGAAGGCAGACCGCACAACGAGAGAGCTATCCACGCACAGCAGTTCAAGAGACGGTGAAAGGCAGCGAGAACCAAAGGGCCGACAAGGAGAGAAGCAACCTTGCCCTTTCCGACACAGTTCTGGCACAGTTCCACAAAGCCTCTGGAAACATAAGACCGCGAACAATAGCCCAAGTGTGTTGCATGAGATGTCAATGATACACAGAGCATGCCTACGCTGATAATCAGGACTGTGGGAGACACATGCTACCATGGTACATGCCTTGACTCCAGATATTCTGAAAAGCCAAGCGGTTCATCACAGCTGGGTGAGTCGAAGGGGAACCGATAAAGAAACCGAACTGTGTTGAATGAAAATCGCAAAGTGGCAAATTGAGGAAAGTTCAAAGAACTGTATATTGTTTAGGGAAGACCAGCTGCAGAGGGGTCCAGACCACGTGGGTGCTGACTCGAGAGACTCTGGTTGATCCTGTGTTTGAAAGAAACTGCTGATACCAGAAGGCCCTAGAGGATCTGCAAACTTAGGTCAAAGTGTTCATACAGAGGTCTTGAAAAATCCACATACAGTTGAAAGTCTCTGACCGACAACTGAGAACGCAAGGGAAGTGAATCCCACATCAGAAGAAAGTAAAGGGAATTGTGAAATGGCAAGAGTGAACTCGATGGAGGGATGCCAATAAAGAGGTGTGAAGTCTAAAGTCCCAAGAAACAGTGTGTTGACAAAAGTGAACCCGACAGAGTGATGTCCATGGAGAACTGTTTAAAAAGACATTGGGCCTCATTACGAGTCCGGCGGTAACCGTGCTGGAAATTCCGTCAGGTTACCGCCGGACTCGTATTACCATTCCACCTCCGCGATTCCCGGAATCACCAAGGCATTACAACCCGTTGACCCGGTAATTCCGGAGGCGGAATTCGGTAAATCCCCATTCCCCATTTGGGGGAGTGGAAACACCGGCGCCATGCTGTAATGGTGCCAATGTTTCCATGTCCGCCTGCAGGACTCGAGATCAGCCGGTCCGGAAACAACGGTGGCGGCAGGTTTACCGCCACCGTTATTTCCGGACCGGCTGACTCGTAATGAGGTCCATTAAGTTTTGTGAATGTCAAGGAGAAAATATCTTCGCAAAAGCCATGGTGAACCCGACGGAGGGAGGTTGAGATGCGTGAGGGGTCTGCATCCGGAAGAGGGGGGACCCAGGGGTGAAGTCATCACCCAAAGTACATGTGGAACAGAACTTCTCCTGTTTGTTATTTTTTAAAGCCATCAGGTCCTTTGGGGAACAAGAGACTTTTTGTAGAAAAGAGACTTAACCACCGAAGGTCCTGATATGTGAACCTGAACTGTGCTCTGGTGCTGGGAAATCTCGAGAGTGTGCTGCGCTCAGGACCCCTGCCTTGCCCCGTGCTCATAAATTTGGGGAAGCGAGACACCCGGCTAACACATCTTGACTTATCATTTGTGAAACCTTCTTTCTTTCTTGTGAACCCTATCCCACACTCTTTTTGTGTTTAGCGTAAGGACTGGCAATAGGTTTTTCTTAGTATAGGCCCTTTTATTTGACATGACGCCACTAGGACTGCCTTATTTTGATTTGATGGTCGTAGCTTGCTCCCATCTTAGATTTAGGTTTAGATTAGGTATTTTTCCAACCTACCTATTCAGTTTAATAAACACCCTTGAACTGTGATCACTTGTTTCTGTCTATTATTGATACCATGCCTTCCTTACAGTGGCTGTTAAGTACAAAGAGAAGGGGCTGTAGGGTTAAAGATACAGACCCTTAAGTGCTGAGAGAGCCCAGAGGCAGTGCGAGGACAACTCAACATGCAGGAGCCTGGGCCCGAGTTCAGGGGTGACCAGGTGTCCAGTGTGTTGAGCTATCAGGGACATTAGCTGGGGAGAGAAAGAGAGAAAGCGGAAGCGAAAAGGAAGGTCTTGAGTTTCTTCCGGTACTGCTCAAGTTTTGGAGAGGCAGGGAGGCTGTTCCAGAGGGAGGACCCAGCCAAGGAAAGAGATCTGCCCCCCATTCTCTGCATGGAAATGCATCTGACCCTCAGAGTATTGGAGGTGGATGAGCGGAGAGCTCGAGAAGGAAGATGTTTAGGAAGAGAAAGTTGGAGGTAGTGCGGTGCCAGCGCCCAGAAAGCCTTGTGGATGATGCAAAGAGTCTTGTATTTGATCCTTGCAGCCAAGGAAGCCAGTGCAGAGATTTCAGAGCTGTAGAGATATGATCCCTGGCCTTGAGGCCAGGGACAAGTCTTGCAGTCCTGTTCTGGATAAGTGGTAAAGGTCAAAGAGTAGAGACAGGCATAGCTAGAAAGAGGCTGTTGCAATAGTCCAGCCTGGAGAGAACCAGGGTTCTAGAGACAGTGAGCATCTGGGGAAAGTGGGAAAAGGCAGACTACCTCTGAGGAGGTGCAGCTGAAAGTGTGAGTTCTTAGAGATGTCGGAGATGTGATGAGAGAAGGAGAGGGTGGAGTCGAAGATGACACCAAGGTTCCCAGCCTTACAGGAGGGAGCAGGAAGAGTGCCCAGGGTGGGCGGCCAGAGAGAGAGGGGAAAGGAGGGAGCAGGTGTCCCGATGAGGAGGATCGCAGTCTTACTGGCATTAAGGTAGAGATCAATGGCGGCACAAAATTCCTGAATTGTGGCCACACAGTCTGGTATGAGAGAAGGAGCAGAGGTGGCTGAGGGGAGCCTGAAGGAGAGCTGGGTGTCATTTGCATAACGCAAAGTCAGAACAGAATGTAGCGATGCAGCGGGCCAGAGGTGCCAGGCAGTGGTTGAATAGCCAGGGAGAAAGGTTAGACCGCTGGGGAACACCACAAGTAGAGAGAGATAGAAGAGAGGAAAGACCCCAGTTGGACCTGGGAGGGTCGGTCAGTGAGAAAGGAGGTCAACCAGGACAGGGCCTGGCCAGTGATACCCAGGTTATCATGGAGGCGATTGAGCAGGATGGCATGGTTGCCCGTGTCAAAAGCCAAGGATAGATCGAGGAGCATGAAGACAGAAGGAAGATTAGAGTCAAGATTAGAGAGAAAGTCTTCACGGGTGTTCAGGAGAGCGGTTTCCATGTTTCTAGCAGCTCTGATGCCTTGCTGGTGGTCGTGTAGACAACCAACAGATTCAGTATGCAGATTAAGCTGGGATATGGGCAATTTATCCAGAAGTAAATTTGCCCAGAAAAGGAATGATAGAGATCGGGCAATAGTTAGCCGGAGAGGAAGGATTGGCCGAGGGCTTTTTAAGAAGGGGGTGCACAGGGGAGTGCTTAAGGGGGGGAAGGTCCCAGTGGCAAAGGAGTGATTGCAGAAATCGGCCATGGCTGGAGCCAGGGTGTCGATGTAGTCCTTGATGGTTCTGAATGAGCAGGGGAGAACCTGCTTCGACAAGACTTTCATAGTTCGGACTTGTCTAGAAACATTGTCAGGGGTTAATAGGGGAAAGGGGAAAAAGGAGGAAGAGCAGCGGGCGAAGACCAGGGGTGGCAGAGGAGAAGGAAGAGAGAGTGGACAGGATGTCCTGAGGTTTTGTGGCGAAATGAGAAGCCAGGACAGTGCAGAGGGCTTGGGAGGGAACGGAAGAGGTAGAGACTGCAGCAGTAAAGGTCACTCCAAGAGAGAGAAGTGGTGAGAGGGTTAGAGAGGTGGAGGTCTGATGAGATCAGAACATCCAGGGTGTGCTCTGCAGAGGGAGTCTGGCCAGAGCGAGAGAGAGAGAGAGAGAGAGAGAGAGAGAGGGAGAGAGAGAGAGGGAAAGAGAGATAGAGAGAAAGAGAGAGAGAGAGACAGTGAGGTTGTGAAATAGCCCCAAAGAGGGGTTGGTGGCATCCAGGTGGATGTTCAGGTCTCTGAGGAGAAGTTAAGAGGCAGAGGCAAGGAGGGAGGAGGAAAGGTCAGCCCACTCAGAGAGGAAGAGGGTGACCTGGCCAGGCAGCCTGTAGATAGTGGCCACAGTGATAGAGAGGCCAGGAGAGATACAGAATCTGCAGACAAGGCATTGAAAGGAGGAGTAGTCCTGCGTAGGAATGACAGAAGTAGGGACCAATTCTGGGAAAATCAAGGCTACACCCTTGCCGTGACAGTTAGTTCTGGGTTCGGAGAGGATCTTGTAGCCATCAGGAAGGAGAGTGTCAACACTTGTGACAGCTGGCCATGAACTAAGTCTCAGTAAGACCCGAGTGCATCCAAATCAAGCTCTTCCAAGAGACGGCAGATGTCAGAGGAGTGTTTGACAGCAGAGCAAGAGTTGAGAGTAGCAATGTGGAACAGGTTGCCACCTTTGAAGGACTTCTGTGGAGGGGTACAGGCCATAGGTGCACCCTGCGGAAGTGTTGGAGGTGCCCGACGATGGGCAGAGGAGGAAGGAAGAGAAGGCAGGGTAGGCGGAGAGGAAGAAAAGAGTGCCAGAGAGGTAGCTGAGTAAGGAGGCAACAGGGTGGCCAGAGAAGCAGCAGAGGGGGCTGAGAGGTGGTGGAGGAAGGAGGAAACAGAGGAGCCAGAGAGGTGTAAGTAGGAATAGCAGGAGAAGAAACTAAGTTGATAAGGTGTGGGAAGCATCTTTCGAGGAGATTGGCCGGAGGGTCCTGGACCAAAGCGGTGCCATTTAGGTAGACATTAATGATGGTCTTAGAGGAATGGAAGGGGGCCAGGCGGGCCTCCCACCGGGTGGGTGCCACCATTAATGGGAGACGAGAGAAAAGGAGAGAGAACAGAGACCATAGGGGGGTCCAAAGGCTTGGAGAGGAAACAACAAAGAGGATATCGGTGAGGGTCTGTCTGGAGAAAGCACTGGTGTAGGTATCAGCGATAGGGAGGCCTGGGTTGGAAACCAGGATGTCCCTTTTGAGCTTCTTCCTGCCAGACTTAGTGAGAGGGATATGGTAGTTGATAGAATAGCAGTTAGAGAAGAAAGGTGAGACAGAGAGCACCATAGATGGTACGGGGAAAAAAGGGGTAGAAGTGGGAGGTGAGCAAGCAGGTGGGCGGGTGTAGCGCAGGGGGAAGACAGTAGGAAGCACAAGGGGAGGAACAACAGGGAGGAGAAACGGCACAGAACAAGAAACAACGGACCTATGAAATCAGATGTATGCAAGGACCATCAACAAAGCACAAAACACAGCAAGGAAGAGGGCAGGCAATACAAATTAATGCAAAAACCAAGAGTACAACCAGGGTCAAAAACAATCGCCACAGAACAAAACCACAACAAAGAACCTAGAAGTAAGGAATTCAGGCAATGCAGGTAATGCGAAAAAGCATAGAGAACACCACAATGTCAAAATAATTGCGAAGAAAATAACAACAGCAGAATCCCAACCCACCAGGCACAGTAATCAACTGAAGAACCTAGAAGTAACGAGTGCGGGCAAAGGCAAAGGTACAGTAATGAAATAGACAGTGGAATGAGCAGGGAGCAGTGCATCTCTCTACCAATCCGTCTGTTTGGGGGTGGTAAACTGAGGTTCTTAAGGTGGTAATGTGTAGTAATAGCTTGTCTTCACACATAAGCTTACTCATGAAATTGTTTTTCAAATTTTGTACATATCCACTTGCGACATTCCATAGTGATATTTTTTATATTTTTATTTTGATGCGAGTGCCAAATGAATTTTCTTCACACTTTTGGATTGTTTCGTCAAAATGTATTCATATATTTTCAAATTTGTTCTCTTACTCTCTACACGTGTTTCACCCTTGTTTTTGTCACAAGAGGTCATCAGGAGAGATTTTAATTTTCACTTTCGTTTTCTATGGGCTTGTTTTGCCTAGCACACACAATCAACTTTCTTTCTGTGCATTTTCTGTGGGTATTTACCTTCTATTTAGAAATGATCTGCTTGTCATTTCCTGGCGTCTTACTCATAAAATTGGATCACTCATCCATCAGAATTTCCTTGGGGAAACCAACTCTAGTAAAGAATTGTCATGATTCCTGCCCCTCATGTCCCCAGCCCTCCAATATGTCAGGCTGGAGCCAGGCCACGATCACCTACATGGCCCTCAAGAGCCTCTCCATCCCTCCAAAGACCCACTTGGAGTCAGACTTGGCGCTTGTGGCACCAGACTCACTCACTCACTCCCATAGGATAACATTGGGGATTGGACTTATAGTGCATTGATGGGGACAAGACGGATGCCCCCACATATTTCGATTCCCAGAACTGCATGTGCAGTCTAGTCTTTTGGGTGTGGTTCAGCCCAGAGACACCTGGGATACCCAGAGGCTATTTAAGCCACACCCAGGCTGAGAAGCATGCTTTGCGTTTTCTGCACCTGCAGCGTGACACTCACCGTGTTCGGATCGGTCTCCAGTAGGCCTGCATCTTTCTTCTGCGCTCAGCTCCTGCATGAACAAGAACACCGTTAGGAACACCCTTACCTTGCAGCGCTTCTGCCCATCGTTCATCGCTCCTTCTGTTCAGCGGGCATCTTCGGCGCTGTCATTCCCATCCCGGCACGCCGCTTCTTAAGGAAAAGGGAAAAGAACAGAAAAAAGGCATTAGTAAGCATTCAGCAAATCTTTGCTTATTTTTTAAAGGACTATACGAGCTTCAAACGCTTACCTGAATCCCAGCTGCTCTGGGGGAACTCTGTCTCCGGAACTTCTCATCCATCTGCAAGAGAGAAAAGACACTCCAGGTTAGCGTGGAAACATCTAGAGGCGCTGCATCCCGCACTTACTCCTCACATTTCTTCTTCATAACCGGCATCCATGCTGAAAACGTTGTAGCACCTAAAAGACACAGAAAAAGAACTCAGTTCAATACAAATACAAAAGTGTCGCATTGCGCATCATGCTCTCACTCACCTTCAGCGCTACTCATCTCAGCAGCACGTCGCCATCCCCGGACGCCGGCCATCATCGAAGGAAGGAAAGGAACAAAGTTAGAGAACTGTTCAAAAGGCTCATTATACTTACCTGTCAGACTATTGCCAGTGAAGTAACTAGGCAGCAAAGAGCCTGCATCAATCAACGCCCCCTGCGCCGAAAGCAGGACGGAGAGCACACTTTCCAAGAAAACAAGGTGAGCTGTGGATCAAAGGGAAGGGTTGGACCCCGGGAACAAGGGGTTCAAGCACACAGAGACAATAGGGGGTTAAACTTTACCAATCCTGACGATTCCAAGATGGCCGCCGGAGCGAGAAGACGCGAGTGAGTCTCGCTCCCGCCGGGCCACCCATTAGCACCTTAGAAGCTGCGAGCCGGAGGGCGGCTGTACCCCACAAACAGCTCCGGGTACGGCTCCTGTCACGGGCTCCAGGAGGTGATCACATCAGCCCCCTCCAGCGCCGAGGAACGGCGCTCCCCCTCCCCCATCGGGACAAGGAGCGGCCCGCGCACCAAGAACCACCATCACAGGCCCCCCAGAAGACGCGAGGCGGAGGCCATCGGCGGGAGAGGCGAGGATCGGGGAGGCCCCTCGGAACGGGGCCCCAGCATTGCGGCGCCCGGGGGTCGGGCAAACATCCGGCAGCCCCGAAGAACGGGCTCGGCGACCCTCGGCAGCAGCGGACTTCGTGGGAAGAGCGGGACGGAGCCGGGCGCGGCGCAGATCTCCCACAACCGCCCCGGGACGTCGGAATCCAGCGGCGGTCCCCAGTCCGGTGGACCACAAGGTGAGCCCCCCCCCCCGGGAGCACCCCGCGCCCCCCTGGGGCCCCGTGAATCTGGAGGGCCCCCCACTCGCGCCGGCGGTGAAACCGCACGAAGGCCCACCAGGCCGAGGCGGGAGAGGGATCATCCCCCCCCCACCCCACAGCTGAGAGATAAGTGGAGGTGGCCACAAACCGGAGCACCGTAAACAGACCCACCCAGGGTAACAGAGAGCGGCGCAATCTCCGAGGGCTGCACTAACCGGAGCCCCAACTCTGCAGCACACGTGGGGTCTTTACAACAGGCGCCACACCTAAGTGGACTATACGCCCCCCTTCCCCCCCCTGGTAGTCACCCCCTACAACGATAAACAACCCAAGAAGGGACACGAAATCAGCAGGACGCGCCAAGGCCCACCTAACAAGAGGCTTCCCCCCGGCCAGAGAAATAGGAGAGGGGACGGGCCCGTCCGGAGGGACTCCAAGACAAGATCATTTAAAGGAAGACATGTCTAAAGCGAAGGGGAGAGGGGGGGGATCCCTACAGACACAGCAGCCCCCCAAACAAGACTCCAACCTGATACAAATGTGGGCAGGGGACACCCCAGTGTCGACCAGGAGCAGGATACAGGAGGACTCTTCTCAACAGGCCGCGAACTCGTCCGAGACGAGGGACTTGGCCCCCGGCGCCCAACCTCCGACAAAAGACGATATGCACTCCTGGTTTAAAGAACTACAAGATAAATTAATGTCAACGGTCCAAGACCAGTTTGCAGCTATTAAACAGGATATGCAACAGGCAATTCAAGGAGTTCAACATGACATTGTCAACCTGGAGGAAAGGACTGACACCCTAGAAAAGATAGTGCAAAACGCAGAAGAGGAGGCCCTTCAGCGCGCTGAAACACAAGAACACCTGGTGCGCCTGACTCATAACCTAGAAATTCAGTGCGAAGACCTCGAGAATAGGTCCCGCAGATCGAATATACGCATCAAAAATATGCCAGAATCGGCCCTGGACGGGGACCTAAAGAAAGCTGTTCAGGAGGTTTTCGGGGATATCATCGAAGCTCAGGACCCGGAGACTGTGGGGATCGATCGCATACATCGAGTAGGCCCGAGACGCACGGGGGCACCGGGAGAGAGACCCAGAGACGTCCTGGCGGCTTTGTCCTCCTATCCACAAAAAGAGCTTATTCTACGAAGAGCAAGGCAGCTGGATCAAATCAGGATGAATGGGGCAGACATTCAGCTGTTTCAGGACTTATCAGCCGTTACACTCCTAAAAAGAAGAGAGATGGCCCCTCTCACGAGGGAACTGGTCACAAGAGAGATAAAATATAAATGGACATTCCCTTTCGGTCTGCTGTTCGACTGGGAAGGGAAACAAAGGAGGGTGACCACCATGGAAGAGGGGCTATCCATTTTGGACATCCAGCCAAGGGAATCCTCAACCAGAAAAGACAGGAAAATGGGGGAACCACACAACAGGCCGGGGGGATGGGAATTGGTCCGACAGAAAAGAAAACGTCGCGGAGGGGGTAGGGATGGGACTACCGTAACAAATTAGTGGATGCAAAGATGAAAGCACAAGAGACCCGGGGCCCAATAACTGAAGACAGCACATGGAACGGCCCCCAATGATGGAAGTCGCAAACGACAGACTTAGTTGGCCCGGCTCGGAGCTGGAACAACCCACATAAAGATCAAGGAACAATGAGGGGTTTAGGACTCCCCAATAAGTTAACCTCGAGCCTACAGAGGGCTGGGAGCGATAGGCGGAACGCCAGAGCTACCTTAGGTACCCGTGCCCTCCTCGGGTGTAAAGTTGCAACAAAGTTTATGGTTGGGGGAATTGTTTATTGTTGGGGAGGGGAGGGCAGATCTTCCGGAAGCGAGAAGGGGAAGCACAACTCGAGCTCTACACTGGCACAATCAGACTATTTGAAATGGGGAAGATTCGACTTGTAACATTAAATGTAAGGGGCCTGAACTCCCCGGTGAAGCGGAAAAAAGTAGAGATCATGTTAAGAAGAGAAAAGGCGGACGTGCTAATGTTCCAGGAGACCCACATTAAAGCTCAAGATAGGGGGAAAATCCGCCTGAGAGGATACGAGATAATTGCACAATCCAACGCAGCCGAAAAAAAGGCGGGAGTGCTGATCGCTGTGAAAGGAAATATAGAAGTAAAGGTGATCGACAAAACCTCAGATAAGGACGGAAGGTATGTCTTTGCCAATATCAAACTACACAACGCCCTTATGACACTGGCATCCATTTACGCCCCAAACTCGGGCCAAGATGGCTTTCTGAGGGACACAATGGGGAGGCTGGAGGGGTTCGCGAAGGGGGAAATGATAATAGGTGGAGATCTAAATATGGCCTGGCACCCCCAATCAGACCGAAGTGCGAGCGGACCCCTCCACCAGAGCGCCCCCTCTCAGCGTCTGAGGAAACAGATGGAAGGCATGGCCCTGTGGGACGCTTGGAGGGACCAAACCAAGGGTTACACCTACTTTTCACACGTTCACAACACAATGTCTAGAATAGACTACTTCTGGGTGTCAGTGGGGATCCTGGGAAAAATACAGGATTTGGAGCTGGGCCCCATTTCACTGTCGGATCATGCACCTATCTGGCTGGAACTGTCGACTCCGGGGAACGAAAGGAGATTATGGAGGTGGACACTCCCACAAGAAATACTATCCGACCCAGTGATGGGAGAATCCATAAGGGAAAAAATGGAAGAATTCTTTGAGCATAACGACACGGGGGAGGTCCCCTTGAGCACAGTATGGGAGGCGTCCAAAGCAGTAATCAGAGGCCATCTAATAGCCCTCAAAGCGACCAGGGATAAACAATTACGGCAGTGGGAATCAGAACTGGAAAAGAAGCTGTCGGATATCCGGGAAGAATTAATGTCAAGCCCCACTAGAGACCTAAAACGGACACTCAAACACACAGAGGGTCAACTCGAACATCTCCGAAGCAAACAAGCCCAGAGATCTCTCCTATACCTCAAACAGAAATACTACATCAAAGCCAACAAGGCAGACCGACTTCTCGCCCGACTGCTCTCGTCGAAGCGGAACGCAACGACCATCAAGAAAGTCAAAAATGCAAACGGGGAAACGCTAACGAGCTCCGAGGATATAGGGAACACATTCAGGGAATTCTATCAGAACCTGTACTCCACAGAGAACCCAAATGAAGCTGACCAAAACAGTTTCCTGGCATCGATCCCCTTTCAGAAAATATCAGAAGAAACCAGAGCAGACCTAGAGGCCCAGATAACCGAAACCGAAGTGAAGAAGGCGATAATGAGCCTCCCGCTCAACAAAGCACCCGGCCCGGATGGTTTCACAGCCACATTCTATAAAAAATATGTAGACATCCTCGCCCCATTCCTCACTAGACTTCTAAGCACCTTCAAAGATAGTGGGAATGTCACTCCATCTATGAACGAGGCAAAAATTCTGGTTTTCTATAAACAAGGAAAGGATCCCTCCCTCCCGGGCTCATACAGACCTATAGCCCTAATTAACCTAGACTCAAAAATCTACACCAAAATCTTAGCGGCTAGGCTCTCCCCACTGCTTCCCTCCTTAATCAACCCAGATCAATCGGGTTTCATCCCGGGAAGACAGACACATGACAACACCAGAAGACTAGTCCACCTTATAGAGAAAATAAAATTCTCCCGCACCCCAGCAGTACTACTTTCTCTAGATGCAGAAAAGGCGTTCGACCGTGTAGAATGGTCAATGCTCTTTAAAACTCTGGCGCACATGGGATTTGGGAATCAATATGTTAACATGATCAAAGCCAATTACTCCTCCCCCTCAGCCAGGATAGCGGTAAACGGAGAAATTACAGAGAGGGTGGAAATATCCAGGGGAACGAAACAGGGCTGCCCACTTTCGCCACTCTTGTATGCGCTATTCCTAGAACCCCTACTCATTAAAATTAGGGAAACAGATCAAATTAGAGGGATTGAGATGGCGGGGAAACAACACAAGGTTATAGCCTATGCGGATTACATGCTTTTGGCACTGGAGGACCCCACCCACTCAGCCCTAGCGGCGCTCCACCTGTTGGAGCTATTTGGGAGCATTTCTGGCTTAAGAATAAATAAAAAAAAATCAGAAATGCTTATATCGGCAGGGTGCAGCGTAACACTGGGTAGAGAGGCAGACCACATGGACATAAAGGTCGCGGAAGAGGGCATAAAATACTTGGGGATAACACTGACTCACAAGGTAGAGACGTTGTACTCCAAGAACTATCCCCCACTCCTAGCCAAGATTCAAAGAGATCTAGAGAGGTGGAATCCCCTAAATATTTCCTGGTGGGGGAGAATACAGTCGATAAAAATGAACATTCTCCCTAAAGCACTGTACCACTTCCAGTCCCTACCGGTTGGGGTCCCAGACTCCTTTTTCAGAGCCCTAGCCAAGTCGGTCTCATCCTTCATTTGGAACAGGAAACCCCCCAGAGTATCCAGAACAATCCTCACATCCAACATCAGGGAAGGTGGCCTAGCACTCCCACACTTTAAGAACTACTACCAAGCGGCCCAGCTCAGGATTCTGAGAGAATGGCTAGGAGATAATCAACGAACGATATGGGTGACACAGGACCTGGCGGTCGCCAGAACACCACTGGAAGACTTATTATGGACACCTAAGCAGCACAGGCACCCGAATCTTCGCATTAGTGAGATCATGAAGACCACGCTGAATGCTTGGGATGAGCAGACACGGAGAGAGGACATTACCACGACTACGGCCCCGTTCACCCCAATCTGTAGAAACCGGCAGTTCCCCCCGGGGACTGAGCAAGGGGCTTATGGGAACTGGGAGGAAGCTGGATGCAGGAAAATAGGGGAGATGTTCGTGGACGGGGAGCTGAGATCCTTTGCCAACTGCAAATCAACTTGGAACCTCACTAATGCGGACAGGTACAAATATGAGCAGCTTAGACACTGGCTGATCACGCCTGAGATCACCCATGCGGCGACAAGAGAACTTACCGCCTTTGAAAAGTTTCTCCTCACAAACTCAGGAGACAGAAAACTAGTCTCCAATCTCTAGGAGAAGACATCAAGTGGGCATACATGAAAAGATGGGAAAAAACGCTGGGACAGCCATCACCGCACAGCAGTGGCAGTCGTTGTGGTCCGATATCCACAAACTGACCAGAGCAGTTCAAACCAAAGAAATGTGGATTAAGATCGTGACGCAATGGCACTACACCCCGGAGAGGCTAAATAGTATGTTCCCACTTACACCTAACCGCTGCTGGAGAGGCTGTACAGATGCAGGCTCGTGGAGACACATTTGGTGGGACTGCCCCAAGGTTAAACTCTTCTGGACAGGAGTAATAGCCGAACTGAAGAAGATCTTCCCAGACGTGGACCGGTACACAGAGAAAACCTGGCTCTGTGGATTCACGGACCACAAAGTCAACACACTCACCAAGGCGCAGCGAAAATGCTTCATGAGCCTACTCATTGCGGCCTGGGCAACTATCGCACAGGGATGGAAAAATAGAGACTCACCGATGCTGTTCACCTGGCTACACAAGGTCTGGTCCCAAATGACCATGGAAAAAATCACACACAATCTCCATGGAACATACGGCTCCTTCATAAAAGAATGGGGTGGAGTGCTAGAATATCTCCAGTCAGACTACATGGCACAGTGGTGCCCGCACTCTATAAAAATCTCTGACTTATTCATCTAGTAACTAGCTGCGAGATCTTTGGATCAATGACTATGCTTCCGGAAGAGGGTGGGCGGGGGAGGTGGGATGGGGAGTTGAGGGATCGTTTACCTTTTGTATCACTTACAAAATAATAAAAACATGTTTTAAAAAAAAAAACTTTACCAATCCTGTGTTTCAGGCCCAGTCTCCAGTAGAGTAGACTCCAGGGAAGGGTTCAAGGTCATAAGAGGTCAGAACAGGCTAAGTGACGTCCCCGTGGATACCAGGTGAGCGTTACAAGAATGGTAGCAGGTGTTTTAAAATGTGCTGGGTTCTGTTGCTCTGCAAGGGGAAGGCTTCTGGGAACTGTGAGAAACCTGAAAGTGTCGCCCTCGCTAGTCCCTGGGGATCTGTCATCCAAGTGGCCGGACACGACCATCGCTATTACATCCAGTTCCTTGGGGTGAACCAGTGAGGGAGGATCACCTGGATGGGGGGTACTTGGGGAGTGGGACACCAACGTGTGAGGCACAGTATTCCCCTTCTTTCAACACCTTTTCCCCATCCTACCACATAGGATATTCTAAAACACTGCCCCCCCTTTTCTTACACAAATATTTTCGCACAACACGAAAGACAACAGCCTAACACTAGAGCCATTTACCTGATATGTCCCAATACAAGGGTCAGGCAAAGTCAGGCAATTGACCAGAATCACACACACCTGACATCCCTTTACCTTCCCCACAGGGATAAAAGGTGGAGCACGAGAGCACAGGACGGGCAAGGCAGAACACACAACAGGAAGCTAACTCAGCATGGCAGTTTAAGAGGAGGAGAAAGACGGTGCAGGCCGAAAGGGTGACAAGGAGAGAAGCGATCTTGCCCTTTCCGACTAAGGCCAGTGAATCCTCCACAGAAGGAATCATAAGACCGCAAGCAATAGCCAGCGTGTGTTGTAGCAGATTTCTACGGTACGCAAGACACTCCTTCGCTGATAACCAAGCTGGGAAAGGACGCTGGTCTCGGTGGTACCAACCTTGACTCCAAGGATAAGGAAAGGCAAGCGGTTCATCACAGTCGGTGAGTCGAGGGGAGAATCGATAAGAAACCGAACTATGTTGAACGAGGAATAGTCAACGGCTAATTTCAACATTGAAATAATTAAAGATACGATTTACGAGAGAGGGGAAAACTAGCAACGGAGAGTCTAGCACTACGTGGGTGCTCAGGCAGGAAACTCCGGGCGATTACCTGATGGTAGACACTACCGTAACCAGAAGCCCTTCAGAAGAGATGAGACAGGGTCAAAATGGTCATACAGGGTTCTAGTATAATCCTCTGTACCGTCGAAAGTCTTTGACCGATGATTGAGAAGCCAAGGGAAATAAGTCCATGAACAGTGTGTTGCAAAGTTGTCAAGAGTGAAACCGGCAGAGGCAGGTGAATGTCAGGAAGGGGTCGGGCCTGAAAGAGGGAGATCCGTGGTGGAAAGTTGTCACCCAAAGGGACTGTTCAATTGATTGGTTGAATACGATTCATGAGGGGTCGGCACCCAGAAGAGGAGGACCCAGGGATGAAGCCATCACCCAACGTGAACTGTGTAAAATCATTTTTTGTTTGTGTTTTGTTTGTTGGATACATCTTGCCTCAAAGGCAAGAGATTTTTTAAGGAAAAGAGACTTTACCATCGAAGAACCTGATAGCTGGAATGGACCTGTCATCTCGTGCTGAGAAAGCTTGAGCTTTTACTGTTCTAGCTGAAACTGAACTGTCGGCTTGTGCTGAAAAAGCTCGAGCCTGTGCTGTGGTACAAGGTTCCACCTTGTCCCGTGGTGAAAATGTGGGGAAGGGAAACCCCTGGCAATCACAGCCTGACTTAGAACACTTCTTTTCTTTATTGAAATCCTATTCCAGACTCTTTTTATAATTAGTTGTAAGGAATTGTAAGAAATTGGCAACAGGTTTTTCATTAGTATAGGTCCTTTTATTTTGACACACCACCACTAGGACTGCCTTATTTTTAATTTGCTGTTCGATCCTTGCTCCCATCTTAGATTTAGGTTAAGCATTTTTCCACCCTGCATTCATTGTTCAAGAAACACTCTTGAACTGTGATTACTTGTGTCTGTCTTTACTGTTGCCACAATGAGTTCATTACAGTAACGGGTAGCGTAATCAATGATTACAAGAACGTATTTATTACCCAGTCTAGAGGTTTCCAACGGTCTAATGATATCCATCCCAATTTGGGAGAAAGGGACTTCTATTATCGTTAATGGGTTCAGAGGGACAGGTAAGGGAATAAGTGAGCTGGTTTTCTAGCATATTTCACATGTCTGGATGAAGTTCTTTATGTCCGCATGGATACCAGGCCAGTAGAACTTCTCACTGATGTAAGCTCAGGTTTTAGACTGTCCCAAATGTCCCCCTGTCAAATCAAAGTGTACAATCTCTATAACGATCTTGCAATGGGTTTGGGGTATTACCAACTCTCGTCCCTTGGTCCGTCGCTCTGCTCCAGTAAGTTTGCCTTCACCCCGGAAGTTCTGCTCGTACTCGTGTTCCCCCTTGATCAGAGTGTGTCTCTAGGTTCTGCCGTTTATTCGTGTGAGCAGAGCTAATGGGTATCAGGTGTATGCACTTAAAGTCAAGTGCCTAACCCGATTAGCGGGACATGTCCAGTACGACGCATGAGTGTTTGTGTTGTTTCTCCCGGTCACTGCCTTCCTCGGCCCAGTGTTTGCGTAAAAAAGTGGGGGTGGGGTTTGAACTTGAAGTTTGTTGTCCGTGTCGTACTTCATGATGCCTTCACAGTGCTCAAATGATTTATAGAAACATGTGCTGTGTACATGGGAAGAACTGAGGTGGCAAGTGATTCTTCATGGCTGGCTGGTAGCATGCAACCTGACATTTATTTACCCTACATTGCAAAATAAGCATTTGCAAAGCCAAGAAAATATTTTCAGCCTTGTAGATGAAGAGAATAAGATGTCTTTGATAAGACCTCGCTGTGCAAAAGTCTTAAATTGTTCATATTTGCAAAACCATACTTATTGGCTTTACCAGTGTGGTGGTTGTAGATTTGCCTTTGGAGAGAATTCCCAATACATCCATATCAAAATATTGGGTAATTAGAAATGATGAGCAGTGCATAACAACCTGCAGGTTCAGCGAAAAAATGGCCTTGCCATCAATATTGTTTCACTTTGTGTCGGTAGGATATTTTTATAGGTTCAGATTACTCATTGGTCAGGCTGAGGAACATAAAGCTGCAATCATATTCTTTCTGCTCAAAATGTTTCTACAATGAGTTACACATTACCAGGTTGGTTTATTGTGCAACTCGTCTTCTTTGAAAGTAATCTCTAAAAATCTGAGTATTATTCAAACCCAAATATTAACTAATATGTGTACCAATTCGAACTGGGAAGATAGTAGGTCAAGCACCAACATTTCCGACAAAACTCAATTCCTGGCTTTACCACTTACCTAAAGTGTATGATGTTGGGCAACTCATTTATTCTCACTGTACCTTACCTGCCAAAATTAGGATTCCCTAGGAGTGAATCAGTTTGCAGTGTATTCTATATAAAAAAGCTGCACTTTACTAGTCTATTGTTGCTCCATCTATATATCTACATTTGTGAAAGTTTGTTTGTATGTTCGGGGTTGGCTCCAGTCCCATAACAGTTGGTGGCCTGAAATTTTGGCCCAAGGTCGGCATACCAGTGTGAGGTGTACTGACGATCGTGAAATTTGACCAACCCCACCCATTCGCCCTGGACAGGCCCAGTGCTATCAGTATAGGTGATTTCGGGAGATTGCCGGTTTTGCGATTGTTGGCTCCAGCCCCACAACAGTTGGTGGTCCAAAATGTTGGCCCAAGGTCGGTATACCAGTCTGGGGTGGACTGGCAATGGTGAAATCTGACCAACCCCACCCATTCTCCCTGCACAGGACAGGGCCCAGCCCTGTGCTATCAGTATAGGCGATTTTGGCCAACTGCCGATTGTGCAACTATTACATAAAAGAGGAAGTTAGGACACAAGGTCGGCATACCAGTCTGGGGTGTACTGGTGATAGTGAAATTTGACCAACCTCACCCACTTGCCCAACACAGGGGTGGAGCGGGGTCTGGACCTCTGCTATCAGTATAGGGGATTTCGGGGGATTGACAATTTAGCGATTTTTCAAAAATAGGAAGTTATAATAGAATAAAACATACACAAGGCTATAGCAGACCCCCACGTGCATGCCAGCTACAGACCCGTGCAACGCTGTGTGGTACAGCTAGTATAGAATAACAGTGACCATTCATATTCATCATAAAAAACAAGCATTCGTTTTTTACAATGATGTGGGTCACCCATAGGATCTAAGTTGCATTTTAGTTGCTATTGTTCTTGCACCCTGGGCCGCTCTCTTGCAACGCAGCGCTCCTTCACACCCTCAACTGAATACAAAATGTGCCACAAATAATACAACATTGTGCTGCAAGATGTCCGCTCCAAATATGTAATTCAATGGGGAAAAACAAATCTCCCTCTTCATAGTGCAAAATCTTCCCTTAACTGTACAAATTGTTTGATGGTATGGTAGAGAGATATGAATATACTGCACTGGTTGTAGTGCGGTTAAGTAGCACTTTAAAATGTATTTCACCTACGGCGCATTGCCTCTAACGGCACAGGAAGCGCTCATTGTGCGTGTTTCGTTATAGATTTTAGGTGCAAAAGAGGTGCACGGTTTAAACATAGCCAGCAGGTTGTAGGATAATCTGTTGTCTTATCAAATGCTTATTTGACCTGTGCAATTTCTTTAACTGTTTACGTCCTGTGACGTCACTTTAATCATTGCATATGTCAGAGTAAACCCTCTTTTTTGGGACTTGGGTCCTGGCTTTGGCACAATGTTGTACTTCACAGCAACAGCAATGATTAAATGTACATCTTTGGTTGTTACACACAAAAAGCATGTTTCTCTCAATAATTGTCACATAACTTCTAAATTATATAATACTGCAGAGTGCCAGATTTTAAATAAAACCGATAATACTAAATGTATAATACTAACTTGCAAAACTAACAATACTACATACTTGCCAACATTCTGTGACCAAAAAGGGGTAGGATTTTTCAAGTTTCAAAAATAGTAATCAGCAGAATGATGACATCAAAGGAAATTAATTTACACGAGATGTGACACTGATCAGAGCACACCATTTGTTTTGTCTTACTCATATTTTCTCATCAATCTTGAGAAGTCACATAACCAAATGAGTGAGCTGTGAGAATTGTGCTCAGCGTTTTTAGTTTTGCTGTTGGGTGCAATGGCGGCTGGTGAATTCCTTACCATGTTTTAAATGTTTGTCTGGAATTTGTGAGAGCCATTGAGTATAGCGATACAGCTAGAACCAACCAAGGGGTATTGGGGGAGTGGGTGTTCCCTTCCGAGAATTTGTTTTAAATAAAGGGATAACATTGTGTCTTTTCTAGCACACTTTTTGTGAAAAATTGGGTAAAAAGCCACACAGTGGGCAATTGGTTTTGTATGTTAGCACATGAAAAAAAATTGCAGAAGGTGTTTTTTCCAACACATTTTCATGATGCCTTTGCCACACAAATACAGTAGTATACAAAACATTTTCATGCTGGCTGTGCCCATGCATATGCAGGCAGCCTGCACCAATACATGGCATAATTACCAATTATTCCTGTTGTATATGCTTGTAAAAAATGCAATGCCACCATGAGAAAATATGTCCAGACTAGCTGCACTAATCTATGCCAGTGTAGCCATGCAATAGCACTTAATGATGTGTGCTTTACACTTGATGCCCAAAAAATGCAATGCTGCAGTAATAATATATGACCAAACCAGTGCGACCAATGGAGGCCAGTTTAGCCATGTAACAACACTTGTTTGCTTTACCCTTGATGCACAGTAGCCATGCACCAAAAAGAGTATATTTAAACTGGCTGCACCAATGAAGGCCAGTCTTGCCATATAAGAGCACCCACCACGTTTGCTTTACCTTTTATGCCCATTAAAAATCAAAATGCCACAATAAGGAAGTATAGTTAGACTGGCTGCACCCAAGTATACCACTCTCTATCCTCCCCTCTAGCCTGACTCACTCTGCAGGGCACACTCTGGATGTTCTGATCTCCTCAGACCTTCCCCTTTCTATCTCTCTCACCACTCCTCTCTCCTGGGGTGATCACTTTCTCCTTTCCTCCCATCTCACCCTCTCTACCCCTCAGGGCAAGCCAACTCCATCATTGCCACCCACCCTCTCGGCCATCCGACCCATGAAGCACGTGTCAGTTGAGGCTTTCCCTGCCACTTTCTCACCCTCCTTCCCCCTTTGGCTGACTCACACCCTGACACAGCCCTTTCCATGCTCCACTCTGCTATATCGGATACTCTCTATGTTCTTGCCCCTGTCATGAGGATCCGCCTGAAGCCCAAAGCCAACTGCAACTCCTGGTATGACTCAGACCTTGTCACCCTTAAACGCAAGGGCAGGGTGGCTGAGAGGAAATGGCGTGCTTCATGTACATCCTCTGATAAACTGGCCTGTCTCTTGCTCCAAGGGCAATACTGGCTCTCTGTCCTCACCAAGAAGAAAGCTCACATCCAAGCCCGCGTCTCTGCGGCATCGAACAACTCGGCTGAAATCTTTAAAGTCTGCAAGGAACTGGCCAATCCTGCCGCAGTCTCTACCTCTCCGGTCCCCTCCAAGGCCCTCTGCACGGCACTGGCTTCTCATTACATCTCAAACTCAGGACATCCTATCTTCTCCTTCCTCCTCTCCCCTTCCTCCCTCTACCCTGCTCTTCCTCCGGCCCTTCTTTGGCCACCTCTCCTCCCTCCTTCTCTGCCTTTCCCCTGTTCTCGCCAGACAAGGTTTCTAGACAAATCTGATCTATGAAAGTCTCGTCAAAACTGGCGGGGGAGGGGACCTTGGCTTGAAGGCAGAGGGTGGCCAAGTAACCAGTGCAGTTTCAGTTTCAGTCAGGAGGGCAGCAGAGGAGAGGAGGAGAAAAAGCAGAAGCAAAGAGAAAGGTTTTGACGTGCTTCCGGAACCGGAGATGATTCACCTCCAGTTTCAGGGAGGAAGGGAGGCTGTTCCAGAGGAAGGCTGCAGCCGAAGAAAGAGATCTATCACCAACTTGTTGCTTGGAGAAGCGACTGACCCTGGGGGAGTTGGAGGCAGATGAGCGAAGAGCTCGAGAAGGAAGGTATTTAGGAAGAGAGAGTTGAAGGTATTGAGGCCCCAGGCCCCAGAAGGCCTTGTGGACAATGCAGAGGGTTTTGAACTTAATCCTGCAGCCACTGGGAGCCAATGGAGAGATTTCAGTCCTGGAGAGATACGATACCTGGGCTTGAGGCCAAGGACAAGTCTCGCAGTCCTGTTCTGAATGAGTTTCAGAGGCCGGAGAGTTGAAGCAGGCAGCCTGGAGAGAACCAGAGCACTGGAGACAGTGAGCTTCTGTGGGGAGGAAAGGAAGAATACCTCTGAGGAGGTGCAGCTGGTAGTGTGACTTCTTAGAGACGTCAGAGATGTGAGGAGAGAAGGAGAGTGTGGAGTCGAAGATGACCCCAAGGTTTTTAGTCTCACAGGTGGGAGCAGGAGGACAGTAAGAGAGGCCGGCCAGAGAGTGACAGGAAAGGAGGAGGGAGCAGGTGTGCCGATGAGGAGAATCTCGGTCTTACTGGCATTAAGGCAGAGATCATTGGCTGCACACCACTCCTGGATGGCGAAAAGACAGTCAGAGATGAGAGAGGGAGAAGAAATGGCTGATGGTAGTCTGAAAACAAGCTGAGTGTCATCTGCATAGCACTGGAAGTTGGGGCAGAGTGCAGCAATGTGATGGGCAAGAAGTGCCAGGTATTGGTTGAACAGCCAGGTAGAGAGGTTAGACCCCTGGTGAACAACACAGATAGAGATAGAGGAAGGACCCAGGTTGAACCTGGGAGGGTCGATCAGAGAGGAAAGAAGTCAGCCACGCAAGGGCCTTCCCAGTGATACCCAGGTTTTCACGGTGACGATTGAGCAGGGTGGCATGAATGACTGTGTCAAAGACAGAAGAGAGATCAAGTAAGATGAGGACACTGGGTGTTGGAATCAAGGTTGGAGAGCAGGTCTTTACGGATGTTCAGGAGAGCAGTTTCCGTGATTCTGGCAGCTCTGAAGCCAAACTGATGATCATGGAGGCAACCAACAGATTCAGTGTGAAGATTGAGCTGGGAGATGGCCAGCTTTTCCAAGAGTTTGCCCAGGAAAGGAGTGATGGAGATTGGGCAATAGATAGCGGGGCAGGAGGGGTCAGCAGAGGGTTTCTTTAGAAGAGGGTGCACAAGGGAGTGCTTCAGGGGGGAAGGGACGACTCCAGTGGTGAAGGAGTGGTTGCAGAAGTTGGCCAGAGCAGGATCCAGGGAGTCAATGTGGTCCTGATCGTTTTGGAGGAACAGGGATGAACCTGTTTTGTTGGAACTGGAGGCCCTGGCATCAAGTGGGCCATTATACATTTTAGGTACTACCTATTGGGACGAAAGTTCACACTCGTTGCAGACCACTCACCTCTAGTTTGGATTTGCCAACACAAAGACTCCAGCCCTAGGATCATGTGATGGTTTCTAGACCTACAACCCTATTGTTTCACTGTGGAACACCGAAAAGGAAAAGACAAGGGAAATGTGGATTTCCTTTCCCAGTTTCCCTGTGAAACAAATGCGGTTACATCACATGGAGGAAGGGTATGTGAGAAACCTGAAGGTGTCTCCTTAGCTAGTCCCCAGGGATCTGTCAACCAGGTGGCCAGAACACGGCCATCGCTGTTGGATTCAGTTCCTAGGGGTGGACCAGTGAGGGAGGATCACCTGGATGGGGGGTCCTTGAAGAGCGCGAGGGGGACACCGACCAGTGAGGCGCAGTATCCCCCTTTTTTCAACACCTTTTCCCCATCCTACCACATAGGATATTCTAAAACACTGCCCCCCCCCTTTTCTTACACAAATACTTTCGCACAACACGAAAGACAACAGCCTAACACTAGAGCCATTTACCTGATATGTCCCAATACAAGGGTCAGGCAAAGTCAGGCAATTGACCAGAATCACACACACCTGACAGCCCTTTACCTTCCCCACAGGGATAAAAGGTGGAGCACGAGAGCACAGGACGGGCAAGGCAGAACACACAACAGGAAGCTAACTCAGCATGGCAGTTTAAGAGGAGGAGAAAGACGGTGCAGGCCGAAAGGGTGACAAGGAGAGAAGCGATCTTGCCCTTTCCGACTAAGGCCAGTGAATCCTCCACAGAAGGAATCATAAGACCGCAAGCAATAGCCAGCGTGTGTTGTAGCAGATTTCTACGGTACACAAGACACTCCTTCGCTGATAACCAAGCTGGGAAAGGACGCTGGTCTCGGTGGTACCAACCTTGACTCCAAGGATAAGGAAAGGCAAGCGGTTCATCACAGTCGGTGAGTCGAGGGGAGAATCGATAAGAAACCGAACTATGTTGAACGAGGAATAGCCAACGGCTAATTTCAACATTGAAATAATTAAAGATACGATTTACGAGAGAGGGGAAAACCAGCAACGGAGAGACTAGCACCACGTGGGTGCTCAGGCAAGAAACTCCGGGCGATTACCTGATGGTAGGCACTACCGTAACCAGAAGCCCTTCAGAAGAGATGAGACAGGGTCAAAATGGTCATACAGGGTTCTAGTATAATCCTCTGTACCGTCGAAAGTCTTTGACCGATGATTGAGAAGCCAAGGGAAATAAGTCCATGAACAGTGTGTTGCAAAGTTGGCAAGAGTGAAACCGGCAGAGGCAGGTGAATGTCAGGAAGGGGTCGGGCCTGAAAGAGGGAGATCCGTGGTGGAAAGTTGTCACCCAAAGGGACTGTTCAATTGATTGGTTGAATACGATTTATGAGGGGTCGGCACCCAGAAGAGGAGGACCCAGGGATGAAGCCATCACCCACCGTGAACTGTGTAAAATTATTTTTTGTTTGTGTTTTGTTTGTTGGATACATCAGGCCTCAAAGGCAAGAGATGTTTTAAGGAAAAGAGACTTTACCATCGAAGAACCTGATAGCTGGAATGGACCTGTCATCTCGTGCTGAGAAAGCTTGAGCTTTTTTTGTTCTAGCTGAAACTGAACTGTCGGCTCGTGCTGAAAAAGCTCGAGCCTGTGCTGTGGTACAAGGTTCCACCTTGTCCCGTGCTGAAAATGTGGGGAAGGGAGACCCCTGGCAATCACAGCCTGACTTAGAACACTTCTTTTCTTTATTGAAATCCTATTCCAGACTCTTTTTATAATTAGTTGTAAGGAATTGTAAGGAATTGGCAACAGGTTTTTCATTAGTATAGGTCCTTTTATTTTGACACACCACCACTAGGACTGCCTTATTTTTAATTTGCTGTTCGATCCTTGCTCCCATTTTAGATTTAGGTTAAGCATTTTTCCACCCTGCATTCATTGTTCAAGAAACAATCTTGAACGGTGATTACTTGTGTCTGTCTTTACTGTTGCCACCATGAGTTCCTTACAGTAACGGGTAGCGTAATCAATGATTACAAGAACATATTTATTACCCAGTCTAGAGGTTTCCAACAGTCTAATGATATCCATCCCAATTTGGGAGAAAGGGAATTCTATTATCGTTAATGGGTTCAGAGGGACAGGTAAGGGAATAAGTGAGCTGGTTTTCTAGCATATTTCACATGTCTGGATGAAGTTCTTTATGTCTGCATGGATACCAGGCCAGTAGAACTTCTCACTGATGTAAGCTTGGGTTTTAGACTGTCCCAAATGTCCCCCTGTCAAATCAGAGTGTACAATCTCTAGAACGATCTTGCAATGGGTTTGGGGTATTACCAACTCTCGTCCCTTGGTCCGTCGCTCTGCTCCAGTAAGTTTGCCTTCACCCCGGAAGTTCTGCTCGTACTCGTGTTCCCCCTTGATCAGAGTGTGTCTCTAGGTTCTGCCGTTTATTCGTGTGAGCAGAGATAATGGGTATCAGGTGTATGCACTTAAAGTCAAGTGCCTAACCCGATTAGCGGGACATGTCCAGTACGACGCATGAGTGTTTGTGTTGTTTCTCTCGGTCACTGCCTTCCACGGCCCAGTGTTTGCGTAAAAAAGTGGGGGTGGGGTTTGAACTTGAAGTTTGTTGTCCGTGTCGACCTTCATGATGCCTTCACAGTGCTCAAATGATTTATAGCAACATGTGCTGTGTACATGGGAAGAACTGAGGTGGCAAGTGACTCTTCATGGCTGGCTGGTAGCATGCAACCTGACATTTATTTACCCTACATTGAAAAATAAGCATTTGCAAAGCCAAGAAAATATTTTCAGCCTTGTAGATGAAGAGAATAAGATGTCTTTGTTAAGACCTCGCTGTGCAAAAGTCTTAAATTGTTCATATTTGCAAAACCATACTTATTGGCTTTACCAGAGTGGTGGTTGTAGATTTGCCTTTGGAGAGAATTCCCAATACATCCATATCAAAATATTGGGTAATTAGAAATGATGAGCAGTGCATAACAACCTGCAGGTTCAGCGAAAAAATGGCCTTGCCATCAATATTGTTTCACTTTGTGTCGGTAGGATATTTTTATAGGTTCAGATTACTCATTGGTCAGGCTGAGGAACATAAAGCTGCAATCATATTCTTTCTGCTCAAAATGTTTCTACAATGAGTTACACATTACCAGGTTGGTTTATTGTGCAACTCGTCTTCTTTGAAAGTAATCTCTAAAAATCTGAGTATTATTCAAACCCAAATATTAACTAATATGTGTACCAATTCGAACTGGGAAGATAGTAGGTCAAGCACCAACATTTCCGACAAAACTCAATTCCTGGCTTCACCACTTACCTAAAGTGTATGATGTTGGGCAACTCATTTATTCTCACTGTACCTTACCTGACAAAATTGGGATTCCCTAGGAGTGAATCAGTTTGCAGTGTATTCTATATAAAAAAGCTGCACTTTACTAGTCTATTGTTGCTCCATCTACATATCGATATTCGTGAAAGTTTGTTTGTATGTTCGGGGTTGGCTCCAGTCCCATAACAGTTGGTGGCCTGAAATTTTGGCCCAAGGTCGGCATACCAGTGTGAGGTGTACTGACGATCGTGAAATTTGACCAACCCCACCCATTCGCCCTGGAAAGGCCCTGTGCTATCAGTATAGGTGATTTCGGGAGATTGCCGGTTTTGCGATTGTTGGCTCCAGCCCCACAACAGTTGGTGGTCCAAAATGTTGGCCCAAGGTCGGTATACCAGTCTGGGGTGGACTGGCAATGGTGAAATCTGACCAACCCCACCCATTCTCCCTGCACAGGACAGGGCCCAGCCCTGTGCTATCAGTATAGGCGATTTTGGCCAACTGCCGATTGTGCAACTATTACATAAAATAGGAAGTTAGGACACAAGGTCGGCATACCAGTCTGGGGTGTACTGGTGATAGTGAAATTTGACCAACCTCACCCACTTGCCCAACACAGGGGTGGAGCGGGGTCTGGACCTCTGCTATCAGTATAGGGGGTTTCGGGGGATTGACAATTTAGCGATTTTTCAAAAATAGGAAGTTATAATAGAATAAAACATACACAAGGCTATAGCAGACCCCCACGTGCATGTCAACTACAGACCCGTGCAACGATGTGTGGTACAGCTAGTATAGAATAACAGTGACCATTCATATTCATCATAAAAAACAAGCATTCGTTTTTTACAATGATGTGGGTCACCCATAGGATCTAAGTTGCATTTTAGTTGCTATTGCTCTTGCACCCTGGGCCGCTCTCTTGCAACGCAGCGCTCCTTCACACCCTCAACTGAATACAAAATGTGCCACAAATAATACAACATTGTGCTGCAAGATGTCCGCTCCAAATATATAATTCAATGGGGAAAAACAAATCTCCCTCTTCATAGTGCAAAATCTTCCCTTAACTGTCCAAATTGTTTGATGGTATGGTAGAGAGATATGAATATACTGCACTGGTTGTAGTGTGGTTAAGTAGCACTTTAAAATGTATTTCACCTACGGCGCATTGCCTCTAACGGCACAGGAAGCACTCATTGTGCGTGTTTCGTTATAGATTTTAGGTGCAAAAGAGGTGCACGGTTTAAACATAGCCAGCAGGTTGTAGGATAATCTGTTGTCTTATCAAATGCTTATTTGACCTGTGCAATTTCTTTAACTGTTTACGTCCTGTGACGTCACTTTAATCATTGCATATGTCAGAGTAAACCCTCTTTTTTGGGACTTAGGTCCTGGCTTTGGCACAATGTTGTACTTCACAGCAACAGCAATGATTAAATGTGCATCTTTGGTTGCTACACACAAAAAGCATGTTGCTCTCAATAATTGTCACATAACTTCTAAATTATATAATACTGCAGAGTGCCAGATTTTAAATAAAACCGATAATACTAAATGTATAATACTAACTTGCAAAACTAACAATACTACATACTTGCCAACATTCTGTGACCAAAAAGGGGTAGGATTTTTCAAGTTTCAAAAATAGTAATCAGCAGAATGATGACATCAAAGGAAATTAATTTACACGAGATGTGACACTGATCAGAGCACACCATTTGTTTTGTCTTACTCATATTTTCTCATCAATCTTGACAAGTCACATAACCAAATGAGTGAGCTGTGCGAATTGTGCTCAGAGTTTTTAGTTTTGCTGTTGGGTGCAATGGCAGCTGGTGAATTCCTTACCATGTTTTAAATGTTTGTTTGGAATTTATGAGAGCCATTGAGTATAGCGATAGAGCTAGAACCAACCAAGGGGTATTGGGGGAGTGGGTGTTCCCTTCCGAGAATTTGTTTTAAATAAAGGGATAACATTGTGTCTTTTCTAGCACACTTTTTGTGAAAAATTGGGTAAAAAGCCACACAGTGTGCAATTGGTTTTGTATGTTAGCACATGAAAAAAATTTGCAGAAGGTGCTTTTTCCAACACATTTTCATGATGCCTTTGCCACACAAATACAGTATTATACAAAACATTTTCATGCTGGCTGTGCCCATGCATATGCAGGCAGCCTGCACCAATACATGGCATAATTACCAATTATTCCTGTTGTATATGCTTGTAAAAAATGCAATGCCACCATGAGAAAATATGTCCAGACTAGCTGCACTAATCTATGCCAGTGTAGCCATGCAATAGCACTTAATGATGTGTGCTTTACACTTGATGCCCAAAAAATGCAATGCTGCAGTAATAATATATGGCCAAACCAGTGTGACCAATGGAGGCCAGTTTAGCCATGTAACAACACTTGTTTGCTTTACCCTTGATGCACAGTAGCCATGCACCAAAAAGAGTATATTTAAACTGGCTGCACCAATGAAGGCCAGTCTTGCCATATAAGAGCACCCACCACGTTTGCTTTACCTTTTATGCCCATTAAAAATCAAAATGCCACAATAAGGAAGTATAGTTAGACTGGCTGCACCCAAGTATACCACTCTCTATCCTCCCCTCTAGCCTGACTCACTCTGCAGGGCACACTCTTGGATATTCTGATCTCCTCAGACCTTCCCCTTTCTATCTCTCTCACCACTCCTCTCTCCTGGGGTGATCACGTTCTCCTTTCCTCCCATCTCACCCTCTCTACCCCTCAGGGCAAGCCAACTCCATCATTGCCACCCACCCTCTCGGCCATCCGACCCATGAAGCACGTGTCAGTTGAGCCTTTCGCTGCCACTTTCTCACCCTCCTTCCCCCTTTGGCTGACTCACACCCTGACACAGCCCTTTCCATGCTCCACTCTGCTATATCGGATACTCTCTATGTTCTTGCCCCTGTCATGAGGATCCGCCTGAAGCCCAAAGCCAACTGCAACTCTTGGTATGACTCAGACCTCGTCACCCTTAAACGCAAGGGCAGGGTGGCTCAGAGGAAATGGCGTGCTTCATGTACATCCTCTGATAAACTGGCCTGTCTCTTGCTCCAAGGGCAATACCGGCTCTCTGTCCTCACCAAGAAGAAAGCTCACATCCAAGCCCGCGTCTCTGCGGCATCGAACAACTCGGCTGAATTCTTTAAAGTCTGCAAGGAACTGGCCAATCCTGCCGCAGTCTCTACCTCTCCGGTCCCCTCCAAGGCCCTCTGCACGGCACTGGCTTCTCATTACATCTCAAACTCAGGACATCCTATCTTCTCTTTCCTCCTCTCCCCTTCCTCCCTCTACCCTGCTCTTCCTCCGGCCCTTCTTTGGCCACCTCTCCTCCCTCCTTCTCTGCCATTCCTCTGTTCTCGCCAGACAAGGTTTCTAGACAAATCTGATCTATGAAAGTCTCGTCAAAACAGGTTCATCCCTGTTCCTCCAAAACTGTAACGCTCACCTGGTTCCCTCGGAGGCGCTGGTCTTGACTGGGCGGTGAAAACGTCTTCAACGTTAGGCATAGGATTCGTTTGGCTCCCGGATTTGACCCTTCCTCACCGAAAGCTTGACCTGCAGAGTGAGGTGTCTGCAAGTGGAAAATCAAGGTATTAGTGGCTGGAAGGTTGGGAGAAGTTCTTAGCCCCTCTCTCCCTCTCTTCCCGTGGTACTCGGGTGATTGTTGTGCTCACCTTAAGTAAGTGAATGCTGAGCTCTCCATCCTGCGTCTTGTGCAGGGGCGCTAGATCCAGTTACTTCACTGGATGTGAGTTCCGCCTCTTGATTGCAGAGGGTAGTTGAGAGCGAAGCCGCCGTTTGCTGCACGAGCGTGACTTGTAAGTATTAAAGTTCTCTTTAGATTGCTCTCTTCAAATGTCTTTTTCCCTAATGTCTATGTCTTTTGCTTTTCAGATGCTGTCGATGCCAAAGAAGATGCTCTCCCCGATTCGTGGCAGAGAGCGTAACAAGAAGATGATGAATTCGAAGGCACGTAAGTAGGAAGGCTGCCTTGGGGCCGTAGAATGCACCTTAATGTCCCCTTTTGTCTCTACAGGTGCCGGAATGCAGTGCGAGCAAGGTTGGAGCAAGCGCAACACAGGTAAGCAGTATTGTAACAAAGCGTTACTAACCAATGTTCTTTGTCTTTGCAGGCCCGATGCCGGACGAGAAATGCAGAAAAAACGTCTTGGATGCTGCCGATGGATCGGGTGAGTTGAAGCGCTAACTTTGCCTTTGTCTAACCTGTGCCTTTTGTTTTGCAGGAGCCGCTGAAGATTGAAGATTGGTTCCCAGCAGGTAATTTTCGTAATTACAGGATCCGGAGCTGAATATTCGCTGGAGCTGACACGGTGAGCGTCCTGCTGCAGATGCAGAATAACGCGAAGCATGTGGTACCAATCAGGTGTGGTTTAAATAGCCCATAGGAGTGCTTAGGTGTCTTCTTCCACAGCAGCCTCGCCCAGGTAAAAGAGTTCCTGCTTCCAGAAGGGTTCCAGCAGCAATGATCCAGGGAGTGGTGCCTGCCCCACCCAGAAGGAAAAGTAGTCCCTGCCAGAAGAGAGTAAAGCATCATCTTGCTGGTAAGTAAGCAGCATGGTCTGCTCCAGGTAGGTTCACCCAAGCACCTTTACACTTGATATGAGCCCGGCGCTTCCTGTGCCGGGACGGATCCTTACTATGAGCCTGGCACCACCGGTGCCAGGACAAGGTCCAAAAAGTCCCTATTGGGACTTGCTGGTGCCGATAAGACACGTTATGAGCCTGCTTCCAAGGATGTTGGGTAGGTCCTGACTCCTTGAAAGCAGTGGTCATGACAGCACCCCCCCTCAAGGCCCCTCCCAAATTTGTCTTCTCCGGGGGTTTTGGTTTATCAGGAAAAGTTCGATGAAACTTCTTAACCAGACGAGGTGCATGAACATGTTCCGACGGTTCCCAAGATCGTTCCTGGGGGCCATAACCTTTCCAGTCAATCAGATAGTATACTTTAGATTTGGAAATCTTGGAGTCTAATATGTCTTGTATTTCAAATTCTAGTTCTCCGTCCACAAGAATAGGGTCTGGAGATTTTGTCAAACGGGTTCCAGGTTGCATGGGTTTCAGTAGTGAGACGTGGAAAACTGGATGTATCTTCATATGGGCAGGTAGGCCCAATTTAACCGCCACTGGATTGATTATGGCAGTGATTGGGTAAGGCCCCAGGTATCGTGGATTGAAAGTATGCGGTCCTTTTAGGGGTAAATGTTTGGTGGATAGCCAGACCTGATCTCCCACAAGATATTGAGGAGCTTCCTTTCGATGTAGATCCGCACACTTCTTGTATTGCTCCTTGGCCTGCTTGAGGTGGGATGTGGCCTCTTTAAAGGCTTGAGTGATTGTCGAATGCAGATGATCTACAGCGGGTGTTCCAAGAGTCTGAGGGGGGTCAAGATTTGAGGTGCGAGGGTGGATTCCATATGAAAGAAAAAACAGAGTTTTTCCAGTTCCGGCGTGGACTGAATTATTATAAGCGTACTCCGCAATCCAGAGAATGTCTTTCCAAGTGCCCTCTGATTGTTGTAACATGCAGCGTAGATACTGTTCCAAGGTTTGGTTGGTCCTCTCGGTCTGCCCGTCGGTCTGGGGATGGTGGCTGGTCGAAAGCCTTATGTCAATTTGGGCTAGGCGACAACAACTCCGCCAGAAGTGGGAAATAAATTGACTCCCTCTATCTGAGATTAAAACTGAAGGAAAGCCGTGCAACCGAACGATGTTTTCGAGGAATTCTCGGGCCAAAATTGGAGCTGTAGGTAACCCTTTCAATGGGATGAAATGAGCCATTTTCGAGAATAGGTCCACAATCACTAAGATTGTATTAAATCCAGAGCATGGTGGTAAATCCGTGATGAAGTCCATGGAGAGAGTATGCCATGGGTGTGGAGGAATGTCTATTGGATGTAGGAGGCCTGCTGGTTTCTCCTTCTGGCTTTTGCTTTGAGCGCACACACCACAGGAATTAATGAAATCCTTAATGTCCTTTCTCCAAGACGGCCACCAGAAATGTCTTTTTATCTTTTCCAACGTTTTGGTAATGCCGGGATGTCCTTCCATTAAGGAGTCATGGTAACAAGAGATCACCTGTCTTTGTAAATCGGTACATGGTAGATATAATCTTCCTCGAAAGTATAATAGGTTCTTATCCATTGTGAAATCATTTCCCTTGAGTTGCCAGTCTTGCACTTCTGCTGGAGTCAGAAGATCTTTAACTTTAGCTTCAATGTCTTCAATGGATTGTGCATCTATCAAACCCAGGATTCTCTGTTCCGGAATTATGGGTACGGGTTCAGGATTGGTCGTGAGTTCATCTACTCCAATTCGGGAGAGAGCATCTGCTTTTCCATTTTTGTTGCCTGGTCGGTAAGTTATCACAAAGTCAAATTCGGCGAAAAACAATGCCCAGCGAAGCTGTCTAGAGGATTGAGCTTTGGCTGATTTAAGGTACTGTAAATTACGATGATCCGTGATGACGGTGACTGTGTGTCGGGCTCCCAAGAGATAATGCCGCCAAGCTTTAAAGGCGGACTTGATAGCCAAAAGTTCCTTATCTGTAATGGTATAGTTGATTTCAGGAGCTGAAAATTTGCGGGACCAAAATGCCACTGGGTGTAACTGATTTGTTTCCGGGTCTCTTTGCGAAAGTACTGCTCCCATTGCGAGACTGGAAGCATCAGTCTCTACTATATAGGAAAGTTCCGGGCGAGGATGTTTTAGAACTGGAGCCGAGGTGAATTTTGTTTTTAGTTCCTGAAAAGCTTGTTCAGCCTCTGTAGACCATTCGAAACGTTTATTCTTTCTGAGGAGGGCTGTAATGGGTTGGACTACTCGAGAAAACTCTGGGATAGATCTTCGATAAAAGTTGGCGAAGCCCAACATGCTTTGAACTCCTTTCACTGACGTTGGTGAGGGCCACTTAACGATAGCGTCCACTTTTCTTGAGTCCATTAGGTGACAAAATAAATCCCAAAAATTCGACCTCCGTGACGTGAAAAACGCATTTTTCCAATTTTGCAAAGAGTCTGTGTTTTCGGAGCCGCTCAAATACTGCGGTGACATGTTTTCGATGTTTCGCCTCAGAGGACGAGTAGACCAGAATGTCATCAATATAGACAACTACACAAAATACTGAAAGGCTGCCGGAGCGTTGCAAAGCCCAAAGGGCATTACTTGATACTCGAACAGTCCATATTTAGTACGAAAGGCCGTCTTCCATTCATCGCCCTCTTTTATTCGTACTAAATGGTAAACTCCTCTGAGGTCCAGCTTTGTGTAGATACAGGCACTTTTAACCTGGTCAAGAAGTTCAGGGATCAATGGTAACGAATATCTGTTCTTAATCGTAATCTGGTTCAGGGCACGGTAATCTATGCATGTTCTTAGGTCTCCCTCTTTTTTTGGCACGAAGAACAAAGCTGAAGAGGCTGGGGACTTCGAGGGACGGATAAATCCATTAGTCAAGTACTGGTCCAAATACTGCCTTAGGTGAAGATTTTCAGGTTCTGTGAGGGCATAAATTCGACTGCATGGAGGAGTGGATCCTGGAACCAAGTCTATTTGGCAGTCGTATGATCTGTGAGGAGGCAGCGAATTAGCTTGATCTTTCCGAAAGACATCCTGAAATTCCCTGTATTCAGGAGGCAGGTGAGGACTCTCAGAAGCAGTTGCAGCTAGCTTCGTGGGGGGCTACGGATAACAGGTAGGTGCGCATTCTGGAAACCGGATTGTCTTTGCTCGCCAATCAATTTGAGGATTGTGTTTCTCCAGCCAAGGGATTCCCAGGATAACTTGAAACTGTGGAGCCTTGATCACGTCAAACACGATTTTCTCTTGATGTCCATTTTGGCTTACCAACGTCACTTCCATGGTGGTGTGAGTAACTGGTCCGGAAGCTATTTCCGTACCATCCACGGTAGTGATAACGTCTTTCACCGACTTAGGACAAAGAGATAGATTCATCCTGGCGGCCAATTCACAGTCCACGTAATTGCCGATTGCGCCACTATCTATGTATGCTTTAATGGCATGCATACGATTGGGTTGTTCCGGACTCACGAGGACCATGGGCATGGTAAAATGCGAGGTCAAAGAACTGATTTTAACGCTCGGCAAGCGGACCTCTACACTTGTCGGGCAAGGTCGTTTTCCGACTCTGAACTTTTGGCACCCTTATCAGAAGCTCCTACTGTCTTCTTCTTTGGTTTCACTGGGCAATCTTGGAGGAAGTGCCCTGAATTCCCGCAATAGAGGCACAATTGCAGTTGTCTTCTCCTTTCTCTTTCCTTTTGGGTTAGAGGTCCTTTCACCACCCCAATCTGCATGGGTTCCACAGTATCATTTCCTTTAACGGAGCTCTGTGGTCTTGAAAAAACTCGATTCTCAAACCTGGAACGATCGGCTTTTCGATTTTGTATTCTATGATCCAGTTGCACCACCAGATCAATGTATTCGGAACAGTCTTGTGGAGGATTCACCACCTGGGCCAGAACGTCTTTAAGTTCTCCACGAAGGCCTCTATAGAAAAGGGTGATTCTCTTATCCTCAGGCCACCCGGTTTCAACCTCTAGTCTGTTAAATGATGCAATGTAGGCCAGAAGATCTTGATTGCCCTGTCGTAGTGAAAGAAGTTCATTGTCCAGGGCCTGTCCCTGAGAATGTCTTGCGAACAATCTTTCCATACTAGCTTGGAAGTCCTGGAAATTATACAGAATAGGGTTATCTTGAGTCACTAAAGGAATAGACCAATCTGCGGCACTGCCGCTAAGATATGAGAGCACGAAGGCCACCTTAGCCTGGTCCGTTGGAAAAGCGGCAGGTCTACACAGAAAGTGCAAACGACACTGATTGATGAACACAGCAAATCTTCTCGGATCACCTGAAAAGCGTTTGGGCGGAGCCAAAGGTACATTTCCTGGTAGATTAATTTGCACCGGATTAGAGGAAGCTGTTGGGGCATGGCTTCCACCAGGGGTAGGCAGAGGAGTCTGTCCCGCTTGGGCTTGTAACAATTGTCTAGCCAAGTCGTCTGTTCGCTCCTTAGAAACCACTAGCTCTCTCCTTAGGGCATTTGTTTCCTGGCGAGCTGCGTGTACTTCTGCTCTCCACTCCCCGAGCAACTGGGCCAATTGGTCTGAGTCCGAAGTCTCCATTGCGCCTGGGCGGGAAATGCATGGCGAGGCTTCGCGTTCTATAACGCTCACCTGGTTCCCTCGGAGGCGCTGGTCTTGACTGGGCGGTGAAAACGTCTTCAACGTTAGGCGTAGGATTCGTTTGGCTCCCGGATTTGACCCCTTCCTCACCGAAAGCTTGACCTGCAGAGTGAGGTGTCTGCAAGTGGAAAATCAAGGTATTAGTGGCTGGAAGGTTGGGAGAAGTTCTTAGCCCCTCTCGCCCTCTCTTCCCGTGGTACTCGGGTGATTGTTGTGCTCACCTTAAGTAAGTGAATGCTGAGCTCTCCATCCTGCGTCTTGTGCAGGGGCGCTGGATCCAGTTACTTCACTGGATGTGAGTTCCGCCTCTTGATTGCAGAGGGTAGTTGAGAGCGAAGCCGCCGTTTGCTGCACGAGCGTGACTTGTAAGTATTAAAGTTCTCTTTAGATTGCTCTCTTCAAATGTCTTTTTCCCTAATGTCTATGTCTTTTGCTTTTCAGATGCTGTCGATGCCAAAGAAGATGCTCTCCCCGATTCGTGGCAGAGAGCGTAACAAGAAGATGATGAATTCGAAGGCACGTAAGTAGGAAGGCTGCCTTGGGGCCGTAGAATGCACCTTAATGTCCCCTTTTGTCTCTACAGGTGCCGGAATGCAGTGCGAGCAAGGTTGGAGCAAGCGCAACACAGGTAAGCAGTATTGTAACCAAGCGTTACTAACCAATGTTCTTTGTCTTTGCAGGCCTGATGCCGGACGAGAAATGCAGAAAAAACGTCTTGGATGCTGCCGATGGATCGGGTGAGTTGAAGCGCTAACTTTGCCTTTGTCTAACCTGTGCCTTTTGTTTTGCAGGAGCCGCTGAAGATTGAAGATTGGTTCCCAGCAGGTAATTTTCGTAATTACAGGATCCGGAGCTGAAGATTCGCTGGAGCTGACACGGTGAGCGTCCTGCTGCAGATGCAGAATAACGCGAAGCATGTGGTACCAATCAGGTGTGGTTTAAATAGCCCATAGGAGTGCTTAGGTGTCTTCTTCCACAGCAGCCTCGTCCAGGTAAAAGAGTTCCTGCTTCCAGAAGGGTTCCAGCAGCAATGATCCAGGGAGTGGTGCCTGCCCCATCCAGAAGGAAAAGTAGTCCCTGCCAGAAGAGAGTAAAGCATCATCTTGCTGGTAAGTAAGCAGCATGGTCTGCTCCAGGTAGGTTCACCCAAGCACCTTTACACTTGATATGAGCCCGGCGCTTCCTGTGCCGGGACGGATCCTTACTATGAGCCTGGCACCACCAGTGCCAGGACAAGGTCCAAAAGGTCCCTATTGGGACTTGCTGGTGCCGATAAGACACGTTATGAGCCTGCTTCCAAGGATGTTGGGTAGGTCCTGACTCCTTGAAAGCAGTGGTCATGACAAAAACGATCAGGACCACATTGACTCCCTGGATCCTGCTCTGGCCAACTTCTGCAACCACTCCTTCACCACTGGAGTCTTCCCTCCCCCCTGAAGCACTCCCTTGTGCACCCTCTTCTAAAGAAACCCTCTGCTGACCCCTCCTGCCCGGCTATCTATTGCCCAATCTCCATCACTCCTTTCCTGGGCAAACTCTTGGAAAAGCTGGCCATCTCCCAGCTCATTCTTCACACTGAACCTGTTGGTTGCCTCCATGATCATCAGTTTGGCTTCAGAGCTGCCAGAAGCACGGAAACTGCTCTCCTGAACATCCGTAAAGACCTGCTCTCCAACCTTGATTCCAACACCCAGTGTCCTCATCTTACTTGATCTCTCTTCTGTCTTTGACACAGTCATTCATGCCACCCTGCTCAACCGTCACCGTGATAACCTGGGTATCACTGGGAAGGCCCTTGCGTGGCTGTCTTCTTTCCTCTCTGATCGACCCTCCCAGGTTCAACCTGGGTCCTTCCTCTATCTCTATCTGTGTTGTTCACCAGGGGTCTAACCTCTCTACCTGGCTGTTCAACCAATACCTGGCACTTCTTGCCCATCACATTGCTGCACTCTGCCCCAACTTCCAGTGCTATGCGGATGACACTCAGCTTGTTTTCAGACTACCATCAGCCACTTCTTCTCCCTCTCTCATCTCTGACTGTCTTTCCGCCATCCAGGAGTGGTGTGCGGCCAAAGACCGAGATTCTCCTCATCGGCACACCTGCTCCCTCCTCCTTTCCTGTCACTCTCTGGCCGGCCTCTCTTACTGTCCTCCTGCTCCCACCTGTGAGGCTAAAAACCTTGGGGTCATCTTCGACTCCACACTCTCCTTCTCTCCTCACATCTCTGACGTCTCTAAGAAGTCACACTACCAGCTGCACCTCCTCAGAGGTATTCTTCCTTTCCTCCCTAAAGAAGCTCACTGTCTCCAGTGCTCTGGTTCTCTCCAGGCTGCCTGCTTCGACTCTCCGGCCTCTGAAACTCATTCAGAACAGGACTGCGAGACTTGTCCTTGGCCTCAAGCCCAGGTAGTGTATCTCTCCAGGACTGAAATCTCTCCATTGGCTCCCAGTGGCTGCAGGATTAAGTTCAAAACCCTCTGCATTGTCCACAAGGCCTTCTGGGGCCTGGGGCCTGGGGCCCCAATACCTTCAACTCTCTCTTCCTAAATACCTTCCTTCTCGAGCTCTTCACTCATCTGCCTCCAACTCCCCCAGGGTCAGTCGCTTCTCCAAGCAACAAGTTGGTGATAGATCTCTTTCTTCGGCTGGAGCCTTCCTCTGGAACAGCCTCCCTTCCTCCCTGAAACTGGAGGTGAATCATCTCTGGTTCCGGAAGCACGTCAAAACCTTTCTCTTTGCTTCTGCTTTTTCTCCTCCTCTCCCCTGCTGCCCTCCAGACTGAAACTGAAACTGCACTGGTTACTTGGCCAACCTCTGCCCTCAAGCCAAGGTCCCCTCCCCCGCCAGTTGCACACCTGCACTGCCTTCCTGGCAACCACCGCACTTGGGGACTGTTTCTGTATTCCTTCAGTCCCATTACCAGCACATGACACCTGATGTCTGCACTTACCCTTGCGCTTGCCATATGCTGGTCGTACTTTTATGTATTGTTATTTATTCTATTATCCCATGTACTGCACTGTCCCCACGCACTTTCCCACTTCCCCCTTCCCATGCACTTGCGCGATCTGAATGACACCTGGCCTAGTAGGATCGCTGCCCATCTTCCCTCTGTTCTCCCTCCCTTGCCTCGTCGCGCCTTGAAACACTTGTGTATAGGCACGCTATAAATGCCATATCATATCAAACACAGAAACATTTACATTTGACTTACCTCCTGCTTGCACCTACAGCATGCCAACACCATCCACCTCACACAGAATGCACTGGCTGACAGAAGAGGAGAGATTTCCTCTGCTGTCATTCAGAGCTTCCAACTCTAGTAGTACAATGATGAGAGGCAGTGGGGCTGACCTTCCTATGGGCCGTCGGCCTCTTATTGTGCCCTGCACATTTTGCATAGCCCACAAAGGCTCACAAAGGCTCACAAAGGCCCACAGGGCACCACATTGAAAAAAGATAAACTTGGCAGGGGTATGCACCCCTGCTCAGAGGCAGGCAGCACAATCCCCTTGCATGTAACTGACTGTTTGGACTTGCACTCAAGTGAGGAGGCAGCGCCCCACGCCCATAGATATGGGCCGCCAATGGTTAGGTGGCATTGTGAGTGCTGCCTAAATGTAAAAACTATTGGCATTGGCAGTGAGGATAACAGAGAGATGGTGTGTGAGTAGGGTCAGAGAGCCTGTGTTTCACTTTTTATCCAGCCATTGCCTACTCATGGCCATTCTAGGCCATACAACCATTCCTACCCACTTCCCGCCCCTGCCCGGATCTTATTAATAAGCATTCTACTGAAAGGTAATGGCTTTTTTGCAGCTGAAACACCAGTTCCTGGTGTAATGAAAATGACTCAACAAAGCGTGCCTTAAGCCACTTAATTTGTATGCAAATGTGTGTTCTTGCATCTGTTCCTGCACTGTATTCCTATTAAAACATGCATTGGAAACAGTTACATGTTTGGCTTGTGTATAGTAATTATATAGACATTTACTAGGCACTGCCATCATATGCCCAAGTAATCACAACATCAACAACAGCTTTTTGCACCATTGTAGCATTGCCTGGAAACATTCCTATTCAATGTCTACACAAAATCCCAAATGGTTGGCTTTACCAGTGCTCGTTTTTTAAACTTTATTTAAAAGTACAGAATATAAATACACACAGAAGAAAAAGAACAGATGCAACTACATACTGTTTTGTCTCATAACAAGTAAAACAACCTAAAACAATAAACACCACAAACCTTACACCAGGTTGCCCAGTGAACATAGCCAAAAGCCAATAAAGCAAGAAAAGAAAACTGACAGAAATCTAAGGGAAAGCACTTGCAAATACACTGAATAAACAATAGTACATAGCAGCATATAGTGGGGGCTGTTAATTAAGCCATAACGGTTACTACGGAGGATATTGACAAGGTATGTATTCTACTGTGGTCAGCCTTGATATTGATATTTTATTTCTATCGTGCTCCTACACTAGTGTTTCAGGGCGTGACAGGGCGAGGGAGGGAAACGGGGGAGAACAAAACAACGATCTTACTAGGCCCAATGACATTGAGAATGCGCAAGTGCATAGGAGAGGGGGAGGGGAAAAGTGCATGGAAGCGGGGAGAAGTGGAAAGTGCGGAGCAAAGGAGAAACAGATACATAATAAATAAATTACTAAAGGCAACAAACAGTTGTAGTGCAGCCAGCAATTGGCAAGTGCTGGGTTTAAGGCAGCAGACAGGGTAGGTCTGATTAGTGCAGGAAGAAAAAGGGGAGGCTGTAAGGGTACAGATACAGACCCCAGTGCAACGGGTGGCCCGTCGGCAGTGCGGGAGGGTTGCAGGGTGAGCAGGTACCTGGGCCCGGGGACAAAGGTTGGCCAGGTGCATGGTGCCAAGAGAGAACAGATCAGCAGGGGATAGGGGGAACGAAGGCAGAAGAAAAGAGGAAGGTCTTGAGGTGCTTCTGGAACTGGCGATGGTTCTCCTCAAGTTTTAGAGTGGCAGCAAGGCTGTTCCAGAAGGAGGCCCCAGCCGAAGACAGAGATCTACCCCCAGCTTGTTTCTTTGAAAAACAACTGACCCTGAGGGAGTTAGAGTTGGAGGACTGAAGAGCTCCCGAGGGGAGGTATTTGCGGAGGGATAGTTGAAGGTATTTTGGACCCAGGCCCCAGAAATCCTTGTGGACAATGCAGAGGGTTTTGAATTTAATCCTTGCATCCACTGGGAGCCAATGGAGAGATTTCATTGATGGAGAGATACGATCCCAGGGCTTGAGGCCAAGTGTCGCAGTCCTGTTCTGGATTAGTTGCAGAGGGTGGAGAGTGGAGGTAGGTAGATTTAGAAAGAGGCTGTTACAATACTCCAACCTAGAGAGAACCAGAGCTTCAGAGACCCTGAGCTTCTGGGGGAAGGAGAGGAAAGGCAGAGTACCTCTGAGGAGGTGCGGTAGGAAGTTTGACTTTTTAGAGACATCAGAGATGTGGGCGGAGAAGGAAAGTGTGGAGTCAAAGATGACCCTGAGGTTCTTAGCCTCGCAGGTGGGGGTAGGAGGAGGGCCCAAGAAGGCCGTCCAGAGAGTGAGGGGAAAAGATGGTGAAGGTGTGCCGATGAGGAGGATCTCTGTCTTGCTGGCATTCAGACAAAGATCATTGGCAGCACACCAATCTTGAATGGCAGTTAGGCAATCAGAGATGAGAGAAGTAGAGGATGTGGCTGTGGGCAGCCTGAAAATGAGTTGAGGGTTGTCAGCGTAGCACTGGAAATTTGAGCAGAAAATGGCAATGCAGTGAGCGAGAGTTGCCAGGGATTGGTTGGAAAGCCAGGGTGAGAGGTTAGACCCCTGGGCAACACCACACGTAGAGAGGAAGATAGATGATAGGAAGGACCCAAGTTGGACCTGGGAGGGTCGATCAGAGAGGAAAGAGATCTGCCAGGCCAGAGCCTGATCAGTGATACTCAGGTTATCATGGAGACGGTTGAGCAGGATGGTATGGTTGACCGTGTCAAAGGCAGAAGAGAGATTGAGGAGGATGAGGACACAGGGAATGTTAGAGTCACTTTTGGAGAGCAGATCTTCACGGATGTTTAGGAGAGCAGTTTCCGTGCTTCTGGCAGCTCTGAAGCCAGACTGGTGGTCATGGAGACAGCCAACAGAATTGGAATGAAGGTTAAGCTGAGAGATGGCCAACTTTTCAAGGAGTTTGCCCAGAAAGGGAGTAATGGAAATTGGGTGATAATTAGCCGAACAAGAAGGATCAGTTGTGGGTTTCTTGAGAAGAGGATGCACAAGGGAATGCTTCAGAGGGGAAGGGAAGGATCCTGAGGCAAAGGAGTGGTTGCAAAAATCAGCAAGGGTGTCAATGTGGTCCTTGATGGTGTTAGAGGAACAGGGATGTTCCTGTTTTGACGAGGCTTTCATAGATTGGACGTGTCTAGTGACCTCATCAGGGGAGGAAAGAGGAAAGGACGAGAAGGAGGGTGGGGGTGGCTGAAGGAGGGTCAGCAAGCACAGACAGAGAGGGGAGAGGAGGTGCAGGGGTGGAGAGGGTCGACAGGATGACCTGGGTTTTTGAGATAATGTGAGAGGCAAGGGCATTGCAAAGAGCCTGGGAGGCAACAGGAGGGGTAGAGATTGCAGAAGGGTTGGCCAGCTCCTTGCAGATTTTAAAGATTTTGGCCGAGTTGTTAGATGCCGCAGAGACACGAGCTTGAATGTGGACTCTCTTCTTGGTGAGGACAGAGAGTCGGCATTGCCTTTGGAGCAGGCGACAGGCCAGTTTGTCAGAGGATGAACAAGAAGCCCTCCATTTCCTCTCAGCCGCCCTACACTTAAGTTTAAGTGTAGTTACGTCGGAGTCATACCTTCACCTCATTAACAATCTCTAATTTCCAATTCAAACATAACACCGTTGATCCCTTCATAAACTTTGCACACAGAAACAGATGCATCTTCATCCATCCATTCACACACAACCCTAGAAGTGGGTAGATGTACACACACACATTTGCCAGTCAATGAAAAGAAATGTCAACTATGTGATAGCCAGACATGATATCCCCCACCCCTCATGAAACTGTAGTCTGCACTGTCAAAAGTTCTTCTTAGAAACATTATGTAACCTTGAATTTAACATGCTTAGAATGGGTAGAGATGAGTAGAGAAATATTAACTGCTGACTTGAAATTGTCAGAACTTGTTTCTCACAGAAATACAGAAAACAAATGTAAACAAAATAAAATATGCCAAACGTCGTCCTTCCATGAAACACTGTTGCACTTATTTTTACCCCTTAGGTTTAAGAGTAACAAACCAGCAATTCATTGTAAAAAAAGACATTTGAAAAATTAAGTGCATGTTTTTTCAGTTCCTTAAGTCACTTCAAAGCTGCAAACGGAAATATTTAAAAGCATGGCCCACTTGTCCTGATGATCTGATGTGGCAGATTAGTCACAGAGGCATACACCAACATCATCCATCAAAATAAAGTACCTGCACACACAGACTGACTTCTCTCTGGCTGCAGTTCAGCAACTGTGCTAGGACCCAACTCTGATGCAAAAGCCAGAGACAGTGAAGCTATAAATCTGCCACTATAAATAGCGGTAGGATTGGGCACACAAATCTGTAGGTGGTAGGACTGCTTAAAAAACAGTATTGTATGAACTATTGACAGTTATGTAAAAACACGGCTTTTTCAGTAGGAGAAAACACATACAGACCAGACAACATTTTAAAGGTGCGCAACAGAGATGAAATGAAATATAATTTGTGTCTGTGACCCTCCCCCTTACTCTTAAAATGTGTGACAAAGAGGAGGGTAGTTTTTGGTCGCTAATGCTGCTGGCATAGGAAAGCGAGACTTTATTCACCAGCATAGCTTCCAATACTGGCTCACTTTCCAGTGGAATTTTAGCCTTCTTTCTTTTTTTTTTTTATTGTTCATGGTTTAAAAAAACCTTTACAAAATTATTTGGTACATAAAAACGAAATATAAAACTTAATATAAACAATTACAATACATCTTTCTGAGCGCACTTAAAACAATTCAACACTACAAACAATGTGTAAAATTTGCTTCTCATTCCAACAAACGAAAGAAATGACAAAACAAAACAAGACCAAGCCACCAAAAGCTACTTCTCTTACACTAAAAGGATAGCCAATAACTATAGCATCACATCAATAAATCACAATAATCATTTTATACAGAATTAGTCCTTTCAATTACAGTTTCAATAAAACTTAAAAAATCATTTGATGTATAGGATATCAAGTCATCTGATTACTTTCTTCATTTAAACGATCGTAGTTCCCTAATTAATCAATTCCGGATAGTGAAACTCAGCAGTGAAAACACTCCTCCCCAAGGAAAGAAGATTGAGACATATCCTTGTCAGCTTTTATAACTAATGCTTCATCAATAATTATCAAAAATTGGGTTAACCTTATCAGAAGCCGTTGGCTGGTACCCCACATACATCGCTCCCACAAAGATTGTTTCCATGTACTAGAATCAGAATACCAAAATGAGCCAAATATGTCCACCCGCTGAGAGGCAAAAAAAAGGCAGGTCATGGTTAAATGTTTAAGAGTTTCCAATTCACTGAATTGGGTATAAAAACGGCATCTCTCTGATATAGACTTAGCGTCATCATTTCGCCATTGTGAAAGTCTTTCATTGGTCTTTAATTGATTTAACTTAAATCTTAGGTAGACTTTTCTGGCAATGCTGCACGGAAAAATCTCTAAGTAGCGGGCACGATCACCAAATTTTCTAGTGAATTTGGCATACTCATAGAAGGTCTTGCTCTGACCTATTTTATCCAACAAAAGACACCAATGAAAGATTTGGAATTTCCTTTTACACCCAGTAAATTCATCTTTATCTATCATGGCCTTGTCCAAGATTTTTTCCATTTCAAATTTGAATATAATAATTGAAGGCAATCGTCCCTCCCTTAATAGTCCTGCCAGCTCTACGTATAAAGATTGTTTAGGTGGCCTTAACATTTTGGTATATCCACTCAACAAACGCCAATGCCATTTGACCGATAAAGGCAATATGCCCAGTTTGTGGCAGATCAAGATGTCAGGAATGGACATTGCTAACCCAATTACCTTCTTCCACAATATACCTTGTATGTGATCCAGAAAGTCCTACATGTCTAATGTGCAGATATCTAAGGCATACAAAATAATAGATTCTACCTTTCATAGGTAGAACTGAATGTATGGTAATAGAGAAAATGTACTGTATCGATGATAGATTATTTTCATTTGTGAGGTCATTTGCTTCACTTTTATATTAATTACCTCTTTCCACATGGTTACCGAATATTTGGCTGCTAGCTGATATCCCAAGTATCTTATATATTGAACCTTGGGTATTACGACCTCATTGAGTGTCTATGTGAATCTAGCCATTGCTCTCTTTCCATCTGCAAATATGACAATAAAGGACTTTACTGGATTTATCACAAGATTATTTTTATGGGCATAGTTCTGGAATGATGTTAATTTCACCTGCAGGCCAAAGGGAGTGCGATCAAAAAATAAAAGATTGTCTGCGAATCCCAACCAGTTAATTGTTAACTTGCCAGCTTGACCGGGAAAATGACTGCCACGTCCCAGGCTGTTCCAGATCCGCTAAATATAGGTTAAAAAGAATAGCAGCCAGGTTACATCCTTGCTTGAGGCCTCTGGCAGTTGGTATCAGATCCATCATAACCCCCTCTTTAGTCATCCTGACCCTATAGTTGGTATTTTGATGAATGAGAGCAATCATCGCTACTAAGTAACTCGGGATACCCATAGCTATCATTTTCTCCCATCGGATCGATCGTATGACCGTATCAAAGGCGGAAATCAGATCTAACGCCGCCATGTAAGTTGGACCAGTATGCGAGGTGTTGGTTTGGGCATATACATGGGACACAATGGTAGCATTTAGTGGACATCCCATATATCTGCGAAAACCTATTTGCGATCATGGGAGTAAGTCCAGATGAACTATGTAGTGCTGAAGGGTCTCAAGTAACAGTAAAGTAAATATTTTAGCGCAAGCATCCATCAGGGCTATAGGCCTAAAATTATTGGGGTCGTCCCAACTCCCTTTTTTATAAATAGGGATAATGATGGCAACACACCAAGATGAAGGAATCAGCCCCCTTTTGTAAATGCTGTCAAATTAGATTTTTAATATCATACCCCACAGAAGTGCGTCAGACTTAATCGCACACAGCGGAATTCCATCCGGGCCGGGGGACCCGGGAACTCTTCATAGCGCATATAGCCCTGATAATGTCATCTGCCGACCAAGGGGAACGTCTCAGAATCAAGGATCGAAAATCGCACACTGGGGCACTTGCAAATCGCGTGGGTAGTGTATATTTGTTTTGTATGAATTTAACCCAGGTGGCAGCCGCAACCGCGGCTTCCTTTATCGGGGGCAGCCATAGCTCGCAACATAGACCACACCTGTCTCGTGTCACAGTTTAAAAGATGATGGAACATCCTCTGATTATCACCCAGCATTAATTCATGCCTCATCATCTTTATACGATTTCGATACCATTGATTAATTCTTCGTTTCAATTGTTAGTAAATATCCCAATCAAATTTCCCTAAGGCCAAGACTCGAAGATCTTTTCTTTTTGCATTACGCAGCTTCACCACTGTGAGATTATAAAAGTGGCGATGGCTGGGCACTCTATTTCTCGTTTTCTGTAACAGAGCCAACTGCTGTATGTGATGCTGAATTCTCATGTTGTTTTGTCGTTCGGCAAAAATACAGTCAGCACCTCCGTTATAAGCTGGAAAAATGAGCAAGGGGTCCTCGCTTAGATGGACAGCCAACCTATGACATGTATTATAGTCCCATCTCACTGATATAGCGGTCCGATCATTAACAACTAGGCTCAGTGAAGGATTAGAGGGGAAACGCCTTATGCATTCATTCAGGGTAAGCTTCAAAGCCAAGTGATCCCCTTTGACAAGATCACATGGAAGCATCCCATCAATATAAGCCAAGAGGGTAGTAGCGACAAAGAAGTAATCTATCTGGGAGCGACAAGGCCCACGTGACCAGGTATGGGCAAACATCCCTGAGTTTGAGGGCACTATTTGAATGTCCCATGTAAGAAAATAATCCACCCGTCTTTTCCCATTAAGTCTAGAAGTCGCACCTACATGGAAGTCAGGAAGATTGCAAGGGTCACCCATCTCCACACACATAGAATTTAAGTCCCCCCCACAATAACCCTTATATTAGGGTCATTACAAAAGGCCTCCTCGAAGATTTTGTCCAGTTGATTCGACACTTCACAAAATTATACCACCACTTTATTCCAATAAAGACAAATAACCAGAATCTCCTTCGAAGCGTAGGCAGGGAAGCTAATACGAACTGCTATAATGGAGTACTCCGCAAAAACTGCTACGGAGGAGATTCTGCTAGCCTTATCTATGAAATTAGCCAGACCACCTGATGGTCGTCCCAATTTGCCCTTAACAGCAGGATGAATGTGAGAATAATAACCATCCACCTCAATTGGGCCCAAATACATTGTTTCCTGGATTAAGGTGATCTCTGGGCGAGACTCTTCATCAAGGTGGGCGGCCCATGCTTTAAGATTATTTAACCCACAAGTGTTCCATGACATAGGAGTCACCCCCGATCATCGCTCATTCTAGGATTGATCGACAGGATGGTGAACCAAAGTCTGGAACCCCTTAGGGGCAGTAAAAGCTGCAGCAAAGCTCATAAATTGTCTGAATAGCTCATCACTTAATGGTGGAGATTTGTTACCCTGAGGGTATCGTTGATCTCGGTGGCGGCTGCTCCACAAAAGTGGTAGCTTCAGCCTCAGTGCAAAATATATATGGGGTTAATCCAAGCAGTTTAAAATCCCATCTTTGGGACCAAATCAATTTCATAATAATATGGGAGTAATAACCACATATCATTCTGGTGTAATTGTTGGGTGAGAGGCGAACCCAATCAATGTCGTCTGATCGAATAGTTCTCAAGGATGGTATCACTTGAAATCCTTTAATATCGCTGATCTATTTACACTAGTTTTCCCACTAAAGAGTGCCTTACATTCCCAACCCATAATCTATGGTGTTTCTAAAGTCAACACAGGGCCTTCCTCCATAGGACCAGTATTACTGTGAGGCGCTTGGCCTTCCTTATGGTCCATAGCTGTCGGCATAGTCACCAGCGCTTTTAGTCGGAGCGTGTGGGGAAGCATTTCATTTTCAGTCCTCATGTTTCCAGCAGATTCAGCGCAGGCGGGTGGCAAGGTAACCTTTGGGATATACTCCATACCCTTAGGGGGAAGCAAGGAAAAAGCGGCTGCAGCTGCCACATCAGGAATTCCCAAAGGAGTAGTGCTTGCTTCAACGTTAGCTGCACTTTGAGTTGGAACCAGCTTCACTTTCCCCTTTGTTGACAGATAAGCAGCATTAGAGCCACTGCACCCTTTAATTATGTTGCAAGGTTTTTTTATGTGCAGGGCTGGATAGAAGTTCAAATGATTCAATTGTTTGTGGGCTCCTAAGCCAGGGGATACATTATTTTCCGACCCCCCATCCACAATATCACTGCTACCAGGAGCTTGATGACCATTCCTTTTAGGTTTCCTTTTGGGTTTCCCTTTGGCATTGCCTATGGCTGCAGTAGACGGGCCCTCCAAGTTCAATAGTTCCTTGGATTCTAGATCCATTTGGTGGAGATCGATGACATCTTCCTCGGTTGCCCCAACTACCGGGATATTATCAGAGGGAGTCAGTTTGTGATTGGGTTTTAGGAAATCATTAGCGCCCTTTTTCATTAGTGCAATAAGATTCTTGGCCTGATGGTACTTTATTTTTTGGGCCCTTGCAACAAGTTTTCTTTGCTTTCTGCTAAGGACAATCCTAGGGCATGTGTCAGATTCAATAATAGGCATGGCTGCAACCTGGGATTCCTTGGAGGCCAGAGGGTCGTCGTCCAGATCAATTAAGTTAGTGAGTTCTGATGGACTATCAATGTGATCAAGATATGGAAGTGAGCCCTCCTGACCCACTGAACCAAATGAGATCCAAACCCCTGTGTCAAAGGTAGTTTGTATCCCTCTACTGGGCAAGGTCTAAATTCTTTTATTAACTGCTGAATTGCCGCCGCATTGGTTTTCACCGCCTCCAGTATTTCCATTGAGTCAGTTTCACCCTTAGTCATTCCTTTTTAGTGGGTCCCTGCAACCAAATCAACGAAGGACCTGATGTCCTCTGCCACCATTCTTGGGTCGGCTAATGTTTGAGTTCCCAAATCAACTGTAACTGGGGTTAAAGTCTTTGTGGGCATCGTTAGTTCAGCCGCTGCATCACATGCAAATAGAAATCCTTCAAGCTTACTTATTTTAGTTAAGACCTCAACAAGAGTACCCTTCAATACGGCAAGTTCACAATGAGTCTGCTCATGGCCTCTGTCCAGTAGATTCAGAAGTCTCGTCATTACTGGGAACTCTTTATCCAGAGCTTCTATATCCGAAATCTGGTGTTCAGTTGGCTTACCCATTTCGAATGGCCGTACCTCAGGGTTTTGGGAGGATGCGAACATAGCTAATTCATGATCAGGCAGGGCGAATGCTCCCATTTGGATGGGATTAGATGTTACTTCAGTTGGTGAGCTAGATATTATGTTACCGAAATCATTGCTGGAGTAATCACCCTGGTGGTTTTAGTATACATATGTACATTCTCCATTCCATTCTCTATTCCAAATCTACTTTGTGTCACAGGGGTAGAGGGACCTAGAGAAAACCTCATCCGTTTCCCCAACTCAGCTTCTATCACTGGTGCAATCATAGATACATCATTAAGTTTTGTTCCCTTGGGCTGAATTCCCATATGATTTAATAGGTTCCCTACACCAGCCGATATATTTCAGTTGCTGGCGGAAGACATATACCTGTCATGTTATCACTTTTGTTCAATTCAGTAAGCTTATATGATTTGGTAAGAACAGGGGCTTCTATCACCTCATCCATACCTTTCCCTTTCCTTGAATTGGTCATTGAGACATTTTCTAAAACTAATGGGGCCCATTTTCCCACATAGGCGACCCCTCTCTAATAGATGCCATCTGCACAAACGAGCCTGTCGAAACAGAATGAGAGGCATCAGAGTGAAACAATGCTAATTCTTCTTCACAATCCTTAGGAGAGTCATGAATTTTCCGACCACTACGCAAACCATTCACCATAGTGCTGCTGATCTCTCGATCTCAGAACCTACGCCTGGGTTTACTGGCTAGACTTGCGGCAATACTTTAGAAATCCCTTGAATAGTAGTTTAACAAGTAAGGTGATTTAGATTAGGTAGCTGTCATCACAAACCCACCTGAGCATACAGTTCAAAACCAAACCTAAATCAAATGGGCATTCTGACTCAATAATATATGTGCACACTCAGCCCTTGATCGCAATCTGATATAACTGAACTAACTGAAATACCCAGATTACTTTGAACTAGAGCAAGTCAAGAGATAGAATTCTCTTTTCACACACCCCCTCTTACCATCCAGATAATCAAGAAGTAAGATACGAATAGAAGCCAGCAAATGTTACTGCCTTGAGCAATAACTACACCTAACAGCTTTCGTTCCTTGGCCCACTAAAAGCGTCTCCCGCGCTACCACAAAGACCATAAAGAACTTCGTGGTGACTCAGCCCCCACCCTCCACCCTCCCAGCCTAACAGCACAACAGTACTTCCGAGGTGCATGCGCAGGTGCGCACGCATAGGATGCTATGTAGGCTGGGAGAAAGGGCGGGCAGGCCAGTAGGGGGCGGCGTCCTAAGGGTCACGAAACAGGGGATCTAGAGAGAGGAGAACAGGATATCAGTTAGTAACTCACGTTAACTTAGTGAGAAACCCCCTCCCCCCAGCACCAAGCACCAGTCCCAGACCACGGTCTCAGTCCACGAGAAACAAACAAATAGTGTCAGCCAAGGGTTCAATCCATTACAAATATTTACTCTTATAATGGAAGTCCAGTTCCCAGTGTTTCGCTTCCAAATTCCTTCCTCTCACGCATACACTGCCGTTCTCAGAAAAAGTCCTTTGGGCAGCAAACAATCCTCGCACACAGAGAGCCCTCAGGACACCAGCACAACAGTACTTCCAAGGAGCGCGCGCGGGTGCGCACGCACAAGGTGCTATGTAGGCTGGGAGAAAGGGCGGGCAGGCCAGCAGGGGCCAGCGTCCCAAAGGTCACGAAACAGGGGATTCATGTAATGGAAGTCCAGTGTCCAGTGTTTCGCTTCCAAATTCCTTCCTCTCGCGCATACAGCGCCATTCTCAGAAAAAGTCCTCTGGGCAGCAAACAATCCTTGCACACAGAGAGCCCTCAGCAAACCAGCACAGCACAACAGTACTTCGAAGCCTTCTAGTTCTTTATTAAAACTCTCTCTATGTCCCACTCTTCAATGGCCACGTGCAAAGCTTGAGGGTTGTACTCTAGGCGTACAGTTTCAAATGAGTTGAACGTAATTTAAAAAATTCACGAGGAACATAACATGGAAATCACGTGAGCAAGACTATTTCCGCTATACAAGGTCCGCTAATCTAATGGCAATGAATGGGCCCTGGAGTCCAGTGATTTTACACTGAAGACAAATGGACGTGGCTAGGCTCTGAGGATTTGGGGGCGAGAGCTTTATGCTGGGCATATACTTGAATGCTTCTGATGGGCTCGTGATGATAGGCAGTGTAGATGTGGGGGCTTGCAATGCAGTGTGGGTGATGGCTTGTGAGCAGGCAATGTGAGGTCCACTAAGTGATGGGAGGGGGAATGGAGGTCTCAGTGGAAGGAGGTCAGTATTCCAAACGAGCCAACGTTCAGAAGCACTTAGGAGGGAGATTGTGTCACGAAAAGTGGGAGAAATCCAATTTCCCATAGGCTTGCATTGGGATTACATTTATTTTAGGCTGGAGAAAGGGGAAAATTACAATATTTTTAATTAAAACATCGGGAGTGTTGGCATGTATGGTGTTCCTGGTTTGTGGAAATTGGTTATCCTGTGTAACTTGAATAGTTGTGCAAGGCTCTGTTTATCTGACACTGCCCAGTGCCAAGTCCCAACCAATACTCGTAGATATGCTTTACTTGACAGCCCACCTCTCATTATCCGCTGGAGCTTGGTTTGTGCGAGTTCCTCTATTTTCTTTGAATGTATACATGTATGGCAAGTGTTATGTCCTATCTCCGCGCCTCGGCGCGAGGGGAGACAGAACGTGCAGGGCCTTATCAGTAGGCCGCAGTGGCGCATCTCCAGCAGGAGCGAAATGAGAATCGCCACACTCTGTTCGTCACTGTGCCCGGAACTGCTCCCCATCCGCGGGGCGGGGCTTTTATTGAGATGCCCTGCGTCACCGCGTTGGGGACGCAGGGCAGAGATAACATTCCTCCTTTATTCTAACTTAACTTAACATTTAAACAAAACATATCAAATACCATTATGCAGACACTTAAACTACAAAAACCCTGGGTGTCTCCCCTCTTACAGTTCTAATGGGGCAGACTACCACACATAGTCTTTGAGCCGAGCGGGTGGCTTGGTGGCAGTTCTTAAACCATATCGCCCCCTTCTAGGGCTGGGCCGCACTGTCTCACTGGGCGCCTCACCTTCCATGTCGGGCTCACCCATGTCCGGTTCGCTCCACTGCTCCCACGTCCTGTCACCCACTTCTACCTCCTCCTGAAGGTGAGCGGGGTCTCCCTCGTTCGACTGGGGTTCTTCATCTTCTTGGTGACACACGCCATCAGTCCACAGGTTGCGTGGCACCGCCTTGAACCAAGACGCATTTCGTGTCACCTGTCGGCGTCCTCTCTTTATAGTTATATGCTCCCTTGTTTCTCACTGACAGTCCATGGGAACACATCGTAGCGGGAGTCCAGTTTGGATCTTGTCGGATTCCGCAGAATGACCACCTGGTTGCCCACCTGGTGGTCGGATGGCTTCGACCTCCTCTTGGCACTCATGTGTGCATTGGCCCTCGTTGTCCTTCTTTCGGTGCGCTCCTTGTCAAAACGGTCCGGGCTCCTGCTGGGGTGATGTGGAATGGAAGACTTTATGACGGTGCCAAACATGAGGTCGGCTGGCGGGACACCCGTCGTGCTGTGAGGGGTGACCCGGTAGTTCCGCAGAAAACGGTAGAGGTCGACCTTCCACGGGCTGGCATTTGCTCTTGATAGCCTCAGCACTTTGTTGAGTGTCCTCATGAACCGTTCTACATCCCCATTCGCCTGGGGCCACCTTCGCATGATGTGATGGTACCTTATGTTTAGGTCCTGCAGGTATTGTTTGAACTCCTCCCCATGGAATGGTGCGCCGTTATCACTCTTGATTCCTGTGGGTAGTCCATGCGTTGCGAACATCTTTTCCATGGCGGGGATTACCACTTCCGCTGCCGTGGATTCAACTACCTCGACTTCAGGATATCGGGATTGATCGTCAATGGCCACCAGGAGGTAGAGGCCTTCTTGTAGTGTGCAAAAGTTGATGCTGATTGCACCCCATCTGCCAAGGCCACATTCCGCTGACTGGATCGGCTCTGGATCCGGTGGAGTTCCGGTTATCTGGCAGGGTAGACAGGTGTTTATTAGCCTTTCGACCTTCTCGTCTATCTGTGGAAACCACACTCGGTGCCGGATTCGAGACTTCGTCCGAGCCATCTCTTGGTGGCCTTCATGGGCTAATGCCACTATTCTGTCCTGGAGGCTCGACGGGATGACAATGCGATTTCCCCTGAGCAGCAGTCCTTGCTCTGTGATCGACAAGTCCTGTCGTATGGTGAACATCCCCATGAGGAACGCCTTTGCTTCCGCTGTCCTGTTGTGGGTGTTCTTCATGAAGCACTTCCAATCACCTAAAATGATGGCATCCTTCACCAGGTCGCAGCACGGGTCCTTATGTGTTTCCAATTCAAAGTCCTCGATGCTGACAGCCTTTGGCCTCATGGCCCGCACAACCTGGCAGATCTGTTCCTCGGTCTCTTCGGCTACTTGGACTTCTTGTGGAGTCGCCGCTCGAGGGTGTCTTGAGAGGAAGTCCGCTGGGTTTCCACTTCCCGGCTGATAGGTCAATTAAAAATTGTACTGCTGGAGGTGCAACAGCCATTTGGCTATTCTGGCCGGTGGGTGAGAGGATGTGCCCATGAAGATAGGCAACAGGGGTTTGTGATCCGTGACTGCCGTGAATCTTCTGCCATAGAAATAGAGGTGGAAATGACGACACCCCCACAGTACGGCAATTGCCTCCTTCTCAATGTGCGAGTATCGCTGCTCTGTCATTGTGAGGGCTCTTGATGCGTATGCAATGGGCCTCTTCTCCCCTTCTTTGGTGACCTGCATGAGGATGGCCCCTAGGCCGACAGGGCTCTCATCCACAAATAGTTCCGTTGGGAGCTCGGTGTCGTAGTATGCCATCTTTGTGTCGATGGACAGCAACTCTTTGATGTTTTCAAAAGCCTCCTGACACGATTGTGCTTGCCCCCATTCCCACTTTGTGTTAAGCTTGGTAAATTCTCGCAGGGGTTCAGAGAGAGTGGCCAAGATACGGATGAACCTCCCACAGTATGTGGCCATCCCAGGAAGCTGCGCACTTCGGTAGGTGTCATCGGCGGACTCGCAGCCTGTATGTCCGGGGAGATGCCAGTGCTGCTGAACTTGTAGCCAAAGAAAGATATTTCCGTTTTGAAGAATTCACATTTTTCTTTGTGAATGGTTAACCCAGCGTCTTCTAGTCTGCCCAAGAGCGTCTGCAGTATCCACAAGTGTTCCTCTCTGTCATAAGCATGGATCAGGATATTGTCACTCACATTTAGGACACCTGGTATGTCCCGGATGACCTCCTGAATAGTCTGTTGGAAAACTTCGGCAGCCGATGAGATCCCAAAGCTTAGACGTTTATATCTCCGTAAGCCCAGGTGTGTCGAGAAAGCGGTTATTTATCGAGACTCCTTGTGCAGCTTGAACTGGTGGTATCCTGCTTTCAGATCAACCTTGGAGAAGACTTGTGACCCGGTAAGATGAGCCACGATTTCGTCAAGCATAGGTGTGATGTGGCGCTCCCGCTTGATTGCAGTGTTCGGGAGACGCATGCCTATACAAATCCAGACTTTTCCCGGCTGTTTGGGTTTTTTTGTGACCACCATCGGGGAAACCCATGGTGTTGGCCCAGTTACCTCTTCTATTATGCCTGCTTCTTCCAATGCTTTAAGTTCTTTCTCCACTTGTTCACGCATGTGGAACGGGGTTCTCCTGTGTCTTACGTCCTTTGGCTGAACCGACTCGTCTATGTGCAGCTTGATTGTCTTTCCTTTCAAACACCCTATCCCGTTTAGTAGGTTGGGATACTGTGCCAGGATCTTCTCCACCTCTTGTGCTTCCTTCACGTGACAGACGAACTTGACTAGCCCTAAGTCTTCAGCTGCCTCCCCACTCAGAAGGCATTCGATCCCCGCATTTACGACGTAGATTTTTGATGGTAGCCTGTTTTCACCATGGCTGAGGGTGGTGCGGAATCTGCCAACCACCGGTAGGGGCTTCCTACAGCCATACGCAAACAGTAAAGTGTCTTTGTTCTTCAGATCTGGTTGTGGTTGCAGTGTTTGGAATATGCTTGTGGGCATAACATTTACGGACGCTCCCGTGTCAATGGTCATCCATACCTGCTGGTTTTGGAGAGTGACCTGGCATTTGCGCCTCTGGAGCCTTTTCTTTTACGTCACATGTCCCTGATCCAGGGCTGACACCAGGTAGACTTTTCTCCCTTTTTTCCACTGTTCCTTGCCGGATTCATGTTGGGTCCCTCTGACATCATCCCCTTCTTCCTCAGTCGAAGAGTTTGTCGTTTCGACTCGCCTTGCATTGGCTTGCTTCTTTTTCTTGGTCCCGCTCTTGTCTTGGGGAGTATTCAGGGGCGGCAGTGGGGTGCCCGATGACCGTCACACCTTAGCATAGTGGTCCTTTCTGCCACATGCCCCACATGTTGTTCCTTGCGCGGGGCAATTTCGCCATCCATGTCGCGGTCCACCACACCATCCACATTCCATGGGTCCCGGGATTTGTGGCTGCTACCTAGCTTGTGCGTAGTTGCCGCCAGCCTCATCCCTTGCGGACTGTCTGTTGGTGACATGGGCCACCATTGCTGTCGTGAGGGCAGGCTGTAGTTTTTGAAGAGTCGCCCCCATGTTAGCGGCCCTTGTATGTGCCAGTTCACTTTGACGACCCAATTCCAGAATGCGTGTTAGAGAGATGCCCTTTTCACTCAGTACCATCCTTCTCAGTTTCTCCGATTGGATGCCATTGATGAGCTGTCTCCGGATTTCTTTCTCGACATTCGTGAATTCACACGATATTGCCAGATTCCTCAGTCGGGTATGGTAGGCATCCAAGGTCTCCTCTTCTGCCTGAATAGTGGTGCAGAATATAAAAGTTTCATAATCAGAGTTGAGCTGTGGGAGAAAATGAGCTGTCAGGACATCCTTCGCTTGCTGGTAGATGTCCTGGCCATCATCAATGGTTAGCGAGTTAAAGATATGTATTACCTCGTCCCCCACGTTTAGAAACAGGTGCTAATTTTTGGAACCTTCCACAGCCCTTGCTTGCAAAAGGGCTGTGGCATCAAAAAAAAAGAAAAAAAAAGAAACTCAAGAAGGAAAGAAGGACAAAGGGAGGTTGTCCCTGGCTGTGTACAGGAAGTGCCTGGAAATTTCTACACCCAAGCACACAGGGCCCTTTTGCTATCATCCATTGGTACTGGACAACCCGCACTCCCATCCAGTGACTGGGCTGTTTTTTCCACATTTGAAGAGCGCCAGTCTGTAAGTACTTTGCCCTGCTGCTACCATGGGTGAGGCAGGAGAAGAAGAGGGTGCCCCTGCGCCTGTCCCACGCAGGATGCACAGCACATTAGCCCCCATGCCCAAATTTGACAACACTGGCCCACCATCCAAGCTGGGGCCAAAATGGCTTCTGTGGGTCAAGAAACTGGAAATGTTTTTCAGGGCCTCTGGGGAAGAGGATGATGACACAAAGATCGCCACCATGGTCTACTCTGCAGGCACAGAGGTCCACATCATTTATGACTCTCTCAACATCCCGGTGGTCACGTATGATGCTGCGAAACAGGCTCTCCGAGATCATTTTCTTCCCATGGCAAATGTCGTTTTCGACAGATTCGTTATGTGTGCGGAGAGGCAGTAAGAAGGGGAGTCGCTGGACCAGTTCTGTGCGCGGCTGTGGCACCTAGCGAGCACCTGCAGGTGGGTGAATGAGGAGGAGATGGTACGGAACCAGCTGCTGCAAGGGTGCATTTCGGGGAAGCTAAGGAGGCAAGTGTTGAGAGAGCCTGGTCTGACCCTACAGCAAATCCTTGACACAGGGAGAGCTTACGAACTGGCAGAGTCCAGGGGGGCGAAGATGGATGCGGCCATGCACCCTGGCAAGGGTGAAGAAGCTTTCGCTATAGAGCGCTCTGCCGCAGGGAGGGCGCGATGGACACCAAGGTGGGGGGATGGTCCTCCTGCGACTGGCAATGCACAGTCGTGCCCCTATTGTGGTTATGATCTGCCACATGTGGGAGAGTGCCCGGCAAAGACACGAGTCTGCGGCTGGTGTGGCACACCGGGACATTACGCGAGGGTGTGCAGGGCATCCACCCCGGTGACGGCATCGAGGGGGCCAGCGAGAACAGGAGGGAGCAATGCCCGGAGAATGAGGGGTGTGTCGTCGGTCGGCAAGAGATGCAGGACCTGGACATAGAGGAAGAGGAGGAAGAGGAGATCTTTTTCGTCTCGAGCATTGCCACTGGTCCCAGAGAAAGTCGACAATCGACGTGCACGGTGAACATCGGGGAGGTCCCCACTCCGGTTCTTATAGACATGGGCGCGTCAGTGTGCGTGCTAGCGACTGAACATTATGAAGCTCTCCCAGGCCCTCCCGTGTTGTTGGATTCCAAGGCGCTGACATATGCTTTTGGAGGAGACACCCCACTTCCAATCCAGGGAGTGTTTGTGGCGCCAGTTAAGGCGCCACAAACAGAGCAAGATTAAGGCGCAGTTCTTTGTGACAAGTGTAAGCCCGCACTCTCTCCTAAGCTGTGCTGCCTCTGAAGCCCTCAATATACTGCACTTCACGCTGGCCGGACATAGAACGCCTACAACAACATTTTGACACGATCTTCCAAGGGTTCGGAAAGATGAAAGGGGACCCCATCAGGCTTCATATCGATGGATTGGTGAGACCAACAACCCGCAAACATCGCCGAATCCTGTTCCACCTGAGGGCACAGGTGGAGAAGGAGCTACAATCACTCATTGACTTAGACATTATTGAGAGGGTGTAAGGCCCGACTCCGTGGGTTTCTCCGATTGTGGTTGCCCCAAAGCCCAAATAGCCGGGAGCAGTCCGCATCTGCGTGGATAATGAGGTTGCTGAACATAGCGATCAAAAGGGAACGTCATCTCACGCCCACCCTGGATGACATTGTCGGCGAGCTACAGGGAGCGAGAGTATTTTCCAAACTGGATCTGAGGTCTGGCTACCATCAACTGGAGCTTCACCCCGAGTCAAGATACATTACCACCTTTACGACTCACGACGGGCTGTACCAGTTCAAGAGACTCAGCTTCGGGGTCTCGTCGGCAGCGGAAGTTTTTCAGAACACCATCCGGGGAGCTCTATCGGGGCTGAAAGGGGTGATCAACATGTCGGACGACATCCTGGTGTTCGCACACTCGGAAGCAGAGCACCTGAAGCACTTGGAGCGGACACTGGAGTGACTCCGAAGCCTGGGGCTGACCCTGCACTGGCAAAAGTGTGAATTTTTCAAAGACCGGATATAATTCTTTGGGTTTGTGTTCCACGCCGGGGGCACCTCACCTGACCCGGAGAAGGTTCGGGACATTCAAGAGGCGGCACTGCCAGAGTCTCCCGCAGAGATAAGGAGCTTCCTGGGGATGGTCAATTATTGTGGACGATTTATTCGCGATTTGGCCTCGCTGTCAGAACCCTTGCAGGCTCTGACCAGGGCTGATGTGGCCTGGACCTGGACGGAAAAGGAACAAAGAGCGTTTGCCGATATCAAGAACGCTCTGTCGGGGCAAGAGACTATGGCGTATTTCAGTCCGGACCAGGAGTCGGAGATCGTGGTGGATGCCAGCCCGGTGCGACTGGGGGCGGGCTTCATGCAGGCGGACCCGCAGGGGACCATGCGACCCATCGCATATGCCAGTAAGGCGCTCACCGAGACTGAGAAGCGATATTCGCAAATTGAGCGCGAAGCCCTGGCCATCCTATGGGGCTGCAAGCATTTTCGGATTTACATCCTAGGCAAGCCAGTAGTCGTCGTAACGGACCACAAGCCCCTGATTCCGATCATGTCCGGGACATTTTCCAAGCCCCTGCCGCGCATCGAGGGGTGGATGCTCTGGCTCATGGAATACAGAGTCAAGCTGCTGTATCGCCCCGGCACGCACAATCCAGCGGACTACCCTGGGGCGGGGCGCCCCGAGACGCTGCTGAGGTGGGCGGACTGTGTGGAGGTCGTACAACTCGTGGTGGAGTCGGCGCTGCCTGTAGCCCTGGTGCGCCAAGAAATTGCAGATGCTTCCAATGTGGATGAGGTTTCCTGATTATCAAGGAGGCCGTGGACAGTGGAGAGTGGCGTGAAGTGCTCTTGAACAATGCCAGGAGGGACTATGGTGCACGGAAGGATTTATAGGCTCTATGGAGGGCACGCCACGAGCTGTCAGTGGCTGACGATGGGCTCCTATTGAGGGGGCACCAAATCATTGTCACACGAGCACTGGTGGGTAAGGTGCTGCAGCTCCCCCATAAAGGGCACCAAGGGACCTCAAAGACTAAGGCACGCCTCAGGTTGAAGGTGTGGTTCCCGAACCTTGAGAGCAGGGTAGACGAATTTGTGTGGGCATGCCTACCATGCCATGCGGCGAGTCCAGTGGAGAGAGGGCCGCCCATCTAGGCCATGGAAAGGAGTGAATACCCGTGGGGGACGGTGCATGCCGACTTCGGGTCCACAGGCCGAGGAATGTACTTTCTGGCAGTGGTAGACCAGTGGTCACATTATCCTGAGGTGGAGCTGGTGGAATCCACGGCCAGCGACCACACTATTCTGGCCCTGGAGAAGATGTTTGCCACCCATGGGTTCCCCGTTGAGATCTGTTCGGATAACGGGGCGCCGTTCCAGGGACAGCAGTTTGCTTAATACTGTGAGGAAAGGGGGATCAAGCATCAGAAGGTCATCCCTCTATGGCCCAGAGCTAATGGGGAAGTAGAACGCTTCATGCGGACGCTGAATAAAATCTTCCGAATATCGCTGAATGGAGGGGAGGAACTCCGACGCAACCAGTTTGAATTTCTGCGTGAATACCGCACGACCCTGCATCAGTCTACTGAGGTCGCACCAGCGGAGGCCCTCTTCAAACGAGCTCCCAGGGGCCTACTGCCCGAGGTCGTAGGCCGCTGCCTGGGAGTGACAGACAACAACCGAGTACGAGCAGAAAGGGCTGTTCAGAATGAGCGGGAAAGCGCCAGGCGGAACCTGCCGGAGAAGGCGATTGCAGTGAGGGACACGGTGCTGGTCTGGAACAGAAGGCCGGAAGGAAAGCTGTCATTGCCGTACGAAGCGCAGCCGATGGGGGTGACCCACGTCAAGGAGTCTATGGTCACAGCAGCCAATGCCCGAGGCACGGTCACGAGGAATGTGTCGTTCTTCTAGCGGATTGAGGCTGCGTCCACCCCCGAAATGAGCGACGTGCCTGGACCAGAGGCTGGAGCGGGACTTCCACCAAGGGACGATGGACCGCCAGAGCCTCCTTGGACACCTAAGACGCCCTCAGAGGAGGCCCGATGGCACCCAAGCCGGGCGGGGTGCAAGCCGCCGCAGAGGTTCAGAGACGTTATCATGGAACCTACCTCGTAACTGGTGGAAGACTGTTTGTGTACGTTTAAACTGTTTTTGTTGGTTGCACATGTTATAACTGTTTCTTGTTTGGGGGAAAAGGAGGGATGTTGCGTAGTGACTACGCAGTGTTACGCATGCGTGGCCAGGAACGAGGCTCGCGCATGCGCGTTTGAAATAAAGACGGTCTACCCGGCAGTTGCGGCCGGGGACCTGAGCAACACACACGCATCCCGTGTGTTCTCTGCAGCGTGTGTGAATGCCTGCTTGTGAGTGCAGGTGTGGGCCCTGGGCAGCCCACACCATATAACACCCGGGACATGGAGACGCTAGGAACTCAGAAGCCCTGACGGGGGAGTGGGCCACCTGTCTCCTGCACCCCCAGTGACACATGTGAGAGGAGGCTCGGGTTGCCCCCCCGCCCCCCGCAGAATACCAGGAGCATTGGCGGTTCCCTGCCCCTCCCCTGCCCACCAGCGACACGTACCGGGCTTGGGAGGAACAGGAACACAGCAGGGGTTCCTTTGGGTCCCCCTTGGAGCAACGTGGCAGTGACCAGCCCAGCCCCCGAGACAGAGCTTCAGTCAGGGACAGGCTGAGGTCTGAGGGTCGATCTGTGCCTGCGCAGTGAATACGTCAGGTACAGGACCAGCTGTGGGACCTGGCAGGGCCTGTTTAAAGAGCACCCGGTGGGGGGAACCACGAGGACGGGTAGAGCCCCGGAGTCCATGGACAGAAGGAGAAAAGAAAGGACATTTGTTGGGGTGGGGGGTCGCTTTCCCTGCTTGCCGTGACCTGTGAACAGGAACACAGAACTGGAACTGGAGATTTGAGGGCACCCATGGTGTGGGCGACCAGGCCCGGATACATACTGGGGCCCGTGCAGGAGGGCAAGGACCAGCCACACAAGGCAAGCACCCCAGAGGTTTGGGCCCCCTACAAAGGGGAGTGTGCCCACCACCATGGGTGCGGTGTGAAGGTGGGAAGAGACGTCCTGAGGGACCTGGAAGAGCAGTTGAGGCGGCACAGGATTATTATTGGTGGTTGGCTGGAGGACCTGGGCTGGCAGGGGTGCTGGACTGCACCGCAGGTCCAGTAAGCGATTGCAAATACGGCCCAACTGGGGAGTTGTGGGCCCCCAGTCTTGGAGAGTGTGCCCAGCTCCCTGGAGGTGGGGCCCTAGATGGGTCCTGCTTCTGCTGTGTCCAAGGTGGAAAGGTAGTGTGTTTGGTCAACGGAGCAACACATGGGTCTTGGAGTGGCCCCTGGGACAGAGCTTCCGAATAGTGAACGGTCCAGAGACATTGTGAGACGGAGCTGCCCCAAGCTGATTCTTAGTGACAGGGGGGGTTGGTGGGAGGGGTGTGGGCCCTCGAATACGGGGCATGTGCTCATCCCGCCCTAAACCACCGGCAAGTGACAGAGAGGTATTCACTTCGGAGGAGACATAGGTGGACAATCTCCCAGTGAGGGGATCTAGCCGATAGAGGAGGGCCCAGACAGGCTGCACCCATTGGTGGAATTTAGGAGTAGGGATTGCACCCAATCAGTGTCCCCACGCGGGCGAAAGGGTTTATTGAGGCCAAATCAAAGCTGGTTGACTTTGCGTACCCAGGCAGAACGGATCCCATGGCTAACCCCGAATCACAGAGGAGGGAGGCGGCGTGGGGAGAAGACTCAATGGCAACCAAGAGGGATGTGGCTTCCCTCCTTGATGAAATCAGGAGTATGAGGGCGGACAATGGAAGCAAGGTGGATAAGATTAACATGAGAATGGATGAGATGGAGGAGAGACTCCAGGCAGTTGAGCATAGCCAATCCTCCTTGGATACTCTGGAGACCCAAACGGATGTAAGGTTGGGCGAAATAGAAAAAAGAATTGGAGATGATCCTGAAGATGGATAATTTTGACAATCGTGAACAGAGAAATAACCTATGCTTCTTCGGAATACCAGAGGAGGAAGGTGAATTGGAAAGAACCCTTAGGAGGACTATACATGACACTACTAAGCTCCTCTTTGATGATGACTCTATTGATGAGACACAAATTGAGAGGGTTCACAGAGGAGAGAGGTCTGCGGTCAGTTTTGGCCTGCTTCCACAATTACCAGGATAAACTCAAAATCTTGGAAAAGGCGAAGGCTAAAGGGCCAGTAATGATGGGTGCCGCGAGAATTAAAATATTTCAAGATCTGTCTTCACTGACCCTTACTAAGAGAAGAATTTGTCTCCCCTGACGAAATGGCTGCATGAGAAAGGGGTTCGGTACAGATGGGGACTGCCATTCTCTATTTCCTTTGAACTGGAGGGCCTGAAGTACAGACTTGTTGCGGAGGATGAGATAAACAAAGCGATTGTGGAACTGCTGGGGGGAGACAAGGGGGCCACGGATCACAAAGTGAAAGTGGTGCGGACAAGCAATGGCGTATCAAGGGACCTAGAAGGAAGCGGGTTGCAGGATCTAGGAAGTTTCAGAAGCTGAATACCCCCCTCCAGCCACCTGGCTGGCACCCCGTGACTACATTAGGGGCTGTGTAAGTATACCGGCCGCAGTTGTTCGAGGGGTTTGATGGGTTAATTTGCTTGGTGTCGGAGGGGGGGGGTTGGAACCTGGGGGGACCAGGTTTACGGATTCTGTTATTACAAGTGGATTTGTAGGGATTACTGGGTCTGTAAGCAGCTGTATTCTTTTCTAGGATACTAGCTGTTGTTGGGGGTTTGCGTGGGGACACTCTGTAGTGAGGGGTCATGAGCAGGGGCCTGGATTTCAGGTCTGTCTGGTGGTTCGATACTCTTCCTGTGAAAGTAACTTAAGGGGGCTGGGCGCCTAAGGGGCGGGGGGGATTCTTGAGAATCAAGGGGATTTGAGGATTTTCTTATCTGACTATGGAAAACCCACACTCCCGTTCTGGTCAGGTGCAACAGGGAGGGTCAACTCCCTGTTAGTCAAGGAGATGGAATACAAGCTTAGGGTATGGCTGACTCTAAGGGAGAAACAGAGGGGGCAGCCTGAGGGTATGCACATTGAATATTAAGGGGCTGAATTCCCCTACTAAGCGGACCCTGGTCGCGAGGGAATTTAGAAGATCTGGGATTGGCATCCTCTTCCTCCAGGAGACGAAATACTTGAGGGGCAAATAATGAAGGATCCCTTGTGGTATGGTGGGGGGACAATACTGGAGATCGGGCATAATGAGAAGGGCAGGGGGTTGGGATTTGGTCTGCAGGGGGCTCAGATTGGAGGTCAGGAAGGTGTGGTCAGACGTTGAGGGCGGTTTTGATCTTGGGCCTGATTCGTTGTCACGATGCCTGCCCCCGGAAAGCCAGACCAGGCCCAGCAACCCCGGAAGCAGGCATCATGCCACTTGAAGCATGCCCAAAAACCCCAGTTAGGGGCTATTTGGCTACAGTCCTGGCGCCTATGGCGCCAGGCTCATAAGAATAAAGTCAGTCCTGGCGCCATGGGCGCCAGGCTCATTACAGAAAACTTACCTGATGCAGACCATGCTGCATACCTACCTGATGCAGACCATGCTGGACGAAGCCATAAGCCAAATGAGGCTTAGAGGGACTATTTTACCTCAGGGACTCCTTTCCTCTCGGGTGGGGCTGTGGAAGAATACTTACCTGGGACTTCTTCCAAAGCTACTTAAGCCACACCCGGACAGCCACACGTGCTTCGCGTTATTCTACGTGCTGCAGCGTAACGCTCACCGTGTCTTCAGCAGCTCCAGTCTTCAGCCACGCCCGCTTCAGCCCTGGAACACCTGGAACAAGAAAAGGATAAGGAGAAGAGATCAGAAGAAAACCCTTACCTGAATCCTTGATCCAGCACATCGTCGATCTGGAAGAGAGAAGCCTTCACAGGTGCGTTGCCACGCACCTCGCAGCGCCGCGCTGAACTCACCATCCGGGGCTGCATTCCTTTACTCCATCGCGAACCCAGCATCTCCAGGCCATTCCTCAACACCTGGGGGAGACAAGAACAAATAGGTGAGCAAGGGCAATACAAACCATCCCCAAAGACTTACCTGATTACCACAGGGGGGTACTCACCTCATCTCGGGTCGGCGCAGTCAATTCTGCATCACCGGCGCACCCTGGCCCCTAAGGGGAAAAACAAGGACAATACAACCTAACCCCAAAGACTTACCTGATTTACCACAGGGGGTACTCACCTCATTTCGGGTCGGCGCAGTTAATTCTGCATCATCGCTGTACCCCGGCCCCAAAGGGGAGAACTACAATAGACTTACCAGGATATTACCAATTGGCTCTTGGAACTCTTCTAGTGGTTTAAATCTGCAACCTGCAAGGAATCTGGCAGAGTGAAGATCAGACTTTTGAACTCTTACGAACGATTGGACTTTAGAGTCAATACTGGAACTCGCCAATTCCTCCACGCCAGTGAAGTAACTGGTCGTCTACGTGCCCCTGCGCTAGACGCAGGATGGAGAGCTCATCTTTCCAAATCATCAGGTGAGATTCAAAGGGGACTTCAGGAGTGTTCTGTGGGCAGACAAGGGGAGTGGGAAGGCGGGTTAACGCTCATATTACGGGAGGTTAATTCCCCTTCTCCATTGCAGAAAGATATTCATACGAGTCCAACAAACGAAGCTAAGTGGGTCTGTCTAGTCTGTCATCTCGGCTCTACGTGTTACTCTGGTGGAAGCAACAGCGGGCCAGTCCAGATCGACGCCCCCGTGGGAATCAGGTGAGCGGAACAGAATGCGAAGCCTACCCACAAATATTAGGGGAACTAAGGGCCAAAGTGCATTCCGCCCGCCAGGAAACCAATGCCCTCAGGAGGGAATTGATAGTATCAAAAGAACGAACAGATGATTTGGCCAGACAGCTATTACAAAGCCAGGCTGGACAAACACCTCTACCTGGACTCGGGGCCAGCCCAGCTCCGGTGCCACCGAGTAACCCGGTGCAGATAAACCTTCCTGGAGCCGTTCCCTTGGCTCCGCCTGAACGCTTTGCCAGAGACCCAAAAAGGTTTGCTATATTCATGAATCAATGTCGCGTACACGTTTTATGTAGACCTGGAGCTTTCCCAAACGATCAAGCCAAGGTAGCTTTTGTACTGTCATATCTCAGCGGCAGTGCAGCGGACTGGTCCATTCCGCTAGTAAATCAGGATGACCCGATTCTTCGAGATTTCCAAGGTTTTCGAACAAGCATGGAAAGACTGTTCGCCTGACATTCCCAAGGACAGGCTTTGGATAACGAACTTTTATCCTTATGGCAAGGTAATCAGGATCTTTTATCTTACATTGCAACTTTCAATAGATTAGTTGTGGAAACCGAATGGCCTGAAGCCAAGCGAATTACATTATTCCATCGAGGGCTTCAGGGAGAACTCAAGGATGTTTTAGCCCAAGTCGTGAACCCGCCTCTAGACTGTGCTGAATATATAGATTTTGTGGTCCAGTTAGAACACAGACTTCAAACCAGAAAGGCTGATCGAACCAAGTTTGAAAACAGGGTCTTGGTTAAAACCTACGTAAGCTCTAAGGGGGTAGATGCCTCAGAACCCATGTAAATCGGGGGAGTTAGAGGACCCTTAACCCAAAAGGAATGAGAAAGAAGACGGCAACAGCAATTATGTCTATATTGCGGAGCTACTGGTCATTTCCTTCGGAACTGCTATGTAAAACCACCCAAGAAATCTATAGGAGCAGCAGACGAAAACCACTTGAAACCTGACTCGGGAAACAACCACGCCCGGCAAGCGTAGAGGTCAGCTTGCCGAGCTTAAAGAAGGACACTCTGACCTCGCATTTCACCATACCCATGGTCCTTATAGATCCAGAGCAGCCATCACGCATGCACGCGGTAAAGGCGTACGTAGATAGTGGAGCCATAGGAAACTATTTGGACTGTGGATTGGCTTCCAGGATGAATCTATCTCTCACCCGACAGACCACTGCCGATGTTGTCACCATTGTTGATGGAACTGAAATTGCCTCTGGGCCCGTAACTCATTCCACTGCAGAGATGACATTGCTGGGTCAGGATGGACACCGAGAGGTTATGGTGTTTGATTTAATCAAGGCTCCACAGTTTCAACTGATACTGGGAATCCCTTGGTTGGAAAAACACAATCCCTGTATTGATTGGCGAGAGAAGAGACTAACCTTCCCAGAATGTGCTAACACCTGTTACCCAAAGAGAACTTTAAATTCAGTACTGGCCCCAATAATCCCAGCTGCCATACAATTACCTGCTGAATACCAAGACTTTCAGGATGTCTTTCAAAAGGAGCAGGCAAACACCTTACCACCGCACAGATCGTATGATTGTCAAATAGATCTCATACCAACAGCACAACCACCTTGCAGCAGAATCTATGCCCTCACGGAACCTGAAAATCTCCACTTGCGCCAGTACCTAGACCAGTATCTCGCTAATGGCTTCATCTGCCCGTCCAAGTCCCCTGCATCTTCCGCTTTGTTCTTCGTGCCTAAAAAGGAAGGCGACCTTAGAACATGCATTGACTACCGCGTGCTGAATCAGATAACTATCAAGAATCGATACCCATTGCCTTTGATCCCCGAACTACTAGACCAGGTAAAGAACGCTTGTATATACACAAAACTAGACCTTCGGGGAGCATATCATCTGGTACGTGTCAAAGAGGGTGACGAATGGAAGACTGCTTTTCGCACCAAGTACGGTTTATTTGAGTACCAGGTCATGCCTTTCGGACTGTGTAACGCACCAGCGGCCTTCCAGTCCTTCATGAACGATGTCTTCCGAGAGTTCATCGATGTTTGTGTAGTCGTTTACATCGACGATATCTTAGTATACTCCCTATCAGAATCCGATCATGTAAAGCAGGTCCGAGCAGTCCTAGAGAAGTTACGCCAGTATAAGTTATATGCTAAACTGGAAAAGTGCATCTTTCACACTACGGAAGTAGAGTTCCTTGGATTTATTCTGACCCCGAAAGGAATCCGGATGGATACACGTAAGGTGGACGCAATTCTTAATTGGCCTTCGCCAAGCTCAGTCAAAGGAGTTCAAAGCATGCTCGGTTTTGCCAATTTCTACCGCAGGTTTATCCCGGACTTCTCACACATTGTACATCCCATTACAACACTATTGCAAAAGAATAAACGCTTTGCATGGACAGAAGAAGCCGAGAACGCCTTCCAAGAGTTAAAAAAGAAATTCACGTCCGCTCCTATATTACGACACCCGCGCCCAGAGCTTCCCTACATAGTGGAAACAGATGCATCCAGTTCAGCTATGGGAGCAGTGCTCTCCCAAAAGGATCCCAAAACTAACCGGCTGCACCCCGTGGCATTTTGGTCAAGAACGTTTTCGGGTCCCGAATTAAATTATGCCATAACCGACAAGGAGCTGTTGGCCATCAAGTCCGCCTTCAAGGCTTTGCGGCACTATCTGCTGGGCGCCAGACATACCATTACGGTCATCACTGATCACTGCAACTTACAATACCTAAAGGTAGCCAAGGCCCAATCTTCACGCCAACTCCGTTGGGCATTGTTCTTCGCCGAGTTTGATTTTGTAATAACCTATCGACCAGGTTGTAAAAATGGAAAAGCTGACGCCCTGTCCCAAATTGGAATGGGAGAAACAGAAAGAGCTTTAGAACCTGTACCCATAATTCCCGAACAGAGGGTCCTTGGTCTGACATCCATACACTCTCTGGAGGACATTCAAGAAAGGGTCCATCAACTCTTTGATTCCGATGCCTTACAGGGCTGGGCAAGGAAAGGTCCAGAGTATTCTGTCACCAACAATCTACCTTATTACCAAGGCCGGCTATTTCTGCCACTAGAGGAACTACAGAAACTTGTAATTTCTCATTACCACAACACCTTGATGGAAGGGCATCCTGGCATTGCAAAAACTGAAGCCAAAATCAAGAAACAGTTTTGGTGGCCCACCTGGCGAAAAGGTGTCAAGTTGTTTGTCATGTCTTGTGGCATTTGCGCTCAAAATAAAGGGGAAAAGAAAAAACCAGCTGGATTATTACAACCATTAGACATACCACCTACTCCTTGGCATACCTTGTCATTAGACTTTATCACGGATTTACCCCCGTGCAACGGTTATAACACCATTTTAGTTATTGTAGATCTTTTTTCTAAAATGGCCCATTTCATTCCTTTAAAAGGAATACCTTCAGCTTCAATCCTGGCCAAGGAGTTCCTTGAAAATGTTGTCCGCCTACATGGCTTTCCTTCCGTGTTAATTTCGGACCGGGGAAGTCAATTTATTTCACATTTTTGGAGGAAGTGCTGCCAGCTGGCACAAATTGATGTTAGGCTTTCAACCAGCCACCATCCCCAGACCGACGGTCAAACAGAGAGAACCAACCAGACTCTTGAGCAATACCTACGTTGTATGCTACATCAATCTGAGGGGGATTGGAAAGACATTCTTTGGATCGCCGAGTATGCATACAATAATTCTGTACACTCAGGAACTAAACAAAGCCCTTTTTTTACCATATATGGTCACCATCCTCGAACCTCAGATTTAGATTCTCCCCAGCATTTAGAGATGACCGCGGTGGACCATCTCCACGCTGTTATCACACAAGCCTTTAAAGAGGCGACTGCACATTTACAAAAGGCTAAGGATAAATACAAGAAGGATGCTGATCAACACAGGAGTGAAGCACCGCAATACCAAGTAGGGGACCAAGTATGGTTAGCCACCAAGTACTTACCACTCAAGGGAACACAGACTTTTAACCCCAGGTATTTGGGACCTTATTCTATTAAGGCTATAATTAACCCAGTGGCCGTCAAGTTGGACCTGCCTGGTCATATGCGTGTTCATCCTGTTTTTTATGTGTCTCTTTTGAAGCCTGTGCAACCAGGAACTAGGCTAACCACCCCACCTGAACCTATCCTCATAGACGGAGAACCCAAATTCGAAGTCAAGAATATCTTGGACTCTAAAAGGGTGAGATCAAAACTCTTCTATCTCATTGATTGGGAAGGTTATGGTCTGCAAGAAAGATCTTGGGAGCCTAGTGACCATGCGCATGCACCTCAATTAGTGAAAAGGTGCCACCAAGAATTTCCAGACAAACCTAGGCCGAGAGGGAGAACAGCTTTAGGAGGGGCCTTGAGGGGGAGTTCTGTCACGATGCCTGCCCCCGGAAAGCCAGACCAGGCCCAGCAACCCTGGAAGCAGGCATCATGCCACTTGAAGCATTCCCAAAAACCCCAGTTAGGGGCTATTTGGCTACAGTCCTGGCGCCTATGGCGCCAAGCTCATAAGAATAAAGTCAGTCCTGGCGCCATGGGCACCAGTTTCATTACAGAAAACTTACCTGATGCAGACCATGCTGCATACCTACCTGATGCAGACCATGCTGCACGAAGCCGCAAGCCAAATGAGGCTTAGAGGGACTATTTTACCTCAGGGACTCCTTTCCTCTCGGGTGGGGCTGTGGAAGAATACTTACCTGGGACTTCTTCCAAGGCTACTTAAGCCACACCCGGACAGCCACACGTGCTTCGCGTTATTCTGCGTGCTGCAGCGTAACGCTCACCGTGTCTTCAGCAGCTCCAGTTTTCAGCCACGCCCACTTCAGCCCTGGAGCACCTGGAACAAGGAAAGGAGAAGGAGGAGAGATCAGAACAAAACCCTTACCTGAATCCTTGATCCAGCACATCGTCGATCTAGAAGAGAGAAGCCTTCACAGGTGCGTTGCCACGCACCTCGCAGCGCCGCGCTGAACTCACCATCCGGGGCTGCATTCCTTTACTCAATCACGAACCCAGCATCTCCAGGCCATTCCTCAACACCTGGGGGAGACAAGAACAAATAGGTGAGCAAGGGCAATACAAACCATCCCCAAAGACTTACCCGATTACCACAGGGGGGTACTCACCTCATCTCGGGTCGGCGCAGTCAATCCTGCATCACTGCCGCACCCCGGCCCCTAAGGGGAAAACAAGGACAATACAACCTACCCCCAAAGACTTACCTGATTACCACAGGGGGTACTCACCTCATCTCGGGTCGGCGCAGTCAATTCTGCATCACCGCCGCACCCCGGCCCCTAAGGGGAAAAACAAGGACAATACAACCTAACCCCAAAGACTTACCTGATTTACCACAGGGGGGTACTCACCTCATTTCGGGTCGGCGCAGTTAATTCTGCATCATCGCTGTACCCTGGCCCCAAAGGGGAGAACTACAATAGACTTACCAGGATCTTACCAATTGCCACTTGGAACTCTTCTAGTGGTTTAAATCTGTAACCTGCAAGGAATCTGGCAGAGTGAAGATCAGACTTTTGAACTCTTACGAACGATTGGACTTTAGAGTCAATACTGGAACTCGCCAATTCCTCCACGCCAGTGAAGTAACTGGTCGTCTACGTGCACCTGTGCTCGACGCAGGATGGAGAGCTCATCTTTCCAAATCATCAGGTTAGATTAAGAGGGGACTTCAGGAGTGTTCTGTGGGCAGACAAGGGGAGTGGGAAGGCGGGTTAACGCTCAGATTACGGGAGGTTAATTCCCCTTCTCCATTGCAGAAAGATATTCGTACGAGTCCAACAAACGAATCTAAGTGGGTCTGTCCAGTCTGTCATCTCGGCCCTACGTGTTACTCTGGTGGAAGCAACAGCGGGCCAGTCCAGATCGACGCCCCCGTGGGAATCAGGTGAGCGTAACATTCGTGGAGTTCGGTTCAGATTTGCTACGATGTACGCTCCCAATCAGGGTCAACAGAGGTTCCTGTAGAGGACCCTTGAAAAGATAATGATCGAGGGTGGGGGGCATTTCATCTTGGGTTGAGACTTCAGTGACTGGAGTGATGTTAGCATGGACCGACAGTCTGGGCGCCCTCAGGAGCAAGAGCCACAGAATCAGGTGGGTAGGGAGCTGGGAATGACTATATAGCTATACGGGATGCGTGACATATGGCACCACCTTCATCCAAGGGACAGGGGGTGCACTTTTTATTTCACCCCTAACTGGACCTTGACGAGATTAGATTACCTATATATCGAGGGATTTACGGGACATGGCGTTGGGGTCAGCTATCCATCCTATTAGCTGGCCTGATCATGACATGGTGTCAGTTGATGTTGGTTGGGAAGGCCTTTGCCCCAGGGGCTCGAAATGGAGGTGCAATGAGTCCCTTTGGGAGGACCCAAGTTTTAGGGAAGAGATGGAGATGGTTATCACAGAATTTTTTTAACTTAATGGCATGGGGGAGGTCGCTGGTACATCGTGTGGAATGCAGCGAAGGCCACATGGAGAGGGTTACTGATCAGAGAAGGGTCTCACAAGAAGAGGGTGCGCACCCTCATAGAGAGGGGACTGAGGGAAAAAATAGGGGTCTTGGAGAAGCAGGCTCAATTGACCCCGGACAGGAGGGAGGACCTCATCCAAGAGGCAAGGGGTGTGAGGGAGGAACTGAGAATCCTTGAGGAAGGGAAGATAGCGCACAGCAGAAATTTTATGAAAAGGGGGACAAGGCTCACACTTTATTGGCAGCTAGGCTACGTGGTCAGCGAGCGGACAGGTGCGTTGCAGAAGTGAAAGGAGGAAACTCGGAGGGTTCGGAGGAGGGGATCCAGGAAGCATTTGCAGTGTTCTATGAGGGCCTGTATAGGAGGGAATGGACGGCGGGCACTGAAGAAATTGAGCTATACCTAGCAGATTCCAATCTCCCCCATTTTACGAAAATGGAGTCCGACAGCTTGGAGGCTCCAATCACTGGATTCAATCATTAGACTGGCTATTGGGAGGCTGAAGCCTGGTAAGGTCCCTGGGGAGGACGGCTTCACATCAGTATTTTACAAGTCCTTTCACCCGGTCCTACTTCCCTTCCTAACAACACTGTTTAACGACATCCTGACTACAGGGAAAGATCCTGACTCATTTGCACAGGCTCTAATTACGGTGACACCGGAGGAAGGCAGGGATCCCCAAGTGTGTGACTCTTATCGCCCGATATCACTATTAAACATCGATGCCAAAATTTATGCCAAACTACTAGCCGCTAGGCTGGAGGGACATTTGCCGAGACTTGTCCATTCGGATCAGGTGGGATTTGTTCGAGGGCAGCAGAGGGCCGATAAAATGAGGAAGACGCTGCACTTGATTAATGAGATACAAGCTGGCAGGTTCACCCCGTGCTGCTCTCCGTAGATGCCGAGAAGGCCTTTGATAGAGTGGAGTTGGGGTTTCAGTGCTAACTAAGTTAGGTGTAAGTATGGGCCTCATAAGGCGAATCATGGCACTCTACTCTTCCCCCAGGACATGTGTGGCAGTGAATGGGGGATACTCGTGTTGGTTTCAACTGGAAAGAATTACAAGACAAGGGTGCCCGCTCTCCCGGACTCTATTTGTACTATCCCTAGAGCCACTGGCCAACAGGGTAAGGACGATAGTAGAATTGAAGGGATCAGCGTTGGTGAGAATTCATATAAGGTAGGGCTGTATGTGGATGACATGCTCCGCCATTTGATAAATCCACGCATGACATGCTCCTGCATTTCATAAATCCATAGACATTGGTCCCCGCAGCGGTGGAATTGATTGAGGAGTGCAGGCAATTAGCAGGCTTTAAAATGAATAGGGCCAAGTCAGTACTGTTTCCCCTGGATAGGGGTAGGGAGAATGATTTGGGGCGCTTCTTTCCATTGGTGATGGAGGTTAATGTGGGGTCCCTGAGGTATCTCGACAATAAGGTTACGAGAGAGCTGGAATGTCTGCATGAGGCCAACTTCCCCTCGCTGATGGCAGCCCTAGAGAAGGACTTGGGGAAATGGAAGGATCTGACCATCTCCTGGAGGGGACGGCTGAACACGCTCAAGATGGTAGTCCTCCCCAAGATCCTTTATTTGTTCCAGATGCTGCCTATTCAGATTCCCAGCCTCCATTTCAGAGAGACCAAGGGGACTTTGCTACGGTTCCTGTGGCAATGGAAGAAACCTAGCGTTTCTAGCCAGGTATTGAATCTCCCCAAGGAAAGTGGTGGTGTTGGGCTCCCAGATATATATCTATATTACAAAGCTACACTGCTGAGAGTATTGATCCCCCATCTCAGAACACAGAAGGACCTACAATGAGTGGGACTTGACAATAATTACCTGAGACCGGCAACGGTGGTAGAGTGGCTTTGGGTGGCCAGGGCAAAGTTACTGCATAGGATACGTGAGCACCCAATCCTGGGTACTATTTGGAGCATCTGGAGACAAGGTAAAGGGATTTCTGGTGTGACATTGTGGCCCTCTCCTCTAGGGCATTTGTGGGTGCCGGGAGTTCGGGATGAACTGAAGGATCTCTCCAGATTCCAAGCATGGTATGAGGCAGGCCCGAAAAGGATCTGGAGAAGACTTTGGGGATAGGTTCACTCCCTGCCTTTTCGTACATGCAGATTAGGGGAGTCCCGACCAAGGAGGCTTGGAAGAGTAAAATACAGAGGGAGCATACCCCCTTTGAGAAATTACTGGACACACTTACGGAGTCCAAGGGAATGATCGGGGCGATGCTCAAGGCCTTGGTGGACACAGAGATGTTCGGAGGTCCAGTCATATTGGGATGAATTTCTGAGCTGGATCAAAGAATTGGATGGGGTTCATAAAGTGAGAGTTCCCATGCTGGTCCTCTTTGGGTTGGAGGAACGCAAGGGGGAATATATTAGAGTACCACGGTTGGCACACAGCCTTTTCCTGATGGGAAGGGCATGCTTGGCAACGCGCTGGAAGGGAGTTCAGCTGCCAGGAACAAGGGAGTGGGTTAACGTAGCCGTCATATATATGTGATGGAACGAATAACAGCGGCACTCCTTGGAGACCGCGGGTTGATTGAAGCAGACTGCTCGGAATAATGTTCGGCATGTATGCAATAAGGGGGTATGGATTGGAGGGTGTGGTTGACCCCAAGGGATGATGTTTGGAGGACTCATACTTGTACTGGAATGGACTATGATGGACTGTGTGTGGTGCAATATGTGACTAAACGTGGAACACTGGTCAGATCGGGGAGGGGGGTTTCAGTTAAAACATGTTCAATAGGACAGTTAAGTTGTTAACGTTGGAAGGTACAGAGTGACGCACGAGAGTTACAATTTGGCTGTGTAGGAGTTACAATTTGGCTGTGTAGCCCTGTTTTTGTTATATTCATGGAAATACCAGTAAAGTTGAATTAAAAAAAAGCCAAGTGGCCAAGATGGCAGAGAATATGTAATTTGACCAAGAGCCTCTGGTCAAAACATGGGACCCTAGAAAAGAACAGCTGCCCTGGCAGTTCAAGCATACTGTAAAGATTGGGTGACATTTGGTCACAGAAATTCAGGAGGTCGTAAAAGAATGCAGTGATTCATAAGGATTCAGTGCTTCTAGATTATTGACCAAACTATACTCCCTATAGGTGGAAGAATGAATCCTGCCTCAATCAGTGCAGATTCTTGCATTTGTCCTCACGGAAAATAATCTATGACCCTGTAAGAAGAAATCGGAGACCAGGGGATAAGAACACCATTTTGATTTTGATGAGGGCACCACAAATCAAAAAGGAAGATCTTCCTGGAATCATTCTGGAGTCTTCCGGTGACTCCATCCTAGAGTCATCCATGGCTAGTTCAGGGAGATCATCCAAAACCATCCTGAAGTATATGTATAGGTCAAACTATTTAAATGAGATGACTCTAGAGTTATCACAGAAACTACTCCAGGATGAGTTCCGGTTACTTCCAGTAATGATCTTGTATTACTCTAGGATATCCCCATGACAACTTCAGGGTGGGTGGGGATTACTCCAGGAGGACCCCATAACAACTTCAGGATGGGTGGGGATTACTCCAGGATGACCCCCATGACTTCAGGATGGATGGGGGATTACTCCAGGGTGACCCCATGACAACTTTAGGATTGGTGGGGGATTACTCCAGGATGACCCCGTAACAATTTTAGGATGGGTTTGGAATTGTGAACGATTATTACAGACAACTTCAGGAGGGGCCATTTCATGTTGCTTCCAAATAATTTAGGAAAACGATTTTGATTCCTTATGTGTAAGACAGGTGGTATTACTATAGGGTGAGTCTAGCTAGACGTATGGATAGTGTACTGGAAAACCTCAAAGGAATTTGCAGCTATCACTTTCCATCTTTGCCTTCTTTGCTAGAGCACTCAAATGTCATTAACTAAGTTCCTGGATTTACTATAAAAAACTACAAAATCCAGCCCACAATGTCACAAACCATCCTGGAAGCTCCCTCATTTCAGTTCTCACCTCTAGCTAACATGGCATCACACCAATAAACTCCCACAATTACACATCACTGCACTACAATACACACTTTCAGTTACCTAAACAGAATCTGTTAAAGGTCTACCTGCATGACAGACTGCCGATCATTTCACCCAATATCACTATGAATTGCTAGCAATTAGTTAGACCATTCACCACACCCAGGAAAACAATAGCTGACCCCCAACACAAATCAATAGCACAAAAACATGTACCATTTACAAGTTGGCATCAAACTACTAATTCACCAGATCAACTATATAGTTCTACACACAAGAGCACTTTCATCTTCAGTTTCACAGAGCAGCGTGCGAGCTACAATTAAGTTGTCGATTAGTAGCAGGGGCTGACATAGTAACCAAGCTTGGTTGTGGGGATGTTAAAATTCCATTGTTTTTAGAGACTGTAATCTGAATGATTGAGCAGGTGTGTGGGAACGTGTAGGTGTCACTTCACTGCCTAAATAGGCATGACTGTCATACTGTAACATGGACACACTGTTCAGAAGACGTGGTGATAGAGTTGATCTTGTCAAATTAGATCTGTCCAACATAACATTTGTAGCAGACAATTGACTTTCTTTATAGTCCAATATTTTGTAGTTGTTGTGCAGCTACATCTTTGGGAACTGCAACATTACACAGAGACATCTGCTGTGTCTTTCAATTGTCCAGGTGAAGTAACAGAGGCGGGTTAAGTGGAAGGAATGTAAGAGGAAAGAAGAACACTAGTCATCTCTGCCAAAAGACTTTGTTTTTCCAGATTTTGTGAACAGCCATTAATAAGTTTGGGAGAAGTCAGTTTCCACCCATCTGCTTTTACAATATAATTCTCTTGTTTTGTTTACTGCATCTTCTTCTTGTAGTTCACGCAACACTCTTAAGTTTTCCAGCGCTTCCTAGGTACCGCCCGTAGCTGCTTTTTCTCCTCTGCCTTTCTTTTTAATACCTCAATTAGTCCCTCTGCATCACAATAGGCTGTCAATATTTTGTCAAATGTTTTCTGTCTTAATACACTGTTTCTTGGCTGTGGGAATGAAAAAGGCAAGTTGAACCTTCAAAGTGTGACTATCAATACAACAAACTTTTTGCTTGAGCTATTGAGCTATACACTGGGGTAAGTGACACCTCGTAAGCGTGATCCTATCCGTCACCTTGGATCTTTGCTTATTCTTGCGCACTCCCTCCTTCACCATGCAGATACCCACAACTCAGTCTAGCTGCAAACATACTCTGAACTGGACTACGGTCCCCGGGGGCGTTCAACCCATAGCACTTTGCCAATAACATAAGCAAAATCATGTAGACCATCTATGAGATACTCTAGAGGAAGGGGATGCTGTAAAAGAGTGGTGAGCATTGTGCAGCAGTCATCTGTATGTGTGAAAAAAGGGAATGCCTCTGCGTAGATGAACAAAAAAAATACATTGCTTACCTGCTGACTAGAAAAGCACTACTGCCTTGAAATCCTTTTCTTCACATATTTCTACTTTCATCAAGACCCTCTATCAGCCATTTACAATTAACTTCACCAGGTATTGCCAAAGGCTTAAATTTGGAATCAAAGAAAAGCACATTAAGGAGTGCCATGACTAAATCAATTCTCTTGCCGTTACATTAACCTACCACCAGCCAAAGAGCAGAATTCGAACAACTCGGCCTCACCATTGGAGGTCCCACACTCCGATACATGGGCGTCAACTTGATGAGAGACATTGCCGATATATACGAGGCCAACTTCCTTCAACTCCTTGCCGCCTTCAAAACGGACCTTGCAAAAGGGCAACCCCTCACGATCTCCTGGATAGGACGCCTGAATGCCATTAAGATGGTTAGTCTCCCACGCTTACTATACCCCTTCCAAGTACTTCCTGTGACAGTACAAGAAGACTTTTTCAAACAGGTAAAAAGGGCAATAACTGGATTCTTGTGGGAAGGAAAGAAGCCCAGAATACCCTACGAAACTCTCATATTACCCAAAGATCAAGGAGAGGTAGACCTCCCCGACATTGAATGATATTATCAGGCCGCGCAGTTGAGAGTCCTCATCCCCCACCTCAGAGACAGGAAAGACCTGCAGTGGGTCCAGCTGGACAACAATAACCTGACTCCTGCGACGCTATCGGAGTGGCTATGGGCCCCCAGACCGCACCTCACACGAAAATACTGGGAAGGAGGGAAAAGGGAGGGTGAGAGTGACCACATGGCCATCCCCCTTGAGCCACCTCTGGGCCCCAGGGGTCAGAGAAGAAATCCCAGAGCACTCTAGAAATCAAACCTGGTTTGATGCAGGACTCGAAAAGGTTGGACAACTATGGAGAGACGACAAATTCATATCAATCACAGACCTAGAAGACGCCCTCCAACTGCACCCAATCCTGATTTTCCTTTATCTCCGCTTGAAGGGAGTCCTAACCAAACAGGAGTGGAAAACCAAGATACAGAGAGAACTCACTCCCTTCGAGAAAATCCTCGACACAACCTCCACGAACAAAGGCCTGATTGCGCACATGTACAGTGCCCTGATCACCAAAGACCAAAACTTGAACCACTGAATCAAAGATAAATGGGAAAAGGACTTCAACAGAGAATTTGATCAACAGGCATGGGACACAATCTGTAAAACTCTGTCACGAATATCCATCGCTGCGCAATACAAACTACACGCTATAAAACTACTTCATAGATGGCAGTACGACCCTCACAGACTATCGAAAATGTACCAGACTAACAGCCCTAAATGCTGGTGACAATGTGGAATGGAGGCCAACTACTTGTACATGTGGTGGGACTGCCCCAAAAGTCCGTAAATACTGGAACAAAGTGATCGGATGAATCAAAGAAATAGACGGCATTGAGCGGGAACCATCTCCCCTCCTGATTTTATTTGGCCTGAAAGAGGAAGAAGATGAACTAACAAGAATAAAGGGATTGGCATCCCCACTCTTACTTGCAGCAAGAGCCGGCCTGGTCATCAAATGGAAATCTCCACGCCTCCCAGTCAAAAAGGAATGGACTGCCATTGCAACAAACATATACACAATGGAGAAAATCGCGGCGGCCCTCCATGGAAAGGCAGCCCGCCACGAGGAAACCTGGTGTGACTTCGCCAACATATATATCCCAAGCCAAAGACAAAAAAATGCTGGAAGATTCAGAACCGCAGTAAATAAAACACGACGGCGAGACTCGGCCTCCATCCTGTTGCACCGAACAAACACATGCAAGCCAATTGAGACTAGCATCCCATCTTGTGCTAAGCACAGATTACATTTTCACCAACACATTGGACACACTTGCCAGACAGTCTTGGGAAGGGAGAGGGGGGAGGGACTAGAAACACTTAACCCAAAAGGGAGAGAGAGTTTAAGTCAGTTAACAGCATTACTCTTGTTTAATCTCAATAACATATCGATGTACTTATGTGAATACAACGTGAATGTACTCGTACGTATAACCCTTGTATTTCAAAACCAATAAAATTTAAATTTAAAAAGAGTGCCATGATTTGAGTTATTGCCTACAAGAAGACATTTTTAAAAAGTAAATATAGTATGCTCCAAGTATTTGTGAAACGTGTCTGTACCCAAAACCAGTAATTTATATTGGGCTTGCTATGAATGTTCCTGCCTGATGTGTCCCTGAGTGAAGCGCCTCTTGATGCTTGGTAACTTCCTCCAAGACTTTCACCCGTTGTGGCTTCAACTAGTTGCATCTCCTCGCTAATAAAATTAGATGTGGGTGTTCTGGAGAGGCAATATGTTGTTAACTGCAGAGCTCTTGTACCTAAAATGCTGCAGAGTCATTTTGTGTGTGTCCTTTAAAAGATAAGCACCTGTTTCAGTTTCTTAAATGTAAATTTCAACCGTAGAGAGTCCCATCTTGCAGACAGCAACATGTACAGGAAATAACAGGGACCGGAAATAGGAGGGTATGCAGGGACAGAACCCATGACCAATGTGATCTTTACCGGGGGGAACAAAAAGTATATATTACACCTTAGCAGGCAGGCCTTTGCTAATAAGCCAGGCACTATCCTCCAGAAGGGTCAGCAGTCTCCCCCACCCTCATAAGCATTGCACTACAGCGGAACCAGTGCATCGCTCATGAACAGTGGAAAAATCCTGCAAAAAAGTAAAAGCCATGGGTACATGTTGCAGAGGCATGGTTTCTCACACATGAACCATAGTCTGATACATGTAGATAGCTTATTACTTAGAGGGTCGGGTGCACCTATCTGAGGAAGGCATGGACCTATTCAGGTGGACCATTGTGGGGGCATTGGAGCTGCAACAGCATTAAAGCCAGAGAGGGGCAGCCAGTAGGGGCATTTATCCTCTACTTGGCAACGGTTTGAAAGCGATCAGGCTGATCAGTAGAACAGTCATTGTGTGGAACTAGAAAGGGGAAGGAATTGACCCACCCACGAAAAGGGGGGCCTCCATATGCTGAAAAGCTAGGGTGCCTTAAGACAGTGGCCTTCAAACTGGGGGGCCGACGGATGCTTGAAGGAGTAGGGTGACTGTTTGTAATAGAAAATATAAGCATTTGTGGGGGTGAGGGGCATAAAAAAAAAAAATACTCAAAGAGGGGTACCAGGGGGGAGCAGCATAAAAAGGCTTGAAGACCACTGCCTTAAGGGAATAAAGTGACCTCCCACTTTCAAATAGCAAAGCAATTAACAGCATTACTTTCACACCCTGGTTAGAAAACTCCCGCTACCGCGCTAGTCCTCCGATGAAAATCCGGAAAAGCAAGAAAATAGCCCCAAGCTCCACAACATCTAACGAGAATGAACTGGTCCCATCATTAGAGACAAAAAAAAACAACCATCGCCATAAAAGGCATTCACTCCAGATCATCATAAACAATGATCAAAAATGATATTTTCAAAGATTAATGACAGTGATCACTAGCCCTAGCAAGCATTCAATAAGGTTTACAGACAAACTATCTTCAATTAACTGCTATGGGGAAATGTTTGGAAAAAACAAACTGCATTGAAGGGGCAATAAAAACCCTGCGGGAACCTCATCAACCGATTACAGAGAATGTGACATAAGTATACATGCAGTAATCCTGATTCCCTGAAGCTTACATTTGTCTCTATTAAATCATGTAGCGATTTCCCCAAATTGTTGAACATTAACTAAACGTAGATGGAGGAGAGCACGAGTCATGGAGGGAATTAGAACACTATCGCCCGCGCATAAAGCCTGGCACAACTAGCCCTACTGTAAACTGAAAAGTCAATGGAAAATGGGGGTAAACAAGCCTTCTATAGGTTCTTTGCAATACAACAGCTCTGCCTCACGGGTATAGCATCCGTAACTCCCAACAGTGAAAGAATAATATTCAAAAGCATTACTATACAAAATGACAGTCTTTGAATGCCAGACACTTTGCTTTTCATGGGGGGCGGCTTTACAGAATCTCTTTACGGCTGCTTCGACCTTGAACGTAACTTGAGAACAGAGTACCTGTCCTGTACACTTTTCACATTACACAAATCTCAAACCGATGCACATATACAATCTTCCCCAGCTTGAACGAGGTGGAACAGGGGAGTGTGTGGGGAGGAGGGGGAGTCGAGACTCTCCTTTAATGCAAAATCAGTTGCTGGACGATTAATGGATACCAATTTTTTTAGTTGGCTGGTGTTCAATGGCTTAAGTAAAGCAACAATCAGGTTGCGAGCATTGTTAAGAGAAATAAATAGATGGGGGGCATCTGTCCACTGTTGCTTAGAGGAGCCTTTTTCTCTCCCTTCTTAATGAGAGCTTGGATGGACAATATCTGCAACCATTATCTGTGCGCAGAATCACAACAGCAAATCAAAGAGTAATCAAAAGTAATCAAAGAGCACATTCATTAGGGCATTTCAACCATCCCCAGCCTGAGACTACACCTGGTGGTGTGTGCAACCCGTACCACGCAGCGGCTCAGTCTGCCACATACTTAGAAACTTAGCCAGCCTTCATGCCAGCCAAACAAACCTTTGCCACTTGGCACCCTGCTTCAGAATTAAGCAATATTGAAGATGCTGCGAATGTCACACGCTTCCCACGAGCCACACATCAATAATCCCGACACAAGGGAAATCTAAGCCAGCCGGTGTCTGTGCACCGGCATGCAGCTATCTGGGCAACTTATTGAAAATTACAAGCACTGTGCCCTTTATATACAATAGACACATTCTCACAGGGGCTACGTAACACTGCAATGTTCTTAATCAGACAACAGAGTCATATCTTGAGTATCGCTGGGCCCGTGCAACTCTTTCCTTTACAGTAAAGTACTGGAATGATTTTGCTCATACCCACTGATGGTGTGCTCATGTGCACTAGTTGTATATGCACCGTACCATGCACATAGCAACGCTGCATACAAGAGCACCGCAAGCATGTGGATAATGGACTACTTTAAAAAGTAAAAAAGCAACCAGGGATTTTTGCAAAGGTTTGTTTAGTACATTAAGTTTCTGCCATTCAAGCCCACACGTACAGTGTCCCCTAGGGACCAGGGAGGGTCCAAGTGCTCTTCCTAGCAACTAGCAATCAAAATATATGCGGTGCCAGCCAGATAGGAATTAGGTTTTTTGCCTTGTTTTTAAATAAAACAAATTCTTGATAACAAGTTAGTCACTCTAGAGCAGTGGTCTTCAAACTTATTTGACCCTGAGCCCCCCTAAGAAGAATGTACCTGGCTTGGTCCCCCCTATACACATGGACTCTAAAATGTTTATCGGTTACGAACGGTTATCGCCAGCTGGTGTAGAATGGTGCCCCAAATCGAGGTGTGGGTGCCAAACACCAAATTCTTTCAAAATCATTGCTTGCAATAACTCAAATAAGATAAGAGGGCAGATATTTGTAAACACAGCATTCAGAATGTTTTGCTACAGAGGTCAGAGGACTTGACTAAATGTAGCGTTGGATATTTATTTCCTACAGTAACCTCTGACATGTAACAATTTGATCAAGTACAACAACTTTGAGATTACTATCAAAGCAGTCACTTGCAAGTTGGACAGATAACTAGTGTGAAGGGTGGGCCTGCCTTTCAGCAGCCAGTCTGTCACTATTGGGTTCAATTTTTGCTATAGCCAACCACAGGTTTTCTTCCAGCTCTGACCGATATTTAGTCTTTATGGCTGCAAGTGCTGAGAATCCAATCTTGCAAAGGTATGAGGTGCTGAAAGTTAACAGTACATTGACTGCACATTTGGCTAAAGTTGGAAACTCTACATTTTGACAAAATCCACCCAAAGACAATTTTCTGATTTGGCTATCCAATAGGCAGTCACTTTGAAGCTGCATTAGTTCCTCCTGGAAATGTATTGGGAGGTGGGCCCCTACGTCTGCTAGGAAAGGCTGAACCACTCAGTCATTGATGTTACTATTGACCTCTGGAAAGTACTTTGAGAATGGTTCTGAGATGGTTTCCTATTAGTTCAGCAACACATGAAAGATCATACTCTGCCTCCTCAAGAGCATCTGCTAATAATGGAAACACATCGGCATGTAGACATCAACCCTCCTCTCCCTCCAAAGCTCCAGCTTCTTTTCGAATGCTGATATTTTTGCATTCATAGCCAATGATGTGGTTTCTGTGCATTGCAGGGAGGGGTTTAAAAAATGTCGCTTTTCAAAGTTGTCGCCATAGTAAGCTAACAGTACAAACCAGTGTGAATCACACAGAGGCTCTTCTTTTGTCTGGTCTAAACCCAGGGGAAAGTGTCTCACTTTGTTCCAGAGTTCCTATACGCGATTAAAAACCTTTCCACTGGAGAGCCACCTGACCTCCGTGTGAAAAAAAGCATCATGTTCAGCTCCCATTTCTGCACATAACGTGGCAAACAGACGTCTTCTTGTGGGGTGCATTTTGATAAAATGTACAATCTTTACAACAGAAGTCAGCACCGCTGAGAGTCCATTCCGCATATTACGCACAGGCAAAGCTTACCAGTGTATCACGTAGTGTGTCCACAATATATGTGGAGCTACTGTCAACACTTTTGCTTTTAATCCAGCTCTATCCCACATACTGAAGGAGCACCATCCGTGCAAATACCAACACACGCCTCCCACTTTCTGCAGTGGGGACTTAGGAAGTAGTTAACAATGTCAAAGACTACAGATGCAGTTGCTCTGCCCGGGAATTGATTTAGAAAATAAGAAATCCTCCAATATTTCTTTTCCATGGCAGTACCTCACATAAGCAATCAAATGTGGTTCTTTTGAAAGGTTAGTGGTCTCATCCAACTTCAGGGCAAACTGACTGTTTCAAGCGCGATATCAAAGGACATGGCAGTGATGCGGCAGAATATTGTGGTGTCAGACATAGGGATACTTTTGCATTTCTCTGCGGCACCGTTGCCAAGCATTACCCGGTTGACAGCGAGACAGCGCGAATTGTTGGCAGAATAATTTGATCAGCATCTGTAAAAGGTTTTGTCAGATAATGTGGTAAGAAGCTTCCAAAGCATGTGCAGATACTGAGGCCACATTTTTAACAGTGTCTTTTTGCTTTTGTATTCCTTACAGTTGCCGTACAAAGACATCCTTGGTCTTTTTTGCAAAATCGGCAGGTTTTGTTTCCACCTTACCGCCTTAATTGTGTTGGCTTCAAGTTTGCTAATGTAGTGCCACAGACCACACACTGCAGCTTAACTTCTCCAGCAACTGCGAACCATGTGAACCCAAAGGGTTATTCAAGAATAGACATGATCCTAGTTTCCACGACATTAGTCACGCAAGTGGTTAACGTAGAAATTGGAGTAAAATACCTAACTGACTATGCCCCAGTGATAATACAAATCGAATTGACCAAGGAAACTCCGGAAACTGTGAGACATTGGAGGCTAAATAAATTGATCTTGAGTGATATGGCACTGAGAGAGCACATTGAAAAAGTGATCAGCAACTATTTTACAGAAAATGATACTGGCAAGGTAGATGGGGGAATCCTTTGGGATGCATGTAAGGCAGTGGTACAGGGAGAAATTATATCCCAATCGTTAATATACGAACGGAGGAGTAGAGAGGGAATCAGAGAAAAACTGGAGGGGGCACTCAAAGAAGCAGAGGCCCGACATAAAACACAACAGACACAAAAATCCCTAAGAATATTACAAAAGATCAGAGTGCAACTAGAAGCACACACGGCAGACCACACTTCAAGAGCATTACTGAATGTTAAACAAACATACTATATGCAGGGCGGTAAAGCTAATCGATATCTCGCAGCGAAAATCAGAAAGCAGAAAACCCGGAATTAAATCACACAACTACGAGATGAGGGAGGGAGAACGTTTACAGAAGCGGATAAACTCAGAATCATGGAAACATTCCATGCAGGGCTCTTGAAACAAGAAAGGTTAGACCCACAATCACAGACTAGATATATGGAAGCGCTACAGATACTCTGAATACCCAGAGAAGAAAGGGAACTCTTGGAAGTACCCATCACGCCACAAGAAAGAAGTGATGCCATAACCTCATTGCCTTGTAATAAAACACTGGGTCCTGGTGGATTAGGGAATGGCTTCTACAAAACATTTAGGGCCCAACTACTTACACCATTAACCCGACTTTTTAATCATATAAGAAAGCAAGGGTAAAATCTACTACGGTTCTAATTCTTAAACCATGGAAGGACCCCACAGACGGCATCAGTTATCGACCCATTGCACTATCCCTCTCCCTTCTTTATCTAGGTCTTAGCTCTTGCACTATCTGAAATGTCGCCAGGACGAGTACGATAGTTAATTTCAGATCCTTACTGTTCATGGCCTGCAATAATGTCATTGTATTTTCCCTTGTTCCCTCCCTTGCCTTGAAGCGCTTTGAAACACATTGGGCCTCATTACACGGATGGCGGTAAGGATTTACCGGTACCGGTAAAATACCGGTACCGGTAAATCCTTACCGCCTTACTCTGAGGTCCCTTTGTGGGTTGGGGGATTTAACGCCTTCTTTTTGCAAGCGTTAAAAACCAACCCGCAAAGGGACCCAGGGAGCTAATTACGGTACCGCAATTTGCGGTACCGTAATTAGCGCCTTCCCCATTCCCATTGAGCCCTATGGGGCAAAAATGGGAATGGGGAAGGGCAATGGTGGAAGGGGGAATTACCGCCCCGCCAACCTTGTAATGGGGCGTTAATTCCCCTTTCCGCCAAGGCGGTGCCGGTATTTTACCGGAATAAACCATGGCGCTAATAGCGCCATGGTTCTCCGCCATCCGTGTAATGAGGCCCATTGTGTTTAGGCGCTATATAAATAAACTATCATATCATATCAAATACTGATGCTAAAATATACGCCAAGGTTCTGGCTGCTAGACTGATGAAGGTCCTCCCTGGAATAATCCATGAAGATCAAGCAGGCTTTATAGTAGGGAGACACACGCAAGATAACATACGACGAGCCATAGATATAAAAGAGATGAGTATGAGAACCGGACAGAAAATCACAATAGCAGCGCTAGATGCACACCGTGCCTTTGACAGCCTAGACTGGGGATATTTGCGTAGGGTTCTTGAAGCATTCTGATGTGGACCCGAGTTCACCAAGATGATATTAGCGAATTTCCAAATTCAATCAACAAACTTTCTGGTCAATGGGCACATGTCCGCACAGATTAAAATAATGTGAGGCGCACGTCAGGGATGTCCTCTGTCCCCACTGGTATTTGCTATGGCCATGAAGACCCTGGCAGTCACAGTTAGGCAGGATCAGAGGATTCGGGGAATAACAAGAGGGAAAGAGGTACACAAAATAGCACTTTATGCAAATGACATTGGGCCTCATTACGACCCAGGCACTAATGGGTTAACGGCGCCGTAAAAGGCTGCAGCGCCGTTAACCCATTAGCGCCTGATTACGAGGTCCCTTTGCGGGACCCGACCTTAACGGCTGGTCTACACCAGCCGTTAAAGTAGGGACCCGCAAAGGGACCTTGGTGCTAAGTACGGTACCGCAATCTGCGGTATCGTACTTAGCGCCTTCCCCATTCCCATTGAGCCCTATGGGGCAAAAATGGGAATGGGGAAGGGCCATGGAGGAAGGGGGAATTACTGCTCCGCCAACCTTGTAATGGGGTGGTAATTCCCCCTTTCTCCATGGCAGAGTCGGTAAGTTACCGGCATGGACCATGGTGCTATTAGCACCATGGTTTTCCGCCTGGGTCGTAATGAGGCCCATTCTCTTGTTCTTGAAGAACACAAATAGCTAATTGCCTAGAGTGATGGAAGAGTTACAAATATTGGCTTCAATTTTGGGTTCACCATAAACTACGCGAAATCCAAAGCCCTAAACATAAACGAAGATAGTGAGGTAATAACGAGATTAGGCCAACATCAGCCCTTGATATGGGAAAAGAACAGCAGAGAATACCTGGGGGGTACAAATAATGAGCGAATGTAAAGGATTATACGGAGCAAACATAACCCCACTGTGGAAACAATTGAAGGATGAAGAACGCAGATGGGATACTCAGGAACTCTCCTGGTTTGCACGTATTGCAGCTGTTAAAATGACATTGCTTCATCGACTACTATACATAGTTAGCTCTCTTCCAGTACAAATACCATCTTGCATATGCAAGCTATCGCAGTCCGAAATGGTATCCTTTATATGGCACCGGAAGAAACCACGAATACAACAGAGAGTCTTAACACGCCCGATGCTCCTGGGAGGGTTGGGAGTTCCGGACTTGGAAAGATACATCCTCGTGGCACAAATAGCACGAATGTTGAAATGGGAAGCAGAAGGGACATAAAGGGGCTGGGTCGAGATTGAACAAGGGGTCACAACTATTCCCTTAAGAGTCTTACATGCTATGCGACCCGCTGTCCAAGGGGCAGCTACTAGAAGCAACATAGGTGGCATTACGCGGATGGGATCTAGCGCTCAAAGGAAGAAAGTACCCAGGGGTTTGGGAACTCAAACTCCAATGGCTCATAATAATGACTTCAACCCGGGTCAGAAAGGGACATTTTGGGATAACTGGAGAGGAAATAAACCTCTGCTATTAAAAGAATTCTTTCTGAACAGGAAAGTCCTTAACTTTGAAGAGTGTAAACAGACATTTGGCATAGGAGAAGAAGACTGATACAAATATATACTGGTCCGACACTGGATTACACAGAAGGAGGTCCTAAAAGCAGGCACAAGAGCCCCAATAGGACTAGAACTGACCCTTCAAGATGGCGAAATATCTAAGGGATTATCTAGACTATATAGACTGCAAGATCGGGCAAATCTGGGAGACCAACTCCCATAGTTGTCTTGGGAGGATAGCTCATGGGTAACGTGTTCGCCTTGGAAGCAAGACGACACGGAGCAACACAGGTTCGATCCACGGGTCCACGCTTAGAAACCTCTGGGTGTTAAGCGCGTTATAAATAACCTAACATATCATATCATATCATTCATGGACAGATGGGAGAGGGATTTGGGCACTCCAATTGCGGGGGAGGAATGGGAACAAATCTGGAGGCGGGCACTTAAAACGTCCAAATGCATATCTATTAAGAAAACGGCATACAAAATATGCTATCAATGGTACCTCTCACCTCACCGTATACATGGGATGAATGTAAAGTACCCTCCTTTGTGCTGGTGGCAATGTGGAGAAATAGGGGATATACAACACAGGTTGTGGTCATGTCCTAAAGCCCAAACATACTGGAAAGAGATCTTGGGACATATAAAACTGATCAAAGGGGCACAGCTGCCGCTCTCACCGATGGTGGCCCTGATGGAGGCAGAAGTAGAAGGGGTTTGTGCAGCAAGTGGTAACAGAGCAGCCCTTATCACACATCTCCTGATGGCAGCACGCATGACCGTAGCTCAAGGGTGGAAAACAGTGGAAGGTCCAAAAATATCTTGGTGGTGGGGGAAAGTTTGGGAGGGGGGGTCATGGCTATGGAGAAAGTCTGTGCATTAAAAGCAGGGACGTGTCTGTCATGATGCATACCCCCGGGCATCCAGACCACGTCCATCAGCCCTGGGAGCAGGCATCATGTTGCCTTGAGAATACCCAGCAAGCCCTGTTAGGGGCTGTCTGGGTTCAGTCCTGGCGCCTATGGTGCCAGGCTCATATGGGACATCAGTCCTGGTGCCATAGGCGCCAGGCTCATAGGTGCACACTTACCTGATGCAGACCATGCTGCAAGAAGATCTAAGCCCATGTGAGGCCTGGAAGGGACTACTTTACCTCAGGGACTATTTTGTTACTCGGGTGTGGTCGGGGAGGAATACCTACCTTGGACTACTTTGGAGGCTATTTAAACCACGGCCAAAGAGCAGCACATGCTTCGCGTTATTCTGCATCCAGCAACGTAACGCTCACCGTGCCAGCATCAGCATCCAGCCTTCTGCCATGCCCGCCTCGAACCTGGAGCACCTAGAAAGAAGGAAAGAAGCAAGGTTAGAACAAGAGTATAACCTGATTTCTTACCTGATTCCGGATTCATCGCATCTTCAAACCAGAGGAAAGACTTTGTTTTAAACGAGTCGCATCGCCAGCAGCAGCGCCGTGCCATACTCACCGTTCCACGCAGCATCTCTTCGTTCTGGCGCTGTCTCCATCTTAACATCGCCGAATCCCGGCACCTAAGGGGGACAAGAAACAACAAGGTGAGCAGAGAGAACAGACAGAGACAATGGCCCTCATTCCGAGTTAGGACTACACCATGTAGTAAATAGCTCCATGGTTGGCAACCATGGAGCTATATACTCCATGAAATACTGGCATGGTGAATGGAGTAATTACCGGTCCATTCCAAGGTTGGATGGACCGATAATTCCCCATTCATCATAGCCCTTCCCCATCCCCATTTCTGCCCCCATAGGGCTCAATGGGAATGGGGAAGGAGGTAATTACGGCACCGTAAATTACGGTGCTGTAATTTACTCCAAGGTCACTTTGCGGGTCCCGTAATTTACTCCTGCTAAAAGCAGGAGGTAAAGAGGGACCCGCAAAGGGAACTTGGAATACGGAGGTAAGGGATTACCGCCATCGGTGCCCTTACAGGCGCCGGTAATCCCTTACCTCCAACCTCGGAATGACCCCCAATCTCTTTAGCCGCCATATGCTTACCTGATTTTACCACCGGAGGTATAATTCTTCAGCACGCCACATCTTCTAATGCCGCACCTGTAAGATAAGGAGAAAGCAGCAAGTTCAACCCTTGACATTATTTACCGGACAATTTTGGGTAACACAGACTTTTACCGGAGCGCTTTCAGCTGTTAATCTTCTTATTGGGTCAAAGCTGCAAGATAAAAGAGGAATTGGACAGGAGTGAATTCCAGACATTTTGAACTCTTACGAACTAAATACTTCGCCAGGACCTTTTGGAGTCAGGATTCATCTGCAACTCTTCCAATATCTTCAGGCCAGTATTTGTATTTGTATTTGTATTTATTTGTATTTATTTTATTTGTATAGCGCGCTAGAACCGAGGGCAACCATGCGCATATCTTAGAACATGAGGAACAGTCACAGAACATTCAGCAGTCATAATCGCAGTTACATACATTGAGGTACAACGGTGTAAAAGTGGCAGACTGAGGTGCAGGCAAAACAATAGTGAGTTCATAGTCCAGGTACAAGTATTGCTATAGTAGTGTGGCAGCGTAGCTTATACTGGTGGTGAGTGAGGAGTAGTGGATAGCCATAGCTTGGCTTTGTTTTTGAAAAGAGTGGTGGACGGGAGCGTTCTGATGGCGAGTGTCACAGAGTTCCAGAGTTTGGAGGCAAGGACTGGGAAGCTGACGCCACCGGCAGATTTCAGGTTGTATTTCGGGACAGTGAGCGATTGGGCTTGGGCAGATCTTAGCGTCCGTGAGGGGGTGTAGTATGAGAAGCGGGATGTTAAGTAGGTAGGGGCCTGGTTGTTGACACATTTGTGAGTGAGAGTCAGTGATTTGAGCGAAATTCTTTGTGCGACGGAGAGCCAATGTAAACTCTTCCTAGTGTCAGAGATGTGCGCCGACCTAGGGATGGCTAGGGCTGCTCTGATAGCATTATTTTGGACGGTTTGGAGTTTGTTGAGGTTCCGTTGGTTAGTGCCTTGATACAATGCGTTTCAATAATCAAGTTTGGTCATAACCAGCGCCCTAGCGAGAGTGATGCAGTTCTGGGTGGAGAGGAATGGGCGACAAGCAGTGATCAGCTTGCAGGTGTAGGCAGATGCTGAGGCGACTGCGTTGGTTTGTCGGTTCAGTGACAGTGTGGCGTCGAGGTAGATCCCCAGAGTTTTGGTCTCTTTAGCCACTTTGATGGTATTGCCATCAATGTTGAAAGTGCTGAATGAAGGGTCAAGTTTGCTGAGTCTTTGTTGGGTACCAAGGATGAGGAGCTCTGTCTTGTCATCATTGAGACAGAGCTCGTGGTGTGCCATCCATGCTTGGACGACTTGGTATACGTCGTTCACAGCTTTGGTGTCTGCAATGTAATCACCAGTGATGGGGATGAGTATCTGGGTGTCATCTGCATAATTAGTGTAGGTCACACCCAGATAGTCAAGCACATCGAACAGGGGTTTGGTGAAAACGTTGTAGAACGTGGGAGATACGCACGACCCTTGTGGAACTCCGCATGGGACCGGAGATGGGTCGGCGGAGTCGTGGGTGAGAATACTCTCATAAGTCTGTTGTCCAGGAAGGATCTGATCCAGTTAGTGGCAGTTTCAGAAAAATGTGCCGCTGATTTCAGGTGTTGGCAAAGGATTTGATGATTAACCAGATCGAAAGCCGCGGAGAGGTCCAGAAGCAATAATAAGGCTAGTTTGCCTTTGTCTTTTATATCCTCTATTTGGGTTTTCAGGTCTAATAAGGCTGTTTCTGTTCCATGCCTAGGTCTGAAACCAGATTGTCTTGTGCCAAGTAAGTAATTAGTCTCCAAATGTTTCTGAATCTGGAGGTAGGCCGCTCTATCTAGTATTTTTAGGAGGAACGGGACCGTAGTGATAGGTCTGAAGTTCGTTGGAATGGACGGGTCAAGTGTTGGCTTTTTCAGTAGTGGGATGACCCACGCGTCCTTGAGGTTGTTGGGCACGATTCCGGAGTGAAATGAGGAGTTAATGAAGGTGGTAATGAAAGGGGCAAGGTCCTGGGCAGATTCCTTGATGATAGGGGCAGGGCAGGAGTCCTCTTGGCAATTGGAGGGTTTGAGGTTGCTAATAATTTTTTCAACCTCAGAAATCGAGAGCGGGGTGAAGCTGAATGGGGGTAGGGTGAAAGTGGTAGTTGTTTTGGGTGCTGGTGGTTTGGAGAAAAGGGAATTTTGTTTGGCATTGATTTTAGCTTGTAGGGTGGTTATTTTGGAGAGGAGAGCATTTTGTATACTGTTGCACCAGGAGCTGTCTTTATTGCACATGTCCGGTAAAGGCGACGGGGATTCTAATTCTTTGAGAATTTTAAAGAGCTCCTTCGTGTTGGATTCGGCTTGCGAGATACGCAGGTTATACATATCTTTTTTTGCGTGTATAATCGCTTCCTTGTAGTTGAGGGATGCGATGAAGAGGTTGTCTTTATTAGATGCACAAGGGAGACTTTTCCAGAGAGATTCCGCCTTGCGTTTTTCTTTACGCAACGCTCTGAGGTGTGGCGTGAACCACGAGTTCAGATGAGCTTGTTGTTTGGCTTTCCTGAGTTTGAGCGGGGCTATGGTGTCAATAGCTTTGAGCAGTGTACGGTTGAAGGTGTCCACCATGACCGTAGGGTCGTTATGAAGTGTGGCACAGTTGTTCAGAGTGGGTAGGATGAGTGGGAGTAATTTGTCCCTAGTGATGTCTTTTTTATTTCTAGTGGGGACAGCTGGGGCTAATGGAAGTTTAGTACAAGGAGTGGTGGTTGGTATTTGGAAGGTAACGATGTGATGGTCGGACCAGGCACAGGCTGAGTTGGAGCGTTGTTGAAAACCCAGGTTAGACACGATGCTTGCGACTTCAGTGGCCATGAGATCCTTAGGGTCTGGCAGTCCCAAGTTCAGGTCCCCTAGCAGCATCACTTGTGAATTAGGCTTAGTATTGTTGTAGAGGATAGCCATGATATCTTCTGCAAAGGAGGAGAGAGGGCCGGGTGGTCTGTAAATGAGGTGAAGTGTCGCAGTGTTAGTGGGTGAGAGTGAAAGTTTCACTGATAATAGTTCAGCTGAGCAACAATGAGAATTTGGGATCAGTCTTATGTTAATATTCTCCCTATGTATGAAGGCAATGCCACCCCCTTTAGACACGTTAGATGGATGGTCGTTTCTCAGGATAGAGTAACCTTCGGGAATGGCGAGGGATAGGAGCGGGCCGGAAGCAGTGTGTAGCCAAGTTTCTGTAATTGCAATAAAGTCAAGTTCCTGGGTGATAATAAGGTCAGCAATATCAAGGGCATGGGCGGTAAGGGATCTGGCATTGATGAGTGCGCCTTTCAATTCTTTGGGCACGGTGGTGGCAAATTTGGTTAAGGTCTGAGTGGAAGGGTGTTGGCGTTGGGCGCCAGGAGTGCGAAGCAGTCTGGAGCCTAGTCTAGCATTTCTGAGTGTGAGTGTGCACGGTTGGTTAGGAGTAGGTTTGGTGCCGAAATGTTTGAGCCACAGGGCTGGCTCATTGAGGTATGGATTAGAGGGGTGCATGTAGGGGACGGAGTTAGGTAGTGTTAGTGTGTTATGATGCATTATGGTGAAGTGTAAAGGGGGAGTGTTACAAAGCGTGCCGGTGGTGCCAGTGGGTGTTGCACAATATGCATAGGCTACTGACCATATGATGGCTAGGCAGAGTGTGAGAGTACTTGCTGACGGGCGGGGCAGCATGTCCACAGTGTTGAGATGATTTCAAGTGTCAAGGAAATACCTGCATGGGAAGGTGTGCTGAGTGTGCTGATACTGGCTAGGCTAGTGGTCAGTTAGAGTAGCAGGGCGGTGGTGGCAGCAGGGTCTATCTAGGTTTTGGAATCGCCAATAGGTTGAGGTGCTAAAATGCAGTATACTGACATAGCAACCAGGTCTGTCTAGATGCGAGAGTCACAGTATAGGCTAAAATGCATTGAATCAGTGGCATAGGCTAAAGTGCAGTGTACCAACATAGCAACCAGGTCTATCAGGATACAAAGTCACAGTAAAGGCTCAAATGCATTGAATCAGCGACATAGGCTAAAGTGCAGTGTACCAACATAGCAACCAGGTCTATCTAGATACAAAATCACAGTAAAGGCTAAAATGCATTGAATCAACGACATAGGCTAATGTGCAATGTACCAACATAACAACCAGGTCTATCTAGATGCGAGAGACACAGTAAAGGCTAAAATGAATTGAGTCAGTGACAAGGGCTAGGATGCAGTGTACCAACATAGCCGTGGGACTAGCTAGATTTGAAAATCACTATGAGAACTGATATACATTGGCCCAATAGGTAGTAGCTGAGGCAGCACTAATGAGTTACTGTGAAATAGCGCCAGTCACAATAGCAGGCAGGATAAGGAGACATCGGTGAAGCAGATAAGCACAGCGGGCTATGGTTGGAAAGCTGCACGCGTGCTACAAGTCACTTATCAGGGAAGACACAGAGGCGGCCTACGAGCAGATGATAAGTAAATGGCGTTAGTGTAATAAAATGCAGTCCATATTTCTTTGCGTAGAGTGAGGGCAGTTACTGCAGACCCTCCTTAGGGTAGGCAGGAAGGGCGGGCGTGGGAACAGGCAGATGGAATCACCCGATATAGATAGGGACTTGGTGAGCACAAGGGGTGACAACAAAGTCCAAGCAATGGATGACTGAGGCAGGGATGAGTATGAACTGGTACAGTGGTGCTGTGGATAGGTCCGAAAAGTACTTACAGAGAGCCAGGCAGCTCAGCTCCTTACTGTCCGACGCTGACAGGCGCAGACAGGCCCTTTGGCTACTGCCTCTCGGTGAGCTGGAGGGCGGGTGATCGATGGAAGCAGCCAATCACAGGCTGCAGGCGCTGCTGGGCTCAGAGAGGCTCTGGGGGATGATCTGGCCAGCGGCCATTAAACATGTTGGGCCCAATGGCGGCCAATGAGGCAGTTGGGCAAATCGGTGGTGGTCGGTGCCCTATTTGAAAAATGGGCAATTTCGGGGCGTGTGTGAAGTAACTGGTCATCAACGCGCCCCTGCGTGCTTCGCAGGATGGAGAGCTCATCCTTCAAGGTGAGATTGCTGAGAGGGCGCTTGAGAGGTGATTAGTGGGGACGACAGTGGGGGTGCTATAACTTGAATCCACAAGTGGCTAAATCTATCCCTCCACTTGTAGGAGAATATTTCTACGGGCAAAGCAGACAAGATTAGGAGGGCAGATCCAGTCAGTCATCGCTGCACTACGCATCACGTGGGTGGAGGCAGCAGCAGTCCGGGTCCGACCGACGCCCCTTTGGGAGCCAGGTGAGCGTAACAGTGTCAGAAATGTCTAGCGGTGTGGAGTCCCTTTCTTGAATATGTACAGGACAGGGAAGGACAACTTCATAAACCCAAACTACTCAAGAATACGCATGTGACTTGATCCTAGTGGAACGCCATCACGTGATACTGAACAATAGATTTCAAACCTGGAGCATCAAGGTTGAAGCCATACAGATAGAGATTGGTTGGGGTTTTGTTGTGCCAACGTCTTCGGCCCTGCGTCCAATTCAACTTGCAATGTCTCTGTGTCACGTGTTTGTGAAGAACTTCGGCAGCAAAATCCCCTCCCCCATGTTTTTATTGCAAAAGAGTGTATTTTCTTCACAGGAAAACTGTGCCACAATTATTAATTTGTTTTAAAGTCTTTATAGTTTTTTGCTAAACAAATGGTTCTATCTCCCAAAGGAGAGTAGGCCCTTTTGATTACACGTGTTTCTGCACTTCGTGTGCCTTTTTCAAATCGGGGCAAATAATCACATTTGGACATGTTCACTTCATGTACACATTCAATCAAAGCAATATACAAATGAGCAAAAGGAAAAACTAATTGTTATAGACAGACATTGAGGAGGGGTGGTAGAGTGGGTAAGTAGGGTTAAAAGAAAAGACAAAAAGATAAAAAAAATGTTTTAGAAAGAACCATTAGTACATATGGTATTGATAGTTCATTAGTCATGTTCTCATCATAGCTTTCATATTTGTTATTATACATACCTTTTGTTTAATCCATTCACCATAGCTTACTTTAGTAAATCTAATAAGCAGTTTATCTGTGTTTATTGTTGATTCCTAGAACTTCCCATTCCTAGAACCATGTTGCGACAACAGAAAGTCCAGTTCCCACAAAATCTTAAGACTAGGTCTTACCATATGTTTCATCCCTTAGTTCATCCTTGTTAGTGCTTTCAAATGGTCCAAATGTTTCTCGGGTTCAAATCTCAGCTGTAATATATGTTTGGCTATAGTCATCCATTCTGCACGTTGCGGTCAGCTACTGCACCTACAATCATACTTGGAACCCCCAGGGGATTATTTCCTGCTATTTCTATTGCTAATAGAGTTTGTAGATATGTTGGGTTTATCCCCCTGATTGTATTGTTATAATTTAATGCTGTCATAATTTCTGCATTCATATTTTGTTTATTACTACTTGTGACATCTCGAAAATAAAGTGGGGGAAAAAATTACCCGCTGGTTAATATTGCTCATAGAGTTCATCATATTCGTCATGCATTCTGTTCCTGTTGTGTTTATAGATCGCAAAAGCATTTATCTAGTAATTGTACGTCTACTCTCCTTTGGGAGATACAACCATTTGTTTATCAAAAAACTATAAATACTTATAGAACCTCATGTTTGCAGAAACTGTGTGAAATAATGTTGGATAAAATACCTGTACGAACTGAAATGTCAATTGTTGATATAATACTGTTGTTAACATGACTGTAATTTGCAAGCATGAATGAAAAATAAAAGCTTTAAAAATGTTTTTAAAAAGCCTAAAAAGATTTCAAATGGCAAACACCAAACGCAAAGATTTAAAACAAACCATGTGAAAAGGCTGGGAAAAATACATTATTTAAAAGTCGCCAAAAGATTGAAACAATGTCAGAGACTTTGCCACATGCAAAGACTCAAAAGGAACCATGTGAACAGCTTGGGGGAAAAATCTCTGCAACAAATGGGTCAGAAATACTGGTTGGATTAAATAAACACCACATTAGTCTCAGAAGACATCATGCTCAGATCGTGAAGTTCTAGCTCAAATACATTTTTGAAGTGTGTACCTGGACTGGGCCACAGATTGGCGGTGAATACCACCACACCTGGATGCACATTGCACAAGGCTGATATAACACATGAGAGAGGGCTCTCAGTAACACAACGTATTTCCTTGAAAATTCTTGCTCTCACTCACAAATGGCTCTCGAAGCAAGCACCCAGCTACCTGGCCAATAGGTTCTCCATCCACAACTCTAACAGACCCCGTACAACTGCTCAGACTAACTGCCTAACCATACCGCGCTTCAACCTTCAGAGATCTGGCAGGACCAGATTCCCTGTAATGGCCGCCAAACTCTGGAACTCACGTCCTAATCCGCTAAGAGTGGAACCATCCTTCCAGAGATTCTAAAACATGGCCAAAACCTGGCTCTCTGTCCAAGACTCCCCCCGACCACTCGCTAGCCTCCATTCATGCGATAGCCGCCAGCCTCACCTTTATGTAAAATGTTACTGTTTATCCTGTACCTTAGGTGTATGTATATAGTTGTAACTTACTGTAATGCTCTGTCTACTTATACCATGCTGTAACCTAAGTGATGCGCCCAGTTGCCCTTGGGCCTGGTGTTGTTTATAAATAAAATAAATACAAATAAATACAAAATACAAATAAACCTTCAACATTTCTACTCAACAAATGGTACCTGCCTGCGTGACTGAGTCAAGTGCTTCACTGAATTTTTCTTGCTGGGACACAGGTGGTTAGGTTGACACAACGACGCTTGGAGCGATGCTGCTGCAATGAAAACAGTTAGTCAAGGATACATGGGTCTACCTGGTACTTCAAAATTAAGATTAGATGAGAAAGGGTTAAAACAAGCTCTTTGGTGTTAGGCCCAGGACCTAACGGTGGGAAACCAGGAGAGAGTACACAGTGCACTGTTAATGCAACTCCCACATGAGACGTGAAATTTCAGTACCGCTCCAAACTGGATATGAGAATGGAACAGCCTCAAAAATAGGTTTGATATTCCCGATTGTGACTCCTAACTATACCTTTAAAATTGCCCCACCATCACCCACAGCAAAATACAGTTGTTTGAAAAAAAGGTATTCTTACCGTTGTCAAGTCCTACTACAGATGTCAGGATTTTTGATGATGCCATAGCTGTTGGGGACTTTGCTGTCCAAGATGGGATGATAGAGCCAACTTGTGTTCTTTCAATTGAAAAAGTACAATAAAATATATTATAGACGTACCAGATTAACCGAACCAATATTTGCGCACTTTGCCAGTCAGGGCACATCCTCTCCCGCACACAAAAGGGACCTAGGGTGCAGGGTCCTACTGGGAAATCTCCAAAGTTCCATATAGGTCATTGCACCCCAGCTGGCAGACAGAACAGCGAGCACATACCTGAAAACATGACTCATACTCAGTCACAGAGACAAAAAATGATACAGCGAGAGAAAGAGCATCAGCTTGTAATATTTTACCCTTTCTATTCCCCGCCTAGAATGGTTGAGAAGTTCAGCCTGCTGGCATTCCAATCATTCATCTACATATCTTAAATAGAATCCGACACGGTAGTGCTTATCCCACCAAGCTTAACTTTCATTTAGCTTTTACTGCAATTCGGTGACAGTGCTGAAGTAGCAGCAGACTCTACCACAGCTGCCATGCCAGACATGTGGGCCCCCTGGCTGCAACATATGGTGCAACAGCAGGAAGATATACATGAATTCCACTTTTTAAATCACTTAAATGGCAGTGGTGCACCCAAAGTACTGGTGGTAATGCAGTGATTTTAGTACATTAAAGGATGCATAGAGTCGCTCTATAGTAGATGGCTACAGGGGTAGCTCAGCAGGTTCACGGACCGTTGCATATGCAGATGTATTGTTGTTGTTTCTTTTAATGTGTTTAAGGTTGAATTTAACCAAAACAATAAAAACAAAAAAAACATTTATTTATTTGATTTATTTGCATTTGCAGGGCGCACTACAGCCCAAAGGCATCGAGGCGCTGTTACATGTGGTTGTAAGTATGCGTGATTTAGTTTACATACATTGGTCTTTGGTTACATAAATAGTTGGTAGTTACAATAGTGGCGAAACAGTGAGAAGCTTACTTACAATATTGGCAGATAATAGATTTAGACAATTTTCAAGGACAGATATGCAAAAATTATTAATCAAATTACTTTTTGCAATTACTTATAAAAAAGGAAGTGCTATAAAATGTGTTTGGCCAAGGGATGGGTTGGGCTGGGCAATGGGTTGGGGTATTTCTGTCTCTGTATTGAAAACCAAAAGTTAGCACCCATGAACCCAGTTTAATTTCCTAATAACTGCTCTCAGCAAAATGGAAGCATTTATTTGTCATTAAGCAGTTTGATAAACATACCATCTTTATAAATATAACCTGTCATAAAACACAAAGCAAGGGGCACACAAATTACACAGTATTGGTGTGGTGCATCGACAAAAAAGAAAACATCTCAAAGAAAACTAGTGAGCGCAAGTTTCAGCAGCATTTTTGAGTTTGGAAATGACTTTTTTCCTATGAACGTGTAAAATGCACATGTGAACAACAATAATGTGTCCAGTATGAAGAATGCCTGCTTTCAACAGAGATCCTGACCCCCCCAGGCCACAGTGATGTTCATGGCCCATTGATTCCCGTGGTGTCCCTTTCATGCCATAAGCAAACAAACAGAATGAGCAAATAGAACCCGGAAATGTGCGAATGAGGGCTGAGGAAAAGAGAACCACAAAGATTAGGTTACCAATCCCCCAGCTTCCCGCTGCGAAGCTGGGGGCTTGGTAAAGCCTGGTCATGGCTGAGGAAGGCCGGGTCCCAAGATCTGGGGCCGTTGTTATATGATATCTGGCTCCCCCAGAGCAGATTTCTGGAGCCCAGCAATCTGCCACGGCGGAGCCGGATCTCCTACAACACCAGCAATGCGTGCTTCCATCCCCGCTCGCCTCCTCTCCCTGTGGCCCCCAAGGTGGATGCACAGAGGGAGAGGGGCGCAGGGGGACCAGCATCACAGTGATCCGGCCCCCCTGCTTGCCTCCTCTCCCCACTCGTTTGCCTTCGGGGGTCCACAGGGGAGAGGGACTGGGAAAGGCCTGAAACGCTTCCTTCGCGGCACCCCCTCCAACTGTGGTGTGGGGGGGCTGAGCCGAGAAGCGACATCCCTTCCCAGGCAAGAAGACGCAGGCGGCACTAGCAGGAAGCAACAACGCAGCCTGGACGCACAATCCAAATGCAGGAAAGCTCACGTCCAGGCTATGTTTATTTCCTGTTTCATGGCTACGCCCCATCATGTCGCACTGACTGTGCATGGGGGTGGGTAGGGCAGTGGCTCGTCATACAAAGTTAAGGGAGGCAAAAAAAAGTATTTTCTCTTTTCTCACCATTCTGGAACACGCGCCCCACAGATTGATCATGCACCCTCCTCCTTGGCTACCTTGCCTTCTCCTCCCTCCTCTTCTGCCCCCCCCGGCTCCTTCTACACTTCAGCAGGGTGTACCTCTAATTTGTACCCATCCCCGGAAGTATTTCAAGGGTTGCATCCTTCTCCACATTGCCATTCTCAACTCTCGCTCAGCCGTCAAACATTCCTGCCGTCTACTGGAAGAACTCAACCTGGATGTCATTGGTCTCACCGAGATATGGTTGACCACCAGCTCTGTCACAGGCTTTAACACTCTTCTCTCTGATGGCTACAAGATCCTTTGCGTGCCCCGATCCAACGTACCTGTGGGGGTGTAGACTTGATCTTCCCGGAGTGGATAACTACCTCTATCATTCCTATGCAGGCCTTTGAATGCCTTGTCTTCAGGCTCTCTCTCTCTCTCCTGGCCACTCTCCCACTATGGCTACTATCTACTGGCAAACTGGCCAGATCACGTCCTTCATCTCCGAGTGGGCAGACCTCTCCTCCTCCCCCACTGGCCTCGACCACTCAACTCCTCCTCCTTGGAGACTTCAACATCCACCTGGATGCTTCCTGTCCCTCCACTGGACTCTTTTGCAACCTCTGCGACTCTCTCTCTATTCTTCCCTCTGGCCCGACTCACTCTGCAGGGCACACTCTGGATGTTATGATCTCCTCAGACCTCCCCCTCTCTAACCCTCTCACTACTCTTCTCTCCTAGAGAGACCACTTTCTCCTCTCATCTCTCTCACTCTCTACCCCTCAGGCCGAGCCTACCCCCACACTGGCATCCACCTTCTTGGTCATCCGACCCATGTAGCGTGTGTCAGTTGAGGCTTTCGCCACCACTTTCTCTCCCCCTCCTGCACCTCTGGCTGACTCGCATCCTGACACAGCCCTTTCCATGCTCCACTCTGCTATCTCTGATACTCTGATACTCTTGATGTACTTGCCCCCGGCATGAGGAAGCCAAGTGCCACTCCTGGTACCCCTTAGACCTCGTCTCCCTTAAACGCAAGTGTAGGGTGACTGAGAAGAAACAATGGGCATCTTGTGCATCCTCTAAAAAACTGGCCTGCTGCCTGCTCCAAAGGCAATACTGACTCTCTGTCCTCACTAAGAAGAGAGCTCACATCCAAGCCGGCGTCTCTGCGGCACCTAACAACTCGGCCGAACTTTTTATAATCTGCAAGGAGCTGGCCAATCTTGCTGCAGTCTGTACTTCTCCTGTCCCCTCGCATACCGTCTGCACGGCCCTGGCTTCCCACTTCTTCTCAAAAACCCTGCACATCCTGTCCACCCTCTTGTCATCTCCTCCTTCTCCCTCCACTCTCTCCTCTACCTCCGGCCTCCCTGTGGCCACCTCTCCTCCTCCCTTCTCTGCCTTTCCTCTGTTCACCCCTGACAAGGTTTCTAGACAAGTCCGATCTATGAAAGTCTCGTCAAAACAGGTTCTCCCCTGTTCTTTCAAAACCAGCAAGGACCACATTGACGCCCTTGCTCCATTCTTGGCCGACTTCTGCAATCACTCTTTCCCCACTGGAAAGTTTCCTTCCCCCCTGAAGTGCTCTTTTGTGCACCCTCTTCTCAAGAAACCCTCAGCTGACCCCTCTTGCCCACCTAACTATCGCCTGATCTCCATCACACCTTTCCTTGGCCATCTCCCAGCTTAATCTTCACACTGAATCTGTTGGTTGTCTCCATGAATACCAGTGTGACTTCAGAGCAGCCAGAAACACGGAAACTGCTCTCCTGAACATCCGTGAAGACCTGCTCTCTAACCTTGATGCTAATCACCCCTCTGTCCTCATCTTACTTGATCTCTTTTCTGCCTTTGACATGGTCAACCATGGCATCCTGCTCAACCGGCTCTGTGATAACCTGGGTATCACTGATCAGGCTCTGTCCTGGCTGACTTCTTTCCTCTTGGACCGACCCTCCCAGGTACAATTTGGCCCCTTCCTCTCCTCAATCAATCTGTGGTGTTCCCCAGGGGTCTAACCTTTCTCCCTGGCTCTTTAACCAATACCTGGAATCTCTCGCCCACTGCATTGCTGCTCTCTGCTTCAACTTTTAGTGCTATGCGGATGACACTCAGATCGGTTTCAGGCTCCCCTCTGCCGCCTCTTCTCCCTCTCTCGTCCTGGATTGTCTGTCTTGAATCCAGGAGTGGTGTGCTGCCAATGATCTCTGACTTAATACGAGTAAGACTAAGATCCTCCTCATCGGCACATGTGCACGTTCCATTCCTGTCACTCTCTGGCCAGCCGCCCTTGGCCCTCTTCCTGCTCCCACCTGTGAGGCTAGGAAGTTCGGATCATCTTTGACTCCACACTCTCCTTCTCTCCTCACATCTCTGACGTCTCTAAGAAGTCAAACTACCAGCTGCACATTGTCAGAGGTATTCTTGCCTTCCTCACATTCCCCCCAGAAGCTCACTATCTCCCGAGCTCTGATTCTCTTGGTACCCCCTGCACTTGTGGTCTTATCTGTATCCCTACAGTCACCTCCCCTGCACTTACTAGACACTTGTTGTCTGCACTTCTGAACACCTGCACTTACCATCCATTTGCTGCACTACTTGTTGTTCCCTGTTCCTTTGTCCTGCACTTGTCCAACTTCCCACCACTCCCGGCGTTCACCTGTACTTACGCAATCTGAATGTCACTAGGTCTAGTAAGATCGTTGTTTTTGTCCTCAATCTGTTTCCCCCCTTTCCTTGGCACGCCTAGAAACACTTGTGTATAGGCGCATTATAAATGGCATATCATTGAAGACCTCTGCCTAAAGTAGGGCTATTTTTAAGGCGAAATACTCAATTGGTGTTATCTTGCTGGCAAGACTATGCAGGAATTTGTAATTTCACTGTATACTAGCATAGTATACATGAACATGCCGGCGCCTAGTCAGTGAGACAATGCAGAGAAATTAAGGAACCCTGTCCTATAAAGACAGACAACGTAAGAAACGCACTCAGGGGATAAAGAAAGACATCTTGTGGTACAAGCAGTCTCTGGTCAGCACAGCTCAATGCACTGCCTAGCAGCACTGAGCGGTAAAGTTAGGCACATCTCCCTGCAATGCTCAAATCAGAACCCCTCACCTCATAAAGGCAGTAAATTTACAGAAAGCATGCCAAGGGAACTTCATGCCGTCGTAGCAGTGCGGAAAAAGAAGCAAGCATGGGGCTCTGGTAAAAATGGGATAGTTTCCAACTTGGTGAGCTCATTGCTGTTTTAACAGTAAAAGCCGTGTTGCGCAGATAAAGGTGAAGAAAGATAGCGTATAATCCGACTTGCTGCTGCAAACCGAATCTGAAATTCCCTTGGCATGCACGGCACAGCAATAAATCACTTCGGTTCAGGAGCGTGGGGTGCCGGGGATGGGGATAATACCAGCCAAGAAGACACACATAGATCCGCTGTTGCCATACGAGCCTTCAGGTTTTTGGCCTCTTCTCCAGGCTTTTCGCTGCAGTTTCCGGGTCCCATCCAATCCTCCATCCGATTGGCTGCAAAGGACTGTCGCTGGTAGCCAATCGGGTGGAGGTGTGGACGGGACCAAAAAGAATGCAGACTGGAGCAAAGTAAACATTGAACACTGCTTTCAATCCGTGTCATTGAAAGCAGTATTACTGCATCATTTATTTTGCTTAAGCTTTCATTCTTTTTGGCCAGTTTGCCCAGGGATCAAGCCGAGGATACACGTGGGTGGACTCACTTTTTTCAGAGGGTGGACTCCGTCCCCCCCAGCTAAAGTGAGAACCATTGAAGGTCCTCTTTGAAATCATGAATTAAAGTCGACCTCATGGATTGAACCACAGCAGTCAGGTTTGCAGGCTTGACACCTCACCAGTGCACTAAATGAAAAACAACAAACAACTGATTTGAAATGTCTAATTTCAGTACTGCAAGTTCCAGGGAAAACCTTTGCATTGGTTCTTGGAGTTTAAAACATGCACACATGTTTGTGGTGTCCCACAGGTGGACCTCCTTACGCTGCCAGTCAGCACTCACACTCACTCAATGATGGGCCGACGCGGGAGCTGGGGTGCAACACCTCTTATCTTTATTCGTCTCAAACCCGAACTGCCGCTTGCGCGGGTAACCCCCCCCCTTCCCACCACGTGGGGCGCTGCCCACTAAACAGTGACAACAGAAAGAGGACTGTCCCTCTTATCAACTATGAGGTAACGACACCACACCCTCCCGTCACTAAACAATTAGTTACGCCCTCAATCTATTTCTTCGATGAGGCGATGAGGTTTCCTCCTTATTCTCTGCGGTCGAAAGTCCACTCCTGCCGAGGGCCCTGCCCATGGCTCAGGGGCCAGGTCATTTTCAGAGTCCTCCCTGTCTCCCTCATAGGGAGCGTCTCGCTGAGAGAGAGTGTCATTCATGCTTGTGTTATTTGCGTGCTGGATGCTAGGCATCCTCTTGAAGTGAGAGGAGTTTCTCGTTATGGACCGACGGTCCCCCTCCGCGGTGATGATTGATCCTTTTTTCTTGACAATGATGAGTGGCTCTTCATTGAAAGGAGCTACGTTTTTGCGCTGTTGAGGTTGCCGGACCACTACCAGGTACCCAGGTACCAGGTCGCTTCCCTTGGCCCTGCGAATGGTGTCAGCAGCCTGTTTCATGCTTTCTTTCATGACAGTGTCTCTCATCCTCATTTGAGCATCGTCCTCGTATTGGTCTTCATTGGCAGCCGCATGAGGTAGCCACGTTCTGATCATTCGTCCGAACATCACTTCTGATGGTGACTTCCCAGTGGTGCTATGAGGGGTGTTCCTGTAGTCTCGCATGAGTTGGTACAGCAATTTCTTGATGGTTTCTCCATTGTGTCGTGCGCTTGATGTTGCTCATGGACCTTTCTACTGTACCGTTTGCCTGAGGCCACAAAGGTGTTACTTTCCGGTGACGAAAACCCATGTATTCTGCGAATCTCTGGAAGTCTTGTCCCGTGAAGGGCGGTCCGTTGTCGGATTTAACTACTTTGGGTATACTGTAAATTGCAAACATTCGATCCAGTGCTGGGATGGTGTGATGTGCGGAGGTGGATGGAACTATCTGCAGGTCAGGATACCTTGAGTATTCGTCCACAGCTACCAAGATGTATTCACCCCCTTCCATAGGCCCAAAATGGTCGATGGCTATTTTTTCCATGCTCCTTCAGGTAGCGCAGTCATGTTTAGCGGTTCAGGGTCGTGTGTGATTTCATGATGGCACAGGTGGGACAGTTCTGGAGTAGTTCTTCCACGGCTGTGTCTAGTTGGGGAAACCAAAGTCTTTGTCTTAGCATCCTCTTTGTGGACACAATTCCCCTGTGTCCTTCGTGTGCTAGTTCTAGCACCTTATGTCGCAAGCTTCTCAGGATCACTATTTTTGTTCCTTTCAGTAGTAGTCCTTCCTCTGTCTTTGCGAGTTCTTTTTTTACAGCTAATAGGCATGTGATGTCTTGTTTGGTGCCATCATTCATTGCTTCACGGATTTGTTTTGCTTGCTTCCATCGTCCTGTTTCTAGGCATCGTAGGATGGTCTGTATTCCTTGGTCTGTGTTGGACTCCCTTGTTATTTGATCCATGTCCAGTCCTTGTGGTGTGCTGACGTGTATGACGTATCTTATATATTGGTCGGCAATGGATTGTTCCGGTCAGCTCTTCTCTCTTGGGTGACGGGAAAGGAAGTCCGCTGGGTTTTGTTCCTTCCTGGCCGGTGTATAATCGTGAATTGATAGTCTTGCAATCTAAGTGCCCACCTGGCTATTCTTGGCGGCATTTTTGCTTGCGGGTTTCCATAGATAAAGGTGAGTGCCTGGTGGTCTGTCACAACTATGAAAGGTTTTCCGTATAAGAAAAGATGAAAATGCTCGCAGGCCCAGACGACCGCCAGTCCTTCCTTCTCTGCTTGAGAGTAGGCTTGTTCAGTTTTAGAGAGGCTTCGACTGGCGTAGGATACTATGTGCTTCTCCCCTCCCTCTTTGTCGTCCAATTGCGTAAGAATGGCACCTAATCCTACGGGACTGGCATCAACGATGAGTTCTGTGGTCTTCTTGGGGTCAAAATATGCCATGTTTCGGGCGTCGGAGATGCCGTCTTTAATGATCTGAAATGCTTCTTGGCACTTGGGCGACCAGGCAAACTCATTGTTAAGTTTGGTGAGGGCTCTAAGAGTTTCGCTGATGGACGCAAAATCTCGTATGTATCTGGTGCAATAGCTGACAAGTCCTAAGAATGATCTGAGGTCTGAGGTCGTTGTGGGCGGTTCAGCTTCACGGAGTGCGCTAACTTTTTCGGGGTCTGGCGTCATGCCTCTCTCCGAAAATATGTGTCCAAAGAATCTGAGTGTCTTCTTGCGGAATTCACACTTCTCTTTGTTGAGTGTTAGCTGGGCTTCTTCTAGCGCCATGCAGACTCTCCTTAGCGTGTCGTCATGCTGTTCCTGAGTCTGACCGAAGACTAGGATGTCATCGCTGTAGTTCAAGCAGTTGGGCACGTGTTTGATGACATTGTGAATTTCTGCTTGAAAGATTTCTGCCGCTGAAGATACTCCAAAACTAAGTTGCTTGTAGCGGAATAAACCTAGATGAGTGGCAAAAGTTGTTATGTATCTGGAGTTCTTGCTGAGCTCCAGCTGATGGTAGCCTTTGTTTAGGTCCAATTTGGAGAATATGGTCGCTCCATTTAAGAGGTGCACCATGTCCGTTATTCGAGGAGCTTGATGTCGTTCTCTTAAGATAGCTTCATTGGGTCTCCTCATATCTACACATATCCGGATGTCGGAGGAGTCCCTCTTAGGCACATGGTTTGGTTAGGCTGCCATGGTGTGGGGCCTTCCGCTGGCTCAATGATGTCTGCTTCGAGTAGTTTGGTCAGTTCATTTTCAACTTGCTGTTGAATGTTAATGGGGATGCCCCTGTAATGTTGTGCCACTGGTGTGACGCGGGCGTCAATGTGAAGTTCAATTTGTTTGCCCTTCAGTTTCCCGAGGCCTTTGAACAGTGTTGGGAAGACTTGTTCGATGCTTGCCGTTGGATCTATGTATTTGTGCACCATGAGGCGGTATAATATGTGAATGAGTCCCATCTCTATGGCTGACCGATAGCTTAGGGTGCATCCGCTCTCAGTGGCGGCCTCTAGCACGTGCATGGGGATGTTTTCTCCCAGTCCTCTGGGTTTTCTCAAACGTGAGGAGAACCCGTGGCTTCGGTGGCGCTTGTCCACACACCACGAGCGCTTAGGATCTGAGGTGGCGGGCACGGCGGGGCACGTGTCCGCCTCGTCGCCAATGTGGTGTCCCACAGGTGGACCTCCTTACGCTGCCAGTCAGCACCACACTCACTCAATGATGGGGCCGACTCGGGAGCTGGGGTGCAACACCTCTTATCTTTATTTGTCTCAAACCCGAACTGCCGCTTGCGCGGTAACCCCACCCCTTCCTACCACGTGGGGCGCAGCCCACTAAACAGTGACAACAGAAAGAGGACTGTCCCTCTTATCAACTATGAGGTAAAGACACCACAATGTTAACGTTTTCCAAAAAACTATTAGAAGAAAATAATCTCTCCTGGTTTTGTGTGTGTATTGATTACATGGCAGGCGAATGACATTCCTCCTAAGCAATTTGGGTGTTTATGAATAGCCAATTGAATCAAATGTATTGCATCCACTGTAAACTGCAAACGTGTTCCTAATGACAGCCCCTACAACAACCCAGTTTACGTTTTTGACGTAGGCAAGTTGTGTGGGCGGAGTCTTGTGTGGCTGTGGGCGTGGCATACATCTCACGGTTTTTGATTTTCAAATTTAGGCAGGTATGGCTGTTGCTGCAACCAAAATAAAAATAGGAAGAAAAAAAACACCATGTTGTATAATTCCCACAATAAATGATAGGAGGCAGTGCAATTGCAAGTTGTGTCTTTTTTATTCTTCAGCGACGCTAAAGCAACTCTGCAACATACATGAAATGAATCAGTGATGGGCAACAGGCCCCTGAACTGAGATTCAGCTGGAATAAGTGTTCATAGTCTCCCTTGTGGCTTAGAGGCCTCTTCTTGGGAGGAGCGCCCAGGAGCGCGTCTTGCTCCGTGGCTTTCTCCCGCTGGAATCGAGCTTGGCGCGCAGGGCCCTCACTTCTGGCCGCGCACGAGATCTCTACACACCTCCCTCTGATAATGCAAAGGCAGTTAATTGCAAGGCATAGTCATTCTATCTCACCGGTCTTCTGTGTTCCCTTCGCGGACGATCGCCTCTCTCACTGCACCTGTCCTGCTGGACAGTTTCTTGCTCAACTGCGGGTGCATCCGCTTCAAACTCATTTCCTTCAACTTCTCTTCCGTCTGTCTCCGGCTCTCGTTCTTCCCTTCTCTCATTGTCCGTTACTCCTTCAGCTTCAGACCTTTCAAAGATCTTTTCTCTCTCTTGCCTCTTTTCAAACATGGCTACTCTTTCCATGTTCCATGTGCGCCCATCTTCGGTACGGACATGGTTGGCTCCTCGGTGAATCACCTTCACAGGTCTGCTGAACCGTGAGCCCGTGATTTGATCCTTGGTCGGTAACCTTATTTTGATCCAATCTCCTTCTTTTACCTCTGACCCTTGATTGGTCCTTCTTCTTCTGTCGCTCCACCTTTTCATGCGTGCCTTACTGTTCTCTATTCTCCACACCACTTCCGACATGTCTACTTCTTCGTCTTCTCTTACTCTGGCCAACCATGGCGGCACCAGCGTGGATGCTGCCCTCCTCCCTCTCAACATGCGAAAAGGGGAAATTTGGGTGATCCCGTTGGGAGTCAGTCTGTGGGCTGCGATGGCCTCTTTTGTCGTTTTGAGGGGATCCATTCCTGAAGCAGTCGCTAAATGGATGGCTCCCTTAAACCTGTTGCCCCTCTCGACGAGCCCATTTGTTTGGGGATGATAGAGTGCTGCTTTCTTCTGGTGAATGTTATGCTTCCTCAGGAACAGTTCCATGTCTCTGGATATGAGTTGTACTCCGTTGTCTGTTACTAACTCATTGGGGAGCCCTTCCCTCTGGAAAATGGCCGTGAGGACCTCTATTACTGTTGCGGTCGTAATGTTGGGAGCAAACTCGGCCTCGACCCACTTCGATAAGTAGTCCACTAGTACTATGCCGTACCGATGTTCCGGCGCCATCGCCTCCAAGGGTCCTATAAAGTCTAGACCTACTTTTAACCACACCGCTTCTGGGGTTTCTATGGGAATCATGGGTGCCTGTCTGATCTTCAGGCGCTTGTCACTGTTGGGACACTCATGGCATCTCTCAATCATGGTGCGGATCTCCTGGTCCATGGACGGCCACCAGTAGGCTTCTCTCACTCTGCGACGTGTCATGGTGTTCCCCAGGTGGCCCGCATGGGCCCTGCACAGAATGATTTTCCTCATGCCTGTGGGCGGGATTACCTGATCGGTTTTCATAATTATGCCGTCGGCTTCTGAGATCTCATCTGCCACCTTCCAATAAGGTCTCATGCCTTCTGTCACTGCCCTTTCATCCGGCCATCCGTTTTTGATCCATTCTCTGATTCTCACCATGGTAGGATCCTTCCCGTCTTCTTCCATCCAGTGTTTTTCACTGAGTTCCAGGTAGTCGGGCGCTTTGAGATCTGTAATGGATGCTACAATGCATTCCTCTTGTAAGAAGGTGGTGGCATTGTCCTTGCCCTCTGGCAATCCTGACATGCAGTCCGCCTGCGAATTCTTCCATCCAGAGATGTGTTGGACCTCGAAGGGGTATTCCTGCAGTTTTGCTGCTATGCGTGCTAATCTGGGCGTTGACACTTTGGTGCCACCTGGGCTGAGCATGTGGATGAGGGGCTTGTGGTCGGTAACCAGCTTGAACTTTGTGCCCCACACATATGTCCTGAAATGTTCCACGGCCCACGCACACGCTAGCATCTCCTTCTCTATGGTGGAGTAGTTTTGTTCAGCTGACGACAGGGCTTTCGAGGCAAATGCTACCACATGTTCCGTGTCGCCCTTCTTCTGAGTGAGGACAGCCACTAATCCATATGCACTGGCGTCTGTAGTGATGACTGTGCTTCACTCTGGGTTCAATGGTTGCAAGCATGGCGCTTCAACTATGTGTCGTTTTATGCTTTCCACCGCTTTCTTCTGAGCTTCTTGCCACGTGTACTCTGACCCTTTTTTGAGGAGCTCTCGGAGCGGCGCTGAGGTTTCCGAGAATTTGGGGATGAATTTTGCATAGTACTCCGCCAACCCGAGAAATTACCTCACTTCGTCTTTGTTGGTGGGTTCAGGAGCTTTAATTATGGCTTGCAGTAAGTTTTGCTTGGGGCTTATACCTTTCTCTGATATCTTATACCCCAAATACTCAACTTCTTTTGCTTTGAACACGCATTTTTTGTACCTTAATCTCACTCCCGCTTCTTGTAGTTTGGTGAGGACTATTTTCAATGTGACGTTGTGCGTCTGTTCATCTTTTGCATAGACAAGAATGTCATCCTGGAAGTAGGCCACATTCCTGACGTTCCGCAGTAGAGCATCCATCATGCGTTGAAACACCGAGGCAGCGAATGATAAACCAAATGGCATCTTGGTGAACTGGTACGTGCCAAACGGGGTGATGAAAGCAGTGACTGGCTTGGACACCTTGTGCAGTTGTATTTGATGGTAGGCGTTCCTCATGTCCAGTTTCGAGAATACTTTGGCTTCCTTCATCATGAGGATTAACTCATTGATGCTCGGCAGTGGGTAGCTGTCTGCAATAACTTCCACGTTTAGGCTGCGGAGATCAATGCATACTCTTAGCTCTTGTGAGTTCTGTTTCTTTATAAGTACCACTGGGCACAGCCACTCGGAAGCTTCAATTTCTTCGATGACGCCATCGTTCTTCATTCTGTCCAATTGGCTTCTGAGTGTGTCTCTTGCGGTTGCCGGTACTGGCCTTACTCTGTGCTTGACTGGGACTGCATTGGTTTTGAGTAATATGTTGTGGACAAAGCCCTTGATGTGTCCTGGTTCTTCTGAAAATAGTTTGGGGTAATCACTTTTCGCTTCTGGTGCGCTCCTCCAACTGACTGACAGTACCTGATCCTCTGTGCTGGGGTCCAGCTTGATTTTCAGTTTCGCCTGGTCGTCCCACCCTAATACCGCTGGGCCTTCTTGACTAAAGTAAACTTTAGTGGTGGTCTCTCTTCCGTTGAACTCTACTTTCCCTTTGATGTAGCCCAACAGGTCTACAGACGCACCACCAAAAGCTGTAGGCTTGTGCCGTGTGCTGAGTACTTGGACCATCTCTGTACCCATCATCTCTTTGTACGTGCGTAGGGGTATTATGGTGAGATCGGACCCCGAATCAGCCATGACTCTTGTTTCCAGTCCATTGATTTTGATTGCACAATGGGGCTTTTCTCTTCTGGCCCGTGAGCTGTTTACCATGATGACTGTAAGCCTCCCCTCATCTTCCGAGGACGAATCCCTCTCTGTGTTGTGTTCAGCATTGACACTTGTGATCTTCTTGTTGCGCCAACGACACACGACTCCTTGTCTCTTGCTGGGCACTCTCTATCGGAGGCTAGGTGCTTCGTGCTGGTGCACCTGTGGCATTTCAACAGTTCTTTCTTCCCCCATTTTCCTTCTTTCGCATCGAGGACTGGCCTCTCCTTCTTTGGGCAGAATGCCACCGCTTGTACTTCGGTAGGGCTGTGGCCACTCGCAAATTCTTTCCTTCTGCCTACCGTTTCCTCCACTGATCTCGCTATTTCAATTGCTTTTTCCAGCTGTAGTTCCTTCTCTAAAATGAACTTGTCTTGAACTTTTCTGCTGTTGGTGTGGACCGCCAGCATGTCGCAGATGAGACTCTCCGCGTTGCTACCAAAGCTGCAGAGTGCCGCCAGTTCGCGCAGTTTGGTGACATAGTCATCAACGGGTTCGGACGCCTCCTGTTTGCGGCTATAGAACCGAATCCTGTGCAGGACGGTATTCTCCTTACTGGCAAACCTTTTTACAATCCTTCTTACAGCCTCCTTGAATACATCATCGTTGTCACCGGCTACCGGCTCCGGGGAGAGACTCTCAAACACCCTCTGTCCTTCGACGCCCAGGGCATTTAGTAACATCGCCCTGCGTCTCGCCGCAGAGTAGCCCGCACCGCCCACGGCCTCCACATACGTTATGAATAAGGGTTGCCATTGTGGCCACGGAATGGCAGGCCTACCTGGAGTTTGCAGGAAGGGCAGTGGTGGTGTCGCTCCTTGCTTGGCTCCACGCGGGTTTTAGTGGAGATCCTCGTCGCCAATTATGTTGTATAATTCCCACAATAAATGATAGGAGGCGGTGCAATTGCAGGTTGTGTCTTTTTTATTCTTCAGCGACGCTAAAGCAACTCTGCAACATACAAGAAATGAATCAATGATGGGCAACGGGTCCCTGAACTGAGATTCAGCTGGCATAAGTGTTCAGTGTCTCTCTTGTGGCTTAGAGGCCTCTACTTGGGAGGAGCGCCCAGGAGCGCGTCTTGCTCCGTGGCTTTCTCCCGCTGGAATCGCGCTTGGCGCGCGGGGCCCGCACTTCCGGCCGCGCATGAGATCTCGCGTGACCGGGAGGTCTCGCGATATCTCTACCTCTACACACCAGCACCTAAATATACCTGGCGCTTCGAAACACTTCAGAGAGGTAGCGACTAGTTCCCATCCGAGAAAAGGACCATAGCAACGGCCCGCCCCCTCTTCTTCACGTGACTTTGATGTCATCCCTGTCATTCCGGCCGTACCAGTGAAGCGCTTCCGGAGCACGTTCAGTGAGCGGGCCGGGGCTGAGCGGCAATTCTGAACGCTCTTGCTGCCGGTGCAAGTGCAACCGGACCCTGCCAGCCTTTTGCTTGCAGCGGATGGGGTGGGCATTTTCTCTGGCGACCCTGCCAGCCTTTTATTTGTAGCGTTTAGGTTGGGCATTTTCATTGAGATGGCGGGAATGTTTCTACGGCTCTGGCTGCCAGGTTGCAGGAACAGCAGCAACAGCAACAACCTGGGTGCTCTTGGCTGTAAATACAATTGCCATTTTCTTCCGGATACCGTGAACGTTCCTGCAAGACGCCCGATTTCGATAGGGGAGCGGGAAATTACATTTATTCTAAAAAATCATGCTCATCTATTCAACATGAAAGGTATGGAGGGCTAAGAAAAGGAACAGGGAAACAGTGTATGATGGTGTTTAACTGATCAACGGGGGCTAATAGAGTTATTTAATGTTTCATGAGCGTGTGATTATTAGGATGGATGGTTTTAGAGGAGGTTGGCTAGGACTACCTGCGTGCGATTCGGGATTGGCACCAGGCATTTGTTGCAACGGGGAAGGGGCATCTTGCTATTTAGAGGGAGGATGGGGCATTATGGTATTGGACTAGAGGGAGGGATTGGGCATCTTGATGGGGTATGAATGGTTGCATAGGGGCATTCTGGTGTGGGTCTGGTGGGATGGGGCACATTTGTGTTGATCTGGCGAAAGGTGCACATTGGTGTGGGTCTGGAGGGAGTGAAAGGACATAGTGGTGTGGGTCTGGGGAGGGATAGGGACAATGGTGTGGGTTTGGGGAACGGTTGGGGTACATTGGTGTGGGTCTGGGGAGGGATGGAAGACATGGGTGTGTTCCTGGAGGGAGAGATGGGGCACAGTGTGCCTGGAGGGTGGTATGGGTCATCTAGGTGTGGATTGGGAAGTTGGATGCAGCATCTTGGTGTGGCTCTGGAGGGAGGTGGTGGGGGCACATTGGTGTGGCTCTGGAGGGAGGTGGTGGGGGCACATTGGTGTGGCTCTGGAGGGTGGCATGTGTCATCTAGGTGTGGGTTGGGAAGTTGGAAGGGACATCTTGGTGTAGCTCTGGAGGGAGGTGGTGGGGGCACATAGGTGTGTTTCTGGAGGGAGAGATAGGGCACAGCGGGTCTGGAGGGTGGCATGGGTCATCTAGGTGTGGGTTGTGAAGTTGGCCGTGGCATCTTGGTGTGGCTCTGGAGGGAGGTGGTGGGGGCACATTGGTGTGGCTCTGAAGGGTGGTGGTGAGGGGACATTGGTGTGGATCTGGGCGGAGGGATGGTGCATATGGGTGTGTTTCTGGAGGGAGAGATGGGGCACAGTGGGTCTGGAGGGTGGCATGGGTCATTTAGGTGTGGGTTGGGAAGTTGGATGGGGCATCTTGGTGTGACTCTGGAGGGAGGTGGTGGGGGCACATTGGTGTGGATCTGGGCGGAGGGATGGTGTACATGGGTGTGTTTCTGGAGGGAGAGATGGGGCACAGTGAATGTGGAGGGTGGCATGGGTCATCTAGGTGTGGGTTGGGAAGTTGGACAGGGCATCTTGGTGTGGCTCTGGAGGGAGGTGGTGGGGGCACATGGGTGTGTTTTTGGAGGGAGAGATGGGGCACAGCGGGTCTGGAGGGTGGCATGGGTCATCTAGGTGTGGGTTGTGAAGTTGGATGTGGCATCTTGGTGTGGCTCTGGAGGGAGGTGGTGGGGGCACATTGGTGTGGCTCTGGAGGGTGGTGGTGAAGGCACATTGGTGTGGATCTGGGCGGAGGGATGGTGCATATGGGTGTGTTTCTGGAGGGAGAGATGGGGCACAGTGGGTCTGGAGGGTGGCATGGTTCATTTAGGTGTGGGTTGGGAAGTGGGACGGGGCATCTTGGTGTGGCTCTGGAGGGAGGTGGTGGGGGCACATTGGTGTGGATCTGGGCGGATGGATGGTGCACATGGGTGCGTTTCTGGAGGGAGAGATGGGGCACAGTGGGTCTGGAGGGTGGCATGGGTCATCTAGGTGTGGGTTGGGAAGTGGGACGGGGCATCTTGGTGTTGCTCTGGAGGCAGATGGTGGGGACACATTGGTGTGGCTCTGGAGGGAGGTGGTGGGGGCACATTGGTGTGGATCTGGGCGGAGGGATGGTGCACATGGGTGCGTTTCTGGAGGGAGAGATGGGGCACATTGGGTCTGGAGGGTGGCATGGGTCATCTAGGTGTGGGTTGGGAAGTTGGAAGGGGCATCTTGGTGTGGCTCTGGAGGGAGGTGGTGGGGGCAAATTGGTGTGGATCTGGCCGGAGGGATGGTGCACATGGGTGTGTTTCTGGAGGGAGAGATGGGGCACAGTGGGAGTGGGCCGAGAGAGTAGCATGGGTCATCTAGGTGTGAGTTGGGAAGTTGGACGGGGCATCTTGGTGTGGCTCTGGAGGGAGGTGGTGGGGGCACATTGGTGTGGCTCTGGAGGGAGGTGGTGGGGGCACATTTGTGTGGATCTGGGTGGAGGGATGGTGCACATGGGTTTGTTTCTGGAGGGAGAGATGGGTCACAGTGGGTCTGGAGGGTGGCATGGGTCATCTAGGTGTGGGCTAGGAAGTTGGATGGGGCATCTTGGTGTGGCTCTGGCAGGAGGTCGTGTGGGCACAGTGTGGATCTGGGCAGAGGGATGGTGCACATGAGTGTGTTTCTGGAGGGAGAGATGGGTCACAGTGGGTGTGGAGGGTGGCATGGGTCATCTACGTGTGGGTTGGGAAGTGGGACAGGGCTTCTTGGTGTGGCTCTGGAGGGAGGTGGTGGGGGCACATTGGTGTGGATCTGGGCAGAAGGATGGTTCACATGAGTGTGTTTCTGGAGGGAGAGATGGGGCACAGTGGGCATGGAGGGTGGCATGGGTCATCTAGGTGTGGGTTGGGAAGTTGGACGTGGCATCTTGATGTGGCTCTGGAGGGAGGTGGTGGGGGAACATTGGTGTGGCTCTGGAGGGTGGTGGTGAGGGTACATTGGTGTGGATCTGGTCAGAGGGATGGTGCATATGGGTTTGTTTCTGGACGGAGAGATGGGGCACAGTGGGTCTGGATGGTGGCATGGGTCAACTAGGTGTGGGTTGGGAAGTTGGACGGGGCTTCTTGGTGTGGCTCTGGAGGGCGGTGGTGGGGGCACATTGGTGTGGATCTGGGCGGATGGATGGTGCACATGGGTGCGTTTCTGGAGGGAGAGATGGGGCACAGTGGGTCTGGAGGGTGGCATGGGTCATCTAGGTGTGGGTTGGGAAGTGGGACGGGGCATCTTGGTGTTGCACTGGAGGCAGATGGTGGGGACACATTGGTGTGGCTCTGGAGGGAGGTGGTGGAGGCACATTGGTGTGGATCTGGGCGGAGGGATGGTGCACATGGGTGCGTTTCTGGAGGGAGAGATGGGGCACATTGGGTCTGGAGGGTGGCATGGGTCATCTAGGTGTGGGTTGGGAAGTTGGACGGGGCATCTTGCTGTGGCTCTGGACGAAGGTGGTGGGGGCACATTGGTGTGGATCTGGGCAGAGTGATGGTGCACATGGGTGTGTTTCTGGAGGGAGAGATGGGGCTCAGTGGGTCTGGAGGGTGGCATGGTTCATTTAGGTGTGGGTTGGGAAGTGGGACGGGCATCTTGGTGTGGCTCTGGAGGGATGTGGTGGGGGCACATTGGTGTGGATCTGGGCGGAGGGATGGTGCACATGGGTGCATTTCTGGAGGGAGAGATGGGGCACATTGGGTCTGGAGGGTGGCATGGGTCATCTAGGTGTGGGTTGGGAAGTTGGAAGGGGTATCCTGGTGTGGCTCTGGAGGGAGGTGGTGGGGGCAAATTGGTGTGGATCTGGGCGGAGGGATGGTGCACATGGGTGTGTTTCTGGAGGGAGGGATGGGGCACAGTGGGAGTGGGCCTAGAGGGTAGCATGGGTCACTTAGGTGTGAGTTGGGAAGTTGGACGGGGCATCTTGGTGTGGCTCTGGAGGGAGGTGGTGGGGTCACATTTGTGTGGCTCTGGAGGGAGGTGGTGGGGGCACATTCGTGTGGATCTGGGCGGAGGGATGGTGCACATGGGTGTGTTTCTGGAGGGAGAGATGGGTCACAGTGGGTCTGGAGGTTGGCATGGGTCATCTAGGTGTGGGTTGGGAAGTTGGAAGGGGCATCCTGGTGTGGCTCTGGAGGGAGGTGGTGGGGCAAATTGGTGTGGATATGGCCGGAGGGATGGTGCACATGGGTGTGTTTCTGGAGGGAGAGATGGGGCACAGTGGGAGTGGGCCTAGAGAGTAGCATGGGTCATCTAGGTGTGAGTTGGGAAGTTGGACGGAGCATCTTGGTGTGGCTCTGGAGGGAGGTGGTGGGGGCACATTGGTGTGGCTCTGGAGGGAGGTGGTGGGGGCACATTTGTGTGGATCTGGGTGGTGGGATGGTGCACATGGGTTTGTTTCTGGAGGGAGAGATGGGTCACAGTGGGTCTGGAGGGTGGCATGGGTCATCTAGGTGTGGGCTAGGAAGTTGGATGGGGCATCTTGGTGTGGCTCTGGCGGGGGGTCGTGTGGGCACAGTGTGGATCTGGGCAGAGGGATGGTGCACATGGGTGTGTTTCTGGAGGGAGAGATGGGTCACAGTGGGTGTGGAGGGTGGCATGGGTCATCTACGTGTGGGTTGGGAAGTGGGACAGGGCTTCTTGGTGTGGCTCTGGAGGGAGGTGGTGGGGGCACATTGGTGTGGATCTGGGCAGAAGGATGGTGCACATGAGTGTGTTTCTGGAGGGAGAGATGGGGCACAGCGGGCCTGGAGGGTGGCATGGGTCATCTAGGTGTGGGTTGGGAAGTTGGACGTGGCATCTTGGTGTGGCTCTGGAGGGAGGTGGTGGGGGAACATTGGTGTGGCTCTGGAGGGTGGTGGTGAGGGTACATTGGTGTGGATCTGGTCAGAGGGATGGTGCATATGGGTTTGTTTCTGGACGGAGAGATGGGGCACAGTGGGTCTGGATGGTGGCATGGGTCACCTAGGTGTGGGTTGGGAAGTTGGACGGGGCATCTTGGTGTGGCTCTGGAGGGAGGTGGTGGAGGCACAATGGTGTGGATCTGGGCGGAGGGATGGTGCACATGGGTGTGTTTCTGGAGGGGGAGATGGGGCACAGTGGGTGTGGAGGGTGGCATGGGTCATCTAGGTGTGGGTTGGGAAGTGGGACAGGGCATCTTGGTGTGGCTCTGGAGGGAGGTGGTGGGGGCACATGGGTGTGTTTCTGGAGGGAGAGATGGGGCACAGCGGGTCTGGAGGGTGGCATGGGTCATCTAGGTGTGGGTTGCGAAGTTGGACGGGGCATCTTGGGGTGCCTCTGGAGGGACGTGGTGGGGGCACATTGGTGTGGCTCTGGAGGGAGGTGGTGGGGGCACATTGGTGTGGATCTGGGCGGAGGGATGATGCACATGGGTGCATTTCTGGAGGGAGAGATGGGGCACATTGGGTCTGGAGGGTGGCATGGGTCCTCTAGGTGTGGGTTGGGAAGTTGGAAGGGGCATCTTGGTGTGGCTCTGGAGGGAGGTGGTGGGGGCAAATTGGTGTGGATCTGCGCGGAGGAATGGTGCCCATGGGTGTTTTTCTGGAGGGAGAGATGGGGCACAGTGGGAGTGGGCCTAGAGGGTAGCATGGGTCATCTAGGTGTGGGTTGGGAAGTTGGACGGGGCATCTTGCTGTGGCTCTGGAGGAAGGTGGTGGGGTCACATTGGTGTGGATCTGGGCAGAGTGATGGTGCACATGGGTGTGTTTCTGGAGGGAGAGATGGGGCTCAGTGGGTCTGGAGGGTGGCATGGTTCATTTAGGTGTGGGTTGGGAAGTGGGATGGGGCATCTTGGTGTGGCTCTGGAGGGAGGTGGTGGGGTCACATTTGTGTGGCTCTGGAGGGAGGTGGTGGGGGCACATTCGTGTGGATCTGGGCGGAGGGATGGTGCACATGGGTGTGTTTCTGGAGGGAGAGATGTGTCACAGTGGGTCTGGAGGTTGGCATGGGTCATCTAGGTGTGGGTTGGGAAGTTGGATGGGGCATCTTGTTGTGGCTCTGGCGGAAGGTGGTGGGAGCACATTGGTGTGGATCTGGGCAGAGGGATGTTGCACATGAGTGTGTTTCTGGAGGGAGAGATGGGCACAGTGGGTCTGGAGGATGGCATGGGTCATCTAGATGTGGGTTGGAAAGTGGGGGGCCCATTGGTGTCGCTTTGGAGGGAGGTGGTGGGGGTACATTGGTGTGGCTCTGGAGGGAGGTGGTGGGGGCACATGGGTGTGTTTCTGGAGTGAGAGATGGGCACAGTGGGTCTGGAGGGTGGCATGGGTCATCTAGGTGTGGGTTGGAAAGTGGGACGGGGCATCTTGGTGTGGCTCTGGAGGGAGGCGTTGGGGGCACATTGGTGTGGATCTGGGTGGAGGGATGGTGCACATGGGTGTGTTTCTGGAGGGAGAGATGGGGCACATTGGGTCTGGGGGGTGGCATTGGTCATCTAGGTGTGGGTTGGGAAGTTGGACGGGGCATCTTGCTGTGGCTCTGGAGGGAGGTCGTGGGGGCACATTGGTGTGGATCTGGGTAGAGTGATGGTGCACATGGGTGTGTTTCTGGAGGGAGAGATGGGGCTCAGTGGGTCTGGAGGGTGGCATGGTTCATTTAGGTGTGGGTTGGGAAGTGGGACGGGGCATCTTGGTGTGGCTCTGGAGGGAGGTGGTGGGGGCACATTGGTGTGGATCTGGGCGGAGGGATGGTGCACATGGGTGCGTTTCCGGAGGGATAGATGGGGCACATTGGATCTGGAGGGTGGCATGGGTCATCTAGAAGTGGGTTGGGAAGTTGGAAGGGGTATCCTGGTGTGGCTCTGGAGGGAGGAGGTGGGGCAAATTGGTGTGGATCTGGGCGGAGGGATGGTGCACACGGGTGTGTTTCTAAAGGGAGGGATGGGGCACATTGGGTCTGGAGGGTGGCATGGGTCATCTAGGTGTGGGTTGGGAAGTTGGAAGGGGTATCCTGGTGTGGCTCTGGAGGGAGGTGGTGGGGGCAAATTGGTGTGGATCTGGGTGGAGGGATGGTGTACATGGGCGTGTTTCTGGAGGGAGGGATGGGGCACAGTGGGAGTGGGCCTAGAGCGTAGCATGGGTCATCTAGGTGTGAGTTGGGAAGTTGGACGGGGCATCTTGGTGTGGCTCTGGAGCGAGGTGGTGGGGTCACATTGGTGTGGCTCTGGAGGGAGGTGGTGGGGGCACATTCGTGTGGATCTGGGCGGAGGGATGGTGCACATGGGTGTGTTTCTGGAAGGAGAGATGGGTCACAGTGGGTCTGGAGGTTGGCATGGGTCATCTAGGTGTGGGTTGTTAAGTTGGATGGGGCATCTTGTTGTGGCTCTGGCGGGAGGTGGTGGGGGCACATTGGTGTGGATCGGGCAGAGGGATGTTGCACATGAGTGTGTTTCTGGAGGGAGAGATGGGGCACAGTGGGTCTGGAGGATGGCATGGGTCATCTAGATGTGGGTTGGAAAGTGGGGGGCCCATTGTGTGGCTTTGGAGGGAGGTGGTGGGGGTACATTGGTGTGGCTCTGGAGGGAGGTGGTGGGGGCACATGGGTGTGTTTCTGGAGTGAGAGATGGGCACAGTGGGTCTGGAGGGTGGCATGGGTCATCTAGGTGTGGGTTGGAAAGTGGGATGGGGCATCTTGGTGTGGCTCTGGAGGGAGGCGTTGGGGGCACATTGGTGTGGATCTGGGCGGAGGGATGGGGCACATGGGTGTGTTTCTGGAGGGAGAGATGGGGCACAGTGGGAGTGGGTCTAGAGGGTAGCATGGGTCATCTAGGTGTGGGTTGCGAAGTTGGACGGGGCATCTTGGTGTGGCTCTGGAGGGAGGTGGTGGGGGCACATTTGTGTGGCTCTGGAGGGAGGTGGTGGGGGCACATTGGTGTGGATCTGGGCGGAGTGATGGTGCACATGGGTGTGTTTCTGGAGGGAGGGATGGGGCACAGTGGGTCTGGAGGGTGGCATGGTTCATTTAGGTGTGGGTTGGGAAGTGGGACGGGGCATCTTGGTGTGGCTCTGGAGGGAGGTGGTGGGGGCACATTGGCGTGAATCTGGGCGAAGAGATGGTGCACATGGGTGCGTTTCTGGAGGGAGAGATGGGGCACAGTGGGTCTGGAGAGTGGCATGGGTCATCTAGGTGTGGGTTGGGAAGTGGGACGGGGCATCTTGGTGTGGCTCTGGAGAGAGATGGTGGGGACACATTGGTGTGGCTCTGGAGGGAGGTGGTGGGGACACATTGGTGTGGCTCTGGGTGGAGGGATGGGATGGTGCACATGGGTGCGTTTCTGGAGGGAGAGATGGGGCACATTGGGTCTGGCGGGTGGCATGGGTCATCTAGGTGTGGGTTGGGAAGTGGGACGGGGCATCTTGGTGTGGCTCTGGAGAGAGGTGGTGGGGACACATTGGTGTGGGTTTGATGGGAGGGACGGGGCCATTGGTCTGGGGAGGGATGGCCGCATATTGGTGTGGGTCTGGAAGGAGGGGATGGGGCACATTGGTGTGGGTCTGGGCGGATGGGGGCATACTAGGGTGGGTGGTTTTAGAGGGGGTTGGCTTGGGCTATCTGCATGTGATTCAGGATCGGCACATGGGCATCTGATGCAAGGGGAAGTGGCATCTTGCTATGTGGAGGGAGGATGGGGCATTATGGTATTGGTCTAGAGGGAGGTATGGGGCCTCTTGGTGTGGTTCTGAGAGGAAGGGATGGGACATATTGGTGTGGGTCTGAGAGGAAGGGATGGTGCACATGGGTGTGGGTCTGGAGGGAGGGATGGGGACATTGCTGTGGGTTTGAAGGGAGGCATAGGACACATTGGTGTGCATCTGGAGGGAGGGATGGGGCACATTGGTCGGAAGACGGATAGGGGCATCTTTCTGTGTGGAAGGAGCATGGGCCATCATGGTATGGGTCTTGAGGAAGGGATTCGGCATCTTGGAGTCTGGATTGGAGGGGGCATTGTTGATCTGGAATGGAGGACAGGGCATATGATGGGGGCATGTCAGGGAATGGTGGAGCATGTGGGTCAGTGCTGGAGCACTCTGGTGGGAAGGAAGGGGGCATCTGGGTGTGAATGAGGGATGGGTATGTTTGTCTGGAGAGAGGGATGTTGGTTTATTGGAGTGGTGGGAGTATGTGTGTCAAAGGGATGGGGTAATCGGGTGTGGGTATAGAGAGAGAGAGAGAGCGAATGGCACCATCGAGTTGAGTCTGGAGGTAGAGGTGAAGCATATGGGTCTTGCTCTGAGGGGTGGAGCATCTTGGTGTAGGTATGGAGGGACGGATGTTAGTGTTTTTGTGTGGGTTCGGATGGAGGGATGGTGGCATGCAGGCCAGGAGGGAGGTGGCATTTTAATCTGGAACGTGTGTTTGGAAGGAGAAATGGGGCATTTGAGTGCGAATGATATCTGCTTGTGGGTGGGGGCATGAAGGATCATTAACAGCGGAGCAGCGGGAGGGAGAGCCGTGGGCCCGACCTCGGTTGCATCCCAGACGTGCAAACCACAGCCCGGGGCACCTCTCGCAGAGCGGTCCGGTGCGTGTGGTCAACCAGGCGCCAGGGAGCGGGCATTCCCTTCCACCGGAGAGGGGTCAGCAACCCAGCAGATGGCTGGGGATGCCTGGCAGGGTTGGGTTAACCTGCCGGGGATGTCCCCAACCATGCACCGGAAAGGGAACCCTGCGCAGCCCCCTCTCCTCACTGAGCCCACCTCTGCGCTGGCCGGGGGCACGCACTCCTCTCTCTGACCTGCCAGCGGGTGTTCATTGGTGGGCACACCCCGGTCAGCAGGGAAGCCCCGAGTGTGGGCAGCTGGGAGCCGAGGGAAACCTGACTGCTCTCAAGTGGCGCCTCCCCAGGCAGACAGGGGCCCGACATGCCAGGCATGAGCCCTGAGCCATGGTGCAGCTGACTTAGTTGACGGTGGGCGCCAATGTTCCAGCCACCCACATCTGTGGGTGAGCGATGGCCAGGCATGCTGGTACAGTGGGTGACTTCCCTCTTGCCCAGGTACCTGGAGCTGGGCCCTATGTGGTCGGGCTGGGATTTGAAGACTCGAGCGGTCCCACCGAACCCCCTGTCTGTGCTGTCTCTGGCCTGCCTCGCTGTCTGTCTCCCAGCCCCCCCCCAAAAGGGAAGCGGAAGGGGTCGGGGAAGGATGAGTGGATCGGGCCGGGTGGGCAGGTGGCGGAACGGCCTACCTCCATCCCCCTGGGAAGCGCTTTGCTGCTGCAGGTGGTGGTCAGGCTTCGCACCTGGATTATTTATTTATTTTTTAAACCACAATGGTTTCGGCCGGCCTAGACAGGGCACTGGGCTGTCCTGCCAGAGACGGCGCTACGTCCCCCAACCTTTCCTGCACCGGCAGGGTCAGGCCGACATCTGGAACAAAAAAAATGTGCCTGTGACTCTTGGCGGTGGATCACTCGACTCGTTCATCAATGAAGAACGCAGCTAGCTGCAAGAATTAGTGTGAATTGCAGGACACATTGATCAACACGTTAAACACACCATGTGACCTTGGGTTTTTCCCGGGGCTATGCCTGTCTTAGAGTCGCTTGTACATCAATCGCCCCGGGGTTCCCTCCCACGGGCATGGCTGGGGCTGTTACAGGGACCCCATTCCATTCATCCCCCTAAGGTCAGACCCCGATGAGCACCGTCGCTGGATCCTTAGATCTGGCGCTCAAGCTCATTGCCGACACGTCCTGGCCTCCCCAGTTTCCCCGCCTCATGCTGGATTCAGGAGGGCCGGGTGGCCGACGCGCCCCGGATGTGGTGGCGGCGGCGGCAGCATGCTTTAAAAAAGCCTGGCGCACCTTCACCCTTCCTCGGGGCACCTGGTCGCACGGCCGTCTTTGGTGTCCCATGGCTGCCGGCGCAGGATGACCATGGAGCGCGGACCTCGTGACCATGTGGGCTTCGGTCGCAGATTGGGATAGAGCACACTCGCCTGCGCCAGAGGCACAGGGCTGGGACAACCCCCCGTACAGGCCCGAGGCCAGCTGCCCTGAGCTTTGTGCTCCCTGACCACGGCCTCAGATCAGACGTGGTGGCCTGCTGAATTTAAGCATATTACTAAGCAGAGGAAAAGAAACTAACCAGGATTCCCTCAGTAACGGCCAGTGAAAAGGGAAGAGCCCAGCACTGAATCCCCATTCAGCGGCAGGCGTGGGAAATGTGGCGTATAAAAGACCGACTCCCCGGCATCGCTCAGGGGGCTCAAGTCCTTCTGATCGAGTCTCACCACGCAGATGGTGTTAGGCCGATAGCAGCCTCTTGCACACCGGGATCAGGTCTTCTTGGAGTCAGGTTGCTTGGGAATGCAGCCCAAAGCGTGTGGTAAACTCTGTCTAAGGCTAAATACGGGGGCGAGACTGGTGGCCAACAAGTACCGTAAGGGAAAGTTGAAAAGAAGTTTGAAGAGAGTTCAAGAGGGCGTGAAACGGTTGAGAGGTAAACTGGTGGATCCTGTGGGCGGACTGCACAGACCTCAACACGTCAGGGAAGTTGGTCACCTGGAACGGTGGAGGCCCTAGCGGGTCTGCGGCCCAGGCACATCCAGCCACAGCAGGGCGCATTTCCTCTGTAGCGGTGCACCACGACCGGCTGGGAAGGCCCCAGGGGGCAGGTGGCTCTCTGCTCCAGCAGAGAGTGTTACAACCCCAGCAGAGAGTGTTACAACCCCCTGATAATTTTGCTGTGTCCACAGGGCTGAAGGAGATAGACTGCCATCGCACCCTTATCCGGCAACCGTCCTGGCCCCTCTTGGGGGTCGCTAGAGTGGCGACGGGAGACAGGACTCTCGATGTGACTGTGATGGACTGCCCTCAATACGCCCCGACCACATCGTGCTGCCGGCGGGGAGGCCCACAAAAGGTGCCAGGGGTCTGAGGTGATGTCGGTTAACCACCCGACCTGTCTGGAAACACTGACCAAGGAGTATAACACGTGCCCGAGTCAGAGGGCTGAATGAAACCCTGTGATGTAATGATGTTGAGGGCCGGTGCTCGCCGATTGCAGTGGCATCCTGTCGCAGAGGGCCCTGCACCGACCCGTCTCGCCCGCTCTCTCAGAGAGATGATGCATGAGCGTGTGTGATAGGACCCGAAAGATGGTGAACTCGGCCTGGTGGAGGTCTTTAGCGGTCCTGATGTGTAAATTGGTCATACGACCTGGGTATAGGGGCAAAAGACTAATCGAATGATATAGTAGCTGGTTCTCTCCGAAGTTTCCCTCAGGATAGCTGGCGCACGGAAACCCCAGTTTTATCTAGCAAAGCGAATGATTAGAGGTCTTGGGGCCAAAATTATCTCAACCTACTCTCAAACTTTAAATGGGTATGAAGCCCGGCTCGCTGGCGTGGAGCAGGGTATTGTATGAAAGTGCTCAGTGGGCAACTTTTGGTAAGCAGAACTGGCGCTGCGGGATATACCGCACCCCGGGTAAAGGCGCGGGGTGGTACCTAAAGCCTGTGCCCCTGGATGGTGGGGTCGGGGCAGGCCCGGCCGGCCACTGGTCCAACTGGCCTGGTAGTAGACCCAGATGGCCCAACTTGTGGCTGGCGGACCAGATGGGCCGAGTTGCGGCTGACTCCTGCATTTGTCTCTGGTCGGGTTCAGTTGCCTTAATAGTTGGCGTGGAAGTGTCTCCCCGGCCCGAGTGTGCGGTGGTGATGCCTTAAACCCAGGGCGGGGAAGAGAGGCAGCAGCTTAAGCATCCACCCCAGAGCACGGGGGTGGTACCTTAAGCCTGTGCCCCTGGATGGTGGGGGCAGGCACGGCCGCCGGGCCATCTAGCCCGGGGAGTAGACCCAGATGGCCCAAGTTGTGGTTGCCACGGCTGACTCCTGCATTTGTCTACGGTTGGCATGGAAGTGCCACCCTGCGGCCTCCCGGGCGGCCGTGACGCAATTACCGGCTTTAGTTCAATGGCGTTCGTGGGTTGCACCCGGTCCTCGGCCAAGTATCAACCATGTGTGATCAGGTCCAAGACGAGTGGCGTGTGTCAAGGGGTGCCCTGAGCGGGTCCCTTTCCTCTGCGTGGGGGTAAATGCGCTCGCAGTGGCCGGCCCTGATTTCCACAGTGTTTGTGGGTTAGTCCTGGAGGGAAAGGCTCTAATGTGGTGGGAGAAGCTCTGAGGGGGGGGCCCGGCCAGAGCTCAAGGGCAAAAGCCCCCGAACCCAGTGGTAGTCGCAGGAAGCCCTTGTGGGGTTCCCATCGCTCCCCACAGGGAAAAGCTCTAAAGGGGCCCTGCTAAAGCTCCAGGGTGGCTGGCGAGGGGGGGGTCCTGGCCTTGGGTGCCTGTCTCACGTCTGGGTTAACTGTCCCCAAGCCCGATGGTGATCGTGGGGAGCCCTGTCCCTTTCCGGTGGGTAAAGCTCTAATGTGGCGGGAGAAGCTCTAAGGCAGCCCGGGCCAGAGCTCCATGGTGGCCGGGGCTGCTGCCCCCACTGGCCTTGGGTGCCAGCGTTGTGCGTGTGGGTCGAGTCCCCAAGCCTTGCGGCAGTCACGGGGAGCCCTGGATGAAGAAGCTCTAAGGGGGCCCTGCTAAAGCTCCAGGCTGGCTGGGGAGTGCTGGTCCACACAAGCACCCAGCCTTGGGTACCTTTCTCGCATGTGGGTTGACTGTCCCTCCCTCTTACGTGGAGGAGAAAAACTCTAAGGTGGCCTGGCCAGAGCTCGAGGATGATTGGTGCTGGCCTATGCCTTTGGGCACCTGCCGGTCTCCTGTCCTTTGTCAGGTGGGGGGGCCAAAGGCCCTTCCCGTCCAGTCCCATTGGAATGCATTGATCTACCAGATAGCCGCTCTCCGAGCCTGGCCATCTGGTCATTGGCCAGAGGAATGTCTGCAAGGACCAGACGGCTGTGCTGCTCTCGAAGTCCCGATGGGCATCAGTTTGAAATTTGTCTCCAGTTGGGTCTATAAGGAGCACAACACTTTTGCCGAGAGGTCCCACTCTGTCACTCTGGGTACACAGATGACAAAACTTAGTCACCTTCCTCCGGATTACTATAGACTGGGTGAGAGGGACCTGTCTGCACTCCTCTTGGTTCTCACTGCCCAACCCGGGCTCCATGTTGAAACCCGGGCCGGCCGGGGGGTGTGCCCCACGCAATGCACCAGCAGAGACTGGCCTGCTGGGGGTGCTCTTCCGAGCACTCCATGAGATCAATTTGGTGCACTTGGTCCGTCTAGGGTTGGACTGCTTGGCCAGCCTCGGCTGTTTCAAGCAATTTGCTTCCACCTGCTTTGGGACCGTGTCAAGAGTGTGCTTCCCTCGGGGAGGGCCCCCTCGTGTGGGCGGCTCTAGAGCGAAGGCCGAGCAGCCCGGCAACTCCCCAGTGGTCAGATCAGACGGGATCCCCTCGCAAGATCCCCTCCTCCACCAAGCATGTTTCTCCAGCAGTTCGTAACACACGTTGGCTGCTGACTCCCTCTGTCGCAATACCAGTGGCAGTGTGCTGGCAAACCCCCCTACCGGTTCATGTTGTGCCTGGCCTCTCCCTCCCACCAACCCTGTGGCATGGCGGAGCAGGCCCGGCCGCCGGTGCCCGCATGACCAACCTGTCCACCTGACCTGCACACGTCTAGGGATGCTCTTTGGCGCTCGGGTCCTGCAGACAGCTCCAGAGGGTGCGAAGGTTGGCTCTGAGGCAGTCGCGCAGCTCCCCCCGTTGCCACCCTCCAGCAGATGCGGCTACCTCATTGATCCTGCCAGTAGCATATGCGTGTCTCAAAGATTAAGCCATGCACGTTTAGGTACAAACGACTGGTACAGTGAAACTGCAAATGGCTCATTAAGTCAGTTATGGTTCCATTGATCGCTCCATCTGTTACTTGGATAACCGTGGTCATTCTAGAGCCAATACATGCCGACGAGAGCGGACCTCCCAGGATGCGTGCATTTATCAGACCAAGACCAATCTGGGCTCGCCCGGCCGCTTTGTTGACTCTAGATAACCTCAGGCCGATCGCACATCCATGTGATCGCGACGATGCATTCAGATGTCTGCCCTATCAACTTTCGATGGTACTTTCTGTGCCTACCATGGTGACCACGGGTAATGGGGAATCGAATTCTGGAGAGGGTTCCTGAGAAACGGCTACCACATCAAGGAATGCAGCAGGCGCCCAAATTACCCAATCCCGACTCCGGGAGGTAGTGATGAAAAAGAACAATACAGGACTCTTTTGAGGCACTGTAACTGGAATGAGTACACTTTCAATCCTTTGAGTACCCATTGTAAGGCAAGTTTGGTGCCAGCAGCCATGGTAATTCCAGCTCCAATAGCATATATTAAAGTTGCTGCAGTTAAAAAGCTTGTAGTTGGATCTTGGGATTGAGCTGGCGGTCCTCCGCGAGGCGAGCTACCACTGCCTGTCCCAGCCCCTGCCTCTTGGCGCCCCCTTGATGCTCTTGACTGAGTGTCCTGGGGGTCTGAAGCATTTACTTTGAAAAAAGTACAGTGTTCAAAGCAGGCTGGTCGCCGGAATACTTAAGCTAGGAATAATGGAATAGGACACTGGTTCTATTTTGTTGTTTTTCTGAACTTGGGCCGTGATTAAGAGGGACGGCCGGGGGCATTCGTATTGTGCCCCTAGAGGTGACATTCTTGGACCAGTGCAACACGAACCAAAGTGAAAGCATTAGCCAATAATGTTTTCATTAACCTACTGTCATTTTTGGTTGTTGGTCTTCAGGTCTGCCACTCTGTCAAATTCCCTAGGAGTGCTGTTAACCTCCGGAGGGAAGTGTCCATGTCTGTGAGCACGACTAGGAGGTCGTCGGCAAAGGCCATTGCCTTATGGTCTTCCCCACCGAATGTAATCCCTTTCATTCCCCTCTCATGTCTAATTCTAGCTAGGAAGAGTTTGAGAAGGTTTGCGTACAGGAATGGTGACATAGGCAGCCCTGCTTAGTACCCCTAGTGATCCTTATCGCCTGGGAGACATGCCCATTGATAGCTAGCCTGATAAGTGGTGCTCCATAGTTGACTTTGACCAGGTGGAGAAGGCCCGGGCCAAACCCCATAACCACCATGGAAGCAAACAAGAATGACCGTTTGGCTCAGTCGAATGCCTTCTCTGGGTCTAGTGCTAACACCTCCTGCCCTCCGGACTGCCCTGTTTGACTTCTCTATCAGGTGGGATATTCGCCTAATGTTGTGAAACGTTTGTCTCCCCTTGACAAAGCCTGCTTGATCCGGGTGGATCAGGTCGGTGATTACTTTATCCATTCTAGATGTTAGAATTTTTTGTAAACATTTTGGCATCGAGGTTTATTAGGGCAGTAGGGCGGTAGGAGCTACAGAGGGTTTGTTTCTTGTTTGGCTTAGGGAAGAGGATTACCTTGGCCTCCTCCATGGACTGGGAGATGCGGCCCGTATCGGAGAAGGAGTTGAACAGGGATGTCATTAACGAGACTAATGTGGTATGGAATGCTTTATAGAATGTGGCGGGGTACCCGTCCCGGCCTGGGGCTTTATTTGGTTGTAGCGATTGGATCCCTGCACGCACCTCGTTTTACGTAATCGTCCCTTCTAAAGCGTCAAGCTGGCTCTGTTCAAATCTTTTTAGCCAGCAAGATATTAAGAAGGCCTTTTGGAGGTCACTCTCCGGTGCCTCCGTAGAGTAGAGGCTCGTATAGAACTCTGTGAACGCCTGCTGGATCTCTTCTGTACGTGTGGTTTCCTGTCCCTCCACCATCTGAATGTGGCGTGTTGTACCTGCTGCCTACTTCTGCTTAACCTACCTGGCTAAGAGCTGGCCTGTCTTGTTTGCCTGGAGGTAATACTTCTGCCTCAAGAATAGGAGCGATTTTACTGCTTGGTTAGCTAGAAGGATATTGATTTGCCCTTTGATATGCCTATACTCCCTCCTGATCATTACCCCCCTATCTGTCTCTGTTAACCCCCTGTTCTAGGTCCACCTGGAGGGCCTTCTTCTGTTTGGCTTGAGATGCCTGCTTTGCTATGAGCATCCCCCGCATGGTTGCCTTAAAGGCGTCCCATATTACATGTTCCTGCACCTCCGGGGTCTTATTTTCCCCAAAGAAGTTGTGGATGGACTTGTGTATCTCGTCGCAAATTACTGCATCAGCAGATGTCAGGGGAATCGCCACTTCCAGAGTCCCCTCCACCCCCCATTGGATTTCTAGCTGCAGGGGAGTGTGGTCGGGCAGGGCTATGGTTTCCCTTTCTATGATCCGTACTTGGCAAAGCAGTGTCTCCGAAACTAATGTGTAATCAATTCTTGAGAATGTTCGGTGCACATTTGAGTAGTAAGTATACCCCTTGGAGTCCCCTTTTAGTTCATGCCATGTATCTGCTAATGCCATTCTGTTATGCTTGCCTGTAGTTTACTAGATGGGCCTTTAGATGTGGGTGTCCTGTCCGCGCTTCTGTGCGTGGATGGGCGCCACGCCAAGTTAAAATCCTGTCAGTATTAGCTGGCTTGTTGTTAACTGGTCTAGCTTCTCCAAAACCTCCTGCAAGTAATTGTCCTGCCCTGAGTTGGGGGCGTACACTGTGGCGATTGTGAGAGGCCACCCCCCCGATTGTAGCTGGACGAAGAGGAATCTACCTTCCTTGTCGGCTTTTGTGCCTATTATTTCGACGTCGGGTAGGTGTCTAAACGCTATGAGGACCCCTCAAGCTTTGCTCTTGTCGTTGGCCTGCAGAACCTGGGGGTACCCTCTCAACTTCATTCTGTGTCTGTCTTGCTTACGGATATGGGTCTCCTGGAGCGTCACAATGTTGGGCTTGGTATCCTGGAGGAGGTTCTCCAGTTTCCGTCTCTTAAATAGGTGTGTTTAGTTCTCTAACATTGAGTTTTAGTATTTGGATCCCTACCCATACCCCGTTACGTCCTAAGAGTAACCATGTCGAAACGATCCCCCTCAATTTAAGCCCCCCACCCTCCCTATTGCCCCCTCCGACTGGACTCTGCTCAACTTCCCCAGGCTGTAACAGCATCCCCTCCGGCTGGACTCGCCTCAACTTCCCCAGGCCGTAACGTCGTCCTAGGTTGCTGGATCTCGTTCCCATCCCAGAGAATAACTGTGCTGGGAGAGCCATTCCTCTGCTCTCCCCTGTTCCCAAGATCTGTCACCCCTCCCTCCCTGTCCCGGAGCCGACCCTTGGGCTGACATTCCCTGTGTAACCCCACTGGGTCTTAACCCTTGTCTCGTGATCCCCACCGCTGCTGTTAAGTGGACAGCCTATTGAGCCTGGGGCTTCAGTTGCTGCCCACCCCCCGCAATTGTTTGTGTCTTGTCTTTGACCTCTCTACTCTTCTCCACTCCCATGGCTTCTCTTGGTGGCCTTCATGTTCTAGCCTCCTATTATGTCCCCCCCCCCCTGCATCCCCTTTTTCTTCAATATTCAGGATCTTGGGTCCCTCATCCAACGTAGTGATGTGGTGTTGGCACCCTTCTCACTTGAAGACCATTCCAAAGGGGAATGTCCACCTGGATCTTATCTGGGCTTTGGTCACCAGGCCCATTTTAGTATGGATTTGGCCAGGTCCTGGAAAAGTTCTATGACCGTGCTGGTCACTTATCAGGGTTGCTTTCCTCGCCGCTTGAGGATACATTTGTTTTGGTCGTATCGCTGTAAAGCCATCGCCACTTGTCTTGGCCTGGCCCCGGGTTCTTCTCGCTGCGGACCTTCTATCTATGAAAATTTCTCCCCCAGCCATGTCCAGCAAATCTAATTTCTCCCCCAGCCATGTCCAGCAAATCTTTGTACACGTGCTGCATTGTTTCCCTGAAGTCGGCATCGCTCACACTTTCTGGCAGCCCCTTCACCCTGATGTCGGAACTTCCTGAGCGATTCTCCAAGTCCTTGACTTGGAGCTCCAGGTTGTGTCGCTACCGCATGCTGCTTCGCTAATACATCTATCTTCCGGGTGTTTTCAGTGAGTTCTTGAATGGTGTTTTCATTTATTTCAATTCAACTATCGCCTTTGATTTCCTGCAGGGATTGTGCAAGTTCTGTGCATATTAGGCTTAATTGTGTCTGAAGGGTAGCAGTCATTTGCTCACTGAATGCCTTAAAGCACTGTTGCAGCACCTTGCTCGTGACCTCTTGCCCCTGTGGCAGCGTCGGGGGGTTCCTCGGACTGCTGTCTCTCTGTCACCGCTGGATCCTCTTCCTCCGGGGCTTCCCCCTCATTTCTCCATAGCTTTTGGAGGGTCCCTTTCTGTTTTCTTGAGATATTGGCCCTTGAGGGGCCTTTATTGGCCTCCTTGGCCTTGTTGCGCAACATTGCCTGGTGATGGCGAGTGCCTGCCTGCACCTTACTGTAGGGGGCTTCTCCCCAGGTCTCTGAGGTTCCTCTTGACCCCAGGGTATTGGCCAGTTGTTCTGTATGAAGGGGATGCTTCTCTCTCCCTCCTGGGCGCAGCGGGGGTCTAGCTCCCCTTTAGAGCCTGGGTTAGTTGCCCCCTGGGGGGCGTGGGGCTAGTACACTCAAAGGTGAAAGTGGTCATGGTCGCAGTGTCACACTGGCCTGGAGCCCAGGAGATTCTTGAATTTCTTCCTCGGGTGCCCCCGTGCTCTCACCGCTCCTAAGTATGCTCTTGCACCAGTGGAGGTTCCTTCTTGATTAATCTTGCATGGCAGGGTTAGTTTTCATAAGGGTGGGTGGTGGAGCGAAGCAGCGCTCTCCTGTGGAATCAAATGCTGGGAGTTGGGAGCACGTGCCTCCCCCACCCCTCGACCCCCGGGTTCCTTCCCTGGCCGTTAGCAGGGGGGGGGGATGCTGCAGGAGACTTAGTGCCGTCACCCTTCTATTACTGCAGTTTGCCTCTGATGTTGCTGAATGGTATGGGCTTGTGCCTTTGCCTGGGTCCAGGTATGCTGCGGGTCTCCTGCCGTAGGGTGTCCCCTTCCAAGTGTAGGTTATGGTGTGCTGGGGCAGATTGTTTCATAAACCTCCATGTCCGTTGTTTGGGAGGGGAGCGTCTTGCGTGTGCCTACTTCATGGCTGCCAACTCCCTTAATTATGCTTACTTACCCTGCGCCAGCTGGGGCGCATCACAGCTCATGGGGCCCCGGCGCCGCGTGGTTCGTTTGCTGTATGGGGCAGAGGCAGGCGCAGGATTTCAGGAGAATACTAGCTGCTCCCTCTCATTTGTAGCTGGATGTCCGGGCTGCGCCGGCTCTGCTGTATTGCCGCGCTGCAGTGCTTGCGCCAATGTGTCCCAGCAGGCGCGCTAGTCCAGCAGCCTTGTCTTCCCCCAGGTCAGCCGCCAGGGATCCGTGGTGGTCTGCTCACACTACCCAGTCTCGCCTATGTTGCCTTGGCTGAATGGGCACCCTGCGTCTTCTGCACCACCCGCGTGGGTTCTCTGATCTCCTCCGGCTCGACTGTCAGTCCCCACACAGGCATCGCTGCTGGCGGTCTCAGGTCCACTCACTCTGCCCCCAAATGCTCCAGTTGGAGTGATCTTGGGGACTGCTCGCTTCACGGGTCGTCCCCTTTGCTTTTACTGCCCTGGGGTCTTTTAACGCCGCTTATTGCTTCTTTTTCAGGTGGCCGGGGAGGAGCACGCTCCTCACGGTGGGGTGGTCACGGGGGCCATTTTGGAATCTTCTTATGAAGCTTTTTGAAGCCTTCATCTGTCCTTTCTTGAGTAATCTTTCTTCCATACTTCTCAAACCATTTTTCGTCCAGGATGTGGCACAGAAGGGGTGCTGGTCTCCAACGTAGACAATGTGGCTTGGCTGCACGACTCGGGCAGCGTTGGTGCTTATTACTTGACTTATCTGGCGCCTTTGATACCGTTGGCCATACCCCTTGCTCGTCTGGGCCGGCCTTTCTGGTGCCGTTCTTTCCTGGTTTTCTTTGTTTCTCTCTAACCGAACAGTCAATTTCCATTCCCCCTTTTCATTCTGTACCATATGCCTTGAGATGTGGAGTTCCTCAGGTTTGCTCCATCTTCCAGGTTTGATATGTACATGTAACCTCTTACCAAGCTTATCTGCTCTCACGGCTTCCACTGTTATTCTTAACAGATGACACAGATCCTGGTCCGTTTAGATCTCTCTTGTCGAGACAGCGACCAGATTTAGGTCCTGTCTCGAAGCTGTGGGTGCATGGATGTGTAATAGCTGGTTCAGGGGGAAAAATGAGGTGTTGGTGGTGGGCCCTTCTTCTTCTACTGCCTTTTGTACCCCCTCGTTTGGCCATCTTTAGGGGTAAATATGTTATCTGAGATTCCGCAGACAGAAAAGCTAAGTCCAGTATGTCAAAGGGGCCATCTACAAATGAAAACCCCATAGTAAGGTTCTTTGTTTACTCCTTTCTCAGTTACGTGCCCCTGTGGTGTCCTTACTTGTTATGTCCTCTATGGACCACTTCAACACCCTATTTCTGGCACAAACTGGCTACTTCCTATGGCACCTTCAGTTCCTGTAGAACTCTGCAGCCAGAGTAGCCGCTTACACACTTAGTTGTGCTCACATTACTCCATGTGTGCACCATCTTCATTGGCTACCCATGGTCAAGCCCATTCAGGGCAAGGGCTAACGTCCAGTTCATCATGCCTTTTATGGAACTGGGGCAGAATATCTACAGGCCAAATTCTGTTTGTACATTCCTGCTCGGCCACTCCGCTTGGTAAATGCCTGATAATACATACTGGAAAAACTGCCTTGTACATATAAATCCATTGTACATCCATATAAAAGTGCTGTGTGCAAAATGCGTCATAAAGTGAAAGCAGAACCATATTACTTCAAGGCAAATCGTAACTATTGGAAATGCCTGATGAAAGTCCAAAGAGTATAACAGATTCAAAAAGTGCCAGGTGCGCTTGAGAAAAGTCTCAAGTGTTTCCGAGTTCCTTCCACTCTAATCACATTTTTAATTTTAGGCAGTGTGAGTTGCTTTTTATGTTATTTTAACTCACTGTCCTATAAATCCATATTTCGAGTGACATTTTTAACTTGGAAATGTTCTGAGACCTTTAGTTGTCTATAGTTTACCTCTACTTGTTCACACTACAGCACCATTATGAAAAGCAAATAATGTATAGATCTATAATTGCCTTACAAACCTCTGGCACTGTGTATCAGCGTGCCCCTGCTGAAGGTGTGAAGTCGTAATATCTGTTGAGCCCTTACAGGAAATATTGTGACAAAAGATTGTGAACATTTGAAATAATAAAGTTTTCTTTTTCTGTTATCCAATTCTTGCAGCGATTCATGTGCAGTTATGAGAACTGTTTTTCCATAAATGTTTTACTATTCGGCTTCTTTTTCTTCCAATCCCGCAGGTAAAGCAGGTTCACTCCATATGGCTCCACCAATTTGATCTTTGGTGTACACATGTATATGTATTATTTGTTGCTTTATAGTGTAAGCACTTGTCATAATAAAAACACTTCAATTACCCAATTGTCTATTTCTTTAAGCTAATGTATTATTTGTTTTTAACCTCTTAACTGCCAATGCCCCCCGCGCGCCAAGCCCTTTCTTGGTGGTTTCAGTATGTCGCCATTCAATCCCTTGTAACTTTTTATTTACATGTCATATCTCGCTCACATTTGGCCCCCTTTCTTCCCACATGTAGGTGATCATAACGCCACCTAGGAATCCTAATTTGCTGTTTGGGGGGTGAGAGAAAATAGCCGAAAAGGGAGCACATTTCGTGTCTTTTCAGAAAATGCCAATAAAATGATGTACAAAGAAGCCTGTGGTTGTTTCCTTGTAAGAGCTGGGAACAAATGGTTTGCTGCGCTGAATTTGCCATTTTCCAGGTTTTCAAGAACAGGTTGAGTGTTAACCAAAAAAATAAGGTTACCATCAATTTTGTGAGAGCTATGTGAGTTTATCCCTTTTTTTCCCCAATAGTCCATGCGTGGACGGAATGGAAGACCAGGGTAGGAAAGCTGAAAGGGAAGACCAATGCATACATTTCTGAAAAGTGACAAAATTCCATGTTTAGGAAAGGGTGATTTGCGCAGGTTAGGCAACATCTATGTAGGGAAAATGCCCATAGTTTCGTGAAAGATTTGAAAAATGCCAGTTAAAAAAGGTGTGTGCTGGACATGGTTGGACCTGTAAGGTAATGGCTTCTGTGAATATTGAGAAAAGCAATGCCCCGCTACGTTCCCCTGACTTTTCCAGTTATGAAATCGCATATACCACAAGCCAAAAACAGAGCCATAGTACACAGGAATTTTATGCTGACGGCCTAAACAGACATACTTAGCATGTGTAAAAAAGGAAAATAAATGTGAGGACTGGCAAGCATACATTTTTTGAAAGAGCACAGGTAGATCTTTTGAAGCGTAGGTGACTTGAGCAGGTTACAAAAGCATACAGCGCCTAAATCAGCAACTACATGTAGTTCGCAATTGGGAAATTAAAGGGTTGTGTAACAAAGTGCAGTAGCAAATGTATAAAAATGTTAAACCAAGTGAAAACAACAAATGTCCTACCATCCCACATTCCCAAACGTGTCCTGACAAAAACTGTACCTCATGTGTCGGTGTACCTACCTGGGTGCAAATGGAAAAGGCTAAACCACTGGTAACCCAAATGTTTCAGGAGAGCAGACTCCCGTAGGAACCCACAGAGGTCTGACTTGCGCAAATTGCCCTAGAATGTATTACCCAAAAGCCCAGCAAAGTCTGAAATTTAGGGAAAATAACACAATTTTCAGACATTTCCAACCTGGAAACTACTGAAACATACCGCCAACAACACATGGCCTACCTTCCCACAGGTGTCTGGATGAAAACAGTACCTCATGTGTGGCTGTATCTACCTGGGTGAAAAAGAAAAAGTGTTGACTATCCCCAAGTCCAACGGCAGTCCCAAGGAGCACCAGCAGGGTCTCCATCCGTTCCCTGAGGGGAAATCCTGTAATGCTGCCTAGCCAGAGCTCCAGGATGGTCAGGAGTGATGTCCCCAGCCTTGGATGACTCTACCATGTGGGTCCACCATTCCCAAGTGCAGCGGCACTCCCAAGGAGCCCCGGCAGGGTCCCCGACCTTTCCCAGAGGGAGAAGCTGTAACACAGGCCAGCCAGAGCTCCAGGATAGTTTGTTCTTGGCCTTGGGCAGCTGTCTCCCATATGGAGTGACCATCTCCAAGTGCAGTGGCTGTCCCAGGGAGCCCTGACAGGGTCCCCTTCCCTGTGGCTTCCTGGAACTGCTGCTGGGCTGTGGGACGGTCAACCCACATGGGAGACAGCCGTCCAAGGCCGGGGACATCACCTCCAATCATCTTGGAGCTCTGGCTGGCCTCTGTTACAGCTTTCCCCCACCAGGGTGCCCCGGCAGTGTGCCAATACCTCCACGAAGGGAAAAGCTGTAATGTAGCCCAGCCAAAACTCAAGGACGGCTGGAGGTGATGTCCCCGGCCTTCGGCATCTGTCTCCCATGTGAGTCCACCATCGCCAAGTGCAGTGGCAGCCGAAGGGGCCTGGCAGGGTCCCCCTCATGGAGGGAAATTGTATAATGCAGGTCAGCCCAGAGCTCCAGGATGGTCAGGGGTGCTGTCACTGGCGTTGGGTGGCTGTCCCTTGTGTGGTTGACTGTCCACAAACCCAGCAACGGTTCCAGGGAGCCTCGGCAGGGTCCACGTCCTTCCCAGAGGGTGAAGCTGCAACAAAACCCAGCCAGAGCTCCAGCACAGTTGGGGGTGCTGTCCCTGGCCTTGGCCATTCGTTTCCCATTTGGGTCTACCGTCCTCAAACACAGCGGCTGTCCCAGGGAGCCCTGGCAGGGTCCCTGTCCCTTGCCAGAGGGAGAAGCTGTAATGCAGGCTAGCCAGAGCTCCAGGAAGGTGGCAGTGATGCCCCTGGCCTTGGGTGGCTGTCTCCCATGTGGGTTGACCATCCCCAAGTCCAGCTGCAGCTCTGGGGAGCCCTGGCAGGGTCTCCATTCCTCCTCAGAGGCAAAGGGTCCCCATTCTTCCCCGGAGGTGAAATCTGTAACACAGTACAGCCAGAGGTGCAGCCTGGGCTTGCGGACAGTCAACCCACATGGGAGACAGCAGCTCCCAGGGAAACACCAATGTTTTTCTGGCATGGTGGGAATTTGTGGCCTGACCCTGCATTTGTGTCCCAGCCCACCAAAATACCTCCCCAGACTGCCCAATCCCGTAGAATAAAAAAACGACTTGCATAACATTGCAGCTCCTTGCGTAAAGAAACCTGTAAACAGAACAAAAAACATGAATTACCTATGTTCAGCCCAGCGAAAACAAATCATAACTTTCACGCTCCGATCACCGCCCCCCCCTCCATGCCATCCCTGGTGGTCTAATGACCCTCATACCCCAGTAACAGCACATTTGCCCCTTCCTAGGGGCCGATTTTTATTAAGACTATTAGTGACCATAACACCATTTAACAGTATAATTATAGGTTTATGGATTTTGGTCGACCTCCTCCCCCCAAACTGGTTGAAAATCCTCTGCCCCCTCCCCTCAATGTCTTTAAATTTTTTATACCACTGATGGTAGATGGTGGGTTGGGGTCAGGCCATATTGGATTGTGTAAGGGGTTGGAGGGGGTGGGTGGTGGCGGTGCAACCTACCCCAAAATCTGACATTTAAAAAAATTCGATACAAAACATTTGGAAAAAATTCAACTACGTCAGGTTCAATTTTAACACATAGATCCATAATTATGCCAACGGCTAAGATAATTCACACTTTGGTCCAATTAAATGGTTATAATAAATCTGGAATATGATAAATATGTAAGAACCATGAACTGATAACTCGAGTAATATAATAAATGAAAATAAGGGCTACTTTAACAATATAAATACTTTCATGGAATATAAATGACTGAAAATATGAAACTGTTAATGAAAAGAATTACATATTGAGTACAACAAGGAACTGAGTGACAGCATAAAAAAGGAAAGAACTGTGACCGTGTTTCTAGGTGGACATATGGGAATGGAGCCACAAGACCCTGGGCGGGGCCTGTACCTTCAGAAAGATAATAGCCAATATATAAGGTAGTCCCAAGGCGTCTACCCTATCCACTTTATCCTTTGCCAGGTACCAGTCTGTAATTCAAGACCTGGTAGAGTTTTGAAGAATGAACAACTCTGCATTAGAAGGCCAAATGATCTGTGGGTATTGTCTTTGATCCCTCTAAAAGTACATTTGAATACACAGTCTGCAGGATGGACTGTGGAAAAGACCTACTTGAGCTTGGGTATGCAGTGAAGTTGGCAGATGAGGAGGTTCAAGGTTGGCAGAGTTATTGTGCAGCTGCCTGCAGGAGGCACCATGGTGGGATCAGGCAGCTACCATGACAGCGCTGCTTGACTTCAAGTTGGCAGCTGACCATTTATAACTGATACGAATCACTAGATCTGAAGGTGAGTTACTTAGAAGAGCCAATCACTTTGTCAAGTACACACAAGGAGTTGGGCACATTAATTAACACCCTTCCTTTTCCAGTATCAAAAGGGGCTGGACTATACAGGAAGGCTTTGGTAGAAGGCCTAGTATGGGAGTTTGGAAACAAGAGTTGCAGTAAAGAGCGGGGTGAAACAGGAAGAAGGAAGGTGAAGGGAGTTGAAGCAGAGTAAGACTTGAGGTGAATGGGAAAGGAAGGTGAAGATGCGTCAAAAGAAGGGAAAGGGGAGAGCAGCGTGAAGAGGGGAAAACTAGTAAGGGGGAAAGGAGAGATGGAAGATCAGACACAAGAGAAAGGAGGAAATTACTTGGAGAACAGTATAAAAGGTACAAACATAATCGGTGTAGGAAGATGAGGGCCACTGATGAAGGAACATTTTTGGAAAGGTACTGAGGAAGAAAAGGAAGGTGGAGGAAGGAAGAAGTGCAGAAGGTGGACCCTGAAAATAAGGTAAATGCTGTGGAAGAAGGCCTGTGTCCATTAAGTAGTATGCTAGCTGGTGCCTAGGTGTACAACTTAACCTACTAACTAGCCCATCAAAAGTAGAGAAGGGTATTGGAAAGACGAGGAGGAGTGCAGTACCCTGGGTAAACCAACTTGACCGTGGTTTAACTCTCAACACCAAGCTGAGTGGGCCTCTCTCCGGTTTCTGGCCCTGCTGATGCATCATATCATCAGTTTCTGGCCCCTGGAAGGGCCTATCTTTGTCTTCAAGCCCAGGAGTGCCAGCACATCTTCAAGCCCAGGACAGACAAATGGTCTTTCTGGCCAGGAGAGCAAACAAATCTTCATGCCTAATAGGGTCAATGCGTCGACAATCTGAGGAGGGTCAACCCATGCTCATATAGTGCACAAGAGGGGAACTAACTGAACCAGGTTATAGGTGATAGGACTGAATCAAAAGGATCGAAATGCAATAGGGTTCAGTAAATAGAACCGAAAACAAAAGGGTCGATTTTCTTATTTATTTATTTTAAACCCCCGTTTATGGTATAAAAACAAAGAGAAATGGCCCTCCGACCTGGAGAGGCAGAAAAGTCAGAGGGCCGTTTCTCTAATGGGAAATAGTTGCTTCAGTGTGGATGGGCTAGTTCCCATTAGACGAGCGGACCTTTCTGCCTCTGCAGGGCCGTTTCTCTAATGGGAAATAGTTGCTTCAGTGTGAATGGGCTAGTTCCCATTAGACGAGCGGACCTTTCTGCCTCTGCAGGGCCGTTTCTCTAATGGGAAATAGTTGCTTCAGTGTGAATGGGCTAGTTCCCATTAGACGAGAGGACCTTTCTGCCTCTGCGGGTCGGAGGGCCGTTTCTCTAATGGGAAATAGCTGCTTCAGTGTGAGTGGGCTAGTTCCCATTAGACGAGAGGACCTTTCTGCCTCTGCGGGTCGGAGGGCCGTTTCTCTAATGGAAATAGCTGCTTCAGTGTGAGTGGGCTAGTTCCCATTAGACGAGAGGACCTTTCTGCCTCTGCGGGTCGGAGGGCCGTTTCTCTAATGGGAAATAGCTGCATCAGTGTGAGTGGGCTAGTTCCCATTAGGCGAGAGGACCTTTCTGCCTCTGCGGGTCGGAGGGCCGTTTCTCTAATGGGAAATAGCTGCTTCAGTGTGAGTGGGCTAGTTCCCATTAGACGAGAGGACCTTTCTGCCTCTGCAGGTCGGAGGGCCGTTTCTCTAATGGGAAATAGCTGCTTCAGTGTGAGTGGGCTTGTTCCCATTAGACGAGAGGACCTTTCTGCCTCTGCAGGTCGGAGGGCTGTTTCTCTAATGGGAAATAGCTGCTTCAGTGTGAGTGGGCTAGTTCCCATTAGACGACAGGACCTTTCTGCCTCTGCAGATCGGAGGGCCGTTTCTCTAATGGGAAATAGCTGCTTCAGTGTGAGTGGGCTAGTTCCCATTAGACGAGAGGACCTTTCAGCCCTCTGCAGTTCGGAGGGTTGTTTCTCTAATGGGAACTAGCCTTCTCAGTGTGAGTGGGCTAGTTCCCATTATTATGCAGATCTTGGCCACTAGGGGAGCAACAAGGGCCATTTGTCTAATGGGAACTAGCCTTCTCAGTGTGAGTGGGCTAGTTCCCATTATTATGCAGGAGTTGGCCACTAGGGGCAAAAAGGCCATTTCTCTAAACTAGCCTTCTCAGTGTGAGCAGGCTAGTTCCCATTATTATGCAGACTTGGCCACTAGGGGAGCAAAAAGGGACATTTGTCTCATGGGAACTAGCCTTCTCAGTTTGAATAGGCTAGTTCCCATTATTGTGCAGGACTTGGCCACTAGGGGCAAAAAGGCCATTTCTCTAATGGGAACTAGCCTTCTCAGTGTGAGCAGGCTAGTTCCCATTATTATGCAGACTTGGCCACTAGGGGAGCAAAAAGGGCCATTTGTCTAATGGGAACTAGCCTTCTCAGTTTTAGTAGGCTAGTTCCCATTATTGTGCAGGACTTGGCCACTAGGGCCAAAAAGGGCAATTTCTCTAATGGGAAAGAGCAGGACTTGGTCACTAGGGGCAAAAAGGGCCATTTCTCTAATGAGAACTAGCCTTCTCAGTGTGAGTGGGCTAGTTCCCATTATTATGCAGGACTTGGCCACTAGGGGAGCAAAAAGGGCAATTTGTCTAATGGGAACTAGCCTTCTCAGTTTGAGTAGGCTAGTTCCCATTATTATGCAGAACTTGGCCACTAGGGGCAAAAGGGCCATTTCTCTAATGGGAACTAGACTTCTCAGTATGAGTGGGCTAGTTCCCATTATTATGCAGGACTTGGCCACTAGGGGGCAAACAAGGGCAATTTCTCTAATGGGAACTAGCCCACTCACACAGAAGCAGCTATTTCCCCTCTGAGAAATGGCCTAACAACCGATGGGTCGCTTCTCGGATGGGAACTAGTATCGGTCGCTTCTCGGATGGGAACTAGTATCAACCAAATAAATACCTGAAAGTGCTTCTTCCTCCGTAATTCCCTTCCTAAGCACGTAGACGTCCTACGTAAATACGTCATGATCTCCTAAAGGTATTTCGGAAAGTGTCGGCAAACTTTTAAACAAACCCACAACGCAGTCGGGTCTCATGAGAACTTTATATGTTTGATTGATAATGAAAGCAATAGGAGGCCTGCGTTTGCGAAACGCCCAGTTCCTGGTTCCAGGCAGCATCAGGTGAGTCTGTGTGAGCCAGCTCTTCTTATTAATTGTATGTGCGTTGCTTCCGTTAACTTAGATCGTTCTCCCCCCTCCCTACCCCCCTTTGTTGTTATGTTGGCAACAGGAGCCCCTTTACAACCTCTGGAAATGCACGTTTAAGAAGAGGCTGCAGCTGTAAATCATCTTATTGTACTTCACATGTTGAAAATAAACATTGTAAGTACGCGATTTTCTAAACATCTGGTTTTGAAATTACACAGGGCAACCTGTGGTTGTTGGTATCGTAGACACAGTAGCTGCTCCAAAACTCATTTACGGTTCAGTCCCGGCTCTGGCATGCTCGCAGACGCAGTAACTGCTGTGCAGCCACTACACAGACAAGACAAACCGTGCTCCGATGTAAGTGACTACATATATAATAATACCTGCGCCGGCTAATGATTGCAGACGTGCTACTGTCTCCACTTCCAGTGCCTACTCTGAAAGTGATGATTCCCCAGGGCTAATGGCTGCAGATCCCGGAATTTCCCTGGGTCTGATGACCCTTCCGTGGAGAATAACTGCAGGCACAGTGTCTGTTCTAGGCTTAATGGCTGCAGACACAGAAACACCCGATGAATATCGGCAGACAGCCAGTCCCTACCTTCTCCAGCGCCATCACATCCTCTGGCTGGAGCGAATGAGTGCAGACCCAATACCTGCTCTGGAGTTAATGACTTACGATACAGCACGTACCTGCTCATCAGCTGTATCTGACAATACCTGCCCTGGGGCAAATAATTACAGACAGTACCGAATCTAGGATACTGATGCCAGACACATTACCTCCTAATCCGTTACATATGACAGAATACCTGCCCCGGGCCTTCTAATTACAGACACAATACCTTCTCTGCACAGTACGTACTCTGCGGTTAACAATTCCACTCGCAGTATCTGCTCTGGGGCTAATGGTTTTATGGTTTTTAACATAATACCTGCTCATGAGCAAATCTGGGGTTAATGACTGCAGAAACAGTAAAAACCCCATGCACAATTTCCTTGTCGTGTGTCCTTTCCCATTCCTCATTCACCTCTGACACCTCGAACCACATTCTCTGAAATTAACGTACAGCGTAAAGACGTGATCAGTCGGGATAAACCATCGTGCCACGATTTTCAAAACGTGTTTGGTGCAACTGCATACTTGCCAACATTCTGTGACCAAAAATGGGTAGGATTTTTCAAGTTTAAAAAATAGTAATCAGCAGAATGATGACATCAAAGGAAATTAATTTACACGAGATGTGACACTGATCAGAGCACACCATTTTTTTTGTCTTACTCATGTTTTCTCATAAATCTTCAGATTTACATAACCAAATGAGTGAGCGGTGAGAATTGTGCTCAGCATTTTTAGTTTTGCTGTTGGCTGCAATGGCGACTGGTGAATTGTTTACCATGTTTTAAATGTTTGTCTGGAATTTGTGAGAGCCATTGAGTATAGTGGTGGAGCTAGAACCAACCAAGGGGTATTGGGGGAGTGGGTGTTCCCTTCCAAGATTTTGTTTTAAATAATGGGATAAAATTGTGTTTTTTCTATCACACTTTTTGTGAAAAATTGGGTAAAAAGCAACAGTGTGCGATTGGTTTTGTATGTTAGCACATTAAAAAAAGGCGCACAGGTGCTTTTTCCTACACATTTTCATGATGCCTTTGCCACACAAATACAGTAGTATACAAAACATTTTCATGCTGGCTGTGCCCATGCAGACTGCACCAATACATGCCGTTATTACCAATTATTGCTGTTGGATATGCTTGTAAAAAATGCAATGCCACCATGAGAAAATATGTCCAGACTAGCTGCACTAATCTATGCCAGTGAAGCCATGCAATAGCACTTAATGATGTGTGCTTTACCCTTGATGCCCAAAAAATGCAATGCTGCAGTAATAACATATGGCCAAACCAGTGCCATCAATGGAGGACAGTTTAGCCATGTAACAACCCTTGCTTACTTGCTCCTTGATGCACAGGAGCCATGCACCAAAAAGAGTATATTCAAACTGGCTGCACCAATGAAGGCCAGTATTGCTATAAAAGAGCACCCACCACGTTTGCTTTACCTTTGATGCCCATTAAAAAATCAGAATACCACAGTAAGGAAGTATAATTAGACTGGCTGCACCCAAGTATACCACTCTCTATCCTCCCCTCTGGCCGACTCACTCTGCGGGGCACACTCTGGATATTCTGATCTCCTCAGACCTTCCCCTTTTCTATCCCTCTCACCTCTCCTCTCTCCTGGAGTGATCACGTTCTCCTTTCCTCCAATCTCACCATCTCTACCCCTCAGGCCAAGCCAACTCCCATCACTGCCACCCACCTTCTCGGCCATCCGACCCATGAAGCGCGTGTCAGTTGAGGCTTTCGCCGCTGCTTTCTCACCCTCCCTCCCCCTTTGGCTGACTCACACCCTGACACAGCCCTTTCCATGCTCCACTCTGCTATATCTGATACTCTCGATGTTCTTGCCCCTGTCATGAGGATCCGCCTGAAGCCCAAAGCTGGTACGACTCAGACCTCGTCACCCTTAAACGCACGTGCAGGGTGGCTGAGAGGAAAAGGCGTGCTTCGTGTACATCCTCTGACAAACTGGCCTGCCGCCTGCTCCAAAGGCAATACCGGCTCTCTGTCCTCACCAAGAAGAGAGCTCACATCCAAGCCCACGTCTTTGCGGCATCTAACAACTCGGCTGAAATAAGTCTGCAAGGAACTGGCCAATCCTGCCGCAGTCTCTACCTCTCCGGTCCTCTCCCAGGCCCTCTGCACGGCACTGGCTTCTCATTTCATCTCAAACTCAGGACATCCTATCTTCTCTCTCTACTCCCTGCTCTTACTCTGGCCCTTCTTTGGCCACATCTCCTCCCTCCTTCTCTGCCTTTTCCCCTGTTCTCCCCAGACAAGGTTTCTAGACAAGTCTGATCTATGAAAGTCTCGTCAAAACAGGTTCATCCCTGTTCCTCCAAAACCATCAAGGACCACATTGACTCCCTGGATCTTGCTCTGGCCGACTTCTGCAACCACTCCTTCGCCACTGGAGTCTTCCCTTCCCTCCTGAAGCACTCCTTGTGCACCCTCTTCTTAAGAAACCCTCTGCCGACCCCTCCTGCCCGGCTAACTATCGCCCAATCTCCATCACTCCTTTCCTGGGCAAACTCTTGGAAAAGCTGTCCATCTCCCAGCTCAATCTTCACACGTAATCTGTTGGTTGCCTCCATGATCATCAGTCTGGCTTCAGAGCTGCCAGAAGCAAGGAAACTGCTCTCCTGAACATCCGTGAAGACCTGCTCTCCAACCTTGATTCCAACACCCCGTGTCCTCATCTTACTTGATCTCTCTTCTGCCCTTGACACGGTCAATCATGCCATCCTGCTCAACTGTCTGTGATAACTGGGTTTTACCGGTAAGGCCCTGGAGTGGCTGACTTCTTTCCTTTCTGATCGACCCTCCCAGGTTCAACTTGGGTCCTTCCATTCCTCTATCTTTATCTCTACCTGTGGTGTTCACCAGGGGTCTAACCTCTCTCCCTGGCTGTTCAACCAATACCTGGCACTTCTTGCCCATTGCATTGCCGCACTCTGCCCCAACTTCCAGTGCTATGCGGGTGACACTCAGATTGTTTTCAGGCTACCCTCGGCCACCTCTTTTCCCTCTCTCATCTGTCTTTCCACATTCCAGGACTGGTCTGCAGCCAATGATCTCTGCCTTAATGCCAGTAAGACAGATATCCTCCTCATCAGCACACCTGCTCCCTCCTTTCCTGTCACTCTTGACAGCCTCTCTTGCCATCCTCCTGCTCCCACCTGTGAGGCTAAAAACCTCGGGGTCATCTTCGACTCCACACTCTCCTTCTCTCCTCACATCTCTGACATCTCTAAGAAGTCACATTACCAGCTGCACCTCCTCAGAGGTATTCTTTCTTTCCTATCCTTCCCCCAGAAGCTCACTGTCTCCAGTGCTCTGGTTCTCTCCAGGCTGGACTATTGCAACAGCCTCTTTCTAAATCTGCCTGCTTCTACTCTCCGCCCTCTGAAACTCCTTCAGAACAGGACTGCGAGACTTGTCCTTGGCCTCAAGCCCAGGGATCGTATCTCTCCAGGACTGAAATCTCTGTTGGCTCCCAGTGGCTGAAATGATTAAGTTCAAAACCCTCTGCATTGTCCACAAAGCCGCCTGGGGCCTCAATACCTTCAACTCTCTCGTCCTAAATATCTTCCTTCTCGAGCTCTTCGCTCATCTGCCTCCAACTCCCTCAGGGTCAGTCGCTTCTTCAAGCAACAAGTTGGTGGTAGATCTTTGTTCGGCTGGGGCCTTCCTCTGAAACAGCCTCCCTGCCCCCATGAAACTTGAGGTAAATCATCTCCGGTTCCAGAAGCACCTCAAAACCTTTCTCTTTGCTTCTGCTTTTTCTCCTCTCCCCTGCTGCCCTCCTGGCTGAAACTGCACTGGTTACCTGGCCACCCTCTGTCCTCAAGCCCAGGTCCCCTCCCCCACCAGTCGCCCACCTGCACTAACTTCCTGGCAACCCCCGCACTTGGGGACTGTTTCTGTATCCCTTCAGTCCCACTACCAGCACTTGACACCTGATGTCTGCACTTACCCTTGCACTTGCCACCTGCTGGTCATACTTTTACGTATTGTTATTTATTCTATTATCCCATGTACTGCACTGTCCTCAGGCACTTTCCCACTTCCCCCTTCCCATGCACTTGTGCGATCTGAATGATACCTGGCCTAGTAGGATCGCAGTCTGTCTTCCCTCCGTTCCCCCTCCCTTACCTCGTCGCGCCTTGAAACACTTTTGTATAGGCGCGCTATAAATGCCATATCATATCATATACACGTAAACATTTACATTTGACTTACCTCCTGCTTGCACCTACAGCATGCCAACACCATCCACCTCACAGAGAACGTACTGGCTGACCGAAGAGGAGAGATTTCCTCTACTGTCATTCAGAGCATCCAACTCTAGTAGTACAATGATGAGAGGCAGTGGGGCTGACCTTCCTATGAGCCATCAGCCTCTTATTGTGCCCTGCACATATTGCATAGCCCACAAAGGCCCACAGGGCACCACATTGAAAAAAGATAAACTTGGCAGGAGTATGCACCCCTGCTCAGAGACAGGCAGCACAGTCCCCTTGCATGTACCTGACTGTTTGGACTTGCACTCAAGTGAAGAGGCAGCGTCCCACGCCCATAGATATGGGCCGCCAATGGTTAGGTGGCATTGTGAGTGCTACCTAAATGTCAAACCCATTGGCAGTGAAGATAACCGAGAGATGGTGTGCGAGTAGGGTCACAGAGCCTGTGTTTCACTTTTTTATCCAGCCATTGACTACTCGTGGCCATTCTAGGCCATACAACCATTCCTACCCACTTCCCGCCCCTGCCGGGATCTTATTAATAAGCATTCTACTGAAAGGTAATGGCTTTTTTGCAGCTGAAAACCAGCTCCTGGTGTGAAGAAAATGACTCAACAAAGCGTGCCTTAAGCCACTTGATTTGTATGCAAATGTGTGTTCTTGCATCTGTTCATGGCACTGTATTCCCATTAAAACATGCATTGGCAACAGTTACATGTTTGGCTTGTGTATAGTATTATATAGGCATTTACTAGGCACTGCCATCATATGCCCAAGTAATCACCACATTCCCAGCTTTTTGCACCATTGTAGCAATGCCTGGAACATTCCTATTCAATGTCTACATAAAATCCCAAATGGTTGGCTTTACCAGTGCTTGTCTTTTAAACTTTATTTAAAAGTACAGAATATAAATACACACAGAAGAAAAAGAACAGATGTAACTACATACTATTTTGTCTCTTAACAAGTAAAACAACATAAAACAATAAACACCATAAACCTTACACCAGGTTGCCCAGTGAACATAGCCAAAAGCCAATAAAACAAGAAAAGAAAACAGACAGAAATCTAAGGGAAAGAACTTGTAAATACACTGAATAAACAATAGTACATAGCAGGATCTAGTGGGGGCTGTTAATTAAGTCATAAATGTTACTACTGAGGATATTGACAGGGCATGTATTCCACTGTGGTCAGCCTTGATATTGATATTTTATTTCTATTGTGCTCGTACACAAGTGTTTCAGAGTGCGACAAGGCAAGGGAGGGGAACAAGGGAGAACATAAAAACGATCTTACTAGGCCCAGTGACATTGGGAATGCGCAAGTGCATAGGAGGGGGCGGGGAGTGCGGAGCAAAGGAGAAACAGATACATAATAAAATAAATTACTAAAGGCAACAAACGGTGGTAGTGCAGCCAGCAATTGGCAAGTGCTGGGTTTAAGGCAGCAGACAGGGTAGGTCTGATATGGGGGCTGTAAGGGTACAGATGCAGACCCCAGTGCAACGGGTGGCCCGGAGGCAGTGCGGGAGGGTTGCAGGGTGAGCAGGTACCTGGGCCTGGAGAACAGAGGGTGGCCAGGTGCACGGTGCAAAGAGAGACCAGATCAGCCGGGGAGAGGGGGAACGAAGGCAGAAGCAAAGAGGAAGGTCTTGAGGTGCTTCCGGAACCGGAGATGGTTCTCCTCAAGTTTCAGAGTGGCAGGGAGGCTATTCCAGAGGGATGCCCCAGCCGAAGACGGAGATCTACCCCCAGCTTGTTTCTTTGAAAAACGACTGATCCTGAGGGAGTTGGAGGTGGGAGGAGCGAAGAGCTCGAGAGGGGAGGTATTTGCAGAGGGATATCTGAAGGTATTTTGGACCCAGGCCCTAGAAATCCTTGTGGACAATGGAGAGGGTTTTGAATTTAATCCTTGCATCCACTGGGAGCCAATGAAGAGATTTCAGAGCTGGAGAGATGCAATCCCAGGGCTTGAAGCCAAGGACCAGTCTTGCAGTTCTGTTCTGGATTAGTTGCAGAGGGTGGAGAGTAGAGGCAGGTAGATTTAGAAAGAGGCTGTTACAATAGTCTAACCTAAAGAGAACCAGAGCTTGGGAGACCATGAGCTTCTGGGGGAAGGAGAGGAAAGGCAGAGTACCTCTGAGGAGGTGCGGTAGGAAGTTTGACTTTTTAGAGACATCAGAGATGTGTGTGGAAAAGGAAAGTGTGGAGTCAAAGAAGACCCTGAGGTTCTTAGCCTCGCAGGTGGGGGTAGGAGGAGGGCCCAGGAAGGCTGGCCAGAGTGAGGGGAAAGGATGGTGAAGGTGTGCCGATGTGGAGGATCTCTGTCTTGCTGGCATTCAGACAAAGAACATTGGCAGCACACCAATCTTGAATGGCAGTTAGGCAATCGGACATGAGAGAGGGAGAGGAGGTGGCCGTGGGCAGCCTGAAAATGAGTTGAGGGTTGTCAGCGTAGCACTAGAAATTTGAGCAGAAAATGGCAATGCAGTGGGCGAGAGTTGTCAGGTATTGGTTGAAAAGCCAGGGTGAGAGGTTAGACCCCTGGGCAACATCACACGTAGAGAGGAAGATAGATGATAGGAAGGACCCAAGTTGGACCTGGGAGGGTCGATCGGAGAGGAAAGAGGTCAGCCAGGCTAGAGCCTGATCAGTGATACCCAGGTTATCAAGGAGACGGTTGAGCAGGATGGTATGGTTGACCGTATCAAAGGCAGAGGAGAGATTGAGGAGGATGAGGACACAGGGAATGTTAGAGTCCAGGTTGGAGAGCAGATCTTCACGGGTGTTCAGGAGAGCAGTTTCCATGCTTCTGGCAGCTCTGAAGCCAGACTGGTGGTCATGGAGACAGCCAACAGAATTGGAATGAAGGTTAAGCTGAGAGATGGCCAACTTTTCCAGGAGTTTGCCCAGAAAGGGAGTAATGGAAATTGGGTGATAATTAGCCAGACAAGAAGGATCAGCTGTGGGTTTTTTGAGAAGAGGATGCACAAGGGAATGATTCAGAGGGGAGGGGAAGGATTCTGAGGCAAAGGAGTGGTTGCAAAAATCAGCAAGGGTGTCAATGTGGTCCTTGATGGTTTTAGAGGAACAGGGATGAACCTGTTTTGACAAGGCTTTCATAGATCGGACTTATCTAGCGACCTCATCAGGGGAGAAAAGAGGAAAGGACGAGAAGGAGAGTGGGGGGGTGGCTGAAGGACGGTCAGCAGGCACAGACGGAGAGGAGGGGCAGGGGTGGAGAGGGTCGACAGGATGTCCTGGGTTTTTGAGATAATGTGAGAGGCAAGGGCATTGCAAAGAGCCTGAGAGGCAACAGGAGGGGTAGAGACTGCAGCAGGGTTGGCCAGCTCCTTGCAGATTTTAGAGTTCGGCCGAGTTGTTAGATGCCGCAGAGACACGAGCTTGAATGTGGACTCTCTTCTTGGTGAGGACAGAGAGTCGGCATTGCCTTTGGAGCAGGTGACAGGCCAGTTTGTCAGAGGATGTACAAGAAGTCCTCCATTTCCTCTCAGCCGCCCTACACTTAAGTTTAAGTGTAGCTAGGTCAGAGTCATACCTTCACCTCATTAACAATCCCTAATTTCCAATTCAAACATAATACTGTCCGTCCCTTCGTAAACCTTGCACACAGAAACGCATGCCTTTTGATCCATCCATTAACACACTCACCTAGAAGTGGGTACACACACACATTTGCCAGTCAATGAAAAGAAATGTCAACTATGTGATAGCCAGACATGATATCCCCTACCCCTAAAGAAACTGTAGTCTGCACTGTCAAAAGTTCTTCTTAGAAACACTGTGTAACCTTGAACTTAACATGCTTAGAATGGGGCATGGTAAAGAGGCACAAAACAAGAATGTTAAAACAAACAAGAAGATCATAAAGTGAGTAGTTGATGAGCAGAGAAATATTAACTGCTGACTTGAAATTGTCAGAACTTGTTTCTCACAGAAATGCAGAAAACAAATGTTAACAAAATAAAATATGCCAAAGGTAGTCCTGCCATGAAAATCTGTTGCACTTATTTTTGCCCCTTAGGTTTAAGAATAACAAACCAGCAATTAATTGTAAAAAAAAGACATTTGAAAAATTAAGTGCATGTTTTTTCAGTTCCTTAAGTCACTTCAAAACTGCAAACGGAAATATTTAAAAACATGGCCCACTTGTCCTGATTATCTGATGTGGCAGATTAGTCATGGAGGCATACACCAACATCATCCATCAAAATAAAGTACCTGCACACACAGACTGACTTCTCTCGCTGCAGTTCAGCAACTGTGCTAGGACCCAAATCTGATGCAAAAGCCAGAGCCGGTGAAACCATGAACCTGCCACTATAAATAGCGGTAGGATTGGGCACACAAATATGTAGGCGGTAGGGCTGCTTAAAAAGCAGTATCCTACCACCTAAATCAGTAGGGCTGGCAAGTATGCAACTGATGGGATGCTCATTCACTTCACTTTCACCAAAAAGGTGGTAACCGTGCACAATGTGCATCATAGTTGTGCAGGTGCTCTTTTCCCACCAAATGCACAACTGCGCAAGGCAGAGGGAGGAAAGGAGTTCTGGGCATTTTCAAGTAAATCCCGATTTTCAAAAGAAGTGTACTTATCAAAGCACAGGGAGAAAAAAACATTTCGCAATGGCTATTTGGAACAGGTGCAGGGGAAAATAAAATGTATGGGTAGGTCACTTATGATCCTCTCATGATATGGCATTTGTAACACGCCTATAAATGTTTCAAGGCACGATGTGTGAGTGAATGCTGTGTGTGAATAAGCAAGTGAATGTTGAGCGAAATAATGTGGGTGTGTTCGTGCTGGGCCAGGGAGCTCATTTTGGCTGGTGACGGCAGCACAGTAACAATGCACTTTAAAAAATATGTTTTATTTTATTGGTATTTTCAACCCTCCTCCCCACACCCCTTTATCCCAACACATGTAACCAAAAACGCACCCAGTCCTGTCAACCCTCACCCACCGCTGAGTCCATAAACTATGTATATGGCTCCCAGTCCCAAGTTTCTGTGAGTGGCCAGCTCTCTCGCCAGCCGTTGTATGGGCCCATGGACATTTGAGGAATCCCCCCATCCCCCATTGTCCTCATCTCCCCTAGAAACTTCAGCCATATCGCCTCCCAGCTTCCTGTGCTGGTGCCCTCCCCAAGTGGAGCGGGTACTCACACCAGAAATCTCATTTTCCTCGGACCCCATGCAGGCTGCGAGTCCTGATGCAGGACAATGTTCCAGTCTGAGAGAAACCTTTGATGATCCTCTTGAATCGAATAGGTCACCCACGTCAGTACCACAAAATTCTAGATTTTACTAACCCATTCGTGTTCTGTGGGGGCAGCTTTTTGTTTCCATTTGTGTGCCACCTCAAGCATTGTCGCCACTATCAGTATGTATGTCTTTCTTTGAGCTTTTGAGGGAAGCTTTTCCAAAACCCTGCCCATTCCCATGATGGCCATCCTTGTGTTGTCTGGCATCTGACTCCCAAAAATATTATTCATTGCTGCACAGGTCATGTCCCAATAAGGCTGTATGACTGGGCATTCCCACAGATAGGCCTCCACAATCCCAGTTCCGCACATCCCCTCCACAGAGTGCTGATGCAGTTGGTTAGAATGTATGTCGTTTTTCTGGGGTGAGATGCCATTGGACCATTATCTCAACCCACATCTCCTGAATCTGGATGGCCTGTGTTAGCTTGGGGATATCTGCCCATAACTGAGTCTAAAGTTCCTCCTCCAGTGGCTGCCCCATTGCAGTTTCCCACTACTCTATATAGTGCCATGCCTGGCTCCTTGCCCCTTCTGCTATAATCCCGTATAACGCTCCTACCAAATGCATGTCCCCGTGTCTATCGTTACAAACCGTTCAAAGGCATGAGATCCCTGGTGGCCGCTGACCTGACCATTGGGTTCGTAAGCCAGTGCCTCAGTTGAGAGTAGTGATGACCTCTCCCCCTCATCTAGCCCGAATTCCTTCTTGCACTGTGCAAAGAATTTAATGCCCTGACCTGAAAACATGCCATGTAGTTTGCGGGACCCTGCCACCTCCGCCCATTGAAGGCACCACTTTCCATACCCTGTGTGAACTGGGAATTCTTTATCATCAACATCTGCAGGGATGGGAAGGTGGTCAAGTTCACCCTCCGCACCAGCTCACACATGAGTTCCCCACTAGGGCCCATATCCTGCTATAGTACATGTTTGCATGTCTATCCCTCTTGGGTCACCACAACACCTCGTCCCGTGGCAAGCCCACCACCGCTTTGTCCACTTGACACCAGACCTTCCTGCAGTCACCACTGAACCAATCGCAGCTCACTCTGATTTGAGCCGCAAGGAAATGAAGGCAGAAGTTTGGCCCTCACAACACTCCCTTGCTTCTGGGAGACATTAGCATCTGCCTAGCTACCCTGGTTGTCTTGCGGTTCCAAATAAATGACCCCACATGTTTTTGAATGGTCCTGAAGAAACCTTGGGGAGCCCTCACTGGCAGGGCCGTGAAATAGCACAGGATTTTTGGCAAAATCACCATTTTAAGGGCATTTATCCTCCCCATCCAGGATATTGGTAAGGGCACCCATTCCACCAGCAGCCAGTGCAGCTTTTCTGCTAAAGTCGGGTAGTAAGCATGGTAAAGTACACCCATAGAACCAGTAATCTGGACCCCCCCAAATATCTAATGCCGTTTTCTGCTCATCTATAGGGTACTATACCCTGCGATTCCTGAACCTTTCCTGAGGGGGTGGTCATGTTTAATAACTCTGACTTGTGGGCATTTATTTTTTAACCCTGCCACCTCCCCAAATAGAAGAAGTTCCTGTAAGATCCCTGCAAATGAGGTTCGTTGGTCTCTGATCAACAGTAGCATGTCATCAGCAAATGTCTCTATGCTCCTCACCCCAAAGGGAATCCCCCCTAATATCCAGGGAGACCTTAATGCTGGCCAAGAGTGGCTCCAGGTGGATGGCGCATAAGAGCGGGCAACCCTGCTTAGTGCCTCGTGAGACCGTGATCCTTTGGGAAAGTTGCCTGTTGATTGACAGGCGCAAGGAAGGAGTTTGGTAGTTGGCTCTTACCATTGAAAGGAATTTAGAACTAAATCCCATAACCTCCATGGTATTGAAGAAGAATGGCCTTCACAGACCCGCAGAATGTTATCCGAGGTCTGCCTATGCCTAATTGATCTCGACCAGTCGGGATTTATTATCAGTTTGGGGAGGAGCTTATCCAGGTGTGACGCCAGAACCTTGGTGTAGATCTTTGTGTCTAGATTAATATTGCCCATGAACCGGTACGAACAACATAGTGACATCTTTACCCGGCATTGGGAGCAGCACAACCTTGGCTTCCATTGTTGGGGTGATGCACTCTACCCCCCAAAAAGAGTTGAAGCGCAGGATCAGTGCCTCTCTAAAGGTTTTGTAGAAGCACACTGGAAAGCAGCCCGGACCCGGTGCCTTTCCTGATGACAAGGCAGCTATAGCCGCCCTTACTACTTTGGGAGTAATGTCTCCCTCAAGTCCTTCCTGTTCTTGAGGAGCGATCTTGGGGAGAGGGCACTGGGACAGGTATTCCCTTTGGGCTCCCTCCTCAGGGAAATCTGATGTGTAGGAGACCTTCTTCTGTGAAGACTGAAATGATGACTGGTAGAGCATTGCTGTCTTGCCCCCCCCCCACACCTTTTATTTTAAGGATTGTCCTTGACGCTTCTTTTTTCCTAATCGACCTCGCTGACAGGCAATCCGCTTTATTGGCTTTGACATACCTCTGTTGGAGGTAGAGCAAGTAACACTGTGCAGCTATAGTCTGCAACACATCTAATTGGCCCCTAACCAGCTGATATTCCTTTTGCAGCATACTCCCAGTGTTGTTTGCCATTTGAGCCATTATTTAAGTTTAGATTCCAATTCCTCCTGTAAGAGACCTAGTTGTTTGTCCCTCTGGCACTCATCACAATGTTCTCCCTCCTCAATGTAGCCTTAAATGCGTCCCACACCACCTGGTCCTGTATACACTCTGTTGCGTTTAAGTGTGAAGTAATCCAAGATTTTATTCTTTGTCCTTATATAGGATGTGGCTAGGCAACTTCTGCCATAGGCCTGGTTCATTCAGCCCCATATTTAAAGTAATCGCTATGGGCGCATGGTCTGACGGGGCAATCACTTCCAACTCCGCCCCCACGACCCTACCCAATAGGGACCTCCAAATCCAGAAGTAATCTATCCTTGAGAAGGATCTATGAATGTGGCTATCAAATGCGTAACCCCCCTCCCCCAGTTCTTTGCCGCCATCTACCAACGCCCATTGGGCCATGTGTTCGTTGAAGCAGGTAGATGGCGCCACCTGTTGTGCTTGTGCTCCTGTCTTCTCTTGAATCCCAGGCCAGATTAAAGTCATCTACCAATATTATGTGCCCTTTGGCGAAATTCTCCAATTTGGTTAGTGTCGCCCGCAAGAACCCGTCTTGCCCCGTATTGGGGGGCGTAGTTTGCTGCCACTATAAACATGTACATCCCCCTCTCCCATAGGAAAGAGGCTGCCAGACACCTACCCTCTGTGTCCCCTTCTGTAGCTATGACCTGGGAGCTTGGGATGTCCCGAATAGCGATTAACACGCCCCCCCCCTTTTCTTTTCACAGGCGTTGGACTGGAACAGATGGCGTTACCCCTTGATTTTTAGGCCTCTCAAGTGCCAAGGTGCGTCTCTTGGAGAGCTACAATTCCCACGACTCCCGCCCCAAGAACTATTCCACCTTCCTTCTCTTAATCGTGGAATTATGCCCTCTGACGTTCAGGGCGGTCACCTGCAGCACTTCCCTCTTTCCCATGGTAGTCTTACTGTGCAGCTCGCATTAATAACTGGCACCTGTTGGCATCCCCTCCTCCCCCCCAGAATCCCCTTCGCCCTCCCACTCCCGCATTGGCAGGCTAAACCAGCCTCTAACTTCCCCTGACCCATCATCTCTGGAATTGAGCCCTTGTAACAACCCAGAGTAAACCTGTGCGGGTCACCCTAGACCAGTGGTCTTCAGACTTTTTATGCCAGGGCCCCCCTGAACAAAAAATAAATTGTTCGGGACCCCCCCCCCCTTCCCCGCCCCTCTCTGTTGGTGTTATTTCTTTTTTATAGAGATGGATGCAGAATGCGTGGTGCCATAATTTTTAAGGGATATGTTGCTGGGGAGACGCTCCACGACAGTAAGACAATCACTTCCAATCCAAACCTAGAAACCGTGCAAGTAAACTCAACATTCTCCAGTAGGGCTTTTATTTTCTCAAAACAAATTCCTATTCTATTCAGCAGAATGCAATTTGATTTTACAGAGCAAGTACTAATGGGAAGAGTGGTCCTGTCTCACTGCAGAAAGTGAGTCAACGTGTGGCTTTATTTTTTTAGACCGCCACTCTGAGGTTGTCCTCCACTTCCAGCCTTGTGCTTTATTTCGTTTTCAGTACAGCCATGCTGAAAAGCCTATTTTCGCACAAGTAGGAAGACTCAAAGGGTAAGAGACTGTATAGCAGACTGTGCCAATGTAGGATAACCTGGGTGTCACTGATCATGCCCTAGCTTGGCTGCCCCCTTCTCTCTCTGATCAACCCTCCCAGGTCCAACGTGGGTCCTTTCTCTCCTCTATCTCTACCTGTGGTGTTCACCAGGGGTCCAACCTCTCTCCCTACCTTCAGCCAAAAGACACCCACTGCAATGTTCCTAAATTCAGATTGCAGAGTAGTGTCCGACTGAACCTCAATCGGCTCCTCCTGGGCATCAAATGGAAGGTGCACCACCTTCTCTGCCAGAAAAGGCTGCATCACCCAGTTGTGATTTCAGTCCTGGAGAGATGAGATCCCTGGGCCTGAGGCCAAGGACAAGTCTTGCAGTCCTTTTCTGGATGAGAGGGCGGAGAGTTGAAGCAGGCAGATTTTAGGCTGTTGCAGTAGCCCAGCCTAGAGAGAACCAAAGCTCTGGAGACAGTGAGCTTCTGGGGGAAGGAGAGGAAAGGAATAATACCTCTGAGGAGGTGCAGCTGGTAGTGTGACTTCTTAGAGATGTCAGAGATGTGAGGAGTGTGGAGATGAAGATGCCCCTGAGGCTTTTAGCCTCACAGGTGGGAGCAGGAAGAGGGCCAAGAGAGGCGGGCAAGTGAGTGACAGGAAAGGAGGGAGCAGGTATGCCAATGAGGAGATTCCGTCTTACTGGCAATAAGACGGAGATCGTTGGCAGCACACCACTCCTGGATAGCAGTCAGAGAAGGAGAAGAAGTGTCAGGAGAGAGCCTGAAAATGAGTTGAGTGTCATCCGCGTAGCACTGAAAGTTTGGGCAGAGAGCGGCAATGCAATGGGCAAGAAGTGCCAGGTATTGGTTGAACAGCCAGGGAGAAAGGTTGGACCCCTGGTGAATACCACAGGTAGAGATAGAGGAGAGAAAGGACCCAAGTTGGACCTGGGAGGGTTGATCAGAGAGAAAAGGGGGCAGCCAAGCTAGGGCCTGATCAGTGACACCCAGGTTATTACGGAGACGGTTGAGCAGGTTGGCATGGTTGACCGGGTCAAAGGCAGAAGAGAGATAAAGTAAGATGAGGACACAGGGGGTGTTGGAATCGAGGTTGTAGAGCAGGTCTTAACGGATGTTCAGGAGAACAGCTTCCGTGCTTCTGGCAGTTCTGATGCCAGACTAATGGTCATAGAGACAACCAACAGATTCAGTGTGAAGATTAAACTGGGAACTGGTCAGCTTTTCCAAGAGTTTGCCCAGGAAAGGGGTGATGGAGATTGGGCAATAGTTAGCGTGCAGGATGGGCCGGCAGGCAGTTTCTTCAGAAGAGGGTGCACAAGAGTGCTTCAGGGGGGAGGGAAGACTCCAGTGGTGAAGGTGTGGTTGCAGAAGTCATCCAGAGCAGGGGCCATGGTGTCAAGGTGGTCCTTGATGGTCTTTGAAGAACCTGTTTTGACAAGACCTTTCATAGATCAGATTTGTCTAGAAATCTCGTCTGGGGAAAGGCAGAGAAGGAGGGAAGAGAGGTGGCTGAAGAAGGGCCAGAGGAAGAACAGGGAGTAGAAGGGGCAAGGGTAGAGAAGGAGAGAGGACAGGATGTCCTGAGTTTTAGAGGTGAAATGAGAAGCAAGGTCCGTGCAGAGGGCCTGGGAGGGGACAGGAGAGGTAGAGACTGCAGCAGGATTGGCCAGCTCCTTGCAGATTTTAAAGAGTTCAGCAAAGTTGTTGGATGACGCAGACTTAGATGTGGACTCCCTTCTTGGTGCGGACAGAGAGCTGGTATTGCCTTTGGAGCAGGTGACAGGCCATTTTGTCAGAGGATGTACCGGAAGCAGGCCATTTCCCCTCAGCCACCCTGCACTTGCGTTTAAGGGTGGCGAGGTCTGAGTCGCACCAGGAGTTGCACTTGGCTTTGGGCTTCAGGCCGATCCTCATGACAGGGGCAAGAACATCGAAAGTATCAGATATAGCAGAGTGGAGCGTGGAGAGGGCTGTGTCGGGGTGTGAGTCATCCAAAGGGGAGGTGGGGTGAGAAAGTGGCGGCAAAAGCCTCAACTGACACATGCTTCATGGGTCGGATAACCGAGAAGGTAGGTGGCAGTGCTGGAGTTGGCTTGGCCTGCGGGGTGAAGAATGAGCTGGGTGGAAAGGAGAAAATTATCACTCCAGAAGAGGAGTGCTGAGAGGGATAGAGAGGGGAAAGTATGTAGCGACCAGAACCTCAAGAGTGAGTCGGACCAGAGGGGAGGATAGAGAGTGAGAGCGAGTCACAGAGGTCACGAAAGAGTCCAGAGGAAGGACAGGAAGCATCCTGGTGGATGTTGAAGTCTCCAAGAAGGAGGAGTTGAGTTGTCGAGACCCAAGAAGGAGGAGTTGAGTGGTCGAGACCAGTAGTGAAGAGGAGAGGTCCGCCCACTCGGAGAGCAAGAAGATCTGACCAGGTGTCCGATAGATGATAGCCACAGTAAGGGAATGGCTAAGAGAGAGAGAGAGAGAGAGAGAGAGAGAGACTGCAGACGAGGTATTCGAAAGAGAAGTAGGCCTGTGTAGGAATGACAGAGGCAGGAATCCACTTGTGGAAGAACAGGGCTTCACCCCCTCTGGAACGTTTGGACCTGGGCGCAGAGAGGATCTTGTAGCCGTCGGGGAGGAGAGTGTCAAAGCTTGCGACAGAGCTAGCCGTGAACCATGTCTCGGTGAGACCGAGGACATCAAGATCAAGTTCTTCAAGGAGGCGGCAGATGTCAGAGGAGTGTTTGACAGCTGAGCAACAGTTTAGAGTGGCAATATGGAGAAGGTTGCCATCCATGAAAGAGTTCTGGGGAGGGGTACAAATCAGACGTACGCCCTGCGGAGGAGATAGCATGGGGAGGCAAGGAAGCTGTGGAGGGAAGAGAGGGGATAGTAGGAGAAGGAAGGAAATTGAGGCGTGGAAGTGTCTATCAAAGAGGAGACGATTGGCCTGAGGGCCTTGGACCAAGACAGTACCATTCAGGTAAACTGTCATGATCACTGACCCAAGAACAGTCACCACACCATCAAGTGATGGGGCAATGGGTCACAGGATGCAGCTGGACTAAGTCCTGGCACCTTTGGCGCCAGACTCATGTAAGAATGTAAGAAGGAACACTTTATTATTGTGCAAGAGCGCTTCATTCACAAGAACTTTTCCACATGCTTTTATTTCGGGAACGTTTCCACAAGCATACTGTTCGGTGTGGCTCTCCAGGCCCAGACTACACATGCAGACTCTAGAAACTGCAGGGTGTGGTAGGTAGGCCAGAACCAGTGGGCGTTGCCCCAGGAGCTCAGCTATATAAGCTGTGCCAGCCCCAATGCCAGCGTTCGCGTTACTTTGTATTCACATGCAACGTGACGGTCACCGATGCTTGGACCAGCTTACTTACCATTTGGATCCCAGCGTTTTTCCTGCACACTCCCCTTCCAGAATCCAGCACTCATCAGCGCATCTGCAGACTCATCCTCTGGAACCCAGCAATCTTGATTCCAACGCCACGCTCCTTATCCACGGAGTCAATTCCTGCAAAGAAGACGAAAGACAAGGTTAGACAAGCTATCACCCATCAGTCTAGTGTCGCATGGCATTCAAACCACGCCCGCATCCCCAAAAGACCACTTACCTGTTACCGGACCATCGTGGGTTCATTTCTCGTTCACGCTGGCTGCCATCTCAAGCTCCGCAACTGCTGCAAGGTCCACAATACCACCTACACGGAGAGCTAGAGAGCAAAAGAACGACACTAACGAAGGAGCGAATAACCATACAGGAACAAACTATACAAATACAACAAAAGCAGACTGAAAGCAAACTGGCGAGGAAAGACAAGACGCACTGAAAAGCTCACATGGAGAGAAGTGGTTTAATTGCAGCTGGACTGGGCTACCGCGTGCAGGGACTAGTGAAGGAACTCCGCCCCGGTGAGACAAGCGCCCCTGCCAGAAGTAGCTGGACGGAGTGCCCACCAATAATAATGAGGTCAGCTTTCTAAGGGCAGCGCAACCAGTGGGAATCGCGTCCTGGGAGGAAGGGTCTGGAAGGGGATCTGGATCAGACGGCATACTCTCATCCCTTTATATCTCACAGGAGCAGTCCTGAGCAGCGTTAACTATTGCTGCAGTTCACCACATAAGTGCAGGAGGGAGAAGCCAGACGAGGGCGGCCTAATATCCAGGAGGACTGCAACCATGCCCCAACTCCCACGCAGAGACCAGGTGAGCGTAACACACATTAATGATGACCTTAGAGGAGTCGAAGGAGGCCAGGAGGGCCTCCCACCGGGTGCCACCATTAATGGAAGAAGAAGAGGAGAGAAAGCACAGAGACCATGTGAAGTCCATAGGTCTGGCGAGGGAACGACAGAGGATGTCGGTGAGGGTTTGCCTAGAGGAGGCACTGGTATAGGTGTTGGCGATAGGGAGGCCTGGGTTGGAGATCAGCATGTCCTTTTTAAACTTCTTCGTACCAGATTTAGTGAGGAGAGCACGATAGTCGATAGAGAAGCAGTTTGAAAAGATATGAGAGACAGAGATCACCATAGAGTAGGTGGGGAGAGAAGAGGATGGGGAGGCAAGGGCAGGGAGAACACTAGGGAAGGATGCAGGGAGGGGTGCAGGCAGATGAGACAAGGAGAGATGAGACAATAGTAGACACCTTACCTGAGTTTATGCTAACACTTGCAGGTTAAGTTCTGTGGCTTGCCTGGGTTCTAGCACCTAGAGTTCTACCCTAGTGAGCAGCCTCTTACGGCTTACGTTCCCAACCCAATGTAAAGCTCCAGTGTCTTTGTACCCTAAACGTACAAGGCGCACTGGTGGCCCTTTTCACCGATGTGTCCCACGTCTCGTTGTGCCTTGTCCAGGAGGGACGCTGGAGGCCCTTCGAGCTAATTGCTCGCCATTTTCGGCAAGGCTGTGGACTGCTCTAACTGACAAGAGTTTGTGTCTCTCTAACAATCAAAGTTCAATTCAGTCCTTACTCGTTGCCTGGCACATATACGTCTCGCGACCTTAGATTATACCCGAGGATATCCATGGGGAGAGGGGTTTGGGACGATTCCAGCAGATCCGTTTGTAGCCTGGGAGGTTGCATTGGCCCCACATTGGCAGCTCTCTTCACATTGTTTGCATGATACCAGTGTGGTTTGCCATCCACCTTCAGTGCTGTTTGCGTTGTCAACAACACTTAATAGGGTCCTTTCAAGTGAGGCTGTAGTCCACTGGTTCAATTGAATGCCTTGATGACAACCCATTCCTTGGGTTTCAGATCGTGCCATGGCCCTATTGGTGGTACTGGAGCTGCGTCCTTTGCCTGTGCATGTATAGAAAGGAGCCTGTTAGTCAATGCAATACAATATTGTTCCAATGCTGCCCATGCTTGTTCAGTTTCTTGGGGTCTACAGGTGTACCAATGCTAGGCGGCTGGGCCATTACAATCTCAAATGGGGATAGTCCATAGGTGAGTTTGGGAACAGTTCTCGTGTTCGGTAATGCCAATGGCAAGGCAGCTGTCATGACCACTGTGAGGGGACAGAAGTTGTGCCACAAGCAGGCTCCCACCAGAATCCTGAGGACCGTAAAACCACTGCAAAAGGGCTCCTGGAGCGAGTCTTGGCGCCTTTAGCACCAGGCTCATATGTAGGAAGGAAGGGCTGTTCAAACTAGGTCCCATTTATGTACATGGGCCTTTAAATCCAACATTTAGAATTTAGAACCAAGCCATGCGGTCTAGTGTTTTGGGTGTGACAGGCCTGGAACTACTTTCCCTGGTACTACTTTACCTGGGCTATCTAAACCACACCCTGACTGCAGAACACGATTTGTGTTATTCTGCAACCAGCAGCGTGACGCTCACCGTGTTCCAGCTCTTGGTCTTCAGCATCTTCCTGTAATCCTGCAAGAGCAAGAACAAGATTATTCTGTGTTACCTGAGACAACACCATCCAGCATTCAGCATCTCAACAGGGCTGCAATCTGTGGAAACCGAGAGAAGAAGAAACATCACTCACCTGTGAGTACTAGCTTAAGGACTTCCGGCGAACCGCTACCACACCTGCTGTTCAAACATTGCGACCTGCAATAACGAGAAAGGGAAAAACAATATTGGAACACGCGCTTCCAAAACATCGAATTCCATCAGTCTTAACTGAATTCCGTCACGCTACGTAATGCTTCCATCCGGAGCACCACAGCAACATCTGCAAAAGGAAAAGAGACATATATTCAGGTTTGCTTTCAATATTAAACAACCGCACAGTGCTGTACGTACCTTAACGGATTCCGGGGGCCTGTTTTTCATTGCGCTCTCATCCACTCGCAGCACCACAGTGGCCTGTGAGGAGAAGAAGAAGAAAACACAAGTTAGCTTTAAAAGACAATAAAGGCCTTGGGCTTCACGCTTTCTCTTACCTAGAAACGTGCCTCTCCATCCGGCACGCCAGCATCAAGACCTTCGCACCTGAAAAGGAGAAAGTCATTAACGAATTCCCACCTTAAACAGAACAAAGACTTACAATTAATAATCTTACCTGCCTATCAGCAGATTCGGGGTCACAGCAGGCCTGGGGCCACAGCAGGCCTGGGGCCAAGGAAGGCGTACTGCACCAGTGAAGCAACTCTGGCATCTCGCCAACAGAACGTCAAGCGCCGCTGCACAAGAAATGCAGGACAGATAGCTCACCCTACAAATAACTAAGGTGAGGAAACAACTCGGTGGGAAGGGAATCAGTCAGAGGGAGGTGGGAGATTCACCCATTAGAGACAGTTATCACAAATCCTCCCTTCTGTAATTGCAGATTCATTATTCAGCACAGGGCAACTACACATCCAGGGTTCCAGATATCGGAGCCTTCCAGATGCCCCCGGGGATACTAGGTGAGAGTAACAGCGTTGGGTCACTTCAGACCTGTCTCTGCACAGGCTTTTGCCAGTTTGCTTTTCAGCACCTTATTTGTGCCTTCAATAATTCCTGCCGACTGGGGATGAAACACGGCATGGAACCTTTTGATAGATGCCCAATGCTTTGCATACCTTTTCAACTACTTGCCCGTGAAATGTGACCCATTATCTGACCACAGATGGGTAGGGACCGTGTACAGGAGTACTCAATGTTTCAGTAGGCACTTTGCAGTTGAAGTAGCGCTGCTATCTCGGAGGGGGAAGGCTTCCACCCACCCCGAGTAACCGCATTTCATCACCAAACATTAAGGAAACTTGTTTACAGGTTCCAATTGTATAAAATCCATGTACACCACTTCAAGGGGCTGTGTGGGCAGCTTGGAGTGCCTTACTGGGGCCGGCACGCCCTTTGCAACATTGTACATCACCCACATCTCACACTGCTTTGCCCATGGCCTGCAATATGGACCAATTTTCTTATTTTCCTAAACAGTCCTTAACACACTCTCCATTGTTCTCGCATTCACGTGTGTTGGCCCATGTTCCACGCTTACTACAATAGGGAGATGTGCATCTGTTAAAACATCAATTTCTGTGTGATTGTCATGATGCCTACCTCTAAGGAGCCAGGCCGGGCCCAGCAACCCCAGAGGCAGACATCATTTTCCCCAGGGAAGCCTCAGCGGGCCCAAGTCGGGGCCCTTTGGACTCAGTCCTGGCGCCTTAGGCGCCAGGCTCATAGCGGACCCCAGTCCTGGCGCCTTAGGCGCCAGGCTCATAGAAGAGGATATGTGTTTAAGTGATTGGGTGCACACTTACCTGATGCAGACCTTGCTGCTTCATCCAGGCCCTCTTGAGGCCTGAATGGGACTACTTAACCTGTAGGACTATTTCACCACCCGGGTGTGGTCGGGGAAGGATACATACCTGATTGGTGGAAGGATACATACCAGGAACTTCTTCCAAGGCTATTTAAACCCCACCCGAACAGCCACACATGCTTCGCGTTGTTCTGCACCTAGCAGCTGGACGCTCACCGTGTCAGCTCCTGCATCCTGACTTCAGCCACGCCTGCCAGCACCCTGGAACACCTGCAAGGGGAGAAAGGAAGAGAATAGGAGAAGAAAAGCCCTTACCTGCTAAATCTGCATCCCGGAGTCATTTCTCCAACGGCCCTGAAAAGGAAGACATCATTTTAAAGGCATTTCGTTTCGATCGCTGCAGCGCTGCATTTTACTCACCTTCGCAAGGCGCTTCCATCTTCAGCAGCGATCTTCCGGATTCAGCTACGCCCCGGCGCCTAGAGGAAAAAAGACAAGAACAAAGGTGAGAGGGAGAAAACGAATAAGGAAAGCTCAGTTTCCTTTTAAGTCTTACCTGTTGGATTATTCCCACTGCATTTTGGGTCCTGCCGCTTCCTGGCATCTCCGGACCCCGGCCCCTATGGGGAAAAAAGACAAAGACATTGAATGAGCGAATGCAAAGACATTACCTGAGCGCTCATCCAGAACTGTTTCACTTCGGGTCGGCGCCATATCTCCGGCACTCCGAACCCCGGCCCCTAAGGGGAAAAAGACATAAGCATTAGCGCTTGCTGCAATTAGACAACGAACATTATTATTAAGCTTGAACTTTTGAACAGAACTTTTACAGCGCCTTACCTGAACAGTCCAGCTTACCTGAACTCCCATCAATCCTCAATCCAGTGAAGTAACTGGGTTTCAACGCGCCCCTGCATCAGAAGCAGGATGGAGAGCTCATCCTTCCAAACCCTAAGGTGAGGCTTCACGGGGAATCGTGGCGGAGGTATCGTGGAGGGTTGGAAGGGAGTGGGAGGCTTGAGCATTGTTCCACAGTTGGTAATACTCCCTTTTCACGCACAGGAGGGTATCCAACGAGCCAGGGAAGCCAGAATAGAGGGGCCCTTCCTGTCCATCTTCAGAGTTCTGCGCCTTCGACGCCGCGCCTCCGTGGGAACCAGGTGAGCGTTACAGTGATCTCATTTGCCCATGCCCCGCTCCCCAATTGTCTTATGTTCTCATCTGAATGCCAATTTTTCCTTTCTTCTTCCGTTGCATCCTCTTGGATCTTCACCACCTGTTCTTCCACCTCCAACCTCTCCTCTACTGTTACACACATATATTGTCCTAGTTCATTGTTTGTACAATTTTCTGCGGCATATTTTGCAACCATGTCTGCTAAATCGTTACCCTGGGATACATAGTCAAGTACCTTGTGGTGGGCTGCACATTGTACACTGCCACCCTTGTAGGTAACGTCAAAGCATTTAGGAGTTCACATATCAATGCTGCGTGTTTTACCTTTGTACCTTGTGATGTCAAAAATCCCCTTTCAGCCCAGAGTCTCCCAAAGTTGGTCACCATCCCATGTGCATATGCTGAATCAGTATACACCGTTATGCATTTTCCCTCACCATGTTTTAATGCCTTTATCACAGCATGCAGTTCTGCTGCTTGTGCAGATTATTCTGGTACTCTCCCCATGTCGACTATGGTTTCTCCTGTTACTGCATACCATGCTACCATTTCTCCTGAATCCAATTTATAGCAAGACCCATCATAGATTAACACACTGTCCCCTTCCTCTAACGGCCTGTCCTGTAAACCAGTTCTTCCCTTGGTGCTTTCTTCTGTTCTAATCAGTCATGCATCACTACATTCTCATTTGTTTGCACCGGTAGCAAAGAAACTGGAGCCAACACATTGCATTGTTCGATTTTAACATTTCTACTGAATAGGTGCATTTCATATTGTGTCAATCTGGCTGCCGTGGGGTGCTCAGTCTGAGTTCTGTTTAAAAGCACATCCACAGCATGTGGTACTCTTACTGTTACATCGTTTCCTAGAATTATTCCTGCACTTTGCTTCAGAGCTAGGGCTGCCGCTGCCACCACCCTCATACATGGCGACCATCCTCGGGCAACTGCATCCAATCCAGTCGAGAAATAGGCACAAGGCCTTTGCCTCCCACCTTGTTCTTGGGTTAATACAGACACAGAACACCCATCCATCTCATCCACAAATAAATAAAACATTTTCCCATAATCGAGTGTCCCCAGAGCTGGTGTGTTACACAAAGCACTTTTAAATGTATTGTACGCCCTGCTCATCTCTTCCGTCCAGAGGAAGGCTTCACCTTCCTTTTCCCTTTTTAGTACCACTAACAATGGTTTTGCTAATACAGAAAACTCCCGTATCCGATGTCTACAATATGACAATACCCCTAGCACTTTTCGTAGCTCTTTACGTGTTCTGGGACAGGGCGTAGATTGCTCCAGTGCTATGCGGTCGACTGACGGTGCCCTTCCTTCTTTTGACAAAACATATCCCAAGTAGTCAACCTTCTGTTGTACATACTGCATCTTTGCCAGGGACACCTTGTGATTATGTTTTGCCGAATTAAATAATACCAAGACAGTTGTCTGCATCCTTCCTCTGACTCTGCCCTGATCAATATATCATCCACATACTGTACTAAGGATGTCCCTGTTGGTAGCATGAGCTCATCTAACTGAGCTTTCAATGCTTGGCTAAAAATAGCCGGGCTTTCTGTGTAACCTTGCAGAGCTCTCGTGAATCGATACTGCCGTTGGCCCAAAGTGAAACTGAACAGATATCTCAACTCTGGGGCAATGGACAGACTAAAAAAACTCATTTTTCAAATCAATTGCACTAAACCATTCAGCCGTACTAGGCACTACAGGGAACCATGGTTCCACTATTATACATTTCTCTCAAATCAATAATAAACCTGTAGGCTAGTGTCTCTTAATTTATTTACTTTTTATTTTAATTATCGTATTTATTTATTTTTATGGACCGGAAGCACTGGGGAGTTGCAAGGGCTATCATTGCATTCTTCTACCACCCCTGTGTTCACCAAATCTCCCACAATCCTGATTAGATCCTCCTCCCCCCTCAACTGATACCTTATACTGTTTCACTCTAGGGAGTCTCGCATTCTCCTTCAGTTTAATCACAATTGGATCAATTAGCAGAGTTCCCACATTATTACTATGTGCCGCCAATAAGTGTTCTGGTAAATCCTGTAATTCTACTGGTAGGGGTCTGCTGAGTGCCATTATAATGCGGTTACTTGGGTCATTTATGGTCATGTGAACCCCGTTCAGGGAACAATAAATGGTATTATATAGTGCTTTTAAAGAATCGATACCTAGTAATTTTTCGGGACATTTCTCTGTTAGCAACCATTTACGATCCCACTTGACCCCTTCAATCTCTACTTCCATTTCTCCACTTATCGGAGTCACTATAGGTTCCCCGCCAAACCCTACTGATGTCTTGATAGTGGTGCCGAGGGGACGGCTTTAGTGTCCTGGTGTCCACTAAACATTTGATGGCGGGTTGCTGACCTAATCGTAAAGATACATAAGGACCCTTTTGATCGATGTGTACAGATACCGATCCCCCAGATCCACCTCGGCCTCTTCATAATAGACTGCTAGTTGGGTCCTGAAATCTTTGATTCCTTTCCAAACAATATACAATCCTCTCCTTCACACTGATTGAACTGTAACATCTGTCCTGTCCCTTGGTCAAAAACATTCAGCCTGGGAGGAGAAAAATTAGCTCTCGGACCTGGTGGTATATTAGACTGTCGATGGGGAGGTCTGGGCCCTACTGGCGGATTGCCGTTCTCCAGGGCCATACTTTCTGGACACTGGTTCTTCCAATGACCGGGCTTCTTGCAAAAAGCACTTACATTCTCGGCCAGATCGTCCAGCCATGCATACGTACTCACCCGGGGAGCATTATTTCTGGTATTCTGGTTTTTCCCTTAACTGGGAGGGTATCTCTGGTTCCCCCCTTGCATCTGTTGCCCTTGTTGTAATTGTTGCATTAATACTTTAGTCTTTAGTTCCTTCTCTGCCTTTACCTTTGTCTGCACCCGGGCTTGCTAATTTTGTTCATAATATCGTGTCATCTGAGCAGTTCTCTGGGTGATTTAGACTGCCACGTGCTTTCTGCTGCCCGCAAGTCCCTTTGGATAGGTGGTGCAAACCATCTACGAAACTCCCTGCAAAATATCTTTGACCCGTCTCACTTGTTAGGTATACCCACGATCGGCTTTGAACAATGCTTTTTAAAAAAAAATATGATGCCACATTTTCAGTGGGGCCTTGGATCACAGCAGCCAGTTTCTCAACATTCACATCTTTTGGTTTAAGGACCTTCTCTAATGCACCTAACGTATTTATACCTTGTAATTTTAAAGCATCAGTCAGTTTTTCATGTGGCTTCCTATCATCACTTGCCTTTGTAACCGCTGCCCTGTGCACTCACACTTCATTACTTGCCCTGAATGGAATCCACACCTCTTCCGGAACTAGTGACATCATGATGTTATCCGCATCATCCACCGTATACTGACCAGGCCGGAACAGTTTCCTCATTTCCTTATTATAATAATAATAATAATAATAATAATTTCGCATTTATGTAGCGCTATGAACCCTCAGGTATCTGAGCGCTGCTTATTATTAACCACAGTGTGTGGTGCTCATTTATCAACCTCGGAAGGATGAAGGGCTGAGTTTGGCCCTGCCGGGATTCGCACCTGCATTAGCAGGCACTGCACAGATGTCAAAGTGAGCCCTCTACTCGCTGTGCCACTTGACCAGCTGATAGAAGCCTGCTGGGTCTATCCGAGGGTCGGTGGATGCTTTTGGTAATCTGCATCAGTTCTGTTTTTGTCAATGGGACATACACATACGTTTGGACGGGTACATTACTATCCCCTGACCTGGGCTGATATTCTCGCAAGGGAAATGCAGCCGCCCCTCCCGATTGCCCCCTTACTCTTTTTATCCATGGTCTCCTTCCAAGTTTTATACAGTTCTAATGCCCGCTTCAGCATCCTCTTTCTCCTCGACCTCGTTGTACCACTTCCTTCTGGTACCCGTGGATCTGGATCCTCCTTTAAATAGTCTGAAACCCTGTAACTGTAACTCTGAATCGCCATCAGCTTCATCAATCAATGTGTCTAATAGTTTGATCATATGGATCAAACACTGGGCTTGTTCCGCCCATCCGTGGGTCATAATGTCATCAAGTACCTGGCTTACTTCTCTGGTTGCTAACTCCTTTACCTTTTTTTTTAACCGCCAAGTTCTTCCGAGTTCCGACTGCTTCCGACATTTGTCGCTTCCTTATTTCTAATTCTTCAGCTAGTTCTTGTTCCTTTTCCATCTGGGTCATATGTCCCTTTCGAATTTCTTCCATGATTATTTCCATATATTCCCATAATGCAGATTTTGTCCTACCTATCCCGCGCCTGCACCTGTTTTCTAAAATCATTGTAATTTTCCATCATTACTTGTGCAGCCTTTTTAAACTCCACTGGTCTTAATCTGCCCAATTTCTTCTTCACATCTTCCCCCAACCTCTCTCCTTCACTTCCTTTGCTAGGGTTTCTAAGTCTCTTACTCATTCCGGGGATATTACAACCGTCCTAGTGACCCCCACTTCCCCATTCTCACCAAACCTCATAGGAAACTCACCTTCTTCAGCGGCCTCTTATCAACCTGGGAGCTGTGGCTCCTGGAAATAGGAGATTGTTTGTGATTAATTCAGATTCCCTAGTAATGTCCTCATGTCTTGGGGCAGGGATGGACGGGTACATACCCTTACTCTCCTTTATCATCTTTCTCCCTTCTGCATCATTTTTTTTTCTTTCTTGTAACTCTTTGACATATAACTGTCTCGCCTTTTCTACAGCTGTTCGTCTATTTCCCTTCCGCTCGGTTTTTATTTGTGCCTTTTGCCTTGACCCTCCACAACCTGATTGCCTCAAACTGTGCTCGTCGGACACGTCGCTTTGCCAATTCTATTTCTACTAGGCCAATGCTGTCCAAATGAAATGTGCCCTGTACCCCCACTTATGTTGGAATGAGTCTTTTGTATATTCTATCTACTGTCTCATAAAGGAGGTCGCATTTGACCCATGCTTGATTAACATTTGAAATGCAAGTGTACCCTCTAATGGGGCATACCAGGCTTTAGCCAAATTCCCCTCCACCCCCTCCTTTCTTGACAATGAATTCCCAATCTCCTTTGTTTCACTTATACCCTTTACATCCGGAACGGACTTCACATCAAACATCCATCCTACCTTTTAGTCTACAAAACAGACCTCAACAATAATACATAGCATAAAACTGATACTCTTGTCTCAACAGCCTTACCAACCGTTCCTCCTACCCACTCAACTCTTGTGGGGTCTCCGCCAGAAGCAAGATGTCTATCGAACCCGAAGAGCGGCAGCCTGCTGTCCTGTCATCCGACAGGACTGGCGGAGGAAGAGTAACGCGTGTTTTCGCATTCAATGGTGCAGTTTTTTGTTGGGGCCCGATACCATTACCCCTCCAGCCTCGCCCTGGAAGGCCTCACCCAGTGCTGGGCTACCGCTCCTTCGGGTCCCTTTGTGGTTGGCCAAATTGAGGATACACCTTTTGCTCACCCCAACCTGGTATAAGGGACCCCACAAATAAGACTCAGATCAAATAAGTCAAATCATCCATTTATTCAATTTAAGCATTCGCAAAAAGATTCATGACTTCCTGCACATTCAAGAGGACTGCGCAGGAGTGAGCTACACATTTAAAGTTAATACAGCTTATATACATTTTGGTTAACATTGCATTCAATAGCTGGCACGTAGTCCAGACAAAAATCTGCATAGTCATTGGCAGTTGGTTACACGCCCTGTCTCACGTGTCTTCGTTCGGGCAAAGGATTTCTTACAAACTCATTCCTGTGGCTTAAATTATCACACACACCACGCCTACCTTAACTTTAGGTGGCCTAGTTCGGGAAAATTGCTTATGTGGTTGCATAACTAATGCATATCTTCTGCTGCAGACATGCGTCCCACCCCTGCTCTTCTTGGAATACCAAGGGTGTTAGTCACAAGCTATCAGCCCGGGCTGGGAGGCAGGGAAGGGAGGGCTCAGAGGCGGGCACAAGGACCAGGAAGTTCAGGAGGCCCTAGACTGTCTCGAGGTTAAGGCACCGAGCGTGCAAAAAGGAACAAAAGCACCAACACGGAAAACGCACAGAGCAATATGCAGTATGGCTCAGGGAGCTCTTACCCCTGTGGATGCAGCTGTGAAGTGGCCTTGTAATGCAAAGCGCACATTTTAAGCACCAGGACAAAAAACGGAGAACTGAATACATTGCTGAGCTAAATTAATTCTGACCGGCAACATGGGGGCAGTTGCTCCTTCCCACCCCTTTTCCCCCAAGACTCGGTGAAGCCCTGCATATGAAAAAGTTGAAATGCCCTGACGTCTCTAATTTGAAAAAGATGAAATGCCCTTGCTCCTTCCCTAGCCACTGCTGCTACATGAGAAATGAGGACCATGGTGTCCTCTGTTCTATTCACTTGTACTGAGTCCCTACAGTCCTTGTTTCTCCCCTGCTTATAGAGGAACCAGTCTGCGGCACACAGCTTGTAGGGCAAAGCACATATTTTAAGCACCAGAGCAAGAAATAGAGAACTGAATACATTGCAGAGCTAAATGAATTCTGACTGGCAATATGAGGGCTGTTGCTCAACCCCCCTCCCCCCCCCCCACTCCCCCCCCACTCCCCCCACTTCCCCCAAGACTCAGTGAAGGCCCCTCTCGTGTGAAAAGTTTGAAATGCCCTGGTGCCTCTAATTTGAAAGGGTTCAAATGCCCTGGCACCTTCCCTGGCCTCTGCTACTTAGAGGTGCTGGCTGCCATGGATTGGCCCACCCACCCATTCCCATCTGAAAGTAGGGCAGTATGTCACTAATGAGCCATCATTGGTGATTTCCAGCTCTGCATTCAGATGGGAGATGCTGCTCATCCCTGCAAAAGGTGTGTGCTGTAATTGGGGCAGTTTCTAGCCAACTTGGTGACCAGGGAGAAACAAAAGAATGCGCCCCCCCCACCGCCTCTGACTAGCGCAAGTCACTCCCAAACTACACCTCTGTCGTGCAACAAACCCCTCCTCCATATGAATAAATACTCACTATATAAATGAAGCTAGTTTCATTACATTGTAATTCAAGTCCTTTACAGAAGAATTCTAATATGTAAACACAGCTGTTGCTGCCCAAGTAAATGTTTTTTCTGTCACCTGCTGTTAGGGAAGGCCTTGCTGAATGCAGTTTCAAACTGTCTGCACTGTCATACTGCAGTGTGAACAGCCCGTCAGGGTCTGAGGGCCCACTGATCTGGCCCTGTGTTGCAGGTTATCATTCCAAGATGGACAGTCTGGTACACTCTTATTGTTCTCTTTCAAAATACCTCTCTGAGAGTGGGAACGGGGACAAATGGCACCAGTGAGGATTCCTGTATACTTTGCATTAAATCACAGAGCATTTCAGACTATAACTGTGATCAGAGACCTCTACGTTTGATAAACAAGTCTGTGATAAAGGGATTGTAAGTGTGAATCTCTAAATGCATGGCTTGGTGCTCACATTACGGTTCACAATACTCACCCTAACATTAAAATGTTTGTAACCATGAACCACACATGCTCTTTTGGACGGCTTAAGTTTTTGGATGCAAGTATAAAATGGCTGCAACATCAGCCACTCAAATGGGGTACAAGGGCTCTTTTGCTTCTTGTTTCTGAAGTATTTTAGAGGAGGAAGGGCTGGTTCTCAGTGTGGGCATGCCCAACCCCAATACAGAAACATCTTTAGGGAATTATATCTACAGACAGGCCAGGATACAGCACAAGAGACCAATAAACCATGTACAGAAAGGATTGTACCTCTTTCAAACTTTAGCCTGACCAGTAATAAGCTGTTGAAGTGTTTTTAAACAAAACTGGCTTCTGATGCGTGTTATAGGGCCCACAGTTCCTCAGCCACTACCTCCTCGTCATTGCGCAGTCCTCTGGGTTTATTTCTGCAAAAAAAGAGCACACCCATGCTTTATCTAACAGAGCTGGCATTCGCTTCTCTTATTAGTACTGGTCTTTAGCTAGTGAAAATCATGATGTGGCAGTCTAGAAAGGGTGTTTGGTCCTGTGGATTTACAATTTGAGGCAACATCTTTGATTGCTTTATGTGTTTAAGTGTGAGCAAAGTATGGCATGCTCTCCAGTCACATACACAAAACAGTCCAGTGTGCTCTTGGATGGACATTTCGCACATCGGACAAAAACGGGTAGATGTGCTGTTACATAAGGGAGCACCACATAGACACTCTAACAGGGTGGCGGCTTGTGCAGTGCACAAATCATTGCTGCACACATCACTGCATTGATTTGTCATGGACTGTCTGCATGGTGACACACAATGAACTCCACTTTCCTAATCAAGGTGCCAAGTGACATTGAGTTGCCATCTGGTGTGCTTGCTAGGCAGTGGCTGGCTTGTTTAGACAATTAAAGACCTTTTGATGCTGGGAGGCTGCCTTTATACCATGTCCCAAAGCAGCCACTAGAATACGTATGCAAGAAAACTAGAGTTCACCTTTCCAGGGATGCGCCATATGTAACTAAAAAGTAATATAAAAAATAAAAGTTTTGGTGTGTCAAATAAAGAGACACAAACATAGTTGTACACTTTTCTGTGTGGCACGTTAATTCTCTTTTGCATAGGTTTGATCAGCTAACTGATACTTGGACTGGCATGGTGAATAAGAAATGCTCCATGTTCAGTTCTTAACACTGGCATGTTAAGCACGTTCTGTGTAAAAACAATGGCTTGTTAAATGAGCCATCACTTATAAATTGCCCCCCTTGTAAGGATGTCAACACAAAGAAAGAGAGGCACACCGTGTGTGACTCCAGAGCATCTTAAATGCTGTGTTTGGAATGTGCATTCCTTTATTTGCATTTTCCGAACACATCGCAGTCATCTACAAGTCAACAAAGATCAGCCAGCCGCACATTGCAGGAGTGCTCACCGGCACAGCATGCTGCTTAATCTGCTTTTCATCAGCTTTCTGTGTGGGTCCCTTACTGCTATTTAGCTTTGCGCCCCAGGCCGCCCACTCCGCATGGGCCAAGAAACGGGTCTGCCTGTAATTTTCTCTGTGGATGCACGCCCCCCACCCCTGGGCATGAGGCTGCGACTTACCAGAGGAGCATGCTCCACATTATGAATACTGCTGCCCTACACCCATGTAGATAAACAAGACATCCTGTATCACCCACCTCCCCCCAGTACCTTCCCTTCCCCAGGCGGACTGCAACATTCCTTCCTGTATACCACCCCCCTTTTCCATCAGCTTGGCGCTCCAGTGTCGATGGGCGTGTGGGCATCTTCCACTCCTGCCTCCTTGTCGGGGGGGGGGGGGGGGAGTTAAACAAGCCCCTGTTTAAGCCCCTTGTCAAAAAGCTTTGTCCACTCTCACATTTGCCTCTTGAGCGGTTCTCTCACCGGTCTTTGTTCTTGTCTTGGTGACCCTTCATCCTCAATCTTCAGTCCCTTCCTCGCAGGTGGTGACCCAACCCTTCCCATTCGAGCAGTAGTCCAAATGGAAAATTCCATTTATAGCGTATGTCCGCTCGCATTAGGGCACATACCACTAGGCCTATCATCCTACACTTCACCAGGGTGGTCTGGGCTAGGTCCTGGAATAGCTGAAATTCTGAACGATTATTGCTGATTTGTCTGGCCCTCCTAGCAGCCACCAGCACCTTCTCGTTCTACCCGTACTCGTGTAAGGCCACCACTACATCTCGGTCTGGCCCCTGGCTCTCCCCTCTTTGGCCCCACTCAGTGTTTGTGGTCCAGCTCTATGTGGTTATGATGGGTTGGTTGTGTGCACTGGTTAGATAGTGTCCATACAGGATTCAGAGTCGCAGGTGGTTGTAGCTGTAAGGTAGTCCGGCATCTTGGCGTGTTGCATTTTAGATGGTATTGGGCTATGTGGGATGTCTGCATAGTAATGGTTCTCTGTATCTTTGAGTGTGGCTAGTCCAAGATCTGGTGTAGAGGCCTCAGTTATGGAGGAGGAGCAGGAAGGGAAGAGGGTTAGTAAAGTCGGTCAGTTTGTTGGTCTCTCTAGTGTGGCCCTTTGGATGCCACTTGGCGGTATCTAGCCAGGTTTTTGTGGTCTTTGGCCCCTCCCGTCTCCTCTCTAGTTGTTTGGTTGCAGTGTTGTTGTTGCTGGTGTCCCTTATAGGTTATTGTCTGCTGGATAGCCAGGTTTTGAGCAGTTTCCTGAAGGTGATGTGGTCTTCTGTGGTTCTAATTACTTTGGGCATGTTGTTCCAGGTGTTAGCAATTAGACGTGAGTACGCTGTTCTGCCAAATTTCCTTTTTTCGTTATGTTTTGCCTCCATTTGTAGGTCGTTGCTGGGTCTCCGTTCCCTTCCTGGGCAACACCTGCTTATCTTGTCTTGGAGGAATTCTGCTCCTTGTCTGTGCAAGACTTTGTGGGCGAAGCAGAGTGCTTTAAATTTGATGCGTTTTTTACTGGTAGCCAGTGTAGGGTTTTCAGTGCTGGAGTGATGTGGTCTCTTTTGTTTAGTCTTAGTAGGATCCTGGCTGCTCTATTTTACACCCTTTGCAGTTTTATGGTGAGTCTTTCTGGCATTCCTAAGAAGAGGCTGTTTGCGTAGGTAATTCTTGCGAGTATCAGGGATATGATTGTGGGGGTTCTGTGGGAGAAGGAGAGGTAGTGAGTAATACTCTGAATAGTTGTAGGAGCAAGAAGTGTTTGTTGGTGATTGCGTTGACTTGCGGTTCCTCTTATAGTCCGTTGTCCATGAGTATTCCTAGGTTGTTTACTACATTGGTAGTCTCTGGTTGAGTTCCCATGCCGATTGGCCAGTCCAATTGTGGGTTCCCTCTGTCAAACCCTGCGGGTGAGAGAATTATCTGTTTATCTGCTGGATTCAGTTTGAGGTTGTTGGTTGACATCCAGTTGTATGTCTGTGAGGCAGTTGTTGAGGGTTATTTTGTTCCCGTGTTAATCAGTTGTGTTTTCTGTGTAGTTGTAGGCGGTAAGTCAGTGGGATCGATTGATTTTCGTTAGTGGGCACATGTCGATGTTTAAAAGTAGAAGGGAGAGCTGGAACCCTGTTGGGACTCTCCATGATGTATTTTTGGTGTTTGAGGTGAACAATGCTACTTAGGTTCTTTTGGTTCGGTTTGTTAGGAATAAGGGAAGCCACTTTAGGATGGATTCCTGCCACATTCCATCAATCCTTTTTATTCGTGTTGCGTGGCTGATTGTGTCAAAAGCCGCTGAAATGTCCAATAGAAGGAGGGCCAATTGAGTGTTGTCTGCATTTTATTTTCAGTTCGTCCTATATCAATAGAAGTGCTAATTCTGTTCCTTTCATCGGTCTGAAGCCAACTTGTGATTGGTCAAGTATTCCGTTTGTTTTGACTTGTTTGATGGATTTTGTAGATGTGGTTCTCCAGGATTTTCGCTGGGTAGGGCAGAATGGATATCGATCTGTAGTTGCTTGTGTCTTGTGCGCTTTCGGCCTTTTTCTGGTTTGATGTTTGCTGATTTGAAGGAGGACTGTACTATTCCTCTTTTGAGCGATAAATATAGTTCCAGAAGTGTCGCTGGGGTTCTGTGGTTGAGGATTCCTTTGAAGACGTCCGAGGGGTGGGGGGCAGGGATCCCTTGGTGATCCTGCAAGGTTGGTGTCCTTGATCAGTGTCGCAAACATTTCCTCTGTGATTGGGTCTAGGCAGATGAGTTTTGCTGTAATCTGAGTTGCGTCTGGTGTCTGTGGTCCAGTGGTTGTATTTGCTCTGGCTAGGTTGATGGTCTCCCTTATTGTCTATTTTTGCTGTCAGGTGGTTGGTGATTATATCACAAAGTGTTTGTGTAAGTGTGGTGGAATTTTAGCAGGAAGAGCTTATTTTATTATTATTTCTTTGTATTTTTATTTTTTAGCTCTGGTTTTGAAGAGTTTTCTGTGGATTGTTTGCCGATGGCGTAGCAGTTATTTTGCTTTGAGAACTGTTGCGTTGCACAGTTTGAGTTGACTTTGGTATTTTATTTTCTTTCCTGGTGTATTCTCCCCATTTTGTTTGCATTTTGCGGTAGTTTTTTTGGAGGTTTTTCAGTTTGTCTGTAAATCATTTTGCTGCCAGTTTTTTGGTATTGCTTTGAATGTTTTACCTGGTGCTAATTGGTCAAGGGCCTTGGTGATCCAATTGTTGAGTGTGTCTTCTGTTGTATCTATGTTTGTATCTGTGGGATCTTTCGTTTGGTAAAGTTGCATCTTGAAGGTTTGTTAGGGCCTCTGGGTCCAGGTTCTTACTGTTTCTTTTCCTTCTGGTGTGGGGTATTTCCTTCGCGGCCAGTCGGCGGGTTTGGGGTGGAGGTAGAACTGTATACAGTAGTGGGTCACTTTACACCAATGGTGTATGTGGCACTGATGCGCATAGTTCTTCCGTGCAGAAAATTGCATCCAGGTTGTGTCTAGTGTTGTGGGTAGATCAATTTACTTTTTGCTTGAACTGCAAGGTTTCCAGCAGTGCGCAGAGTGAGTTTGCTGTGTACACATTTTCTTTTTCGAACCATATGTTGAAATCTCCCAGTATGACTAGGTTGTTGTGGTGGGTTGATAGCATGGCAGCCTCGTACACTAGTTTTGTTGCAAAGTTGGGGTTGCGTGAAGGTGGTCTGCAGATCAGGAGGAATATTATGTTCGATTGCTTGTCGAGTTCGATCTTGATTAGGGAGTATTCAGTCTTCCGCGTTGGTTGTGACGAGATGTTCAGGCGTGGTTTTTTTGTGTATAATTGCGATCCCGCCTCCTCTTCGGTTTTCTCTGTTGGAGTGTATTATTTTATAATTGGCGGGTATTGCTTTGTTCACATTGGCATTATTTATAGTTGTCTGATAGCCAGGTTTCTGTAAGGAAGAGCACGTCTGTGCCTCCTTTGCTTAGGTCATTGATTACTGTTAGTGTTTTGCCATGGATCTAATGTTGAGGAGGGTGCAGTGTAGTTTGCTTGATTTCCCTTTCGTGTTGTTGTTAGTATTGTTTGTTCTGACCAGTGTGGTGTTGGTTGGGGTTCTGTTCCAGGTGGGGTTTTCCCGGTTGAGTCTTTTGGGTGGTTCTTTGTTGGTCAGTCCCTTTGTCGAGTAGACCGTAAGGTTTATGGCGGGGTTGGTTCGGTCCAGGGTGGCAAATAGGGTAGCTACCCCTCCGTTGTTCCAGCCTTGATGTAGGGGTTGTAGAGTGTGATGGAGTCCAATTTGTCCCTTGTTCTGGTTGGGGTATTGTCCATGGTGGAGACCGAGTTCTGATGGTTTATTAGTTGTCGCGTTCCGTTTGGTATCCTGGTTGGGTCTGTATTGTGACGCTTGTTGGCTGTCGATTCGTTGTTGCTGTGCCGTTTTTGTATACCACGTTGTCTTATGTGGACAGGTAGGGGGCAATGTAGTCTGTCTTTGCTCTGTTATTTATGTCTCCTTGGGCCATCTCAGATGTTTGTCACAGTTTTTGGGGTTGTGGGATCATGCTGATGGGTACCTTCCGGAGTGGTTGGGTTTTCTTATTTCTGTTGTCTTGGCTTCTTTGTCTTTCTTGTGGCGAGGCATGATGTGTGGGTTGTGTTCCTTTCGAGTGTGCGTCCTCTTTCAATTTGGTGTTTGTTCTGGCCTTTTGGGTTTAGTCTTTGCTGTTTGTGGTTTGTGTTTGGTAGGTTATGGGTAGTTGAGATCCCGGTTGATGGGACTTTGTGGTTCCGTTTGTTTATTGCTTCTTTCTTTTTTGGATCCTATGTGTGTGTTGTTCCTTTTGGTTATGGTTGTTGATTATTGCATTATGCGCATAGCAAACATGAATACTGTGTGAAGGAGTACATATGAATACTGGCATATATTGGTGCAGTCAGCATGGAAATGTATTGATTGTGAGGGTTGGGGGTTCCTGCTTTTGAATGGATGGCAAAGGATTATCACCCAGGGGGTGCATGCAATGTTTAAGCCTCTGGCTTCCACTTTGGCCCAACATAGTCTCAAGCTTTACCCTTGCCACAGTGGGGGAGGGGGTGTCATTCAGCATAAGTGCAACTAATCAAAAGCGGAATGACAATCTGTATTGGTATGCATATCACCTTACAAACTCTGATGTTCTCAAGTAATCAGCAAGTCATCCCCAAATCATCAAGGGCAAACGCGTTTCATGGCAATGCTCTTTAAGTAATCAGCGGGTCATCCCAGAATCGTTCTGGATAAACGTAGAATCTCTTGAAGTGATCAGCAAGTCATACTAAAACAATCGGGAACAAAGTTTTCTCAAATAGGGATGATGTTAGCATATTTATGAAGTCATCCTAAGCTCATCCCCCAAATCATCACCCAGCATTCGGAGACGTTTGCTGATGACTTTTACAACGTGATGATGTCTGCTGTGCGAATGACTTGTATTGCAGTTCGATGATCATCAGATGACTCCAGGATGGTCTCTAAAGTCATCCTTTTTAGTCCCGGGATATTCAGTGGCTCATGAAGGCATCTTGTATGGAGGAAACAGCCATGGGGTTTCTGAATAGCTTTGCAAGGCCATAGCGCAAGGACAGAATTGTGCTCCCACACTATGAGACACAAGGTTGTACGTGCACCTGCTTTCAGACCTAGCCCATGGTGAGCATTGTACTATGATGATGGGAGCCGTCATTTCAGGACATTGTCATTTGCATGGAAAAGATTGGCATTCAGAGAGTCACCTAAAAGCTACTGTAATCAAGTTTCTTTTCTTTTTGAGGGAAATGCTGTTTGAGGGCTTATTGGAGGTTAATATTCATACAGTGTCTAAGTCAGTTTAATATATTGAGAAGCTAGAGATGGGCTAGTTGAGGCTCCTGTCGCAAGAACAAAAAATTTGCATTCGTTTGTCTGCTAGAACTCGGTACAGATCATCTTCTCCAAAATCCATGAAGGTCTTTCGTTCCAAGACACACAACTCCTGACACCAGGCAAGTGGGTGCAGAACTGGTTTTCAAGCAAGCTGGAAAAATCTCATTGGACGCTTGGGTTAATGGAGTCATCTGCTGCAGCAAAAAGATATGGTTGGCTTCCAAACGTCCACTATCATTCGTTCGCAATGCTCCTCCCCGAGAAGCAGCACCATGAAAAAGGCAGATGCTTGATCTCTTGCAATTATGGTTGAAGTACCAGGAATTCCACAGCGAAACTGTGTCAAGGATTTTACTCTCATCTTTCCAGTTCAGAAATCAAATGAGAAGGTGCGACTAGAGTTGAATCTGTGGTTGAGCAGGCACATTAGGACACAATATTTAAAAATAGAGATTCTTCAAAAAATAATTCCAGTGAACAGAGAAGCAGATTTTTCTGCCGTCACTGGAGCTGCAGGAAACCAACTTTCACCTGGCCTCCAATTAGACTGATCAGAATTCTGAGGTTTGTAACTGCTGGTATGCATTTTCGTTTCCTAGCTCTCCTTTTCAACCTCAAGACAACCCAGGTGTTTGGTCTGGTGGTAGCCTCCGTGCGAAAGAAGGGGCACCAAGTCTTACACTGCCTGGATGACTTGTCTTTGGCCAATCAGGGTTCAATGGCAGGGAAGGGCGGGCCGGGGGGTTAGGAGGCTAGGGAAAACGGGAAGGGAGGGAGGGAGTGCGTGCAGAAAGCGCTAAAAGGATTTTAAAACTAAAAACCAAATGTTGGGGGTCGTGAGTACCAGGACACCAACTCTCCTCCAGGAACACAAGGTCTGGTACGAATGGGATCAGACTAGAATGGTCACATCCTACCACGATTGCATATAGATCCTGTGTGCAGATTGGAGATTGAAATAATTTAATTATCTTCAGATCAGAGCTTCACATCAGTCCTCCTCCAAATGCTATGCGAGACAATATTTTATTTATGCAAATTTGCCATGATTCACGTTCTTTTGCTTTTCAAATGTTTATGAAAACAAATTTTCTATTATCAGGATTGCTTGAACCCTAGAAGAATCTTTAAATACTACTTCAGACTCCGATCTGAACAAAAACGGCTCTTTTAGCGCTTCAGAGGGCGAACTATGATCTCATTCCGTCACTCCCTCTGTATCCAACTTGGGACATTTCTTGCATTGCTCAACTCACTTGGATTGATTGGATGATTTCTTCCATACCCAATCATCCTGGCCATAGGAATACAATTTCCTTGGTTCCATCTGTATAATATTGGAACCATGTAAATCGCATTGTATCCTTTGTAGAGAAAAGAGTTTGGTTTGAGCGAGGCATTTAGGGCATTAAGTATTAGTTTTTAATGTTGACGGTAGCCAGCAACTTAAATTCCTTCTATGTCCCTATTTTTCTCCGAATGGACCGGGAATGTGTTTCTACGGTGTTTGTTTTTATTTTTAATTTTTTTAACTTTAGTTTTTATTGGCATTTTAACAAACAAAACAAGAACCGTGTGTTACATGTCATCATTGCACCGCTTGAAAACCCTGGTTACCCTCCTCTCCCCCGCACCCCTGCAAACAGTGATGGTTTCCTATGCAATACTATCGGGGTACTCTGTGAGTTACCCTCCTCCCACACCCCTCCATGCCCTGCAAACAAACAGTGATGGTTTCTTACGCAATATTATCGGGGTACTCGGTGGCAATCATCGGATAGAGTGTCTCCCCTCTCGAAGACCTCATTCCCCCTCTATATGTCCATATTAGGTATACCCGGAAGAATTATCTTTTCAGTCGTTTTTGTTGTAGCATTCAGCCTGTGTTTGGTAGTCCGCTCTTTGCTTGTCCGGTCGTTCCCAACCCTGCATTTTCCCTGGAGCGCCCCTCCCTTCCACTTGACATGCTTGTGCTCCCCCCACTGTCCCCTCCCGCAGCGGACCGGACTCCCTTTACCTCAGTGCACATCCCTTTACCTCAGTGCACATCCCATCCCCAATTTTTAATTTAGATTTTTATTGAATGGTTTAGATTTGTGTAAAACTTTTTCACTCATTTCAATCTAAAATCAAAGTTAGAATTATGATATTGTCATTACTGTTTTGTCTGGCATTTCCCAATCCGTGTCTATTCGGTTCGGGGTATGTCTTTATTTTATGATACTGGTGGTCATTATTGATTCCTAGAATTGAATAATTGTACAGGTTAGTTTCCTGTTGTTTCCTGATAGAATTCTAGACCACCGCTGTGCAGGTTCAAGCAGAGTAATTTGCGGTAGCCACATGTCTCTGAACAATTGTCTTTTGTTGTTCAGCTCTACACACTCCATGATGATGTGATATAACATCTCCACCTGGTTTTTGTCTTGACAAAAAAGACAGAGTTCCTCTGGTAGTTGTTTGTTCATAGTCAGTCGTTCTATAGTTGGTAATACATTTAGTCTTCATCTTCAATACTGATCCCTCATCTTACGATCTGGAAACTGTTGGAGATACTGTGGCAGTTAGTGGCGTGCACGCATATCAATGTCATGGGTTAATGACAATTTGTATGTTGCATTTTGTTTGATCGTTCGTATCATTTCTTTGTAAACTCACTTTAGCCTTTAGGTCTATTTTCGAGCATTTCAAGATTAATTTCCTCCTGCTCTAATAGTTTCAAGCAAGCATCTTTCCATGTTTGGAGCACTATTGCATTTGTGTTCGGGAATTTTGTACAAATAATCTCAATTGAGTCTGTCACCTGAGTCTCCCTGAATAACATGAGGGACTTTCAGTTTTATGAGTTTCCAGCAATTGCAATCCTTATTCATATTGCATCTGCGGCGCTGGAAAGGTAAATGCCAGGGATAACCTTTTCCACCATATTATTCTTTCCAACATCTGCCACATTTCTTGATGTGCATTTTGCATGGTTTGTGAACCATATGTCTTTATGGCCATTATTTTCTGCGTATAGAATGCCATCACTGGTTTTAGTGAATATGCTCCATACTTGGCATGTAGCATCTTTCCTTGGCGCACCAGGCATAAAGCTTTTTCTTTTGTTTTTTCTGTTTCCGATTGGTTTATCGTTAGTGCCAAATATTTGATGGATGTTACTGTTTCAATTTGAATTCCTTTAAGAAATAGGACTGGGGCTTTTTGTTAGTAATTACTTGTTAATGCCATTACTTTCGGTTTTTTTTAACATTTATTTTTAGGTAATTATTTTCAATATACACAGCAAGATGGTTAATGCTCCTTTGCAGCCCAGAATAGGACAAAATGACTGAAGGCAAAAAGTCTGAGGCCCAAAAGTCTGACCCCTATTTCTTCGCAGATATATATGTGGGGGGGGGGTAAAGTTAATAAAAATGTATAGGGGTAAGGTAGGGGAAATGTGGGGTCTCCCCCCACATATATAGTGTAAGTCAGACTATTGGTAGTCAGACTTTTGCATTCTGTCATTTCATGCAGATCCTTGTAACCCTACTTTCGTTTCATCAAAAAACACTAGGTCATCTGCATATAATATGTGCAGGACTTGGGTTTGATTCAATTTTGGTGGATTAGTTTAGAGTTGTCGCCAAGGGGCAGCCTTGCTTCAAGCCATTTAATGTTATTCCCGTAGAAAGATAGCAAATTTGTGAGAGTCCAACTTTAATCAAAGTATTAGTATACAATGCTTTTATAGGTTGCAGAATATCATTTGGGCATTTCCATTTTGTAAGTTTTTCCCAGAGATTGTTTATTAGATGAAATGCCAATTCCAAATAAAAAAAATAATGCATGTTGTTTTTTCCTTAATAGCTTCCAGTTTTAGTAGGTTTAACAGGATCAGATTGATATTTGTTCCAGCATTTTTTACAAATCCCGTTTGTCTATTATCAAGCCTCCCTGAGACATTTGCCCATTTTACCAGTTTCTGTAAAAGGAGCGAAGCAAAGACTTTGCCCATTGTGTCCAGCAACGCTATGGGCCGATAATTTGTTACCAAGTGTCTGTCACCATGTTTATAAATTGGAATCAGAATGGCCAGCTTCCATGTACATGGGATTTTGTTAGTTCTCTCAGTTGCTTTGAAAAGTTCTAAGCAGATGTTTGCCCAGGTTTCTGGATTTTGTTTAAGATGGGCATTACTAAGTCCATCAGGCCTGGGACGTATTTATTTTATTGTTTCCAGTATATCTGTCTGGTCACATTCAAGCCCCCACTTTGTTGTGTCCTGATGTTCCTCTTGTGATGTTACATTTTTATATAGGGGGGAGAAATGTAAAATCCAAGCCTCCTCTGAGACGTTTTGGGTCATTGCATTTTGCTGATTATTTATTTCATTCAGTAATGCCCATAGATTCCTGGTATTCCGATTCCTTAATGCTTTCAACATAGTTTACACATCGTTTTGGGCTGTAATTTTTATGCTTTTTGTCCAATTGTTATACCTGTTATATTTAGTTGTCTTTTTTTCTTAGTTGCTACAAGAGTGTTATATGCATGAGCATGATTTCGACTGAATGGTTTTGTTATACTTGTTTAAATTAATAAACTGTTCTAAAATTGTCCTATAGTCCGGATTATCAATTAGATGTCCTAGAGTATTCTTAAACTTCTCCGGTAGACCAGGCAGTTGCATCTGTGTTATTCTTAGGCGAGTCATGCCGTTATTCAGCTCCAGTTTTGGAAGTTTGATTTTTGTTCTTGAATCTAATTCTGTGGACCATTGGATTGGTTGGGCACAGTTTGGTTCAATGTATTCTCGTTAATCATTATAAATTGTCTTTTCTTCATTTCCTTTGCCCAAATTCTTGCTTTCAGTGCTTTTTCGTGTGTATTAAACTGTCTGCCGTTTGGTGCTAATAGATGGATATTTACATCTCTGCAAATAATATTTTAACATATTTCAGACGCATGCTGTCAATTGCCGTGAACACTATATCGATAAAGGCAGTGGGGCACACGGCTGTAGGATTTCAATATATATTGAAAATTCCTAATGTCTTTGTTCCCATCTTGCCCGCAATGTCTTGAAGTTTCTGTTGTACAGTTGTAATCTGTATCCATGAGGTTGGATTTATTGTCTGGAGTATTTCCATTGAGCCATCTAATTTTATTAAGGTTATGAAGCCAGCAGCTGGTCAGCCTTATGTTTTTATAATTGCCGGGTTGACGCACACCTCGTATCCTCCACAGATAGGGGCAGAATTGAGCCATGTTTCCTGTAAGCAAATAATTTGGTAAGTCTGTAAGTTAACATGTTCATTCTGTAACATCTGTCTCGAACCGCTTGTATTCCAATTGTAGAGGGCTATCCTTTTATATTCGTCAGATGCTCGTTGTTATTCAATATAGGTTTTATTTCCTACGCGGGCGCTTTCAAGGTGATCGTATTGGCGTCTTATCAGATGATGTGAAAAGCTTCTTTGGTCATCTTCATATTCTCATTTCCTTTATTCTTTTATTTTTTTTTATTTTTTTTTCATCTTCTGCACTGTCTACTGGACTTTGACACTTTTATATTTCTTGAGAGGGAGGTTGTTTGACAGCTAAACCCTAACCTAAGTAGGGCTTGTACATTCTTTATCTTCATTGCATGTACACTTGTAGGTTGTAAGATGTATGTACGTACCCTTGATCAGTTTTATCATGATGGCCAAATTGTACCAATTTAATGTCAGTGGACACTATTGTTTTTAGTTGCGGGATCGCCTGCAGCGGTCTCAAAATATTTGTTCTATTTAAGATCAGATTAACAAGGGGGGTCCTCTCTGAACTCTTGTTCAGAGGAGAATTGCCTAGCATTTCGGTGCTGGACTGCCCCAGGGCAGGACAAAGACTGATATGTTTAGGATATTTCTTCTCTGTGAGAGATAGTGAGCTAAGGACTCTGGGTAAGTCTCTCGCAACCAGGACTAATGCCTGGCAGAAGGACTCCCAGGACCCCCCCTTGTTAATTTGCTATTTAAGATCAGGCCATCCGGTATCGGTGATAAGCGATCTATTAATATCACATTTTCTTGGATGCATGTTCTTGGATCCATGAAAACCGGGAGGTAAATTGGTGCACTCAAGGACTGGTTTGTAGCAATACCTGAATCTTCATGGCTTGGTTATCTTTTTCACTCGATTAATGAAAAGGCGATATTACTATATTCATAGTCGTCGGAAGTCAAATCTTCATCCGAAATACTTTCTCCCACTAGAGACAATTTTCGCGTGCATTCACTAGTGGTTTCTTCATATTCGTCAATTACAATTACTGATGTCATCCCTTGAGTATAGTCTTCTTTGCTCAAATGAATCAGGTGCGGAAGAAAACAAACAGGCCGCATCATTGATTGCTGTAGAGTTATTACTTCCGGCTCATGTGAGACATCCAGGTAGACGGACATATCCATCATTCGATTATATTCTGCACGCTCTTCAGCTGAGTATGGTACCCCCTGATCTTGAGGCTTTTTCTCCAACTGTTTAAGTTTCACTTTTGTTATAGATTGTGGTATGGGTCCTTGCTCTTGGTTTGCTTGTAGTTTTCCTGACATCGTTAGATTTGTTAGGAAAGCCAGAGAGCTTCTTTTTGCATTTTTATTATTCTTTGCTTGTGTCGCTGGTTTCTTTTCTTGGTCTTTGGCTTTTGTTAGTTTGCTTTTGTGTTCGTTTGTCGATCAATTGTTTTTCTGCTGCTCGTTTTCATGGGTGTTGGTCATTGTCAATTTCTCTGGGGTTATTTCTCTTTGTGTATTCTGTGAGATTTCAACTATCTCTTGATTTTTCGGTGAGTCCTTCTCTCTCTCTCTTTTCCGGATTACTGCTTTTAGAGCCGTTCGGTGGGATCTTCAGTGTAATAGGTTTATCTGTCTCAGTATCTTGGTTTAGTGTTTTTTTGTCTGCTAGTATTTCTAGCATGGTCAGTGATTTGGGCTTTTTCTGCTCACTTGTTGCTGGCGATATCGAACAATCTGGTCTGCCATTGGTATAATACCTCTGCTTCATGCTCCAATCTCGGCTGGATTTTCGTTATAAGACCCTCCATGAGTGTTAGTTTGGATTGAATCATTGCCAGGAGGCTATCTGGTCTGATGTTATCTGCCATCGATTCATATAATTTCAAGAAAAGCAGTAGTGTATGCATAGATGCTATTGTCATGATATTTTATAATTCCATCATGGAAGTTGGTATCGCTTCATGCAGAAGTTCATTTGCATTTTTGCACATGCATCTCGAGTTGGCGAGCATCTGACCACTCTCCCGTTGTTCCTGTTCTCTCTCTTCGTGATATGACCTATTTAATTCTTCTTTTATTTGCATCAGTGGTGAACTTGCTGAGGGATTCACTCGGGGTGGTTCTATATTCGAGCCTAAGCGCAGCGTTGATGTATTAGGAGCCTTAGTTTTCGGGTATCCGCAAAGTCGGGTAGGTCGAATATAATTGCTTTTTTTTGTTTTTCTTGATTTCCCTTGATGTCTTCTATTTCTTTCAAGTCCAATGACAGTCTGTCCACTCTTTTACTACTTTGGTTTTCCAATGTCAGAGACTGCCTTTTGGTTGCGTAGTATTTGGTCTGCCATTTTAATTTTGTTTGTAGAGCCTTATTCCTTTGGGTTGTCGTAGTGATATCATGCCGTGACGATGGTATTAATTTAGGCAACTCGTGATTCACTTTCTGTGCTGTACTAATTAATGGTACGTTTGTCGTAGCTGGTAAGGGACATCTGATATCGGTTGCCTCGGTTTGATTATTTATTTATTTTTCATGCTTTGTAATCGTATCTTCTGGTTGTGTTTAGCATTTTGTTTTTTCTGAATATGTTAATAATCTTCAGGTAAGACCTCCCTACTTGCAGTTAATGATTGATTTCGGGCATTACTTTCATTGCATGGCTTGAGCTTAATGTCCACATTGGCATCCGCTAACAACCAGCTCTCAGTGCGCGTAGCTGTTAGTTCAATACCTGTCTCAGGACACAATTGCACAGCGGCACTCACCTTGGCTGGCGGTGGATGTTTGGTTGTGTTGTGATCGCAGGGTTTCCGAGGAACGCGGCAGCGTTATGAGAGGCTATGCGGGGGATGTAAGAGCAGGGCAGTTTTGGTCGCATGCCTTGCTCCCACAGTCTATTTGTCCGACATTACTGCCGTACGTGCCCTCTCTCTGCCTCCTGACTCCCATCCCCATTTTTGTTTGACACCGTCCCAGGCTGATCTGAAGGCACCCAGCTCATCATTTACCAACGCAGTCAGTGTGTCCATCAGAAACATATTTTTCAGTTTATTCAACCAATCGTCTCTATTTTGGATTGCTGCACTCTTCCACTTCTGGTCTAAGGCCACCCTCCCCGCCTGCAACATGGTCTCCCACATCCTGGGGTACATATACATTTCTGCATCTTAAGGAGGAATCCCCAATAGCATTTGCAGAGGATCTAGCGGGAGGATTTCCCCAATGATTTCCGCCATCCACCTCCCTTAGATTCCTGCAAAAGTTTGTATTTGTGGGCAGTGCCACCATGTGTCCTATTGACCCAATCTGACTGCACCCCTTTGGGCACAGTGGGGATGCCACAGCGAACATCTTGGATATCTTGAAGGGGTCTCTATGTCAGCCCTGGTTTATCTTAAAGTTGTGTTCCATATCCGCTGTGAAGAGATTCCAGTGAAACACCATCTTAAATATCTTGCCCCATAGCTCTTCCGTGACTTCCTCCCCCGCTAGCTCATTCCAGAATCGTTTAAACCCCAGTCTATCGTTTTTATCATTGGCGTTCATTAGCTTGTACAGTTTGGAGACCATCCCTTTCTGACTAGTGACTGAGTCTAATGTTTTCTCGAACAGGGTTAGTGGCTGCTTCAATTTCGATTCTCATTTCTGGTCGGTCAGGAGCCCTTTAACCGCAGATCAAAAACTGAGATCTTCCCCGCTCCCAGGACCTCTGCCACTACCTCATACGGAAGAAATTCTCCCTCTAGAAACAGTTGTCCCACCCTTTCAGTCCCTTATCTGACCAGCGTTGGGAGTGAAAAAATCCCCTGTCTCAATCTTAGCTCAGCGGGTTGAGCGCTCGCTGCTGAGATCTGAGTGTGATCTGCAGGTCGCAGGTTCGAATCCCAGCAAGGCCAACTCAGCCTTTCATCCTTCCGTGGTCGATAAATGATTACCACTTTCGGTTGGGTGATATTGTATGTAAATATGTGCTCTGTAATGTCGAGGCCCCAGAAGGAGAACATCGGGGAGGGCCATGTCGACAGGTTCTCTGTGTGTTTGCCCCCTCTCCACAATGACCACAGCACTCCCAGGGTGGGGTGGTCGTGTAATCTGGTCAGTATGTCTTTATGGCGGGAGGGGCCCATAACAGATCCCGCACTTTCAGCAGGTGTGTATCCGTATCCTCTAAATATGCCCAATATGGTTCCATATCGTCCCGCATGTGTTTCAGAAGTACTCGGAGTTGGGCTGCTTTATGATCTAGTTGGAAGTCCGGAAGGCCAAAGCCCACAGCCCACCTCCTCCCTGGGAAGGGTGAGAGTGGATCGCTTGGTCCTAGGGGTCTTGCCCTGCCATATACTTTTTTGCACAATCTGGAGTTCCTTAAAATTGGACTCTGGTAGCTTTGTGGGAAGGGCCGTGAACAGGTACAGAAGTCTTGGCAAGGTGTTTATTTTTACTGCCGTCATACGGCCATACCATGATATAATTGTGCTGCCCCAACAATTTTAGGTCTGTTTTAATGGACGACATTAGTGGGCTAAAATTGGCTGCCGCCAGCGCCCTCGGATCCCTGGTCAGTCTTACCCCACGTATTGTATTGCTATCTTTTACACTTTGACCCCTAGGAAGCTGTTCACCATGTCAAGTTCAGGATCAGCTTCACACAGCAGCAATAGCTTTGATTTGGATTTGTTATTATTAGACCTGAAAAGACCCCAAAGGTTTCAATCAGTGAGAGTAGTACCATGATTGTTTTCAGGGCATCCACCAGGTACCTCAGGATATCATCCGCAAACAGGGAGAGTTTGAATTCGACTTGTCCTCTTCGGATACCCTGTATTCCTGAATGGTTCCTCGCTGCTATCACTGGGGGTTCCATCGTAAGGGCATATCTGAGAGTGAACAAGGGGCACCCCCGTCTCCTACCTCTGGTTGTGTTAAAAGGAGCAGACAGCGCCCCATTCACTTGTGTTCTGGGTGTGGGTGCCCTGTACAGTGATCCCACTTTCTCATGTATTCACCCAAATCCAATTTTTTGCAGGAGAACGGCCATGTACCTCCATTCTACTCTTATTGAAGGCTTTCTCCGAATCTAGAGAGAACAGGCTGGCGTTAAGGTTGGTCTCTTGTGCATTAGGTCAATCGTCTTCTGTATATTATCCGCGCCCTGACGCCCTCTTATGAAGCCTACCTGGTTGCCTTGAACCAGGGTCGGTAGTATTGCCTCCATCGGTCTTCTAAGGACCTTAGCCAGAATTTTGAGATCCTACTCATCGGCACACCCACTCCCTCCTTCCCTGCAGCTCTCTGGCCGGCCTCTCTTGGCCCTCTTCCTGCTCCTACCTGCAAGGCTAAAAACCTCGGGGTCATCTTCGACTCCACACTCTCCTTCTCTCCTCATATATCTGATGTCTCGAAGAAGTCACATTACCAGCTGCACCTCCTCAGATGTAATCTTCCCTTCCTCTCCTTCCCCCAGAAGCTCACTGTCTCCCGAGCCCTGGTTCTCTCAAAGCTGGACTACTGTAACAGCCTCTATCTTAATCTGCCTGCCTCCACTCTCCGCCCTCTGCAACTCATCCAGAACAGAACTGCGAGACTTGTCCTTGGCCTCAAGCCCAGGGACCGTATCTCTCCAGGACTGAAATCTCTACACTGGCTCCCAGTGGCTGCGAGGATTAAGTTCAAAACCCTCTGCATTGTCCACAAGGCCTTCTGGGGCCTGGGGCCTAAATACCTTCAACTCTCTCTTCCTAAATATCTTCCTTCCCGAGCCCTACGCTCATCTGTCTCCAACTCCCTCAGGGTCAGCCGCTTCTCGAAGCAACGAGCTGGGGGTAGATCTCTCTCCGCGGCAGGGGCCTCCCTCTGGAACAGCCTTCCTGCCTCCCTGAAACTTGAGGAGAACCATCTCCGGTTCCGGAAGGACCTCAAAACCTTCCTCTTCACTTCTGCCTTCTCTCTCCCTCTCCCATGCTAAATTCTTCACCTAAACTGCACTGATTCTGCAACTGGGCCACTCTCACCGACCTCGGTCCTGGGCCCAGTCACTCTTCACTTGCACTGCCTCCCTGGCAACCCCTGCACCGCGGGACTGTCTCTGTATCCCTACAGCCCCCCCCCCCCCAGCACTTGTCTGCACTTACCTTGCACTTGCCACCAGCTGGCCCTATTTATTTATTATTTTATTTCTATTCTACTTATTTGTACTGCACTCTTAACCCCCCCACCCCCTTCCCCTTGCACTTTTTCCCTTCCCCCTACCCCTGCACTTGCGCGGTCTGAATGACACCTGGCCTAGTAGGATCGTTGTCTGTCTTCCCCTTGTTCCCCCCCTCCCTGCCTCGTCGCGCCTTGAAACACTTGTGTATAGACGCGTTACAAATGCCATATCATATATCATATCAGTGTTTAATAGGGAGATTGGCCTATATGATGAGCACAATGTCAGGTCTTTACCCTCCTTTGGTAGCACTACTACTAATAATAATCATAGTCTCGGGCATGATATCGCCATCAAGGACTGCATTAAGAACCTTTGCTCGGTGTGGGGCAGGGGTGGACCGGTACAGCTTATAGAACTTCACCGAGAATCAGTCTTCCCCCAGCGTCATACCTCACTTCATTGTCTTTGATGCTTGAACAATCTCTTCCTATGTTACTGGATCTTCTAATCTATCCGCCGCATCCCAGGAAAGGTTATCTTGACTAGGAAGTCTTCAATAAGAGCCTCCTCTCCATTACATTCCTATTTGTACAATCGTGCATAGTAGCGCTAAAGAGCTACCCCTATACTCTGGGTGTTGTAGCATAGTGTCCCCTCATCAGTTTTCATGGCTTTAACCATCTGGCTTTTCTGGACTTTCCTCAGTTTCTGGGTTCTATATTGGTCTGGGGCAGCAGCCTGTACTGGGGTGATGGATCCACTCAGTGCCCATCCCGGTTGAACCTGCAGTATTTTCTCCTGGCAGGTCTTTTCCAGTGTGTGTTTTTTTGGGGGGGCCCCGATTTTATATTTTAATCAGGACGCCAAGTATAGTGGCTTTAAAAGCATCCCACAGGATATGCGGGCTAACCTCCCCATTATCCTTCAAGTCAAAGTATTCCACTATGCTTTCCAGGACCGTTTGGGCTATACTCGCGTCTTTTAGGAGATCGCTACTTCCCTCTTTTTAGTCTTGTAAGAAGAGTGGTACACTTCCACTATCCCTCCCCCTGAATGACCGGTTCCTTTCCCCTCGGCAAATGAGTTTCCTGGAGAAAGAAGGTCTAACTTGGCCCGCCTAAATTCTCTGGTCAGGAGGGACCTCTTCGTAGGGGAGTTTATTCCCCTGGCATTTTGGGAGCCCACCTTGAAAATGAGCAGACTGTCGGCCATTAAGGAATTTGAGTCTCGCTCTCACCTCGACCTCTTCCTGCAGTCCCAGACTGTTCCCGAAACCAATTGCACCTTGCTGTTGCCCTATTGAGTTTTCCATATACTTGAAACCATAATCCCCACTACCCCCCCTTGTCCAACTTCTTCCCCTCCATCCCCCAGCACCCAGCCAAAGAGTTCGACCATTTGTGGTACTTGACTGGACAACCAGTGTGCCTGCTCCACCCCCCCCCCCGCGCCAGGCCCATCCTCATCGCCACCTCTCTGGTAGAGCCCCTGCCACCCCCAAGTTCTTTGGCCCCCCACCACCCCTACCCACCAGCAACTTTCTCTCTCCTTCCCCCCCCACCCCTATTCCCTCAGCTCGATTCTCACCACGCTACCATATCACTCTTGCGGTTTGCTTCCCCCCCCCCCCATACTTGCTGTCATCTGGGGCAGCCCATGTAGGTCTGTCTGAGTAATGCCCTGACCATCATTGTCTCATAGGCCGTCTTTGTGAGGAGGAGTGTTTTTTTTTTTCTTTTCAAAAAAACCTTTTGAATTTCCTCAAACCAGGAATCGGTCTCATGTCCTGCTGCTTCCTCACCTACGTCTTTCGCCGCTTCTCCGGTGGGTCGTCTCCTGTCCTCCTCAGCCTCCAGGTATTCCTGAATTGCACCTTTTTAATGTCTTCTTCTGTGATCAGCTTTAATTTTTGGCCCATATATTCGAATGAGAGCAAAAAGGGTTACCCCCCGCGGTATCTAATTCCCTTCTCTCGTAGGCATTGCGTCAGGGGGCCACACATCTGTCTTCTGGCCAGAGTGAATGCAGAGAGGTTTTGGAAGATTGTAATTGTAGTGATGGCTGAGGCTTTCCTGGCTTCCCCCAAGATTTTCACCTTTCCATCTAGTAGTGGAAGTGGAAGAGGACAGAGTGCAGGCCTCCAGCCCGTCCCCCTGCTCTGTGGGCCTTGTCAATGGTGGGGTCAGTTGTCGTCACATTTCCGAATAGGAGGCGTATCACGTCCTTGACTGCTCTGCAAATATGCCTCTCTGTCTCCCCCACTGCCTCCCGCAGGCCAAAGAACCACAGGTTGTTCTTCCTTGCCCTGTTTTTCAAAGTCCTCCATTTGCAGATCCCTCATCTTTCTTTTCCAAGGCGGCCAATCTGGTGTCAATGTGTGTTTCTAGTATGTCGACCGATGATTGGTTGGCCTCCAGTCCCTGTATTCTATCTTCCATTGTATACTTTGTCTATTTTATCGGGCCAATGTCTGTGCTCACATGTTTCTAATTTCTTGCAGTATGGCTGCAGTATCCCTTTTGTGGGTAACGGAAGGGAAAAAGGCATAAAGGGGACAAATGACCTAACAACTATCCCAGAAAGGGGAGTCCCCTAAATGAACCAGTTCAAATTCTGATTCCGTAATGCCACACCCTTGCTAGGGCACGTGGCTATCGTAAATTATATTTGAATAAATCTATTAGAAGGCACACAATGCCCCATATTACGAGCCATCGCACGCATTGGCACCCTTTCAGGATTTACAATTAACTATGTTAAATCCAAAGTCTTTGCACTGACTAACTCCACCCACCAAATATCCTCTCCGCTGGTCCCTCGGTGGAATTCGATATCTGGGAGTCCAGGTGTCCCTAACTAGGCCCACCCTACTCACAGAACTAACTGGCCGTAGCACAGATGGCTGAGATGAAAATGGCACGGTGGGGTTTTCTCCCATTGTCACTGGCCGGTAGGCTCTCCCTCATCAAGATGGTCCTACTTCCCAAGCTGCTTTACACCTTCAGCAACGTTCACATATGGCCCGGGAGGAAATACTTCACAAGACTACACAAATCATGTGCACAGTTCTTCTGGCACTCTGGTGCAGTTTTCAAAAATTGGGCTGAAATGACCCTCCCATACAAACAAGGGGTGTTCACTGCTCCCGACCTAATCCTCTACTGGACAGCGGCTCAGGCCCAACATGCCACTCACTGGTACCCCGGCTCTCCAACCCACCCACATGTAAAATTGGAAATCCTGGCCTCTGCTGGAGTCAACATAATGTCCCTTATACTAAATCGGCATTAAGTGCCAGACTCCCCCATCGACCCGGTCGGCACTACCCTGTGTGCCTGGAATCGGCTGCTACAGCCAATAGTAGAATACCTCCATATCATAAATTGCTCCCTGTATGGTCCTTTCCTGGACTAGAACCAACACATGACACTGCCCTGGCTTGTCACTGGGGGCTCTGGTCTACCAAGCATTGTTGGACTTCTATCCTGATGGCAGGTTCATTGACCCTCAGACATGGAAGCTGGATCATTCTGGGTCCGCCTTAGAGTTCCTGCAACATTACAGACTCCGGGCTGCATTCCGTGCTACATGGCCCTCCTTCCCCAATGAACCCCCTGAGACCCCGGCGATCACACACATTGCCAATTCGGGCGGCGCCCGTGGCATCGTCTCCTCTCTATATAAAATGTCACAGGGGACAGCACCTACCCAGAGCACGTGGGAAGTGGATGGAGGAACTGGGCCTGGAGATCTCAGACCAGATCTGGGAGAACATGTGCTTACCTACTCGGGTCTCCCTAAACTTTTGCTATTGTGTCATGCAGTACAAACTACTGAACAGGCTGTATTACACCCCTCATAGGATCTCTGTTTGCCCACACCATTGCACGGTCCTGCCCCCGCTGCAAGGTGGAGAATGCGGATCATTTGCATATGTTTTGGACTTGCCATAAATTGGGGGAATTCTGGGGGGGAAATCCTAGAGACACTTGCTGAGGTAATTAACACCACCATCGACCCTGACCCTGACAGGGGATCATGTTTGGGGTGTGGAAAGCCAACAATATTAAATGCATGGCTAAATTCCTTAATATAAGCTGTATGGTAGCTAAGAAATGTATATTGCATAACTGGAAAAGCCCTCCCCCATCCCCCGACATTTCAGAAATGGCTGAACTTGCTTACATGGTCTCAGAATTGCGAAGAAGAGTACCTCACTATGCTTCCCACTCAATCCCGCCTCCAGGAACATGTGGACCGTGTTCAATACCTACCTCAACAACCAAGAGGAGCAGTCACCTGAGAGTGGCTCGTCCCCGGCCCCACTAGGAACTGATTTGACCTCATGAACCGTCACATCCTTACTTTCTCCCACTCACTATACTATTGATTTTGTGGATATTGCAATGTTATTCATGTATTTGATGTTTGCTCAATATGCTTTGACATGCGTGTCTGTTGTAAAGCTCTGCCAACAAAAATAAAAGGATTAAAAAAAAGAAGGCACACAAGGAAATATCAAAATAAAAAGTTATTCAGTAGGCCCATGGGTCCCACAAACATGCACGTAATGAGTATAATCTAGTTCAAGTTATACACATAAAGCAATTAAATGACCTAGAGCTTGTTGTTTGTTGCAAAATCTTACATGCTGTCAGACCCTTTTCGCAGTCAATTGCACCAATATATGCTTGTTTTCAAATACAAAAAACAAAAGGAATCAAATCTTCTTTGTTATACAACAAGTTGGTGAGGATATTTAAACAAAAGATTTTCTTTTTATAGGTGCAGATATGAATCAATCCAATTATCACAGCAAAATAGACCCAATCCTTTACTGCTGGCCCTATCTGACTACTTTTAACAGAGTACATAAGATGCCAGTACCACATAAAGGAAAAATGTAAAATATTGGTAAAACTAAATGCACATCCCAGGTCTACGTCCCAAATACATAGACAACCCCCAATGATTTTTGTAGTGCTAGGGATGTGCAGACAGGACGTTTCGGCAGAAGATGATATTCACTGCCTTTTTAAGGACCCCAAGGGAAGTTGGAGCTCGGTGGATGTAACACATTAATTATTACTACAACGTTAAAATAGAGAGGGTAGAAACGGAATAAAAAGGAGCTAACAAGGGAGCGGAGAATGCAAGATAGATGAAAATTCCAACTATAACCAAATGCATCACCCACTGTGTGTGCTGCCACCCTAAACCAAGAAGCCTTAGAATGAAAAAGAAGAGATGATGCATCTTGAGAAAACGGAAAAGGCAACAAATAAAGATAACAAAATGGATTTCATACAGTGAGGTGAGTACCAGACCCATTGAGCAAATGCCCTATATTCCAGTGCTTGAACAACTAAATACTACAAAATGTAGACTTACTATGCAATAATGATGTATATTGCACTCAAAAACATATTCTGTAACCGAGGAGGACAACTGATAGCCGTAAATATATCAGACTGCCGCAGTCGTTCCGATGTTGAGGCCTAAATATAGCTAGATAGAGGTGCACATAAGCGAATCGAAAAACCTCACGGCTGTATAACTTAGTAGACAAGTCAGATTCACGGCTACCAATCGTACCCATGAGTAGTTGGGCTACAGACTCAGAACCACTTACTGCTACTGATTCAATTTGTCACATGACCAAAAGGTTGAATCCTACTTACCCCAGAACAATTATGAGGCAAGTATCTCAATAAATTAGTCTGTCCAAGTCGAGGCGAGCTCTGGCAGCAAATGGCATATCCGGCCTGCTCTTGCTTCCCTTGGCAGCCACTCTCCTAGCTAGGCCGTCCTCTCTGCTGATGGGTCGCCTTGTTGCACACCCATTCCTTAGTAGTTTAGGGCCGCGCTCCCTGTCCGCTGTATACCGCCTCTGCTATCCGCATCCGTATCTTCTCTCTCCCTTGGTCCCCGAAGTTCAGGCTTGGAGCGGGTGGAGCCTCGCTGTTTCGGCCACCTCCGAGGTGGGGGCAGCGGGGGTAGCCTACCTGCCCTGGGGTTCTCTTGGGGGGGGGGGGGGCGGGGTGGCTCAACCTGATTATCGGGCCTCAAAGCGGGGAGACAAGCGTAGAGGCATTACTGCATCTGTGCCCCTTGTTGGCCATCGTTTCTACTAAGTTAAGGATACTCCTAACATCTGCCTGTAATGCAAGTAGATTCTTCTGACCTAGAACTGGCACAGCACTTGGGTTGCTCTGCCAGGAATACCGAGGAGGCTGTTTTTAGATTGCGGTTGATCAGGTGGATGACGCTTCTCATTTATCTCTACCTCACAAGTGGGAAGCAAAGGAGCTTACAACCACCTTGGACACATTTTTCCCTGCTGCCATAGGTATATTTACATATTACATGGCAGTCTTGCTTTTCCCCCCAGTGAACACAGGTACGCGGGAATAGTGGGCCAGAGGGCAAATGAGGAATAAGGAGGAGAGGATGGTAAATGAAGAGCTGGACAGTGAGAGGTCAATAGGAAAATGTGCCAACTTTGGAGCCAGCAGATCTGGCTTTCAGACTTGGCTAAAATTGTTATCTGTGGCTAAACCCTGGATCTCCCTTTCCACGGTTTTGAAATTGCTGGGAGCTCCTGTTCTAGCCTACTAGAGCCTGGTTAGGTTGAAACCAACAGCTTCCAGAAGCTACTTTGGTTTCCCAGGCAACTGGAGCTACACAAATGCACCTTTCTGACATTTGCTCTGTGTCTGGTGCTTGACTAAAGATGAGTTTGGAAACTTCTGAAAGGTACTTTAAGCATGATGGGTCATAGTTGGTGAACACAAATGTAAAGTTTTTCTTGCAGTTCCTAGGTTATTTTCAAACTTCCAGTATGGCTTTTATTTTGTTTTTATTTTATTTTTTTTCTGACACTGATTAACGGGTTCACTCCTGAGAACTCCTGGGTCACAATGAGAATCCTAGTCTGTGGAAAATCCAAAACCCGGATGCTACTTCCTGCTCTTGTTTCATGATTTTTAATTTCAACCCCTGCTGTTACGTTGTGTGTATTTGCGAAAAGCTGGAGTGCTTAGAAATTAATTGGGCTACAATAACCTCCCATACTTGTGGGAACGAAAGATCTTCCACCAAGTCTTCCTCACCCAGAATTATACTTGCATAATCATAGTGTTCGTTCAACATAAGAACCTTATTCTCGAAGTAACCCTCCCTCCCCCCCCCCCCCCCCCTCCAGAAGCTTCTTCTTTTTTTTTTTTTTTACTTTATTTTTGGTATTTTCAATTAGTCATCAAAATTCAAGACCATGGCAACATAAAGAAACATGGAAGTGACGTGCTTCATTCCCAGCGCCCCCCTCAGCCTCTTGCTTCTCTTGGTTGTGACTAAGCGTTCATTTAATAGTCAAAGACGGTTTGCTTTCGCTGTTATAACTGGGCCTGCTGCCTGGGTTATGTATTCTAGGATTCTTGAGATGATTCCGGTGAGGAAACACGGTCTTCGGTGGACATCAAATAGGTGATGTGTGGACCCCAGATGTCCGGGGGGGGGGGTCGTGCATGTAGGGGTAATAGTTTGAGAAAGTTCGACTCTGTGTCCCGACAATAGGTTAGGTCTTTCAGCCATTGATGTACAGTCGGTGAGGGGCCCCTGCCCCATGTCATTGCGATCCTTCTGCGCGCCAATAGCAGCAGCAATCCTCTGAGTTTCCGTGTGTGAGGGGGGGGGGGGGGTGTTTAGTAAGACAGAGGAGTGTGGTTTTGGGATTGTGTTCTATGGACACGCCAATGATTGCGGCCGTTTTCTCGAGTATTGAATCCCAAAAGCGATTGACTGCTGGATCATACCAGGCTAGATGGACAAATTCCACCGATTGGGCGCCGCACCGACCGCAGGACGGGGGAACTGAGAGGTGGTATTGGTGGGTTCTGGCAGGGGTGTGATACACTTGATGGAAGAATTTTAGGTGTATTAGTTTGCCTTGTGTTCAGGGAAACTCTTTGGGTTTGTGCTAGGATGTAGTCCCATTCCTCATCAAGGAACGTCGTCTGGAGGGATCTCTCCCATCTCAACTTGGGTGTGAACGGGTTTGGGGAGGTTTCTGTTAGCAGTGATTTGTATATTACCGACACTAACTTGCCTTCCCCTTGTGACTGGATAACTCCGTGTAGCAGTTGCCAGGTAGCGGGCTGTTGTGGAAACGATGGCAGTATAGCAGGGAGGGCTTGTCTAAGGCAGAAATAGATAAAGGTGTCGAGAGCTGTGGTAGCTCCGCGGGTTTCGGCTTGTTGGGGAGTGAGGAAGGTCTCTTCTATGAATAGGTCACCCAGGGTTTTTAGTTTGTTTGTCAACCCAGTTTAAGTACATCCTCTCTGTGGATAGGGGGATTCCAGGGATGAATTTTATCGGTAGGAGAGAGGAGTACCTAGTCTGAATATCATATTTAAGCGCAATTGTTTTCCATATTGCTATGGTAGAAAGAACTGTGTTTAATGTGTTGTGTGGGGTGTGTGATTGGCCGAAGATCATTGCTCCGAGTAGGAAAGGAGATGCCAAGGCTCGCTCCAGCTGGACGTGGGGCCGAATGAAGTGTGTGGCATACCAGTGCCCCAGGAATTGGGCTTGGGCTGCCCAGTAGAAGTAGCGTTCGAAGTCGGGGAGTGCCATACCACCCTTCTTCACTGGCTGGATTAGTGATTTATATGCTATTCTGGCTGGTTTACCAGCCCATAGGAGTTCCAGGATCAGGCTCTGTAGGCGTTGGAGATGTACTTGAGTTACTAGTAGGGGGAGATTAACGAAAAGATGGAGAAGTTTGGGGAGTATCACCATCTTCACCAATGACACTTGTCCCCATAGAGTGAGTGGTAGGGATTTCCATCTGTCGATTTTTCCCTGAAGTGTTTGGAGTACTCTCCCGTAGTTATCTTGGAAAAGGGTTTGGTGGTCTCTCGCCATTTGGATGCCCAGGTACCGGACGTTGGTGTGTTCCCATTTGAATCCATAGTCGTCTGGGAATTCTTGGGTCTCGGGAGTAAGCGGGAAAATAATCGACTTGCTATGGTTGATTTTTAGGCCAGAATAGTTGCTGAATTTGATTGTCACGGATGACTGGGTTCAGGTTTGTAGCCGGGTCATGAATATAGAGGGTGATGTCGATGTATAAGGAAATTATTAATTTGTGGAGCCCAAAGGTGAGGCCTCTGTGTATGTGCTTGGCTCGAAGGTCGAAGGCAAGTGGTTCCATTACCAGTGCGAAGAGGACCGCTGATAGGGGACACCCTTGCCTGGTCCCTCGCTGAATGTCTATTGCTGTTGATCTGATTTTCCCTAAGGTTATGTGATATTTAGGCTGGTTGTATAAGAGGGAGGTTAACTGGATAAACCTTTTGCCGAGCCCCGTTCTTTGTAGGATCTCGAAGAGACAGGGCCACTCGACAGAGTCGAAAGCCTTCTTGGCGTCGAGGAGGATCGCTGCTGCTTGTTGTGAGGAGTTTAGCGCTTCCATGACCCCAAACATGCGTCTGATGCCAAACGTTGTGTTTCGGCCTGGTACAAAACTGGCCTGGTCTGTTAGTACCATCGCTGGCATCAGGGTGATTAACCTGGAGGCCAGGATCTTCGCTAGTATTTTGTTATCATGGTTGATCAATGAGATTGGTCTGTAGGATCCGCATTCTTCGGGAGGTTTATTGGCTTTGTGAAGTAGAATTACATTTGCTTTGCGTAGAGTAGGGGGTAATTAACCTGTTTCTGTAGCCTCTTCGTAAACCTGTAGCAACAGTGGTGCGAAAATTGGTGCAAATGATTCATAGAATTCGCCCGTTAGCCCGTCGGGGCCTGGTGCTTTGGTACTTGGTAAGTCCTTGATGGCCTGAAGGATTTCCTCTTGCGTGAATCGTAAGTTTAAAGGTTCTCTCAGTGTGGCGTCTACCCAGTACAATTCAATGTCTGCTGGGTATTGCTTTAGTTCCTCTTGGGTGGCGGTGTAGCTGGTTTTGTATACGTTTTGGTAAAAGGCGCGTAATGTTTCGGCAATTTCCTTGTCTGTGTGCACCATAGTGCTGTGAGGGTTTCGGATTTGTTCGATCTGTGTTGGTTTGCGGTCTGCTGCTATCAATCTCGCGAGGAGGGCGCCTGGTTTTTGTCCTTCTCCGTACTGGCGAATGCGGTGGTTGTGTGATTCGAAATTTTATTTCACGCTCAGCAGTTGCTCTGAAGTTGTCGAGCTCTTTTTTCAATGCTGCCAATACATGTGGTTCTGGTGTCGTGGTCTGTAAGTGTTCAAGTTCTTTTAGTCAGGCCTCACTTGAAGCCAGTTCACATTTTATTAGTTTGAGGATGCCCTGTTCTTTAGTCAAACAGATCCCTCTTATGTAACATTTTAGAGATTCCCATAGTGTCCCGGCTGATGTCACTGAGTCTTGGTTGAGTTCGAGGAAGGAGATGATTTCCGCACGGAGTTCGTCAGTGAATACTTGGTCTTGTAGGGAGCCGGGTTTGAACCTCCAATGCCTTCTCCCCTCTGATGGGTCCAGTTGAATTGCAATCTATTGTGCAGCTGGGTGGTCGGATATCATTCTGGGATGTATTTGGCTGTCTGTCCATTGGACTCGGCTGTGTGCGGAACCAATATGTAGTCGAGACGGGAGCTAGTCTTGTGGACCCAGGAGTGGAAGGAATAATCGCGGGTTTCACCGTGTTGGCGTCACCAAATGTCTACCAGATTGTACGCCTTACAGATTTCGATCACTTGGAGGGCTGCTTTAGGGATGGTTGTGTATAATGGTTGGGACCTGTCCCAGCGACGATCTAATGTAGTGTTCATGTCGCCGGCCCAAATGATTGGTGCAGACCTGGCCTCTCCCAGGTGTGTCATTACCCAATCGAAGTCGTTGCAGCCGTCTGTGTTTGGTCCGTAGGAGTTTATGATAATAAATTCTGTGTTTTCCAGGATCGCATGAACTAGGAGTGATCTTCCTTCATCGTCGTTTTTGGTAGAGATGACTTTGCATTTTAATGATTTATGTATGAGGATTGCCACTCCTCTGGCGTATGAAGAGTAGGATGCAAAATATCTGTGGCAGCCCCAGTCTCGGGGCCAAGCGGTTTTCTGAGCCTGGGAGAAGGTGGGTTTCCTGAATCAATGCAATGTCTACTTTGTCTTTGGAGGTATTGTGACATCTTCCTGGATTTTGCTGGATTATTGCCCCCTTTAATATTCCAGGTAGCTAACTTGAATGTGATTGCTGGTAGCCTATTTGCTGGTTTTTGGGAACAGGAAGGCGGTTGATCGCAGCAGGCCAGGTTGCTGCAGTCATTTTCTCAGGTGTTAGGTTTCTTGTACGGAGGCCAATTTCGTCACATTGACCAGGTGATTTAGGGTATGTACGGGGGGCGCGGACGCCAGGTAAGCACACTTCCATAACTTTGAACATAAACCGTCCCAATCATGGGCAACCCCCAACTTGCCAATCAGATTTCCCCAACCCATTTCCTAAAACGTAATTGAACTGCGCTTGGGGCGCTAGGGAACTTCCAAAGTTGGGCGCACCTTGACATTTGTGGTGATTGGAAAAAGTCCAGGGTCTTTTTGAACGTCAGGAGGCCGCCTGGGTGTGGACGAGAGTGAGTATCACGGCGGGTCCCGTACATCACGGTCTCTTCTTGGGGGTCTTGGATTGTTACTGGTTTGTTTGCACCCCAGTTTGTCGAAGAATGTGTTTGCCCCCTCGGGTGAGTTGAAAAATTGTGATTTGCCATCGTGTTGAATACGTGATTTGGCATGGAATAGAGTAGTTTGTTGTCTTGCAGCCTACGTTTCACTGCGGTAAATGTTCCACATTGCGCTTGGACTGCTGGGGAGAAGTCGGGGAAGGATTGAATGTAGTCACCATCGTATTGTAGCTTCCCTTTGTCCCTGGCAAGGTGGAGGATCGTGTCCTGGTCTTTGAAGTTGAGTAATTTGGCTATTATTGGGCGAGGTGCAGTCCCTGGGATGGGCTTGCTGGTCGGGACCCTGTGGGCTCTTTCCACTACAAATATATTGGAGAGCGCGGGGTTGCCAAATGTTTCTTTGCAGAGAGTCTCCACGAAGTCTTCCATTTTCCTCGTGTTTTGTTGTTCTCTTACCCCAAGAATCCTAATATTCTGGCTGGGAGCCGCCTTCGAGGTCTTCATTTTTAGTTAGGACGGCTTTCATTTGGGATTCTAGTTTAGTTACTTTGGTTATGGAGGCCACGCTGTCCTCGGCATCGGCAATTCGTTGTTCTGCGGTATCTAGCCTGTCTCTGTGCTTATCGAGGCAATGTTGCAGTTGATCGACTTTAGTAGAGAGGAGTCCAGTTTGTTGATGTTTCCAATGCCGGCCTTTAAATCAAGAAGGATCTCCCTGATGTCTGTGGCCTGGGCGGGGTCTTCGTCTTGAGGCATGGCTTCCTCTGGGCACTCCTGTCGATAGTGTGATTTTGGGGTTTTGACTATGGTTCCTGCTTCAAAAGTCAGCTTTCTTTGTGACTTGTCGGCTTTCCCCATCCTGGTGGTTTTGTTGCTTCCAAATGTGAGTGGAGCCTTGACCTTGGGTTTACTTCTGTGCAGTATCTGGTGGGTTTACCGGGTATTTTAGGGGAGCGAGCCGACTCCGTGGTGACTGGCCGTAGCGGGAAAAGTGGTCTCCCCGCCGGTCTCGGAGTGATTGCCTTCTGTTGTTGTTTGCGGGGGGAGGGGGCTGACAGTTGGTTTTCACCTTGTTCTTGTGGGGGGGGTTTTTGAAGCTGTGTGCCTGGTGGAGGGTCGGGCCTCCTAGGCTGGTGGAACTGCTGGCGTTTGGTTGGGCTTAGGTTTCCCCGGTTGATCGCCGCCGTGAAGGGTTGGCGTGGCACTGTTTTTGGGCCAGTAGTGGTTCCACGCCGCGGTCTGTCTTATTGGGGGGCGATGCCGCCCGACGGTATGGGGGGGGGCTTGGTTGCCAGGTGTTGTGGCTGGCAGCCTGGTGGCTGGGGCGTCAGGTTTTCTCAATCCCTCTTTGCTTCCCTGTCACGGTGTATGCATGTACACAGACTCTCTCCGTGTGGGGCTTAGTCACTTGGTACGGGTGACTCCTTGGCGGTGGGTGGGGCCGCGACACAGGGCTTGGCCCGGGGCATCTAGTATTTGCTGGGCTTCTCAGAAAAATGGGAAGGGGGAAAGAGTCTGCTCACCTGAGCTTTCCTTCGGTGCCGTCTTGTTGTGTAGTCCGGTCCCGATCCGCCGGATTTGTAGCTGGGTTCTGACGAAGCTCGGGGCCCACCCGGCTGGCGGGCCGCGCTGGAGCGCCACTCTCCCGCCTGGCGCTTTGGGAGAGCGCAGGCCGCCAAGGCGGATGGTGGTCACCGGATCGTCTCCTTGTGGGGGGACCTGTGCGGGGGGGGCGGGGTGGGGGCCTGCGATGTCACCGTACTCCGCGGCTAAGGGATTTTGGGAGCTGGTGCACTGGAGCGGGCAGCGTCCTCGATCCGCTCCTCGCCGCTGTGGTCCTCCAGATGTTGCGGCGGGAAGCCGTCCCCGCGCGTCCTGCACCCAGTAGGCCCCCGAGCCCTCCCAGTGGCTGTGGGGCTCTCGCCACCCCCGGCGGACTCCAATCTGGTGTATTTCTCCCAGGGATGACACCCCGGACACTGGGGGGGGGGGGTGGATGGCCCCTGGATCCGTTGTTTTAAACAGGATTAATGTGGTGCTCTCACGGAGCTCACAGCAGAGCTGCCATCTTGGGGTCGCGCTCTCGCGCCCTCCCTCTCCAGAAGCTTCTTAATTTGTAGCAATCCCAAATCACGTGTTCAACAGACCTCCAAATCAAATAAACGCCTTGCAAATAATTTTTGCAGCGTCCAAATACTCTATTTAATATTTTGATTTGGCGGCTCCTTTCACCATTTGTCCATGTTAGGCAGAAACCTGTGCAGTTCCCTGTGGGACCACTGCAAAAGATTTAGGACTACAGATGTTTGGCAGTAAACCCACTTGGTAGCAGTCTGTACCACACAGATTCGCTTGGTAGCTGTGGCTGAGCAGTCAGACTTCCCTCAAGAAGAGTTGGGCAGTATACAGAGTATTCACAATAGGTCAAAAGAAAACAATAGAACAAGTAAACACTGACCAGGGCTTGGTGTAAAAGAGATATATCATTTATTTATTTAAAACCACATCTAGAAAAACACACAGGTACTAATGGTAAGCAATTAAAAAAACATGGTCACTAAAAGATATACACTCCCTTAGAAGAATATTAGACAAGTCTTAAGTAAAGCCCCACTTATTTTCAGACAGTGGTGAGCGCTTAACGTAGATGGCACTCTAATAATTTGTTTTTAAAAGGGAGAGAAAAACGGAGAATAAATTGAAACCGGTCCCAACACTTTTACAAGAACATCACAAGAGAGGAAGGCAAAGTAAAACCGTGAAGTTAGAGTTCAATAGGCTGGATCCACTTTAAGAGGATCAAAACTAAATGTGTCCAAGGTCACACGGTTGCAGTGCACAAAAGTCTTGTAACGGTTCAAAAGGGAGTTGGACCAAAGAAAGGGACCAGTTAGAGGGTCAAGACGGCGAGCCCAGTCCAGAAGGTTAAGGGGTTATTATTACCTTGTAGCAATCTTTAGAAAGGGAGGCCTGGCAGACACAGTACCTTAAAGTGGTGAGAATACTCTAGTGGGGGCAGTTGTTCCTGGCAGCGGATGCAAGGCGGTGCTTCGTCCGGGGGAAGAGAAGATCTCGTCAGGGAGGAAGACGGGAGTCTGTTGCACTGCCAGGGAAGAAACCAGCCGCGGAGTTTCTCAGGTAAAAGGAGCGGTCCTGTAATTCACGGTCCAGTGGTAAGTGGCTATCTGGTTGCCGGGGTGCTTGGCAAGGGCAATTCGACCACAAGCCGGTCTGGGGTGCGAAGAGAAGAAGGTAAACTGGTTGTGCCCACCATTCGGGGGAAGAAGCCTCTCCAGCCGGGAGATCTTCTCTGTCGTCGGGAAGTGGTGAGTCGGCTCAGCTTCTCCCTCGTTGGATTCTCCGGTCCTGTGGCGACTTCTGAAGTTCCAGTCCTCAAAGCCCTGCTTTTATGCAGCAAACCCCCATTCACTCAGCCTAGCTGTCAATCAAACATGCTAAGTGGTGAGCCGGCCGGCTCACCACTTGGGCCAGTCACACAAGAGTGCGACTTGAGTTACCAAGGTAAATCAGTCCAGGGTGCCTAAACCCCCTCCGACACCCCCTGTGGTACCCAGACAGAGTGGCACCACTTTTGGAGGCTTCTGTGGAGAAGCCCGCCAAAAAGTGGAACAAAGGGCTCGACTTGGGTTGGAGTCACAGAAGAGAACCCAAACGCCATTTTAGAATTGAGTCCTGGCAAAAAATACCAACCGGCGAATTAATATTAAATAAACCGGCGGTATGTTTGAGGCTATGAGAATTAAATAATTAAAGTTGGTAGCCTCGAACAATGGGAAAATCCCATAGGGATATATTCGCGGTCGAATATAAAAAGTAGTATCCACTGCCACCAGCCAAAACTCAATCAGGGGGGACAGAGACGTGCCCCCTTGACTAACAGACCCCGGGGCAATCGAATTGCCCTGACCAGTACGTCCACAATATGATGGTTTGTACCGGTTTCTGTTAATAATTTGGGACTAGTAAAGCCAATGGTGACCTTACATGCCCTGGGAGACAGTAGTCCGTCCCAGGGTATGGAGTCTATGGTGGGGGGCCACTATGACACCCCTGTGTCACTGCACGGAGGGTGCTGTGTAACACACATTGTAAAAACACATGAGACCCTATGGAGTAAAGGACCCCATAGCCCATAAAACACATTAACAGTCAAAGGAACACCATAAATCATGTCCAAGAGTGGGAGAAAGAGTCTCACTCTTGTCAGGAGAAAAAAACAAACTCCAGAAATCCAGCAAAGCTGCTGGGGGACTCACTAGGTTAGGAAATTCAGCCTAAAAAGAGAATTCTCCCTAACAGTCCAGTAAGTTTTTATTTGGCTCCCTGTACTGTTCCAAATTCTTGTACACCTTATAGGCCAAATGACCTTCTGATTTGTATTCTCTTAACCAGATATGCCACCCTTTGCAATTCTCTGGAATTTTGTTCACCAAAGCTTTCTTTAGCTTTCTATATTCCCCCCCAGTGTGCAATCTTTGAGACCTTTTTCGAAAGTTCATCGCTTAAAGCTGTTGATGTTTTGCCCTCAACCATATCTTCTAGCCACTGCATACCATCCAGTAGCCAGTTTGGCCAGAGTAGAGATTTCCCTTCCATGTTTATGTCTGTATTCAACCAGATCGATGCAATAGTGTTGTCTACAACATCCTTTTTATTATTCCTCAGAAGATCTTTCCAGCATGCCCTTATAAATGCAGTAGGTGGAAAAGATTTACAGACTGACCCATCCACTGATGTTAGAATTTCTCTTGGGGATAGTGGGGAAGATCTACTTGCCTCCGCTTGTGTCCAGACATCTGAGTTTTCTATGAATGGAACTAAATGTCAACCACCAAACGCTAGATGATAGTTTTCAAAATCCGGAACACCCAGGCCACCACTTTCCTGGGACAGTTGTAGTTTCCATATTTTCAAACGTGGCTGCTTACCCTCCCACAGGAAGGTTTGGATCAAGCTCTCAATTTTCTTTATGAAGCTCTTTTTGATCTGCAAGGGGATCCTGCTTAGTACATAATTAATCTGTGGTGTTGACGTCATTTTAATTGCATGCACTCTTCCCCAGAGGCTTAATCTCAGCTCATTCCATCTTCTTAAATCTGACTGTACATCTTTTGATAATGTATGATAGATTGACCTCCATCATTTTAGACACATCTTTTGTCAGCCAGACCCCAAGGTAACGCATCTTGTCAGCACACCAATTGAAACCATAGGCACTCCTTTTCAAGTTCGAACAGGAGTTTGATGCTGGTAATGCTTTGGATTTCGTCCAGCTAATATTGTACCCCGAGATCCTGTGTAAGATATCAATTTGGTCTATTAGCTCCGGGACAGAAGACTCAATGTTTTGAAGAACCAACAGCATATCCTCCGCGTAAAGCCAAACATTTTGACACACCTCACCATAATGTACTCTTTCAATTATCCTGTCTTCTCTAATCGTCACAGCTAGAAGCACCATTGCGATGACAAATAATATGGGCGAGAGGGCGCAGCCTTGTCTTGTTCCCCTTTTAGTTCAAATTCCTCTGATACCAGACCATTTGTGTTCTCGCTGGCTGTGGGACATGAGTATAAGAGCCTAATCCATTCTATCATGTTTTTCCCAAATCCGAAGCCTTCCAAAGCTTGCCAACAGGTTGTATCCGTGCGAAAAGTTCAGCAGGCAGACCATCCGGACCCAGACATTTGCCTGAGTTTAACACATTTGCTGCTCTTTTGAGCTCCTCCACACTTGAGTCCTTCTCAAGGCAATCTCTGTATTTTGACTTTAGACTTTTTAATTTACAACCATTTACAAAGTGCATAAATTCTTCATGATTCACATATACCTGAGGAATATAGGTTGGAATAATATTCCTTGAATGTTTCGTTAATTTCAATAGGCTCATAAATCATAATCCCATCTCTGCTTTCAATTGCACTTATTGTCTTTTCGCTATCCTTCACTCGTAGACGGTGAGCCAGTAGCCTATTGTATTTTTCACCTTTCTCATAATACTTGCATCTCGTTCTAAAAAGGAGTCGTTCGGCCCTTGTTGTAAGTAAATCTTCCAGTTTTTCTTTTTTCTTTTTGATTAAATTGAAAGAACTCACAGAATATGTTTGCATATTTCGTTTTTCAAGTTCCCCAAGATCCTCATTTAGGCTCCTAATCTCATTTTCTTTCTTGCCTTTTGCTCAAGAGGGCTAGCAGCATTCCTCTTATGTAGGACTTAAAGGCCTCCCACACAAATGCCACTCTGTTCTCTACCACAAAAAACCTTGCTTCTTTTACTATTTTGTCCAAGATCTCAATGTGGCAAAGTGTTGCATTCATTCCCCATGTATTTGTTTGAGGTAATGGAAAGGTTAATTTAATTTCCAGAGTGATGGGAGCATGATCTGAGATCATGATGCCTTTTTAATAACGCCCCCATTGAAGCTCTGTGTGCACAGTCCTGAAACCGCGTATATATAATATCTGGCTGAGAAAAAGGGATATTGTGTGAATAAAGGATTCTGTAGTCTCCACACATCTGAAAGACTCCACTCTGCCATAAACTTTCAAGGCCTTCCTTTCCAACTTGTTTTCATTGTTCAAAGTTCCCCCACTCTTATCCAGCTGTGGATCTAGAGTGACATTAAAATCTCCCCCCACAATGACATTTTTTTCATTCTCGTTTTGTAAAAACTGTGAGTAACAAAAAAAAAAATCCCCTTCGTTTGTAGCTTCTTCCTAATCAAGGTACATACACCTCTAGAGCTAGATGTGAAAGCCAAACAAAACACATTACCAACCCATCCTCTTTTCCATTTATCTGCTTTTGCCTCCAATAAATGCATTTCCTATAGCGGGGCAACATCCGCCCCAACTCAAAGTCCCTTCAAAATCAATTTTCTCTTATTCACAGTTCCCTCCATTAACATTCAAGTAAATTATTTGAACACTCTCATAAGAGGTTTCCCCGTATACACTGTTAAGTACCCACCGTCCTCCATAATGAAACCTAGTCACTCAGAACACCCCACACTAAGAAAGAAAAAACAAACGACACAAAAACCTTCTTGGATTTGTCCAACCCAAACCACTGGAACTTCCCTTGCATAATCACGTAGAGAGAAACACCACCCCGCTCCCTCCCATTTTTCCAATCATACCCAAAATGCCTATGCCATGCAAAAACCTGTTTTATAATCCCAGTACACTTCGTGCTTCATTCAACTCAAATTCAATCCATCCTACCCAGTTTGTCCCTAGAGACTCCCCAACGTGTACGGAATAGTCAAGTTAGTAAGCCGTCGCCTCACAAACGTTTAATAAATTCCTTGAGCACCAAAAATCCACACCCCAGTACATCAGTGTGATGAGAATCTTAATAAGTTATAGCATGGAAGAGGCAGACAAATGATGTATATCTGCTGTAACACCCCAACCATAAAAATAAACTTGGTTGTGACTGTGTACTATAAGCCTGACACCCCAAACAAGTCCAAAACACTCACGGCCCATCCCGAAATGACAACCTATCCAGCGTAGTCTGTCCTAAAGCCCAGCATACCCCAATTAGCCTCACAACCCCTTTCTGTCCTGAAATTAGGCGTTCATCACCTCCATAGTCCTATCGGCACAAACCACACTTTCCCAACATAGGTGCCAGGAACTGAGAGCTCCCCCTACTCCGAACCTTGTATCAAGAGTAAGCGTGCCCACATTAGCAACAGTGGATGGAAGCATTTTAACTAATCCGAAATGCATTAATTAGCCCTAAACATACTCAATTAGCCTCAAACCATTTTAACCAAGAAAAACATTGCCAAAAGAACTCCCAACCAACACCCTCCTCTTACCTGACTTCCATGAGCCTATGGCTATACTACGCACCAGGTGCCAAAATTACGCAAACATGCCCCTGAGACCGAGGAAACTAATTAAAACTTGTCTGAGGTGGATTAACTCTAAAATGATTACCTAGGTGTATCGCTTCAAACAGCCATTTCATCAGACCTATAGTAGCCACATTGCATATCTTACTAATTTCTGCAAACTATTCCCACACTTTATTTTTTTTTTTTAAATACTGTTTGCCTCCGTGAGAATTATTACAAATTGATTATAGATCTAGGAAACTGATGTAGTAATTTGACAGAGCTCGGAAATCTCACAAGGGTTCACATCGGGTAATACTGAGACTGCAATCAGAAGACCTTACCCTAACATTCATTTTATAAATAAAGAAGCCTATTACAATCCCTGTAATACCCGAGACGCCCAATGCACACACACTCCGGATCCTCAAAGATAGTTAATCCCACCCCTCAGAACGAGCAACAGAACAATCGAACACACTCAGCAAGTCGCCCGTAGAAGCGCTCAGACAAACTCACCTCTGGCACGAATACACATAATCCAACCGATCCCAACACGAAGTGAAGCACCATGACTTACCCATCCTATTCCCATATCCCTCCATACCAGACACAGTTCCGCCCCGACACGCCACGCAATATCCTTCAGAAACATACACTGGGCCCCGATCTAGACGTGATGGCTTCAAAATTACGAAAATCACGAGAGTCGAATTTGGATGCATGAATGATTCGACTTGTACAATTTAAGCGCAATGTGATTCCGAAGGCCCAGCCTGTCCTGGTTTGAATGGGACAAAGGTCGGGCGCTAACTGCCGGCATCATGAGACAATGACGTATCGGCACATCCTATCACAGCGCAACCAGGATATGCTTTCCTTAGAGTGCACACTTTACGTAGGAAAGCGGCTGGTAATTACCTCACCTATCCCTGACCTGCATATTATGCTGCTATAATATCAATGCATCCTCCCATTCAGCAGCCCATTTGCATTCACTCTAGATCCACCCACCAGACCGAGATACGTCGTAGGATACTACCTTATTCTCTATACTATTAGGGAAAGGCACCCAAACGGAACAGCACGAGGATCAAAAATCGTGGGCCATACGCCGAAGCAAAAGCGACCGTTAATAACGGCATAAAATTAATCCTTAGCATTCCTGTTTCTTTTAGCTTTTAGCCAACGCTCTGCCTCTGAGGGGTCGTCAATGGATTTAACACCACCATCCAGATGAATCTTTAAAGTTTGCAGGTTTGACCCAGAGCCAGTTCTTTAGCAAACTTAAAAGCCTTTCTAGTTTCCACAACTTCCTTGGGACAGTCTGGGTAGATGGCCAGAGGGGATGCATTCAGCAAAACTTTCCCTTGTCAATTTCAAAATCTTCTCCTTTACGCTCACTTTGGTTAGTACCACTATTATTTACCTTGGTTTTCCTTCTTCCAAGTTTTTCCCGGCTCTATATGAAAAGTCATTCAAAACTTTCTTTCCCAGCACCTCAGTCAAGATTCTTGAATCTAGGTTCTTGTCCAATTCTGGATTTTCTTTCACCCCTAATAAGCGCAGGTTTAGACTTTGCAGGTTCACCCTCACTGTCGTCTGTGTCCACATCGCCATCCATATTCACTCCAGAGTCGGGTCACTTTCAATGGGCCGGAAAAATTGAGTTTCTTATGGTTGTGCCTGTGGGACTCGCAGCAATTACCATGAATAGATCCTTTGACCTGTCACTATCATGGGATCAGGGTTGAATGCAGGTGTTGCTTTGGATCTTTGGATCTGGCGTGCTTGCACTTGATATCCTAAATGAAGTCGCTGTTATTTGCCTTTCTTGCTGTCGGCATATTACTTCATTTTCTTCTTGCTTTCCCCATTGTTTGCTCTGGCCTTGGCCTCACTATTCATGGCCACTTCCTTACTGGGGTTGTGCAGGAGGTTAGTTCTCAAGACGCGACCAAACATTAATTCTGAGGGGCACACACCCATGGAGCTGTGCAGTGTGTTGCGGTAGTCTGACAAGTGTGCAGATAACCTGCATGAATGATCCTCTTGTAATTGAGCCAATTTGCATAGTGTGTTTCAGATGGCTATGAACCTCTTTGTCGTTCCATGCTCCCGAGGCCAGAGTGGTGTGATTTTGCGGTATTGGAATCCCAGATGCTCTGCGAACATTGCAAAGTCATGTCTGCTGAATGGGGACCCATATATTTCACGATGGTGGGAATTCAGTAGTCTGTGAAAGGCTTGACCAAAGCTGGTATGACTGAATGGGCTGCCGTGGACTGAATTGGGTGTATTTCTGGGAATCTGAAAGTCTCGTCTATAATCGCTAATACATATTTTCCATTGGAGAGGGGTCTAAACATATCGACAGCAACTTTGTCCCACACCTGCTGCCGCATCATTGTCATTCTAAGTGGTTCAGGGAACGTGCAAGGAGCGACTGCTTTGCAGGCTACACATTTTCCCAGTGTTTGTTCAACCTTAATGTCCATTTGGGGGAACCACACTTTTGTTCTGAGTTGTCAGTTAGTGGATACGATTCTACGGTGTCCTGTGTGTGCCATGGCAATTGTTTGATATTGGAGGTTTTCAGAGATGACGATCCTATTCTCCTTTAGTAGTAATCCTTCAGGGGAAACGGAGTGTGTCTTATCCAGTGTAAAGTCCGGAGTTGTTTTTTCCTTGTTTCAGACTGACGCTTCTCATTTCTGCTACTCTGATCCCACTTGCCCGACGTTATGCAGTCTTTTGCGGTCATGAGAAGATGGTCTTGCCACATGCCATCAAGCATTTGCAGTATGGTGAGTGATTTGGTGCGAAGCATTGCTCACAATATAATTGAGATATTGGTTGGCCTTGATAGATTGGATTTCATCTTTGGCTGGTAGAGTAAATCTCCACAGGAAGTCAGCTGGGTTACTGTCCTTCCCTGGTCGATTAATTCTGTTGAATGCTTATTCCTGTAGGCAGAGTCCCCATCTTGCGATGCAAGTTGGCATTTTGGCTGTGGGTTTTCCATATATGGTTGTCAGTGGTTGATGGTCTGTAACGATGGTAAAAGGCTGTCCATACAGGAATAGGTGACAATATTCGCATGCCCATAGTACAGCAAGGCTTTCTTTCTCTGGTTGAGAGTATGCACACTCCATGGATGACAGACTACGGCTTGCATAGGCCCCTATGCGCAGGATGGTGAGGCGCCCAGCTTTGTTTGTGCTAGGATTGCACCAATGCCAACGCAGCTAGCGGCCACTGTTAGTTCAGTTTCTAGTACCGGATCGTAGTATGCCATGCATGAGACGGAGGCAATGCGTCTTTTAAATTCTTGAAATGCATATTTTCAGTCAGCGGACCACACAAACTCTTGTCCTTGGCCGGTGAGTAGACGGAGAGCTGTGCTGACTGAGGCAAAGTCCTGTATCTACCTGGTGCAATAGCTTGCCATGCCCAAGAATGATCTGATATTGGATGTTGATGTGGGTGCTTCCAGCAGAACTTGCACTTTGGATCGGGTTGTAGACCTTCATGTGAAAATGTGCCCAAAGAACTTGAGCATTGATTTGCTTAGTTCACATTTGTCTGTGTTCAGTGTCGGGTCTGCTTCTTGGAGGGCCATACACACTCGCCGCAGTGTCATCGTGGGCCACTTGAGTTATCCCAAAGATTAGGATGTCATCACAGTAGTTCGGACATTGGGGAATGAGTTTAATGATCTGATGTATCTCGTTTTGAAAAATCTCTGCAGCGGACGATACCCCAAGCTGAGGCATTTGTAGCAAAACGGCGTGGAGAAAGTAGTTATGTAGCGAGAGTCCGAGTGCAGCTCGAGTTGGGGGTATCCTTTATTTAAATCTAATTTGGAGAAAACCTTTGCACCGTGTAATAGGTGCATCATATCAGTCATTCGTGGACATGTGTTCTCTTTCAATCGTGACTTTGGGCGCTCTCATGTCTACACAGATGCAAATGCTTTTATTGTTTTCCTTTTTGCCTACAGGCACTATGGGCGACACCCAGGGCGTTGGTCCTGTTGTAGGTTTTATGATGTCTTGGTTTAATAGTGACCATATTTCATCCTCCACTTGCTTCCGGATGTTGAGGGGTATTCCACGGTAATGTGCTACAGGCTTGATGTTTGCATTGATATGTAGCTTGATTTGTTTCCCTTTTAGCTTCCCTTGGCCTTTGAACAAGGTAGGGAACATTTTTGTCACGTCCTTTGGACTAGTCGTGTATGGCGACATGATTTGGTACATCACATGCACCAGTCCTATTTGGATGGCAGACCTGAAGCTCAGGATGCTGCCTCCTGGAACTTCCCCTTTGATTACATATATTGTTGCTTTCATTCTCTTGTCCTTGTATGTGCAGGTAGCCTTGAACATTCCTTTGCATTCTAAATGTATTTGTGCCGTATGGATCAATGTCGCGATCTGCCGGCTTTAGTGATTTCTTGTTGTCAAGGGACTTGTATGTGTCCATTAATCACGTTGACTGTGGCTCCAGTGTCTATTAGAAATTCCCGACTGTGACCATATATTTGTAGCAACAAAGTCTGGATATATTTGGTTGCTGTGGCATTCCCTAGGGCACGTACATAGCCTCTTTTTGCTGTCGTTGCTTATTGTGAGGGCTCAGTGAGGCTTTTAATACCTTATTCTCTTCCGCGTCAACCTCCATTTTGGTTCTTCTGGGGAGTGTGCACCTGGCATTGTCCCTTCTTTGACTGTCGTCTGTGCAATGACTGTTTCTGCTGTGCGAACTATGTCGACTGGGGGCTGGAGATTGCCATGTTCTGGGACAGTGCTTTCCCGCCTTGTGGTTTTCACCTCCGCATGGAAATCGGTGAAGAGTAAAAGCAAGACTGGGCACACCTCACATGCCAAATAAGCCAGCTGGAGAAAGCGTGTGAGCATAAGCAGGGCCTGCTTATCGTTGAGCGGTCGCACCTCGTGCATGTTGCAGTGTCCTTCAGAATGCCTATTTCAGGCGTCCAATGTGATGCAGGCTTTCTTGCTGATGCTGTTGTTGCGCCCCAACACTTGGCTTGCTGCGAAGCAGGATGAGCAGCAGTGGTAACAGTGTTGTACGAGTGGCGGCCCGGCTCTCCATAATGTTTGTGTGTAGCTGCGGATTGACGGCTACCTGGAGCACAAATTGAGCCACTACGATCAGAAGTGTGGCACAGCCGGGTTCGATTTTTACGATACTCGTCATTGCTAGATTTGCTTGTGCGGGGAAACATCAATGCAGACAAATGAAAGGCAATATGTATTAAAGCAAGGGAGCCCGGTACGCGTGAGGGCACTTTCTTTAATTATCAAGCGCAGGCTGCCGAACTTTCAGTAACCACTCCTACAACTACATGGTGGGCAATGGCCCCAACAAATAGTTAAAGGGGACAGGTGAATGCTTGTTCCTGCAGTGTGAACCTGGGCATAGAGCTAGAACATTACTGCAGCAGCATCCCAAGTATTGTGTTGATTAAATCAAAAAGATTGTAGAGGAAACTGGAAGACAAACTCTAGCAGAGAACGTGCCAAATTTAGAACCACAAGATCCAAGTTCTAACCCAGTGTTACCGTTCTGACTAATTGTTTGACGTTGGGGAAAATCAGTGAACATAAGTGTAAATGTGTAGTGGGTTGCACACCATGATCGCATTTGCTGTCTGTTTTGAACCACGAAATACTTGCCATTATGTCTAGTATGACTGCATCAAAGTCTAAAAATGTGGTTACTCTCTTTAGACGGCACATGTTCACCCACACATCATTCTTGGACTACTTCAGTGGCTACCAGTGCAAATTTTTTATGTGGGTATGGTCCATGGAACCTGCTATGGTATTGGACCTTCTTTTCTGATATAGAGAATTAAAAAATGCAGTTCCTGCACATCACCCAAGATCAGCTGACCTGTGTTTTTCCCTGTTCCTACAGCCAAACGTAAATGGATTGGTTGAATCTTCCTTCTGGGTAAGTGTGGCTGTATTAGGGAATTCCCTCTCGACCAGAGACTGAGGATCACCAGCAATTTAGGAAGAGACAAAAAAATTGTCTTTTAAAAATTAAAATTCAATAAAATGCAATGCCTCTACAGCATTGAAATGTATGGGAGATACAGTTAGTAGTGCTAGGAAACTGCTTTGTGTAGTAACTGCGCCCTTTGCCAGAACTGCTAACATAACAAAACAGACTGATGGGGGAGAGGTATGGTCTAGTAGTGGTACAGTGGGACATAAGAACCGAACCATGGTTGTGAAACCAGTGCGTTCTTTTGGTGCAGCAATTGCTATCCGTTTGTTACAATCAGTTTGTTACTTCTTCCAACCATCCTGAGCTCTGTACCACACTTACTGTAACCAACCCGACAGCCCTCTTTTTAACAGTAAGAAGGCCTTTCGCTTTTGATGGATTGATTAGGAGCACCACGGCAATCTATTGAATCACTGTTTATTTGCGTGCTCCACAGTATCTGGTAAATGAACCAACAATCAGTGATGAGGATCATCTGATGCCCCTTGCTTAGGGGTCAGGTGATGCCCTTCTACTGCCTGTTAGGCAATATTGAATGCAGTAATCCTGTGGGAGACTACACCAGTGTTGTCCTTTTGGAATTAGGTAACCCACCCATTGGTATAGGTCTGTACTACACAAGTTGGTAGTGTGACTGAGCAGCCAGACTTATCTCAAGAGGGGTAAATGTGGGCTGTAGAGATGTAGCATCGAAATCCACAAATGCAAGTATTCAAATAACACTTAGGGGTTTCTAGTAAAATAATTATTTATTTAACGGTCAGGTTTAAATGAGCTTTCTTTAAAAAGGAGATGTGCAACAATTAAAATACACTTCATAACACGTTATCAGAATAAAGATAAGCAAGTAGATATTCTTTAGAGATGCTTCATACACCTTGGGGTGACTTCAATTACTAGGACAGTATTGGCATTTATATATCACTTTTGTACTTGGAAGAATTCTGAGGTTGTGAAAAAGGCAAGGTTGATGGACGGAATAAAAGGTTACAGGTTCTCAGAGCATGTGAGCACTTTTAAATCTCCCAATGAAGTCTAGATACAGATTTTGCCCAGTTAACAACCAATGTATCACCTATGAGGGACAGTTGGAATCAAGGTAAATGGTACAGAAGTGTCTGCATGGAGCCAGGACAGCCAAAGTCAATTATGAGCAAACGCCTATGGAGCTGAGGCACTTCTTAGACAGCAAAAAGTCTTGCACAAAGTTAGTTTGTTGTAGGAAATCACTATTGGGCCACAAACTGTTACACTTGTGAAAAGTTAGAACTAGAATAACTCTAGAAAGGCAGCTACTGCAAATCTCAACTGAGACAAGCAAGCTACAGACACAGAGGTAAGTACCCCTTAGAACAGTACCTTGGGTTAGAAGAAGAGGTTCCAGCTGGCTTCTATCTTCGTTACAGACTTGCAGATCCTGTGTTCCTGGGCCTCCGTCGTGGGGACAAGAGGGAGGACGTCTGGAGGACTCCTGCATAGCAGTTCAAAGGTCAACGGCAGCTACAGGCTCTTTTAAATTCAGCAGTACTTTGCGGTTTCAGCTACCGGCAAATGGCACCACCGCGGATCTTGGACACTAGATGGGCTTCCATCGCTTCGTGAGTACATCAATCTGGTGAGGTAACTGGCGGTTGGGTCATCCGGCTTCGGAAGGTCCTCGGGATCTTCCTGGAGCTTTGGTCCGGCTTAAAGATGATGCCCTAGACTATGGATTTCTCGACCCCTGGCACTCGGTTCCAGCAGCAACAAAGAAGTACAGCCAGTTGGGGAAGGTCCTCCAGCCAAGTTTGTCTTGGGGTTAGTTGGTCCCACCAACCCAAGGTAAGATTTCGTGCTTTCCGGAGATTCTGTAGTCGATTAGGAAAAGCAGTTTCAGCACAGCAGCAGGGCTTCACTGGGCAGTTCAGCAGTCCGGGAGGATGCAGCAAGCTTCTCTTCATGCTTTCTTTGGATGTTTCTTCCAGCAGAGGGGCTGTCCTGCAAGGACAGGCATGTGCTCATTGGAAGCTTGAAATCCAAGGGTTGACAAGCATGAAATGTCTCAGTAATGATGATTCACACTCCAAACACCCCGCAGTTGCCATTGCCAATGTCAGAATCCCTTGCAACCAAAAAATCAGGATACCTCTTTATGTCGATGCCATGCTGTGTGCGTCTCTTGGATCTCTCTACTCTTCACTGTGAACCACCGATCTTAAATTCAGGAAACAATTTTGGACTTGTCAATTCTAGTGCAAACTCTTTTCTTATGGGCCTCCTACCTTCTTGCTCTTAGGCTCTGTGGTCAGTAGTTCGTCCTGTGGCAGGTATCAAGTTGCGAGTATGAAAATAAAGTCCTTTCCTTTTAATGGGTTCTAGTTTACAAAAAAAAGCATATGCCCCATTCTTGAAAAGGCCCACCAAACAAAAATCTCAAACTTTTTTAATAGGAAAAAGTATCAACCCTACAGCTATCCCAAGGGATACCTACCTTACACGACAACAAGGGTTTGTCATCTTTGGCTCTCCACATGTTTCACAACAATTCCCATCCCATAAGCCCAAGTAGTCCGTCAATGGTGATGGATCATGTGAGTTGCAATACAAAACATCTGGAGAGGCGCAGGTTGCAGACCGCTGCACTACAGCGTCCCTTGGATCACTGCCCATCCCTCTACTGTCTCTATCCAGCACAAACGTTTTGTCCATGCCCTTTTTTTTTGCCTTCACAGCCTGACACTTTCACTGCCCCTCCCATCCCTGCCCACCAAAACCACCCCCACTTTCCGAGCACTACCCTCTACGGCTTTGTCAATGCCCACAAAAGTCTTTCTTTCCTTTCGCAGCCAGGGCTCTTGTTATGGCTCCCATCTGTTTTGGACTTAGCTTGGCCACATTATCCAGAATATTGCTGGGTATGGCATTATGCCATTACTTCAGGGATGGAGATAAAGATTTGATGCTCGGGAGCTAAAACCTGCTAGGATGATGTACTCTACCATCAGGCTGACTCTTGTTGGGTGTTCTTGAGGCCTTTTACATTGTTTTAAACCTGGGGTTGTAGATGGATAGTATGGCATAGTGTTCATCATTGGTGTTTTCTGAGACTAAAGATGGAGCTTGCTCTGGAGAACTGGGTGCTGACGGTGTGACGCTAACCTACCTTACGCATGACAAGCAAACTGTATCCTTGTGTCCTCTACTTGCAACCCATTCTGCTTTACACACCTGCTAGAGTTTTCCTAATGAACCCATGTACACATTCTCAAACGCACACAGTTAATGTAAAATGGGTATGTTGTTATGGCATTAGTTGGCCAGGGGTAAAATGTTGATCCTTGTATCAGTTTGTGTCCCGCTAACGAGGGTCTTTCAAGCCACATCCAGGCAGTAAATGGCTGTCAGCAATTTTGGTCTGTATTAATTGCTGCTTAGCTAGGCTATATAGTTTTGGGATGACATGTATTGCTGACCACCATAATGCTTGGCGAGAAGCTCTGGGTTACCATCATTAGGAAGGCTTTGAGTGTGGAATTCTGTTACCTCCCATGTTGCTCAGACAAAACTGCATGCAATATTGCAGCCGCATGCCTATCGTGAAGCGGATTCTTCTTTTAACTTGCCAAAATGCAGCAATGTTTTAGATTGAATTGTTTGCGTTGGCGGGATCTGCCCTATCATCAGGTTGACTTTCTTGTATGGTTCTAACCCCTTTTATATGGGGATTTAAACCTGTGGATTTAGATGGGCAGTATGGCAAAACGTTGATCGTTTTTTGTATGTGTTTTCTAGGAAAATGGCAGAAAACTATGCAGCTTTCCCTGAGCCCAAGGCTGCCAGTGCTTCAGAGGTGGAAATGGACAAGGTGGAGTATACCCTGCGCAAGCGCCTGCCTCACAAGCTACCTCGGCGCAAGAATGACATCTATGTTAATATGAAGACTGATTTCAAGGCTCAGCTGGTGCGCTGCCAAAAGCTGCTGGACAGTGGAAACTTCAGTGAGATCTGCATCCATGGTCTTGGTCTTGCCATCAATCGCGCTATTAACATTGCCCTGCAACTCGAGGCTAACAGCTTTGGTACTCTTTCGGTGGCTGCCAGCACCTCCACTGTAGAGCTAGTGGACGACCTAGAGCCTGAGACTGATGATGGGGAGCCTATGGCAAGAACCCGCAACAATTCTGCCATCCATATTAAAGTCTTTCGGGGGCTTGCTAAGGCCAAATGCCTGCAGGATACACATTGACCATGTAACACAAGTTGAATATTTCGTGTTTGGCATCAAGTAGATGTCCATCATATGGTGGCAGATACAAAAATGGACTGATAGGTTCCATCCTTGATTTTGGCTCGCATGTCTAGTTCATTTCGTTGTAGATTTGCTGTGGAAGGAATGTGTATGTGAAGTCCTACAAGCGTTGAAGCAACTGTTTAATGGAAAGATGTATGAAGAGACTTTGGGAAATTGAAATGAGGAAAAGCATTTTTTTTTACAAGATGAAGTCCTGTCTCAAGAAGCAGTAACCACTTTTGTAACCCTTCCACACTAAACCATTGGTCTTTACAATTTGTAGTAGCTACGGCTATAAACCTCATCTTAAAACTGTGAATTGTTGTACACAATTATGGATTAGCCAGTAAGTGATATTAATGATAAAAAAGGTTTGAGGACACTTCACTGGCTAATGGTATTCATTCAAAGAAGTTGTGAGGAAGAAAGTTATGCTATCACAAAACCGCTGAATATTTTGGTTGGCTTAACTGCTTTTATTATGTTCGGTATGTTCTAGGAGCAGGTGACGTATGTAACATGACGAGCAGACCAGGTCTGGGGTTCAGTGGATTAATGCATCCACTACAGGGTTCTTTTTCTAACCTGATGCTCACCGGTTTGAATCCTGTCGGGTCCACACACTCCCTCATTCTTCCAAGGTCAATAAAATGCCCACCATTGAGTTTGATGATGAGCAAACTCTGCCATTCGGGGCAAGTTTGCAAACATGTCTGTTCAGTGGTTTCTCAAAAGAAGGCCTGTATGCAAGCCACTCAGATTTTCTGTCTCTGCGATCGTTCGATCGATAGCATAGTTTGTAGTGCAATGTCTATAGCAATGGGGACCCTCCCTCCCTCCCTCCCTCCTGCCTGCGTGTGTTCGGTTTGATGGGAAACAAAGTGAGCCGATTTGTGGCTTTATGATCGTTTTATGTCCCTGGAGTATATTCCTGAGTGAAGATTTATACCGAACAAGATGCTCTTGCTGATGAATTACTCGCCAGCATCCTGTGTGCCCCGTCTGGTATTGAAGGATGGGGTAGTCTCTGATTCTAGCCACGTAGAAAACGTCATAGCCAAGTTTCAGGTGCTTTAGACCTGGGCATGCTGTCACAATACCAGATTTATTTTTTTAAGCCACAGGAATTGAGTAATTTGCTGGGTTCAATCTGTATTTCTTCACATCTTGGAAAGCTTCACCCTCAAACTCCTGACATTTTATGTAAAGAATTGTTAATAAACAAATAGTGTTTATGTAATGCTACTTGAAATCTCATATGCCCAGGTACAGCCCTACATGCACATGATGGTTTTTATTGGATTCACCCCCCCCCCCCACCACCCTCCACTACTCTTATGAGTGGTCAAAAATAGTTTGCCAAGGATCATCCAAGAATGCCTATCTGCCGTTAACATATGCCAAGGTCCAGCCTTGTGCCAGGCAAAGCTGTCATGTACTGTTGCAAGTCAGCCGGCCTCCATGCTACGGGCACTGGAAAGTCCAGTCTCATCACAAAGTAACCCCTAGAGGGCAGCAGTATAGGCATTCCCTAGATATGCCCCCATCCCCATGAACCCTCTATGGAATGGATGACCCTCCTTTGGCACCCCCCAAGGAATCCACGGTTCCAGTTCCATACCCTACTCCTCATCCCAAGAATCCTACTCCTTACTTAGAATGTTTTCTACGTATGACAACAACACTGTCCTTGGTACATCCTCTGACCACCCATGTGTGGCTTCATTGAGCAGCCAGGGATACTCTTGGTCCCAGAACAGCCTGCACTCGGCCCTCTCGCAAGGGGGGGGGGGGGGAGAGTGGAGTGGAGGGGGGGGGGGTGTGTGTGTGTGTGTGTGTGTGTGTGTGTGTGTACATACATACACACCCATTTGTCTATTAAACAGATTCATGAAATAAACGCTCTAATAGGGTTTCTTTGGAATATTAAGCAGTGTGCTGGAGTAGAGGAAGGACCTAACTAAGGGTGCCTATCCCCGCTCCCATCTGTGCCTCATTCATTACGCCTATTGTCGGGTTGCACTAGGGGAAAGTAACTATTCCCTAGTGTTTATTAATGTCTTTAGGACTTTTTTTTTTTTTTAAATACATCTAGGTATAGGGTATAGGGCGGTGGAACAGAAGTAGTTTAAACTAGCAAATCATTCAAGTGTTGCATAGCTCTAAATATGTACACATTCCCAAACTGCACAAATACACAATTGTGTGGAATAATGCAGTACAACACCCAAGCTCTTTTTTTATTTTCTTGAAATGGTTTGGGTATCCAGACCGGTTCTTGCCGCACTGAGGCATTTCAAAACGTGTGATTTTGTAATATTGAAACTATTGAGTTAATCTGGCCTGCCCCAGCGACCTTTTTTTAAAAACGTTCATTTTTTTTTAGACTTGGAATGTGCTACGTTGAGAGCAATTTACACCAGACTGCTGGGAAAATATTGGGAGGGCAGAGATAAAGGGAGTAGAAATTGTATGTCCGAAACACAGAGATAGCCTCCAAGTTCATATATCAAAATGGACCAGTACATTAGAAAAAATCTGGCCTTGCCTTATGGCAAATCCTTAATAAGGTAGGAGAAGTAGGGCTGGACTAGGGGGCAGACATGGAAGGCATTGTTGGCCACTTTTGCATTCATCTTTGGTTTATACACTTGTATAAGAAGTTGGCCTTTTATGCCTCATCTGATTCGTCTGTGGTGCTGTAGCAGTCTGTCATGTTAAATTATTAACCAATTTTGGGTAACCGATCTATTACTAGACCCCAGCTGTACACCCCCACTCCAGGATCCCCCCCCGTTTTATACTTATATGAGCAGTTGCTAAATGGTCAATCTGATGATCGACATATGCAACTGCTTGACAGATCTAAAATGCCATTCCCCCTTATGCCATTCCAGGTGTACTGCTTAACAGGGGTCTCTCTCATTGACATCTTTTTCCATGCCCCATCCTCTTTCCCCCTACCCCCCTCACTGCAAATGTCATTGAGGTCCCTCCGTGGATCCCCATTTTAAGCACCTCTGCACAACCCTTCTGCTAAATCCACTTCCCTTTCGACCAGATGTAATAGTATAACATTAACGCCTGTTTACCGAGGCCACCAGGGGAATCGGAGGAGTTGCAGAGGAGAAAGGGATCCTTTCCGTATCTAGGAAGAACGATCCGACGCTACAGCTGAGATCTGCCTAGAGAACCAACCCTGAGGACCCACAGTGTCCCCTGTGCAGAGTTAGGAGACATCGACGGGCCGGACGCCCATCCCCCCCTCCCCACGTGGCATCAGGGAGGCGATGTGTGGAGCTCTCTCCCAGCCGAGGAGTTAGGCTGGTGAAGCCTTGAGCCGGAGACGCTGCAGCCGCGGAAAACCCAATCGTCCCACAGCAGAGAGCCCCAATGTCTTACCCTGCGGATGAGGATTCCTGGGCACTGAGACTGTCCCATCTCCCTGACAGCAACAGAGGGAGGTCTACCGACGACTCTCCGGACCACTTGAGGAGGCGTAACGGTGAGCTATTGGGGACTCTCGGCAGGGCCCGGGGGATGTTTCCAGCCTTTCTCCCGGGCTGCCAGTGGGAGCCCCAGAGGACCATGTGTGCTGTGGCCCCTTCCCCTCCCCCCACCCCCCTGACAAGGCCAGCCCGTCCTGCAAGCGCGCCCGATGGGTTGCAGGCACTGACCACAGGTGAAGGCACTAGAAGGTGCCTCAACATGAAATGAGCCCCCCCCCCGGGTGCGGCAGATGATCGTTGACCTTCAAGAGGTCACACCCCAAGTACGCTCTGGCCTTACTTCCAGTGGTATGGCGCAATGAGGAGGAGCTGAAAAGCTGCACCACGGCCAGGTGAATACAGTGGTGCAGTGGGGGAAGACATACCAACTGCACCACCCTTAGTATCTATTGCTGGGCTGAGCCACTACTACACCCCCGCCCCCTCTCAGACCCGGGCCGTCGCTGGAGCACGCCCGGACCAACTTGGGGACAGGGGCAACACAGTTCACCCCGGACTCAAGGTGAGGCTGCTGAAAGACCAACACTGGCGCATTTGAGACCCAGGTGCTGTCCGGGGAGTGTTTGGGTGGCCTGACTGTGAGGGATCCCCCTCCTTGGACACTGAAACACCTGTCACTCGCTTGGAGGAGAGATCCCATTGGGGCCAGAGGTGTAAGAGGGTGGGGGGGGGTCACATGTGCTCTCTGCTCCAGACAGACTATAAGGACCGCACAGCCATACGGGGGTTGACGGGCCCCAAACCAGTAATCTGACTCATGTCGGAGTCCACAGCTTTGGGACAGTACTATCGAGACAACCCACCAGCCATGTCAGCACCCTCTTGCCCAGGCCATCGCGGGAGCACGCCCAGAGCACTGCATAAGGGGGTGCTCAAGGCCTTCAAGCATACGAGGTGAGGTGGAACCGGGGAATAAGTACCCACTCCAATACTTATTAATGTGAAAACGTCCATACCAAGGGAACCGGGCGCATACCAACCCAGGGCGGACATTCTGAGGAGACTCCCCTGCCCCTGATGTACCCATAGACTGGTGGAGAGCCAAAAAGGTATGGGCCCCACGATTGGAGGCTGGTATGAAAAGGAGGCGGGAGATCCAGTCGCCCCGCACCCACTGTGCTTTGGCTCGGGAGGAGGGCACAGGAGGACCCTGCAGGGCTGCGCTGAACTCTTGAGGTGCCCCCTTCGATCCCAGAGCAGTCTCAGAACAGTGTCAGACTCGTGGAGGCATTGTAAAGTAACAATCGTCAGCCCCGCGAAGAGAGTCTGGGGAACACATTGAAGATAGGATTGTCCCCTAGGTTGCCTAGCACCACCGATCTGAGTTGGAAAGAGGCCCTAGTTAGATATCGGTTCCAAGCAGGAGATGCCGACATGGCTGCCGGGGCCCCGTCCACACACCCGCCAGACCTAGGCACCATGCAGCGCTTTGGATTAAGGCACTATATAAATAACACATCATTATCAATAATATCCCGACAATCCTAGAAGAAATAAAGGGGATCAGGTCAGGCATGGGGGTCAAAAATGGTGGACCCCACGACCAAGGTGACTGCATTGGAAGGTGTTGAGAATAACCATTCGTCCACAGATGATCTGGAGACGCAGATGGACGTGAAATTTATGGCGATGCAGCGCTGCGAGGAGGAGCTCCGCTTTAAGGTGGACGACATGGAAAACCAAGAGGAGAAACAACCTGCACATTTTTGGCCTGGTGGAAGCGGGAGGCGAGACCCCGGCGGGGCTGGAGGGCAAAGTTCAGGACAATGATACGAATAGTCCTGGGGGCTGACGCTGGGGAGGGCGTTATGCTGGACAGAGTTCATCGTGCTGAGGTCCCAGCTCAGTGCTGGCACGGTTTCACTACTACAGGGATAAAGCCAAGATTTTGGAGAAGGCGAAGAATCTTTGAGATATTCAATCCAGGGTGGCCATCTTCCAGGACCTTTCGGCCCTTACACTGCTGATGAAGACAAAATGTGGGGCCCTCACAAAGTGGTTGCAAGAAAAAAGGCACTAGGTACCGCTGGGGGCACCCATTCTATTTGGCATTCGAATGGCAGGGAGAGAGGCACCACCTTGTGGCCGAGGACATCCAAAGAGTCACAGATGAACCGGTGGGTGGCCGAGCAGGCCCCTCTGGCGAGCGGGCAGAGGGGGACCGGGACTCCACCCGGGAGCTCAGAGGCCCGAACACGAATAGGGGGAAACACACTGAGTGAAAGGAACCCAGAAATTTCAAAAAATGAAGCACCCCCTGATGCCCCTGGGGCACCTTAAGTGAAACGAGACAGCCCCATAACTGCCTTACATGTTGCGGGACCCCCAGCGGCCCCTGAGGGATGGGGGAGGGGGGCGGGGAATTGTTGCCCAGGCGTCTTGCCACTATTAATCTGTTCCCCCTTTTCTTTCTTGGCATTGGTGTTGACGCAGTAGCGGCCAGTGGGGCACTGTTTGCGAAGTTACGCCTGTTGTTGAGGGCGGGATGGGTTTAAAGTTAACGTTTTTTTGTTGTTGCAACGAAAGGGGAAGGTGGGGAATGTGGATTTTTGGGGGGAGGGGCTTCGGGACCATGACTCAGGATTATGGGGTAACACCGAATGTGGTGACTTGGATACGAAGTGAGGGAATGGGTCCCCTGCTGGATTGGTAACCTGGGGCACGGGACAAGCCCCTGGTGGGTTGTTACCTGATCCTGGCAACTCTGGGAGACAGAGCAGGACGGATGGAGGGAGGGCGGAGGGATGATGGGGGGATGAGGGGAAGAATAAGGAAGGTGAGTGGGAGGTGAGGATCTAGTAGCGCCTAGATGCCTACGAGCTTTGCCGCGGTACAATCTCAATAACATAACAAGGGGCGACGGGGTGGGAGGGAAAAGGGAGGGGTTGGATGAGTTATGCCATGGATACTTTGCTTACTAATGGTCTCGAGACAAGCGGGGTGCCTTGAGGGCAGGATTGTCGATGATAATGGTTGAATGACGGGTGGGCACACTGAATGTTAAGGGCCTGAACTCGCAGAACAAACGGTCCCTTACTAGCAACCTGTTACGCAAGCAGAAATTGGTAGCCCTCTTCCTACAAGAAACGCACTACAAGCGGGGTGCTGAATCGGCAATAAGGGGGAAGGAAATCGTAAGGAACTTTTGGCCTCCCATTAAAACCTCCAAAAAGGAAGGGGTGGGTATACTCCTGGGTAAATCACTTCACCTTACAGAGATTGAGATAAAGGGGGGGGTATTGGAGGAAGGTTCTTGGGGATCAAGGGAACATCAAAGGGCACGCGACTCACCCTTGCCACTCTCTATGCGCCCAATACGGGCCAGATAAAGTTCCTTCGTGGGGTGTTCGGAGTAATGGATGAATGGGCGGAGGGTGCTATGGTCCTCGGAGATTTCAACCGCATAGCAGACCCCTGACTGGATTGGTGGTCGGTGAAGGGGACGGGGCGAAAGAACCCCCGAAGGAGAACCTGGCCATGAAAGACTTCTTAAAGGAATATTATTGGGTCGATGTGTAGCGTAATGTGTGGCAGGGCCCTGGAGGTTACTTTCAATTTCTCTCCCCCCCACCCCCCCACATCAGACATACACAAGAATCGACCTCCTGCTTATATCGGAGGAGGGAGGTGGGGTTGCCGAGTGTGGAGGCCATTACCTGGTCAGATCACGAGCTGTTGGTGGTTGATTGGCGCCTGCCAGGGACCACGAGAAACTACAGGCGGCGTTGCAACGATACCCTAACAAGAGACCCAGTATTCATAGAATTTCTAAGGAAGGAAATAGAGGCCGGACACATAGATATCGTAACATTGAACGAAACCGCAGCACTGCAGCTGCAGAGCCTCTTCCACTCTCGAATTCACTCGCGAATTCAAGGACATTACTAGTCTTCAAAATTACCCCTTTTCCAACCTCAATAACACCACTACATCAGAAGACCCAGGAAATACCACTCCACCGCAATATGAAGTCTGAAGGACATCTCTGGGGACTGCAACACTAAGAACCTAGCCAGTACCTATGAATTATTTACCGATATTAAAGAGACATTTTGGCACTCTCAACCTGTATTAAGAACAGGAGATTGTGAACAGTCAACAATCTAGATTTACCCACTAGAATTACGATTAAGGACGCTAAGCTGCTGCATCAGCCAGAACGAGTTCAGTTCTATCAAGCTTCCATCTTGACTCAAGCTGTGGACGTATTCAGTCTCAGCTTCCACACCCCTCTGAAGAAGTTCCTAAAACTAATCCTATGGACTACAGGAACGAAACATGTAGGGTTACTGCAGATACTAACATCAAGTACCTGAATAAGGATTAAAAACCCGCCAAGGTGTATTTTAGGTATTTTATAACCAAAGCACCATGTTTTGAGACCTTCAAAAAGGATGGGTCTCATTTGTTATATTCTGTGTGGCTTTTTTTGTTTACTAAAACAAGTCCAAGGTTGCCTTTTCTTGAGGTGGTTTTTATACCAACATTGTAAATAAGTACCTGTCAACTTAGAATTTTCATGTACCTGTAAGTTTGATACAGTTACAGTATGTATTTTGTACTTTATTAGCACTTTTTGGTGATTAGCACACAGCACTTTATTTGACAGCACTGGTCACTTTGCTAGTCATCTTACTGACTAAATTTTATGTGTATGTTTTTTAACTTTATATGCTTTGTATTAAAATTGTTTTTTAACAGAATTAGCAATTAAGTCAGGTTGTATCTTCCATGAACTTCTAAGTGTCACTGTTCTGAATCATGTTTTAGTGTGATAATCCTGTTCAACCAGACAATTGAGTGTCCAAACCCCTATTAAGTACGGGCGCCTCTCTGGTCCATTGTTTTCTAATAAGATATGTCAGGTTTGCTCGCAGACCACCACCATTATACCCGATTTCCCTCTGTGTGTCTAGGAAATAGAGGCCTACTTCGAGATTAAAAAGGGACAAACTGAGATGGTGGTGGTATGGGCGGCGGCGAAGGCCACCTTCCAGGGCCTCCTCATTGCAGAAGGGTCATGACGGAAACGTGAAAGGGCACTGATCGAGAACAGGCTTCGCGAGGAGCTGTGGGCTATGCGGGCATGTCTCACCCGCAAGGACGAGAATCGGGAGGCTCTCCTAAGGGAAATGTGAGAGAAGAGGCAAGCTCTGCACACAGTCCTTATTGCGGAAGTACTTCAAAAGATGAGATATACGCGGCAAAGGTACTATGAATGGGGAGATAAGGTGGGGACCATGCTGGCGCATGGAACTAGAGGCAGCAAGGTGGAGAGGCGTGTGGGAAAGATTCAGGATAAGGAAGGGAGGCTCTGCAAGGAGGGAGAGGATATAGTGGAAAGCTTTGCGTACTTCTACACGGAACCCTACACCAAACAGGAAGGCTAATAGATGGGGGACATCCAGGACTACCTGAAGGACCACCTCATACCCAAACTCAAAGACTCAGAACAAGAGGACATGGAGAGAGAGATATCATAGGAAGAGGTGTGGAGGGGGCAATTAGAAAGCTGAGGTCCTGGAAGCCCCCTGGTGCGGGGGACAGCTACACAGCCGACTTCTTTAAACAATATCAATCCATCTTGGTGAAGCCAATGGCTAAACTGTTTAATCGGATCAGGGGCGGGACATGATACCACTGACATTTCTCCAGGCCCTGATCGCTGTAATACCCAAACCGGGGAAGGATCCAGCGGAACACGGCTCATATAGGCCCATCTCCCTCCTAAACGTAGATGCAAAGATCTTCGCCAGAATCGTGGCGATGCGTCTGGAGAGATACTTCCACCGGCTGATCATCCGGACCAAGCAGGATTCGTGTTGAATAGACAGGGGGCAGATCGTATGTGCAAAACCATCCATGTCCTGCACTCAAGGGAGGTTCGAGAGAATGGGGCTCTTCTGCTATCTTTGGACGCTGAAAAGGCCTTCAACAGGGTGAGCTGGCCTTTTATGGGGAAGGTTCTGCCATTTCTCGGGATGGGCCAGAGGTGGCATGATTGTATGTTGGCCCTGTACTCCGACCCCCTGGCAAGGGCGCTTGTGAATGGTAATGAATCTGGGTCGTTTCCACTGGGGAGGGGTACAAGACAGGGATGCCCCCTCTCCCCACTCATATATGCGTTGGTGATGGAACCCTGGGCAATGTCTATCCGAGGGGATTAGGGGATCAGCGGGGTAAGGGTGGGAGATGTTAACTGCAAGTTTAGTTTGTTTGCGGACGATGTGTTACTTTGTGACCAACCCATCCCAATCGGTGTCGCGGGTACTGCGTAGTTTGGAACAATATGGAAGCCTCTTGGGGCTACAAGGTCAATCTGGGGAAATCCGTGGTGTTCATGGCAGGCAACCTGTCGGCCACGAAAGGGAAATTTGTAGAGGGGCTCCCATTCAATATACGGAGAGACCGGTTTTGCTACCTTGGGGTCCAGGTGACACAGGATCCTGGAGACCTCTTTGCTAGTAATTTCCTCCCTTTTGTGGTCGGCTGTGAGGCGGGATGTTGAACGGTGGGCAGGATCAGGACTCTCATGGATGGCGCGTCTTAACTCGGTGAAAATGGTTATCCTGCCCAAGTTTCTGTTTTTGTTTCAAATGCTCACAACCCAATTGCCCAAGACATTTCTCTTGGAGGTTTTGCTACCTTGGGGTCCAGGTGACACAGGATCCTGAAGACCTCTTTGCTAATAATTTCCTCCCTTTTGTGGTCGGCTGTGAGGCGGGATGTTGAACGGTGGGCAGGATCAGGACTCTCATGGATGGCGCGTCTTAACTCGGTGAAAATGGTTATCCTGCCCAAGTTTCTGTTTTTGTTTCAAATGCTCCCAACCCAATTGCCCAAGACATTTCTCTTGGAGGTTTTGCTACCTTGGCGTCCAGGTGACACAGGATCCTGAAGACCTCTTTGCTAATAATTTCCTCCCTTTTGTGGTCGGCTGTGAGGCGGGATGTTGAACGGTGGGCAGGATCAGGACTCTCTTGGATGGCGCGTCTTAACTCGGTGAAAATGGTTATCCTGCCCAAGTTTCTGTTTTTGTTTCAAATGCTCCCAACCCAATTGCCCAAGACATTTCTCGTGGAGGTTAAGCGACTCTATTACGTTATCTGTGGGCGGGTAAGAGGCATCGAATCTCCTACTTAGTATTAACAAGACCAAAGGAAAAATTCGGGGGCGGAGGGGTTTGCCGGACCTTGAAACATATTACAGGGCTTCGCAGTGTGAATTTTGGTTGAGCACTTCACACCGGGCACGGGGAAGCAATGAGTGGCTATGGACAATGCACTCCTATCTCCAGTCACGCTGGACGAGTGGTTGTGGGTCCCAAAGAAACGCATCCCAAGGCGGCTCCTACGGCATCCAGTTCTTGGTGTCTTGTGGTCAATATGGAAGGAGGGAGGCGAATATAGATTGCTCACAACATGGCCCTCACCTTTTGAGCTGCATTTGGGCCTCACCCCGGGATGGGATTGATTAGCCACTTGTGTTTCAGAAGTGGCACGAAGCCGGTCTCAGTAGTGCAGGGCAGTTGTGGGTGGGGGGGAAACTTTTATGTCCTTAATGGAGCTGGAGGAGGCCCTAGGCCTGGATAATCTTTCGCCTTTTAGTTGTTTAGGGGGGGTTCTCACAGAGGATAGATGGGGAGACACCTTGAGGAGGGAATTAACAGACTTTGAAAAATTCCTTATTACACATGGGCTCCAGGGGGTAATATCCAGTCTGTACAAGCTATTGCTTTTAGCCGCCCCGAGAGACCCTCTGACAGCGTGGGTTTGATGGGGAGAGGACCTAGGGGAGGATATTGACGACAAGAGATGGAACATCATGTGCAGACAACCGCTCAACTGCATCGCTCCAAAACCGCCACCAGGCTCTGAAACCGCTGCATAGATAGCACTATCCCCCACAGAGGATAGCACGGATTAGGGAGGGATACGACCCACACCGCTGGAAGTGTTGTGTGGAAAAAGGAGACTATGTACACATGTGGAAATGTCCAATGGTGCAGATGTACTGGGAGGAGGTCCTGTCCTGGTTAAAGGGGGTGGACGGGATAGGGAGGACCTTGTCCCTGTGGCTTCTCCTTTTTGGGGTTGATGTGGAGGGAGACCACGGTGAGAACCACAACCACATGTTTCAGATCATGTTGGTAGCGGCGAGGTGCTGCCTGGCCCAAAGAAGGAAAACTCAACGAATGCCTGGGGAGAAAGAGTGGGTTACTAAAGTCTGCAATTTATGGTATGGAGTTTCTGACACATCTCATGGATGAATCTATGTTGAACATTGAAGGACTGTGGCTCCCCTTTTTTGAAAATGTTAGAATTTAAACCTAAAGCAATGTTGTGATTACGATTATATGATGTTATAACTTAAATGTTAATAAAACTTCATTTTCAACCCAAAAAAAGCCTGTTTACCAGTTTCTGTTGACCGGTTGCTCCCACCAATAATCTGGAGTCTAGCAGGGGACTCCTTACCCAAAGGTTATGGCTGTTTGTTGCAATTCTTTTTTTCACCTGTTCTGGATTGTTCATTTGTTTTATTTATAATGCGCGCCAGACCCAAGGCTATCGGGGCGCACAAGCCACCAAGAAGGTTTTCAGCTTTGGTTACATTGCTGTGCAGATATATACAATAATACTAAAAGTGCAAAATATATGCCACAAAATGTTTTTTGGGCTTGGGTTGCAATGATATGCAGTCAAATAACAAAAACAATGCTATGCAAATATATACAGAGTATGTACAAACCGAAGATTGGCGGCTAGGTTACATTGCTGTGGAGTCCAATAATGAGTATACAGATTATGTGCGAGCAGAGAAGCACGGAGAGGAGAGTAGGGGCATAGGAGTATGGCAGTGGGCGTTAGTGGCCATTGCCTGAATCTTTCAGCGCACGTTCTGTCTCTTCGCTGATCATGAACAAGATTCCTTGTTGCATTCTGAAATAGGTCTCCGAAGACTTTTAGCAGCTTTGATTACCATGGTAGTCTTCAGAATGGAGGTGGGGGGACAAATGTAACCTGGCTGAACATAATTATTTCTACTTTATCCCCATTGAGGCGTACCCTAATTGTGTTCATCCACTTGACAATCTTGGAAGTACAGCTGGTTAGGTGGACCCTGAGCGGATTTTAATGGCATCTTGATCACATTAAAAAAAGAAATAGGAGTTGAAAAGGGTGGTCAGATGTTTTAAGTGTGAGATGGCTGAGCCTTAGGGAATCCAACCGGGTGGAAATGTGGTTGTGGAGATCTTTAACTGTGATGTTTTCCTTTCAAGAAGGATTTAAATCTTTCGAGGGTGATACCTCTTGTATTCATTTTGTGTTGGAGGCAATGGATGAGGATTTTGTGATGCCATTCACAGGCAGCTGAGAGGTCAAACAGCATGTGTGCAGCTGCACAAATGTCTACTAAGAGTTGGGTTGACGTTGGCTAAAAAAAATCCAATCCTTTTATTCTTTAACTGGTGTTATAGTGTGTGACGAATCCAGGGTATTCCGCCCTTCTCCCAGAGGGGGAAACCATCCCCTTTAGGACTCAGGAGGTGAACCCGCTCCGCCTAACAACCCGTATGGGGTGATTCCCATCCCATTTTTCCATCCTCCCGCAGAGGACAAGGAATCCCCAGGTAAACATTCTGTTACACCTGCCTTAAGAACAAGAGTCCCAATTTTTTATGGGATTGTTGAACAATGTAATACTGTGTAGGGACCTTTAAATGTAAATGGCTTGGTTGCTGACCCTACTTTGTTGTTCTAGATTCCTGAAGTGTTGAACCATTGGTGTCTCCTCTCTTGTTCCAGGGTGGACCATAAAAGGTCTGTGGCTAGTGCATATGATTGGAAGAACCAGCCTGAGGGCACAAAGCAGATGTCTGTGCCGTAGTACAGAGAGGATGAATCCTGGAGAGCGGGGCCATGCCAGCTGTGTGGTGGGCAGAGGAAATCCAGAACATGCGCAAGGCTATCGAGTTCAGGAGGGTGGAGAGCTAGAGGAGCCCAAGTCTGCTAATAAGGTGAGAGATGCAGACCTCGCGTACTAGTGTTGACCGAAGAAACTTCTTGCGAGATAGCCGACCATAACATAAGTTCGGTCCTGCAGCCATCGAAGAAGTCACCTCCCCCAATGAGAGCACTGCCTCAGACAATCAGGTATGCAGCTGAAACTGAGTAGCGGCAGGAGGATGGTAAAGCACCAAAATATCCCAAGAAAGGGTGAGGAGAAAACGCCAGCCAGATGGCTAGAGAGGCCGGACAGCCCATGTGGGCCTGGTCTATCAGAGACCCCACAAGAGGGTGAGGGTGATCTGCAAAGCAGACGGGCAGAGAGTATGAGCAGTTCACCCTGGGTTGAGCTACCAGACCCCCATGAGGGGGAAGAGCGGTTAAAAGCCACAAGAGTCAGACTGTCTAGCGGACCAGATGGCTGAATCAGGGTTGCAAACTCGGGTACCCCACAGAGGGGTGAGAATCAAGATAACCCGAGACAGGCGGAAGAGCCAGAAGGCCTACGCTGGACTGAAACAATGATATAAGAACTTGCAACACACTGGAGGGGGTGAACAAGAAATGGTTTAAGTAGGAATCCAAGGTGTGTTCTAATATGCGAGTGATCACTTTGGAGAAACAAGTAACAAGTGCTACAATTAAGGACTGAGCTTTTTGAGGTGAGCTGGATACTTGTGCGAGGTCAGGAGTCCCCTTTCCTAGATTTCAAGGGAAGATGCTGAATTTATTGTGAACTGCACCAACGGGCTGAGTTAAGTGTACAAAGAGAAAACCGGACACCTGGCTTGTGCGGGTATTGGAATCAGCCAGCCCAAGCCAAACAAAAGGGTGAAAATGCTTTCCAAGGCTGAATTATTGTTCATGGTGGGCCCAGTCAGTAGAATACGATGGATCCGGACAGAGCACTGAAATTATTTTGGAAAACATCCTAGTGTTTGTTTATCTTTTTAGATAAGGCAACCATCACTGTATAAGTAGGGCAAGTTGAGGCATTATTTTACTTTAATAAAACTGAGTTACTTGAGAACATGTCTTGCCTGTCTTTCTTCTGATTTAACACAAGTGGTGTCAGAGTGGGATTCGAACAACCGATAGAGGTTTGGGAATCATGTTAGTTCAGTGCTTGAATCACACAGCCAAATTACGGAAAGAAACCACTCGCCAGTTTGTTGTTTTCGATTTCTTTAGTACCAAAGAAGTTGCGATACCCAGCCAAGAAGGACTGCTGATCCCATTACTATTTTTCCTCTCTAAGGGAGGTATCTTAGAATGGCAGCCAAATCTGGCTTCGTTTGGTGGTATTCTCTGAACTTGGCCGTAGGGATATAACACCCAAACTACAGAGCGGAGAAACTACAGAGGGGAGATCCAAGTGGTATTACACAACTTGGACAGTCATAGTTACACTCTAAAGGTAGGAGAACCTGTTGCTCATGGAATCCTAAAAATAGCATTCTCTCCAGTGATAACGTGAGGTAGACACATTCCCAGAATTCGAGAATCTCCCTAGGGTTCGGTTAAGCTGATTAAAAATCTGCCCCTGCCAGAGTGAGACTGACGATACCACCACTTTACCTAACCTTTGCCCAACAGAATAATCTAAATCTGGCAGTGGAATTCGTAAGGGCTATTCTTGCAGAGCTGGGCCTTGATCGAAATGGGCCTTTTTTTCTTTAAGAAAAACTCACTGTTATATTGGGGGTTCAACGAGTGGGACAGGAACAGGAAAACCCAGCTAGTAATTCCTAGAAACCATAGGAGGGTGGTTATGGAGGTAGCACACTCCCACTTAATGGTGTGTCACAAAGGGGTAGCGAAAACTCCAGACCAGGTTCTTAATAAATTCTACTGGCCAGACGTATACTCGGATGTTCTAAGAGGCATATGTGGTGTGATTTTCCGGAGTTAGGAGACAGACACAAGTGTTTGTTTGCTTAGCACACACGTTTATGGAAAGTAAAAGAAAAGGGGGCTTAGAGAAATGCCTCGCTAAGCCTTAAACTGAGAGGTGTTTCCGTGCCTCAAAAAAACAAATGCCAATGTCAGAATGTCCAAAATAAAGTTCTCCACCCTGTGTCCAAAACCTAATCTGACCATCACACGCTAAATTCAAGACGCAAAAAGGGGGAAAATGTTTTTTGGCTGATCACCTGCAGCCTTGCTTTGTAGTTTTCAATCGAAATTCGAACAACGTGCCCAAAACATATATAAAGTTCCACAATCTCAGGAGGTAATGCCCTTCCCAACGTTTTTTTCTTTTTTTATTCAACAGTCAACAAGGGTATGTTTCATATCTTGTACTTTCCTTGATTGTTTACAGTTCAAAATACAAAGTGGTGTATTTCCATCCTTCTCCTTTCCACTTCCAGTTACTTCATTTGCCTACTAAGTACTGCTTTTTCTTCTTTAAGGTCACTGAGACAAGGAAGAATAGTACTCTCACTTGTTACAAGCAATTCCCTCCGTTGCCTGCATCTTCTCATTGTCTATGCCGTTGTCTGGGTTCCCTTTCCTGCCCAGTAATGATTATTACTTATGCTTTTCTTTAATGTAAATATCGGCCACCATTTCCTCCCGAGTTAATCCAGTGTACTTGGCCTATTTGCCCGCCAAGTATTTTCTGGTTTGTTTTCTCCATATCACTGGGACGAGGAAGAGTAGGTTCTACGTGTGTGCTTGTTGGTCCCCAGTGTTATTTCTCTTGTGGAGTGAGTTTACTCACCTGCCCACACTACCAGTTATTTTATATTGTTTTTCGTTGTTCCATCAGGTGCTGTAAAGTTAAATTCCTTTCAACTTGATTATTATTCCTTTAGACACTCAAAACCCGTATTCCCTTCCAGGTACCTGCAACTGTCTCATGAGGAGGTCTGTTGGGCTGCCACTAAGATTCATCCCTGTGGCTCTCTCCAAGCATGCTTGCTCTTGCAACTCCACAGCTGCACCACTGTTGGAAGCGGAGATCTGCCGAGCTCTTCCTCTGCTTTCCTGTTTAGTTCTGCAGTCATGGATTTGACAGTTGTTTGCTGACTTGCTTGTCGGCCTTGGCCTGCCCGTTTCCTTCACGGTTTTCAACTAACCCCCCCCCCCCCGATCCTGCTGGTTTTTAGCGTTCGCTGGCCGTTTCTCTTCTCTTTTCCGCCTCAATTACTTCTCTCCTCTGCACCATGGCTACAGCTGCTCCTTCGTTCAGAGTCGTGTCCGTTCTCTCTCTTTATTCTCTGGCTGGTTTTCTTCATATCAAAACAACTAGAACGTTGATAGCAGTTCTTGTGATTATTCTGTGTATCCTCGTCTCAGTTACTTTTTCAATGTGGATTTTCCTTCTCACAGTATTATGTAGCACTGGAATGGATAATATTCTACACAGGTACATCGGTTGGTGTAGTATATGATTACATGGAAGAAGGTAAGTGGTAGAAACTTTTTGGGCACGGCGTGGTCTAGCCACTGGAGCAGTATTTGCTTGCTTAGAAAAAGGGATGTTATCCTTGGAGTCATCACAGTGGCCAACTGTGAGATATGCCAAAACACCTTGACTCCCCCGGTACCAAGAGCTGCACTGAAGCAGTTAACCATTATTGAGGTACTATTCTTGTGAATAGCGATTTAGCTAGTTGGACCTGTGAGAAACCTGAAGGTGTTTCACCCGCTAGTCCATGGGGATCTGTCATCCAGGTGGCCAGGACACAGCCATCGCTTTCGGATCCAGTTCATGGGGGTGGACCAATGCAGGAGGATCATCTGGATGAGGGGTTTTCGGGGAGTGGAAGAGTGACACTGGATGGCGAGATGCAGTATCCCCTTCCCTGTTACACCTTCTCCCCATCCTACCAGGTAGGATACTTAGGAACTCCACCCCACCTCCATCTCCATCACAAACACTTTCTCATGGACAGCTCACTGTGAAAGAATGAACTAACACCCAAGCTATATACCTGACATGTCCTAATACAATGGTCCGGCAATTACTGATCGTTACACACACCTGACTATATCAAACTTCCCACAAATATAAAAGGTGGAGCACGAAAGCACACTCTGAGCAAGGCAAAGCACATGAGAAAGCAGTTCCAAGATGGCAGTTTAATACACGGAAAAAGACGGCAAGACCAAAGTGTTGCGAGGAGGGAAGTGCCCTTGACCTTTTCAGAGAAAGACTGTTACTTTAATGAGCCTTCGAGAATAAGAAACATGAGACACGGAATTAAAGCTGATGAAACCTGCATTGTGTGTCTGCTATACCCAGGGCTCTCCCGTGTCGATAGCCAAGGCGGGGAGGACCGCTTCCCGCTATGGTACTGTCCTTGACTCCTACAACAAAGCAGCGCCAATGAAGACCGCTCAGCTGGTGAATTGGGGATACTGATACCAGACCAGTCTGTGTTAAAGCCAAGGTTGCAAGTGGCAACATTGTATAGAGAAAACTGCAGAGAACAGTGTAAGAAGCGTATGGAACAAGCGACGCAAGTATAATTAAAAAGCAGATGAGTGGTGCAACTTTTGAAGCCAAGACAGATACCGTAAACGGAGTGGTCTGGCGCCATGTGGGTGCTCATTCAAAGTGCTCTGTTAGGTATCCCACTGAAAGGTGGCAACTGTAAAAAGGAATTGTGAAATCGAAGTGATCCTGAAACGAGTCGAGCCAAACCCTGTGCACATTAGAAAGGCTTCGATAATTGATGCTAACTGAAAGTGGTCCGAACCAAGCGGAGGGAGACTAATCTTATTAAGAAGGGGATATGGGCCTGGCTGAGAGGGATCCGGGGTGAACTGTGAATGACCGAGAGAATATTCTATGAACATTGTGAAGGAGGATCTGAGCCCGGAAGAGGGGTATCCGAAGTGACGGTTGCTGTATTAAAAAGATCAGAGCCTGGTTGGCGATCCAGGGTGAATAGTGAATCACCTGAATAGTGTACTTGTAGGAGGAAAGGAACTTTTCGTTTGTTTTGCCGTTTCAGGTCCTCTGCATGAGGAAACTTTGATAAGCAAAGAGACTTGGGCACAGAAGGCCCTGATACTAATGATTGAACTGTATCCTTGTACTAAAGAAGCCAGAGATTGACTTCTACCGTCAAAGTGGAACCAATAATTTTTTATGGGCTTGACCTATGTATACCATCTATTGGGCCTGTCCTTCATTCGATACAAGGTAAGATTTGGAAGAAGGTACTGCATCTATCGAACAATCTTCCCAATGCGATAATTATCCATGAACTTGGCCTGACTTCTCTAGCGTCCAGGCTAGTTTGGAGAAGGCTGATGAATTTGCCAAAAATGTTACACCCTCCACAGAATTCTCTATATGAGGATTTGGGGACTTGGCAGCTATGATAGCAAACGGTAATCCGAACTCACTGACACTATTCTATAATCAACTGATACTGTCTTTGAACGCAATTGCTATGCACCCTGGAGACCTGCTAACGTGCCCACAGATTATTTAAAAAAAAACTTTACGAATGGGATTGGGCAACAACCTTTGATTTGATTGCCACCTACGGCTCTTATGTAGAATATGCAAAGTTTAGACACAACCAAAAACCGTATCTTTCCTATATCATACAGGTGCCATGTGACAAAGTTAGGACGTTTATGCGATTCAGACTCCATCTTTTTCCAACTAATGTACGTACGAAAAACTGAAAGCAAAGAAGCCAGTGTGGTCAATGACACTGGATGCAGATTTTGTAAATGTGATTCTGAAACTTTAAAGCACTTGACTCTACACTTTTTTTTTCCACAGTCTAGTCTTAAATACTTTGGGGCCGTATGAGAACAAGGAAACCGCACATTCTGCTGAGATGTTACGGTGCGTAGAAATGTATGTGGAGGTGTAGAAAGTCCTTGTTGTTGGCTCTATTCCACTTTCTGCAAATTGTTGAAAATAATCTTGGTTCATGGGAAAGCTGCCAAAACATGGATTCTGGTGGCTTGGATAAAGCGGTCTTTTCATAATCCACATGATGTGCAATAGGAATTGATGATGCATCCTCTACTTTCTTGGGGTATAGTGTTGTGATCATGTTGTGATCGGAAGGACACATTGATATGAAAGTGACGGTGGAGCGTAGTATAATTGTGTAAAGTACTGCCAAGTAGCATGGGTTTGTGATCACATTCAGACAGGAGGAGGGGTAGCTGACTTGAATATGTGAAATGAATTTGGATCGAGTAATGATGGAGTTTTCAAACCTGTGTCAGTGTGATGCCTAAAGTCGTGCCTGACTATTTAATAAATCGCTGAGACTATCTAGATGAAAAGCCTTTATCAATGTTTATTTAAAATTAAAGTATATCATTTATGGAATTGTAGTTTTATGCCAGTGGTTTTTAAGTAGATAAATAATTTTATATGACTCAATGTAATCTTGTTTTTATGTTTTGTATTTGTGTTGTAAAGGTGCATGCATCAAAAAGATTAAAATTAAAAAATGAAGCCAGAGATTTTGCTACACTCGAGTGAACTGCCTTGTCCCATGCTGAAATCGCGGGGAAGGGAGCCCAATGGCCTGAACATCCTGACATATTATTTTGTGAACACTGCTTTCTTTTTCATAAACACTACACCTACACTATTTGTATTTAGAGTTAAGGATTGGCAATAGGGTCTTTAGTATAAGCCCTTTTATTTTGATCAAAACCCCACTAGGAATACGTTATTATTATTTGATGGTTGTAGCTTGCTCCTATCTGTAGATTTAGGATTAGATGGCCGTTTATCATACCCTTGTTGAAGTTCAATAAACACCCTTGAACTGTGGTCGCTTGCATCTGCCTTACTGTTGATACCGTGCCTTCCTTAAAGATTCCTCCAAGTTGGTTATCAAGTGTATACTGATTATTCTTCATTACGCTGCCAATTATTCTGAGGCTCTTCCTCTATGGAATACAATAAGCCACCAGATCCTCAAGCACCTTATTCCCTTCCTTTCCTCGGTGGGCTTCCTGAGGAAAATCCTCACTGATCGGAGTGCAACATTTATGTTCTGTCTCATGCAAGATGTAAAAGAGATACTTAATTTACCCTCCCCCCAAATGAAAGTCAGCTAGAACGCTTGAATCAGACCATATCCCATATCTTACAAAAGCTGGTGGAAACGGATGGATACAATTTGGACGTAGAACTTCTAATTTGGTTTTCTTCACAGATAAATTCCCATCCTTCCCTATCCCTCACTTCTAACTCGTTCTAAAACTAATGTTGTCACAGCCAACAATGACCTTCCAGCGGTAAAATTGTTTCCAATCTGATCCAAATAACAGCTAAAGCAAAAGCAAATCAATATTGAAGTTCATATCATAACTAAAGTGGAACCTTCATTAGGGTGGGTGGAGACAAGTACTGTTCTTGATCTGGTAAGAACATTTCCAATATGCAGGAAGTCTGGTCATTGCATTTTCATCTTTTACAGGAAGGCCTCGTTTTTCTCCTGCCCACTTACTCAGATCTGTATAGCACCCCAGAATATTCAAACTGTTAGCTGACTTCCATTGCATTGCTAAGATTAGACCCATACTTAAGAATTTGGAGTGGAACCTCCCTCGTTTCTTACTAGGAATCCATCTAGCAAACAATGTAATGGATTGTGTCAACATATATGTGGATATGTGGTGTGCAAATTGAAGGAATTTGTGCCTTCTCCCCAGGGGAGGATCCCCTCCCTGTGAAGCTAAAGAGGTGAGCCTGCTCTGCAATACCCTCCCTAGGGGTCAATGCAAGTGGGATCTTGCTGGGAAAGACTCCACCCCAACCTCCTCCCTTTGGGGACAAGGACGTCCATACCTGTGAGATACTCCCTTTACTTGTAAGCATGATGGCATAGATGGGAATATCAAGTCTTGTCAAACATGACTCTGTAAAAGAGGAGGCTGAAGATTGCCATTCTTAATGACAAAATGACAAAGACGAAATATATTTTTAACAAAAACTGACCAATCCACTGAGATGTGGATCGAAAGGGGAACATTCATCATATAAATAGATATATATATCTATCTATCTAAGAGAGAGAGATATATTTCTATCTGGGAAGTACCAAGCTGACATGGGCCTGTGGCAGAGCCATTGCAGGGTGTGATAGCCATGACATCGATGAATGAATGCTGAACTGTCAGTGTGACTGAGAGCTGGAGAGAAGAGGAATGGGTGGTGGCGTGACTCTGAGAGAGTCAGGGCGGGCAACGGACCTGTGCAACAGCACCACGACCATCGGAGGGAGGCTGCTGCAGGTTACGTAGCTCCCTGGTGAGATGACTAAGAGAATTGGAAGAAGTGCGAGGACTGTAGGCAAAGGATGCTGAGAAAACAGGCTCACAATCGCAGTGAAGAAGCTGTAAAACGAACGGAAGCCAGAAGCAAAGAATGGAAAGTGATGCCTGACCTGTAAAGGGTCCCAGGACCATTTCCAAAGAAGGGAGAGGGGAACAGGGGGCATGGGAAGAATAATGAAGAGTAAAACAAGGAACGAATAACTAATCCCAGTACAAATAAGAAAGAAGAGTTACTAAAAGTGAACTGAGATTATATCACTGCACAATCCATAATGCTCAGTGCAGGAGAATTGGATACAAGAGAATTACCATTGTTAAAGGTGAACTGTGAAAGTTTATGGAAAAGAACAACATTGCCCCCAGGAGGGGATGAAAGTAGAAATATGAAACGTTTACCCAATGTGTACACTGATGAGGAACGAAAGAATAACGTTCCCAGAGAGTCCGCTGCATGGAAGAGAGTACCCCTATAAATGGGAATACAAAAGAAAGAGGCAAAGAGATACTCACAGAATGGAATGTAAAATTGAATATATTGCTATCATATAAAGAAAGGAAAGCATGTGATATGCCCAAAGTAAATGAGTGTGAAGCAAAGAAAAAGTATCAGTAGTTAAAGACCAACATAGCCTATATAACTTAACAAGTTGAACAGAATTACGATTTGTCTAAGGTGGGAGCCAAACTGTGTACAGTAAATATGTGAAAGCCGATAGAGTGGCCAGAGCAAATAACCTATTTCAAGTGAGCCAGTGCTAGAAGCATTACGTGTGAGAAGGCAGTCATTTTCCTCCCTTAATTTTGTTAAGATACGTGATAGGGTCAGATCGTAAAAGTTTGGCTGGTGAATGGATTCTTTTTGGACATTGAGAAATATACTGACAAGCACCTTTTAGTTATTCTTTGGGAAGGGAACACCCCCTTAGCATAGGGATAGCTAGGCCTTTCTGACTATTATTTAATAAACCTGACTTGAAAGGATCTCAAACAGTCTGTCTTTCTGACCTGTCACAGTGGGCAAGACGTTTAACAACGTCTGACCAAAACGTGTACATTAACACAGTGCTACCACCGGTGTAAGAAGGATGCTGACTGGATCCCACATCTGGGGCATGCATTGGTTTTTCCACATCAATGTTATGTAGCTTGGCTAGAGTTAAATATGCTTGCTGGAGACAGTTGAATCTGATGTTTCTTTATCCTTGCAAACAAGCTCTGGTCAACTGTGCATCATCCAAAGTCTCACCCAGAGTGTTCTACCACTTGCTCCATTCATTGATTTCTTTGCTTTGAATATAGCATGCTTCATGCTGTACAGATATGTCTACCATCTTCCCACAAATTACTAATGATTTTGCTTGTAGTTTGCATTTCAGGCTGCTGCGGGGACCCAGCCCAAAGGCGCCTACATTTTTTAATTCTCTTAACATATTCTAGTAACGAACCCGACTCTGGCAAAATGTTTGAAAAGAGATTCATTCTTGTTTCTTTATAAAAACTGACCCACCCAAAAGGGAGCTCATTGCAGTTAACCCATCACCGACCTCAGCAAAGACATATAATCTGAAAATAATTTGTAGTGCCATAATCAGAAGTTTAGGTAGTACATTTTACTGAGTTCCAGAGTCTTCGTAGCTGCAGCCCATATCTAGACATGTGTGAACAAGCAACGACAATGCTGCATGGTCTGTGTTATTGAAAAGTGGTAACTTCAAAAGTACTAACGGTGAAAAGAGCAGCGATTTAAATCTCTGCCTTCCTCAACAAACCACAGTCATTGCAGCCATATTATGCTCTTCAAAGTCAGGGGACTGGGGGGAGGTTAGCCCACCCAGTTATGCCAATCTCAATATATTGTGTAACCGTGCAAAACTGACTGAGGAATCTCCATCTGCATGGCCTGAAAGATAGTGTGCTCTAGGAATCCTCATATTCGAACAGGAGATGCAACCCATCAGAAACATTGGATACTTCAACCAGCTCGTCGTCTTTATCTTGCATCTGGCTAATATATCAACATTTGCCTTTTATACTTATTCCATGTTTGCCCCCACCATCACACCAAAATAGCAAACAGAGGTGGGGGTTAGTCTGACTAGCAACGTGAAGAGATTTGAAGGTTCCCGCCTTGAACGTTGATATAGGGCTGATTTAGTCAAGTTGATTTCTAGCCCAGAGATTAAGCCAAATGCCTCAATTTGCTCATTTTCCACAAGAAAGGATATTGTGGCATTTCGATGTATAATAATATATCATCCGGCATATAGCAATATAATATGACTTTGATCACCCATCTGAATGCAAAACTCCTAGTACATTTCCCTGATAAAGCAGGCACACGGTTCGATTGAGAGAGCAAATATAAGTGGAGATAAAGGACACACCGGCTGAGTACCACAACCCAGTCTCCAACTGGCAGATATCTGTATTGGTTTTGACACTAGTGAGTAGTCCTTCTACAGTAGAGCAACCAAATGCAAAAAGGCGTGCCCTGCACTGAATCATTTCAATGCCTCTAACATGTAATACCAGTCCCCACTATCAAAAGTATTGCACACATCCAAGTTTGCCACCGCCGACTGATCCTTAAACTTTAAACTAAGAGATTCCCTTTATCACTAGAAATAATCTGTAAATACTTGTCATAGTATTCCCCTGTGGGATAAAACCTGATTTGTTCTCTCTGAAACACTTTACTGATTACCTGCACCAACCTGGTTGCCAGTATTCCTCCCCTTATTTTATTGTCAACATTTATCACTGATTGTGGCCTGTATGCGTTACAATGCTTGGCTCTCTTGTAAGCACACCTTCTGGAGAGCTGCATTGTACACTGCCAGGAGTCTTGCTGCAAGTTGGTTCATCTCAACCGGTAAAAACTCAACCGGAAAGCGGTCACATCCTGGAGTCCTTCCTCTATCTTATTTACTCACTTCCCATTCAGTATCCGTATTCTGTATTGGACCCGGAATTTCCACTTCATTGAATACCTCCAACTCCTGTTCTGGGTATATTCTATTTTTTTGGGCATACGACTGTTCATAGAACGAGGCGAATACATGAATTAACCCATAGAGTCCTGTGTTAATGCTTCAAATCCTCTACTTGAATGATAACATTTCACCCCCCTGTCTCTGTTAACAATCCAGGTTTCATGCTTTCCCAATAATTCATGTCGCCCATTCAAATTATACCAGTAGTAGAGTTACCTGTGAGCGTGCGATCCAGGTAGTTGACTAGAGAGAAACCGTGCATGTCACTCAACCTGACAAATTATGAATTCTGAAGAACAAATTAACTAATAACCCCTTTCGCTCCAATGTTGGAATATCCACACCTCCCCCAGACCGATCTGTGCTGTAGTAGCTCCCTAGACACTGTGCCTAGATCCCGTCCTCCACTCCCTGATGTATCCAGGCAGCCATCCAGTATACAAAGAAAATATTCTCCCCAAATTACCGTATGCTCCAAGTATGGCTTAATGATAGCTCCAGTGAATCTAAATAAGCAGACTAATCTACATTGGGTGCATAAGAATAGAGCAGTAAAGCTGGTTTTGCATATACCATGGCCATCACTTCCACATAAGGACCTGGCACTGAATCGAGGCACTCTCCCAAATTAGTAGTCCCCTGGCAGGACGTGAATGAAGTGCTGAAGAGTTGTCCTCCCTATCTTAAGTCTAATTCGCGAAGTTCACCTCTGGGTAGGTGTTTTGTGTAGCATTACAAAGGGAGCATTTCTGTCTGTGATATCATTCTTGCTCCCTCCACTACTCAATTTATGACCTTGGCATTCAACATTCCAAGACAGTAAGGCATCACTATTATTGATTGCTTGACAATAACATTCTGTATGTACCTACTACTGGAAAGTAGATTCCTGCTGCCCCCATTTGGTGTTGCGTGTATTGGTACACTGAGTGCTGTATTTGATTGCATCCAGAAACAAACCCATAATATGCAAACCCCCACACCTGTGTACTCCCACCCCCCCATCCCAACAGAAATAATTCCCTTTACATTGTAACTTTCCACTTATCAGTGACTGCCAACTACAAGTCTATTCCATCACCAAAGAAGGTAAGCAGTGAGTAGTGGACATCCTGCTAGGATGGATCAAGATCTACAGCCTGACCTATTAAGAAAATTATTGAAATTAGTGTACTGAAAGTTGACCTCAGAGTTACCGTTGACTGTTTACTGCAGCTGGATTGTCAAAAAATTGTTTCTTCCCTTGCACTGCAATGCATACCCTTGCAGGGGTAAATGGGCATATGCAATGTTTTCTTCTCTCAACAGTTTCTTAGCTTCTTCAAAGGATTTTCGCCTCTTCTGTGACTACACTGAATTTTGGGTACAATGACATCTTAGATCCGTTAGATTGCATAGCTCTGTGTTTGTGTCTTGATATCTGGGGAGTTTGATCATGATTGCTTGCGGTTGCGTCCCAGCCGGTGGTCTCGGTGTGGCAGTTCAATGTGCTCGATTGATTTGAAAATCTGTAAGTGCATCTTCATCAAATGGAGCAGGGATACCTTTCTTTAGAAAACTCTCCATATTTCCCTGTTTAGCTCCCTCTGGTAGGCCAAGCAGATGCCCATTACTCCTCCAGAATCTGTCTTCTAAGTCAAAGTTTTGCCATCTATGATTTTGCTTCTCTCTACAACTGACTGATTTTCGTAGTATTCTTTGGTGTGTGATAATCTACATCTGAGAAACAGTGCTTGACTTCACCTGTTCTCTCCCTTCGTTTATACAGGTCTTCCCTATTTTGTGCAACTAAAACTGCTAGGAAGTCCATCTTTTCTACGATATTCTATTATGACATGTTTCAGATCCAAATGATCTGCATCGCCCACTTTGGTTGCATTCAAGGACAGTTTTTTGTCCTGAGGTATGTGCCCTTCTCCTGTTTTGCTTGTTGAAAATGTCTTTCAGACATCCGAGACTATGGCGTCTGGATTATTTTGTCCCCTTGGCTTCCTACCAACACCACTTATTCTAACATTTATTCTAACCTTCTCTGGTCTGGATATGTCCTACTCCCCACAACTCCCAAGAAGAGTCAGACACCTATTCATAAATCATGTAGTATGTAGTATAATCAAACATCACGTAATGTCTTCACATCTAATAAAGTCAAGGTGTCTTTCTTTCTGTAGGTCATTCTAATCATTAGATGGATGTGCGGGCAATTACCCTGAATATTCACAATAGTCATATTCTTAAAAATGCTTTAACTACATCGGATATCTAAACAACTCTTCTTCAAATGAGAGAGCACTATGTATTCCTGTTAATCACAATGTATCGCAATCCCTCAACCTGCACAAGCATAAATTGACCTTCTCAGTGCTTCTTCTATAATTGTGCTTTTAGTGAGCACCTAGCAGTTGTTGCCGTTTACAGCCTGTTAGCAGTTGTTGTTTAAACTTGTTTCATCAGCAGGGGACTGTGTGGGAAATGGAGGCGGCTGCATAGCCATGTGCAGTACACTATATCCACTTGTTCTTCGAGGTTGGAGGCAGCAGAGCTGTATTGGCCATTTTTAAATGTTCTTTTTTTTCTTTCTTGCTTACGCCACTCTTTTTTTCCTCATATTATCTCAGACTGCTCTCTGCCATGTTTTTCTTGTTGGTTCAGTCCATTTTACTTCCTCATCATCGGAGTCACATATAACAGATAGTGACGCGTACCGTAAAGTTAGACTCTTGCTGGTATAAAGCATCTATCAACGACTAACCTTACTTCTGAGCTGTAATCAAATATATATGTTCTAGATGCAGTTACCACTAAACTACACTAATGTCCCATCCAACAAACACAACCATAGGTTATACCTGTTAGATACGCTCACAATGTCATCCCTTCAAGTCAGTCAATCTCATCCAGACCATTTGGAAATGGTGGCTCATTTAATGAGCACTTTAAAACATTGACCATTTAAAATGGGCATTTTTCAGTTTTACTGCAGCACTCTGAGGAAAAGGTAAATCCAAGGTTTGAAAGTACAAGAAAAATCTTTCCACAGGCGGCACGAGCCCCATGATCCTCTAGGCTCTGGTAGTCCTGGGGGTCCTCCCTTCCACCCATCAGGAGTCTGTGTGAGGTATGAGTCCTTAGCCCCTTCCTCTTTCTTTGCCGTTAAGTGTACTTTCACTCTGAACGTCAAGCTTGCTCTAAGCGAACCATTCCAACAACTGGAACTCTCCACCAATCTTTTGATACCAAGGTCTCTTTGGTCCAATGGAACAACGGGCAACCTCATGCGTCAACCCCTCAGTCCTTCAAGCTCCCTCAAGCTGTCTTCTGGTCGTCTCCTGTGAGGAATGGAGAAAAAACCATGAGGGCAGGAATGCGCAAAAGCTCTTGCACAGTATACCTTTACATGTTACACATCAAAACTTTTGCCATTCTGGGTGGGGTATAATGCTCGCCTCTGTGTCTTTAATAGAATCCAGACTACCCTGCGCTGTAAGTCTGGGCAATCTAGGCAAGTATTATGCTTGTTCAAAGCTTGCTACCACCCTATTTGTTATTTCTGATACAGGTTTGAAATAAAATGTCTTAAAAGTTGACTCAGGAGGCAACCAGGGGGAGCACAGGCAATGACAGCCTGAGTGCTGAGCTCCGGTGAAGCAGGGCCGTTGAAGCACTGGAGCCCCCCCATGCAGAACCCCCTGTGATCACCGCAGTGTGGAGACATGGAGAGGAGTAACCCAGGCAGCTGCAGTAAGAATCCCAACTTCCCAGCTCCCCTGCAAACTGGGTTACGAGCCTCTGCGGGCCAGAGCGAGGAAGGGTGGCCAGGGGAGCCTGCAGAAGAAGATGGTGAGCGGGAACAGTGGGGGACAACACAGCTGCTCCTGGGGTCTCCCGGTTGCGTTCCCGGTGGGGTGGGTCAGCTTTGTGACTGGTACCCACTGCGGGGAGCGGGTAAGGACCCCCTTTGCAGAGGGGGACAGGTGGGGCCCAGGCTGCCCATAGAGTGTAGAGGGGAGGAGGAGAACAAAGTCTGCTGGAGACCCGCGGGCATGGGGTACCCAGAAGGGCCTCTGCCCTAACCCAGGGCTGGGACTCCAGTCCCGCGGGGGCCATGAGTTAAGGACATCCGACACCTCAGTAAAGAAGAAGGGCCAGGAGACCCGAACCGCCCGCCCCATGTGTGCCCATCTCTCTGGCAGTGACGAATTGGGCCCATGGAAGGTAGGAGGGGCCCAAGTGAGCTATCGGGAACCAGGGGAGTGGAGTAGGATTCCCCCGCCGGGCAACAACGGACCCACCCGGGTTGGGGAATCCCCCGAGCCCTCAGGAGGGACCAGCGCTTGGAGCCTGCATCACAGAGGGCGCACGTGGTAGGTGGCTATACCTGGCTGGCCCAATCCCCGGCGGTCAAACAAAGACACGCCCAGCATCGAGGCACCATACCAGGGTCACCGCAGCTAACAGAGTCTGGGTGAGCTGCCCCAAGCAGGCACCTGGATTAGGGAGAAGAGGGGGGCGGTCAAGAAGAGCCCCCCCCCACCTCAGGGAAAACAGCTTTTGGCAAGAATCCCACCAAGGCGGCTGGACAAACCGCAACAGAGAACCTGGCACCTGTGGAGCAATAAGGTGGTGGCACCCGGGGCGTATGCCCGCCATAGACCACCAGACCTGCAAACTGTCACGACTGCAGAGGTTGGGACAACCCTAGGGGAGGCGGCAGAATCAGTGGCCGCTAGAGAGTCCAGTTGGGCACCCCCTATGTTAGAGCTGGGAGCAGCTGGGGGGTGCCCTTGCAGCCCAGAGGCCCACGCGGAGGTGAACACGAGTGGACTCATTTGCTGGTGGGGGGAAGATAATGGAATCAAGCAACAACCTGAGGAAAGGGGGATCGTATCAACCTGCGTAAAGCTCTCAGAAAACCAACGAGGGATCGCAGGGCATGCATGGGGGTTTCGGGCTGCGGCAAGGTCTGTTGGCTGTGGTGAGGGCCCCCGGGACCTGGTGCTGGGGCATGTGCCCGCCTCTATCTGTACCGCCTCTCAGTGGGGCACACTACTAGAGACCGCTGGGCGAGACACACAGACCCAGATACTGCAGAGTTACAGCAGACCCTGCACCCCGAATGTACAACACCAATGCACCTGACCTCCTTGGACCCGCCACGCAACAACCACATGAGCTCGAGTATCGCCCTCCGAGAATTAAGATTCCGAGAGCCGAAGAAAACCGAGGGGGCCCAGAATCAGGACAAGAAGATGGAACAACGTTATACACCGGGAAAAGACGCCACAACCATGAAAAGGGGCTTTGCAGCTGTGCTACAAGAAATAAGGGACATGAGGTCCGACATTAGCCAAACATATGAGAAAATGGACCAGCGAGTGGACGAAGTGGAGGACAGACTGCAACAAATGGAATCCAACTAGATGTCCACGGCAAGTATGGAAATGCAAATTGATACCAGAAAGGCGGCACTTGAGAGGAAGGATGAGAAAAGAGCCTTAAAAATGGATGATTTCGAGAATAGCGAGAGGAGGAATAATCTCTGGTTTTTGGCGTCCCGGAAACGGTCGGTGAGACAGAAAGAGACATATGCTGTGTGGTTAGGGAGGTGGTCTGCCTCCGGTTTGGGAATGAAGCGACAACTGAACCCACCATAGACGTAGCTCACACAGCGGGGGCAGGGCCGGTGGCTCCCGCTCTATCCTGGTGCGCTTTCACTATTATGCAGAGAAAATCAAAATCTTGGAGGAGGCCAGGAAAGCCAACAGCGTAACCTATAATAACGCTCGAATATCGATCTATCTGCCTTCACGTTGGCTTGACGGAAACTCTGCTGCCCCTTAACGCAAACACTAAGAGAAAAGGGAATCCGGTACAGGTGGGGCCATCCTTGCTCCCTTTCCTTCTAATATGAGGGGCAGAAAGTGTGTGTGATTATGGAGGAAGACATTAGACGAGCGATCCGGGAATACGTTGACACTGGCGAAGTCCAGAGACGGCCCACCGGAGTGGCAGTGGGAATAACGGATGGTAAAGGGAATGCAAGAGACGGGAGAAGAGTTCCAGGTTCCTAAACATTGAAGAAGCTGAACACCACCCTGCCCCCCACCCCACGATGAGAGCTTGAGGGGGCAGAAGGGTGACTGAGATCCCTACCCGGCTCGGGAGGCGGTTCTAAGTGGCCTGATTGTATGGCGAGATGATCCCCAATGAACAGCAAGTAGGAAGGGGAAACTGACACAGGGGGGGGAGCTGTCTGGAGGACAACGACAAGGGAGGGAGATTGGGAGGGGGGAGTCTGTGGGGGCTCAAGACTAGAAGCAAAATCCAAGGAGAGGCCCCGCTCAGACGGGCTAGACGGTGGTCCAGTCAAGTGCCACGAATGGACGTATTACTTGACAGGGCAGCAGGGGGAAACTGAGTGAATTGAGCGGGGAAAGGGGGGGCAGTTGTGGTCAAGTTCCAGTCCCAGTGGGGAGGGGTAGAGGTGGACAGGAGGATGGGGGTTAATAGTTTGACAATAGTGGGCAACCAGTGGTTTTCTAAGGCGATACGATGGCAATGGGGTGTAGGCCAGAGTGGTGCTCTGAGGAATCTGAATAATGGAAATATTGAGTATGAAAATGGCTGATTATCTACCCGTGCTGGAGGTGGGCTCCCTGAACATCGGGGATCTGAACAATCCCGCTAAGAGGTCCCTACTGAGTAGGGAATTTTCAAAGGTCAAAATTGGACCTGCTCTTCCTGCAGGAGACACATTGGGCAAGGGGGAAGGAACCCAATTTACGAGGGGGAGGGATAGGAGAGGTTTTGTGTGCACCAAAAAGAGGGGAGTGGCAATTCTAATGGCGAAGGGTATGGGTTTCGACACAGAGGCAACATTGAATGACCCAGGGGGTTGATTCTTGTTGGTTAAAGGTACACTCCAAGGTTCCCCATTGATTCTGGCGGTGGTATACAGGCCTAACGAGGGCCAGCCTAATTTCTGGGAGGGGGTGAGAGACAAGCTCCAACTTTTTGTTTGAGGTACATCAATAGTGGGGGAGATTTTAATATGGTCCTGAATCCTGCAAACGATAGGAAGAGACTGGCACCTCAGGCCACCCAGGCAGCAGACAACCTCATTTTGAAGGTTTTCACAGGGTTAATCAGGATCTGTGCCTGGAAGACTCGCTCCGTAGCATGAAAGCGGGTGACCGGCCGTACACACATCATTCAAGGATACACAAGTCCTTTTCAAGGATCGATTATATTCTCATTGACGGCTCTCTTCTCCCATACGCAACTGACCACAGGGTGTTCCCGGCACCCTGGTCCGACCACGATCTGGTTCGGATCACCTTATTGGGAGGGTGGGGTCGTTAATGGAGTGTGCGATGGAAGTGCAATGACACCTTACTAAAGGACAAGGTTATTGGAAAAATGGTACTAGATAATATTGTGGAATATTTTGTCCTGAACGATAACAGGGAGGTCAGCTCACACACGCTTTGGGACGCATTAAAGGTGACCATATTGGGAGTCCTAATTAAAATACGAGCTCAAGGAAAAAGAGCGGGAAGCCTAGGAAAAAAATCCTCCAAGGAAAAAAATAGCGAAACTCCAACCGGGCAGTTCCCCGGATAGGCCCATTAACTCAGACCGGGTAGCAACCCTGGACAAATATAGGCTCCAGTGAAGGAACTGCTGCCAAACAAAACGGAGAAGAGTCTCTGATTACTTAAACAAAAATACTATGAAGAGGAGGAAAGAGCTGATAAAATATTGGCGTGGAAACTGAGGGAGGCCCAGAAAAACAGGCTGGTGAAAGCTATGAAAACGGAGGCGGGGACACTGGGATACGACACCGCAAGCATTGGTGGGGCCTTTCACCAGTGCTATGAAAAGCTATATGAGTCAGAGTTTGGGGGTGATGACTCCCAAATCGAAGACTTTCTAAAGTTCATCCCCGGCCCTAGCGAGAGAGGTGGCGGATAACTTGGAGGCCCCTATATCGGAAGAGGAGATAGTGCTGGTAATCAGGGAGATGAAGGGGGGTACCTCACCAGGGGAAGATGGGTTCTCTGTGAAATTTTACAAGATGTTTCGCTCCACTTTAGCCCCCCACCTGGCGAAGGTGTTTAATGCGGTTCTCGCAGGGGACATACTGCCCAAAACAATGATGGGTGCAATTATAGTAGTTTTACCCAAGGAAGGAAGGGACCCGACCGAATGCTCCTCCTATAAACCAATTTCATTACTTAATATAGATGTCAAGATGCTGGCAAAGGTAATCGGCAAGAGGATGGAGGGGATTATGCCATCGCTGGATCATAGGGATCAGGTGCGGTTCATAAGGGGTCGCCAGGGCTCGGATAATATCCGGAAGACAATAGACCTGATCCACTATGTACAAGAATCGAACTTCAATGCGAGATAGCTTTCAATGGACTCGGAGAAAGCATTTGATAGGGTGAAATGGAGGTACATGACACTACTCCCCTGGAGGATGGGTTTGGGGAACAATTAAGAAAATGTATAGCCGCTTTGTACAGGGTTCAGGTAAATGGAGAGCTTTCGGCCTCATTCTCCCTCTCGCGGGGTCCTAGACAGGGGTGCCCCCTCAGCCCCCTAATATACATCCTTACAATGGAATCACTTGCCATAGTGGTGAGAACTCACCCAGGGATCGGGAATTTTACGGGCGAGGTGGAATTCAATCTTTCATTGTTTGCAGATGAAATCTTGGCATATCTGGTGGAACCCCACCAGTCACTCCCACCCCTTCTCTCCTTAACAGAAGTCTTTGGGCATTTTTTCAGGGATGAAAATTCATAAATTGAAATCTATGTTGCTCCCTATCCGGGCTCAAGACCCACTGCTAGACCCTTTAAATAAGTTCATGGGGATTAGCGTTGAGAAAGTCTCCATCCGTTACCTGGGTATCCTCCTTACTAGGGATCTTTTTCGAGGCTGGCCTCATCCAACTATGATCCTATAATGACTGAGATCAAGACGGAAATGAGACAGTGGCGTAACATGATCTTGTCATGGTATGGACGCGTGACAGCGGTCAAGATGAACGTCTTACCAAGACTACTTTATCTCTTCACGGCCCTTCCTACGAGAGTCCCGGACCAGACCTTTAGGGATCTCCAGAAATCAGTTCAAGTATTCATATAGCAGGGTAAAACCCCCAGGACTAAGAGAACCATTCTCACCCTCCATAGGGAGGAAGGGGGCTTTGGAATGCCTGATTTCCACCTTTACTTTTGTGCAGCCCAACTTGGGGTGCTCCTAGAACACATGAAAGAGGGCAAGGGTACTTATTCGACCTACCTGGAGGACATGGACATTCACCTGCTTAAGGTGCAGACCTCCTCTGGGCTCAGCGAAAGACCACCGTGAGTAGGTTAAAGAATCATCCAACGTTAGGGGTACTTTGGTCGATTTCGAAGGAGGGGGCATAATCCAACCACCTGACAACATGGTCCTCCCCGTTGACCTCACTGTGGGACCCCATATTCAGGTTGGGAAATAGGGGATTCAAGAACGCATAGTGCTGGTCGGACAATGGTGTGGAAAGGGCGGGCCAAATGTTCAGGGAGGGCGACTTCCTACCATATGAGGAAGTGGTAGAGGTGCTGGGCCAGGGGACGATCTCAACTTTCGAATATCTCAGGCTGAAGGGCATCTGGTGTGAGCAAAATTGGGGTCAGAAACTCAGGAGAGCTCGGACCCCCCTTCAAGAAAATGTTAGTCAGCTTATTCAAGGTAGGGGATGGCGTCTAAGCTGTATGCACAATATATTGAATACAAACAATCTTACAGAGAGGAAAGGGTTTCGTAGTTATTGGAATAACCTGGCATGGGAAGTTCTCTCAGAAGAGGTATGGAACAAGGCCTTCATAATAGCCTTCCATGGGAATTTATTTACCGCAGACATGGAGCACAATCTAAAAATCCTACAGGGATGGCACAGGGAGCCACTAAAGTTATCAAGGATGTTCCCTGGGGTTTCACCGAAATGTCCGAGGGGATGTGGCCAGGTGGGAACGAGGGAACATATGTGGTGGCACTGTCTGCAGATTCAAAGATACTGGGAGGACTTGAGGGGTTGGATCGAAGAGGTCAGCAGGGACTTACTCCCACAAGATCCATTGACGTTATTACTAGGCCTTCCCCCAAGGGACTCCGACATAAACGGATACCCCCAGAATGTGGGAAACAATGCTGCAGGCGCGGAGGGTAGCCCTGGCGCAGAAATGGAAGAGCACAGGGGCTCCATCTAAAGAGGACTGGCAAAATAAGCTGAAGAGCATGTTCCTCATGGACAAACTGACTGCAATGGTCAATGATAATTCAGGCACCTTTCGAACAAACTGGGACGGGGTGAGACATTCATGGGTATGGGAAGTATATTGAGGCTCTGATAACTTGATGGACCTGAAACTGGGAAGGGGGTTGCCAATAGGGGTTAGGGAGAGAAGAGTCGTAAGGGGAGGTGTGGGACGGGGTCTCCACTATCCAGCACAAAGTGGTCAAGCTATAGGCCACTACGAGAGGCATCACCTGGCGAGTTCTCGAGCACCGGCAAAGAAGCTCCCTTAGAAAGTCTTGGCTTAATAGCATAATGCCTACTGTCAAGTTCCAACCTTTCAAATTCTAGGAAACCTCAGTTGGGGGGATTGGGTTAGGGAGGGGGGTGGTGGGTTGGGGGACCTATACGATTTGTTATTTGAAAATGTATGAAGTGTAAAGGTACTGTTCCAGAGGTTACTGTTATTGTTTTACATAAATGCTAATAAAACCTAAAGTTGACTCAGAAGACCAGTCTGCCGATTTCATTATGTCTTGTAATGAGACACCTGCCGTGAATGCTCTAGAAGCCATCGCTCCCGTAGCTGAATGCGCAGCAAACAAGGCCAAGTCTCTACCAGCCCATTGCATCACCTCTCTAACCCACCTAGCAATAGTTGCTGTGGCTACGGCATGATGGGGCTTTCTACACACTATAAGCAGATGTGTTACACCTTGTGGTCTAAGATGAGCTGTCGCCTCCTCATAATCCTTTATGCATTGAGCCACGCATATTTTCTTATTCTCCGCAAAGTAAGGATAGGAAATTATTCTTGACTCGCTCTTCGTTCTCTTCGCTATGCTAAATGCTACACCCCCTGTCTATCTCTAGCGCCTTAACATCTGACAGTCTCTGACATGCTGCTAAACATAGCAGCATCGCTAGCTTCCCTGAAAGCTGCAAATAAGAAAGGCTATAATTCTCTGGCCACCTGAGAAAGAGGTGGAATATGTCCCTGATGTCCCATAACACTGCGTATTTAGGTTCTGGCAGTCTCTTCAGCTTTACCCCTTTTAAAAACTCCACACTACCGCAGAGTGTTCTCCCACTAGTCCCCCTTTGACTTTTTCGTGTCCTGCTGACACTGCTGATCTGTAGACCCCTAGTGTTGTATAGGCGCAGACCGCAGACGTCTTGAAACCTATTTGCTAGAAAGTTGAGAATGTGAACTACAGGGGCTGAAACAGGATCCAAACCATGTTCTGTGCACCAATGGTGTCATAATTCATGCCCCTGGTCATCATGGCCAAACTAGTCTTTCGACTGGGGCCAGATCACAGGCTTCCATGGTGGCCTCAAGGGCCACAAAACACCATCGGGGACTCTCTTGGAGCCGGAGACAGTCCTGGCGCCTTTGGCACCAGGCTCATACTGTTATGTGAAGGACAACATTTGGATTGGAACTTCAGTTAATATGGAGACACTCACATAGCTCAGTTCCACAGAACTGAGCTATGCGGTCTAGTGTTTTGGGTGTGGCCGGGCCTGGACTACTTTACCTGGAACTACGTTACTTGGGCTATATAAGCCACACCCAAACAGCAGCACAGGTTTTGCGTTATTCTGCAGTTAGCAGCGTAACGCTCACCGTGTCCAGTTCTGATTTCCAGTGTTTCTTGGATCCTGCCACGTGCTGAATCCTGTATCTGGAAGAAGAAGAACACCATTATTCAGCGCTTACCTGTAAGTAGCAGCCTGGCTTTGGTCTTGAATCTTCAATCTGCAAACTACCACCAGCTGCTTACCTGAATACAAGCGATCCGGGGATTCTTCATCACAACACTGCATCCATCTACAGGTGCAGTCTCTCCTGTGTATCTAGCTTCTGGTTGAAGTGCTGTTCAATGGCCCAAATCGATATTCGATTATCCACTAGCCATCATCCCCAAACGGATGTCCAAACGGAAAGGACAAACCAGACACTTGAACAATACATATGTTGTATGTTACACCAAGTTGAAGAAGTCTGGAAGGATTTACTATGGATAGCAGAATATGCTATAATAATTCCCTGCATACGAGCACGGGACAAACTCCTTTCTATGCCCTATATGGTAGGCATCCACGCACCTCTGAATTAGATGCTCCCAGGGCTCTGGAGATGCCAGCAGTGAAAACCTTACATACAACCATTACTCAAGCCTTCAAAGAGGCAACTGGACATTTACTTCAAGCTAAACAAAGACAAAAGAAATTCTCTAATCAACATCGCAGAAAGGCTCCCGATTACCAAGTTGGAGACGAAGTCTGGTTAGGGACAAAACATGTGCCAATAAAAGGAGCCCAGACTTTTCGTCCGCGATATCTAGGACCTTTCACCGTTGAGTCTATAATAAACCCAGTAGCTGTTAAACTAACCCCTCCATCAAACATGAAGATCAATCCTGTATTCCACATATCACTCCTAAAGCCTGTGCAACCTGGAACTTGAGTTACAACACCACCAAAACCAGTACTGATGGACGGAGAACTAGAGTTTGAAGTTAAAGATATCCTGGATTCAAAATACACTAGATCTAAACTATAATATTTAGTAGATTGTAAAGGATATGGTCTTCAGGACAGAACATGGGAACCAAGTAAGAACATCCATGCACCATGCTTGGTAAAACGTTTCCTTCAAAATAATCCAACTAAACAAGGGCCAGGCAGAAGAACTACCATGAGAGGGGCCTTGGGGGAGTGGGGGGGGGGGGGGAGTGCTGTCATGATTCATGTCCTTGGTCATCGTGGCCAAACTAGCCTTTCAGCTGGGGCCAGGTTACAGGCTTCCATGGTGGCCTCAAGGGCCACAAAACACCATCAGGGACTCTCTTGGATCCAGTCCTGGCGCCTTTGGCGCCAGGCTCATACTGTTATGTGAAGGACAACAATTGGATTGGGACTTCAGTTAACATGGAGGCACTCGCATAGCTCAGTTCCACGGAACTGAGCTATGCAGTCTAGTGTTTCGGGTGTGGCCCAGCCGGGACTACGTTACCTGGAACTACTTTACTTGGGCTATATAACCCACACCCAAACAGCAGCACATGCTTTGCGTTATTCTGCAGTTAGCAGCGTAACGCTCACCGTGTCCAGTTCTGATTTCCAGTGTTTCTTGCATCCTGCCACGTGCTGAATCCTGTGTCTGGAAGAAGAAGAACACCATTATTCAGCGCTTACCTGTAAGTAGCAGCCTGGCTTTGGTCTTGAATCTTCCATCTTCAAACTACCACCAGCTGCTTACCTGAATACAAGCGAAGCAGGCATTCTTCATCACAATGCCGCATCCATCTTCAGAACTCTGCAGCAACCTGAAAGAGACAAGAGGGACATTATTAGTGAGCACTCGCTCTTGGCCACGCAAGGACAACGAAAACCACTTACCAGGTGCAGTCGCTCCTTGATTTCGGATCATCAAAGCAGTCCGGAACATCATAACGACCTGCAAAGGAAGCGGCGCAGGCACAACTTAGCAAAAAGAAAAGGCAAGAAGGCGCCGCGCACCACGCATTCACTTACCTTGCTGGGATTCTCATCCTATACAGCTCGGCAATGCCAAAACTCTCCAACTCATCTGGGGGAAAGAAACTAGAGACATTAATAACAACAAAAAGACTGTACAACAGTAGTACCTACCTCATCAAGCAAATCGGAGTCGCAGCAGGCCTGGACCTGAACACAGGGCAGTGCACCAGTGAAGCAACTAGGTCGCAGAAAGCCCACACCTCCAACGCGCCCCTGCACAGAGATGCAGGACGGAGAGCACACCATACCTAATATTAAGTTGAGGAGATAGACTAGACTTAAGGGAGGAATTTGACGCTGAGGGAGGTAGGAATCAATCCAAGAGAGACTTTAGCCTTATATCCAGTTCTCCTGTATTGCAGACGCTCTCCACGTTGAACACATTATCAAGGGAGAAGGTTCAAGAGTGCTAATCTTCCAGCCAGGGTTGAGTGTCATCCCCGTGGATATCAGGTGAGCGTAACAATGGTCCCGTGCAGCGCCATAGCTCTGAATGGTGGAAGGCGCCCAGGAGTCTCTGATACAGTCTGCAGCGAGTTGGGAAATGTCTGGCAATTCCCATCTCTTTCTGAAACCCTGCAAGCAATCCAGTGTAGCGTACCAGCTTTTATCAACAGGTGAGGAAGGCTGGTCGGCCCGAGAAGAAGGTCCTGCAGATGAGGAACTGTCATCAGGGAAATCCAAAGAAAGTTCCATTGCTACTGGAAACCAGGCCTGGGACTTCCAAAAAGGGTAGTATCATCACAAGCTCCGCATCTTCTCTGCGTTCTTTCGCTAGGGCAATCGTGACCTCGATGAACGTGTGGAAGGCATAGTGCACACCGCTCCGTTCCAGAGGTGTAAAAGGGCATCTGTCCCTGCTGCTTCCGAGTCTATCCTCCAACTGAAGTACTTGTGCATCTGCACATTCAGTCTGAATGCAAATAGATTGGTATCTAGGGCACCCCACACTTCCTGCAACTGTCTGAATATTTGAGGATGTAGCTTCCAGTCTCTGGAGTCTAAAAGATACCGTGAATTCCAGTCTGCCACCCTGTTCTGTGTCCCTGGTAGGTACCCTGCTGCTACTGCAATCTGGTGTTGAAGGCAATGATGCCAGAAATCTTTTGCTAGCTCTGCTAACATCCTGTATCTGGTCCCTCCCAGCTTGTTTATGTAGGGTACGGCTGAAACGTCCATCTTGAGCAAGACACAACTTCTGACCCTGTCTTTGGTGAAAGCGCGTACTGCGGATGAGCCTGCTAATTCTTCTGACCATTTCCCTCCTGTCTCTGCTTGGTTGCATCTGGCCCCCAGCCTGATCGGATTGCGTCGGACTCTGTCACTAAGTCTGGAACGTCGCCAAAAATTGCTCGGCCGTTCCAGGCTTCCATATTTTGAAGCCACCAATGCAGTTCAGTAAGCGCCTCTTGATCTAGGGTCACTAGCTGATGGTAACCTACCCCTCCTTGCAAGTGTCTGATCTTGAGCCTCTGGAGGGCTCGGTAATGGAGAGGCCCGGGAAATATCGCCTGAATTGAGACTGCGAGCAGTCCCACTATCCTGGCTAGACTGCAAAGCGAAATAATCTTCTTCGCTATAACTGCTCTGAGCACCTTGTTGATTGCTCTCACTTTGTGCCCCGGAGGTTCAAGGACTGCTTTCGTGGTATCTATCGTGAACCCCAAGAACTCTATCCCCTGAACTGGTTGAAGCATAGACTTGTCTAGGTTGATTATAAAGCCCAGCAAGGATAATAGGTTGAAGCCAAACAACCATTACTTTGTCCGGGCCCAACACTAGAATGTCGTCTAAATAAATGATAATTCGTATTCCTCTCTCTCTCTCTTTCTTATGGCTGCGGCTACGGGTCTCATTAGTTCGGTAAAGGCCCAAGGAGCGGATGCTAGGCCGAATGGGAGACACGTGAAGCACCATATTTCTCCACTCCACTGGAAGTGAAGAAATCACTGATGCGCCACTGCTATCGGTATCGTGAGGTATGCGTCTTTGAGATCCAGCCGCGCTAGCCAATCTCCCATACGTAGGAGGTCTTGGGGCAGGTGAATACCCTCCATCCTGAAATGGCTGTATACAAGCCACTCGCGTTAAGTTCTTCAAATGTATCACTGGTCTTATTTTCTCTGCCCTGTGCACCAGGAACATATTTCTGAGGAATCCCGCTCCTCCTTGTGTATCGCACTCTATTGCCTTCTTGTCTACTAGCTTTAGAATCTCGCTCTGCAATAGTGCTATCTCTTCTTGCGAAATGTGTATTGGTTGAGGCTCTACGCTCTGTCTGGGGTCATCTACAAATTCTAACTAGACCTGCTACTGCTTGGAGCACCCAAGCATCACTTCGCTAAAACTCGCCATTCCCTCAAAAAGTGGAGGGGTCTCCCTCCTACTTTTTTGCATGCTGTACTCACCGCCAGCAGCACTCAGCTGTCTGTAGGAACCTCTACGACCTCTGGGGAATCTTGTTCTGGCTGGGAAGAAAGTGTCCTGTTGTCTTCCTTCCCAATACTGGGCTAGCAGCTCTTGGGGGGGGGGGTGTGCGTTGAAAGTTGTAGCGACCGGATGACCGACCCCGGTGGCGTCCGGTCCTGGCAAAAAATTTGCCCCAGAAATATCTTTCTAATGGAGCTCTGGGTCTTTTCTAATGCCGAGTACGTCCTGACAAATAGCGCCATCTCTTTTGCAAATGCTTCACCAAATAGTAGCCCTTTCGTGCCTTCTCCAGCTTTGTAAGAGGCCAGATCGCTGAGTTTACCATCTAATTTTAATAACACATCTCTCCTTCTCTCTGAGGAGAGGGTGCAGTTGGCATTGCCTATGAGGCATTCTGTGTGTTGTGCCCAGTTACCCAGCGCCTGGGCATCCACTGGTGTTCCCGTATCCTTGGCCTTTTCTGCCAAATCCATTATTTTGGCCAACAGTCCGGCTAGGTCCAGGACCTTATCTTGACACCCCCTCCAGGCGCGGTCCACACCTTTCCTGATGTATCTGGTGACCTTGGTCACGAAGGCGACCATCTCCGGTTCGAGGTTCGGTTTCCCCGTTAACTTGCCAGGCAGCTCCGGCCGCAGACTTTCAACCTCATGCGAGAGCGCACCTCCCTTTCTGACCTCATCCGAGAGCGCACCTCCCTGTCCAGGGGTTTCCAAATGTGCTGTGCCATATATAGAGCAGCTTTAGGCGATGGCACCCATTCAGATGATTTGGGGTGTCTGGTGGCCTCAGGGTCAAACATGTCCCCTGTATTGTCTTCTTCTTCTGGGGCAGCGCTCTCTTCGATGGGCTCTTTGAAGGCATCCTCCTCGTCTCCTCCTTGGACATCTGGTGAATAGCCCTCATCATTGTCCCCTTAATTATTCACCCCTGGGGCAGGGGGTCTGTCAGGGGATTCTGCCATTTTTGCAAGGAAGGCTTTCTTTAATCTGGCGATAGGGTCGTCTCCTCCTTGGGGAACAGCGTTTACCCTTTCCACCTTGCTCGGGGGGGGGGGGGTTCAAAGAGTCTTTTCTCTTCCGACCCACTTTACACCCCTTCTGCTCAACCCCTCCTTGGGGTGTCTAGCTGACGTCCCTGCTCCAGGACTGGTCTGCCCGTCTTCTTCTGGAGGCTAGCAGCTCTCTCTGCTCAGCCATTAATGTCTCTAGCATGTCCAGCCTCTAGGCTATGGGTTGTACCCCTTGAGAGACTGCCTGAGATAGGGAGTCTCCCAGCACCTTTTTAAAACTGCTGCATGGGCTCTTTCTCCCATTCCTCCTTACTCCACTATGGGGTTGTCGACTGGGAGCCTTTAGGAGTCTCATAATGAGCCATTATTCCTTGTGGTTGGCAGGGCCAACTTCTGGACAGTCAGCTGTCAAAACTAGGCTCCACAGCAGTGTAAATGCTTGATGGCAACACTCGATGCCTTCCGTGCTACGATTGTAATTGAATCATTATATAAACGTTTTTGACTTTTTTTTTTTGAAACTGTTCAGATAGTTTCCGTGCTGTGCGCTAATCTGCTGCAGTGTCTCCGAAATGCGTGACAGTTGGGACGACCGAGGGGATGCTGGGAAGCTTAGAAGCCTCCTGCTCCCCTGGGTTGATGCTTTTGCCTGTTTAGTGGTGGCCGTTATCTGAGGGAACGTGTGGAGAGGGCCTGGTTCCAAATACGAGCGAGTTCGCTTGTGGCTCCAGCTCCCCGGAATGTTTTACAATGTAATTTAAATAAATGAAATCGCTAGCACGCGTGCACGTGTGGTCTCTGCTCATGTAAGGCCCGCCTTCCTCCTGAAACGCTCGCTGTGTAATACCCTGTCACTAGATACTACTTCTATAATACTTTAGTGAACAAATTTCAATGTATGTAAACTGCTTAACGGTATGCAGTACAAATATTATCTCCAGTAAATAAAGCAAGTGTCCAGTTATTATGAAGTCACTTATCTGAAGGCATCAAAAAGAAAGAGGAAGGGACCTAGGGCTATGGACTCTTATAACTCACACAGGCTCCTGACAGGTGGAAGGGAGGAGTCCCGGGACTACCATAGCCTAGAGGATCATGGGGCTCATAGTGCCTGTGGAAAGATTTTTCTTGAACTTTAAACCTTGGATTTACATTTTCCTCAAGAGTGCTGCAGTAAAATTGAAAAATGCTCGGTTTAAATGTTCAATGTTTTAAAGTGCTGATGTTGCAGCAATAAAGAAAGAAAAAGCATATTGCTTGCCTCCTGTATTGACATAGAATTTCTACAGTTGTGTCAGGATTAGACTGAGCATCCATATTGGCGGTTTGAAATGTAGATGATCCGAGGCAGTCCCGCTGAAAATGCAAATATGCTTGCAGTACGTTTCGTGTGGAGCGTCTGGATTGCCGGTTTGACTACTCCTCAGTCCCGCTGAAGGTAGAATCAAGTTTGTAGTCCATGTTATGTAGAGTGTCTACATTGCCGGATGAATGTGTAGACCACTCTACTGCCCGGCGGTTCTGATGTATCCTGCCTCTTGCAGGATCTGCCCTGGGCCAGTAACAACAAGGAGCAGGAACCAGGCTGACCCAGGTATGTAGAAAGTAGAAACACGCTTTATTGTCTTAGTTACAAGTTCAGTAATGAATATAGGAGAGAGAGATCATAAGTAGCTTCTACCCTGGTTCCCTGCCCAGCTCCAAGCCCCTAACGGTCTCTCCTGGAATCCCCAGGTGCCCCAACACTCCAAGCACCCTTACCATTCCAACAGAGCTCTTTCCCTGACTCAGACATCAGTCATACAAAGTAGGATACTACACATCCTCTCCCTTTTACAATCACAAGAAAACGCACAAACTCTCAACCATGCTAGGACTAACAACCACAAAATTACTATTGCTCCTTCCACCCTGGCCTGCCACAGCAGGGTCTCTGGGCCGCCACCACCAAGCACAAACCTTGCCACATGGACAAACAAAACAAAACTACAGACATCGACCCTCCTAAACTAAACACCTTCCGCCAAGACTGCCACTCTTGGCCTCAAGTCTGCCACACATGAGCACAAACCAAAATGCCCCAAAATAGGCTAACTCTCTTGCCAAAACAGTGTAGCCACGAATCTTGCAAACTTACACAAAGGCCATCAAAATAGTCCTAAACATGCCAAACAAAATATAACAATGCTTCATCACCTCTCCCCTAAAAAGAACATGAAAAAAGAATGAAAAAATCTAGGAAAAAAGACGCACGATACAAAGATCACAGAAAACACAACCACAAAAAGGAGAATTTGTGGCTTAAAAATTGCACAGCAAAAGCTATGAAAAAAATGTTAACATGCAATTACTACCAGATGACAAAAATAGTAGTGCGTTGCACATTCGCATTTGCAAAAACCCAAAATTCAGATGTAAAAATAAACACTACCAAAGAAAGGAAAGCAGTAGTGCATTTGCAAATTAATAATTTTGCAAAACCCAAAATCTCAGACACACCACAAGGATGAAAACTCAATGGTGTGAGAAGAAAATTGAAAAATATTTGAACATTGTAATTCAAACTGAAATAAATCAGTAGCCCATGCCAGTGTATATTCCACAACTTCAAATACAAACCTAACACTGACTACAAACTGTGTGCCCTCCAAATACTCTTTAAAACCAATATTTAAACTGGCGTGCAATAACTACAACTTTTAATCCCTCCTCCCGCATGCACCACCTGGAATCACAGAAAACCTAGGAAAACAACAATAATTCCTAACTCTAACCCTAAACTCATCAAAAAGGAAAATTTGCCATGCGGTAACCTTCAACGCAGGCAAAATGATGTAGCCCCGATGTAGAAAACATACCCAAACATTTAGAAATAATCTCATTACCTTTCCTTTTTATATACACAACTGCAATGAAACTCCACAACAACCTTAAAATGGGTGCCATGCCCTAAGGTCAACATTAATGAAACACACTACTGTGTCCAACCTCCATGGGGTTCCTCGTGAAGGTTTTAATACTACTGCCAATACACCTGGCCAGGGTGTATAAGCCTAACCCCATTGCATGCATGCAACTCCCAATAATATACTCCCATTTTGTGCAAAATACTTCACTACAAACGTGTACACTCCCACACGTCAACATCTACAAGCATGAAACACCTACACGCACACCACTACAAGACACATGTGCTGCTTCTCGCACAAACACACAACTACACAACTCCAAATTACAGTGCGCACCATTGTGTCACAAACCCAAACTCCACTTGCGCCCACAAACGCAAACATCAACACACAGAGACACAACTTCAATATATGTGCAATACACAAAATGTGCACTCACTTCCCCAAAATTTACATTTCCCAAAACTCTCATTCCCCAAAGTCCACTTCAAAATTTAGTGTGAAGATGATGATTCCCCAAACACATATCATGAGCATTATTCACAAAATTTAGAGCGTTTCTGCATTTTAACTCCTACAAATGTGTATCAAGCTATAACTTCATTCTAAAGTATTTCATGGTGCCTTCAAAGTCCTTTATAGCTTAAGTAAAAATGTCTTGATATGATAAAAAAACATTGCTTTTTCCAATTCTCACAACAGCGCCCAAAAAACCATACTGCACTCATACATACAACACATCCATACCAAAATGTATGTAAGTCAATAACTTCATTTCAACTTTACCACGATAAACGTGCACATTCAGTACTGATGTCGCATAACAATTCTGAAATGCATCACACCGTTTTATGTCCTCCTGTAAAACAAACGTATAAACACGTTCCTTAAATACAACGTTTTCAATATTACTCGATTCAGTCATAAATGCACTGCCGTAAGCACGTCCAACTAAGGACATAAATGTCAACACGTGGCTTCTCCCAAAACCGCTTCAGAATAAAACTGCCATTATGCATCATTACCCACGCAGCGAATTACGCTATAACTCTACGCAAGTTATTTATTTTATTTATTTATTTGCATTTATAAAGCGCACAGAACTGCCCTGGGGCATCGTGGCGCTGTTACAGCAGACTTAGTCATGAACACAAGCATAGGAATGTGTTTACAGATGTAAACCGAGTTACAGAGTACATTTCACATTGGTAATAAACATTGAGCTTAAAGGTTATGCTATGCTGTGGTTACAATGCAAGCATGAGAGTGCATGTGGTAGACTTTAAGTTGATCCTTGAATGCGGAATGTGTAGCTTCTATTTATAGCTTCCGTTATTTAAACACTCTATCACGACGCATAAATCCTTGGAAGTTACAGTACCTTATTGGCAGAAAAATCAGTTTTCAATCATATGTCCTCATCGACAGCGAAGCTCAATAACCAATGTCATTCCAGTTCCGACACGGTTCGTAAATAAACGCCATGCTGGGCTAACTAAACTCACTCCCCTCCTGGGGACTTCCAAATGGGCAACTCCTTCTTCCTGAAGAAGCATCATTACGTAAGCCCACGAATCTAGGCATGGCCCGTAAATAAACACACTGCTCGCCTCGCAAATTCGAATGGGTGACACCTACTTCCTGATGCAGCGTCATTACGTTGGCCCACGACCTTAGGGCCTTTCTTCTAGCGTGGCCTCCCACTATAGGCAGCAACACCAGGGATCCGTATGATGGTGCAGAGGCAGCATTTAGTGCGTTCCAGCCAACAGTTCAGCTGGAACGCAGGGGGCTCACGTGGGCGCGTGCCACCCAGGACCCCCCAAGCACCCTTCAAAAATGCCAAATTACGTTTACATTTTTTTTAATTATTTTTTTATGCTGCGGTGCGCTCCTCCACGGACTGCAAGTTCCATGATCCTCTGCAACATCAAAAGCGCAAACGGCGCTCGGATCATTGAAAAAAAAAACGCCAGCTGCTCACTGGTGCCACCTGATTTTTGTCATACGGCCACCATGCTCAATACTCGATGCTCCTGCTGCCTCATTTACTCACTACAGGCTTTGCCTTAGCCTGTCTGATGCCTCCAATGGTATGCCTCCAATGGTACAGTCTGTCACCTCCTCCAGCAGCGCCAACTCCAGGCTCAATTCCAATGGCTCTGCAACTTGAAAACTGTTTGGCGCTGGCAAATGGGCATCTCTCTCCTGTCAGCCATCACACTTCCAGGCTCACTTTGCTACATCCTCGTTGCCAAATGATGTATCCTGCCTCCTGCAGGATCTGCCCTGGGTCAGTAACAACAAGGAGCAGGAACCAGGGTGACCCAGGTATGTAGAAAGTAGAAACACGCTTTATTGTCTTAGTTACAAGTTCAGTAATGAATATAGGAGAGAGAGATCATCAGTAGCTTCTTCCCTGGTTCCCTGCCCAGCTCCCAGTCCCAACCGTCTCTCCTGGAATCCCCAGGTGCCCCAACACTCGAAGCACCCTTAGCATTCCAACACAGCTCTTTCCCTGACTCAGACATCAGTCATACAAAGTAGGATACTACAGGTTCCTCAGTGACTTTCTCCAGGATGGGAGGCTATCACTCTCCTGAACCACAAGGCCTGGGTGATGTAGCCCTGTAGGCTAAACTGATAGAAATTGGCTAGCATTGTACATAACGGGTACAGGAACAGAAAAAGTGATACTTGATTCACATAGCCAGGCACGGGGGACAGAGCCTGGTGCCCTCCCAATTCCCACACACAGCCCATGGAGCAGCACTTGCTCCGGTAAATAGCCTGGTAGGCTTCCTGCCTCAGGTCGAGCGAGGTGCCCACTTCCACTTGACCGAGTATCATCTGGAATGAGTAGCTAAAAGGACCAAAATCAGTAGGCTGGCAGCACATTGGCATACATGCCAACATTCTGACAAGCCTGGGAGGGAGTTTTCTACAGAGAAATCGGGAGACAACAATTTCCCCATAGGAATGCATTGGGGAAGTAATTATTTTAGGCGGGAGAATGTGAAAAATAGCAGTATTTTTCACTAAAAAAATCGGCAGTCTCCCGCCTAAATCAAATCGGGAGGGTTGGCATGTATGCATTGGATAGCAAGATGCTGTTCTGGTAACAGGCTGGTATGGCAGGCAGACAGGAGATCAGATAACAAGCTGGGTTATAGCAACAGGCTGGAGAAAAGTCTGATAACAAGGGTTATAGCAACAGGATGGAGGCAGTCAAAAGGACTGATAACAAGCTAGGGTGTGGCAACAAGTAGATACGACAGGCATAGCTCTCAACTCACCCGCTTTTGGCGGGTGTCACCCGCCTTGAAAGCAGTGGAATCACCCGCCAAGTCCCTCATACGCCATTCACTTCTATGGGCCTCTCACCCGCCAAAAAGAATATTGGGTGTTTTCACCCGCCTTGCTGACAAAAAAGGTTGAGAGCTATGCGACAGGTAGGCAGGAGGTCAGATAGCAGGCCAAAGTCGGAGGATCTGAAAAGTAGATGTAACACAAAAATAAACAGCTCATTGGACACTGGTCAGTTATCTGTTCATAGTGCCAACTCTTGCTGACAAAAAAGGTTGAGAGCTATGCGACAGGTAGGCAGGAGGTCAGATAGCAGGCCAAAGTCGGAGGATCTGAAAAGTAGATGTAACACAAAAATAAACAGCTCATTGGACACTGGTCAGTTATCTGTTCATAGTGCCAACTCTTGCTGACAAAAAAGGTTGAGAGCTATGCGACAGGTAGGCAGGAGGTCAGATAGCAGGCCAAAGTCGGAGGATCTAAAAAGTAGATGTAACACAAAAATAAACAGCTCATTGGACACTGGTCAGTTATCTGTTGATAGTGCCAACCTCGGCCAGACAGAGGCATTGTCAGCTCCCACAAAACAGGTAGTCAATGAGTGATGTGGGTAAGAAGTTCTGCGGATTGTAGTTATCTGATGGGAGTCCACTACCATCAGAAAGGGGTCTTTCTTGATGGATATAATCTTCAAAAACAACATTCGCCAAACGGAGTCGGCTGCAGAGTCTTTGTGAGGGGGACTCTGTGTGTTTCAACTGCTACTGCTGGTGCCGTGCGGACTTGGGACTGTAGTCCCATTTCACTGTCCAGTGTTTTTCTCCATAAAGAGACTCCGACTCCGGAGCGGCCGCAGAGTCGGCTGCAGAGTGTTTGTGTCTTCGTGACATGGAACGGAGGAAGCAGAGGCGAAGGGAAGCCTGCGCTCGATCTTCAGGAGAGCAGTTGTGGAGTCACAAAAATAATATTACGCAGACGAACATTGCGAAAGCGGGAAGCCGTGGTTTCTTTGTAAACTATATGTGGTGTTAGGACAATATCTAAACTTCATCCCGCCCACACCTCCATACCGTTCTATTTCATTTTTGCAACCGTGCCAAAACCGTGGCTGGCGACTGCTGCATTTGTCTATGCACTTAGAAGCTTTTAGAACTGAGGCACCTTTACACAGTCTCCAGCGAGATTTCGGAAGGCTGGGTATAGCGTAACTACACGGCTCTATTGTAGTATTTGGACCTCGTGTCGGACATTGGCTCGAGTGGGGCTGTTTAGTTTCCGTTATCTTCATTCATTCAATTTTGAATTGCATTAATGCGAATAATAATTCGATATAGACTCATTCCTACCTCTGCCGTACTGAAGTACTGAAATGGACAAAAACGAGGCCGGGAGAGGGACAGCAGCGCCAGGCACAGAAATTACATTGAGAAGCACATTGTTGTTAGATGATAAAAGGGCCCCTGAATGGGAAGAATCTATTATTGAACGGGGTCCTTTAAGTGAACTGCAAACCCCACTAGCACTTGAGAACTCTGGCGCTGAATTCAACATCCCCAAATCAAGCACAAAAAAAGGCCCCTCTAACGCCACAGAGGGGGTTAGCAGCAGATGAATATCAGCAGAAAATTAGGGATTCATGGAAACGCGGCCTGGAATTCACAGTGACCAATGAGAAAATCAAAAAAAAAATTCAAGCCCATTTTGGAAGGAAACAGAGCAAGAGTGCCAACGATAGGGAAGATGTGCTCTCTGTTTAACCGCCCGAATGAGACAAGGGGGAATCAGAGGAATAAGAACGCCCCCTCACCAGAGGGAGGGACTCTCCGACAGAATGGGTCAAGAATGTAAGAATGAATGAACAGACAAAGTTGGTCCAATCTGTCCAGAGGGGTTAGAGTGAGGTAGAGGGCTGCGAAGAGTCTCCAACAAATGTAACCATAACCTCAACCATAGGAGCCTTCCAGCTGGCTGGCAAATCAAGTGAAGCAAGTGATAAAACACTCTTGGCTCTCCACTTTGTTCTAAACTCTTTAGTCTCTGTCTTTGAGTTGTTAAAAACAGAAGTACAATCACAAGCAGGGGCATTGATTGAATGTTCTAAGGAAAAAGGCAACTGTGACTCAATGTTAGTTGGTGTAACCAACATTATTAATTCTGTTTTAGTCCCAGCTGTGAAAGAAGTGAGACTGGAAGTCACAAAGCAAGGAATGGATCTATCGGCAATCCAAAAATCTTAGTCAAAGCAAAGAAAAGAAGAACTAAATACTGTGCTATTGCAAGAACTTCTACTTTACTGGAAACCAGAGAGTCCGGTGGGTAAAGATCTAGAGGAGGGGAGTGCCAGACTCAGGGTCCCTGTTTGATGACATACCCCTATAGGATTCAGTCTTGGTGGAATTCAGAAGGCTGGCGAATGTGATGGAGGGATCACCGGAGGGAAAGAAAGACCCCCAACAGAATGTGCAAGCAGCTGTGGAGCATAGGGTTGAGGGCCCAGCACATGCATGGACAGAGTCGGGCACTTAAAACTCCAGGGGAAGGAGGAAGACAAGGAGGAAAGAAACCAGGGAGAAGAATCGACACACGACAAGAGAAAGGTCAATGAAAGAACCAGAAAAAAACCAAAGAATCAAAAGAGTGGCAAAGTGAAAAATCTGATACAAATGTCTTCTTTAGGGCCCTCTCCAAAACAGGGAGAAAGGGGGACATGTTGAAGGACGAAATCTCCAGTTTATCCTCCTCTCCCCAAGAAGGCCCAACAGACTGCACGATTGGGGAGCGGTCGCAGGATCCAAGACTTAGTCCAAAAGGAGAAAAGAAAGTCCGAAGTAGCTAGATCTGGAAAAGAGGCAATAATTACAAAAATCATCGTAGGGCTTCAAACCGATGCTCAAGTCGATCAGCTGGAAAGGAAAGTGCATCCCATAACAAAAAGAAGAGACAAGACCATTCATTAATGGAAAATGTAAACTTTCTGGGGGGAAAATAATTGCCAAGCTGTAAAAAAAAGCAGTGTTGACACTAGCCCCAATCTTCTTATTTAATAAACGATCTAATCAATCTCATTGTTCAAAAGAAACTTCGGGTCCTAAAATATTAGGAAGAGTGAAGTGCAATATTGCACCAATTTTCCTAAAGCAACTGAATAAGGTTGCAAAAGAGAAAAAGCTGGAATAAATGGTGAAGATGGGAGAGGGGAAACAAACTGCACTTGAACACTACTCAAATGGGACTGGCAAATCATCTGAGTTAAAGGAAGCTACTCAGCTGAACTCTTCCCCCCCCAGCTATTGCCTCACCGACAGGAGAAAGAAGATGAAGCCATCTCAGCCTTTGCAGTACCAAAAGTTTGGTTAACTTCAGTTGCTAAAAACCAGAACTATACTTTGTAGAATTGCAATTTTATCACACTTTAAAAAGGTGTCAAATCTTTATCTGTTTGAATCTTCGGATATTGAGTTTGTTAGATTTCCATTTGGTCATAATCCATTTTTGGTGGAAGTTGGTTTAACCTCACTCAAAGCGTTGGATGCCATCTTGGGAGCATCAAGGGAACTGATGGACCAAGATCTGTTGGTGTACCCTTATGCACCCTCCGAATTGCGGGAAATCCGTAAGGGGGGGGGGGGCTGGTCCTCCTCACTCACTCCCAGAAAGGGAGAGTATATCCAAGAGGATTTATGCGTGGACTGGCGGAAAGGATATCAAGTCAAAGTCTCAAGATGAGACCATTGCCTTGATACCAGAAATCCTCACGCAGGTCCTACAGAAATTGGGTGTGGGGACTCAGCCACTTTAGTCAGACAGACTTCCACCAAGTGAGTTGGAACACACAGGGTTTTAACAAATTCACATCAAAGAAAATGAAATCAATACTCTTTCAAGAAATTGATGTGATTATATTACAAGAAACCTGGTTACTGAACCCTGTAGCAGTGGAAGGGTATGCCGTATTTGTACAACCAGCACTCCAACAATCTATGGGTAGACCAGCAGGGGGACTCCTAATGGCATTTAAAAATGCAACAATTGGGAAGGTGAAAGAGATTGCCCCCGATAATATGGGCAATCAATAATGTGTTTTCTCACTTAAAGGGCAGCAAAAAGCCTTTGAGGTGGTTGTGATAAATATATATTGGAACCCCGCCTGTGCCAAAATCCAAGCCTTTCTGGAAGATCTTTCTTCTTTATTGGAAAAGGTCAAACTCTCGTTTGGAGGAGCACACATAATTGTAGCAGGGGATTTAAACTCACAGTGCATTGCCCTCACTAAAGATCATATAATTCAGAAATCATGCAACATATCCAAAAATGGGAAAAGGTGGGTTGAGTTTTTGAGCAGCTGGGGCTTGAGAATGGCAAATGCGGCCCTAACGGGGAAACACCAATCTGCCACAACATGGTCTCGAGGGAACTCTAGGTCAACATTAGATTATTTTTTCATGTCAGCTGATTTATTCACTAAAAAGGTCAATCTGAGGAGAGAGCAGGAGGGAGGGAGCGATCACTCCCATTTAGAATTGACAGTCTCAGATATCACCCAAAGGCAGTCAGTTAAATATGCCTCTAAAGTAACGGCTAGAAAAGGGAAACTGAGACTGGTAAAGTACAATCAGGAGGGTGAGAATTGAATGATGCTTTGGCACTGATTCCAGACTGAACCTGGCAATTGAATAGTAAATCTGAAAATGTTGTCAGGTATATTTGGTCCATCTGTCTGTGCAGGAAGGCCGGAAAAGCAGGTGCACAGTCACACCTTTTATGAGGAGACATGGCTGAAGAAAAAACTCTAGAATCAACAGAAGAGAAAGTTAAAGTCCTCTACCTGTCAAGACCCTTGCCCCTGGCCCTCACTGGCAAGTCAGCCTTCCAGTTAGGGCCAGGTCAAAGGCCTTAAAACCTCATCCAAGACTCTCTTGGAGTCAGTCGGCTCATAACTATCACAAGGACCAACATTAGAATGGGACTATTTACTTGGGACTATTTAACTTGAGGGGGTGAGGGGGTTCAGCCAACATGGAGGCACACACATAGCTCAGTTATAAGGAACTGAGCTATGCGGTCTAGTCTTTTGGGAGTGGCAGGCTTGGGACTACTTTACCTGGACTACTTTGGGTGTGGCAGGACTGGGACTATTTTACCTGGACTACTTTACCTGAGACTATTTAAACTGCACCCAAACAGCAGAACATGCTTTGCGTTATTCTGCTGTGGGCAGCGTAACGCTCACTGTATCCAGTTCTTTGATGCCATCTTACCTGAAACCAAGGACCTGCAGAGAGAGAAAGAACACTACGAAACTTACCTGGAACAGTATCCAGTCTTCAATCCATCGCCGACTTCAGTTCCACTCACCTGAAGGTACGAACTCCATCATCCGGCACTGCATGCAACCTGGAATACCATAACCTGGAAAGAGGAGAAAGAAAGACAGCATTAGTAAGCGTTTACTCACGTTTCCTCCCGAATGAAGAAAGCCACACAATTCTTACCTGGGTAGTCCTGGTCAGTATCATTGCTGGAACATTACGGCGCTCGGCGAGGAAAATCGCAACCTGCCAGGAGGGCGAGGAAAATCGCAACCTGCCAGGAGAGAAAAGACACAGGTTAGCAATATAAAAGGCGAAACAGCGCCGCGCATCGCGCATTACTCACCAGACAGCATCGCGCACACCACGCTTTCGACTACCGGCCCATGTTCATCTTCAAACTGCATGACAACACCAAAATAGCTTTCCATACCTAAAAGGAAAGAAGCAAGACATTATTATTCGAACTAAGAGGAACATAAGAACTGCATATAAAGACTGTAAATCAGCAAACCTACGGAGTCGCAGCAGGCCTGGATTCCCACAGGGGGGGCTTGCACCAGTGAAGTAACTTGGTCGCTGCTCGCTCCCCACATCTACGCGACCCTGCCACTAGGAGCTGGACGGAGAATCCACCTTTTACAATATTAAGGTGAGGAGAAGGCCCAAGGAGGAGGAAGGAGTTGAGGCCAAGGGAGGTGGGAAAACATAAAGACAATCTAGTATTGAATCCAGCTCTCCTATATTGCAGACCCATCTTTAACCAGAGGCCTTACCAAGGGACCGGGAGAGGGTTAGAGAGTGCAAATCATCCAACCAGGGCTGGGTGGCGTCCCCAGAGATACCCGGTGAGCGTAACGCAAAGCCTCAATAATATTATCCACCTGGGTGTCATGGAGAGTTCAGAGACTGACCAGTTAGTTCAGTTGTTGGGACAATTACGCGCTGAAGTACATTCATCCAGGCAAGAAACCAACGCTCTTAGGAGGGATTTGATTGTTACTAAGGATCATACCGACAAAATAAGTATACAATTGCTCCAATCACAGGCAGGACAGACCCCATTGCCTGGCAACATTCCGCCAGCACCTATACCAACTTCTTCCACCAATCCAGTACAAATAACCCTTCCTGAGCCAGTTCCTTTAGCTCCACCTGAACGATTTACAGGGGACCCCAAAAAGTACAAAACGTTCATGAACCAGTGTCATGTTCATTTCCTTTGCAGACCTGGGGCTTTTCCTAACGACCAAGCACGGGTTGCTTTTGTCTTGTCATATCTGAGTGGCAGTACTGGTCGGTACCATTGGTAAGTCAGGATAACCCGTTGTTACATGACTTTGGGGGTTTCCAGATGGAAATGGAAAAACTCTTTGCTCGTCATACCCAAGGCCAAGCATTAGACAACAAACTTTTGTCACTCCGCCAAGGAAGTCAAGACTTGCTTACATAAATAGCAACATTTAAGGGAGTATCGAACAGAGTATCAGTCTGCATCAGGAGTAGGGAGCCCGGCCATCTGGCTAATTTCCTGAACATTGAGGTAGGAGAAGAGTTCACAGAAAATGTGTTTGCGCTCCATGAAAAACTGCATTGACTAATTGATTATCTACTGGAAGTCTAAATCCTCTGAGAACTCTGAATAGTGATTCTGTTCGGCGCTCATAATTCGTTTGCCGGCACGGAACAAAGAATTACATACAGTGCCCTGTGCAACAGGGGTGTGGACTAAGCAGACTAGGTAGAGGGCGGGATATGAACTATAGCCCCAGACCTTGGCTGCCCTCTGCTGTCGCTGGTTTGGGGAGGGCATGGAGGAAGATCCTGAGCAGCGCTGGCTCAGGAACTGTACAATAAAAAACTCTTTGATGTTTAAACAAGGTTCTAATGTGAGTTTACAAGTGAGTACGCATGTATACAAGCTGGGAGCAAATACAACATCTGTTCTCTCGGTGCTCCCGGCCACAACACTATTCAGGCGAAAATCTCAAGAAACTAAAGAAACGTCCTCAGTACATCCACTGTCCGTAAAACAGAACCCGCTTCATTTACCTGCGACAGGCAAGCCCACAGCGCCAGGTTGTCAGGAATCGGTCCTGAATCAACGAGTCGAACTAAGCCGGCTCCCTCCCCATCGTCTCAGACACAACAGGAACACTATACATGGTGTCAGCGCTCACGATCGCTTCGGATTCCTCGTAAAAGAGGGTTACTTCAAGGCCACAAGAAGTTGGCAAAACCTCGTCCCTCCGTGTTGTTGCGTTGGCAGTTGCCATGGAGATTAGGGCAGGCACGTCGACCCGCACCACGTCAGCTGCACCTTTAGGTTATGTGACCGCAGCTAGATAAACTCTAGCCGGCAACAAACTTGTTGCTTCTGATTTTGAATTTGGAGTCTGCTACGTATCCTGAGATATTCCTTGTTTTGCCTGATATTCTGGATTCTTGCCTTCCTGTCTCTGCCTCGCTACTTTTGACCCTGCTTCAACCTCACACCCATAATTTCCTCGAAGTTACGGCCTCCGTGATTGGAATCTCCATTGTTCTTCCTCCTCCTATCTATGCTACTCCCCTTACCTGTTGTCTTCCTGCTCCTTTCATCCTTCCAGCTTACACCCGGAACTATTCCCGTTCCACTCCGCTGCTTCTTGTTGCCAAACCGGACCGCACCCAGGAACTGCCATTTGCCTCACGCTTTTGCTCATCAATACCTCCCGTTGCCGAATCGGAATTCCTCCTGGATTGCTTTGCCTCACGTTTTGTCCTGTGAAGTTCCTTCAGTCATCGGCTCGGACTGCTTTATGGATTGCTTTTGCCTCTCGTTTGCTCAACGTTGTTTATAAACTCATCATCGTGGACTGCATAGGATTACCTCCTGTTTCCTGGGATCCACGTGAATATTGCTCCTCCACCAGACTGCCGGTACACCACTCCTCTCCTCTTCCCCGGTACGGACTAGAGACTGCCGTGGTACCATCCGGGGCTGAGGTCGGAGCGCCCTTGTTTCGTCGGGTATTGTACTTCTGACCCTTAGGCGTACGCGTGCTGGCGGGAATAGCCCTACCCCCCTGTACCTGGCAGTCTTACTGGAGCATTGGTTGTTACTGGAATACTTGCTGTCAATCCCATGGTAAGAGTGTCTGTCCTTATTCTTGTTTCTGTTTTTTGTTTCACGTTCTGTGAGTATTAAGGATTCTTGTTTCTTGTGTATTGTAACAGCTGCTCTCTGGTCCTTGTGAAATCGGCTTTCAAAGCATTTATTGTGTCCACTGGAATATTGTCGCACCCGAGGGAGTCTACTGCCACGCGGTTTTTGGGTCCTTTCTTCCAAACAATTGATTCCTGGTGCTGGTTTCCTTGTATCCAGACCAGGGTTACATTGTAGGGTAGAATTCTTCGTCTACACTATGAGGGCAAATTAAGAAGGCAGTCTCAACACCGGTGTCCCCACTGGTGCGGTCGCCCTCGCAGCTTCATCTGGAGGGCCCAGTGGGAGGGGTCCACGTGACATTGGCTCCCGCACTGGAACAGCTCCCCCCGGTACCCTTGATACCCATGCTAGCGCCGAGCCCCCATCTACCGCCTTGGCGAGTGGCCGTATGTTTGAGTGGGTCGGAGGACACCTCGCAGAGGGCCTTGGAGGTGAGGCGCAGGCAGAGGAGTGCGATGGTGTCCAGTCAGAGACGATACACGCCCTCCGACGCGGCGTAACTTCAGACAAGCAACTTTCGATTCGGACGCCGCCCGCTGCTGGAGAGGACCATCTGACGCAGCTTAATGCGGGGCGAATAACCAGGAGACATACCAACCTCAACCACAGAGGGGCACATCCCCGAAGCTCAGCACAAGAGCTATCATACATGTGCATACAGAGGAGCCCCCCCCCTTCTGAAATCAAGGAGACACCAAAGGAGCAACCTCCAGAGAAATCTCTAGAGACGCCAGGCTCCTCCGGCCGGCCCCGGCTGACATCAGGAGAGATCACGACCCAGCTGCAAGATCAGTCACAAGACACACAGTTGGAAGAGAACCTTACTGATGCCCAGGAACCAACTACGGGGCAACCTAATCAGACTGCCCATGACATAGCCGACCCAGCTGTGGACCGTAATGAGCAACCGATCCTGGCGGGTAAGGCTAAATCAAAGCCCAAATCTTCAGCAAATGGGATAAGAATTCTGTATAAAAAAAGAGGTAGGACAAAGCCCAAACTTGCAACAACACAGGGAAACAACGCAAAGGCAAATACGCAAAATAAAATCACAATGCCTGCAAAGGAGAATGGAGGAACAAATAACACTGACACACAAATAACTAGCAAAAAGCGGGCCTTGGCAAAAAAGCCCCTATCAACGCCCCTACTTTCAAACGCCCTGTGGAATTTCTTTAAAACACAAGGCAAAAGAAAACAATCTTCCGACACTGAACCTTCGGACACCGAAATTCTTGAAGCACTTGAAGAAATCCCTCCACAACCCAAACTCAGGCATACAATAACAAAACAATCTGAGGAGGTGGCAATTGAAACAATCAGCCATCCAGAAAAACAGGTAAATACTAATGATACAAGGACTTCCTGTCCTGCTGCTGCACAAACAACAGAGAATTCAAATAAAATCCCGCTACGAGAACCATACATACAGGGGATTTCGGAGATATTTGACCTATTCCAACCAAAAATGTACCCACTACAAAAAGAAATGAGCCCTCAACCATGGGCTAAAACCCACCTTACCACCCGAAATCTCCAATTATCATGCCCGGAAGCTACAATAGAGGCACTCCCTCAAGGTCACACTGAAACGGGCCCCTGGAGCTCCTCACCCCGGCCCTCTAAACCAGTGGATTCTGGTGTCATTTTGGATCGGACCAGAAAATCAACTTCGACCTGACAATCTGTAGAGTTTATAGATACGCCATTAAAAAACAGGAGGCTTAGCGAATTGCCAACAGACCTGCAAAAAGAATCACCAAACAACAAAAGAGACATGACAACAATCATGTCTGCAATAGCAATTGCAATGGAACCTTCTGCAAACTGTATGAGAGCATAAGAGATGCAGTGAAGGATAACACAACAACCTTAGCACTCATACAGTCGAAATTAACATTTCTGGAAGGTTTTATCACCGCAATAGATCTGAAATATGACATATCTCAAAGGAAGCGAGACAGGGTGGACGAGGAACCTGAGAACATTTTGGCGTCCATTGGAGAAGAACGTGGAACAAGGCGATCATGGCAACAAAAATCAACACAGACGATGTGGGAAAAAGGCGGTGAGGAAATGATTGTGCCGCTGTTCAGCAAATCAAAACCAGCCCCAAAAACTAATTCAACAGTACTGAAGTATAACACACGATCTTCGCAGGCTACTGAGCCACCAATTGAAAACGGTAAAGAATGCCCTAACATTAGCAGAAAAGGATCAAATAGAAAAAATAAGGCAGCCTACGAGCCCTATAGGCAATCAGAAAATTCTTGAGGGGCAATCAGCCAAAAGAAAAACGGTCTCTGTCGCAGCAGCGACCACTCTGGTTGTGCCAATTGACTTGACCAAGTCACCAAAACCAACAACGGAATCCACGGACCCTAGTCTGAAAAATGGGTCAGTACATAGGCAAAGAGACCAAGGTGCAGATATCCAGATACAGCCTGAAGATGACAGTGCCACGAATAAGGAAGACCAGAAGGCAAGTATCTATAACCACAAGACAACGATATTGTCTGCGGTTGCTGACCAGGTTAGAACTGAAACATGGCAGAATTTAAAGTTTAACAACCCTCAGAAACAGACTCAGAAACAGCGTCGGATCCTCGTCGACAACCATCCACCAGGGAACACCGATACACAACCTCGACTAGCCACTACCAGCCTATTAATAGAGGCTCAAAAAAATCAAAGACAGATGTAAAAACTGAGAAAAGAATCCGACTCTTTAAGCTAGAACAAGCCTCAAGCAAAGACAATTATATGGTTCTGAATCGTAGAGCTGTGCTTAAAATAGCAGCAAGCACCACAGCTTTAGAAAAGTTAGAAACCGAAGACTTTAAATTGAATATCACATATCACATATCACAGTGAAGGCAAGGCAAAAGCTTATTTGCACATCAGAGAAGCTGCAATCCAAGATCTTACTCGGGATGCTGGAAAAGACCTAAAGCTAGCAGGTTTTATTCTATCTGAAATAAAAACTACAAGTAAGCAACAATAAAAAGACAATCGAGATGAAAAGAGCACATATAAATCGACACATGACGCCAGTCCTACAGATCGCCACAGTAACCGAAGAGCAGAGCTGAAGGCTCTTTTTGAGGAGTACACATACAAGCCAAGGCGGAAATACTCGACGGACTCAAGGGAGGTATTTCACGATCAGGACTACATTGAAAGAAACAGAACAAGTTCAACCCACCCGAATCCGGGCAGGCAATATGGATATCGTATGGATAGCGCAAGAGACCGATCTCCACGTCATGGCAGAACCCATAGCCAGAGAAACTATAGACAGGAATCACCGTCAAAGAAAGTATGCACAACACCTGCCAGTTCAAAGAAAGAAGCAGCGTTAGGTGGACCATGGAATTGGTTGAAAGGGGCTTTGACTTCGAACCACAGGAGATAGCAATCATCGAAGGAAGTTAGTAAAAACTACTTCCAAACGGCTATGACTCTAGCTTCGTGTAATACGAGAGGCCATGCCCATTTAACCAACCCCAACAGTGAGGACCTAGGACGATTCGACATTTTATGTCTCCAAGAGACGTGGCTGCTTGAGGAACCGACAATGGATGGTTTTGAAATTGAAACCTCACCAGCAGCGAAAGGTCTGTTTGGTCGTCCATCTTCAGGGTTACTCATTGCAGTGTGAATAGGCCAAGACCTGAAGATCATCACGACAATCACAAGATCTTATGGGGTCCTGGCCGTCCTTATACAATAGAATCACTTTTCTAACACTGAAGGGGCGTGGACCATGACACATCTCGCTTTACTCACCGCGTTTTTGAATCCCCAAAGAACCTCAACTACTGACTTTTGTCAAACTATGGCCGATATCATTGATGCAATTGTCATTGAATGGAATATCATGCCCATAATAATCGGTGGAGACTTCAATGCCAACTGTGTGCATCCTAAAGAGCAAGCTATACCAACGATCAATGCGTCGCAAGCAGATGTTAGAGGCCGAGCTTGGATGAACTTGATGACCTCAAGAAACTTTCACAATGTCGCTTGGACGAAGGATTGGAACATACAAATCCCGACTTGGGAAAGGGGAACGTCCATGGCCACTTTGGACTATATCTTAATTTCTAACACTGTGTTGTTAGAAATCAACAACTATCAAGTGGCTAAAACAAAGGCAAGTGATCACAACATATTGTCAATAGCATGGGCGGCCAACTTGCACCAAACCGACTTGTACTTAACGTCGGTCGAGACTAACAGCCAACAAACTCGTCTGCGTCTGTGAGCAGCAAAGGTGCGAATCATTACGCAAGAATATGCAATAGCAGCTGTCGATCTTCAAACAACGGACGCCGTATTCAGACCAAATTATATTCCAATCCTGATCAAGTTTAAGGCTAAACAGAAACATGCGAAAACAACTCCAGTCAACCCTACTCATGCATAAGACAAAGTATTAGCAGGAAAAAAAATCTGCATTGGGAAAATTAAAACGCAAGGCAAAAGCCGAAAACACAGAAGCAACGTGGGAGCAATACGCAAAAGAACAAAAAACATACAAATCATTGTTGCGAACGCGCAGACTGTCCTTTATCAAAATGACGCAGAAACCATGTTAAGAGCACTCTCAATGAAAAGGTCAGCAGACTTCTGGGCCCTAATTAACGCCACTAGACGCAATCTCGGAATCAACATGGCAAATTCAGTTACTGAATCGGTGTGGGATGATTTCTTCACAGAGCTTTCTGCAATGCCATCGACCAACGATAAGCAAAACCCGGAAACCAGCCGCCATCCGTGGATAGACCTGTCATCGAAGCCTGATATACGGCTAGTTATTCAAAATCTAAAAACTTCGAGAGCTCCAGGCCCAGATGGCCTCACCAACATCGATTTAAAAAACTACATTGATGAATGGACAGAGTTCATTAGTCTTCTACTCAATCAGTGCAGAATCAGCAGACAGATCCCAGAGTCATGGACCAAAGCAACAATAGTCCCGATCTTTAAAAAAGGCTCCAGGGAAGACCCGGCAATTACTGCCCTATAGCCCTTCTGGACATCTTGGGGAAACTGTTTGCAACTCTTCTCTTACATCACTTCCGAATCTGGGTGAAAACGGCACCCTGCAATGACCATCTGCAAACAGGTTTTAAGAAAAATGGCAGTACATCAGTAAATATCTTCCTTCTGAACATCCTGAAGGCCAAAATAAACCAGGGTGCTCCAACTATTTACGCCGCATTTATAGATCTGTCTCAGGCATTTGATAAAGTCGACAGAGCGCTCCTGTGGGGTAAGCCAAAACTTAGGAAATGCCCAGAAGCTATTCTAAATCCTTTAATAGCACTGCATACAGAGACTTCTCTTCGTGTCCGCCTGAACAGGCAAGGCACACTGTCTAGAGACATTCGAGCAGAAAGAGGTTGAAGCAAGGCTGACCCCTGGTGCTGGCCTTATTTGTTGTTTTCCTAGGGGGGGACTTTAAGGAATCAGAAGAAGATGTCCGCTCCTTTCCACCGAAAGTAGGCAACATCAAGGTATCGCGCATTTTATATGCAGACGACATGATCCTTCTGGACCAGACGCCGGTAGGTCTCCAACGACAGCTTGACAACCTTGTTAAATACATGGAAACCAATAATCTCTCAATCAACAATACTAAGACTAAAATCATGATTTTTGCCAAAAACCAACAACTACGTAAAGCATCTAAAACTTGGTCAGTCAACAGAATTAATATTGAAGTCGTGGATCATTTCAAATACTTGGGAGTCATTATTGAGGGCTCGTCCAAAGAGACCAAAATGCAACAATATCTCTGGGAGAAAGCAAAAAACCTGACCTCACAAATGAGGGTGATTGACCGAAAATTTGGAAAATTTTCGTTGATACCAGCTATCAATTTCTACAAAGGTAAAATTGTACCATCTCTCACGTATGGCATGGACGCAACCATCTCCATGCCGACCTCAATCTGGCAGAAACTGGAGGGCTACATTTGGAAAACAGCTTTGGGTTTACCTAACTCAATACCAATATCAGCATTAAGAAGAGACCTAGGACTTTTATCTCTGGAAGCAACTGTGAGTATTTCATCTATCTCACTGTACAGGAAAACACTCCTACAAGACGACCTACCTATTTTTAACTTCATCTGGGACGAGCTAAAAGCTTCGAAATGCAAAGCTATCCGTCTGTGGACTGACCAGCAAAAAACAAACTACATACCGTAGCCTGCACCGAAGAAGACAAATCCTCAAAGAGTTATCCAAAAGCTTAAAAACGAAGATTGGATAACCACAGTGGAAAAAGCAGTGGCTATCACATTTTTGAAAGACTTACCTCCAACATACAATAAGCTAAAAAGCCCCTTGGCGTACTGTATAAAGTTTCCCGATAAAAACCTCAGCAAAACGTTCTTAAGAGCACGTCTCAACCTTTTGCACACAAGAGAAATCCTAGCGACAAGAAGTCAAGTGAAGATGACAACCTGCAGACTCAGTAAAATCCCAGAAAATCAAGAAACAGTTTGCCACCTCTTGCTAAACTGCCCAGCCCTAAATACAGACCGTACAGCCTTTCTAGCTCCCCTGTGGGTCAACTCAATACTGGTAGAAGAAGACACATGGTGGTCACGGCTGATCTCTGGCGAAAAAGTAAGATGGGCGATGGCAACAGCTAAATTGATGGAAGTCGCATTTGGGAAAATAAATTCCTGTAAATTAGTTGAATAACTCCTAGCTCGAGAACTCTACAGCGATGCCATAGCTATGCGCTCGATGGACTGATGATACCAAAGCAAAAGCCGATTGTGCACCGCACTTGTTCGCTTTCATCAGAAGAAGACATCCCCTCGATATTTACTTGATTTTAGTTATTAGACTCTACTTGAGGGACATTTTTCTGAGTTCTGATCTTTTTGTAAAAATCTATCTCTTTTTGATTACACACAAATAAATAAAAATAAAATTAAAAAAATAGCAACATTTAACAGACTAGTCGTTGAAGCTGGGTGGCCTGAGGAAAAAAGGTTATAACAAGGGGGGTAGTCCTGCCCTCTATGGATCTCAAGGGAGTGCAGGGAGAATTAAGTGCACACTGGTTTTAGACCCTTACGGTTGCCCGTGCAGTTTGGGCAACCATTGAAAGAAACAGCATACTTGCTGCTGTCAAACAGGTATCTCCAATACAATATTCATGTACAAAAATTCCAATTCTTTTATACACAATTACAGCTTTTTATTAATTAGCTGATGCTTATTTTCTTTATGTAAAGCATTTTAGTAGAGTTTTATAAATGACAATCTATAATGTCCATTGCGGAACACAAAAACATAGTTATACATTCACTATGACATAAATGCAAGCGGCATTGCACATAAATCATTCATTTGTATATTATCACTGGCAGTTTGTTGGTAAGCAAAAGATGTTCCATGCCAATAAATTTAGAAAACACAGGATGAAAGTGCAGATGGAGGAGGCGTTGGTAATCGGTCTCCTATGCCCGGCTAAAGTCTGACCTCATATTTGGTCTACGTCTGGGTGTGATGTTAGAAAATGGGAATACAGCACAGGATGAGAACCCAGTACTACTTTGGGAAGGTGTGCTGCTGACGTTTCGGCAGAATGGATGGTAGCCTTCTTCTGGGGCCAAAGAAAGTCAGGAGACTCTGTGTTTAGGAAAACAGAAAAGGTAGAGAAATTATATAAGAGAGTACAGTTAAAACAGCTGCAGGTAGCTGATGTGGGTCAGTGTGGAGCATCTAATACTAAAAACAAGTCCTAAAAGAAGTTCCAGAGACAAACTCCACTCACCAAGGGGTTTCATCATAGGGCAGTAAGAAAAGCGGATGTAGCCTGTGTGGGCGTGGGTTGAGTCGATGGCCGGGATGTAGGCAGGCGGCCGGTGGATAGCTGTTGCTGGACCCACGGGGTGGATGGCGGGGTCGGGTACAGGTCCGAGGGAGTCGAGCCTGTAAAACATGAGAGAAAAGGGAAGGGAAAAGGGGATGGGGAGGGAATGTTGCGTAGGTCAATGGGTAGAAATGGAGGCGCAAGTAAATTAAACAAACAAATGCAGATGAGTGCATTGTGGTGTGAAATAGGGGGAACAAACAGTACCTGAGGCTAATTAGTGGGGTCCCAACATGATGGAACGGGGGGCCGTATCACGAGCGGTTCGGGAACGAAGTCATCAGGGGTGAGTAGCTCTGTAGAGAATAAACGTCTGGTGCGCCCTGTGAGATGAATATAAAGAAAACATGAAAAAATGAAGATCGAGTAGGTCCTTGTGTAGGGGCCTGTGGAGCCGAGACAAAGCGACACTCTCAGATGGCAGGGTGTGGCGAATGGGTGCCTGGCCGTATTCAAGTGCGGGTTAATATACCTGCAAAATGTCGAGGCGGGCAGAACGGTGACCGGCGTCTCGAAATGGCGCCTGTGCTGACTCTGGAAATGATAGCTGTAAAAATACACAGCCGGGCGAGAAGAAGCTGCGCGTGCGCACGAGAATAGTGTCTCGTGCACACCAAGACGCAGCTGCGCAGTGCCCAGCGAGTAGTGTCTCGGATGCAACTCCCAACTGTGGAGGGAAAAAAGGAACACACTAGTTCATCGGGGTCTACAAGGAGAACTAAAGGATGTCCTTGCTCAAGTGGTTAACCCACCTAAAGACTGTGGAGAATGCATCAACCTTGTGGTGCAATTAGATCACAGATTACGAGACCGAAAATCGGACCGGATAAGGTTAGACACTCGAGCTGTGTATGTCCGGTCAAAGGATAATGTTCCACGTACATTGGAAAACACGGTAGCACCCATGCAAATCAGAGGTGTACGGACCCCTTTAACTAAAACTGAAAGAGACAAGAGAAGGCAACAGCAATTATGCTTATATTGCGGAACATCTGGCCACTTCCTCAAAGAATGTCCAGTGAAACCACCAAGGAGAACTATTGGAGCCACAGAGAAGGAAGATAATAATAAGGAGTCTGAAAACTACCAAGCCTGGCAAGCGTAGAGGTCCGCTTGTCGAGCGAGAAGGATGAGTGACAGACCTCACAATTCGCATTACCAGTAATTTTGATCAATCACCAACAACCGTCTCGGATGCATGCTGTCGAAGCATACATAGACAGCGGAGCAGTTGGGAATTACGTAGACCAAGACCTGGCAGCAGAGATGGGGCTTCCCTTATGCTCTAAGTTGACTACTGAAAAAGTTACTACTGTTGAATGGACAGAAATAGCTTTCGGACCAGTAACCCAATGTACAGCAGCACTAACCCTACTGTGCCAGGATGGACACTGAGAATCTATTGCATTCGATCTCATCAAAGCTCCTCAGTTTCGACTAATCTTAGGGATGCCATGGTTGGTAGCTCACAACCCTCTAATAGATTGGCGTGCCAAGAAGGGGGCCTTTTCCGATGATTGTGCTCGCACCTGTTATTACCAAGAAAAGGGGAAAACAGACTTATGTACATCTGCTACTCCCAGTACGGCGGCGATTTCCTAGGTGTGACTAGTACTCTACCAAATGAATACCAAGATTTTCAAGACGTGTTCCAGAAAGAACAAGCCAATACTCTACCACCGCACAGGTCCTACGATTGTCCGATCGACCTCATACCTGGTGCTCAAATCTAGGCACTTACTGAACCAGAAAACCTCCATTTGAAAACTTATCTTGATCAGTACCTGGCAAATGGATTTATCCGCCCATTCAATCACCGGAAGCCAGTCCCTTATTCTTCGTACCAAAGAAGGAAGGAGATTTGAGGACTTGCATCGACTATCGCGCATTAAACCAGATCACAGTAAAAATACGTTATCCACTGCCCCTAATTCCTGAATTATTGGATCAAGTCAAAGACGCCCAAATCTATACCAAACTGGACCTTAGGGGGGCATACCATCTTGTTCGAGTGAAGAAAGGAGACAAATGGAAAACCGCCTTTTGTACCAAATACGGCATGTATGAATACCAGGTAATGCCTTTTGGACTTTGCAACGCTCCTGCTGCATTCCAGTACTTTATGAATGATGTTTTGCGGGAGTTAATCGACGTTTGCGCCCTAGTTTACATTGATGACATTTTAGTGTATTCTGCTACAAAAGAAGAACATGTCAGGCATGTCCGCTCCGTCCTTACTAAACTCCGCCAACATAAACTGTATGCTAAACTCGAAAAATGCTCTTTTCATGTCACCGAAGTGGAGTTCCTTAGTTTTATCCTCACACCAAAAGGTATCAGAATGGATAGGCACAAGGTAGATGCCATTCTTAACTGGCCGTCACCAACTTCATTTAAAGGAATCCAGAGTATGTAGGGCTTTGCAAACTTTTACCGCCGATTCATCCCAATTTTTTCCTAAATAGTGCATCCAATTACATCACTATTGAGAAAAAACAATAAAAAGTTCCATTTGACCGAAGAAGCAGAGAAGGCCTTTCAAAAACTTAAGAAAAAATTCATTTCTGCTCCAGTTCTAAGGCATCCTCGCCCAGACCTCCCTTATATAGTTGAACCAGATGCCTCTAGCATGGCTATGGGACCTGTTCTCTCACAAAGGGACCCAGGAACTGGCCAGTTACACCCTGTGGCCTTCTGGTCACGAAAGTTCTTACCTCCAGAACTGAACTATGCTATCACAGACAAAGAACTCTTGGCTATAAAATCAGCTTTCAAGGCATAGCGACACTATCTCCTTGGTGCTAGACATACTGTCACAGTCATAACTGATCATCGAAACCTGCAATACCTAAAAACAGCAAAGGCTCAATCATCCCATCAACTGTGGTGGGCTCTTTTCTTTGCTGAATATGACTATGTGATCACCGACCGGCCAGGAGCCCGAAATGGAAAGGCTGACGCCTTGTCCCGCATGGGTGTTGATGAAAAGGTATACATAACTCCAGATCCAGTAGCCATCATTCCAGAAGACAAACCCCTGGGTTTTACGACAACATTGACACAGGGTGAACTCCAAAACAAGATCCAACTCTTAATGGATCCCACTTTCTCTCAAGAGTGGTGTACTCAAGGAGAACATTACACCATTAAAGATCAGTTACCATATTTTAGGAACCGTCTATACTTGCCAAGTAAAGATTTACAAGAGCAGGTTATTTCGGGTTATCACGACTCCCTGATTGAAGGTCATCCTGGAATTGCCAAAGCTCTAGCTAAAGTAAAACGAAACTATTGGTGGCCCACATGGCATAAAGACATCATACAATTTATCCAATGTTGCGGTGTGTGTGCACAAAACAAGTCCCAAAAGCAGAAACCAGCTGTCTTCTCCAACCATTGGAAAATCCTCCCGCACCATGGCACACACTGTCCCTTGATTTCATTACAGATCTGTGTCACAGGTTTCCCCCCTTCTCACCTGTCTTTGTTGTTTGTTGGAGTTCTTCGATGGAGTCTTCTTTCATAGAGTTTGGGTCTTGTATAACCCAACGTGCAGGTCCTCGGGTTCCAGCGTGCGTTCAGTGTTCCGAGTCCTTGGAACGTTCAGATGTCCGGGAAGTCCGAGGAAATCCAGGAAACAGCAAAGAGTGCACACGGAAGACAAGTGCACGGAGATCTGGGATGCAAGGAGGACAAAAGGAGGGGGAATGAAGGAGGAGGAATTTAGGGTACCGGGAACCAAGAATCACAGGAAAAACACAAGGCAGCACACGTCTAGCCATGGCAAGCAGTAGCGTTGAGAAGCGCAGGGCCGCGGGGCGTGTCCGCTTTATAGAACGTAATGTGTACGGCGTGGAAACTGGTAAACAGTATTCTGCGTTCGGCGGCCATGTTGGGAGTACTGCTGAGTGCAAGCCCCTATGGGTCAGGGATCAGAAAGTCCAGAAAGGACGCGTTCGATGGTTCATGACAGCATGCCTCCTCCGAAGGCCTGTTCCTCCGGGTTTGCCCGGGTGTATAAGGTGGTACCTTTGAAGTAGCCTGGGGGCGTTTAGGTTTGAGACCGGTTCCCAGGTGCGTTCACTGGGTGGATAGCCTTTCCACTCCACCAGATACTGTAGCTGACCACGTCTGTACCTGGAGTCACATATTCGGGACACTTCGTATTCTAGCTGGACGTCGACAACCACAGGGGTAGATCTTGGAGCAGACCGGGAGGTCTGGATGTATGGTTACATTAGAGATGTGTGAAACACTGGGTGGATCCTCTTCCAGGAGTCTGGTAATTTGAGTCGGAAGGCCACTGGGTTAATGATTTCCTTTATGGAAAAATGGCCATAGTACCGAGGAGCCAACTTATTAGGTCGTAAGTGTCGAGGCAGTAGTTTCGAGGATAACCAGACTTTATCACCCACTGCATAGGAAGGTCCTGGTCTTCTTTTGGAGTCTGCATAGTGCTTGGCGTTAGCTCGGGCTCTTTCGAGGTGTTCTTTGGCTTACTCTTCCTTGTATACGTTGATGAGGGTTTCAATCCAGGAGTCGACTGTAGGAACTGGTGTAGGATGTGGGAGAAGGGATGGTAGAACCGAAGGGTGGAATCCTTGGCTGCAGAAGAAGGGGCTGGTCTTGACAGCCAAGTGATCCGAATTGTTGGAGGCGAATTCAGCCACAGGTATTAAAAGAGACCAATCGTCCTGGACCTTGGTGGTGAAACAACGAAGATACTACTCCAGGGTTTGGTTCACACGTTCTGTAGCTCCGTTGGTCTGTGGATGATAACCTGAGGAGAGGACACGTTGGATTCCTAGTATACGGCATAAGTGTTTCCAGAATTGAGATATGTATTGAGGACCTCTATCTGATATGATCTTGGAAGGGAGTCAATGAAGTCAGAATATGTGTTCCAGGAAGATTCCGGCAAGTTCTGAGGAAGATGGTAATTTATACAAGGGTGTAAAATGAGCCATGTGAGTGAATAAGTCAATGGTAACCATGATAGTTGTGTATCCCCTGGAAGATGGTAGTTCCACAATAAAGTCTGTAGCAATAAATTCCCAGGGCATTGTTGGTAGCGTTGGTTGGAGTAGGAGACCCACCGGCCTCTTGTTATCAAGCTTGTTTTGATTGCAAACTGCACAGGCTTGGATATACTGCTGGATGTCAGGTTTCATTTTTGACCACCAAAACTGTCTTTGTATTAGACAGAGAGTGTTGGTAATGCCATAATGTCCTGAATGAAGGGTATCATGACAGAGGCTTGTAATCCTTTGTCGCAGTCTCTGTGTGGGAATGACCAGGCCATTGTCCTTGAACAAATACCCGTCCTTTGTTTTAAGATTCCATCGATACTTCCCAGTAAATTCCTTCCAGATCTCAGAGTTTGAATCCAAATGTCTTCCAGGGAGTGATTAATTGGGCTACGAAAAATGTATGGGGAAACATCTTTGGGAAGGATCGATCTTCAAGAGTTTCGTAGTCGGAACGTCGGAATAAGGCGTCAGCAATTATGTCGTGTGTTCCGGGTACATGATGGATTTGGAACTGGTACTGGGCAAAGAAGAAGGCCCAACGGGCTTGACGACTATTCCTACATACCATGGATTTGTAAGATTTGGAGATTCCGATGATCCGTACAGACCTGAACAGGATGTTTAGCTCCCAGGAGTAGATGACGCCACTCTGTTGAAGGCTTGACGGATGGACAACAGTTCCTTTTCCAGAACCGAATAATGGGTCTTGCCAGGAGTAAGGGTTTGCGAGTGATAAGCGATGGGGTGTTCTAACTTGTCCTGGAATTCCTGCTTTAAGACTGCTCAGATGGCATAGTTAGAGGCATCAGTCTCCACTAGGAAAGGTTGATCAATGTCAGGTTGAGCCAAGATGGGGGTTAGTGTAAACTCTGACTTCAAATTTGGAACGCTTCATCTTGGCTGCGGTCCAGAGGAAGGGAGTATCCTTCTTCAACAATGTAATGATCGGTTGAACTATCTCCGAAAAGGAAGGTATGAATTTCCGGTAGAAGTTGGCAAGCCCCAGGAAGGATTAAATCTGTTTCACAGTAGTTGGAACAGGCCAGGATAGTATGGAATTTACTTTTGAGTGGCCCATTCCAATTCCTTCTGGACTAAGGACAAATCTGAGATAGTGAACAGTAGAGACATGAAAAAGGCATTTCCCGGGTTTAGCCAGGGGTTTATGTTCACATAGCCGTTGTAAGACTGCCTTGACATGTTCTTCATGCTTAGGATGGTCCTTGGAGTATATCAGTATGTCGTCCAGGTAAACTATGATGAAGAGGAACAGCATATCGGAGAACACCCGGTCAATAAAACGTTGGAAGACCGCTGGGGCATTGGCGAGTCCGAAGGGCATGAACAGGTATTCAAAGTGACCAAAGGGTGTTCTAAAGGCCGTTTTCCATTCGTCACCTTCCTTTATACGGATCAGATGGTAGGCACCTTTGAGATCCAATAACGTGAAGATTATGGCTCCTCTCACCGCTTCCAGGATATCCGAGATTAAGGGAAATGGGTAGCGGTCCTTGAGGCTGCATTGATTAAGACTACGATAATCAAGACAAGGCCTAAGCTCCTTAGTATCCTTCTTGGGAATGAAAAACAATGAAGCTCCCGCTGGGGATTTGGAAGGTCGTATGGTGCCATTTTCTAGGTTGGTATCCAAGTATTCTCGGAGGGCCCTTTTCTCTGGTTCTGATAGGATGAACATCCTTCCAAAGGGAATCACTGCCAAGGGTTCAGTATCGATAGTGCAGTCTTCAGGTCTGTGAGGGGGTAGGGCTTGAACTATGGCAGTTGAAAACACATCAGTGTAATCTGATAGGCTCTGGGGACCTGGATAACATTTGAGACCGTGAGTGGGCCTTGCTGGTCTGTCAGCGTACCTTCAGAGGACCTTGACGAGGAATCCAGGGATAGGCAGTGAGACATGCAATGTTCGGAGCCAAGAAACAGGTATCCTGCTGCCCAGTTGATGTATGGGTTATGCTTCTGTAACTGTTACGCTCACCTGGTATCCACGGGGACGCCACCCAGCTGTGGGGACTCTGGTGCCCTTCTCAGCCGCTCCCAGGTATGATCAGCGGGGAAGTTCTGCCTGGAAAACAGGTGGGCAATGTTCAAGACTGGGCAACTGGGGTAAGAGCCTCCCAACACCTTGTATGCCCGCAGCCCCTCCCCAGACCTTTCCTCACCTTGTCATGGGTTTTGGCGTGCTCTACGTCCTGCCTTCTTGGCAGGGCGCGTTGTCCTTTGCGGGCGAGTGCGATCCAGTTACTTCACTGATGCAGGCCCCTTTAGAGTCTTTCAGGTAGGTCTTATTACTGTTATACTGTATGCCTTTCTTGGATTTAAATAATGTCTTTTCTCTCCCCTTAGGTGTGCGGGAATTCGCTGTGGAACGTTGACTGAATTGGGACTCACCGGCAGATGATGGTGCTTCGAAAGCGCCTTGATGCGGTAAGTAGGCGCTATGCGCAGCGCTATGATGCCTTGCCTTTGCTAACCTGTTGTCTTTTGTTCCCGAGGTTGCGGTGCTCACCCGGAGCAAGAAGGCAAGAAGTCCCCAGGCGATGCTGGTCGATGGGCGACCCGAGAGGTAAGGTGCCAGCACAATTGTAAAATGTCTAATGTCCTGTTTCTTTCCTTTTGCAGATCCGACGCTCTGGGAGGCTCGCTGTTCCTTCGATGCTGATTGCAGGAGCGGATGGCAGCCAGCGGTGGAATCACAGGTAAGCTGCTGCTATTAACGATGTCCTTTTGTTTTTTTAAATGCTGTTCTTCCGAGGTTCGCAGATGCAGCTGAACACGATGAGCGTCACGTTGCATGATTGCAAAGTAACGCGAAGCGTGTTCTCCAAGTCGGATGTGGTTTAAATAGCATCAAGAAGTAGTCCAGGTAAAATAGTCCCTAGGCTACCACACCCAAAACACTATACCGCATAGCTTGGTTCCCAGGAGCCAAGCTATGTGGATGCCTCCATGTTGACTGGCACTGAAATAAAGTAGTTCCCAAGCACAAGTCTTCATTAAGTATGAGCCTGGCCCCAAGAGGGCCTAGGCAAAGGATGCCTAAGCTTGTTGGGGGCCCGAACTGAGACCCCTCCTGGCCCATGGGCCTGCCGGGGGGGGTTTCAGGAAGTGGGTCGTGACAGTAACCAGGGCATACCCAGTACCATTTGATAATGGACAGACTTTATGATGTCAAACTTGATCATCTCTTGATGATGGTTTATCGCGGGCTGGATCTCTTTGGTTTGCAGGGTGATTGGTCCTGAAGAGAGAGGTCATCCATCGATGGCCTCTACAGGTTGCATGATGTCTCGAGTTTCATATGGAATGTGGTGGGTAGTGACCCAATCCTGATCTATAAAAATCCCCATGGCTCCACAATCCACTAATGCCAGAATGGGGTAAGTTTCTTTCTTGGACAGCGATAGAAAGGCCTGCAAGATCACAAGGTTGTTTTGTCCAGGAGAGTTCAAGGATGGAATAGATACGGTTCAAACATCTCTCTCCCAAAGCTGTGCTCCATCTAGGATCGGTAGCTGGCGTTTCCTGAACGCTGTGGAGGGGCCAAAGGACATTCTCTCACAAGATGTTTATCTGAGGCACAGTACATACACAGACCGGTGCAGATCCGTCGTAATCTTTCTTGCGGGGATATGGGTCCGCGGAAGGCCCCCAGTTGCATGGGTTCAGGGTCTGTGGTCGGGGCAGGAGTGGGCTCGGGTTTAGAGGCAGATTCTATAGAGGTCTCGAGGTAAGGCATCTTTGTTTTCTTCTTTTCTGCCTTCCTTTCCTGGATTCAAATGTCTATTTGTAAAAATAAGGGCCTGGAAGGAACCTGGGCGAGCTACCCTGGCTAGCTCGTCCTTTATTTCTTCGTTTAGTCCTCTCCAGAATAGAGTAAAACAGGCCTCCGGTGACCAATCTGCTTCCTTGGCCAGTTGTTTAAAGCGTGTTACATAGGTAAGCATGTCCTGGGACCCTTGTTGGAAATCCAATAGACGTTCTTGGGCATTGTAAACCTGTTCTGGGCGGTCAAACATGGTCTTTAGAGCCCGTACGAACCTATCATAATCATCCAGGAGGGCATCTCCAGAATTAACTAAGAGCGTAGCCCAAGTTAACGCATTCCCGGAGAGATGTGAAATCATAAAGCCCACCTTTGCCCTGGGGGGTGGAAAAGTAGTAGGGCTTAAAGGTAAAGTGCACTAAACATGAATCTAGGAAGTCACGAAGGTTCTTTGAGGATCCATCATATTTATCCACTACTCCGCCCAGCAATACACTTTCCTTGGTCGCGGAATCACGTGCCCGGGAAAGTTGTTTTAATGCGGCATTCTCAGCTTTGAGATTCTGAACTTCTGTGGTTAATTCTTGCATGCCGCGCATGAGGTCTTGAACTGAAGCCTCTATGTCCGTATCCGTATCAGTTTGTTGGCGTCTCAATCTGTCACAGGTTTCCCCCCTTCTCACCTGTCTTTGTTGTTTGTTGGAGTTCTTCGATGGAGTCTTCTTTCGTAGAGTTCGGGTCTTGTATAACCCAACGTGCAGGTCTTCGGGTTCCAGCGTGCGTTCAGCGTTCCAAGTCCTTGGAACGTACAAATGTCCGGGAAGTCCGAGGAAATCCAGGAAACAGCGAAGAGTGCACAGAGATCCGGGATGCAAGGAGGACAGAAGGAGGGGGAATGAAGGAGAAGGAATTAAGGGTACCGGGAACCAAGAATCACAGGAAAAACACAAGCGAACTACGGCAGCACACGTCTAGCCACGGCAAGCGGTAGCGTTGAGACGTGCAGGGCCGCGGGGGCATGTCCGCATTATAGAACGTAATGTGTACGGCGCAGAAACTGGTAAACAGTATTCCGTGTTTGGCGGTCATGTTGGGAGTACTGCTGAGTGCAAGCCCCTATGGGTCAGGGACCAGGAAGTCCAGAAAGGACGCGTCCGATGGTTCATGACAATCTGCCTCCCAGTCAAGGATTCAACACCATCTTAGAAGTTGTAGACTTGTTCTCTAAAATGGCACACTTATATTCCTTTTAAGGGTCTTCCAAATGCATCCAATTTAGCAAAAGTATTCCTGGAGGAAATTGTATGGCTACATGGCTTTCCATCGGTCTTGATCTCAGATCGGGGTAGTCAGTTTGTATCCAACTTCTGGAGGAAATGCTGTTCAATGGCCCAAATTGACATTCGACTATCCACAAGTCACCATCCTCAAACACATGGCCAAACAGAAAGAACAAACCAAACCCTTGAGCAATACTTACGTTGCATGTTACATCAAGTGGAAAGAAATTGGAAGGACTTGTTATGGATAGCTGAATATGCCTATAATAATTCATTACACACCAGCACTGGACAAACCCCTTTCTACACTATATATGGTAGACATCCACATACTTCAGAATTGGATCTCCCAACCCCTTTGGAAATGTCAACGGTTAAAACCCTACATCCGACTATTTCCCAGGCCTTCAAAGAAGCAGCAGAACATTTACTCCAAGCCAAGAACAGACAAAAGAAATTCACTGACCAACATCTTAGTAAAGCCCCCGACTATCAAATTGGAGACAAGGTCTGGTTAGCATCAAAATATGTGCCCATAAAAGGGACTCAGACCTTTCGTCCCCGATATCTGGGACCTTATTCTATTGAATCCATAATAAATCCAGTGGCAGTTAAATTAGCCCTACCACCCACTATGCAGATTCATCCTGTGTTTCACGTATCACTCCTGAAACCGGTACAACCCAGAACTTGGGTTACAACACCACCAAAACTAATATTAGTTGACGGAGAACCAGAGTTTGAAGTGAAGGATATCCTAGACTCAAAATACACCAGATCCAAACTATACTCCTTAGTTGATTGGAAGGGATACAGATCATGGGAACCTAGTGAATACATCCATGCACCTGGCTTAATTGAAAAGTTCCATCAGAATTACCCAGCCAAACCAGGACAGGCAGAAGTGGCACCATGAAAGGGGCCTTTGGGGGGAGTGCTGTCATGACCATTGCCCCTGGCCCTCACTGGCAAGTCAGCCTTCCAGTTAGGGCCAGGTCAAAGGCCTTAAAACCTTATCCAAGACTCTCTTGGAGTCAGTCCTGGCGCCTTTGGCACCAGGCTCATAACTATCACGAGGACCAACATTAGAATGGGACTATTTACTTGGGGCTATTTAACTTGGGGGGGTTCAGCCAACATGGAGGCACACACATAGCTCAGTTACAAGGAACTGAGCTATGCAGTCTAGTCTTTTGGGTGTGGCAGGCCTGGGGCTACTTTACCTGCACTACTTTGGGTGTGGCAGGCCTGGGACTATTTTACCTGGACTACTTTGCCTGAGACTATTTAAACCGCACCCAAACAGCAGAACATGCTTTGTGTTATTCTGCTGTGGGCAGCGTAACGCTCACCGTGTCCAGTTATTTGATGCCAGCTTACCTGAAACCAGGGACCTGCAGAGAGAGAAAAAACACTACAAAACTTACCTGGAACAGTATCCTGTCTTCAATCCATCGCCGACTTCAGTTCCACTCACCTGTAGGTACGAACTCCATCATCCGGCACCGCATGCATCCTGGAATACCATAACCTGGAAAGAGGAGAAAGAAAGACAGCATTAGTAAGCGTTTACTCACGTTTCCTCCCGAATGAAGAAAGCCACACAATTCTTACCTGGGTAGTCATCTCCTGGTCAGTATCATTGCTGGAACATTGCGGCACTCGGCGAGGAAAATCGCAACCTGCAAGGAGAGAAAAGACACAGGTTAGCAATATAAAAGGTGAAACAGCGCTGCGCATCGCGCATTACTCACTGGACAGCATCGCGCACAACATGCTTTCGCCTACCGGCCCATGCTCATCTTCAAACTGCATGACAACACCAACATACCTTTCCATACCTAAAAGGAAAGAAGCAAGACATTATTATTCGAACTAAGAGGTACATAAGAACTGCATATAAAGAAAGCAGCAAACCTACAGAGTCACAGCAGGCCTGGATTCCCACAGGGGGGCTTGCAACAGTGAAGCAACTTGGTCGCTGCTCGCCCCCCACATCTAAGCGCCCCTGCCACGAGGAGGACGGAGAATCCACCTTTTACAATATTAAGGTGAGGAGAAGGCCCAAGGGGGAGGAAGGGGTTGAGGCAAAGGGAGGTGGGAAAACATAAAGACAATCTGGTATTGAATTCAGATCTCCTATATTGCAGACCCAGCAGGCCTTACCAAGGGACCGGGAGAAGGGTTTGAGAGTGTAAATCATCCAACCAGGGCTCGGTGGCGTCCACGTGGATACCAGGGGAGCGTAACACTACCCTAAGCATGGAAGAACACGGCAAAGCAGTGAGAGCTTTGAATCGGGCCTATAAATATTGGTCATCCATTAGAAGAGCCTATCGCCTTCAGCAGGACGGTGAATCAATGTTAAAAATAATTGGGAAGGGGGATATGAGACATTTTTGATCTGTCATTCATCAACTCGAAGAACACCCTAGCAAAGCTCAATGTAATTTGGTGGCAGAGGAGGCGTGGGTTGAATATTTTACAGCCAATTTTGCATCCGTGGAGGGGACGACCGATGATATAATAAAAAAAGACACTAGATGGGCCTTATCAATTGAAGAACAGACTGTGGAAGATCTGATCTTGTCTTCATCAAGTTCAAATGTGGCGAGCCCAAATGGTCTCACCTACCAAGTGCTGAAGAACAACAGTACACTTTGGGCTAAAGTGTTGTGCTGGCTTTCCAGAGACATCCTCACCAAACGTAAATTTCCACCATCATGGAAATCAGCAATAATCATCACTCTTTTCAAGGGGGGCGATCTGTTCTCTCCTGAGAGTTATCGGCTGATCGTCCTGCTTGACATAGATAGCAAGATTTTTATGAGGATTCTCCTTGAAGAACTGGAGGAATGGGTTAAATCTAACAATATCCTTTCCAAATATCAAACAGGTTTTAGAAGAGGTCTGTCGACTCCGGTAAATGGGGCAACCATGAATATTTTGAGTGAAAATACTAGAGACAAAGGGGAGTTACATCTTTATGGGGCATGGGTAGACTTCTGAAAGGCCTTCGACCAAGTCAACAGGGGTCATCTTTGGGCCAAACTCAAGAAGTGGGGCATTCCTGACAGTCTCCTCTCTATACTAATAGAGCTGTATAATGACACAATCATTAGGGTGAGACTGGATAATGAAGGTAATCTATCTGACTCCATTAAAGTTGAACGCAGAGTTCGTCAGGGTTGTCTGGGAGCCCTGCTGTTTTTCAACCTTTATTTAGCTGATGTGGGGGACTTCTCCACAAGCACCATCTTTCTCCTTGGGAGGTTATTCACATGTTATTGACAAATGGCAGGGCACCACAGTGATGTGCGCGCCAGATGAACTGATCGAGTACAGCTGAGAAGCAATAGCCGAAGTAGAGACTATGGGGGGGGCAAATATGGTACCAACACATCACAAGGCTGACATGGATTGCAACAATGAAGAAGCCAGTGCGAATACTTAGAGCCAAAAACGTTTAACTTTGTTTTAGCAATGAAGGAACAGTTCCAGTTGGTGCAAACACGCAGTGCTACCACACTCTTGTGATTCCTGATATGGCAAAAGGTATGGCAGAGGTGATGGATTAGTACTGGGTTCGTGGCCAACAAGCCTACTTGCACCTCCCACTCTCATGGAGGTGAAAGTATCCACTGGCCACCCAGCACTCACTGCTACTAGTAATCCTGGAAAAAGACCCAAAGGGAGAGGAAATGCCTGTCGAGGTGCCAACAGCCACTCTAGCACCTAAAGAAGCAGAACAAAGCTTGCAGATCACACAAGAATTTGGTATGCTTCCAGAAAAAGGATGAAAAAGGATGATTTCAACGGCAGGGAAGAAAGAAGCAATCAAAGACTGTTCCGCACTGCTCAGAGGAATACCTGACGAGTATCAGCTTTTTAGCTCAACAGAGACTTTCTTTTTGGCTCCTGGGGTACAAGCAGATGCTGCACCTTTATACCCATGGATGATGCTGAGAATGGGTAACTATCCCACGTCATCAAGGCGGTGCACAATCTAGGTGTTCAAATGAAGAAAGAAGGTGGAGTTCAGAACACGGATTGGCTATCGCTTGCCTTTGATTGGGTCCCGTCATGGCTGGAGGCAGCAGTAAAAATACTGGTTCCTTTTGATCATATTCTTCTTGGTCCTCTTCTGCAGGTGCCAATTGGGTCCCCAATGTTGTGTTCATATAGTCCCTAATAGTGCAAAGATGATGGTATCAATTGGGGGATCTAAAACACCTTGCCATACAATAAAAAAACTCAAACTAATATTTCTGGAGTTCTATATATGTCGGGTGGAGATTAGTGGAATTGTACGATCGGACCGAAAAAAAAGGTCCGACTGTACAAAATGTCTGAAAATGCATACCACCAAAGGTCCGAACACCAAAAGTTTGAACCTTTGGTGGCATGCATTGTAGGTAAGTAAAAAAAAAACGGGGGCTGCAGGAGTGCCCCCCTTAACACCCTGCTCACTATACTGTGTGGTATAGTGAGCAAGGTGTTGTGGGGAACATCCCTGCAGCACACCCGACAAAAAAAAACTAAAATAAAAACAGGAGCTCTGGGGTTGTCCCCCGCAACACCCCACTCACTATACTTTACTTTGCACGGGTTGCGGTGGAAATCCCTGCAGTGGCCAGTAGAAAAAAAAAAGAAAAGGACCCTGCAGAGCCGGTTCCCCATCACGAAAGTGAAAGGGAACTGGCACCGCAGGGACACAGCGTGAAGAAAAGGTAAGTAGGGTTTGTTTATGTTGGGGGTGTGGGGTGCGTCGTGGGTGTGTTGTGGGTGTGTTGTGGGTGGGGTGTGGGTATGTAGTGATTTGCAGTGTTTGTTTGCATGGGAAATGTACGAACCTTTGGTGATGCATACATTTCCCATGCAAATATTTCCGTCACAGACCCTTCCGTGATGGAAAAATCACACAGATCTGGATGCGAAGTAACGAAAGGGTGGAAATGTTGGGGAGGAAATAGCCCCTTGGCTAGCGCCTTCCTACACCCCCCAAGTGCTTTACAATTAGGCAAGACTTCCCAAAACACTATAGCACTGAGAAAGCCTTTTTCATGCTAATATAGTCACATACAGACATGGGTGACCACTAAATGAAAATATTTAGTAATTAAACATAAGGTGCAAATAACTATTTAGCTAACTACATTTGTGAAAATTTTAAATTGTAGTTAGTTTTTCTTAGAGCACGGTAAAGAGCTCTGTGCCAAAAGGAATGCAGCCTGTGCACGTCAGCCTCTGGCACAAAAGCTGAAATGATCCAGAAGATCATGGAATGTCAAGAAAGCAAGTCACAGCTTTACCCTCTTATGACAGTGCAGAAGGTGCTGGGCTGCTTCCAGGAACAGTACTCTGGCACAAAACCTGAAATGATCCCGAAGATCATGGAATGGCAGGAAAGCAAGTCACAGCTTTACCCTCTTATGACAGTGCAGAAGCTGCTTGGGCTGCTCCCAGTAATAATACTGAAAGAACTGTTGCTGCCATCGTAGAGGTGACTGATGATGATAGGGAGGATTTAGCGTCCCAAGTATCTTCTGCTGGCTCTGAGGCTGAGACCATGCTGGTATTCAAGAAGCGAGACCTGCTGTTTAAGCAGAGGGAGCTTGAATTTTGCATGGCTAAGCTAGAATTGGAGAAAGCAGAGAAACAGAAGGACAGGTATCACCAGTTGGAGCTTGCCACGTTACAAGCTGCCAATCGCTTCCCTAGAGGATCTGGTAATGGGTGTAAATCCTCCTCTCATCCAAGGTTTCCAAAAGATCTGCTTAGTATGTATGATGACAAGAATAACGTCATGGACTGGTTAACTGCATTTGAGTATGCATGTGAAGTGCAAGAAGTTGTGGATGCTGGTAAGATTGCATGGATGCTCAGTCGACTACCTCATTCTGGCTGCAGTGCTATTATGGAAATGCCAAAGGCTGACAGAAAAGACTTGGCGAAATTGAAGCAAACTCTGGTCTTGAGGTTTGGGAAGACTCCTGCACAATACTTCAAGAGATTTAGAAACATATAAGAAAAAAGAAAGTATAACTTTTGTGACTTTTGTTGCAGATTCCTTAAAAAACGTGTGTGACTGGGTAGAGGGCTATCAAGTAACCACCTTTGAGGTTATGATCAATTTGGTCATGCCTGAACATATGTTTGCCTCTTGTTCCCCAGAGCTTAGGGGGCACTTGGTTGATTCTAAAGAGTTAATCCAAAGAGACTGGTCATTGCTGCTTACATATGGGTCTCGCATAGAGTGTCCCATAAGGACAAGCCTGTTGCAAGTAAACAGGAGGAGGGAAGGAAGCAGAAAGAGAAAGAGGTTGGGGATACAGATAAACCTATGTCCAAAAAGGCCCACAAAAAGTTTAATAAGGGGACGTCACAAGAGTCAGGTCAGGGTAGTGGGACTAACACTCCCCAGCATGAGAGTGGTTACTCGAAGGCTCCCTATGTGTCAAGATCTAGTGGGGCTTGTTACACTTGTGGAGCCAGTGACCACAAGAAGGGGGATCCCAAGTGTAAGGGAACGACCTTGTGGGTCCAATCTGCAAGTCTGGCCTTCTCTCAATATGAGGAAGAGGAGATTGCATAGGTGTCCTTCCCTTTAGATTCCGTCCCCACAGGTGAAGAATCTGAAGATAAACTATTTAGAAGATAGTAGTGCTGGAGATTCTGTTCCCATCCCAAACCTGCCCCTTAGTCATGTGTTCCCTGACGATAGTGTTCAAGTAGGAGGTGTAAGTACCTCTACTATTATGAACACTGGGCCCAGTCTTACCGAAGTAGCTTCCTCCATGGTAAACCCCCTGGGCCTTGCCAGAAGTCCTGTTGGGGATACTCAATTGGTTGATAGGCCCTCTCTCAATGTTCCAGTAGCAACCTTCAGTAGAGCTGTGAGTAGTGAATTGGTCAGGGCATCTGTCAATGTTAGGAGAGCTGTTCCTAGAAGAGTTCTGGGTGAGATTAGTCTTCCAGACTTGGGTCCTGATATACACTCACCAGACCCGTCATGCACTTGGTCTCAGAAGAAGGCTGCCCTAGCCAAACCTAGGGAACGTCTAGGCCTAAGGGGAAACCCATGGCCAGAGGAGTCCGAAAAAGAGGCAGAGGGAAAGAGAATATTCCCCCTGTCCTACCTACAACACCTGTTGAGGTAGTTGGAGTAGTCCCTATTCCAGGTTTGGAAAAAAGACTCCCAGAAAATCTTGGACCCTATAGGGCTCCTGAACTACCTAGCATGCTGGTAGGACAGACCCCCAGGGGAGAGATTACTATGGCCCAACAAAGAATGAAGCCATCATACCTAGGCCTGTGGAGAAAGGCATGCTTCCAGTGGGAGGATTCCACTCCAGTGAAGCAAAGGATACAACAGGAAGGTGGGTTACTGAAAGGTAAGCCCACAGAGTCCACCAGAGAAAACCTTGAAATGTTGGAGCTTTCTCGGGTAGTGAGGCCCTGCCTCCTAGAGTTGTGGTGTGACATTCCCGTAGTGGTACATCCTAGTCTCGGGATACCACCAGAGTGGCCTAACACATGTTCTTGCTGGCCCAAGATAGGGGTCCCAGAAGAAACCCACTGTAGGGGTCTCAGTCAAATGTCACCAGGTTGACAGAAGTGAGACAAGTATTCACATACTCCAGAGTTCACTTTTGGGAGTAGACTCACTTACTCCAGAGGCAAGGCCTACTTTGTTTAGCCCTTTGACCCTGGAGACCTCAGCAGTAGGTTACAATAGGTGGTTGCTGATCACAACACCATATGCCGTAATGCTTACCCACAGAGAATGACTGCCAAGTTAGTAATTGCTGCCATACTGAATGACAGTCCCAGAGGTAGCTCCTCTGCTGTGCTCAGTAGTGGTCAGACCCAGTGGAGGGTACGTGAAGTGACCTGTCACTTGTCACTTAGCTGTCATCCACAGGAAAATGGTCGGAGAGAGAGAACTGTGAGATCTCTCATACGTTTGATTGGAGCCTTCAGTGACCCCAGAGAAGGAGGTGGGACCTTCTCCTGTCAAACGTATTCAGTAAATCCTTGAACACACATCAGTGGTCTGGGCCTTGCCATGTTTCACAGCTTGGCAAGAGAAACTATTCAGAAGGCCTTGGTGGACCTGTCCAGGCTGCCATAAAGTTTCCTATGGATAGTATGGAGAGTCCTATCTTGAAACATAGAATTGCAGACTTGCTTATGGCTACAGAGAAGGGGACAGAGACATATGTATGTCTCCCTACCCTATGCCAAAGCAGCCCTTCTCATGGCTTCAGTGAGGATGGCCTAGAGTTCCCTCACCTGACCCCACATCATCAAGGTGAGTGTCGTGACTTGCCACGGAGTGAAGAGTATTGAGCCTCTGTCCACAAATCACCCACAGGGAGAGAAAGATAAACACTCCCTGTGCGAGCTTTGAAGCCACAGGTGGTTGTTGGTTTGTAGAATCAGATGGCACCGAGGACCCCAGAGGCTGTTGGAAGGAAGTCGGGGTCAATACAGGCAAAGACAGTGCTTTAGTTAAAAGTAAATAAATGATACTCTCTTACCTATGTTCAGTGGAAGGGAGCCTGAGGTATTGGTGCAAGGGAGCGCCGATGATTCAAACAGTCAAGTACCTGGAGGCAGGTACGGGCTGACCACCCGTAACCCTTAAGGTGCACGTAATAGTTTCCAAGAAAGAACGGAAGGAAGGTCGTAAACAATCCAAGGGTCAAAATACAGGTTGTAGCAAGTGAGCAGATAGGGAAAATCCAAAGCAGTCCGTTATGCGTAAGCCAAAGGTCCAAAGTACCAGTATCCGTGCAGAGTATCAGCAACCGTATCCAAGGAGCAAGAGTTAACCAAATCCGTGATGTGTAAGCCTGAAGTCGAAATCCGATGTGGTCAAAAACAAGAGTCAAGAACGCCGAACAGTGTTGTGAAACAGCTGTGAAGCGGCGAGTGATTCAAAGCTCCCGGCTTTTATGTGAGCCGCCTCCTGATCACGTGAGCCGGGCTTCGTGCACGTGATCGGGAAGTTGATGTGAAACCAGGAAGCAATCGCGATCGGCTGTTCCAGCCCGATCGCAATCTCCATGGCAGTTGCCATTGGAGACGAGGAAACAAACAACGCCGTCCTCTGCGTGTGACCTGAAACCATCGGTGATGTCGACTCCCCTGCACCCTAGGTGATGGGACAACTGGAGGGTTGGACTGTGACCTGGGGAGCCTGACAGTACTTTGTATCAAAGTGTTATGCAAGGTGTTGTATGAGTGTGGAACTGACCTATTGTGCATAACAGTGAGCTGGAGATTTGGCTGAGGCCATCTCCCCCTTGTTGCCACTGAACCCCTTCATAACAGATTGGTGTAAACCAGACTGTATTCTGGGAGTTGGGAAACCCACCAAATGTGGGTATTGTGGAGGTGCAGAACAGAACAGAAGTTCTGCCAGTTGGTATGAGATCCACCCTGTGTTGGAACAAGGAATGTGTGAGCACTCTAGCTGTCTGGAGGCCTATTCTGAGGATCTGGTGAAACATACAGGTAAAACCAGTTTGGAATTCTGTATGGACACTAGAGCTCTGTATTCTGTCTCCAAGACAGAGACACACTCTCCACTAAGAGGTAACACCTTGGTGGATCAGCTCTGTACAGAAAAGTACAATAGCCTTTTTAATCTCTCTGTAGGGAATGGAAACATATCCCTTGCAGTATATGCTAAGTAGGAGACAGCAGTTTCAGCTGTTTCACATCCTTACTTCAGTGTATGGACTTCTGGATTGGTGGCTGCAACTGACACCTGTCAAATGAGATTAGCCTCTGTTCTAAAGGGGAAAATGGATCTCAGCAATACATGTCTAGATGACATGGCAGATTCAACCCCCACTTGGAAAGAACTGGGATTAGCTCAGGAGACTGGTTGTCAGAACCTTCATCAGGACAACTTGTTCAGGGAGACAACCAAGTGTCAAACTGAACAGGGGCCAGTGGCCTTCCTTGAGCAAAAAGTTGGTGAATGTGGGGACAAGAAGCAACCTCTCTTGTCAGTGAAATACGTGGGGACAAGAAGCAACCTCCTGTCAGTGAAGTACCACATGAACAGAACTAGGCAACCCCCACTACTCAAGCCCAAGTTTCCTGGGCCTCACTGGGAAACACAGGAGTACGGTAGCAGACAATAGCAATATAGCTGCCCTGCTGACTGCTCTTACTGCTTCAAGGGGACCTAAAGAGTTCTTATGAACCCTTGGGTGGAGAGAACGCCTTCACTGGCTTGAAAGAATCCTTATGTCAGGCCCCTGGTTTAAAGGCACCTGATGAGAAGAGACCTTTCATAATGCAGACAGATGCCTATGACATTGGGATAGTTGGGCAACTTTCACAGCTTGATGATAAAGGTTTGGAACAACCTATATGTCACATCAGCTACCAGCTTAGGTGTGGAGAACTCAGGTAGCCCCCAGGTGGAGAAGAAATGTTTTTCCATCATATGGTGTCTTAGGAAGTTGATGTCCGACCTCCAATGGACTCACTTCACTGTGTATATTCCCCCTAAGCCTTGGTTGGTGGATATTAAAAGAGAGAATCCAAAGTGGCTCAGGTGGTTCATGAGCCTGATGCCTTGATTTTCACTATTGGGCGAACACAGTACCCATCCTGGGGTGTATTAGTTCCCCCTGTCCCTAGTATAGGGGGGGAGGGCGGCGAGTGTTAGGAAAGATTTCCTTCCTTTGTATGGACCCCCAAACCTTTTGCTTTTATTTATTTCTTTTATTGGCATTTCGCTTAAACATTCCCAAATACCCTAACCCGACCCGCCTCCCCCCAGTTTGATCCTGCTGTCTCATGTTTAGAACATAGTGCTGTAGAACATATCACTGTACATTTACAAGCCATTAAAAGCGTAATCACATGTTTCCCAAGATTCTACATTTTTATGGGCTATGCTTCACATTGTAATCTTCTTGCAAACAGTTCAAGACCAAATACCAGGGTGAATGTTCTCCTTGGATAGTGTACGTCACCCACTCCAAGGCCAAAAAGTTCCAGAGCTTAGCAAACCAGTCCGTAATATGGGAAGCTTCTTTCGATTTCCATTTCTGTGCTATCGCCAACAAAGCTGCTAACTGAAGTATCACAAACACCTTCACAATGTGTTTGGGACTCTGCTTCATATTTTCTTCTAATACTACCAACAGACATGATCTCAGAGACCCGGGTTCTTGTATGTTAAAAATTTGAGTCATAATTTATTTACCTCACCCCAGTATTGCATTAGCACAGAGCAGCTCCACCAGATATGCTTCCAATCTCCCACCATTTCATATTCTCTCCATCAAAGGTCAGAGCTTGAGTGATACATTTTCGTACCCGCTCTGGTGTGTGATGCCACTGTACCATTAGCTTATACTAAAACTCTCTAATTTGAAGTGACCTAGTGAGTTTGGGAATTTGATACCCCAGATCCTCCCACACCTGAACCGGGACCACCTCGCCCAGTGACACTTGCCAATGTTGTTTGTGTCTCGTTGATGTTTTTGGGCTGATATCCGTCATTCATTTGTATAAATTTGATATACAGGCTTTATTGCTCGGGCTGGATGTGACAAACTTTTTCGAAAAGAGACAATGCTCTAGTTGCTGCACACCGTATCGGTGGGGCTAGAATACAGTGTCTCACTTGAAAATATTGAAAGCGTCTGGTATCCCGCAAGGAAACTCCTGCTTGCATCGCATAAACAATTTAGGCTTGCTCCCCTGAAACATGTCCCTTAACTTTACACACCCAGCCCTCTTCCATGGCCCAAAAGCTTTAGGTTCGAGCCCCAGGGTAAATTGGGGGTTAAAAAATAATAAAGTTATAGGGGAGGGAAACAATGTCATTTCATACTTTTTAACAACTGTATCCCACACCTCCTCCTCCAAGCTCGTAATCAGACTAGTGTGCATTTGAGCTGGCCGATCTTGCTTAGTTAGTCAACCACTATCCCCCACCCTGGGGCCCCACAGCTCTATCCATCTGTACACATCTTTTCCCAGACTTTGTATCCACCAGTATTTGAGAACCCTGATCTGGGCCTCATAAAAGTTATTTCGTAAAGTTCGGTAGGCCCAACCCACCCTTATCTGCAGGACCCATTAATGTGCCTAATGCTACCCTTGAGGGTTTGCCCCTCCAATAAAAGGCAGTAACTGCTTTATGCAAGTTCCGAAAAACGAGTTGGGCACCCGAATAGGTAAAGCTTGAAACAGATATAAGATTTTGGAAGCGTGACCATTTTTATCTAACCGATTCTGCCCAACCAGGAGACGGTAAGAGAGCCCCATTCCAGAAGTTGAGATGGAATTGACTTCAGCATTGGGGGATAATTAGCAGTATAGAGCCCTTTAATTGTAGGAGTTGTGTATACCCCTAACAGTTTGACTGCTTTCTGCACCCATCCCAATTGTGTGTCTGACAGCTCCGAGAGGGGGAGGGATAAATTCAGAACCTCTGATTTGCTATCGTTTATTTTTAGCCCTGCTACCTTCCTAAATTTTATAAACTCCTGGGTAGCCTTTTGCAATGTATTTAACGGGTCACAAGCCATCAAGAGCATGTCGTCCGCGCAGGCCATTATTTTGTGTGCGAACCCCCCAAGGTTGATGCCTGTAATTGCCTCTGTCTGCCTTATTTTGTTTAGAAGAGGTTCCAAGTGTATAGCGTATAAAAGCAGAGACAGAGGACACCCTTGTTTGGTCCCAGGTTGGAGAGCGATAGGGGGAAGATAACTGACCATAGCTTAATATCCTCGCAGAATAGTTAGCCCTAATGTTGTCTATTATTTTAGGCCCGAACCCCATTTTTGCCAGTGTCAGAAACCGTAACGACCACGCTACCCGGTCAAATGCTTTTTCAACATCGATAGAGACAAGGACCGCTGGTGTCTTATTTTTTTCTATCATTTCTAATATGTGGCATGTTCTGTGTATATTATCATGCGTTTGTCGGGACTTGATAAAACCGGTCTGATATGGACTAATTATAGATGAGAGTAGGTCCTCCATCCTATTAGCTAAGATTTTGGTATAAATATTTGTGTCTGCGTTTATCAGTGCAATAGGACGGTATGATCCACAATTTGTTGGATCCTTACCTGATTTGGGAATATAATGCCTCCTCCATGGATGGGGAAATACCACCAAAAATTGCAAATTAATTGTATCATTGGGTTAGTATAGGCGCAAGGGTATTTTTAAATGTTTTATAAAATGCTGCCGGGTTCCCATTCGGGCCTGGCGACTTATTCAAAGAGAGATTGCGGGTAACCCGCAGCAACTCTTCTGTGGTAATTTCGGCTTCTAAGAGAGCCCTATCTTTCTGCGCTAGACAAGGAAGGGCATCCGCCTCCAAATATTCTCGCTGCAGTTGCAGATCCTGGAGTTATGACTGGTATAGTTTTGTATAAAATGCATGAAATTGTACAAGAATCTGAGATGTCTCGGTAACCGCCTCACCAGAAGAAAGCAGAATTCGATGAATAATTCGGGAAGCCGCTCTATGACAGAGCTGAGCTGCGAATAGTCGATCAGTTTTATTGGCTTGTATGTAATATTTTTGCTTAAGAAAGAGTAGCGCCTCTGCGCCCTGCAAAGATTAAGCCTCCCGGAAGCAGCCCTGAATTCTTTTTGTAAAGACGAACTAGTGTCAGTGACCATTTTCTTAAGTCCACGCTTTAGATCCTCCTCCAGTTCCACTTCCAATGCCACCTTCTGTTTACGTCTGGTGACCTCTTCCACTATCAAGACCCCCTCATTGTAGCCTTAAAGGCATCCCAAATTACACACATTTTAGTGTTCCCCACTCCATTATGCTGAAAGAATTCAAGTATCTGTGTCTCTATTTTCTCTCTAATCACTAGGTCTTGCAACAGTTCAGACAGGAATTTCCATGCCCACAGTTTCTGCGTCTGTTTAGGTGTGTTTAGATCTATGGTTATTGGTGCGTGATCTGAGAAAGAGATCGTGTCTCAATATGGGTAACTCTGCCAATTAGGGAGACTGAGGCCCAAGCATAATCTCTGCATGAAAGCGAGCGATGGACATGTGAATAGAAGGTGTATCGCTATTCTTCCTCCCTGAGGGCAAGCCAGATATCCACTAAAGATAGTGGTGCGAATCTCTGTTGTAGTGTCTCAGATAGGGGTACTTGGATGTATCGGGTAACAATACTGCAGTCTCTAATGGGGTACCAAGCCATATTGAAGTCCCCTAAGAGTATTAGTTCCCCTTCCATAAAGGATTCATGTTGCCCCAAAGAGTCTTTCGAGAAACTTTCATGACTGGAGTTAGGAGAATTGATTGTGGCAAAATTTACAAACATTGAGTTCTAAGATCAGAGACACATAGCTACCCTCCTTATATAGTAATGTATGCAATACTTTTGCATGGGTACCAACCCTGAACGCTATTAACACACCCAACTACTTACCCTCAGCAATGGCTTGAAATATCACTGGGTATTGACTCAAACAGATTTTGTGTTTGTCCAGCTCCATTTTCCGGATATGGGTTTCTTGAAGCGCCAATAAGTCCGGTTGGTAGCGCCTCAACAAACCCTCCAGTTTCCTGCATTTGATCGTGGTATTGAGGCCATTAATATTCATTGCTAAGCATTTGAATGAGATACATCTCAGCTCCAGCACATGGGGCAGCTAAACAAACCGATATAACTGTCATGTGCCCGTACTCCTGGAGCCTCTGTGATTGGTGGCGTTTGAGCCGCCATTGACTTCCCCTGCACGTTATCCTACGTTCTGCACTCGCGGTCTAGTTTTTCTGAACACAGCTGCCGTAGGAAGAATTTAGCCCGCCACCTTCCAGCAATCGCTGCGTTGCAACATTGGATGTTTTCCTCTTTGTTGGTGCATCGCTAAGTTTACTCTCTTTGGCTTTGGTAAGCCCGCTTTTCTTGTCCTCTGCTGCCCTCTGCAGCATTCCTCTCTGCTCTCGCCCTGGTTTCCGTTTCCTCTGTTCTCTAGTGTCATCTGGCACTTCTTCCTGGCTCACGGCTTCCCGTATTTCTCTGTGCTCTCTCTCTTTCGTTTTTGGACTAGTCTTTAGCTCTGACTTCTCCGGTTTCTTTGCTCAGTCCTCACCCTCTCTTGATCTCCCTCTGTGCTGCTCCTGTGTCTCCACACTGGGCAGCACCTTTGTTGTTTTTGGTCCGGCTGCTTTCTCTTCACTCCAGCACTCCTCTGGGACTGCTTTGTGCTCTCCTTCAGGAGTCGGATTCAACTGCCTTCACGTCATCACATCCTTATGATTCATCAAGAGAAAGACCTTGCTGCAACTCCGCACTGACTTCCACCCTGGGGGGGTTTGTGCCGTTCAGGGCTTTTTTCCCCAACTTGGGTGCCGCGGGACCGGGGCCACAGGTATCCTGGTTCTCTAGGTGACCATTGTGGCGGTGTCCCGCGGCAGGCCGTATCTACATAAAAGAAAGCCTACAAGACCCGGGGAAGAAAGAAGCAACCAGTGGCTCTCTCCAGCTGCTCAGGTGTGGAGCAGGACCTTAACTCAGAACCTGATAGCGAGGCTGACAGCTTGCAATGCCAATCTACACTCGAGATGGCAACGGTTGAACAGGTACAGGAGCTGGTGGCAGCGGTCCACACACTGACCCTTGAAGTCCAAAACTGAAAGCTGAGAACACGGTACTTCGTCAGCTGATGTCGACACGGGATCCACATCCCATGGAGCTCCCTCCCATGGCAGTCTCCTCTGGGAAATATGATGGCTCCCCGAAATGCTTAAAGGTGTTCATCGAGGCATGTAAGGTCCATTTTACTTTCCGAGCCACCACATATGCTTCCGATCTTGCCCGAGTGGGTTTTATGGTCTACCGCCTGGGTGAATGCAAGAACGAGAAAAGAAAGAGCAGAGGAGTTGGTTGGGCTGTACCTCCTTCCCCAGTGACCACTACTCCGACGGCTAAGGACAAGCCGATGCAGATAGGCACCACTAGAGCTCCCCTCACTCCTGAAGAGCCGAAACGCAGAAGAGACTCTGGACTCTGTATGTATTGAGGCGCCTCCACCCACTTACTACGCAACTGCCTCCCCGGCGCTCAGGAAATGGCAACCTCGGACCTAGAAGGGCCAAGTGTCCAAGGCGTTTCTTTCAGCCCCTACGTAATCTTGGCTATCACCCCTTCGCGAGTCACAGAAGATTCTCGCCTCATTGTTGTATCCTTTCATCTAGCCTGGAGAAACAAGACCATAGACACCTTGATTGTGGGGCGGCTGGCAATTCTATAGACACTCTGTGGGCCAATCAAGTAGGCATCTTTCAAGTGCCTAAGGAGGAGGATCAAAAGGTGGAAGGGGTGGATGGCACCGTGTTGAGTTCAGGACCCATCACTCACTCTTCACAGAAACTACAAGCCAGTGTACAGCAGCATATCGAGGAAATGGCATTTGACATCATAAGAGCTGCCCATTTTCCAGTTATTTTGGGAATTTCATGGTTGCCGAGACAAAATCCGTCTATCGACTGGACAAAGAACACCCTTGGTTTTCATTCTCCGTACGGCAAACAGAACTGTTTACGCAATCTACACTATGAATCAGTGGTTCTCCCCGCTGACAGTTCCAGGCCACGTACTGTCCACTGCAAAACATTTGAGAGCGTCTTCGTTGACAAGGATGTTCATGATCCGCCTCCACATCGACCGGAGGAGTGCTGGGGTATTGACCTTGTGCTAGATGCTTTCATACCATTCGGTCGTATGTTCTCCCTGTCCCTCCGAGAAAAGCAGGTGCTATGAGAGTACTTGTACTCCAAACTTAAGAATGGACTCATCCAACCATCTAGGTCCCCTGCAGGAGCTTCATTGTTATTTATTGCCAAACGGGATTCCACGGAACTCAGGCCCTGAATTGACTACAGGGGCCTCAACAGGGTTACTGTCAGAGATAGATTCCCCATGCCATTGATCTTGGACATATTGGAGGCTGTGCAGGAAGCCACTGTATTCTCTAAACTAGATATGAGGAATGTATACTATCTGCTTTGAGTTAGAGAAGGTGATGAGTGGAAGACCGCCTTCCGGACACCCTACGGGCATTTTGAATACCGGGTTATGCCCTTTGGATTGGTCAATGCTCAGCGCTTTATGGATCGCACATTCTTTGTTCTCTTGTTCCACTCCGTCATAATCTACCTTGATGACATCCTGGTGTTTTCTTCCTCAGCACAAGCCCACACAGAACATCTACATACAGCGCTTACAAACCAATCACCTCCTCGTAAAACCTGGAAAATGTTTGTTTCACGTCTCCTCAGTTCCTTATGTGGGATTCATCTTATCCAGCGATGGGGTCATGACGGATCCTACTAATGTATCTGCAATCGTCAGTTGGCCCTCTCCCTCGACCATCAAAGATGTGGAGAGGTTTTTGGGATTTTCCAATTTCTATTGCAAATTCATTTCCGATTTTTTCCAACACAGTTCTTCCCATCACAAGTCTGCTTAGGAAATCCTCCAAACCCATTGGGTGGACCAAGGACGCGGAGTCAGCATTCCGGCTTCTTAAGAAGAAATTCAGCTCAGCTCACATACTTCGCCAGCCCGATCAAACCAAAGGCTTTCTCAGTGAAGCCAATGTTTCAGCCAACGCGATGGGAGCAGTACTTCTTCAGACTCGTGAAGGAACAGAACATCCGGTTACGTACCTTTCAAATGCTCTCTCCGCTAGCCAGAGCAATTACGCGGTTATTGAAAGAGAACTACTTACCATCAAACTTGCATGCGAGGAATGAAGGCCTCTACTGCAAGGCGGTCCCCAGCCATTTATCATTAGGACTGATCACAAGAACCTTAAGGTACTGCAGAATATGGAGTGCATTAATTCAAGGCAGGCCCATTGGGTGCACTTTTTCACCCAATATGATTTCGAGATCACGTACCTTCCCGGGAGTCAGAATATAGTGCCGGATGCCCTTTTCCGCAGGTGCTCCTCTGATCATACTTCTGAAGGCAAGACCGAGATGTTCTCTGGGAAGAAGATCGTTTCTCACATCTCCGCTTTCCTACAACAGGTCAAGCCAGCAACTACCCTGGACCCTTTTCCAATGCCCAACCAGGCCCTTGCTTGCATAGAAAACAAAGAAGGTCTCCTGTTTGTTAATCAAAAGCGGTTTATCCCTCAAGGGGATTTACGTTCCAAGGCATTAGCATGGTGTCATGATCATAACACCGCCGGTCATCAGGGTAAAAAGGGAACAGGCAATCTCATCAGACGCACGTTCTTTTGGCCAGGGATGACGGCTGACGTTGATAAGTATGTCCAGGCCTGCAGGACGTGCGCCAGGAGCAAGAACCGCACTCAAAGACCCATAGGACTGCTCAAAAAGTCCCTCTGCCAGCCATTCCCTGGAGTCAGATATCAACGGACTTCATTGTTGGCCTCCCACGCTCACAAGGTTGTATTATGGTAACAATCGATACCTTAACCAAGCTGGCCCACTTCTCAACCTTGTCTGGTATCCCTTTTGCCTGGAATACGGCTGAGGTATTTTTCCGTGACATCTTCCGTCTACACAGGCTCCCTGAAAAGATTGTGCCTATAGTACCACCCCCATCCACTAACTGAGCCGAGGGATTCCAGGATGTCGCGCTCCGTCTCTGCATATACAACACAATCTTCCGTGTCTCATTGATCCCAGACAGTTGAAAAAGTGATATGCCTGCTTACTTTGCTGATTTAGAAACTGGACCCCTGTGTCGAGCCCTCCAGTCCTCATTTTGTGCAGCTTTTAAATTCCTTCTGTTTTGAACCGCCAATGTCCTTTCCCCTGGTTTAGGTCACTTGAGGTGAGAGTCTGTCAAGGGCGCCACCCCTTCCATTGTTGCTGCGGTTCCCTCGTTGTCAATTTGTAGCAGTGCCATGCCTTTGTCGCAGGAAGAGTTCCTATGGTGTTTTCCTTCCAATTAAAAAAGCAGACCAAAAAGAAAGGTTCATCTATACTTCATAGGCAAGATTGGGAAGTGGCTGAGCACAACAGATTTTTGAAATACAGTTTTTTCTTTTAGAATATGTAAAGCTAGAGCCTAGCTAAAGGGGATTTATGATCTGTTGAGGGTGCAAGGGAGAATTCTTTGAATCTGGTATCAAAAGTCAAAACATAAATTGGAAACATACAAAGTGTTCATACTTCATGGGCACTCCCGTCCCTTGCACACCTAAATTTACTGAAAAATTATCAGTCAGTATTCTATATGGTTTTCATCAATAAGTATAGGAATTTACATCAGTGTTACTTATCACAGGTGAGAAGGGTGGAAGCCTGTGACACACAGGGGCGCCGAGCCGAACTGGACGGTCCGATGTTGAATGGCTCCACCAGCCCCCTCTGTTTGTCGCTTCCGTCACGAAAGCAGATTTGCCTAAAAGTTAAAACTAAATGTTATCTAACCGTAAGGAGGAGGACCGACTCCCACCTCCCGTGGCCCCCTTGTGCACCCCTCTGCTATGTCTCACCTTAGTGTTTTAAATGGCAGACTCTCCATCCTGCGACTAAAGGCAGGCGTGCGTAGCAGTTCTTGGATATAGTTACTTCACTGATCCTGAAGAGTTCCAGACAACTATGACTCAATGGGGTAAGTCTTTATACCAATGGTATGGATTGCTTTAGAATTCAAGTTGCCAAAGGTTCACTCCTGTGCCCCTTCTTTGCAGGTTTCCCCTTGGTACATAAAATGAAGTGGACTCCTCCCCAGAAATGTTGAACTGAATTCCAAGGTAACTTTCCACGCCAGCGTTATGCGATTATAATGTCTTACCATACAGTATTGTTCTTCTGTGCAACTGACCTGCTGTGCTTTTCCTATTCTGCAGGTGCGGTACCTCCGGGGCAGAGATCGCGTGATGATGTCTTGAGGGACCGCTAGGAAATGCAGCCCTCAGGTGAGTAGTAGCGCTGCGTAAGAATTAAATGTCTTTAATGAGGCCCTTCCCGATTGCGCAGCTAACCTGATGTCTTCTATTGTGATCAACAGGTGCGGCAGCTCCGGAGCTGTGATCGAGTCATGGTGCTTCGATGGATCGCAGGGGTGAGCAGCCTTCTGGTAAGTATTAGTGTTGTGCAGTGTTGCAATGTCTTTAACGTGGTCTGCGCAGCTAACCTGGTGTTTACCTTTCAGCTCAGCAGAAGTGGAGACTCCGGAGTGATCGAGATGGAGCATCAGGTAAGAGCCTTGTTCTGTTTTCTCCTCTCTCTTCCGTTCCTTGCAGGCAGCTTGTGAAAACCTGGACGGGCTTAGCTGAAGAATGGCCTGAACTTAGCAGACACGGTGAGCGTTACGCTGCAGGAGTGCAGAATAACGCAAAGCATGTTCTGTTATGAGGGCGTGGTTTATATAGCTTTCAAGAAGTAGTCCCCAGGTAAAATAGTCCCTCCAACCACACCCTATCAAGTAGTCCCCAGGTAAAGTAGTCCCTTCAGCCTGCCTCAGACTGGTCTGCACATGGTTCTCTTTCTTTGTAACCTGCCCCGCTTGAGAGGGCAATATGAGCCTGGCGCCAACGGCGCCAGCACCGAGTCCAGGAAGCCCCTAGGCAATCCTTTGGGGGCTTAAAGGTCCCCATGCGTGCCAGTACCCTGGGCAGGTTGGTCTGCTCCTCATGTCTGGGGGGCAGGCACCATGACAGCACCCCCACCCCCCAAGGCCCCTCTCAAGGTGGTTTGTCTCGCTGGTCCAGGCTTGGTCGGGTAGTTTCGATGGAACCGGTTTACTAAACGTGGCGCATGAACATAGTCACTTGGCTCCCACGACTTTTCTTGTGGACCACAGCCTTTCTAGTCAACTAGATATAAAAGTTTCGATTTGACCAACTTTGAGTCCAGAATGTCTTTCACCTCGAATTCTGGTTCCCCATCTACCAAGATGGGTCTTGGTGGTTTTGTTATCCGAGTTCCTGGTTGTACTGGTTTCAAAAGAGAAACGTGAAATATGGGGTGGACGCGCATGTTCGGAGGTAACTCCAATTTTACTGCCACTGGATTGATGATGGCCTTAATGGTGTATGGTCCCACATACCTGGGATTAAATGTGTGGGTTCCTTTCAGTGGTATGTGCCTTGAGGCTAGCCAAACCTCATCTCCAATCTGGTATCTTGGAGCTTCACTCCTATGTTGATCTGCAGATTTCTTGTACCTTTCTTTAGTGTAATGGTAGTGTGCAGACTGCTTACGGCTGGCATTTCCAAATGTTGAGGTGGGTCGAGTTCTGAGGTTAGTGGATGCATTCTATATATTGTATAGAATGGACTCTGCCCCGAGCTGGAATGCAAAGAGTTGTTGTAGGCATACTCGGCTATCCATAAAATTTCCTTCCAATTGCTTTCAGTTTGATGCAACATTCACCTTAGGTATAACTCCAATGTTTGGTTGGTTCTCTTGATTTGACCATCTGTTTGAGGATGGTGGCTAGTCGAAAGCCTTACGTCAATTTGGGGCAACTGGCAACATTTCCTCCAGAACTGTGAGATAAACTGACTGCCCCGATCTGAAACTAGGACCGAGGGGAATCCATGTATCCGGACAATTTGTTCTAGGAATTCCTTTGCCAAAATTGAAGCTGAGGGCAAACCTTTTAATGGAATGAAGGGGGCCGTTTGGGAAAACAAGTCTACTACCACTAATATAGTGTTGAAGCCATTACAGGGAGGAAGATCCGTGAAAAAATCAAGGGACAAAGTATGCCAGGGTGTAGGTGGAACATCCAGAGGTTGTAGTAGACCCGATTAATTCTTTTTCTGGGCTTTGTTTTGTGCACAAATGCCGAATGATGGCACAAATTATTTGATATCCTTATGCCATGTTGGCCACCAAAAATGTCTCTTGATCTTGGCTTCGGTTTTTGCAATTCCAGGGTGGCCTTCCACCAACGACTCATGGTAATTTGAAATTACATGTTTCTGTAGTTCTGTTACAAATCGCCGCAAGTGGTCTTTGTGGGCACGGACCCGCTTGTGCGGCACTGTACTTCCGAACAGTTCCAAGATGGATGCCCGTGATTCTCCCCATTCTGCTTGTAGCGGTCCAGTTGTTGCACGTTCATTTGACGTACGGCCAACTGCTCACGTGATCCTTTATCCGGAATCGAAGCGGACAGTGCTTTGCGTCGCTTCTGCCTTTGGCGCTCTGTGTGTTCGCTTCTGAGACCTCCTTCTCACTTCTGCTAGTTAATTCCTCTTGTGCTTACTGTTCCTTCTAACCCTGTTTTTGCATCCCCTATTAAGATTCAACCTGCAGCATTCTCCCGCCTCTTTCTCAGTCTGCCATCTCTGGCAGACCTATTTGATACCCGTTCCTGCCAGACTTCCATTAGAGTAAGTTCAGATCCGTGAGGGCTCCCCCTTCCTTTCGATTAGGATTCTTACTTGCTGCTTTCCTTCCAGAGTCTCCCGAAGCTTCACAACTCCTCCGATCTCCAGTACTGAACATTATTCCTCTAACTTCGTTCCTTCGTTGGTGAGAGGATTACTTTCTGTTTCCCATTCTCTTCTTTCCCCTTGATCTCTCCTCTAACCTTCTATTTTCTTCCTCTCCCGTATACCTAGAAGAAGCCTCCCGAGTGACATCCTGGTTCTGCCTTCGGAGACGCTTACTCTTCAAACTTCTTCCCGATCCGCACGAGTGGAACTTGTCCAGGGTTTTCTTCCCTTAGAGGGTTTCCCTGGGATTCCTGCCCTCTCCCCTGGGTCACTTTACCCTGGGTGGAGAGGCCAGGGCTCTCGCAGGGGAGCCTTCCCAGCTGCATTGGTCCTCCTATTTGGAGCCATCGATCTGTCAAGGTGAGCTGGTTGTAGACATTTGTTGTATAATCTGTGGTACAGCAGCTTTAATTATCTGTGTACTACAGAGTGTTAATAGTAAGCGACGCCAAAGATATTGACAGCCGATGTCCCAATTGGAACAACAAATGCAGCAGCTAATGGCGGCTATGCAGGCCATGTCCTTAGAGATGCAATCCCTAAAATAGGATAATGCGCAACTACGGTATCAAGTAGCTAGAGCCTTTTCTGACACTCCTCCATCGTCGTTACATTCTGTTATGTACGATGGTGATCCATACAAATTAAAAGAATTCCTCGACAGCTGCACTATCCAATTCACTTTCAAATCTCGATTTTTCCCTACCGATAAAGATAAGGTGGGCTATGTTATTTCACATCTTTCTGGGCCTGCTTTAGCATGGGTTACCCCCTTAGTTACCTCCAACAACGTAATCCTTGACTCCTACTTCGCCTTCACCAACAGCCTCAAAACCATGTTCGGTAGGAAGGAAATTTCGGTTGCCACGCAAGAACGGCTCCTCGATCTAAAACAAGGAAGCAGAGAATTACTTTGGTACATTACTCAATTCAAACAACTGTCCTCCTAACTGGGCTGGCCAGATGAAGGCCTTCTCACGCCTTTTCGGAGAGGCCTAACGGATGAACTTGAGGATGAGGTCTCTAAAGTCCCCCGCCCTGCTAATTTAGCAGATATGATCACTTTAACCATGCAAATTGATTACCGTATGCATGAACGGACATACGAGAGTCAAAAGAGCAAAGGAACACGACCTCAGTTAGAGTTTACCCCTACAACCCAAAGATATCTGACTCAGACCGAAGAACCCATGCAAATCGGGACCGTTCGAGGACCGATTTCGGCTACTGAAAGGGAGAGGAGAAGGACTTTAAAGCTGTGCATGTACTCCGGATCATCCTCTCATGTTTTGAAAGATTGCCACTTGGTTCCTCCACGCCGCTCTCCGAACCCGAAGTCGGAAAACTTCAAAGCCTTACCGTTAGGGAAAGACCGGTAAGCGTACAGAAGTATTCGTCCCCATGTCAGACAAGTATCTCTCTTGATAATTCTCCAACACACCAGTCCATGTTGGTAGTCTCTTTGTCTGTTATATTATCAGAAAACATCATACCAGGAATCCCTGCTTTGATTGACTGCGGAGCGGCTGGACATTTTGTGGATGTGGAGTGGGCAAAGAAACACGGAATCGCTCAAGTGCCAAAAAATATTGTCACTCCCATTCAGGGAGTGGACGGTAGTCCTCTAAATTCTGGTCCCATTAAAGAACAGACCATTCCGCTCACTTGCATGCTGGCAAGTCATAAGCAAACCCTAGTCTTTGATGTCATTAGGACGGCCCATTAACCTATCATTCTAGGGCTCCCCTGGTTGAGACTCCACAACCCGTTCATAAATTGGTCAGCTGGAACCCTTTTTCTAGGGTCGGAGTATTGTGTCCATCATTGTCTTTCTCAAGAGTCACTGGGGATCCGCATACACTCAAATCCGCTGTATCCTCCATAAGCCAACTCGAGATTCCTGATTGTCACATGCTATACCGATCGGTATTTGAAAACCCCGAATTTCCTACTCTGCCTCCTCATAGAAGGGATGATTGTCACATTGATTTACTTCCTGATCAACCCACCCCTTTTGGTCGTATGTACGTTCTTTCTCAACGTGAAAAGTTAGTACTGAAAGAATATCTACAAACCCATTTATGGAATGGTCTAATTACTGAATCTGTGTCACCAGCGGGAGCATCATTATTCTTTATTCCCAAGAAAGAATCGGATGAGCTCCGTCCATGTATTTATTATAGAGGGCTCAACAAAATAACCACAGCCGACAAGTATCCCATGCCACTCATTACGGACATCATGGAAGCAGTTCGAGGGGCTTCTTGGTATACAAAGTTGGATCTTTGCGGTGCGTACCATCTCATACATATCGCACCCGTAGATGAATGGAAGATCGCCTTTCGTACTCCTTTTGGTAATTTTGAATACCATGTCATGCCATTTGGCTTGGTAAATGCTCCAGCGATCTTCCAGAGGTTCATGGACCATCTATTTGCTGACATACTGTTCCGGTTTGTTATAATCTATCTTGATGATATCCTTGTTTATTCCAACAACCAGGAAGATCACATTCATAATGTGAATACTGTACTAGAACGCTTGAAATCAAACCGTCTTTACTGTAAAGCCTCCAAGTGTGAATTTCACCAGAAACAAATAACCTATCTAGGGTTTGTGTTATCCTCCATGGGAATTTCCATGGATCCAAAAAAGGTTTCAGCTGTAGTGGACTGGCCCGTTCCTGCTGGGATAAAAGACATCCAGAGGTTTTTAGGATTCGCTAATTTCTATCGGAAATGTATTCCTTGCTTCTCAGAAATCATACTTCCCTTGACTCGACTTCTCAAGAAAGGTGTCTGAGCCGATTCATTCCATAAAAATCAGAAGGCATTTGACAGGTTGAAGAAAATGTTTACTTCCGAAACTGTTTTGATCACCCCTGACCAATCCAAACAATTCATTGTGGAAACGGATGCCTCTCAGAATGCTTTGGGAGCCGTTCTATTACAGCTATCTGAACAGGGGGATGAAAGACCTGTAGCATATTTATCCAAGACTTTCAATTCTGCTGAGTTCTCGAGAAGGAACTGATGGCTATCAAACGCGCCTTCGAGGAATGGAGACATTTACTTTTGGGATCTCCTTTTCCAGTTAGGGTGCGCACGGATCACCAAAACCTCAAAGTCCTTCAGAACGCTTATTCCACAAATAGTAGGCAGGTCCGATGGGCTTATTTCTTTTTGCCCTTTCGGATTGAGTTTATTTACTGGCCTGGCAAACACAATTTGAGAGCGGATGCCTTATCCCGTAAGGATTCTCCAACTTCCTCTTTCTGCTCTGAAAAGATGTTTTCCAATGCTCGATTCGTTGCAGTTTTGACCGATTTCCTTCAAGAAGTACGAACAGCCACCAACCTTAACAGAGCGTTTTGTGAAGGACTTGCAACTACCATCATTTGACCAAGGAAACCGAATATTATTTTCATGGTACTCAAGTACTGATTCCCATCCCTTCCTTACAACTGGAGGTGTTAAAGATCTGCCATGACTCACGAGCTGCAGGACATCGGGGCGTCCTCTCCACCTTAGAACTCATTGAATGACATTTCTGGTGGCCATCCATAAGATCTGACGTCCGGGACTACGTTGCAGCCTGCAAAATATGTGCTCATGCCAAGATTCCTCGATCACCGCCGTTGGGATTGTTAGCAAGAACGCCCATTCCAGACCGGCCTTGGCAAATCATTTCAAACAATTTTGTATCGGATCTACCACTATCTGAAAACAAGACTACGATCATGGTAACTATTGATTACTTCACCAAGTTGGCGCGCTTTACTCCTTTACGAAAACTACCCAGTGCACCTTTCATGACGAAGGACTTCCTCTCTGATATCTTTTCTCGCCATGGTTTGCCAGATACCATAGTATCGGATAGAGGACCCCAGTACACCTCTCTCTTTTGGCAACATGTTTATCGCATTATGGGCATCAAACATGCCCTCTCTTCCGGATACCATCCTCAAACTAACGGTCAAACCGAGCGGTTAAATCAAACCCTCAAAAGATACTTACGATGCTTTATTTCAGCAGCGCAGGATAACTGGGTAGAACTGCTTCCGTTTGCAGAATTTGCATACAATAATGCCAAGCATTCGGCACTCCAGACCAGCCCTTTTTTTTGTTCCTATGGCTATCATCCGTCCTTTGCTCCGAATGTGTCACCTTCTGATTCTGGCTGCCCGGGTGTTGATTCACTAATTGCTGACATCCACGAAGGACAGAAACTGGCTAAGCAGTCTTTACAGAAGGCTCAGGGTCGAGCAAAAAGAAATGCTGATCTGCACTGTCGTGACATTATGGAACTTACCGTCGGTGATTCGGTTTGGTTGGCTTCCAAATTCCTTCCTCGTCATTTGGTTCCATCTAAAATGTCTCCCAGGTACTTTCGACCATTTCAAGTTCTATCAAAGATAGGTTTGGCTGCTGTCAAACTTTCTTTACCGGCTTCCTGGTCTCGGATCCACCTGGTTTTCCACCTGTCTCAGATCAAACCGGTGGTGTGGGATTGCTTTCACCAAAATGGGGGTTCTCTACCGCCTCCAGTGCTCACGGACAGTGGTCCCGAGTTTGAAGTGGCGGCTGTCTGTGACTCACGCTTCCGACGTGGTCGGTTGCAGTTTCTGATCGACTGGTAGGGTTATTCGCCTGCGGAAAGAACTTGGGAGCCGGCTTCTGGGGTTCACGCACCTCGTCTGGTGCGGCGTTTCTTTTTACTTCATCCGGGTAAACCCGGGGCGCCCTCCCGGAGGAGGGGGCATACTGTTACACATCGCCGCAAGTGGTCTTTGTGGGCACGGACCCGCTTGTGCGGCATTCTACTTACGAACAGTTCCAAGATGGATGCCCGTGATTCTCCCCATTCTGCTTGTAGCGGTCCAGCTGTTGCACGTTCATTTGACGTACGGCCAACTGCTCACGGGATCCTTTATCCGGATTCGAAGCGGACAGTGCTTTGCGTCGCTTCTGCCTTTGCCGCTCCGTCAGTTCGCTTCTGAGACCTCCTTCTCACTTCTGCTAGGTAATTCCTCTTGTGCTTACTGTTCCTTCTAACCCTGTTTTTGCATCCCCTATTCAGATTCACCCTGCAGCATTCCCCCGCCTCTTTCTCAGTCTGCCATCTCTGGCAGACCTATTTGATACCCGTTCCTGCCAGACTTCCATTAGAGTAAGTTCAGATCCGTGAGGGCTCCCCCTTCCTTTCGATTAGGATTCTTACTTGCTGCTTTCCTTCCAGAGTCTCCCGAAGCTTCACAACTCCTCTGATCTCCATTACTGAACATTATTCCTCTAACTTCGTTCCTTCGTTGGTGAGAGGATTACTTTCTGTTTCCCATTCTCTTCTTTCCCCTTGATCTCTCCTCTAACCTTCTTCTATTTTCTTCCTCTCCCGTATACCTAGAAGGAGCCTCCCGAGTGACATCCTGGTTCTGCCTTCGGAGACGCTTACTCTTCAAACTTCTTCCCGATCCGCACGAGTGGAACTTGTCCAGGGTTTTCTTCCCTTAGAGGGTTTCCCTGGGATTCCTGCCCTCTCCCCTGGGTCACTTTACGCTGGGTGGAGAGGCCAGGGCTCTCGCAGGGGAGCCTTCCCAGCTGCATTGGTCCTCCCATTTGGAGCCATCGATCTGTCAAGGTGAGCTGGTTGTAGACATTTGTTGTATAATCTGTGCTACAGCAGCTTTAATTATCTGTATACTACAGAGTGTTAATAAGTTCCTTACTATGTAAGTAGAGACGTCCTTGTAAATAAGGTAAACGATCAGTAACTGAATGATATCTTCTTTTAGTCGACCAGTCTTGTAGGGCCTCGGAATCGAGGAGATGCGAAATTTCCTTGTGGATGTCGTCCAGGGTCAGTGAAGTAGTGATTCCTAGGATTCTCCCCCCTGGGATAACGGGTACAGGATCCGGATTCGTGTAGGCTTCTTCCATCCCTATGCGTGACAGAGCATCAGCCTTGCCGTTTCGGCAACCAAGTCGGTAAGTAATCACGAAATCGTATTCTGCAAAAAATAATGCCCATCGGAGCTGACGAGAGGACTGAGCCTTGGCCGTCTTCAGGTATTGTAAATTTTGGTGATCTGTAATCACAGTAATGGTGTGCCTGGCTCCTAGGAGATAATGTCGCCAAGCTTTGAATGCTGCCTTGATGGCCAGAAGCTCTTTGTCAGTTACAGCATAATTCAGTTCGGGTGCTGTGAATTTTTGTGACCAAAAGGCCACTGGGTGAAGTTGACCTGTCTCGGGGTCTTTCTGAGAAAGGACTGCCCCCATTGCCAAACTGAAGGCATCAGTTTCTACCACATACGGGAGATCTGGGCGAGGATGCCTTAGGACTGGGGCTGAGGTGAATTTTCTTTTTAAGTCTTGGAAGGCCTTTTCTGCTTCATCGATCACTGAAAGCGTTTGTTCTTTCGTAATAAGGATGTGATGCGCCAAATGCGAAAAGCCTGGGATGAACCTGTGATAGAAGTTTGCAAATCGTAGCATGCTCTGAACTCCTTTGATTGAAGTTGGAGAGGGCCACTTTAGGATGGCGTCTACCTTCCACGAATCCATACGAACACCACATGGAGTTAGAACGAACCCAAGAAACTCAACCTCTGTAATGTGGAAACAACATTTTTCTAATTTGGCATACAGCTTATGTTGCCGAAGCTTTTCAAGTACAGCGCGGACGTGTTTCACATTATCCCGCTCGGAAGTTGAGTACGCCAGGATATCGTCAATATATACAACAACACAAACATCAATTAGCTCTCATAGGACATCGTTCATAAAATATTGAAACGCTGCCGGAGCATTACAAAGCCCAAAGGGCATCACTTGATATTCGAATAGCACATGCTTAGTGCAGAAGGCGATGGTACGCCCCTCTGAGATCCAACTTGATGTAAATTCGAGCATCCTTTACTTGGTCCAGCAATTCCGGGATTAGAGGCATGGGGTACCGTTTTTTACTGTCACTTGGTTTAATGCACAGTAGTCGATACAAGTTATTAGGTCTCCTTCCTTTTTAGGGAGGAAGAATAAGGGTAAGGGCGCCGGAGACTTGGACGGGCGAATGAAGCAGTTAGCCAGGTGTTGATCTAAGTATTGTTTTAGATGAAGATTTTCGGGGTCCTTGAGGGCGTAAATTCTACTGCATGGGATCTGAGCACCAGGTATTAGGTCGATCTGGCAATCATATGGTCTATGGGGTGGTAAAGTATTGGCTTGGTCCTTCTGGAAAACATCCTGAAAATCCTCGTATTCCTGGCGTAGCAGATTTGCCGGACTCATGACTGTTGCGATTTTCTTGGTCAGGGATTCTTCTGGGTAGCAGGTATGAGCACATTCTGAGAAGGTTAACCTCTTATCACGCCAGTCTATGCAAGGATTATGCGTTTCTAACCACGGCATCCCCAGAATTATTTGGAATTGTGAGGCCTTGATTAAGTCGAACACAATGGTTTCTCGATGTCCGTCTTGGCAGAACAGCGTCATCTCTGTCGTCGAGTGTTACAAGACCAGAAGAGATCTCCAGTCCGTCGACGGTGGTGACCAAATAAGTTGCTGCCTTTTGGCAAAGAGAAAGACACATCCTTGAAGCCAATTCTTGATCCATATAGTTACCTATGGCTCCGCTGTCGCTGTAAGCTCTGACTGCGTGCATACGAGACGGGTGCTGGTGACTAATGAGGATTATTGGTAAGGCTAGATGCAAGGTCTGGGAGTCCTTCTTCTCGCTCGACAAGCGGACCTCTACGCTTGTCGGGCAGAGTAGTTTTCCGGCTCTTGTTCGGCGCCGACCTTATCAGCGACCCCGACTGCCTTCTTGGGTGGTTTCACTGGACAGTCTCAGAGAAGATGGCCAGCCGTCCCACAATATAAGCACAATTGTTGTCTTCTCTTATCCCTGTCGGATTTAGATAGCAGCCCACATACACCTCCAATTTGCATGGGTTCAGATGTGTCTGTGATCTTGGGGGTGTTGTCTTTGGGACGCACAAACACCCGATTCTCCAGTCTAGCTCGGTCAGCTTTCCGGTTCTGCAGTCTGTGGTCTAGTTATACCACTAAGTCAATGTATTCCGCACAGTCTCGGGGTGGGTTGACAACTTGAGCCAACCTCTCAGCCCACGATGAAATAACATAGTTCTTTTGTCTTCTGGCCAACTGGTTTCCACCACTAATCTGTTGAAGGTTGCAATATATGTTAACGGATCCTTGACGAAGAGACAGCAGTTCATTATCTAAAGCTTGGCCTTGGGAGTGTCGGGCAAAAAGCTTCTCCATATTCTGCTGGAAATCTTGGAAAATCTTGGAAATCCCCTGGAAATCTTGGAGAGGGGGATCGTCTTGATTAACTAGTGGTATGGACCAGTCTGCAGCACTGCCACTGAGGTAGGAAAGAACAAAGGCAACCTTTGCTTGTCGTTCGGGAAGGCCCCTGGTCTGCATAGGAAGTGTAGGCGGCACTGGTTCATAAAAAACGCAAATCGTTTAGGGTCCCTGTGACAAGGCAGGAAAAGAAGAGCCAGATCAGAGCCTTATTCAGAGCCAATTAAACAACTGTACAGCAAACCAGGAAGGCTGAGGTGATTGTGATGTCAGCAAGTGTCATGAAGGGAGGGTCTCTGTAAGAAAGACATTGTTCTGGGCCAATGGGAAATGAAAGGAATGGGTTAAAAAGGTGCTCTTCTTTAATACTGGACTTCGTATGTTATTATTAATTTTACAGGCTTTTGAAAAGGACGAGGAGGAAGGGGTTCCCCACGAAGATAATGCCGTTTACGAATGGGCTTACTAGAAGAAAAGTCTAGCCCAGGATAAACCAAAACGCTCCTGTTGAGCAACGTTTGAAGACGTTAAAAAAAGTTGTGCGAGTCACGAAGACTCACAGACATTCAAGTGAAGCGAGGTGTTTGCCGGCGTTAGGGAGGCCGAATGCTCGAACGGAAAAAGGTATTCAAGCTGAGGCATCGGTGAAGCACCTCCAGCTGCTTAAGTTGCCGAATAACGTGTGTCAAAGCAGCTGGGAAGAGCTTGATTCTTCGCTCCAGCCCCCACCGTTGCGGGGAAGGAGCCTATGCAGTGAGGCAGCCAGAGTCATTGAGCCTAGCTGAGGAATCTCCGCGCCGCGCTCCAGTGAGGCTTGTGAAGCCGCGGCCTGTCATCCGACAGCTGATCCATGCTCGCACAAGAGAGGAGGTGCCGGATGACTTCGAAGGCCGGCGCCCTTCTCGCAGACAGCTGAACTAAGGCGGCGCAAGAAGAGGAACGGCCGGATGCCTTCAGAAGTGCCGAGATGATACAGAACCCTCGGGAATGAGGTGAGAAGGGGAAAGCCTATACAGAGCAGTTGGGTGAAGGTACAGAAACCTATGATAAGTACTGACTTTAAAGAGAACTTGAACTTTTAATGGGGATTTAGAGAGAGCCCTGTCAACCACTATTCTACAAGTAGAAAACTAAGGCACCGGAGTGTGAGGGGCAAGCCTTTGACAGTATTTCCTCCATCTTGAAAGACTGAAGGTGAATATATTTGATAATATCACCAGTCAGAGTGGTCGCTGTGAGGAGCCTCTAATCTAATGGCTAATGCCCAAAAAGACTCTTAACCCCAGAAGTCCGGAGGTCTCCCTAATAACCCAAAAGACTGGCGACCAAAGGAGAGAGCACGGAGGCGGCCCTACTTGTTGAAATACAGTTTGTTACTAGAGTTAAACTTAATAAATTAAACTCATTTCAAATTAGCCTGTGTCCAGAGTGGTCGTTTCCCATCCGCTCTTTATTACAGTTAGGTGGCAGCGGTGGGATAGACCGGAACACGATGGAGGAGTTGATAAAGACCTTGAGTGAGGGCCAACAGTTGTTACAGCAGGTCCTAGAACTCCAAAACCAGCAGGCGCAAGCCGATAGACAAGCTTTCCAACAGGCTCTGCAGGTCCAGCAGGCCCAGTTATTAGAAGCCACAAACATGAGAAACCACACGCCAGGGCCAACATCGGTCCTTCAAAAGTTTTCCACCGGTGAAGACCCTGCACACTTCTTTGTCAATTTCGAAAGGGTCGCCAGGAATGCTCAGTGGCCTGCCGAGAGGTGGTGCCATTACATCGCACCACTTATGACCCGGGAAATGCAGAGTGCCTATCAGGCAGCAAACCCAGCAGGAGACACCACCTATGCAGACATGAAGCGGGTAGTGCTTGAGCGGCTTGGGCATGACGAAGAAGCGTACAGGATCAGGTTTAGAGACACTAAACTCATGGCAGAAGAGACTCCCCGGCAGCTCTTTTACCGATTAAAAGAGTTAGGGGAAAAGTGGATGCAGACAAGCACCTCAACCACTCATGAGGTGGCCGAGAAAGTCATATTGGAACAGTTTATAGAGGCCTGACCATTGCCAATGCAGAGATGGGTTAGGCAACACCATAGACCCACTTTGATCGAAGCATTCAATATCGCCTCTGCGTACCAGAAGGCCGGACAAGCGAAGCTGATGATCTTCCCCTCCACTCCTGAGATCGGAGGAAGCCACATGGGTGTGAGAAACCGACCCATGTCTGCCTCCCGTTGACCAAATTCAATGATCAGGAAGCCTGAATGGGAAGGAGTAAGACTTCGGCCTGTCAGTGAAGGCGCGGGGGCGTCACAGGTGGCCAGACTCCCCAGCCTCAGCGCAAGGGGACCACAGTGCTTTGAGTGTGGCGACTGGGGCCACCTAGCAAGGTTATGTCCAAGAAAAGCCAAGCCGGAACCTATGGATGTGGGAGTTCTTGAACCAGCGAAAGATGTCAACCAGTGTGGACTTACCCCAAGCTGGAAGACCACGTATCCATATGTCTGTGAAGCTGAGGTAGAGGGACGACCTACCAGAGCAATGATGGATTCGGGGAGCTCACAAACGGCTGTAAACTCGGAGCTAGTAGGTGGTGTGGAGAAGTTGGAAGAAAGAATTCCCATCAGATGTGTGCATGGTGATGTTAAGGTGTATCCAGTCAAGGATATCCGGGTAAAGCTAGCAGGAGAACGAATGACAGTAAAAGCAGCAATAATGCCTGAGCTGCCTGAACCTTTATTAATTGGCTCTGATATGCCTGATCTTCCTTGGCTTATTTAAAAACTGGAGGGACAGTGGTTAAAAGAGACTCCTTTTTATGATCAAGACATGACATCACAAAATCATAAGACGAGGAAGAGTAAAATTCAGAAGAGGTGGGAACAACATACCTGGATCAAATAGAACCTGTATCCCATAGCTGTAGACTGGAAAATAGATGAACAAGGGGATAGTTTCCACATGGCCCAAGAACTCGACCCCCTTCTGAAATATGCAAGAGATTCAACAGGAATTGACGCGAGGGGGAAACTGTCATGATCTCTGCTTCCAAACGGTCAGGGTTTTCCCAACTCCCTTGGAAGCAGATCCATAACCCAGGTTCCGAGTGCCACCCAGTCCCAATTGGGACCTTTTGGACCCAGTCCTGGCGCCAGTGGCACCAGCTCATAAATATGCCCAGTCCCAGCGCTGGAAGCGCCAGGCTCATAATGCTTGGGTGGACTTACCTGCAGCAGACCATGCTGCTTACTTGCCTGCCAGTTGAGCCTCTGATCCTCTTCTGTTTGGAACTACTTTTCCTGTTGGGTGGGGCAGGAGCCACTCCCTAGATTCAGAACACTGGAACTCTTCTGGAAAGCAGGAACTCTTTTCTTACCTAGGCGTGGCTGTGGAAGGAGACACCTAAGCACTACAGGAGGCTATTTAAACCACACCCGATAGATGAATCTTGCTTTGCGTTATTCTGCATCCTCTGCAGCAGAACGCTCATCGTGTCTTCTGCATCTGATCCTGGGCCTAAGGAAAAAGGCTTACCATCCTGAATCCATTCTTCAGCAACACCTATAAAGACAAGAAAGAACAGGTTAGCATTACGGTCTTCAGTGACAGCTCTTCACTTACCTGGTCCATCGGCTGTCACCAACGCCTCACGCTGCATTCCGGCATCTGAAAGACAAAGGCTTACCTACTCTTCGTGCGCTCCGGAGGTCTTCACACTGCATTCCGGCATCTGAAAGACAAAAGCTTACCAACTCTTCGCACGCTCCGGAGGCCTTCGGCGCTGCATCCCGCATCTGAAAGACAAAACAAGGTGCGTTTAAAGACATTGGGGAACTTTAATACTCACGTGCCATTACTCCTTTCCACATCTAACCCAGTGGGTATTCCGGCACCCTGCAGCCGCTCCGAACTTGTACCTGCAAAATAAAAAGACAGTTAGAGCGCATCGTGAAGCAGGCAACAAGCGCTTACTTACGTGCTTCCAGGCGCTTCTATTCATCACACAGGCTCCATCTTCAACTCACTTCAGCCCGTCATCCGCCATCGCCGGAACCCTGCAAAACAAGAAACATCATTACTAAAGACTTTAAAGACATTAGAATTACTCGAAACTTACTGTTCGTGCAGTAAACGACGGACAGCAGTCCTCTGAAGTCAAGAGGCCTGCTCCCCTTATCCAGTGAAGAAACTGGTTACAGCACCCTGCCCCGAGGCAGATGGAGAGCACGGCGTTCACTTACCTAAGGTGAGAGCGTTAACCTTTGGGGTTCTACAGGAGAAGAGAAAGGGAAGAAGAGAGAGACATTCAATAACCCAGTTCCTTAATCCCATATTTTCTATCTGCAGACATCTTACCCTTCGAGGCAGACATACAGTGCACAGAGGTCCAGCCCAAAGAGCCAGCCGTGTGTTACACATCACCTTTGAAGATACGGTATACGCCCAGTCAAGACCGGCGACTCTACGGGAATCAGGTGAGCGTTACAGAAACCGCCCCATTTTATTAAAGAGAATGGTTTGCATTATCGGGTGACTAGTGCTCCTGACAAAGAAACAGTCCGGCAGCTGTTGGTACCCAGCAAGTTTTATCGACCTGTTCTTGAAGTTGCCCATCTTCAAATAGGGGAGGGTCATCTTGGAGTTGAGAAGACCACGCAGAAGATTCTAGCAAGGTTTTATTGGCCTGGTGTATATGGACAAGTGGCACGTTCGTGTCAACAATGTCCCGAGTGCCAAAAAAAGAATCGACCGAATATACCCAAGGCTCCACGCCAATCCATGCCATTGATGTTAGAACCCTTCCAGCGAAATGGAATGCATATCGTAGGACCCTTGGACCCCACAATTAGAGGGCACAAGTTTTTGCTGGTGATTGTGGACTATGCGACCAGATACCCCGAAGCTTTTCCCTTAAGCACCATGACTGCCCAGCAAATATGTGATGTCCTAGTCCCGTTCATATCAAGAGTGGGTATTCCTAAGGAGATAGTTACAGATAGAGGTAGTAACTTCATGTCAGCTGTGTTAAAACAAGTCTGCAAAACCCTACACATCCAGCAACTCAGAACAGCGGTTTACCATCCTCAAACAGACGGTCTGGTTGAGAGATACAACCAGACGATTAAACAGATGCTGAGGAAGACTATACAGCCAGGAGAACGAAATTGGGACAGGGTCCTACCCTGGATTTTAATGACATTGAGGAATACCCCTCAGTCTTCAACGGGATATGCCCCGTTTGAACTGTTGTTCGGGAGACCAATGAGGACCCAGCTAGATATCCTGAAAGATGGTTAGGAAGAGCAGGCCAATCCCGAAATTACTTTAACGGAATATGCTTCAGAGCTAAAAGCAAGAGTGGAAAAGCTTCAGTCAGTGGCACAGAGACACCTACAACAAGCTTTAGGGAAACAAGAGCAGTATTACAATCAGAAGTCACGACTACGTAGTTTTCAAGTAGGAGATCAGGTACTTGTGCTTCTACCCACAACTGAAAATAAAATGCTGGCGTCATGGAAAGGACAGTATACCATTGAGGAAGTGTTGGGGCCAGTGACCTATAGAGTTCGCCAACCTGAAAGTAAAATCCCTCTTCAAACCTATCATGTTAACTTACTAAAGAAATGGACGGAGCCAGAGGCGACGATCGCTATGATCAACCTGGAGGAGGGATCGGCAGAGTACCTACCGACTTCTGAGGCACCGTTTGGGAGAGAAGCTTTAAACATCAACCCAAAGCTAGATCCTGTTCAGAGGGTCCAAGTTGTTGGATCTATATGCAGATCTATTTTCTTCAGTACCAGGGAGAACGACACTGACTTGCCATCACATTCAGACCAATCCAGGAGCAAAAGTAACAATGCGACCATATCGAATTCCAGAAGCCAGATCACAAGCTGTAGAGAAAGAAGTACAAGAGATGCTTCTGTTTGGGGTGGTTGAACCCTCGCATAGTGACTGGTGTTCCCCTCTAGTGATGGTACCGAAACCAGACGGGAGCATTCGCTTCTGCATGGATTTCCAAAAGTTAAATGAGGTGTCCAAATTTGATACGTATCCCATGACGAGGATCGATGACCTACTGGAGAAACTTGGTGAGGCAAAGTACCTAACAACAATTGACCAAAGGTTACTGGCAGATTCCTTTATTTTCCGCGGACAAGGAAAAAACTGATTTGCTACCCCTAGCGGGCTGTTCCAATTTACTGTCCTTCCATTCGGTCTTCATGGTGCCCCGGCCACTTTTCAAAGATTGATGAACTACCTAATAAAAGGGCATGAGGGTTACGTGGGGGCATATTTGGATGATATTGTGGTGCATAGCCAAAATTGGCATCACTTGAAGCATCTAGCTGCAATTTTTCAAACCTTGAAAAGACAAACTTGGCAAACCCATATACTAGATATCTGGGATATTGTTTTGGCCAAGGAACCATCACACCACAACAAGAAAAGGTGGAGACCATACAGCAATTACAGTTTCCTGCAAATACCAGGCAAGTTAGGGCATTCCTTGGATTTGTAGGATATTACTGTCAATTTATACTTCTCGACCCTTGCAACTCCCCTAACAAATCTGCTAAAATCTGATGCTCCACCGAAAAGTGATTGGAGAAATGCTAAAACTGAAGAGGCATTTAAGGCGCTAAAGACAGCCCTTTCAGACAAAGCTGTTCTTCACTGCCCCGACTTTAAGATGCCGTTTTATCTACACACGAACGCTTCAGGAACGGGCCTCAGGGCTGTGCTCTTCTAGAACAAGGGGAAGGAGGAAAGGCCCATTTTATTGATTAGTAGGAAGTTGATGCCTCACAAAGTGAAGTACGATACGATAGCGAAGGAGTGCTTGGCAGTAAAGTGGGCAGTGGAGTCCCTGAGATACTATTTACTGGGCAGGAAGTTCACGCTAGTTGCGGATCATGCGCCACTAGTGTGGCTATCCCAGAGCAAGGAGACGAACCCCAGAGTGCTGAGGTGGTTCCTGTCGTTACAGCCTTATTCGTTCCAGACTATCCACCAACCCGGAAGTAAAATGACTCAAGCTGATTTCCTATCTAGAATACATGCCCGTCCCGAGCGTAAGGGCTTAAGGGAGAGGATATGTGACAAGGCAGGAAAAGAAGAGCCAGATCAGAGTCTTATTCAGAGCCAATTAAATAACTGTAAAGCAAGCCAGGAAGGCTGAGGTGATTGTGATGTAAGCAAGTGTCATGAAGGGAGGGTCTCTGTAAAAAAGACATTTCTCTGGGCCAATGGGAAATGAAAGGAATGGGTTAAAAAGGTTCTCTTCTTTAATACTGGACATAGTATGTTATTATTCGTTTTGCAGGCTTTTGAAAAGGACGAGGAGAAAAGGGTTCCCCGCGAAGATGATGCCGTTTACGAATGGGCTTACTAGAAGAAAGGTCTAGCCCAGGATGAACCAAAACGCTCCTGTTGAGCAACGTTTGAAGACGTTAACAAAAAGTTGTGCAAGTCACGAAGACTCACAGACATTCAAGTGAAGCGAGGTGTTTGCCGGCGTTAGGGAAGCCGAATGCTTGAACGGAAAAAGATATTCAAGCTGAGGCATCAGTGACGTACCTTCAGCTGCTTAAGTTGCCGAATAACATGTGTCAAAGCAGCTGGAAAGAGCTCACTTCTTTGCTCCAGCCCCCACTGTTGCGGGGGAGGAGCCTATGCAGCGAGGCAGCCAGAGTCATTGAGCCCAGCTGAGGAATCTCTGCGCTGTGGCTCCAGTGAGGCTTGTGAAGCCGCGGTCTGTCATCCGACAGCTGATCCATGCTCGCACAAGAGAGGAGGGGCAGGATGACTTTGGAGGCCGCCGCCCCTCTCGCAGACAGCTGAAGTAAGGCGGCCCAAGAGGAGGAATGGCCGGATGCCTTCAGAAGTGCCGAGATGATACAGAACCCTCGGGAATGAGGTGAGAAGGGGGAAAGCCTGTACAGAGCAATCGGGTGAAGGTACAGAAACCTATAAGTACTGACTTTAAAGAGAATTTGAACTTTTAATGGGGATTTAGAGAGAGCCCTGTCAATCACTATTCTACAAGTAGAAAACTATGGCACCAGAGTGTGAGGGGCAAGCTTTTGACAGTATTCCTCATACTTTTCCCTCCTCCTTGAAATACTGAAGGTGAATATATTTGATAAGATCATCAGTCAGAGTGGTCGCTGTGAGGAGGCTCTAATCTAATGGCTAATGCCCAAAAAGACTCTTAACCCCAGAAGTCCGGAGGTTTCCCTAATAACCCAAAAGACTGGCGACCAAAGGAGAGAGCACGGAGTCGGCCTTACTTGTTGAAATACAGTTTGTTGCTAGAGTTAAAACGCAATAAATTAAACTCATTTCAAATTAGCCTGTGTCCAAAGTGGTCGTTTCCCATCCGCTCTTTATTACAGTCCCCCGCAAAGCGTTCTGGTGGAGCCAAAGGTATGGCTCCCGGAAGGACCACCTGCACTGGGTTACTTGACTGAGTTGGGACCAATGCCCCCATTCCTGGTAACAGCGTGTGGCCAGCCTGGGTTTGGAGTAATTGTCTGGCTTGATCATCGGTATGCTCTTTTGCCACAATCAGTTCTCTTCTTAGAGCATTGGTCTCTTGTCAAGCTGAATGCACCTCTGCTCTGAGTACCCCAAAAGCTGGGCTAATTGGTCAGTCTCTGAGGTTTCCATGGCGCCCAGGTAGAGTTTTGTGTCAAGGCTTTGTGTTCCGTCATGCTCACCTGGTCTCCACAGGGGCGCCGAGCGGAACTGGACGGTCCGATGTTGAATGACTCCAGGTGCCCCCTCCGTTTGCCCCTTCCGTCACAAAAGCAGATTTGCCTAAAAGTTCAAACAAAATGTTATCTAACCGTAAGGAGGAGGACCGACTCCCACCTCCCATGGCCCCCTTGTGTGTTAATTTAAATGAGAGACTTCCTTTTTTACTGATGTAAAATGCTAATGCCAAATTTGTTTGGGAGGTATTATCTCTGACCTTTCCCCATTCTCAGGCCTCTCACCCTCGCCGTATCCTTCAAACCTTAACTCGACTTCTCTCCCCAGCTATCCCTGATCATTCCACTGCCTCCCCTCTTTCTGCTTCCAATCTTGCCACCTTCTTCTCTAACAAAGTACTCAATATTTGACAAACTAACCTCTCCTCCCCTCCTTATTCTCCTCCCCCACCCCCTACTCCTCCCCCTCCCTCCTCCATGTCCTCATTCACTCCTATTACTCAATCTGAAGTTGCCCTCCTCCTATCTAAAACTCGTCCTACTGCTTCTCCCTCTGACCCCATTCCTACCTCCCTCATTCCTAAATTCTGCCCCCTCCTCATACCCTATCTCACCTCCTTTTTCAACACCTGCCTATCTACATCCACCTTTCCTATTCCTTTTAAGCATGTGACAATCATCCCCATTCTCAATAAACCTTCTGCTAATCCCCACTTTGCATCCAATTTTCACCCCATTTCTCTCCTACCCTTCCTATCTAAACTTCGTGAACGTATTGTCTATTCTCAACTCTCTACCTACATCTCCAATCATTCACTCCTCCCCCCTACTCAATCCGGTTTCCGCCCCCAAAACTCCACGGAAACTGCTCTCATCTCTGTTCTCAACTCTCTCCTTTCTGCACGCTACGCTAAGCACTCCTCTGTTCTCATCCTCCTTGACCTCTCTGCTGCCTTTGATACTGTTGACCACGCTCTTCTCCTTAAATATCTCTCTTTGTTTGGCCTTAAAGACTCTGTTCTCCTATCTCTCCAACCGCACCTTTGCAGTCTCTTGGGGAGGCTGCACCTCCGTTACTTATCCTCTCAACCACAGCGTCCTCCAAGGTTCTGTCCTTGGCCCTTTTCTGTTCTCACTTTACACTTCCTTTTTAGCTCCCATTATCTCCTCCTTTGGTGTCTCACACCATTTCTATGCTGATGATACCCAACTCTTCCTCTCCTTCTCCTCCTTCTCTCCCGACATCCATCACAAGCGTTCTTCTTGCCTCTCTACTATTAAATCCTGGATGTCCTCTCACTTCCTTACTCTTAACGCTGACAAAACCAAAGTCCTATTCTTCTCTGCCAACACTCTTCCTCCTCCCACAAAACTCCCGTCCAGGAGCTATGGAAACCTCGGATACCGACCAGCTAGCTCAGTTACTTGGGGAACTAAGGGCAGAAGTGCATGCAGCCCGTCAGGAAACGAACGCTCTAAGAAGGGAACTGATTATTTCCAAGGAGCGAACAGATGATCTCGCTAGACAATTGCTACAGTCACAAGCCGGACAGACCCCGTTACCCGCATCTGGGGGAAATCTTCCTTCTACATCCTCTATGAATCCAGTGCAGATCAACCTACCTGGGAATGTACCTCTGGCTCCGCCCGAACGATTTTCTGATGACCCAAAGAGGTTTGCAGTATTTATCAATCAGTGCCGGTTGCATTTCTTATGCCGGCCAGCAGCCTTTCCAACTGATCAAGCTAAAGTAGCTTTCGTGCTTTCGTGCTTTCGTACCTTAGTGGCAATGCGGCAGACTGGTCGATCCCTCTAGTAAATCAAGATGATCCGGTCCTCCATGATTTTCAAGCTTTTCAGCTCAGTATGGAAAAACTGTTCGCAAGACATTCACAGGGGCAGGCCTTGGACAATGAGCTTCTTTCGTTGCGACAAGGTAATCAAGACCTTTTGGCTTATATTGCGTCTTTCAACAGACTGATAGTGGAAACTCAATGGCCTGAGGACAAAAGGATTACGCTGTTTTATAGAGGTCTACGTGGAGAGCTCAAAGATGTGTTAGCCCAAGTAGTGAATCCCCCACAAGATTGTTCGGACAATATAGACTTAGTCGTTCAAATAGATCACAGACTGCAGAACAGGAAGGCTGATCGTTCCAAGTTTGGTGCTCGAGTATTTTCCAAACCGCCAACTCCTTCCAAAGGAGTAGACTCTGGGGAACCCATGCAAATAGGGGGTCTGAAAGGTCCTCTAACACAAAAGGAGCGGGAAAGGAGAAAACAGTTGCAATTATGCCTCTATTGCGGAAACTCAGGGCACTTTCTTCGAGACTGTCCGGTGAAACCTGCCAAGAAGGCAGTAGGAGCTGCAGTTACCAAAGTTACAAACTCTGAGCAGGGAAGCGACCTCGCCCGACAAGAAGAGAGGTCCTCTTGCCGAGCGGGAAAACCAGTTCCGTGACCTCGCATTTTGTGATACCTATGGTCCTCATTAGCCCTGATAATCCGGATCGATTACATGCAATTGAAGCTTACGTCGACAGCGGTGCCATCGGCAATTATGTGGATCATGAAATGGTTTTGAGGATGAATCTAACTCTTTGTCCCAAGGCTGTAAAGGACGTCATTACTACGGTGGATGGTACGGAGATAGCCTCCGGGCCAGTAATGCATACCACTCAAGAGGTGACGCTAGTAAGTCAAGATGGACACCATGAGAAGATCGTGTTCGATGTGATCAAGGCCCCTCAGTTTCAGATTATTCTAGGAATACCTTGGTTAGAGAAACACAATCCTCTGATCGATTGGCGAGCAAGAACGGTCCAGTTTCCAGAATGTGTCTCTACTTGTCACCCTCCACCTGGTGTTGCACTGGCAGCAATTCTTCAGAGACTCCCCAGTTACCTCCCGAATACCTAGAACACCAAGATGTTTTCCGGAAGGATCAGGCTAACTCTCTACCTCCTCATAGGTCTTATGACTGCCAGATAGACCTGATACCTGGATCTACTCCTCCTTGTAGTAGAATTTATGCCCTCACCGAGCCTGAGAACCTTCACCTTCGACAATACCTGGATCAATACCTGGCAAATGGGTTTATTCGTCCTTCCAAGTCCCCTGCTTCTTCAGCTTTGTTCTTCATTCCAAAAAAGGAAGGAGACCTTAGAACTTGTATAGATTATCGCTCCCTGAACCAGATCACCGTTAAGAATAGATATCCGTTACCTTTGATCCCTGAACTCCTGGACCAAGTCAGAAAAGCATGCATATATACAAAGCTGGATCTTAGAGGAGCTTACCACTTGGTACGAGTAAAAGAGGGCGATGAATGGAAGACGGCCTTCCGCACCAAGTATGGGCTATTTGAATATCAGGTCATGCCCTTCGGACTTTGCAATGCCCCGGCCGCCTTTCAATATTTTATGAACGATGTCCTCAGAGAGCTCATAGATGTGTGTGTTGTTGTTTACATTGACGACATCCTCGTTTATTCTTCATCGGAATCTGAACATCGGAAACACGTGAAAATGGTCCTCGAAAGATTGCGTCAACACAAACTTTTCGCTAAGTTGGAAAAATGTGTTTTCAACGTGAGTGAAGTTGAATTCTTGGGATTCATATTATCACCTGGCGGAGTGCGTATGGATTCAAAGAAGGTCGATGCAGTTCTCAAATGGCCATCACCATCCTCCGTAAAAGGTGTGCAAAGCATGTTAGGCTTCGCTAACTTTTACCGCAGGTTTATCCCCGAATTCCCTCGAATAGTCCAGCCCATCACTGCCTTGTTAAAGAAAAACAAACGTTTTGAATGGTCTACCGAGGCGGAACAAGCTTTCCAGGATTTGAAGACTACATTTATCTCTGCACCAATCTTAAAACACCCTCGCCCCGAACTCCCCTACATCGTGGAAACTGATGCTTCAAGCCTTGCCATGGGGGCAGTTCTATCACAAAAGGACCCGGTAACCAATCAGTTGCATCCCGTGGCATTTTGGTCCCGCAAATTCTCGCCTCCTGAAATCAATTACACGATTACTGACAAGGAACTTCTGGCTATCAAGTCTGCCTTTAAGGCTTGGCGGCATTATCTGCTGGGGGCCCGACACACCGTTACTGTGATTACGGATCACTGAAACCTGCAATATTTGAAAACCGCAAAAGCCCAATCCTCTAGACAACTCCGTTGGGCATTATTCTTTACCGAGTTTGACTTCATAATTACCTATCGACCTGGTACAAAGAACGGTAAAGCTGATGCCCTTTCTCGGATGGGAGTGGAAGAACACTTGATCAACCCTAAACCTGTACCAATCATTCCCGAACAAAGAATTCTGGGTGTAATCGCCACCGAATCCATAGAGGAAGTTAAGGATAAAGCCAGGCAACTTGTAACTCCAGCAGACATACAGAATTGGCATCTGCAGGGAAAGGACTTTGCAGTAAAGGACAACTTATTGTATTTCCAAGAACGATTATACCTACCCAGCACAGATTTACAGAAAAAAGTAATCTCTTGTTATCACGATTCTTTAATGGAAGGACATCCCGGTATGGCCAAGACCTCAGAAAAGATGAAGCGCTCCTTCTGGTGGCCGTCTTGGAAAAAAGATATCAGAGACTTTATAATGTCCTGTGGAGTATGCGCCCAAAACAAGAGTCAAAAGGAAAGACCAGCAGGCCTCTTACGCCCTATTGACATCCCACCTCGCCCTTGGCATACGCTTTCTATGGACTTCATCACCGATCTACCTCCATGCTCCGGATACAATACGATTCTAGTAATCGTGGACTTATTCTCCAAGATGGCGCATTTCATTCCGCTCAAAGGCTTGCCAACAGCAGCAACTCTGGCCCGAGAATTTCTCGAAAACATTGTCCGACTGCACGGTTTTCCTTCGGTTCTAATTTCGGATCGAGGTAGTCAATTTATTTCTCATTTTTGGCGAAGTTGCTGTCGGTCGGCTCAAATTGATGTGAGACTATCGACCAGTCACCACCCTCAGACCGACGGACAAACCGAGAGGACCAATCAAACTCTGGAACAGTATTTACGCTGCATGCTGCAACAAACTGAAAAAACTTGGAAGGACATCCTTTGGATAGCCGAATATGCCTACAATAACTCTGTCCATTCGGGAACTGGGAAAACCCCATTTTTTCTTTGGTACGGCAGTCACCCTCGAACCTCGGAGTTGGATCCCCTCCAAGATCTTGAAACACCAGCAGCAGACTACCTGCATTCTACAATCACCCAAGCCTTTAAGGAAGCTGTTTCTCACCTTCAAAGGGCTAAAGAACAATACAAGAAAGGAGCAGATCAACATCGGAAGGAAGCCCCTCAATATCAAGTAGGGGATCAAGTCTGGTTATCCACCAAATACCTACCTCTAAAAGGGCCACGCACATTCAACCCAAGATACCTTGGTCCCTATTCCATCACTACCATAGTAAACCCAGTAGCGGTCAAATTGGACTTGCCCCCGCACATGAAGATACATCCGGTCTTCCACGTCTCTCTATTAAAACCCGTGCAACCTCAAACCCGACTAACTAAATCTCCAAAACCTATCTTAGTTGATGGAGAACTCGAGTTTGAAGTCAAAAGCATTCTGGACTCCAAGATCTCCAAATCTAAACTATTTTACCTAATTGACTGGAAAGGCTACGGCCCCCAAGAGAGTTCCGAGTGCCAACTAGTCCCAATTGGGACCTTTTGGACCCAGTCCTGGCGCCAGTGGCACCAGGCTCATAAATATGCCCTGTCCCAGCGCTGGAAGCGCCGGGCTCATAATGCTTGGGTGGACTTACCTGCAGCAGACCATGCTGCTTACTTGCCTGCCAGTTGAGCCTCTGATCCTCTTCTGTTTGGAACTACTTTTCCTGTTGGGTGGGGCAGGAGCCACTCCCTAGATTCAGAACACTGGAACTCTTCTGGAAAGCAGGAACTCTTTTCTTACCTAGGCGTGGCTGTGGAAGGAGACACCTAAGCACTACAGGAGGCTATTTAAACCACACCCGATGGATGAATCTTGCTTTGCGTTATTCTGCATCCTCTGCAGCAGAACGCTCATTGTGTCTTCTGCATCTGATCCTGGGCCTAAGGAAAAAGGCTTACCATCCTGAATCCAGTCTTCAGCAACACCTATAAAGACAAGAAAGAACAGGTTAGCATTACGGTCTTCAGTGACAGCTCTTCACTTACCTGGTCCATCGGCTGTCACCAACGCCTCGCGCTGCATTCCGGCATCTGAAAGACAAAGGCTTACCTACTCTTCGTGCGCTCCAGAGGTCTTCACACTGCATTCCGGCATCTGAAAGACAAAAGCTTACCAACTCTTCGCACGCTCCGGAGGCCTTCGGCGCTGCATCCCGCATCTGGAAGACAAAACAAGGTGCGTTTAAAGACATTGGGGAACTTTAATACTCACGTGCCATTACTCCTTTCCACATCTAACCCAGTGGGTATTCCGGCACCCTGCAGCCGCTCCGAACTTGTACCTGCAAAATAAAAAGACAGTTAGAGCGCATCGTGAAGCAGGCAACAAGCGCTTACTTACGTGCTTCCAGGCGCTTCTATTCATCACACGGGCTCCATCTTCAACTCACTTCAGCCCGTCATCCGCCATCGCCGGAACCCTGCAAAACAAGAAACATCATTACTAAAGACTTTAAAGACATTAGAATTACTCGAAACTTACTGTTCGTGCAGTAAACGACGGACAGCAGTCCTCTGAAGTCAAGAGGCCTGCTCCCCTTATCCAGTGAAGAAACTGGTTACAGCACCCTGCCCCGAGGCAGATGGAGAGCACGGCGTTCACTTACCTAAGGTGAGAGCGTTAACCTTTGGGGTTCTACAGGAGAAGAGAAAGGGAAGAAGAGAGAGACATTCAATAACCCAGTTCCTTAATCCCATATTTTCTATCTGCAGACATCTTACCCTTCGAGGCAGACATACAGTGCACAGAGGTCCAGCCCAAAGAGCCAGCCGTGTGTTACACATCACCTTTGAAGATACGGTATACGCCCAGTCAAGACCGGCGCCTCTACGGGAATCAGGTGAGCGTTACAGAAACCGCCCCATTTTATTAAAGAGAATGGTTTGCATTATCGGGTGACTAGTGCTCCTGACAAAGAAACAGTCCGGCAGTTGTTGGTACCCAGCAAGTTTTATCGACCTGTTCTTGAAGTTGCCCATCTTCAAATAGGGGAGGGTCATCTTGGAGTTGAGAAGACCACGCAGAAGATTCTAGCAAGGTTTTATTGGCCTGGTGTATATGGACAAGTGGCACGTTCGTGTCAACAATGTCCCGAGTGCCAAAAAAAGAATCGACCGAATATACCCAAGGCTCCACTCCAATCCATGCCATTGATTTTAGAACCCTTCCAGCGAAATGGAATGCATATCGTAGGACCCTTGGACCCCACAATTAGAGGGCACAAGTTTTTGCTGGTGATTGTGGACTATGCGACCAGATACCCCGAAGCTTTTCCCTTAAGCACCATGACTGCCCAGCAAATATGTGATGTCCTAGTCCCGTTCATATCAAGAGTGGGTATTCCTAAGGAGATAGTTACAGATAGAGGTAGTAACTTCATGTCAGCTGTGTTAAAACAAGTCTGCAAAACCCTACACATCCAGCAACTCAGAACAGCGGTTTACCATCCTCAAACAGACGGTCTGGTTGAGAGATACAACCAGACGATTAAACAGATGCTGAGGAAGACTATACAGCCAGGAGAACGAAATTGGGACAGGGTCCTACCCTGGATTTTAATGACCTTGAGGAATACCCCTCAGTCTTCAACGGGATATGCCCCGTTTGAACTGTTGTTCGGGAGACCAATGAGGACCCAGCTAGATATCCTGAAAGATGGTTGGGAAGAGCAGGCCAATCCCGAAATTACTTTAACGGAATATGCTTCAGAGCTAAAAGCAAGAGTGGAAAAGCTTCAGTCAGTGGCACAGAGACACCTACAACAAGCTTTAGGGAAACAAGAGCAGTATTACAATCAGAAGTCACGACTACATAGTTTTCAAGTAGGGGATCAGGTCCTTGTGCTCCTACCCACAACTGAAAATAAAATGCTGGCGTCATGGAAAGGACAGTGTACCATTGAGGAAGTGTTGGGGCCAGTGACCTATAGAGTTCGCCAACCTGAAAGTAAAATTCCTCTTCAAACCTATCATGTTAACTTACTAAAGAAATGGACGGAGCCAGAGGCGACGATCGCTATGATCAACCTGGAGGAGGGATCGGCAGAGTACCTACCGACTTCTGAGGCACCGTTTGGGAGAGAAGCTTTAAACATCAACCCAAAGCTAGATCCTGTTCAGAGGGTCCAAGTTGTTGGATCTATATGCAGATCTATTTTCTTCAGTACCGGGGAGAACGACACTGACTTGCCATCACATTCAGACCAATCCAGGAGCAAAAGTAACAATGCGACCATATCGAATTCCAGAAGCCAGATCACAAGCTGTAGAGAAAGAAGTACAAGAGATGCTTCTGTTTGGGGTGGTTGAACCCTCGCATAGTGACTGGTGTTCCCCTCTAGTGATGGTACCGAAACGAGACGGGAGCATTCGCTTCTGCATGGATTTCCAAAAGTTAAATGAGGTGTCCAAATTTGATACGTATCCCATGACGAGGATCGATGACCTACTGGAGAAACTTGGTGAGGCAAAGTACCTAACAACAATTGACCAAAGGTTACTGGCAGATTCCTTTATTTTCCGCGGACAAGGAAAAAACTGATTTGCTACCCCTAGCGGGCTGTTCCAATTTACTGTCCTTCCATTCGGTCTTCATGGTGCCCCGGCCACTTTTCAAAGATTGATGAACTACCTAATAAAAGGGCATGAGGGTTACGTGGGGGTATATTTGGATGATATTGTGGTGCATAGCCAAAATTGGCCCGATCACTTGAAGCATCTAGCTGCAATTTTTCAAACCTTGAAAGGTGCTGGATTACACATAAACCCAAAAAAGACAAACTTGGCAAACCCATATACTAGATATCTGGGATATTGTTTTGGCCAAGGAACCATCACACCACAACAAGAGAAGGTGGAGACCATACAGCAATTACAGTTTCCTGCAAATACCAGGCAAGTTAGGGCATTCCTTGTATTTGTAGGATATTACTGTCAATTTATACTTCTCGACCCTTGCAACTCCCCTAACAAATCTGCTAAGATCTGATGCTCCACCGAAAAGTGATTGGAGAAATGCTAAAACTGAAGAGGCATTTAAGGCGCTAAAGACAGCCCTTTCAGACAAAGCTGTTCTTCACTGCCCCGACTTTAAGATGCCGTTTTATCTACACACGAACGCTTCAGGAACGGGCCTCAGGGCTGTGCTCTTCTAGAACAAGGGGAAGGAGGAAAGGCCCATTTTATTGATTAGTAGGAAGTTGATGCCTCACAAAGTGAAGTACGCAACGATAGCGAAGGAGTGCTTGGCAGTAAAGTGGGCAGTGGAGTCCCTGAGATACTATTTACTGGGCAGGAAGTTCACGCTAGTTGCGGATCATGCGCCACTAGTGTGGCTATCCCAGAGCAAGGAGACGAACCCCAGAGTGCTGAGGTGGTTCCTGTCGTTACAGCCTTATTCGTTCCAGACTATCCACCAACCCGGAAGTAAAATGACTCAAGCTGATTTCCTATCTATAATACATGCCCTTCCCGAGCGTAAGGGCTTAAGGGAGAGGATATGTGACAAGGCAGGAAAAGAAGAGCCAGATCAGAGTCTTATTCAGAGCCAATTAAATAACTGTAAAGCAAGCCAGGAAGGCTGAGGTGATTGTGATGTAAGCAAGTGTCATGAAGGGAGGGTCTCTGTAAAAAAGACATTTCTCTGGGCCAATGGGAAATGAAAGGAATGGGTTAAAAAGGTTCTCTTCTTTAATACTGGACATCGTATGTTATTATTCGTTTTGCAGGCTTTTGAAAAGGACGAGGAGAAAAGGGTTCCCCGCGAAGATGATGCCGTTTACGAATGGGCTTACTAGAAGAAAGGTCTAGCCCAGGATGAACCAAAACGCTCCTGTTGAGCAACGTTTGAAGACGTTAACAAAAAGTTGTGCAAGTCACGAAGACTCACAGACATTCAAGTGAAGCGAGGTGTTTGCCGGCGTTAGGGAAGCCAAATGCTTGAACGGAAAAAGATATTCAAGCTGAGGCATCAGTGACGTACCTTCAGCTGCTTAAGTTGCCGAATAACATGTGTCAAAGCAGCTGGAAAGAGCTCACTTCTTTGCTCCAGCCCCCACTGTTGCGGGGGAGGAGCCTATGCAGCGAGGCAGCCAGAGTCATTGAGCCCAGCTGAGGAATCTCTGCGCTGTGGCTCCAGTGAGGCTTGTGAAGCCGCGGTCTGTCATCCGACAGCTGATCCATGCTCACACAAGAGAGGAGGGGCAGGATGACTTTGGAGGCCGCCGCCCCTCTCGCAGACATCTGAACTAAGGCGGCCCAAGAGGAGGAATGGCCGGATGCCTTCAGAAGTGCCGAGATGATACAGAACCCTCGGGAATGAGGTGAGAAGGGGGAAAGCCTGTACAGAGCAATCGGGTGAAGGTACAGAAACCTATAAGTACTGACTTTAAAGAGAATTTGAACTTTTAATGGGGATTTAGAGAGAGCCCTGTCAATCACTATTCTACAAGTAGAAAACTATGGCACCAGAGTGTGAGGGGCAAGCTTTTGACAGTATTCCTCATACTTTTCCCTCCTCCTTGAAATACTGAAGGTGAATATATTTGATAAGATCATCAGTCAGAGTGGTCGCTGTGAGGAGGCTCTAATCTAATGGCTAATGCCCAAAAAGACTCTTAACCCCAGAAGTCCGGAGGTTTCCCTAATAACCCAAAAGACTGGCGACCAAAGGAGAGAGCACGGAGTCGGCCTTACTTGTTGAAATACAGTTTGTTACTAGAGTTAAAACGTAATAAATTAAACTCATTTCAAATTAGCCTGTGTCCAAAGTGGTCGTTTCCCATCCGCTCTTTATTACAGTCCCCCGCAAAGCGTTCTGGTGGAGCCAAAGGTATGGCTCCCGGAAGGACCACCTGCACTGGGTTACTTGACTGAGTTGGGACCAATGCCCCCATTCCTGGTAACAGCGTGTGGCCAGCCTGGGTTTGGAGTAATTGTCTGGCTTGATCATCGGTATGCTCTTTTGCCACAATCAGTTCTCTTCTTAGAGCATTGGTCTCTTGTCAAGCTGAATGCACCTCTGCTCTGAGTACCCCAAAAGCTGGGCTAATTGGTCAGTCTCTGAGGTTTCCATGGCGCCCAGGTAGAGTTTTGTGTCAAGGCTTTGTGTTCCGTCATGCTCACCTGGTCTCCACAGGGGCGCCGAGCGGAACTGGACGGTCCGATGTTGAATGACTCCACGTGCCCCCTCCGTTTGCCCCTTCCGTCACAAAAGCAGATTTGCCTAAAAGTTCAAACAAAATGTTATCTAACCGTAAGGAGGAGGACCGACTCCCACCTCCCATGGCCCCCTTGTGTGTTAATTTAAATGAGAGACTTCCTTTTTTACTGATGTAAAATGCTAATGCCAAATTTGTTTGGGAGGTATTATCTCTGACCTTTCCCCATTCTCAGGCCTCTCACCCTCGCCGTATCCTTCAAACCTTAACTCGACTTCTCTCCCCAGCTATCCCTGATCATTCCACTGCCTCCCCTCTTTCTGCTTCCAATCTTGCCACCTTCTTCTCTATCAAAGTACTCAATATTTGACAAACTAACCTCTCCTCCCCTCCTTATTCTCCTCCCCACCCCCTACTCCTCCCCCTCCCTCCTCCATGTCCTCATTCACTCCTATTACTCAATCTGAAGTTGCCCTCCTCCTATCTAAAACTCATCCTACTGCTTCTCCCTCTGACCCCATTCCTACCTCCCTCATTCCTAAATTCTGCCCCCTCCTCATACCCTATCTCACCTCCTTTTTCAACACCTGCCTATCTACATCCACCTTTCCTATTCCTTTTAAGCATGTGACAATCATCCCCATTCTCAAAAAACCTTCTGCTAATCCCCACTTTGCATCCAATTTTCACCCCATTTCTCTCCTACCCTTCCTATCTAAACTTCGTGAACGTATTGTCTATTCTCAACTCTCTACCTACATCTCCAATCATTCACTCCTCCCCCCTACTCAATTCGGTTTCCGCCCCCAAAACTCCACGGAAACTGCTCTCATCTCTGTTCTCAACTCTCTCCTTTCTGCAGGCTACGCTAAGCACTCCTCTGTTCTCATCCTCCTTGACCTCTCTGCTGCCTTTGATACTGTTGACCACGCTCTTCTCCTTAAATATCTCTCTTTGTTTAGCCTTAAAGACTCTGTTCTCCTATCTCTCCAACCGCACCTTTGCAGTCTCTTGGGGAGGCTGCACCTCCGTTACTTATCCTCTCAACCACAGCGTCCTCCAAGGTTCTGTCCTTGGCCCCTTTCTGTTCTCACTTTACACTTCCTTTTTAGCTCCCATTATCTCCTCCTTTGGTGTCTCACACCATTTCTATGCTGATGATACCCAACTCTTCCTCTCCTTCTCCTCCTTCTCTCCCGACATCCATCACAAGCGTTCTTCTTGCCGCTCTACTATTAAATCCTGGATGTCCTCTCACTTCCTTACTCTTAACGCTGACAAAACCAAAGTCCTACTCTTCTCTGCCAACACTCTTCCTCCTCCCACAAAACTCCCGTCCAGGAGCTATGGAAACCTCGGATACCGACCAGCTAGCTCAGTTACTTGGGGAACTAAGGGCAGAAGTGCATGCAGCCCGTCAGGAAACGAACGCTCTAAGAAGGGAACTGATTATTTCCAAGGAGCGAACAGATGATCTCGCTAGACAATTGCTACAGTCACAAGCCGGACAGACCCCGTTACCCGCATCTGGGAGAAATCTTCCTTCTACATCCTCTATGAATCCAGTGCAGATCAACCTACCTGGGAATGTACCTCTGGCTCCGCCCGAACGATTTTCTGGTGACCCAAAGAGGTTTGCAGTATTTATCAATCAGTGCCGGTTGCATTTCTTATGCCGGCCAGCAGCCTTTCCAACTGATCAAGCTAAAATAGCTTTCGTGCTTTCGTACCTTAGTGGCAATGCGGCAGACTGGTCGATCCCTCTAGTAAATCAAGATGATCCGGTCCTCCATGATTTTCAAGCTTTTCAGCTCAGTATGGAAAAACTGTTCGCAAGACATTCACAGGGGCAGGCCTTGGACAATGAGCTTCTTTCGTTGCGACAAGGTAATCAAGACCTTTTGGCTTATATTGCGTCTTTCAACAGACTGATAGTGGAAACTCAATGGCCTGAGGACAAAAGGATTACGCTGTTTTATAGAGGTCTACGTGGAGAGCTCAAAGATGTGTTAGCCCAAGTAGTGAATCCCCCACAAGATTGTTCGGACAATATAGACTTAGTCGTTCAAATAGATCACAGACTGCAGAACAGGAAGGCTGATCGTTCCAAGTTTGGTGCTCGAGTATTTTCCAAACCGCCAACTCCTTCCAAAGGAGTAGACTCCGGGGAACCCATGCAAATAGGGGGTCTGAAAGGTCCTCTAACACAAAAGGAGCGGGAAAGGAGAAAACAGTTGCAATTATGCCTCTATTGCGGAAACTCAGGGCACTTTCTTCGAGACTGTCCGGTGAAACCTGCCAAGAAGGCAGTAGGAGCTGCAGTTACCAAAGTTACAAACTCTGAGCAGGGAAACGACCTCGCCCGACAAGAAGAGAGGTCCTCTTGCCGAGCGTGAAAACCAGTTCCGTGACCTCGCATTTCGTGATACCTATGGTCCTCATTAGCCCTGATCATCCGGATCAATTACATGCAATTGAAGCTTACGTCGACAGCGGTGCCATCGGCAATTATGTGGATCATGAAATGGTTTTGAGGATGAATCTAACTCTTTGTCCCAAGGCTGTAAAGGACGTCATTACTACGGTGGATGGTACGGAGATAGCCTCCGGGCCAGTAACGCATACCACTCAAGAGGTGACGCTAGTAAGTCAAGATGGACACCATGAGAAGATCGTGTTCGATGTGATCAAGGCCCCTCAGTTTCAGATTATTCTAGGAATACCTTGGTTAGAGAAACACAATCCTCTGATCGATTGGCGAGCAAGAACGGTCCAGTTTCCAGAATGTGTCTCTACTTGTCACCCTCCACCTGGTGTTGCACTGGCAGCAATTCTTCAGAGACTCCCCAGTTACCTCCCGAATACCTAGAACACCAAGATGTTTTCCGGAAGGATCAGGCTAACTCTCTACCTCCTCATAGGTCTTATGACTGCCAGATAGACCTGATACCTGGATCTACTCCTCCTTGTAGTAGAATTTATGCCCTCACCGAGCCTGAGAACCTTCACCTTCGACAATACCTGGATCAATACCTGGCAAATGGGTTTATTCGTCCTTCCAAGTCCCCTGCTTCTTCAGCTTTGTTCTTCATTCCAAAAAAGGAAGGAGACCTTAGAACTTGTATAGATTATCGCTCCCTGAACCAGATCACCGTTAAGAATAGATATCCGTTACCTTTGATCCCTGAACTCCTGGACCAAGTCAGAAAAGCATGCATATATACAAAGCTGGATCTTAGAGGAGCTTACCACTTGGTACGAGTAAAAGAGGGCGATGAATGGAAGACGGCCTTCCGCACCAAGTATGGGCTATTTGAATATCAGGTCATGCCCTTCGGACTTTGCAATGCCCCGGCCGCCTTTCAATATTTTATGAACGATGTCCTCAGAGAGCTCATAGATGTGTGTGTTGTTGTTTACATTGACGACATCCTCGTTTATTCTTCATCGGAATCTGAACATCGGAAACACGTGAAAATGGTCCTCGAAAGATTGCGTCAACACAAACTTTTCGCTAAGTTGGAAAAATGTGTTTTCAACGTGAGTGAAGTTGAATTCTTGGGATTCATATTATCACCTGGCGGAGTGCGTATGGATTCAAAGAAGGTCGATGCAGTTCTCAAATGGCCATCACCATCCTCCGTAAAAGGTGTGCAAAGCATGTTAGGCTTCGCTAACTTTTACCGCAGGTTTATCCCCGAATTCTCTCGAATAGTCCAGCCCATCACTGCCTTGTTAAAGAAAAACAAACGTTTTGAATGGTCTACCGAGGCGGAACAAGCTTTCCAGGATTTGAAGACTAAATTTATCTCTGCACCAATCTTAAAACACCCTCGCCCCGAACTCCCCTACATCGTGGAAACTGATGCTTCAAGCCTTGCCATGGGGGCAGTTCTATCACAAAAGGACCCGGTAACCAATCAGTTGCATCCCGTGGCATTTTGGTCCCGCAAATTCTCGCCTCCTGAAATCAATTACACGATTACTGACAAGGAACTTCTGGCTATCAAGTCTGCCTTTAAGGCTTGGCGGCATTATCTGCTGGGGGCCCGACACACCGTTACTGTGATTACGGATCACTGAAACCTGCAATATTTGAAAACCGCAAAAGCCCAATCCTCTAGACAACTCCGTTGGGCATTATTCTTTGCCGAGTTTGACTTCATAATTACCTATCGACCTGGTACAAAGAACGGTAAAGCTGATGCCCTTTCTCGGATGGGAGTGGAAGAACACTTGATCACCCCTAAACCTGTACCAATCATTCCCGAACAAAGAATTCTGGGTGTAATCGCCACCGAATCCATAGAGGAAGTTAAGGATAAAGCCAGGCAACTTGTAACTCCAGCAGACATACAGAATTGGCATCTGCAGGGAAAGGACTTTGCAGTAAAGGACAACTTATTGTATTTCCAAGAACGATTATACCTACCCAGCACAGATTTACAGAAGAAAGTAATCTCTTGTTATCACGATTCTTTAATGGAAGGACATCCCGGTATGGCCAAGACCTCAGAAAAGATGAAGCGCTCCTTCTGGTGGCCGTCTTGGAAAAAAGATATCAGAGACTTTATAATGTCCTGTGGAGTATGCGCCCAAAACAAGAGTCAAAAGGAAAGACCAGCAGGCCTCTTACGCCCTATTGACATCCCACCTCGCCCTTGGCATACGCTTTCTATGGACTTCATCACCGATCTACCTCCATGCTCCGGATACAATACGATTCTAGTAATCGTGGACTTATTCTCCAAGATGGCGCATTTCATTCCGCTCAAAGGCTTGCCAACAGCAGCAACTCTGGCCCGAGAATTTCTCGAAAACATTGTCTGACTGCACGGTTTTCCTTCGGTTCTAATTTCGGATCGAGGTAGTCAATTTATTTCTCATTTTTGGCGAAGTTGCTGTCGGTCGGCTCAAATTGATGTGAGACTATCGACCAGTCACCACCCTCAGACCGACGGACAAACCGAGAGGACCAATCAAACTCTGGAACAGTATTTACGCTGCATGCTGCAACAAACTGAAAAAACTTGGAAGGACATCCTTTGGATAGCCGAATATGCCTACAATAACTATGTCCATTCGGGAACTGGGAAAACTCCATTTTTTCTTTTGTACGGCAGTCACCCTCGAACCTCGGAGATGGATCCCCTCCAAGATCTTGAAACACCAGCAGCAGACTACCTGCATTCTACAATCACCCAAGCCTTTAAGGAAGCTGTTTCTCACCTTCAAAGGGCTAAAGAACAATACAAGAAAGGAGCAGATCAACATCGGAAGGAAGCCCCTCAATATCAAGTAGGGGATCAAGTCTGGTTATCCACCAAATATCTACCTCTAAAAGGGCCACGCACATTCAACCCAAGATACCTTGGTCCCTATTCCATCACTACCATAGTAAACCCAGTAGCGGTCAAATTGGACTTGCCCCCGCACATGAAGATACATCCGGTCTTCCACGTCTCTCTATTAAAACCCGTGCAACCTCAAACCCGACTAACTAAATCTCCAAAACCTATCTTAGTTGATGGAGAACTCGAGTTTGAAGTCAAAAGCATTCTGGACTCCAAGATCTCCAAATCTAAACTATTTTACCTAATTGACTGGAAAGGCTACGGCCCCCAAGAGAGATCCTGGGAACCTGCTGAATATGTCCACGCTCCTCGCCTAATCAAAAGATTTCACCGAACATTTCCTGACAAGCCAAAACCCCCGGAGAAGCCCAGTTTGGGAGGGGCCTTGAGGGGGGGTACTGTCATGATCTCTGCTTCCAAAAGGTCAGGGTTTTCCCAACTCCCTTGGAAGCAGATCCATAACCCAGGTTCCGAGTGCCAACCAGTCCCAATTGGGACCTTTTGGACCCAGTCCTGGCGCCAGTGGCACCAGGCTCATAAATATGCCCTGTCCCAGCGCTGGAAGCGCCGGGCTCATAATGCTTGGGTGGACTTACCTGCAGCAGACCATGCTGCTTACTTGCCTGCCAGTTGAGCCTCTGATCCTCTTCTGTTTGGAACTACTTTTCCTGTTGGGTGGGGCAGGAGACACTCCCTAGATTCAGAACACTGGAACTCTTCTGGAAAGCAGGAACTCTTTTCTTACCTAGCCGTGGCTGTGGAAGGAGACACCTAAGCACTACAGGAGGCTATTTAAACCACACCCGATGGATGAATCTTGCTTTGCGTTATTCTGCATCCTCTGCAGCAGAACGCTCATCGTGTCTTCTGCATCTGATCCTGGGCCTAAGGAAAAAGGCTTACCATCCTGAATCCAGTCTTCAGCAACACCTATAAAGACAAGAAAGAACAGGTTAGCATTACGGTCTTCAGTGACAGCTCTTCACTTACCTGGTCCATCGGCTGTCACCAACGCCTCGCGCTGCATTCCGGCATCTGAAAGACAAAGGCTTACCTACTCTTCGTGCGCTCCAGAGGTCTTCACACTGCATTCCGGCATCTGAAAGACAAAAGCTTACCAACTCTTCGCACGCTCCGGAGGCCTTCGGCGCTGCATCCCGCATCTGGAAGACAAAACAAGGTGCGTTTAAAGACATTGGGGAACTTTAATACTCACGTGCCATTACTCCTTTCCACATCTAACCCAGTGGGTATTCCGGCACCCTGCAGCCGCTCCGAACTTGTACCTGCAAAATAAAAAGACAGTTAGAGCGCATCGTGAAGCAGGCAACAAGCGCTTACTTACGTGCTTCCAGGCGCTTCTATTCATCACACGGGCTCCATCTTCAACTCACTTCAGCCCGTCATCCGCCATCGCCGGAACCCTGCAAAACAAGAAACATCATTACTAAAGACTTTAAAGACATTAGAATTACTCGAAACTTACTGTTCGTGCAGTAAACGACGGACAGCAGTCCTCTGAAGTCAAGAGGCCTGCTCCCGTTATCCAGTGAAGAAACTGGTTACAGCACCCTGCCCCGAGGCAGATGGAGAGCACGGCGTTCACTTACCTAAGGTGAGAGCGTTAACCTTTGGGGTTCTACAGGAGAAGAGAAAGGGAAGAAGAGAGAGACATTCAATAACCCAGTTCCTTAATCCCATATTTTCTATCTGCAGACATCTTACCCTTCGAGGCAGACATACAGTGCACAGAGGTCCAGCCCAAAGAGCCAGCCGTGTGTTACACATCACCTTTGAAGATACGGTATACGCCCAGTCAAGACCGGCGCCTCTACGGGAATCAGGTGAGCGTTACAGAAACCGCCCCATTTTATTAAAGAGAATGGTTTGCATTATCGGGTGACTAGTGCTCCTGACAAAGAAACAGTCCGGCAGTTGTTGGTACCCAGCAAGTTTTATCGACCTGTTCTTGAAGTTGCCCATCTTCAAATAGGGGAGGGTCATCTTGGAGTTGAGAAGACCACGCAGAAGATTCTAGCAAGGTTTTATTGGCCTGGTGTATATGGACAAGTGGCATGTTCGTGTCAACAATGTCCCGAGTGCCAAAAAAAGAATCGACCGAATATACCCAAGGCTCCACTCCAATCCATGCCATTGATGTTAGAACCCTTCCAGCGAAATGGAATGCATATCGTAGGACCCTTGGACCCCACAATTAGAGGGCACAAGTTTTTGCTGGTGATTGTGGACTATGCGACCAGATACCCCGAAGCTTTTCCCTTAAGCACCATGACTGCCCAGCAAATATGTGATGTCCTAGTCCCGTTCATATCAAGAGTGGGTATTCCTAAGGAGATAGTTACAGATAGAGGTAGTAACTTCATGTCAGCTGTGTTAAAACAAGTCTGCAAAACCCTACACATCCAGCAACTCAGAACAGCGGTTTACCATCCTCAAACAGACGGTCTGGTTGAGAGATACAACTAGACGATTAAACAGATGCTGAGGAAGACTATACAGCCAGGAGAACGAAATTGGGACAGGGTCCTACCCTGGATTTTAATGACATTGAGGAATACCCCTCAGTCTTCAACGGGATATGCCCCGTTTGAACTGTTGTTCGGGAGACCAATGAGGACCCAGCTAGATATCCTGAAAGATGGTTGGGAAGAGCAGGCCAATCCCGAAATTACTTTAACGGAATATGCTTCAGAGCTAAAAGCAAGAGTGGAAAAGCTTCAGTCAGTGGCACAGAGACACCTACAACAAGCTTTAGGGAAACAAGAGCAGTATTACAATCAGAAGTCACGACTACGTAGTTTTCAAGTAGGAGATCAGGTCCTTGTGCTCCTACCCACAACTGAAAATAAAATGCTGGCGTCATGGAAAGGACAGTATACCATTGAGGAAGTGTTGGGGCCAGTGACCTATAGAGTTCGCCAACCTGAAAGTAAAATTCCTCTTCAAACCTATCATGTTAACTTACTAAAGAAATGGACGGAGCCAGAGGCGACGATCGCTATGATCAACCTGGAGGAGGGATCGGCAGAGTACCTACCGACTTCTGAGGCACCGTTTGGGAGAGAAGCTTTAAACATCAACCCAAAGCTAGATCCTGTTCAGAGGGTCCAAGTTGTTGGATCTATATGCAGATCTATTTTCTTCAGTACCGGGGAGAACGACACTGACTTGCCATCACATTCAGACCAATCCAGGAGCAAAAGTAACAATGCGACCATATCGAATTCCAGAAGCCAGATCACAAGCTGTAGAGAAAGAAGTACAAGAGATGCTTCTGTTTGGGGTGGTTGAACCCTCGCATAGTGACTGGTTTTCCCCTCTAGTGATGGTACCGAAACCAGACGGGAGCATTCGCTTCTGCATGGATTTCCAAAAGTTAAATGAGGTGTCCAAATTTGATACGTATCCCATGACGAGGATCGATGACCTACTGGAGAAACTTGGTGAGGCAAAGTACCTAACAACAATTGACCAAAGGTTACTGGCAGATTCCTTTATTTTCCGCGGACAAGGAAAAAACTGATTTGCTACCCCTAGCGGGCTGTTCCAATTTACTGTCCTTCCATTCGGTCTTCATGGTGCCCCGGCCACTTTTCAAAGATTGATGAACTACCTAATAAAAGGGCATGAGGGTTACGTGGGGGCATATTTGGATGATATTGTGGTGCATAGCCAAAATTGGCCCGATCACTTGAAGCATCTAGCTGCAATTTTTCAAACCTTGAAAGGTGCTGGATTACACATAAACCCAAAAAAGACAAACTTGGCAAACCCATATACTAGATATCTGGGATATTGTTTTGGCCAAGGAACCATCACACCACAACAAGAGAAGGTGGAGACCATACAGCAATTACAGTTTCCTGCAAATACCAGGCAAGTTAGGGCATTCCTTGTATTTGTAGGATATTACTGTCAATTTATACTTCTCGACCCTTGCAACTCGGCTAACAAATCTGCTAAGATCTGATGCTCCACCGAAAAGTGATTGGAGAAATGCTAAAACTGAAGAGGCATTTAAGGCGCTAAAGACAGCCCTTTCAGACAAAGCTGTTCTTCACTGCCCCGACTTTAAGATGCCGTTTTATCTACACACGAACGCTTCAGGAACGGGCCTCAGGGCTGTGCTCTTCTAGAACAAGGGGAAGGAGGAAAGGCCCATTTTATTGATTAGTAGGAAGTTGATGCCTCACAAAGTGAAGTACGCAACGATAGCGAAGGAGTGCTTGGCAGTAAAGTGGGCAGTGGAGTCCCTGAGATACTATTTACTGGGCAGGAAGTTCACGCTAGTTGCGGATCATGCGCCACTAGTGTGGCTATCCCAGAGCAAGGAGACGAACCCCAGAGTGCTGAGGTGGTTCCTGTCGTTACAGCCTTATTCGTTCCAGACTATCCACCAACCCGGAAGTAAAATGACTCAAGCTGATTTCCTATCTAGAATACATGCCCTTCCCGAGCGTAAGGGCTTAAGGGAGAGGATATGTGACAAGGCAGGAAAAGAAGAGCCAGATCAGAGTCTTATTCAGAGCCAATTAAATAACTGTAAAGCAAGCCAGGAAGGCTGAGGTGATTGTGATGTAAGCAAGTGTCATGAAGGGAGGGTCTCTGTAAAAAAGACATTTCTCTGGGCCAATGGGAAATGAAAGGAATGGGTTAAAAAGGTTCTCTTCTTTAATACTGGACATCGTATGTTATTATTCGTTTTGCAGGCTTTTGAAAAGGACGAGGAGAAAAGGGTTCCCCGCGAAGATGATGCCGTTTACGAATGGGCTTACTAGAAGAAAGGTCTAGCCCAGGATGAACCAAAACGCTCCTGTTGAGCAACGTTTGAAGACGTTAACAAAAAGTTGTGCAAGTCACGAAGACTCACAGACATTCAAGTGAAGCGAGGTGTTTGCCGGCGTTAGGGAAGCCAAATGCTTGAACGGAAAAAGATATTCAAGCTGAGGCATCAGTGACGTACCTTCAGCTGCTTAAGTTGCCGAATAACATGTGTCAAAGCAGCTGGAAAGAGCTCACTTCTTTGCTCCAGCCCCCACTGTTGCGGGGGAGGAGCCTATGCAGCGAGGCAGCCAGAGTCATTGAGCCCAGCTGAGGAATCTCTGCGCTGTGGCTCCAGTGAGGCTTGTGAAGCCGCGGTCTGTCATCCGACAGCTGATCCATGCTCACACAAGAGAGGAGGGGCAGGATGACTTTGGAGGCCGCCGCCCCTCTCGCAGACAGCTGAACTAAGGCGGCCCAAGAGGAGGAATGGCCGGATGCCTTCAGAAGTGCCGAGATGATACAGAACCCTCGGGAATGAGGTGAGAAGAAGGAAAGCCTGTACAGAGCAATTGGGTGAAGGTACAGAAACCTATAAGTACTGACTTTAAAGAGAATTTGAACTTTTAATGGGGATTTAGAGAGAGCCCTGTCAATCACTATTCTACAAGTAGAAAACTATGGCACCAGAGTGTGAGGGGCAAGCTTTTGACAGTATTCCTCATACTTTTCCCTCCTCCTTGAAATACTGAAGGTGAATATATTTGATAAGATCATCAGTCAGAGTGGTCGCTGTGAGGAGGCTCTAATCTAATGGCTAATGCCCAAAAAGACTCTTAACCCCAGAAGTCCGGAGATTTCCCTAATAACCCAAAAGACTGGCGCCCAAAGGAGAGAGCACGGAGTCGGCCTTACTTGTTGAAATACAGTTTGTTACTAGAGTTAAAACGTAATAAATTAAACTCATTTCAAATTAGCCTGTGTCCAAAGTGGTCGTTTCCCATCCGCTCTTTATTACAGTCCCCCGCAAAGCGTTCTGGTGGAGCCAAAGGTATGGCTCCCGGAAGGACCACCTGCACTGGGTTACTTGACTGAGTTGGGACCAATGCCCCCATTCCTGGTAACAGCGTGTGGCCAGCCTGGGTTTGGAGTAATTGTCTGGCTTGATCATCGGTATGCTCTTTTGCCACAATCAGTTCTCTTCTTAGAGCATTGGTCTCTTGTCAAGCTGAATGCACCTCTGCTCTGAGTACCCCAAAAGCTGGGCTAATTGGTCAGTCTCTGAGGTTTCCATGGCGCCCAGGTAGAGTTTTGTGTCAAGGCTTTGTGTTCCGTCATGCTCACCTGGTCTCCACAGGGGCGCCGAGCGGAACTGGACGGTCCGATGTTGAATGACTCCACGTGCCCCCTCCGTTTGCCCCTTCCGTCACAAAAGCAGATTTGCCTAAAAGTTCAAACAAAATGTTATCTAACCGTAAGGAGGAGGACCGACTCCCACCTCCCATGGCCCCCTTGTGTGTTAATTTAAATGAGAGACTTCCTTTTTTACTGATGTAAAATGCTAATGCCAAATTTGTTTGGGAGGTATTATCTCTGACCTTTCCCCATTCTCAGGCCTCTCACCCTCGCCGTATCCTTCAAACCTTAACTCGACTTCTCTCCCCAGCTATCGCTGATCATTCCACTGCCTCCCCTCTTTCTGCTTCCAATCTTGCCACCTTCTTCTCTAACAAAGTACTCAATATTTGACAAACTAACCTCTCCTCCCCTCCTTATTCTCCTCCCCCACCCCCTACTCCTCCCCCTCCCTCCTCCATGTCCTCATTCACTCCTATTACTCAATCTGAAGTTGCCCTCCTCCTATCTAAAACTCATCCTACTGCTTCTCCCTCTGACCCCATTCCTACCTCCCTCATTCCTAAATTCTGCCCCCTCCTCATACCCTATCTCACCTCCTTTTTCAACACCTGCCTATCTACATCCACCTTTCCTATTCCTTTTAAGCATGTGACAATCATCCCCATTCTCAAAAAACCTTCTGCTAATCCCCACTTTGCATCCAATTTTCACCCCATTTCTCTCCTACCCTTCCTATCTAAACTTCGTGAACGTATTGTCTATTCTCAACTCTCTACCTACATCTCCAATCATTCACTCCTCCCCCCTACTCAATCCGGTTTCCGCCCCCAAAACTCCACGGAAATTGCTCTCATCTCTGTTCTCAACTCTCTCCTTTCTGCACGCTACGCTAAGCATCCTCTGTTCTCATCCTCCTTGACCTCTCTGCTGCCTTTGATACTGTTGACCACGCTCTTCTCCTTAAATATCTCTCTTTGTTTGGCCTTAAAGACTCTGTTCTCCTATCTCTCCAACCGCACCTTTGCAGTCTCTTGGGGAGGCTGCACCTCCGTTACTTATCCTCTCAACCACAGCGTCCTCCAAGGTTCTGTCCTTGGCCCCTTTCTGTTCTCACTTTACACTTCCTTTTTAGCTCCCATTATCTCCTCCTTTGGTGTCTCACACCATTTCTATGCTGATGATACCCAACTCTTCCTCTCCTTCTCCTCCTTCTCTCCCGACATCCATCACAAGCGTTCTTCTTGCCTCTCTACTATTAAATCCTGGATGTCCTCTCACTTCCTTACTCTTAACGCTGACAAAACCAAAGTCCTATTCTTCTCTGCCAACACTCTTCCTCCTCCCACAAAACTCCCGTCCAGGAGCTATGGAAACCTCGGATACCGACCAGCTAGCTCAGTTACTTGGGGAACTAAGGGCAGAAGTGCATGCAGCCCGTCAGGAAACGAACGCTCTAAGAAGGGAACTGATTATTTCCAAGGAGCGAACAGATGATCTCGCTAGACAATTGCTACAGTCAGAAGCCGGACAGACCCCGTTACCCGCATCTGGGGGAAATCTTCCTTCTACATCCTCTATGAATCCAGTGCAGATCAACCTACCTGGGAATGTACCTCTGGCTCCGCCCGAACGATTTTCTGGTGACCCAAAGAGGTTTGCAGTATTTATCAATCAGTGCCGGTTGCATTTCTTATGCCGGCCAGCAGCCTTTCCAACTGATCAAGCTAAAGTAGCTTTCGTGCTTTCGTACCTTAGTGGCAATGCGGCAGACTGGTCGATCCCTCTAGTAAATCAAGATGATCCGGTCCTCCATGATTTTCAAGCTTTTCAGCTCAGTATGGAAAAACTGTTCGCAAGACATTCACAGGGGCAGGCCTTGGACAATGAGCTTCTTTCGTTGCGACGAGGTAATCAAGACCTTTTGGCTTTTATTGCGTCTTTCAACAGACTGATAGTGGAAACTCAATGGCCTGAGGACAAAAGGATTACGCTGTTTTATAGAGGTCTACGTGGAGAGCTCAAAGATGTGTTAGCCCAAGTAGTGAATCCCCCACAAGATTGTTCGGACAATATAGACTTAGTCGTTCAAATAGATCACAGACTGCAGAACAGGAAGGCTGATCGTTCCAAGTTTGGTGCTCGAGTATTTTCCAAACCGCCAACTCCTTCCAAAGGAGTAGACTCCGGGGAACCCATGCAAATAGGGGGTCTGAAAGGTCCTCTAACACAAAAGGAGCGGGAAAGGAGAAAACAGTTGCAATTATGCCTCTATTGCGGAAACTCAGGGCACTTTCTTCGAGACTGTCCGGTGAAACCTGCCAAGAAGGCAGTAGGAGCTGCAGTTACCAAAGTTACAAACTCTGAGCAGGGAAACGACCTCGCCCGACAAGAAGAGAGGTCCTCTTGCCGAGCGTGAAAACCAGTTCCGTGACCTCGCATTTCGTGATACCTATGGTCCTCATTAGCCCTGATCATCCGGATCAATTACATGCAATTGAAGCTTACGTCGACAGCGGTGCCATCGGCAATTATGTGGATCATGAAATGGTTTTGAGGATGAATCTAACTCTTTGTCCCAAGGCTTTAAAGGACGTCATTACTACGGTGGATGGTACGGAGATAGCCTCCGGGCCAGTAACGCATACCACTCAAGAGGTGACGCTAGTAAGTCAAGATGGACACCATGAGAAGATCGTGTTCGATGTGATCAAGGCCCCTCAGTTTCAGATTATTCTAGGAATACCTTGGTTAGAGAAACACAATCCTCTGATCGATTGGCGAGCAAGAACGGTCCAGTTTCCAGAATGTGTCTCTACTTGTCACCCTCCACCTGGTGTTGCACTGGCAGCAATTCTTCAGAGACTCCCCAGTTACCTCCCGAATACCTAGAACACCAAGATGTTTTCCGGAAGGATCAGGCTAACTCTCTACCTCCTCATAGGTCTTATGACTGCCAGATAGACCTGATACCTGGATCTACTCCTCCTTGTAGTAGAATTTATGCCCTCACCGAGCCTGAGAACCTTCACCTTCGACAATACCTGGATCAATACCTGGCAAATGGGTTTATTCGTCCTTCCAAGTCCCCTGCTTCTTCAGCTTTGTTCTTCATTCCAAAAAAGGAAGGAGACCTTAGAACTTGTATAGATTATCGCTCCCTGAACCAGATCACCGTTAAGAATAGATATCCGTTACCTTTGATCCCTGAACTCCTGGACCAAGTCAGAAAAGCATGCATATATACAAAGCTGGATCTTAGAGGAGCTTACCACTTGGTACGAGTAAAAGAGGGCGATGAATGGAAGACGGCCTTCCGCACCAAGTATGGGCTATTTGAATATCAGGTCATGCCCTTCGGACTTTGCAATGCCCCGGCCGCCTTTCAATATTTTATGAACGATGTCCTCAGAGAGCTCATAGATGTGTGTGTTGTTGTTTACATTGACGACATCCTCGTTTATTCTTCATCGGAATCTGAACATCGGAAACACGTGAAAATGGTCCTCGAAAGATTGCGTCAACACAAACTTTTCGCTAAGTTGGAAAAATGTGTTTTCAACGTGAGTGAAGTTGAATTCTTGGGATTCATATTATCACCTGGCGGAGTGCGTATGGATTCAAAGAAGGTCGATGCAGTTCTCAAATGGCCATCACCATCCTCCGTAAAAGGTGTGCAAAGCATGTTAGGCTTCGCTAACTTTTACCGCAGGTTTATCCCCGAATTCTCTCGAATAGTCCAGCCCATCACTGCCTTGTTAAAGAAAAACAAACGTTTTGAATGGTCTACCGAGGCGGAACAAGCTTTCCAGGATTTGAAGACTAAATTTATCTCTGCACCAATCTTAAAACACCCTCGCCCCGAACTCCCCTACATCGTGGAAACTGATGCTTCAAGCCTTGCCATGGGGGCAGTTCTATCACAAAAGGACCCGGTAACCAATCAGTTGCATCCCGTGGCATTTTGGTCCCGCAAATTCTCGCCTCCTGAAATCAATTACACGATTACTGACAAGGAACTTCTGGCTATCAAGTCTGCCTTTAAGGCTTGGCGGCATTATCTGCTGGGGGCCCGACACACCGTTACTGTGATTACGGATCACTGAAACCTGCAATATTTGAAAACCGCAAAAGCCCAATCCTCTAGACAACTCCGTTGGGCATTATTCTTTGCCGAGTTTGACTTCATAATTACCTATCGACCTGGTACAAAGAACGGTAAAGCTGATGCCCTTTCTCGGATGGGAGTGGAAGAACACTTGATCACCCCTAAACCTGTACCAATCATTCCCGAACAAAGAATTCTGGGTGTAATCGCCACCGAATCCATAGAGGAAGTTAAGGATAAAGCCAGGCAACTTGTAACTCCAGCAGACATACAGAATTGGCATCTGCAGGGAAAGGACTTTGCAGTAAAGGACAACTTATTGTATTTCCAAGAACGATTATACCTACCCAGCACAGATTTACAGAAGAAAGTAATCTCTTGTTATCACGATTCTTTAATGGAAGGACATCCCGGTATGGCCAAGACCTCAGAAAAGATGAAGCGCTCCTTCTGGTGGCCGTCTTGGAAAAAAGATATCAGAGACTTTATAATGTCCTGTGGAGTATGCGCCCAAAACAAGAGTCAAAAGGAAAGACCAGCAGGCCTCTTACGCCCTATTGACATCCCACCTCGCCCTTGGCATACGCTTTCTATGGACTTCATCACCGATCTACCTCCATGCTCCGGATACAATACGATTCTAGTAATCGTGGACTTATTCTCCAAGATGGCGCATTTCATTCCGCTCAAAGGCTTGCCAACAGCAGCAACTCTGGCCCGAGAATTTCTCGAAAACATTGTCCGACTGCACGGTTTTCCTTCGGTTCTAATTTCGGATCGAGGTAGTCAATTTATTTCTCATTTTTGGCGAAGTTGCTGTCGGTCGGCTCAAATTGATGTGAGACTATCGACCAGTCACCACCCTCAGACCGACGGACAAACCGAGAGGACCAATCAAACTCTGGAACAGTATTTACGCTGCATGCTGCAACAAACTGAAAAAACTTGGAAGGACATCCTTTGGATAGCCGAATATGCCTACAATAACTATGTCCATTCGGGAACTGGGAAAACTCCATTTTTTCTTTTGTACGGCAGTCACCCTCGAACCTCGGAGTTGGATCCCCTCCAAGATCTTGAAACACCAGCAGCAGACTACCTGCATTCTACAATCACCCAAGCCTTTAAGGAAGCTGTTTCTCACCTTCAAAGGGCTAAAGAACAATACAAGAAAGGAGCAGATCAACATCGGAAGGAAGCCCCTCAATATCAAGTAGGGGATCAAGTCTGGTTATCCACCAAATATCTACCTCTAAAAGGGCCACGCACATTCAACCCAAGATACCTTGGTCCCTATTCCATCACTACCATAGTAAACCCAGTAGCGGTCAAATTGGACTTGCCCCCGCACATGAAGATACATCCGGTCTTCCACGTCTCTCTATTAAAACCCGTGCAACCTCAAACCCGACTAACTAAATCTCCAAAACCTATCTTAGTTGATGGAGAACTCGAGTTTGAAGTCAAAAGCATTCTGGACTCCAAGATCTCCAAATCTAAACTATTTTACCTAATTGACTGGAAAGGCTACGGCCCCCAAGAGAGATCCTGGGAACCTGCTGAATATGTCCACGCTCCTCGCCTAATCAAAAGATTTCACCGAACATTTCCTGACAAGCCAAAACCCCCGGAGAAGCCCAGTTTGGGAGGGGCCTTGAGGGGGGGTACTGTCATGATCTCTGCTTCCAAAAGGTCAGGGTTTTCCCAACTCCCTTGGAAGCAGATCCATAACCCAGGTTCCGAGTGCCAACCAGTCCCAATTGGGACCTTTTGGACCCAGTCCTGGCGCCAGTGGCACCAGGCTCATAAATATGCCCTGTCCCAGCGCTGGAAGCGCCGGGCTCATAATGCTTGGGTGGACTTACCTGCAGCAGACCATGCTGCTTACTTGCCTGCCAGTTGAGCCTCTGATCCTCTTCTGTTTGGAACTACTTTTCCTGTTGGGTGGGGCAGGAGACACTCCCTAGATTCAGAACACTGGAACTCTTCTGGAAAGCAGGAACTCTTTTCTTACCTAGCCGTGGCTGTGGAAGGAGACACCTAAGCACTACAGGAGGCTATTTAAACCACACCCGATGGATGAATCTTGCTTTGCGTTATTCTGCATCCTCTGCAGCAGAACGCTCATCGTGTCTTCTGCATCTGATCCTGGGCCTAAGGAAAAAGGCTTACCATCCTGAATCCAGTCTTCAGCAACACCTATAAAGACAAGAAAGAACAGGTTAGCATTACGGTCTTCAGTGACAGCTCTTCACTTACCTGGTCCATCGGCTGTCACCAACGCCTCGCGCTGCATTCCGGCATCTGAAAGACAAAGGCTTACCTACTCTTCGTGCGCTCCAGAGGTCTTCACACTGCATTCCGGCATCTGAAAGACAAAAGCTTACCAACTCTTCGCACGCTCCGGAGGCCTTCGGCGCTGCATCCCGCATCTGGAAGACAAAACAAGGTGCGTTTAAAGACATTGGGGAACTTTAATACTCACGTGCCATTACTCCTTTCCACATCTAACCCAGTGGGTATTCCGGCACCCTGCAGCCGCTCCGAACTTGTACCTGCAAAATAAAAAGACAGTTAGAGCGCATCGTGAAGCAGGCAACAAGCGCTTACTTACGTGCTTCCAGGCGCTTCTATTCATCACACGGGCTCCATCTTCAACTCACTTCAGCCCGTCATCCGCCATCGCCGGAACCCTGCAAAACAAGAAACATCATTACTAAAGACTTTAAAGACATTAGAATTACTCGAAACTTACTGTTCGTGCAGTAAACGACGGACAGCAGTCCTCTGAAGTCAAGAGGCCTGCTCCCGTTATCCAGTGAAGAAACTGGTTACAGCACCCTGCCCCGAGGCAGATGGAGAGCACGGCGTTCACTTACCTAAGGTGAGAGCGTTAACCTTTGGGGTTCTACAGGAGAAGAGAAAGGGAAGAAGAGAGAGACATTCAATAACCCAGTTCCTTAATCCCATATTTTCTATCTGCAGACATCTTACCCTTCGAGGCAGACATACAGTGCACAGAGGTCCAGCCCAAAGAGCCAGCCGTGTGTTACACATCACCTTTGAAGATACGGTATACGCCCAGTCAAGACCGGCGCCTCTACGGGAATCAGGTGAGCGTTACAGAAACCGCCCCATTTTATTAAAGAGAATGGTTTGCATTATCGGGTGACTAGTGCTCCTGACAAAGAAACAGTCCGGCAGTTGTTGGTACCCAGCAAGTTTTATCGACCTGTTCTTGAAGTTGCCCATCTTCAAATAGGGGAGGGTCATCTTGGAGTTGAGAAGACCACGCAGAAGATTCTAGCAAGGTTTTATTGGCCTGGTGTATATGGACAAGTGGCATGTTCGTGTCAACAATGTCCCGAGTGCCAAAAAAAGAATCGACCGAATATACCCAAGGCTCCACTCCAATCCATGCCATTGATGTTAGAACCCTTCCAGCGAAATGGAATGCATATCGTAGGACCCTTGGACCCCACAATTAGAGGGCACAAGTTTTTGCTGGTGATTGTGGACTATGCGACCAGATACCCCGAAGCTTTTCCCTTAAGCACCATGACTGCCCAGCAAATATGTGATGTCCTAGTCCCGTTCATATCAAGAGTGGGTATTCCTAAGGAGATAGTTACAGATAGAGGTAGTAACTTCATGTCAGCTGTGTTAAAACAAGTCTGCAAAACCCTACACATCCAGCAACTCAGAACAGCGGTTTACCATCCTCAAACAGACGGTCTGGTTGAGAGATACAACTAGACGATTAAACAGATGCTGAGGAAGACTATACAGCCAGGAGAACGAAATTGGGACAGGGTCCTACCCTGGATTTTAATGACATTGAGGAATACCCCTCAGTCTTCAACGGGATATGCCCCGTTTGAACTGTTGTTCGGGAGACCAATGAGGACCCAGCTAGATATCCTGAAAGATGGTTGGGAAGAGCAGGCCAATCCCGAAATTACTTTAACGGAATATGCTTCAGAGCTAAAAGCAAGAGTGGAAAAGCTTCAGTCAGTGGCACAGAGACACCTACAACAAGCTTTAGGGAAACAAGAGCAGTATTACAATCAGAAGTCACGACTACGTAGTTTTCAAGTAGGAGATCAGGTCCTTGTGCTCCTACCCACAACTGAAAATAAAATGCTGGCGTCATGGAAAGGACAGTATACCATTGAGGAAGTGTTGGGGCCAGTGACCTATAGAGTTCGCCAACCTGAAAGTAAAATTCCTCTTCAAACCTATCATGTTAACTTACTAAAGAAATGGACGGAGCCAGAGGCGACGATCGCTATGATCAACCTGGAGGAGGGATCGGCAGAGTACCTACCGACTTCTGAGGCACCGTTTGGGAGAGAAGCTTTAAACATCAACCCAAAGCTAGATCCTGTTCAGAGGGTCCAAGTTGTTGGATCTATATGCAGATCTATTTTCTTCAGTACCGGGGAGAACGACACTGACTTGCCATCACATTCAGACCAATCCAGGAGCAAAAGTAACAATGCGACCATATCGAATTCCAGAAGCCAGATCACAAGCTGTAGAGAAAGAAGTACAAGAGATGCTTCTGTTTGGGGTGGTTGAACCCTCGCATAGTGACTGGTTTTCCCCTCTAGTGATGGTACCGAAACCAGACGGGAGCATTCGCTTCTGCATGGATTTCCAAAAGTTAAATGAGGTGTCCAAATTTGATACGTATCCCATGACGAGGATCGATGACCTACTGGAGAAACTTGGTGAGGCAAAGTACCTAACAACAATTGACCAAAGGTTACTGGCAGATTCCTTTATTTTCCGCGGACAAGGAAAAAACTGATTTGCTACCCCTAGCGGGCTGTTCCAATTTACTGTCCTTCCATTCGGTCTTCATGGTGCCCCGGCCACTTTTCAAAGATTGATGAACTACCTAATAAAAGGGCATGAGGGTTACGTGGGGGCATATTTGGATGATATTGTGGTGCATAGCCAAAATTGGCCCGATCACTTGAAGCATCTAGCTGCAATTTTTCAAACCTTGAAAGGTGCTGGATTACACATAAACCCAAAAAAGACAAACTTGGCAAACCCATATACTAGATATCTGGGATATTGTTTTGGCCAAGGAACCATCACACCACAACAAGAGAAGGTGGAGACCATACAGCAATTACAGTTTCCTGCAAATACCAGGCAAGTTAGGGCATTCCTTGTATTTGTAGGATATTACTGTCAATTTATACTTCTCGACCCTTGCAACTCCCCTAACAAATCTGCTAAGATCTGATGCTCCACCGAAAAGTGATTGGAGAAATGCTAAAACTGAAGAGGCATTTAAGGCGCTAAAGACAGCCCTTTCAGACAAAGCTGTTCTTCACTGCCCCGACTTTAAGATGCCGTTTTATCTACACACGAACGCTTCAGGAACGGGCCTCAGGGCTGTGCTCTTCTAGAACAAGGGGAAGGAGGAAAGGCCCATTTTATTGATTAGTAGGAAGTTGATGCCTCACAAAGTGAAGTACGCAACGATAGCGAAGGAGTGCTTGGCAGTAAAGTGGGCAGTGGAGTCCCTGAGATACTATTTACTGGGCAGGAAGTTCACGCTAGTTGCGGATCATGCGCCACTAGTGTGGCTATCCCAGAGCAAGGAGACGAACCCCAGAGTGCTGAGGTGGTTCCTGTCGTTACAGCCTTATTCGTTCCAGACTATCCACCAACCCGGAAGTAAAATGACTCAAGCTGATTTCCTATCTAGAATACATGCCCTTCCCGAGCGTAAGGGCTTAAGGGAGAGGATATGTGACAAGGCAGGAAAAGAAGAGCCAGATCAGAGTCTTATTCAGAGCCAATTAAATAACTGTAAAGCAAGCCAGGAAGGCTGAGGTGATTGTGATGTAAGCAAGTGTCATGAAGGGAGGGTCTCTGTAAAAAAGACATTTCTCTGGGCCAATGGGAAATGAAAGGAATGGGTTAAAAAGGTTCTCTTCTTTAATACTGGACATCGTATGTTATTATTCGTTTTGCAGGCTTTTGAAAAGGACGAGGAGGAAAGGGTTCCCCGCGAAGATGATGCCGTTTACGAATGGGCTTACTAGAAGAAAGGTCTAGCCCAGGATGAACCAAAACGCTCCTGTTGAGCAACGTTTGAAGACGTTAACAAAAAGTTGTGCAAGTCACGAAGACTCACAGACATTCAAGTGAAGCGAGGTGTTTGCCGGCGTTAGGGAAGCCAAATGCTTGAACGGAAAAAGATATTCAAGCTGAGGCATCAGTGACGTACCTTCAGCTGCTTAAGTTGCCGAATAACATGTGTCAAAGCAGCTGGAAAGAGCTCACTTCTTTGCTCCAGCCCCCACTGTTGCGGGGGAGGAGCCTATGCAGCGAGGCAGCCAGAGTCATTGAGCCCAGCTGAGGAATCTCTGCGCTGTGGCTCCAGTGAGGCTTGTGAAGCCGCGATCTGTCATCCGACAGCTGATCCATGCTCACACAAGAGAGGAGGGGCAGGATGACTTTGGAGGCCGCCGCCCCTCTCGCAGACATCTGAACTAAGGCGGCCCAAGAGGAGGAATGGCCGGATGCCTTCAGAAGTGCCGAGATGATACAGAACCCTCGGGAATGAGGTGAGAAGGGGGAAAGCCTGTACAGAGCAATCGGGTGAAGGTACAGAAACCTATAAGTACTGACTTTAAAGAGAATTTGAACTTTTAATGGGGATTTAGAGAGAGCCCTGTCAATCACTATTCTACAAGTAGAAAACTATGGCACCAGAGTGTGAGGGGCAAGCTTTTGACAGTATTCCTCATACTTTTCCCTCCTCCTTGAAATACTGAAGGTGAATATATTTGATAAGATCATCAGTCAGAGTGGTCGCTGTGAGGAGGCTCTAATCTAATGGCTAATGCCCAAAAAGACTCTTAACCCCAGAAGTCCGGAGGTTTCCCTAATAACCCAAAAGACTGGCGACCAAAGGAGAGAGCACGGAGTCGGCCTTACTTGTTGAAATACAGTTTGTTACTAGAGTTAAAACTTAATAAATTAAACTCATTTCAAATTAGCCTGTGTCCAAAGTGGTCGTTTCCCATCCGCTCTTTATTACAGTCCCCCGCAAAGCGTTCTGGTGGAGCCAAAGGTATGGCTCCCGGAAGGACCACCTGCACTGGGTTACTTGACTGAGTTGGGACCAATGCCCCCATTCCTGGTAACAGCGTGTGGCCAGCCTGGGTTTGGAGTAATTGTCTGGCTTGATCATCGGTATGCTCTTTTGCCACAATCAGTTCTCTTCTTAGAGCATTAGTCTCTTGTCAAGCTGAATGCACCTCTGCTCTGAGTACCCCAAAAGCTGGGCTAATTGGTCAGTCTCTGAGGTTTCCATGGCGCCCAGGTAGAGTTTTGTGTCAAGGCTTTGTGTTCCGTCATGCTCACCTGGTCTCCACAGGGGCGCCGAGCGGAACTGGACGGTCCGATGTTGAATGACTCCACGTGCCCCCTCCGTTTGCCCCTTCCGTCACAAAAGCAGATTTGCCTAAAAGTTCAAACAAAATGTTATCTAACCGTAAGGAGGAGGACCGACTCCCACCTCCCATGGCCCCCTTGTGTGTTAATTTAAATGAGAGACTTCCTTTTTTACTGATGTAAAATGCTAATGCCAAATTTGTTTGGGAGGTATTATCTCTGACCTTTCCCCATTCTCAGGCCTCTCACCCTCGCCGTGTCCTTCAAACCTTAACTCGACTTCTCTCCCCAGCTATCCCTGATCATTCCACTGCCTCCCCTCTTTCTGCTTCCAATCTTGCCACCTTCTTCTCTAACAAAGTACTCAATATTTGACAAACTAACCTCTCCTCCCCTCCTTATTCTCCTCCCCCACCCCCTACTCCTCCCCCTCCCTCCTCCATGTCCTCATTCACTCCTATTACTCAATCTGAAGTTGCCCTCCTCCTATCTAAAACTCATCCTACTGCTTCTCCCTCTGACCCCATTCCTACCTCCCTCATTCCTAAATTCTGCCCCCTCCTCATACCCTATCTCACCTCCTTTTTCAACACCTGCCTATCTACATCCACCTTTCCTATTCCTTTTAAGCATGTGACAATCATCCCCATTCTCAAAAAACCTTCTGCTAATCCCCACTTTGCATCCAATTTTCACCCCATTTCTCTCCTACCCTTCCTATCTAAACTTCGTGAATGTATTGTCTATTCTCAACTCTCTACCTACATCTCCAATCATTCACTCCTCCCCCCTACTCAATCCGGTTTCCGCCCCCAAAACTCCACGGAAACTGCTCTCATCTCTGTTCTCAACTCTCTCCTTTCTGCACGCTACGCTAAGCACTCCTCTGTTCTCATCCTCCTTGACCTCTCTGCTGCCTTTGATACTGTTGACCACGCTCTTCTCCTTAAATATCTCTCTTTGTTTGGCCTTAAAGACTCTGTTCTCCTATCTCTCCAACCGCACCTTTGCAGTCTCTTGGGGAGGCTGCACCTCCGTTACTTATCCTCTCAACCACAGCGTCCTCCAAGGTTCTGTCCTTGGCCCCTTTCTGTTCTCACTTTACACTTCCTTTTTAGCTCCCATTATCTCCTCCTTTGGTGTCTCACACCATTTCTATGCTGATGATACCCAACTCTTCCTCTCCTTCTCCTCCTTCTCTCCCGACATCCATCACAAGCGTTCTTCTTGCCGCTCTACTATTAAATCCTGGATGTCCTCTCACTTCCTTACTCTTAACGCTGACAAAACCAAAGTCATATTCTTCTCTGCCAACACTCTTCCTCCTCCCACAAAACTCCCGTCCAGGAGCTATGGAAACCTCGGATACCGACCAGCTAGCTCAGTTACTTGGGGAACTAAGGGCAGAAGTGCATGCAGCCTGTCAGGAAACGAACGCTCTAAGAAGGGAACTGATTATTTCCAAGGAGCGAACAGATGATCTCGCTAGACAATTGCTACAGTCACAAGCCGGACAGACCCCGTTACCCGCATCTGGGAGAAATCTTCCTTCTACATCCTCTATGAATCCAGTGCAGATCAACCTACCTGGGAATGTACCTCTGGCTCCGCCCGAACGATTTTCTGGTGACCCAAAGAGGTTTGCAGTATTTATCAATCAGTGCCGGTTGCATTTCTTATGCCGGCCAGCAGCCTTTCCAACTGATCAAGCTAAAATAGCTTTCGTGCTTTCGTACCTTAGTGGCAATGCGGCAGACTGGTCGATCCCTCTAGTAAATCAAGATGATCCGGTCCTCCATGATTTTCAAGCTTTTCAGCTCAGTATGGAAAAACTGTTCGCAAGACATTCACAGGGGCAGGCCTTGGACAATGAGCTTCTTTCGTTGCGACAAGGTAATCAAGACCTTTTGGCTTATATTGCGTCTTTCAACAGACTGATAGTGGAAACTCAATGGCCTGAGGACAAAAGGATTACGCTGTTTTATAGAGGTCTACGTGGAGAGCTCAAAGATGTGTTAGCCCAAGTAGTGAATCCCCCACAAGATTGTTCGGACAATATAGACTTAGTCGTTCAAATAGATCACAGACTGCAGAACAGGAAGGCTGATCGTTCCAAGTTTGGTGCTCGAGTATTTTCCAAACCGCCAACTCCTTCCAAAGGAGTAGACTCCGGGGAACCCATGCAAATAGGGGGTCTGAAAGGTCCTCTAACACAAAAGGAGCGGGAAAGGAGAAAACAGTTGCAATTATGCCTCTATTGCGGAAACTCAGGGCACTTTCTTCGAGACTGTCCGGTGAAACCTGCCAAGAAGGCAGTAGGAGCTGCAGTTACCAAAGTTACAAACTCTGAGCAGGGAAACGACCTCGCCCGACAAGAAGAGAGGTCCTCTTGCCGAGCGTGAAAACCAGTTCCGTGACCTCGCATTTCGTGATACCTATGGTCCTCATTAGCCCTGATCATCCGGATCAATTACATGCAATTGAAGCTTACGTCGACAGCGGTGCCATCGGCAATTATGTGGATCATGAAATGGTTTTGAGGATGAATCTAACTCTTTGTCCCAAGGCTGTAAAGGACGTCATTACTACGGTGGATGGTACGGAGATAGCCTCCGGGCCAGTAACGCATACCACTCAAGAGGTGACGCTAGTAAGTCAAGATGGACACCATGAGAAGATCGTGTTCGATGTGATCAAGGCCCCTCAGTTTCAGATTATTCTAGGAATACCTTGGTTAGAGAAACACAATCCTCTGATCGATTGGCGAGCAAGAACGGTCCAGTTTCCAGAATGTGTCTCTACTTGTCACCCTCCACCTGGTGTTGCACTGGCAGCAATTCTTCAGAGACTCCCCAGTTACCTCCCGAATACCTAGAACACCAAGATGTTTTCCGGAAGGATCAGGCTAACTCTCTACCTCCTCATAGGTCTTATGACTGCCAGATAGACCTGATACCTGGATCTACTCCTCCTTGTAGTAGAATGTATGCCCTCACCGAGCCTGAGAACCTTCACCTTCGACAATACCTGGATCAATACCTGGCAAATGGGTTTATTCGTCCTTCCAAGTCCCCTGCTTCTTCAGCTTTGTTCTTCATTCCAAAAAAGGAAGGAGACCTTAGAACTTGTATAGATTATCGCTCCCTGAACCAGATCACCGTTAAGAATAGATATCCGTTACCTTTGATCCCTGAACTCCTGGACCAAGTCAGAAAAGCATGCATATATACAAAGCTGGATCTTAGAGGAGCTTACCACTTGGTACGAGTAAAAGAGGGTGATGAATGGAAGACGGCCTTCCGCACCAAGTATGGGCTATTTGAATATCAGGTCATGCCCTTCGGACTTTGCAATGCCCCGGCCGCCTTTCAATATTTTATGAACGATGTCCTCAGAGAGCTCATAGATGTGTGTGTTGTTGTTTACATTGACGACATCCTCGTTTATTCTTCATCGGAATCTGAACATCGGAAACACGTGAAAATGGTCCTCGAAAGATTGCGTCAACACAAACTTTTCGCTAAGTTGGAAAAATGTGTTTTCAACGTGAGTGAAGTTGAATTCTTGGGATTCATATTATCACCTGGCGGAGTGCGTATGGATTCAAAGAAGGTCGATGCAGTTCTCAAATGGCCATCACCATCCTCCGTAAAAGGTGTGCAAAGCATGTTAGGCTTCGCTAACTTTTACCGCAGGTTTATCCCCGAATTCTCTCGATTAGTCCAGCCCATCACTGCCTTGTTAAAGAAAAACAAACGTTTTGAATGGTCTACCGAGGCGGAACAAGCTTTCCAGGATTTGAAGACTAAATTTATCTCTGCACCAATCTTAAAACACCCTCGCCCCGAACTCCCCTACATCGTGGAAACTGATGCTTCAAGCCTTGCCATGGGGGCAGTTCTATCACAAAAGGACCCGGTAACCAATCAGTTGCATCCCGTGGCATTTTGGTCCCGCAAATTCTCGCCTCCTGAAATCAATTACACGATTACTGACAAGGAACTTCTGGCTATCAAGTCTGCCTTTAAGGCTTGGCGGCATTATCTGCTGGGGGCCCGACACACCGTTACTGTGATTACGGATCACTGAAACCTGCAATATTTGAAAACCGCAAAAGCCCAATCCTCTAGACAACTCCGTTGGGCATTATTCTTTGCCGAGTTTGACTTCATAATTACCTATCGACCTGGTACAAAGAACGGTAAAGCTGATGCCCTTTCTCGGATGGGAGTGGAAGAACACTTGATCACCCCTAAACCTGTACCAATCATTCCCGAACAAAGAATTCTGGGTGTAATCGCCACCGAATCCATAGAGGAAGTTAAGGATAAAGCCAGGCAACTTGTAACTCCAGCAGACATACAGAATTGGCATCTGCAGGGAAAGGACTTTGCAGTAAAGGACAACTTATTGTATTTCCAAGAACGATTATACCTACCCAGCACAGATTTACAGAAAAAAGTAATCTCTTGTTATCACGATTCTTTAATGGAAGGACATCCCGGTATGGCCAAGACCTCAGAAAAGATGAAGCGCTCCTTCTGGTGGCCGTCTTGGAAAAAAGATATCAGAGACTTTATAATGTCCTGTGGAGTATGCGCCCAAAACAAGAGTCAAAAGGAAAGACCAGCAGGCCTCTTACGCCCTATTGACATCCCACCTCGCCCTTGGCATACGCTTTCTATGGACTTCATCACCGATCTACCTCCATGCTCCGGATACAATACGATTCTAGTAATCGTGGACTTATTCTCCAAGATGGCGCATTTCATTCCGCTCAAAGGCTTGCCAACAGCAGCAACTCTGGCCCGAGAATTTCTCGAAAACATTGTCCGACTGCACGGTTTTCCTTCGGTTCTAATTTCGGATCGAGGTAGTCAATTTATTTCTCATTTTTGGCGAAGTTGCTGTCGGTCGGCTCAAATTGATGTGAGACTATCGACCAGTCACCACCCTCAGACCGACGGACAAACCGAGAGGACCAATCAAACTCTGGAACAGTATTTACGCTGCATGCTGCAACAAACTGAAAAAACTTGGAAGGACATCCTTTGGATAGCCGAATATGCCTACAATAACTATGTCCATTCGGGAACTAGGAAAACTCCATTTTTTCTTTTGTACGGCAGTCACCCTCGAACCTCGGAGTTGGATCCCCTCCAAGATCTTGAAACACCAGCAGCAGACTACCTGCATTCTACAATCACCCAAGCCTTTAAGGAAGCTGTTTCTCACCTTCAAAGGGCTAAAGAACAATACAAGAAAGGAGCAGATCAACATCGGAAGGAAGCCCCTCAATATCAAGTAGGGGATCAAGTCTGGTTATCCACCAAATATCTACCTCTAAAAGGGCCACGCACATTCAACCCAAGATACCTTGGTCCCTATTCCATCACTACCATAGTAAACCCAGTAGCGGTCAAATTGGACTTGCCCCCGCACATGAAGATACATCCGGTCTTCCACGTCTCTCTATTAAAACCCGTGCAACCTCAAACCCGACTAACTAAATCTCCAAAACCTATCTTAGTTGATGGAGAACTCGAGTTTGAAGTCAAAAGCATTCTGGACTCCAAGATCTCCAAATCTAAACTATTTTACCTAATTGACTGGAAAGGCTACGGCCCCCAAGAGAGATCCTGGGAACCTGCTGAATATGTCCACGCTCCTCGCCTAATCAAAAGATTTCACCGAACATTTCCTGACAAGCCAAAACCCCCGGAGAAGCCCAGTTTGGGAGGGGCCTTGAGGGGGGGTACTGTCATGATCTCTGCTTCCAAAAGGTCAGGGTTTTCCCAACTCCCTTGGAAGCAGATCCATAACCCAGGTTCCGAGTGCCAACCAGTCCCAATTGGGACCTTTTGGACCCAGTCCTGGCGCCAGTGGCACCAGGCTCATAAATATGCCCTGTCCCAGCGCTGGAAGCGCCGGGCTCATAATGCTTGGGTGGACTTACCTGCAGCAGACCATGCTGCTTACTTGCCTGCCAGTTGAGCCTCTGATCCTCTTCTGTTTGGAACTACTTTTCCTGTTGGGTGGGGCAGGAGACACTCCCTAGATTCAGAACACTGGAACTCTTCTGGAAAGCAGGAACTCTTTTCTTACCTAGCCGTGGCTGTGGAAGGAGACACCTAAGCACTACAGGAGGCTATTTAAACCACACCCGATGGATGAATCTTGCTTTGCGTTATTCTGCATCCTCTGCAGCAGAACGCTCATCGTGTCTTCTGCATCTGATCCTGGGCCTAAGGAAAAAGGCTTACCATCCTGAATCCAGTCTTCAGCAACACCTATAAAGACAAGAAAGAACAGGTTAGCATTACGGTCTTCAGTGACAGCTCTTCACTTACCTGGTCCATCGGCTGTCACCAACGCCTCGCGCTGCATTCCGGCATCTGAAAGACAAAGGCTTACCTACTCTTCGTGCGCTCCAGAGGTCTTCACACTGCATTCCGGCATCTGAAAGACAAAAGCTTACCAACTCTTCGCACGCTCCGGAGGCCTTCGGCGCTGCATCCCGCATCTGGAAGACAAAACAAGGTGCGTTTAAAGACATTGGGGAACTTTAATACTCACGTGCCATTACTCCTTTCCACATCTAACCCAGTGGGTATTCCGGCACCCTGCAGCCGCTCCGAACTTGTACCTGCAAAATAAAAAGACAGTTAGAGCGCATCGTGAAGCAGGCAACAAGCGCTTACTTACGTGCTTCCAGGCGCTTCTATTCATCACACGGGCTCCATCTTCAACTCACTTCAGCCCGTCATCCGCCATCGCCGGAACCCTGCAAAACAAGAAACATCATTACTAAAGACTTTAAAGACATTAGAATTACTCGAAACTTACTGTTCGTGCAGTAAACGACGGACAGCAGTCCTCTGAAGTCAAGAGGCCTGCTCCCGTTATCCAGTGAAGAAACTGGTTACAGCACCCTGCCCCGAGGCAGATGGAGAGCACGGCGTTCACTTACCTAAGGTGAGAGCGTTAACCTTTGGGGTTCTACAGGAGAAGAGAAAGGGAAGAAGAGAGAGACATTCAATAACCCAGTTCCTTAATCCCATATTTTCTATCTGCAGACATCTTACCCTTCGAGGCAGACATACAGTGCACAGAGGTCCAGCCCAAAGAGCCAGCCGTGTGTTACACATCACCTTTGAAGATACGGTATACGCCCAGTCAAGACCGGCGCCTCTACGGGAATCAGGTGAGCGTTACAGAAACCGCCCCATTTTATTAAAGAGAATGGTTTGCATTATCGGGTGACTAGTGCTCCTGACAAAGAAACAGTCCGGCAGTTGTTGGTACCCAGCAAGTTTTATCGACCTGTTCTTGAAGTTGCCCATCTTCAAATAGGGGAGGGTCATCTTGGAGTTGAGAAGACCACGCAGAAGATTCTAGCAAGGTTTTATTGGCCTGGTGTATATGGACAAGTGGCATGTTCGTGTCAACAATGTCCCGAGTGCCAAAAAAAGAATCGACCGAATATACCCAAGGCTCCACTCCAATCCATGCCATTGATGTTAGAACCCTTCCAGCGAAATGGAATGCATATCGTAGGACCCTTGGACCCCACAATTAGAGGGCACAAGTTTTTGCTGGTGATTGTGGACTATGCGACCAGATACCCCGAAGCTTTTCCCTTAAGCACCATGACTGCCCAGCAAATATGTGATGTCCTAGTCCCGTTCATATCAAGAGTGGGTATTCCTAAGGAGATAGTTACAGATAGAGGTAGTAACTTCATGTCAGCTGTGTTAAAACAAGTCTGCAAAACCCTACACATCCAGCAACTCAGAACAGCGGTTTACCATCCTCAAACAGACGGTCTGGTTGAGAGATACAACTAGACGATTAAACAGATGCTGAGGAAGACTATACAGCCAGGAGAACGAAATTGGGACAGGGTCCTACCCTGGATTTTAATGACATTGAGGAATACCCCTCAGTCTTCAACGGGATATGCCCCGTTTGAACTGTTGTTCGGGAGACCAATGAGGACCCAGCTAGATATCCTGAAAGATGGTTGGGAAGAGCAGGCCAATCCCGAAATTACTTTAACGGAATATGCTTCAGAGCTAAAAGCAAGAGTGGAAAAGCTTCAGTCAGTGGCACAGAGACACCTACAACAAGCTTTAGGGAAACAAGAGCAGTATTACAATCAGAAGTCACGACTACGTAGTTTTCAAGTAGGAGATCAGGTCCTTGTGCTCCTACCCACAACTGAAAATAAAATGCTGGCGTCATGGAAAGGACAGTATACCATTGAGGAAGTGTTGGGGCCAGTGACCTATAGAGTTCGCCAACCTGAAAGTAAAATTCCTCTTCAAACCTATCATGTTAACTTACTAAAGAAATGGACGGAGCCAGAGGCGACGATCGCTATGATCAACCTGGAGGAGGGATCGGCAGAGTACCTACCGACTTCTGAGGCACCGTTTGGGAGAGAAGCTTTAAACATCAACCCAAAGCTAGATCCTGTTCAGAGGGTCCAAGTTGTTGGATCTATATGCAGATCTATTTTCTTCAGTACCGGGGAGAACGACACTGACTTGCCATCACATTCAGACCAATCCAGGAGCAAAAGTAACAATGCGACCATATCGAATTCCAGAAGCCAGATCACAAGCTGTAGAGAAAGAAGTACAAGAGATGCTTCTGTTTGGGGTGGTTGAACCCTCGCATAGTGACTGGTTTTCCCCTCTAGTGATGGTACCGAAACCAGACGGGAGCATTCGCTTCTGCATGGATTTCCAAAAGTTAAATGAGGTGTCCAAATTTGATACGTATCCCATGACGAGGATCGATGACCTACTGGAGAAACTTGGTGAGGCAAAGTACCTAACAACAATTGACCAAAGGTTACTGGCAGATTCCTTTATTTTCCGCGGACAAGGAAAAAACTGATTTGCTACCCCTAGCGGGCTGTTCCAATTTACTGTCCTTCCATTCGGTCTTCATGGTGCCCCGGCCACTTTTCAAAGATTGATGAACTACCTAATAAAAGGGCATGAGGGTTACGTGGGGGCATATTTGGATGATATTGTGGTGCATAGCCAAAATTGGCCCGATCACTTGAAGCATCTAGCTGCAATTTTTCAAACCTTGAAAGGTGCTGGATTACACATAAACCCAAAAAAGACAAACTTGGCAAACCCATATACTAGATATCTGGGATATTGTTTTGGCCAAGGAACCATCACACCACAACAAGAGAAGGTGGAGACCATACAGCAATTACAGTTTCCTGCAAATACCAGGCAAGTTAGGGCATTCCTTGTATTTGTAGGATATTACTGTCAATTTATACTTCTCGACCCTTGCAACTCCCCTAACAAATCTGCTAAGATCTGATGCTCCACCGAAAAGTGATTGGAGAAATGCTAAAACTGAAGAGGCATTTAAGGCGCTAAAGACAGCCCTTTCAGACAAAGCTGTTCTTCACTGCCCCGACTTTAAGATGCCGTTTTATCTACACACGAACGCTTCAGGAACGGGCCTCAGGGCTGTGCTCTTCTAGAACAAGGGGAAGGAGGAAAGGCCCATTTTATTGATTAGTAGGAAGTTGATGCCTCACAAAGTGAAGTACGCAACGATAGCGAAGGAGTGCTTGGCAGTAAAGTGGGCAGTGGAGTCCCTGAGATACTATTTACTGGGCAGGAAGTTCACGCTAGTTGCGGATCATGCGCCACTAGTGTGGCTATCCCAGAGCAAGGAGACGAACCCCAGAGTGCTGAGGTGGTTCCTGTCGTTACAGCCTTATTCGTTCCAGACTATCCACCAACCCGGAAGTAAAATGACTCAAGCTGATTTCCTATCTAGAATACATGCCCTTCCCGAGCGTAAGGGCTTAAGGGAGAGGATATGTGACAAGGCAGGAAAAGAAGAGCCAGATCAGAGTCTTATTCAGAGCCAATTAAATAACTGTAAAGCAAGCCAGGAAGGCTGAGGTGATTGTGATGTAAGCAAGTGTCATGAAGGGAGGGTCTCTGTAAAAAAGACATTTCTCTGGGCCAATGGGAAATGAAAGGAATGGGTTAAAAAGGTTCTCTTCTTTAATACTGGACATCGTATGTTATTATTCGTTTTGCAGGCTTTTGAAAAGGACGAGGAGAAAAGGGTTCCCCGCGAAGATGATGCCGTTTACGAATGGGCTTACTAGAAGAAAGGTCTAGCCCAGGATGAACCAAAACGCTCCTGTTGAGCAACGTTTGAAGACGTTAACAAAAAGTTGTGCAAGTCACGAAGACTCACAGACATTCAAGTGAAGCGAGGTGTTTGCCGGCGTTAGGGAAGCCAAATGCTTGAACGGAAAAAGATATTCAAGCTGAGGCATCAGTGACGTACCTTCAGCTGCTTAAGTTGCCGAATAACATGTGTCAAAGCAGCTGGAAAGAGCTCACTTCTTTGCTCCAGCCCCCACTGTTGCGGGGGAGGAGCCTATGCAGCGAGGCAGCCAGAGTCATTGAGCCCAGCTGAGGAATCTCTGCGCTGTGGCTCCAGTGAGGCTTGTGAAGCCGCGGTCTGTCATCCGACAGCTGATCCATGCTCACACAAGAGAGGAGGGGCAGGATGACTTTGGAGGCCGCCGCCCCTCTCGCAGACAGCTGAACTAAGGCGGCCCAAGAGGAGGAATGGCCGGATGCCTTCAGAAGTGCCGAGATGATACAGAACCCTCGGGAATGAGGTGAGAAGAAGGAAAGCCTGTACAGAGCAATTGGGTGAAGGTACAGAAACCTATAAGTACTGACTTTAAAGAGAATTTGAACTTTTAATGGGGATTTAGAGAGAGCCCTGTCAATCACTATTCTACAAGTAGAAAACTATGGCACCAGAGTGTGAGGGGCAAGCTTTTGACAGTATTCCTCATACTTTTCCCTCCTCCTTGAAATACTGAAGGTGAATATATTTGATAAGATCATCAGTCAGAGTGGTCGCTGTGAGGAGGCTCTAATCTAATGGCTAATGCCCAAAAAGACTCTTAACCCCAGAAGTCCGGAGATTTCCCTAATAACCCAAAAGACTGGCGCCCAAAGGAGAGAGCACGGAGTCGGCCTTACTTGTTGAAATACAGTTTGTTACTAGAGTTAAAACGTAATAAATTAAACTCATTTCAAATTAGCCTGTGTCCAAAGTGGTCGTTTCCCATCCGCTCTTTATTACAGTCCCCCGCAAAGCGTTCTGGTGGAGCCAAAGGTATGGCTCCCGGAAGGACCACCTGCACTGGGTTACTTGACTGAGTTGGGACCAATGCCCCCATTCCTGGTAACAGCGTGTGGCCAGCCTGGGTTTGGAGTAATTGTCTGGCTTGATCATCGGTATGCTCTTTTGCCACAATCAGTTCTCTTCTTAGAGCATTGGTCTCTTGTCAAGCTGAATGCACCTCTGCTCTGAGTACCCCAAAAGCTGGGCTAATTGGTCAGTCTCTGAGGTTTCCATGGCGCCCAGGTAGAGTTTTGTGTCAAGGCTTTGTGTTCCGTCATGCTCACCTGGTCTCCACAGGGGCGCCGAGCGGAACTGGACGGTCCGATGTTGAATGACTCCACGTGCCCCCTCCGTTTGCCCCTTCCGTCACAAAAGCAGATTTGCCTAAAAGTTCAAACAAAATGTTATCTAACCGTAAGGAGGAGGACCGACTCCCACCTCCCATGGCCCCCTTGTGTGTTAATTTAAATGAGAGACTTCCTTTTTTACTGATGTAAAATGCTAATGCCAAATTTGTTTGGGAGGTATTATCTCTGACCTTTCCCCATTCTCAGGCCTCTCACCCTCGCCGTATCCTTCAAACCTTAACTCGACTTCTCTCCCCAGCTATCGCTGATCATTCCACTGCCTCCCCTCTTTCTGCTTCCAATCTTGCCACCTTCTTCTCTAACAAAGTACTCAATATTTGACAAACTAACCTCTCCTCCCCTCCTTATTCTCCTCCCCCACCCCCTACTCCTCCCCCTCCCTCCTCCATGTCCTCATTCACTCCTATTACTCAATCTGAAGTTGCCCTCCTCCTATCTAAAACTCATCCTACTGCTTCTCCCTCTGACCCCATTCCTACCTCCCTCATTCCTAAATTCTGCCCCCTCCTCATACCCTATCTCACCTCCTTTTTCAACACCTGCCTATCTACATCCACCTTTCCTATTCCTTTTAAGCATGTGACAATCATCCCCATTCTCAAAAAACCTTCTGCTAATCCCCACTTTGCATCCAATTTTCACCCCATTTCTCTCCTACCCTTCCTATCTAAACTTCGTGAACGTATTGTCTATTCTCAACTCTCTACCTACATCTCCAATCATTCACTCCTCCCCCCTACTCAATCCGGTTTCCGCCCCCAAAACTCCACGGAAATTGCTCTCATCTCTGTTCTCAACTCTCTCCTTTCTGCACGCTACGCTAAGCATCCTCTGTTCTCATCCTCCTTGACCTCTCTGCTGCCTTTGATACTGTTGACCACGCTCTTCTCCTTAAATATCTCTCTTTGTTTGGCCTTAAAGACTCTGTTCTCCTATCTCTCCAACCGCACCTTTGCAGTCTCTTGGGGAGGCTGCACCTCCGTTACTTATCCTCTCAACCACAGCGTCCTCCAAGGTTCTGTCCTTGGCCCCTTTCTGTTCTCACTTTACACTTCCTTTTTAGCTCCCATTATCTCCTCCTTTGGTGTCTCACACCATTTCTATGCTGATGATACCCAACTCTTCCTCTCCTTCTCCTCCTTCTCTCCCGACATCCATCACAAGCGTTCTTCTTGCCTCTCTACTATTAAATCCTGGATGTCCTCTCACTTCCTTACTCTTAACGCTGACAAAACCAAAGTCCTATTCTTCTCTGCCAACACTCTTCCTCCTCCCACAAAACTCCCGTCCAGGAGCTATGGAAACCTCGGATACCGACCAGCTAGCTCAGTTACTTGGGGAACTAAGGGCAGAAGTGCATGCAGCCCGTCAGGAAACGAACGCTCTAAGAAGGGAACTGATTATTTCCAAGGAGCGAACAGATGATCTCGCTAGACAATTGCTACAGTCAGAAGCCGGACAGACCCCGTTACCCGCATCTGGGGGAAATCTTCCTTCTACATCCTCTATGAATCCAGTGCAGATCAACCTACCTGGGAATGTACCTCTGGCTCCGCCCGAACGATTTTCTGGTGACCCAAAGAGGTTTGCAGTATTTATCAATCAGTGCCGGTTGCATTTCTTATGCCGGCCAGCAGCCTTTCCAACTGATCAAGCTAAAGTAGCTTTCGTGCTTTCGTACCTTAGTGGCAATGCGGCAGACTGGTCGATCCCTCTAGTAAATCAAGATGATCCGGTCCTCCATGATTTTCAAGCTTTTCAGCTCAGTATGGAAAAACTGTTCGCAAGACATTCACAGGGGCAGGCCTTGGACAATGAGCTTCTTTCGTTGCGACGAGGTAATCAAGACCTTTTGGCTTTTATTGCGTCTTTCAACAGACTGATAGTGGAAACTCAATGGCCTGAGGACAAAAGGATTACGCTGTTTTATAGAGGTCTACGTGGAGAGCTCAAAGATGTGTTAGCCCAAGTAGTGAATCCCCCACAAGATTGTTCGGACAATATAGACTTAGTCGTTCAAATAGATCACAGACTGCAGAACAGGAAGGCTGATCGTTCCAAGTTTGGTGCTCGAGTATTTTCCAAACCGCCAACTCCTTCCAAAGGAGTAGACTCCGGGGAACCCATGCAAATATGGGGTCTGAAAGGTCCTCTAACACAAAAGGAGCGGGAAAGGAGAAAACAGTTGCAATTATGCCTCTATTGCGGAAACTCAGGGCACTTTCTTCGAGACTGTCCGGTGAAACCTGCCAAGAAGGCAGTAGGAGCTGCAGTTACCAAAGTTACAAACTCTGAGCAGGGAAACGACCTCGCCCGACAAGAAGAGAGGTCCTCTTGCCGAGCGTGAAAACCAGTTCCGTGACCTCGCATTTCGTGATACCTATGGTCCTCATTAGCCCTGATAATCCGGATCGATTACATGCAATTGAAGCTTACGTCGACAGCGGTGCCATCGGCAATTATGTGGATCATGAAATGGTTTTGAGGATGAATCTAACTCTTTGTCCCAAGGCTGTAAAGGACGTCATTACTACGGTGGATGGTACGGAGATAGCCTCCGGGCCAGTAACGCATACCACTCAAGAGGTGACGCTAGTAAGTCAAGATGGACACCATGAGAAGATCGTGTTCGATGTGATCAAGGCCCCTCAGTTTCAGATTATTCTAGGAATACCTTGGTTAGAGAAACACAATCCTCTGATCGATTGGCGAGCAAGAACGGTCCAGTTTCCAGAATGTGTCTCTACTTGTCACCCTCCACCTGGTGTTGCACTGGCAGCAATTCTTCAGAGACTCCCCAGTTACCTCCCGAATACCTAGAATACCAAGATGTTTTCCGGAAGGATCAGGCTAACTCTCTACCTCCTCATAGGTCTTATGACTGCCAGATAGACCTGATACCTGGATCTACTCCTCCTTGTAGTAGAATTTATGCCCTCACCGAGCCTGAGAACCTTCACCTTCGACAATACCTGGATCAATACCTGGCAAATGGGTTTATTCGTCCTTCCAAGTCCCCTGCTTCTTCAGCTTTGTTCTTCATTCCAAAAAAGGAAGGAGACCTTAGAACTTGTATAGATTATTGCTCCCTGAACCAGATCACCGTTAAGAATAGATATCCGTTACCTTTGATCCCTGAACTCCTGGACCAAGTCAGAAAAGCATGCATATATACAAAGCTGGATCTTAGAGGAGCTTACCACTTGGTACGAGTAAAAGAGGGCGATGAATGGAAGACGGCCTTCCGCACCAAGTATGGGCTATTTGAATATCAGGTCATGCCCTTCGGACTTTGCAATGCCCCGGCCGCCTTTCAATATTTTATGAACGATGTCCTCAGAGAGCTCATAGATGTGTGTGTTGTTGTTTACATTGACGACATCCTCGTTTATTCTTCATCGGAATCTGAACATCGGAAACACGTGAAAATGGTCCTCGAAAGATTGCGTCAACACAAACTTTTCGCTAAGTTGGAAAAATGTGTTTTCAACGTGAGTGAAGTTGAATTCTTGGGATTCATATTATCACCTGGCGGAGTGCGTATGGATTCAAAGAAGGTCGATGCAGTTCTCAAATGGCCATCACCATCCTCCGTAAAAGGTGTGCAAAGCATGTTAGGCTTCGCTAACTTTTACCGCAGGTTTATCCCCGAATTCTCTCGAATAGTCCAGCCCATCACTGCCTTGTTAAAGAAAAACAAACGTTTTGAATGGTCTACCGAGGCGGAACAAGCTTTCCAGGATTTGAAGACTAAATTTATCTCTGCACCAATCTTAAAACACCCTCGCCCCGAACTCCCCTACATCGTGGAAACTGATGCTTCAAGCCTTGCCATGGGGGCAGTTCTAACACAAAAGGAACCGGTAACCAATCAGTTGCATCCCGTGGCATTTTGGTCCCGCAAATTCTCGCCTCCTGAAATCAATTACACGATTACTGACAAGGAACTTCTGGCTATCAAGTCTGCCTTTAAGGCTTGGCGGCATTATCTGCTGGGGGCCCGACACACCGTTACTGTGATTACAGATCACCGAAACCTGCAATATTTGAAATCCGCAAAAGCCCAATCCTCTAGACAACTCCGTTGGGCATTATTCTTTGCCGAGTTTGACTTCATAATTACCTATCGACCTGGTACAAAGAACGGTAAAGCTGATGCCCTTTCTCGGATGGGAGTGGAAGAACACTTGATCAACCCTAAACCTGTACCAATCATTCCCGAACAAAGAATTCTGGGTGTAATCGCCACAGAATCCATAGAGGAAGTTAAGGATAAAGCCAGGCAACTTGTAACTCCAGCAGACATACAGAATTGGCATCTGCAGGGAAAGGACTTTGCAGTAAAGGACAACTTATTGCATTTCCAAGAACGATTATACCTACCCAGCACAGATTTACAGAAAAAAGTAATCTCTTGTTATCACGATTCTTTAATGGAAGGACATCCCGGTATGGCCAAGACCTCAGAAAAGATCAAGCGCTCCTTCTGGTGGCCGTCTTGGAAAAAAGATATCAGAGACTTTATAATGTCCTGTGGAGTATGCGCCCAAAACAAGAGTCAAAAGGAAAGACAAGCAGGCCTCTTACGCCCTATTGACATCCCACCTCGCCCTTGGCATACGCTTTCTATGGACTTCATCACCGATCTACCTCCATGCTCCGGATACAATACGATTCTAGTAATCGTGGACTTATTCTCCAAGAGGGCCCATTTCATTCCGCTCAAAGGCTTGCCAACAGCAGCAACTCTGGCCCGAGAATTTCTCGAAAACATTGTCCGACTGCACGGTTTTCCTTCGGTTCTAATTTCGGATCGAGGTAGTCAATTTATTTCTCATTTTTGGCGAAGTTGCTGTCGGTCGGCTCAAATTGATGTGAGACTATCGACCAGTCACCACCCTCAGACCGACGGACAAACCGAGAGGACCAATCAAACTCTGGAACAGTATTTACGCTGCATGCTGCAACAAACTGAAAAAACTTGGAAGGACATCCTTTGGATAGCCGAATATGCCTACAATAACTCTGTCCATTCGGGAACTGGGAAAACCCCATTTTTTCTTTTGTACGGCAGTCACCCTCGAACCTCGGAGTTGGATCCCCTCCAAGATCTTGAAACACCAGCAGCAGACTACCTGCATTCTACAATCACCCAAGCCTTTAAGGAAGCTGTTTCTCACCTTCAAAGGGCTAAAGAACAATACAAGAAAGGAGCAGATCAACATCGGAAGGTAGCCCCTCAATATCAAGTAGGGGATCAAGTCTGGTTATCCACCAAATATCTACCTCTAAAAGGGCCACGCACATTCAACCCAAGATACCTTGGTCCCTATTCCATCACTACCATAGTAAACCCAGTAGCGGTCAAATTGGACTTGCCTCCGCACATGAAGATACATCCGGTCTTCCAAGACTCTCTATTAAAACCCGTGCAACCTCAAACCCGACTAACTAAATCTCCAAAACCTATCTTAGTTGATGGAGAACTCGAGTTTGAAGTCAAAAGCATTCTGGACTCCAAGATCTCCAAATCTAAACTATTTTACCTAATTGACTGGAAAGGCTACGGCCCCCAAGAGAGATCCTGGGAACCTGCTGAATATGTCCACGCTCCTCGCCTAATCAAAAGATTTCACCGAACATTTCCTGACAAGCCAAAACCCCCGGAGAAGCCCAGTTTGGGAGGGGCCTTGAGGGGGGGTACTGTCATGATCTCTGCTTCCAAAAGGTCAGGGTTTTCCCAACTCCCTTGGAAGCAGATCCATAACCCAGGTTCCGAGTGCCAACCAGTCCCAATTGGGACCTTTTGGACCCAGTCCTGGCGCCAGTGGCACCAGGCTCATAAATATGCCCTGTCCCAGCGCTGGAAGCGCCGGGCTCATAATGCTTGGGTGGACTTACCTGCAGCAGACCATGCTGCTTACTTGCCTGCCAGTTGAGCCTCTGATCCTCTTCTGTTTGGAACTACTTTTCCTGTTGGGTGGGGCAGGAGCCACTCCCTAGATTCAGAACACTGGAACTCTTCTGGAAAGCAGGAACTCTTTTCTTACCTAGGCGTGGCTGTGGAAGGAGACACCTAAGCACTACAGGAGGCTATTTAAACCACACCCGATGGATGAAACTTGCTTTGCGTTATTCTGCATCCTCTGCAGCAGAACGCTCATCGTGTCTTCTGCATCTGATCCTGGGCCTAAGGAAAAAGGCTTACCATCCTGAATCCAGTCTTCAGCAACACCTATAAAGACAAGAAAGAACAGGTTAGCATTACGGTCTTCAGTGACAGCTGTTCACTTACCTGGTCCATCGGCTGTCACCAACGCCTCGCGCTGCATTCCGGCATCTGAAAGACAAAGGCTTACCTACTCTTCGTGCGCTCTGGAGGTCTTCACACTGCATTCCGGCATCTGAAAGACAAAAGCTTACCAACTCTTCGCACGCTCCGGAGGCCTTCGGCGCTGCATCCTGCATCTGAAAGACAAAACAAGGTGCGTTTAAAGACATTGGGGAACTTTAATACTCACGTGCCATTACTCCTTTCCACATCTAACCCAGTGGGTATTCCGGCACCCTGCAGCCGCTCCGAACTTGTACCTGCAAAATAAAAAGACAGTTAGAGCGCATCGTGAAGCAGGCAACAAGCGCTTACTTACGTGCTTCCAGGCGCTTCTATTCATCACACGGGCTCCATCTTCAACTCACTTCAGCCCGTCATCCGCCATCGCCGGAACCCTGCAAAACAAGAAACATCATTACTAAAGACTTTAAAGACATTAGAATTACTCGAAACTTACTGTTCGTGCAGTAAACGACGAACAGCAGTCCTCTGAAGTCAAGAGGCCTGCTCCCCTTATCCAGTGAAGAAACTGGTTACAGCACCCTGCCCCGAGGCAGATGGAGAGCACGGCGTTCACTTACCTAAGGTGAGAGCGTTAACCTTTGGGGTTCTACAGGAGAAGAGAAAGGGAAGAAGAGAGAGACATTCAATAACCCAGTTCCTTAATCCCATATTTTCTATCTGCAGACATCTTACCCTTCGAGGCAGACATACAGGGCACAGAGGTCCAGCCCAAAGAGCCAGCCGTGTGTTACACATCACCTTTGAAGATACAGTATACGCCCAGTCAAGACCGGCGCCTCTACGGGAATCAGGTGAGCGTTACAGAAACCGCCCCATTTTATTAAAGAGAATGGTTTGCATTATCGGGTGACTAGTGCTCCTGACAAAGAAACAGTCCGGCAGTTGTTGGTACCCAGCAAGTTTTATCGACCTGTTCTTGAAGTTGCCCATCTTCAAATAGGGGAGGGTCATCTTGGAGTTGAGAAGACCACGCAGAAGATTCTAGCAAGGTTTTATTGGCCTGGTGTATATGGACAAGTGGCACGTTCGTGTCAACAATGTCCCGAGTGCCAAAAAAAGAATCGACCGAATATACCCAAGGCTCCACTCCAATCCATGCCATTGATGTTAGAACCCTTCCAGCGAAATGGAATGCATATCGTAGGACCCTTGGACCCCACAATTAGAGGGCACAAGTTTTTGCTGGTGATTGTGGACTATGCGACCAGATACCCCGAAGCTTTTCCCTTAAGCACCATGACTGCCCAGCAAATATGTGATGTCCTAGTCCCGTTCATATCAAGAGTGGGTATTCCTAAGGAGATAGTTACAGATAGAGGTAGTAACTTCATGTCAGCTGTGTTAGAACAAGTCTGCAAAACCCTACACATCCAGCAACTCAGAACAGCGGTTTACCATCCTCAAACAGACGGTCTGGTTGAGAGATACAACCAGACGATTAAACAGATGCTGAGGAAGACTATACAGCCAGGAGAACGAAATTGGGACAGGGTCCTACCCTGGATTTTAATGACATTGAGGAATACCCCTCAGTCTTCAACGGGATATGCCCCGTTTGAACTGTTGTTCGGGAGACCAATGAGGACCCAGCTAGATATCCTGAAAGATGGTTGGGAAGAGCAGGCCAATCCCGAAATTACTTTAACGGAATATGCTTCAGAGCTAAAAGCAAGAGTGGAAAAGCTTCAGTCAGTGGCACAGAGACACCTACAACAAGCTTTAGGGAAACAAGAGCAGTATTACAATCAGAAGTCACGACTACGTAGTTTTCAAGTAGGAGATCAGGTCCTTGTGCTTCTACCCACAACTGAAAATAAAATGCTGGCGTCATGGAAAGGACAGTATACCATTGAGAAAGTGTTGGGGCCAGTGACCTATAGACTTCGCCAACCTGAAAGTAAAATCCCTCTTCAAACCTATCATGTTAACTTACTAAAGAAATGGACGGAGCCAGAGGCGACGATCGCTATGATCAACCTGGAGGAGGGATCGGCAGAGTACCTACCGACTTCTGAGGCACCGTTTGGGAGAGAAGCTTTAAACATCAACCCAAAGCTAGATCCTGTTCAGAGGGTCCAAGTTGTTGGATCTATATGCAGATCTATTTTCTTCAGTACCGGGGAGAACGACACTGACTTGCCATCACATTCAGACCAATCCAGGAGCAAAAGTAACAATGCGACCATATCGAATTCCAGAAGCCAGATCACAAGCTGTAGAGAAAGAAGTACAAGAGATGCTTCTGTTTGGGGTGGTTGAACCCTCGCATAGTGACTGGTGTTCCCCTCTAGTGATGGTACCGAAACCAGACGGGAGCATTCGCTTCTGCATGGATTTCCAAAAGTTAAATGAGGTGTCCAAATTTGATACGTATCCCATGACGAGGATCGATGACCTACTGGAGAAACTTGGTGAGGCAAAGTACCTAACAACAATTGACCAAAGGTTACTGGCAGATTCCTTTATTTTCCGCGGACAAGGAAAAAACTGATTTGCTACCCCTAGCGGGCTGTTCCAATTTACTGTCCTTCCATTCGGTCTTCATGGTGCCCCGGCCACTTTTCAAAGATTGATGAACTACCTAATAAAAGGGCATGAGGGTTACGTGGGGTCATATTTGGATGATATTGTGGTGCATAGCCAAAATTGGCCCGATCACTTGAAGCATCTAGCTGCAATTTTTCAAACCTTGAAAAGACAAACTTGGCAAACCCATATACTAGATATCTGGGATATTGTTTTGGCCAAGGAACCATCACACCACAACAAGAGAAGGTGGAGACCATACAGCAATTACAGTTTCCTGCAAATACCAGGCAAGTTAGGGCATTCCTTGGATTTGTAGGATATTACTGTCAATTTATACTTCTCGACCCTTGCAACTCCCCTAACAAATCTGCTAAGATCTGATGCTCCACCGAAAAGTGATTGGAGAAATGCTAAAACTGAAGAGGCATTTAAGGCGCTAAAGACAGCCCTTTCAGACAAAGCTGTTCTTCACTGCCCCGACTTTAAGATGCCGTTTTATCTACACACGAACGCTTCAGGAACGGGCCTCAGGGCTGTGCTCTTCTAGAACAAGGGGAAGGAGGAAAGGCCCATTTTATTGATTAGTAGGAAGTTGATGCCTCACAAAGTGAAGTACGCAACGATAGCGAAGGAGTGCTTGGCAGTAAAGTGGGCAGTGGAGTCCCTGAGATACTATTTACTGGGCAGCAAGTTCACGCTAGTTGCGGATCATGCGCCACTAGTGTGGCTATCCCAGAGCAAGGAGACGAACCCCAGAGTGCTGAGGTGGTTCCTGTCGTTACAGCCTTATTCGTTCCAGACTATCCACCAACCCGGAAGTAAAATGACTCAAGCTGATTTCCTATCTATAATACATGCCCTTCCCGAGCGTAAGGGCTTAAGGGAGAGGATATGTGACAAGGCAGGAAAAGAAGAGCCAGATCAGAGTCTTATTCAGAGCCAATTAAATAACTGTAAAGCAAGCCAGGAAGGCTGAGGTGATTGTGATGTAAGCAAGTGTCATGAAGGGAGGGTCTCTGTAAAAAAGACATTTCTCTGGGCCAATGGGAAATGAAAGGAATGGGTTAAAAAGGTTCTCTTCTTTAATACTGGACATCGTATGTTATTATTCGTTTTGCAGGCTTTTGAAAAGGACGAGGAGAAAAGGGTTCCCCGCGAAGATGATGCCGTTTACGAATGGGCTTACTAGAAGAAAGGTCTAGCCCAGGATGAACCAAAACGCTCCTGTTGAGCAACGTTTGAAGACGTTAACAAAAAGTTGTGCAAGTCACGAAGACTAACAGACATTCAAGTGAAGCGAGGTGTTTGCCGGCGTTAGGGAAGCCAAATGCTTGAACGGAAAAAGATATTCAAGCTGAGGCATCAGTGACGTACCTTCAGCTGCTTAAGTTGCCGAATAACATGTGTCAAAGCAGCTGGAAAGAGCTCACTTCTTTGCTCCAGCCCCCACTGTTGCGGGGGAGGAGCCTATGCAGCGAGGCAGCCAGAGTCATTGAGCCCAGCTGAGGAATCTCTGCGCTGTGGCTCCAGTGAGGCTTGTGAAGCCGCGGTCTGTCATCCGACAGCTGATCCATGCTCACACAAGAGAGGAGGGGCAGGATGACTTTGGAGGCCGCCGCCCCTCTCGCAGACAGCTGAACTAAGGCGGCCCAAGAGGAGGAATGGCCGGATGCCTTCAGAAGTGCCGAGATGATACAGAACCCTCGGGAATGAGGTGAGAAGGGGGAAAGCCTGTACAGAGCAATTGGGTGAAGGTACAGAAACCTATAAGTACTGACTTTAAAGAGAATTTGAACTTTTAATGGGGATTTAGAGAGAGCCCTGTCAATCACTATTCTACAAGTAGAAAACTATGGCACCAGAGTGTGAGGGGCAAGCTTTTGACAGTATTCCTCATACTTTTCCCTCCTCCTTGAAATACTGAAGGTGAATATATTTGATAAGATCATCAGTCAGAGTGGTCGCTGTGAGGAGGCTCTAATCTAATGGCTAATGCCCAAAAAGACTCTTAACCCCAGAAGTCTGGAGGTTTCCCTAATAACCCAAAAGACTGGCGCCCAAAGGAGAGAGAGCACGGAGTCGGCCTTACTTGTTGAAATACAGTTTGTTACTAGAGTTAAAACGTAATAAATTAAACTCATTTCAAATTAGCCTGTGTCCAAAGTGGTCGTTTCCCATCCGCTCTTTATTACAGTCCCCCGCAAAGCGTTCTGGTGGAGCCAAAGGTATGGCTCCCGGAAGGACCACCTGCACTGGGTTACTTGACTGAGTTGGGACCAATGCCCCCATTCCTGGTAACAGCGTGTGGCCAGCCTGGGTTTGGAGTAATTGTCTGGCTTGATCATCGGTATGCTCTTTTGCCACAATCAGTTCTCTTCTTAGAGCATTGATCTCTTGTCAAGCTGAATGCACCTCTGCTCTGAGTACCCCAAAAGCTGGGCTAATTGGTCAGTCTCTGAGGTTTCCATGGCGCCCAGGTAGAGTTTTGTGTCAAGGCTTTGTGTTCCGTCATGCTCACCTGGTCTCCACAGGGGCGCCGAGCGGAACTGGACGGTCCGATGTTGAATGACTCCACGTGCCCCCTCCGTTTGCCCCTTCCGTCACAAAAGCAGATTTGCCTAAAAGTTCAAACAAAATGTTATCTAACCGTAAGGAGGAGGACCGACTCCCACCTCCCATGGCCCCCTTGTGTGTTAATTTAAATGAGAGACTTCCTTTTTTACTGATGTAAAATGCTAATGCCAAATTTGTTTGGGAGGTATTATCTCTGACCTTTCCCCATTCTCAGGCCTCTCACCCTCGCCGTATCCTTCAAACCTTAACTCGACTTCTCTCCCCAGCTATCCCTGATCATTCCACTGCCTCCCCTCTTTCTGCTTCCAATCTTGCCACCTTCTTCTCTAACAAAGTACTCAATATTTGACAAACTAACCTCTCCTCCCCTCCTTATTCTCCTCCCCCACCCCCTACTCCTCCCCCTCCCTCCTCCATGTCCTCATTCACTCCTATTACTCAATCTGAAGTTGCCCTCCTCCTATCTAAAACTCATCCTACTGCTTCTCCCTCTGACCCCATTCCTACCTCCCTCATTCCTAAATTCTGCCCCCTCCTCATACCCTATCTCACCTCCTTTTTCAACACCTGCCTATCTACATCCACCTTTCCTATTCCTTTTAAGCATGTGACAATCATCCCCATTCTCAAAAAACCTTCTGCTAATCCCCACTTTGCATCCAATTTTCACCCCATTTCTCTCCTACCCTTCCTATCTAAACTTCGTGAACGTATTGTCTATTCTCAACTCTCTACCTACATCTCCAATCATTCACTCCTCCCCCCTACTCAATCCGGTTTCCGCCCCCAAAACTCCACGGAAACTGCTCTCATCTCTGTTCTCAACTCTCTCCTTTCTGCACGCTACGCTAAGCACTCCTCTGTTCTCATCCTCCTTGACCTCTCTGCTGCCTTTGATACTGTTGACCACGCTCTTCTCCTTAAATATCTCTCTTTGTTTGGCCTTAAAGACTCTGTTCTCCTATCTCTCCAACCGCACCTTTGCAGTCTCTTGGGGAGGCTGCACCTCCGTTACTTATCCTCTCAACCACAGCGTCCTCCAAGGTTCTGTCCTTGGCCCCTTTCTGTTCTCACTTTACACTTCCTTTTTAGCTCCCATTATCTCCTCCTTTGGTGTCTCACACCATTTCTATGCTGATGATACCCAACTCTTCCTCTCCTTCTCCTCCTTCTCTCCCGACATCCATCACAAGCGTTCTTCTTGCCGTTCTACTATTAAATCCTGGATGTCCTCTCACTTCCTTACTCTTAACGCTGACAAAACCAAAGTCCTACTCTTCTCTGCCAACACTCTTCCTCCTCCCACAAAACTCCCGTCCAGGAGCTATGGAAACCTCGGATACCGACCAGCTAGCTCAGTTACTTGGGGAACTAAGGGCAGAAGTGCATGCAGCCCGTCAGGAAACGAACGCTCTAAGAAGGGAACTGATTATTTCCAAGGAGCGAACAGATGATCTCGCTAGACAATTGCTACAGTCACAAGCCGGACAGACCCCGTTACCCGCATCTGGGGGAAATCTTCCTTCTACATCCTCTATGAATCCAGTGCAGATCAACCTAACTGGGAATGTACCTCTGGCTCCGCCCGAACGATTTTCTGGTGACCCAAAGAGGTTTGCAGTATTTATCAATCAGTGCCGGTTGCATTTCTTATGCCGGCCAGCAGCCTTTCCAACTGATCAAGCTAAAGTAGCTTTCGTGCTTTCGTACCTTAGTGGCAATGCGGCAGACTGGTCGATCCCTCTAGTAAATCAAGATGATCCGGTCCTCCATGATTTTCAAGCTTTTCAGCTCAGTATGGAAAAACTGTTCGCAAGACATTCACAGGGGCAGGCCTTGGACAATGAGCTTCTTTCGTTGCGACAAGGTAATTAAGACCTTTTGGCTTATATTGCGTCTTTCAACAGACTGATAGTGGAAACTCAATGGCCTGAGGACAAAAGGATTACGCTGTTTTATAGAGGTCTACGTGGAGAGCTCAAAGATGTGTTAGCCCAAGTAGTGAATCCCCCACAAGATTGTTCGGACAATATAGACTTAGTCGTTCAAATAGATCACAGACTGCAGAACAGGAAGGCTGATCGTTCCAAGTTTGGTGCTCGAGTATTTTCCAAACCGCCAACTCCTTCCAAAGGAGTAGACTCCGGGGAACCCATGCAAATAGGGTGTCTGAAAGGTCCTCTAACACAAAAGGAGCGGGAAAGGAGAAAACAGTTGCAATTATGCCTCTATTGCGGAAACTCAGGGCACTTTCTTCGAGACTGTCCGGTGAAACCTGCCAAGAAGGCAGTAGGAGCTGCAGTTACCAAAGTTACAAACTCTGAGCAGGGAAACGACCTCGCCCGACAAGAAGAGAGGTCCTCTTGCCGAGCGTGAAAACCAGTTCCGTGACCTCGCATTTCGTGATACCTATGGTCCTCATTAGCCCTGATAATCCGGATCGATTACATGCAATTAAAGCTTACGTCGACAGCGGTGCCATCGGCAATTATGTGGATCATGAAATGGTTTTGAGGATGAATCTAACTCTTTGTCCCAAGGCTGTAAAGGACGTCATTACTACGGTGGATGGTACGGAGATAGCCTCCGGGCCAGTAACGCATACCACTCAAGAGGTGACGCTAGTAAGTCAAGATGGACACCATGAGAAGATCGTGTTCGATGTGATCAAGGCCCCTCAGTTTCAGATTATTCTAGGAATACCTTGGTTAGAGAAACACAATCCTCTGATCGATTGGCGAGCAAGAACGGTCCAGTTTCCAGAATGTGTCTCTACTTGTCACCCTCCACCTGGTGTTGCACTGGCAGCAATTCTTCAGAGACTCCCCAGTTACCTCCCGAATACCTAGAATACCAAGATGTTTTCCGGAAGGATCAGGCTAACTCTCTACCTCCTCATAGGTCTTATGACTGCCAGATAGACCTGATACCTGGATCTACTCCTCCTTGTAGTAGAATTTATGCCCTCACCGAGCCTGAGAACCTTCACCTTCGACAATACCTGGATCAATACCTGGCAAATGGGTTTATTCGTCCTTCCAAGTCCCCTGCTTCTTCAGCTTTGTTCTTCATTCCAAAAAAGGAAGGAGACCTTAGAACTTGTATAGATTATCGCTCCCTGAACCAGATCACCGTTAAGAATAGATATCCGTTACCTTTGATCCCTGAACTCCTGGACCAAGTCAGAAAAGCATGCATATATACAAAGCTGGATCTTAGAGGAGCTTACCACTTGGTACGAGTAAAAGAGGGCGATGAATGGAAGACGGCCTTCCGCACCAAGTATGGGCTATTTGAATATCAGGTCATGCCCTTCGGACTTTGCAATGCCCCGGCCGCCTTTCAATATTTTATGAACGATGTCCTCAGAGAGCTCATAGATGTGTGTGTTGTTGTTTACATTGACGACATCCTCGTTTATTCTTCATCGGAATCTGAACATCGGAAACACGTGAAAATGGTCCTCGAAAGATTGCGTCAACACAAACTTTTCGCTAAGTTGGAAAAATGTGTTTTCAACGTGAGTGAAGTTGAATTCTTGGGATTCATATTATCACCTGGCGGAGTGCGTATGGATTCAAAGAAGGTCGATGCAGTTCTCAAATGGCCATCACCATCCTCCGTAAAAGGTGTGCAAAGCATGTTAGGCTTCGCTAACTTTTACCGCAGGTTTATCCCCGAATTCTCTCGAATAGTCCAGCCCATCACTGCCTTGTTAAAGAAAAACAAACGTTTTGAATGGTCTACCGAGGCGGAACAAGCTTTCCAGGATTTGAAGACTAAATTTATCTCTGCACCAATCTTAAAACACCCTCGCCCCGAACTCCCCTACATCGTGGAAACTGATGCTTCAAGCCTTGCCATGGGGGCAGTTCTATCACAAAAGGACCCGGTAACCAATCAGTTGCATCCCGTGGCATTTTGGTCCCGCAAATTCTCGCCTCCTGAAATCAATTACACGATTACTGACAAGGAACTTCTGGCTATCAAGTCTGCCTTTAAGGCTTGGCGGCATTATCTGCTGGGGGCCCGACACACCGTTACTGTGATTACGGATCACCGAAACCTGCAATATTTGAAAACCGCAAAAGCCCAATCCTCTAGACAACTCCGTTGGGCATTATTCTTTGCCGAGTTTGACTTCATAATTACCTATCGACCTGGTACAAAGAACGGTAAAGCTGATGCCCTTTCTCGGATGGGAGTGGAAGAACACTTGATCAACCCTAAACCTGTACCAATCATTCCCGAACAAAGAATTCTGGGTGTAATCGCCACAGAATCCATAGAGGAAGTTAAGGATAAAGCCAGGCAACTTGTAACTCCAGCAGACATACAGAATTGGCATCTGCAGGGAAAGGACTTTGCAGTAAAGGACAACTTATTGTATTTCCAAGAACGATTATACCTACCCAGCACAGATTTACAGAAAAAAGTAATCTCTTGTTATCACGATTCTTTAATGGAAGGACATCCCGGTATGGCCAAGACCTCAGAAAAAATCAAGCGCTCCTTCTGGTGGCCGTCTTGGAAAAAAGATATCAGAGACTTTATAATGTCCTGTGGAGTATGCGCCCAAAACAAGAGTCAAAAGGAAAGACAAGCAGGCCTCTTACGCCCTATTGACATCCCACCTCGCCCTTGGCATACGCTTTCTATGGACTTCATCACCGATCTACCTCCATGCTCCGGATACAATACGATTCTAGTAATCGTGGACTTATTCTCCAAGATGGCGCATTTCATTCCGCTCAAAGGCTTGCCAACAGCAGCAACTCTGGCCCGAGAATTTCTCGAAAACATTGTCCGACTGCACGGTTTTCCTTCGGTTCTAATTTCGGATCGAGGTAGTCAATTTATTTCTCATTTTTGGCGAAGTTGCTGTCGGTCGGCTCAAATTGATGTGAGACTATCGACCAGTCACCACCCTCAGACCGACGGACAAACCGAGAGGACCAATCAAACTCTGGAACAGTATTTACGCTGCATGCTGCAACAAACTGAAAAAACTTGGAAGGACATCCTTTGGATAGCCGAATATGCCTACAATAACTCTGTCCATTCGGGAACTGGGAAAACCCCATTTTTTCTTTTGTAAGGCAGTCACCCTCGAACCTCGGAGTTGGATCCCCTCCAAGATCTTGAAACACCAGCAGCAGACTACCTGCATTCTACAATCACCCAAGCCTTTAAGGAAGCTGTTTCTCACCTTCAAAGGGCTAAAGAACAATACAAGAAAGGAGCAGATCAACATCGGAAGGAAGCCCCTCAATATCAAGTAGGGGATCAAGTCTGGTTATCCACCAAATATCTACCTCTAAAAGGGCCACGCACATTCAACCCAAGATACCTTGGTCCCTATTCCATCACTACCATAGTAAACCCAGTAGCGGTCAAATTGGACTTGCCCCCGCACATGAAGATACATCCGGTCTTCCACGTCTCTCTATTAAAACCCGTGCAACCTCAAACCCGACTAACTAAATCTCCAAAACCTATCTTAGTTGATGGAGAACTCGAGTTTGAAGTCAAAAGCATTCTGGACTCCAAGATCTCCAAATCTAAACTATTTTACCTAATTGACTGGAAAGGCTACGGCCCCCAAGAGAGATCCTGGGAACCTGCTGAATATGTCCACGCTCCTCGCCTAATCAAAAGATTTCACCGAACATTTCCTGACAAGCCAAAACCCCCGGAGAAGCCCAGTTTGGGAGGGGCCTTGAGGGGGGGTACTGTCATGATCTCTGCTTCCAAAAGGTCAGGGTTTTCCCAACTCCCTTGGAAGCAGATCCATAACCCAGGTTCCGAGTGCCAACCAGTCCCAATTGGGACCTTTTGGACCCAGTCCTGGCGCCAGTGGCACTAGGCTCATAAATATGCCCTGTCCCAGCGCTGGAAGCGCCGGGCTCATAATGCTTGGGTGGACTTACCTGCAGCAGACCATGCTGCTTACTTGCCTGCCAGTTGAGCCTCTGATCCTCTTCTGTTTGGAACTACTTTTCCTGTTGGGTGGGGCAGGAGCCACTCCCTAGATTCAGAACACTGGAACTCTTCTGGAAAGCAGGAACTCTTTTCTTACCTAGGCGTGGCTGTGGAAGGAGACACCTAAGCACTACAGGAGGCTATTTAAACCACACCCGATGGATGAATCTTGCTTTGCGTTATTCTGCATCCTCTGCAGCAGAACGCTCATCGTGTCTTCTGCATCTGATCCTGGGCCTAAGGAAAAAGGCTTACCATCCTGAATCCAGTCTTCAGCAACACCTATAAAGACAAGAAAGAACAGGTTAGCATTACGGTCTTCAGTGACAGCTCTTCACTTACCTGGTCCATCGGCTGTCACCAATGCCTCGCGCTGCATTCCGGCATCTGAAAGACAAAGGCTTACCTACTCTTCGTGCGCTCCGGAGGTCTTCACACTGCATTCCGGCATCTGAAAGACAAAAGCTTACCAACTCTTCGCACGCTCCGGAGGCCTTCGGCGCTGCATCCCGCATCTGAAAGACAAAACAAGGTGCGTTTAAAGACATTGGGGAACTTTAATACTCACGTGCCATTACTCCTTTCCACATCTAACCCAGTGGGTATTCCGGCACCCTGCAGCCGCTCCGAACTTGTACCTGCAAAATAAAAAGACAGTTAGAGCGCAACGTGAAGCAGGCAACAAGCGCTTACTTACGTGCTTCCAGGCGCTTCTATTCATCACACGGGCTCCATCTTCAACTCACTTCAGCCCGTCATCCGCCATCGCCGGAACCCTGCAAAACAAGAAACATCATTACTAAAGACTTTAAAGACATTAGAATTACTCGAAACTTACTGTTCGTGCAGTAAACGACGGACAGCAGTCCTCTGAAGTCAAGAGGCCTGCTCCCCTTATCCAGTGAAGAAACTGGTTACAGCACCCTGCCCCGAGGCAGATGGAGAGCACGGCGTTCACTTACCTAAGGTGAGAGCGTTAACCTTTGGGGTTCTACAGGAGAAGAGAAAGGGAAGAAGAGAGAGACATTCAATAACCCAGTTCCTTAATCCCATATTTTCTATCTGCAGACATCTTACCCTTCGAGGCAGACATACAGTGCACAGAGGTCCAGCCCAAAGAGCCAGCCGTGTGTTACACATCACCTTTGAAGATACGGTATACGCCCAGTCAAGACCGGCGCCTCTACGGGAATCAGGTGAGCGTTACAGAAACCGCCCCATTTTATTAAAGAGAATGGTTTGCATTATCGGGTGACTAGTGCTCCTGACAAAGAAACAGTCCGGCAGTTGTTGGTACCCAGCAAGTTTTATCGACCTGTTCTTGAAGTTGCCCATCTTCAAATAGGGGAGGGTCATCTTGGAGTTGAGAAGACCACGCAGAAGATTCTAGCAAGGTTTTATTGGCCTGGTGTATATGGACAAGTGGCATGTTCGTGTCAACAATGTCCCGAGTGCCAAAAAAAGAATCGACCGAATATACCCAAGGCTCCACTCCAATCCATGCCATTGATGTTAGAACCCTTCCAGCGAAATGGAATGCATATCGTAGGACCCTTGGACCCCACAATTAGAGGGCACAAGTTTTTGCTGGTGATTGTGGACTATGCGACCAGATACCCCGAAGCTTTTCCCTTAAGCACCATGACTGCCCAGCAAATATGTGATGTCCTAGTCCCGTTCATATCAAGAGTGGGTATTCCTAAGGAGATAGTTACAGATAGAGGTAGTAACTTCATGTCAGCTGTGTTAAAACAAGCCTGCAAAACCCTACACATCCAGCAACTCAGAACAGCGGTTTACCATCCTCAAACAGACGGTCTGGTTGAGAGATACAACCAGACGATTAAACAGATGCTGAGGAAGACTATACAGCCAGGAGAACGAAATTGGGACAGGGTCCTACCCTGGATTTTAATGACATTGAGGAATACCCCTCAGTCTTCAACGGGATATGCCCCGTTTGAACTGTTGTTCGGGAGACCAATGAGGACCCAGCTAGATATCCTGAAAGATGGTTGGGAAGAGCAGGCCAATCCCGAAATTACTTTAACGGAATATGCTTCAGAGCTAAAAGCAAGAGTGGAAAAGCTTCAGTCAGTGGCACAGAGACACCTACAACAAGCTTTAGGGAAACAAGAGCAGTATTACAATCAGAAGTCACGACTACGTAGTTTTCAAGTAGGAGATCAGGTCCTTGTGCTTCTACCCACAACTGAAAATAAAATGCTGGCGTCATGGAAAGGACAGTATACCATTGAGAAAGTGTTGGGGCCAGTGACCTATAGAGTTCGCCAACCTGAAAGTAAAATCCCTCTTCAAACCTATCATGTTAACTTACTAAAGAAATGGACGGAGCCAGAGGCGACGATCGCTATGATCAACCTGAAGGAGGGATCGGCAGAGTACCTACCGACTTCTGAGGCACCGTTTGGGAGAGAAGCTTTAAACATCAACCCAAAGCTAGATCCTGTTCAGAGGGTCCAAGTTGTTGGATCTATATGCAGATCTATTTTCTTCAGTACCGGGGAGAACGACACTGACTTGCCATCACATTCAGACCAATCCAGGAGCAAAAGTAACAATGCGACCATATCGAATTCCAGAAGCCAGATCACAAGCTGTAGAGAAAGAAGTACAAGAGATGCTTCTGTTTGGGGTGGTTGAACCCTCGCATAGTGACTGGTGTTCCCCTCTAGTGATGGTACCGAAACCAGACGGGAGCATTCGCTTCTGCATGGATTTCCAAAAGTTAAATGAGGTGTCCAAATTTGATACGTATCCCATGACAAGGATCGATGACCTACTGGAGAAACTTGGTGAGGCAAAGTACCTAACAACAATTGACCAAAGGTTACTGGCAGATTCCTTTATTTTCCGCGGACAAGGAAAAAACTGATTTGCTACCCCTAGCGGGCTGTTCCAATTTACTGTCCTTCCATTCGGTCTTCATGGTGCCCCGGCCACTTTTCAAAGATTGATGAACTACCTAATAAAAGGGCATGAGGGTTACGTGGGGGCATATTTGGATGATATTGTGGTGCATAGCCAAAATTGGCCCGATCACTTGAAGCATCTAGCTGCAATTTTTCAAACCTTGAAAAGACAAACTTGGCAAACCCATATACTAGATATCTGGGATATTGTTTTGGCCAAGGAACCATCACACCACAACAAGAGAAGGTGGAGACCATACAGCAATTACAGTTTCCTGCAAATACCAGGCAAGTTAGGGCATTCCTTGGATTTGTAGGATATTACTGTCAATTTATACTTCTCGACCCTTGCAACTCCCCTAACAAATCTGCTAAGATCTGATGCTCCACCGAAAAGTGATTGGAGAAATGCTAAAACTGAAGAGGCATTTAAGGCGCTAAAGACAGCCCTTTCAGACAAAGCTGTTCTTCACTGCCCCGACTTTAAGATGCCGTTTTATCTACACACGAACGCTTCAGGAACGGGCCTCAGGGCTGTGCTCTTCTAGAACAAGGGGAAGGAGGAAAGGCCCATTTTATTGATTAGTAGGAAGTTGATGCCTCACAAAGTGAAGTACGCAACGATAGCGAAGGAGTGCTTGGCAGTAAAGTGGGCAGTGGAGTCCCTGAGATACTATTTACTGGGCAGGAAGTTCACGCTAGTTGCGGATCATGCGCCACTAGTGTGGCTATCCCAGAACAAGGAGACGAACCCCAGAGTGCTGAGGTGGTTCCTGTCGTTACAGCCTTATTCGTTCCAGACTATCCACCAACCCGGAAGTAAAATGACTCAAGCTGATTTCCTATCTAGAATACATGCCCTTCCCGAGCGTAAGGGCTTAAGGGAGAGGATATGTGACAAGGCAGGAAAAGAAGAGCCAGATCAGAGTCTTATTCAGAGCCAATTAAATAACTGTAAAGCAAGCCAGGAAGGCTGAGGTGATTGTGATGTAAGCAAGTGTCATGAAGGGAGGGTCTCTGTAAAAAAGACATTTCTGTGGGCCAATGGGAAATGAAAGGAATGGGTTAAAAAGGTTCTCTTCTTTAATACTGGACATCGTATGTTATTATTCGTTTTGCAGGCTTTTGAAAAGGACGAGGAGAAAAGGGTTCCCCGCGAAGATGATGCCGTTTACGAATGGGCTTACTAGAAGAAAGGTCTAGCCCAGGATGAACCAAAACGCTCCTGTTTAGCAGCGTTTGAAGACGTTAACAAAAAGTTGTGCAAGTCACGAAGACTCACAGACATTCAAGTGAAGCGAGGTGTTTGCCGGCGTTAGGGAAGCCAAATGCTTGAACGGAAAAAGATATTCAAGCTGAGGCATCAGTGACGTACCTTTAGCTGCTTAAGTTGCCGAATAACATGTGTCAAAGCAGCTGGAAAGAGCTCACTTCTTTGCTCCAGCCCCCACTGTTGCGGGGGAGGAGCCTATGCAGCGAGGCAGCCAGAGTCATTGAGCCCAGCTGAGGAATCTCTGCGCTGTGGCTCCAGTGAGGCTTGTGAAGCCGCGGTCTGTCATCCGACAGCTGATCCATGCTCACACAAGAGAGGAGGGGCAGGATGACTTTGGAGGCCGCCGCCCCTCTCGCAGACAGCTGAACTAAGGCGGCCCAAGAGGAGGAATGGCCGGATGCCTTCAGAAGTGCCGAGATGATACAGAACCCTCGGGAATGAGGTGAGAAGGGGGAAAGCCTGTACAGAGCAATCGGGTGAAGGTACAGAAACCTATAAGTACTGACTTTAAAGAGAATTTGAACTTTTAATGGGGATTTAGAGAGAGCCCTGTCAATCACTATTCTACAAGTAGAAAACTATGGCACCAGAGTGTGAGGGGCAAGCTTTTGACAGTATTCCTCATACTTTTCCCTCCTCCTTGAAATAATGAAGGTGAATATATTTGATAAGATCATCAGTCAGAGTGGTCGCTGTGAGGAGGCTCTAATCTAATGGCTAATGCCCAAAAAGACTCTTAACCCCAGAAGTCCGGAGGTTTCCCTAATAACCCAAAAGACTGGCGCCCAAAGGAGAGAGCACGGAGTCGGCCTTACTTGTTGAAATACAGTTTGTTACTAGAGTTAAAACGTAATAAATTAAACTCATTTCAAATTAGCCTGTGTCCAAAGTGGTCGTTTCCCATCCGCTCTTTATTACAGTCCCCCGCAAAGCGTTCTGGTGGAGCCAAAGGTATGGCTCCCGGAAGGACCACCTGCACTGGGTTACTTGACTGAGTTGGGACCAATGCCCCCATTCCTGGTAACAGCGTGTGGCCAGCCTGGGTTTGGAGTAATTGTCTGGCTTGATCATCGGTATGCTCTTTTGCCACAATCAGTTCTCTTCTTAGAGCATTGGTCTCTTGTCAAGCTGAATGCACCTCTGCTCTGAGTACCCCAAAAGCTGGGCTAATTGGTCAGTCTCTGAGGTTTCCATGGCGCCCAGGTAGAGTTTTGTGTCAAGGCTTTGTGTTCCGTCATGCTCACCTGGTCTCCACAGGGGCGCCGAGCGGAACTGGACGGTCCGATGTTGAATGACTCCAGGTGCCCCCTCCGTTTGCCCCTTCCGTCACAAAAGCAGATTTGCCTAAAAGTTCAAACAAAATGTTATCTAACCGTAAGGAGGAGGACCGACTCCCACCTCCCATGGCCCCCTTGTGTGTTAATTTAAATGAGAGACTTCCTTTTTTACTGATGTAAAATGCTAATGCCAAATTTGTTTGGGAGGTATTATCTCTGACCTTTCCCCATTCTCAGGCCTCTCACCCTCGCCGTATCCTTCAAACCTTAACTCGACTTCTCTCCCCAGCTATCCCTGATCATTCCACTGCCTGCCCTCTTTCTGCTTCCAATCTTGCCACCTTCTTCTCTAACAAAGTACTCAATATTTGACAAACTAACCTCTCCTCCCCTCCTTATTCTCCTCCCCCACCCCCTACTCCTCCCCCTCCCTCCTCCATGTCCTCATTCACTCCTATTACTCAATCTGAAGTTGCCCTCCTCCTATCTAAAACTCATCCTACTGCTTCTCCCTCTGACCCCATTCCTACCTCCCTCATTCCTAAATTCTGCCCCCTCCTCATACCCTATCTCACCTCCTTTTTCAACACCTGCCTATCTACATCCACCTTTCCTATTCCTTTTAAGCATGTGACAATCATCCCCATTCTCAAAAAACCTTCTGCTAATCCCCACTTTGCATCCAATTTTCACCCCATTTCTCTCCTACCCTTCCTATCTAAACTTCGTGAACGTATTGTCTATTCTCAACTCTCTACCTACATCTCCAATCATTCACTCCTCCCCCCTACTCAATCCGGTTTCCGCCCCCAAAACTCCACGGAAACTGCTCTCATCTCTGTTCTCAACTCTCTCCTTTCTGCACGCTACGCTAAGCACTCCTCTGTTCTCATCCTCCTTGACCTCTCTGCTGCCTTTGATACTGTTGACCACGCTCTTCTCCTTAAATATCTCTCTTTGTTTGGCCTTAAAGACTCTGTTCTCCTATCTCTCCAACCGCACCTTTGCAGTCTCTTGGGGAGGCTGCACCTCCGTTACTTATCCTCTCAACCACAGCGTCCTCCAAGATTCTGTCCTTGGCCCCTTTCTGTTCTCACTTTACACTTCCTTTTTAGCTCCCATTATCTCCTCCTTTGGTGTCTCACACCATTTCTATGCTGATGATACCCAACTCTTCCTCTCCTTCTCCTCCTTCTCTCCCGACATCCATCACAAGCGTTCTTCTTGCCTCTCTACTATTAAATCCTGGATGTCCTCTCACTTCCTTACTCTTAACGCTGACAAAACCAAAGTCCTATTCTTCTCTGCCAACACTCTTCCTCCTCCCTCCCCTCCTCGTGTCATTCTCTTCTCCCACTCCCAACTCTCCTTTTCTCCTCATGCCTGTAACCTCGGTTTTCACATTGATCCCCACCTCTCTCTATCTCACCACATTTCCCTTATTGCCAGATCTTGCCATTTTCATCTCTATAACATCCGTAAAATCAGACCCTTCTTAACTTTTCACGCTACTAAACTCTTAATCACATCCCTCATCTTCTCTAGACTTTTCTACTTCTCCACTCTTTTCTTTGGTCTCCCCTTCACTCACCTCTCCCCCCTCAAATCTTTCTACCACGCTGCCATCTGCTCACTCAGCTTCTCTCACCTCACGACTCCATCTCCTCTTCTCTTACCTCACTAGGCTGGCTTTCTTTCTAGTCTACAAATCTCTCTATGGCCTTGCACCTCCCTACCTATCCTCCCTTCTCTCTTTCTATACTCTTTCTCGTTCACTCTGCTCTGCTGACCTTTTCCTACTCGCTTCTCCTCCTGCACCCTGCGCCCCTTCCCGCTACTGCTCCTTCCAATTACTCGCTCATTTCCACTGGAATCGCCTCCCTCTCTCCATCTGCTCTTCTCCCTCCTATCCTACCTTTCGCACTTCTCTAAAATCTTATCTCTTTCATTCACCTCCCTAAACCTCCCACTCCCTCTGTCACTTGTGTCCCTCCCCACTCACATCTATAATGTAAATTGTTCCTTGTACTGTTTTCTGGTTTGATTCAATTGTTATGTAATGCTTGCTGTATTATTCTTGTTCCTCTTGTAAAGCACTTGGATTAAAGTGCTATATAAATGTAATAAAATACAAATACAAAATACAAATCTGTTTTGCTTTTTCTAGGGATTTTAAGAATGTGAAATGTTTCATTTTTTTATGTATAGTGTCTATATTTGTTTGATATGACTGTATTTTCTGTTCCTGTTTATTTCTATTGTTTTACATGTAAATAAAAAAGGTGAAAGGTTTAATGAAACAATAACGCCAATAAAAAAGAAATGAATAACCTAGATTTATTCATGTGCATTTATATTATGTGACCTGCATATTGGCGACAGGAAGAACATAATTGTCACTCCCTTACTTGCTTACTATTCATAAAGAAATAAACACCTTTAATATTTACTCTTGAGGACGTTCTGATTCTATTTCAAGACTGGAGCTTTGGAGTATGCTCAACTCTACTCTTTACTTCCCAAGCAGCATATATGCTTATCTGCCTGACTGAAATGCTTCTTTCTTTGCTGCTCGAACAGCAGATAAGTACCATTCTTAATTTGCTTAAGCTGTATAATGTGTTCATAGATCCTGGGACTGCCCCTTGACCGACTAATGGCCATCAGAGAGCTTTACAATGGCAAAGATATTCAGGTGAGAGTATCCATGGATGGGGCACTTTCTGAGAAAACTCCAATGCATAGAGGGTTACAACAAGGCTGGCCGCTGGCCCCAATCCTATTTAATCTGTATATCTCAGATATGATGACGAGCCCACTAAATGTGAGGTCATTTTCACCTATAATCTATGGCCAAAAGGTCCTGTGGATCATGTATAAGGATGATCTGGTCAGTATTGACAAGACTCCAATTGGACTACAGAGAACTCTGAATCAGCTAATTGAGTATCTTAAAAATAATTATCTGCACATTAATACCAAAAAACTAAGATCATGATTAGGCCTTGAGACAAAAAAAGGTAGCGCTCAAATCCAGATAGATGATAGAGAAAGAATACATAGAATGTGTCAAGGAAATGCCCTACTTGGGAATTCCACTTCATCTAAGCTCTGTAGAAATGCAATGCATGACAACCTTAAGAATGAAATGCAAAAGATTGGCAACCCAGGATGCTTCACAGGAGATATGGGAAGATTTCATTGATTCCAACTCTCACCTTCAACAAACAGAAGGTGGTCCCAATTCTTAAATACGGGGCCAAGACTGCCATACACTTACCTGTGCACTTCTGGGAGATTTTAGAGGGCCAATTTTGGAAACGGGTATTGAATCTCCTGAAATCCCTCCCACTGGTAGCCATCAGATATGAACTGGGAGTACAATCCATCACCTTGATGATTGGATGGAGAGCCTAAGCGCTTTATAGGAAAAGCATTGAAACAGATGCCCCCCTCCCTTTCAAGGTCATGAACAACGAAGGCAGAAAAGAGGTTGACAGAGTATTAGACTCATGGAAAACTAACTGTGAGGTAGTATTGGATTACCTTGATCAAACAAAGTCTACCCTATTAGAAACACCTGATAAGGATAAGGTTAAAAAGAGGATCCAAGAGCAAGACTGTGTCAGCACCCAGGAGCATAGGCTGATATTCAAAATCTTGTTGAGTATGATGTGGGAACAGAGACCTATTAATCAACTCCCGACATATCTTAATAAATTTCCTTCGTCTTATTACAGGGATGTCTTCATGAGGCTAAGGCTAAATGTATTACCTACCCTGGAAGTCTTGGCATCAGGAAGGCAAATAGAGAAAAAGGATGGGTTCTGCAGATTTTGTTGTGATGCTGAGATTGTTCAATCTGTTAAACATTTGATATTGGAATGGTCTGGGTTATCAGAATTAAGAATGATGAAAATGAAAGATGTTATGCTGGGCTTGAAATCACTGTCTTTGGAGAACTGGTGGCACATGTTCATAATTCGAGAAAAAAATCCCATGATGCTGGTCGTATTGAAATTGTGAAAGCAGCTTTGGAATTGGAATAGGAGTCTGTTTCAATAATGTTAAAGTTTGATTGGGTCAAAACTGTCAAACGACACATCTGGAAGTTGGGAAGGCTAGGACGTGTGGAGGATAGATGGTTACCAGATTTGTGCTGTTGTTTTATTTTTGACTGTTGTAATGATTAATTGATGTGGTGAATTTTGTGATGATTTTTATGAAAGGTTTGTTATAAACCAAATTTTAAAAAAAAGTAAAAAAAGATTTGCTTAAGTGGTAGTGTGATTGTGACTGCAATAACATTTTTGTGGGGTTGAGCACGTGCAGCCTTGTTGTCAGTGATTTGTTTTATAGACCCTCAGTCGCCTCTTTGACTGGCATTGGCAAGCCACCTGCAGAAAGCACGCGCTAGGTGGAACGTATTGTTATATAATAGTTTGGTGATGAACACACATAGACATTGGGCCTCATTACAAATCAGGCGGTCCGGAAATAACAGTGGCCGTAAACCAGCCACCGTTGTTTCCGGACAGCCTAATCCCGACTCCTGCAGGCGGGAGGTGATGTTCCCGCCAGGTCTGACCTGGCGGGTTTAACACCGCCCGCCTACAGGTGGACGAGGAATCACCGGCAGCATTACGAGATGCTGCCGGTGTTTCCATGATCCCCATTCCCCTTGAGTCCTATAGGACTCAAGGGGAATGGGGATTAACACTATTCCGCCTCCGTGATTCCCGTAAAACCGGGGTTGTAATACCCCAGTAATTCCGGGAATCACGGAGGCGGAATGGTAATACGAGTCCGGCGGTAACCAGGTGGTTTTACCGCCTCAGTTACCGCCGGACTCGAAATGAGGCCTATTGTGTGATAGCTAGTAGTTTATTGATCTTGAAGGTCCCCTGGTGGGTACATCCTTGTTAGGTAAGATTTCCACAGAGCTGGTAAATCTTCCTTTCCTTGTTCAACTCCAGAACGTTTAGCTTTTCTAGTGGGATATTTTTCATTAATACCTCAGTGAGTGGGAACCTTTTTCCACACTCACCGAATCTTTAACTCTTTTTATGGGTGTCATTTTTAAGACTCTCCATAGTGTCTTTTTAAAGTTATCATGTCTAACAACTTACTGGCAATAAGTGTCTGTTATTGCTGGGTTGCCCTAGGGGCTCCCCATTTAACTTTCTTGTGCTAACCTTGAGTGAACTACAGTTCCCAAGGGTAGAAAGGATCTTTGGATCCCTTTTACATTTTATTCTGTGAAACCAGCACACCCCAACTTATGTGGAGTGCTGGGGAGATACAATGTATCCCCTTTCACATTAAAACGGTAACAATCCTGTTACAGTGACAAGCTTACCTTTAATTTTTTTATTTTTTATTTGTTTGGTTAATTTCATCAACCTTTCACATTTACTATTCAACATTGTTTACACCATTATTTTTAAAAAAACTTAAGCTTCTCATCAAATATTTACAAACATAAAAACTTTTAAAAAATATATACATATATGAATAATTCAAATTTCATTCTGTCGGATATTTTTAAACACATTTTACCAGACTTTCATACCTTTAAATCATTGGTTAGTCACAACTTCCTTTTCTGATAAGACACAATTTAAAAAGTGCACTATCGCTTTTCTCATAGCAAATTTTGTACTAGAAAAGATTTGGTACCAGATTTCGTCCAGACTGGCTGGTTTCAATATACACAGCTGTCTCTTAAAGAATATATTTCTTTGGACAGTTGGTTCTGGACACGAAACTATGATATGTTCCAAATTCTCTTTTTGATCCATGTTTTTACAAAAGCAACAGTAATTTGACTCTGCAGGAATCTTCCCCTCCTAGCTTACCTTTAATGGCTGGTGGCAGTGATACCTTTTACTAATTTGGTGCACCTTTACCGCGGGATGTAATCAGAGCTGCAGTAAAGGCACATCTGGGTGCTCATTTTACCAAAATGGCCCCTGTCTTCTTTTTCTGGCATTTTAGTGTTTCTTGTTGTTTCTTGTTCCTTCCCCTGACATCTAGGGTGGGAAATGCCTTTGTTTGAGTTTTGTCTTTGGTGGGAGTTCCCTGGACACCCTGCCCAGGCTCCAGTCAGTCTGTAGGCACAGGAAGTGGAAGTGGGGGAGGAGTCCAGAACTCCCTCCTCCTTTGTCTTACGCCTTCCTTCAAATCCCAGTGGGGGGCTGGCTGTCCTGATTGGACAACCAGACGCCCCTTTCTTGTAAAATACAGGGAGAGAATGCAGAGGTTGTGCTGTAGTTCCTGATAAATACTGGAAACCTGGAAGCTAAAGTCATATCGACCACTGGAACAGAAAACCGAAGAGGATGACAATGAAAAAGTGGCGGGAATGATTTCCAACGACCGGAGAGCCTGTTGTGTAACTGGAGCCTGCTGCAGCCCTTCCTTCCAATCGACCTGGGGTCTCCGAAAACGAAGACCAGAGCCTGGTGAGACCCACTAGACTCAAGACGGCCTTCATTTTGAGCCATCCCACGGGTTGCTGCGACCTTGCGTTCTTGCAATACCCCAATACCCTGGGACCTCCAACCACTGTGCGGTGCACGGTCTTCCAAATTCCGAATCTCAGTGAAACTTCGTGGGCATCCTGGTGTATCTCCAGAGACAAGAATCAAGTGCAAAAAGTCCCCTCACAAGAGTGCTGGACGTTTTAAACGATGAGAACTCAACTGCGATTTTCTGTCTTCACCTGTGCTCCTTGAAAAGGCGCCAAATCTGCAGAACCGCATTCAGCCATGAGAGAAATCTTGCCTAGAGCCTTCTTCATCGATCCCTGCTGCAAAGTCACTTCTGAGGTCTTGTGTTCAATCTCCAGGACAAGGAATCCACTGACCGGGTATTTGGCTGCAGTCCCTGAAGTTCTCTTGCTGCAATTTCTTCTTCATTGCTGAGGTACTGTGTTGGCTTGGGTGTATACTTACCTTAAGCTTGTTGGAATTTCTGTGTAGTCCTGGGGTGTTTTCTGTGATTGGGAGGTCCCTCATCCAGTGCACCCAATCCCACTGCTAGAATCCTGCTGGGGTGTCTTCTGTGAAGCCCCCGGACCCTCTTCTGACCCTAGAAGTAAAGTACTCATCTGTTTGCCAGTTTTCCTAAGGCAACTCTGACTTTTGCTACTAAAGAACCTATTCTAAGACTGCCTGTTGGTCACTAGTCCTAGTGACCCCCCTTCTGCCACTGAGAACACTCATGCTCTAAGAGAAAGGGAAAGACTTTGAAGGGATTGGACTTCTGCCTAGAAAAGAAATCAAGTGTTTTACTTACTTGTAAAGAGTTGGTGGGTAACTGTAATTCTCAGAGTGAACAGTTACAAAAGTTCCTTCTGATCTTGAATGTGTGATGCACCATTCTTAAAAGTATGGTTAACATCATTTCTTCCTTAGCCACTGTTTTACCAGTCTAAAAGAAAGTAGATGTAAAGGTATTTTACTCTCCTGTGATTAGGTTTTGCCTCTTTACAAAAGTAATGTGTTGGTTTCACCAGATTATTCCTGTAGGGTAATTGTATGCGTGTCCTCCAACTGTTGGTATCACCAGGTTAGTCCTGTTAGGATAACTGTATGATTGTCCCCCAACTGGGTCTTGCTTCCCCTGACTTGCTGCTAGCCTGTCCTTAATAAGTCTACATGAGGTTGTTTCCTACCTAGAATAACTATTCAGTAAAGTGTGACATTGGGTTTTACTTTTCCCTTCATTGTGAAGTTAAAGTAAGTGGTTTTTACTTACCCTGTGTTAGCTGTGTGCCATCCAAAACAAGTTACCTGAGTTATTGTTTACCTCAATCTGAGGTTCGCTGATTTCCAAAGCATCTGTAATTGTATATTACATCCTGAGGTTTTACTCACCTGGTATAACTATGTGTTATGAAAAAAGTGGTTATAGGCTTCTACTGCACCTAGAATAAGTGTTTCACTATTCACCTAAAAGTATATTGTCCAGTTGACTGTTTATGTGATTTGTTCCAAGAGTCACTGTACAACTGGAAGGGCCTACTGCCCTTGTATTACCAAAAGTAATCTGAAAGTAACCACTGGTCTTTTACTCCCAAAGAATAGGCTTGACCTATACTAAATGTGTATAACAAGGTTTTGACTTCCTAGAACTACTGTCAGGTGTTCCAAATAAGGTCTATACTTGGGTCTGTGTACTTTCAAGTATAGTGTTGTGTTTTATATTGTGATTTCATATAATGTGTTAGTACTTACTTAACCCCTAGATTTATCTGGGCTGACCTGTATTTAAATAAATCCTTTATTTTTACAATACAGAGTGTTACAGTGTTTCTTTGGATCATTTGTATTACAATTTCACTTGTACTGTATCTACTGCCCTCTCTCCCTCCTAAGATAAGCCTGGCTGCTCTGCCTACGCTGCCACGTACTCAGGTGGTACAGTCGTATACTAAGAGTGGAGTCTTGTACTGCCTCAGTTGAATGGTTTTGAAGAAGTGGGTAGCACTTCAAAAAAACTGTCCTAACACTGTTGGCATGCTCTGAGATAAAGGTGGATTGAATTACATTGACTATTGATATACTTTGTGTCCAAAGGAAACCATCCAGTAGGTTTGGTTTAGCCAAGGTAAAGTGTACTTATTGTATTTAACACAAGAACCAACACCATGGCGTGGTTTAGGCCTAAGGACTACTCTTATGCTGCAATGGAAAATGTGGTCACAATGTGTATAGAGAAGGGCCTCAATTGTGAAGGAAGTAAGTTTGAATTATTACAAAGGTTATGGGACCATATGCATGGTTTCAGTAAACCTATGTCCACTTCTAACAGTATTGCTGGGAGTGAGGGTGATGAGGGTTCAGACAGCTGTCCAAACTCCTCAGAGGAGTAATATGAGGGTTCTGATGAGGAGGATGTTAGTTCACCCCCTCTCCTTCTCTTGCCTCTACCTTACTGCCTACCATGTGCTCTGAGTTATTTAAGGAACTGGATATAAGAACATTCCTGTGGAAAAACAATATGATAATGTGGGAATATGGGAAAAAGTATAACAGGTCTGTAGAAGACAGTTTTCTGCAACCCTCTTCTTTTTCCAGGTCTTCTGTGTCTACAGCTTCCAGGTTCCCAGAATTGGTGAGTCAGTATGAGATGAAGTATGACATTGTTGTATGGCTGAAAACCTTTGACCTTACTTGTAAAAGGTTTGGTCTGTGTGAGAGTGATAGAATACCCTGGGTTCTTTTTAGACTTCCCAAGAGAGTCTACCAAGTGCTCTCGGACTTACATGAAGTAGTAAGAGGTACCTGGGATAGGGTAAGAACTGCTCTCATAGATAGATAGAAGAAGAAAGGTTCTCCATATCTAAACCTCTTAAGGGACTCTGAGAATAGAGGTAGGTCAAAATGTGCTGTCTCCTCGTCCCTTAAGAAATCTGTCAATACTGAGTATAGCAGAAAATCTGTGGTTTTAGACTCAGCTGAGCCCCCTTGTAAAAAGGCTGAGGCTCTTAACCTTGAAGTAAGAGAGGTCCCCTTAGGAGACCCCTCCTTAGAGATAAAAGGCATTAACTGCCACTCTGAAGGGCACTTGGGTGTAGCACCAATAACCTCAAATAGGGGCAAAGTCCCTAGGCCCACAAAGCTAGAGGTCACTCCTGTGACCCCACCTTTAGCTGCTGCTAAGGTGATAGAGCCTCTTGAAAAACCACATGTAGTGGAAGTGGATCAACTAGTTCCCAGAAACTTAAAAACGTCTGTCCTAGTACCAATATGGTGTAATACCATTAACCACATTGTGGCCCTACCATCAGTTAACACTGAGGTAAAAGCACCTCTTGAAAACCCACCTAGAGTGGAAGTGGTTCACCCTGTGGATAGAAACTTATATATTCCTGTCCAATCTATAACACTGTGTAAAAACTTTGTTGAACCTGACAAGAACCTTAGTGTTCATGTCACACACCCTGTGTGGTGTATGTCCTTTAGAATAAAGGCCCCTTCAGTTAAACCTGTAGTGGCTGAACCATTTGAAAACCCACTTACAGTGGAAGTGGTTCCTAAAACTCTAAACATGGATCCACCTGAAAACCCACTTACAGTGGAGGTGATCCAGATGGATGTACAAAGCTAGGTGTTTTTAACAACCCTAAGAGGGCAAGGAGTTTCCTTGACCCCAAGGTAGGAATTGAGTGTTCTCCTTTAGTTCAGAGTGCCCAGAATGTAACTTCTAGGCCTGAAAAACTGAAAACCAAAAAGAGTTATAAGAAACCTAAGAATAGCTTTCTTACTAGGCCTTCTAATAAAAAGCCTATGACTCCAACTACTCTTACAGGAGAGATGGATAGATGTTCTGACAAGGCTATGGTCTCTGTTCCAAGAGAACACTCTAAACCTGTGGGATCCTCTATAGCGAATCCTGCAGAAAGTCCTAATGTTAGAAGGGAAACCTCTAACAAAGGCAAATCAAAATCTAGAATATTAGGGAAATGGGAGCCCAAACCATGCTCTACCATTTCAGTTCCAATTCAAATGTCTTTGACCCACACTGCTTCTGAGGAAGGAGTGGATAGACAAGTTGGAAACCTAACTAGGCCTTTGAGGACTAGTAAACCTCAAAGCTGGTGGAAATCCAGAAAATAAATGTCTAAGGCTAAACCCCTTGGCATTGTGGGCTCTTCTGCTGAAGGCCCCCTTGTAAATCCTAATGTTAGAAGGGAAAACCCCAACCAAGGTGAAAACAGATCTAAGAGGAAGTGGAAGGATGTACAATGCTTTGCCACAACCCCTCCAACTAGGATACCTGAGACCCAACCTGCTCATGTGAGAGAGGTGGTGAGGAATCTGTCACGACTCGCTCCCTTCGCACCACTTGGGGGCATGCATTTGGGGTTTATTCCCTACTGGACTTTTCCTCCGAACCTTATGCTACAGTGCTGTGATGAATTGGGAGTGCTAAATCCCTATTTTCCAAGCTACTTCCCTTCCGGATCCATTCCAGGTTTTTGGCAGCCAGCATGCTTCTTTAATCAAATGACTATGCTTCCCAGAATGCCTGGCCCACTGCTTCACCTCCACCCTTGCTGGACAAGGTTGGGTGGAGGAATAGGCAACACCTGTGGCTGCAGGTGCAGCAATCAGCACACCTGAGGCAGCTTTAAAAGCCGCAGTTTGCTTCAGTCCAGCGCTGGTCATTGAGGCAGTGTTTCCGTTTGTGACTGGTCCCTTGTTCCTGGTTCTTAACTTTGTGCTTAGTTCCTAGTTTCTGTTCTTTGTTCCTTACCCTGGATTTCGAATTTATGAGCTTAATTGATTTCTGCTTTCCAGATTTCCCTTTCTGTCTTCCTCTATTTACAGGCAGCCTTTCTCAGTGCTTTTCCCTTTGGTGCAGCCCAGTTTGCCTGTGTTCTTTATTTCTTTGACTTTGCCCTTTGCTGCTGTAAACCTTGATGCTTTAGTCTTTCCTCTTAAAAGTTTAGCTTCCTGTCTTTTTCCTTGGATGGGTGGGGGAAGTTTGCCTTTGTAATATCGTTTTCCCGGCTCCTGCTCCTTTACTTACTCTTGGAATCCATTCCATGTTTTCCCTTGCACTTCTGCATTTATTTCCCATTGATTATTAGGTGTGGTGTGCTGTTGTATCTAGCTCCTGTGTGAATGCCTATATTTTCCTCACTATTCTATAATCACTATTCCTACTTGCCCCTTGTCGTGAGTCTTATGTATTTAGTTATCCTCCCATTGCTGTTATAGCCTTTCTGGGTCCCTGTTTGATTAACAGGGTTCGTGGGCTTTTTGACATTCAAGTGGTATTTCTCATCCTCGTGTGTACTGTTTTTAATTTCTCTTATAAAATACCATCAAGAGTGTTAGCTCACAGATCCTGTCCTTGCTTGCCCTCTACGTGGGCTTAGCGCTGTCAGTATCTGTAATAGCATAGAGGGTAAGGAACTTGCCGACTTTCCTTGCAGTCATAAGGAGTGTCTAAGTGCTTACCCCACATCCCTTTTCATATATTTGTATTGTTGTCACACTCTGTTTGCACTCCTGGGTTTTAGTATACACGAGTCTTGGTTCCTATGTGCATGTTGTTTGACTCAAAGCTATTCATTGTGTGATTTTGTGCACATTTCCCTTGCCATATTCGCTGTCTTAGTCCTCATCTGACAGAATCATGGAGACCCCTCTAGGTCTAAGGGATTTCTTCATAAGAACCCTTTTTAAAAGCCTATTGTAGGTTCAGAGGTTGTCACAACTTCTGAGGGACTGTTTAATCAGATCCCCTATACCTTAGACAAGAGTAAAGTGCCCAACAGTACTTGTAGGTCATTGTCATGCATGCTGGACGTGGTCCTACCTCCTATGCTCGTAGAACAGCTAGACCGTTCTATTCCAAATGGCGGTTGTTCGATACGTTGCCGGGAAAACGACGTTTGCACTTTTCACGTCGCTAACTTCACGTGTATTCTGCTTCGTCACGTGAACTACGGCATTACGTATTTAAGCAGCGTGGAAACTTCACTCGCTGCTTCTGATCGAATCATTTGGCGTTGTGTAGCTGAACCTCCGGTCTGCTTCCTTGCAGGTTACTACAGCTACTTTTTGGGCCCTCTATAGCGTGTTTTCCGTCACACGCTGATTCCTGGAGCTGTTTGGTTGCGTGTAAATCCACACGCGCACGCTATCTTCAAATGCTGCTGGCCAGGTCTGCGTGAATCCTGGTCGCGTGGACCAGTTTGTGGTGATTTATCTGGATGACATTCTGATCTATTCATCATCTTTTTCAGAACACGTCAAACACGTTTCTACAGTCCTACAAAGACTCAGGGAGAACCTTCTTTATGTGAAAGCCGAGAAAAGTGGAATTCCTGGGCTATGACATTACCAATCTAGGTGCTCGAATGAGCCGTTCCAAGGTGAAGGCCATACTGAATTGGCCGATTCCGCACAATGTCAAGTCATTACAGTCTTTCTTAGGCTTTGCGAATTTTTATCGCAGATTTATTCATTCCTTCTCCAAAACAGTAGCTCCTTTGACAGCCTTAACTAGTTCTAAAGTTCCTTTCTGTTGGAACCCAAATGCCCAAGCATCATTCGAAAAGTTGAAAGAAGCATTTACCACTGCACCCGTGCTTCAACATCCAGATCCAGATCGCCAGTTTATCGTTGAAGCGGATGCATCCAGTGTCGCTACTGGAGCGGTACTCTCACAAGTTTGCACAGAAACCAAGGAGGAGCACCCAGTGGCTTTCTTCTCTCGCAAACTTACCCCATATGAACGTAACTACACCGTCACTGAACGGGAACTGCTGGCTATCAAGGATGCCTTCCGAGAATGGCGTCATCATCTCCTTGGGGCCAAACATCAGGTGTTAGTGTACTCTGACCATAGAAATCTTCAAACATTCAAATCCATGAAATGCCTTACGGCCCGACAGGCCAGATGGCATGTCTTTTTTGCCCAATACGATTTCCGGGTCACATACCGTCCTGCCCGAGAACACGTTAAGTCGGACGCGTTGTCCCGTATGAGCGAAGAGGCGAAGGAAGAAGCACAAGTACAGAATCAGTTGTTGGCAGATCATGTAATATGTAGTTGTTCTGTTCAACCGTCCTTAAAAACCGAAGTACAAGAGTGGGTGAAAAATCATCCACAAGCAATCCAGGATATGAATCTGGACGTACATAACGGTTTACCATTCACACAAGGAGTGCTCTACCTACCGACGTCTTCAACGCGGAATAAAGCCCTCAAGTGGAATCACGATTCCTTGATCGCAGCCCATCATGGACGGAAGAAAACACTAGAACTACTCAAAAGATGGTGCTGGTGGCCGTCCATGTCAAAAGATGTCATAGATCATGTATCAACTTGTTCTGTATGCATCCAGTGTAAAAACACCCCTGGTAAACCAGTGGGCTTACTCCAGTCCCTACCTGTCCCTAACAAACCATGGGACATGATATCTATGGACTTTGTGATAGAACTCCCACCAAACCAGGAGTACGATACCATATGGGTTGTAGTGGATTATTTCACTAAATTGGCTCTTTATATTCCCTGTATTGGTTTACCAACCGCTGCTGTTCTGGCCGACCTATTCATCCACCATGTATTTCGTTTCTTTGGTCTACCGTCAGTAATCATTACGGACAGGGGGCTCACAGTTTGCGTCACGCTTTTGGAGAGCACTAACCTCTGCATTACTGATTGATGATAGAATGTCCAGTGCTTACCACCCTCAAACTGATGGACAGACCGAAAGAGTCAACTGCACTATGGAACAATATCTGCAGTGTCTGTGTCTGCAGTACCAATCGGATTGGCTCACGGTCTTGCCGGCAGCTGAATTCGCCTATAACAACTCCTATCATAGTGCCATAGGCACTTCACCGTTCTATGCGCTTTATGGACAGCACCCCCGGTCTATACCTTTGGATTCCAGCTTGTCTTTGGATACTCCTGCCGCAGGCCGTACCTTTCGTGATCTGAAGAAATTACAGAGGAAAGTGAAGCAGCAATTAGAGCAGGCTAAAAGACGCGACAAGTTCTACGCTGATGCTCATAGAACACCCGCACCCGTCTACAAGGCTGGTATGAAAGTATGGCTGTCCACTAAGAACCTGAGAATTCCAGGCAAAAAGAAATTATTGCCTAAATACATTGGTCCGTATGTTGTGCTCCAAGTAATTAATCCGGCTGCTGTCCGTCTGGCTTTGCCACAACGATGGCGAGCGCATCCCGTATTCCACGTGTCACTCATTAAGCCATGTTCTGAAGCTACAAGATTGCCTGTACGGCCTGTTGCTATTTCTGTGCGGGGTTCAGATGAATACGAGGTACAGGACATACTGGATATGAGACTACGTTCTGGTAGGCCGTTTTATCTGGTGGACTGGAAGGGTTATGGGCCCGAAGATAGGTCCTAGGAACCTCTTTCTAATATTCATGCTCCTGCTTTATTGAAACGTTTTCACACGAGAAGGGGAGAGGTTGCCCCTTTGGGGGATGGCACTGTCATGCATGCTGGACGTGGTCCTACCTCCTACGCTCGTAGAACAGCTAGACCGTTCTATTCCAAATGGCGGTTGTTCGATACGTTGTCGGGAAAACGACGTTTGCACTTTTCACGTCGCTAACTTCACGTGTATTCTGCTTCGTCACGTGAACTACGGCATTACGTATTTAAGCAGCGTGGAAACTTCACTCGCTGCTTCTGATCGAATCATTTGGCGTTGTGTAGCTGAACCTCCGGTCTGCTTCCTTGCAGGTTACTACAGCTACTTTTTGGGCCCTCTATAGCGTGTTTTCCGTCACACGCTGATTCCTGGAGCTGTTTGGTTGCGTGTAAATCCACACGCGCACGCTATCTTCAAACGCTGCTGGCCTGGTCTGCGTGAATCCTGTTCGCGTGTAATCCACACGCGTACGCTATCTTCAAGCGCTGCTGGCCTGGGCTGCGTGAATCCTGTTCGCGTGTAAATCCACACGCACACGCTATCTTCAAGCGCTGCTGGTCTGGACTGCGTGAATCCTGCTCGCGTGTAAATCCACACGCGCACGCTATCTTCAAACGCTGCTGGCCTGGACTGCATGAATCCTGTTCGCGTGTAAATCCACACGCGCACGCTATCTTCAAGCGCTGCTGGCCTGGACTGCGTGAATCCTGCTCGCGTGTAAATCCACACGCGCACGCTATCTTCAAACGCTGCTGGCCTGGACTGCGTGAATCCTGTTCGCGTGTAAATCCACACGCGCACGCTATCTTCAAGCGCTGCTGGCCTGGACTGCGTGAATCCTGCTCGCGTGTAAATCCACACGCGCACGCTATCTTCAAGCGCTGCTGGCCTGGACTGCGTGAATCCTGCTCGCGTGTAAATCCACACGCGCACGCTATCTTCAAGCGCTGCTGGTCTGGACTGCGTGAATCCTGCTCGCGTGTAAATCCACACGCATATCTTGTCTTCGAACGCTGCTGGCCTGGACTGCGTGAATCCTGCTCGCGTGTAAATCCACACACATATCTCGTCTTCGAACGCTGCTGGCCTGGACTGCGTGAATCCTAATCGCGTGTAAATCCACACGCACACGCTCTTTTCTTTGCGGCTGTACAGAACCGCGTGAACTTTGTTTATACCTTAAAAGGAGCGTTATTTCCAACTCCTGCACCTGTGATATTAACAGGGGGATTGATTCATCTCTATACTTTACTCTACGTGGGAAGGAAGCTTTTCAAGGATAATTGGAAGGTGACAGTGAACAGTACTTTGCACGCTATCCTGTGGTGCATCAACCCGGTATCTAGCGTGAGCCTCGTTCCGTTCGGGATAAGTCTCCCTTACTAATCTTCCCTTCCTTGTCGTTTGTTCTACCTTGGATTCCTCAAGAGACTCTGCTGGATTCGTCTGCCCTAGACTCAAGGTCAGTGTGTGCATTCATGACATTTTCTATTCCATCATATCCAGGTTGGGGCAGTTATTCATGATACTTTATTTTGTTCTAGGCTGACTTCCTATACCTTAACAATGATAACTAAAATAAGAAAAAATATCACAGCAAGGGTTACAAAAAGATTGCTAGTTGACTCAGCAAACAGTTTAACCGACTTGAAACTAGAGATCCATCCAGGTGAGGATTAGCTTCTCCTGTTCCTTAGTCTGGGGGGGACAAGTGTTAGGTAAGATTTCCACAGAGATGGTAAATCTTCCTTTCCTGGTTCAACTCCAGAACGTTTTGCTTTTCTAGTGGGATATTTTTCATTAATACCTCAGTGAGTGGGAACCTTTTTCCACACTCACCAAATCTTTAACTCATTTTATGGGTGTCATTTTTAAGACTCTCCATAGTGTCTTTTAAAGTTATCATGTCTAACAACGTATTGGCAATAAGTGCCTGTTGTTGCTGGGTTGCCCTAGGGGCTCCCCATTTAACTTTCTTGTGCTAACCTTGCGTGAACTACAGTTCCCGAGGGTAGAAAGGATCTTTGGATCCCTTTTACATTTTATTCTGTGAAACCAGCACACCCCAACTTATGTGGAGTGCTGGGGAGATACAATGTATCCCCTTTCACATTAAAACTGTAACAATCCTGTTACAGTGACAAGCTTACCTTTAATGGCTGGTGGCAGTGATACCTTTTATTAATTTGGTGCACCTTTACCGTGGGTTGTAATCACAGCTGCAGTAAAGGCACCTATGGGTGCTCATTTTACCAAAATGGCCCCTGCCTTCTTTTTCTGCCATTTTAGTGTTTCTTGTTGTTTCTTGTTCCTTCCCCTGACATCCAGGGTGGGAAATTACTTTGTTTGAATTTTGTCTTTGGCGGGAGTCCCCTGGACACCCCGCCCAGGCTCCAGTCAGTCTGTAAGCACAGGAAGTGGGGGAGGAGTCCAAACCTCCCTCATCCTTTGTCTTACGCCTTCCTTCAACTGGGACAAATCCCAGTGGGGGGCTGGCTGTCCTGATTGGACAACCAGACGCCCCTTTCTTGTAAAATGCATGGAGAGAATGCAGAGGTTGTGCTGTAGTCCCTGATAAATACTGGAAACCTGGAAGCTGAAGTCATGTCGGCCACTGGAACAGAAAACCGAAGAGGATGACGAAGGAAAGGCGACGGGAAGGATTTCCAGCGACGGGAGAGCCTGCTGTGTAACCAGAGCCTGCTGCAGCCCTTCCTTCCAATCGACCTAGAGCCTTCTTCATCGATCCCAGCTGCAAAGTGCCTTCTGAGGTCTTGTATTCAGTCTCCAGGACAAGGAATCCACTGACCGGGTATTTGGCTGCAGTCCCTGAAATCCTCCTGCTGCAATTTCTTCTTCATTGCTGAGGTACTGTGTTGGTTTGGTTATATACTTACCTTAAGCTTGTTGGGATTTCTGTGTAGTCCTGGGGTGTTTTCTGTGATTGGGAGGTCCCTCGTCCGGTGCACCCAATCCCACTGCTAGAATCGTGCTGGGGTGTCTTCTGTGAAGCCACTGGACCCTCTTCTAACCCTAGAAGTAAAATACTCACCTGTTTGCCAGTTTTCCTAAGGAAACTCTGACTTTTGCTACTAAAGAACTTATTCTAACACTGCCTGAGAAAGAGAAAGACTTTGAAGGGATTGGGAATTCTGCCTAGCAAAGCAATCAAGTGTTTTACTTACTTGTAAAGAGTTGGTGGGTAACTGTAATTCTCAGAGTGAACAGTTACAAACGTTCTTACTGATCTTGAATGTGTGATGCACCATTCTTAAAAGTATGGTTAACATCTTTTCTTCCTTAGCCACTGTTTTACCGGTCTAAACGAAAGTACATGCAAAGCTATTTTACTCTCCTGTGATTAGGTTGTGCCTCTTTACAAAAGTAATATGTTGGTTTCACCAGATTATTCCTGTAGGGTAATTGTATGAGTGTCCCCCAACTGGGTCTTGCTTCCCCTGACTTGCTGCTAGCCTGTCCTTAATACGTCTACATTAGGTTGTTTCCTACCTAGAATAACTATTCAGTAAAGTGTGACATTGGGTTTTACTTTCCCCTTCATTGTGAAGTTAAAGTAAGTGGGTTTTACTTACCTTGTATTAGTTGTGTGCCACCCAAAACAAGTTACCCGAGTTATTGCTTACCTCAATCTGGGGTTCCCTGATTTCCAAAGCATCTGTAATTATATATTATCCTTATGTTTTACTCACCTGGTATAACTATGTGTTATGACAAAGGTGGTTATAGGTTTCTACTGCACCTAGAATAAGTGTTTCACTATTCACCAAAAAGTATATTGTCCAGTTGACTGATTATGTGATTCGTTCCAAGAGTCACTGTACAACTGGAAGGGCCTATTGCCCTTGTATTACCAAAGTAATCTGAAAGCAACCAATGGTCTTTTACTCCCAAAGAATAGGCTTGACCTATACTAAATGTGTATAACAAGGTTTTGTCTTCCCTAGAACTACTGTTAGGTGTTCCAAATAAGGTCTATAATTGGGTCTGTGTACTTTCAAGTATAGTGTTGTGTTTTATATTGTGCTTTCATATAATGTGTTAGTACTTACTTAACCCCTAGATTTATCTGGGCCTACCTGTATTTAAATAAATCCTTTATTTTTACAATACAGAGTGTTTCAGTGTTTATTTGGATAATTTGTATTACAATTTCACTTGTACTGTATCTACTGCCCTCTCTCCCTCCTAAAATAAGCCTGGCTGCTCTGCCTACGCTGACATGTACTCAGGTGGTACAGTCTTATACTAAGAGTGGAGTCTTGTACTGCCTCAGTTGAATGGTTTTGAAGAAGTGGGTAGCACTTCAGAAAAACTGTCCTAACAATCCTCCACAGCCAACGACGCCTCTGTATGATTCTGGAACTCGTGTGCATTCCAGAATCATACAGTGCGTCATCCCAATGACATAGATTACAAATAGAAATCAACACAATATAACATTTCCCCCTCTACCCTTTTTACAGAAACCAAAGGATAAATATGCAAAGAAAAAAACAAATGAAACCAAAGAAAACTTTAGTAACCAGGGATGCTAAATACTATGAACTTCAACAGTACGCACTAAGGAAGTCACAGTAGCACCATACAAATAAAGGATACAGCTGGAATATAGAACACTCCAAAACTCCTTATCATAAGCGACCACCAGTTTCAATAATATACATAGTCCTTCTTGAACTTTTGTGAGATTTTCCTGTTTCTGTATGACACTATATTTTCACCAATAGTGTCCTTATAAAACTCTTCAGACTCATTCTTGGGAGCTTCATGTGCCACTCTGTCTTTCGTTGATTCACCATCTTTTGCTAGTATAACATTATCACATGACCATTTCTTTCCATCCTCCAGAATCACAGATTTCTTCGAACAGTCCACCACTCTTTGCGGAGCCCTATATCTATATTCGCCTTTTAACACTCTCATTGGTTCTTTTACCCTAACCCAGTTGCCTCTCACCATTTCACTTTCTGTCACATGCTTTCTACTATCGTAGTATTTCTTGTACTCATCTTGTCTCTTCTTCACCCTCCTGACAATTTCATCCATGTTGACCACCTTATTCTTTCTAGAAGCAAGCCAAGCAGGTCTCAGTCTATTGGTAGCCGTCCTACCTCTCATTAGGGTAAACGGTTCTTCAGCAGTGCTGGAATGTGGAGTGACTCTGTGTGTGTTAAGTGCTTCTTTCAAAGTTTCTTTCCACTGTAAATTATTAGCTATCGCTAATTGAATGGTTCCGTTGATAAAACCATTCATTCTTTCAACTAACCCATTTGCAATTGAGTGGTACAGTGCAGTGGTTTTGTGCTCAATGGCCCTATCCTTAGGGAAACTTTGAATCTCTACCGACATAAATTGAACTTAAATTGAAATCATTTCTCGAGGGTCTCCTTCCCTGTTGAATATTTCCTCCAGGAACCTTACTACCTTCATGAAAGTGACAGTGCCCTCTGCTACTCCGCATTCAACCCATTTGGAAGTGTAATCTACTAAGACAATAAAATACACCTTTTGAATACTCAATGTCTCAAACGGCCCTGTTATGTCAATGGCCAATTTGGTCCACACAGATTTAGGAATTTCCACTGGTTGAAGGGGTATAGTTTGTGTAGTTTTTCCTTTATCACTCACTGCACAAGCAGTGCAATCCTTGACTAGATTCTCCATTTGATTCCACATGTTCGCCCACCAGTACGCTTCTCTTACTCTTCTCTTAGTCGAACATCGTCCCACATGACCTTCATGGGCAATAAGCATCATTCTTTCTCTCAAAGACGTGGGCAGAATTATTCAGTCACCTTTATAAATGCACATATCATCACTGGAGATCTCATCCTTTAGTTTCTCCCATGACTTGATACTCGTATCAACTTCTTTCCAGTTACTTCTGATAGCTGTACTTAACTGTTCTTGTTCAACATCATCCTTGGTCGCCCGGATCCATTCTTCCTTCTAGAAACTTGAATGCACGTGTGCTACTGTGCATTCAGAGTCTTGTTCTAGTGTTGTTTCATTCTCTCCATTTTTTCCACTCTCGTCATCCCACGGAAGTCTGGAAAAACAGTCTGCTATGGAATTGGACTTCCCAGGTATATATTTGACATGCATATTATATTCCACAATGTCTAAGGTCCATCTCCTTATTCTTGGTGATGTTAAATGCGAGTTTTTAGAATTCAACAAATGAATTAATGGCTTATAGTCAGTTCTCAATTCGACTGGAATGCCCCAAATAAGACTTTTAAAATGTTCAAGAATCTGTAGGGCCCAGACCTATCTGGGCTCATCACGCAGAAAGCTCAGCAATACTGAGTGTGAGGTCATGGGGCTCTATGGGCTGAGTTCGTCGTGATGAGACCTCCAGCTCAGACGAGCACGCAGACAGCTGTTCAGATTCCTCTGAGCAAAGTGCAGAGAGGGAAGAATCATTTTCTGAATGGGAGAAAGTGCAGAAAGTGACAAAGAGAAGGATAATGTCTATGGAAGAGGATCAAGGGGATGAATTCGACCCAGTCAGCCTAGTACACCCAGAGTCAGCCGAATGGGAGCCTTTGGCCAAAACAGCTGCCTATTTGAAAAGATGCCTGTGCACACCCTTAGACAAGGAGGCCAGGAATAAGCTCAGAGCAGAGTGTCCCACGCCACATCTGCCTGATAAGGTAGCAGACACTTCGGACATTGATGAGCGCATGCTCACCTTCATGGGGTGCTACGGGAAAGATGTGAAGAAGGGAATAGACCATTTTAGCAGGTTGGGCACAACGAGCAATATGCTTGCTAAATAAACAATGCAAACTGAGCCCTAGCCACTGAGCGTAGAAGATCAATCTTAGTCAAGATTGATTCAAAGCTGGGTGAGCTAGCCTCCTCAGAAGCAGGTGCAGTTGCCAAAGGCAAATTCAAGGACACAAGCAAATTTGCCAGCACATATGCAGCATTGGGTAAAGCTCATGCCTCACTTGTGTTTGGCAGTAAGGTTTTTGGTCAGGCTGGCAAATGCATGGGCCACTCATCCAGCTACTACACCTCCTACACGCCTGCCACTAACAGAAGCAACTGGCAGGAGCACGACGATCGGAAGCTTACCCCTTCTTTCCATCTCATGGTAAAGGCAGAGGCTAGACCCGCCAATACAGGTGAGAGGGTTGCCAGTCATGTGTAGCGAGCTAGTAAGCGCAGGAGCCCCTCCAGTCGGGGGAAGGCTGGCACAGTGTGTAGAGAAATGGCAAGAGATCACCAGAGATGTATGGGTACTGGAGACAGTTCAAGGTTTCTGCTTAGATTTTTATCAGGTTTGCACAGTTATGGTGCAAGTAGGCCATTGCGCCGGCAGCAGCCAAACCAAAGAGCTTTGTGAGCAACAGGTTCATGGTAAAAAAGGGAGATCAAGCTGTGGCCAGTGATACATCTCAGGGCGCTTTTGCTTTTCTGGTATACCATCACTTGAAGATGGAAGGGATCCACCTCCTGCCGGACATTCTCCAGAAAGGAGATTGGCTAGCCCGAATAGACATGAAAGACATTTACCTCACTGTGCCCATCGCTCAGGATTATCGCTTCTTCCAGCAGTACCTAAGAAAAGGTCAGAGGTGGGAGTTTACTTGCCTCATCTTTGACCTGGCTTCAGCACCATGGTGTTTCACCTAGCCTTTGAAACCAGTGATCTGCAAGCTCAGGGGGCAAGGTATTCGGCTCATAGTTTACCTGGATGACGTGTGGTTGATCTGTTAAGACAAGCAGGTGTTGCAGGAGCAGGTAATACGTACAACCACATTACTACAGGAATTGTTGTTCCTGATCAACTGGGAGAAATCGGAGGTTGTTCCGTCCTAATCAATGGAGTTCCTAGGCTTCAAAGTGAATGCAGCCCATGGGGTCATCTTTGCCCGTGACAAAGGTGAATGTGATTGTAAAATAGTAGGCTGTAGTCAGATGCCGGGTTAACAATTCAAGATTTATTGCGGTGTTAACCTTACCAACAGCCCTCAGTGTGCACATCTAACAGCATTAGTTTTTACAAGACTTGGTTTCCGTGAAAGGGTTAAATAAGTCCAGAGTTCAAAGGAAGCTCCACTTGGCTTCTTGCCTCGTTAAATGGAAAATAAGTCAACTTAATTGTTTTCTCCACGGACATTATCTTTCAGTCTGTCCGACCCTCTTTCCACTGGGTTAAGAATTAAAAAGGGAAAATCCACACGGAATGCACAGTCCTTGATTAATGGCTGACGGCCGGCGCTTCTTCTCAGCGAGTCCGTCTCTGATAGGGATATCTTCGGTGCCTCTCAGTGAGCCTTCTAGTATGCCCAGTGCAAATCACCTGAGGATTCGTCCCATTCCTCTCTGGTCTCTAGCCCGGCTTGCAGCTGTAATCAGAAACACCTGGTGAGCTCTCTGTTGCCGCATTTAACCCCTTTTCTGCTCTGCTCTTCCATTCCGCCTCCACACAGTTTTCCTTCCCATTCCCCACACCTGCAAGGCATTTTCTTTCCTCCTTCCACCCAGTTTCATGCACTGTTTGACCGTCCCACCCTGTACATCTCCGGAGGTACCTATCTCTATGCAGACTGACTGTATTGTACCAGTGCCAGTCTCAGGTATACCTATCTCTATGCAGCATGATTGGGTTGTACCTATGCCATTTTCCCTTATTAATTCTGTCTCTGCCCCCTCCTTGGTTTTCGTTTCTTGTGGTGGTTTCTGGGACATGTAGTTTTATTTTGATTTGCTGGGTTAACCTTTTGTTGGCTGGGTCTCATTACTAGAATAGGGTTCTCCTTTGGCTCTGTTGCCTCTTTGACCACCTCACAGTGATCAATAAGGAAATCAAGGCATTGTGAGGGGTCAGTAATGGTAGGCGAACAACTGCTTGCAGATTTCTCAAAATATGGCATTTTATTTAAGAAATTATATAAAGAAAACACCTTGGTTGCCCTACTCTACAGAGGAATTCCCTACCTAGTCTAAAGGCTAAGGGGACGTTCTCTAGCATGGGAAAACTGGCCCTCACACTAAACAACACATACACAAAATAAATGATAGATCAACACAATATAATAAACATTATTAATACAATATCTGAATGGCCTTGTCGTGTCCTCAGTAAGATCCCTTCCCCAGGCTTCAAAGTAAATGCCAAATGTTCAGCAAAAGAAAAGAAAGGTTCTGAACCACCTCTTGAAAGTTCAAATTCAAAACAAAAGTTAATCGAACAAAAATCCACTGGTAACAACTCTTTGTTCCTGGACGAAAAGACCCCCTTCCAATTTCCAGAAGAGAAATAGCACCAGTGGTAATCCTGGTTATGATGATGAACTGTCTCTTATTCAAGATAAACAGCCATAGTTCAAAAGACAGTGTAATATTCCCAAAAGTCAATAATATACAGTTCTTAAGAATGCATAGTTTACAACTCTACATTTGGCTTTTTTGTCACAATGCTTCCTCTGGGCTGCTGCTTCTCTTATCAACAACCACACTTCTACTGTTGTTACTATGAGAACAGTCACCTTTGTCCCACAGTACGTTACTGCTTCAAACCACTTCAATGTGACATCTGCTGACAACTTAATATACCACCACAGTTCAAGTACTACTACCAGTTCTCAGTACTCTATTGTTAGGTAGGTTTTGACAAGACACTTTAACCTCTTCATGAAGGCAAGGCACTCTTCCTTTTGATGACTTTCTCAAAAAGGGGCAGCCCCTTTCCCTCTTCCGTTTGTCTGACTACCACAAGAACAACCTGCTTCTGCCATAAGACTCTCTCCAACTTCAGAATATTATTCACAAGCAATTTGCGCCCCTTCCCCAGCTTTACTTCCACCTTTCCGCCAGTTCAGCACAGTAATTACCCGAAAGCCTTGGTGCCACTGTCTCAGCTTCAGTTAACAATGGCACACTTGTATTTTAGGCCACTTGAGTGTTAACACCTTCACAGGGTAGTTGGATGGCTCTTTAACTCTCAGCAAGACTGGTTTCACTATAAAAAGGGGATGCATCTTGGCTTGGGTTAGGGTTGTTCTTCTCTTTAAGACTTTTGATTCTTTACTTCTTAGAGATGAAAAGAATGTCACTTTGAGATCCAGGATAAGGCTCCGTCTTCTAAGTGAAAACACAATTAGGCACACATGACCTTTCTTTCAAGTGAATTTCAGGGTTTTAAAGTGAATAAAGACCATGTAATAGCATGGACGATGTTCTGACTTCCTTTGGGAATTGAAATTAGGCACACTCAACATCCTTTTCATGTGGTTTTTCACTCTTGTAACTTATAATTCAGTTATTGTTAAGGTTAGGCATACAGTAATGGTGTAGATCAGCGTTCCCTCTTTTAATTAGGGACATGTAACCACTGTGTTATACAGTAACAGTATTTAAGCACGTCAACAATGGTATTTAATGGCTTTGGCTTCTCACGTAGTATTAGATCTTTCTCAGGATATGCGAGCGCTACAATTCCATTGTTCATCAGACTTTGGTATTCAGCAAACATCTTTCAATTGTATAGAATAATACGTAAGTCATTTAGGAGCTGGTTACAGTTACTGCAAGTCTTCTGCAGTATAAATGAATGTGGTGCTTCACTCACTGGCTTCAGTACCACTGGTTTTGTAGGTTGCACTGCTCTCCCGACTTCCTCTACTACTTCTGCTGCTTCTGGCTCACTGGAGATCCACACCCTTCTCCAACATACGTATCTCCAGTCCGGCCATTTAATTTGGGAGTTCCTTATTCTCCCGAGACCCTCAGCTTGCAACTTGCTTCTGGCCTTAGTCTCCGGCACTTCCATGGCTCTGTAATCACAGCAATTAGGCTCACATGGGGAACACTTCACCTCCACCAGTCTTCCTTTGCGCAGCCTCTGCATTTAAGATTTTGGGTGAACAAGACACTCCCAGAACTTGCAGGTGAAATCTGCTGTCTCCACGTTCCGGCGTCCCTTCTGTTCTTCCACTTTCTTGTGATTTGCCAGCCTCGTGCTTCTCCTCTACTGGTACTGCTAGAGCCAGCCTTCCAGCTCCTGTTACAGCTCCTTCTATTCCTCCTTTCCTGGCGGGGCCTTTTATGCCTCCCATCTTCAACAACAAGCTTTGGGCGTGGGCCATTAAGCCCAATTGCCTGACTACTGCAATGGCTACTAGACTTAATTGCCTGACTACTACCTCTGCATACCTCTTCCTCGTCTCAGTACTTCTAGGATTCTGGGACTTGTAGTTTCTTCTACAAAAGTTAGGTTTTTCAACTTCTACATTATTTGTAAGGGTAGATTGTATTCCCTTAATGTTTTTAACAGAGGGGGTATGAGAATTAGCTATTATAGGGGAAGATGTTTTAGTGAAGACAACATTTCCATAATTCTTTACATTGTACCCTTGGGTTAGAGAAAGGTGTTTGGTCTGGGATACCAAAAAGGATCTTTCCTTTGGTATAGTCTGTTCTGATATAAGCTTGGGGTGTACATCCTTTGGTCTGATATTAGGTTGAGAGACATTCAAATGACAATAAGCCATAACAGCTTTAGGCACAGTAGTAAGAATCTTCCTATCAGAGGAAAAATACTGTGTCTCATCCCACAGAATCTCCTCACCATCCTGGGCCCTGTCTCCTCCCAGGTGATCCTCAGGCAGTAAAGGGTTGAGATCAGGAGGCGTGACGGCACGCCTACAAACGCGCACGTCAGAAAAAATACAACCCGCTAGGGAAAAAAGGCCAAGAGATTCATGAAAGGATAACAAGTTTTAATCACACAAAATATAGGAATGCCAGCAAAGACCTCTGCTGCTCAAGAACGTTCTGCTGACAAATGGTACAAGCAGAATGTTATAAGGAAACAAATCATCATCAGTGACATAATCATATACAGTAGAAACCTGCGTGGCCGGTTGGAGAGACCTTATACATGGTCAGTCTGCTCCATCAGAGATGCCAGGCCACTGGCCCCAGCCCCGTCCCTCCGTCTTCCATCAAATGGAGTCTGCTGGGCTCTTCATCTCCAGGGAACTAAGGTCGAGTTGGCAATTAGTTGCAATATGAGACAATGCTACTCTATCATTATGCCGTGCACCTTAGAGGCTCAGGGACTGGCATGGGGGAGTCTTGATGTCAGGCTAGCTCACACATGCCTCACTCATTCTGTATCGCACCATCCACGCCCAAGGCTTCCACCCTCGCTGTGGGCTATAATTTATTCCTCCCTGTACCTCGCATTACAAACTTTGTTGTTATGAAATAAGGTGGAATGGCCATGTTCTTTAGATCTTTATGGCCAGTGGGTTTATGGTTGCTGGTCTGGGGTCATCTGCTATCTTGGAATTCGGGGGTATTGGGACTGGGGCAGTCGTGGGGGCTATAACTGATAGTTGGCTGTGTGTGGGTCGGGCCTTGCGCTGGCCTGGCTGCTGTTATCGTGCATGCCGTGGCGCCTGGTACTGTGTCATGGTCTTGTGGGGCACATTCCTTCTTGGGATAACACATTTTGGCAACAGTTGTAGAACAATGGAGGGTTTCTGTGGAAATTAACATTGCGGGTATCTCTCTTGTCAGCGGTTGGGCCTATTCAGGTTTCCTCATCAGGTTTGTGGCCTGTGTCTACTGCGCTGCCATGCAGGCCCAATGTTTCTACCATACCTAATAAAATGGCGCCTATTTATATGCGTGCACTAAGTCTACACAGTTACAGTTCACTTAACAGCAGGGTCTCTTAGCACACCCCCCTCGCCTCTGGCATATCACAGGTGTTTTTCATGGGATTTGCCTTACACTAAAGCGCCTAGGGGGAGGGGATAGGTTCATTCCCTTCCCAACATTAGGGTCATCATCCCTTTTTGTCTGTTTCTCATGGAACATTATTTCGTTCCCCTTTGTTTAAGATTTGGCTGATGACAGTGGTATCTACCCTATTTTTTCTTGCCGCAGTCTATTTAAATAGCCTTGGTACTGTTTTAGGCTAGGTTAGTAGCCTCAAACTTAAATCCGCTGGACCCCATTTACTTTTATTTGGTTCCAGCTGGGTTTATTCGCCATTTCTTTTTGTAAATGTCTTTCTCGTGTTTTACTCTGCGTGCCAAACCAGGTTTGGTTCCTTTGTTCACCATCTTTTGGCAGGCTTCTGCACAGAAGCCCTCCTTAGGTGCCTGAATGACTAAGGTGGACAGGATGTGAGGGAGGGGTTTGAGACTCCCTGCACAGGGTCTCCTTGGAGACCCATGTCACACTCTGTATGATTGGCTGTGGTGACTGTCCCGCCTGGACAGCCACCCTGCTGTGTGATTGACGGCCAGGCTGGGTGTATGGGGAGAACTGCATAAAAAGCAGGTCTCTGGGGCTGAGAAGGCAGAGTCGCCACTGGTTTGAGAGAACCGAAGAGAAGCTGACAGAAGAGGACCTCTACCACGACTGAACCTCCCGGTGAAGCCCTGCTGCAGGTCCGAACCTCCAGACTTTGACGACAGGGAAGATCTGCAAGGAATCTTCTCCTCTTGAGCTGGTGGGACCAACCAGTTTGCCAAACTGCAAGCCAGGCCTCGCTCCTCTGGTCGAATTTGCTGTGCACAGCTACAGTGAATCGGATAGCCAGGAGGACCAGACCCTGCTTGGGTTTTAAGGAGTACACCTTTTATTTGTTGCTTTGCTCTGCTGCTGGTTTCTTCCCTGGGCAGTGCAGGACCATCCTGTAACGCTCACCTGATTCCCACGGAGGCGCAGGTCTGGCTTCGAGTGCTGATGCTTCTTCAATGGTGAAGCGCAGGACTCTGAAGATGGACAGGAAGGGCCCTCTACTCTGGTTTCTCCGGCTCGCAGGAATATTCCCCTGTGCGTGAAAAGGGAGTATTACCTACTGACTGAGTTATGCTCAAGCCTCCCACTCTCTTCCAACCCTCCATGATACCCTTCCACGATTCCCTGTGAAGTCTCACCTTAGGGTCAGGAAGGATGAGCTCTCCATCCTGCTTCTGATGCAGGGGCGCGTTGAAACCCAGTTACTTCACTGGTTTGAGGATTGATGGGAGTTCAGGTAAGCTTGACTATTCAGGTAAGGCTCTGTAAAAGTTCTGTTGCAAGTTCAAAAGTCCAAGCTTAATAATAATGTTCATTGTCTTTTTGCAGCAAGCGCTAATGCTTATGTCTTTTTTCCCCTTAGGGGCCGGGGTTCGGAATGCCGGAGATATGGCGCCGACCCGAAGTGAAACGTGCAGTTCCTGTTCCAGTAAATGGCAGGTTAGTTCTGGATGAGCGCTCGGGAACTGTCTTTGCATACGCTCATTCAATATCTTTGTCTTTTTTCCCCATAGGGGCCGGGGTCCGGAAAATGCCTGGAAGCGGCAAGACCCGAAATGAAATGGGAATGAGCCAACAGGTAAGTCTTATTCCCTTCCTTCTCTCACCTCTTATTCTTGCCTTTTTCTCTAGGCTCTGGGAAGTGGCTGTGTATCCGGATGATCGCTGCTGAAGATGGAGGCACCCAGGAAAGGTGAGTGAAATGCAGCGCTGCAGCGATCGTAACGAAATGCTTTTAAAAATGATGTCTTCCTTTTCAGGATCGTCGGTGTGATGTCTCCGTGGTGCAGATTTAGCTGGTAAGGTCTCTTGTCTCCCTTTGCAGGTGACCCAGGATGCTGACAGGCGTGGCTGAAGTCCAGATGCAGGAGCTGACACGGTGAGCGTCCAGCTGCGAGGAGCAGAACAACGCGAAGCGTGATTTGCTGATCGGGTGTGGTTTAAATAGCTTTGGAAGAAGTTCCAAGTGTGTATCCTTCCTCCCATCAGGTATGTATCCTTCCCCGACCACACCCGGGTGGAAAGTAGTCCCACAGGTAAAGTAGTTCCATTCAGGCCTCAAGAGGGCCTGGATGTGGCAGCATTGTCTGCATCAGGTAAGTGCACATTAAAACACTTGAACACATGTCTAGCTTTATGAGCCTGGCGCCTAAGGCATCAGGACAGAGGTCCAACATGAGCCTGGCGCCTAAGGCGCCAGGACTGCATCCAAAGGGCCCCAGCTTGGGCCCGCTGGCACTTCCCTGGGGGAAATGATGCTTGCCTCTGGGGTTGCTGGGTCGGACCTGGCTCCTTGAAGGTAGGCATCATGACACATCCAGTCTTCCTACTTCGTGTCAGTCCGACAGTCGCTTCAGGAACCGTAAGCCTGCAGGAACTGCCAGGAACGTCTGCCTCAGCTATAGCCTTCTTCTCCATTTAAGGTACTGTTCAAGCCCGGTTGTTCGTTCCGTCCGACCGCGGTGAAAGTGTTTGAAATCTTTTGCCAATCCGAGGGCTTGTTCTTCTCTATTCTTTAAAGTAACTTTTCGTCCAACCAATTTCGTTCTGAACTCTGGGCAAAGACTTAACCGCGAACTATTCTGAACTGTGTGATCCTCTGCAAAGACTTTGGTCCATTGACTTTGGTCCAGGCCTCTTGATTTGATTTCCTCACCCTAATTGCCTTTTCTAGATTGCCCTGCTTACTTACTTGTTGGTGCTGCTCAACTTTTGTCTAACCTTGTCTTTCCCTCCCTTTTAAATTGCTGGAGTGCCATTTTGCTCACACTTAATTTTGAGCTTAACTTGTCCAGAATATATTGGGGGGGTGTAGTATATTAAGAGAGTGATTGTTCTACTGCTTTACTTTAGTGAATTGTTTTACAACTGATGTGTAAATAAATGTATATTCTTTTACTCAGAAACTACTTCACTGTGTAGTACAGTCTTGTACCAAAGGTGAATGTGTACTCTCACTTGTAGTCTTAATTGTGTGTGGTGTTCCCAAAGGGCACTGCATATGATTCTGCCTAACAAAGGGTGCAAAATTGTGCTGCCCAGATCACTGCGTCAGCAGGTTATTGACCTGGCACACGAAGGCTACTGAGCGGTCATATCCACAAAAAGTTGCTGCGGCAGAAGATGTGGTTTCCCAGGCTGCACAAGCAAGTGAGGACACGTTAAAAACAAAGCGCCATCTGCTGCGTGATAGCACCACGACTGTGACCGAACCCACTACTGATGTCCCAACGCCCAGGTGCTGTATGGGAAGAGCTGGCAGTCAATTTCTTTGGGCCTCTATGTGACAAAACCTATGCCCTAGTTGTGAATGATGAATACACAAGATACCCAGAAGTGCAGATTGCGTCAGCCACAGCAGCAGCAGCTGTTATTCTGGTTTTGCAGCGTACACTCACAGCATATGGCGTCCCACAAGTAATCAAGTCCGATAATGGGGCGGCTTTCACCAGCGTGGACTTCGCCAATGTACAGGAGGTGCCAAGCTCGATTCACACTCCAACCGCCCATTTTGAAGTACCAGAAATGTTCACTCCGAAATATGTGACGTATGACGAGCAAATAAACCAGCAGAAAGCCACAGTTGGGCTCCGTCCAGTACCTATCAGAAGAACAGCACCTGTTGAAGTACCGACACCTAAGAAAACCTGGACAGTAAGATACCCATTGAGAAAACCATATCGACAAATGAGACAGAATGAAGATTGTCAGAATACAATCCCCGAAAAAGGTAAACAGATACTGAAGGAAGATGAATGGTGACGTCACAAGAACCTAGATTGACTCGCATACAGAAGATATAACGACCTGAGAATCATGAAAAGAGACGAAACACCATGGATAAATGACATCCTGAGCCTAAAGTGAAATAATCGATGTCAGGATTTTAGAAATGATGCCACATGCGCGATATAGATATTCAGTTAGTTTAAATGTGTACATATGCAACAAACCGCAAGAAACAAGAATTCGAGAGGCTTGCTTATGCTTAGTAGTAAGATAGATTGCGGTAAGCGCCACCTATACATATCTACCTCAAAAGGAGCACTTTATATAAGTATACTTCCATTATGCACAAGAGCAGAATCAACAAAAGGTTACTAAAGGTCTCAAGAGGAGAGTTTTTCAGCGAACAAATCGAGAATTAAAGACAGAGAGAAACTCAGACAAAGGCAAATCGTGCCAAGAAGCCATGGTCATATCGGCTGAAATAGACCAACAGTGGATACAATTTATGAAAAGAAGAACAGAGTATCCTGTTCAGAAAAGTCAAGATAAGCCACTGATGGCAGATGGCTGGCAGAATTAAATCAAATACACAAATAGTATGAAGAATAAGACGATTTCACAGTATCGGAATCACGTGACCAGATGAGTGAGAAGGGATGAAACTTTCACATGTACGCATGGACTTCTGCCATGCACAGATGTCTTAACTTTTCCAGACCAAGAAGAAGTCTCAAGGCCAACCACAAAGAAATAATTGACACATGACCACTGAGGTGATGATTGATTGTAGCAATAATTGGATGGAAGCTGAGGGTGCAGACAAACTCCGCACACCTGGCTGGCTATTCTGCACGCTGCTAAGCAAGTAGAAAAGTATGAGTGGGGTTGATGCCAACCCAATCATAGTGGACCAAGTAATCTAGGGTCCTATAGTAAGTAGAACCAGTGAGGCGTCGTACTTTTAGTGACGTTTACAGTAGCCATTTTGAAGGAAGGGCTTATATGCCCCACCTGACAGTGTTTATCCAATCCCTACTGTGTTACCATATACAGATATAGTACCTATATTAAAGTTACCTTCCTAGAACCAATAGAGCTGCATGCCAAAGTTTTTGAGAGTTACATGTCAGCGATGATGAATTTTTGTCTATAAATACTATGTTTTTCTGAAATTAATTGGAGTTGAAGCGAGAAGGAAGATCGAGCAATTGCTGATATTCATGAACTCCCCATTTTTTGTACTTGTCATTAAACGGACTCCCTTTGCCAAACTATCGAGTTGTCAGTTTTGATTTGATTCGAGAGTATTAATCTGCATCCCCATCCATCTCAAGGGTGCTGCTGCTCATCTTAAAGTGCTGTTGGGAAACCCCGAGCTCTATGGGCTGGTTGGGATCCTACTGCACACTTGGTAGCAGAGATAGATGGTTATCGATTAGATAAGACACCCATTGGCCATTGACATAAATAACTCTAGGTCCTCGGCAATATCACAAGTCCTTTGCCATCCGGCTAAGTAGACAGAGAGGCTTCCCGTAGATAGTGGATAGTCTAAGAGAAAACCCTGCAGGTTGAGGTCTGAAGGAACCTGTGCTTTCCCCCACAAACCCCTTCCCACTTCTACGAGCAGCTGATCGAGCAAACAGCAAGGAGAGGCGGTAACGAAGGCGGTGATCCCGAGCATCCAGAGAGGAAAAAAATGCGAACGGTGAGTGAAAAAGATTAAATACTTTGGCAAAAAGTTGCATGCCTTAGAACAAGTAAGGGAAGATAACGGAGGGAGGTGGGACAAAAATAACGTCAGAGTAAGAGTATAATGTATATATAAGGGGAAAGAAATATTGACTTGAGGGTGGCTGAGCAATAGAGAGAGGATACCGGGAGGATAACCGAGCTAGATAGAGGATAACGGGAGGGTACCCGAGCTAAAGAAAGATACCGGGAAGATACCTGAGCTAGAGGATACGCCCAGAAACCTACGCTTTCATATAGCACTAGAAGAAGCCTGCATTCAAAGTCCTGAAAAAATAGGACGCTATAGGAGACCAAAACGATTAAAAAGACATTTTGAAAGGGAGGGGCTTACATTCCATGTCGGAATAGTGATAGGGGCATGAGATTCATGTAGCTGGCCAGAGTCTGTCTAGTCTGTCACGTCTGTCTTGTGTTTTTTTTGTTTTTTCTGACATCACGAGGTAAGAACATTTTTGGGGGAATTAGCATGAAAATTGTGCGATTGTATAGCCAGGATGTTGCATGATATGAATTGATGATTGTTGTTTGAAAAAGTAAAAAGACATTTGTGAAAAAACAGGATTGGAGCTTGCGACTGGTGCTCGCTCACATTGTTGATTTGTTTGAGAAACATAAAACATAAAGTATTATATGAGGAAAAGATAAACAGATTTATGCATAGAAGACGTTACACCGTTAGTACACGTGTGCAAACAGTTGCCAAAACAGGCACCTAAGCTGAAGAAGTACAGTGCAGAAGGAACCGCCCACAAAATGTTTATGCCAGGGGTGCACAACTGATTTTGACAGAGGGCAGAAAGTACCTTACATGATGCCTATAGTGGGCCGAAAAGTAAATGTGGGTGGGGCGGTGGGCGGGGCATGGTGTGGCAGGGGGCTTTTTCAACCCCCCCTTTTCATTAAAAGAATACGTTTTTGAGGTGTAACTGTTTATTTGTATTTGAAACTTACATTTTATACTACACATTTTCCATTGTTATCATTTATTTCTATTTAGTTATTGCATATTGTCTGTTTAATTAATGTATATATATTTCATTGACCCTTGATTGGACATTCCGTTGTTTTGGACTGCTATACTTTGCTGTTTGGGTTGGCAAAGAGGAGTTTGACCTTCGTTGAGTCAGGTTTCCACAAAAAGCAAAAGATCTACATCTCCTAATTGTGCCTGTTTTAACTTTATTATTGGGTTCACTCTTGGAGTGTGACACTATGCCCCATGGGCTCCACCCCCAACCAAACACTATGCCCCATGGCCCCCACCTCTCAACCAAACACTATGCCCCAAGGCCCCCACTCCCCACCCAGACACTATGCCCCATGGGCCCCACCCCCCAACCAAACACTATGCTCCATGGCCCCCACCCCCACACAAACACTATGCCCCTTGGCCCCCAGTCCCCAACCAAACAATATCCCCCATGGCACCCACCTCTCAACCAAACACTATGCCTCATGGCCCCCAACTAATCACTGAGCCCCATTGCCCCCACCCCTCAACCAAACACTATGCCCCATGCCCCTGACTCCCAACCAAACACCATGACCCATGGCCCTCACCCAAACACTATGCCCCATGGCCCCCACCCCCAACCAAACACTATGCCCCATGGACCCAACCAAGCACTATGCCCCATAGCCCCCAGTCCCCAACCAAACAATATGCCCCATGGCCCCCACCCCACAACCAAACACTATGCCCCATGACCCCCACACCCCAACCAAATACGGTTTTTCATTGAGCAGAACATTAAGGAAAGAAGGGCCATGCAGTGTCAAATAGACACGAGGCATTCAATAGGTTTTGCACTGATGGTACAGTGTGGAGAAAGAAATGAAAAGGAAATGAGTGTGCCTCTATCTCAAGAGGCATTTTCCCATAGCTGCATGGCATGGAGCTGGGAGCAACCATCAGGGCTCCTCTGTCTGCTGTTTCGTCTGAGATAACCCCTCAATGGTTTCTCAGGTAGGATGTGTGGGCCATTTATAGAGTTGTTAGTTTTATTGAGAAACATGATTGTTAAAACATTCCATCACTAGGTTTTGCACCAGATTACATAATTGCTGCCGTGGGTAAGTGATGTATTGGTACCAAGGGGAGAGAGGCACTGACTAATCAGGAGGCCAGGAATGTGGGTTTGAGTCCACGATCACCGTCTATGCTGCCTCCTGGTACCTCTCCAGCATGGTAGGATTTTGTAGTCCACTGGGTGGCACACACCTAGACCCCTTCCCCTCTGGATTCTGAACACACAATCTCGCCCTCTTCCCCCCTACAGCCTGAACCCCCCCCCACCCCAGCACACAGACTAACAAACATACACCATGCATAGACCATCCACACTGTCAATAAAAAGGCAAGTCAGTGCAATTTCATCAGCAGCAGCACACACAACAAAAATCATCAAGGCAGTAAAACCTCGCCTATCGACCAAAAACTGCGTCAACATTGCTAGAGCCGCCATTGGTGCAAAGTTGGACTATTGTAATGTCCTACTTCTAGGTACCTTATCTAAAAACCTAAACAAATTGCAAATCACGCAAAACAATGCTCTCAGAGCAGCTATAAGTATCTCTAGGAGAGAGCATATCTCTCACGCCAGACGAGACGCCCACTGGCTCCCAGTCAAAGAGTCCATACTGTTCAAGGCCCTCACCATCACACACAGATGTCTATCTCAGTCTGCTCCCTCCTATCTCGCAGAACAAATTCATCAGGCGCCATCCCACAGACCAATAATTGCCCAATACTCACACCAACTCTCAGTCCCTGCCTTCAAAAGAGCCAAAGCTGGCGGTGCTAGTTTCGAAGTGTTAGCACCAAACTCCTGGAACACACTACCACTCAAACTCAGATAGGAAACCTCATTCAATGTGTTCAGAAAGATGCTGAAAACTAAGCTCTTCAACTAGATTGTACCTGAAGGTGTTCCTCAGTAACCATGGAACATTTATACTACATTATTTGTTGTCAACTTCTTGTAAAGCCATCTGATTAGTCAGATTGTATGTAATTTGTACCGAAGATCAGTCAGATTTGTATGTAATATGTACCTAAGAGAATATATTGTAACAGCTTCACGATGCCTAAGGGCCGCTGTGCGCTTTATTAATTTAAATAAATAAATAAAATAAACAAATAAATAAAATACATGCCTATACAGATCTGAACCCCCACCATACATACTACCAAGCATGCACCATGCATGCATGCATATCCATACACACCCGAACCCCCCACACCAGCATACAGACTTAGAAGCATACACCATACATACATACCCATACAGACCCAAACCCCCACCATACAGACTACCAAATATGCACCATGCATAAATACCCATACAGACCCGAACCCCCCACTATACAGACTACCAAGCATGCACCTTGAATACATACCCATACAGACCCGAACACTCACACCCCCATCTCAGCATACAGACTACCAAGCATGCCCCATGCATACATACCCATACAGACCCGAACCCCCACCATACAGACTACCAAGCATACACCATCCATGCATACATATCCATAGACACCCGAACCCCCTCGACCCCTACCCCAGCATACAGACGAAGAAGCATACACCATGCATACATACCCATACAGACCCGGACCCCCCACCATACAGACTACCAAGCAAGCACCATGCATACATACCCATACAGACCCTTTCTGTCTTTCTCTCGCCCATATTTTACTTTGTCTGTCTTTCTATTTCTTCCTCTCTCTGTCTTTCTCCTTGTTACTATTTCTGTCGCACTCTCTCTTTTTGTCTTTCTTTCTCTCCCCTCTTCCTCTCTACCAATGTTACTATTTCTGACACACTTTCTTTCTCTCTCCTTCTCTCTTACTATGTTACTAGTTCTCTCTTTTTGACTTTCTTTTGCTCCACTCTGCCTCCCTTTCTCTCTCCCCATGTTACTATTCCTGTCTCATTCTATCTCTCCTTTTTCTTCTCTCTACCACCCGCTCACTCTTATGTCCATCTTTCTTCATCTCAATCTTCCCTCTCTGTCACTTCCCCTTAACTCTTCCCATCTCTTTTCCATAATTTTTTGTCTCTCGCGTACGCCCTCACTCTGTCCACTCTCACAAGATTACTCTTTCTCTCTCCTCTCACACACACATTGCTATGCCGAGGGGATCAGGGAGCATTCTGCTTGAATGGCAGGGGTGTCACCTGCACCCCCTATCAGTCCCCTTATTTTTCCCCATTTTCTCCTGCGAGAGTACGTCAACATGTGGCAGATCTGCAGCAGTTCATGTACACCCTCCTGGACTGAAAAAACAGAAGTGCCACCTCGTTGCCATTCAACAATGGTTTCTCCATGCCAGCCACTTCCTTACAAAGAAGGACTCATTGCTACTCAGCGGGCATTCAGTGTTTCAGCTCCCTGCTGAGTAGCAATGAATCCTTCTTTGTAAGCACGTGGCTGATTGCTGACTCTCAAGCCCAGGCAGTCATACACAAGGTTGGCACACAATCAGAAACCACAATTTGTTTTGATCCCATGTGAGGCCGTTTAAAAAAAAAAACAGGTTAAAAATTGTGTAGTTTCAACACATGTTGAAGTTTAAGCCAGCAATATTCTTTGAAACCACCATCAGCGAACTGGAATGCATATGTTAAGTGGCCTACATAGGCCCCGAAACCAGTTTACGCTGGCCTGGTGTGTGGGCCTATTGGGCATTGCAACTTTGAACCTGATATGCGGCCCTCCCTGGGCTGTCGCAGTTCTCTCTTGATACAGTACTGTAAGCTTTTTGTAATTGGTAACCTCGGGATTGCGACAGGGCCTCAAAAACCCTGTTATTGCTGTTATCTAAACATACTCTGCACGCACTGCAATGGTGTTTGAGAAGCGAGCTAAATGGCAGCCGTGTCAATTTAGCCTTACAAAAATTATTTACACTCGAGTCCTTTTTTATCTGGCCACGCATAGTGTAATGAATTGCTGAAAATGTGGCCACCTGTATGACAGAACAGAAATGGCCCATGTGCTTTATTTCAAAAGAATCATGTGCACAATTAATACAAGTGAAACTGATGGCTCGCCGTCTTTTGATAATTTGTGACTATTAACCGTATCTTTATCTCCATTATCATGTATGCACCCCCCCGGCAGTGGTCACTCAGACTGCTTTTCATTTTAAACAAAGGAGGGGGGAATACATTGTAATGGAGATAAAGATTAAGTTAATAGCCGCTTTAGTAGAGGTGCAGACAGTCCCTGTCAAACAGTTTACTTATGTAATGAAATGCGGCCAACTGCTTCAAGTGGGCCGTATCTCATTACAAAAGTAAACACTCTTGGCGGGCCGCATCTCGCGGGACGGAGAGCCGTATTTGGCCCGCGGGCCGTATGTTGTGCACCCCAGGTTTATGCCATGGCCCCAGGGCGGATCGCAATCTAAAACGATCCTGCAACACATGACGACATATTTGCATGACACGTATACTGGCAAAAAGTTAGATAAACGCCTAGCTAGTTTAGAACTTTGGAAGATGTACCAAGAGGAAAAGGAGGAGGAGCCACTGGTAGATTGGATACTTAACATATGCACAGAGGGGGGTGAAACGCATTCTGTGCCACCCGCCCCATCTGAAACAAAAAGCAAAGCCAGTAAAGACGAAGGATTATACCTGCTGAGGGAACTTAAAGCAGCCACGGGATATAGCAACCCGGCATATGAGTCACCTATGCAAAGTAGTGATAAAAGCCCATAGAAGGATAGAGACAGAGGTATCACCTCCAAAGTCCCGAGGGACAAGGAGAGATGCGAGAAACAAAAAGGAGACCAGGCACAAGCAATTGCATCTCTAGATACGGATAGAGAGGGAAAGAGATAGCAAGGAGATGAGGACAGAACTGATGAGATGGCATTCACACAGAACGGATGGATGGGAGGTCAGTTTCTTTTGAAACTCGATGGTAAAGGCATTGAGGACATGAGGCAAAAGGGAGAGCCAGACGATTCAAAAAAGAAAGAGAAAGAAAAGGAAAAAAGATAGACAGAGACGAGAGCAGTTGTATCGCGAAGAGCAAGAAAGGAAACGTGATCATAAGCAGAGAAAAGCTAAGGATCAGGACAGGCAAGAACAAAGGAGAATAGAAGAAGAACAAAAAATATGGGAAAAGAGAATAAAGAGACGAAGGGATGAGGAAATACGAAGGGCAAATGAACGTAGAGATGCAAAGAAACAGGAAAAAGATAAGAGTCAGAGAGGAAGCGAGGAAGCGCAGAGAGCTTGATGATGACATAGAACGTAAGCAAAGACAGAGAGCACAGGATCTTGAATATCTGGAGAGGTTAAAAAACCTGATCCAGTAGTAGACTGGAAAGACATAGAAGAGTTATTTCCTGAGTACGATTCAGTACCAGGCCCGTCTAGGGCAAATATGGAAGATGACTTCGACACCAGAAGCATCAGAGAGACGATCGATAGAATATATGATGACATGGGGCTAGAACAAGTACCCCAAGGGAAAAGAGATGACGAACGTCTGGAGAGCACTCAGTTGTACGGCACTGAGGGCGTCTCCCGAAGTAGCAGAGATAGAGAGCTGTCCCTAGATAGGTTGACGCTAAATAGAAAAGAGGAAGATGAGGGGAGTTGCACAGACGATATCAGACGCGGAAAGAGAGGACTATGAGGAAAAAGAAGCGGAGAGAAGACGCGAAAAACGCTTCTCTGGAGGAAAGGGAATAAGATGGTCAGATTCTCGTGGGTCGGCACCTAAGGCATCAGAGTCAGCCACACAATCAGACCGACACGGAGGAGTAGCTTACAGTCAGAGGGGGGTGTCTCCACCACCCTATGTGAGCAGATTAAGGACATTGCCAGATAGACGGCGATGAGGGAATATTACACCTGCAGTGGATAGGAAAATGATGAGAGAAGAAAAGGAGTGCCATGTGTTACAATTCCCGTTGCTCGAAAAAGGAGGAACGAGGCCACAGTATATACCTTGGCCACACATGGATCGAGAAAATCTGAAAAATAAGCTTCCAATGTTAATATCGGGAGCTGGAAAATGGATACATGAGTTAGAAAGGAACACGTTAGCTATAGGGGATATTAAGGGTCTTTTAATCGCCATACTTGGTGATAGATCTGACAATGTGTGGACACGTACAGGTTACCCTGGCGTGACTACAGTTAATACTACGCATGATGGAGCACCATTTAACAATTGCAGAGCCGCGGTATGGAAAGCATTACGATTGCTATACCCGGATACTTCTGACATGGGAGCTATAATGACACGAGTCAGAGGATCCTTTGCTTTACATTCAGAATTACCATTACATTACGCGTGGGTGCTGGAAACTCACGAATCTTGGGGGAAGTCCATACCCGTGTTTTACCATATATTATGCCAAGGGCTGCCAGATCAGGTACAGAAGCAGTTCAAGAAATTGGTAGGAATTGAGGCCAAACCGTGGTCTGAAATACAGTTGACCATAGCACACTATTGCAGGCTGTTGCAAGAGAAAAATCGCAAAAAAGAGGCTGCACGAAAATCTGAAGAGGCAAAATTAGTGCAGAAAAATTTGTCAAAATATGCCATTGAAGTGGCAATGATAACTAGCACAGACGGATCAAACATGCAGCAGGCCAATAATCAAGGGCAGGGTGATCAAGGCAATAACGGGTTCTACCCAAGGGGGAGAGCCTTTAGAGGAAGAGGATGGCAGAGTAATCAGGGAGGTTTTCAAAACATGCAAAACGGCAATCAGGATGTGTCAAATGGGCAAATAATCAGACCACTGCCAATATGTTGGACGTGTGGGATGAAAGGGAATCTAGCACACACATGCAGAAGTCAAGGCATGGTGCAAAACGACCAAGGAACAAGAGTAGGGATGGTGAATCCACCTATATTTTTGCAGCAGGGTGGAAGTGGAGTTGCACAAAATCACACGGTGCAGCAGCAGCAAGTGCTAGGAATACAGCAAAGCTTTCAACCTCAAAATATGACAATTGTTCCGCAAGGAAAGTCCCAACAGTTGCCGATGCAACTGTCACAGATAACAAGTGCAGGACAGGTACTGAATTCTGGAATGAGAAATAACACTGGTGATGGAGAAAGTCCATTCACTCAGCATGGGACAAAGTTATATATGGATTAAGACAGCTCACTGGGAAACCTGATGTGTTCTATCCTATTAGTGACACCAAACCCTCACGAGGAACCAAGGGTAGGTGTCGTTATAGGGGATAAAGAAAATTCCTTCTTAGTTGACACAAGTGCAACACGCTTGTGTATATGTGAAGGCATGTTTTCCTTGTCTGGCGATGCCATAAATACTCAGGGCTTCACAGAAGCAACAAGTCGTGTTCCTTTTACAAACGAACTTCCAGTTTCTATAGGAGAATGTGACATGAACGTGCCACTACTGTATTCACGACAGACCCCAGTAAATATATTGGGACGAGACCTAATGACGAAGTTAAACATGACAATCTCGTTCACGGAGAGGGGCATAGTATGTTCAACTCCAGGAATGCATTATTTGAACGTATGCGAAATGATTAGAGCATATGCAGGACAAACGGCTATGACAGCTGTTCCATTGGAACCAGAAATATTCGCATATGGAGTGCGTATACTAATGGCAGGGCTACCAGGCCTTGCAGACAAAACCATAAGGACCCCCGATGAGTTTCTATTCAGGCCAAGAATACCTATGCATGAGGAAAAGGGACAAGTGTTTCCTTGGCAATAAACACAGCTATAGTACGAGGAAAAGTGGCTTTAATCAACGGTTGTGATGACGAAGGAAGACAATGGTGCGCATTGATAGCCATTGAGGAAGGATACAGATTGATGTATGTCACGGATGACAATCTGTTTGAAGAGCAAACAGTTATAGATGAAACAACAGTTGAGGCTAATATCGCTTATTGAGTGAAAATGATCAAAAGAGGGGTGCTCCAGAGAACGATGCTGGCACAAAACCGTTGTGAACATTTTGATGACGACATGGCAAAGGTGCCTGTCTCAGTGTGGACTAAAAGCCCTTATGACGTAGGCTTGTTGAAAGGAGTCGGAGAAGTGAGGATTAAATTGAAACTAGGAGCAATTTTGCCAAAAGCACGACAGTATCCCATGTCTAGGGAAGCAGATGGAGGGATTTTCAAGACAATTTCTGCCATGATGGAGCAGGGTATTTTGGGTATATCAAAGGATTGATGAAACTAACGAAGTGGACGACGACAGTTGGTTTGGATCACTATTTTCATGGGTTCCACAATGGATGGCAGATGCATTCAAATTCCTAGGAGCCCTGCTAGTGATGATATTGCTTGGATTCTGTGTTAAACTGCGAAAAAGGCCATAGGGATGAAGATCATGATTGATGTCGAACCAGGATGGAAACCCAAGGACCTTACTGATGAAGAAATAAGAGACTTTGTAAAATCCTGCATTTATGCACCAGAAGGAACAAAGTTTCGATATCCAAGGAGACATAGGAATTATGTGGGAAAATGGATCTATTGTAGTCCAAGTGGACAATGTCAACTAATGACTTGGAACAAAGATGAGCAAGTGAGAACAGCAGGAAGCTTGAAGGGAGTCATAAAGATATGGACCCCAAAGATATAGTTCTTCAAACCTCTATGTGTGGATCCAGAGGATGAAGTAAACATGGATCCAAAGGATGAAGTAAAGGTGGATACCAAGGAAGAAGTGAAAGTGGTCGATGAATCGCCCAGAGGGGGGAGTGTAGAGGAGGTGCCAAGCTCGATTCACACTCCAACCACCCATTTTGAAGTACCAGGAATGTTCACGCTGAAATATGTGACGTATGACGAGCAAATAAACCAGCAGAGAGCCGCAGTTGGGCTCTGTCCAGTACCTATCAGAAGAACAGCACCTGTTAAAGTACTGACACCTAAGAAAACCTGGACAGTAAGGTACCCATTGAGGAAACCATATTGACAAATGAGACAGAATGAAGATCAGAATACAATCCCTGAAGAAGCTAAAAAGATACTGAAGAAAGACGAATGGTGACGTCACAAGAACCTGGACTGACTCACATATAGAAGATATAACGACCTGAGAATGATGAAAAGAGACAAAACACCATGGATAAATGACATCCTGAGCCTAAGGTGAAATAATCGATGTAAATATTTCAGAAATTATGCCACATGCGCGATGAAGATGTTTTGTTAGTTTAAAGGTGTACATATGCAAGGAACCGCAAGAAGCAAGAATTTGTGAGGCTTGCTTATGCTTAGTAGTAAGATAGATTGCGGTAAGCGCCACCTATACATATCTACCTCAAAAGGAGCACTTTATATAAGTATACTTCTATTATGCACAAGAGCAGAATCAACCAAAGGTTACTAACGGTCTCAAGAGGAGAGCCTTGCAGCGAACAAATCGAGAATTAAAGACAGAGAGAAACTCAGACGAAGGCAAATCGTGCCAAGAAACCAAGGTTGTATCGGCTGAAATAGACCAGCAGTGGATACAATTTATGAAAAGAAGAACAGAGTATCCTGTTCAGAAGGGTCAAGATAAGCCACAGATGGCAGATGGCTGGCAGAATTAAATCAAATACACAAATTCTATGAAGAATAAGACGATTTCACGGTGTCGGAATCACGTGACCAGACTAGCGAGAAGGGACGAAACTTTCACACCTACGCATGGACTTGCGCCATCCACAGATGTCTTAACTTTTCCAGACCAAGAAGCAGTCTCGAGGCCAACCACAAAGAAATAATTGACACATGACCACTGAGGCGATGATTGATTGTAGCAATAATTAGAGAGAAGCTGAAGGTGCAGACAAACTCCCCGCACCTAGCCGGCTATTCTGCACGCTGCTAAGCAAGTAGAAAAGTATGAGTGGGGTTGATGGCAACCCAATCATAGTGGACCAAGTAATCTAAGGTCCTATAGTTAGTAGAACCAATGAGACGTTGTACTTTTAGTGATGCTTACAGTAGCCATTTTGAAGGAAGGGCTTAGATGCCCGACCTGGCAGTGTTCATCCAATCCCCACTCCCCGTTACCATATACAGATATAGTACCTATATTAAAGTTACCTTCCTAGAACCAATAGAGTTGCATGCCAAAGTTTTTGAGAGTTACACGTCAGTGATGAAGAATTTTTGTTATAAATACTATGTTTTAACTGAAATTAATTGGAGTTGAAGCGAGAAAGTAGATCGAGCGATTGCCGTTATTCATGAACTCCCTGTTTTTTGTACTTGTCATTAAACGGACTCCCTTTGCCAAACTATTGAGTTGTCAGTATTGATTTGATGCAAGAGTATTAATCTGCATCCCCATCCATCTAAAGGGTGCTGCTGCTCATCTTAAAGTGCTGTTGGGAAACCCCCAGCTCTATGGGCCGGCTGGGGTCCTACTGCGCACCAACTTTGCCCAATATATGGGGTTCAAACACCGATAAATCATGCCCCTCTGGCCTCAAGCCAATGGCATGGTTGAGCGTTTTATGGTGAATCTCAAAAGAGCGCTGCGAGTCCCCCACCTGTCCCACATACCGTTTGAACAGACACTGTACCAACTTCTAAGAGACTACCTGTGCCCGCCTCACAGCACCACTGGTAAGTGTCCAGCCAACCTCATTTTCGGCCAGAGACCACAGGCTCGGTAGCCGCAAGGTCCCCCGGGGGAAGGGTCAACTCTAGAAGACTGCGAAGTCCGAACCAGAGACGCTGAAGAGAAATGCAAAATGAAAATAGCAGCTGATGAGCGAAGGGGTGCTCGAGAGAACAGTTTCAGCTGCACGCCAGACCCAGCGAAGAAAAGAAGATCCCAGGTTGGCGCAGTTCCCCTCACAATTACAAGAATAAAGGGCACCATGGTCACTGCAGCAGACAATGAAGGACGTGAGATCACGCAAAATGTATCGCACTTCAAAGAATGTCGAGGAGAGTTGACATCATGGGAAGCACCTGGGGACGATCCTGAGGATGTCTGGTCAAGAGAGGATTCGGAGGCCTCCTGCATGGGGGATGAGGAAGCCTCAGGTGATGACGATATGGAATAACCCAGCGGCCTCCCCCGCTGCAGCCCCAAGCCCCCCATTAAAGGCTGGGCAGTCCGTGCTAAGATTTAACCTGTGAGACTTATTGAAGAGATGGGTCAGCATGCTGACTATTTAGTTAAAAAGGGGGAAGGTTGTCATGTTGTAACCTTCCATATCGTTATGTGGAAGGCGGTCTATGGTGGTGGGGGGTCTTCGGTGGAACAAACATGACGAGGTGCGGCAGGAAGTCTCAGTTGCGTACTGCGCAACGACAGGCTCACACCAGTGACCGCCAGCCTACTTGCTGGCAATCTAACAGCCACGATTTTTTTTTTGGTTTAACATGTTGCTAAAAAGGATTATACATGCTGTCACGTGGCTTTATTATGCAATTTGTCTTTTGTGAGTAAACTCTATATAACATTATTACTGCATGCCTACAAATCCAAACTACTTGTACCAAGTAAAGCTGGAAGATAGGTGGTCAAATTTGATTGTGGATTAAAATCTCTGCTTTACTGCTGAGCCAAAGTGTGTGATCCTGGTACATCACCCCTCACCCCCGCTGAGCTAAAGTGTGTGATGCTGGTGTTCTCTTCCCCCCTCCTGTACTCCTCCCACCATCTGTCTGACCATCTCACACCCTCCTTTTTGGATGCAGACAGAGTACCACTAGTTCCTTTTTTCCACTTCCAACACTGTCTACTGTTTTAACATACATGTCAACCCTCTGATTTCGGGGGGAGACCATACTTGCCAACCCTCCCGAGTAAGGCGGGAGACTCCAGATTTTGCAACCAAAAATTGCACTATTTCTTACTGCCTACCGCCTAAAATAACTATAATCGCCAATGTAATCCTATGGGAAAATTACCTTCTCCCCATTTCTGTGGGGAAATCTCCCTCTCAGGGGCTGAAGAATGTTGGCAAGTCTGGGAGACTCAAGATTTTTCGGTGAAAAATATTGCTATTTTTCACTGTCTCCCGCCTAAAATAAATGGTGCTTTAAATGGAAACTCAGAAGTGCAGGTACTCACTATAGCAGAGTACTAACGCATTGAAAAAACTGTAGCCCGAATGCATTCATATGGGGTACGTCTCCCGATTTCCCTATGGAAATCTCCCTTCCAAGAGCGTCTGAATGTTGGCATGCGTGTGTCTACAACATGCCGTCTGCTGGGTCGTGGTCACCAGCTGTTGTAGAAAGAACGCAAGGAAAAACCGGGCACAAGCCACTTTTCGTACTCCGTTCTATTTTCACATAACGGTGCAGGTATTTTGCCTGACCCCAGCATGGCCGCCACAGTAGACACACGGTCGCAATGGATCATCGGTTCTATGCGCGCGCGTACTTTCCAGTTTTGACAGACACGCGTGCTCCTTTGCTCTCTGCGTGCCGTCATTTTCGGCTGTCTTCGGCGATCCATTTTCAACTGAGTCACGTGACGCGACTGGGCGAGGGCAGCCATCTTGTATCTTGTACAAACACGAAAACAGAGAGGAAGAGGCGGCAGCGATCGCAGAGCCCAAGGAAAATCACAGCGGATACGGGGATAGTTGGGGAATCTGAGTCGCAGAGCGGAGGGGAGCAAGACAGTGGGAGAGCGGGGACCTTGGACCGCCACCCGTTAACAGACCTACGGGTCAAAGGGTGGCGCTACACCCAGCAGGAGGCCGCGCACCCCCTTCCTACTCCTCTACGGGGCGAGCCTCCCCTTCGCTTGCTAAGAGAGACGCCCCCTCCACTGAGAGCCGCAGGAGGCCCCCTCCTCCTCTCATACCCGGGTTGACGGAGCGGCCCGCCCACTACAGGTGAGATTCTAGGTGGGGGAGATCTCTTGGATTAGATGGGGGAGATTCTGGTGCTGCTGCGAGTAGTCCAGGAACCTAGGCGCGAATGGCGAGACCTTAACGCCGAACCTCGACAGACAGCGGTGTTTTTCTTTCATATACCGATTCCTTGAACTCCTTTTCTGTGTTGTTTTGGCCAGACACTCGTTTCCTGGTTGGCCTGGAGCAAGCGTATCGTTCAGTGTTTTTTGTGCGTCTTTAATATGTTATTTGTCCAGCTCTCATCTGAACCGTTTGCACTTGAGCTGAAAGTTCTGCACTGTATAAAGCGCAATGTAACGCTGCGCCGCTGCATGGTGGAGCAAATATTTAAGATGTATTTTATGCAGCTGCCGGTTTTGACGTCTCGTGCAGGTCTAACTTTGAAACACCATGTCAAGGGTAATTGTGAGAAAGTGGCAGCAATATGCAGGTACTCCTTATCGGTTGACCTTCTCAAATGCTGCATACATGATTTGGAGGTTGTGGATGGTTTTAAAGAAAACTACGTGTATCGGCTCAATATAAACGTTTGTTCTAAGATAAAATGTAAAACGTAATTTCTGAATGCTCTATGACTGGACCATTCACAATCTCTTAATGAAACCTGTTGGGATGCCACGGGTTGTGGCCAAAACAAGTAGTTTTGGGGAAGCGGTGTTGGGAAAATTCGTTGGTACCCGTAGCTAGCAGGCTCAGTTCCACCAAAGAGATCCAACCTAGGAGTTCAGGGGTGGTTTTGTTGGTCGTGAGGAGTGGACTGGTCATAACTGAGCATTGTATTGAGACAACAGAAGCAAGGTCGCTGTTCAAAATCTGACTACACCCATGCCGCGTATTTAGTTTCACAATTAAAGTCCAAGCCAAAACACTGGCAACGGTCAAAACACTGGCAATGGTCTATTAGGCCTTATATGTACACGCTCGCGAAATGTCTTGTTATACAATAAACGGACGATTGACTAGTCCTATTAACCACCCTAAACTCGCGCACTTGCTAACACTATATACAGCTAGTTGGAGCATGTGCGTCCTATAGGTGAGCTTCAGTAGGCTGGAATTTGCCTTCCCTAGTAAGAGTAGTGCTTTCAAGCAGTTCCTCAGATAATATTTGGAAGTGGGAGTATTTTATGCAATTTTTTCTAAAGTTGGGAGTAAAGTGATTAAAAAAAAATGTAAGTCTTAATTCCCAATGAGAGTATTTTATAAGCAAATCAAAGTGCAACTGAAAAACGGAAATGTTTTTGTAATATTTATTTCTTTGCATTAGCTATTCATATATATATATATATATATATATATATATATATATATATATATATATATATATATATAAAAAGATGCATGTTTATTTCAGTCGGGCATTTAAATTAGTTTCCTCCTGTGGTACTACGTGCATTACTGGTCTAAACATATCCAAAGAGCTGTAGGAGCGAAAAGCAGGGTCTCAAGCTTCTACTTGTCTTTTTTTCCCTATTTTCTTAGGGGTGTGTGTGTGTGTGTGTGTGTGTGTGTGTGTTTTTTAGTAGTTAACAATTTTTAGCGAGTAGAAAGAAGTGGCCGATACACCCATCTGTAGGGCTGCTTTTGAGTTTCCTGTTGCCACCCTCTTCCTAGTACCCAGTTTGGGGGTCTACAACGTTTGGCTTTCAAGATGTTTTGGTTGGCTTATATCCGCCCCCACACTGTCAGTCCTAGGCAACATAGGGTTGCCAGCATTACAAAATGGTTTCACAGGACACTTCAGACATGGTAGTACTTCAGAAGCCGCCTGCTGTGTGAAGGGTCCCATATGCTGTCATTTGCTCCTGCCCCATACCAACTTTTTCCAGTAACATTGGTGGCAGAATGCATTTTAACACATACACAGAACAAAATATAACAATGCTGTAAGACTATTACATTATACATGCAGGAGACTCACCTGTTGGAGCGCTGTCCAGTCCCTCTGGGGCAAAATACATGCTAACCTCCTGATTGCAGATGCATTGACAATAACAAGTGACTTCACAGAAAAGAGCATTGCAAGGAGCATAGTCAGTCTTTGATACCAGAGGTACCATGGGAAGTAACATAAGTTACTGTGAGACAAGTAACTATATGGTATGAATGACACTATTACTATCGAGATTTGACATTGCTGGTAGATGGGAGCTATTTAAGTCCTGCTTTAGCCAAGGAGAGTCTGGTTAGCTTGAAACCAGCAGATATCAGGAGCTACATTAGGCTCCCCAAGACAACGGGTTCCTTTGCAAACTTGCATATATGTAACATTCATTTTGAGTATTTCAGAATGTTAATTAAGAATTGGGCATATCTAGTACACGTTTAATCAGAACCTGGTTTTAGCTCCTGTTCATTGAAACTTGAACCCTGCTACATTATATGGTGTTAATCCCCCCCGTTCCAAGGGCTGGAACAGGGGATTAACGCCATTAGTACCCACGGTTACCAAAGCAGTACCCTGTGGTGCTAAAAAAAAGTTTTCCTTCATTCAACGGGATGCCGCGTGTGCCCAGTTGAAAATAGTTACGGGAGGGATTGATGGTGGGGGTGAAAGATGTCAGCCCCCGACAGGGGAGGCAGCCGGCGCGTTCTATGGAGCGTGGGTTGAGATTGTAGGCTTCAGCCTGTGATCCGCAGAGCCTGATTGGCTACGCCCCCCCCCCCCCCGAGTGCTAATAGTCATTAAACCATGCGTGAGGCGTTTTGTATTTTCTACTATATTTTACGGGAGTGCAATTTGATGTGCATTAGAGATATTTTAGATTATACAATTGTAATGCTTTTTGTAAAATTTAGCACATTGGATAATGATACTTTTATTGAGTTGATAAAATGTTCATGTTTTATGTGTAATAGATTTTATGCGAACTATATATTTTAAACGGACAAAAGAAAATGCCTATGCGTGGCTGGAATACTCGCATGCAAAGACTAAGCATCTATTGAAAGTGTTGATGCATGATTATGGGAAAGAAACGGACATGATTAATTTTGCAACAAAAGTAAATAGTGGTATATTTCTACAATACTGGTCAAATGCCTCTGGGAATCCTAAATATCAGGCTGCCTTTCCAGACTAATACCATTAGGCGATACTTATTGTTTCGATTTAACATTTGCGATACATTAGACATAATGCTTGGAAAATGTGGTATTGTAAGATATCAAAGGTTATGTAGACTGTGGTACATCTTCAATAGAATCTGATGAACATGTTATTTGTCAGTGTGAGAGTCTTACTCCTTAAAAATTAAATACTTGAAAGCATATGGTAACACTACCAATTCTGAGAATATGAATTAAATATGGAAATCTTTTACATGGAAACAACTTGAATCTTTTTCATATGATGAGGTTTTATGACTTAATCTATTGTCTGACATTGTTTTTATCGAAACTGTTTTTATTGCAATTAATTTCGAATCTGGTCTTTTTTTAATTTGTATGCGATGGACATTGGATTTTGCTTTTGTTAAACATGTGTAAAGCATTTTTTGGCTGTAACATATTTGAATAAATATGAATCCAAAGGTGACCACTGTGAGTTCTCTTAATGACTGTCACTTTTAATGCTTAAGAGATTATCCAACATCATTGAAAATGACTAGTTACAATTGTCTGTATAATCTTTCAAGCAAAATAGTATCCATGGTTTACAATTCTATATTTACACATCAGAAAAATAGATCTAATGGGTCTAATATTCATTAAATACTTATTGCAAGCTTCCTCGGGGTTGTTGGAACATTAGCAATTGTAAGCTTGTCTATGGTAGTTCTGATAGTGCATTTCACATCATATGGTTTTGTATACTTGAATTAGAATATTGTTTAATACATTTTAGTTTGCGTTCTTCAAAGTCTTACCAATTACACAATAAGCACGCAGTGTTCAGCGTTTGGTCTAACCTGGATGCAGCAAAAGTGGAATACACCATATTCTGATGGGCGGGTACTCCTAAACTTAAGAAAAAAGTTTAAATTTGAGTGCAATATGGATTCCACAGATTCCTGTTGTATTCAACATTTAATAATATAAGCTAGGAGCTGAATTACTTGCAGGGATTCCAGAATAATTTACCAGGATTCCAGATAAGACAGTGAAATGAAAGGATTTGTCCAAGAACACTCATTTCAGTTAAGTGATGAAACCGGGATGTGGGCAGTTTAGGCACTTGACCACATATCTTCCCCCTGGTTTAGTTACATAATATAGCATCATGTGCTTAGATAATACTTTTATATAGCGATGCCTTGAAAAGAACATGCATTACATGATAAAGTATAATTTCATAAACTAACCACACACTACATAACTTGTCCTAGGAGCATACTGAGCAAAACATTAGTATGCCTTTCTTTTTCTGCAAACTGCATGGACGTTTACATTAGTACCATGCAAGGTATTGTGAGCCCATCTCCCTGGGTTTTAGAACCTTAGTCATAATTTCACACAACATGCAGCATTATGCATCCTTCCCATTTCCCATCACCCACCATTCACAACGGGCAAAAAGTCCCTGCTAATAGTCCCTCTCCCCCCCCCCCCCAGCCATATCTAAATCCTGCAATTATAATAGACTGTTAACGGAGACCCCTGGAGACGGATTTTACCTACTTCTTTTGTATTTTTGGTGGTGTACTTTTGTTTGACCAGAATTCAACCATTTACTTTCTTTTAATTGGGAGAGGGTGTACACCACCCACCGCTCTACTTCCCAACCCCTACATATACACATTTAAAAATAGCGGTTTGAATTCTGGTCATATGAAAGTGCACGACTAAAGTGACCACTTTATTTAAAAAAAAAACACGTCTAAAAAGATGTGATATGCTGGAAGGCACACTCTGCTGCTGCCCCGAACTTCAAACCTTTTCACAAAATTGTGACGGCAAAAGAACAACATTTCTGGAGAGTGATTTTTCCCAAGATCTCAGATTGGTGAAATGGGCAAGCCAGTCTGAATGTTATTACAGTATTTGTGGTTTTATATTGCTTCTACGCCTGCCAGAATGTTTGAATTACTTAACTGGTAACCTTCATTACACCTACAGGGTTCGAAATTGAGGGGAACCTTTCCATTGTACAAATATTAGTGGCAACATTAATCCATTATTTCTTACCCGGTACCTTATCTCCCTTCAATGCATCACAAGGCAAGCCCGTGCCACTAGTAGGAGTGGTGTTGCCACCCCCATCATTCTCTTGAACTCCCCCCTCAGATTCCTCCATCCCGAATAGTATAGAGAAAGGTTAATTATGTTTTTATCCTGTCCAGTTCCCTGATCCAACCCAGAATACCTTAATACGTGAGCATCCCCACCACATATGCCAGTAATCCACCCTCTCACCACATTGATGCCAGCACAGGGGACTAGTTGACTGACACATCCTAGATAATATAAGCAGGTCGTATTGCCATCTGTGTAGGAGCTTAATGGCATGCAGTTTGTACTGGCTTGTTATCGATATTTGTGAAGCCCCTTTGCATATTTTCGCTCACAGGTCGGGGTCAATATCCGATCCAAGATCTCTTTCCCATCTGAGCTGCAGTTTCAGTTGACCCCTTCTCTGCGTCTATCAAAGCCCTGTACATGGTGGAGATTAGACCTTTTTGAATCTCCTTTTGTCTAGGAGCTCCTCAAAAGGCGGGTAAGCTTCCTCTGGATCTTCTACTTTCGTTTGTCCCTCATAAAGATACCTGTTAAACTGAAGGAAGGGAAAGACCGGTAGAGTGCCCATCCGTAATGCCTCCTCCAATTCTGGGATCATAATAAAGGTACCCGCCTTCCAGAGTTGGCCCACTCTCTCTAGACCGGCTTCAAACCAAGATTGAAATCTTTCATGATTAGGGATGTCTTCTTGAACCCCGGGTGCCCAGATATGAATCAAGGGGGAGGGCCATGAAGTGATTCCCACGCATGTTGACCCCTTCCCGTCAGATTTCCCATAAGATATCTAATATTGGGTGATCTCTGATTCTACATGTGAGCTTGTTTCTCGGGACCCACAGCCATTCTGAGAGTGTGGCCGGGGACAGACTGACGTTGTGTAGATCGATCCATTGAAGTCCTTTCTACCCGCTGAGGTGAGGAATAAGAACTCTTTGCCGCTTTGGGCAATGTTAGAACCTTGTAGGATACCCCTTGTCTTTTTTTTCTCTGCCACAGAAACCTCAGGATTGCTCCCTTTACCTCACAAAACTAAGGTTTCGGAAGGCGAATCAGCTTTTGGAATGGGTACAAGAATCTGGACAGACCTGCATCTTCACCGTGTTGAGTCTCCCAAGCCAGGATATAGTGAGTTTAGGTCAGCCCAGAAGCTTGAGAGGAGAGGGAAAGCTGGCATCGTATAGGGTGTCTAGATCCCTCATTAGATTTATCCTCAAGTAGCGAAGGGTGTCACCTCCAATCAGTAGACCCAGTGGGGCAAATCTATATAATTGACTTGGCTCTATTGATCATAAAGTGTTCTCTGAAAGACACAGGACCCCACACTCTGGGTAGGAGTATTAATATAACAATCACAGAAAGACATCCAGAGGATAAAATTCAAAGATTTGGTATCAAGGATTTTTATTAGACCTGATACAATTTTAAATATATGAATCAAATCATGATTTAATCTGCACTTCTAGCAGCAATTTACATAGCAGGAAAAACTTAAGAACACATCTAAATGGTAAAATTCATACTATTCAATCGTCCAAGCATTCATTCACATGCATCCGTCAAACAATCCACTCATACCAATTACCAATGGGTATACAATATAAAATCTATAAAAGAATTTCATGACATATGATTAATCAGAAAAGTTTATAGAAAGAAAGAATTTTCGATCAATATGTAGGGCCACAATATAGTGCCAGTGGCCAAAGAGTTGAGATGGGTCTCAGAAGTCTCCGACCCAAGATTCACTCAACTGGTTTCGACGTATGTACTTTATTATAGTGACGTCTTCATCAGGAGTAAAGAGTTTACATTCTACAGAAAAGAAAGAAAAGGGAAGCACAAATTCATGAATTCCCTTTGCTTTGATGACGACATGAGACGATATATAGACACCAATTCAAAGAACATATTTAACATCATTAAAAAGGATCAGTTAATAACACCTTGCTCTCCACCCGAGTGAAATTCTCCGGGTTTGACCTAAGGTGTCAGACAGAAAAAGTGCTTCCATCATGAGTTGATGTCTTAAAGTCATCGTGGAACCATATCATAAGCAGAACAGATACCAAGTTATTAGACAGATTTTTTGGAAAATTGGAGAACGGAATATTAACCGTCTCCGGCTCAGCCAAATGATTAAAGGGTGGACAGGAAATGCTGGCCACATACTTCCTACATCTACCAATTTTAGCATCTATGAATTGGCCAATTGGAAAAGCGATAGAAGAGAACATGACTAACCTTAGCTTTGACGGAGGAAGGCTGTTCATGGCTTCCTTTGGTTTTTTTAACTGGGTCCCCTTGTGCATGTTAATGTCCCAGGTATGATTCCTGCAGGCAGTGATGCTGAGTGCACAAAAAGGCTCTCACCTATAAGATGTTGATGTATATGTAAGCATAACTAGGTTGCACCGCACATTGTCGGTCCAAATTAATAAATTGACCATTCTTACCAGGTGTGTCACGTTGGTGACACAAGGCAGTAGGTGGATATACTGGTGCCCATGAGAGTCTGAAGTAGGCTATACAGGTGTTTCACGTGCCTAAATGGTAGAACGACAAGCATTTTAGTAGTCGGAAGTTTAGAACAGTGTAGACTCATTCTAGTCACACTGATTGTCCCATGTAGTATCCTTATAGTATGTGCAGCAATAAACTGCCCATGAATTAGAAACATTGATAAGGACCCCAACTCAAACGGGTCCCAGCTCATGGGGTGAAGCAGTGTTCGGTTCACCCATGGATGGAATTAAACTTAAATGCGGTCTTAGACGAGAGTTCCAATGACCAAAACACCTCAAATTGTTTTAAAAATTGTATTTTATGTCTAGGCCTTGGATGATCGGTGAATTAATAAACTTCCCCCAGTCAAAGACTGAAAACCTTAACTAACAACTCACAGCACCATTTCAAAATAGCCTGTAGGGAATTTCAAATAAGTGCAACCCCAGTTTCCATGGGAATGAGTGCTATCCCTGGACTTTAGATGGTCTGAGGGTTAGTTCTAACACTGAACATGCAATATGGTTTTGCTTACCTACAAAATACAGAAGGTCTTATTCCACTCGCAAACGTCAACTGCACGTCTGGAAGTGAGCTCCAGCAGACGAAAATGTTCGGCAACATTGTATTTGCCCCGCTGCGATAAAGTAGCGTCCGGCGAGTCATGTGATCTTGCATTTTTATCACATGGCTTTACGTTGAAACGTACTGCTTTGGCAACATAGCATTATGTGTTAGAATGGTAACTTTCTCCATAATGGGTGAAATTGGTTCGATCTGAAGGCACGAACTGGGAAGAAAGTGTTCGTACCAGTACATAACGTTGGGTTGCCTAGGCAGCACGCTCCAACGTTGTATCATGTGACAGAATGTACGATTAAGATGTTAATCCGGAAGAAAGTTACCATTCTAGCACATAATGCAATGTTGCCAAGGCAGTACGTGAAGCCATGTGATAAAAATGCAAGATGACTTGGCGGACGCTACTTTAACTCGCAGCGGGCGAACACAAAGTTGCCGAACGTTTTCGTCTGCTGGAGCTCACTTCCAGACGTGCAGTTGGCGCTCGCGAGTGGAATAAGAACTTCTGTATTTTGTAGGTAAGCAAAACCATGTTCAGTGTTAGACCTAATCCTCAGGCCATCTAAAGTCTAGGGATAACGCGCATTCCCATGGAAACTGTTTGGGTTTTCAGTCTTTGACTGGGGGAAGTTTATTAATTCACAGATCATCCAAGGCCTAGACATAATATACCATTTGTACAACAATTTGAGGTGTTTTGGTCATTGGAATTCGGGTCGAAGACTGCATTTAAGTTTAATTCCAGCCATGGGTGAACCGAACACTGCTTCACCCCATGAGCTGGGACCCGTTTGAGTTGGGGTCCTTATCAATTTATCTAATTCATGGGCAGTTTATTGCCGCACATACTATAAGGATATTACATGGGACAATCAGTGTGACTGGAATGAGTCTACACTGTTCTAAACTTCCGACTACTAAAATGCTTGTCGTTCTACCATTTAGGCACGTGAAACACCTGTATAGCCTACTTTGGACTCTCATGGGCACCAGTATATCCACCTACTGCCTTGTGTCACCAATGGGACACACCTGGTAAGAATGGTCAATTTGGACCGAAATTGTGGGGTGAAACCTAGTTATGCTTACATATACATCAACATCTTATAGGTGAGAGCCTTTTTGTGTGCACTGCATCGCTGCCTGCAGGAATCATCCATCGGACATTGTTAATTAACATGCACAAGTGGACCCAGTTAAAAAACCAAACGAAGCCATGAACAGCCTTCCTCCGTCAAAGCTAAGTTTAGTCATGTACTCTTCTCTCCCTTTTCCAGTTGGCCAATTCATAGATGCTAAAATTGGTAGATGTAGGAAGTATGTGGCCAGCATTTCCTGTCCACCCTTTAATTATTTGGCTGAGTCGGACACAGTTTATATTCCGTTCTCCATAACTTGGTATCTGTTCTGCCTATGATATGGTTCCACGATGACTTTAAGACATATGGCAGCACTTTTTCTGTCTGACAACTTGGGTCCAACCTGGAGAATTGCTCTCGGGTTGAGAGCAAGTTGTTATTAACTGATCCTTTTTAATGATGTTAAATGTTTTTTGAATTGGTGTCTATATATCGTCTCATGTCGTCATCAAAGCAAAGGGAATTCTTTTCTGTAGAATGTAAACTCTTTACTCCTGAAGAAGACGTCACTATAATAAAGTACATACGTCGAAACCGGTTGAGTGAAACTTGGGATGAGGTCGTGGTCGGAGACTTCTGAGACCCATCTCAACTGGTTGGCCACTGGCACTATCTATCGTGGCCCTACATATTGATCGAACATTCTTTCTATAAACTTTTCTGATGAATCATATGTCATGAAATTCTTTTATAGATTTTATATTGTATACCCATTGGTGCTTTGGTATGAGTGGATTGTTTAACGGATGCATGTGGATGAATGCTTAGACGATTGAATAGTATGAATTTTACCATTTAGATGTGTTCTTAAAAAGGTTTTCCTGCAATGTAAATTACTGCTAGAAGTGCAAATTAAATCATGATTAAATTCATATATTTATATTGTATCAGGTCTAATAACAATCCTTGATGCCAAATCTTTACTCCAGTGATCATAAAGCCAGCTAATGCTCCGTACTGTTTAATCAAGTGGATCGCCATAGGTATGTCGTCAAAGGGTTCTGTACGTGTAACAGCATGTTGTATGCGTATATGGCTACTTGTATTCTCTCCCGCCCACCTTAAGTCCCTCCACCTGTTGGTCTCTAAGTCTCTGCGTCAGGGGCTCAAGGGAGAGAGCAAACCATATCGCTGAAGGAGGGGGAGAGGGGGGCATCCCTGTTGTGTTCCTCTACCCAGGTCAAACCATCGGGAGTAGACGACATTAACCGCCACCGACGATTTGAGGGAAGTATAAACTGCCTTCACTCCTCTTCTATACTAAACACCCGGTCCCACTTTGTCCAGGACTGCCTCCAGGAAACCCCATTCCACCCTATCAAACGCCTTCACCGAGAGGTCGTGATTCGTGGATCAGGTGCAATGGGTTTTCCGCATTGTATCTGCGCCCTGTTGTCCCATTATAAACGCAATCTGGTCAAACGAGGTATGTGTATTTCGAGCCTCGCTACGAGTACCCTTGTGTAAATCTTGGCGTCTGTTCAGTAACGATATGGGGTGTTAGGATCCACATTTTTTGGGGACCCTGCTCTCCTTGGGGATCACCGTGATGAGCACACGTGAGAGTCGGGGGTCACTCCCGTCTCAAGAGCATCATTAAATGGCTCCACCATAAAAGGGAGGAGAGGAAAGGCTTGTAGAAACCCGCCGTGTAACCATCCTCCCCTGGGGCCTTCCCCAACGACAGCCTCTTCGCGGCCCTCTTGATCTCTTCTGGAGTAATTGGGGCACATCGAGTTCTGCAGTCTCCTCGTGGGAGAGTTTTGGCATCTGCACAGTCTCTACGTATTCATCTATTTTCGACCGCACTTGGCCAGTCTCCTATTTATATAGGGTCTCATAGAATGTTGCAAATGGTCCGGGATTCCCTTTGTCCCTGAGTTTCAAGCACCCCCCCCCCCCCTTGATGCCACCAATCTCTCGGCGTGCTGTCGCCGTAGTCTGGCAGCCAACAGTGCATCTGCCTAGTCTCCTTTCTTGTAGAACTTCTGTTTAAGAAGCTGTAGTTTCCGAACTATCTGACCTTCCTCCAAAGTTCGGAGCTCCACTTCAGTTTATCTTCCTGGAGATATATATTTCTTTCCTTCCCAATTAAAGCCCCCCCCACCCCCGGTGGCGTTCTGTGCCGCTCTATCCGGCTGGGCTATCTTCTCCCTCCATTCTATTCCTGCCCTCTCTTTTTACTGGCACCTTTCCTAACCGGGATTCTCCGCCATGTTGCCTTTCAGGCCTTCCACACCGTCACCTTTTGATAATCCTCCTTTATTGTTTGCTTTGAAGTATTCCCTTATTTCCCCCTCCATCTCAGTTCGGAAGACCGGGTCCTTCCACAAGGATTCGTTGCATTTCCACTTTGATCCCTTGCGTGGGAGACCTGCCCAGTGTAAGTCTACTGTGACCATCTCATGATCGGACCATGTGATCGGCGAGATCTGAGCGCATAGCCACCTCCCACAGGCCTGGTAAAATAGTCGATCCTGGTGAATGTACCATGGGATGTCAAATAAAAGGTGTACCCTTTCTCATTTGGGTGGAAACACCACCATGCATCCCTTAGCCCGTAGACATCTTAGCATTTCCATGACCTCTGCCGAACCCCCATCTAGTGGGTCTCTTGTTGTGGGGTTGCCCAGCTGTCTAGTTTGATGTCTGCCCAGTGGCTGAAATCCCCCACCACCCCCGTTTTAGCAGAGTACACCGTTGCGAGTGTGTTCCTTTCTGAACAGTGCCCACGAGCATGAGAGCCCTACCTTCCACATCCGCCCACACCTTGGTCCCCTCCAAATTCAGACTTCTCCTGACAAGAATCCCCACTCCAGCCATTACCAATGGGCCTGAGCCCCAGTGTTCCACCCCCAATCGCAGACCCAGGATCCTGCGTTCCTCCTGCGGGCATATTTTGTTTCCTGAAGAAACATGTCAAGTCTCGCTCTTCAAAACTCTCTGGCCATTAAGGACCTTTTTGTGGGCGAGTTCACCCCCTTAACGTTAAGCATTCCCACCCCGAGCAGGCTATCCCTTTGACGGTCTAGATCTACCACCATTTCTTCCTTGGTGCATCTGTTGAGCCCCTGTTAAGCCCCAGTGGCCAAGCCTGTAATTCAGCATACACGGCACCATTCGTAGTCTGTTTGAAGAAAATTTTGCTCCTAAACTTTTTCCCAGCCAACCTTCCCCTTCCCCATAAAGGCATCCGATGCTGCCAGGTTAACATCACCAGGCCGAGTTCGGACCACCAGTGAGAACCAGACTCCTCTGTCTCTTCTTGAAACAACCTCATTAACATTGAGCCCTCCTCACCCCCTCCAAAAAAATCACACCCAGAAGTCCCCAACAATTCTCCTACTGGTCGTGCCCTCTTTGATGATATATCGCCCGAGACTCCCACCATGCCCCATTCCCTAGTACCCAGATTCCCATAAACCACTTTAGCCCAAAGTTACCGTAACAACATGAGGTCTAGGTGCCAACACTTGGGTGTTTGTGCAGCCGCAATCCCTTGGAACCAAACGGTCTCTCCAGAGCGCCCTAAGTCCTGACCCTCTCCTAACGCGTCCGAGGTATTGCAATGGTAGACACGCACCGAGGGTCGCTTTCCAGTTTCGTAGGGGGCACCACATGTTTGTCCTGGTTGCCCAAGAGTTAATCCAGGCAGTTTATGTCCCTCTCCGTTCTTACCCTCTCCTTACGTCCCTCCAATTCGAATGTAAGAGCGAATGGGTAGCTCCATCAACGGCAGACTCCTTGATCCTTTAACCATTTTGTGAGGGGCATGCACATCCGTCTAAAGACTAAAGTCAGTGACAACAGGTCTTGGAAGATCGTCACTCTGGCGGCGTCGAGGGTGACTGGGCCACTGCGTTTTGCTTTCTCCAAGATTCTGGCCCTGTTGCTGTAATTGTGGAACTGATCCAGGACAGTCCTCAGGCTACCGGAAGCTCACCCTGCTCTATGTATCCTTTCAATCTTTGCCTCATCAATGGAGTCCTCCTCAAATAAGCTTCATGATGTCGTAGAGCGTCCTTTTAGGTCTTGTTCGGACTCTCCCTCTCTATCCGGAATGCCAATAAATCTTAGGTTATTCCGCAGTTCACGATTTTCTAAATCATCCATCTTTAGGAGGAATTCTTCTTCTTCCCGGGTCTCCATTTTGGCTATTCTCTGATCCATCTGTGTCTCCAGAGTTTTCAGCGATGTCTGGTTGTTTTCAACACCTTCGAGTCTCTCCTCCATTTTTGTCACTCCTCTGGGTGATTTTGTCGTCTTTTCCGCCAATGTCTGCTCTCATGTTCTTGATCCCTTCCAACAAGGCTGCCACATCTCACTTGGTTGCCGCAGAGTCAATTCCTGAGGTCACCATGGTGTGTTTGAGAGATCTAGAGTTTGAGGCAAAGTGGGGTGTACCTGAATGTCGCTAACCTCTGCCTTATTTCCATGCACTCCAGCGCATTTGCATCATCCCCTGCCCTCTCCGTGTAGTTTCTTTCACTTAGAATAGTACTAATCCTCCTTGGCACAGTGGTTTAGACGGAGGTCTGGATTCTCTGTATCTTGAGGGGTTGTTCGACTGATGCTATAGGGGGAAAACACCCCTATGGCGGGGGTCCACACGGCAGTGGGGCATCAAGCGAAGGGTCAGGAGGAGTGTCTCTTCCTGGGTTGTGGTTGCAGTTGGTTGTTTCTTGCCCCAGAGTCCTGAAGGAGGGCACACGCCCCAAGACTGGGGGCCCAACCCTTCACCACGTCTGTTCAGCTTGGGGAAATAAGTCCCTGTGTTGGTGTGTGTCTTGGTTTTAGAGATACTACTCTGCCCTGGGGAGGGTGGATGACAGGTGGTCAGTTATGTTGTCCAGTTTAAGATGTCTGAGGTCACCAGAGCTCCTTCGGGCAGGGGTGTGTGCCACTCTATGCACACTACTCTAGAGGTCCACTGTCTTCTAAGCTTGAGAGCGTACAGTCCAGGGTTGCGCCGGCCTGGATCTCGACTTCCTTCCCCTAATCTCCTGTACTGTAGAGGTTCAGGTCCGCTCACTCGGGTGTTGTGTGGTTTCTGGCCAGCCCTCTTCGTGTGCTCCTTGACTGTCTTAAAGGAATGGTTCGGTCAGAAATATTGTTGTCCCTGTGGTTCGGCCATGTGCTTTTATTCTTAATTCGATCGATCGTACAAACATTTCATATGCACCTTACCTGAGTTTTCGTCTCATGAACACAAGCAAAATCAGGCAGCAGGGCGCGGCCATCTTGTGATAATCTTATCACTTGCCGCATCGCCCTGGGTGACCAGCACTAAATCATATCCCCCGCCCCTGAGCCTGACATCACCAAAACATTTATATTCACCGACGTTGCAGCATGGCCAAACGCGCCCAGTCGTCACGCGACTAGACGTGGAACCCGGAAAACACACATCTCACAGCGTGGCGCGTCACAATTGGGAATATGAAACTGTATTTTAAGTGGAAACAAGAAGACTGTACAATTGGTAAAGTACATTTATTTCACATTAAATGTTTCGATAACAATCGGCGTGTGACCGAATCACTTAAAATAGAACTTTTTTTTTCTTTGCCGATACCGCATACGGACAGATTGGACCTTGTCTGTCATTTAATAAATCTGCAAATGTTTATCTTGAGTCACGCGCTGTTCTTTTGGGTACACAGGGTGTTCGTTTTGGGTAATCGAAGCACTTCGGTCGCACAGTGAGTTGCAAGGCTGGTGCTTCAACTTGGCACTAGACCACCGTAAAGGTTATGTTGCTCCTAATTGCCGGTACCGCGTATGGACAGATTGGCCCTTGTCTGTCGTCCCAAAATACGGTCAAGTAGATCCGCTGGCAGTTGAAGCCATCGGTCGGGTTTGGAATAGATGACAATCGCAGAAGGGCACGATGTAACTGTTTGCAAAAGATAAAAATCGAAAAGTGTCTCGGTAGCCGATCTTTATTACAATTATTCATTTCCTTTATTAGCGCAGAGGTGACACAATATGAACCGAGAGAATACAACGTGGAATATCAAAGTACTCTGCCGTTTGCTTCCGCGGATAGTGCGAATGAGAATGTTGAGCTCTAAACGTAATGCGTAAACTGGGGCAATAATTCGAGGTGCAAAAACAATGTAATGATTTATTAGCAGTGAGCCAGGGAGAAACGAGTGGTGGCATGCGTCTCGATGCTGGCCTGCCACTGTTGCCCGGTAGATAGAAGTACTAGCACTTCATTGCACTATGCCAAACAGAACAACGAACAAGTGCAATGTCACCCAGCAGTAACGGTCAGCTATTCTTATTTCGATTAGATCTGGCATCAAATCGTCTAAAGAGAAACTTGCATTATATTTGCAATTTCCATTCTCTAAGCGTAATGCAGACCGTGATGCAGAATCCTCCGTTCGTGTCAACGTTTTCTCATAAACTGAACTTACATGTAACTAGGTGCAGTTTCGGAATGGGCAGCCTAATCATATCATCCGTTCTTACACCCCCATTCAATTCAATCCCTTTAGGAATGGTCCCTGCCTCTCAAGGTCAAAAAACAATAGAACCTTCTACTGTGCGAGGGACGCGTGGGGCCTCACAGCTCCCAAGCCGAAATTCAAAGCTGGTGACCTTCACTCAAAATGAACGTACATTCTTACTTTGCAACATCCTGTGTCAACGCATCCATGATAAAATGAATTTTGAAACACGGGCTCAGGAAATGGGGGGGGGGGGGGCTGCTCGTTGTTTGTGGCGCTGCTCAGCTGTAGGTGAAATTTGACAATACGGCCACCGCTGCTTATTTCATGGCCTCCTACCCATGGCATGTTTTCAGTCGGTACTTCTTGCGTGCCTAGAATGTTTTGTGGCCTATGTCTAATCCCTTTTGTAGGTCCAGCAGTTATTCAGCTTTTTGCGGAACTTTATTGCAAGTCAACTGCCAAAACCCAAATATTCTTACACACTGTTACCCATTGTTCATTACCACGAAAAATGAAGGTCCCACAGTATCTCAAACTGTGAAATGTGAAGGCAATCGTAATAATTGTATTTATTTTCAAGATAAAGGACTGAGAGGATAGATTTCAAAAGACAAAATGCATACTTTATTTATACAGATTATAGAAACTTTTTTTTTGCAAAAATAAAAACAGACGGTAATCATTTCAACCGGGATTTGAACGATTTAACAAGGTCTGCTTTGGGTGGACATGGTAGGCTGGCAATGCAGGTGTGCTCTGAACAGATTTGTGCGCGATTCCATGACTATGCATCTCGACGACATTAACAATGAGATCTTTCACAAAATCGAATTCCATTTGATCATATTGACCACCCATTTTTTTGCTTCTTTTTGTAAAGGCCATATTGTAGCGAAGCATCCCTAAGTTTCCAGCTGTCCTAGATTGTTCCCGGCCCACATTCACGTTATGCGCTAATGCCTCTAGTAAAGTCCTACATTTCATCCCCTGGATGCCAAAATGCAATCTCTTTGGCGTGTACTTTAGGCACATATTGTGGAACACCTCCAAATCTCCTGTGTGACAGAATTCTGCGAGTCCCTTCAGATCTCTTGATAGTTTTATCAAACACAATCTTCTCAAGGGCTTTGTGTGTAGGTGAAGATGGTATCAACCACTTATTCTTCCGTGCCTCCTCTGGGGACAAAGGGCCATCTTCACATTGGTGGAAATGTTGGTTTTCTCTCCAGTGGTGAACGTTGGAACAGTGGTGCATCAGTGAGCGCCATTTTTCCAGTAGAATATCCACAGGCCCATCACATGTTTTGGAGCTCCACCAAGGATGGTTGCTGAAAGACTGGTACTATTGCGAAATACTTTCAAAACCTTGTTTTTCCCCTGCAGCCAAGATTTTTTTATTAATTGATTTGGCAACATGCCATACATCAAATTGATTAATATTTGGATACTACTCTCTCATTGTCTTGGCTATTGAAACGTGTCTGTCCGTGGCTATGAGGTCGATTTGCATCCCCCTCGATTGTAGATCTTCCAGTGATTTTATAAAACCAAGTTTCTCCATGGCCACTGAGGATTTACATTGGGACACCTGCACGACCACCGAACTCACAATTTTCTTACTTTCCATGTCCTGAAGATGGTAGGTGCAGTATTTAGCAGAAAATCCGGGGCTGTCACACTGTCCATCGCCGGCTAGCCTGAACTGTTTGTAGGGGAATGCACTTTGAATAGCCAATTCTTCAATTTTCCAAGCTTCACTAATGGCAGGGAATAGATAATAACGTTGGTATTTGTAGTATTGCATTTTAGAAATGAAATGTAGTCCCACAAACTGAAAGAAACTCGATGACTTTGTGAAACTAGAGCCAGTAAAAAGTAAAGCTGCTGCACTTAGTAGATTGCCAGCTGGCAGTTTCCCCAGCATCGGTTGAGCGGACCATGAAAATACTTTGTGACTTTTCACAGGTGGCATGTATTTTCAGGTTACTGCCTTGTGTTTAAACGAGTCGCACTCACCAATGGCTTTCCACATATTTCCCCTCCCACTGAATGCACACAGTTCAGCATCTTTATATTCTCCATCAAGCTGCTGTCGAATACTATGTATTTGGCCTCTTTTATTATACTGTCATCTGGCAACACTGTTGTTTCGGACTGAACCGTTGTGGACATATCAACCAAACCGGACATACTATAGTCGATATCTTTGTCTGTTTCGTTGGTCAATAGTGTTGATGCTTCAGTTTCTGCCATTTCAACATCTGTTACTTGACGATGGATAGGAGAAAACATCAATGTGGACTGTTTATTATTATTATTATTATTATTTATTTTTTTGGGCTTTTTTTGGTGGGTGTCGATTGTGTCAAGTGGTCATTGAGTAATGTAAAACTATCTTCTATAAATTCAATTGTGTCTTCCTCTGGCGGAGCGGGCGCATTGTAGCAATGGCCCAAGAACATTTTGCTGGAATCGCCGGTCTTATTAAATTAAATTTTCTGGCCATTGGACAGAGGCATCTCGAGTGTGAACACGACGCGCCTCAATGAATAGTTCCTCCATGGTGAAAACAGTTTGGCAAGCAGCTTCTGTCTTTTGTATTGCTGTCTGTGTCTGCATAGTCCGTACTCGATTGGGCAACTACAGGACAGATGGGAAAAGGGATGTTCAGTCTAAATCCAAAATAGTGTTGTACAATTGACATAAAAAAAGCATATAATGAAGGCCTTAGCACAGCTTTTGCCAACAATAGAAAGTGTTTATAACTAACCTTATTTTTATTTCTTTTCTTTGAAACCTTTTTTACTCTAACATCAGCAAACGGGCGGACCGACTCTGATACACTTTCCTCTGGTTCAATATACGGATCTTGTATACATCCCTACAAAAAATAGTATCCATTTAAAATGTCATTGGCATTACACATCTAATTAGACCGACTTTCTTTTATTCGATGGTACTGTCAATGTGCATACCTCTGGCTCCGAAGCAACTGTATGGTTTGTTTCCGGAACAACCACAATGGATAATGTAATTGTATCGGATGTTGCAGCATCTCCCTGAAACACAGTACTTGCATTACTAAGGTTGAAAAGATTGGAAATGGGACAAAGACGACAAAGGTACATATCTGCAGTAAAGTGGTAGAGAAACATTGTGCAATGCAATGATACGTTGCGAAAATATGAACAAATTATCTCGTCCTATTGAGCTATGATGACCAATATCCCTGACACCGGATCTACTACGAGAGGTGTTCGGATTGTAGTAGACACTTCAGCATCTTCCTGAAACACACTACTTTCATTAGTGAGGTCAAAAAGATTGGAAATGGGACACAATTCGGAATGACCTTGAATTCCGTACATAAAACCAGTCTGGAACAGAATAGCTAGGTAAGATTACCTGATACGCGCTCAGTGGTTGATGACTCCAGGTAACACGTGGATGTTGAATCTTGTTCCTTCATATTCAGTGGATAGTAATGGAGTGGTAAAGGGAAAGTAGTATTCGATTTAGAAATTCAAACATTACAAAATGGCATGTAAGGAGACTGAATACTAGAAAATTACTTATTGAAACGCCTAATATAGCATAGTTATCCGTCCCCATAAATCTTTTTTCTATGTGGGTGCTACAAAACAAGGACTGATATTTAGCAAAAAAGTCATTATTTCAGCAGCTATTCAATCACATCAATATGGAAAGTACTATAAGTGGCATTTACACCGAAAATATAGGCGTAAAGCTAAATCCTGCAGCATGACTCACCTGTGGTGGCATTTTCACGTGTAAAGTCGGAATAGCGTTTGGGAGCAATTTCCGAGTTGGTCTCGGTTGATTCCTCTTTGTGTACAAGGATGTGTCGTACATATCCGGTGAGAAGTGCATGCTGCAGATGCCGTATCAATGACCCCTCTTGTCCTCCAAGACTTGGTTGTCTCTACTTTCCAGGTCTTCCAGTGGATATCCGCAACGTCTGACCCATTCTCTTATTCGATCTTGGGGAATACATGCATTGTAATGCCTTTGGATTTGTCATGGGTCTTCGAAGGGCAACCGAAAATGGAACATGCAGGCATTGTTGTAAATTCTGCAAAATAAAGGTCAACATTTATTAGAAAATTATTTTGCATAAGCATGTGAGAGAATGAATTGGACCATACATTGTTCGATGCACGCTTTCTTTTGGGTACTACAGCAAAACCAGTGCAGTGTGTGCGGCTGTATAATGGGATACATTTCACAAACGATTAATTGTGTTGAAAATTGGAACAGGTTACCCGTCCCTTGAATGTTCTATCATGCACGAAAATGAAACCTGCTTATACTATAGGCACGGTTCGCGAAGGATGCAATACGGTTCCAATTGACAATGATAAAAATTGATATACCGATAACATAACAAAAGAAACTCAAGTCAATAGCAATGATACAAATTAACATAGCAGTACAGAGTTGGATACTTTGGAATAGATATAAATTTACAAATGAAGGAGATATGATTAGGATACATGTCCTTACCTTGACCAACTAACAGTTGGATTCAGCAAGCAGAGTAATTGGTGGCAGGAGAACAGGGAGATGTTCACAGGTAGCACAATGACGAGTTCACTCGAAGCTGTCAGAGTAGCACTTTCACAAGTTGACTTGCAGTGCTCAAGGATGTTCTCATGGTAAATATCCAGTGGTTTATAAAGAATAACAAAAAGGGGTGTGTTTGTGAATGAATGACGCGTATATGTCGTGGCATTATGTACATTGCAGGGGCGCGGCCTGCTTCAGGAGAGCCTGCCTGGAGACACGGGGTCTGAGGGGGTCATGTGAACAATGGCCCCTGGGTGTGGGATATCTTTTGAAGTGTACATGCTGTTTGGCACCTTGCCCCTTTGTGACCCTGGCAGCCCCCCATGGCAGCACACATCCACTGGCACGAACTGCCTTTGATAGTGGGGGGTGGGGATGGATGGGCCGGGAGGCGTGCAGACAAGGCACCGGAACGCTGCTAAATTGAGACGCACTTGATTCACTTAAAAACTGAAACAACCATAGATAAAAAATGTTTTATTTGGTTTCTTATTTTGATGGCACAAAAATACTACAGATTGTAAAGGTCTGGTTGCAGCTCGGCGAGGGAAAATCCCCTGTACTGACCACTGTCGCCTGGGGAAAGTTTGTCTAATGGCGCCAACGACACAGACGGGTATTACTCGCCAAACCCGGTGTCCAAGCCTCCCATGAAGCCACCATGTGTACGAATGATAGGCCACCAGCCGGTACCACCTATGAAAGAAAAAGATGCAATCTGTTTTTAAATGACCAAGATAGGTGTATTAAACCTTAATTGTCAATGACAATTCTTGTATACAGTGGCATTTCTGCCAGGACAAATGCTAACTAGACACTTCACAATATTGAATGACTTTTATGCGACTATTATAGAGAATTGCAAGACTAAACGGATATTACAATGATATCTTGAAGTTACGAGAATATAGGGGACAGCCGTGAAATAGTAGTGGACTAACTGACATCTCAACCAGACTACACTTACTCGTTGTTTGGATTACAAGGGCGAACAGTTGCGCGAAGTTTGTGCGTAAGCACCATCAAAATCCTCAACACGGACCATGTGAGACAGACTGCCGTGAAGTCTGGCAGCTTGGTAACGCATTGCGGCTGTGGATCGCCTTGCGATATGTAGGACAGGCATCCAGAGTTTTCTCGGCAGCAGCAGTTCTCCACCTCGTTGGTATTAGCGTGCACCGATTGCAGGTACACCAGGTGGAAACACCGTCCATGCGACTAGGCCCAGGTTCTTCATCTGTTGAAACGTCTGCGCAACTGTTGTCCAAATCCCCATCGTCTATAGAGCTTGCTCTTTCCAGTAATTCCTCCTCGGAATACTCGGGCTCGTACAGGTAGGGCATTATTGTTGCCATTGTGTGGTAAAGAAACGAAAATAAATGATAGCGATGGTACTGGTATCTGTTCACACGGGCTACAACCAACGAAGGTAGCTGACCAGAGCACAGAAACGAGTCACAGAATACTCAAAGAAATACAGCGAGAGGAATGGAAAAGAAAATCTGCTGTTGTGTGTTGTGACACGCTCTGTTTATACTTGTTGAGGAAAAAGGCTTCCTGCCGTTTCCATGGCGACACGTCAGTAGCTGAGGCACAGAGAATGTTGACACGAGTCGTGCTTTGGCGTTGTGAAATGAGTGGTACGCGTCTAGTGATGTCAGGATCGGGGGCGGGCGATATGATTTAGTGACGCAAAGGCAGATCACCCAGGGCGATGCGGAAAGTGATAAGATGATCACCAAATGGCCGCGCCCTGCTGCCTGATTTTGCTTGTGCTCAAGAGACGAAAACCAGGGCAAGGTGCATAGGGAATGTTTGTACGATCTATCGAATTATGGTTAAAACCACATGGCCGACCCATAGGGACAATAATATTTTCTGACCGAACCATTCCTTTAAGGGGTAGCGCCTATTCTCCCCTGTGCCCCTGGGGCCTCACCGCTTTTTAACATATGCTCACTTGAGTCTGGATGAAGAGCCCTCCTTGCGCCCTTTTTTTGTTCCTGGTGCACCTGCTCCACTTTGTCTGCCCTCAGACGCCACCTTCTGGCTCCCAATTGCTCCTGGTCCCCCCCCAGGCATGTGTCCACCACGTTGAGAGGTAATGGGTGCAGGGTGTCCAGAACTTTCTTGGTCCCAGGCGGGGGCCCAACTCTTCACTGGGTGGACAGTCCTACTCTTTGTGGGTCTTCCCACAGTATCTCCCGGTGTCAGTCACTGGATGTGGGCCTGGGAGGCATGCTCCCTATCAAAGGTGCTGTTGGAGCACTCAGAGGGTCAGGTTGTGGTTTTGCTCTTATTTCACGCTCCCTACTCCCGCTCATGTATATTGTTGGGGCCCCTGGGGAGTGCCCTGTGCCCCTTTGATAGTGGGGGGGGGTTATACAGGCCCGACAAAACCTCAAACAGCCCACAAATGCCCCGCCACGCACCCCCCTCACAGGGTCCATAGTGATTTATCAGTGCTGTCCGATGTCCTAGTGCGTGCGTGCCCTTTCCTTTCAGCACCACAGTTTCTGGAGATCCTGTGCAACTCCCTCCTACCCTTCCCCCCCCCCCCCCGCCATACCCCCACCCCCTAACCCTCCATGAAGGATTTTCCGGTGGGGTGCACTAGTCTGCAAGCTAAATAGCAGATGAGCAAGTTTGAGGATGTAAACTAAATCTGACAAAATGAAGCAAAGAATATAAAACAAGTGACTTCTAAATGTTGAACCCATCCTCCCACCACGGATTGTTCAGATTGGACACCCCTGCCATGTTGTCAGGCAGAACCCTTACTGGGTGAGCTCTAATTTGGGGGGTGCACTGGAAGCCCTCTGTCTACTTGGGGCTCGACGAGGGGCTTCTTGTTGGAGCATAGGTTGGACTTCTTTTGGGGACCACTTCCCATGCATATTTATAGTACCCAAGTAGGCCTCATCCCAGAGTGCTAGTGTTGTGGATGATTGCCGGCAAGGGATGGTCGAGGCAAAGTAAAACAATTTTACGGAACGGACATACGAGACATACAAGTAGTAGTTTTTTTTTTTTGTAGCAAGTTTCATCCATCAAGCATGGCACACGAGCAAGAATATTGAAAGCTGGAGCATTTGGGAACTAACACGGGATCATGTTAATATTAAGACGGTTACTTTCTTGCATGCACTTTATTGCTTTTGCACTTTGATAATGCTGCTAACACCTTGTTCAATACACTGTCTGCAGTGTTTTGCACATTCGGCCAGGATTGAGCACAATCTTGGACACTATTCGACCTGATGATACTGTTAACATATCAACGAATGCACCTTTGCAATTGGTTGCACATTTTATTAGGACTGGGCACAATGCCAGGAGGTGATATTGTTTGCTTTGGTCTCCTTTGGACAGAATCGTTATTTATTTTGCATTGTATATTGTGAAGAACAGTTTTAATAGTTTCAACTTTTTTTTTTTAGACTTTTTTCTTTTTTTATTCATCCTCTGCTAACATGATGGTATGATGTTTAATATGACGTATCAATCACTGTACTATGTCTGTACCACACCCTGTCCGTTTTTTTAAATTTGGTCGTGATAACGTGTTTTTGGCTAATGGCAAAATATCGTTTGGCTGATGGAGAATAAAAGCTGTATGAAAATCTTTTTGAGGTGAGGGAAAGTCTTTGAGGTGAGGCAACCACATGTTCGAGACTGAGGGATAGATGAGCTCCTGCGTAGCGTTTGCTTAGGGGTGCTTTAACTTTTTTGTCGGTAGGATCATGCATAGTGTCTTCCGCTGGCGACATAGGTTGATCAGTTAGGATAGATAAGAGAATCGACTTCAAATAGATATGTATTGCTTGACTCACGCCCACAATTGTGTGAAGATCTTTAAGTATCTTGTTCTTGAGGGAACTACCTTTTTGGGTGGTTGCAGCACTGGTGGCTTGAGGTTGAGGTGGCGAGGGCTAGGGAGGCTTTATCGCCATCCCGGCAGTCGCATGCTTGAATACCTCGCTGATGGACACTGCAAAATACTTTGCCTTTTAGGTCCTAGGCAACGTATCTTGCATTTTGGGCCCATCTCTCCTTGGAGAGGAGCATAAAGATGAGGAAGAGGGCGAGTCTCTGCCCTGATTCACACTGGTCTGGCCCCTGTGTAAATCTGGTCTCTGTTCATTAGTGTCTCTGACCAGCCAGCGCAGTTTACGATCTTGGAAGATCTGCTCTCTTTATTTCTAGAAGTGCTGGGGAGTACTAGATTTGCTGCAAGAGGAAGTCTAAATATGTTTCTGCTTCTTGGGCGCTTGTCAGGGCTCATGTTGACAAAGGTCTTTGGTTTGAAAATAGATTATACACTGAGTTTCTAAGAGGCTACACTCCCTCACACAGTCATGGTGAGTACCTGCATATGTGTTTTTTGTTTTTGGAAGGGATTTTGTGTCATAACTTTAAAACAAAAAAAGCAACCCGCACTGTTCGGACATGCTTAACACGATAGGAGGCCTATTGCAGATTTCTTGTGTAAGGCCAAACATTGAGCTGAGTGGGAGTGTGCCCCATCCTACTGGCTTCTCTTCACTGCGTCTTGGTGGGCATGACTGCTGACTAGGCGTATCCAGCTAGCCCGGTCCCGAACCTTTAGCATATCGCCACATAAGTTCCTGTCATCTTGTTCTGCTGCCCAGCTCATCGTTTTCGAACGCACCTACCAACCGGGAATACAATGAAATCCTACGCTCCACACTCCCGAGCCCAGCAAGGCAGGTGGTAGCTGCCTTAGGATGGAGTTAATTGTTGTAGAGGTGATAAAAATGAGCCCAGCAGGCTTTCTCTATAAGGCCAGGGTTCGAAATCGAGAGCTGGGAGCAATTTGGCTCCTGCGTGTAGCCTAGAAGTAGCTTGGTAGCTTGACACCAATGGCTACTTTTGGCTCCCCAACACCTATGTGAATTTAACTCTGTGTTTGTTACAATCTATAAAGATTAGAGTAAATCTGAGATTTTAAAACTTATGGAGTCGTAAATAATGGCCAAAAAGATGTGAAAGTTAGATTTTCGCAACGCCATGCACTCCTTGCTCTCCAATGGTAGCTCCTGTTTACCGGTTAATGCTGGCGGAGCTGCCTTTATGCCCTGCTTATCCAATCTTAATTTCGACCCCTGTTAAGGTAAGTTGACTAAGTGGCAACAGGGCTAGGGGAGCAGCAGGGACCACCTTAATTTTTATTTGTATCTTTAAAGTGCTCACATAGCCCGAGGGCATCGAGAAGCTGTTACAGCAATGTGTCTTAGTTGCTTATGTATAACAGGCTTAATACTCGGAGGATTCTAAGCGCAGACCCGGGGATCGAACCTGTGTTGCCTCGTTTCCAAGGCAAGCATGTTGCCGCTGATCTATCCTCCCTTAAGTACTCTGGGGTGGGTTAAGAGGAGCATGGAGAAGGTGTGGTTAGCGTTTTTTGAGGTTTTAGTAAAAGGGTCCGGGCAGACGACTCCATCTCATTAGGTCTGGAGTGTGGGACTCGGGGTGGAGGCGTAAATCGGATAGGATCCTAAAAGCCGGTGCTTGGGGCCTCTCGCATGAGCCAACATGAGATGCATTTTAATAAGATTTACAAAATGATCTGCTCTCGGTTGGTATTTTAAACAGCAATGTGTCCTATTGGTATGGATGCGGTCCTCTTTCCTCCTCCACTCCCCTTCTGGGGTCTCTGCTGCTGGGGACTGGGGGGGAGGGGGAGTCCCTCCTCAAGGCGGGCACACCCCCCCAGGCTGTCACACCTTCTCAGGCTAGTGCGTTCTGGAGTGGGAGGGTCATGAAACCCCCACCCCCCCACTGTCGCCTCCTCCGTATTCCACAGGTCTCTTGTCAGTCCACCTTCAGGGGCCCCCTCTGGGTTCTCAGCATCCCTGACGTGCCAGTCACCTCTTTTCTCCTTTTCCCCCTGCAATCCGTGAGGAGCTTCTGCAGGGCAGGAAGGGGGTCGCTGGCGGTCGCTGTCCCAGGGGCCTCCTCACCTTTAGGGCCGACGTATCTTGGCTCTTCAACACAGAGCTTCTCGCCAGCGGCTTATCTTTCGTGTTCCTGCTGGCATTCACTGCTCCGCTATCTCGGGCACCCGGTGTCCGATTCACACAGCTCCTGGATCAGGATGTAGCCTGCACTGTCCGGGGCCACATGGTCCTTGTTTACACTCTCCGGAGGGGAGGGGGGGGGGCAGGGGTTCAATGCATGGCTCAGTCCACTTTTTGGCCCTTATGGTCCGGTGAGGTCGATCAGGCTGTGTAGGTTCATGCGCCCCCCCCTTGTGGCCACCAAGGATATTTTATTGTCTCTTCCTAGGTCCCCAACCGTGGCTACTCCTTTGTTTCCCCAGCGTCTTCGCTACTGCCCCAATGCGTCTCGCTGTTCACTAATGATTTCCGCCAAGGGGACGTCCACTGAGCAGGGATCTGGGCTGCCTAAAAGTTTCCAAGTTCTACGCCCCATATTTCATCCCAGCTGCAACCGCTGTGGGAGGGTCTCTCTAAAGCGAGATCCTTCACCCACATTACTTCCATCCAAAAATATTGCCTCAGCAACAGCTGGAGCAACAAAGTATCCTATAGAAAAATGTTCATCTCCCAGTCAGCGCATTACATGCTGCAATTGCCCCGCTAAATAGTAGCACTCAAAGTTGGGCACTTTGATTCCGCCCGCAGCATAGTTTCTCTGCAGAGTGCTTGGGGCAGTTCTGTTTCTTCCTCCCTCTCACAAGAATTCTCTCATCAGCGTGTTAGTGAAGCAGTACAGGAGACAAGTAAGCATGACCATCTTTAAGAGAGCTGTTCTCCCTGGCACTCCCAAGTGGCAGCCTCTTCCAGATCCTCGGAGCCGGCCACGTTATACATGGCTTTCTGCGTGTTATTCTTATGCGAGTCCACTGGGACATGCGCCACATTAATGCCTAGGTACCAGAGGTTTTTGTCTCCCACCAGAATCCTAATCTGGGCAAGTGCTGCTCACTGAGGCCCCTAAACGCTGCGAGCGGGAACAGACGGGACTTATCTCGATTCACCCTGATAACTTGGCAAACTGGTCAATGACGTCTAACAAGTGTGGTAGGTTGTCATCTGGCCTGTTTACGTACAGCAGCACAGCGTCTGTGTACAGGGAGACCAATTGTACCACCCCGTCCAACATTATTCCTGCTTTCTCATACTCCTTCCTAAAGGAACACACCCAGCGATGTACAGCATCCGTGGCAGTGGACAGCCTTGCTTAGTGCCTTTCTGCATCTCCATGCTTCAGAGACCTGTCTACCCTTCTTCACACAAACCCTGGGCGCTGTGTAGATCAATTTTACATTTGCAAGAAAACTTTGCCAATTCCAAAGTGCGCCAGAGCTGCTAGCATCCGGTCCCAAAAGGCTGAGTCAAAGGCCTTGACTGCGTCCAATGAGGCCAATGATGACACTGCACTTTCTTCCATCAGTTGATTAGTACTGTCGTGGTGACATGGTGTTGCTTACTAGTGCCATGTGGTGCGCTCCTGGACATACCCAGTTTGGTCTGTGTGCGGTAGGCCCCCTATTGATGTGGTATTTATAACGCGCCTGTACACAAGTGTTTCTAGGCGCAACCAGACAAGGAGGTAACAAAATAAAGATCTTACTAGGCCTTGTGTCTTTCAGATCGTGCAAGAGCAGGGAAGGTGGAGGGTAGAAGTACTTGAGGGTAAGGAGAGGATGGAGTAGTCCGGGATAAAGGAGAGTGCAGCCTGCGGATGGCAAATAAGTGCAAGAGAGGGGGCTATAGGGTTAGATACCACCACAGGTGCAGGGGAGCCAAGAGACAGTTCAGGATTTCAGCTGGACAGGCAAGGACCTGGGCCCGAATTCAGAGGGTGACCAGTGCATGGAACAAGCGGGTGATCAGCAAGTGAGAGGAAGAGGGAAGGCAGAAGCAAAGAGAAAGGTCTTGCTTCCGGGACCTGAGATGGTTCTGCTGTACCAGAGGGAGGCCCCAGCCGAAGAAAGATCTGCCCCCAACTCTTTGCTTGGAAAAGCGACTGACGCTCAGAAATGAGGTGGGAGAGAGCAATAAGGCAGATATTTAGGAAGAGAGAGTTGGAGGTAGTATGCTACCAGGCCCCAGAAAGCCTTGTGGACAATGCAAAGGGTCTTGAACCTGATCCTTGATATTACCCTCTAGCCTGTTTGCCAAAACCGCAGTCAGGATTTTGCAGTCTTGGTTTATCATTGAGAGAGGGGTCTGTATTATCCACAACACTGCAGTTATTTACCTGTTTTATTGATTGGTATTATAGTAGCTTCCCTCAGACTGCTGGTTAGTACTCCCAGCTCGTATCTGCAGACACTCTGCAATCTGGGTGCTAGTATTTCCACAAATGGTTTGTAAAACTCCCCTAGGAGCCCATCTTGTCCCAGGTTGGAAGTCGGTAGCACTTATCACTCATTTTATCTAGCATTAGTGGGGCATCCAATTCGTCTACCTGGTCCTCTCCAAGTTTTGGCAGGTCTGTTTGGCCTAGTGCTTTGTCTACATCTGTCCCCCTCTACTGCTTTGTCAGTGTATAGGGTTTCTATATCTAGAAAATATCTCATTGCTCTCATCCTGGGTTCTGACTAAGTTCATCAGTAGTGGCATTGATCCCATGTCTTGTTCTTCATGTCTGCATAACCACGCCAGCAGTTTCCAAGGTTGCCCCACACCCCTGCATGCAGATTTTGGGTATATTTCGCAAAGGTCGAGGCGTCCCAGCCTTTCCCATTCTTCCATGCATTTTTGCCTCTGTTCTTTCAGCTGCCCCGATTCCATAGGAGGTCCACCCTTGGCTCTTTCTGCACTTGCTATCTCCTTTTCAATGTCTCACAGGGCCGTCGGTGTTTGTCCTGAGGCCCCCTCCCATTTTCCCTATCGCCTTTCCCTGCAGAACTACTTTGAATGATTCCCATACCGTGCTCCTCTTTGCTACGCTCTGTGTTGATGCTAAAATACTACTCTATCCGGGCCCTCAAGTAGTCACTTGACAACTTGTCAGGCAAGGTTTCATGGAGGTCCTCCACATCATCAAACACATCAAATAATGCATTTTGTTAAAATGTCTGAATCCTAGTTCTTAATAGTTCTCTGTATGTTCTAGACACTGGATTACTGGGTGCAAACAGTCTGGATTCATCAATCACAGAAAAGGTGTGGACCAGCAGTTGCTCGTTCCTGGGTATGGCGCTGCTGCAATCTGAGCGTGATCTGCAGGTCGCAGGTTCAAATCCTGGCAAGGCCAACTCAGCCTTTCATCCTTCCGAGGTCGATAAATGAGTACCAACTTCGGTTGGGTGATATTGTATGTAAATATGTGCTCTGTAAAGCGCTTTGGATTAAGGCGTTATAAATAACACATCACTATATATATCTTTCTCTGAAACGAGTTCAAATGGGGTCTTACCGTTGCATAGAGACAGGTGTGGTAAATTATTTACACCCCTGATCACTAATGACACATGGTCTAACCAGTTCCCTCCAAGTGACAGAGTACATTTTAGTTGTGCACAGCATTGAGTGGTTTGCCCTTCCTATGAGCCCATTCCATCTCTGGATGAGACTGGTCTACGAAAGTGAATCTCTGATCCCCAAGCCTCTAATGCCTTTCTCAGAGCCTGCTCTGTGAAGGTTTTATCATTATCAGAATGGAGCATTTAAGAGTTAGTCATGGCTACTACACCTTGGAGTGCCCATATGACTGATTTTTCAGTCTGCTTTCTTTTGAGGAATCATCCAGGTAAGCCTAGTGCAAGAATCTACTATTACTAGAATGTATTTGTTTACTGCTGGTAGTGGGCCTATATGATCCATATATTGGATCTCAAAGGGTGAGTCTGCCTTCCTCGAAGGAACCTCCTTTGGTTTTTTGCTGTGGTCCACCGTTGTCTGTAAACATGCGTCACAGTTTGCAATATATATTTTCACCTGCTGTCGAAGCCCTGGCCACCATTGCAGTCGCTGAGCGAGTTATGTCTGCTATTGTTTTTCTCACTGTGTGCTCTTTGGCATGTTTATCTGCCAATGCATTCCCAGTGCTATGAATGTGCCCTTTTGGTACGTGCTCTTGTGTGCATTACCCATAGTAAAGGGCAAGTCTGTTTGATCCCAAACATGTTTCCAGAGCTGCCTGGAAGCAATAGTTTTATGCCCAATGTCTTTGGAGTCATTTTGCATCCACTAATGCAAGTCAGTGTTATAAGCCCCGACAATGTACTCTGAATCTGAGACCACTAGAGTGGGCTTCCCTGAATCTGCTTGGTGCAATGCAAGTAGTAACCCATGCAATTCAGCAGTCTGGACAGACATGTCTCCCAGGTGCTTGATTGCATTATCAGTATGTATAAACTCTTCATGTGTGAAGTATCCTACAACTGCTGGGCATGCAGCAGTGTACTTGGATCGTGTCGCCACTGCTGGGATAGCTGACCCATCTGAGTAAACCACCTGGAAAAAAATCAAACCATAGTATGTCAGGCCGCGAGACGTCTGGCTCTGTGTCCATTGTCCAACTCAATCCACTCAGTCTTTGCAATTCTGCCTTATAATGGTACTTTACATCTGGAGCATGTTGAGATGCTGACCATTGAATCCATCTAGTGAGTAATGCTTTTGCGTTTGGGACGCTAGCTTTTGTGGCAGTTTCTAGTTGAGCTAAAGGTGTGTTTATGTGTATGGTTATATTTGCTGCCAGAGGTCTCTCTTTCTGAATAATCATCTGAACTGAAGCCAGAATTTGCTCCTCGGGTGTACATTTAAACTCTGATGTGGAATATACATATGACTTACATGCAATTGGTTTAGTCTCCACTAGATTGCACACTGTGTATGTGAAAGCATTGTCTCCCACCACAAGGTTACTCTCCAAGTTTCTATCTGTATTCCTGTCCTGCAAAGGACCAGTGTGGGTCATTAATGAATATGCCTGGTGCAGAATACGAGTGTGTTCTGGCAGCCAGTGAGCTGCCTTGAAATTTGGTTTTATCAAAGCATACAATGGGTTCACTAGCTCAGCAAAATTAGAAACATACGATTTGCCAAAATTTAACAGCCCTAGACTGGCCTGCAACTGCCTAAGCGTAGTGGGCGGTCTTATATTGGCACACTTCTCAAGAAAATCTGCTGACAACCCTCTGCCCTCATCTACATACTGCCAACAATTGGGAATGTCTGCAAGTAAGCTCTGTATTCTGCTTGAGAATGTGCTAGGTGAATTTTTATACCACTGCATTATTGTAGTGAACTGGAAATGAGTTCCCTTAAAAGTGAATGCAGTGTTTTTCTGACTTCCTGCACTTAAAGGTTGTGTGAAATACCCATTAACTAGATCAAGGTTTGTTTTATGTTTGCATCGTGTAAATTGGCTAGCAATCCAGAAGTATGTTTGTTCTGGACGGCCTCTGTCTTACAATGTGCATTAAAAATTCTAAAATCTACAATAAAACTGTAGGTACCACCAGGTTTTAAAACTGGGAGCACAGGACTGTTATGTGGGCTAGCTTGCTTTACGATTACTCCCTGGTCCATTAGCCGGCCTCCATGTTATGAATGTGGGCAACTGCCTGTGGTTTAACTGGATACTGCCTTTGTGGCGGGGGTGGTTTCAGCACTGGAAACACATGTGATGGACATTCTTTATCGTGCCCTACATGATCTTTAAACAGCTGCACTGCTGCCAGCGCTGAACATTTTCTTGCATATTTTTGCATTAGTTCCCCCACCCACCGCTTTTGAAAAGGAAGGCATTATCACTTCTTCACCCCTTGGTGCTTGCCTTATATACAAAGGTGGCCAGTCTTGAAATGCTTACAGCCCTTTTATATTGAATGTGTAGCTGTGGCCAAAATAGTGATTGTCTTTTTCGGGTGTTCGCCTTCTAGCTGAATTGTCACAAAATACATACACTTCACTATGCGCCAATGTCTGCCCAGTGGGAGTAGTGATGTGTGCCCTTGTGTTCTCCAATAATGCCTTGTGGCTGCATTCAAATATGGAAAGGTCCGGCCCAGAGTCTTAATAGGTCTTCAATCCAATCTGTGTGCTGCTTCGTCTTGGGGACGACGCGATGAGTGCGTGGGCTCTGCATTCTGTGAAACCTGTAGTGCTACTGTTTCTTTTCGACCTTCACTTCCTTCCCCTCAGCCTTAGAACGATCTGGTGTTCGTGCCTGCTGGGAGGATCTCATCAGTGCCGTACTTCTGGGGACTTCATGTGTTTCCTGTCTCTAAAATCATAGTCAGTAGGTCTAAAATGGGACTGGCCCCCGGTCTTACCCCAGGACCGTCTACCCCTGTGGTTACCTTGCCACTGCGGGCTCTGCCTATCTCCTGCAGATTTCTCATTTATTGCCCTTTTTACCCTGGAATGAGACCCGTCCTTTCGAGGATCTCCCTTCATAGTGTGTCCTTATCTGGCTTAACCTTTTAACTGCCATGGGTTGCCCCCACACTAGTGCCAAGGCCTTTTTTGGTGATTTTGGTATTTCGCCATTCAATGCCTTCTAACATTTTCTGTTTCATTAACCCTTTAAGTGCCAAGGACAAGGTATCTCGTCCTTGGTAACGGGGAGGTAATCCAAAGGACGAGATACCTCGCCCTTGGCACTTAAGGGGTTAAGATCCTTGTTCCTTTTTATGTCTCTGCTGGTCTTCTGCCCAAGTGATCCCTGCCCAATGATTGATAGGTGGATGTCACTGTCTCCAAATTGCTCCCTTTTTTTCTTGCTCATTTAATTGGGACAATTTTCTATGGACTTCTAACCTTGCAGGCTCTCCTTTTTTAATAAGGGTAGGATTATGCTTTCAACCATTTGATAATTGTTAGCTGCTATAGACGGGCCTAGATTCATGGCTGTGGCCGCGCCTTTTGTTCCCATGATGTCAGCTAGTATCAGTGCTAGTGATGCGATGGGTGGCGTGCCTATCAGCTGTAAACAAAGCCAGCTATAGACTGAGATCCAGCCGTCACAGCTCGCTAGAGGCGGTGTGCAGCCAGATGGAAGAAACCTAGCTAGGGCCCTGTGTCTCTGCTGGGGAGTTACTAGTGGATAAGCAGCTAATTTTTCTGAATACCACTTGGGGAATATCTTCATTCTTGGATGGACAGGATCCCAATATTATTCTCAATGTCTGTAGTTGTACCCCACCTGCATCCAGCTGTCCTTGAGGTTGCTGCGCATGCGCTATACCCTGCTGAGCTGCATATTGCAGCGCAATGTTTCGCACTCTGTCAAAGTGGTTGGCTAACAACTGGTAGTCCGCCTGCAAAAACGGACCTCCATGGTTTGGATGAAACCGAGCTAAGAATTCTAGTGACAGATTGGGTGTAGCTAATGGGCCATGCCTTGCACCTGTTTGTCGGTAAACTAGATTACCTCAAAACCAGGACATGATTTGTATGTGTAAGAGCCAATTCAGGATACTGATGTGGGCGATACTGAATGGTGGCCAAGTCTCCTCTCACTAGGAGAGTTGCATATACGTTATTTGTCATGTTACCTGGGGTCTTTAAGTAAAGAGTGATTCTGCTGGTAGTCCACCAAGTTGTGCCACAGCTACTGTAAAATTCATGTTTACTGCATGACACTGTCCAGCTCTCAGCCAATCATATATAGCTATTCTGCAATGGATGGGAATATTGATTTCATTGTGCGCCATCTCTTGTACGCACTCTAACCTCTACATTTAAAAAGAAAAAAAAGCTTTTTCAGTGACTGGGACATGAGGTTATTTCAATATTAGTAAAGCTCTGGTCATCTTTAAGACGTCACATCTTTTTGGGATGCCATATGACTTGATTGCCTCTTAGGGCGTGATTTCCCTGCCCGCCCCCCTCGGGGCCCCTAGGTAGGGCTGTGTGAGGTGGGCACAGAATCACAAGTTTTGAGTTATGATGAGAGGCGCCTCAGGGGTTTGGGCTAGCGCTTTTGACAGTTACCCGAGTTCTGCACCCCTTGTCATACTTGACAAAAATACAGCCAGAAAATATTGCGTAGTTCTTTTTGACTCAGACCTTATTATGAAGCATTGCTGAAAAATATGAAGCTGACACTTGAAGGTAGCAAGTCAATATATTTATTATCACTTCTGTTCTCTACCAAGCGTTATTGCATTAGCTAAAAACATAATTGGCATCTAACAAAGATTAAGTACAATTCATCATTCTTAAAGCACCTGCTTGAGCACTCATGGGGTTCATGTTCGGTAGTCCAAACTATGCTATGGTGCGATCAGGAGTGGAGTGACATAATAAAGCACGCTGTCAGTCTAACATATGCAAAAAGGTTCAACCAACACTCAAACTCACGATTTCCAGGTCTTGGTTTCTGCATGCGAAGTGACCATGAGGGTCTGCTGGTCTGACCTGCTATCGAAGGCTCTTCCCAGCCCCCCACGATCTCGTTTTCTCTCTGCTTGCTGCTGCCGAGTTTTTTAGCATTAGTCTGTGCTTTTTTATATTAGCACGCGTGACTTAGTCTACATGTACTATGTGCGTCACTTCCCTGGCCTGGACAGCACATGTGAAAACTCAAGTTAGTATTCTGTACTTTGTATTCTGTGGCACAGCTATCTTAGCTCGTTCGTAACATTTGTAAATCATGAGAAAACCTCTTAAATGATTAAACACTGACACTAGATGGAGGAGATTCAAACATTTGGTCCATTTTGAGCATTTGATCTCTACTGGGGCCTTTTGGGGAGTTGTCTTGACTGGCTCTCAAATTTCTTTAATCGTAGAAGCAATTGAGTTTGTAGAAATGTGAAATTAAGGCATCCAATATCATATTGTAATTTGTGATGCAATTCTGTAGGTTACTTTGACACTTGCGATTTTGAATTACCATGTTCCAAGAAAACGTAGCTCACTCGGCATTATTTACTTGCCATTGGGGCTCTCCTCACCCTTCATCCTTTGTTTGAAGCAAGTTCTAGGGGCTAATGGAGATCACAGCATTGATTTATATCCTCCACTCTTATAAGTGCCAAGGACCTGTGTAGGAGTGGTAGCCAGTGAACATCGAAATTGTTTCATAATTATTAAAACATGGCTACTATAAAACATGTTGTCCATGTTTTTCAGTGAAGTTCAGTTTAGTGTATTCTCATAGTGTAAATTGTATTCAGTTCTCTAGGGGAAGTGATATACTGATGAGCGCTAGTGAACACTTTTGAAAATGTAAATGATCATACAGTCAAATGCTTTTGTTCTTTGACCTGCTGATAATTTATCTGTGCAGGTGGTGCTCAACACGAGCCGTTTCAAAACTCGATGACATTGTCTTGTCAACCTGCCATTTCAAACTTGGTACCCTGAAAGTGAGTCTGGCAACTACAATCTGCCACCTAGTTTGCACAGCATGGCATGCTACAATACTGTCCACTCTACTTAGTCTTTAGCTCTATCCTTCCTCTTACATAATAATACACAAAGCTTCCTAGATCTATACAAAGTAGCAATCAGTTGCTTCCAGTCTGTACTACTGCAGCACCATACGCTATATTTAGTCACCTGATCTTTCTTTGATAATGATTATATTGTATTGTAGACTGTTATTTAGTCCACACGCCGACTCCCGCTTTGTAGTTTGGACTCATTTTCAACACACGCTGAGGCAATGAGCGCATTGTTGATGTGCAGTATAGCGTAATTTTGTTTCAGAGGATTAATATTGTTTTTATGAAATTGTTTATGTAACTGATGTTTACAATGTGTGAACCTTTTATCTGAATACATTGTTGCTTGTATATTGGCACCCCGGGAAGAGGCACTGGCCAAAGAGGAGGCGAGAAATGCAAGTGGAATACTCGAGTAACATCCTGCATTTCATACCATCCCTCTGTACCTCTCTCCCTGTCACATCTTGGGCCAGTGGTCTGGGCCGTATCTCGCCATTGCTCCTCAAAAGAATTTTTCACCCCAGCCCCGCTCACTTGTGCGCCTCCATGTCCTGGAAATATTTTCAATCACAGGCATATTTCTTTAGTTTGTTTTAAGGGAAGTAGGTGCGCGTGGGTTGCATAGAGCCTGTTTAACTTGAAAAAGAAAACGAGAAAGGAGTTGGCACCGTGGATGGCAGCTCTGTTGGCTAATGACAATAAAAAAAACCTTCGGGATTGCAGTGTGCAGTCCAGCATAACTGGCTCAGGCTGGCTGTTCTCTGAACTGCCATCCCCGAATGCAATGTTTGTTGCTACATTGAAATCTGTTAATATCAATGACAGGCAATGGGCATTTTGTCTTTCTGAAGTTGCCAACACTGCCTGCCACACTATACTCCGACTAGCTCTGACTTTCTTCTAACATTGAACTGATTCTGATTTCTAAACTTCTCTTTACACAGCACATGATGGGGCAAGCAGAAGGTATACAGGAACACTGCCCTGAATCTTACCACCAACTGTACCCCGATGTGCAGAGCCTTGTGGAGAAAAAATGTTTTTAGACCATAATGAGGGATTTAATTTGTATCTCTTCATGCAGCTGAATTTAACATTTTACAGACATCCATTAGTTTGTCTTATTTCAGAAGTATACAAAAATCCTGTATTGTTTCTCATTTTGTGTTTGGTACGAATAACTTGCCATTAAGAAATGCTAATCAAGACAATTTAAATTTGAATACTTTGCGATTAGTTTTTGAGAATTAATTTGCGCCTTGGGAAATTCATGAACTCTTAGGGCAAACATTGAAACAAATATTTTTGTTTTTATGTAAGGTAACCGTATTGTATACTTCGTAATGGTAACCATTTCACAATAAAAATCATGGGTTCAATGAAACCGTACCCAACACCTGCATGGAAACCTAAAGATGATATGCATCTTATACTCTAATAATTACCTCTCAATAGCAAAGTCGGAAAGAATTTTGCGATCAATTTTTGGAACACTCTTTCGTCCAGCTACTAATTGCTGGCATCTCTGAGGGACCTGGAGTTCCAGTCAGCTACTTCATTCTGGCGTCCTGGTAGGTATTCTGCCATCAGACACTTTCCTCTGGAGACATACGTATCATCCCCTCCAGTGTTGCAGGGTTGGGGATCAGGTATTCAGGACAGGAAGGGGTATTGGTGTAGATCTGTGGGGGCTAGATCGGTATTGGCATGCAAACCCGGCGTTCTCACATTCCTCAGTACAAGTTGCAATGGGCTCCCATAGAGATCCAATTGTTTATCATTTCCCTTAAAATGGCTACCCTGCGGTTCACGGACTAAGAAGCAATTGAGAATTAGTTGTTGGGTATTGAGTACTATAAAAGCCCCGTCCCCGCAGTAACGCACGCTTCGTGTTAGTTCCACTGACAGAGGTGTAACCCTACCGGCGCTCGGCTCACAGACCTGTAAAACAATAGAAAGTCATGTTATGAACTTGTTAAGTTAACAGAAGTACCACAGATCTGTTTTATATGTACCCGACAATTTTCTGCAGCAGTCCTCCGACAGATGACTTAGTTTTCCGTAGTTCCGCAGTTCAGTCAGCAATCTTCCTCCACTGCCGCGGCTTCATCGTAGAATCTTCCGACCTCCGAAAACCTTCAAAGACAAGGTACAACAGTTAATAAAAGCACATTTAAGACATTGTAGCGAGTGAAAGTAAAACTTCACGCTTACGTACCTGAAGATCTGACGAGCATTTCCAAGCATTCCAAAACGTTTCCTCACAGAGAAGGCACCATAGCTTGGTAACAAAGGCACATAGTGCAGCACGCGTTGCCAAACTTCGCACGCATACTTGCCTCCAGAGAAGACGTCATGTTTTTTCTTCGACACCCATGCTCTTGAAGTGATACTTTTCTCTTCAGCGAACCTGCAAAAGAAAGAGTGGTTAAATCTACACCGAGAGAACTCTCACCATAGGACCTTTATTTTTTTTATTTTTTTTCCTCCAAGAATCCACACACTTACCTTCAGAGGCCTTTTCAACTTTCTCAGCCTGAGATCTTTTTAAGCCTCACCACCAACGCCCCCCTGTATGAAAGCAGGATGGAGAGCTCCCTAATATCAAAACACAGGTAAGGAGGAGAACGGGGCACATAGAAACATTAAGGGAGTCAGCTGGGTGGGGAAAAAAGGGCGAGCCATAGTACAGTAACCACATAATATTGAATCCAGTCCCCCTCCTATTTTCTTTCTCTCCTTTGTGACGGGGGAAGATCCTGTTTAACAGTATTGCCAGATCACCAGGGTCCCAGACCATTCACGCTCCTGCCTGCAGGGACATGGTAAACTTTGCAATAAGTGCTAGACGGCTTTAGCCAGTTCTGCCAACATCCTGGATTTTATGCCGCCTAGTCTTTTTATGCATCTTACTGTGGACACATTGTCCATCTTGAGGAGAATGCAACAATGTGCCCTCTCCTGTGTCCAGCATTTCTCTGCGAACGATCCTGCAAGTAGCTCTCGGCAGTTGATGTGCAGATCGAACGCCTTCTCTGACCATCTTACGCCTGTCACCAAATCAGGCTCCCAAGCCTATTCTGCTGGCATCAGACTCTATTATCAGGACCGGGGACGAGACAAATATTGCTATCCCGTTCCATGCCTCCATGTGATGTAGTCACCACTCTAGCTTGTCTCTCGTCTACTGCCATAGGGGCAACTTTTGTTGATAAGATAGGCCCCTCCTGAGATGTTGAATCTTTAATCTCTGCATTGAAATGGTCCTGGGAAGATCGCTTGGATTGACCACGCCAAACATCCTACCAGTCTGGCTATCTCCTGCAGTGACATCTCCCTCGTTAGTGTGTTTCTGATTTCCTTTTTGTTGTTCTTTACCTTGGGTAAAGGTAGGCTCAGTGTCCCTCCAGCGTGTCCACTATGAACCCCAGAAACTCCATGGTCTGCTCGGGTTGAAGGGGGGGGGGACCTAACTGGCATTGCATATCTATTGTGGAGCCTACCTGTTTCTTGATTATTTCTTTGTCTTGACACTTTATGCAAATGTCGTATCCCCTTCTCCCTTAAATACGTCATTATTTTTTTCGTACAGCACCATGGGGTTGATGCTAGTCCGAAGTGCAGACCTGTGAATTCCCATATCCGCTCCTTCCATCAGAATCTTAGAAACTTTGTCTGTTCTGCTGCAACTGGCCCCGTCAGATATGCATCCCTGAGATCTATATTCTGACCAGCCTTACCCCTCGCTATGTGTCTCTTGGGAGGTGAATTCCCTCCATCTCGAAGTGTCTGTAAAGTACAAAGCTGTTCAACATTTAGATTTAGAACTGGTCTGTGTTTCCCCTCTTACTAGAAACCTTGGTTATGAATCTCCCTACCATGTGACACTTGCGCTGTGGCGTTCTTCTGCACGAAAGCTTGTAATTCTGCATCCTAATAATTTGTCCACTGCGCTCTGCACTAACTCGTTTGGCCACTTTTCTTGTATTGGGCTGGAACGAAAGTCCATCTGAAAACCTTGTACTGTGTTCATAATCAAAGCAACCAATGATATACCATACCAGTATGCTAGGCATTGCGCTAGCCTCCTGTGGGCACTGTATCGCACACTGCGTCTGAGCTTTTGCTTTCATCAGAGTTGGGTTGTTGCTGGCCATCTTTGTCTCCAGCCCCTTCATCTCCCTCTTGATGGGAAGAATGGGTTGGGTTTTCGCTTTTCTTGCCTCCACTCACGTCTGTGATTAAAGGACCTGTTGAATGTATAACTGGTGGCTGAGCGGCCCCTTCCTCCTCCAGCCCGTTTAACATTTATTCCCAAACGCCCTTTTTAGGGATGCATTGATGGCGGCATACAAATTGGCATACTTTAACTCCTTTTTTATGAAGGAATCACTAAATAGTTTTCTTCCGCTGCTGTCTTTAATGTGGCTAATTCGCTGAGTTTAGTTGCTATCTTTACGAGGACTGATCTTCGTCTGTCAATGCACTGTTGGAATTGCCTAATGGGCAGATCGCCCTCTGTGCCCATCCTGTCACTATTGTGGGATCTATAGCCTCATTCTTATCTTTAGCCTCATCAGCCATCTGCACTATACTGGTAAGAGGCCGTACAACACCTAACATCTTGTCCTGGCAGGAACACCAGAGCCTATCCAGACCCTTCCTGATATCCTTTGCATATTTGCTCATAAATGTTACCATTTTTGTCATGAATCTCCAGAGTCTCCGCTATTCCCTCCCGCAGATGGGGCCTCTTGCATACTGCCCTAAGTTTGTTCCTGGTCGCCCTCGTTGGGGCATCGTATGGCGTTTTTTAAAGATGTGAGGCCATTTTAGCCGGCGGTTTCCACTCTACAGACCGCGGATGGATTAGAGCACCCGGGTCAATTGTCTCTGGCATCTTCCTCTGAGGCTTTCTTTTTCTTAGCTCTTTTCTGCCTCTCCCGAGTGGGGGATATCGCATCACTTCTACCTCATCTTCCAAGGAGTGATCTTGACAATCGTCCTCCTCTGAACTCTGATGTGTTCTGCCACCTGCCCCCCCCTTTCTTCTGGACCTTACTGCCTTTCTATTACATTTACTTTTCTGTAGCGTGACGGGGGAGAGGGGGGCGGGGGGGTTCTTGGCATCTTGTGCCTCGCAGGGACTTTTCTTCCCCCTTTCAGTCTTCCATGTCCACCTGGTCCTCTGAGGTCTTCCAAGCCACTAGGCACCATTGATTTCTTTTTACTCATGAAAGGGTTCTGGCCCTCTCCCTCCCACGCCAAGTGGAAAGCCTCCCCCTTGCAGCCCTCCCCGGGGGCAGATTTCAGCCCCCAGGCAGGAGTACATGGGCATTGGTAGTGACTAGCCAACATTTGGCTCTGTGTTTGAATAGGTTGAGGGAGGGGAGGTTTCTGATAGTCAAGGGGACAGCGTTCCACAATTTGGCTGCCAGGACTGGGAAGCTAGATCCACCAGCTGTTTGGAGCTTGTATCTAGGTATCAGTAGGCTCTGGTTCAGGGTAGATCTAAGTGAGCGAGCTGGGGTGTAAAGCGTGAAACGTGTGGAGAGATAAGTGGGGGCCAGGTTATTCATGCATTTGTAGGTTAGGGCAAGCGATTTTAGTGAGATCCTTTGGGTGACTGACAACCAATGAAGATTCTTCCAGGTATCCGAAATGTGTGCACATCTGGGAATGTTGAGGGCTGCCCTGATGGCGTTATTTTGTATGATCTGGAGCCTGTCTAGGTTACCCTGATTAGTGCCCTGGTACAGTGCATTGCAGTAGTCCAGTTTGGACATGACCAGGGTCTTAGCAGGGTAGTACAGTTGTGCGTGGAAAGAAAAGGACGAAATGCTGTGATCAGCTTGCAGGTATAGGCGGCGGCGGCCGCAACTGCATTTGTTTGTCTGTGAAGGGAGAGGGTGGAATCGAGGTAGATTCCCAACGTTTTGGTATCTTTGGGGACTTTTATTGGGTTTCCATCGATGTTAAAGGAACTGAACATAGGGTTCAGCTTGTTTTAGTCTTTGCTGAGTGCCTAGGATGAGGATCTCTGTCTTGTCATCATTGAGACAGAGCTCATGTTGGGCCATCCATGTTTGAATGACATGGTAAACGTCATTTAAGGCTTTTGAATCTACTGTGTAATCTCCTGTGATGGGGATGCGTATCTGGGTATCATCAGCATAGTTTGTGTAGGTGACACCCAGATAGTCAAGCACATCAAATAAGGGTTTAGTAAATACATTATAGAGGGTAGGGGATACACACAAACCTTTGGGGACTCCGCAAGGGACTGGTGCAGGGTCAGCTGCGGAGGTGGGCAAGAATACCCTCATCTGTCTGTTATCCAAGAAGGATTGAATCCAGTTTGTGGCCATGTCGGAAAAGTGAGCTGCAGTTTTTAGGTGGTGACAGAGGATTTGGTGATTAACCAGATCGAAGGCAGCCGATAAGTCTAAGAGTAGTAAGAGGGCTAGTTTCCCTTAGTCTTTGAGATCCTCGATTTGGGTTTTGAGATCGAGGAGGGCAGTCTCCGTACTGTGCTTTCGGTCTGAAGCCGGATTGTCTCGTGCCTAGTAGGTTGTTCTGTATCTGGAGGTAGGCTGCTCTTCTAGGATTTTTAGCAGAAATGGGACCGCTGTGTGCCTGTTATTGGTTGGAACCTCTGGGTCTAAGGTAGGTTTTTTTAGGAGAGAAATGACCCAAGCATCCTTCAGGTTATTGGGGACCACTCCCGATTGAAAGGAAGCATTAATAAAAGTGGTGATAAAAGGGGCGAGGTCATGAGCCGAATCCTTAATGATCGGGGCTGGACAAGCGTCCCCTTGGCAGTTCGAAGGTTTTAAGTTGCAGATGATTTTTTTCAACCTCCAGAACGGAGAGCGGTGTGAAACTGAACGGCACCGGGGAGTCAGGGGTAGTTATTTTAGGTGGCCTGGTATTGCGAAATATATGGGTGTGGAGGGTATTTTGTTTGGCGTTGATTTTGGATTGCAAGGTGGATATTTTGTTAAGAAGGGCGTTTTGTATATTGTTGCACCAGGTGCTGTCCTTGGTGAACGTGTCCGGGGCGGGTGAGGGAGATTCTAACTCTTTGAGGATTTTGAATAATTCTCTAGTGTTAGATTCTGCCTGGGATATTCGTGAATTGTATGTCTCCTTTTTGGCTTGTAGTATGGCCTCCTTATAATTAAGAGAGGTAATCAGAAGGGAGGCTTTATTAGTTACGCTAGGGTGACTTTTCCAAAGGGCTTTGGCCTTGTGCTTTTCTTTGCGCAGAGCGCTGAGCTGCGGGGTGAACCAGGAGTTCAGGTGGGACTGTTGTTTGGCTTTGCAGATCTTTAGTGGAGCTATGCTCTCAATGGCAATGGTCATTAGGCTGTTATAAGTGTCTACTAAGGCAGTAGGGTCCTTATCTTTGTGCTGTGCACCGAGAGTGTTCAGACAAGAGAGGATGAGAGGAAGCAATTTCTCCCTGGTGATATCTTTTTTATTTCTGGTAGGTATAGCGGGGGCTATGGTAGGTGTGGGGTGGGGGTTGGTGGCTGGTAGGAGGAAGGTAATAACATGATGGTCGGACCAGGCGCAGGCATCGTTAGAAGTGACATTGGTGTTACAGTTGAGGTCGGCTGGCCAGTCGAGCGTTCTACCTTTGATGTGTGTGGGGTCACGAATGCGCTGCTGGAAGCCTAGGTTGGAGAGGGTGGTGTCTACTTCAGCGGCCATGTGGTCCTTGGGATCTGAGAGGCCTAGGTTGAGGTCGCCTAGTAGCAATATCTGAGAGTTGGGCTTAGTGTTAGTAGACAGGGTGGAGGCAACATCATCAATGAAAGAGCCCAGTGGGCCTGGAGGTCTGTATATAAGGTGGAGTGTTCCTGTATTGGTAGGGGAGAGCGATAGTTTCACTGAGAGATTCTGCAGAACTAAGTTGTGTGTGGGGAGCAGCTCTCATAACGATATTGTCACTATGTATAAAAGCGGCTCCTCCTCCTTTCGACAAGTTGGAGTGGCGGTCGTTTCTAATAATGGTATAGCCCTTAGGTATGGATAGAGCGAGGAGTGGGCCAGAGGCATCATGTAACCAGGTTTCGGTAATAGCTAGGAAGTCCAGGTTCTGGACAGTGATGAGGTCTGCGATGTCAAGGGCATGAGCCGTGAGGGATCTTGCATTGATAAGGGCTCCCTTTAGTGCTGAGACGGGTGAGGTGGAGAGTGGAGGACTAGGCGTTGCGGTTGAGTTGGGCAGTGGGAGGGCAGAACGATTGTGCAAAGTACAAGGTGGTCTAGGCAGTCTAGTTCTAAGTCTGCTATTCCTTTGTTGTAGAGTACATGGAATTTTTGGAGTGGGTTTGGTAGCAAAGTGCTTGAGCCAAAGGGCTGGGTCATTGAGGTAGGGGTTCGATGGAGGGTCAGGCTGGTAGAGCATGGTTGAAGGGAGAGTGGGTTGGCTGTTGTGGAAGGTCTTAGTGGTGCTTGCACGGTAGGTGGCAACAGTGCAGGCTAATAGTCCTAAGAGGACTGCAAATATAAGGTCCGTGCTGGCACAGGTTCTTAGCTGCCTCTCGCAGCTTGTATTGCTCAAGGGACTGAGCAAATCAGGTCAATAGGCACAGTACAGGGGCATCTAGATTCGAAATGGCAAAATTAGGCAACTAGCAGCAGTAGTGCAAATCAAGTCAATAGGCAAGGTGTAAAGTCAGCTAGATTTAGAAAGGCATAATTAGGCAGCTAGCAGCAGTGCAAATCAGGTCAGTGGGTACAGTACAGGGGCATCTAGATTCGAGATGGCACAATTAGGCAATTAGCAGCAGTGCAAATCGGGTCAATAAGCACAGTACAGGGCATCTAGATTCGAAGTTGCACAATTAGGCAACTAGCAGCAGTAGTGCAAATCAGGTCAATAGGCAAAGTGTAAAGGCAGCTAGATTTCGAAAGGCACAATTAGGCAGCTAGCAGCAGTGCAAATCAGGTCAGTCGATGCAGTACAGGGGCATCTAGATTCGAAATGGTATTGGGCAGGCATTACAGAATATACTTGTAAGTCATGGGGGATGTAATGAGAAGCCTGAAGGAGAGGGGCAAGTAAGAGATGCACATCGTGCTGCGGCAGGTATAGAGAATGTGGACCATAATAGTAAGATCTGGCACGAACAGCGGTGTACAAGAGGTAGTAGTACTTGGTAAAAATACAGCTTTATGCTGGGTGGATGCAGGAAGGGATCAGGTAGTTAATGTCTTCACCTTAGTTATTTAGTAGTTCAGTAATAACATGAGGTGCACCTTTTAGGAGTATAACACCCTATTTGTGCCCCTGGTGTTCGTAGAGCTATTCAGTTGTTTGGATTGAGCCAAAGACTTCAGAAAGGAAGATTCACGTTTGAACAATCTTCCATGGGAGCGGATGTCTTTCGTCCCTTTATCTTCAGCTGGTTGGTGTCCTGTGTTACTGACTGATCTACAGGCCTGTTTTGTCAAGAATAAAGCAGGTTTGCTGACTACCATCATAATTTTTCACTCAAGGCCATCTACAGGATAGCCATGTGGGCTGTCCCTTACCCCTTCTACAAATAATCCCCTTAGAAGCTCTTTCTAAGGCAGATTCCAAGTACGGCCTATTGATGCTTTGAAAACATTGTGGTTTGGACTCACTTGCTGAATAATCGTTTCATCAGTATCATTTAATTAAGATAGTAGGTAGTACGCACTCAAAGGAGATGATTCATGAGGGAAAGCTTGTGCAGTGTGTTGGGGTGTGCTTGTTCAATGAAATGTCAAGTGGTTATTAAGGCTGGGCTACAAAGTTCTTGAAATTTACAACGGGGAATAATGCTTGTGAGAAATGTGCCAGTGAATATTTGGCTAGCGCTTGTGATCTTCAGAAATGCAGTTTTAGTAAATAGGCATTCCCCTCACACCCCTTACTAATTTTGATTCTTTTTCAGGTTTTTTTTCCCAGATGTGAAATGATTTGAATTTGTAGTGGGAAGACGAGACTCCCTTGGAACACCCCTGGAACACCCCACCTCTCTTGGTTCCATTACTGCCCCCCACCCCCTCGCACAAATACAAACCATACTAACCTCTTTGGTGGAAACGCTGCAGTGTTGATGCTAAGAATTATTGACAATATTGCAGGAAGTCGCACTAAAACCTGCACTCTATGTAAGTATTGAATCATTTGGACACATCGTGGAATGATTGGACTGTCAAATTAAGTGCTAAATTGGAAACCCTACTTTATATATTTGGTACGTTATCTGGTTCAAAGTAAGTGATCTAATTTCTCTCTCGTGCTGATTAAGCAGTATTTTGCAAGCAAGACCGAAGTTACTAATCCAGTTTTCCTTAGGAGTTTAAATGGTTTATGAATCTGTTTTCTAGTTGAGAATTGTCCCAACAAGAGGAACAGTGTCCTTTGATGTTTTGTTGCTGAAGAGAGTTGTCCTAAGGTAGTGGAGCAAGAAAGCATAGAATTCTCTATTGGTTTTATGAAGCGCCATATTGCAGAAGATTATTTTGGAATACACAGAATACGGTTAATGCAAAAAAGTAGTACCTGTTCCAATAGTGTACGATGTTTTAAACGAGCGATATCCAACTCTGAATTTTCCACCCACCCCAAAACTGGTGCTCACTATTTTTACTTATTGAATAGTTTATTTTATGGACCCGTGACCCCCAGTTTAATCCCAATATACTCCTACGTCTCGTCCCCTTTCCTCCATACTTATGGGACATTCCTCCGTCCTGTGGGACGGGACCAGAGCACTTTGTAAAAAGCATCACATTGTTCCAAAATGTGTCCGTCCTTCTCTTTTTGCGCGGGGTACCGTACACGGCTGTAACCCCGCCCTCCTTAGCTCCGCCCAGTGCATCGCCCATCAGTCCTTTTTTTCACTCGTTCTGGACTGGATGCACTTACATCTTCGGAAGATTTTTTTTCCTTCCAGTTTCCTCCTCTCTTGCTTAGCGGTCGCGTGGAAGTCGGTCTATGCCGTTTCAGCTAGACTTTCCAAATTGTTCTTGTCAGCGACTCTTCTCCAGGGTGGATCCTCAGAGTGTTTGGGTCCGGACCACCGGTGGGATTCATGCTTTTACTGCGACTCCCCTTCGGTCCTGGTGCTTCAATGTCGGTTAGAGCGGTGGAAGGGGGTGTTTCACCGTACTCACCGGTGCACTTTCATCAAAGAGAAGAAGTAACGCCGGTGAGTTGTTTACTATTCAGAGCACCCGGCCCGGGGGAACTCCTTCCCGGGGTCTTCCTGGTCCGGGAGGAGCGTCCAAAGCTCAATTACTGGGGCTTGCCCTGAGGTGCCTTCTAGGCCTAAAGTGTACCAGAGTTTTTTCCAAGGGCCTCTGTAAGGAGCCTATTGACACCGGATTACAATCCGAGGCCCCTCCTGTGGGTGCTATTTGTGGGCCCAGCTCTACTGAGGCGTCGGGTACCGGAACTTGCTTCGGTGTCTCCTTGACTGGAGCTTCCCATAAAAACACCAGAGTACACCCTGAGGCCTCAGTTGAGGCTGTTGATATCGAACAGAAGTTCGAGGCCCGTTGGGAAGAGGCTTTTATCGGACTCTGGTCCGAGGTCCCTCGTTAAGAGGCTAAGATGACCAACAGTACTGAAAGGCCTGTCAGGGTCTTGTCGGTGAGGTGTGTTCCTAATTGTTCCCGCTCTAGTGTTGACTCCAGATCTGTTGAGGGGGCATGAAGTGAGGTCTTCGACCGTAATCCCTCCATTACCCGCAGTGCCGAGGTCCTTCCTTTGAATGCTAGTTTGTCTGATAGCATGTCACAGAACATCCTAGGCCATGCAGTACCGGCTCGGCCGAGGTTCCTTGTGTTAAGGCTAAGATGAAGACCCCTGACCCACCTGTGGGGACCCCTGCCTCACTTCCACACATGTTGCAGTTCTCCTCAGGTGCTGACAAAATGGTGGCCGTTCCCGCCAAGACCACGGCACCCCCGATTTCCCCCCCCCCCCCCCCCCCACCACGGTAGTGGCTGCAGTCACTTTACAATCCAGACCTGCTGCATCCTCTTCTAAGACTGTTACACGGGTTCTGGCCAAAGAGTACAAGCTTCTCGACTTCTTAGGGAGGAAGATTTTCGCTAGTTCAGCCCTGCAGTTGCGGCAAGCCAATGCAGAACTGGTGTTAGCAGGAGCGAATATGAAAATGTGGAAAGGTCTGTCGGAGTTCGAGGAGTTTATTCCTGCAGAAAAGCTAGATGATTTCAAAGCGGGATTGTCGGATGCCAGGGTCCTTGCGCAGGATTTGCTGGAGGCAGCGGCGCATCATGTCGACACCTTGGCCCGGGGCCTAATGCTTGGCGTGGATACCTTTCACCAGGCTTGGCTGCACGCCACCAAGTTCTCTAAGGAGGTGCAGGATAAGGTTTTGGACCTGCCCTTTGATGGCAAGGAGGTCTTTCATTCTACATCAGACACAGAGCTGACCAAAACTAAGGACAGCAGTCAGACTGCCAAGTACTTGTCTGTCCTGGTAAAACCACCTTTTAGGACTGAGATCATTGTTGCAGCTAGATCGGAAATCATGCATCATGCAGGGTTGACACCCCTTTGGGAAATCCCTGCCGAAGGCAGCAACAGAGATGGTTTTTCTCCCGCTCCTCAGCCTCCTCCTCAGGTTCAGGTGGTGCTGCCACCGAGAAACCAGCTAATTGAGGGTTTTCTGTACTCGCACGAGACCCCGGTGGGAGGACGTATTGCGTCACATTGGGAGGTGTGGCACACCATCACCGAGGACGGTGGGTCTTGTCAGTCGCTCGGGCGGGCTTCCGCTTCTCCCTTCCCCACCCATCAATCCTCCGTCCAGCAGTCAGGGTCGCCCTCCCTCAAAGCCGAAATTCAGAAATTACTGGATCTCAGAGCGGTGGAACCCGCTCCCCTGGGGAACGAGAGGAGGGCTTCTACTCCTGGCTGTTTACGGTGCCCAAACCCAACCAGGCTGGCCTGCGCACCTTCCTAGACCTTTCCCAATTCAATCTTTCTCTACCCCAAGAGAAATTCAAGATGATCACGCCTTGTCAGATAAAGTCCTCTTTGCAGAAGGGCGATTGGCTCAGCGTGGTGTACCTTCAGGATGCGTATATGCATCTTCTGATCTGGAATCCACACTGCTCCCCTTTGGCCTCTGCTCGGCGCTGTGTGTCTTTACGAAGATGTCGGTTAACGCAGCTTATCTTCGGCTTCAGGGTATCCATGTGTATCTGTATTTGGACGATTGGCTGTTGCGCAGTCCTTGCCCGCTGAAAGTCTTGAGCAATCTTCAGTCTCTCCTCCAGCTCCTGTTCCACCTTGGGCTGTCGGTGAACTGACGGAAATCTGCCATGACGGTCTCTCAGGACTTGACTTTCCTGGGTTTTCGTTGGAACACGATCGACTGCGGAGTATACCTGACCGGGGACAGAATGGCAGATCTGTTGGCCACGTGTCAGATGTTTGCGCAGTCAGAGAGCATGTTGGCCTGGTGGTTCCAGAGCCTTCTGGTCCTCATGGCCTTGTGCGTATTGGCTCGTCCTCTTGCTCGGCTCAAGATGAAGCGGACGCAGATGGCTCTTTGGAGTTCTTGCCGTCAGGCTCTGGATTCAGACTCCAAGATGATATCGATTCCGGCTTTCATGAGTGGACCTTGTGTGGTGGTCGTCTTTCAGCAACCTGTCAGTGGGCGCGGGTTTTCAAGACCCTGCTCCGATGGTGACAATCACGACAGACTCTTCCCTTCTGGGGTGGGGTGCGACGTTGGATCTTATTCAGGTCTCCGACCTCTGGTTGCCCAAGACAAGCTCCTTCATATAAATCATCTGGAGCTTCTGGCGATCTTCATGGTGCTCAAGGCGTTCAGGCCAGTCATTGCCAACAAAGTGGTTTGTGTCCGCACGGACAATGTGGGGTCTATGTTTTACATCAACAAGCAGGGGGGCACCAAGTCCCCGCCTCTTGTGGATCTTGCCATTCAGATTTGGGAGTGGGCGGTTCAGCATTGCGTCTGGCTGCTGGCAGTACACATCCTGGGCCAGCTGAATGTTATGGCAGATGCACTCAGCTGACGAACAATAGTCCGCTACGAGTGGGAATTGAAAGCCGAGGTCCTCTTACAGATATTCCTGTGTTGGGGCACTCAGAAGTAGACCTCTTCGCAACATCAACAAACTTACTTCCTCTGTATGCCTCCAGAAATGGGCTGGGAGCCTCCTCTCTGGGAGATGCTCTTGAGATTCCCTGGCACAGCATGAGGGCATATGCTTTTTCCGCCTCTGCCTCCGATTCATCGGACGATTTGCAAGCTGAGGAACACGGTGAACTGTTCTCTTCTGCTCCTAGCTCCGTGGTGGCCGGCCAGGTTCTGGTTTTCAGAGCTTCAACATCTGTCAGTGTGTGCACCGATCAGGCTTCTGTTGGTTCCCGATCTGCTTCACCAGAGAGATCGGCAGCTGAGGCACCCCTCCCCACAATCGTTCAGCTTGGCGGCATGGTGCCAGAGTTCAGATCTTTAGAACATCTCAACAAGTCTGCTGACCACATGTACATTATTCAGGAAGCCCTCGACGAGGTCTCAGTACAGAAGCAAATGGATTTGGTTCTGTCCATGGTGCTTAGACAAACAGCTGGACCCCAGGGTGGCTACGATTGACATGGCGCTGTCCTTCGTCTCTCATCTAGCAGAGTCGGGCATTCATGTCCTGTCCTGCAGGACTTTAGGTTGTGGCCGCCTACCTATCCACGGACCAGTGCTCTTTTTCACTGTCAGATCCAGTGGTTAAAAAGCACTGTGCGGGTTCAATGCGTCTTTACCCTCCTGTTCGCAAACCGCATCCGACGTGGGATCTGAACGTGGTCCTTACGGCCTTGTGCCATAAGCCTTTCGAACCAATGGCTATGTCACCGGATGTTATAAGTAGGACGCACAACGCCTGTAGCCTCAGTTCTGTTTTTTCCATGAACGTGTTCTTAAGCACCTTTCGTGGAATGTCTTTCCTGGTCGCTGTTAATTCGGCAAGGCATGTGAGTGAGCTCCAAGCTTTGTCGGTGGAGCATCCCTTCTTGGTTTTCCATAAGGATAAGGTTGTCCTAAGGACAAATCCTTCTTTCCTACCAAAGGTGGCTTCTCATTTCCATCTAAATCAGTCAATCTCCCTGCCTGTCTTCTTTCCAAGCCCGGCTTTGGAAGCTGAGAGGGTTTTGCATTGCCTGGATGTTAGAAGAGCTCTTAAGTTCTATCTGGCCAGCACAACTGAATTTAGGAGTTCTTAACTATTTTTGACCTTTGGTAATCCGCACGGTAAGCAGGCCTTCAAAGCAACTATCTCGAGATGGATTGCAGCTTGGATTATGGAGTCTTACACTGTTCAGGGTCTTCAGCCTCTTAAAGGGATTCATGCACATCTGGTACTTGGCAAGGCAGCTGCTGTTGCCTTTCAAAAGTGTCCCCTGGGAGACCATCTCGAAAGCGGCTACTTGGGCCTCCGCGTTGGCTTTTTGTAAACATTACTGTTTGGACCTGAGCTTCAGATCTGATGCTCAGTTTGGCCATGCTGTGCTGAAAAACCTTTTTCAGTAGGGTGTTTCCATCCACTCGTAGTTCCTGTGAGGAGTGCTTGGGAATCTCCCATAAGTATGGTGAAAAGTGGACGGGGCGTAGGAGTATAATAAGGATACTCACCGTAGTGACCACCTTACTCCAAGTCCATAGTCCCCTTTCCTCCATACGCCCGCTGTCCCCTCTAAGGTTCCTCTATTATTGCTGAAAGGTCTCTGACCTGGGATAGAAAAGGACGGATGGGCGATGTGCTGGGCAGAGCTAAGGAGGGCAGGTTTATGGGCACGTGCAGAACCCCGCGTAAAGAGGAAGGACACATTTTTGAAAAATGTGATGCTTTTTACAAAGTGCTCCGGTCCTGTCACACAGGACGGAGGAATGTCCCATAAGTATGGATGAAAGGGGACTATGGACTAGGAGTAAGGTGGTCACTATGGTGAGTAACCTTATTAGTCTCACTCCTCTTTGGTGAAAATCAAGCAGGGTTGCACAGAAGATGTATTTATTAGTGAAATGGAAATACATTAATTTAAATGTCAGCTAGTTATACATCGATCTTGGAATAGATGCTTGTAAACACTCAAGTGCGTTTTCTTTACCCTTGGAACACCTGCACCATGGATTCAAAAATGATTGAGGGCCCTGCATAAGGCTTTAATTTGATAAATATTGAATTAAATCAAAAGGTCCTGGTCTAAATCTCTACTTCCCCTTTATTGAAAACAGATACACCCCCTCCCCCTTTAGTAGAGGTGTTCCTTCCAAAACGCATTCTAGAAAACTCAATTGAAATAACAAGCTTCACATTCTTGCATGGGAATTACTTACAAAAAGGAAAGTGTTCGCTAATCTCTTTCAGTGGTGTTTCTATTGCCAGAATTTCTAAAAGTGTACATTTCCCATTTTCAATGTGCAACTTAACAGTGGTAAAGTAGGTGGCAGTTAAGCCTTCCCCTTTTCATAAATGGATTAGCACCAGTAACAGAACTCTACTTGGTGATGTAGCTAGGAAATTACTTCAATTACTGCATTTATCGAGGTATGCAAACAGTGAGATGTCCTTTCCTCTTCCGTAAATTGCACATAAAGGGTTTTGAGGGATCTCTCAGTATTCTCACCATAGGATCTAATTAATCAAATAGAATATTCCAGAAGCACATATGATTCTGAAAGATATGCTTCTTTCCCAGGATGTACAGTCCATTTATATACCCCTGCCCTTCAGTACTTAAAAATGAAAGGGGCCAGGATTTAATCTATTCCCATATTAGAGTATCGCTCCCCTGAGGATAATTTCCCCTTTATATTTTAATTTTGAGGGGATTGGGTCCTCCGACGTATTCCATATCTGACAGTAATCACCACAGCTGTGCTGCTTCGGAAAATCTTTCTGTGTCTGCGTCCTGCGTCGGATGTCGATACGCTGTCCTCGAGGGCCTCTGTCGAGCCAACGTCACCGGATGTTATAAGTAGGACGCACGACGCCTGTAGCCTCAGTTCTATTTTTTTGCGAACGTGTTCGCTTCTGAGATCTCGGCGCGCCTCGGTTCTTCAGAGTTCTGTTCTTGTGGTTCTTTGAACCTGTTTGTTGTGAAGATTTCATGATGTCTTCGTCTTCTTCCAACCCATGGCTGGGTTTTAAGAAGTGTCATGACTGCGGGTCCAAGATGTCATTGACTAATTCGCACAACGCCTGCCTCTGGTGCCTCGGTGAGGACCACGACACGTTTGACTGTGTAGACTGCCAGTCGCTTACATCGAAGGCCTTGCGGGAGAAGAAGAAGCTTTCTGTAGGTAAGGTGGCCAAGCCCCGGAAGTCGAGATCCACCGGGCTTTCGACTGACGATTCGAGGGGCGCGACTCTCTGCATCGTCGGCGTAAATCCGTGGGGGGGGGTCTCGGTCCAGGAGTAGGTCCCGCCATTCCACTGCCTCTTCGAGGCAACTCACGGAAGCGCCGGCATCGGTCGCCTTCCTCATCCGAGGACTCCGCCTGTCAGTGGGTGGCTTGTCCCAAAAAGCACTCCACTCCTGCGGAATGGGATTCGTTCCGGCAGGAGATGTTGGTGATTTTTCAGTCTCGGGGCTCCGTTCCGTCTGCGCTGTCGAAAGTCTCCGGCCGTGACCGTGCTAGAGACCCCACGCGCATACCTTCGGGCTTGAACGGTTGTCGCGATCACCGGGAACCTTCGAGGTCCCGGTCGGACAAGGATGGTCGCTATAGACATGCCTGTTCTAGGGCGCGGTCCTCAACGCCCTCCAGACCGTCGGAGCTTGTGAGGTCTTCGAAGAAGACATCGGCGCCAAGGTCATCGAGGGTCTCTCTCGAGGCTTTGCCTCCGAGGAGGCCGTCGACGCCTTCGGGGCCCAGGCTGTCGAAGGACACGATCGGGTCTCCGCCCTCGAGGACTGTGTCGAAGCCGTCGGCGCCACTCTCGACGCAGATTCCATCAACACTTTTCGGGACTGCTTTGTCGGAGGTACCCCGTGGCACAGTGGAACCCCCTAGAAATGCTCTAGCCAAGGCTAAAAATGTCTGTCCCTTTTTCTGTGCCCTCATTCCAGCCTCTGGATTAGATTTCTGAGGTGGATGAAGGGTCTGAGAAAGGTATGGTTCCTGAGGAGGTACTTGACGAGATTTTGTCTGGTCATAGCCAGATTGAAGACCTGCGGCAGTCGTTGCAGGACGCCAGTGGGCTGGACACCTCTCAGGAGGTGGAGTTCTGTAGGCCTGGCACCCATGCTGAGTCCTCATACCGGCGCCTTATGTCGAGGGTCACGGAATACTTGGGGTGGTCTGTGCCACTGGTGGATTTTCTGCAGGATGACCCGACGGATATCCTCGACCAAGGTCCACCAACTGACCCGGTACTGCCGTTCCATATGGCATTGCAGAGCAGGGTGGCAGCAGCTTGGACTGCTCCGGAGAGACTCCCGGCAGTGAGCAAGTCTTTGCTGCGAAAATACCGCCCAGCCAGTAGCGACCCCTGCTACTTGACCATGCACCCCACTCGGAGAGTTTGGTGGTGCAGGCGGCTACGGCCCCAGCAAAGCAGGCGTCGTACCCTACCATCCCTCCTGATAGGGATGACAAGCGTTTTGATGGCTGGGCGAAGAAAGTGTTTTCTTCAGGGGGTATGGCGTTACAGGCAACCAACCATGTGTGCCTTTGTCACGTTTGACGCACATTCTGTGGCGCTGTATTTCGTTAGCTGCTGAAATATTCCCGAAGGGGAGAAACGGGATGGTTTTCTTGCTATTTTGCAGGATGGCAAGGATGCCATGTGTGAGTCCGTTCAGTCGGGTCTGGACATGGCAGATTGTGTCAGCCGGTCCATGGCGGCGAGCACCGTTATACACAGGTTTGCATGGTTGTGGAAGTCGGGGTTTGCTCCTGATGTGCAGGCCCGGCTCCTCAACATGCCCTTTGATGGTGAACATCTTTTTGGCAGCAAGGCTGACGAGAGCCTTGAGAGGTTGCAGACCTCCAAAGCTGCAGGGAAGTTGCTGAACGCTGCAGTTCGCCAACCTCCACCTTTTTGTCCTAGGGGACAGCAATGGAGGGGAGGTTCCTTTCGCTATTACTCATCCTTCAGTAAATCGAGAGGAGCTGCAAGTCCAAGGGGCCACCGTAGGAGTACCAGAGGTGGAAAACAGGGTACTTGAGGAGCTAAAGCCGCTCGGACAGTTGCCTCTTCTCCCTCAGGCACTGCAGCAGCCGCTTCAACTCAGTCATGTGGCCATATTCCATGGGTCGCCGGTTGGGGGAAGGCTGACGCAGCATCTTGTAGAGTGGCGTGCCATTACTTCAGATGTGTGGGTTCTGGAGATCATAGTCCACGGCTACTGTCTTCCTTTCCGGCAGAGGCCTCACGACAATCCACCAGGGAATATCTTTGAAGAGTCCGCATCCGATCCTTGCGCAGGAAATACAATCCCTCCTGGAGAAAGGTGCCATAGAACTGGTACCTGTAGCGGAGAGGAACAAGGGATGGTATTCCCCTTATTTTTTGATTTCGAAGAAAGACTGGGTATTGAGACCCATCATGGACTTGCGCGGTTTGATGAAGCTCCTCAGGAAGGACAAGTTCAAGATGGTTCCACTTTCTCAAGTCCTCCAGGCCCTTCAACTTCAGGACTGTTTGGTGTCTCTCGACCTCAAGGACGCTTACTTTCATGTGCCGATCCATCCCAAGCACAAGAAGTACCTGAGGTGCGCGGTTGCAGAATCGCACTTTCAGTTTCGGGTCCTGCCGTTCGGATTCACCTCCGCCCCAAGGGTCTTCACTAAGCTCATGGTGGTGGTGGCATCTTATCTCAGGAAGGGGGGGATTCACGTCTACCCTTACCTGGACGATTGGTTGATCAGGGCGCGCTCTCCCGAGCAAGTCCTGGATCATCTGTCCGCCACCTGCCACTCCCTTCACAAGCTGGGCTTCTCCCTCAACTTAAAGAAGTCCCACTTGGCGCAAACTCATCGGCTCAGTACATCAGAACAGTGCTTGACACGTCCCTGGGGCAGTGTTTTCCTCCCCAGGTGAGGGCTCCTCACTTTCAGCAGATGGTGCACAAGTTTCAACATGCCCAGAGTCCTCCGGCGTTCGAGTTCTTGAGGTTGCTCGGCCTCATGGCATCCTGCATTCTTCTGGTGCCAGAGGCCAGGTTGCGGATGAGATCTCTGCAATGGGCCCTCAAGATGCAGTGGTCAGTCCTCTGGCAGGATGGCGGACCCCGTTCAGGTGCTGCCCTCGGTCGCCCAGGATCTTCTGTGGTGGGCTGTCAAAGGCAACTGGATGAAGGGGGCTCCGTTTTGGCTACCCTGGCCGGAGGTGACGATCATGACAGACGCATCCCTCACGGGATGGGGAGCTCATGCCAACAAGTTGAGTCAGCTGTCGTTGGTTTCCGTCGGAGTCCAGACTCCATATCAATCTGTTGGAGCTGAGGGCCGTCGGGCTTGCCCTGAAGGCTTTTCTGCCGACTGTGCGAGGGAAGAAAGTCCCGATTCCGACAGACACACAGTGGCCATGCACTAACTCAACAAAAAAGGGGTGGTGGGGGGGCCAGGGTCACTTTCTCTGTGAAGGGAGGCGATGCAGCTCTGGTTCTGGGCCATCCAGCAGGAAGTTTCGAGCTCGGCAGTTCATCTGGCCTTAGACTAAAACGAGACGGCAGTCGCTCTGAGCAGGCAGAACGCGATCTCTCACAAGTGGGAGCTGGCTTAGGAGATTCTCCTGGAGATCTTCGCCCTTTGGGGGACCCCTCAAGTTGATCTCTTGGCCTCCAGTGTCAACCGGAAGTGCGAAAGGTTCTGCTCGCGGGAATTTCCTCCAAGAGGAGCCTTAGACGTGTTTTTGGTGGAGTGGTCCTTCCCACTGCTGTACACATTTCTTCCAGTCCCCGTCATTCCGCAAGTGCTGTGGAGGTTGCAGAGGTTCGTTACCCGGATGATCCTCATTGCTGTGGCATGGGCCAGGAGAACGTGGTACCCGGATCTTCTCGACTTGTCCATCTGCCCTCCGCTTCGTCTTCCCTACCGAGACGATCTGCTCTCACGGGAGGGAGGGGTCAGGTTCTCCATCCAGAGGTCAGATCCCTCAACCTTCACGCTTGGCTTCTGAAAGGTTGAGGTAGAATTTTGTTTTATTTGATTTAATGAGATAGTTTTTAAAAATAAAAACTTCACACATACAATTTATTATAACTGAAAAGAAAAATACCAACAACTGAATACTTCAAAATTTTTAAATAAGTAAAATAAAAATGACCACATTGATCATATTACACACTCTGTTATGCATATCCACTATCACCATTTCATTTCATTTTCATAAAGTTATTTATCAATGTTATTGCACCAGTTTATCGGCTCTCTCAATTTCTTGATTTCTTCCAGGTATGTGCACCACCTATTAAATACATTGTACAGGGCAATTTGAAGGCTGGGATGCAAGTTATTAATACTCTGGTACCAGAATTCCAGATCTTTGATGTAATTCAGATTGTGTACATATTTCCCATAATGTTTTATATGGACTGTTGCCATTTTAGGGCTGTGACAAATTAGAGGTAAAAGAGACAACAGAGATGCAATCAGGCAAAGGCTCTGGCAATATCAGGCCAACAAATGGTTAAGATTGCTCGCCAGCTAAGCGAGATACTGACAGGCTAATTGACCAATCCCTGAAAGAGTTAAGGTGACTGGCGGCCTTTGATTTTTTTTATCTGGTTGCTAGGAGGCAGAAGAAGAGGTGTCCGGGGAAGACCGTTTGATGTGGGCGTACTGAGGGAAGAAACCGAAGAGCGAAGGAGTTTTAACCCTTTAAGTGCCATGGGTATTTCTCCCCAGTGCCAGAGCCTTTTTTGGTGATTTTGGTATGTGGCCATTCAATGGCTTGTAACTTTTTTGTTACATGAGATATCTCGGCCAAATTTGGCTCCTTTTCTTCCCACATGTAGGCGGTCGTAACGCCACCCAGGAATCCCAGGTTGCTATAGGGGGGTGAGAGAAAATAAGGAAAATGTGCGAAAACTTTGGGTTTTTTCAAAAAATGCCAATAAAATGATGCACAAAGAAGCCTGTGGTTTTTTCCTTGTAAGAGCTAGGAACAAATGGTTTGCTGTGCTGAGTTCCCCAATGTGTTGGCTTTCAGGAACAGGTTGAGTGGAAATGGAAAAAAATTATTTTGATGGGGATATCAACCGTTTTGTGAGAGGTAGGCGATTTTTGCCATTTTTGCCAATTGGACATGCTTGGACGGAATGGAAGAAAAGGGCAGGAAAGCCAAATTGGAGGACAGAAAGGCATATATTTCTGAAAAGTAGACAAAATTCCAAGTTTAGGAAGGGGTGATTTGTATAGGTCAGGCAACAACTAGGTAGGGGAAACTGCCATCGAATGGGGGAAAAGCGGGAAAATGACTGAAAAAAAAGGTATGTGTTGGACATGGTTGGCTTGGTACGGCAATGGCTTCTATGAATTTTGAGAAAAGCAATGCTCCGCTACATTCCCCCGACTCTTGCAGTTAGGAGAGCATACCATTTTTGTAGTGTTTGTACAAAACAAGCAATACCACAAGCCAAACACTGAGCCATGGTACACAGGAGTTTTACGCTCACGGCCTGACCAGGCGCACTTAGCATGTGTAAATTGGGAAAACCAATGTGGTGAGGAACGGCAGCCATACATTTTTTGAAAGAGCACAGGCAGACCTTTTCAAGGGTAGGTGACTTGTGCAGGTTACAAAAGTGTATGGTGGCTAAAGCAGCGACTAAATGTAGGTCACATTTGGGAAAAGAAAGGGTTGTGAGACAAAGGGCTCCAGCAAATGGGTCAAAATGTTATGAAAACCACACAACCACAACACATGGCCTACCGTCCCGCGTTCCCACAGGTGTCCCGATGAAAACGGTACCTCACGTGTGGGTGCACCTACCTGGCCGCCAAGGGGAAAGCCCAAAACACAAGTAACCCCAAGTCTGTTTTCACACCGGAAATGTCACACTCTCCCATCATACAGATATGGGCCTCGGGTGTCCGAGCCGCCGAGGAAAACAGGGAACCCCATGCATTTCCGGAAAGAGGACACCCGTGGGAATCCGCAGAGGTATGATCTGCCCAAATCGCCCCAGAATTTATTACCCAGACACCCCCGCAAAGTCCGAAATGTGGGAAAAAATACGCATTTTCCTCACATTTCGCTCGACTCACCCATCGAAACACGCCCCCAACAACACATGGCCTACCGTCCCGCGTTCCCACAGGTGTCCCGATGAAAACGGTACCTCACATGTGTGGGTGCACCTACCTGGCCGCCAAGGGGAAAGCCTAAAACACAAGTAACCCCAAGTCTGTTGTCCATTCTGCAGACCGGCGCAACTTACAGATATGGGCCTCGGGTGTCGAAGCCACCGAGGAAAACAGGGAACCCCATGCATTTTCGAAAAGAGGACACCCGTGGGAATCCGCAGAGGTGTGATTTGCGCCCATCGCCCCAGATTTTTTTACCCAGACAGCCCTGCAAAGTCGGAAATGTGGGGAAAAAAACGCTTTTTCCGCACATTTTGCTCGCCGCACCCATCGAAACACGCCCCCCACAACACATGGCCTACCGTCCCGCGTTCCCACAGGTGTCCCGATGAAAACGGTACCTCACATGTGTGGGTGCACCTACCTGGCCGCCAAGGGGAAAGCCTAAAACACAAGTAACCCCAAGTCTGTTGTCCATTCTGCAGACCGGCGCAACTTACAGATATGGGCCTCGGGTGTCGAAGCCACCGAGGAAAACAGGGAACCCCATGCATTTTCGAAAAGAGGACACCCGTGGGAATCCGCAGAGGTGTGATTTGCGCCCATCGCCCCAGATTTTTTTACCCAGACAGCCCTGCAAAGTCGGAAATGTGGGGAAAAAAACGCTTTTTCCGCACATTTTGCTCGCCGCACCCATCGAAACACGCCCCCCACAACACATGGCCTACCGTCCCGCGTTCCCACAGGTGTCCCGATGAAAATGGTACCTCACATGTGTGGGTGCACATACCTGGCCGCCAAAGGGAAAGCCTAAAACACAAGTAACCCCAAGTCTGTTGTCAGAGGGAAATCTCAGACATTCTGCCGACCGGCGCAACTTACAGATATGGGCCTCGGGTGTCCAAGCCACCGAGGAAAACAGGGAACCCCATGCATTTTCGAAAAGAGGACCCCCGTGGGAATCCGCAGAGGTGTGATTTGCGCCCATCGCCCCAGATTTTTTTACCCAGACAGCCCTGCAAAGTCGGAAATGTGGGGAAAAAACCGCTTTTTCCGCACATTTCGCTTGCCGCACCCATCGAAACACGCCCCCCACAACACATGGCCTACCGTCCCACGTTCCCACAGGTGTCCCGATGAAAACGGTACCTCACATGTGTGGGTGCACCTACCTGGCCGCCAAGGGGAAAGCCTAAAACACAAGTAACCCCAAGTCTGTTGTCAGAGGGAAATCTCAGACATTCTGCCGACCGGCGCAACTTACAGATATGGGCCTCGGGTGTCCAAGCCACCGAGGAAAACAGGGAACCCCATGTATTTTCGAAAAGAGGACACCCGTGGGAATCCGCAGAGGTGTGATTTGCGCCCATCGCCCCAGATTTTTTTACCCAGACAGCCCTGCAAAGTCGGAAATGTGGGGGAAAAAAACCGCTTTTTCCGCACATTTCGCTCGCCGCACCCATCGAAACACGCCCCCCACAACACATGGCCTACCGTCCCGCGTTCCCACAGGTGTCCCGATGAAAACGGTACCTCACATGTGTGGGTGCACCTACCTGGCCGCCAAGGGGAAAGCCTAAAACACAAGTAACCCCAAGTCTGTTGTCAGAGGGAAATCTCAGACATTCTGCCGACCGGCGCAACTTACAGATATGGGCCTCGGGTGTCCAAGCCACCGAGGAAAACAGGGAACCCCATGCATTTTCGAAAAGAGGACACCCGTGGGAATCCGCAGAGGTGTGATTTGCGCCCATCGCCCCAGATTTTTTTACCCAGACAGCCCTGCAAAGTCGGAAATGTGGGGAAAAAAACGCTTTTTCCGCACATTTCGCTCGCCGCACCCATCGAAACGCGCCCCCCACAACACATGGCCTACCGTCCCGCGTTCCCACAGGTGTCCCGATGAAAACGGTACCTCACATGTGTGGGTGCACCTACCTGGCCGCCAAGGGGAAAGCCTAAAACACAAGTAACCCCAAGTCTGTTGTCAGAGGGAAATCTCAGACATTCTGCCGACCGGCACAACTTACAGATATGGGCCTCGGGTGTCCAAGCCACCGAGGAAAACGGGGAACCCCATGCATTTTCAAAAAGAGGACACCCCTGGGAATCCGCAGATGTGTGATTTGCGCCCATCGCCCCAGAGTTTTTTACCCAGACAGCCCTGCAAAGTCGGAAATGTGGGGAAAAAAAACGCTTTTTCCGCACATTTCGCTCGCCGCACCCATCGAAACACGCCCCCCACAACACATGGCCTACCGTCCCGCGTTCCCACAGGTGTCCCGATGAAAACGGTACCTCACATGTGTGGGTGCACCTACCTGGCCGCCAAGGGGAAAGCCTAAAACACAAGTAACCCCAAGTCTGTTGTCCATTCTGCCGACCGGCGCAACTTACAGATATGGGCCTCGGGTGTCGAAGCCACCGAGGAAAACAGGGAACCCCATGCATTTTCGAAAAGAGGACACCCGTGGGAATCCGCAGAGGTGTGATTTGCGCCCATCGCCCCAGATTTTTTTACCCAGACAGCCCTGCAAAGTCGGAAATGTGGGGAAAAAACCGCTTTTTCCGCACATTTTGCTCGCCGCACCCATCGAAACACGCCCCCACAACACATGGCCTACCGTCCCGCGTTCCCACAGGTGTCCCGATGAAAACGGTACCTCACATGTGTGGGTGCACCTACCGGGGGCGCAAAAGGAAAAGGGTAACCGACTGGGAACCCCAAGCCATTCGCCACTGCCCATTTTGTTCATGTGGGCAACCTACAGATTTGGGCCTAGGGTGTCGCAGCCAGCAAGGGAAACAGGGAACCCCTTGCATTTCCCAAAAGAGGACACCCGTGGGAATCCACAGAGGTCTGCCTTTCGCAAATTGCCCCAGTTTTTATTAGCCACAATCCCCGACAAAGTGTGATATTTGGTGGGGAAAAAACACAATGTTCACTTTGTCTGGGGTTCTGGGTAATAAATTCTGGCCCGCTTCGCGCAAATCAGACCTCTGTGCTTTCCCACGGGTGTCCTCTTTTGGGAAATGCATGGGGTTCCCCGTTTTCCTTGCCGGCTTGGACACCCTAGGCCCAAATCTGTAGGTTGCCCACATGAACAAATTGTGCTGTGGCGAAAGGCTTGGGGTTACCAGCGGGTTACCCTTTTCCTTTTGCGCCCCCGGTAGGTGCACCCACACATGCGAGGTACCTTTTTCGTCGGGACACCTGTGGGAACACAAGAAGGTATGACATCTGCTGTTGGCGACGTGTTTCGGTGAGTGGACACAGGGAAATGTCTCTGAAATTGGCCGGAAATGAAGACAATTCTCAGACATTTCGCTCTGGCCACCCACCGAAACACACCGCCAACAACACGTGGCCTACCTTCCCGTGTCCCCACACGTGAGGTACCGTTTTCATCGGGACACATGTGTGGGTGCACCTACCGGGGGCGCAAAAGGAAAAGGGTAACCGACTGGGAACCCCAAGCCATTCGCCACTGCCCATTTTGTTCATGTGGGCAACCTACAGATTTGGGCCTAGGGTGTCGCAGCCAGCAAGGGAAACAGGGAACCCCATGCATTTCCCAAAAGAGGACACCCGTGGGAATCCACAGAGGTCTGACTTACGCAAATCGGCCCAGAATGTAATACCCAGAACCACCAGCAAAGACCCACATGGGAGAAGGGTGCCCAAGGCCAGGGATATTACCGCCGACTTTGCTGGAGCCCTGGCTGCCCTGCGTTACAGCTTCTCCCCACCAAGGAGTCTCGGCAGTGTGCCAATACCTCCCCGAAGGGAAAAGCTGTAATGCAGCCCAGCCGCAACTCCAGGACAGTTGGAGGTGATCTGCCCAGACGGGCCATTCCCACCCACACCACCAACAATCCAGCCCCAGTCTCACCCACCCCACTGACAGTGGGCCCTAACCATAGAATAATAAAAAACAGTACTCACATAACGTTGCAGCTGCTCGGGTAGAAAAAGCTGTAAACAAAACAAAGAACATGTGTTACCTACGGTCACACCAGCAAAATGTAGCCCTCCCCGGGGGCAGATAGGGGGGGGGTTGTCCTGCACTCCTCCCTGGGCTCAGGCGTCCGTTCCTAGGAGCAGATATCTGGTCCCAGGAAGGGCTGCATGACTTGGCACCCACTCCATTGCGGGTGGGGGGGGAGGGGGTCAACGCCCCATCCCATTAGAAAATTCCCTGACCCTTTGGGGTGCCCCACCGCCCCCCCCTAAAAAGCGTTCCACCATTTTCATTTTTTTCCTTTGGTAACCCAACTCCCCTTGGTCCAGAGGGTCACAATGGTGTGCCAATCTGGCGCCGGGGTGCCCAAACCTTACTGCCCCACCCACTGGGGGGGGCCTGTCCCACCATTTTTGGGGGCCCTCTCCCCCCTCACCCCAAATGGCTGGGGGACACACCTCATGCAGGCCTCCCTGGGCCTCCTCCAAACGGCTGCGTGATGTACACCCCACCTCCATTTGGGGTGAGGGGGGAGAGGGCCACCCCAAAAGGTGGGGCAGGACCCCCAATAGATGGGGCAGTAGGGTTTGGGCACCCTGGGGGCAGATAGCCACACTAATGTGGCCATCTGCACCAAGCAAAGTTGGGTAAACAAAAAACAAAATGCAAATTCACAGGCTGCTTTTTAGGGGGGGGCTGAGGGCCACCCTAAATTGGCAGCGCATGATGTACCGCAACGGGGGGTGGCCCTCAACCCCCCCCCCCCACCCCAAATGGAGGGCCCCACCTCATGCAACCCTCCCTGGGGGCAGATATCTGCTCCTAGGAAGGGGCATCTGACCCCAGGGAGGGATGCATGAGGTGAGGCCCCCCCTATCTGCGCCCAGGGAGGGTTGCATGAGGTGGGGCCCTGCATTTGGGGTGGGGGGGGTTGAGGGCCACCCCCCGTTGCGGTACATCATGCGCTGCCAATTTAGGGTGGCCCTCAGCCCCCCCTAAAAAGCAGCCTGTGATTTTGTATATTTTTTTTTGTTTACCCAACTTGGCTTGGTGCAGATGGGCCCATTAGTGTGGCTATCTGCCCCCAGGGTGCCCAAACCCTACTGCCCCATCTATTGGGGGTCCTGCCCCACCTTTTGGGGTGCCCCCCACCCCACCCCCAATGGCTGGGGGACACACCTCATGCAGGCCTCCCTGGGCCTCCTCCAAACGGCTGCGTGAGGTACACCCCACCTCCATTTGGGGTGAGGGGGGAGAGGGCCACCCCAAAAGGTGGGGCAGGACCCCCAATAGATGGGGCAGTAGGGTTTGGGCACCCTGGGGGCATATAGCCACACTAATGTGGCCATCTGCACCAAGCAAAGTTGGGTAAACAAAAATGAATCTCCCCTTTCCAACGATACCCGCCTCGATCTCCGGCTTGAAATACAGCCGGAGATCGAGGCGGAACAAGAAGGGCACTCACCTTCTCTCTCCAACGCAGCAGCCGAAAATGGCTGCTGCGGTGGAATTGCTTTCCGTTTCACGCCGACGTGCGTCACGCACGTCGGCGTGAAACTGAAGGAAATCCAACCCCCGGGCAGTGAGGGGGGACCTCCCCCTCACATAGCCCGGGGGTTGGATTACAGTTTTGAGCGATCCCTGCTTTGCAGGGATCGCTCAAAAGAAGGTGCCGAAAAGGACGAGCTATCTCGTCCTTGGCACTGCGTGTGCACTTCCAAGGACGAGATACCTCGTCCTTGGCACTTAAAGGGTTAAACATTATAATTAAATAATTGATTAATTGCGCGTTACAAGAAAGGGTATCTTGTGTACCCAGTAGAGGTGACAGTTGTCGCCGTGTTTGTTTCCAGAGCGGCAGCGCCGTTGCGCAGCCAGGCGTCTGAAGGGGAGAGGTGACCGTTGGAGCTGGCGCCGTTGCGCTGGATAAGGAGAGGAGACGTGAAAGTTATGAGACGACCGTGCTCGTCTGACTGAGGAATGAGAAGAAGCAGCAGCGCCGTTGCGCCGTGCAGTCAAGCGGATATATCCTTGAATTGAGGCTGAAGGCAGAGCCGTAGCGGGACCCGGTCAGCCGCTGAAGCAGACATACAACATGGTGCCGAGTGGAAAAGAAGGTAGGAGCGGGGTTTTCTATGAACTGTACGGACACGGGATAAGTGCTCTGATTTAAAGACTATTAGGGTGGGGAAACCCACATTTTTAGCAGTACGTCCAAGGTGAAATACAAGGCTGCGACCGAGGGAAGAAACGGAACATATATTTTAAAGATGTCACGTTTAACAGGGACAAGTTGAAATGCCCGATCTGAACATTTAACAAAAAAATAATCAGAGACAAGTAATGCTGATACTATACAACAGAAAATCCTGTTTAATATTAGAGAAAACCCCAGAAAGCTGCAGGAGAGGGCCAACTACTCTAGAGACACATGAATGAATGTTTGTGGTGAACTATCGCGTGAAGACAACATCTTTATTAAAGAAAAGAAAGGGAAAAGAAAGCAAAGAACAATATAAACAATTTCAAGATCAAAAGAAATTACCTGTGGTTTTTCCTGCAACCATCAAGGAAATACTTTCCCCTTGAACTTGCAAAGTCAATCCAAAGACGTATCCTTTTTCCAGTATACCTAGAGAAAAGAAAAAATGAGTAACAGTTAATAAAGGGCTCGTTTTTAGTCCAAACAAACTACTTATTGGCTAAGACTCTTTTGTCCTTCAAGCTCATTTAACTAAGTTATTACAAATTTGGTGCAGAAGTGGGATCGAGGAGAACACCATGGAGGAACTCATCAAAACATTGAGTGAGGGCCAACAACCTCTCCAACAGGCATTACAGATTTAAAATCAACAGGCACAAGCTGACAGACCAGCTTTTCAACAGGCAATACAAGTACAACAAGCCCAGTTATTGGAAGCAACCGCAGTGCGCCGACATTCTCAAGTACCAGCTTCGGTGCCTACAAAAATATTCTATTGGAGAAGATCCTGCAAATTTTTTTGTCAATTTTGAGAGGGTCGCTAGAAATGCGCAATGGCTGAAATGAAAGTTGGTGTCATTACATTGCACCACTTATGACTGGCGAGATGCAGAGTGCATACCAGGATGGAAACCCAACGGGCGAGACAACTTATTCGGATATGAAAAGAGTGGTCCTGGAACGCTTAGGCCATGATGAAGAGGCCTACAGGCTGAAGTTTCGGGAAGTCAAATTACAGGCAGAGGAAACTCCACGGCAACTCTTATCGGGTCAAGGAGTTGGGGGATAAGTGGTTAGACAGCAAACACCACTATCCCAGAGATGACCGAAAAAATTGTTATAGAACAATTCAACGAAGCTCTACCTATTCCTATGCAGCGCTGGGTCCGCCAACATCATCGGCCCAGCTTGGTAGAGGCGGTAAACATAGCCTCTGCATATCAAAAGGCGGGTCAGAGCCGGTCAATGAACTATTTGTCAAATACTAAAACATCTAACGGCGTAAATAGTCCATACCCAAAAGTCTAGGAAATTCCCGATGGCCTAATTCAATGCTCAGGAAGATGGAGTGGGAAGCGCCCAGATTACGACTTACTAGTGAAAGTCCAGCGGGAATAAGACCACCAAGTATGATTCCAAAAGGGATGCAATGTTTTGAGTGTGGGGAATGGGGACATATGGCAAGGTTGTGCCCAAAAAAAGTTAAGATAGAACCAATGGACGTGAGGAATCTGGAGATTTCTAAAGAAGGAACATTACAAGACCCAACAATAGCCCCACGATCACCCTATTCCTACACTTGCGAGGCAGAAGTTGATGGAAGACCTACGAGGGCCCTGGTAGATACCGGCAGCTTACAAACTGTAGTAAGTCCCGAACTAGTGGGAAATGTGGGACTGTCAAATAAAAGAATTCCTATAAGATGTGTTCATGGGGATGTGAAAACTTATCCTACCAAAGAAATGCATTTAAAAGTAGCTGGCGAGCAGATGGACGTCAGGGCCGCTGTAATGCCGGGATTGCCAGAGCCACTCCTTATTGGATCCGATGTCCCAAACTTTGCCAAAATAGTGAAAGTGGAAGCAAGATGGTTACAAAACGCCCCATTTTCCCATTGTGACATTCCCGTAGTTGGAGCCAAAGAAAAGAAAACAAAAGCGACAATCAGAAAATTAAAAAAAGACTGGGGAGAAAAGAATGTACTCCCTGTGGTGGTCGATTGGAGAATCGATGAAGGGGGCGATACTTTTCGCTTAGCTCAAGAATTGGACCAATTATTGGCAAATGCTAGGTCGGGGGTTCAAGACAATGTCTCTCGAAAAGAACCATATTTCCTGAAGGAGAAAGGACTTTACTATCGAGTCAGTAGAGAGTCGACTGGAAACCTCATTAAACAATTACTAGTGCCCAGCAAATATTACCAAACGGTTATGGAAGTCGCCCATGTGCAGTTAGGTGAAGGACATTTAGGCACAGATAAAACCATACAGAAAATCTTGAAAAGATTTTATTGGCCCGGACAATATGCACAAGTATCCCGATTCTGCCAGGCATGTCCCGAGTGTCAAAAGCAAAATCGCACAAATGTTAAAAGAGCTCCCTTGCAACCCGTGCCAATTGTTTTGGAACCTTTCAGTAGAATTGGTATGGATATTATTAGTCCATTAGACCCATCATCCAGAGGACATAAGTATATCCTTGTGGTGGTTGATTATGCCACTAGATATCCAGAGGCGTTCCCTCTTAAGGCTACCAGCGCCCAAAGCATTTGTGATGTGTTGATACCTTTTATCAGCAGGGTGGGAATACCGAAAGAGATTGTCACGGATCGTGGAACGAACTTTATGTCAACACTTATGGAGCAAGTGTGTAAAGTCCTAAAGCACTTGAAAACAGCGGTTTATCACCCTCAAACTGATGGTCTCGTAGAGAGATATAATCAAACGATAAAACAAATGCTACGCAAGTCAATAGATCCCGGAGATAGAGGATGGGACCGAATTTTACCATGGATATTACTTGCTCTCCGCAATACACCACAGTCATCGACTGGCTTTTCGCCATTCGAGTTATTGTTTGGGAGACCCGTGAGGACTTTACTCGACATTCTAAAAGAAAGTTGGGAAGAAAACCTGGGTCAAGAAATTACATTAACAGAGTATGCATATCAACTTCGAGAAAGAATAGAAAACCTACAGAAGATTGCCAAAGAAAATTTGTTGCAGTCAAATTAAGCAGGAACAATACTACAATCGAAATACTAAATTGAGAACCTTCAAAAAGGGTGATCAGGTGTTAGTGTTGTTGCCAACGTCTGAAAATAAAATGCTAGCGAGCTGGAGGGGTCCATATGCGGTTGAAGAAGTCTTGCGTCCTTTGACTTAGAGTAAAACAGAACAATAGAAGGATGTCGACACAAACGTATCATGTGAACATGCTTAAAAAGTGGACTGAACCTGATATAAGCATAGCCATGATTAACACAAAGGAAGAACCCATAACCCATGGAACCATTTCCTCAATTAAGAGGAGAGTTAGGCAGCGAAGCTTTAAATTTAAATCAAGACTTGTCTGACAGTCAGAAGAGGGAGCTACTAAACCTCATTATTAGTATCCGGACATTTTTTCCAGTCTACCAAATCAAGACCCAACCTGGAGAGGTAATTAGGATTAGACTTATCGGATACCAGAAGTGAAATTGGAATCAATTAATAAAGAAATTCAAGAAATGCTAGAATTGGGAGTGATAGAACCCTCAAAGTGAATGGTCGTCAACTATAGTTCTAGTACCCAAAAGCGATGGTACAACCCGTTTTTGTTTAGATTTCAGAAAGCCAAATGAGATTTCAAAGTTTGACGCCTATCCTATGCCTCAGATAGAGGATTTACTAGTTAAACTTGGGAAGGCTAAGTTTCTAACGACCATCGATTTAACAAAAGGATATTGGCAAATATTCTTACATCCTGATGACAAAGAGAAAACCGCCTTTGCCACACCTTCCGGTTTATTCCAATGTACAGTTTTGCCTTTTGGATTACATGGTGCGCCTGCCACATTTCAAAGATTAATGAATTCCATCATTTGTGGACATGAGAATTATATCGGAGCCTATCTGGATATTATTGTTTTTAGCCAATCTTGGGATGACCACCTAATACATTTACGTATTCTATTACAATTGTTACAAAAGTCCGGTCTTCACATAAATCCCAAAAAGTCTTTTATGGCTAACTTTCATACAAAGTATTTAGGATATTTTGTGGGACAGGGCGTCAAACCCCAAGAGGAAAAACGAAGCAATAAAACGATTACAATTTCCCGCAATTACCAGACAGGTCAGAGCTTTCCTAGGTTTCATAGGGTATTATAGAAGATTTATACCACATTTTTCAACATTAGCCACACCTCTAACCAACCTCCTGAAGTCTTCAGCTCCACCAAAAAAAGAATGGCATACAGCAGAGACGGACAAGGCCTTCCAAGATCTGAAGAAGGCACTTTTCAGAGAAAGCAATTCTACACTGTCCCGATTTTACGTCTCCGTTTTTCCTGCAAACGGATGCCTCAGGAACAGGTCTTGGAGCAGTACTGTTTCAGAATCGGGGGGGGGGGAAGCTGAGAGGCCAATTATTTTCATAAGCAGGAAGTTGCTTCCACACGAGATGCATTATGCCACAATTGAGAGAGTGCCTGGTTGTAAAGTGGCCGATAGAGGCATTACGATACTACCTGTAAGGACGAGAGTTCACTTTAATAACTGATCATGACCCTTTAGTATGGCTGGCTCGCAATAAAGACACAAACCCCAGAGTCCTCAGGTGGTTTCTCTCTTCAACCTTTCAACTTCAAGACCATACATTGGCCCAAGCCGATTTTGTTTTTTTTTTTTTTTAAATGTAGAAGTACCACCCTTCCCGAGCATAAGGGCCTAGAAGGGGGGGGGTGTGTGACAAATTAGAGGTAAAAGAGACAACAGAGATGCAATCAGGCAAATGCTCTGGCAGTATCAGGTCAAACAGGCCAACAAAGGGTTAAGATTGCTCGCCAGCTAAGAGAGAGAGACTGACGGGCTAATTGACCAATCCCTGAAAGAGTTAAGGTGACTGACGGCCTTTGTTTTTGTTTTATCTGGTTGCTAGGAGGCGGAAGAAGGGGAGTCCGGGAAAGACCGTTTGATGTGGACGTACTGAGGGAAGAAACCAAAGAGCGAAGGAGTTTTAAACATTATAATTAAGAAAGTTGCGCCATTGCGCGTTACAAGAAAGGGTATCTTGTGTACCCAGTAGAGGTGACCGTTGTCGCCGTGTTTGTTTCCAGAGCGGCAGCGCCGTTGCGCAGCCAGGTGTCTGAAGGGGAGAGGTGACCGTTGTTGCCTTGTGAGAGAAATGAGCTGGCGCCGTTGCGCTGGATAAGGAGAGGAGACGCGTAAAGTATCAGACGACCGTGCTCGTCTGACCGAGGAATGAGAAGAAGCAGCAGCGCCGTTGCGCCGTGCAGTCAAGCGGATATATCCTTGAATTGAGGCTGAAGGCAGAGCCGTAGCGGGACCCGGTCAGCCGCTGAAGCAGACATACAACGTGGTGCCGAGTGGAAAAGAAGGTAGGAGCGGGGTTTTCTATGAACTGTACGGACACGGGATAAGTGCTCTGATTTAAAGACTATTAGGGTGGGAAAACCTACATTTTTTAGGAGTACTTCCAAGGTGAAATACAAGGCTGCGACCGAGGGAAGAAACGGAACATATATTTTAAAGATGTCACGTTTAACAGGGACAAGTTGAAATACCCGATCTGAACATTTAACAAAAACATAATCCGAGACAAGTAATGCTGATACTATACAATAGAAAATCCTGTTTAATATTAGAGAAAACCCCAGAAAGCTGCAGGAGAGGGCTAACGACTCTAGAGACACATGAATGAATGTTTGTGGTGAACTATCAGCGTGAAGACAACATCTTTATTAAAGAAAAGAAAGAGAAAAGAAAGCAAAGAACAATAAACCATTTCAAGATCAAAAGAACTTTCCTGTGGTTTTTCCTGCAACCATCAAGGAATACTTTCCCCTTGAACTTGCAAAGTCAATCCAAAGACGTATCCTTTTTCCAGTATACCTAGAGAAAAGAGAAAATGAGAAACAGTTAATAAAAGAATTGCGCTCGCTTTTAGTCCAAACAAACTACTTATTGGCTAAGACTCTTTTGTCCTTCAAGCTCATTTAAATAAGTTATTATGTGTTTGGCACTTTCCAATTGGTTCCGGGTTTTACACAATCTACAAATCCGTTTTGCACGGGCAATTTTCTTCTTGCCTGCCCCTTATTTCCATAACTGGAAGATTGAGTCTTAATAACATGAATCTCCTGAGCTTGACTCCAGGGCATAGAAAAATATATTGTTCCGTTTGTTTAAACGTATATACCATATAGGTTACATGCCTATAGCTCTTAAGCTTCTCCAAATGCCTGACATTTTGTTGCCAGTCCCACAGCTCAATATATTTACCTAAAAAGGCTCTATTCCTCTCGTCACATTTTTTTGGAGCCCATCTTAGCTCTTCAAAGAGTTTGTTCATGTTTTTAATTAAGCCCATCCAGCTTATTTGCATCCCACTCTTCCCCCAGTCTTGCCAGCAGTTGGTTTGGTTGGCTATGCTGGGTGATGGTGTTACTATAGATCTTAATATAAATCTCAGCTCTCTTCCTTAATACCATAGTCTTTAAGGATAGAAAACCGAATTCCAGTCTTAAGATAGCCATGGGATTGAATGTGGTAACCCCAATAATTTCTTCCAGAATTTACCTTCAAGCACTTCAAACCATTTTTAAAATCCATATCCAACAAGGATTCAAGGCCATATGTGACCATGGGGATCATACATTGCACATATAAATGTCTCGCTCCCCAGATTGAGAACCCGCTCTGAGTGCGAGTGAATTGATATATCATAGCGGTTAACTGGGCCGCTTTCACTTTTCGGGCTTGAATACAATGGAAATGCTCCCTTTTAACATCAAACTCAACTCCAAGTTATAAGTATCCACATATTGAATTTCATGAAATCTGATGTACATGCACAGTCTAGCTATCTTTTTGTTGGAATAAGCCATAATCCTGGTCTTATGATTAATCATCAGACTATTAATGTCTGCAAATTGCCATTAGGCGTTCCGCCGTTCTCTTAAGATCACTAAAGGTGTGGTAGAAAATGACCCCTGCTACTTGTCCAAGCACCCTACTCCCGAGAGTTTGGTAGTGCAGGCGGCTGCGGCCCCAGCAAAGCAGGCGTCGTACCCTACCATCCCTCCTGATAGGGACGACGAGCGTTTTGACGGCTGGGTGAAGAAAGTGTTTTCTGCAGGGGGTCTGGCGATTCAGGCGGCCAACTCCATTTGTGCCTTGTCTCGTTTCACGCACACTCTGTGGATCTGTTTCCTTGGCGGCTGAATATCATCCCGAAGGGGATGAATGGGATGGTTTCCTTGCCATGGTTCAGGATGGCAAGGATGCCATTTGTGAGGCCGTTCAGTCGGGTTTGGACATGGCAGCTTGCATCAGCCGGTCCATGGCGGCGAGCACCGTGATACGCAGGTTTGCGTGGTTGCGGAAGTCAGGGTTTGCTCCTGATGTGAAGGCCCGGCTCCTCAACATGCCCTTTGACGGGAACATCATTTTGGCAGCAAAGCCGACGAGAGCCTTGAGGTTGCAGACCTCAAAAGCTGCAGCTTCACCAAGCTCATGGTAGTGGTGGCAGCGCACCTCAGGAAAGGGGATTCACGTCTACCCCTACCTAGATGATTGGTTGATCAGGGCGCGCCCTCCCGAGCAAGTACTGGATCATCTATCAGTCACCTGCCACTCCCTCCACAAGCTGGGCTTCTCCCTCAACTTAAAGAAGTCCCATTTGACACCTACTCGGAGGCTCCAGTACATCGGAGCGGTGCTCGACACGTCCCTGGGGCAGTGTTTTTCTCCCCAGGTGAGGCCTCTGTAAGGGGCCTATTGACACCAGATTACAATCGGAGGCCCCTTCCGTGGGGGATGTTTGTTGGCCCAGTTCTACTGAGGTGGTGGGTACCGGAGCTTGCTTCGAGGTCTCCTTGTCTGGAACTTCCCATACAGACACCGGGATATGCCCTGAAGCCTCTGTATCGAACTAAGGTTCGATGCCCCTCGTGAGAGGGCTGTTACCGGACTCTGGTCCGAGGTTCCTCTGTTTGAGGCTAAGGTTACCGACCGTTCTGAGAGGCCTGTAAAGCTCTTGTTGGTGAGGTGTACTCCTCGTTCCCGCTTGGGCGGTGACACCGGTACTGTCGAGGGGACACAGAGTGAAGTCTCTGACTGGAATTCCTCTGTTACCCTTGTGGCCGTGGTCCCTCCTTTTGGAGGCTAATTTGGCTGATGGCATGTCTCAAACATCCTAGGCCACACAGTACCGGCTCTGGTGAGGTTCCTTGTGTCAAGGGTAAAATGAAGACCCCCTGATCCGCCTGTGGAGACCCCTGCCTCACTCCCACATGTCGCAGTTTCCTCAGAAGAGGATCTCTATGGGACACGTTGCAGATGCCGTGGAACATGAATGCAGATGGTCCCCTCCGACCCCCCCCCCTACCCCCCTCACTCCACTGATTCACAGGGTCATCTGCAAGGCCAGGGAGTCAGAGCCTTCGATTCATCTTGATGGCGCCATGGTGATCAGCAAGACTTTGGTTCTCAGTACTCCTATGACTGTCAGATCAGCCTCCGGTACAACGCCCATTGAGTCCAGCCCACTTACTCTCCCAGCAGGCGGGCACATTGGTTCACGCCTCGAGAGGATAGCTCAGGGGAAACGCGCTTGCCTTGGAAGTAAGATGCGGCGCAACCCAGGTTCGATCCGCTGGGCTGCGTTTAGAAACCTCTGGGTATTAAGCATGTTATAAATAACCAATCAATCACCCCGCACTGCGGAAGTTAGCGCTGTCAGTCTTGTTCCTGAACAAGTCACCCAGAAGCATCTCCACTGGTCACAGGACAACCTGGCTATTATACATGGGGCAAGAAGCGACTCCACCAAGTTTGATCTGCTGATATGCTCACTGCACAGTGTTATCCTTCTCTGCGCCTCTGGCTCCCACGTGCGCAGCTAGACACCTGCATTACATAACTGGCGGCCATATGGGTCTAGAAGAACACCGGAGAGGACCACTTTTCCTCCAATCTGGTGGTTAAAAGGCACTTGGCGGGTCTGACCAGATTATATCCTCCTGTCAAACGTCCACATCCGGTCTGAGACCTTAACGTGCTCGGCGCCCTGGCACTCAAACCCTTTGAACCCATGGAGTCCGGACATCGCGCTGGTTACTATTAAGACTGCCCTACTGGTTGGCCTTGCACCAGCATGCTGGATCAGCGTAATTCAGGCTCTGGTGGCTTCAGAGCCCGATACCACAATTCACCAGGACAAGGTGCTACATAGGAGTCATCCTGCTTTCTCCCTAAGGTAGTTTCATCCTTGCTCCTTAACGAGGAGCTAGCACTTCCAACCTTCTTTGCAGATCCAAAGAATGAGGCTCAAAAGGTATTGCTGCGTGCACACAGATGGTCACATCAGCAATAATGAGCTCGCTGGACTACTGTAATGAAATTTATCTAGGACAGCCCAAGTGCCAGATACAGTGGCTACAAGTGCTTCAGAAAGCTTCAGAATGTGGCAGCCAGGCTAGCCGTGAATGCACCCAGGCTGGCCACCTCTACAACTCTGCTGCAGCGACTTCACTGGTTGCCATTTGCCGCCTGAGTAGAGTATAAGACTGTGTACCCTTACGTCCCGTCCCTCCATACTGTATGGGTGTCTCTTCCAAGGGACTGGAGACGGAACCTTTTTCATCAGAAAAACCGTCTTCCCTTTTAAATTTAGAGGCACGGCCCATGGAGTATGCGCTGCCATGACTCCGCTCTCTGGCGCCACACCTCAGTCCCCTTTTCCGGGTTGACGGGAACGGGCCGAATTCACCAGTGCTCCTGGGTTTGGCTTCAGTCATGTAATTCCACGCGTGGATACTTCTTTGTCTTTTTTGTCTTTGTCATTCAGGTACTCGGTCCTCGGACGTCATGCTCCTCCCCGGCGCATGTCGACTTCTACAGGTTTCAGCAGGTGTTCATCCTGCAACAGGCTCTTCCCAACTTCAGACCCCCATGCCCTCTGCCTACGTTGCCTTGGCCCAGACCACGGTTGGCAGTCATGTTCGGCATGTGACTCGCTGTCCTCGAAGGTGCTGAAGAACACTCGCTAGGTGGCGGGAGCGCTTCCAGAGTTCACCTCCAGAGGATCTCAAGAACTTAGTGAAGCATCGAACCAGGCCCAAGGTAGGGCCAATATTTTCCAGCGCACCCCACAAGGGGAGACTCCTTCCAGGGACTCTCCCGCGTAGGAGGGACCGGCCACGTCCTTTTACCGGCACGTGCCAGAGGCAGCCACAGCTACCTGCCTTTGGGTCCTCTGATCCTCCCGGAAGGTTCTTGTACCGGGGCTACACCCTTTTACCAGCACCATGGCCGAGGGGCTACTCCCTAATACAATATGTCCGAGGGGCTACGCCCTAATATCGGCAATACATCCGAGGGGCTATACTCTAATACTGGCAATACGTCTGAAGGGGCGCCTAAACATAGCTCTGCCGACCTCTGTGTTGAGGGCATTACACCTGCCGAGGCCCGAGGAGCAGCATAGGCCTTGCGATCCACACGCAAGAGGCTTGGATGAGGCCGGGCGCCAGACGGGGGCACCTGTCCGACGCCATTCCACGAATTCGTCAAAGAATGAGTGTCAATGTGGGACTGGCCTCAACCACGTATGTGGCCTACAGTCGATCCTTCATTTGCACAGGGCAGCTTTCCTTTGCGTCCATATGGGCAGGATATGCAGCGGCTCCAGCAGCCCCGAGCTACCTCTTTGGCCAGTGAGGAGGTGCTCTTCAAGTTTCTCGGCCACATGGGGTCTCCTCAGATGGGGGGGAGGGGGGTTATCAAAGACGCAGTCAGGTAAGTCCTCCCCGCCATGCTAGCGGCACCACAGACTCCTTCATCGGGCCCCCAGGCCCCGGTGCAGCCACCTCCTCCGACTACACATCCGATTCAGCCTCCTGCTGCGGTCGCTGTACCTCACCTAAAGATATCGTCCTTTACCTAACTCACCTGTTAGATTCAGGGCTGGTTTTTAATTCTCTTGAAGTCCACTTAGCCGTGCTTTCGTTGTACACCACGTCCCACAGCAAGGTTTCATGGTGGAAGATTCCTGTAATTAAAGTCTTTATGGAAGAGGCAAAGAGACTTCATCCCCCTATCTCCAACCCAGCTCCCGGTTGGACCTGAATGTTGTTCTTAGCAGACTAATGGGACGTCCTTTTGAACCAAATCACAAGGCTAGCCTTAAATCACTTAACTACAAGACTGCCTTCCTGGTGGTGATCACTTCTATAAAGAGTTGGTGAACTGCAGGCCCTTTCAGTTCAGGACCCATTTGTCACGGTTCACAAAGACTAGGTGGTTTTGCGCACACACCCTCGCTTTGCGCAAAATTTATCTCAGTTCCATGTAAACCAGTCCATAGACCTACCCACCTTTTTCCAAAACCCCACTAACGTGATGGAAAGAAGCGTCCACACACTGGATGTGTGGAGAGTGGTGATCTATTATCTGGAAAAGACTAGACCACCAAGAAAAACAAACCAGTTTTTCGTTTCAATGGCAGCTAGTAGAGAAGGGGGTGCCTGTCTCTAAATCGGCTAGTTCCAAGTGGATTGCGAACTGCATCACAGTATGTTGCACTCTTGCCAAGAGATCTGCCCTTCAAGGCTAGAGCACACTCCTCTGAGCACGGGGGCTTCATAGCATTCATTGCGAATGTTCATCTTGAGTCCATTTGTAAACCAGCAACCTGGAGTTCTGTACACACACTTTAGGTCTGATTTTCAGGTGGGACAAGTGGTGTGAAGACATCTCATCTCCTTCATACATCACACACCTATCTATGGGTACTGCTCGCTAGTCTATGCACAGCATGTGATTCTTAGCAGATTAACAAGCATCAGAAGGCATGCATTACTTAACATAATAGGATTGCCGATGATTGTATCTGCTTAGATTCACATGCGCCCACCCTTCCTCCCCTCTTGGAGTAGAAGGAACATGGACATCTTGCACGTCTCACTGTAATTGCTCATGATTGGCATAAGTCTCTCAAACGGCAGAAAAAACACAATTAAAGAACCTTGATGCGTGAGGGATTTTGGGTACACTACACGTCATATTGGGGATAGTGTTACAGGCACGGCCATGTCGACGTCCCCTTTCGATCCTAGAAAGAAAGATGCAATACTCTGCGATTACCACAAGATGTCGACTATATACACCATGTGAATCTTAGTGGATACAATCATCAGAATTGCTATTACGGTAAGTAATGCATGTCATTTTGTTTTGGTAACGGTTTTATGACCTATAACAATGTTTTGAATTGCATTGATTGTGATGGCAGGTCTGAAACGGACATTAGGGCCAAGCTCATTGACTTAATGGCTTAGGCTGACCGTTCTTTATTCCCAAAACACTGAACATTTACACATTTCTCCTTTAAAACCTTGGTTTTACATTTGTCAGTCATGTTTTTTCTGAGTGCATTGTTCTCATTTAAGTTTAGTTATGGACATAGCTAAGTTTTGGTTTGTTTTCTCAAATCTTCATGGGCCATCTCTTTTCCTGCACATGAGGTTATGCCTGGCTGCTGACCATTCCATTAGGTAGGTGCACTTTCTGTGCATTACTGCACCTCCAGTGGAATTATTGAACCTGAAAAACACTCCTGATATCTGCCAGCTCCTTGAAGAACTAGACCTTGATGTCCTTGGTCTTACTGAGGCATGGTTCTCGGCCAGCTCTGTCACAAGCTTTGACACTCTCCTTCCTCCCTGATGGCTACAAGATCCTCTGCGCACCCACATCCTTCCGGTCCGGTGGGGGGGGGGGGGGTAGCCCTGATCTTTCCTGAGTGGATTCCTGCCTGTATCACTCCCACTCATACCTACTCCTCTTTTCAATGCCTTGTCTGTAGGCTTACTCTCTCGCCTACCCATTCTCTTACTGTGGCTACCATCTACCGGCCACCTGGTCAAATCGCCAAATTGCACTTGTAGCCACTGTATCTGGTGCTTGGGCTGTCCTAGATAAATTTCATTACAGTAGTCCAGCGAGCTCATTATTGCTGATGTGACTATCTGTGTGCACGCAGCAATACCTTTGAGCCTCATTCTTTGGATCTGCAAAGAAGGTTGGAAGTGCTAGCTCCTCCTCCCTCCTGGCCTCTACCACTCAACTCCTCCTCTGTGAACTCCATATAAATTTAGACTCTCCTTGTTCCTCCTTTGTACTCTTCCGTGACCTCTGCGACTCCCTCTCCCTGTCCATCCCCCCTCTGATCCGACTCATTCTGCAGGGCACACACTCGATGTCTTGATCTCCTCCTCTTCTCCATCCCTCTGACCACTCCTCTCTCCTGGAGCGATCACTCCCTCCTCTCCTCATCTCTGACACCCCCTACCCCAACACTGCCACCTACCTTCTCGGCTATCCGGCCCATGAAGCGTGTGTCAGTTGAGGCTTTTTCTGCCACTTACTCCTATGTCCCGTCCCCTTTCCTCCATACTTATGGGACATTCCTCTGTCCTGTGGGACGGGACCGGAGCACTTTGTAAAACGCATCACATTTTTCAAATTTGTCCTTCCACTCTTTTTACGCGGGGTACCGCACGTGGCCGTAACCCCACCCTCCTTAGCTCCGCCCAGCGCATCGCCCATCAGTACTTTTCTCCGCTTGATCGGGACTGGACGTACTTGTATATTTGGAAGATTTTTTTTTCCTTCCAGTGTCCTCTCCTTCTCCAGTTTAGCGGTCGTGTGGCAGTCCGTATATATCGTTTCAGTTACTTTCCTATTCATGTCAGCGACGCTTCGCTAGGGCGGACCCCCATCCTTTGTTTTAGAGTGTTTGGGTCCGGAACACCAGTGGGACTCGTGTTTTCACTGCGATTCCCTTTCGGTCTGGGCGCTTCAACGTAGTTTAGAGCGGTGGGAGGAGTTGTTTCAGCGCACTCCCTCTACGCACTTTCAAACTTTCATCGACGAGAAGAAGCGCCCAGTGAGTTCTTTACTTTTTAGGGCACCCTGGCCAGGGGACTCCTTCCTGGGGTCTTCCCGGTCCGGGAGGAGCATCAAAATCTGCGATAACTATGCTTGCCCTGCGGTTCCTTCTATGCCTAAAAATGTACCAGAATTTTCTCCAAGGGCCTCCGTAAGGGGCCCATTGACACAGGAGTACTATCCGAGGACCCTGCTTTGGGGGCCCAGTTCTACTGAGGCAGTGGGTACCGGAGCTTGCTTCGAGGTCTCCTTGACTGGAGCTTCCCGTAAAGACCGGGGTTCGCCCTGAGGCCTCTGTGGAGGCTTTCTGTACTGAACTAAAGTTCGAGGCCCTTCGTGAAGGGGCTTTTACCGGACTCTGGTCAGAGGTCCCTCTTTTGGAGGCTGTTGACCGACTCTGAGAGGCCTGTTAAGGTCTTGTCGGTGAGGTGTACTCCTCATCGTTCCAGCTCAAATGGGTGACGCCAGTTCTGTTGAGGGGGCACGGAGTGAGGTCTCTGACCGGAATTCCTCTGTTATCGGCGCTGCCAAGGTCCTTCCGTTGAAGGCTATTCTGGCTGATGGCATGTCTCAAAAACATTCTAGGCCGCGCAGTACCGGCTTGACCGAGGTTCCTTGTGTCAATGCTAAGATGAAGACCCCTGACCATCTGTGGAGAGCCCTGTCTCACTTTCACACGTGTCGCAGGTCTCCTCAGATGCTGACAAAATGGTGGCTACTCACGTCAAGACTACGGCGGCCATTTTGGATATCTCCCTTACATCTACGCCATCGGCGCTGGGTGTGGGGAGTGGCATTTCAGGTGAACATAGTTTTCCTTGTGCACATCCCTTTCATCCACGTTTTCACTAGAAGGCTTGGATGTCCCTACCGTACGTTTCGCTTCCTGCAGCATATGCGCCCTTGATCTGTTAACAGCGAAGAAAGGCCCTCTTGGCAACCCTCTCCCTTACGTCCATGGAGTTACTCCGCTCATGAGGCCTCCAGTCGCCCCTAAATCGTCGACGGAGGACACTTTTTTTTTTTTTTTTTCCCGGCAAATTTCAAAAGCTAATGCGCTCCGACCCCATGAAGGAGTATTTTCCGAGGCTTGTTTAGGGAGATATGATCTCCTGCGCCGTCTGTCCCGGTTGTGGCACCGATGATTCCGCTAGCACCTCCTCTACCAGCCAGGCCCCCACCGGCCCTCCCTTGCCTCCGTTGTCTCCAGTGGACAAATCTCCAGCAGTGCCAGACATGCGCAGGCTGATCCGGATGTGTCGGACGACGCACAGAGGTGGGGGGGGGGGAAATCAGGACAGCGAGGACCAGCCACGACCGGGTGCTGGACATGTCTTTTGGATGTTCCAGCACCCGAGGCACCTGTTCCGCAGGAAGGTGTGCTTTCGGGGGCGTTCACATTGTCTCCTTTGGAGCGCACCGGCTTTTTATTGCAAAAGGACATTTTAGCCGAGGTCCGTAAAGTCTGGGAGAAACCACACTCTGGACTGTTTGTAAATAAAGATTGACGCTCGTTATAGGCTCCATTCCTTGGAAGAAGTGGCCTTGGCGTCATGTCCGCCCCCTTCCTCCACGGTGTTAGCTGCTGCTACATTACAATCTAGACCCGCTTTGTCTTCTACAGCAGCAATGCAGGTTCTGGCCAAAGAGGACAAGCTTCTTGACTCTTTAGCGAGGAAGATTTTCGCTAATTCAGCCCTGCAGTTACATCAAGCTAATGCGGAACTGGTATTAGCAGGGGGGAATATGAAAATGTGGAAAGATCTGACTGAGTTTGAGGAATTAATTCCTGCTAATAAACAAGAGGTTTTTGCGGAATTGTCAGATGCCAGGGTCCTGGCGCAGGATATGCTGGAGGCCGCAGCGCATCATGTTGACACTTTGGCTCGGTGCTTTATGCTTGGCTGCACGTTAGCAAGTTCTCTAAAGAGGTGGAGGATAAAGTTCTGGACCTGCCTTTTGATGGCAAGGAGCTTTTTCACTCAACGACAGATGTTGAGCTGACTAAGACTAAGGACAGCATCCAGACCGCCAAGTCCTTGTCTGTCTTGGTGTAACAGCCTTTCAGGGCACAGAGAGTCTTCGCAACCTCGGTCTTCCTCTGGTTTTATGCGATTTCTGGATCTGAAGTTCCTTGGGGTCGATACTCATCAGGAAACTCCCGCGGATGGCAACAAGGTAGCAGGTTTTTCTCCCGTTCTTCAGCCTCCTCTTGAGGGTCAGGTGGCAGCGCCACTGATAAACCAACTAAATGAAGTTTCTCTGCGCTTGCATGAGACCCCGGTGGGAGGGTGCATTGCGTCTCACTGGGAGGCGTGGTAGGCCATTACCGAGGACCGGTGGGTCTTGTCAGTCGCTCGGGCGGGCTTCCACTTGCCCCTTGCCCACCCATCAATCCTCCCTTCCAGCAGTTGGGGTCGCCCTCCCTCAGAGCCAAGATACAGAAGCTGCTGTATCTCAGCGTGGTGGAACCCGTTCCCATAGGGGAGCGAGGGTAGGGCTTCTAATCCTGGCTGTTTATAGTGCCCAAGCCCAACCAGGCTGGCCTGCGCACCATCCTAGACCTTTCCCAGTTCAATCTCTCTAACACAAGAGAAATACAAGATGATCACGCCCTGTCAGATAAAGTCTTCTTTGCAGGAGGGTGACTGGCTCAGCGTGGTGGACCTTCAGGATGCTTATATGCATATTCTGATTTGGAGTCCGCATCGGATATACCCAGTGCTCCTGATAAGATTTTGAGGTGGGAGTATTTTACGCATGATTTTTCAAATTAGAGCGTAGATGCAATTTCAAGAGTAAAAATTAGTTTTCTCCTCTGCAAGAGTAAAACTTATCCAACAAATACGTAATGGGCATGAACACATTTTAAAAGGGTGCATGCTTTATTGTGTTGCTCGCTTAGCTGTCACAGATTTGGTCTTTCAGTTGGAAATTCACCATCATGCATAAGAAGGCTATGCTGCTGACAAAAGAAATGCTACATTGCCATCTAGTGGTGGAAAGTATGTTTTTTTTTTTTAATGAATAAATCAAAGCATACACGATACGCAGTACAAAATTAAATGGTCCGTATTTGCCATATTTACATGCGTAAAAGGGCAAGATACGCACGTTAACTGGTAGGCTGGATATACCTACGTTTTTCTGTGGGGAGGAGTATTTCCAGTTCAGAGTGCTCCTGTTTGGCCTCAGCTCGGCACCGCGTGTCTTTACGAAGATTGTCGGTTATCACAGCTCATCTTCTGCTTCAGGGTATCCATGTGTATCTGTATTTGGACGATGGGCTGCTGCGCAGTCCTTGTCCTCAATCAGCCATGAGCAACCTTCAGTCTCTTCCAGCTCCTGTTACATCTTGGGCTGTCGGTGAACTGGCGGAAATCCTCTGTGACGGTCTCTCAGGACCTGATTTTCCTGGGTTTCCGGTGGAACACGATCGACTGCAGAGTGTATCTGACCGGGGACAGAATTGCGTCTCTGTTGGCCATGTGTCAGGTGTTTGCCTAGTCAGAGAGCATGTGGGCCTGGTGGTTCCAGAGGCTTCTGGGCCTCCTCGTCTTTCAGCAGTCTGTCAGTGGGCGCAGCCTTTTAGGATCCCGGCCCGCTAGTGACGACCACGACGAACTCTTCCCTTCTGGGATGGGGTGCAACGTTGGACCCTCAGGATTCCGATCTCTGGTCACCGCAGGACAAGCTCCTTCATATAAATCACTTGGAGCTCCTGGCGATCTTTCTGGCGCTCAAAGCGTTCCAGCCTGTCATTGTCAACAAAGTAGTTCTGATCTGCACGGACCATGTGGTGTCCATGTTTTATATCAATAAGCAAGGGGGTACCAAGTCCCCACCTCTTGTGGATCTTGCCATTCAGATATGGGAATGGGTGGTTCAGCATGGCATCTTGCTGAATGTTACCATAGATACCCTCAGCCGGCGTACAATGGTCAGCTACGAGTGGGAACTGAACTCTGAGGTCCTCTTGCAAATCTTCTGGTGTTGGCGCACTCCAAAAGTGGACCTCTTCGCAACGGCATCAAACAGGAAACTTCCACTGTATGTCTCCAGGTACAGGCTGGGAGCCTTCTCTCTGGGGGATGCCCTCGGAATTCCCTGGTTCAACATGAGAGCCTATGCTCTCTTGCCTCTGCCTCTGATTCATCGGACACTGTGCAAGCTGAGGAGCACGGTGAACTGTTCTCTTCTGCTCATAGCACCGTGGTGGCCGGCCAGGTTTTGGTTTTCAGAGCTTCAGAATCTATTGGTGTGTGCACCTATCAGGCTTCAGTTGGTTCTTGTCCTGCTTCACCAGAGAGATCGGCAGCTGTGGCACCCCTCCCCACAATCATTCGCTTGGGTGCCTGGTGCCAGAGTTGAGATCTTTAAAACACCTCAACCTGTCCGCTGATAACATGCATATTATTCAGGCTGCCAGGAAGCCCTCGACGAGATCTCCATACAGGAGCAAATGGCTTTGGTTCTGCCACTGGTGCTTTGCCAGACATCTGGACCCCAGGGAGGCTACGATCGACACAGTGCTGTCCTTTGTCTCTCATCTAGCACAGTCGGGCATCCATGTCTTGACATGCAGGGCTCATCTATCGGCTGTAGCCGTATCTCTATCCTCTGATCAGTGCTCTTTTTCACTGTCAAACCCAGTGGTTAAAAGGCACTTTGCGGATCTCGTGCATCTTTACCCTCCTGTTCGCAAACCGCATCCAACATTGGATCTGAACGTGGTCCTTACGGCCTTGTGCCATAAGCCTCTTGAGCCAATGGCTACTGTAGACCTTAAGCACCTTTTGTGGAAAGTGTATTTCTTGCTTGCTGTGACTTCGGCAAGACGTGAGAGTAGAGTGAGCTCCAGGCTTTGTCGGTGGAGCATCCCTTTCTGGCCTTTCATAAGGATAAGGTTGTCCTGAGGACGAATCCTTCTTTCCTTCCAAAAGTGGTCTCTGATTTCTCATCTGAATCAGTCAATCTCCTTGTCTGTCTTCTTTCCAAACCCAGCCTCCAGAGGGTTTGCATTGCCTGCATGTTAGAAGAGCTCTGGTCTGGACAGATTCTGAATTTAGGAGTTCTTCTCAATGCTTGGTGACCTTCGGTAATCTGCAGGGTAAATGGGCCTCCAAAGCGACTATCTCCAGATGGATTGCTGCCTGTATTATGGAGTCTTATGCTGTTCAAGGTCTTGAACCTCCAAAAGGGGTTCATGCACATCTGGTACAGGGCAAGGCAGCTGATGTTGCCTTTCAAAAGTATGTCCCCTGGGAGACCACCGCGAAAGCGGCTACCTGGGCCTATCCTTCGGCTTCTTGTAAACACTACTGTTTGGATCTGAGCTCCAGGTCTGATGCTCAGTTTGGCCAGGCTGTGCTTAAAAACCTTTTCAGTAAGGAGTTTTCCATCCAACCGTAATTCCTGTAGGAGTGCTTGGGAATCTCCCAAAAGTATGGAGGAAAGGGGACAGGACGTAGAGTATAATAAGGTTACTCACCGCAGCGACCACCTTACTCCTAGTCCAAAGTCCCCTTTCCTACATAAGCCCGCCGTCCCCTCTAATAAGGTTCTTCTGTTATTGCTTAAAGGCGATAGAAAAGGACTGATGGGCAATGCGCTTTGCAGAGCTAAGGAGGGCGGGGTTACAGACGCGTGCGGTACCCCACATAAAGAGAGGAAGGACACATTTGAAAAATGTGCTACTTTTTACAAAGTGCTCCGGTCGTGTCCCACAGGACGGAGGAATGTCCCATAAGTATGGAGGAAGGGGGACTATGGACTAGGAGTAAGATGGTCACTACGGTGAGCAACAGTGTTATTCTCCCCTCCCCCCCTCTGGCTGTCTCACATCCTGACACAGCCATGTCTCTGCTCTACTCTTCAATTACTCTTCTGATACTCTTGCTGCTCTTGCCCCTGTCATGAGGATCTGTCTGAAGTCCAAAGCCAAGTGCAATTCCTGGTATGACTCTGACCTAGCTACACTTAAACGTAAGTGTAGGGTGGCTGAGGGGAAATGGAGGGCTTCCTGTTCATTCTGACAAACTGGCCTGTCGCCTGCTACAAAGGCAAAACCGACTGTCCTCACCAAGAAGAGATTCCACATTCAAGCGTGTCTCTCTGCGGGATCTAACAACTTTGCCGAATTCTTTAAAATCTGCAAGGAGCTGGCCAACCCTGCTGCAGTCTCTACCCTTCCTGTTGCCTCCCAGGATCTTTGCAATGCCCTTGCCTCTCACTTCATTTAAAAAAACCCAGGACATCCTGTCCATCCTCTCCACCCCGACCCCTCCTCTCCCCTCTCCATCTGTGCTTCTGATCCTCCTTTAGCCACCCCCCCACCATCCTTCACGTCAATTCCTCTTTTCTCCCCTGACGAGGTCGCTAGACAAGTCTGATCTATGAAAGCCTTGTCAAAACAGGTACATCCTTGTTCCTCTAAAACCATCAAGGATCACATGCACACCCTTGCTCTGGCCCTTGCTGATTTTTGCAACCACTCCTTTGCCTTAGGATCCTTCACCTCCTCTCTGCAGCACTCCCTTGTGCATCCTCTTCTGAAGAAACCCACAGCTGACCAGTCTTGTCCAGCTAACTATCGCCCAATTTCCATTACTCCCTTTCTCTGCAAACTCCTGGGAAAATTGTCCATCTGTCAGCTTAACCTTCATGCCAATTCTGTTGGCTGTCTCCATGACCACCAATCTGTCTTTGGAGCTACCAGAAGCACGGAAACTGCTCTCCTGAACATCCGTGAAAATCTGCTCTCCAACCTTGACTCTAACATTCCCTCTGTCGTCCTCAATCTCTTTTCTGCCTTCGGCAAGGTCAACCATACCATCCTGCTCAATTGTCTCTGTGAAAACCTGGTTATCACTGATCAGGCTCTGGCCTGGCTGACCTCTTTCCTCTCTGATCGACCCTCCCAGGTCCAACTTGGGTCCTTATTATCATCTATCTTCCTCACTACCTGTGGTGTTCCCCAGAGGTCTAACCTCTCGCCCTAGCTTTTCAACCAGTACCTGGCAACCTTCGCCCACTGCATTGCCATTTTCTGCTCAAATTTCCAGTGCTACGCTGATGACACCCAACTCTTTTTCAGGCTGCCCCGGCCACCTCCTCTCCCCCTCTCATCTCTGATTGCCTAACTGCCATTCAAGATTGGTGTGCCGCCAATGATCTTTGTCTTAATGCCAGCAAGACGGAGATCTTCCTGATTGGCACACCTTCACCATCCTTTCCCCTCACTCTCTGGCCGGCTTCCCTTGGCCCTCCTCCTACCCCCACCTGCGAGGCTAAGAACCTCAGGGTCATCTTTGACTCCACCTTTTCCTTCTCCGCCCACATCTGAGGTCTCTAAAAAGTCAAATTTCCTACTGCACCTCCTCAGAGGCACTGTGCCTTACCTCTCCTTCCCCAGAAGCTCATGGTTTCCCAAGCTCTGGTTCTCTCTAGGTTGGTCTGTTGTAACAGCCTCTTTCGAAGGGATTGTGTCCTCCGACGTATTCCTTATCTTAGATATAAATCCTTCAGCTTTGCTGGCCTCGGAAAATTTTTTCGCCAGAGGGCGCTGCGCGTCGATGATCGCCGAGTCGATGACCCTCGACGGCCTCCGTGCCGACGTCGACGTCATCCTGCCTATAAAGGCCGCGCGCAGCGTCCGTTGCTCAGTTCCGTTTTTCCGCGCTTCGTTGTGCCTCGGAACACCGTTGCTCAGTTCTCGTCAAGATAACGTATATAATAACTACTATTTACCTCGATATCGATGGCATCCTCCTCCGACCCGACGACCCCTCGGTCCGGTTTCAAAAAGTGCCGAGACTGCGGGAAGAAAATGTCGTTGACGGACCCTCACAGGGTCTGTTTGTGGTGTCTGGGAATCACGCACCAGAGTTCGGAGTGTGAGGAATGCCTTTCCATGACGGCGAAAGCCTTGAAGGAGCGTAGGGGGAAGCTCGAGAGAGGTAGGTCAACTTTAACTTCCTCGAAAGCTTCTTCGGTAGAGTCGAGACGTTCGTCTCCTCACCATAAAAAACACTCTCGATCTAGATCACGAAGTGGCTCCCACCACTCGTCGACATCGAGACACTCGAAGAAGAGACGTAGGAGATCCCCTTCGTCATCTTCGTCGAGTTCTCCTGAGAGAGTTCATTGCCCCACAAAACGCAGCTCGCAAGCTGAGTGGGAGGAATTCAGGAAAAAGATGCTAAGCGTCTTCGAGAAAGCGGCCTCGTCCCCCTCGAAGACAGCTGAGGGTGATACCCCGGGTAAAAAACCCAAAAAATCTAAACGCCGCGAGTCGCAGTACCCGGCGGAAAAGTCAACCCGAAAGCGCCTCGAGCCATCGGGAGATAAAGCATCATCGACGCCATCGTCGAAAACTCCTTCGAAACAGAGGTCGGCGCCATCGACGCCGTTGTCGAAGGATTCATCGGCGCATCAGTCGATCGAGTCGACGCCGACGTCGACGCCGATATCGACGCCGGTGAAGGAAAGAACCACGGCTACTCCACAGCCAACGGTTAGACAAAAGACCTCCGACTCGACGCCGAGAACGTCGACGTCGTTCTCGAGCAAGACTCCGATCCTTTCGAGTTCTTCGAGGCCTAGTACACATTTCTCGACGCTTTTCACGGCGCCTTCGAGTACTTTCACGTCGGTGTCGACGACATCGACGTTTTCAAGGCCTGTGATGATGGCTCCTTCTGCATTGGAAATGGGGTTTATACCATTCCAAAAACCAATGTATCCCCCTTTAACCTCGATTTTTGAGGAAAGGGAGGATTCAGACCAAGATATTGATTTACAGAGGACCACATCACCAGAGCCAGAGACTTTCGCCTCTGAGGAAGGAAGATTAAAAAATCTTCAGGATGCACTTCAGGAAGCTAGTGGCTTGGACACTTCTCCTGAAGCAGAATTTATCAAACCAGACCCAGGAGAACATGCGGAGACTCCATATAGAGCTCTGATGTCTAGAATCATAGAATTTATGGGTTGGTCTGCACCTTCTCCTGCCTTTCAGCAGGATGATCTCACTGACATACTGGACAAGGGCCCACAGGAGGATCCTGTGGTTCCATTTCACTCTGCTCTACAGAGAAGGATTTTGACAAACTGGGAAACGCCAGAAATTATCCCGGCAGTAAATAAAAAACTGTCAACAAAATACAGGGTGGCTAGTTCTGACCCTGAATATTTGTCAAAACACCCTACTCCTGAGAGCTTGGTTGTACAGGCTGCAACCTCATCAGGCAGCACATCTGCATACCCCACTGCTCCGCAGGATAGGGATGACAAAAAATATGATGCCATGGCTAAGAAGGTTTTTTCTGCCTGTAGCATGGCGTTAAAGTCTATTAACGCGACCTGTACGCTCGCTAGGTTCAGCCACACCCTTTGGGAGTGCGCTTCATCAGCGGCTGACTGCCTCCAAGAAGGAGAGGAAAGGGACGCATTTTTAAACATCATCAGGGATGGTAAAGATGCGATGTGCGAGACCCTACAAACTGGCCTAGATTCTGCTGACAGTATCAGCAGGGCCATGGCGGCAAGTACCACAATCCGCAGGCATGCGTGGTTGAGGAAGTCTGGTTTTGCCTCTGACGTGCAGACCAGGCTTTTGAATATGCCCTTTGACGGTTCTACCCTCTTTGGAAAGAAGGCGGATGACAGTTTGGAGAAACTGCAAACGTCCAAGGCAGCAGCCAAGTCATTGGGAGCTGCTATCCGTCAGAATACCTTTCGTCCTTCGGGATCATCGTGGAGAGGACGATCCTTTCGTTACTATTCCTCATATGGAAGGGGCAGGGGACGACCGGCTCAAAGAGGCCAAGGAAGATTTACCCGTGGTGGACGGGGTAGGGGAAAGAAAGCCGCACCCGCAGGAGCAGGAGCCACTTTACCTTCGGCAACTGCATCAGCCGCTTCAAAACCACTCTGAGGTCTCCCCTCACAGAACAACAGTAGGGGGCAGGTTAACTCACCATCTGACGGAATGGCAGGCTATTACGTCAGATGCTTGGGCTCTGGAGACAGTAGCCCAAGGTTACTGCCTGCCCTTCCTACATATCCCTCAGAGTCATCCACCGGGGAACAACCCTTTGAAGCTTCCAGATCCGCTCCTCTTGCAGGAGGTTTTAGACCTGCTAGAGAAAGGTGCCATAGAACTGGTACCTGTAGCGGAAAGGAACAAGGGTTGGTACTCCCCCTACTTCATAATACCGAAGAAGGACGGAGGACTGAGACCCATCTTAGACTTACGGGAATTGAACAAATTCCTCCGAAAGGACAAGTTCAAGATGGTGACTCTCTCTCAGATCCTTCAGGCCCTCCAGCTTCAGGACTGGTTGGTATCTCTAGACCTCCAGGACGCTTATTTCCATGTGCCGATCCATCCCAGGCACAGGAGATACCTGAGGTTCGCAATTGGCAGCTCTCATTATCAATTTCGAGTTCTGCCATTTGGGCTAACCTCCGCCCCGAGGGTCTTTACCAAGCTAATGTCGGTTGTGGCTGCAAGTCTAAGGAGGGAAGGGATTCATGTCTACCCTTACCTAGACGATTGGTTGATCAGAGCTGTATCTTCGGAACAGGCTCAGAGACAACTAGATTATGTTTGCCACTTCCTTCACAAGCTGGGCTTCTCCCTCAATTTAAAGAAGTCACAGATGATACCATCACAGAGACTCCAATTCATTGGAGCAGTCCTGGACACTTCCCTGGGAAAAGCCTTGCCACCAGAGGTGAGGGCTCGAGATATTCTGCAGATGGTCATCAGATTTCAGAATGCCCAATATCTCCCAGCCTACGACTTTCTGAGGTTGCTAGGCCTCATGGCATCCTGCATATTCCTCGTGCCGGAGGCTCGCCTGAGAATGAGATCCCTCCAGTGGGCACTGAGAACTCAGTGGTCACAGTTCTCAGGAAGGATGACAGATCTCCTTCGGATCCCGGTCAAAGTAGCCCGAGACCTTCAGTGGTGGGCCTGTCGGGAGAACATCCTGAAAGGAGAAATGTTTTGGCAACCATGGCCGGAGATAACAGTAGTCACGGATGCCTCACTCACGGGGTGGGGAGCTCACGCCAACGACTTGACCATCAGCGGTCGTTGGTCTCCATCGGAGTCCAGACTACATATCAACCTGTTGGAGCTGAGAGCCATCAGACTAGCGCTGAAGGCTTTTCTGCCGTCTGTACGGGGAAGAAACGTCCTAATAATGACGGACAATACAGTGGCCATGCACTACCTCAACAAAAGAGGAGGCGTAGGCTCACTACCACTGTGCAGAGAGGCGATGCAGCTCTGGTTTTGGGCAATTCAGGAAGGAATCTCTCTATCGGCAATTCACCTAGCCGGAGAGAAGAACTTGACAGCGGACGCTCTGAGCAGGCAGAGCACAGTCTCTCACGAGTGGGAGATAGCTCAGGAAGTCCTTCAAGAGATCTTCGCCCTTTGGGGAACCCCTCAAGTGGATCTGTTCGCCACCAGTATCAACAGGAAGTGCGACAGATTTTGCTCAAGGGAATTTCCCCCGAGAGGAGCTCTAGGAGATGCGTTCGTAGTGGACTGGGAGTTCCCACTTCTGTACGCGTTCCCTCCGGTCCCTGTCATTCCTCAAATGATCAGGAGGTTGAGAAGGTTTCGGAAGACCATGATCCTAATTGCCCCGGATTGGGCCAGGAGAACGTGGTACCCGGACCTTCTAGACATGTCCATCTGCCCTCCAATTCGACTGCCATACAGAGAGGATCTTCTCTCGCAGAAGGAAGGTCAGGTTCTCCATCCAGCCATCAAGACCCTCAACCTTCACGCTTGGTGTCTGAAAGGTTGAGGTACAAGGATTGGGACCTTCCGGATGATGTTATGGAGGTGTTGCTTTCGGCCAGAAGGCCGGCAACTAAAACTCTATACCGCTGCCGTTGGAACAAATTTTGCAGCTGGTGCAGAGAAAAGAATATTGAACCCTTTTCTTGTGGTACACCTATGGTGTTGTCATTCTTACTTTACCTGGCTAATTCAGGCCTACAGGTTGGCACAATTAAGGGCTATCTCGCAGCGCTATCAATCTTTAAGCGCACTGCAGAGGAGCCTTCATACTTCAAAATTCCATTGGTAATACAATACCTAAAAGGATTAACTAATGTTTATCCCCCGAAACCTTTTCAAGTTCCCTTATGGGATTTAAACCTAATTTTAAACTTCCTAAAGGGTGCCCCTTTTGAACCACTACACTCTTGTTCATTGAAGCTTCTCACCCTCAAAACTGTTTTGCTAATAGCATTGACATCTGCTAGAAGGGTTAGCGAGTTGCAAGCCTTATCGTGTAAACCTCCACATACAATCTTTTACAAGGACAAAGTTGTTCTTCAGGTGAAGCCTAACTTCCTCCCGAAGGTAGTCTCGGAGTTTCACATCACTCAGAAGATTATATTACCTTCTTTCTACCCTCCTCCTCATCCGGGGAAGGAGGAAGAGAGACTGCACAGGCTGGACCCTAAGCGAGCCTTGAGCTTCTATATCAGCAGATTGGCTAAGATCAGACAAGCAGACCAACTCTTTGTAGGTTATGCAGGACATAAGTTGGGCCTTCCAATAACAAAACAAACCATCTCCAGATGGATTATTTTAGCCATTCTGGAATGCTACAAATTGGCAGGAAAGGAGCCTCCTCAAAATCTAAGGGCTCATTCTACCAGGGGTATCGCAACATCCTCAGCCCTTCAAAGAGGGGTGCCAATTCGAGATATATGTGCGGCTGCCACATGGTCGTCCGCACATACATTTACCAAATTCTATAGCCTGGATTCCTCCTCTAGTCAAGAAACTAGATTCGGCAAGGCTGTGTTACACTCTGTCCATTCTGGAAGGGTAACATAACTTTTATTACTCCCGCCTCCAGTCACAATACCACTGCTATGGGAGTCTATCTAAGATAAGGAATACGTCGGAGGACACAATCCCTTCGAAGAACTAGTTACTCTTACCTTGTAACGTTCTTTCGATGGGATGTTCCTCCGACGTATTCCTTATCGACCCTCCCATCCATCCCCGCAGTATGACTTCCTGTGGGTTTGCAGCCTATGCTCCTTCAAGGTGATTAGTCTAATCCAAAAACATTACTGGGGACTACAAAACGGAACTGAGCAACGGACGCTGCGCGCGGCCTTTATAGGCAGGATGACGTCGACGTCGGCACGGAGGCCGTCGAGGGTCATCGACTCGGCGATCATCGACGCGCAGCGCCCTCTGGCGAAAAAATTTTCCGAGGCCAGCAAAGCTGAAGGATTTATATCTAAGATAAGGAATACGTCGGAGGAACATCCCATCGAAAGAACGTTACAAGGTAAGAGTAACTAGTTCTTCTATTCTACCTGCCTCTACTCTCCGTCCTCTGCAACTAATCCAGAACAGGACTGCGAGGCTTGTCCTTGGCCTTAAGCCCTGGGATCGTATCTCTGCAGCTCTGAAATCTCTCCATTGGCTCCCAGTGGATGCAAGGATTACATTCAAAACCCTCTACATTGTCCACAAGGCTTTCTGGGGCCTGGGTCCAAAATACCTTCAGCTATCCCTCTGCAAATACCTCACCTCTCGAGCTCTTCGCTCCTCTACCTGTAACTTCCTCAAGATCAGTCGTTTTTCAAAGAAACGAGCTAGGGTAGATCTGTCTTCGGCTGGGGCCTCCCTCTGTAACAGCCTCCCTGCCACTCTAAAACTTGAGGAGAACCATCTCCAGTCCCGGAAGCACCTCAAGACCTTCCTCATTTCGTCTTCCTTCGCTCCCCCTCTCCCCTGCTGATCTGTTCTCTCTTGGCACCATGCACCTGGCCACTCTGTCCTCCGGGCCCAGGTACCTGCTCACCTTGCCACCCTCCCGCACTGCCTCCAGGCCTCCCCTTGCACTGGGTGTCTCTATCTGTACCCATTTAGCCCCCCATTTTTCTTCCTGTACTTATCAGACCTACCCTGTCTGCTGCCTTAAACCTAGCACTTGCAAATTGCTGGCTGCACTACCACTGTTTGTGGCCTTTATTATTTATCTGTTTTTTCTCCTCTGCTTCGCACTTTCCACTTCTCTCCCCTTCCATGCACACCCCCCCTTCCTTCTCCCATGCACTTGCACATTCTCAATGTCACTGGGCCTAGTAAGATCGCTGTTTTATTCTCCCCTGTTCCTGTCCCTCGTCGCGCTCTGAAACACTTGTATACGAGCTCAATAGAAATACAAGTTTTAATTTCAACTGGAAGTGTTCTTTTGTCTTGTGCTTTCATTAAACTTTGTTTCATTGAAACAAAAATAAAAAAAGTTTGATATTTTCTGAAACCATTATATGGCTGTTTAGATCTTGTTAATTCTTGAATTGTTCAATTTGTTCCCACAGTTGGTTCTACAGTTAGCCTTTAATATGAATGCAGTCGTTCCAACGTCCATCTTTTTTCCCTCCCTTAGGTATTCAGTGTTAAACGTGTCCTTCATACAGAGTTTTATGGTTCGTTGCCTTGGAATATTACAAACCAGGTAAATGTCTCTCTTGTAGTTTTCTTTTGCTATCACCTAAATGAGAGACGTGTTTGCACTGTTTGTTTCTAGCAGACTGGTTTATAGAACACTGCATTAAATGGCACCTTAATTGATAACTGGCGTTAGTGTTTTATATACAAGAGATCACTTTTGTACTCTAGCAATATCTACCCCAATAAATGTTGCTAAAACACATTAATGTATGTTTAATAATGGAAACATATTACTAATAGTAGGCACCTCACACAATTTTTTTTTAAACGTTTTACCGTGTATACACAAATAAGTAAATCAATCGCATTTAAATATTGAAGCGACTTTTAGATACTTTCATTATTTCTGTTCACATCAGGGTACCATATGAAGTACATTAGCAACAAATTAATTCATAATAAAAATCACAATTGATTTTCATTTATCTATCAAAATAACATGTTTAAAATTCTAATGGGACCGTTACTCAAGAGTAGATATTCCAGAATATCTATGAAATAAGATAAAGCTAATGTTAATAGAAATTGTTTGTTCTTAAAGTGTTTAGATTTCTGAGCACCAAAGTGTACACTGTATCACAACACTAAGAAAAGTCTGGTTCGGATGGCCATTATCACATTGCCCAGAAAAGTCAGTCTTGAATTCTTGGCTGCATTCACCTTTGTTTGGATATGCTAGCTTCAAACCCAGTGCAAACCTGGATTAATTACCATTGCAGCCATCTCTGAATGTATTAGAGCAGTAATGAATAGTCCAGTATGTGTGGTTAAAAAAATCTGAATGCCACATGGAAATGTTAACGCACCCTGTTGAAAATAGCTGTGAAGCTTGCTACCTTTTCAGATACATTTTTATAATGCCCTAACATAATTCTATAGAATCGACGCTCAGTTTAGTTTAATGATCCCTAGTTTGAAGGCATCACAAAGTAAGACAGACAAATGACTTAAAGTTCTTACAAAATAAATGTTTTATTTTTTTTATTTGAATTTCTACTTATTTACAATAAGTTTTATCAATTTCACATCTGAAGAAAGAAAAACAAAACAGTTCTCCAGCTCCTTATAAACCCCCCCCCCCCCCACACTCCTTATCCGTCGGAGGGGACGAAAGTGTCTACTGATCAAGAAGGCTCTTGTCGGCCTCCCAGGCCAAGAGCGCCCTCGGATGTTAGGCAATTTATCTGCCCAAATGCGAGTTCAATTAATTTGACCAGTGCTATCGTCCATCTCATTTTCTCACCGGAAATCAGTCTATTCCACAGATCATCCGGTTGGAAGATCAAAAGATTTTCAACCAGCGATGGGAGGTATATGTTTCGATTTGCGTTGGTTTTTGCCCATTCAATCACGAGGTATTTTAATGTTTCAACGGATGATTCCTTTTTACATAGGCGACATTTCATTTCAGTTGTGGTTCCTCGAATTGTTATAATCTCACGGGTCAAGAGAAGCTTAAGTCTCGCTTTCATCACATTCATCACACAGATTCTCATCATCTTGTCTGGAAATTTTTGGCAGTAGTTCAGCTGTTTTCTCGATTTGTTAAATGTTGATGGCAAATGGCTTAGAAGTCTGTTTCCCACATCTTTCTCGATTGTCAGGATCCAGTCCATCTCTTCCATTTTTCTTTTAATTCGCTCTGGATTTTCCTTCAAGTCTATTTCTGTGCCTGCTATTTGAGCTAGGTCGGCCTTTCTGGCCTTTACCCATTTCTGCAGAGCCTCAAATTTGCCTGTTTCAATTTCATCCTTCATGGTGTTGAAAATGGGTAATGTATCCGACATGATTATTCTCCGGTATAATCTCATTGGACTTTGGTCTACCATCGATGCTAATGATACCAAACCCAGCTCTCTCCTTATGGCGGGCATGGCAGTTGATTTCAGTAGACCCAAAAGTGTTTTCCAAATATATCCCTCTAGTTTACTCCAGAGATGGCCTGGGATGTCCAAAGAAACTTCCATTCCATATGTCATCGCTGGAATGACGTTTGTCTTATAGAAGGTTATCGCTGGTATTAACAAACTTTCCAAACTTGGAGTCAACAGCTCTTGTCGGGGCGGTTAGACGTTTCGCTTTTTCCCACAGTTGATTTTGTGCACATATCTGTTCTTGAACTATCCATCTGAACCCCCAGATATTTGATTTTTAACAATTTCAATTTTGGAATTGTCGAGAAACCAGTTTGGTTTTTTCGTTGATTTGCTGATTACGTTTTCAATTACCAGAATTTTAGTCTTTGTTTTGTTTATCTCCAGGTGGTTTTCAGCAATATACTCCTCCAGGCTTACCAACTTTCTTTGGAGCCCCACTTTGGTCTGATCTATTAAAATCACGTCGTCAGCGTAAAGAAGCCATGGAATCTCCATTTTCCCAATTTTTGGAGGAAACTTATTATTTTACTTTCTGAGCGCTGGTAATCTCCTAAAAAGGCTATGAACAAGGCCAGGGCCAAAGGACACCCCTGCTTGACACCTCTATTCACCGCTATTTCCTCTGATAGGGTGCCTTGGTAGTTTAATTTCACTCTGATTTTCGTATGCGATTGTAGGGCTTTTATAGGGTCGAGTATATTTTTTTGGACAGTTCCAACCTTGAAGTTTCAACCAAAGTCTGTTCCGATCAATCCTATCAAAAGCTTTCGACAGGTCAACGAATGTCAAATAGACCTTTGGTGCACCTTCTTTTACTTTGGCTTTCAAGATGTTAATTAACATTAAGTTAATTGTTGTACAACTGTTTTTTGAAAGCCCGTTTGAAGATGGGCTTTTGATGGGCTGTCTTTTTCCCAAATTCTGAAATGTTCAAGCAGCTGGGTTGCATAGATTTTCCCGATTATGTCCAATAAAACTATTGGTCTATAGCTCTCAGGTTCGCTTCTTGCTCCTTTTTTTGTAAATGGGGACTATCACCGCTTTCTGCCATGATTCAGTGATCATTTTCGTTCTACCACATTCAACAAAAATCTTGCAAATTGTTTCCGACCATTGCTTTGGGAACATTTTTAGGTCCACATTCGTCAAGCCATCCGGGCCTGGGGCTCTCGATGTTTTGAGTTTTCTCATGGATACTTCAATGTTTTCTGCATTCGACAGATCTTCCCAGGGTGTGTTTGAGACCCGATTACTCATTGATGGATCACAGTTTGGGCCTTCAAATTCCGTCGCAAAGTAGCTGATCCACCTTTCCTCCGCCACAGCATTGCACTTGGCTGAGCTTTGGAAGCTGGTCTTTCCCTTTATCAGGGTCCAAAATTTGCTGGATTTTTTTGTTTGTAATTTGCTCAGCATGTTCTCTGCATCATTTTGATATTGCACTGCCCTGTGTTGTTTACGCCAGTTATAGCTTTTCCTTTCCAGTTTCCATTTTTCCCAATCCTCAGTTGCCTTTGATTTCTTGGCTATTCTTTTTAGTCTGCGGCCCACTTTTCTTTTCGCAACCAAGTCTTTATCATAGGTGTGATTAGTATGTTCCGGTTTCTTCAGTTTGTTCTTGCCCGCTACTTGAAATGACAGTAATAGCGGCAGATAATTCGGTCTGTCCTTCGTTGCGTTCAGCACATTGCTATTTACCCTCTGCTCCCAGGCCCGTTTGATTAACACAATGTCTTGTTCTGTCAGCCGTAGCCGGGTCTGTTGGAGATTTGTTTCAATAGCTAGGTCGTATGCACCTGATTTTGCTCTGCTTGTTTGCCACGTGCATATCAGTAGATTATGATCACTATGTACAGTTTTTTTAACCTTGAAGCCTGTCATGCCTTGCATCAGCCCAATAGAGACAAAAATATAATCGAGGGTTGCTTTTGAGAAGTCACGCTCCCATGTCGGAAAGTTTGTTTCATTGGGGAACAGCATGGCGACGTTTTGAATGTTTCTTGGGCCAATAACTTAATTCCAATACTTGCCTCTCAACGGTAAGATCTATGCCTCCCCGTAATCTGACAGGTCGTTGCTGGTCGACCACCGGAACCAAACATTTGGCATTGAAATCCCCGCAGATGATACGATCAATTTTTTCAAATTTGACATATAGCTGGTCTATCATTGTGCTCCTATTGTGGCAGAATGTTTTTATCGACATTCGCTGCGGATTCCAATAGCAATTTGCTATAGCCAAGGGGTTACACACACCATTTTGATTCTTGTCATTTGGATGGGCCTGAAAGGTCAAAATGACCAACATTTCATATGACTCTTTCCACTTTGTGGGTTCACTAAGGCCCGTTCCTGTTTTAATTGCGGTTAACAGACCTGATGATGGTCTACCTAGCAGGCCTTTCACTGCTGGTGATATCATCACAGTGAAACCGTCAAGAGCAGGTTGGTTCAACAACCAGGTCGCTTGGAGACACTGTCGAAGAGGCCCAAATTGACATCTCCAGCTGTCAGATGAGCATGCCCTCTCGTATTCCATGAGCCCAGAATAAAATTTTCCTTAGCGGGTTGCTCGATAACTCTCTTGAAGATGTTGTCGAGCCGGCCCAACCCTGATCGTTGCTATTTACAGGTTTTTTGTTCCAATTTGACATTAGCCACTTCCAGGGCCTTTAGGGTGTCTTGAGCCTTCTGACTTTTCTTGATTGTATACATATGAGTTCTTCTTGTTCTCCATGTGTTTAAGATCTGATTCCATACGTGAAGGGGACTGCTGCTGTACCTCTCTTTGTGCTCTTGACACCTTCCGTCTCGAATCAAACTGCTCCTTGTTACTGGGATATTGTCTTCGGTTGTTTTTTGCACCGTCCCTCTGTCGCCTCACACCAACGATTCTCCACCCCCATCATTCCGGTGCAATCTTCTGCTCCAATCTTCCTAATCTAGAGCCCTGTACCATCGATTTTGACGGTACAGATCCTTAGTTTTAGATCGGTAGTGAATTTGGGGTTTCTTCCATTCTTGTTTTGCATCTTCAACATCTTTTCTGTCAATTTCTTTTTATTTCTGTGAGACGAAAGCCCATTTGTTCGATTTTTATTTTTTTATATATTTTTTTTTTCTTTTTTCGTAAGCGGACTCGTCTATATATTTGATGCCTGCAGATTTCAGGTGTAAAAACGCTTTTGCCTTCTTTTCCCTATGGTACGGTTCCACAAGCGCGAAGTCCTCTGTTCTGAGTTTTTTCAGAGTTCTCATTTTCCGTGATATTTTCAGAACTATTATATTTAATATAATATATATTTAATATTAGGAAATGTTTATCGATTTCCATTTGCTCCAATTTGAAAACTCGTGTTTCGTCTTTTACTTTTTTCTTTTTGATGATTCTCCACTTCACCTCTTTCAGCTCGATAATTCCACAAGCTTTTTCTTTTATCTGCCTCATTTCGTTCTAAGGAGGAGCATTTCCAGTTCCTAGTGCTCCCTTTTGGCCTCAGCTCGCCACCGCGTGTCTTTACGAAGATGTCGGTTATCACAGCTCATCTTCGGCTTCAGGATATCCATGTGTATCCGTATTTGGACGATTGGCTGCTGCGCGGTCCTTGTCCTTTGAAAGCCTCGAGCAACCTTCAGGCGCTCCTGTTCCACCTTGGGCTTTCGGTGAACTGGCGGAAATCCTCCATGATGGTTTCTCAAGACCTGGGTTTTTGTTGGCACACAATCGACTGCGGAGTGTACCTGACTGGGAACAGAATGGCGGATCTGGTGGCCACGTGTCAGATCTTTACGCGCGGAGCATGTCGGTCTGGTGGTTCTAGAGGCTTCTGGGCCTCCTGGCTTTGTGTGTTTTGGCTCTTCCTCTTGCTCTGCTCAAGATGAGGCGGACGCAGATGGCTCTTTGTAGTTCTTGACATCAAGCTGTGGATCCGAGCTCCCAAATGATACCGATTCCAGCTTTCATGAGAGCGGACCTTTTGTGGTGGTTTTCTCTTGGCAATCTGTCAGTGGGCATGGCTTTTCAGGACCCCGCTCCGCTGGTGACAGTCACAACAGACTTTTCCCTTCTTGGTGGGATGCGACTTTGGACCTTCATGTTTCCGATCTCTGGTCGCCCCAAGATGAGCTCCTTCATATACATCACCTGGAGCTTCTGGTGATCTTCCTGGCACTCAAGGCGTTCAGGCTGGTCATTGTCAACCAAGTGGTCGGTGTCCGCACGGACAATGTGGTGTCCATGTTTTACATCAACAAGCAGGGGGTACCAAGTCCTCTCCTCTTGTGGATCTTGCCATTCAGATTTGGGAATGGGCGGTGCAGCATGGCATCTGGCTGATGGCTGTACACATCCTGGGCCAGCTGAATGTTACTGCAGATGCCTTCAGCCGGCGAACGATGGTTAGCTTCGAGTGGGAGTTGAAAGTGGAGGTCCTATCACAAATATTAGTGTTGGGGCACTCCTGAAGTGGACCTCTTCGTGACGTCGGCCAACAGGAAACTTCCTCTGTATGCCTCCAGAAACGGCCTGGGAGCCTCCTCCTGGGGGATGCTCTCGAGATTCCCTGGACATTGAGGGCCTATGCTTTTCTGCCTGTGCCTCTGATTCATCGGACAATTTGCAAACTGAGGAACAACGTGAACTGTGCTCTTCTGCTTATAGCTCTGTGGTGGCCGGCCAGGTTCTGGTTTTCAGAGCTTCAGCATCTGTCGGTGTATGCACAGATCAGGCTTCCGTTGGTTCCCGACCTGCTTCACCAGAGAGATCAGCAGTTGTGGCACCCCTCCCCACAATCGATCAGCTTGGCGGCATGGTGCCGGAGTTCAGATCTTTGGAACATCTCAACCTGTCTGTAAATAACACGCACATTATTCAGGCAGCCAGGAAGCCCGAGATGAGATCTCAATACAGGAGCAAATGGCTTTGATTCTGCCACTGGTGCTTAGCCAAACAATTGGACCCCAGGGCGGCTACGATCGACACGGTGCTGCCCTTTGTCTCTCACCTAGCAGAGTCGGCATTCATGTCCTTTTTTGCTGGACTTATCTTTCGGCTGTTTTGCGCCTACTTATCCACGGACCAGTGCTCTTTTTCACGATCAAATCCAATGGTTAAAAGGCACTTTGCGGGTCTAATGCATCTTTTTACCCTCTTGTTCGCAAACCGCATTTGAAGTGGGATCTGAACGTGGTCCTTACGGCATAGTGCCATAAACCCTTCAAACCAATGCCTACGGTAGATCTCGAGCACCTTTCGTGGAAAGTGTCATTCTTGGTCGCCGTGACTTCGGCAAGACGTGTGAGTGAGCTCCAGGCTTTATCGGTGGAGCATCCCTTCTTGGTCTTCCACAAGGATAAGGTTGTCCTGAGGACGAATCCTTCTTTCCTGCCAAAAGTGGTCTCTGATTTTCATCTAAATCCGTCAATCTCCTTGCCCGTCTTCTTCCCAAACCCGGCTTTGGAAGCTGAAAGGGTTTTTCATTGCCTGGACGTTAGAAGAGCTCTTAAGTTCTATTTGGACAGAACATCGGAATTTAGCAGTTTTTCTCAACTATTGGTGACCTTTGGTGATTCGGCCTCCAAAGCGACTATCTCCAGATGGGTTGCTGCCTGTATTATGGAGTCAAACACTGTTCTGGGCCTTCAACCCCCTAAAGGGATTCACGCACACCTGGTACGGGGCAAGGATGCTGCTGTTGCCTTTCAAAAGTATGTCCCCTGGGAGACCATTGCGAAAGCGGCTTCATGGGCCTGCCCATCGGCATTTTGTAAACACTACACTACTGTTTATCTGAGCTCCAGAGCTGATGCTCATTTTGGCCAGGCTGTGCTTAAAAACCTTTTCCAGTAAGGAGTTTCCATCCACCTGTAATTTCTGTGAGGAGTGATTGAGAATCTCCCATAAGTATGGAGGAAAGGGGACGGGACATAGGAGTATAATAAGGTTATTCACCGTAGTGACCACCTTACTCCTAGTCCATAGTCCCCTTTCCTCCATATGCCCACCCGCCGTCCCCTCTAATAAGGTTCCTCTGTTATTGCTTAAAGGTGAAGGACTGATGGGTGAAGCGCTGGGCTAAGGAGGGCGGGGGTTACGACTGTGTGCGGTACCCCGTGTAAAAATGACACATTTTTGAAAAATGTGATTCTTTTTACAAAGTGCTCTGGTCCCGTCCCACAGGATGGAGGAATGTCCAATGAGTATGGAGGAAAGTGGACTATGGACTACGAATAAGGTGGTCACTACGGTGAGTAACCTTTATTATAACTCTCCCATTGCTGGTGTGGTGCATGTAAGGATGCTGGTTACGTTGGGATCCACAACCACCTCTGAGCTGTCAAGTGACAATCTCTGATTTTTCCTCACCATACTGTCTCTTTAGGGCAGCGTTCTGCTACCTTAGGCTCTCCAGATGTTTTTAATTACAACTCCCATGGCCCCTCACCATTGACTATGCTGGCTAGGGCTAATGGGAAGTGTAGTCAAAGCTTCTAGGGAGCAAAAGGTTGCAGTCATGTGCTTAAGGTAGTGACCCTTTTGGGCGCATGTGCCACCCCTTTCCATTATGTGTTCTGTCCCTTCCATCAATGCTGCCACTCGCATCTTTGTTGGAGTTTCTGGTCTCCTGGTTTTTTTTAGGGGATGGGGGGGGGCGGGATCTGGTGGGGTTACTTTCAGGTCTTGGCCAATGGCTTCTATCAGCAGAAGATGGGCTCTTATGAATTGCCAGGGATGTCGCTAGATCTGGAAAAGATCCACGGTTATGCTAATGTCGGGATCTGGACTAGCTAGCCTTTTGGATGTAGCCCCTCGGCTTCTATCCGGGGCTACAAGCAAAAGAGCCAGACCATCCCCCTCCAATTCCCCACAATGCCTCTGTAAATTACATAACCTCTTGCACTGGGAGCGCAGCCTAATTCCGGAGTTTGATTATGGAAGTCCTGCTTCTGCCACCTGCAATGGAGATTATGGTTAAAGTTGTGCAGCCTTCAACCACGTCAGTCGGTCGTCCTTCAAACGAGGGGCCTGCCTTCTGAGCTTCCTTCCTTGTCTTAAGATGCTCACACACTAGATACGGTGGGCGATCTCAAAATAACATGAATCGCTCTACTCGTCGGCAAGTTCCTTTTCATGGAAAAATTGCATGCCTTGTGCACTTCTTAGAAATAATGCTTCTAGATGCTTGCGAAGTGAAACCAGATGACTTGTTGATAAAATCCACAAATGTCCGGTATTCGCCTACAATAGGACATACTAATGAGAGCCCTAAAGATTTAAACCAAACCTAATTTGTCAGTTTTAACTAGAGAACAGTCCTCCATTGCTGCCATTCTCTCTCCTCCAACGCACAGTCTGTCTTCCTTTGTAACCTCAGCCACCGTTTACTCCAGATCTTTGTTTATTCTAACTCGTCTTCTCTCTTGGAAGTCTCTACCCTCATCAAGTAGGTAATGGTGCTTGATGCTGTGGGTATTGACATTTATTTGAACTCCAGGCCAGACTTTGACTTTTAAAGGCTTGCGCTGATGCCCTCTGCTGACTGCAGCAAACACAAGCTCAGGCTGGAGCTAGCCATTTTCGAGGCATTTCCCAACAAAGTAGACCAGTTTATGGTCCGGTCTCGCTGACGCATGAGTTACCAATTATGACATGTTTAAATTTGCTTCCCATCACATGGACACCACATGCTATGTTTTCAGGGGCTGATGTTGTTTTGGTCAATGCCACATATTTACACAGGAAGCGCACAACATTGGATTCCGACCTGCCGTTCATCTACACCAGTCGCCAGCTTCCATAGACAAGGACCCTAATAAAGGGTAAAGATAGCATCTTGGCAGTTAAGTTTGTATCTGTACTTACCAGGGCTTCTTGACAATGTTTTCAAATTGTCCTTCGTCTGGAATTTCACTCACTACCCTCTCCTGGATTTCATGGGTTACCAGACTGAGTCTAGTTAGTCCAACAGCTCACCCTACAAGATTCATCCCAGGACAGCACTTTTCTCAGCTTTCATCCAAACTTTGGATTGTCCTTTGCTTTCAGAAAAGCGCACACTATGATTTTGGTGCTTTATCCCACTTTCATCCCCATTGGGGTGGATGGTGGTGCGCATAGCCCTTCATGCTGATGCTTGGAGGACGATCATCTCCAATCTGGGTTCTGTTTGTGGAAAACTGGGGCTTTTGGGTCTCCCATCTCCTGCCCTTCCTTGCTTCCACACAGCCTTGTGCAGACTGGTTCTCCAGCTTTATTAGCGCAAAATCCAGAACCTCCTACAGATGAGCCATAAGAGTTGTTACCCCACGCAGTGAGAGGTTGCAGTTTCTTCTTTTACTGTTACAGCTCTAGAATTGTACCAGGCTACCTGTGTACAATTCACACATGTTCAGAAACTGCACTCAACTAGAGTAAAGTTCCTGTTGATTATCGGTGCACAGATTCAGCCTGTCCTTTGTGTAGGGAGACTTCATCTGAAAGATGCCTAGATCTACATCCCTATTTGGGAGCAGCACTGGTGCTGCTCCATGTCCATGCTGGGTGGTTGCCACTGCAATTACATGTTACTTCCCCTTGAGCTCAGTCCTCTCATTGACCAAAATGCCTATTTAAAAGGATTTCACTCTATCCCTACCTGAACGACTGCCCGGTATAGACTCAGTGAGCAAGCTTGTGACTTTAGCTCCTTTTAAAGCTTGTTTGTGCGGGTTCGCTTGTGAACCTCATGAAGTACTCTTGGACTGCTTCTCAAGATCTAATCTTAAGCGCATTTTCATGTAACATATTTGCTTGGATCTTCCCTACTCATGACAGAATATCTGATTCCTGCAATCTTTCTCTGTCACACAACTATGTCCCTGATTTTTTTTAGAAGGCTTTTTGGGCATGATGACCTCAGGGGGTCCTAGTATTACCTTTGGCCTGCCTCAATATGTGTGCACTTACAATTTTTCTAGGGTCCTCCGGGTCTCATTCCTAGGATCCACAGATGAAGGTGTTGCAAGTTCTTCTTGGGTGTGCCCTGGTCTCCTGTTGTCAGACAGGTTGATGGTGTCTGTTCCCTTTTTGTAAGTGTCACCATTAATGACCATCATTTTAGTCCTCTTTGCTCTAGTGTGGAACCACACAGGGTGACCTCCCAAGTCCATGCATTTTGGTCCTCCAAGGATTGCGTGGATAATGTCAATGTATTGTCCGTAAGAGCCATCATTCTACCTCTAAATGCCTTTCTTCCCAACGGCCTACTGCAGGGCAGTTAGTACTGACATTCCACTGCATTTTTTGCTTGATTGTTTTTTCATTCGATTTTTTTTTTTTAAAATTTTTTTTTCCCTTTCCCCATTTACAATGTGCACAAGACAGAATGAACCGTATAGATGTAGTAATCTTTAGTACATGGCATAGTCTAGGTCCAAATAGTGACGCAGCCTTGAGTGGATAGAAAGCAGCTATGAGCCTATCTAAACGGAAAGGTCTTCATTGCCCTCCGAAACGGAGGCAATGATTTAAGCGTCCTCAATCCTAGTGGGAGAGAGTTCCATAGTTTTGGTCCAAAACAGCAAATCTTCTGTCTCCCCTTGAGATGTATGCAGAGCGGGGGAAAGCTAGAAGATGCCGATCACTGGATCGTGAGCTTCTGGAAGACTGGTACGGTTGAATCAGATCCCTAAGATATACTGGAGCAAGACCATTGATGCACTTAAAAATAAGACAAGCCACCTTGAATCTAATCCGGTCTTCAACTGCCAACCAGTGTAAAGAATGCCGTGATGGCGAGACATGTGCCAATCTGCCTAGACCAAAGATAATTCTTACTGCTGAATTCTGAGCTTTTTGAAGGCATTGCATTTGTTTAAGCGGAATACCGAGAAGTTGGCTGTTAAAATATTCCAAGTGTGCATTGGCCAAGGCGTCTACCACCACAGTAGGATCCTCCCTGGGGATATAAGTTTACACCCGTCGAAAGAGCCTCAAAACATAGTGCACCGTCAGAACTTTTGCCCGCAATTTAGCCTTCGCTGCCCAGATCATCCTGCCAAATGCAGCCTAAATTCTTAACCTTGGAGACGAATTTCATATTCGTCCATAGCAGTGTGGGAATGGGAAATCTCTTTGCTGATGAAAGATGTTTAGGTCCAAGTAAGATCAACTCAGTTTTTGGCTGCATTCAATTGGAGTTGATTACTGGACATCCAACTGCTCACCTCATCCAGACACTGAGCCAGTATGCTAAATGCATCGTCAACATTAATTCTGATAAAGATCTGGGTGTCGTCTGCGTAGGAGTGAAAGTTCATTCAATGATGCCTCAAGATCCCGAACTGAGGACGAATATACCAATTAAACAGCAATGGTGAGAGTGATGAACCCTGTGGCACCCCACATATCGGTCTGATGGCAGTCAGGAAGCCGTCCACCCTCACTCGCTGATAACGATTGGTCAGGAAAGATCTGAACTAGTGTATAACCTGAAGCATGGAGGCACCACGTCGGCACCCCTGGAAGTGGAGTTAATGGGGGCTAGATCAAGGCAGTAATCTTCTAAGCTCCTCTAACTAGTGAGTCCCCTTCCTCCTTGAATCAAGAATTGGAAATTCATGTGGACATTAACTCCTTTTTATTTTTTTTCATTGGTGAGGCTCTCCACGTGTGGATCTTTGTGGGTCTCCTCAACATGCCATGCCTGCTTTGTCTTGGCATGGCAAGAAAAATATATATTTTTTTTCTCATGTATTTAAAATTGCATTGTGACACCTAGGCCTTTCCCCCGACTATACAGGACTCTCAGACCTGGGTGTGTTTTTCTCCTCTAACAAAAATTCCATTGGAAAGTATTTCAAAGTGCATTGTGAAACCCGGGCTTTATTCCCAGCTATACAGGACTCTCAGACTTGGGTATATTTTCTCATGTATTTAAAATTGCATTGTGAAAGTAGTACCGTTCTGTGGTTTTGCCTCCTAGCACAGCATTCAAACTTTTTCTACCATTATCTAAGCCCCAGTCTTCTTGTCCAATTGCCTACTTGTCTTGTCTCCCTCTGTCTAGTCTGCTTGCACCCCCTCCCACGCTTTTCCTCTTCTCTCCTCTCCCTTCCTACTCTATGGTGCTCTGTTCTTCTATCTTTTCGAACTGCTTCTCTATCGACTATCCTGCTCGCCTCACTAAATCTGATAGGAAGAAGCTTAAAAAGGACATCCTGGTCTCCAACCAAGGCCTTCCTATCGCTGATACCTATACCAGTGCCTCCACCAGGCAAACTCTCTCCTCCCTGATTGCTACAAGATACTTTCCGCGCCCAGATCAAACCGTTCTGGAGGGGGTGTAGCCCTGATCTTCCCCTGAGTGGATTCTTGCCTCTCAATCCTACACAGGCCTACTCATTCGAATGCCTCGTCTGCAGGCTATCTCGTTCACCCCCCTGGCCATTCCCTTACTGTGGCTACCATCTATCGGCCACCTGATCAGATCTTCCCCTTCCTCACTGAATGGGTGGACCTCTCCTCTTCCCTCCTAGCCTCACCCACTCAACTCCTAGTTCTTGGACACTTTTAACATCCACCTGGATGCTTCCTGTCCTTCCTCTGGACTAAATTTGCGATTCTCTCTATTCTCCACTCTGGCCTGCCTCACTCTGCAGGGCACACTCTGGATGTTCTGGTCTCTTCAGACCTTTCCCTTTCGATCCCGCTCACCACTCCTCTCTCCTGGAGTGATCACTTGCTCCTTTCCTCCCAGCTCACCAACTCTATCCTGCAGGCCAAGCCAACTCCAGCACTGCCACCTACCTTCTTGGTTATGCGACCCATGAAGTGTGTGTCAGTTGAGGCTTTCACAACCTCCCCCCCCCCCCCCCTTGGCTGACTTGCGCCCTGACACAGCCCTCTCCATGCTACGCTCTGCTATATCTGATACTCTTGATGTTCTTGCCCCTGTCATGAGGATCCACTTGAAGCCCAAAGCCAACTGCAACTCTTGCTAGGACTTTGACCTTGTCAACCTTAAACGCGAGTGCAGGGTGGTTGAGAGGAAATGGCAGACTTTCGGTACATCCTCTGAAAAACTGGCCTGCCCCCTGCCCCAAAGGCAATACCGGCTCTCTGCAAGGAGCTGGGCATTCCTGCTGCAGTGTCTACCTCTCCAGTTCCTTCCCAGGCCCTCTGCACGGCCTTGGCTTCTCATTTCATATCTAAAACTCAAAACATCCTGTCCTCTCTTCCTCTCCCGCCTCTACTCCCTCTACCTGTGGCCATTCTCCGGCCACTTCTCCTCCCTCCTTCTCTGCCTTTCCTCTTTTCTCCACAGACAAGTTTTCTAGACAAGTCTGATCTATGAAAGTCTTGTCAAAACAGGTTCACCCCTGTTCCTCCAAAACCATCAAGGACCACATTGACACCCTGGCTCCTGCTCTGCATGACTTTTTCAACCACTCCTTCGCCACTGAAGTCTTCCATTCCCCCCCTGAAGCACTCCCTTGTGCACCCCCTTAAACTCTCAGCCGACCCTTCCTGCCCGGATAACTCGCCCAATCTCCATCATTCCTTTCCTGGGCAAACTCCTGGAAAAGCTGGCCATCTCCCAGCTTAATCTTCACACTGAATCTGTTGGCTGTCTCCATGACCAAAAGTTTCAAAGGCTCCAGTTCAGCCAGAAACTGACAAAATAGCAGCAAAAGAAAAAGCAGTAAAGACTACAAAACCTTCAGCCTCCACTGCGATAGCTCCTCCAGAAAAAATGTATAAACCTCTACCAAGGAAGGACTATTTTAAATCCTTGACTTCAATTTTTGAAGAACAAGAAAGGTCTGAGGAGGATGATGTTCCTTTTGGCCTAGAGTATGGCACCCCTAATGTCCCCGAATGTCATTTCTGCAGAAAGCAGAACGAGGGATTTAATGGAAACCTTGCATAACGCAAGTGGAATTGACACATCACCTGAAACAGATTTTGGCAGACCAGAACCAGGGGAACATGTCACTCACCTGTGTCTCTGCAGGAGTGATGGACGAGCTTCCCTTGACCCAGAGTCTTCACTTCCCCTGTTTCATCCAGAGGAATACCTGTCAAATACAAGGGTTACACTCAGAATTCACACGATTCCCCTGGGCCCTTCCCTTCTCTTTACTGTGTGCTGTGATGTCCCCCTATGGGCTTACCTTGATCTTTAGTAGGGTGTGCACTCCATCCTGCGTTTGCCGGGGCGCTATTCACTCATGTGATTGGTGCCAATGTCTGTAGGCTGAGTTCAGATGTCAAACGCTGTTTTATGCCTTCACAGCGAGGACGAGAGTTTAAGGTGCCAGTTTCTTCACTGGCTATAAAGTCCTTCCCACAACTGAACGTTGCACGGAGAATGTTGAGTGTCCAAAATTGTCTGTTTGCCGGTATTTTTGTGGGTGAGTAGCGCTGCGTGTAGAAGCTAGCTGCTGGTAGGTTTGCGCAGCGCCTTCAATTTGAGCGCGCCTCGTAATGTCTCTCCCTTTCCCTTGCAGGAGAAATGTGGTATTAGCGCCTCGAGTCCGGGTTCAGTGCTACTGGAGACTTGGTGGTTAGGTAAGTTTGCACAGAGGCTTTTGGTAAGTATGCACCGCATAGAGAGAGAGAGAGCGCAGTGAAATAAGTGTCCGCGTTATTGGAGCGAGTGCAATGAATGTCTCCTTTCTTCCTGGGGTTTGTGCGCTCGTGCAACTAACCTGGATTCCAGCGTTGCGGAAAGATTCAGTGAGCACATGCAGCGTTACTGATGGGCGTGTGTTAACGCTGTTCTTCTTTTGTTCTTACAGGTGCCGGTATAGAAGTCCCATCTTGACTGGAGATAGCTGTGGGAGTCTATCTAAGATGAGAAATAGTTTGGAGGACACAGTCCATTCAAAGAACAAGTTACAGGACACAGTCCATTCAAAGAATAAGTTACTTACCAACTGGTAACATTCTTTCCACTGATGTTTCTCCATCGTATTCCTCATCACCCTCCCATCCTACCCCTCTGTAGATTTTCCGGTGTTATTACCACTTCAACTCTTGCAAGGCTGACACTTGGCTACCTACACTATCTATACAGCAGAGCAAGAGGGGAGACACGGAACTGAGGCCAACGGGCACTGTGCGTGCTACTTGTATACCCGATGACATCACACACTCGATGACATCGGCGCCCTCTGCTGAGATTTCCGAAGCAGCTAAAGCTGGGGGAATACATCTAAGATGAGGAATACGTTGGAGGAACATCCAGTCCTCAGAACGTTACAAGTTGATGAGTAACTTGTTCATCTTTGCTCATAGGTGTTATGATTGTTTGGTATACTCATTCGTATTTCTCGTATATTTTGACAATATGACCAGGTTTGCAAACTTGATAAACAAGTACAATGGCTACTAAGTCTGCATTGGTCGCTGTTGTATTAAGAATTTCGGAAGAAACCTGTTTTAATTTCAATAATAACTTGTCGGACACCAATTGTCAAAGAGCAAATATTTGGGATTCAGATGAAGCAACTTAAATTAAGTACTGTATCCGTCCCTTTAGGTTTTTCCAATGGTGGATGGCTATACAGCTTCATTTTATTTTAGAACTGTGTAGTGAATGTTACCTATACCAAATTAAACGTTTTGGAATTCTTAGGCTTCAGTACGTTACTTTAATTTTTCAGGATTAGCTAGGATGTACAGTAAACCTCTCCAGAATGTATTTGTTTGGCTGGTAAAAATGTATTTTACAGTAAACCTCTTATCTAGGTCTGATGGAACATTTCAGCATCATTGTTTATCAATATTACAGATTTAAACAGTGATTTTTCGGATTTATATCACATTTATATAGCGCGCATAACCCTTGGGCATCTGGGCGCTTATCCTTCAGAATATGGTTCGAACCAGTTGCATTATAGTTTTGTGCATATGCGATGGTTACATCCAGTTACTTTTCATGCTTAGTCCAAATAAATGAGTAAAGTTGCAGTTGCATTGTACTATAGTTACGTTTCAAGCTTAGTCCATCAATGATTTTCAATTGAAAATTCAAGAACTGCAGATCAGTTTCACCATCTAATGGTAAGCTTAATCTCTTAAGTGCCTGTCAAATGCCTCCAATAACAGTGATGTACGTTTTGTATAATTTGCAGAGTTTGTATAATGTATGGTTTCTATGTAGTACATGAATGTTTGCACTTAGACAGGTGCCATGATGGCACCCATTGATGTACCTAAAAGTTGAAGGCAGTGTTGATGTGGAAACAAATATTCAGTCGCAGTTATTTCAGAAGGGAGTAAAACAATTCCTCTCTATAGCCTTTAGTTCTTTGCACTGTATTAACTTATGCAAACTTCTAAATTTCATGGTATAAAGGTCAATTTCAGAATGAAATGCACCTAAATGTAGTCATAAGTGGAAGCGGCCGGTATCTTGGAGTGCTACGTATTGCCTATGTTTTACTCCTTTGCACTTGTGCATTGTTTCTCGATGCCGTTTTCCTTTTCTTTTTTTAAAAATTGTAAAGGGGGGTCTGCTCCTCCACCCACTTTTCTGTGGGAAGTGACATGGAGGAATAACGCCCTCTACCCCCGTACACAAGATATAGATTTAAACAAAATTAAGGAAACTGACATTGTAAGAATACAAGTAAGAATACACTAGTAACATGCAAACTAGTAAAACATAAGATGTAAAAAAAAAAGAAATGGCATAATGGGAGTAACCGCCTTAATACATATATTATAAAACAAATGGCTAAAGTCACAATCCAGTACATTTCGTTTAATAGCAAGGATTTAAAAGATTTAAAAAATGTGATTCATATTTTAAATTTCAACCATTAATAAATATTACAAATGATTGCTCCCCAAGTAATCATATCGTTCATGCATACTACTCTATTCTGAAATGAACTTGATATAGTATACTTAAATAACACATGTACCAAGAGTGACTCAAAATTTTTTAACCTACTTGAGTGATCTCCTGTCCTAGTGATGCAATGAGTGATGACATGTTATATAATTACTGTCAACAGTGATGTTGCCACTGATGTAATCTGACGTCCTCATTACGCCACAGCGGGCAAGTAGCTAAGGTGGCTTTGCTTGAATTGTCTGCTGAATTTCAAGGGTTTTGTTGCGTAAAATGTTCACCTTAACTTCTCAAATATTTTTTCACTGTATTTGTAGTATATTTATAGCACACGTAATTACCCAGGTTTCTAAGCATGGACGCGGCGATCAAACCTGTGTTGCTCTGCGTTGTCTTGCTTCCAAGGCGAGCACATTGCCCTGGAGCTATCCTCCTAAAACAAATATTTTGTTGCCTCTAACCTCGCTGCGTTTAACAATGCCAGTTCAGACATACCACTTACATCACCGCCTGATCTGTTGCTTGACCTCTGGCTCACCGAATACCGCTCTTCATACCTCTGATGTACTTGTATGTCCGACAGAAGAGAAGTAAATGTACACTGAGGTCTCAGCCTATAAGCAAACTGCAGACCCAACAAAACGCAGGGATGGCTCTAGTGGCTGTTGCTGGTTCCTGGGGCCACTGAACTCCAGTCATCGAATCTAGCTAGTATTAGTCAGTCAGAATATAACTGGATGTAACTCTATAGCGAGGTTATCTTCCAATAAACCATGTCCGACTCAACGTGACACATGGATGACCATGGACTTACAATTCGCTTTACCCATTAAAGATTAGGAATAGGGCAACTAGACACTGCCAAGCAGGGAAAGACAACCTCAAGCCTGGTAATCAGAGCAACCTCTGCGCTATACAGAGAATCTCTCTCTCAGAGAACCAATGCTCTGAACCTCTAGAATCGGATAAGCGGGCACTGGAACGTAATCGGGTATAGGGGTCTTCTGCCAATCCACACACACTCCCACATACCAATATGCTCACACTCTCGGCTACACCAACAAACAATAGAATACAGCTATACCCCTCGATCGATTCATCCTAGTTGCACACATAACTACACACCTCCATTAACACCAACGTTCTTTAGAACAAAGCTATACTCCACGGAAAAATCTGTTTAGCTACACAGTCTTATACACAAGCTCCACCACTGCCAGAATTCAGACTGAGGTCAACAGCCTTGCTGCACACATTATACTAATTTCACACAACCACTGCACCTCGCCTAGTATTAGAATGCAGGTACACACCACGTAAACTGCACTGACTGCACACATGCTGAGTGCCCCAAATCACGATTTACTGCTCTACTCACTGCACTGACCTGGACTACAGTCCCCGAGTGTGTTTAATCCACAGCACTTGAAGATCATATCAATGGTATATAAGGCACTCTACACATGAACAATAACATATGCAGTTTACACCTTAATTCAGATGTTTTCTTAACTAAAATTTTAATTGAATTACAAGGGTTTTGCTATATTATAGTTTCTTTGGGGCCCACTAGCCAAGGCCTTCACCCATGGCCAGTGGAAACTGCCTTCAGCCTTGGCCACTTTACTTATTGCACGATAGGTTGCTTTTGGGCCTCCTATCCATAGTCTTTGGCCTCGGCCATTGTACGTTTTGCACCAATAGGTGTCTTTGGGACCCAATACACATAGTCTGTGGCTTTTTGCCTGTGCCACTGTTCATGTTGCACCAATGGCTTTCTTTGTGGCCCGCAAGCCATCGCCACTAATTACAACACATTTTGCATTACAGATGGCATCACTGATATCACTGGTTTGATTTACATTTTGAAATATGGCTACTGTTTTGTTAAAATATATGCACATGTTTCATGTTTGCACAGTACATTGTTTTCTGCCCTTGTTGAGCTAAATGTAGTGTACAGTGCACAATTTAGTGCATACAGTGATTATTACACTTAAGAGTAGAATATAAGCATTACTTCTCCAGCATTGGATCTTTCATGGATTCACATGCTGTGAAGATTTCCCGTCGGGCTGGGATACCTCGGTAACTTTAACCTAGCGTTTTTATATGGAAAACTTTGACACCTGTGTGTCCTATCGATGTCCTTTTTTGGGTGTTTTAGGCTACCCAATAGGACGTTCGGTATAAATAGCCCGGCCCCCGTGGTTTCCTTTCAGATTTCAACCGTCTCCAAACAGTTGGGATCACCTCGTGTCTGCTCTTCGTGTTCTACAGTCATCTGTGGGCCAGAAGAAATCGCTGTTTAGGCCTTATGCTACCTGCAGCCTAAAGGTCTTCGAGGGGGACGGCCATGCACATTGCCTCTATTGCTCTTACACCAATCATTCGGCGGATGCCTGTGAGATCTGTCGTGGGTTTTCTCAGAAAGCGTTGAAAGACTGCAACCACCGGCTGATTGCTTGGCTTAACCAAGGCATTTACCCGGGTTCGGAGGTTTCGTCCCGGGGAAGCAAGGCTTCTGCTCCGGGGGTGAAGAAGTCTACGCAGCGTAGAGCGATGTCTGCGGATCCCCCTGCCACGAAGCAACGCACAGTGGTGTTGGCATCGGAGGTGGGGAAAGGTGGTTCCTCTGAATCCAAGTCGCATCGGTCTGGAGGTGCGAGTAGCTCTTTTCTCTCCAGGTCGGCAAGACCGGACAAGTCCAAGGTGTCGAGTGATGGGCCCGAGAAGTCGGCGCATAAGTCTGCGTCGGGGGAGAAGGTGAGAGTCCTCTTCGAAGCACTTGTCGTCTAAGGACCGCCATAGGTCCGCTTCCAGCCTTGACTCAGCCAAGCACTGTTCCAGCTCTACGACTCGGTTGTGGTACAATCTTCACTCCCTTTGGTGATGGGGGTGTCATCGGCTCAGTCTACGGCCGCGACTGTCAGTGGTCCGCAATTGCTGTCGACGCAGCTGGAGGCGGATGGTGGTTTGTTGCAGACGGGAGATCCGTGGCAGTTTGGGGCTGTTACTTCCGGTGGACATTCTCCAACAGGATCCGGCTTCGTATTCAGTCCCCTCAGGTCTGATGGAGGAGCATGAACCAGGTTTCCAACCCTCGGCGCTGAGTCTGCGGGAGGCAAGTCAGTCTACGTTGTGTGGGGCTGGGGCACCCCTGTACCCGTTGGTGAACCCTCACACTCTGCTGTCTATGCAGGTGTTAAGTACCCTCCAGTCGCTGTTGGGACAATGGGATGCACAACTTTCCAGCAGCTCCGAGCCCGGTGCCTCCAGTGGTGCGTAGTGTGCCTGTTGAGGCCCCTTGCCCGAGTCTCCCTAGGAATTCATCTCCGGTTCAGCTGACGTTGCAGTCAATGGTGGGGTTGGGTCTTTCCAGAAGTCCTCCAGAGGAAGGAGAGCTGGTCGATTCGGATCAGGAAAGCAGGCCTTGTGACACGTCAACGGTGTCACCGTTGCCCAGGAGAGATGATACGTGGGATACACACCCGGAGGTGAAACCGCCTAACAGCCGTCCCCGCCAGGACGATATTGGGGCGTTTCATGCTATGATGGCGAAGGCATGCCAAGAATTTAGCCTAGCTCCTGAGGAGGAGCAAAAAGACTGTCTTCTTTTCGACCATATGGGGAAGCGACGGAAGGCAGTTTTCTCGGTCCCCATTTTGTACTATGTGTGGCAGGATGGCCTGCGCATGATGCACCATCCTTTTTAAGAACTAGCCGTGAAGGGACTTCTGGAGAAGTTGTTTTAGGCACCTGATTCTACCCCCAAGTGCCTCATGTCTCAGCCCACACCGGAGTCCGTGCTTTCGGCGGCAACGAGTCGGAAGGCGAGGAGGCTAAACAAGTGTTATGCCACCACACAGTGAAGCCAGAAAACAAGATGCTTTCTGGAAGAAAGTCCTCACAGTGGGTGCTACGACGGTGAATAAATAACGGCGTTGTTCTCCGGAGGCAGGCATGGTTGCTCTGCACTGACTTTCGTCCGGAAGTCCAGCATAAAGTCTTGGATCTGCCCTGAGAGGGAGAGCAGCTCTTTGGAGAGGAGATCGATAAGGCGCTCAAGGAAGACACTGAGACGGCGAAGTCACTGGGGGCTCTGCAAACAGGCCGCAGGCCACTTTTTGCCCCTTTCATGCATTTCGAGGGGCTTCTGGTAATGCCAGATTTGCCGCCTCCCACACCCAAGGTTAGTCACCCAGGCTACTCTTCACAAGGTTTCAGGCGCTTCTACCAAGACTACCAGGCACCGCGTAAAAAGGGTCCTACCTCCTCAGCCGCCAAGGGACGGCAATCTAAGTCTTACCAATGACTGCCATGTCGGCAGATCAACTTGGGGGCAGAGTATTGCGACATGTCGACAAGTGGAATCTTATTACTACGGACCGCTGGGTACTGGATACGGTATGTCTTGGCCACTGGGAGTTTTGTCATCCTCAACTCCCAATTCCACCTGTGCACGTGGTGCACCCGTACCTGCCAGTATTGTGGCAGGAGGTCGAACTCATGCTGGCGAAGGGGGCGATGGATCCAGTCCCTATGTCGGATCGGGGCCAGGGGGTGTACTCCCGGTATTTTGTCATCAAAAAGCCCAATGGAAAGTGGAGGCCTATTCCAGATCTTCGGCCGTTGAACAAGAATCTGCAACGCCTGAAGTTAAAGATGCTGACGCTGCGGGATGTGATCCGGGCGATGCAGCCGGGGGGAGTTCCTGGCGTCGTTAGATTTGTAGAACGCTTCCTTCCACATCCTGATGAGGGCAAACTATCGCAAGTTCCTGCGCTTTCTGTTCCGGGACGACCATTACCAATTTGTGTCCTCCCGTTTGGGCTGAAGTCGGCACCCAGAATATTCACAAAATGCCTGGCTCCAGTGGCTGCCTTCCTCCGCAGGGAGGGGCATCATGCGTACCGGTATCTGGACGACTGGTTGGTATGGGGCTGTTGCCAGAAAGGGCGTTGGAGTCTCTCCTGGTGTCCATGCACCTGTTACAACGGCTGGGCTTCACAATAAACTTAGTTAAATCCTTTCTGGCGCCATCCACGGAGTTTGTCCTGTTTGAGAAACTGGGCAAAGAGAAAAACAATCTGGTGAAGCCATTGGAAGAGAGTGGTGAAGTTGCAGTCCAGAGCGGCCGAATGGGGGCGAGGAACGGTGGTCTCGGTCCTCAGTTACAGGTCACTGCTGGGGTCCATGGCATCCTGCATCCCCCTCAACCCGAACTGTCGCTTGTTCATGCGACCTGTTCAGGAATTTCTCGCAGACAGGTGGTCACAAAGTTGAGGGTTGTTCACACAAGGTGGTAGTCTCAAGGGGCTGGTGGAAGCCCTGCGATGATGGGCATGCACAGAAAACTTGGTACGAGGCATGCCCCTGCTGTATCCAGATTTTCAATTCATGATCGTGGCAGACGCCTCCCTGGTGGTTTGGGTGGTGCATCTTGACCAGTCGCAGGTCCAGAGCCTGTGGTCTCGGGAGGAATCAGGATTGCACATCAACATACTGGAGTTGCGAGCAGTGCACTTGGCCCTAAAATCCTTTCTCCCTCGCATCCGAGGCACAGCGGTTCGAGTGTTGACGGACAATACCACCACAATGTTCTATTTGAGGAAGCGGGGGGGGGCACACATTCTCTGCTCCTGTCGAGGCTCAGGAGGTGTGGCATTGGGCCATTGCTCTGGGATTTCACATCACGGCTTACTATCTTCCGGGGGTCCAGAATGTGCAGGCAGATGCTGACGGGGTTGAAGTTGCACGAGTGGATGCTGAAGGAGGAGCCGGTGACCAATAACTTCAGGAAGTGGGGGGATTTTCCCCCTCTCGACTTGTTCACCACACCAGAGAACAAGCAGTGCCCATTGTTGAGCCCATCCAGGGTGAAAAGGAGGTGCATTCTCAATCCCACGGACAGGCCTCTTTGGGTATGCGTTCCCTCAGTTTCCGCTGCTGCAGCAGCGGGTGATCCAGTGGGTGTGAAGCTACCCGTGCAGAATAATATTGGTTGCCCCATTTTGGCCCAGACAGATGTGGTTCTCAGATCTCCATCTAGCGGTGGAAGAACAGCTTCGTCTGGGGGAGGAACAGGATCTCCTATCGTAGGACTAAGGTAGTGTGTGGCATCACGATCCTGCATCATTGAGCCTGGCTCCTGACCACTCTGAGTTTGGTCATTTAGGTACTTTGCAGGAGTGCCATCGGATCCTGTAAGCAGCAAGACATTCCACGAATGTCTCTTACAGTAGAAAATGGGTGAGATTCTGTGTCTGGTTTGAGTGCAGCCATTGGAGGTTACACTGGCCCAGGTTCTCCCATACTTGCTGGATCTGGTGCAGGGGGGGGCCTGGCGTTGTCTTCAGTCAAGGTGCATTTGGCAGATATGTCCAGATTCACCAGATGGTGCCATGCTACTCCTCTGTTTAGTGACCGATTGGTTAAGCATTTTCTGATAGGACTTTTTCAGACATTTCCCCCGGAGAAAGTTTGCTCTGGTATGGAGTCTTAATGTGGTTCTCGCTGCTCTCATGAAGCCGCCGTTTGAGCCCATTTCAACGGCGTCTTTGAGGTTCCTCTTGTGGAAAGTCCTATTTCTAGAGGCAATCACATATGCCAGGACGATTCGGAACTTAAGGCGCTGGTCATTGACCCACCGTACCTGCGATTCATGAGGGACAATGTTCTCCTGCCTACTAATCTGCACTTCATTCCAAAAGTGCCTTCTGAGTTTCACAAACACGCTAAAATTGCATTGCCCTTGTTCTTCACTAAGGCACCACGCCAGAAAAAAGAGCCCTGCATTCTCGAGACGTTAAGAGGGCGCTAAGGTTTTATCTAACCCGTACTCCGGACTTCAGGCAGTCGAAACAGTGGTTTGTGGCGTTTGGTCCCTCCAGCAAGGGACGATCCATTCAAGGATTTTCCCCGTTGGGTCTCCTCCACAATTTCATTTTGCCAAGAAAAGGCTGGAAAGCCCTTGAGGGGAATTCCTACAGCCCTTTCTACAAGGTCCACGGCATCGTCTGCAGGGCTCTGAGCTGGAATCCACTCTTTGACATTTGGCATGCAGTTTCTTGCGCGGTGCTGCATACCTTCATCAGGCACTATTGTCTGGGTCAGCAACATGTGGAAGATGTACAGGTGGGGCGGGCGGTCCTTCAACACCTGTTTCAATAAGGTAAGCCCTGCAGCTTCCAGGGTTTGTTTTATTCTATCACTTGCTGGTTCTGTTATCATGCATGATGTTGGCTGTTTGTTATGTTCGTAGTTATGGCCTGGGGTTGGTTTGCCTGTCCTGCAGCTCTAAGGGTTGTTTGTACTGCTGTGTAATCTATTCACAGCATGTGAATCCTCGAAAGATCCAATGCTGGAGAAGGGAGTAGTACGTAATGTTGGTAAGGATATCGGTCATTTCGCTAATCATTGCGTCCACCATTCTACTCAGTTTGCGCACCTCCTGGGAGTTCAAATATATCCCTACAGGGAGTGTCATTGCCTTTACTATGTCAATAAATATTTCCAAACTTGTATCTGACTGGTCCACCACCGGACCGCCTCCCTTTATTTCCCTCTTGAGCCTGTACTTGGCATGCATTTCTTCTGGGGTATAGATCATGGCTGCAGGCACCACCTTTGCAGTATAACAGGTTCCTGAAAAATTCCTGGGAAGCCACAAGTAAGCCTTTCCATTACACATAAGCATATCCATCAGCCTGGCCTATTCCACTCCTGAGCTTGGTAAAGTCATAGGTAACATTGTAACCCATATCTGTTTCCTCCGGCCCTTCTAAAACAGTCTTCTTAAACAACTCCCTATACACCGGAAAAGGAGTCTGTAAGGACTGACCCTTTGTGTCCCAACCAGTTGTCTGCCCAGGCCACTCCTTCCTTCATTAATTCATAAATAGAAGTGGACGTATTACTGTTTGCAGGACATCTTCCCATTTGGCACTCTTTCCCCATCATTCCCCTTAGATACAGAACCTTCATTGCTAGCACCGCACAACTTACATATTCCGCCATTGCTAAGGCATAGACTGGTATCCCGTCCTCCGCATGGCGGGGTATATGGCTACATATACAACATTTCGACACATTTAATGCCCTCTGTTTCATTCATCAGTTTCACATGTGTTTTTGTTCAATTCATTATCTTCATGTTCATTTTTGTTCTTGCTATATACATAATCAATACCAGTGCTATTTTTGCAAGTAGGCATGGGAAGCATATTTTTGAATGTGTGTGGTATTCTGCACATCAGACAATATACAAAGGCACCCAACCCTGTTAACACCACAATACCAGTTGCACAAAAGACAGCCTTTTCCTTTGTCGTACACCCCTATTCGTCCACCTTCATACGTCCCTGTGGGTCAGCAGGTAGAGCTGAATTCTGCATTTCCTTTTCTGTTGCCATTACCTCTGCCACCTTACCCGAGTTTACGTGAACACCTGCAGGTTAAGTTCCGTGGCTTGGCTGGGTCCTAGCGCATAGCCTTCTACCCTAATGAGCAGCCTCTCACTCTTACGTCTTACGTTCCCAACCCTATTTAAAGCTCCAGTGTCTTTGTACCCTAAACATACAGGGCGCACCAGTGGCCCTTTCACCGATCTGTCCCATGTCTCGTGCCTTGTCCAGGAGGGACGCCAGAGGCCCTTCAGGCTATTTGCCCGATTTCTTCAGTAAGACTGTGCCATGCTCTGACCAATGAATGAGTCCATATCTCTATCCCAACCAAAGTTAATTTCACATTTCGTACCCTTTAGTACTGGGCATACCACTCGAGACCTTATAGTATACATTAGCACATCAGTTGTGGAAACATTCAAGTCAGTATCTTTTGATTCTGCTTCAACTTCTGGCGGGTTATTCACTGTAGGAGCGTGTGACCTTTTTACATGGTTCGCATGATACCAATGCGCTTTTCCATTCACCTTCAAAGCAGTTTGCATGGTAAGTACGACCTGTTACGGTCCCTTCCATCTGGGTTGCAAGCTGTTGGCGCGATCAAATGCCTTGATGAAAACCCACTCGGCGGATTTCAGATCATGGCCGGGCCCAACCAGTGGTACTTGGGCAGCTTCCTCAACCTGTGCATGTATAGAAAGCACTCTGTAAGGGCTATACAATATTGTTGCAACGCAGGCCATGTTTGATCAGTCGGTCAGGACTAACAGGTGTCCCAATACTTGGTGGGCGGCCCATCACAATCTCGAACAGGGACAGGTCATGCGTGCGCTTTGGGGCCACCCTCATGTTCACCAATGCTAATGTTAACACCTCAGGTCATTTCATGCCTGTTTCTGCACATGCTTTAGCCAGTTTGTCCTTCAGCATTCCATTGGTTCGTTCAATTAGACCAGCTGATTGGGGGTGGTACACAGAATGGAACCTTGATCAATTTCTAGGGCTCTACACACATTCTCAACCACTTGCCCTGTAAAGTGTGGCCTGTTGTTGGACCATAGGTAGGTGGGAACTGTGTACAAAGGAACCCAATGCTTCAATATGCATTTTGCAGTAGATGTCGCTCCATTGTCTTAGTGGGAAAGCATCCACCCAACCAGAATACCCACATTGCATCACCAAACAATATTTGAACTTGTTTACCGATTCCAGCTGTATGCAGTTCATGTACACAACATCAAATGGCTGAGTGAGCAGCCGACTATGACCTTTTGGAGCCGACATGCCTCTCCCTGCATTGTACAGGATGCTAATTTCACATTCTGACCCATCTTCTACAATACTGGCCAATGTTTTTGTAATCTCATGCGGCTTTCAGCATGTGCTCCGTGGCGGCTCCGTTCACATGCGTTTGCCCATAGCATACAGTCACCATAACAGGGAGAAAAGCACTTGGTAACATCCATCTCCCCATTTTCAAGTTCACCCAAGCTCCTGAGTCTCTTTGGTGTATGTCACCGTTCATCTGCCAATTCTTTTCTGTCGCTTCTTCCTGAATCCGGGCTACTCCAACTTCTTTTGTCTCACCTCCTTCTTTCTCTTTATATAAAAACATTCCCCCTTTGTCATTCAGTTTTCTGCCGCAAAATTTGCAACCATATCTGCCATATTATTCCCCTGAGACACAATCTGTTATTTTCTGATGAGCGGCGCATTTAACTATTGCCACCCATGTGGGCAGCGCTAGAGCAGTCAATAGCTTGTGTATCAACACTGCATGCTTTTACTTTCGTCCCTTAGCATCAGTATAGATTGTTACACACATGCCTCCACTCTTCCTCAATGTTTGTATAAGAGCACGTAATTCAGCTGCTTGTGCTGAATTCTCTGGTACCTTTCCCATATTGACTATGTTGTTCCCAGTTGTTACAGCGTACCCTGCTACTGTTTCTCCTGTTTAATTTATAGCAAGACCCGTCACAGAGCAAGATCTCATCACAATCCTCTAAGGGCCGATCCTGCAAATCTATTCTCTCCCTTGTTTCCTCTTCTGTTCTTATCACACAGTTATGCTTTGGGCCGTCACCCTTGGTTGGAATGGGTAACAATGACGCTGGGTTAAGCACATTACCTCCTTTTTTTTACATTCCTGCAAAACAGTTACATTTCATATCGGGTTAGTCTGGCAGCTGTCAAAAGCTGTGTCTGCATTCTATTCAATAATACGTCCACAGGATTAGGCACTCGTACAATCACTAATTTCCTAGTATAATGCCAGTGCTCTGCTTTAATGCTAGTGCCGCTGCTGCAACTGCTCTCCTACAAGGGGGGGGTAATCCCCTTGCTACCGTGTCCAGCCCTGTGGAAAAATAAGCGCATGGTCTTTGCTTCCCATCCTGTTCTTGTGTTAATACTGATGCCGAACAGCCATCCACTTGAATAGGTAAAATACCTTGTCATAATTGGGCGTACCCAGGGCTGGAGCGTTACATAAGGCACTCTTCAACACCACATACCCCTCTTCCATCTCTTTGTTCCATTTGAATGTTATGGTTGTTTCTCCTTCAATGTTTTTAACAGGGGATTAGCTATTAATATGACAAAATTCCCAACACCTTTCTCATTTCCTTATGTTCTGGGAGTCGGCATAGCCTGAATCAACGCTACTCGGTCTGTTGACAATGACTGTCCTTCCTTTGACAAGACATAGCCCAATTAGTCAACTCGTTGCTGTACATACTGCATTTTTAGATACTTTGATTGTTTTGCCAGGTGAGACAGTACTATAACAGTCGCTTCTCTGCAACCTTCCTCCGTATTGGCACTTAAAATGTCATCTACGTTCTGGACCAAGGATGTCCCTGTTGGTAGCATAAGTCCGTCCAATTGGGCTTTCAGTGCCTGGCTAAAAATGGCTGGACTTTCCGTTCATTCCTGTGGGACTCTGGTAAAGCGATACGGTCTCCGATCCAGTGTAAAGCTAAACAAATACCGGGACGTTGGTTCAATCGGTAGGCTGAAAAAAATGCATTCTTCAAATCAATCACACTAAACCATTCGGCTGTACTTGGTATCAAAGTCAGGATACTAGCAATACTCGGTACGACTGGAAAGCGTGGTTCTACTATTTTAATATCTCTGAATTCAATGATAAAATGGTAGGGCACGGCCTCATCACCCTTCTTATGGACTGGAAGCATCAGAGAGTTACAATGGGTATCATCACATTCTTCCACAACACCAATATCAATTAAATCTCGAACAATCCTCATCAGTGCTGCCTCCCCTTCCACTGAAATCTTGTACCGTTTCACATGGGGGGATCCTTACCCCATCCTTCAACTTTATTACAATCGGGTCAACTGCTACGGTCCCTACATCATTACTGTGAGTAGCCCACAATTGTTCTGGTAATGCTTGTAGTTCTGCTGGCAATGGTCTGCCTAGGCACATCCTAATATCACCCTTTGTATGATACGGTATTTATAACGCGCCTATACACAAATGTTTCAAGGCACGATGAGGCAAGGGAGGGGGAACGAAGGGAAGACAGACAACGATCCTAATAGGCCAGGTGTCATTCAGATCTCAAGTGCATGGGACGGACGAAAGGGAAAAATGCGAGGGGGGGAGGGAGGGAGATGGGGATAGTACAGTACAATGGATAGTATAATAAATAAGATAAATAAAAATGGCAAGTGTATGGTAAGTGCATAACATAACTGCAGGTAGGCGGACTGTAAGGATACAGAAACAGTCCCCAGGTGCTGGGGTTACCAGGGAGGCAGTGTAGGTGGGCAACTGGCGGGCCTGTGCCCAGGATTAGAAGGGAGGCCAGGTAACCAGTGCAGTTTCTGTCAGGAAATTCACCAGGGGAGAGGGGAAGTGAAAGAAGCAAAGGGAAAGGTTTTGAGGTGCTTCTGGAACCAGAGATAGTTCTCCTCAAGTTTCAGGAAGGCAGGAAGGCTGTTCCAGAGGGAGGCCCCTGCCGAATAGAGAGATCTACCACTAACTCGTTGCTTGGAGAAGCGACTGACCATGAGGGAGTTGGCGGTGGATGAGCGAAGAGGTCGAGAAGGAAGATATTTAGGAAGAGAGAGTTGAAGGTATTTCGGCCCCAGGCCCCAGAAGGCCTTGTGGACAATGCAGATGGTTTTGAACTTAATCATTGCAGCCACTGGGAGCCAGTGCAAAGATTTCAGTCCTGGGGAGATATGATCTCTGGGCTTGAGGTCAAGGACCAGTCTTGCAGTCCTGTTCTGGATAGGTTGCAGAGGGCAGAGAGTAGAGGGAGACAGATTTAGATAGAGGCTGTTACAATAGTCCAGCCTGGAGAGAACCAGGGCTCTGGAGACAGCGAGCTTCTGGGGGAAGGAGAGGAAACGAAGAATACCTCTGAGAAGGTGCAGCTGGTAGTGTGACTTCATAGAGACATCAGAGATGTGAGGTGAGAAGGAGAGTGTGGAGTCGAAGGTGACCCCAAGGTTTTTAGCCTTGCAGGTGGGAGCGGGAAGAGGCCGGCCAGAGAGCTGCAGGGAAGGAGGGAGTTGGTGTGCCGATGAGTAGCATCTGTCTGGCATTAAGGCAGAGGTCATTGGCGGCACACCACTCCTGGATGGCAGACAGAGATGAGAGAAGGAGAGGAGTAGGCCGAGGGTAGCCTGAAGATGAGCTGAGTATCGTCAACAAAGCATTGAAAGCTGGGGCAGGGAGCGGCAATGCGGTGGGAAAGGAGTGCCAGGTATTGGTTTAACCGCCAGGGAGAGAGTTTAGATCCCTGGGGGACACCACAGGTAGAGGCAAAGATATCCGGAGAGGAAAGACCCAAGTTGGACCTGGGAGGGTCTGTCGGAGAGGAAAGAAGTCAGCCATGCCAGAGCCTGACCAGTGATACCCAGGTTATCACGGAGACGGTTGAGCAGGATGGCGTGGTCTACAGTGTCAAAGGCAGAGGAGAGATAAAGTAAGATGAGAACACACGGGGTGTTAGAGTCAAGATTGGAGAGCAGGTCTTCACAGATGTTCAGGAGAGCAGTTTCCATGCTGACTGATGGTCATGAAGACAACCAACAGATTCAGTGTGGAGATTGAGCTGCGAGATGGCCAGTTTCTCCAGGAGCTTGCACAGGAAGATGGTGATGGAGATTGGGTGATAGTTAGCCGGGCAGGAGGGGTCGGCAGAGGGTTTCTTAAGAGGGTGCACAAGGAGGTTTGGGAAGACTCCAGTGGCGAAGGAGTGATTGCAGAAATCAGCCAGGGCAGGAGCCAGGGAGTCGATGTGGTCCTTGATTGTTTTGGAGGAACAGGGGTGAACCTGTTTCAACAAGACTGTCATAGATCGGACTTGTCTAGAAACCACGTCTGCAGAGAACAGGGGAAAGGCAGAGAAGGAGGGAGGTGAGGTGGCTGCAGAAAGGCCACAGGAGGAGTAGGGAGTGAGGGGAGGTGGGGATAGGAGGAGAGAGGACCGGATGTCCTGAGTTTTAGAGATGAAGTGAGAAGCCAGTGCCGTACAGAGGGCCTGGGAGGGAATAGGGGAGGTAGAGAATGCGGCAGGATTGGCCAGTTCCTTGCAGATTTTAGAGTTCAGCCGACTTGTTTGATGCCGCAGAGACGCGGGCTTGGATATGGGCTCTCTTCTTGGTTAGTCATCCGCACCCCAAACGGGGAGCAATAGATGGTGCCATGAAGTGCTTTCAGTGCATCAATGCTGAGCACATTTTCAGGACATTTTTCTGTCAACAACCATCTACCGTCCCACGTCACCCCTCAATCTCTGCTTCCATTTCTTCACTTACCGGAGTAAATATGGGTTCCCTGCAAAATCCTACTTAAGTCTTTATTTGTCCGGATAGTCGCACTGAGGGTACGGCTTTGGTATTAACAGAGCTGTGCCCAGCCCCAGTATCTACCAAACATTTGATTGCGGGTTGTTGACCTATCTGTAAGGATACATATGGACCCTTCTGATCGATCGGTACAGGTACCGTTCTCTCGGGTCCACCACGGCCCCTTCATAGCAGACTGCTGGTCGAATCTTGCTGGGTCATTCCCAAACAGCACGCACTCCTCTCACATTGACTAGTCTGTGTCATCTGTCTTGCCTCATGATCAAAGAGGAGGGGCGAAGCTTGCTGTCGGAGTCGTCGGTATGCCGAACTGCCGAGGAGTTGGCCTGGGCCCTATTTGCAGAGGGCCTGTTCGAGTTATGCTCTCTGGACACTGGGTCTAACAGTGGCCAGGTTTCTTGCAAGAGGCACATACATTCTGTGCCAGGCCATGCGGTCGCGTATAGGTATTCACCTGGGCTGGGTGGTTCCTGGTATTCTGGGTTCTCCATTGACTGGGGGGTGTTACCTCTGGTTTCCTCCTTGCGACTGTTGTCCTTGCTGCAATTGTTGCATTAGCACCTTAGTCTTCAACGCTTTCTCTGCCTATACCTTTGTTTGCACCTGGGCCTGCTCGTTTCGTTCATATTATTGTGCCATTACTCCTACGTCTCATCCCCTTTCCTCCACACTTATGGGACAGTCCTCTGTCCTATGGGGAGGGACCAGAGCACTTTGTAAAAAGCATCACAATTTTCATAAATGTGTCCTTCCTCTCTTTTTACGCGTGGTACCGCTCACTAATCTAACCCCACCCTCCTTAGCTCCACCCAGCGCATCGCCCATCAGTCCTTTTCTCTGCATGATTGGGACTGGAAGCACTTGCATCTTTGGGAGATTTTTTTCCTTCCAGTGTCCTTCTCTCCTGCTCTGGCTTAGCGGTCACGTAATAGTCTATGCCGTTCCGTTTAGATTTTCCCAATTGTTCTTCCTGCGAACGACGCTTCGCTAGGGCGGATCCCCATCCTCTTGTAACGCTCACCTGATTCTCGCAGAGGCGCCGGTCTTGACTGGGCGACTACCGTATCTTCAAAGGTGATGTGTAGCACCCGGTTGGCTCTTTGGGCTGGACCTCTGTACACTGTATGCCTGACGTGTAGAGTAAGATGTCTGCAGATAGAAAATAAGGGGTTAATGAACTGGGGTTATTGGGGTGTCCCTATCTCTTTCCTCTTCTCCTCTCCTGTAGACCCCCAAAGGTTAACGCTCTCACCTTAGGTAAGTAAATGCTGAGCTCTCCATCTGCCTCGGGGCAGGGTGCTGTAACCAGTTTCTTCACTGGATAGGTAGCGCAGGCCTCTTGACTTCAGAGGACTGCTGTCCGTCGTTTACTGCACGAACGGTAAGTTTCGAGTCATTCAAATGTCTGTAAAGTCTTTAGTAATGATGTCTCTTGTTTTGCAGGGTTCCGGCGATGGCGGATGACGGGCTGACGTGAGTTGAAGATGGAGCCCGTGTGATGAATAGAAGCGCCTGGAAGCACGTAAGTAAGCGCTTGTTGCCTGCTTCATGATGCGCTCTAACTGTCTTTTTATTTTGCAGGTACGAGTTCGGAGCGGCTGCAGGGTGCCGGAATACCCACTGGATTAGATGTGGAAAGGAGTAATGGCACGTGAGTATTAAAGTTCCCCAATGTCTTAAACGCACCTTGTTTTGTCTTTCAGATGCGGGATGCAGCGCCGAAGGCCTCCGGAGCGTGCGAAGAGTTGGTAAGCTTTTCTCTTTCAGATGCCGGAATGCAGTGTGAAGACCTCCGGAGCGCACAAAGAGTAGGTAAGCCTTTGCCTTTCAGATGCCGGAATGCTAACCTGTTCTTCCTTGTCTTTATAGGTGTTGCTGAAGACTGGATTCAGGATGGTAAGCCTTTGCCTTTCAGATGCCGGAATGCTAACCTGTTCTTTCTTGTCTTTATAGGTGTTGCTGAAGACTGGATTCAGGATGGTAAGCCTTTTTCCTTAGGCCCAGGACCGGATGCAGAAGACACGATGAGCGTTCTGCTGCAGAGGTTGCAGAATAACGCAAAGCAAGATTCATCTACCGGGTGTGGTTTAAATAGCCTCCTGTAGTGCTTCGGTGTCTTCTTCCACAGCCACGCCTAGGTAAGAAAAGAGTTCCTGCTTTCCAGAAGAGTTCCAGTGTTCTGAATCTAGGGAGTGGCTCCAGCCCCACCCAACAGGAAAAGTAGTTCCAAACAGAAGGGGATCAGAGGCTCAACTGGCAGGCAAGTAAGCAGCATGGTCTGCTGTAGGTAAGTCCACCCAAGCATTATGAGCCCGGCGCTTCCAGCGCTGGGACTGGGCATATTTGAGCCTGGTGCCACTGGCGCCAGGACTGGGTCCAAAAAGTCCCAATTGGGACTGGTTGGCACTCGGAACCTGGGTTATGGATCTGCTTCCAAGGGAGTTGGGAAAACCCTGACCTTTTGGAAGCAGAGATCATGACACCTCTTTTGTTTAGAGTCTTTGGGTCCGGACCACCGTTGGGGCTTGTGCTTCTACTGCGATTCCCTTTCGGTCCGGGCGCTTCAACGTCGTCTGGAGCGGTGAGAGGTGGTGTTTCAGCGCACTCCTGATCTGCATTTTCAGAGCTTCATCGACGAGAAGAGACACCCGGTAAGTTCTTTCGTTTTTAGATCACCCCGGCTGGGGGACTCCTTTCCGGGGTCTTCCCAGTCTGGGGGGAGCTTCAAAAGCTGTTACTGGGGTTTCCCCTGAGGTGCCTTCTAGGTCTAAAAAGTGTATTGGGGTTTTCTCAGAGGGCCTCTGTAAGGGGCCTATCGACACCGGATTACAATCCGAGGCCCCTCCTGTGGGGGCTGTTTGTGCGCCCATTTCTACTGAGGCGGTGGGTACCAGAGCTTTCTTCAAGGTCTCCTTGTCTGGAGCTTCCCATACAGACACCGGGGTATGCCCTGAGGCCTCCGTTGAGGCTTTCTGTACCGAACTAAGAGTCGAGGCCCCTCGTGAGGGAGCTGTTACCAGACTCTGGTCCGAGTTTCCTCTGTTTGCGGCTAAGGTGACCGACAGTTCTGAGAGGCCTGTAAAGGTATTGTTGGTGATGTGTACTCCTCATCGTTCCTGCTCGGTCTCTGACACCGGTTCTGTCAAGGGGGCACAGAGTGAGGTCTCTTGACTGTAATTCCTGTTACCAGCGTGGCCGAGGTCCCTCCGTTGGAGGCTAATTTGGCTGATAGCATGTCTCGGACCTCCTAGGCTATACAGTACCGGCTCTGCTGAGGTTCCTTGTGTCAAGGCTAAAGTGAACACCCATGGCCCGCCTGTGGAGACCCCTGCATCACTCCCACATGTTGCAGTTCTCAGGTGCTGACAAAATGGCGGCCGTTCCCGCCAAGACTACGGCAAACATTTTGGATTCCTCCCTTACACCTACGCCATTGGCTTTAGGTGCTGGGAGCGTTTTTTTCAGGTGAACCTAGTTTTCCTTGTGTGCATCCTTTTCGTCCAGTGTATGACTGGAATTCTTGCATGCCTTTACTGCACACTCTCGCTCCCTGCAACATTTGCGCCCGTGATCTACGTTGATTAGAATGGAAAAGGACCTTATTGGTTCCATCAGCTCCGCCTCTACCAGCCAGCCCGCCTCCAGCTCTTCCTCCTTTGCCTCCCTGGCCTCCAGTGGACAAATCTTCACTAGGGCCAGATGCGACGCAGCTTGACCCGGATGTGTCGGATGACACAGCGGGATCAGGACAGCGAGGACCAGCCCGCTATGTTAGAGCGTTCTACGACCAGGTGCTGGACAAGCGTCTACTGGATGTTACAGTACCCAAGGCACCCGGTCCACAGGAAGGGGTGCTTTCTGGGGCGTTCACCTTGCCTCCTCTGGAGCGTACCGGCTTGTTCTTCCAGAAGGACGTTTTGGCCGAGGTCCTAACCCTCCATACCAGGAAACGGTCACCACAGAGGCTTCCCTTGAAGGCTGTGGAGCCCACACCAGTGGTCTGCATGCCAGAGGCCTCTGGCTGTCGAGGAGGAGGATATCAACTTCAATATCCTGGAGTTACAGACACTGGGCCCTTAAGTGGTTCCTTCCGTCACTGAGGCCCAAAGTGGTGGTGATCTCCACGGACAACACCACCACAATGTTCTACATCAGGAAAAGTGGGGCGGGGGGTGGCACATTCTGTCCCCAGCGCTATCCAAAGAGCCGCAGAACTTGTGGCACTGGGCCGTTGGCCAAAATATGTTCCTCGTCACTCTTCGCTATGCAGGAGTTAGGAGTACCATTGGAGACTCGCTCAGCAGGGAATGCTCCTGCCATGAGTGGGAACTTCGGCAGGACCAGGTGGACTGCATCTTCGCCAAGTGGGGCAGGCCCCTGATCGATCTGTTTGCAACGGCGGCGAGCTGAAAATGCCAAGAGTTTGCCAGCAGATTCCACCAACCGAGGAGACTGGGGGACACGTTCTCCTTCCCGTGGGAAGGCTTGTTTCTGTATGCATTTCCTCTGTTGCCTCTACTGCTACGAGTCATCAAACACACTCCTAGTGCCGATGCAGGATGATTCTTATCGCCCCGGCGTGGCCGAGGCAGATTTTGGACCCGGTCCTTCTCAACCTATCAGTCACCTCCCATCAAGCTGCCAGTAGTTCTAGATATTCTCACCAGAGAAGGAGGCGCAAACCTAAATCACTACCTGGGATTGCTGAATCCGAGGGCTTGGCTCCTGCAGCCCTAGAGGTTGGAGGATATGAGTTGCTGGTGGACTGTAGGGAGGTCCTTGCAAAGGCCAGGACGTTGACTTTGGATCGGATTGATTGAAGGACAACATGCCCGCGCCTATGAAAAATGTGAATGCTAGCGTGTGCCACACCTGGAGTTGTGAATGTTGGCATGACCACACCTGGATGAAGTCCTAAACATTGGGCCGCGCCGCGTCTAGATGGGAATGTAAGGGCCAACAAGTGCCACACTCAGACAGAAATGTGAATGCTAGCATGGTAAAGCTCAGGTAACCCACTATCCAAAATAAGCTCAAACTCTGCATACTTATCTCCCTCAAACTCACACAACCATCTCTCGCACAACAAGCCGCACGCACTTCACAACACTGCAACAACACATAAGCCGGAACAACAGCACATGCGGACTGACTCCGATACCCGCACCAAAGCTCAGCACCCGGTGTATACTGAGCTGAAGCTGCCAACAGAACACCACTCCTCTCACTATCCTACTCCCTCCTTCACCTTACTAACCCATCCCACCTTTTATCTTTTACAGATCCGCCTGGGGACCAATTCCGTTGGTGACGGTGCGCGGTACAACTACCTTTAACATTTAACAAGTGCTACGGTCACAAGTGGAAGCGTTTCGCTATTTGGTGAGGGTCGCAGAAGATCACCCCTCTGGGGATCACGGCCCTGCAGATACTTCCATACTTGCTATCCTTGGCTAACGCCGGACTGGCACACGCCTTCATCAAGGTACATCTGGTGGCTATTTCCTGCTACACCAGGTCTCCAGGAAGAACTTCACTTTGGTCTCATTGACTCGTCAAGGAATTCCTCAAAGGACTGTTGATTTGTCATGCCCGTTAAGTCTCCTGCACCAGCATGGGAGGCATGAGAACTCAACGTTATGCTGACAGAGCTCATGTCGGCGTTTGGGGAGGGCCCTTCGAGCCTATACATCAGACTCTATCAATTTCCTCTCGTGGAAAACAGCTTTCCTTGTGGCCATCACTTCTGCCAGGAGAGTGGGTGAGATCCAGGCCCTATCCTGCAAACAGCCATATCTGACTTTCCACTAATAAAGGATGATGATGCTGACACACCCCTCTTTCATGCCGAAGGTTCAGCTGGAATTCCACCTAAATGAGCCTTTATCGTTTTTTCTGCGAAGCCTTAATCACCGTTTGAAAGGGCCTTAAACTCGCTGGACGTTGCTCGTGCTGTGAAGTTTTACGTGACATGCGCAAAGAGTTTTTGGAAGACTTCTCAGCTGTTTGTGGACTTTGGTCCAGTGAACCATGGGAACACATTGTCCAAGGCTTCCACCTCAAGTTAACTCTCGGCTGCATCACGCACTCATCGGTTGGTGAATCGACCGCTGCCCGCCCATCTACGAGGCCCATTCCACCAGAGCGATCAATGCGACGACTGCGTTCCTGTCTGGTGTGCCGTTGCTGGACCTCTGCAGGGCTACTACGTGGAGGTCCACGCACACCTTCACGAAGTTCTACTGCATCGACAGGGATTACTGGGAGGAGTCCAGAGTCGGCCAATCAGTGCTACACAACCTGTTTGCTTGAGGGCAGTCTGTTCCAGATCTAAGAGTTCATTGTTTCTGTTAAGTTTTGTCACTTCCCGTGGTTGTTTTATGTTGTACTGCTATGTATTTGTTATTCATGAGCATGTGAATCCATGCCAGACCTCATGCTGGAGAAGGAACAAGTTACTCACCTGTAACTATTGTTCTCCAGCATGGGTCTGGCATTGATTCACATGCGAAACCTCCCTCACACCCCTCTGCGGCTCATCTTGGTCAAACTGCGACTTTATGTGCTTTTCAAATCTGAAGATGGCTGCTATAGGAAGGGCTTGGGGAGAGGACCTTCATTGGATGGGGGCAGTATGGCCCAGAGGACAGTGATTGGTTTAGAGGAGAAATAGTTTTTAAGTCAAAGTGAAACTGTTCTTCTTTTACCAAGGATACCTGGCATGATGGGGAATATTCATGAGCTTGTGAATCCATGCCAAACCCATGCTGGAGAACAATAGTTACAGTTCAGTAACTTCTTCCTTATTAATTATGATCATATAATGCAAGGAAAATAAATATGCACAATGCTTCTGTTTGCTCCATGAGCATCAATGCACATAACACAGAAGCTGAATGGCTTCAGATAAATCATGGTTTCAGAGGCTTTTCTCTATAGCCTGCAATTAAATCGGTTTAGTTCAAAATCAAAGGAAGCGTTCTGGTTTCTGTCAAGTAGCCTGACCTTTACACTGCCATACTGCTTTAAACTGGTGCCTATCATTACGCAGGAAAAGAAGAAAGATGTCGTAATTAAAGGATTTTAATGCTTGAAAAGGCTTGGTACTATGCTTATCTGGAGGCCTGCGTCAATCTTATTGTGACCGATAAAAATGCACAAATTATCATCCAATCTTCGGAATTAAATTCCATAGAATCGAAAAAATGCATGCTCTGTCATCTAAGATTTTACCAAAGTTTTATGGCACATGGAATATATATCACTTATTTAATGTAAAGGATCTGTTTCTCCTCAGGGTATGAGACTCCTCCCATCTCTTTAATTTATTGTATTGTTAATGACAACACTAATTATTTAACTAGTTTTCTGCTAAGGGATCTTGCAAGTAAATTCTGAAGAACTGTTGTACACTCTGGGTCCTGAGGGATTCTGGTGTGAACCAAATAGCATATATAATACTTATTTGGGACTACATAGGTGGTACCCACTTAGAATTTGCGTCTGTGGAAGCAATCTACCATCTAATTTCCAAGGATTATGCGATAGTGCCTGCTTCAGTGTTTGGCCGCATCTTGGAAACCTGTACCGAATAGACTGTCGGATCTCATTTCATATATGTACGATTCAACGATTATCAGCATTTTATCTGAACTCATAAGATTCAGCCAGAAAAGTTATGTATTATTGTAGAGAATTGAGATCCTTATAGACCCCATAATGTGTGTCCTTCAGAGTAGCCACAACAAATGGCCTTGTATAACGTACACTTGCTTCCTAACATTAGCGATAGTCCGTTGTGATAGGACAAGTGTTTATGCCATGGAATTTGGTATTAGCCCCTTGCCGGAGTATTCCTTTGATGTATGCTCCTGATAGCTCGGGGGGCTTGGGACAGATGCTGCCATCCCAAGCAACCAGTTTTGTCAAAGCTCCGATTCTGTGGTTGTATTTCTGGGTCAGTCATTGACCATTTTACTGTCTTCCAGGTCACTGTAGAGGAAAAGAAAAAGGACTAAAAGGGGAGAGAAATGGCTGCTGAGACCCTCAACTTTGGACCAGAATGGTATGTTTGATGGAGATGGGTGGGGAGGGTATTGTCAACTCGTGTCTATATGAATTACCGTTATAAAAGTGTAAGTTGCCAAATCTTTGTACAGAGAGCAAACACGATACTGTACATTTGGTTGGTAGTTTATTTTACTATAGGCCTTGTATCTGTAGTGACAGTTTCCTTTTTTGCACCAACATATTTTGACTCTTGTACAAGATTTGTTCTCTATTAATTAGTCTGGTATTTTTGAGCTTGCTTTTATTCAAGGTAAGACCTTTTGTCTAGTGTACAGCTACCCGTTATTTTGCTATGCAGTGCTGTTGTGCCAGGTGAGTGGGAGTTTAGCTTTGTTGCACTGTTCTTGCTTTATTCACGGCATGGTGTAGTTGGTGTGTGGATAAAATGGATTTACTTCTTTAAACCCAATGGATAAAATCGTTCCTCTCTGACAGAACCATTAAGGTCTATTCACCCAAATCTGAAGCACCACCCACCTTTGTCACCTGCGGAGTACCGCAAGGCTCATGTGTGGCTCCCACTTTGAATAACATCTTTACAAAGCCTCTGTGACCGACTTGATGGCCTGGGTGTCTCCTACACCATCTACGCAGACTACACCCAGGTCCTCATTCCCATCACAGGAGACCATGCCGCTGATACCTTCACCCTCAACGCCATCTATCAAACCATACAGGCATGGATGGCACATCACGGACTGTGCCTTCACGAGTACAAGACTGAGATGTTCCCAACTTAGCCTTGCCAATCTCAGCACGGCATTCCAATCATTCAACATTGATGGCAACACAATTGGTCTCCAACCAGGTTAAAAATTTAGGTTTCTACCTAGATTCCTTTCTCACACTAGCCAAACAAATGAACGCCACCATGTCTACCACGGCCTACACTTGTAAACTGATTAACACATGCTGATTAACTGACAGCTGCATAACTCTGGCCAAATTCAAGCTCCAAAAAGCCGGCGGCAGCAGCTTCCCATCTATGGTCATCAAACTCTGGAACGTCCTGCCTATCCAACTCAAAGCACAGGACTCTTTTTCGATCTTCCGCAAGCAGCTTAAAACACACCTCTTCACACACAAACTACTCAACTAACTTACACCATGGGCGTATCCCAAAGGTACTAATCCCACCAATTAAGTTAGACTTTGGTAATTTTCACAGGGGTGAAATCTACAGACTCTGATAATGTATCAAACGTAAACATTGTAAACGAATGTATTGCGGTAACGTGTAACAATTGTGATTATTTTTATGTAAGCAAGCGCCCAGATGCATTTTGGCTTGGCGCACTATACAAACAACTAAAATAAATAAATAGTTTCAAAGTGAGTGCTCTCTGCATGTAATTATTCATTTTTTGCAGGAGTTAGAGTGGTTATGTAACATTTTCTTTGTCCTGGACTATGTGCCAGGTGGATTACTATCGCCATTAGTTGCTGATGGCTTCCCCCAGTGTGTGGCCTGTTTTATGGTGGTTCTATAAAAGTAGGGGGGGGGGGAGTACCTTGGGTGGAAGGGGAGAGGTTATCTAGCCCCATCCTTGCCGCCTCATTCTAGGCAGTTTACAGCCACTCATTAAATCACACATGCTTGCTTTAATGGTTTGGAAGTCTTTTTTGCTTGCTGTCTTCCCTCCACCTGAATGCCTTGTTTGAGTTGACCTTTCTGATTACTGTTGGTCCAATTGCTTGTTTTTATTCCTGCAGGCTCCGTGCGCTGGCCAGTGGCGCCGGTGTTACGTCACCTCCCCCTTCTCCTGCCATGCCAAAGTACAAGCTAGCCGATTACCGATATGGGAGGGAAGAAATGTTAGCACTTTATGTCAAAGATGATAAGGTAATTGTGAACATGGCATATTCTATTTTTATTGCAAATCCTAGTTGCCTCCAAAATAGCTTTCTGTTCCTTACTTTCTGTGTGCACATTTTACTGGCATTTTTTTAAATTTTTTTTTTATTGTGATATTACCGCATATGGGTTTTTTTACACATTCTTCATAAAATTGCTCAAAATCCATTACAACATGTTAATGCAAATTGATACAATTTTCACTTAAAAAAGAAGAAAAAAAAGAAGAAAAAGAATTAAACAGTCAAGAATAAAATATCATACGAACGCATCTCTCATCCAGTACATTAATTGAATTACCAATATTTTTGTGTGATGCAACCTGTATATTGCAAAACTCTTATTACGTTTAATGCCAATTTGGTTTCATGGCCGACAATCATTCTTTCCCAAAAGGCACTTGATAACCGATCAAATGACCTGACTGAATTACCCAGGTATTTAACCCTTATGTCCCAGGTACCATTGCAGAATCTCAATAGGTGCTCAAGCGTTTGTTAACTTGGGTCTGAACATTCCATACATAGACTCCTGGTCTCTTCTGTAAGTCCCCATTTGGTCAATACTTCGCCCCTTCTTGATCAAATTCAAGCGTACTCGCTAGAAATTCTGCCTTCCTTTCACATCTGGAAACTTCCTCAAGTACCTAGGAACAAACCCCTGCTCTTTCCCATACTTGAAAAAAGATGTGGAGATGGAAGAAGACCTTACTGTGTCATTGTGGTGATAATCTTATTGTGATGGCTTTCTTGACCTTCAGTGGGTTTGTGATCAATGTGTGTTTGTCTTGTTCACAATAACTCAGTAGATATTCTGCCACCTGTCTAAGTCCTCTCAAAGTTAGGGAGGTATCTAAATTCAAGTTATCTAGAAGGTCTTCGTACAATGTATTAGGCATAGACGCCACAATAGACCTATATAAAGAGAGTAATTTCCATTCCGCTGCGCTCTTAAGAGATTTTAGACCTAATTCGTATCTAAGAGTGGCGGTCTGTAGACCTCTGGGCAAACCTAATACCTGTTTCCAGATGTGACTCTCGAGTTTTCGCCAATCTATTGACCATAATAGGGATTTTGCCTCGGTTCCATATAGTAGCGCAGGAATAATTTTTTGCCATATTAATTATTGGCATAATGGTAAATTTACCATACAGATTCAAGATCATCCTCATCTGTGCTATTAGTTGTGTACATTTGGTCAATAACTCTCCATACTGTGTCCCAACTGCAGGGACCGCATGCAGATTAACGCTAAGGTACACAACTTCTTTTGCCACTGGAATCAGACAACCACCTACTGACCAAGGATATCTGGCTCCCTTAGTACCCTTACTTCCAAAGGTTACAACCCTTGATTTCTCCGGGTTTACCACCAAGTCATTTACTTTCATGTACGAGTCAAGTGCATTTAGCAATTTTTGCAGACCGACGGGTGTCCTGTCTAGTAGGATGTTGTCTGCATACATAAGCCTTTGAAAACTTGATAAGTGAGACAATTGGGGCCCGCAGATCTGGATGCAGAGGATTTATTAAGTTCAGGACATCTTCTCTATTGAAATTCAACCCCCAAGTTCCACCGCCACCCCTAAAGATCGGCACTCCCTGTGGTTTTTGATATTTGTTGCAGAAATGGGTCAACCAGCTCAGTTCAGATACATTATTCATTTGAGCTGTGTCTTGATCAATTTTGAGTGGGTTAAAAAGAGACCAAAAGTTACGTGACGAGTTGTTTTGCAGAACACGCAACATTTCTTCATCGTTTTGCCACAGCTCTTCCCTATGATGTCTGGACCAACTCCTAAAGTTGTTTTTTATTTTTTTTATCTCCACTGCAAGGTCTAGTTTACTCCGTGCCATCTTTCTAGCTAATCGTAGTTGTCTCCTTGTCTCACATTTTCTTTCCCATATTGATTCATCAAAATGATGTGTATGGGTTTGCTGATGACCCTTCTGAATGCTCTTAGGGCAATCAATTGACCATATGAAGTCATGGAAAGTGAGCGGCATGCAGTTTTGATATAGGGCTTCAGGGCGATCCCAATTATGGAGTCTGTCCAGACCATCATTTAGGCGAGCACCTTCCCTCTGGTATTTAACCAGGCGATTTTTCTTGGCATTTACGACTACTCGATTGTCCCACACCTCATTTGTGTCCCTATAGCTCCAACTTATTTGTGTTACTAAGCGCTTATGGTCACTTGTACCCCCATCTTCAACGGCAAAGTGTGTACTTTACCCAAACCAATTTGTGGATAAGAAGACCTAGTCCAGTGTTGACTCTGTGGGCCCCTCCCCTCCCCCAAGTGGTGGAGGGCGGCACGCCCCCCTCTACCGATCCATTTAGGAGTTTTAAATCCCATTCATCAAAGAAATCCAAACATCTTCTGCCATTGGTTATTTCTTTCATTCTTCCCTTGCCAGATTTTGTTTAATTTTAATGCATTGTGAATTTAAGTCACCTGCAACTATTATAAAGGAGCCCGGGAAGGTAATCCTGCTATCACTAAGGACCACTGAAATTGATTCTAAGAATTCCAGTAATTTTTCCCTGGCCGGGTTCCAGTATAGATTGATAATTATCTCCTTCGATGGTGAGTTACCGGGGAGGGTGGCTGCTCTTACGAGAATTCCTTCTTGTTTATAGGGTATGACTGTAATTTCACCAAATACCCTTCTGTAAGCAATCAATAAACCCCCCATTGGTCGACCCTTAGCTTTACTATATGCTGGTTGAATTGAAAGGTTAAAACCCTCCAGTTCTGGTGTATTTCCTAACTAGGTTTTTTATAGTAAAATAAGGTTGCTCACCCCGAATAACGAGGCTCTCATTTTGCTGTTTCTAAATGAACTAGAGCCTCGTGTATTCCAACAAGTGATTTTTAGATTTTTGCTACTAAAGAGATGCCAGCACTACCCCCAGCTTCTGACATACTTGCATAATTATTTCTGGTTGCATTGGCCAGGATAGTGATTGGGACCCCTCTTTGGATTGAACATCTTTCGTTTTTTGCTGTCCAAGTTGTACAAAAGGAGCTTTTCCCTGAACAGCTCCATTTTCCTCGACTCCTTCAACTAATGTCATAAGGTGGCAATTTGTCATACACCTCCAGGCTTAGACACCGCAACTTTTCTCTCATATTTAGAAAAGCCTTTACCCCCGTTTTAGAAACAAATCCAACTTCAGCTAAAGTAATGCGGCCTGGTTCAGGAAAGCAAGCATAATCAATATCTTTTGATGAAAATAGATATAGTTCGGGAAGTTTTTTAACTAATGACAAGATCGCTCCCCTATTCAAAGGTTTTCCAGACTGTTTGTTTATTTTCTTCATTAGTGAACCAAAGTCTAGGGACCGCGTAAGGTGTTAGTTCTTCTTCGGAGATCACAGTATTTCCAATCATATCTTCGGAAGATTGTATTGTCAATAGTGGAGTCCCACTCCCTTCATTTTCAATTCCTACGCATTGGTCTGGTTTCTTAGTCTCCAATTTAGGTACAGAATCTTTGGTTCCACTCTGTAAACAGTTTGTCTGAGGTTCTGATATACCAGCTGTACTTGCAGCTTTTGCTCTTGTCATGTTAAATATTGGGGCTAGCCTCACTCCTGTCTCTCGGTATTAAGGCTCTAGAAGCAGTTTTCTGTTTAGGTAAGAATATGGGTGCAAGTTTTAGCAGCTTCTCTGTTTTTGATCTGTCGGCATCCTGCTGATGTGGATTTTTGTCTGTTTGTAGATTTAACTTCCGTCTGAGTTCCCATTGATTTTCTATCCGTATCTGTTTCTCTTACTTTTTCTGGAACAGTATTAGCAGGAATTTATTTCTTTTGTTTTTTTTTGCTTATTTGATACTGTTCCGCCCCAGGATTCATACAATAGGCATTCTATTTCAATAATCTGATCGTTCTTTTCTTGTTCAATATGATTTTCTGGGTTTTTTCCAGGGTCCGAGATCCCTTTTACAAAACTATTTACATTTGATCTCCTTATTTTTGAGCCCTTCATATTTTTTGTTGTCTTGTCCTGTCTGCATCTAGACTTAGAAGGCATATGATTTGGTTTTTGATTTTTCCGCCTTTCCCTTCTCCGACTTTTATGATTGCTGTGTACTTCTTATCCATGGAGTTTCATTTGCAATTACTTCATGTGTTGATATCTCAATTATTTCAACTTGATTTTCTGGGGACTGTTCAAATAATAAATCTGTGACTTGTGCCAGTCGGCAGAATTTTTCCATCACCGATTCTGATAGGAGTATCATGAGCAGGTATATATTCGACCCTAGGTGATTGTCATCTTTTTTTGTTGTCATTTTTCTGCTGTTTTAAAGGGTTTGTTTGTCTAGAATTAATTTTTAGTAACAGATCCTTAATCTCAGAGTCCTCTGTTAACAAAGAAGTTAGTTGTTGTTTTATTTCACTTAGATCTTCACTTTGTTTAGAGAAGCCATCTTCCATCCTTGTCAATGTGGGTAATACTGAGCAATTTATTACATTACTTTGCCATACCACTGTGAATTCAAATTGTTCAATGTCTTTTGCCATTTCCATCAGGATTCCTGTATGTGTCTGAACATGCCTTTTGAGAAGTTCAAACACTTTCACCAGTGAATTCAGAACATAGTTCAAAGCTGGTAGGGTTGAGTCCCCTTCCTTAGAATCTTGGTTCTTGCCCCCACGGGGTGCCGAAGATCTATGGGCGAGATGATCTATTTTTAGTTCATCAAATGCAGCTGACTCTCTTCGAAAAGTTTCTGTTTAGTTCAGTCTCTCTCCTTGATATGATGGATTTTGGGTTAAATTCAAAACATGGTTAGGAGTCCTTGAAAGATCTATTACTGAGATTGGTAGTTCTGATTGTCTATTCTCACTAATTGAGTTGGAATCCTGGTTTAACAACCTCACTGAGTTTGAAGTGAGAGCACTCAGGCTATTATGCCTTTGTTTCTGGAAATAATGATCAATAGTCCCTTTTATATTTGTAGATGTAAGGGTGAAGTCCCTTAGTAAAGTAGACAAAGTGTTTTTAATTGTATCTCTCAAGATTTCTTCTGCTGATATCTTATCGACTTGAGGTACTCGATGAATTTGAGCCTCTACTGAGTTAGTATCATTTGTCGGGGTTGTCAAAATATCTGGGCCTGGGATGTTTTCTTCAGCCTGCAGAGATTTTTCCGCATACACGCCATCCCACTGAGGAGCTTTTAAATCGTCGGCAAAAGGACCGCTCCGCAGATTATAGCGAGAGGACATCTCAGTTTTGCAGAGCTCTTTATGAAATATCGTGCTAGAAGCTCAATATAAATTATTTGTTTTATGTAAATGTATTTTTATTCAAGTGCAGTTCCGCCCTTTATCTTAGGAGATGAGATGATTAAAGAAAAAAGAAAGGAAGAGGGATCAAAGGAGTACTATCTCCAACAGTCTCCCTTTTTTTTTCTCGCCTTTATTTCTTCTAACTTTTGCCTATAGTTGGATTGTGTTAGGTCTGTTGTTGCAGTGAATTTGAAAGATAAACCAACACACAACACACAGATGCCGCTGTGTTGTGTTTATTGTGGTGGATGCAGTCAGATTATAGACACAATTCTTTTGAGTCTATAATGGTGCAAAAGAGCCCGCAGAAAACCACCACTCTGCGGGACTCTGCACACGTAGTACCACCTCTGTCACCCAGTAAGTGGGATCAAAGAAACCCAGTCTCCCACTGGTTGCCTACACTAGGCAGCCCACAATTCACAGCGCACTGCCCCCTCAAAATGAGTGTCAGCAATTTTCCCCTTCTTTTCAACAGTCCAATCGGCAGGTATAAGCATGTACAAGGATCAACGAACAAGTAGGCGAACTCCAAGTCGCATCCCTCCTCCCCCTGCTGACCACCACTGCCACCCTGCTCTCAGGCACTTATCCACCCGAGCTCAGGAAAAACTCACTCTGTTTCACTCGGGGTCACTCAGCTCAGCTCGGTTTTGCTGGCGTTCGCTTCTTTCACCGGGCTGTCACCAGCTGCTTGGCTACTCGCTGGCTGGCTGCTCACTTACGCACCCTTCTCCGGTGCCTCACCTGCGTCCGTCCGTGTCTTCGTAGTATTCAGCACACCAGCCCAAGCTCAAAACTGGGGCTCAGGCTAGGGTAGGTTGAAACCGCGAAAACTGCTGAGAATCGCACACTGTGTCCCCAGGCTCTCAGCGTTTGCAGCACCTCCCGAACGAACGATCTCAGCAGACGCCGCAACGGACTTCCCGTTGGAGGAAGGAACCCTGCACACGTCACTGCCCACTGTCAAGCCGCACTGGGATCTGGGAACACAAACACAATCCAGCCGCTTCCGACAGAGGCTACGTCCCTCTGGCATTTACAGGCATTAACATGTTTGACATACAAGTTATTGTAACTTTTGCCCATTATCTTCAGTTCTCACTCAGTTTGTCCTAGCACTGTAAGATCTTCAAAGTCAAGGCTTTGATCTGAGATGTTTGCTCCAACAAATACCACTAGGTTCAGACAATAAGTAGCTTATCTTAATCAATCTGTTTTACAGTTAATAAATTCACACTGTATGCTGCCACCATTTCATTGTCTCTCTCCCATTCTTCTTGTTTGTTTTTATTTTCTCTTGTTTGTATGATTGCCTTCGGTCGGTTTCACCTTTTGCATTAAATGTGGACTTCGTTTCCAGGCAGCTGCATTTTTGATCATGCTGCGATGGGAAGAGTGAGTGCAGGAATGATAAATACATCATGAAGAGGAAGTGAAAAAGGAGATCAGCTATCAGTGTACACGATATTGCTTGAAACCTTTATATTTATTTCACCATCTTCAAACCTCTGTTGGTGATTGGGCATTGTTAGGTAAGAATTAGTGCAGTTCATCTGGTATGGGACTACACAACTCCTCTCTTGGTATTAGGTAACCCACCTTTTAATATAGGCCTGTACTACACAAGTTGGTAGTGTGGCTGAGCAGCCAGGCCTATCTTAAGAGGGGAATTGTGAGTAGTAGATCTGTGCAATGAAACCAATAAATGCAAGTATCCAATTAAACACATATGAACTAAGTTATATAAAAAATAGGTATTTATGCAGATATTTAAAGCATTCTTTAAAAAGCAGTTATTATCGAACAGTAATTTCAAGTTGGGATTCAATTCAAAAAGTGAATAATAAAGCAAGGGAGTAATTCATTCACGTGTTACACATGTTCCAACACCCGGAGGTCATTTGATGTCAGTATAGCATTTATATATTATCAACTTTGCAATATTGAGTTTTGAAGGAAAGGTTAGGTTAGAACAGACTTATAAATGATAAGAACAGTTGGATGCTCACAGAGGGATGCAGGTAGTCTATTAGCCCAGCATTAAAGTGTTCAACATTTAAAACCTGTAAGGGAACAAGCACTGCCAAAGCCAATCGGTACAGAAGGAGGCCTTTAGGTAGCCTGGACAGCCTAGTTCAATGGACAAAGTCACATTTCTGATGCTCTTCTTAGAAAATTGTTCTTAGATAGTTGGTGTTCAAAAGAGAAATCACAGCAGCTCAAGTCACCTTAGAAAGCACAATCTGTAAGGCCTATGCAGGTAAGTTGAGGTCAACTAAGTGTAAGGTTAAATCGCACTCACAAAGATGGGAAGCACACCAAATGACAATAGGATAAAATACCCCAACCCTAACAGTACCTTGAAAATGAAGAAAGTGTACCAGCTGGCTGCATTTGTGATCTAACTCAATGCAGTAGGCCCTTGTTCCTTGGTCGTGATGACGAAATGGAGGACGTCTGGCATGCTCCTGCGGCAGCATTCAAGAGAGGGACTTGGCAGCAATGGATTCCCATCGATTCAGCAGCTCCTTGTGGTTTTGACCCCTTTACCTCAGCGCCAACGAAGAAAAAAAAACTCTGGTTTGGATTTCCTTGATCCCTCTGTCCTGTACAATGGGGAGGGGGACTCTGGCCACAGATGTTTTGCTTCTGTACAGTCCTCTGGATGCCCACGAAAATCTTCCCGATTCGGACTTTGGAAGACAAGGCACTCACAAGTGGTAGGGGTACCCCGGGTATAGGGCTTCTGCTGCCTTAAAGTCGCAGCAAGTCAGGGGTTGCAAGAAAATTGTTGCTCGAGGCTAGCTGATACCACCAGCCTAAGGGAGGAAGTTCTTTACAGGTCTTCCCTGTCGATTTTGAAAACTGGGTCTGCAGAGCTTCAACAGCCACTTTGCGATCCAGGAGGGTGCTGCTGTCTTCTCATGTTCTGCTTTGGATGTTGTCCTCCAATGTTCGACTCTGCTTCTAGTCCCAAAAACCACTTTTTTGTGCAAGTTCCCATTCATTCACAGCGCTAGGGTGCAAATCACACCGCACAGTGGCTGTCCTCCAGGACAGCCAGCTGGCCAATAAGAACTGGTTTCACTCAGGCATACCTAGAGACAAAGGACAGGGAAGTTTCTGGTCCCTGCCTCACTTCCTGCCTTTCCAGACACTGGAGCCTGGGCGGGTTTCGGGGCTTTAGCCCGCCAAAAGCAAACTACACAAAGGACTCACACCTGATGCAAACAGAGGAAAAGCCTAGAAGAAACTAACAAGAAATGTTGAAAAAAGAAGACTGGGGACATTTTGGGAAAATGGTCACCGTTGGGTGCAGCACTGCAGCTGAGGTATCGGCCTGCAGATACATGTCACTACGTAGTAAAAAAGAAACCACTGCCACCAGCCATTCAAGTGAGTTAGTGTAACAACATGGTACATAAGGAATGGGTTAAAGGAATTACTATGCAAACACCCGCCCCTCCTAGCACTCCACATAGGGTGGTATGGGCTGGACCCATAAAGTAAAGTCAAGTACGACGGGTCTTCTTACTATTCTTGGGAACAGAAGTTCACCCAAATAATGCAGTTAAACATTAAGAGATGTCCAAGGGACATAAGGTGCTGTGTGTCCCAATGCAAAAGCAGATACCTATGGAGTTTACCAGACTCCATAAAACAGGAAGAAACATTGAAAAGTATAGTCAGGAAAACATATGATCGAGTTAGAGAGAGGTCCCACCCATTCAGGAGTAAAAACTAAAAAGCCCTGAGTTCACCAAGAGAGCTGGGGGTCCCTAAGGTTAAAGACTAATGGATGAATCTCTTGTTCCAGTCGTTCATACTTTCTGGAGAGGCCATCAGCATTTTGGTGATTGCATCCTGACCTACGCTCAATGGTAAAATCAAACCCGTGGAGGCTGATAGACCAGCTAAATAATTTAGGATTTTCCCCCTTCATATGAATTAACAATCTCAAGTGTTGGTCTTTTTGAATAAGGAAAGTAGAACCATACAAGTATGGCCTTAACTTCAAAACGAGTGGCAAAACACTCTCTCTCTATAGTTGCCCACCTTGTTTTACGGTCCTTCAGTTTCCTACTGATGAAGCATATAGGGTGTTCGGTTCCTTGCTCATCCAGTTGACTTAAGACTGCACTGATCCCTGTATTATAAGCATCTGTTTGTACTATGAAGGATTGGTTGTAACCAGAAGCTCTTAAAACTGGAGCTTTGCAGAGGGCTTGTTTCAGCCCTGCTAATGGCTTGGCACACTCCTCATTCCATGTGACTAAGACATTTTGGAGAGGAGATGACATTCGGGGGGGGTAGGGGATGGGAGACGCTATGGTCCCATAGTTCTCAAAGAAATTTCTGTAGTACCTAATGAGACCTAGAAAGGATCTCTCTTGGGTTTGAGTATTGGGGGTTTCCCAGCCCTGTACAGCATGTACTTTGCTAGGCAAGGACCTAATCTCACCACTTCCTACCTCGTGTCCAAGGTAGACCACTTAGCTCTGACTAATTTGACATGTACTTGCCTTTATGGTCAAATGGGCCAGTTCATATCCAAGGTGATGAAAATGCTCTTCCCAAGTGGGGCTGAACACTGCTGTGTCATCCAAGTATGCATGCAGAAGTCCTCTAACCCATTCAGAACTTGGTTCACCGTCCTTTGGAATGTAGCAGGTGCTTTCTTTAGTCCAAAAGGCATAACCCTAAACTGGTATTAGCCTCCCGGGGTGGGAAATACAGTTTTCCCGTTGGCATGGCCTGTCAGTGCTATTTGCCAATAGCCTGAGGTCAAGTCAAATGTGCAGATGAACTTGGCAGATTTAAGTTTGTCTACCAGCTCATCTGTCGTTGGTAAAGGATGGGCATCCGTCTTTGTGACTGCATTTAGAGCTCTCTAGTCCACACAGAATCTCAATTCCTTGGTTCCTGCTTTTGGAACTAACCCATGGACTTGTATATGGCTCTAACCCAGAGGTCAAGCATCTTGTTAACCTCCTCCTTTGAGTTCTGACATGATCAGACATTCTGTTGCCCCTGCTTTTGACAGGGAGACTGTCACCAGTGAGGCTATCGTGCTGGCCCCAAGGGGTCAGGCCTGGGAAGAGAGAAAACAGGAAGGCAAACTGACTGAACAGAGCTTTGCATTCCTCCTGTTGTTGCCGATCTGAAGAGCGTTTGACTCCTTCAATCGTCTCATCTGAAGGGTGTGTCCCCTGAAGAGATCAGGGAGAGGCTCACTCCTCCTCTTGATCAGAAACAAAGCTCCCAGTTCTTGTCTAGACATAGGCCTTCAGACGGTTAGTGTGAAGACTATAGGGGTCCCCTGGGGGTTGCCCAAGTCCACTAAATTATTCACCTCTCCAAGTTTGCCTACAACCTTGAAAGGTCCTATCAATTTGCCCTCTGCCTTGGAGGAACCATAACCAATACTAACTGGTCTAGAGTAAACTCCACCATGTTGGCTTTCTGTTTGACCAGAGTCTGACCAGCTTTTAGGTTTTCTGTTGCTTCGATCATTAAAAGTACCATCCTCCTCCTGAGGCCCAGCACATAGTCAGTTACCCGGACTGGCTTCATGGATGAAGGACTCTCTCAAACCCTCTTTAATCGGAGCCAAGAGGCCTCTGATTGGATGACCATAGTGGAGCTCAAAGGGGATTTAACCCACTCCAGTTTGAGGCACCTCTCTGTAAGCAAATAAAAGGCATGGCAGTAAAAGGTCCCACTTACTTCTCAGGGGTTCTTCCTACGCACCTATCATGCTATTCATTGTCCTGTTCAACCACTCCTCCAACCCATTTGTTTGAGTGTGGTAGGCAATTGAGAACTTGTAAGTTACTCCACAGTTCTTCCAAATTAGATCCCTTGTCAGAGACAACTTCCTTAGGAAACCCATCCCTGGTAAAATAAAAAAAAATACCAAGGAGAGGCTTAGCCACTACTTTGGCAGTAACATTCTCCAGCATTGGATCTTAAATGGAATCGAATGATGTGAATATTTTTTTTTTGTTTTTTATTGAAAAACGACAGTTTCTTTTTTTTTTTTAATCAAAAAAGAAAAAAAAAACTTTTGTTTCAAACTTTTGTTTCATCTTCCACACGTCGTAGCATAACGAGCCTCGTCTGTGGCTACAGAGAGTCAGACGTACACGCAACCATCTCAGCCCTCGGGTTGGACGTTCCTTGTAGTTGGGGGTGGGGGGAAACCTCAGGATAGCGTTCAAGTAGTTTACGATCGCGCAAACATATTTGGCATTTTGTCCAGAAGAAATCAGAAGCCACCAAGTAGACATATCTCCATCCTTAGGGGCATATTTGCATAGATGAATAGAACGCAGGTCATCAATGGCTGGACATATTAGAATTAAATGTTTCAAAGTTTCAACCGAAACTGCACAAAAGCGACAAAGGTTATTATTTACATTGGGCTGATTCCTTTGAAGTAGAATTTCCTTCGTATTCAGCGTATTTAAGCGGAAGCGAAGGAATTGTTCCCGGTAATAACGAGTATAGCATTGAGTCAGGTAATAGGGCTGGCAGTTTAGTTTTTTTTTAGCATTGCCTAGCCATTGGGAGGCAGCGAGGTTTGTATGTTTTTCCACATTAACAATCCATGCCCATGCTTCAAATTCTCTTTTGGCCACTTGAGGACGGGAAAATAGATCAAAATTGTTAATATCTGCAGCAGCAATCAACTCTTATACTCCATTGATCCAACAGGCAGCTGATTTTAGTGCCGTCAGAGGCGGTGAATATTCTATAGGCTGGCGCACTGCGCGCTTCTCATCTTACGCCACAACGAGATGGACTTCCAGATCACATGGGTAAAGTGAATTCAGCGTTAGTTCATGACGTATCAACATGATTGGAATACAGTTCGGAAGGTTGAGGACACGTCTCCAAAAGAGACCCTCTAATACTGTAACGCTCACCTGATTCCCGCAGAGGCGCCGGTCTTGACTGGGTGAATGCCGTATCTTCAAAGGTGATGTGTAACACACGTTTGGCTCTTTGGGCTGGACCTCTGTGCACTGTATGTCTGACTCGAAGAGTAAGATGTCTTAGGTAAGTGAACGCAGAGCTCTCCATCTGCCTCTGGGCAGGGTGCCGTAACCAGTTTCTTCACTGGATAAGGGTGCAGGCCTCTTGACCTCAGAGGACTGCTGTCCGTCGTTACCTGCACGAACGGTAAGTTCTGGGCACTTCAAATGTCTTAAAAGTCTTTTGTAATGATATCTCTTGTTTTGCAGGGTTCCGGCGATGGCGGATGGCGGGCTGATGAGAGTTGAGGATCGAACCCGCGTAAGTAATAGAAGTGCCTGGAAGCACGTAAGTAAACGCTTGTAGCCTGCTTCACGATGCACACTAACAGTCCCTTTTATCTTGCAGGTACAAGTTCGGAGCTTTAGAGAAGCTAAAGGGTGCTGGAATACCCACTGGATTCGGCGTGGGAAGGAGTAATGGCACGTGAGTAATAAAGTTGCCCAATGTCTTTAAACGCACCTTCTTTTGTCTTTCAGATGCGGGATGCAGCGCCGAAGGCCTCCGGAGCGTGCGAAGAGCTGGTAAGCTTTTGTCTTTCAGATGCCGGAATGCAGTGCGAAGACCTCCGGAGCATGCGAAGAGTAGGTAAGCCTTTGTCTTTCAGATGCCAGAATGCAGCGCGAGGTGTTGGTGACAGCCGATGGACCAGGTAAGAGATGCGCTGCCACTGAAGACCGTAGTGCTAACCTGTTCTTTCTTTGTCTTTACAGGTGCTGCTGAAGACTGGATTCCAGGATGGTAAGCCTTTGTTCCCTTAGGCCCAGGATCAGAAGCAGAAGACACAATGAGCGTTCTGCTGCAGAGGATGCAGAATAACGCAAAGCAAGATTCATCCATCTGGTGTGGTTTAAATAGCCTCCTGTAGTGCTTAAGTGTCTCCTTCCACAGCCACGCCTAGGTAAGAAAAGAGTTCCTGCTTTCCAGAAGAGTTCCAGTGTTCTGAACCTAGGGAGTGGCTCGTGCCCCACCCAACAGGAAAAGTAGTCCCAAACAGAAGAGGATCAGGGGTTCAACTGGCAGGTAAGTAAGCAGCATGGTCTGCTGCAGGTAAGTCCACCCAAGCATTATGAGCCCGGCGCTTCCAGCGCTGGGACTGGGCATCTTTCTGAGCCTGGTGCCACTGGCGCCAGGACAGGGTCCAAAAGGTCCCAATTGGGACTGGCTGGCACTCGGAACCGGGGTTATGGGTCTGCTTCCAAGGGAGTCGGGCAAGTCCTGATCTTTTGGAAGCAGAGATCATGACAAATACATTCCAGTTTTGCTCTCTAATATTCCATCCTGCTTCTGCACCAAATGTTAAGATGGGTACTACCTTTTGGAGGTAGAATGTTCGGACTGGAGTCAGGGAAAATTTTCCAAAGATTTTGTTGATCTTGGCCGCTTGTAGCGCTAGACCTACGGCTTTCTGTTTTAGATCTTTTAGCCATTGTGCTTCACAGATTGAGTTGTTAAATTCAATACCCAAATAACAGATCGAATTGACTGAAGTTAACGGCTGACCACCAACAGCCCATTTGAATGCACGGGCTCTTCTGCCTGATGTAGGTCCAATAGACAAGATTTTAGTTTTGTCTGTATTGATGACAAGTTCATTATTGACTAAGTAGTTATTCAAGCAGCTTAGAAGGCGTTGGAGGCCGATCTGTGTGCTATCAATCAGAAAGAGATCATCAGCATAAGCGATATAATGAACAGAAGTCTTATTTAGACATGGGGAAAGCAGTGGGCTTGTTCGAGGTGAGTCGGGAGATCTGCTAAAAATTTAAATAGGTCTGCCGCGAGCGGACAGCCTTGCTTGACTCCTCTTGTAGTTGGAATACTGTCAGATAGAACACCATTCTTATTGATGCGAACTCGAAAAGAAGTGTTCGTATGCAGCGCCATTATTGGATTGAGGATGGCCATGGGGCATTTCCATTTAATTAATTTCGCCCATAACAAATCGCGATTCCATCAAACGCTTGCTTCATATCAATGAAGGCTAGATGAAGTTTGGTTTTACGTTTAAGGGCGTTCAGTTTCAGGGCAGTTAAAATTGAAAGGTTTACATCTACTCCTGTGCCCTTAGAAAACCCTGTTTGACGAATATTAAGGATTCCTGAGTTTTTTGCCCAATTCACAAGTTTCAGTCTCAGATTGGATCCAAAAAGTTTTCCAATGGAGTACAAGAGGGCATAGGACAATAGTTTTCAGGTTTGTCCCAACTGCCCTTCTTGTGAATAGGGATCACGATAGCAGTTAGCCAGGACTCAGGCAAACGATTGGATTCAGCAATCTTTTGGAAAAGACACTCCATGAAGGGGGCCCAGATTTGTGGATTTTTCTTTAGCGTCACATTGCTGATCATATCTGGGCCCTCAGCGCGTGAATTTTTGAGTAACTTAATGGCATCCACAATGTCAGTGTGCAGCATTTGCACATCCCAGGGTGCTGATGTGGCAACAAAATCGATTTTGGAAACTTGGAATAGCTGTTGAACACTGACCCAAAATGGTTACACCAGGTGTCGCCAGAGATGGTGTTCTGCGTTGAATTTGCTCCGCTGTACGGGCCCATATTTAGAATTGTCCAAATGTTGCGTGTATTCTTTGTGATCAGTAGCTTTATCATCAATTCAGCACGATCTTGGTCAACAATAGCTCTATGGGATTTCATCCAATTTCTATAAGTCGTGCGTCTAGCTTTTACTTCCTCCAGCTTAATCAAAATGGATACATTTTTTTGGTTTTTTATTCTGCGGACATCTTTTCTGAGCTCTTTCTTTTTGTCATCAAGCATTTTGCTAAACAGATTGTGGAGTTTGTGTTGCTGGGAGCGATCTTTGATGGTTATGATATAATTCATGAGAAGCGGAGTGTAGTCTACACAATTTGGCGAGTCAAGCAGGTTTTCCGTTAAAGAACAGATCGCTTTGACGTTTAGTCTTAATCGGTTACTAATTTGTTTCTACCGATTCGGAATATAAGGGCAAAGAGGTCGACTCCGTCAATAGGCAATCGAGTTTTAGCAGTGAATGATCGCTCTTAGACGTTTTCAAGGAATGTAGCGAAATGACTTTCGCCTCAAAATTGCTGGAAACCCAGAAGTAGTCAATGATGCTATGCGTTGCTTGGCGATGCAAGGTAGGCTGGGCCGGTATGTCACCCCGCGCATTGCCATTCAACAATACACAATCATGCGACTCCATTACGTCAGTCCATCACTGTTCTTTCTCGCCCAGCTTCTCATAAGCGAGCTGGCATTAGGAGTTGGTGTGTGGGTCATGCTTGAACCACGAGCCATTTAGATCACCACAGCAGATTATAATCAGATTATTATAATTCACGATTGCTTCATCCATTAAAGTACTTATCGCTAAGGTAAAGACAAATTTGTTTATTTTTGCTGGATTCCAGTAGCAGTTCATAAACAACAAGGACAAAACTGCTTTTGAGGTGGCAGAACGTGAGTGCATAATTGATCCTTGAACATAAGGGTTAGGATTGGAGCATATTGGTGTGGACCAATCTTGAGATAGACGGACCATTGTCAATAAACCTGCATGTGGTCTGCCTTGTATGTTTTTAATTGCAGGATTGACCAGTGTGGCATAGCCGTCTCGCATCGGAGCATCAACTAACCAAGTCTCTTGCAGACAGACGGCAAACACATCATCTAGTGGAACATCAAAGTCCTGAAACAAATGCTGGAACCCTCGGGTGTTCCACGACAGGATGGAGAGCATGGCATTCTCCAAACCCGATCATGGCTAATCCTGATTCTGCAGTCTCTGGTGGCTCGAATTTTTCTCAAATCGAAAGCGAGAATCCTTTGGTCGCACCTCAGCAGGCATGCTATTGCATAAAGTTTTCGCGACTGCTGTTTTTTTTCAGTTGGATGGTGAGCCGGCAGCACGGATTAAGGCTTCTCCGAGGCGTGTCAGGTTCGAAAGAAATGTCAAAGCCAAATAACAATAAGTCTTCGGCTGCTTTGAGAAGTGTGTTCCGTACGCCAGCAGCGTCGATATGTAGAGGACCGCATCGGAGCAGCTTTCTGTCACATATTTGACAATTTTGATATCGTCCGAATTAATCAGCCGCAGAGGTGGAATATGTTTAGTCGCGAAACATTTGCGCGATTAAGGTTCAGCTCATTGTCATCGTTATGTATGTTTTGAAGTCTCAATTTGCGCCTACAGTCCTTTGCACGGTGTTGAGGTAAAACATGTGACCTCAATGGGGAACAGTTTTGATTTTTGCGTTGATTTGAGGTGAGTTTTGGATTCAACCTAGACTTTGCTGCCAAGCGACTCAGGTCTTCCTTTTTCGAAATAGTAGTTCGACGTCCTTGCACTACTTGCCACTTCGATGTAGAGAGGCTTTTCCTGGTATGGGCAGCACTCGCGAGGAGCTGCGTTTCCAATGACTGATCTTCATTGAGATGCTGCGACTGATCAGCATCACTTGGATTTGAGTAAGTAGAAAGGTTACACAGATCTTGGGAGTCCGAAGATACTGAGATAAGTGAGGCACAATCTTCAGAGATTAAGCGTCGACGCTTTACACCATGGTTTAAAGGCAGCATCGTTGTATTATTGTGTGATGATGAGTCTTTCGCACCCTTATTGGGGCGCTTAAAAAGGCCTAGCCGCGGTGCAGTTGTCAAGTTTCTTACAAAAATTTTCGTTGCTGGATGAGATGCCACTTTTGCTTTCTTGGCTCTTGTAGTCGATTTGGCAGATTTTTTGCTTGAGCCATAGGCCTAGCAGAAGCCTTGATGGTAAAAGATTTTGCCGGGCCTGCAAAAATACCAAAAGTGGATGAGGCGCTTTCATGGTGGTCTAGTTGAGGTGTGGCTTTACTCAGAAGAGTTACATCATGTGTAAGCACGTCCTCCGCCTCCATAGGCTGATGGGTCGCTGACTGGACTTGTGGAAGAGCACAGTCTGAGGGGTAAGAAAGACTGCCCACTGTTGGAGGGCGAGGACTTGGACTATCCATAGATTGTGATGTGATGCACTCCATTTGAGAAGCCGTTTGGTCGGAGTGTGTTCCACGTTGCATCGCAGGTAGTGGCCTGGAACAGGAGACAGACTGTGGAGCAAAGCATTGCATGTCGATTTTGGGCTGTTCCGGTCTGTGACCTGGATTTAACAGAGGAGCAATCTCGCTGAACACCTCCAAAAGACATTTTAACTGAAGGTCATGTCTCTCCTGTTGTAAAGTCACGAGGTCATTGAGCCGGGATTGCCAGAAAGAGCTAGTCTTTTCCAGCTTGCACATCGTGCTGAATGAACTTAGTAAAGGAGTCAATTTGATCCAATTTCGACGATAAGTTCGATAGAAGGACCCCTTGATCCCCAATGGTCTCATTTAAAGACTCGTATAGCTTAACAAACAGAATCATCGCTTGGGACGATGCTGCAAGCACATTGTTATGCAACTGGATTGCCGCACCAATTGACAGATTGATTTTAGAATTCAGGGTTTTTAAATTTTCTTTACCTGGGGTTAGAACAGTTGAGTGGTCAATGGAAGAAGTGGAGCATTTTGCAGGCGTGGCTGGTAAGTCTGGAGTATTGTTCCTTTTTGCTGGTGTATCTGAGATATTTTGCCCTTTTGCCCTTTTGCACTGCTGCTGGCATCTGATGAACTCGCATCGCCCTGCAAATGCAAGACGTTTCCTTTATCATGAGGCCCTAAGCGTGACAATAATTGAGTTTTCAGTGTAGAAGGGACCATTGAGGTTGTGGGCAAATGCTCCAATTTTTTCTGAGCAATACGTAGCTGCAAGGTATTCAGGTTTGGGTTCGCACGGTCGTCACTCAGTAGCTGATTATGCGGGAAATCGTGGAATTGCCATTTTTGGGGTAAGGTTTGAGCTGGTCTGTCGATAATAAACGGCGGGAGGGCAGAGAGTGCCTTGTCACAAATGCCACCAGAAGTCGCCGTAGCCGGATCTACTGCATTTTGAACTGCAGGGGCTTTTTTGGAAGTCTGAGTCGTCGCTGATGGCTTCTGTAGCGATATTGAGGCTGAGAGCATATCTTCAATTGACGTAAGTCTTGGTATTAGGTGAGGTTTATTTATTGAAGCGAGCGAGCAACTGCCTGGAATAAGGTGAGCATGTGCCGCCATGACATTGCCACCATCATGTTGGACAGCAGAAGCAGCACTGGCATCACTGATAACTGGAGCAGAGGAAATTTGATCTGGTTCAACTGAAACAGGCTTCGCAGGAAGTGATCGGCCACCAACATTGTCTTGCGTAGATGAAATATTGGGTGGAGCCACCGGGATTTCTTTAACTATTAATTTTTCCTGTGTGGCAGAAGTAGCACTCATAATTTCTGCATCTGTTAGATCAAATGGAGAGTACATTTCAGGAAAAGGAAAATGCTTTGATGAAACAGCATTCGCTTCCACGTACTCCACTGGCATCGACGGCATCGGGGCAAGGTCAGTAAGGGAGAGCAAGGTAAGCAGTTTGAGCGGGTTTTGAGAGGACGCTGTGCAAGTTGGACTTTGAATCAGGCTAGTATCTACTGGCCCAACAATGTCAACAGTGTCAGTACCGCTAATGACCGAGGGAGCTTCGTCTTGATGGACTTGGACAGTTGTTTGTACAATATGCAAAGACGATGGGGCCACAGAGGGCACAGAGGGCACCGGCTTCGAACATGCTATCGGCTTACCTTGAGACTTTAGCGTTGCGGCAGCACAATTCGGCAGAGCAGTCCAAGGATTAAGCATGCGACGCTGCAACAGCGTCTTGTTGCGTGTTTGCGGTCCACTCGAGGAAGGGGTCTTCTGGTTCGCAACCATCTCCCTGAGCGGCCCTCTGACGCACTCAGGCGAACTGGGCAAACTGGGACTCAGCCGGGACTCCGCTCCGCGCGGCAACACAGTATTTGTATCAAAGGAGTAGAAAGAGGACTCCACGGGTCGCTGCAGCTCCTCCCAGTAGCACACACACCAAAAGTCTCTGGGCAAACTGGGACTCAGCCAGGCTGGGAATCCCCAGTTACTTTGATTTTGTACTTTTCCTGTGGAAAAACATTGACACCTTGAGTCGTTGGGGGTGCTTTTGGTGCCCACCAATAAGACATTGAGTGTATAGCTCCGCCCCCGCAGCTTCCCCTCAGATTTCAACCATCTTCCTCTTAAGTCCCGTTCCCTTTCCTCCATTCTGCATGGGCATCCCTCGCGAGGTACGGGAGATGGAACCTTTTTACACCAGAAAAATCTTCTTCCCCTCTAAATCTAGAGGCGCGGCCCTGGGAGCATGCGCTGCCCTGACTGCACCCTGTGGCGCCACACCTCAGTCCGCTTTTCCTGCGTCGACGGGAACAGGCCGAATTCAGCATCGCTCCTGGGTTTGGCTTTGGCCATGTAATTCCATGCACTGATTCTTCCTCTGTCTTCTTTTGTCTTTTATCAATTGGGTACTGGGACCTCAGACGTCACAGCTCCTTCCCGGCGCATGTCGACCTCGACAGGATTCAGCAGGTGCCCATCCTGCAACGTGCTCTTCTCGACTTCAGACCCCCACGCCCTCTGCCTACGTTGCCTTGGCCCAGGACACAGTTGGCAAGCCTGTTCGGCGTGCGGCTCGCTGTCCTTGAAAGCGCTGAGGAACAGACTAGCCAGGTGGAGAGAGCTCTTTCAGCGGCCTCCTCCTGAGGATCTCAAGAACTTCATGAAACATCGATCCAGGCCTGAGGTAGGGACTATATTTCATCAGCACCCCGCAAGGGAGACTACCTCCCTGGGCCTCTCCTGTGCAGGAGGTGACCGGTCAGGTCCTTATACCAACACACACACGCACACGCACACGCACACGCAGTCACTAGCTTCTGGGCTGAGGGGTCCTCGGATCCTCCCGGTGCCAGTGTTGATGGGGCCACTAGGCTCTGTTACCGGGCATGCGCCCGAGTGCCTCCGCCCTTGTCGAGGGGCTACGCCGTGTTACCGGCAGTACGTCCGAGGGGGCGCCTGAACGCAGATCTACCTCGGGGTCGAGGTTGGTATACCTACCGTGCCCGAGGAGCGGGGCAAGTCGCACACCTCACACAAGACTTGGCAGAGGCTAGCCACAGCGAGCAAAGCAACACGTCACAGCCACGTGGTAGGTAGGCAGCTCAACAAAATGGCCGATGTGCCAGAAAAGGACACCAATTCGACACCTCTGCATGACTTCAGTGAAGGCGCATCAAGGTGGGACTGGCATCAAACAGGTACTTGGCCTACGGCCTACCCTTCTTATGAGCAAGGCTGTTTTCTTTTACGTCCGTATGTACAGGGTCGGCAGCGGCCTCAGCTGCCTCTAGTTACCCCGTCCGTGCCCTCCTCCTCTTCCTTCAGCCAGTGTGGACCGGATCTTCGAGAGGTTCCTCAGCCTCATGAAATCTCCACAGATGGGGGGGCTTTCATCAAGGACGCA